>NC_141090.1:27872273-30534773 GCF_041138505.1 Cibotium barometz
ATACATAATCCCCTTCCTTGAACTCCACATGCTTTCTTGATTCATCGGCATATTGCTTCATTTGGTTTTGTGCCTTAGCCATGTTATCCTTGCTTCTTTGCAATATTGCACACATCTTCTCAATATCCTCTTTGGCTTGAGGATTCACCTTTTTCTCATTAAATGCAATAGAAGATGCATGCACCTTATACCCATACATGGCTTCAAATGGAGACATGCCAATACTCATGTGATAGGTGTTGTTATGGCAAAGTTTAGCTAAGTGCAGCCATTTATCCCATGAAGCTTGGGTGTCATAACAATAGTGTCTCAAATAGATTTCAAGCCACTTGTTCACCCTCTCAGTTTGGCCATCCGTTTGCGGATGATAGGCCGTACTTGGAGTGAGTGTAGTCCCCATGGAATCCAAGAAACTCTTCCAAAAATGGCTTATGAACTTGACATCCCTATCACTCACCACTTGCTTAGGCATTCCATGCAACCTAAACACATGCTCCATAAATTGTTGAGCCACCATAGAAGCTATATATTGCACCTTTGTGGGTATGAAAGAAGCCACTTGTGTTAATCTATCCACTACCACATAGATGCTATTCCACCCTTGGGTATCCCGATAATGAAATCCATGGCTATGTGTGTCCACTTTCCTTTTGGAATAGGCAATGGTTGCAACAATCCTCCCGGCATTGATTGGGATCCTTGTTTTATTGGCAAGGCAAACATTTTTGCACATAGTCATGCATATCCTTCAAAAGTCCTTTCCAAAAGAAACTCTTCTGTATCTTATCATAGGTCTTGAACACTCCCAAATGACCCGCCATTGGTGAAGAGTACATCTCTTGTAGGATTTTCAACTTGAAGGATGAGTGAGGGACCAAATAGACCTTTCCCTTGTACCAAAGCAACCTATTGCACACCTCAAAATTGTGGATACTCATCACATAACCCTTGCTATAATTTTTGAAACATTGGACCAGCCATGTCATCCACCAAATACTCCTCTTGTATCTCATGAATCCAATCACAATGCATCTCCGAAATGGCATGTATAGTGTAAGCCCACATCCTAGAAAGTGCATCCACCACAACATTGTCCTTTCCCACCATGTAAGAGATCTCAAAATCATAATTTTTCAAGGTAAGTTAATATTAGATAATTTGGAAAAAATCTCATATTTTGGGAATCAATCACTCTATTTAATTTTGTACGTATCTTAAACATGCCAACTCCAAATTTTTCGAAGATTGAAGATCTAGATTCTACTCTTCGAGATATTTCCAATGATATGTCACATGAGGGGGTTTTGATAAAATTTTGGACAAGTTCACCATGATCCCATTTTTCAAATGGGAATGGGATTTTTTCAAAATTATCTAATATAGTGTTAGGTAGCAAGCCATCTCTTTGCTTTGGCAAAAGGTTTTGTTGGGTGAGGAAAAATTGGCATACTCGATGATCGGTCCTTACTTTGAAATGTCCACCATACAAATAGTGATGCCACTTCTTTATGGTATGCAAAATGGCCAACATTTCTTTATCATAAACATGAAGCTCCCTCTCCTTCTCAGTGAGCTTTCTACTCTCATAAGCAATCACCCCATGCTCTTGATATAGCACGGCACCAATTCCTCTCCCACTTGCATTAGCCCATACAGTGAAAGGCTTGGAAAAATTAGGGCAAGCCAATATTAGAGATGAAATTAGTGCTTGCTTGAGCTCTTAGAAGCTCTTATTGGTCGGTACCCCAAAAAATGCTTCCTTCTTAAGCCTATCAGTAATTGGGGCTGCCATGTGAGCATAATGGCATATGAACCTCCTATAAAAGAATGATAATCCCAAAAATCCCCTTAGTTGAGTAGTGTTGTGGGTGTAGGCCACTCTTTCACACATTGTACCTTCGTGGATCCATCTTAATACCATCATTACTCACATGTGACCCAAGTATTCCACTTCTTGTGACATAAAGATGCACTTGCTTTGCTTAGCGAACAACTTGTGCTCTCTCAATACCTTCAACACTTGCTCCACATGTATCAAGTGCTCTTCTCTTGACTGTCATCAAAGAAGACCAAAACTGATTTGTACAGGAATGGCTTCAAAACTTTGTTTATGAGAGCCTGAAATGTGGTCGGGGCATTTGATAATCCAAAAGGCATAACCATGAATTGAAATAGACCCCGTTCAATCCGGAATGCCATCTTAAACTCATCACCATCTTTCATCCTTATTTGATGATACCCGGACTTGAGATCTATCTTGGAGAAATATTTTTCTCCTTTCAATTCATCAAGTAAATCATCAATCCTTCTTGGAATGGGATATCGATTCTTTAAAGTAATCTTGTTGAGATCCCTAGAATAGATTTAGATTCTGTAAGATCCATCCCTCTTCTTCACCAACAAAACAGGTGAGGCAAAAGGTGATTAGCTTGGTTGTATGAATCCCATTTCCAAAAGCTCTTCCACTTGCTTTGCCACCTCTTCCCGCTCAACTTTTGAAAGCTTATAAGGAGGCTTATTGACTAGTTTTGCATCCTTCTCAAGATCTATGGCATGGTCGACTTCTCTAGTAGGTGGCAAGCATTTAGGTGCTTCAAACACATCTTTGTACTCTTGCACAAGGCATTCTTCCCTTCATCATGTATTTGCAGCCCATTGTCCTCTTCTTGACAAGTGAGTTGTAGCATGTAAACAAGGCATAAACTCTTTAACTCTCTCTTCATTTGCTTCATAGACACTAAGGTTAAATCATGGTTGCAAATTCCATCCAAATATAGCTCTTTGCCTTCGTGCATAAACCACATTTTCATGTGCTTCAAATCCATTGAGAACCTGCCCAAAACGTACAACGAATCGCATCCAAGCACCACATCAATGGGCCTCATGTTAAACACAATCAAATAGGCATCATAGGCATAATCAAAAGACAAAGAAATCCCCAACTCTTACTCAGCTCATGTTGCCCATTTGCAACCTCCACTTTTAGAGGCTTCATCATCTCCATTGGCATAGTTTCAAAGAATTTATTGATTTAGAGTTCACAAAACTATGTGTACTCCCTAAATCAACAAATATGTGAATGGATATGCCCTCAATCTTCCCCACGAGCCTTAAAGTGTTGGAACCTTTGCGTCCTACTTTAGCTTCTTGTGAAATGGCACATAGCATGGCTGTGCTTTCTTTTGTTTCAACTTCTACCCAATCCTCTCCACCCCGATAAAATGAAAACTCTTGCGAAGGATCAAGAGTAGGCTCTTCTGTCACATCATTTACACAATCTTGAAATTTAGCCTCATCCATATAATCCAATGGTGCCTCTTCATCTTCAACCACCTCAAAGATCATGTTAGCCCTTACCTCCTTTGCCTTGAAAATCTTTTTATGCTCGGGACTCCATTTCTCATTGCAAAGGAAGCAAATCTCTTTCTTTCTCTTCTCATTCATCTCCGCTATGGACAATTGCTTAATCACTTTGCCTTGAAGGAAAGAGGATTTAGCATCACTTTTAAGAGAAGGTTTGGCCATAGAACCACTCCATTTCACATTCCTTGGCTATCTATACACACTAGGATATCGTTGTATGGGAGTAAAAGTCAGAGTGCACCTTGCACGAGGTATATAAGGTGTTGAAGAGGTAGAAGTTGGCCATTTTACTGCATTTGGGCTGAAAGTAGATGGCTTAGTTGACCTTGCATTCTATCTATTTGCAACACCCACCTTATACTTAGATTCAAAGACCTCCGCATAATACATGGCATCTTGCAAAGTTTGTCTTTAAGCCTTCACATCAGCTCTAAGTGATGATTGCAATCCATGTATGTATTTCACCATCTTGTTTTACTCATTCATTCCCCCAACAAACATGGAAAGCTTCCTAAATTGGTTACTATACTGCTTGACAGAACTTCCCTTTTTGAAAACGGAATCGTTCTCTAGGATAGCTTGTGGAACACTTGAGAAATTCAACACATAAATTCAACCATGAAAACACATGCTTTGCAGGTTTCAACAAAATCAAATAAATTGAACAAAAGCATAGCAAACATAATACTTAGCTCCAAGACAAACACGCTGGGTGCAATCTTCCCTCCCCTTGTGTGTGGACTTCCCCACACAAGAGTATTTTTATTAGCTTTTAACCAAAAATAGGCCATAGCCCCCAAAAATATACAAAGTGTGCTTTTAGAGAGCACGACACTCTTCCACAACAAAAATAGAGTGTCCCAAAAATTGGAGCTAGGGTAAAGCCTTTAGGCTTTAATAAATTCAACATTATAAATGTATTTTTTCCAATGTATCAAAATGGAAAAATCAACTACTAAGGTTACAAGCTACGCTTGTAAAAATAAATATGATGCACATAAGAAACATTCTCCTCGACATTATTCATCAATCCTCGTAATCTTCATCACCTGAAAATATAAGCCCAATTAATAATTAAATTAATCCCACAAATATTAAACAGGCACAAATATTAAACAGGCACAAACCATCACCAACTCATGACTACCAGGTGTAAGTACCCTAGGAATCACCCTACCATACAAACCTAACTGAAATAATCATAGACGGCCCCATGACATCCGAATTTGAATTTTTGGTTAAAGACCACAAACCCTTCTTTTGCCCACCGGTTAAAAGCCTGCAACTTTCTTGAGAGTTGTGTTGATGAAGACCTTTCCCACCTTTCCACAAATCTCCTAGCCCAAGCTCTGATACCACTAAAAACGGAATCGTTCTCTAGGATAGCTTGTGGAACACTTGAGAAATTCAACACATAAATTCAACCATGAAAACACATGCTTTGCAGGTTTCAACAAAAACAAATAAATTGAACAAAAGCATAGCAAATATAATACTTAGCTCCAAGACAAACACGCTGGGTGCAATCTTCCCCCCCCTTGTGTGTGGCCTTCCCCACACAATAGTATTTTTATGAGCTTTTAACCAAAAATAGGCCATAGCCCCCAAAAATATACAAAGTGTGCTTTTAGAGAGCACGACACTCTTCCACAACAAAAATAGAGTATCCCAAAAATTGGGGCTAGGGTAAAGCCTTTAGGCTTTAATAAATTCAACATTATAAATGTATTTTTTCCAATGTATCAAAATGAAAAAATCAACTACTAAGGTTACAAGCTACACTTGTAAAAATAAATATGATGCGCATAAGAAACATTCTCCTCGATATTATTCATCAATCCTCGTAATCTTCATCACCTGAAAATATAAGCCAATTAACAATTAAATTAATCCCATAAATATTAAACAGGCACAAACCATCACCAACTCATGACTACCAGGCGTACCCCAAGAATCACCCTGCCATACAAACCTAGCTGAAATAATCATAGACGGTCCCAAGCATACGTCATATACCGCACGTATTAATATTTATAGTGGTGTCACCCACGATATTAACCTAGCCGGCATGACGCAAGAGTAACCTAGGCATCCCCAAATTACTCAAGTGGGGAAAATAATATTCTTAAAGAGGACTTAAAATATATTCTCATGACACTTTTGCTCCAAATCATACCATTGTCCCACCAATTGAGCTCGTTCCAATGGAGATGTGATGTGAAGTTTTGAAACATGGCCTCCTTCATCAATGCCTCCCAAGTGTCAAAATGCATACACACATGTTAAGTAAACCGCCACCATGAATGGGCATAATCTTCCAAATGTAACATGGCAAATTGTACTTTGTCTTCCTCTTCAACGAGGATACAATGCAAGGTGCGTCTCCATCTTGCTTATCCATTCCTCCAATTCTTCGGTGGTTGTGTTCACCCCTTTGAACTTGGGAAGTGTAATCTTGTCCTTCGCATCTTTGACCCGTGGTGACTCCAATGTAGAATGTCCATGGGTAGTGTGTGGTATATCCCATCTCCAGCTCACATTGTACACACCTCTTAAAGATCCCTCCATGGGATGCAAAACTATGGGCTGATTTCCAAGCCTAGAACCTAAAACATGCCCACTTTGATGGTCTCTTGAAGGCATATTTGACTTTCCTTGCATACCACCAAGATTTCCATGTGGATTTGGTGCATGGTCAAACCTATCCACACCCCTTTGTACACCTAAAATCTGATCTTCAAGAGTTGTAAACCTTTCATCCATCTTGTCCACCATTTGATACATCAACTTGGCATTCTCATTACCTTGATGCACAATCTCACTACTAATGTAGAGCACCTCTTTTTGGGCATCTCTTTGTGTATCCTTGATTGCATCGATGAGAGCAATCCTTAACATATCCAAAGTGATGTTCCCCAATGAGATTTGATCATGTCCACTAGTGTGCACTGGTATTACTTCATTTACTATTTGCCCCCACTAATGTCATGTAGAGGTACCCTTTCTTGTTGCATTGCCCTTGAGTTTTCCCATGTTCAAAAATGGAACGCGGTGCCACATTTTGACCATGTTGATCCTCACCCAATGGAGTATCACCCACATGTACCATGTCATCACCATGTCATTGGCATTATCTTGAACTTGGTTCTCTTCCACAGCACTTGTGCTTGAGCTTTCGATGGCCTTCCACGGTTTCCCATGCTACTAAGTAGTTAGTATAGAAAAAGGCATCCAAATTGGGAGTTCTTTAGTTTGCCATGTTTGTCTTGATGAGAGGAACACTCCTATCACCCTGAATCACCACTTTGAGCACCCCTATACCTCTATGTTTTGACTTTTAGCTGAAAGTCAACTATGTGAGGTTGACCACCCAAACGGTAACGGAATTGGAAGCTCGTTGGCTCATTTGGAAGCTCTTAGGCAGTGCTCTTAAGCTATGTAAACACCTTGAATTTTTAGTCTACATTGTTTTTGACTGAATTAGGGTTTTCAATCTGACCAAACTAGCCCCTTTACACCCTAAAATGGTGTCCAAATCAACCACTTGATGGCTTGTTAGATTTGCCTTAAGGTGTCCTTTTAAGGCTTCCTAATCCCTTGAGAGATCTTCAGTGGTTTGGGACTCAATTACACTTTTGTATTCAATGTAGAGTGTAGGAAAATCACAAACATTTGGCCATAATCTCCCCACCACAATACGGACCAAATCTCAATCATAATCCACTAGCATTTGCCCAATGTCCAATCATGACATAATGTCCCAAGTAATCACTACCAAAAGCATACACTTGCCCATGTAACTCTTATGCTTTGATCATCACCAAGTGTCCAGGCATGCTCATTCAAGTAACATTTGGCTTCCATAGCCTCGGCGGCATGCTTGCAATGTAGTTGAGTTGTGTGTTAAAGAAGCACTTTATGCTATCCGATCTCCCAGCCAAGCCTTCCCACTCTAGTACCTAATCCGAATCTAGGCACAAGTTGGGGCCAAGTATTCACATCCAATGTACCTAATCCCCCCTCCTTGTCGCTTTTCCAAAAGCACTCACGAGACAGGGAGAGTTCATGCCATGCTCCCCTCGAGCTCCTCCCAATGCCTGAGGTACCCTCAATAATCATACTAGATAATAAAAATTAAAGTGAGAGTACAAGTGAGGTGTATGTGGATGTAACTTCAAAAGAGAAGGTAGGAGCACTTACAATGTGTTTAGCATGACTCATACTATTTTCATATTATCCATTACAATGAGCATGTACTCATGATTTCCTTCAATCATCCAAAGTAGCTCCGATACACCGAATCACATTAAAAGAACATCCAAATAGCATCCAACACCATGTGAATCACAAGGCATGTGATTTGCAAGGATTAGCTTCAAGTAAGGGTTCCCAAGATCAATACAATCATTGGCTCATATAGGCACATGCATGTGCTTGCTTTGGGCCAAGCTTTGGCACTAATATGAAGCCACAATTCACTGTTTTTTCATGGATGGCACTTTAGCCTTTTTCCTTTACTCCATAGCCATCATTCATGAGCAATACAATCATCCAAATGTCATTGAACACGATACAAAGTCCTCCAAAACCTCATGGGAATACCATCATTGAATGTAGCATGCACATGAGTGGAGCATTGGCAAATCAAAAGCTTCAATCAATGGTATTCAAAGAGTTTGAAGCAAAGTTTTCAAAGAGCTTGAAATGCAACCTTACAATGTTTTAATCAATGGCATTCAAAGGCATCAATGAAGCCCTTATATCACAAGATGTGTGAAGAAGACATAGGCTGATCATTGCCTTTGCTTGTCATGGTGAAGGTGTTGAAGATGTGAGTCGAAATTGCAACTTCACATAGCTGAATCAATGGAGAAAGCGCACAGTTTTTCACGGGCAGCCACGCACAACATTCACCAAAAAAGTTAACATTATTAAGCTTATTAAGTCTCATAAGCTTCTTATACATCTGATTAGGTTCCAAATCGTCCAAAAATTGTGCACAGCTCGTCCGACCAGTAGCGCATAGTTCCTTCACAGAACAGGCAGTAGCATACAGTTGTGAGATATGGCTCGAAACAAAATATCCTACCTCCCCAATCCTAAAGCCAAGCAATGGTAACACATCTCTCTAGTTTGGTCTCCAAAACTAAACAAAAATCAGAGAATGGTGACCAACAAATTTCTCCATCAAAATGAACATAGAAGGGTTCTTTGTGAAGGTCAAGATGATTCCTCAAAAAGCCCTAAGTCAATGCTACAGATCCATTACAAAATGATGAGCTATTTCCCTTCAAGATCAAGCAAGAAAAGAGAAGAGGAAGTAAAACATTTTGACTAACTCCCTAATCAAGATTAATAGATTTCCCCCAATTTTGATTAACTCCCTAATCAAGATTAATAGATTTCCCCCAATTTTGGTCCCAAGATTAAAATTTAGTGGTAGGTCCCTCATAATCTGGTCCTTTGCTATCCATGGCCCTAAAAGCTTAGGGAAAGAAGAATCAAAAGATTAATACCACTCAAGAAAGATCAATTCCCTTCAACAAGATCACACATGTTCCATTTCTTGATCAAGAAAATCAAGAAATTCAAGAAGATCAAGAATTCCTCAATTTTTCTTGAGACTAAGATGAAAATGGATCAAAGACAAAGCTCTGATACCATTGTAATGATGGGGAGAAAGAGAAAGAGAATGCACTTATAATGGAGTACCACATGCACTCAAGGGAGTACCACCATAGCCATGGAAGCTTGGAGCTCCAAGAAGTATGATTTGATTTTAGTAAAAATGATTAGATGTCCCTAATTACAATTTGTTGACTTATATACTTTCCCATCTTTTCACACTTATTAATGTTGGGCCCTCATACTTGCTCGGCCATATCCATGCCCATGGGCTTCCCTTATGTTCAAAATCAAGCCCCCTTAATTACAAGATTGGGAAGGTCACCTGCCCAAACACCAAGACAAAGCTTGCCCCCTACCTAATAGCACTCTTCAAAGCACAACTAGGAGCTGCAAAAGAGGAGGGAGAGACGGAAGGAGGAAGTAAGCAACAAAGAGGACGTAGGGCGCAGGGAGGAGACAAAGGCAAAACCCTAGTAGGAAGGGAGTTCGGGACAGTTAATGTCCGAAAAGAAGAAAATTTTTACGTTCGGGAAAAAGAAGAAAGGCAAGAAGGGAAAGACATGAGAAGAGAAAAGCAGTAAGAAGTTAAAGAAGGACTTCGCTATTATCGACAAGTCAATTCTTACTCAGAAGCTGGAAGAGCAGCAGTAGTAGCAGGAAACATCAGCCTCACAACAGTTGCATCCAGAACATGCATTGTAAGAGACCGCAAACACAGAACACTTGCACGTGGAACATGACCCAGGCCACAACGAAGTTTTAAGAGAAGGTAGGTGATGAGGCCACACTAAGGGCCCAGATTGAAGAACTAGAGGGCCTGGTGGAGGAGTTCAAGGATCAACAACAGCAAGACGGGTTCACAACAATAAAAGCCCTCAAGAAGGAAGTGGAATCCACAACCCCTACTATGGAGAACACAAGAGGAAGAGGAGGTAAAATGACGGTCAATGAGCTAAACGTTGCTCTAACGATAGCCCATGCCGATCTAAAGAACATGCATGATCACCTGGATGCCACAAGAAAAATGCATGCAAAAGAGCTGGAGGCATCTAGGGCAAAGCTCAGAGAAAAGACAAGAGCAGGTGGAGGCATTAAGGAAAGACTCTAACATGCGAAAGCTTTGGGGGAGATCGGTAACTTCAATGCTCAGAAATCAGGGCACTTGCAACAAAATTAACGCATAAAATTGAATGTAGATGTGCAGAAAAATATATATATATATATATATAGAGAGAGAGAGAGAGAGGGAGGGAGAAGAGGGACACAGCATTGGGTCCCGAATACCCTCTATAGGGCCCCTACCACGAATGGTGTGTTTTTTTATTAGAATGATGCAAAACTGAAATAAAAGACTAAACCTGAACCTTCTTGGCTGAGGAGAATCCTCTGCCCTGCCCTTGACCTTCAATCCTTCACCCCTTCTATGTTAGCTTATCCTTGGCTGTCCTGGCCCTTTGATTAGCTTCAGTACTTGGTGAAATATGAGATGAATGGACTTAATATATGCCATTGGTATTTATACCCCTCCAGGGTGTTGGTCGGCTGTCTAAAACCGAGGCGGCTGACTGAAAATAGTCCAATGACTAGAATATTCAGTATTTAATGATGCAAAAAAGGTGCTTATCACATAATAGGGTGCTGGTCATCATGCGCTTGTGCTTCTAGCTGCTGGGCAACCTGTGTGGGTTGCCCCACACTTGGCCGACAGCCCTCTCAAGGCTGGATACCCTATGGGCTGCCTGTCCAGGGGCCCTAGGGCTAGCCTACAGCGCTTCCAACACATCACATGGCTGGTGGGCATAGTAAGGCCTTCTTGGCCCCTATGGGGGTGGTTCTACACCTCCCCCATGCTCACATATCTGTCCTTGGGGTAGCCCTATGGGCTGGCCCCGTTTCCATGAAGCATTGCCTTTGCCCTAGTTGTGGTTGTTAAAACACTGAGGTAGTACACCACATCGGAACAGACACAAGCTAAGTGTACCTAACCGTTTGGCGGCTACAATTCCCTTCGGTGCCCTTGCATCCTTGTTGTGGTAGGTGGACAAAATGGTGTCCATTTGCACAATGTTCATGAGTACATTTCGTAAAACAAATCAACCTCAAAATTTAAAGGGTTTTCTTAAGAATTTACAAAGATGCTTAAAATGCTGGATATTTTTTAAAATTGAGATTTTTAAATAAGCAAAATCGAGCCACCTCGCAATGGATTGTTTCCTCCCGAGAAGCATGATTCACTTGGCTAGGCCTCAGACATGCAACTATCATCACGGCGAGTTCGACCATGTGAGCAAAAGCACATACAGGAGGGCCGGCGCTCGCTGCTGCAGCACCAGCAGCTCCCCATCGCAGGCAGCCGTCTTCACAGCCACGCGACTCAACGCCAGTGTCCTTCGCATCATGGGTCCCGGCAGCAATTTCAATACAGGCGGTATGATAGGCATTTTCATTGCAAACTACATTTCATGAACCTGTTTAGGCTTTATTTTCTCCATTCTAAGCAATTGGGTGCCGCATGCTTGCAAAAAAAACGAGTCTTGAGTTTTCAATGTATGATGGGTGTCTTTGACACCCTTGCACAAGATTGTCAGCTACCTCAAATAGCTCATGTACATGTATGTTAAAGCAAAAGAGTCTGGAATGGCTGCTGGGATATGAGGACCAGCGGCGACCTATTTTCCCGTGGGAAATGGATAGATGATAGGTGGCCATTGCAAGACGTGTTGTGGTTCCCCATTTTATGGTGGGAGGTGGAGGATAGGCCGCCGTCATGTGTCTTGCTGACCAGCCGCAGATGTGCCAAGATCTGGCAAAGATTATTAAAGAAACCTGATTGTAAGGCTTGGATTTGCCTTCAAATGACATATGACCATGACGTTTGTGACATCAATACATACCTTGGTACTGGGAGGTTGATGGTAGTTTGTGACTTCAAAGGCGTCCACATAAATTTGTCCTTCTAGGATAATAACACAAAAGATAATGCTGTTGGGATAGCATGTGAGACCTTATGCAAGGTGAAACTTGGTCCTTATGCAAGGGGATACTAGGATCTCTTTTTCTCTCTCTAAGCCTATGCTCATGATTTTCTTTCTTCCTGTGAAAGTGATGTAAACCTGGTTGAGAGCTGAGGCCTCCTTGTGCTGTCTATACAAGCAAGAGAAGTATCCATGTGCCATCATCAGCGGCGGATTGGCCATGCCTTCACACAAATGTGATGGCATATAATTAAGCCCTATCAATGAAATCTTGTTGATATGCAGTTTATGTCTTGTGCACTTGCCGTACAATGGTGCCACGTGGGCATAATTGGACATTAAGTACAACCATAATTACCTTTTGGATGTGTGATGGGTGGGTTCGGTTTGATTCGGTTTGAAGTCGCTGGCGAGTCGAACTCCACCTGGTAGTAGCCACGCCCCAGAGGGTGAATGTTTGTGATCTTTGCAGGCTCACCTATGAGGCTCCCCTATAAGTGATATCTGAGGAGTTCGTGCGTAGGGCGGCTACCAACAATTTTGAAAACAAGGTGGAGGCCTCTAATACTGCAATAGTTGTGGCGAGGATTTGAAGGTCCGCGGGGGCAGCAATATGGCTAAGGAAGGAGGGTGGGGCAGGCGCAATAGAGGAGGTGGGGTAGGACGGTGGCAACACAGCAGTGAAGGGGGGGGTGTGGGGGGGAAGAAGGCTGAGGTGGGGGGGGGGGGATAAGACAGGGGCGCAGTCAGGCTCGGCAGGGGAGGGGGGCGAAACGGTGAAGGGGGGGAGGGGGCAGGTAGAGGAAGGTGGGTGCAGGGGGGCATACAGAGAAACGTGCTGCGGGGGGGGGGCGGGGGGCACAGGAGAAAACCAGGCGCGGGGGGGGGACTTAGAGCACACGAGAGCTACTTCTTTTCTTTGCTTGAGAAGCCTATTGTAATGTTATGTTTAGCTTGCTCCCCTTCTTTGAGCATTCGGAAGAAGCTTTTGTATTGGAGTTCCGCGAGACTCTCCCTAGCTGGTAGAATGGTGGTGGCGAACTAGGTCCTTGCCACCATGTGGTACATTACTTCTTGTTGGGCCTTCTCTCAAGCATGTATTGGTCAGGTACATCGGTTGATGTGGAATTTCTTATGGGCCGGAGTGTGATGGGAGGCTTGCCAGGGCCAAGGTGGCATGGAGAGTGATCATTCAGCCGCATTGTAGAGGGGGCCTAGGCATCATTGACCCTGCTATTCAGAGCCGCGCCCTGTTAGGCAAGCTGATTGTTAGAGGACGACTTCCCGGTGGTGAGCCTTGGAAAAACTTGCTCTTGGCCCGGATTTCAACCCGCACCCTGAGTCTAGGGGGCCCTTGGCCGTAGAGTACCAGATGGATCTTCACTGAGGTGTGGGCCCGCGGATTTAGCCCTACCTTTGAGGACAGATTTGCAGCGAGTTTACTCCGAGCTTGGGACCACCTCAGGCCGGTCCTCAGGCAGCTAGCTCCGATTGCCGCAAAGGAGCGTCCTAAATAGCCATTGATCTAGAACCCCTTGATCGGCCACATGTTGGGGAACGACCTCATGTATCATGGGACACATTGAGCGTAGCACCTGCCAGGTCCCTTGGAGATGGGCAAGCACACAAGAAGTTACCCCCAAAGGTTTAGGAGCGAGGTCTGGCAGGGATCCGGGGTAGAGACAAGCTTAACATCGACATTGACTCAGCTATTCCTTAGGAGTGGTTGACTCCTATCCCAGACCTGCCTCCTCCGTGTGGCTTGGCGTGTTTACCAGGCATGATATCGTTGTGGCAGTTCACGGAGTGGATGAGGGCAGTGGTTTGCTCACTTTGTCTATTGGATCCCATGGTAGTGATAGCCATTTTTTCGGCTATCCACATTACCATAAGGAGCTACCTCGGCCAAGGAAAATCACAAACTCTTTGTCATAAATACCTTTTCACTCTGTAAATAGGCGTCTGTGCGTTAGGGACTTTACCCATATCCTCTATATATCTTTTTATTATAAAAAAAAAAGTTTTTGCTAGCTACTCATCAAAAATAAATAAAATTATTACGGCCCATTTTGTGTAAATATTTCATTTCGTATAAGGGCCTAAATATGGGGGTCTCTATTTTCTCAAATATGTAAATACTTCATTAGGTGTGTGTATTACAAAACCTAAGTATATTTTATTTATTTATTATTATTATTATTTCTTCGTAATACTTTTGGACCATCATTGTACATATGCTTCAACTTCACCATGCATAAGTAACTCCTATGCTCTCACATTTCTACCCACACCATGTAGAAAGCCTACTACCCAAATCACTTTTTCCCTTAGACTATTTCATCTTTTATTCTCTCATCTACCCTAAAATAATGAGGGTCTCCCTCCCTTTTGACTTTCATAGTTTAGTTATTTTGTATATATTTTTTACTATTAAATATTTTATATATTTTCATTAAATATTTTTTTATATTTCAATTATTTTTGTATATTTTATTCACAATTAGATCTCTTTGTTTATTTTATTTTCCTATCATAATAACCATATTGTCATGATATGTTGACTAGTTAAATACTAGCTTGTTTTTTCTTATTATGTAAGTCTTTTATAAAATGAAAAAATCTCCTCCATGCAAGTGTCCACATACACTTGAGTCTCTAAGGTCAGGGTATGATGTATTGGGGGGCTCACTCTTGGAGCTATCAAGAAATTCCACCAATGGGGACCCACACAAAGATTTTAAAAATTCAAAAAATACATGATTCTGCTGAATTTTTTGCGCCCGCCTCCACGCCGAATTTGGACTGGTCATCAAAAGACAAAAGTTAGCTCGGGAGCTCAGGAATATGCTCAATTTTTTTTGAGAATTTTTGGAGCTAATGGTGGTGAGATATGAATTTTTTAATGGATCCCAGTCTGCCCGCTTTTTGGCAAGGTACACCTAGTCTCTTCTCACGTCCCTTACACATTCATCACCTACACACTTACTCATTCCTTTCTCACTCCATCAAACCTGCAAACTATCATGTCCTCTCTCACCCTCTCCACCTTTTTCCTCTCCTTCCATCTCCATTTGCTCTCATATCTACTCTACACCCATACCTCATCTCCATTTCTCTCCCTATTACTCCCATATTACTAAATTATTTTCCCAATCTCAAATAATACATAAAAATTCAGCATGAATGTACCATATTAACCTCTGCAAATATGGGGTTTCCATCTATAAAAACCCCTATGTTCTTCACCTCAATCAACTTTTGTGGCGTCAAATGCAAGAAGGAGACCGGCGGTTAACTTAAAGATCTACACATGGGAGAATCCAAGCTTCTTTGAGCTTTCAACCACACAAAGGATCTTTCCAAATCTTTACTCCTCACACTCATTTTGTACATTGTATTACTAACCTTTTATAGTGATTACTAACTACTAACCACTAACATTTGTAAATAAGCACCCACTCTACTACTTTTGGAGTAGGCATTACTATAAGTTATTTGCTCAAACCTCTACATCACACTCTCCTCTCATCTTCAATAATTCTCTCACCTTGAGCCCACATCCATGTGACTCAAGGGATAAGAAGAGGCCCACTCTCATTTCAAAATAAAAAATCCATAATCTATGATTTTCTATAATAAGATTGATTAGGCTTAATCCTAATTGGGACTTCTCAAACCTATAAATAGAGCCCCCTCCATTCCTTGTAAAGAAGAGATTACACACATTGTACACCACTCCCAACTCTAGTGTGTAAGGAGATAGTGAACTTGTGAGCTCTCTCTATACATCAATACCTTTGATTGCATAGAGAAGCTTGAAGCTAGTCATGTCATTGTGAGGGCTTGAGTGATGCCACACTCCCTATCATAATTGTATCATGCCTTTGTGCATAAATAAGATTAGTAGTTTGGGTGCAATTGTGTACAAAATCTTGGACTCCTACATCTCCAAAGTTGATCTAGCAAAGCGGTCCGATGTTTGATTTAAGGTAAATTCGATCCTTGTATTTTGTGGTGTGATCTTATGCTTGGCAGCTTGAGGGCCTATTTTTGATTTGTTGCCTTTCATTCCATGGTAAGAGGGTTGTATGGTGAGAGGGCTCCCGTAATCTTAAGACCATGTGTATATCGACAACAAAATCAAGTCTATATTGTCTCTCTAAGCTTTCTCCAAGTTTGGTGTGCATATATGTGTGTTATGCTAGTCTCCTCCACACATAATACCATACGTTATGAGTGTTTGTTGAGGGTGTATGTGTCTTTTGATTGATGTATATGGTTAGCTTGGCTACAAGGAAAGATCTTTGGTGTCCTAGTTCACACACATAACTAGGTGGTGCCTCGTTCTTGTTGAGTGTGTGGTTTTGGGGTTCTTATGTTTGTGTTGCGTTGTGTCCCAAGCCCATTGAGCAACACGGGAGCCTTGAGGAGTGCTTAGAGGCCGCTCTTCTTGTTGCCCGCCCCGAACTGCCTCAATTTTGGTGTCCCCACTGAGGATTGAGCAGTTTTTAAATGGGTATTTAAGGTACATCGATCTCTCTAACACATAAATTGCCTTGTTTGCTTGTTGGGTATCATATTTTAAGAAGAAAAGTGGTACTTTTGTGTGATCTTTCATGAACAATCCACCTCCTCCTAATCCTCTTGGGATTCAATTCAACCAGTTTCATTGGGTGCACTCCATTAGAGTGAATGTTTGCATTGATAGAAAGATTTTCTACTAACAACGCATGGTTCTTCTTTTTGGTCCAGAAAGACTAAGTGAGATTTTAGCATCACCTAATCCTGTCATACTTCCCATTGTAGATTACACCATTTCCTTTGATGTGCATATTTTCATCTTGTTTTAGCTTAGTTTATGAATGCAGGTGAAGGCACTAGTCAACAACAACCGATGATTTTGCAGAGACCCAATGCAACAAGACCACCTCCACGAGGAGTGGAAGGAATGCCACCCTTGCCGGACCCAAATGTACATGTGGTAGAGGTAACAAAGGCCAAGGAGGTAGACATTGAAGCAAATGGTGTCAAACGAGGGCGTGGAAAAGAGAAGGAAAAGGAGGGTGTGGCATCACAAAATGACCATGGACGAGGAAAGAAAGTGAAGGAAAACAAGGAAGTCAAGAGGAGACGACGTCGTATAAACCTCCAAGATTTTTCCCTTAGACATGGTATGGCTCCATATAACCTTTTGGAAGACATGAGAGGTAAGGGTCCTGATATCTCGTGGCCTCAATTTCTAGCCTTATGTCCACAAGTTAGGAGGGAATTAACAAAGGCCGTGAGCACTAGGAGAAAAACAAAAGAGAATGTGCCTGTTGTAAAAATTTCACAAGCCGAGATGGATGAGGACATTACACCTATATTAGATTGCTACATCAAGGGAAGGCTAGTTAAGAAGGGTCTAGTAGATGGGGGTGCACAAATTTGCATCATGACAGAGGACCTTATGCAAAAACTAGGCATGCATATTCATGAAACACCTGAAATTAAGGTGAAAATGGCAAACAATAGCAAAGCAAAGTGTCTTGGGATTTGTAAGAATGTTTCTGTGGAAGTTTTTGGCATTAAGAAGGTTGTTGATTTTTATGTTATGTCTACCAAGGGAAGTGGTTATCCATTTATCCTAGGTAGACCATGGCTAATGAGAATGCGAGCTTTGCAGGATTGGGAAAATGGAAAGTTAATTTGCATGAATGAAAATCGTAAGAAGATTATCTTTGACATGAAGGAGCAACGACAAGAGGAGATAAATGAAGAATCTTCTCAAGGCGAAATAGAGGAGGATTGGAGCGATGACGCCTCAGAGGAAGAAAGCAGCAGTAGCACTATGGACGAGGAGTCTTCCATTGAAGTCATGGGGGTAAGATTCAGAGCAAAAGACAAAGAGACACCCTGTCAAGGTTTGGAGGAGGTAGGCTCTCAAGAAGACCAAATTGTGCATGATGAAGAAATGTTTGATGCTATGCTCTCAAAAACGCTAACATCGGAGGAAGGAGAGGAGTTTAAATGTGTACTAAGAAAATTTCCCAGGTTTTTTGCTAAAGATTACACAGATGTGCGTGGCGTAGAGGCCATTCAACACAAGATCGAGCTAAAGCCAGAAGCCAAACCTAAGGCACAAAAGCTACGAAGACTAGGAGTCGTCAAGGAGCAAGCACTACTCAAAGAGGTGAGGAAGCTTCTAGCAGCGGGATTCATATATCCTGTAGAAAATTCAGAGTGGGTCTCTCCCGTCGTGGTCACTCCCAAGAAGAACGGCAAATGGAGGGTTTGTGTGGACTATCGTCCACTCAACGAGGCGACAAAAAGAGACCACTTTCCTCTCCCATTTCAAGATGAGATCCTAAATGAGGTAGCAGGTCATGAGAAGTATACAATATGTGATGGCTACTCGGGTAACTTTCAAATTGGGATTGCATTGGAGGATCAATTGAAAACAACCTTCATCACTCCTTGGGGTTGTTATGCTTTCAGAGTCATGCCGTTTGGTTTAACCAATGCTCCAGCGACATTTCAACGTTTCATGAACATGGTGTTTCAAGCATTCTTTGGGAAATCCATTAGAGTGTTCATAGATGATTTTTGCATCTATAGCTCTAAGTCATTGCATGTGCAAGGGGTGGAAGAAGGCTTGAAGAAACTCTACGACATGTGGGGCCAACTCAATCCCGACAAATGTCATATTGGTGAGGATGAAGTAATCTTGCTGGGTCATAAGGTTTCTTCCAAAGGCATTGAGGTGGATCCTATAAAGGCAAAGGCTCTTATCGACCTACCATCTCCAAAGAGTCTCAAGGAGGCCATCTCATTCATTCAAAAGGTGAAGTACATGTCACGCTTCATTCACTTAGCCTCAGAGTTACTTCACCCCTTGCAAAAATTGACTCAACAAGTAGAGTTTGCATGGTCTGATGAGCTTGAGGAGTACTTTTGTAACATTAAAGTCATTTTGTCAGAGCTACCAACACTCATGCCTCCTTGTTGGGAGTACACTTTCTTTGTTAGCTCTAGTGTTGGAAAGGAAACAGTGGGTGCAGTTTTGTTACAGCAAGATCTCCACAGTACTAGGATGCGGCCCATCTACTTTGTTAGTAGGGTCATGAATGTCATGGAGAAAGGCTACACGGAAGCAGAACTCATGATGCTTGCTCTCATCTTTGCGGTGAGAAAATTTAGATCCTACTTGTTACCAAAACCTTTTGTAATTCTCACTATACAGAAAATTTGTTTCCTTGGGTGTCTTCTCAAATGAATATCAGTGCTAGAATCACAAAGTGGGTTATGGAATTGCAAGAATTCCAATACTCTTTCAAGGTAGAAGATAGTGTGCGTGCACAATTGGTAGGGATTCTCACTTATAGAGTGCATGAAAAGGAGATTAAGGTGCTTGAAGTAAAGACCCTACCATTGCCACCACCCAAAACTATACCTAATGCATTCACCTTGTTCTTTGATGGAGCTTTTAGAAAAGCCACAGGTAAAGCAGGGGGAGGGTTGGTGCTGCTTGTTGGGTATGTTTGGCCAAGCTTACATGTGGATGTCCAACATTGGTGTAGGAGCTGTCATAACTGCCAAGTCAATGGTAATAAGAGGTTGCTACATGGTCCACGCCAATTAGTCATTGCAAGTGGTCCATTTGAAAAATGGGGCATTGATGCAATGGGTCCACTACCTAGAACTAAAAATGGAAAATTGTACATCTTAGTGGCCATAGACTACATGACTAGGTGGGTGGAGGCTCAAAGTGTGGCAAGGGTGAATGGAAAGACTGTAAGCAGATTTGTTTATACTCGTATATGTTGCAGATTTGGCACACCCTTGGAGATTGTTTCTGACAATGGTCCAGGTTTTAGAAAAGGTTTGCTCACCGAAGTTTGTGAAGAGCTTCATATTTCACATTGTCATAGCACACCCTACTATCCCCAATAAAATGGGTTAGTAGAGAAGGCTAATGGTGTTATTGCAGGAATCATAAGAAAGATGGTGGAGAACAAGACGAAGCTTTGGGATGAGTTCCTTGATGGAGCACTATGGGCATACCGGACTACCTACCGAGAAGCAACGGGGTTTACGCCCTTTCACTTGGTTTATGGTCAAGAAGCATTGCAGCCTATTGAGCTCAACATTCCAACAATGCGGCTACATGGAAAAGGTGGACTAGGAGATCAAGATGCATGGGTAGATCAACTTCTCACTTTAGTTGAGCTAGAGTGGAAAAGAGAAGCTGCATACGAGTGTTATAGAAGAAAAGCCATGCAAGCAGCAGAGAAGTTCAATGCAACTTTGAAAGACAAGGGCATCAAAGAAGGAGATCTTGTGCTAAGGTATGACAATCGACTTGATAATCGGTTTGATGCCAAGTTTGAAACTAGATGGCAGGGACCATACATTGTCAAGAAGGTTTTCAACTCTAGCTATTATCAGCTCATGGATTTGGATGGCAAAGAACATTCTAAGAAGGTTAATGGCTACAGACTCAAGCCATACTTGAGTCGCATTCTACCGACAGACTTACAGAAGCAACCACAAAAAGGAGATAAAACGGCATGTAAGTTATGTGGTTTGAGTGATGGATGTGGTGCAAAACACAAGGAACAGAAGAAAGATGGACAAGAGAACCACATTACACTACTTGCTTTAGAAGGCCTATATTATGATGGTACATGAATATACCATCATCTAGGGGGAGGGCTAAATGATAGCCATTTTTTCGGCTATCCACATTACCATAAGGAGCTACCTCGGCCAAGGAAAATCACAAACTCTTTGTCATAAATACCTTTTCACTCTGTAAATAGGCGTGTGTGCATTAGGGACTTTACCCATATCCTCTATATATTTTTTTATTATAAAAAAAAAGGTTTTGCTAGCTACTCATCAAAAATAAATAAAATTATTACGGCCCATTTTGTGTAAATATTTCATTTCGTATAAGGGCCTAAATATGGGGGTCTCTATTTTCTCAAATATGTAAATACTTCATTAGGTGTGTGTATTACAAAACCTAAGTATATTTTATTTATTTATTATTATTATTATTTCTTCATAATACTTTTGGACCATCATTGTACATATGCTTCAACTTCACCATGCATAAGTAACTCCTATGCTCTCACATTTCTACCCATACCATGTAGAAAGCCTACTACCCAAATCACTTTTTCCCTTAGACTATTTCATCTTTTATTCTCTCATCTACCCTAAAATAATGAGGGTCTCCCTCCCTTTTGACTTTCATAGTTTAGTTATTTTGTATATATTTTTTACTATTAAATATTTTATATTTTTTCATTAAATATTTTTTTATATTTCAATTATTTTTGTATATTTTATTCACAATTAGATCTCTTTGTTTATTTTATTTTCCTATCATAATAACCATATTGTCATGATATGTTGACTAGTTAAATACTAGCTTGTTTTTTCTTATTATGTAAGTCTTTTATAAAATGAAAAAATCTCCTCCATGCAAGTGTCCACATACACTTGAGTCTCTAAGGTCAGGGTATGATGTATTGGGGGGCTCACTCTTGGAGCTATCAAGAAATTCCACCAATGGGGACCCACACAAAGATTTTAAAAATTCAAAAAATACATGATTCTGCTGAATTTTTTGCGCCCGCCTCCACGCCGAATTTGGACTGGTCATCAAAAGACAAAAGTTAGCTCGGGAGCTCAGGAATATGCTCAATTTTTTTTGAGAATTTTTGGAGCTAATGGTGGTGAGATATGAATTTTTTATTGGACCCCAGTCTGCCCGCTTTTTGGCAAGGTACACCTAGTCTCTTCTCACGTCCCTTACACATTCATCACCTACACACTTACTCATTCCTTTCTCACTCCATCAAACCTGCAAACTATCATGTCCTCTCTCACCCTCTCCACCTTTTTCCTCTCCTTCTATCTCCATTTGCTCTCATATCTACTCTACACCCATACCTCATCTCCATTTCTCTCCCTATTACTCCCATATTACTAAATTATTTTCCCAATCTCAAATAATACATAAAAATTCAACATGAATGTACCATATTAACCTCTGCAAATATGGGGTTTCCATCTATAAAAACCCCCATGTTCTTCACCTCAATCAACTTTTGTGGCGTCAAATGCAAGAAGGAGACCGGCGGTTAACTTAAAGATCTACACATGGGAGAATCCAAGCTTCTTCGAGCTTTCAACCACACAAAGGATCTTTCCAAATCTTTACTCCTCACACTCATTTTGTACATTGTATTACTAACCTTTTATAGTGATTACTAACTACTAACCACTAACATTTGTAAATAAGCACCCACTCTACTACTTTTGGAGTAGGCATTACTACAAGTTATTTGCTCAAACCTCTACATCACACTCTCCTCTCATCTTCAATAATTCTCTCACCTTGAGCCCACATCCATGTAACTCAAGGGATAAGAAGAGGCTCACTCTCATTTCAAAATAAAAAATCCATAATCTATGATTTTCCATAATAAGATTGATTAGGCTTAATCCTAATTGGGGCTTCTCAAACCTATAAATAGAGCCCCCTCCATTCCTTGTAAAGAAGAGATTACACACATTGTACACCACTCCCAACTCTAGTGTGTAAGGAGATAGTGAACTTGTGAGCTCTCTCTATACATCAATACCTTTGATTGCATAGAGAAGCTTGAAGCTAGTCATGTCATTGTGAGGGCTTGAGTGATGCCACACTCCCTATCATAATTGTATCATGCCTTTGTGCATAAATAAGATTAGTAGTTTGGGTGCAATTGTGTACAAAATCTTGGACTCCTACATCTCCAAAGTTGATCTAGCAAAGCGGTCCGATGTTTGATTTAAGGTAAATTCGATCCTTGTATTTTGTGGTGTGATCTTATGCTTGGCAGCTTGAGGGCCTATTTTTGATTTGTTGCCTTTCATTCCATGGTAAGAGGGTTGTATGGTGAGAGGGCTCCCGTAATCTTAAGACCATGTGTATATCGACAACAAAATCAAGTCTATATTGTCTCTCTAAGCTTTCTCCAAGTTTGGTGTGCATATATGTGTGTTATGCTAGTCTCCTCCACACATAATACTATACGTTATGAGTGTTTGTTGAGGGTGTATGTGTCTTTTGATTGATGTATATGGTTAGCTTGGCTACAAGGAAAGATCTTTGGTGTCCTAGTTTACACACATAACTAGGTGGTGCCTCGTTCTTGTTGAGTGTGTGGTTTTGGGGTTCTTATGTTTGTGTTGCGTTGTAACTTGTGTCCCAAGACCATTGAGCAACACGGGAGCCTTGAGGAGTGCTTAGAGGCCGCTCTTCTTGTTGCCCGCCCCGAACTGCCTCAGTAGGTTAGAGAGATCTGAGCCCTCCTTAAAGGATTTCAGTGACTGCACCTTACAGAGGGTGAGGGTGATTGGATTTCATGCACGGGATTGGCACATAGACCCACCACTTGCCAAGGTGGCCAGGGAGAGATCCTGGCGACTATGGAATTGGGAGTGCCGACCCCTCACGCGCCTCCAATGGGACCTGGAAGAGTGGACTTGGCATGATCCCGCTGATCAGGAGACTCTGGGGATGCCTCCCTTTTTGCATATTCAGCGCAGCTAGGTTGCATGATCCAGATGCAAGAGATTGATGGCACCTCGGCTACTGTAGCACATTGGCAGTCATCACAGGGCCTCTCACAACGTTTCCTCTTCGATTTTTGGAGAAGGCTTTGGGACAATTTTTGGTCTAGAAAACTTGGCTGGCGGTTGGAGGTCGGCTAGCAGCTTGCCCGAGGTGCGGCCACTTTCAAGATAGGGCCTCGACCTAGATCATTACATGGGGCACTGTCGCTTGGGCGACAGAGGCTGAGGTGGTCAGGGCTTACAAGGAGGATGGTGGAGGGCTAGCTTCTCAGGTCTCTCACCCACGCATTTCGGCAGTACTAGTTACAGTCCCACCACTACAAGACAATGCTGCCATACACGCGTTTCATACACGCGATAAATTACGAACGCGTGTATGGTCACGCTTGTATTTGAATAGAATCGGGCGCGTGTATTTTAGCATTTAAGTTCGCGTGTATATTTGCATTTATCAACGCATGTATAAACGCGTTTATATACACGCAGTAATACACGCATAAATACACGATAATATTTACGGGATAATACTCGCTATTATACACGGATAAATACACGCCACTGTACACGGATTAATACACGCATGGCAGAGAAAAACTGAAAAAAAAACTGAATTCCTTAACAAAATTAAAAACTATTTTCCTTAAACCATCTCATAGTACATTACAGTATACATCATTACACAATCCCACTACATGCATTTACAACAATGAAATATATTCAAAAATAAATCATGCATATGAGATGATAGAAATGTCATCAATTTAGAACATACAGTGACGGATTGGTTAGGGTTCGATCTCATCTTCAATAAGATCCATCCTTGTCAAACGATCAACATCAATATCCATTTGATCAATTGGTAAGGCTACGATTAAATTTATTCCACTATCGATATTCTGTACTCCATTGATAATGGTATCGATGTCCTGATCATCCTCATCAACATCACCATCATCCTCAATGGTAGGGTCATTCTCATGATCATGAGAAATGGCATGCTCATCCTCATTATCACGATCATCTCTTATTTCTTGATCATCGATCACAACATCTTCAATGGCATGTTCGACGTCATCTTCATTGCGGCTTGTTACATCCTCCATATGCTCCATATCAGTGAATGTATTATACATCACTTTGGAACGTGGTGCAATAGGGATGACGTACCACCATTTGATGTCATGCACCATTGGTAGATAGATAACCTACTCAAATACACACAGTACAGTAATTAATTAGCATATCAAAAGTCAAGGGGTACGCGAGCTTAGATATATATGTACATGAAACACATTAGTAAAAAAATGCATACCTGCTCACATTGTTGTGGCAATACGAGCCTATCTTTCTTTGTTTGCCAGAACTTTGTAGAGTCAATAGTTACATATCCACTTGCATGGCGTTTTATCGTTGCATCAGGCCCTTTTTCCACCACGTTCATTTGCCATTTGACATCCAAAACATACACAAAGAAGCGACGAAAGTCAAGCCTAAATATGTCTTGGATTATGCCACAATAATCATCCATTTTTCCATTAGCTCCCTCAAAGCTACTAATGACACCGCAATCTTGTGTATTTCTCTTTTCATCAATTCTTTGTGTTCGAAAATGCTTGCCTTCACACCATATAGCATTGAACATAGTGCACTGGACCAAAATAGAAGCAATATTAATATTGTGTAAGCAATGTGAATAAATATTAAAAGCAAATCACTTACAACTAATGCAAAACATTAGTTCTATGTACCTTTGACATGCATCCTCGTGCATACTCCCATTCTTCCGCCGTGATATGCAGCCCCTCGTCGCTCTCTGCTCTCTCCATTTCCTCATGCAACCAATCAACATGGATATCATTCGGAAGTGTTGCTAGATGCTTAGGGTACGCCTTCCGAGAGCCATGTTGCCTCCGAAAGAGAGCTCTTTCTGCTTGCCTTTTTGTCTTTGCATCCTCATATCTTGTAACCCATCTGCTCATCACATCACTATTAAGGATACAAGTGAAATTGAGATCATCAATCAATGTTCTGTCAATTACTTTACTCTGTCCTTTTCCTTGAGGCACAATAGAGGTCATCCTCAAGTCCTCTTCATTGCTCCATAGTCGTGGCAAAGAGCTGTCCACCTGACCAAGAAATTCTGAAATATATACAAGAGACTCTTGTATCAACCAACCCTCGGCCATGCTTCCTTCAGGCCTTGCACTTTGCCTCACAAAGTCTTTTAAGGTCTTCATGAAGCGCTCTAGGAAGAACATCCAGCATGCATGCACAGTACCACATAAAGCAATTTCGTCCACTAAATGCACAATGAGATGTAGTTGACTTGTGAGAATGGTTCGCGGAAAAGTCTCCTCTACCAAACAAACCACCTCCACTACCATAACACGCGCATCATCCAACGTGGCTGGATCAATTGCTTTGGAACTAACATATCTAAAAAATAAATAAATAGTACGTTATACCTCATGCACGTTCATTTTGCAAGGTATAATGAAGGGTGATCTGAGCATGGGTTTTACATACCTCACAAGCTCGCCCATCTTATAAATACATTTTTTCAAACTCTTATTTGCACAATGGTCGATGCTAGTAGGTAGTATGAACTGCGCACATAAGAGCACATTTATGGTTTATGGCATTACAAAATTTAATTTCAACGTACGTACAAGACTTGGAAAACACTTACTTGAAGCATCTTGTGCCAATCGTGGGACTTCAACCCATATAGTTGCTCAACGCCTCTTTTCTTAGTGGTTGTAAAGGCTCCCTTCAATGATCTCATGCATCC
The DNA here is from genome assembly GCF_041138505.1 of Cibotium barometz. Taxonomy (NCBI): domain Eukaryota; kingdom Viridiplantae; phylum Streptophyta; class Polypodiopsida; order Cyatheales; family Cibotiaceae; genus Cibotium; species Cibotium barometz. The sequence continues at coordinate 27,898,644 of NC_141090.1, forward strand.
AGTGGGAGTACGCAAAGTGGTGATGGCCTGCTTTACCTGCTTCTCCTCTTTCTTTGATATAATCCATGGTGCAGGCGGAAGACGAACGTGCCCACCCACCTCTCGTGGCCAAGCTTGATGCATACGTCCTGCGACCCGCAAGTCCTCACGTACGCTAACATTGTCTCGTTTACCAGTAATATGTTCCCAAATACCAGATCCCACATTCTTGAAGATGTGCATGGGATCAAGAAGATGGTTGATCTTAAGATGGGTCCAATATGGCAGCCGGAAAAAAATGGAGTACCTGCACAAGGGATTTCTCTATGTGACCTTTAATCCAATTAGAGACTACACAAAACAAGATTGAAAAAACATCACTATACCTGTTCATGCCATCTGGAGGAAGAATAGTTGTAGACTCCCAAATACGCTTCCAATCTTTTGCACGAAGTGTTTGTGGAGGAATGTTACTCTTACTAGCAACATATTTAGGATGATCTAAGGGGAGAAATCGATGATGATTATCAAATATAGTCTTACACAAACCATCAGCATACTCATGTACTAACGAAGGGCCACAAACAGGACATGCATGTTTACCCGATGTTTTCAAACCTGTTAAAATATAAATAAAAGTTAGAATAATAAAGTCAAACCGTCTAATTAATATATATAGCTAATAGCAATAGAGTAGGGAGGTAATTAGAATTCTTACCAGAACAATCGCTGTATCCTGGAAAGTCATGCATTGTCCACATCAACACTGCTTTTAAGTCGAAGTGTCGAGAGGAGGGAGGCCTACTAATGTCCACCACCGCAACACCTCTCCATAGTTCCTCCAACTCATCAATCAGTGGTTCAAGATAAACATCCATATGCTTGACTTTATGTTTCCCTGGAATTAGAAGGGATAACATAAGATGTCCCTTCTTGATCGCCATTGATGGTGGAAGGTTGTAATTCACCAACACAACTGGCCACACGCTGTATGCGGTGCTTTTGAAACCAAATGGATTCACTCCATCCATACCCAGGCCAAGTCTCAAGTTTCTGGGCTCTGTTTTAAAGCTGGGCCACTCATCTTCAATATGCTTCCAAGCAGGAGTGTCTGCGGGAATTCTCCACATGCCATCATCCGATCGATGTGAGGAATGCCATGACATGAGTTCTGCTATGGATTTGCACTTGAACATGTGTTTGATGCGAGAAATTATAGGAAAGTGTCGCAAGACTTCGTGGGGTGCAGGGCTATTGTCGTCCCTTTCCCACTCATCTCTGACAATAGATCCCGAAGCTCTAGCATCATCTCGTCGACGCTTTACGTGCTCTCGTCACGCGTAGGGTACCATGTTAGGGTGTGGTACTGCATCCTGCTTCAATTTATCAAATTATATGTTACAACTCTATTAATTTAATTTGGATACCATGAGTCATTTGAATACCATCAATTTACATCTACTCACCTCTAAACCTGTTTGATTCCATTCTCCATACATGGAGATGTGATTCAAGGTAATTCGACGTGCTCGTACAATGCATCCTTGACATCGATTGCACATACATTTGATCCGTTGTCCCAACCACACATCGCGATTACGATGACGCATTGTCTCATCTTCCCCAGAACTGCTTGAAGAGGTTGATGACATCCTGTGTACAAACCAGAAAACACAAACTCATTATATATTTTTAATGAAAGCACAATATCGCATGTATTCACGCGGCTATCTCCTAAAACTTGCGTGTATAAACGCGGCTACTTCCTAAAAAACGCGTGTATTCACGCGGCTAATTTCTGCAAAACGCGTGTATAAACGCAGCTAAAATCCTATACACGCGAATATACCTGCGTTCGTAAACGCGAACATAAACGCGGCGGCATATTTAAACTAAAAATAGCCCGCCTTCCCCAAATATAGATTTTGAACTTAGAAATCAACAGTGCATGCGTTTTTGCCTGTTTTCGCCTCTTCCAACAGCAAGGAGGGAGCAGAGAAAGGAGCACACACACGGGAGAAGGAGGGAGCAGAGAAGGAGCAGAGAGGACTCACTTTTTCAGAGGTGAGTCACTTTGTCCTGTGCCTTGTCTCTTTTGTCAGATTTGTTTACTTTGCTCTTTGCTCTTTGGGTTTGTCTTTTTGCACACGATTGGGTTGCTGCATCCTGACAGGGGCGACAATGGCTGGTCCTTTTATAAGGACATTCTGTCTTTGTCGGGGGGTCGGTCTTTTCGAGAAATTTTTTTCGCAGGTCGCGTGTACATACGTGTGTAGAAGCGCGTGTAACCTGTCTGCAGAGTTTTTTCACGCGCATATACACGCGTTTTTGGCCGGGTGTATACATGCGTTTTTTGACGGGTGTATACACGCGTTTCTGCAGACAGAAAACTGCGGCGTTTCAGATTTCATGGTTTGCAGGCAATTGACTTGTGTAATGACAATGTGTGAGTCAAGAGATAGCCCATGATGTACATGATGATATTTGTTGCAGGTTCTTTATGGATATTCCAGGTTCTTCATCCGATCCATTTGCGTACAGCAATTGGTTGATGGAGATGATGAATCACTTTGGGCGCCAACCTGGTCCGGTTGAGCTTACAGAGTATATGTATGCCCATCCCCCTCCTTCCCTGCCTGGTGTCTATACCCCTACCGCGAGTATCCAGGGCACTCCAGTGCCGTCTATTCCTCCGAGTCCGACGAGACGGCATGCAGCTTCTCCTCTTCCACGTCCACCGAGGAGACATACCTCGCCCAGACACACTCACGTACACCCTCACAGCCACCATCACGTGCTCCCTCAGAGCCACCGTCACGTCAGGGCTCACAGCCACCGTCACGTAGACAATCCCCCAGTCGTGACTCCACCCGCAGCAGTAGGAAGAGTGGGAGTGGAGGATGCGGCGGGTGCTTTGGTGGGGGAGGTGGGGGAGGTGGGGGAGGTAGTAGGGCACGGGGTGAGAGAGGAGATAGAGGGAGAAGAGTTAGAGGAGACAGTTCGGAAGAGGAGGAGATGAGAGAGATGGAGAGAGTGGTTTGCTATGATGTGACGGATAGGGGCGGGATAGTGATGGATGCGAGGGGGAGGGAGGTAATGAAGTACATGCGTGGGGTAGTATCAAACTCATATAGAAATTGTTTTATTAAATTTAAAGATCAAAATAGCCGATTAGTTGGGGAGGTGATAGAGGCTATACACAGTCGGTACCCCAATCCCCCACATGCTACATTCTCGGATGTATGGGGAAGGACGCGAATAAGGGAGATCTTAAGTAATAAAAGATCTCACCTTAAAAAACTCGCGTACGATGACCGGCTAAATGTAGCTGCGGGTGGCTATCCTGCCGAGAAACCTGCCACCACTGCGCACAAACACGAGTGGAAGGAGGCAAAGAAACGAGCAGAGGGTGGCGTGAAGAGCAGGCAGCATGTGGAGGCACGACGGATCCAGATGGAGACCGTTGGATCTTTGCATTTCGGATCTGGCGGCGTCGAGTCATGGGAGGCAGAGTTCGTAAGTATCCTGTCACTTTATTTGATTGTTTACTTAATTCATTGATTCTATGAATTGTTTTAATCTTACAAATTGTGTTGATTATGATACAGCGACGGGTTACGGGGAGGAAGCCCACAACCCACGATACTGTGTATGCTTGCCGGCATAGCAGACGTGACACGTGGGCCATCTTCAGAGCCGAGGGACGTATTACGGACGCGCAGTTTGAGTTGGCCATGAGACCATACGGTCGACAGGTACTTGAAAATTCGTAACGAATGGTTTTGGTTTATTGAATTGCATATATATATACTTATATACTATATATTACTTGAACAGGCACAAGCTGCTGATGATCCACCGGCCGCCGCTGCAGAGGGTGGACGTGAGCACTACTCCTCGGACATTCCGACCGATGCGAGCTCATCTGAGCATGGGGGGAGCACCGAGTCATCATCTGGGTCTGAGTAGTACTCAGACTTGTAGTATCACATTCCATATTTAGGATGTGATTGTATATATTTTTTTGTAAACTCAAGCCATGGGCTACTTCGAGATATGGACTCCCTTGTATACATGTATGAAATTTTGATAGTAATATTGAATTGATTGATCGATAGTATTACATTCATGTCTGTCTTGAATCGTGTAATGACAATGTATGCATTCATGTCGTTCTTGTCTTAATCTCCCTCGTGCATATGTTCTTCGTGGATGGTCTAATGGGATGGTCTAATGCACCAAAAACCCTAAACCAGAGAGTGCTATTGGGTGCTGGAATGCTGGAACAGTATTCAGGCACCAAATAGCACTCTCTGGATTTTTTTTTTTGCTCTCTGTTCGCGTGTATAAACGCGTCAAAACTGCTAAAACTTGCGTGTATCGACGCGGATACCCTGGAAATTACGCGTGTATTAACGCGTATAAACTGGCAATAACGCGTGTATGAGCGCATCTAAATTAAAGAAAGGCGTGTATACACGCAAGTACAAACGCGTCTGGGACATGGTAACTGAACAGGATGCGGCTATACACCCGTGTATAAGCGCGTCTAATATAATAAGAAGCGTGTATAGGGGCGTGTATTAATGCGTCTGTGTAAAAAAACGCGGCTATACACCCGTGTATACACGCGTCTGAGAGGTACTTTAGACGCGATTTTACACGCATGTCTCTGGCCGCGATTATACACGCGCTGATACACGGGCCCGCTACTTTTCTTCACAAGTCATTTTTAGCGGCTAAGAGCGCGGGTATGAGCCCAATCCCTTGTAGTGCACCTATAGACCACTGGCGACCAGGCTCATGCCAGAGATGGGAGATTTGCAGTAGCATTGTAGCCTGGCACGTACGGCATGCTAGATGCAGCGAAGCTATTGAGGGTACCCACACTCCACCTACAGAGTCTATCAGGAGCATTTGGCTCGACATCATACATACCCTTTGCGGTCAGTGGGGGAAGTTGCAGGGTGGTTCTGACCGCATGTGGAAGCGGCGAGAAGCTTTCTTGGGGCTTTGGCGGCCTGGCCCTTTTCTTACTGATAGAGGTGGTGACCCCATCTGGCATTACAGACCACCTGTGTGGTTGTCCCCCCCCCTCTTGGTGGACTATGTCACTTTTGCCTGCAGGCTGCTAGCCTGCTTTATATATTATTTCTTGAGTTTTGAGGAGTTGCCATTATTGATGATGGAATCCGGATCTTGATTCTTGATGTTGCCAGTTTATTTATGCCAATTGGTCGGTTGGGTGCCCACTGTAACTGGTTTACCCAGATTCTTTAGTTTTAAATTGTAAACATGTTTTAATCTATAAATGATGCATGTTTAATAGGGAAGGCAACATATTTTTTACATATTATAAACTTATATATAAATTTTGGGGCCTGTATCCCCCCCTTTGTATGAAACGTTTTTGAAACGTCCGAGAATTGAAACAAATGTTTATGAAATGCGTTTTTTCATGAAACGCCTGGCAACTATGTTGCCAGCACCTGTGAGATGCCTGAGAGATCTATCTAATTTCTACCTTTCCATGACCTTTGATCTCCTTTACATAGGGATATGATGGAAAGTCATGTGCAGGTCGGTTTTGCCTTTTTGACCTAATAATTGTGACATAGCGGAAGCCTTCATGCGGTTAATCACAACTCTTAAGCACCTTGTAGGAACCTTAATGCAAAACGCATGAGAGGAGAGAGAAAGAAAGCTGTATTAACGTCTACTAGAGGCCGAACTTGACCTATGAGACAAATCAATGTACAATTGTCAATGTCTTTTGGATGTCCAAAAAAAAAAAGGACAAAATGAACATGAAATAAACTATGAAAGTATTGAGCTAGTGGGGGGGGTGTGATGGATGGAGCACTACTGCTAGAGGCTTAGTATGCAACCTATATGCGCAGGGTATACAAGAATGCAATGCAGATCTGTCTAGCTCCAACCAGTACCATAATGGGGGTGTAATATGTGATACATAGGCGATGGCGAGGCAAAAATACCTTGGAGCATGATCCCTGGGTGTGAGTGTAAGTGAGAGAGAGAGAGACTGATTTTTAGTATATGTATTATGTACATAGACAAAGGCCATAGGCCTTCCCAAAAGGGCTATTGACTACTTCTATTGTCTATACATGAGCCAACTCCAAGATGGAGAGATGAAATGATGCTACTTCTTGAAAGAATGGGTACTATGCTGTGATAGTAGATACCCACAAAGAAATGCTGCAAGAATTGTACAACATTGTAAGCATAAAGGAGAAAAGAAGATCACTGCTGAATATCACCAGAAAAGGTAGTACATCACGTGGAGCAGCACGAGGGAGGTCTCGTAGATGCTACCTATCACTGCAGAAGCTGAAAAGATAGATGAAAATGAGGCTAAGCCTAGCCACCTTTATATAGGTGGGAGAGGAGCTGGCCGGCCAGTAGCAAATCAGAGGACTTGCCGCAATGCATAAAAAAATCTGAAACGATGCCTAAAAATAGGCAAAAAAATAACAAAAAATATGTAGTGCCTAGATGCACATGCAGGGCTTCAAATGGAGCCAGATACAAACATGAACGTGTATGGGAAAGTCCATTTGGGGATGAAATAATTTCCAACACCTCCTCTTCAGCACCAGATGGGTGGACCAACTCCGGCACGTTGCAAAAAATCCTCCAAAGAGTCTGAAGAAACAACCTCCTCATAAAAGGCACAAAGCTCTCGAAGATATGGTACGTTTGAATACCGAGAACGTCTCCGGAAGAAGCCACGAGAAGATCGAGAAGATATCGAAGACGAAACACCAGGATCAATCTGGAGAGAGAAGCCCTCAGGAGATGGAACCATAGATGGCTTCGAAAAATGTGGCACCTCCTCTGCATTTGCAAGAGGTATTGGGACTGAAGTAGAATCCTCCTCTGATGAAGAAGAAGGAAATGAAACAACCACTAGAACAAACGGATCATCAGTGATAGCTGAATTTGCCAGGTTCGAAGTAGGAACATGTTCCAAGATAGTGAAAGATGCCTCCTTTGAAACATAAGAAGGAGAAGCAACTGCCAGGAGAGAAGCCGCCAAAGTAGGAAGCTCCAGAATATGTGAGGATATCTCAACAAAATCATTCACCTGCTGTGTAGAAGAATCACTATCCTCCTCTGAAAGAGAGGAGAGAAAATCTACAATAATAGCATCAGCATGGAACAACACAAGAGAAAGGAAGATACTCATCCAAAGGGATTAGAGGAACTGATAAGGTCTCTGTTAGAAACTCTTGTAAATAATTCTCTTTTGCAGATAGGGCACTGACTTTTGAATCAGAAGTCTCTTGTGTGACCACCAGGATGAACTCATCCTGCTCTTGTGAAGATGAAAGAACAAGGGGATCATAGACAGCAAGAAAAGCCATCTTAGCATGAGACTTCGTACTCTCCTCTGCTCGCCGGTGAAGTATCTGAGCCATCTGTCGTGGGTGAAGTGTCTGAGCCATTGGAGGAGGACTCTTGCTTGAATGACCAAGTCGGCCACAAAACTCACAAGGATCCTTCATCCTGGAACCCTTGACGATGTTAGAATTGTCAGAATCGTCGTCATCGAAAGATGACCTTGTGGTGACTTTTTGCTTGTTGTTGTTGCCACCACGTCCACCTTGTCAAAGGCGCACGCGCTGAAGCAATAAGAGAGAGCCGAGAGAGTAGACGTTGGCAGATGGAAAACGCAGGTAGGGAGCGAAAGAGAGAGAAAACGCAAGGAGATAGAGAGAGAGAGCTTTCGTATGACCAAAGCAGCACTGAATTATATATTACGTGTCTTTACAATAAGGGGCAAGGGTGCTTAAATAGCCACCCAATGAATTTGCCCGACCCAGTTCACATGTTAAATGAGTAAAAAAATAATACACAAATAACATAAGTAAAGCAGGATCACTTGGGCATTTCACTTGAGGTGCACAAAACTTTAACACCCTCTCTACAGCTCATAGTGAACATAAGTAGGAATACCAAGTCGATGAAGAAGCTACCATGGACACCCCAGCAGTGGCCAACCACTAGGTACACCTCGGATTTGCAACCACCAGCTTGTCACCACCAAAAATGCCATCCTGAGCACCAACTGCCTCAAAGAACATTGAACTGTAGACCACACTATGTCCAAGAATCCCCATTCATGAACAGTAAACACATCATGTTGTGAAGGGAGGCGGAGAGACACGGAACACCTCTATAGCAATGCCTTTCCACAGTTCGGAGTACACACCAACATCAAGAAAAAGGGGCACCAGTCAACTACTCACTGAGCTGACACAACATTTAACATCTCAAGCATGAGACTTGTCTCTACCCTCATTCAATTTTCCAAGCAACTGGGGGAAGCCTACATACATTTGCTCAAGACATGCAAGGGGAGATGGGCACATCAACATCTGCCACCCTTTACTCAATTGATACATATGCATATAGGGGTGCACCCTTATTATGAAATAGGCTCACAGCCATAAGCAAAATGATCACCACAGAGAAATGGTGAGAGAACCACTTGACATAAACAAGGTTACATTCCATCAAGTATGAGCTTTCTGCAAAACTTCAGTTTCCCAAGAAAAGACAACATCAATAAGGAACTTCAATTCTCCCAACCTGGCAAGCAGTGTGTGACTAGGAGGCACAATCACTTTATGGTCTTCAGTCTGTCTGTTGAAGAAGCATACCACCATACATACATATTCTCTCAAGCAAAACCAGAGAGCTGTCTTTCTCATACACATGAGCTTCCCACAAAAATCAGAGAGCTGGTTATCATATACATGGGTTTTCCAAAGCCACAAACTGGTGATTCCTCCTAGGTATATGAGTTATTTCACAAAAAAGGGAACAAAAAAAACTGGCCAGCCGTCACTTACATTGCATGGGCTGTCATCATGACAGAGAGCCGCACTCTTTAGGCGTGGCACCTTCTCTTCACTCATACAAGTAGCGTTGCAGCTTCTCCTCCCCTCCCAAACTGGAGTGCCGTGGGCTGTTCTGAGGGTACTTTTCTTCAAAGAAAACGAGCTCGTCTCCTGTCTCTCTCAAACACAGAGAGCAGCTTCTTACTCATAAGGAAAAAAAAACACACAGCTTTCACACCTTGAAGACGGCGCCTTCTCACACAAAGGCTGCGCTTCTCCCCTTACTCACATGGGCTGCAGCTCTCTGAGAACATTAGAACTACAGCTCCCCTTCACACACTGGAAACTACGAGCTCTCTCACACTCTCATAAACATGGATTGCGCAGCTCTCTGAGAGCATCATCACTACGCAGCTCTCCTTTACACACGTGCTGCAAACTACAGAAGGTTACGTTTCCTCCTCTCTACAAGCATGGGATGCACACGGGTACTGTGCAGCTCTTTGAGAGAATCAGAACACATGCTCTCCCACACAACAGCTGTGCAGACTCTCTGAGCTTTAGAGTAATGAACTCTCCCCACACCCACTCTGCGCTACAGCTACACTTCCTCTTTCCTACACAATGGACTGCGCACATGTACTGCGCAGCTCTCCTAGGATCTTAGAAAAGCTGAGCTCTCCCTTTCACTCTTTGAAAACTCTGAGAGCCCTTCTACACACCAATAGAGAGTGCAGCGCAGCTCTCTGAAAACCTTAGAGCTGAGCTCTCCCTCACACACTATAAAAACTACAGCTGCGCTCTTCCACGCACATGGGCTGCGCTTAGAGCATTGGAGCTGCGGGTAACATCTCTATTCTCTTGAGCTTGCTCCCCTCCTCTTCTTATACACCAGCGTGCACTGCCCGTTCAACCAAAGAGCATTATATTATTCATAATACTCCAAGGTATGTCAGAGAGCTCGCCCCACCTCCACGCGGCGCCCTTTTGAATTTTGAGGCTAGTTGAGGAATTTTTGAAACAATCCAAGGCCACCTTCTATTTTTAGCAAGCCTTGTATTAAATTCCATGGTGACTCTTGCATTCAAGGAAGACTTTGCACCTTTTTAATAACATCTTGTGGACCACAAATACCTTGTTTCCCATGAAATGCCAAGGACCGGTACTGGAGCTGACCTCCTCTAACGGGTCCCTATCCAGTTTTTTTTAAAAAATAGTGCTTTGCGTGCTCACATTATTTGTCAACATCCTTGTTCACATATGATAGTGCTAAAACTTGCCTTGTGAAACTGATTCTCATCTCATACCCCTTCCATTTCTTATTTATCAAGGTAAACCAATAACTAACTGTACACATTGCATATTTTTGTTAGATCCGTTCACATGTGGCCTTATACCCCCTTTGGCCCTTGGAGATGGACACCCTTTATTTGTAAATGCCATGCATGAGTGTGTACATATGCCAAGAAAATATTACCAAAAAATGCCTAACATAGTTTGCCCATCCCCTAGCCTGCTAGATCATTCATGGTCAGTAGAAAACAGTGTCGTGAGACTCAATGTATCTGATATTGCCATGTTCTCAAAGACACTGTTTTTCACTTCTTCAATTCTTTCATCCTTGTCTACCATCAGCAGTCGTGCATGATATAACTTGAGACGCAAACCATTCACCCTTGATACATGTGGGGTCCCATCAAGGTCAGCCAATCGATATGTGCCATTAGCAAAGCAATTCATTACTCTGAAGGGCCCCTCCCATTTCACTTGGAACTTCTTTTGAAAGGTTTTATCCAGCTTACTATTATAGCGTAGCACCAAATCACCTTCCTCAATACCCTTCTTCTTAATCTTCTCATTTATCTTTGTCAATGCCCTACTTTGCATCTTCTCATAATGTTCCAAGGCACTCATCCTGTCCAGCTGAACCTCTTGTAACTGTAAAAGTCTCTCTTTAAATGTGTTGCTAGATGGCCCTAGCAGCTTTTCTAACATTTTAACTGCAGGCAATTCAACTTCCACAGGTAACAAAGCTTCTTTGCCATACACTAAGTGAAAAGGTGTAAAACCTGTGCTTGTCTTCACCGATGTACGATAAGCCCATAAAGCACTGAACAGCTCCAGATCCCAATTCTTGCCCTGATGTTCTGTTACCTTTGCAAGAATGTGTACAAGTTCACCATTGAATCTTTCATTCAAACCGTTGCACTGCGGGTAATAAGGAGTAGTAAAATTATGCTTAATCCGCATTTTGGCACACAAGTATTCTAGCAAGTCAGCTCTAAAACCAGGCCCTTGATCAGAAAGAAGCTCCAAGGGCACCCCAAATTTACAGCAGATGTCTTCATAAACAAACTTTGTAACATCTCTTGCAGTAATTTGCTTCACTGCTCTAGCTTCTGCCCACCTGGAAAGATAATCCACAGCTGTCAAAATATAACTCTTCCCCCTGCTGGTAATGGGTAAGGGTCCTACTGCATCAATTCCCCACTTCTCAAAAATGTCAAAGGCCAAGATTGTCTTGCGCAACTCTGGTTTTAAAACTCGTTTCCCAAATGCCTGGCACCTTTTGCATGAGCTACACCAGTGATGCACATCTTTTTGTATACTTGGCCATATGTAACCCTCCTGTAAGATTTTGTGCAATGTGATTTTAAATGCAAAGTGGCCACCGCATGCTCCTTCATGATTCTCCTCAAGCACTCTGTACAGCTCTTCCTTCCATGGTACACGCCTTAACACCAAGTCAACCCCTTGCATGTATAAGGTGTCACCAATGAGCTTGTATTTGCAAGCTCTGCGTACAAACCCATATTTCTTTGCCTTCTCAATGTCCTTGGGAATGACTCCTGTCAACAAAAACTCTTCTTCCAGTGTCAGACTTTCACGACCCCGATAAAGTGGCAGATCTGCTTTTAACACATATAGCTCGCCAATCATTCCCTGTACTGCTTCATGTGCTTCTGTATTAAGAGAACGCTCCACATGCCGAATGCCCCATGCTTCAAACTCCTTCAACAAGCTCTTGATTTTAAAACACTTGTTTCTCAATGCAGGGTTTTTGCTCTTCCATACTCCTAGTATTTGCTTTACCACCAGTAGAGAATCACCTCTTATGCATAGTCTCTTTACACCATGCTTAATGCAAATGTTTAGCCCTGCTTCCAATGTAGAATACTCTGCTTCATTGTTAGTATGAGCATCAACTTTGAATCCCTTTTTACAAATCAGCTTACCTTGCTGGTCATAAAGAGCTATACCACCAGAAGCTGCATCATGGCTCTTCCTGTATGAACCATCAAAGAACAAAACATGAGCATTGCTTACTTCTGCCACATTTTCTACCTTTCTAACACTTTCCTCTTTGACAAGCACAGGGTTTTCCTTATAAGTTAACAAGTCTGCCAAAGTAGCTCTGTTACTTTCTTCCACCAAGAAAGAGAACTCAAACTCCTGCAATTCAATCACCCACTTTTTCACTGCCTTAGACATGTTTACACCATTGATGAGCTGAGGCAAGAATGTGTAGCTAGTTAGGAATACAAATGGCTTTGTCAAAAGATATTGGCGAAACCGTCGGCAAGCAAACACCACACTTACCATCACCAACTCTATTTCTGACAGTCCCCTCTCTGCTACTGACTTTACCCTACTAGCACAATAGACGGGGTGCATATATTGGCTCCCCTTCCCTTTTTGCAGCAACATAGCACCAATAGCATCCTCTCCTACTGAAGGATTCACATAAAAAACCTGTTCCCAATTTGGAGCCTGCACCGCTGTCATCTCCCCTAAGACTTCTTTGACTCTCCGAAACTCCTCTTCACATTTGTCATCCCATTGCAAAGGATCGTGCTTTGCCACCTGTTGTAATGGATATAAAAGCTGTGAGGACAATGAAATGAATCTTGCCATGTATTTTACCTTCTGAATGAATGTTGCCAACTGTTTTGTAGACTCTGGAGAAGGAAGAAGCATGATTGCCTTGACCTTGTCTGGATCAGCCTCAATGCCATTTTCTGACACCATATGACCCAACAATTTAACCCTTGGTTTTGCAAAGAAACACTTCTTGGGATTGAGTTGGCCACCACAATCATTATATCGTTCCAGCACCATTTCCAGCTTTTCACAGTGATCCATTCGTGTGCTATAGACACAAAAATCATCAATGAAATCCTGTACACATTTTCCAATGAATGGCAGAAGCGCCCAATTTGCTCTCTTTTGATAGTGAGCTGGACCATTTGTTAGCCCAAATGGTAGCACTGTATAGCAAAAGCAGCCCCATGGTGTAATGAAAGTAGTCTTCTTCTGATCCTCTGGAGCAATCTTCAACTGGAAATAGCCTGAAAACCCATCACACACACTGTATCTTTCATGACCCGCCACTGAATCCAGGATTTGATCAATGAAAGGTAGTGGGTATAGATCCTTCTTTGTGTCTGCATTCAAAGGTTTGAAATCCACACAAACCCTCCATTTTCCGTCCTTTTTTGGAGTGACCACGACTGGGCTCACCCACTCTGTTGTCTCCACAGGGCATATAAAACCAGCCTTTAGTAGTTTGTCCACCTCTTCTCGCAAAGCCTTCATCTGTTCTGGACCCATTCTCCTTAATCTTTGACGTACTGGCTTGGCTCCTTCCTTTAGCTCTATGTGCAAATCTTCCCCTTTGAAGCCCCGAACTTCTTCATAAGATGTGATGAATAAGTCTGGATATGTTGACAACATCTTTAAATACTTCTCCTTCTCCACAACTGAGAGATCTGTGCTAATCATCCTGGCCATCAATTCGTGTTTCTCGTGCAGCTTCACCTGGGGTTGCATTAGCTCTTCAATCACCTCATATGGGCCTTTAGACTCATCTTCAATCCTCTTCATGGATGCGACTATGCTGGTCTGTTCAAAGATCCTGTCCACCATCAGAAATGCCACATTTACCTCTCCCTCACTACTAGTGGTGGTGCCACTGTCTTCATCTGACTCAGTGGAAGACTCCTCACTACTTGGACTCTCCCCTTCTTCATAATCTTCATCTAGTGGCTTCCTGCTACTCATGTCAAATAATCTTTTGCCCCCTGTCTCCCCATATAAGCTGATTGTACCGTGTCTCCAATCTTGAACGGCCCGCACTGCGCGTAGCCATGGTCTTCCAAGGATGATAGGATAAGCCCCTAATCCTGCTGGCATTACATGAAAAAATCTACTACCGTTTTGACTGCATAAGCTTCGATTTCCAAGCTCTTCACTACCCCTAGACACTTGATCTTTTGATGGTTTGCCAGTCGTATGCGGAATCCTGAAACTCCTTCTACTGTCAGGCCCATCTTTTCTACACATGTTTGAGTGATTACACAAATTTGTGCACCACCATCCACGTATCCCTGCCCAAGATTCTTCCTCTTGTGCCAAACATCCACTATGGGACAAATGTCTGAAGACTCATCAATGGCCAACACTCTTACTGACCCTCTGTTGGGTTCCTTCCCCAGCGGGCTGACTAGTTTCTTCCATTGGCGATTCAGCTTCGGTATCATTTCCACTAGTTGTCCAAAGGTCACGTCTGCCTTCCTACTGCTCAGGTCCTGTTTCAAGTCATAGCTATCCTGCCCTTCCCCTAGTGGAAAATCTGAGACGTGAAATTTTCGGCGAGCTCTCCTTTTTCTTTTAGCTTTCACATCTTCACCCTCATGACTCTTCCCTTTCTTCCTACTGGGACCTGCTTCATTTCTTCCTTCTTTATCCTCTGTAGTTCTCTTCCCAATAGGCATTACCAATGTATCTTCCAACATTGCTGCCTTCTCCAAGGTGACCACACTTAACACTTTTGTCTTTCCCTTGTCCTCCTTAGTCAGTCCACTAGGTCCTGCCTCACCCTTAATCTCAATGCCATAATCATTTGACCGGTTCGGCAACTGTGCAGGCAATGGATACATATCTCCACCCATTCTTGGTGGTTTATCACATTGTGGGCTGATGTGACCAAGCTCTCCACAGTTATAGCATGTGGGCAACTGCCTCCAACCCCTGCCGTTATTCTGTCCACCAAAACCATTCTTTGGTTGTCCTTCACCTCCTAGCTGATTTGCAAGTCTCACACGACCTCGATTATTTCCCACATTGCTTAACATATTTAGGCTAAGATTCTTCATCAAACCAACCACTTGCCTCAAGTCTTGCCTCAGTTCATCATCTTGTGCTGCAGTAGTGACCATTGCTTGCACAACTTGAGTAGTTACTGAAACCGCATCTGCCGGATGAACCTCCTCTGG
This sequence comes from Cibotium barometz, assembly GCF_041138505.1. Taxonomy (NCBI): domain Eukaryota; kingdom Viridiplantae; phylum Streptophyta; class Polypodiopsida; order Cyatheales; family Cibotiaceae; genus Cibotium; species Cibotium barometz. Next base: position 27,913,765 of record NC_141090.1, read on the forward strand.
AACCCGACTTTGCATGGAATCCATTTGCTTCATCTCTGACACCATAGGTAGTGAGCTTACTCCCAATTGAGTTAGTCTATTCAACTTCCACTCTTTGTTCCTTGCCACCTCCAATGCATCCTCGTATGTTCTTGGCTTCTTCAATTCTACCCTCCAACGCAGGTTTTCCTTGAGGCCAACCAAGAACCGATCCTTCTTCATCATATCTGGTGGGGGCACTTGTGGCTGCAAGGCTTGACACAAGCTCTCCCATAATATGGAAAACTTCTTGATGTAATCATCAATGGGCTCCGCTTTTCTTTGTCTCAATTCCTGTATTTCATGCCAAACTTTGTCTGGATCTTTCACCTTCACAAACTGTGCTGTTAAAGCTTGTCGGACATTATCCCATGTCAATGGCATAGGTGGATCAGCCCTCTGCAACTCCTCCTCATAACCCTTACACCAGCTCCGTGCATCACCCTTCAAACAGATTTGCAAAAGGCGTAACATTTGAGCGGGTATCTGGATATGGTTGCTTATGCATGCAACTTCCATGTTTTCTAAGAACTCTTCCACATTCTCGTCACTTTTTCCATGAAACTCTGGATACGGGAAAGCCATTGCTACCCAAAAAAAACCCTTTTGACACAGATGCAAAAACAAAACCCTCTACTAAATCAATTCTCAGAAAAAACTTCAAAACACTTCCGATTTAGAAGAGGATGAACACATCCACATCAAACGAATTTGCATAGTTAATCATTGGAATTACCACCGGCAAAGGAGACTCCAATATTTCCCTCAGTCTTTTTGGCCCAAACATATATGCCATACGCTGTTGAAAGAAAATTTTTCTGTCCACATGAACATTTATCTGAATTCTTTGGGTAAAATGGAAAGGAGTAAATTGAAGTCCGTTGTGATTATCCATTGAGAGTGGCCATCCAACTCCCAAGAGGCACGACTGGCTAATTTCCCGATTCTACCAGAATTTTTAGGCAACACATCAACTGTGAAACGGCACCAATCCCAAGAATTTCAGCATGTAAACCATATTTCAATTGGCTGTCAAACCAAGCTAATATAGCACAGATTTAGAAGGCATCTGTCACACCACTGTCCTGGTACAGCAGTCATTCACTGAGATTAATCACATGCACATGTTTTCAGTCTTGTAAACTGAAGGTTCTTGGAATGCTCCTCAGTGGGGGCACCAAAAACTGTGAAGGGAGGCGGAGAGACACGGAACACCTCTATAGCAATGCCTTTCCACAGTTCGGAGTACACACCAACATCAAGAAAAAGGGGCACAAGTCAACTACTCAGTGAGCTGACACAACATTTAACATCTCAAGCATGAGACTTGTCTCTACCCTCATTCAATTTTCCAAGCAACTGGGGGAAGCCTACATACATTTGCTCAAGACATGCAAGGGGAGATGGGCACATCAACATCTGCCACCCTTTACTCAATTGATACATATGCATATAGGGGTGCACCCTTATTATGAAATAGGCTCACAGCCATAAGCAAAATGATCACCACAGAGAAATGGTGAGAGAACCACTTGACATAAACAAGGTTACATTCCATCAAGTATGAGCTTTCTGCAAAACTTCAGTTTCCCAAGAAAAGACAACATCAATAAGGAACTTCAATTCTCCCAACCTGGCAAGCAGTGTGTGACTAGGAGGCACAATCACTTTATGGTCTTCAGTCTGTCTGTTGAAGAAGCATACCACCATACATACATATTCTCTCAAGCAAAACCAGAGAGCTGTCTTTCTCATACACATGAGCTTCCCACAAAAATCAGAGAGCTGGTTATCATATACATGGGTTTTCCAAAGCCACAAACTGGTGATTCCTCCTAGGTATATGAGTTATTTCACAAAAAAGGGAACAAAAAAAATTGGCCAGCCGTCACTTACATTGCATGGGCTGTCATCATGACAGAGAGCCGCACTCTTTAGGCGTGGCACCTTCTCTTCACTCATACAAGTAGCGTTGCAGCTTCTCCTCCCCTCCCAAACTGGAGTGCCGTGGGCTGTTCTGAGGGTACTTTTCTTCAAAGAAAACGAGCTCATCTCCTGTCTCTCTCAAACACAGAGAGCAGCTTCTTACTCATAAGGAAAAAAAAACACACAGCTTTCACACCTTGAAGACGGCGCCTTCTCACACAAAGGCTGCGCTTCTCCCCTTACTCACATGGGCTGCAGCTCTCTGAGAACATTAGAACTACAGCTCCCCTTCACACACTGGAAACTACGAGCTCTCTCACACTCTCATAAACATGGATTGCGCAGCTCTCTGAGAGCCTCATCACTACGCAACTCTCCTTTACACACGTGCTGCAAACTACAGAAGGTTACGTTTCCTCCTCTCTACAAGCATGGGATGCACACGGGTACTGCGCAGCTCTTTGAGAGAATCAGAACACATGCTCTCCCACACAACAGCTGTGCAGACTCTCTGAGCTTTAGAGTAATGAACTCTCCCCACACCCACTCTGCGCTACAGCTACACTTCCTCTTTCCTACACAATGGGTTGCGCACATGTACTGCGCAGCTCTCCTAGGATCTTAGAAAAGCTGAGCTCTCCCTTTCACTCTTTGAAAACTCTGAGAGCCCTTCTACACACCAATAGAGAGTGCAGCGCAGCTCTCTGAAAACCTTAGAGCTGAGCTCTCCCTCACACACTATAAAAACTACAGCTGCGCTCTTCCACGCACATGGGCTGCACTTAGAGCATTGGAGCTGCGAGTAACATCTCTATTCTCTTGAGCTTGCTCCCCTCCTCTTCTTATACACCAGCGTGCGCTGCCCGTTCAACCAAAGAGCATTATATTATTCATAATACTCCAACGTTTGTCAGAGAGCTCACCCCACCTCCACGCGGCGCCCTTTTGAATTTTGAGGCTAGTTGAGGAATTTTTGAAACAATCCAAGGCCACCTTCTATTTTTAGCAAGCCTTGTATTAAATTCCATGGTGACTCTTGCATTCAAGGAAGACTTTGCACCTTTTTAATAACATCTTGTGGACCACAAATACCTTGTTTCCCATGAAATGCCAAGGACCGGTACTGTAGCTGACCTCCTCTAATGGGTCCCTATCCAGTTTTTTTAAAAAAATAGTGCTTTGCATGCTCACATTATTTGTCAACATCCTTGTTCACATATGATAGTGCTAAAACCTGCCTTGTGAAACTGATTCTCATCTCATACCCCTTCCATTTCTTATTTATCAAGGTAAACCAATAACTAACTGTACACATTGCATATTTTTGTTAGATCCGTTCACATGTGGCCTTATACCCCCTTTGGCCCTTGGAGATGGACACCCTTTATTTGTAAATGCCATGCATGAGTGTGTACATATGCCAAGAAAATATTACCAAAAAATGCCTAACAACGTCCAAAAACTCCACAAGATAATGAACTTTGGTCCATAATCCCGAAAACAACAATGAATGACTGCAGCATATCCATATTGTTTTATACGCCATGTTGGTTCCTTGCCAGATGCCTAGTGCTTTGAATTCTGACACACGAATCCAAACACCCAGAAATTGAACTCCGACACACGGGTCCAAGTCATCAAAACGGGAGCACAGACTGCCCCTCTCTGCCACTCACATGCCTCTCTCTGGCTGAAGCACATGGTAGCATCCATCCACCAAGCTAGAATGCTGGAGCATGTGCCAGTGTAGTCCTCGCCACACCGGCAGACGCCGTAGCATCTCTGGTAGAATCACTGTCACTGTCATCCTCGTCAGCTTTGCCTTTGCCTTTGTCATTCGTCGAGCCTTGAGCTTTAGCTTTGGATTTGCAATCCCGAGCCAAATGCCCTCGCTTTCCGCACTTATAACAACGGCTCCTAGACTTCTTATTGGATTCCGATGCAGCATGTGCCGTTTCTACATCCTTCGGAACTCAAATCTTGCCTTGGGAAATGAGCACTGCTTCCTCCTCAATAAGAAAAGAGCTGAGATCATCAAATTCCAGCTTTTCCTTCGTGACTTGTAAGCGTAATGCCCTCGAGACCATCTCGTACTCCTCAGGCAACTTCGTAAGAACCAAGGCAGCTAACTAGTTAACGCACTATTCATAGCCGATAACTGATCATGGATAACCTTTGCCTTCATTAGAAATGACTGCATAGAGGTCCCGGCTTCAAACTTGATGGAAAACAACTGGCCGAGAAGGGTTACTGCTCGCATTGTTGAGTCTCGATCAAACATTCCTGCAAGCTTTGACCACATTTCCTTGGCAGTCTTTAAAGTCTGAATGGCAGGGGAAATTTCCTTGGTGAGAGATTCTGCAATCGCCGACATCGCCTTCGCATTGTGAGCATCCCAATCCACAAGAGATTTGAGAAACTCCTCCTCCTGAAGACGTGTGAACCGATTGCTATCCCTTCGGGGACGTTCCTCCGAGCCATCAACAATGTCCCATAAGCCTTTTCTGCTAATCAATAGCCTCATGATCAAGTTCCAATGCGCATAATTGTCGCCATTTAGTTTGTCGTCCTTGCTCGAACACGGGAGTCCCATCTCGAAAACTCCGTCCATCTCTTCTCAGTCGACCCGGTCTGCCCGCTCCAAAGTTTGCCAAGCACAGAGAGCAGTAGCGTTTTTATGAAACGCTGCCCAAGCCACGTGTGTCGCTTCTTCTCCTCCGCGCTCTCTGCCGCCTTGTAGTGGCCACCTTCAACACCTTGCGCTGCCTGCACCTTGCTGTAGTGCTTGACTTCTGCCTTGTTACAGCCGCCAAGACACTCGCATTGCTGCTTGCTCTGTCTGCAAGGAAACGCAGCTGCCAATACTTGGCTGCCCTGCTTTGCCACCGCAACAAAAAACCGCGTGCTGCTTTTGGTGTGCAAGCTTGTGCCACCCAGAAACGCAGCCTGGTGCTCACTTGCTGTCTGTAATAAAAATGGCTATCTGCTCACGGTTGCTCACAGCACCTTCTCTGCAGTACTGCCCACCTTCGTGCTTTGTGTCCGAGGGTTGAGAGCCTGCTGCTCTGATACCATGTCAAAGACGCACGCGCTGAAGCAATAAGAGAGAGCCGAGAGAGTAGACGTTGGCAGATGGAAAATGCAGGTAGGGAGCGAAAGAGAGAGAAAACGCAAGGAGATAGAGAGAGAGAGCTTTCGTATGACCAAAGCAGCAGTGAATTATATATTACGTGTCTTTACAATAAGGGGCAAGGGTGCTTAAATAGCCACCCAATGAATTTGCCCGACCCAGTTCACATGTCAAATGAGTAAAAAATAATACACAAATAACATAAGTAAAGCAGGATCACTTGGGCATTTCACTTGAGGTGCACAAAACTTTAACACACCTTTGGTCTTGCCCTTGTCCTGGGTAACAAATGCAGATTCCGGCTTCCCTTTGCCTGTCATCAAGCACTTATCATGTAAGTAGCTCAAGACCTCCTCAAAAGAGGGGAGAGGTTCACAAAATTATATGGTATCTTTGAAAGCATCAAAGGAAGAAGGAAGTTTTACCTAGTAACTTGTGGACGGGGTTATTGATAGCGCTCCCAAATTCTTCAAGTTGTCATTTAAGCCGAGAGAACTCCCCAATCTTCTCAGTGACATTGTCGGAATCAGTGATCGTCAACTTCTCAAGCTCTACTTCCAACTTGGCAATCTTTACGGAGGAAACATGACCATACCTCCTCTGAATCTCAAGCCATATCTGTTGTGCATTACTTTCAGAAGAGATGAACTGAGCGTTAATGTTGGGAGTCATGCAGTGTGTGATGATGAGGCGAACACGAGCATCCAACTGTCCTCGGAATGCTGGATCCACTAAAGAAGGTGTAGAGACAAAAGTCCATACACCAGCACTCTCCAGAAGAAGTTTGGTATAATAGGACCATGTATGACTGGTGGATGTCAGCTTCATAGAATCACTGAGTTGGGGAGGAGCATAGGATGGTAGAGAAGAAGGTAGATACAGTGGAAGAGGAGAACGAAGAGAAGTGGTGGGGTGGGTAAATTGTAGTGGATACAAGAGAGAAGAAGTAGTGGGTAAGGGCGCAAGAATCTGGGTAGAGGGAATAGGTATCTGTGTAGAGGACACCTGTGAATTGTGAGTAGGGGAAGAGAAGAGAATCCCCGAGAGGGGAGAATGGTGATCTCCAGAAGCCGTCACTTCCAAGAGAAAAAACAGAGCTCTGTAGGAAGAAAAACACAGCACTTGAGGGAGTCCCGCAGCTCCACAATAAAACACAGGTTACTGATGAAGGAACGCAGCAAGTGAACAGCTCGTATATGCTGTAAACAGTCAACAGCAGCATGGGAAAAGAAACGCAGGTCCCTATAGATGTTTCCCGCTCTGATACCATGAAAGAATGGGTACTATGCTGTGATACCCACAAAGAAATGCTGCAAGAACTTTACAACACTGTGTATGGAGAGCAAGCATAAAGGAGAAAAGAAGATCACTGGTGAATATCACCTGAAAAATCACGTGGAGCAGCATGAGGGAGGTCCCGTAGATGCTGCCTATCACTGTAGAAGCTGAAAAGATAGATGAAAATGAGGCTAAGCCTAGCCACCTTTATATAGGTGGGAGAGGAGCTGGTCGGCCAGTAGCAAATCAGAGGACTAGCTGAAAATGCATAAAAATCTGAAATGCTGCCTAAAAATAGGCAAAAAAATAACAAAAAATATGTAGTGCCTAGATGCATATGCAGGGCTTCAAATGGAGCCATATACAAGCATGAATGTGCATGGGAAAGTCCATCTGGGGATGAAATAATTTCCAACACTTCTATTAATATGATGTTTGGATGCTGGTTGGCCAGCTTCAGTTGTTGTCAGCTAGCTGATTTGTCCTCTATCATGACGTGTGACATAAAATGCCAAACTCTTTACCATAATTACCGATAAATGCTGCCGACTCTCACACAATGCTGTCGATTGATATTCTAATGCTGCCGACTTGATATATGTGTGTTGAACTACTGCCGACTTCATACATGATGATGAAGATGCCCTAAATGCATCTAATATTGCTGCCTAATGAGGGATATGATTAGGGATTAGACATGGCATTGCCTTGTGCACGTGACATCCCCTCCTGTTGAGCTTGATGACGGGAATCCAACTTTTTTTGTCTTTGCTTTGGATAAGTGTCATCATCCCTTGATTGCTTTGGGATTCCAACTCTGTCATACTTCTTTCGTGGCAACTTAACTGAATCTCTTGTTTAGCCTCTAATTCCACTCCATGACTGTGCATCTGTTTCAATGTTGTCCTCTTGCATGCATACCCTTGTCCCTGAACGCACTTACTCCTTGAACGCACTTACTTATGAATGATGACTGAGGTTGAGCTTGTGTTGTTCTCTAGAAGTATAGTTGTTAGGTACGAATGTATGAAAAAATGGTACCGGTACTTTTTATTTCAGAAAAATAAGTTCGAGAGAGGTATGGTCCACTTTAAAAAACACTTGAAAAATAGATATTTGTACACATTTAGTGATGCAAAGTCAAGAGAAGGTGGCAAGGTAGAAATCCCCCATTGCCCAAATTGCCATAAAAAATAGTAAAACAAAACAGGCAGAAAGAAAACGGGCATAATAAAAGTCACCAAAAAAAACGGCCATTAAAAAAAAGAATAGTTTTGCATTAGTTTCACTTGCATAGTTTCGTACTGAACTGTATTTTACATACCTCATGAGCGGGGCAAATTTGGCAGACAACTATGCCGGGAAGCCACTGAGGTACTCCTTTGAGGACCTAACTTCCATGGGCTAAATGCTGAGCATTCACCTAATGCATGCGTGACCTTCCTGATGCTTCTTAACTGTTTGCGTTTACCTTGTTTGGACTTGCACACCCCTTATGACAGTGCTCTTGAGAATTGCGACAATGCCCTTGTGGTGCAAGTATGACATTTGGTGAGCTAGGGATTCCAGAATAGTCCCACTGAGAGTACTCTTTATGTGCAGATAGACGGTTCAGTCATTGTCTTAGCCATCCCATATGTGGATGATGTGATCTTGACAGGGAACAATGAGCTGAAAATTTCAGCTTTCAAAGCTGAATTGAAGAAGGCATTTGAGATGTCAGATCTTGGTCGGTTACATTTCTATTTGGGCATCCATTTTATGCAGCAAGATGGTGGCATTGTTATGTCTCAATCAAAGTACGTTCGGAGGCTTTTGAAAAGGTTATGCATGGAGGATTGCAAGCCTATTGCCATACCAGTCGAGACAAGTATAAAGCAGGTGAGCCTCTTGATGCTACCATGTATAGCTAGGCTGTGGGATACCTTATATATTTGTGTTCGATACGGCCAGATATAGCTCATGGTGTTTCCTTGTTGAGAAAATTTTTGCATAGCCCAAGGGCTAAGCATTGGCAAGCTGTCAACAAGTGCATTTTCAGATAACTCTAGGGTACTTATGGATTGTTCTATGCTAGGGGGGGTGATTTTCAGGTTTGCGCGTACAAGAATTTAGATTGGGATGGTGACTTTGATACACGACAGTTGGCCAGTGGTTTTGGCTTTTTGTTTGGGAATTCTTCCATCTTATGGCTTAGCAAAAAGCAACCCATAGTGGTGACATCTTCATGCGAAGCTAAGTATAGAGCAGTCTTCACCGCCACAGTTGAGTGCATATGGTTGAGGAGGTTACTTGATGACCTTTATGCATTATTGGAAATTATTTCATCCCCAGATGGACTTTCCCATGCACATTCATGCTTGTATCTGGCTCCATATGAAGCCCTGCATATGCATCTACGCACTACATATTTTTTTGCCTATATATTTTTTTGCCTTTTTTTAGGCATCATTTCAGCATTTTTATGCATTGTTGGCGAGTCCTCTGATTTTCTATTGGCCGACCAGCTCCTCTCCCACCTATATAAAGGTGGCTAGGCTTAGCCTCATTCTTAGATCTTGTTTCAGCTTCTGTAGTGATAGGCAACACCTACGGGACCTCCCTCATGCTACTACATGTCATGTACAACCTTTTCTGGTGATATTCAGCAGCAATGATACCCACAAAGAATTGCTGCAAAAATTGAAACACTATGTATGGACAGCAAGCATAAAAAGAGAAAAGAAGATCTGGTAAATGACACATTTGGAGTTATCCTTGAAATATAGTGGTCGAGGGCTGAGTCTCTACCAACAAAAGTTTGTTTACCTCCACCTCGACCGAGGAATCCATCATCTGCTATCTCAACCTGTAAATAATGAAAAAAATTACTTTACAAAAATAAAATCTTAAAAAAATGTTATGAATATATTCTTATAAATACCTTTTTGTTTTCATCGTCAACAAGTCACCAACGATGGATGGCTCAGATACTTCACCAATGACAGAGGAGAGTACGAAGTCTCATGCCAAGATTTCTTTTCTTGCCGCCTATGATCCTCGTGTTCTTTCATCTTCACAGGAGCAGGATGAGTCCATCCTGGTGGTCACACATGAGACTTCTGATTTAGAAGTCAATGCCCTATCCGCAAAAGAGGATTATTTACAGGAGTTTCTGATAGAGACCTTATTAGTTCCTCTCATTCCTTTGGATGAGTATCTTCCTTCCCTTGTGTTGTTACATGCTGATGCTATTATTGCATATTTTCTCTCCTCTCTTTCAAAGGAGAATAGTGGTTCTTCTATAGAGCAGGTGGATGAGATATCCTCACATATTCAGGAGGCATCTTCCACTAGCTTGGAGCTTGTTCCTACTTCGACCTTGGCAAATTCAGCTATCACTGATGATCCTTTTGTTCCGGTGGTTGTTTCATTTCCTTCTTCTTCAAAGGAGGATTCTACTTCGGTCCCGATACTTGTTGTTGTTTTGCAGATGAAGAGGAGGTACCACATTTTTCGGAGCCATCTATGGTTCCATCTCTTGAGGGCATCTCTCTCCAGATTGATCCTGGTGTTTCGTCTTTGATATCTTCTCGATCTTCTTGTAGCTTCTTCTAGAGACCTTCTCGGTATTCAGATGTACCATATCTTTGTGAGATTTGTGCCTTTTATGAGGAGGGTGTTCCTTTAGACTCTTTGGAGGTTTTTTTTGCAGTGTGTCGGAGTTAGTCCACCCATTTGGCGCTGAAGAGGAGGTGTTGGAAATTATTTCATCCTCAGATGGACTTTCCCATGCACATTCATGCTTGTATTTGGCTCCATTTGAAGCCCCGCATATGTATCTAGGCACTACATATTTTTTTCCTATTTTTAGGCATCATTTCAGCATTTTTATGCATTGTTGGCCAGTACTTTGATTTTCTACTGGCCGACCAGCTCCTCTCCCACCTATATAAAGGTGGCTAGGTTTAGCCTCATTCTTAGATCTTGTTTCAGCTTTTATAGTGATAGGCAGCACCTACGGGACCTCCCTCGTGCCGCTCCACGTCATGTACAACTTTTTCTGGTGATATTTAGCAGTGATCTTCTTTTCTCTTTTTATGCTTGCTGTCCATACACAGTGTTTCAGTTTTTGCAACAGTTCTTTGTGGGTATCATTACATAATACCCATTCTTTCATGCATGCCATCAATAGGGTGCTACTCCCCTACTTACAAACAATTAGAGTGTTATGGCTATTGCGTAGAATCCAATTTTCCATGCACGGACTAAGCACATAGAGGTACATTATCATTATGTGTAGGGGAGACTACATGCAGGTGATATTAGCCTCATCTATTGTCCATCACAGGACAACCTGCTGGATCTCTTCACTAAGATGCTTCCTGATGAGAAGTTTGAAGCTTTTTGCAATGCTTTCGGCTTGATTTCTTTTGGGAATTGATCTAGTTTGTACATATAGATTTCCATTACAAGGGGGGTTTGTAGGAGAATGCACATTTGTAGTGGTATTGTATGTAGGAGTTAGGAGGTATTAGTATTGGGCACACTAGGCCTTATAGCATCTTAGTTTGAGTGGTTTTTAAACCTTACGAGTCACTTACACCTTTATAGGACACATGGCACCTTATGGTTGGACCCCTTTGGGCCTTTGATTTAGGGCTTTTACTTTAGTTAATAAGATTTTCTCTCACACATATTGAAATGTAAGTTTCCATCGTGTAACTCGCAGCGGCGGTGCCCGGGGGACTAGGGCCTTTGACACACTTGTTGATACCATCAATGCATATTAAAACATTTAAACATGGCCACAGCCTTAACACATATACATCATCACTTTGCATAAAATATAAAGCTGGACAAAACATCCACAAATGCTGAAAATGGATCTTGCACATGTGACACCACATAGAGGCCGGAATGGGCCGACCCCCCCCCTTGGAGTATTTTATTACCCAAGGAGAATAATATCATGTACAAGCTTTGAGGGCCTTACTCTCCCCACGGGAGATGCCGGATTATCCATATACAAATGCCATAACACAGCCCAACACGAGGCAACCAAGCCGGAACATAGGCTGTAGAAATGCCGAGCCAACAATATAATCCATATACCTCCGTGTGGGTACTGATTCTTCCCCAAAAACCACGGGTCTTCATGCAATAGAAAGGGTACAGCAAGTACAACTCTCCATTCAGCCGGTACAGCAGGTACAATGGCTGGTACAGCTGGTACAGTGGCTGGTACAGTAGGTACAGTAAGTATAAATGCTGGTACAGTAGGTACAGTGGCTGGTACAGCAAGTATAGTGGCTGGTACAGTCGGTACGGTGGCTGGTACAGCAGGTACAGCAAGTACAGTGGCTGGTACAGCCAGTACAGTGGTTGGTACAGCAAGTGCATTGGCTGGTACAGCCGATACGGTGGCTGGTACAGCAGGTACAGCAAGTACAAATGCTGGTACAACACATACAATGGCTAGAAATCATAATAAATGATTGAATACCCTTGCCTTTAGTATTTCTTCGCGATGGAAGCCTCCAAAACAGTCCCCAACAGCCGGTATTCTTCATGGGCAGCCTTCAAGAGAGAGAGAAAGAGAGTAGCCATCATTAGAGAAACCTTCAACGGTGGTAGAGGCTAGTGTGCAGCAAGAGAGCCTTCATTAATGAAGAGAGGGGGCTCCAATTTATAGATTTGAGCCTCCCATGAGCTAAAATGGCAAGAGAAGGCTACAATGACAAGTGGAGAGCCACACAATAGCTGAAGTGACAAGTGTGAGGCCACTTGTCTCATTTTGATCCATTTTCTAACAAGTGTCAGGCCACTTGTCTCACTTTGATCCACTTTCTTGCCACATGTCCCAATCTAAGAGATGGATCCTTCCATAAACTTTATCTCTAAAAATATCCCAACTGGTAGACATTCTGTCACAGGCACTTTGCCAACTCTTGGTATGTGCTCAATTCCAAATGTAATGACGCGAACAGAATTTCCATCGGAGTCGGGCCAAAAATAGCAACTCTCCTAAATTTTAGGAGCGTGGTCCTTTGTATTCTAGGATAATCCCCCATTCCCAAAGCTTGTACTTTCCAAATATTTAAACATCCTGGAGTCCACCAGACCCCTTTCAGACTGGGAAGTGTCCAGGCTGGTGACACATCGCCAACTCTAAGCTCTCTCTATGCTTGTCAAGTTCTCTGCTCTATTTGTGGGTGTATTGTGTCCGCTTGCAGCAAGCTCTTCCCGGAAACAAGATCCTTCTATTACTTAACAAAAGATGGTTTTAAAAGGCGAAGTAAAAAATCGCCTCCAAGTATGGAATGAGGATCAAAGAACGAAAAAGGGGAAGGATGCAATTCTGCTCCGGCTGGCCTCTCTATGAGGAGAAGGCTTTCTCATACAATGGGTGGGGGGGATAACCACATAGGTGGTCTGTAGTGCCAAGTTGGTTCACCACCACTATGTGTGATAAAAGGACCAGGTTGCCAAAGCCTCAGGAAGGCTTCTCGACGCTTCGTCATACGGTCAGAACCACCCTGAAGTTTCCCCCACTGGCCGTGGAGGTAAGAATGATGTCGAGCCAGATGCTCCTGATGGACTCCGCTGATAGTGTGGGGGTGCCTTCGTTCACTCCAGCGAGCTCCCTAGCTGTGCCATGCAGCATTGTTGCTACAAATCTCCCATCTTTGGCTCGAACTAGGAGTCTAGTGACCAGTTGATGGGACTGGAACTGGCATTGCCGAGATGCGAAGGTGAGAGACCTGGAGGGCTAGTCCCCCACCTTCCTCCTCTTAAGCTAGGACTATCTCGGCCTCAGTGGCTCAAGCAACTGTGTCCCATGTAAAAGTATGAGAAGAGGTCTTGTCCATAGTGAAGATGCGAAGAATCCGCTCCCAAACCTGCTGAGCCTCTGGGCAATCCCATAGACAATGTTGTTGAAACTTCTGGGGATGCCTGTGCCTCTTGGTCCTTCTTCATCGACAGTAACTCCCCTTCCTCTGCTTCCGGCCGTGGAACCCCGATGATGATGAAATCAGCAAGGTCATATGACTCCAGCACAGACTCCATCATGACCTTCCAGATGCCGTAATTGTCCTCGTCCATCTGCTGACGGTCCACTGGAACGTGGGGAGAGTCGGGATCTTCACGTGCTTCTCAGCCATCTCTAGTAAATCTGCCATCACGGGGATTAAACTGAAAAGGGTGGGTGGGTGCGAAAAAAAAATCTCTAAAACCTGCAAGTGGCTGTCTAGGAACTTTAGCCCGCCTTCCTCTTGCAACTTCTCTTCCCGAACAGTCCAAAACAGTCCACCAATCAGCAATCTAACTATCCCCCTCTTGCTCAGAAAACTCCCAAGATCTATCACGAGCCTAGGGCTCTGATACCATGTTAGAATATGCAGCGGAAATGATAACGAAACTTGGGTTGACAAGAGCAAGTAGAGTGCAGAAAATAGACAGCACAAGAGACAGAGAAATAGGCGTGTAAACTCTTCTCTATATACAAGATCTTGCAAATAACTGAATGAGAAAGTGGTGGGGAGCATGGGGCCTATTTATATGCCCCATGCATGCAGTCGGCCAGCGCTAGTGGCTCTCCACGACTGCATGAAGCAGTCGGCCAGCAGTAAATACCTCCACGACTGCATAAAGCAAGTCGGCCAGTAGAAAAAACTCCACGCTTGCTGATTAGGCAGTCGGCCAGCCACACGACTGCTGAATGGACAGTCGGCCAGCCACCAGAGGCTCCTGCCAACATCTGGCATCCATCCACACCACCGAAAAAATGGGAAAAAATAGGAAAAAAATACGGGGAGTGAGGAAAAATGATAAAACACCTATACAGGGCGGGCACACCCACAACAGAGGCCCTGGTGTATAAAAATAGACAGGAGATGACTTCTAACACCCCCTCTCAGCTCCTGGCTGTGAAATCAACCCAAGGGAGCTGGAGTGCCGCCTGAGCGTAGCCTGAGGTAGAGACTTCGTGAAGAGGTCCGCCGCGTTGTCCTCCGTCGAACAATAAAGTAGCAAGATGTCACCAGCCAAGATCTTCTCACGTACAAAGTGATACTGTATCTCTATGTGCTTGGTCCGGGCATGGAAGACCGGGTTCCGAGCAATAGCTATACAACTCTGGTTATCGCGTTGGATGACTGTGGGCTCCTTTTGTGGAAACCCAATCTCGCCTAGCAGCCTCCGCAGCCACACAACCTCACAAGCAGCACCACAAGCAGCCCGGTACTCTGCCTCTGTCGAAGAGAGGGCAATAGTTGGCTGCCTCTTGTTGCTCCAAGACACTGCTCCTGAGCCGAAGGTAAAACTGTATCCTGAAGTAGATCTCCTCGTGTGTGGATCTCCTCCCCAATCTGAGTCACTCCAACCTTGGAGCCTGACTCCATCCCCTCCTGTGTAAAAGAGTCCTAGATCCTTCGTACTCTGCAGATACCGCAAGATCCGCAATCCTGCGTCCCAATGAGACTTCAATGGCGTCTGCATGAAAGAGCTCAACAGCCCCACGGAGAAGCTCAAGTCCAATCTGGTGTTCAGCAACCAGATCAATGAACCAACCAACTTCCGGTACTGCGAGGCATCAACTGGCTCACAAGGATCAATAAATAACGGTTAACTTTGTGTTCGGGTCCATCGGCGAAGTAATAGGCTTGCAGTTCTCCATCCCAAAGGCCTCAAGCAACTCATGAACATACCGCTGTGCTGAGAGCTCAGAGACGAAAAACCCCCTCTGGGTCTGCCAGATCTCCAATCCCAAAAAGAAGTGGAGTAAGCCTAAGTCGGTCATCTCAAACTCCTTTGACAAGGCAGCCTTCGTCACTCCAATGTGCTCCACATGACTGCCAGTGAGAATGAGATCATCCACATAAAGGATGATAATCGTGACCATGCTGCGCTCCCGAAAGAGATACAGGTTTGAATCTGCAACCGATCTCTGAAATCCAGTCCGAATAAAGAAGGAATCAATCTTCTGATTCCAAGCCCTGGGTGCCTGCTTAAGACCGTACAAGGCCTTACGTAACCTATAAACCATCCCTTCAGATCCTGGAACAATAAAGCCTGGAGGCTGCTCAACATACACCTCCTCCTGCAAGTCGCCATTAAGGAACGCAGATTTTACATCCATTTGATACACGGGCCACCTCTGAGAAGAAGCAAGGTCAAGAACGGTCCGAATCGTGGACATCCGTGCTGTCGGTGCAAAGGTATCCTCATAGTCGATGCCTAGCTGTTGAGCATAACCTTTAGCCACAAGTCTAGCTTTGTGTTTGTCCACCGACCCATCAGACGCATATTTGGTCTTAAAGACCCATTTGACACCAATGACTGACCGCTTCGACGGCCTCGGTACCAACTCCCAAGTGTTGTTCTTCTCGATGGCATCAAGTTCCACCTGCATGGCTTTCCTCCAAGTATCCTGTAAAAGGGCTTCCTTGACGGAAGTGGGCTCTTTGTCCCCGCATAATATGAGACATCAAAGCATAGTTCACCTGAAGAAGCTCCGTTGTATTGCTTTTATCTCGGACTCTATGTGATCTTCGAGGGCCGTCCTCTGTGGTCCACTCAGAGGGTAGCTCCGTGACACCTGACTCCCGAAGGGTGTCCAACAACCACCTAGGTACTCGAACAGATCGTGGAGCCTCCTGTGGTTGCAGGGGCTATACTCTAGCTGCGGGCTCAACCTCCGGTACTGACTGAGGTTGGTCAACTGGAATAATGGTCTGGGAATCATCATCAGACTCCTTTGGATCTCCAAGAAGTGGCGGCTCCTCGACAGTGGATACTGGAACATGCTCGTCAAAGACCACATCCCTGCTGACAACAATCTCGTTCTTGTCTGGATCATACAACCTGTATCCCTTGGAAAGAGAATTATACCCCACAAATACAAGCTTGCGGGACTTGGAGTCAAGCTTCCCCCTTTGCTTCTTCGAAATATGTACATACGCGTCACTCCCAAAAACACGGAAGTGTGAGACATCAGGTTTCCTGCCAAAGTATGCCTCAAATGGAGTCATATGGGGTACTGAAGTCGTCGGAGATCGGTTGAGGGTATGGACAGCCGTTGCCACAGCCTCTCCCCAAAGTGGACGAGGAAGATCACGATGCTCCAGCATGGTCCTCGCCATCTCCACCACAGTCCTGTTCTTGCGTTCGACAACTCCATTCTCCGAAGGCGATCCTGTATTGGCCAGTTCCCTTTTGATGCCATGATCTGCACAAAATCTGAGAAATACAGTCGAGGAGAATTCACCTCCTTTATTAGCCTTGAGAGTCTTGACCTGAATTTCTGACTCTTTCTCCACCATCACGTGCCAATCCTTGAACCGTGCAAAAGCTTGGTCCTTCTGGGAAAGAAAGTAGACCCACGTGAATCTGGTACAATCATCAACAAGTAGCATAAAGTAGAGAGATCCTCCCAAAGATGGTGTCTGATGAGGTCCACACAGATCAGTGTGAATCAACTCCAATGGTTTCGAAGCCTGCCTGGAAGCCTGCTTCGAAAAGGATTCCCTGTGCTGCTTACCACGTTGTTAGGTTTTTTTTGGGTAACATTTTCTTGGCATATGTACACACTCATGCATGGCATTTACAAATAAAGGATGTCCATCTCCAGGGGCCAAAGGGGGTATAAGGCCACATGTGAACGGATCTAACAAAATATGCAATGTGTACAGTTAGTTATTGGTTTACCTGGATAAATAATAAATGGAAGAAGTGAGAGATAAGAATCAGTTTCACAAGACAGGTTTTAGCACTATCATGTGTGGACAAGGATGTTGACAAATAATGTGAGCATGCAAAGCTCCATTTCTTTTAAAAAATGGATAGGGACCCGATAGAGGAGGTCAGCTACAGTACCGGTCCTTGGCATTTCATGGGAAACAAGGTATTTGTGGTCCACAAGATGTTATTAAAAAGGTGCAAGGTCTTCCTTGAATGCAAGAGTCACCATGGAATTAAATACAAGGCTTGCTAAAAATAGAAGGTGGCCTTGGATGGTTTCAAGAATTCCTCAACTAGCCTCAAAATTCAAAAAGGCGCCGCGTGAAGGTGGGGTGAGCTCTCTGACATACGTTGGAGTATTATGAATAATATGATATTCTTGGGTTGAATGGGCAGCACACGTTGGTGTATAAAGAGGAGGGGAGCGCAGCTGAAAGGCATAGAGAGATGTTACCCGCAGCTTCAATGCTCTAAGCGCAGCCCAAGAGCGTGGAAGAGCGCTGCTATAGTTTTTTATAGTGTGTGAGGGAGAGCTCAGCTCCAAGGTTTTCAGAGAGCTGCGCTGCACTCTCTATTAGTGTGTATAAGGCTCTAAGTGTTTTCAAAGAGTGAAAGGGAGAGCTCAGCTTTTCTAAGACCCTATGGAGAGCTGCGCAGTACATGTGCGCAGCTCATTGAGTAGGAAAGAGGTAGTGTAGCTGTAGCGCCAGAGTGGGTGTGGGGGAGAATCCATTACTCTAAAGCTCAGAGAGGTTGCATAGCAAGTGTGTAAGGGAGAGCATGTGTTCTGGTTTCTCTCGAAGAGCTGCTCAGCACCCGTGTGCATCCCATGCTTGTAGAGAGGAGGAAACGTAACCTTCTGCAGCCCACGAGTGTAAATGAGAGCTGCGTGGTTATGAGGCTCTCAAGGAGCTGCAAAAAATCCAGGATTATAAAAGTGTGAGTGAGCTTGTAGTTTCTAGTGTGTGAAGGGGAGCTGTAATTCTAATGTTCTTTGATGGCAGCCCATTTGAGTAAGGGGAGAAGACGTAGCCTTGTGTGAGAAGGCACCGTCTTCAAGGTGTGAAAGCCGGGTGTTTTTTTTTTCCTTATGAGTAAGAAGCTGCTCTCTGTGTTTGAGAGAGAAAGGAGACGAGCTCGTTTTCTTTGAAGAGAAGTACCCTCAGAACAACTTACGGCACTCCAGTTTGGGAGGGGAGGAGAAGCTGCAACGCTACTTGTATGAATGAAGAGAAGGTGCCACGCCTTGAGAGTGCGGCTCTCGGTCATGATGACAGCCCATGCAATGTAAGTGACGGCTGTCCAGCTTTTTTGTTCTCTTTTTTGTGAAATAACTCCTATATATATGAGGAATCACCAGTTTGTGGCATTGGAAAACCCATGTATATGATGACCAAATCTCTGATTTTGTGGAAAGCTCATGTGTATGAGGAAAACAGCCCTCTGGTTTTGCTTGAGAGAATATGTATGTATGGTGGTATGCTTCTTCAACGGACAGACTGAAGACCATAAAGTGATTATGCCTCCTAGTCACACACTGCTAGCCAGGTTGGGAGAATTGAAGTTCCTTACTGATGTTGACTTTTCTTGGGGAACTGAAGTCTTGCATAAAGCTCATATTTGATGGAAAGTAACCTTGTTTATGTTAAGTGGTTCTCTCACCATTTCTCTGTGGTGATCATTTTACTTACAGCCGTGAGCCTATTTCATAATAAGGGTGCACCCCTATATGCATATGTATCAATTGAGTAAAGGGTGGCAGATGTGGAATGCCCATCTCCCCTTGCATGTCTTGATCAAATGTATGTAGGCTTCCCCCGGTTGCTTGAAAAATTGAATGAGGGTAGAAACAAAGTCTCATGCTTGAGAGGTTAAATGTTGTGTCAGCTCATTGAGAAGTTGACTGGTGCCCCTTTTTCTTGATGTTGGTGTGTACTCCGAACTGTGGAAAGGCATTGCTATAGAGGTGTTCCGTGTCTCTCTGCCTCCCTTCACAGTTTTTGGTGCCCCCACTGAGGATCGAACTCTGGACCTTCAGTTTACAAGACCGACAACATGTGCATGTGATTAATCTCAGTGAATGATTGCTATGCCAGGACAGTTGTGTGACAGATGCCTTCTAAAATTGTGCTATATTACCTTGATTTGACAGTCAACTGAAGTATGGTTTGCAGGCTGAAATTCTTGGTATTGGTGCTGTTTCACATTTGATTTGTTGCCTAAAAGTTCTGGTAGAATTGGGTAATTAGCCAGTCGTGCCTCTTGGGAGTTGGATGGCCACTCTCAATGGATAATCACAATGGACCTCAATTTACTCCCTTCCATTTTACCCAAAGAATTCAGATAAATGTTCATGTGGACAGAAAAATTTTCTTTCAACAGCGTATGGCATATATGTTTGGGCCAGAAAGACTGAGGGAAATATTGGAGTCTCCTTTGCCGGTGATAATTCCAATGATTAACTATGCAAATTCGTTTGATGTGCATGTGTTCATCCTCTTCTAAACCTGAAGTGTTTTGAAGTTTTCTTCTGAGGATTGAGTTAGTAGAAGGTTTTGTTTTCGCATCTGTGTCAAAAGGGTTTTTTTGGGTAACAATGGCTTTCCCTTATCCAGAGTTTCATGGAAAAAGTGATGAGAATGTGGAAGAGTTCTTAGAAAACATGGAAGTTGCATGTATAAGCAACCATATCCAGATACCCGCTCAAATGTTACGCCTTTTTCAAATCTGTTTGAAGGGTGATGCACGGAGCTGGTGTAAGGGTTATGAGGAGGAGTTGCAGAGGGCTGATCCACCTATGCCATTGACATGGGATAATGTCCGACAAGCTTTAACAGCACAGTTTGTGAAGGTGAAAGATCCAGACAAAGTTTGGCATGAAATACAGGAATTGAGACAAAGAAAAGCGGAGCCCATTGATGATTACATCAAGAAGTTTTCCATATTATGGGAGAGCTTGTGTCAAGCCTTGTAGCCACAGGTGCCCCCACCAGATATGATGAAGAAGGATCGGTTCTTGGTTGGCCTCAAGGAAAACCTGCGTTGGAGGGTAGAATTGAAGAAGCCAAGAACATACGAGGATGCATTGGAGGTGGCAAGGAACAAAGAGTGGAAATTGAATAGACTAACTCAATTGGGAGTAAGCTCACTGCCTATGGTGTCAGAGATGAAGCAAATGGATTCCATGCAAAGTCGAGTTCCAGAGGAGGTGCATCCGGCAGATGCGGTTTCAGTAACTACTCAAGTTGTGCCAGCAATGGTCACTACTGCAGCACAAGATGATGAGCTGAGGCAGGACTTGAGGCAAGTGGTTGATTTGATGAAGAATCTTAGCCTAAATATGTTAAGCAATGTGGGAAATAATCGAGGTCGTATGAGACTTGCAAATCAGCCAGGAGGTGAAGGACAACCAAAGAATGGTTTTGGTGGACAGAATAATGGCAGGGGTTGGAGGCAGTTGCCCACATGCTATAACTGTGGAGAGCTTGGTCACATCAGCCCACAGTGTGATAAACCAACAAGAATGGGTGGAGATATGTATCCATTGCCTGCACAGTTGCCGAACCGGTCAAATGATTATGGCATAGAGATTAAGGGTGAGGCAGGACCTAGTGGACTGACCAAGGAGGACAAGGGAAAGACAAAAGTGTTAAGTGTGGTCACCTTGGAGAAGGCAGCAATGTTGGAAGATACATTAGTAATGCCTATTGGGAAGAGAACCACAGAGGATAAAGAAGGAAGAAATGGAGCAGGTCCTAGTAGGAAGAAAGGGAAGAGTCATGAGGGTGAAGATGTGAAAGCTAAAAGGAAAAGGAGAGCCCGTCGAAAATTTCACGTCTCAGATTTTCCACTAGGGGAAGGGCAGGATAGCTATGACTTGAAGCAGGACCTGAGCAATAGGAAGGCAGACGTGACCTTTGGACAACTAGTGGAAATGATACCGAAGCTGAAGCGCCAATGGAAGAAACTAGTCAGTCCGCTGGGGAAGGAACCCAACAGAGGGTCAGTGAGAGTGTTGGCCATTGATGAGTCTTCAGATATTTGTCCCATAGTAGATGTTTGGCACAAGAGGAAGAATCTTGGGCAGGGATACGTGGATGGTGGTGCACAAATTTGTGTAATCACTCAAACATGTGTAGAAAAGATGGGCCTGACAGTAGAAGGAGTCTCAGGATTCCGCATACGACTGGCAAACCATCAAAAGATCAAGTGTTTAGGGGTAGTGAAGAGCTTGGAAATCGAAGCCTATGCAGTTAAAATGGTAGTGGATTTTCATGTAATGCCAGCAGGATTAGGGCTTATCCTATCATCCTTGGAAGACCATGACTACGCGCAGTGCGGGCCGTTCAAGATTGGAGACACAGTACAATCAGCTTATATGGGGAGACAGGGGGCAAAAGATTATTTGACATGAGTAGCAGGAAGCCACTAGATGAAGATTATGAAGAGGGGGAGAATTCAAGTAGTGAAGAGTCTTCCACTGTGTCAGATGGGGACAGTGGCACCACCACTAGAAGTGAGGGAGAGGTAAATGTAGCATTTCTGATGGTGGACAGGATCCTTGAACAGACCAGCATAGTCGCATCCATGAAAGGGATTGAAGATGAGTCCAAGGGCCCATATGAGGTGATTGAAGAGCTAATGCAACCCCAGGTGAAGCCACACGAGAAACACGAATTGATGGCCAGGATGATTAGCACAGATCTTTCAGTCATGGAGAAGGAGAAGTATTTAAAGATGTTGTCAACATATCCAGATTTATTTATCACATCGTATGAAGAAGTTCGGGGCTTCAAGGGGGAAGATTTGCACATAGAGCTAAAGGAAGGAGCCAAGCCAGTACGTCAAAGATTAAGGAGAATGGGTCCAGAACAGATGAAGGCTTTGCGAGAAGAGGTGGACAAACTACTAAAGGCTGGTTTTATATGCCCTGTGGAGACAACAGAGTGGGTGAGCCCAGTTGTGGTCACTAGAAAAAAGGACGGAAAATGGAGGGTTTGTGTGGATTTCAAACCTTTGAATGCAGCTACAAAGAAGGATCCATACCCACTACCTTTCATTGATCAAATCCTGGATTCAGTGGCGGGTCATGAAAGGTACAGTGTGTGTGATGGGTTTTCAGGCTATTTCCAGTTGAAGATTGCTCCAGAGGATCAGAAGGATGGTGTGTATGATCCCGATCCACCACATGACTCCATTGTAGAGGCTTGAGTTCCTCTCCCCATCGTCGCGGGATCCACGGCCACTCGTGGTGTCCTTCTTGTCGCTTCGACCGCTTCGTAGATGCTAAGCTTGTCAAGAAGTTCCCGTCTCTTCTCGGGCGTGACATTCGTGCAAAACCTCACCTCATGCCCACTCTTATGCAAGAGGTGGGCTCGCACTTTGTCGGCGCCACCCGTTCGCCGGTACGGGCAAAGCTTGCATACCCATGGCCGAGAACCGCCTCCATGAACGGATGGATGTGGTGTAGTTAACCTCCTCCCACCATGTCCATCCCGTTGTCCTTCTACGAGAAGCCCCGGCACGTGAGGAGGATGCCATGGTTGAAGATGGCTTGACTCTTGAGCCTTGAGGAATGAGAGAGAGAGAGAGAGAGAGAGAGAGAGAGAGAGAGCCTAGAGGCTTGGAAGTTGGAAGAGTCAAGACTCAAGAGGCTTGAGGGAGAGGTGAGAGAGAGAGAGAGAGAGAGAGTCTAGATTCTAGAATCTAGATAGTAGGGCGGTGGCCCGCGGGCCTTGTGTGAGAGCTTAGAGCTTGGAACTTGGAAGTTGGAAGAGAGAAGAAGCTTGTGCCTTGAAAGCTTGAGCCTTGAGAGTTGTGAACTTGTGTGTGCTTGTAGCCTTGTAGAGGCTTGTTCTTATATAGATAGGCAAGAGAGAGAGAGAGGAAAGCCTCAAGGGCAAGAGAGAGAGAGAGAGAGGGCCAAGCCTCAAAGAGCCAACAGCCATAAACGGCTAGAAACGGGCAAGCGTAACGGCCAAAAACGGCAGGCGCAACGGCGAGCAACGGCTCTCTGTTGTCCCCGCACAGTGCCGTCCCCGACCGTCGTCCCCGTCCCTGCGCCGTCCCCTGTAAGAAACGTGACGTGGGGGACGTCCGTCCCCATCCCTGGTCCGTCCCGAATCGCCGTCCCGGCATTCCAAGCTGCCGTCCCCTCCGTCCCTTGTGACTATGGTTGGGCGGCTACCCACAATCTTACATACCAAGGTGGAGGCCTCTAATGATGCGACTGTCGAAGCAAGGAGCAGGAGGTCCGCTTCTGAAAAAGAGGGGCAAGGGACGTGGCCTCGATCGGGGATGATGGAGCGGCTGCCATGCAGTCCACCTGGGGGTTCAAGACTAGAAGAGGCCAAAACTTGCCAACAGATAAAAAAACCCTGAGAGCGAAATACACCTAGATTGGAAAAAAGGAAGCACGGAGGGGAGGCGGAGAATAGGGCAAGGTGGGGGAGATGGACCTCGGGCTGAGGAGGTGAAGGAGGCAACGGGGGCTGAGGGGAGGGTAGGCGGGGGAAGAAAGCCCCGCAAAGAAGGAAGCGAAGGGGAGGGGGCGATTGAGAGGCTAGGGCGGGGGGAAGGATGAGGCTAGGGCTGTAGGCGGAAGAGAGGGAGGCTAGGGCTGCAGACAAAATAGTAGAGGGGAGGGGGAGGCTGAAACTTGTACAGGTTCACACTTCCACTATAGGGGGGATTTGTAGGCATATGCTCACTTATGGTAGTGCTATGTGTGAACAGGGCTTAACCAAGGGCACTTTTTCCCATGTGGTTTTTCCCCTTGGATATCAAGTGTGAAAGGACACTCTCATATAATATTTTGTACTTCTATATTATATGGATGTGGCACACATGCAAGGGTTGACTTGCATTTTGTGGCTACCACACTTTTGGCTCTCTCTCTCTCTCTCTCTCTCTCTCTCTCTCTCATTTCTGTGTGTGAGCTTCTCCATCCTGCACCTAACCCTAATGTGCAGGTTTGTGTGTGTGAGTGTGTGAGTCCAACACCATATATGTTCAGAAATCCCACTTTGTCCTTACCAATCCTGATGGTCACCCACTGAGCTCTCCCATTGACAATGGTGCCTAAGTTGACCATTGCAGGCAATAGCTGCTCAATGTCAGAAATCATACTCCACCCTGTGTTTGGGGGCCGCAAGCATGGGATTAGAAGCTTTGACTCCTGCCTTGAAGGACCTTCCCCGGCCTCTGATAGAAACCAGAGTGCGGTAGACTAGCAGTCACCCGTCCGCTTGTAGTCTAGATATGAAAACAGAATAGATTGGGGCTAGAGTGCCCAAATCTGAAAACAAAGCGACACCTGTTGGCCCCAAAGCTTGGCGCCCCTTGCGGTATTTCTTTATTCAATTTCAAAAGTATGAAAGGCTGAGTACAACAAAAAATCAGCCAAGAGACTACACCTGTATGTCCAATCTGTCAGCCCACAATCCCTCTTAGCACAGAGGATTCACGCACACAGATCTGTGTCTCAAAGCAACACACTGTGCCTCCCTTTGATCAGCCAAGACCACTAAGCAGGGCAGCCATGAGCATAAATCTGGCATATCTCAAGCACATGATTCAACATCTCAGCTCATACATACATGTACTGTCCAACCTCTGTCTCCACCCTTTTCAATCTGCCATACCCCTCCTCTCACAAGGGGCCAGATAGCTCAAATCTGCAACAGACATAAAGCAATAGAGAGAGATAGATGAACAAATGCGGAGCTTACCAAAATCAGCTCGTGGATCTGCACTGAGGAAGTAGCGGTACCAATCTGTACTTGCAGGCACTTGTTTCAACAACCCGGCTTCACACATGTGAGTGTACTTGTCTGTACCTTCCTCTTTGCATCCACCTCAGTGCTGTACTTGACTGTACAGTTCTGAAAATTTTGCACTGTACCAAGGAGAGCGCCGCCTGCAATTGTACGGCTCTATCTGTACCAGAAAGCACGCCGCCTGCAGCTGAAATGATGCGCCTACTGTACCCGACTGTACCTGAAGGTACAATTCTGTACTTGCTGTACGGCCACCTGTCAGCAGTCATACAAGTGACTGTACCTGCTGTACGGCCTCTGTCAGCAGTCGTACAGGTTCTGTACCTCCTCTGGCTGTCTGCGCCGCCTGTACCCACAGAAGACACTGCTGTAGAATACAGCAGCCGTACTGTACTTGCCGTCGTACAGTGCTGTACGGTCTGCACACGTGGACTGTACGACTGAATTCGCAGAGGAAAACAACAGCAGCACAGAATTCAGCACTCGACTTCTTCTCCTTTCTCTTCCACGCTTGAGAATACACGCTTCCCTTCCAAAAAGCAAGAGAGAGGCATACACTCCAAAAGTGGAGTTGCCCCCTCTCCATATTAATCCTAGGGCCCCAACTTTAATTGTTATTAAAGTTCCCTAGGGGCCACTAAGGCCTAGGGGCAACTTTCAATAAAACATTAAAATCTAATGTTCTAGTTCCCCCCTTCACACCTAGGGATGTCCACACATCATTAACTCTGTCCGGGCACCCCCCATGTGAATCATTCAATATTTTGACTCAGCAACCACCATGCCCACACTTGTGCTGTTCCATTTTCACAGGGCCATGACATAACCCCCTCTTGAAAAATGGCAAGCGTCCTCGATTGCATTCTGGTGATACAGCAAAATATCCAAAGTGAAATATACAATATGGCAAGATCAGCGTCCCAATCTCTCTAAGCCATGCACATGTATCAACATCATTCACTGCAAAATAATGGCATAGTAATAGTCCAAGTTGTATACCACTATGAACCATACATATCCAGTGTCCACAAAGTCCCATGTGACTAGTACACATATATCATAGAAGTCCCATAAACAGATGTACTGTCAGCCTCAGTACCTTCGGGTGAGATAAAAACTGCACCAAGCGACCTCTAGATGTCATCTGAGCCTGTCTATATCAAGGGAGTGGAGGTGCTACCCCCCACTTGAGCATCAGGTAATGCTCCAGACCCATGCTCTGCTGAACCTGAATGAGCCACAACAAGAGTTGGCTCTAACTCAAAGGCATCGAGATAAAGTTGCAAAACCTGAGGTGAATCTATTAAGTCACCTTCCTCCATCCACTTCGCATCCATCGGTGAATAGTTCTTGAACTTCACAAGATAGCGACGGGAAACTTTACCTCGTACCTTCCTTTCCTTATGTGCCAGTATCTGCTCTGGAATCAGAACCTCATCAAGTTCCTCAACTTCCAGCTGAGCCTCATCTGATACATCCTCAGGCACATCCCCACGGAAAGGTCTAAGGAGACTCACGTGAAAAGCATTGTGAATCCTCCAGTGATCTGGTAGCTTCAAGCGATAGGCTACCTCACCAATCTTTTCCAATACGTGAAAAGGCCCATAATAACGCATGCTCAATTTAGGGAATAAGCGCTCTTTACTCTTCATCTTCTTGAGTCTAGCCTTTTCAAAGCGCAAAAGAACCCAATCACCCAATGCAAACTGTAAATCACGTCTGTGACGGTCTGCGGCTTTCTTTTGCTTCTGCTGAGTTTTCTGGAGTGCCAACTTAACCCTCCGATAAGCTTCATCCAAACTTTCCACATACTGATCAACCTCAAAGATCTTATCCTTTGTATGCAAAATGGGTGGTACCTTCTTCCCTCCGTCCACAATCTCAAAAGGCGCCTTGCCTGTCGAGGTATGTACAGTGTTGTTATATGCAAACTCCACCAAAGGAAGATACTTTTCCCATTGTTGCTTGTGCTCTGACACATAACACTTAAGAAGATCCAACACTGTAGAGTTAGCCTCTTCTGATTGACCATCTGTTTGTGGATGAAATGACGATGAAAAGTTTAGAGTTGTACCCATGTTGTCAAACAACCCTCTCCAGAACAAACTCGTCATCCGTGGATCACGGTCACTAATGATAGATGTAGGCAAGCCATGATACTTGAAGATGTTTGCCATGAACAACTTCACCATATGATCCACTTTGATCGTCTTACGCACGGGAATGAAATGAGCCTGCTTACTGAACCTGCATATGATAGTCCAGATGCCATCATTTCCCGTTTGTGTCCGTGGAAGATCAAATATAAAATCCATGGCAATGCTCTCCCAAGGTCTATCTGGAATAGGTAAAGGTTGTAATAACCCTGGTGTCTTTTGACGGTCAAACTTTACCTTCTGACATACGATGCATTGCCTCACAAAGGCAGCAACATCTCTTCTCAAGATTGGCCAATAAAAGAAAGTCTCCACTGCTTTGACCATGGCGTCAATACCTCTATGGCCTGCATACGGTGGAGCATGACTTTCAATCATAACCTTGAGTCGCAATGGCCTGGTAACACACAGTCTGCCATGCATCAATAAAAACCCATCTTTGAGAGTATAATGCTCATAGTTGTCACGGTACGAAAATACGGTACGGTACGGTACGGTACGGTACCGTACGGGAATATTCGGTACGATATGAAATTTTGGGATACGGTACGATAAAATACGGTTTTTTTTTTAACACTTACAAGCTATGGAGCTTCAAGCTTGAATGTGAGGGAAGGTTGGGAGGGGAGGAGTCTACAGTGCTTGAGAAACTAGTACATGGATATGTGTCTCTCCCGGTTGGATCTCCCGATTGTCTCCAAAAAAGAACCTGGATGGGTAATGCAATACCAAAGGTCTCCCTGTGTAGCGTTTATGACTAAGGGACCGTCCTTGCACAAATACGAGGAGTGCATCTAGGGAGATAAGTTTAGGGACTCCTCTCTAGATCAAAATGGCCATGTCCAAATGTTCTCCCTTGTGCATAACTTGAGAATCTAATTGTCTAGCCTACCTATACCAGGGATCCCCAAGTGATGTAGCAAGATTCTCTCATCCTACCAATCAAGTGTACACTACCAGTCTACCTCGCCAGATTTTTTAGGTCTCTCCACAACCCCATATGGAAATTGAGTGGACACGAAAGTTGCGAAGTATTGCGAGCATTTGGGATCTTCGTAAAGCAGGGTTTCTATTTTTTTTAAGCATTTGGAAAATTTTTTTCAAGGGAAAAAAAATTTTTTGGGGGGAAAAAAAAAAAACCTAACTCGTACCGTACGATATCGTACGAATTCGTACGGTATCGTACCGTACGACTCGTACGTACAAATAGGTTCGTACGCGTACGAGAAACAACTATGATAATGCTCATGCCGCTGACCCTCAGACATCTGATCATACAACCTTTCAAAGTCCTCATCATGGGCATACT
Organism: Cibotium barometz; assembly: GCF_041138505.1. Classification (NCBI taxonomy): domain Eukaryota; kingdom Viridiplantae; phylum Streptophyta; class Polypodiopsida; order Cyatheales; family Cibotiaceae; genus Cibotium; species Cibotium barometz. Next base: position 27,942,082 of record NC_141090.1, read on the forward strand.
GCTCTTTCATTTCATCAAGCTCATGATGATAAGCAAGTGAAACTGCAGAGACCTGTGGCTTGCGTGACAAAGCATCTGCCACTACATTCTTTTTGCCTTCCACATGCACAATCTGGAAGTGAAACATTGACAAAAAGTTTGCCCAACGCATATGCTTCTCTGAAAGCTTAGTTTGCGTGAGGAAATAACGCAAGGTCTGATGATCTGTCTGTACAGTGAAATCAGCCCCAAGCAAGTAGTGTTTCCATGTAGAAAGAGCGTGAATTACAGCCAACATCTCTTTCTCATAAACCTGTAAATGCTTCTCAGCATCTTGCAATATTCTACTCTCATAGGCTATCACATGTCCCTCTTGCATGAGAATTGCACCAATGCTACTTCCACATGCATCACACTGGACAACAAAAGCCTTTCGGAGCTCCGGTAACACCAATACTGGATCCGAAGTAAGCTTTTCTTTGAGCTTTTTGAATGCTGTAATTTCCCGATCAGCCCATTTAAACGGAGTTGCCTTCTTTGTCAAGGCATGAAGAGGCGAAGCAATGTCAGCAAAGTACCGTATGTACCGCCTGTAATAGGAACATAATCCTAGAAAACTGCGTACATCATGCACGGTCCTCAAAGCTGGCCAATTAAGAATTGCTTCCACCTTTGCTGGATCCATACGGACTCCATGCTTAGACACAATATGTTCCAAGAAATGTATCTCTTGCAAGAAAAACTCACTTTTCTTGCCATTAACAACCAGCCTATGGTTCCTGAGTTCTGCAAACACAATGGCCAAATGCCTTCTATGCTCTTCCTCAGTTTGTGAATGCACAATCATATCATCAAAGAATGTGCCCACAAACTCTCTATGAGGCCTAAAAATCCTGTCCATCATTCTGTTAAATGTGGCAGGTGCATTTGTCAAACCAAAGGGCATAACCAAAAACTCATACAACCCAAATGTAGTTCGGAATGCTGTCTTATGCACATCCTCGGGTCTAATGCGTATCTGATGATACCCGCTTTTCAAGTCAATGCGACTAAAAACTGTGGAGCCCTGTAAGCGATCCAAAATGTCATCGATCCTCGGTATGGGGAATCGATTCTTGATGGTATTCTTGTTCAACGCCCTGTAATCAATACACATGCGCCAAGAACCATCCTTCTTTTGTACTAAGAGCACAGGTGAGCAAAAGGGTGATGAGCTAGGCTGTTTCAACTCTTTATTCAAAAGCTCCTGCCCATAATCTCTTCCTGTTGGGCTGCACTAACATGGTACGGCGGTCTATTCGGTGGAGTACTACCAGGAATCAGATCAATGGCATGATCTTCTGGCCTCTCAGGAGGAAGTTCTCCTGGCAATGACTCGGAAAAACAATCTTGAAACCCACATAAGAAATCAGTCCTGTCCTTATCTAACATAGACAAATTAGACTTAGACTCATCATCTTGTGCATCCTTTACATAAATCAAGTACGCGGAAAGATGCTTTTTCATTACTGATGAAATCGCCGAAGCGGATACAATAGGAACAGATTCCCCTTTGAGTTTTACATCCAATACATGTTCTTTCCCTCTATGAGTCAGAGTGATTTTCCTATTGTAAGTATCCACCACCGCATGTACTCTGTGGCACCATGGCATCCCCAACAAAACATCACAGCCATCCAAAGGCATGATGAAGAACTCTTCGCTGTCCACATAACCCTGCAAATGAAGCCGAAGCTTCCCAATGATAGAAGTAACGGGTTCTGCATACCCTAGACAAGCCATATTAACCTCATGTAACGGCCCCATCTCCTCTGCGCGAATCCCCAATCGGCCAGCCAAATTTGGGGAAATGAAGTTGGCTCTAGCACTTGTGTCAAAGAAGATCAAGGCATTCTGATCTCTCACTTTGCCCCATGTCGTGCACAACTCTGTTGCTTCACCACCTGGCTGTTCCCCCACAAGATCAAGAACTAAGCCTGCAGCAGAAGGTTGTGGTTTCTTTGACTTGGGCTCTCCTTTATTGTCAGAGTCCTTTTGGGACTTTCTTTTGGGACAATTAAATGACATATGTCCCTCTTCAGTACAGTAGAAACATTTATGAGCATCTCTCAAAGCCTGTCTTTCCTCAGAAGTCCTCTTGGGCATTGGCAACATCTTATACTTCGTCTCTGAAGATGCTTTAGCATCACGAGAAGCATGCCCAGATTTTTCAGCTTTCTTGCTCATGTTCTTACTACCTTTAAACCCAGATGAACCTCCAGTGAGTAACGCATTAGCTGTCATAGCATTTTCAATCATCTGTGACATGTTCGTTACTCTTGTCTTGATACAATAATCTCGTACCTCTTTGGGCAGCCCACAACAATGCTTCTCTACCTGCTCAGATAATGGCACTGCACGGTAAGAAGTCACTGGGAGTAAAGCTTCCCAAAACTTCTTATTGTAATCTTCCAAATTCTCACACTTTGAAGCATCCAATTTGTGCCATGCAGTCATAACATCCACCTCAAATGTAGATGTGAGCCATACGGAAGAGAAAACCTGTTTAAATTGTACCCAAGTGGTGGGTGCTATGCCCTGCAAAAGAAGAGTAGACCACCACTGCAAAGCATTGCCCCTGAGAAAAGTGGCAGCTTTCCTCACCTTAGAGGACTCTGTGTAATTCCCACCAGAAAAAGCAGCATCAAACTGCTGTAAAAAGGTAAGTGCTTTCAATTTATCTTTGGCCCCACTGAATGTATCAAACTTCACTGCAGCTCCCCCTTCCTTGTAATCCTTCGCCTTTCCCATGGGCGTTAAATTATCACATGGAAGTGGCTTCGCAAGATTGCTGCCCCCAACATTCATGCCCATCATTGGGTCAACATTTCCCATTCCCACACCAGGCATACCATACATTCCAGCCATGTTTCCAAACATTCCATTATGCATACCTGGCTGCATACCACCAAACATATTGCCTTGCATTCCAGGTTGCATGCCCCCAAACATATTTCCTTGCATACCGGACTGCATACCACCATACATATTCCCCTGCATACCAGGCTGAAAATTAGCTCCAAAAGGCCCGTGCATACCCATGCCTCCCTGAGGGTAACCCCCAGTCATAGATTGGAATACCGAGCCACCACCAAAATAACCTGGATGCATGTTCTGCTGAGGGATTGATGGCTGTCCAAAGAAGGAACTCTGTGAGTTTGCTCCATAAGCATGCTGCATGTTCGGAAACTGACCAAGAGATGGTTCTTGTGGGATAGCACCACTATGACCCTGTGGAAGGTTCTTAGAACGAACCTTCTTCTTCTTTTTCTCGGGCTCTGTGCGGGATCTCATAAATTCAGCAAATCTCTCACTCTGAGTGAGCTGCATAAATACATCCATAACACTAGCCAAACGATCTTTGAACCGAGCATCATCATCCTCTTTACCAAGCACATCTTCTGGCTGTGTTACATCCTCATAAGGCTCATCATCTGCAGCCTGTTCTCCTGCATAAATATCCTCAGATACATCTTTCTCAGGAGAAGTCTCTTGCTCTTCCTCTTCATGATAGAAGTACTCATCCTCTGTATCAAACATGTTTGCTGAATTTTTCAGCGATGGCTTTCTTCGAGGCAACCACGAGCTCACCCCCTTCAGAAAGTTGATGATTGGTCCCGGCAACAACGGAACCTTGAAACTGGCCTCTGATAGAAACCAGAGTGCGGTAGACTAGCAGTCACCCGTCCACTTGTAGTCTAGATATGAAAACAGAATAGATTGGGGCTAGAGTGCCCAAATCTGAAAACAAAGCGACATCTGTTGGCCCCAAAGCTTGGTGCCCCTTGCGGTATTTCTTTATTCAATTTCAAAAGTATGAAAGGCTGAGTACAACAAAAAATCAGCCAAGAGATTACACCTGTATGTCCAATCTAACAGCCCACAATCCCTCTTAGCACAGAGGATTCACGCACACAGATCTGTGTCTCAAAGCAACACACTGTGCCTCCCTCTGATCAGCCAAGACCACTAAGCAGGGCAGCCATGAGCATACATCTGACATATCTCAAGCACATGATTCAACATCTCAGCTCATACATACATGTACTGTCCAACCTCTGTCTCCACCCTTTTCAATCTGCCATACCCCTCCTCTCACAAGGGGCCAGATAGCTCAAATCTGCAACAGACATAAAGCAATAGAGAGAGAGAGATGAACAAATGCGGAGCTTACCAAAATCAGCTCGTGGATCTGCACTTGAGGAAGTAGCGGTACCAATCTGTACTTGCAGGCACTTGTTTCAACAACCCGGCTTCACGCATGTGAGTGTACTTGTCTGTACCTTCCTCTTTGCATCCACCTCAGTGCTGTACTTGACTGTACAGTTCTGAAAATTTTGCACTGTACCAAGGAGAGCGTCGCCTGCAACTGTACGGCTCTATCTGTACCAGAAAGCACGTCGCCTGCAGCTGAAATGATGCGCCTGCTCCTGCTGTACCCGACTGTACCTGAAGGTACAGTTCTGTACCTGCTGTACGGCCTCTGTCAGCAGTCGTACAGGTTCTGTACCTCCTCTGGCTGTCTGCGCCGCCTGTACCCACAGAAGACACTGCTGCAGAATACAGCAGCCGTACTGTACTTGCCGTCGTACAGTGCTGTACGGTCTGCACACGTGGACTGTACGACTGAATTCGCAGAGGAAAACAGCAGCAGCACAGAATTCAGCACTCGACTTCTTCTCCTTTCTCTTCTACGCTTGAGAATACACGCTTCCCTTCCAAAAAGCAAGAGAGAGGCATACACTCCAAAAGTGGAGTTGCCCCCTCTCCATATTAATCCTAGGGCCCCAACTTTAATTGTTATTAAAGTTCCCTAGGGGCCACTAAGGCCTAGGGGCAACTTTCAATAAAACATTAAAATTCTAATGTTCTAGTTCCCCCCTTCACACCTAGGGATGTCCACACATCATTAACTCTGTCTGGGCACCCCCCATGTGTATCATTCAATATTTTGACTCAGCAACCACCATGCCCACACTTGTGCTGTTCCATTTTCACAGGGCCATGACAGAGGCGGAAGTGAGGGAGGCTAGGGCTGTAGGCAAACGGCAGAGAGGGGAGGAAAAGGGGGGGGGTCAAATAGAGCTGTAGGGGAGGGGAATGTGAGGGGGAGTTAGGCGCGCAGGGGGGAGAGCTCCAGCTTCTCTCAACTGTTTCCGTGCACAGCAAGCTCTTCATAGCCATACAAGGTAACATTTCTTGTTCCTATAGTCCTTCCTGGGTTCAGCGGGCGTGCCAAGGCATACCCAACAAAACATCGGAGCTACCAAAAAGCTATCGAGGTCTACATACTCCTGTATATAAATACATAGTTTTCCAATTAAAAGTATCACGTTCACCCATATGCCCTAAAAGGTTGCATGCATTTGCATTCCCATGTCTTCTACATTGAGACCAATGGTGGTAGCCATACGTATGGAGATAAAAGTATCTGTTCATGCATCATAAAAAAGGAATAAGGTGGGCTGATCTTGCAATTGCCCCCATGCCTTACATATCATCATGCTATTGGGTAAGTGTCATGTATCAGGTGCCATATTTATGTTAGGCTTTGCCACATTAGCCGTCGCATTCCTGGAATTCTCTGGGCATTTTACATACATATTCTCTTTGCCACCACATTTAAAACATTTTCCCTTTCATTTCTAAGCCTCTAACCGCTGTTTGAACAGCCCAAAGTTAGGGTGATTTTTCTCGGGCTTTATGCAAAATGCTCTTTGCTACCACATTTAAAACAGTCTCTCCTTCATTTCTAAGCCTCTAACCGTTGTTTGGACAGCCCAAAGTTAGGAGGGTGATTTCCCCAGGGCTTAGTAGCAGAGTCATTCTCTGCACCTCGAACACATTTTTAGGTGGCTGTACATCCTTTTTCTGGTCATAACTGGCCCTTTGTTTGCCCTTACTATGACTTGAAAATGGCTTGTTTGTGGGCCATTTCATCTGTAGGTTCTTGGCTACCATGGGTCAACTTCTGCAAGGTGTGATTAGGATACACTTCTAGATCCTGTTGAATAATAGTATGCAGCCTTGACTCAAACTTTCTCTTGTTCTCATCCTCTGAGATCCGCATAAACCCAATACTTTGAAATGTATGAGGAAACCAACTCACCCTCATTCCAGGACATCCAATCCCATTCTTTACGTACATCTTTGCGAAGTTAGGCGGTAGAAACTGGGCATAAAACTGTGTTTTGAATTCAACCCATGTGTGGGCAACAATATCGTCCATGTGTGACAAATTTGTTACTAGAAATGTGTATTAGGTTCTAGGTGATAGTTTGGTGACAATGTCCTAGCAAAACATGTCACTTATGGACTACGGTTTTAGTTTTTTATCATGTAGATTAGATGCCACATGTCATCATGTGATTTCACCTTGGGCTAGTTAGGGTTTCATCATTATAGGCCCTAAGTTTGATGTAAAAAAAAAAAAACTACTTGCAATAGAAGATACGCATGGAGTTGTGTTCCTCCTACACGTGTGCTTCTTTACCTCTGTGTACTTGCACATCTTGCCCTTGCAAGCTTCTCCATTCCAACATTGGGGATTAGAGCAGGCTAAGGTTGAGAGGAGTGTTTAGGGTTTCTCTAGCAAGTCTTTTTAGGGTATCTACGCATGGGTGATAATGTCTGAACCTGTTCTAGGGTTTGGACAGCTCGTTTTAGGGTTTCCACATCAGTATGGGCTGTTAGGGCTCCTCTTTGTTGCAGCTATATTTGGCTTGTAAGGGCCCATAGTCAGCCCATGCACAGCCCATGCACAGCCCGTCTTCTCTTTGAGATAAGCAACTTGCTTTGTTTCTATTGGTGGACCTACATGATGAGTTCTGTTGGTACTTTCTGTTCCTACTCTTGCTTGTGGGACCGCATATACATTGTATGTGACCAGTCTTGCTTCAACAAGGCAACTTGAGATTCTGTCTATGGATGAAGATGAGTCTATGACAAATCATCTCACTAAAGTCAAAGATTTAAGAGGACAACTGCGTGGGATTGATGAGGTCATAGATGATAGACAAATGGTGACAACTGTTGGGATTAGGGTTAGGGTTTTGCAGCAATTTTCAACGCACACACATAGTGAAGCAGTTGTGAGCAAGAGAGCGGAGGTGCAATACTCTTATGTAGATTAAGTGTACCACAATGCTTGTACAAAATGATAAGTGAGAGTGACAAAAGTCACTTCACACACACTCCCAAAAGTATCTGAGTGTATTCATATGCATGGGGGAAAAAACCTCCTAGTGAGGGGAAAAGCGTCCCGGATGGTACTAGAGTGTTCACACACCACCACCCATGACATAAATGTCTACAAACCTCCTTGGAGTGATGATGTGAACATGTACAGGGATATGTCAGATCAATCCCTGAAAGGAAATAAGCCCAAAGCTTTGCGAAAGGCTTCGAACTTTTCACACAAATTTGCCACATTGTCATGTGTAGAGATATGCACCAAGCTGATCTCTCCTGCATGGAGCCTCTCCATGACAGAATGGTAATGCACCTCAATGTGCTTCGTGCAAGCATGAAACATTGGGTTCCTTGCAAATTGGCAATTCGCTCTGAGAGTCAGTGTAGATAGGAGCGGAGGATTGCTGTCCAACACTAAGATTTGCCAAAGGCGTATGAGCCATACACACTCAATGGTAGCTGTAAATGCTGCTCTGTACTCAGCTTCACAGCTAGATGTGGCCAATATCAGCTGTTTCTTGCTGAGCCATGATATGCATGAACCAGTAAGAAAGAAACAAAATTAGTTAGTGGCATGCGGGTGTCAAAACAACTGCTGAGTCACTATTGCTGAAAGCATGGAGCTCTATAATCACCCCCTCCTGGCATAGTATAATCCAAGGAATGGAGTGTCTTACAAGTATCTGAACACTCTTTTCACATGCTGCCAATGTTTTGTACTGGGGTTGTGCATGAATTTACTCCTTAAAGAGACCACAAACTGAATATCTAGCTTGGTATTGCACAAGTAGATAAGACGTCCAACAACCTGTGCATTTAATGTGGCATCAAATGGATCACTTGCATCTTGAAGGGTAAACTTAGCACCTATCTCGATAGGTGTAGCAACAGGCTTACAATGTTCAAGACCAAATCTCATAAGCAATCTCTGTATGTATTTAGATTGCATAACAGAAATGGCACTTGCTTGATGTGGTATTGCTGGTATGCAGCTCTTGGAGAGGATTTGCACTTTTCTGGAGGTGCACGGCAAGAAATGAGTAGTCCTTCAAGATATGAAGGCTCTAGGAGAGGCTTAGTTGCATGCACTATGTGAAGTGGAAAGGCTCCAGACAGGGGGCAACACTGAGTTGCAAGGGTGGATGACCTTGTGAAGAGGATTTGTTGGGAGAGGCTCAGCTGCAAAGCATTTGCGGTGGTGGTGGCGGGTCAAAGGTGAGTGGAGTAGAGTGGCAAACGGGCGGGAGCAGAGTGGTGTAACATGCAGCGAAATTATGTGTAGATGAAGGATCCTGTCACACAAAGTCTCACACCGCCTTCTTTATCCTGAATTTCGCGAGTCTTTACTTTATCACTTCACAATTTAAGAGATGAGAGAGAGAGAGAGAGAGAAAGAAAGAAAGAAAGAAAGATATATTAACGTCTGCAAAAGGCCAAAATTGGCCTATGAGACAAACAAGTAGTACAATGATGTTCCTCCAGTCATCAAGAGGAAAATGTGGAGTGAGAATAAAATGTACAAGTATGACAACACAACCATAGGGGACTCAATGGTGGTGTACAAACGAGAGGGTGTGGATGGAGTACTAAGGCTACTAATGCATCTCTATATGCTAAAGGGGTGATACAAGTATGATATGTTATTTACTCCTAACTCCATCCAGTCCCATAGTCTGGGTACAATATGTCATACATCCGATCTGAGGATGCCATGAATGCATGGAACATGCGTCTTGGATGAGAGCAAAAATGTGCCAGCTACTCTTGGACCTCCTGTTGGTGTCGAGACCGGATGGCCGCGATCTCTCTGTGTGGTGTAGCCGTGGTGTCTGGTAGTCGGCTAGTTTGGATCGTCGCCTAGCTCGAATCTCCTCCGCTCGCTGAGATGTCACTCCCAATGTGTGTGGCTGGGCTATTTTTCCCAATCTCTGGAAGAAGTCAGTCAACTGGGACTGTCTTCCTCCGCTATGATGTGCGGGTGTCTGAAGTAAGATCTCCCTGTGTCTCTGTAGTGCTAGTAGTAGTTTGCCTAGCTGTCTCTGGTCCGATCTCTCCCAGATTTGTCTAAGTGATGTGGTCCCTCTAAAAACCTTAGGATAGCATGCCCTGATCTCCTGCAAAGCACCACAGTGGCAAACAAAATGCTCCTCTGTCTTTACCCCCGTCTGGCATAATCTGCAAATGCGCTTTGCTCGAGGGATGCATGCTGCTCTCCCAGTCTCGATCTCTAGTTGGTGTGATGAGACCCTTAGTCGACCAATGGCTACTCTGGCTCCATGTGATAAGTGGACCTCCAAGTATCGTGGTCGCTGGATGAAGCCGTTTGTGGAGGTGCTCAAGAAGTGGTCTCTATAGTAGAGCATCTTCGTCGGGAGTGGCTGACTGGAAGATAGCCAAGTCTCCTGTATGTGGCCCTGCCAAATGTTATGTCTCATGACTCTGTTCCTCTCTGTCTGAGAGAGGCGTCTGTGTGGTGCAGCTAGGTCATACTGTAAGGGTGGTAATTTGTTAATATCAATCCTGTGTGATGATAATAGATATCCACTATACCACCTGGGAGTACTATGACGAGGTATGTCCCTCCTCAGCAAGCTGTCTGTATGCCTCAAAAGCAGCCCGAGATACCCGATTTGGTGGGAGCTCCCGCATCCTGTGTATAAAAGATATAGTCTGGAACATGGCCTCTACTAACATAGGTGGTACAGCAAACTCCGCTCGAAGGATATCATGTGGTACTGAAGGTTTGCTCTGCGGATCATCCGTAAGAGCATCAAAATCTGAGGGCGCTCTATCTGTGTCCATGAGGATGTAGCCAAACCTGGTGCCCATACTGCTGGTGCATACATCAATGTTGGAGTAACTAGTGTATCAAATAGCCACCCCTTAGTACGGGGCTCCTGGAAGTGTGCCTAGTGACCTTGGCGTTCCAAAACTGCTAGTGCTGCATACCCTCGTGTCACTCTGTCTCTGGCTGCCTGTGCCATAGAGAATCTCCCTGATGAGCTGGTAAATGTGACCCCAAGGTATACATATGAGCCCACCACCTCAAATAATCCGTCAATAATGCCGGATAGTCTTCGAAAAACTCTTTGTCGAGCCATACCGCTTCATGAGTTCCTCGGTCCTAAAACTTCGTGAGGAACTGTCGTAGTCTTCGGCCTGAGCCATGCTTGAAACGGTGCAGAAGGATTTGTTCTGGAACCATAACTTCTGCTTCATCCACAATGTCTGGTTTCGCTTCGTCTTTGACCTCTGAAGGGGGTGGACTTGCATATGGCTTTAACCAACTGACATGAAATACATCGTGCATAGTCCAACTCGGAGGTAGCCTTAACTGCATAGACACCTCATTAATCTTTTTCTTGATGGGAAAAGGTCCGAAGCTCCTGAAAGACAACTTTGGGCATCGCTTGCCCACTTGCTTCAATCTTTGCTTCATTATCCGAAGATAAACCCAATCCCCTTCCGAGAACTTCATATCCCTTCGGTCTTTATTGGCCTGTCGAGTGTAGGCCTCTTGCGCTTTAGCCAATCTGTCTTTTACTGACTCTAAGATCTCCTGGTAAGACTCCGTCACTCTGTTCGCCTCCGGTACTGAAGACGAAGTCCTGGTTAACAACGACTGGAAAGGTCTTCCAAACACTGCCTCATATGGAGTCCTGCCAATAGCCGAAGAATAAGAATAATTCAAAACAGCTTGAACTAAAGGCAAATACGATTCCCAGTTACCTTGCTGATCGTGGACATAACACTTCAGCATATCAAAGGCCAACTGGTTGTATATCTCTGTCTGGCCATCTGTTTGTGGGTGGAATGCACTGGAAAAATTCAACTTAGTACCAAAATTATCAAACAACGCCCTCCAAAAATGACTGGTAAACTTGGCATCTCGGTCTGACACTATGGTTCTAGGAATCCCGCCAATCGGGTACCAATGTCGAATGAATAGCTAGGCAACATCCTCGATGGTCACATTGGCCCTGCAAGGAAGAAGCATAACAAATTTGCTAAACCTATCAACAATAGTTAAGCACTGCGTATTACGCTTACTCGGACCGGGAGGCAGGTTTGTGACAAAGCCCATCGAAATGTCCTGGAAAGGACCCTCAGGAATTGGTAAGGGCTGTAACAACCCTATCTTCTTTCCACGAGGAGCTTTCACCTTTTGACAAATGTCACAGTGTTGTACATATGTAAACACATCACGCCTCATCTTTGGCCAATAGTATTGCCGTTCTAATTTCTCCAGAGTCAAATTCATGCCCCTATGACCACCTGTAATGGCGTCATGGGCATCATGGAGAAGAGCTGCCTTGAATGACTTCATGCCACATAGTCGGCCTTTGTAGAAAAGCCAACCATCGCGTATCAGAAAATGGCATGGTCCTGTGGCATCCAATGCCTGTTCCCACTGAGTACCGAATTCCTCGGAATCTGCGTACGTGTGCTTCATGTCCTCTATTCCTGTACCAACAAGGTCAAGTCTAGTGGTCTGAATCGTAGACACTTGTCCCTTCCTGCTCAAAGCATTGGCCACTGGATTGGCCTTTCGGAAGGTACTCAATCATACCACCGAACTGCTGGAATATCTGACTCCAGCGGTGTTGTCGATCACTCCACTGTGCACTTGGCATTGTCTGAATCCAGCGTAATGTCTGATGGTCAGTGCGAACCTCGAAGTCACGGCCATACAGGAAATGTTTCCAATGTTTCAAGGCCTGTATCACTGCTAGGAGTTCACGATCATAAACTGAGTAGTTCTTCTCGGCGGGCAGTAACTTACGAGACATGTCAGGTACTGGATGACCATTCTGTTGTAAAACACCTCCAATTGCGATGTTACTCGCATCGGTGATCACCTGAAATGGATCGATCATCGTCCCACGAGGCAAGTGCTAAACAAGGTGCTTCTGATAAAGCCACCTTGAGGTTCGGGAATGCCTCCAACGCTCGTGGAGTCATCCGAATCTTTTGCCTTCTTGTTTTCACCCCCTTTACCAAATCGGTGAGATCTGTCGAGAGGTCAGAAAACTTGTCAATGTGGGTGGAATATGCCTGGCATATACCCACAAATGATCTAATGTCATAGGCTGTCTGAGGTACTTCCCAGTTGACAATCTCAGCCACTTTAGCCGGATCAAGTCGAATGCCTTCAGCACTAGTTATATATCCCAAGTAATGCACCTGGAACAGATAAAATTCGGACTTCTTTTCATTGACGTAGAGCTCGTTGCTTTCTAGCAACTTAAGGACTTTCTCCACATCAACGTCATGCTGCTCAACCGTAGCTGAAAATACTAGTATGTCGTCCAAAAATATGAACACACACTTTTCAATCAAATCGCGGAAAACACGTAGCATCATGCGGTTAAATGTAGCTGGGGCGTTCGTCAAGCCAAATGGCATGACCACAAATTCATAGTAGTGGGCCCGTTCTGTACAGAAGGCTGTCTTGGAGATGTCCCCCTCCACAATCCGCACCTGGTGGCACCCACTCTTTAAATCAAGTTTCGAGAACACCTTTGCTCCATTTAGCCTCTCGAGAATATAGTCAATTCGAGGCATCGGGAATCTGATCTTGATAGTCAGCTTGTTGAGTGCACGATAATCGACACAAATGGGAATCTGATCTTGATAGTTAGCTTGTTGAGTGCACGATAATCGACACAAACGGGAAGACCCATCCTTTTTCTTGACAAATAAGATCGGTTCGGTGCTGCAAATGGCGACACGCTGGGGTGGATGAAGCCAGATTGCAACAATTCTTGGAGTTGGCGGTCCAACTCCGATTCCATTGCCTTGGAAAGGCGATACGGAAACTTGCTCAGGGGTTTCGAGCCTGGGAGGAGGTCAATCCTGTGATCCTCCGGTCTGGACGGGCGGAACTGGGGAGGGAGGCTGTCCCAAAGAAAAATCTTCTGGAACTTTTCATGGAGAACCGAGTACTTATTGGAAGCACTAGCCACCGTCTGGGCTGTCCAGATGTAAATCATCGCACAATGTGCGCCTTTCTTGACTGCTCGCTTAGCCTGCAAGTGGCTTATGAGCGGAAAGTTCAATGGTCACCGGGGCGTTTGACACATTCCGATTGATCTGGAACGTGTGCTTGTCCCACTTGACATCAGGAAGAAACTTGTGAAACCACTGAATACCAAATTATGTCTGCCGCTCCTACAAGAGGGGCAACCATAAAGTCACGCACAAACTCTATGCCCTGAATCACTAACTTAGCACCTAGAGCTTCATACTTGACGCTCGTTGTCATGCCTGTGCTAAAACCCTCAATCTGTTTGTCCACCGAAGTCAGCTCGAAACGGGCATGCCTAGCGGCCTGTTCCGTGACCACATCCTCCGTGCTGTCGCTGTCAAACAAGACAACGACTCTCTGGCCACCTATGTAGCCAAAGGACTTGAGCAATTCATTGCGCTCATACTCCTGGTCATGGGCGCCCTTCTGCTTATCTTCGAGCTCCCGGCTAATAATTGCTCCAACTGAAGCACCGGGGTTTGAAGAACTAGGGGTAGCCGCTGGGGTCTGTGTGGGAGCTGAGCTCACCACGGAAGTTGTGGAGGCAGCGGCGGCCTTTGGAGGCTTCTTCGGACAATCCCGAGAAGTATGTCCTTTTGTACGACAAAAGAAATGTCTACCCTCCTTCTTGTACTGAGAAAGCTCCTCAGCACTCAACTTGCCACCTGTCTTGCCTGCCTCTACTTTCTGGTCTGGAGTAAGCTTTGACGCATTGTTCGAGTTCTTGGAGCCAGAGGCTCCCAGGCTCTGTCCTGGTGGGGAAGACCCCATTTGGTTCTGGCTTTTGCCCCCCGAGGCGTTAGCCCTGGGAGAAGCCGGCTGGGAAGTCTTGGGCTTGCCACTTTTATGTTTTATTTCTGCACTCTGCGCAAGCGAGAGTGCGTCTTCAAAGGTGGCTGGCCTAAACATACGCACCCCATTGGATTTGCGTGTCCAGGCCATACAAAAACTGCCCTTTCTTGTCCGTATCAGATAAGCCTAATTGCAGACAAAAAGTCAAAATTTTATTGGCAAACTGAAGGACTGGTTGCGCGTTCTGACGCGCTCCCCTGAACTCGTCTTCGAGTCGCTCAAGGTAGTGGGGCGGTAGAAACCGCTGCTTAAGGTCGCGGACAAACTCTCTGTAGGGCTCCCACCACGGATGGTGTATTTGCTTTATTAGAATGATGTGAATCTAAAAGAAAATACAGCAATCTTGGACCTTTTCTTGGCTGGGAATACCCTGCCCTTGACCTGAATCCTTCACCCCTTTGCTTAGCACCCTCTTGGCTTTGTCTAGCCTCTTATGCTTGAGCTCTTGGTGGAGAATGAGATAAATGAATGGGATTGTGGCCTCCACTATTTATATTACTTCCCAACAGCAGTCGGCCAGTAGATAAACAGGCGGCCAGCACCAATGTCCCACGACTTGTGTAAATTCAGCAATAAATGTTGGAAAAATCACCTAAAATGCTGCGCATTACTCCCTAGATGGCTGGGCATCATGCGCCTGCTTCTTTGCCCACAATCCAAGGGCTGGGCAGCCTGTATGGGCTGCCCCATATATGCCCTACAGCCATATAAAGGCTGTAAACTCCTGGAAATTGCCTTATCTTTGCCCTAGGGCTGTCCTACAGCCCCTCCATGGCTGGTGGGTTCAGCCTGGGCCTTCCTGGCCCTCATGGGGGTGATGCCACACCATTCCCATGCCCACACTAAGATCTGGGGTAGCCCTATGGGCTGGCCCCTTGTTCTAAACACTAACTACTCAGTGATCTGGTACCATACCAAATACACAGAATCACTGACATCATTCTAGAGGGAGACTCACAGCGCGGATTGGCATTGTTTCATGTGCAGGACAGTGCACACCTGACTTTGGACTCATGTGTAGGACAATGCACACTTGACCTCGGACATCTGAGATGGATCCCTGGCTGACTCGTCCCGAACTGGGCTCACATGGGACCAGTTCACCATCCCAGGTCCTGCACCTTCTGCACATAAATGTCTACGTGGCATCCAAGTGCGGGATGCACGTGACAGTAGCGCCGCCCGGTGGCTGGGCTTATGTGGTGCACCTAGCACTAGCGCCACCTGAAAAAGCTGGCGGCGGATATTTGGGAGGTGGGGTGGGGTGCAGGCGGGTGATGGTTTCACAGGGATAGTAGGAAGAGCACTCTGCTGTGAGACCATTTGTGGGTATCTTTAGGGTTAGCCAATAGAAAGTCTAAGCTATGGAGGCTCGAACTGACACATGATGTTGTGTGTAGTAATGAGAGAAGGGTAGAGTGATAAGAAAACAAATATGAAGCTCACAAGCGACAATGCTTTTATATGCAAAATGCCGCATCTTTCTCAACACACAAACCATGGGGCAATGACACATGGCTAAATGATGACATCACCGCTTACACACAAACACTTAGGTGGCTACAAGACGTGGTTCACATGTACTTAGTCACTTCCTACATAAGTGAGTGTTTGCATGCACAAACACACTTACACATATAAGGGTTGTTCACACCTATACACTAACACATTGGTGGACACACACATACGACTCCGACATACAAACAACACACACACACACACACACACACACACACACAAAAAACAACAACAACAACACAAAAAAGGAGAGATTCTACTATTAGTACAGTGAAAAAGCATTTGGAAAATCCAGATTACAGACTGAGAAGGAAGAGGAGAGGGGGCCTTGGGGGGGTGTGTTGGTCCTCTCATGGTTCATATTCCTCCTGAGAAAGTTGAAGTGGCTTCTCCACCCTTTTTTTGTTCACTAAAGTTTTGTGCTTGGTATCAAGAATGTCACGCTCTATAGAGCTTGCAATTCTTGTGCTTTTTTCTCAAATTTAGCTTCTTTATGTGCTGCTTTGATCAGCTTCACCTTTGAGTTTAGTAACTTTCTTATGTGCTGCTTAGGTTTAAGTTTAGTAACTTCCTTCACTTCTACATAGAAGATGATACGGTCTCTTTCAAGGAAGTGATTGCACACCATTACTTTGTGGTTAGTATCTTGTACAGAGGGTTTTTCCAATTGTTCAATGTTTAGACTTATTGGTATGCATCTACATTTTATATGCGAAGGGAGGTAAGAGTCTCCTCTATTTTGTTAATTCATTTTGTGAGGTTGCATTATCTAAGGCTGATCATAAAAGGTAAATGTGTGACGGTGAAAAAGGTGAGAGATTTCTGATGGAAGCAAATGATGAAAGCAAGGTGATGTCATGAGCCACATGGGTTCATTGAGGGATTCTAAGGGATGATTCAGAGAAGCGAGGAGGAAATTGTGCATCTGGATGCTCTTCTCTTTGAGCTATAAAATGATATACTTACGCTCACATTTGTGAGATCGAATGCAATACTAGTTTGATTATTTGTATCCAAACGCTTGCTCCAAGATAATTAAATTTGTGCTCTTCATGAATGGATTTAATCTTGTTTTATGATCCTACGTAGCTCCCATGTTTCTTACTTTCAAGTAGTTATGGTGGCCATCTTGCTTGGGTTTGAAGCCGTGCTAGTCAAGCAGACACAGGCTAGGCTCAAGTAACCAATCTTTGAGTCCCAAATGACAAAAAACATGCAGGAAGCTATGGAAAATTATCAACACATCAGGGTGTGTCAGTTTTTTTGTGTTATTTTAGGAAAATAGAGGTGATTGGACTATCTCTAAGATATCATGTGTGCATATCAGTATATCTTTAAAAAAATTTGTCGTGGTATTCTTATGTAGTTTTGAAAAGGAGCTTATACAGCGAAGTAACAAAGATGACTGTGGAAGCAGTTTTTTTTGCCAGCTTTTGTTAAGTCTCAGTCTGAAGAAACCCCATTGCAGCTTGCAGGACTTGGGAATGTTTTTGCTGTGGATGAGTTTTTTGTGCACCCGCTTCACGAACGATGGGCCTTACGAAGCAGAAGCTTTGACATATTTTTTGGAGGAAAAGCTGGAGGGTAGTAGTACAAATGAAAGAGAAACTGATACTACGAGACATGGTATTCAAGTCTTCTTTCAGACATGCAACAAAGAGGGTGTTGCTGGCTATGCAAATAATCGCTCCACGGAAGCTTTATCTATGGATTCATATGTAAGGGAAGCATTATCTGCTGAAACACTGTTTCTTGAGAGTGGCGATAGCAAGGGAGGTGCAAAAGTGCGAGTTGTTGCTGGGCAATATGAAAACGTGTCCAGTTCACTTCCATTTCAAGGCTTTGTAAGGTTTTTCCCGTATTAAGAGTTTTATTGTTTTTTGATTACTCAGCCGCTGTTTTAATAACTGCCTGCCTGCAGTGACTAAATATACATTCTAACTGATAGAGCTGAGCTGTATATGCTTGCTTGCATGGATGCCGCTGATCACTTGCTATTCAATGTCCTCCATCAACTCGAGTGGAGGAAGGAACTTGACGTTTATCATTTGGAAATGCCTGAAGGCATCAATGAAGATGGGGATAGAGATTGTAAAATCCTCATGTAGGCTGGGACCAATATGCATTTAGAGTACCAAACACATTCACACATACAAAGAGAACACAAGGAAAGCATTTATGGATCTTACCAACCCAACTATGGGACTGACTGCTCTGGATTGTAAGAGAATACGACTTGTGCATTCACATGAACTGTAGAATCGTCCAAGACAAAGAACTGAATGTAAGAGAGATCAAGAACAATACCGAATTACTGTGTGCAAACCAGATTACAAACTAATTGTGACACACCTATGAGTATGCAGGGCAGAACTAGACATCAGATAGCAGCTGACAGCAGCCTGGGTAGGGTCGGACGGCCTTGGTGACACATGGCACTGTCACGTGGTAATGATGATGTGGCGGTGGTGATGTGTCACCGATGATGTGGCATTGATGACATGGCAGTTGGGTACAGGTGGTCAACAAGAATACTACTGGCCGACTAGGAGCATTGGTGCATATATGTACGTGGTAGCCAAATTGTCATATTCATCTACTGTCCTTAGTTTTGGACTTCACAAAGTGTTTCTTTGTAGGTGGAGTGCTAGCCGAGAGGTCATAGGGTTGTGATTTGACGTCTTCATTCGCAGCCACATCTTGTACTTGAATTTCAATTGTATTACTTCTTTCTTGTACATAATACAGAGTAGTAGTTTAGGACTTGTGTGTGCTGTATGTGTGATTCTGCCACACTCTTCTTTCTATCTCTGGAAAACCCTAGCATATAGGTGCAAGTGCTCTACAGTTGGTATTAGAGCCTAGGGAACTTGCAAATTTTCTCTCTTTTCTGGCTCCTGGGTTCTCTTCATTGCACCTAGGTGAATTGGGGTATACTGGGCTTCCTTGCCCCACCAAACCCTTACCTCATCATGTAGGGTTGAAATCCCTCACCCGGTCCTTGATCACTCATGAAATCACAACTCACTGATTTGCCTCTCCGCATGAAGGCATCCATGGACACGGAGGCGGCTAAAATGGAGGCTATATCTGCTTGTCTCGATAGGATAGAGACTACACCTCGAGCACCTAGTATTCTGGATTTGGAATCTACAAGGGCCCGTGCTATGGAACAAGGGTTGGACGAGTGGCAAAACTTTATGGAGGAGGATTTTTCACTCCTTTGGATGTAGGCGAGGATCTACTGGATGAGCTTCGCTCCCAGTCTGGTAGTCATCATTCTACACCTGCACGTAATCAACAAGAGAGATGCCATTGGCGTCACCAACGGTCTCCTTCACAGAGTCCCTCTCCATGGGATTCTCCGGATAGTTCTTGCTCGCCTTCATCGGCTCGACGTTGGGGGACTACCGGTTTGCCGAGTTCTTCTTCCATGCCTCGAGAGGAATGAGCTCAATTATTGAAGCTTCTGAAGGTCCCCAATCTCAACGTGGAGAAGTTGTCACCAATTGGACCTGTGAGATGGCTGTGATGTTGGTAGTGGTGCGTTTTTTTCAGCTCCATTTGACGCGTACGGCTTTAACGGGTGCCGCTCTCTTTTGGTGGGAAGCACCATCACTGCGAAACGTTTCACCTTGAAACGGGGAGGAACCGCTGAAATGTTTCACCCCTCGACAAGTGCTTATTGAAACACTCGACTGAAACAGGTATACACACGCGCACACACACCCAACATACATACATACACACATAAATATATACATACACATATAAATACACACACATACACACACACGCACATGGATTCATACATCCATACATACATATAAATATATGTATATACGTATGTGCATATGTACGCATGTATGTAATAGTCTCTGTGCGCGAGAGAAAGAGAGACTTGAAATTGAGAACATGAAATGGTGTTTCAAGGTTTTATGAAATGCGAAACGCGTTTAAGCGTTTCAAGGTTTCACTCGAGCTGAAACGCGTTTCATGGTAACCATGGCAGGAAGACCACCTTAGGCATTACTCTGTGACTTGTTGGGATGATTTCCGTAAGGCAGTCTTGAAGTAGTTTATTCCCGTAGATTATGAGCGTGAATTGAAGAAACAATGGGAGCGTTTTATGTAGAAACATGGTGAATCGATAACTGACTATCTTGCTTGTTTCCGAAAGCTTTTGTTGATGCTCCCAAGGACCGTTCGACAGTCGGAACATGTCGAGTAATTTGTGGATGGTTTGACACCGTCTTTGCACGCAGACGTTTGTGCACATTGGCCCCGTGATCTTTCAAATGTGGTTTGTCTTGCTACAACCCTCAAGACGTGGAAGAGTTCCAAGTTTGGGACTCAACAACAAGGGCAGCAGAAAGGCAAAGACAAGGGTAGCCAATCCAAGGTCAAGGATGGTAAGGACAATGTAATTGGGGGAGCCTCGGTGACTCGCCTCACCCCTGAAGAGCGTTGTGCGAAGATGGTTGCCGGAAAATGCTTCGATTGTGACTCCACCAAGCACATCGCAAAGGATGTCCCAAGACCTTGGAGGAGCAATCCGAGGAGGAGACTTATTCAAAACTGGAGTAGTCGGAGGAGGCGGCTTCTTCGGCACCAGAGGATGAGTGTGAAGGAGATGCATGTGTGCGCGTCTCAGTTTTTTTAATTTCACGGGTTGAGCACACATTTAGGGTGCTTCATTGCATCAGGCCACAAGTATAGATAGAGGAAGTTTTCAGCCCGGTCTCTAAGGGAGAGTCTTCACAGTTGCCGTTCTCCCTTAGTGGAGAATCTTTGGCTTCAGTGGTGGTCACTATTTGAAATCAAGGTCTTATCTGTGTGTGAACGCACTCTTATGAGTGTGGTAGTGTTTGTGTGTGAACCACCTCTTAGACGGGTTATAATAATATCTAGATATTTGTGTGCTGTGACATAAGCAGTGATGTTAGGAGGAGAACATTTGTAACCTATAAAGCTACTTGTACTTTATTGAAGAAATCAATCAATAGTCACATCATTGAGTTGTGTACTCTCTCTCTCTCTCTCTCTCTCTAAGGGCTTTGTTCTCTCTCTGTAACCCTCTCTCCTTCACTATTTGCTATTTACACACATGGTATTAGAACAGGTTTTTAAGGGTCCCGCTAAGGTGCCACCTTCTGCGTTTTTGCCTTTGGATAGCTAGCTCCTCTCCTCGATTGTGTGGCATTGCTAGCCATCCTTTTGACCTGACTTTTGTGAGTTTCTCAACCGCCTGGCTCATAGCCACAGTAGCAGTTTAATCAGCGCCACCTACAATCAGCACTGCCCAGACGTGATATGCATGAACTACCACGTCTGCGTGCACTGCCCACCCTGATCAGTGCTGCCCGCTACCTCGGCCAGGGCCACCCAGAAGTGTGCCCACTTTCTGCATCGGCCAGCACCCTCTGCATCTACTCACCATCAACACTGAAGTAAGTCAGTTCCACTGCTGTTCAATACTGTTTGCGGCCGCCTGTCTACGCTTCTCAAGCACATCGACTGCTTGTGCCTCCCAATAGTGCTGCCCGACTGCAACGACAGCTTCTCACAACTGCTGCCACATCACAGTCCAATCAGCATCTCCAACAGCTACCCGCCAGGAGCTGCCCAGCAATCAGCTGCACATCTGCATCAAAAAAAGGGGGAAAAAGAGGGAGAAGACACTGTTGTAGTATGCGAGGAGAGCATGCATCAAATCAACAAAATCAACCAGCAGACAAAAGGTATTCATCAGAGAAAACTTGGTGCTTTTCAAAATTTTTGCAAATCTTGCTTAATTAAAGCATTAATCCCAAATCCCCTATCATTTTTTGAAATTGAGAGCATATAGCAAGGGTTAAAGTGTTGCTAGAGCCTCCTATAGCATCATTTCCAAAAGCCCTAATTTTTGGAAATCCTAATTTGAGAAAAACCTTGATTTCAGAAAACTCTAATTTTTGGGGCATTCTCTGTAAGGGACTAGAGACTGACATTGGATACATTCCTCTGTGAAGACCTTCCCAAATTCAAAGCATATTATGGCTCCCCGGTTGTTCATGCATAGGAGTGCTGAAAAGAACTCGCTCACAAAAAGGCAGATATCATTGAGGAGACAGAGCTTTCCACAGAGGAAGCAAACTTGTCTGAAGATGTTTGGGCTTTTTAAAGTCCAAAGTTTCTCTATAGGTGGAGTGCTAGCCAAGAGTGTACAGTAGGTCACAAGGCTATGATTTGATTCTTTATTCATAGCCTTGCGTGTTGCTCTTCCGAATCCATGGTGGGCAGCTCAATGAGTCTTGTGGAGCACAATAAGACCCTCCATACTAGGTGTCGTCAAGTGGTGGGCTGTTCTTACAGGTTTGTGCTGGGAGGATGATAAACCATCCACAAGAAGAAATTTCAGCACTGCCTATGTGAGCTGCTCCTACGGGTTCTTGCCCTGAGCATGGTAAATTAACCACAAGGCTTTTGTGGGATGCTCATATTGGTTCTAGCCCCGAGCAAAGTAAACCATCCACAAAAAAAAATTGCAGCATATCTTTCCCCCTCCCGTGCAGCTCGTTGTCTATCTCGCCTCGCCTTCATGTTTCCCCCTTGCCTTCCTGCCTCTAGCTCACACCCCCCCTCCTGCCTCTTGCCACCCCCCCGTCGCCCTCTTGTCTCCAGCCTCCAGCCCCGGCACCACCATGCACCCCCCCTCCTGCCTCTTGCACTCCTCTTGCCGCTTGCACACTCTCACCTGCCTTCCTTTGTCCCTGCTTGCCTCCTCTGGAGGCACCTGCTTGCCCTGTACTTTTCAGCTCACCCCCACCTGCCCTTCGCTTCCCTTTGCCGCCTTACCCGCTGCCCTCTCCGCCTTCACCCAAGCTTTTTCCTCTTCAGCCTCTCCTTCGACAGGTCTTTGTAAACTTGCGGGCAGTTTTCTTTAGTGTTGACGCCTTTTAGTCTTCAACCCAGTAGGAGGACTCCATGATAGCTGCTTTGTCGTCCCCAGCTGAGGCCGCCGACCCTTGCCATTTTTATTTTTATTATTTTTTCAACTGGCCTTTGGTTCAAGATCCTCCCATAGTTACCAATTTTCACTGCCCATAGACGGCTGCTAGGCGCTTATTTATCCATTCGCAGGCGATGCCACCGAGGAAGCACCAAGGGGGGTTTTGAACCTAGGACCTCTTGGTCCTAGGCAAACACCTTCACCACTTGAGCTATCACCTTATTGGCCGCCCCTTGCCATTTTCAGAAGTGGACCTCTAGCTTTTGTCTTCTATAGTATCCTCACTTGTGGGTTCTTTGGTATGTAAGATTGTTTGGAGCTGCTCAATGCACGGACAAATTTAGGATATACTCTATACAGCCCTTATTGGTGAGGCCCAAAAAATCACAGACATTGATTTTCTTGGGTAGGGCTACTTCGAGTGAAGTTTGATTCACTCGAGGCAAGTGATTGTGTGATGCTGCAAAGAGCTATCACAATACGCAACGCTCCGGCGTTTTCGCTCGATGGAACTGCCTCACATCCGACCACCTCGCAGGTGCATCCGGCATCCTTGTCATAGTCTTCTTTTCACTACGAGTCCAATTTTGGAGAAAGTTTTTTTTCTATTAGTTATAATCAAATAGCTATAGACTACATGCACAAGCTCAAAACCCTCAAATGAGGTGGAGACAATATGGGGGAGGGTAGTCCCTTCCTGGCTGGCCTCTTTTGGAGAAAAATATCTCATGGGGGGGAAGCCAAACATGCATCCTAAAGTGCCATATGATCCCGCCATCGTGATCAGAAAGAAAGGTTCTGTGGTGTCATGTTTGTAAGAAAGCCTACTGGGGAGAGATGGCGTCCTCCGAATTGCCCAGCCAAAAAGGATTAAGAACTGGCGGCCCTTGTTAGAGCCATAAGCTCGGATCAGGCTTTTCTGTGTGGTTGTAGCCTCACCCTCCTGCGTAGCATCAAGCACCACGGATGGCATGGGATGCAGAGCAGGTAAGATCTGAACCGCATTGGTGGTAGCAGGCGGGTCCGGAGGAGTAGGGGATACTGCGGCAACTGTGGCAGAAGGCTCTTTGGAGGCTTGCTCCGTTTTCCTTTTTGGACAATCCTTCTTACCATGCCCAATGGTATGATAGAAAAAACATCGGTTTTCTGATTGATACTGTCTTTGCTCCTCTAGATGAAGATAGCCTCCATTGATGCTTGCTTTAGCCTTTTCCTCAGGGGTTTTCTTAGGCTTGGGTTCCTTACTCCCTGAACTATAGCTAGGAGTGTTGTCTGCCTTAGTGTCTCTAGAATACGAATTACCCTTTCCTGGTTGGGGTTTGGTACTAGACTGCGTTTGTTTGGACTTGCCTCCGTTCATCCTCATTTCTTCATTTTGAGCAAGAGTCAAAGCCCGGTCATATGTACTGGGTTCAAAGTTGCGAATTGTGAACCGGATGTTGGGATCTAATCCACGAATGAATTGATCCATCTTGGCGTGCTTGGATAACCCGAACTGTTGTGCTAAAGTTATGACTTTTCCAGAAAACTGAAGCACTGGTGACCCGTTCTGTTTGAGTCCATAAAACTCATCTGCCAGGCTGGTCAGATACTGGGGCGGGAGAAATTTGGTCTTTAGGTCATGAACAAATGTATCCCAGCTAAAAGCTGTGACACCTGTGGTCTAGTCTGTATGAAGACTAGACCAATGCTGCCACCAAGTGACTGCCTCACTCGTAAGGTGGGGAGTCACTACGTGGACTCTGTCTGGAGGATCTGTAATCCTAGCTAATGGAAAATGAGTAGTAAATTGATGAATCACACTTACCTTCATACTTACTAAAATTCGGTTGAACCTTCATACTTACTAAAATTCGGTTGACTTCGAATGACGGTAGTCAATGTCGCGGGCTGGTGGCTGGTGGCACCTAAGACTGGGAAAATTGAAGAGAGGTGTTGGTATCTAAGATGCATGGCCTCCTTTTCCCTTTGGTGCTCGAGTAACATACGTTCTCGATCGAGCTCTCGTTGGTGCTCCCGAGTGGCGAATTCAGCCTGACACCGGTCTTCTTCAATCCTGCGTTGGGCTTCCTCATAGTCATGTCGATTTGCTTTTTCTTATTGCTTTCTTGCTTCAGCTTCTGCTTTTTCTTCTCACCGTCGTCGAACCTTGTCTTTTCTTCTTTGTTGTTCCATTTGAAAGAAGAGGGAGATGTAGTCGGGGGTTGCTGGAGGCGGAGGAGGATGTGTTGCTGTTGCCTCCAAGAGTTAGAGATGCTCCATGAGAAGTTGGTTCTGAGCTTTGAGTAGAGCTATGGTGTCTGCAGTAGTCGGAAGAGCAAGGTCTTCTTCGGAGGAGACGTCTTCCGGCTGATGGATACTCTCCTTTGTAGACATGATGCTGAAGTCGGTGGTCGTGCCGGAACGCAATCTGACCATCCAAGGATGCCCTCACGCTAGGATACGGTGTGTGTGGACAAGCTGAATCTGATACCAATGTAACATGCAGCGGAAGTATTCGTAATTAAGGATCCTGTCACACAAACTCTCACACCGTCTTCTGCATCCCGAGTTTCACGAGTTTAGCAATCCACTTTTATGACTTCAAACTTTAAGAGATTGAGAGAGAGAGAGATAGAAACTGTACACCGTATGGGGTGCCGAATTACCCACTGAAGGGCCCCCTATCCCGTTATCGGAATAGTATTTGCTTTATTACTTTGAAGAGATTGACTGTGGACTGACGATAAGCCAAACGCAAGATCTTGGAGGACCAAGAGTCGGGTTGAACTGTACACGGCTGTAGAAGCATTGTTGAAATATGGAAGCAAGAGCTAGAAACTAGAAGACTAGAAGTAAAATAAGAACAAGATAGAAGGACAAAGAGTTACCTTGAGATGAGTGTAGACAAGACACAAGCTAGATAGATTGCAATGATGTGACCCATGAATATATGGGCCAAAGTACAAGACATAGAGCAAGAGTGCTTATGGGATGATTGTAGAGGTGCCACATGGCACACACTCAAGACACAAAGACTCAACTGAGACTAGACAAATGTAGACTAGGGAAATAGTACACCTAGTGTGCACTTATCTCCAACACCCTCCTTAAGTGGACACTAGGAGAAAGACAGAAAGACAAGACTAGAAGACAGACATAAAGATCGATAGACTGAGAGACAAGACAGAAGACATGACAGACAAAGATCCTGAGACACCCCTCCTCAAGTATGTCATGTGCATCACAGATGCCATGGACATGCTCAGGGCTAGATCCAGAAGAGGCAGCCAGATAACGACTAGGAACCAGATAAAGTCAGGATGATGGAGCACAGAACTCAGAGCACCTCTGCAGTGCAGACTGAAGCAAGGCTTGGAGAAAGAACCAAAGGGATGCTGTCGGCTGACATCAGCATGGTCAAAGAGCTGTCGGCAGCATACTGGAGTGGTCGGCTGAGCCAGCAGATAAGGGCAGCAAGCAGGCGCCAAAGTCAGGACCAGTCGGCTGATTTAATAAGCATTTAATGCTTTTAGAACTGGCCGACCAGCAGTCGGCCAGCTCCTATCTTGTCCAAGAGGGCTATAAAAGGCACCAAGTGCTCCATGTGTTACTCATTCCACCCACTAGGGGTGTGGGTCACTTAGAGGTCCCATAGGGGACAGAAATTAGGGTTAGGAACCTTTTTATGAAGGCAGCCCACGGCTGCAAAGATCTGTACCTTTTTTGTACATAGTATATACTGAAAATTCCAGCACTTCTCACTCTCTCTCTCTACTCTCTCTCTACCTGCGTTTTTGCATCATGGTGCGTTTTTGCATCAGAAGGTCTTCAAGAGTGTTTAGGGCTGAAAGAAGATTACCCAGAGCTTCCGCGCGTTACATTGGTATCAGAGCATCAGGCTCAGCAAAGCTAAACACTGATTCAGTCCCATATGATGGTGTACAGGTCCAAGGTACAGGAAAGTACACGGATTCGAAGCCCAAGGCGGGAACACAAATCGGGAAGAACTCCCAGGAGGTTTGTTGGTGGTGTTCCACAGTGCCAGATGGGGATGGCAGTTCCGTGAGCCAGATGGGTTCTAAGGGAACGGTCCCAAGGGAGGATGATCCTCCAAGGGTGATGTGAGAGTGCCAGACTGAGTTCCAGGAACGAAGACCAAGACGGTGTTCAGAGTCAGGGCAGGAATGGATTGTGGACTAGAGGAAGACCAGATGCATAGATCTTCATCAGAGACAGAGTGGTTTGGAGAACAGACCGGATTTTCAGAGAGAAAGGTTTGCCAGGGATGGATGATGACAGAGGGACTTCGGAACAGGATTGGGATGATGACAGTCATCCAAGAGCAGGTTGGATTCCCGTCATCAAGTTTAGCAGAGGGGGATGTCATGTGCATCACAGATGCCATGGACATGCTCAGGGCTAGATCCAGAAGAGGCAGCCAGATAACGACTAGGAACCAGATAAAGTCAGGATGATGGAGCACAGAACTCAGAGCACCTCTGCAGTGCAGACTGAAGCAAGGCTTGGAGAAAGAACCAAAGAGATGCTGTCGGCTGACATCAGCATGGTCAAAGAGCTGTCGGCAGCATACTGGAGTGGTCGGCTGAGCCAGCAGATAAGGGCAGCAAGCAGGCGCCAAAGTCAGGACCAGTCGGCTGATTTAATAAGCATTTAATGCTTTTAGAACTGGCCGACCAGCAGTCGGCCAGCTCCTATCTTGTCCAAGAGGGCTATAAAAGGCACCAAGTGCTCCATGTGTTACTCATTCCACCCACTAGGGGTGTGGGTCACTTAGAGGTCCCATAGGGGACAGAAATTAGGGTTAGGAACCTTTTTATGAAGGCAGCCCACGGCTGCAAAGATCTGTACCTTTTTTGTACATAGTATATACTGAAAATTCTAGCACTTCTCACTCTCTCTCTCTCCTCTCTCTCTACCTGCGTTTTTGCATCATGGTGCGTTTTTGCATCAGAAGGTCTTCAAGAGTGTTTAGGGCTGAAAGAAGATTACCCAGAGCTTCTGCGCGTTACAAAGTGATATCCTCATATGGGTCCACAAGGATAGGGACAAGATGGATCTAAAACAAGACACAGTCAGATTGATAGACAAATAGACAGACAGACAAGACTCGATAGACAGAAGACTGACTGTAGACAAACAGATGGACCTTGAAGACATCCCCTCCTCAAGGGCAATCTCTGCCTCTCGGGTAGGGACAAGAGAGAGGTCCTAAAGCAGAATGAGTAAGACATAGAACCCATTGACCTACATCATCGGTGGTCAAAGTGGTAGACAAGAAAGATGAAGTAATTAGAAAGCCCACTCCTCATCATATGAGGAATGAACAGCAAGATCTGCTGATGGAGATGCTGCAGCAACATGGGCTGAGGTAGATGCAGGGGCTGATGTAGAGGGTTTAGAGTAGCAGTCCTTCTCCCGGTGATTATCACGGCCACAAATGGTGCATGGATGAGCCTTGAAGCAGTCCTTCTCCATATGATTAGTTTTGCCACAATGGGTGCAAGGCTTTCTTACCTTAGAACTTCCTTTCTTTGCTAAAAATGCAGTGTCAGTTACCTTTTGTTGTTGAGTTCTTTCCTCTTCTTGGAGAACATTGATGATACCTTCAAGAGTAGGATTATTGTGATACTTGAAGGTAGTGACAAGAGTAGCATAGGTGTCAGGTAAGCTTTTGAGAAGCACAGCAATAGCAATATCTTCGGAGATGGGGGACTTCACTGATGCAAGCTGAACCATAAGACTGCGAAGATAATTGACATGAGAGGCTATAGTAGCTCCCTCTTGCATATATAGATCAAAGAATGAGATCATAAGTGCAATCTTAGAGTTTTTAGAGCGGGGTCCAAAAAGGGTATCCAAAGTGATCCATGCTCGAGAAGCAGATTGTATGTCGGAGATGTGATGAATGTAATCATCTCCAAGACCGAGCAAGATGATAGCATAGGCTTTGTCATTCTTGGCAGTGGGAACATAAGTGACAACTTGCTCAATGTCGGAATCTTCGGGCGTAGCATGGTGAACAACGTCCCAAAGACTTTCTTTCATAAGATGGCACTTGATTTTGATTTGCCAAGTATGAAAGTTGGACCCATTGAATTTGTCGATAGACATGAGAGAATGAGTAGAAGAGGCCATGTGGGAAGGTCTTACCTCTTGCTAAAATGCAAGGGCAGTGTCTATTCCCTTACAAGATTGCAAAAATGAATGAAAGAAGAGATCCAAAATGTTTTTAGAATCCGGCTCTCTCACCACTTGTCAAGGCCATAGCATGTGACAGCCCATCGAAGTATGAGGAACCAGCAGTTTGCAGATATGAGCATGAACAAAAGGAGACAATGCACAGTACCTTGTAGACTCTTCAAGAGGAAGCGATGGCAGAACTGAATAGTTAGGCGGCCTGAAGGGGAAAAATAGATGGCGGCTGTAATCAGGGCGTGAGCAGACTGTTGTAGAAATAGACAGTTGTAGCAAATGCCCACGAAGGTCCAAGTCGGGCTGCAACGTCAAAAACAGGTCGGCCAGGAGCTGTATGAGCCTGAACACGTACGGGAGTCCGAAGCAGCTGCTGGAAAACAGGCCGGAAGCCTCTGGAATAGGGCGGCAGCAAGAAAGTGGCCGGACAGCAACTGAACAGGCCCGGCCTGAACTGAATGTGAATAGGCTGAGGTAAAAAGAAAGGCCTGCAGCAGCAGCAGGGCAGAACTGAAGTAGAATAGGTGCGGTTGGTCCTAAAAGCTGAGCGCAGCTAGGGAGATGGTGGCCTGAAGCTATGGCGGGCAACACAGAGCAGGAGCAGCCTGCTCTGATACCATGTTGAAATATGGAAGCAAGAGCTAGAAACTAGAAGACTAGAAGTAAAATAAGAACAAGATAGAAGGACAAAGAGTTACCTTGAGATGAGTGTAGACAAGACACAAGCTAGATAGATTACAATGATGTGACCCATGAATATATGGGCCAAAGTACAAGACATAGAGCAAGAGTGCTTATGGGATAATTGTAGAGGTGCCACATGGCACACACTCAAGACACAAAGACTCAACTGAGACTAGACAAATGTAGACTAGGGAAACAGTACACCTAGTGTGCACTTATCTCCAACAAGCACCAATGATGACCAATCTCGAGCCTATGCACTCTTCCCAATGGATGTAGGAAGGCTGTAAATATGAGGCTGAGAGAAGGGACTGATTGGGACTGTTCTAGGCTATGTATGAATGCTGAAAATGAGTATGAATGCTGAGTTTTACCTTCACGAAGTGGCTGAAGCAAAACAATGAGTTGTATGCGGGCTGAATGGTGTTAGATGCAGAAAACGCAAGGATGAAGATGCACAGATGCTGGCCGGCTGCTGTGTATGCTGAAAACGCAAGGCTGATGGAGCTCTGAGGCTGGCCGGCTGCAAGAGATGCTGTGTTTTACTGAATGAAGGCTGAACCTGTCAAGCGATGATGCTTCAGGGCTGTGGACTGCAACACTTGAGCTTTGATGGCTGAATGTTCAATCGTTTATGCTCCTTGTGCTGAAGGCTCACACGCTTGAAGATACGTCAATGAAAAGATGCAATAGCAAGGCTATTTATATGCTCATGTGCTGGTCGGTTGGCTCCCTAGAGCAACACGACTGGATCTTATTAATAAATGATAAGTCAGGCACGAGCTACGTAGGTCATTCCTCAGCCTTAGACAAACAGTCACTCAGTCAGTCCAAGTCCCTTAACCCACTTCAAGAGATGCATTCATGCATGTAGAGTCAGTAGAAGCCTTAGGGTTTGCATTAGAAAGCACTTTGCATATTGCATATCATTCATCCATTGCATATAGACCATTGCAGAAGCCTTCAGATATCATCTAGTATTTATTAGTATTTATTAGTATTTATTAGTATTTATCTGGCATTTCTCCCATATTTTCTAGCATTATTATAGCAAGAAAATACCATCAATCCTGTACTGAGGATTACAATGGGGTCACAACGTATGACAAATATCAACCTAAAGGGTACTAATAATGTGCAATGTTGCACTGATGATGATGAGCCATCTTGTCACCATGCACTACAGTGCAGAGTGCATGTGACAGAAGCCCATCCGTGCCATTGTGCCTTTCAAGAAGTCACAATCCATTCTGTCATAAGCTTTTTCAAAGTCTAGCAAAAGAAGGGCAAGGGGTTATTGGCTAGATTTACCCCACTCCACAGCTTCCCGGAATGAAAAGATGTTATAAAAAATACTCCTTCCTTGGAGGAAACCATTTTGTGTATCATGAATAACTCTCTGAAGAACGGGCTGAAGCTTCATCACAGTCAGGCTTGCAAATGAAGCTTGACCACACATAAGATCCTTCAGCTTCTAGAACTAGCACCCCCCCCCCCCCCCCCCCCCCCCCCCCAACTCACAAGAGGAATAACATAGGAATGGAGCGTTTTATAAGGTGTTACAAACATATAAGAGAAAAAACACACACATGGTTTATTTAATTCAGATTTTGGGAGACATTCCGGAGAGAGAATACACTCACACATAAATAATCATGAAAAAACAAATATGGGAGGAAATCCTTCAATATGTGGAGCCCGTAGAGGAAGTCAACGGCGGAGGAGCCGCATGCGGGGAAATACTGGGAAGGCTAGGGCTACTCTCGTGGAGCTATCAAGCCCCAAAATGCAAAGGGTGCATGCCCTTCGATTTTGGCTCAAGAGGCCAATTTGAACAAAACCCCTAAATTCCGATCTTTACAGGCTTCAATTTCTGAAGTAGTTCTCTGATGTTGTAGTTTAATTTGATGCATAAATAAAAAAGTTGAAAGAACCCCAAATTTTTACCATTAATTTTGAAAAAAAAGCCCTAATTTTTGATGTAGAGGCTACTGATTTTCCAAATTGAAAAGAAGCCCTAAAATTTGAAGTGTGAATCTGACGATTTCCTCAACTTGAAAACTTTGGTGATTTCTGAGTGAGTGTGCTACTCAGGTGGCAGATCAGAGGTGAATGGGCGGCGCTTCATAAAGGCAACTAGTTAGAGGCGGAAGCAGGGGTGTGTGTCGTCACAGAGGTTGAACGGCGCTGCAGGTGCTGCAAGTCATCGACACCATCATCATTAGCAGTGACGGCAGACAGCAGCAGCAGCAGTAGGCACAAAAGGCTGACGAGCAGCGCACTCAGCAGCGAATGCCCCTTCGCTCTCTCCTTTTTTTTTGATGACACGGATTGGAAACCTTAATTATTAGGTGGTCGATTGACGGGCGACGAATAGTAGAGAAGCGGCGATGTGTCATTTGCTTGGCGACGAGCAGTTCAAAGAAGGCGGACAAGAATTTGCAGCAAAAGGCAGGTCGGCGGCGGATAGGATGGAGCGTCAGTGGTGATACTTTAGGCGAGAAGCTGATGGCGACCAGGTGTAGTGGCAAGCGGCTCCAACAGCACAGGTTTAATGCGAGGAGTAAAGCATGTAGGTGGCAAATATGTGGCAAAAGCGTAACCCTAAATGTGAAGAGCAGCCTAACCAAGCTCTGATACCAGTTGAAGACTCTAGGAATAGGGTTTCAAGAGAAAGCTAAGGAGGATGAAAAATGTCCTTCATGGCTACTGTGTGTGCAGTGATAGAGAGAGAGAGAGAGAGAAAGAAAGAAAGAAAGAAAGATATATTAAGCGTCTACTAAAGACCCAATGGGCCTATGAGACCAAATTGATACCATAATGTCCATGGCATATCTCATCATGGAGTGGAAAATAAAACAAGAAGAAAACATAAACATAGCTATCTCACTGGAGTGATACAGAACTGTCCATGGAAACTCATCTTGGAATACTAAGAACATAAAAACATGGGAGCAACATCAGCTCCGAGTAGATGGTATACCACTCTCCAAGATATCAAGCATGGGGCTGATGAGTATGGCCGAGAGGTCTCCCTCAGCTATGTCACATGGAAAGGTAGCTCGATGGCGGTGGAGCATGTCCTGGATCTAGAGCTGATGAGGTGATCGTGGCCGACGGGGGAGTTGAGGGCATCGGGCACACTGGAGTGTAGAGGCTCAGTCCGAGGTAACTCCTCTCAGGCGAGGTAGGTCCAGAGCTGCTCGTGGAGGGTCCACAAGATCCACTATGTCGGTGTCCTCCACCTCCTGGGTCCGGAAGAAACTGGTGATGGTTGGCTGGCGAGGGAGGGGGCGGGGTGGCTGGAGCCGAGGCTCTATCAAGAAGGTGTCCCTCTGTCTGCAGAGCTCAAGCAAGAAGAGGCCCAGGCAATGCTGGTCTTGGAAGTCAATGATCCCAGAGAGTGGACCGAATCCCTCACGAAATAGATAGTGAAATCTCCCGCGGATCTCATAGTTACTGGGCAGCGGCATATGTAATGCTCCTCCATCTCAACCTGGTGTGGCATAGTCGGCAGATCCTCTCCCCGTATGAGCTTCCCGGCTCTGAAGATGCGCTCAGCTCTACCTGTCTCTGCTCTGAGGCGATGGGATGAAACCCATATTTGACCAATCGCAATCCGCATGGCATGGGACATGTGAACACTCAAGTAGCCCGCCGGCTGCTGGATGAATCCATCCTCAGTGAGTGCGAGGAAGTGATCTCTGTAGAAGTGCATCTTCGTGGGGAGCTCCAGAGGTGTGATCCATGTGCAATGTATGTAGAGGGTGAGAAGATCTGACCGGATAACCTGGTTGGTATCCTCATGAGACAGCCGGAGAAAAGGGGAGTCCGAACTGTAGTGAAGGGGGAGTAGGCGGTCCATGTAGAGCCCATATACTGAGAATAGTGGAAACTACTGCATACCATACTCCAGAGTGCCCCTCAAGTGCTAGTTGTCTGGAGGACTCCAGGGCAAGCCTCGGGTACCTGTAGGGATCCATGTGACTGATGCGATGGAGGTATGTGATTGTCTGGAAGAGTGCCTTCACTACCATCGGGGCTGCAACAAACTCTGCCTGGATAATCTGGTGTGGAACTGATGGTTTGTTGCGGATCATACGGGAGAACATCATGACCTGCTGGGGCCTCTCAACTCGCTGCCAATCCTCATCGGATAAATCTGGCCCTAGAAAGCCGCTCCATACATCAAGGTTGGTGTGATGAGGGTGTCAAAAAGCCAGCCCTTCGTCCTGGGCTCTTGGAAATGTGACTGGAAGCACTGCTGCTCAAGTAAGCTCAAGGCTGCATATCCCCGCGTCACTTTGGCATGTGCTGCGGGAAGCATGGTAAAGCGTGGGCCACTGAAAGTGACACCATGGTAGACATAGGATGAGACAATCTCCACAGGATCCCCTCTATATGTGAAGCTCAATTTGGATGTGAAGGGAATAGAGGTATTGAAGACCATTGCCTTGGTTTTACCAAGGTTAACAGAGAGGTCCCGTTGAGTGCAAAAGTCATGTAAGGCATCCAACTGTCTCTGAAGCCCTTCGGCTGAGTCTGAGAGGACGACGATGTCATCTGCATAAAGTAGTATGGGGATCAATATACCTGCCAGTGTGGGACCAGCCCCGCCTAATCCATCAATGAAGCTCGAGATCTCATCAATGTAGAGGCCGAAAAGAGTGGGTGATAGAGGGCAGCCCTGTTTCACCCCAATAGTGCTGGAAATCTCCTGTGATGTACCTCCTGGGGCTCTCACTCGTCCGGTGACGGACTCATAGAGGGTGATGATACTCCAAACCATGTCAGATGGGACTCCGATCTCCTGTAGACGGTGTAGGAGGCGGGCTTGGGGTACAGTATCAAAAGCTTTGCGGAAATCCACAAAGCGGCAGTAAATCCTCTGATGTGCTCTACCCTCCTCGATGATGGCACGGAGGGTGAAGATGTGGTCAAGGGTAGAGTAGCTCCTCCGAAAGCCAGCCTGTCGTGAGGCTTTGCATCCCTGGCTCTCTGCAAATGAACTGAGCTCCGCCTCTAGCACTGATCCATCGAGTTTGGCCAATGTGTGGCCAATCAGTAGAGAGAGAGAGAGAGAGAGAGAGAGAGAGAGAGAGAGAGAGAGAGAGAGATTTTATTAAGGTCTTCCGAAAGACCGAACTTGGCCTATGAGACAAATCAGTGTACCTGTGTGGGGTATCCTCTGTCATCCCAACAAAATGAAAAAGTACTGAACTAAAAAGCTGAATCTGGGTGTGCACCAAGTACAATGAGTGGGGGAGGTGATGGAGCTAGCTAGGTAACCGCACTAGAGAGAATATGTTGCACGACCCGATCTTCTTGTTGATTTGATATATTGAAGCTTACACCAAGTACATGCTTTTATAGGCTGAATGCCTTATCTTTCTCAACACTCTATTCATTGGGCAATGACACTAATAGGGAGCATAGTTTTTTTCATACGCGTATGATTGGCCAAGCATACATTTGCTTGCGTATGAAACGCCGAATGATACTTGTCCCAAAAATTTGGGGGAAAATATCAAGATCATGAGGAAGACGGTGCCCACATCGAGGGTGCTCACAACGATGGCCAACATCCCAAAGCACATGGTATTCTTGATCGGCACAAACGCATCCAGGACAGTCGTCTTAGCGCCTACGAGGTTGAGCTGCAGCTTGAGCCCTTGTGCGATGAGGCTAGACAGCAAGTAGAATGCAAAGGAGAGCACCTCAAACATTACAAGGCTTCTGGCCAGAGTCTAGACTAGCTGGCGCGTAGCACACAAGGGTCCCCTGTCTCAACCATAGTTCATAACATACGTTTAGCAAATGCATACGCATTCAGGTATGCAAGAATGTTTCGAGTATGTTTTAGTCCCAGGCCGAGTAACATACGTGACAAATATAATACCTCATAGAAAGGACGAGATTTAGACAAGTAGATACAAATATACATTGTCAACTCAAGCTCTCCAAGTTCCATTATAAAAACTTACAAAGTTACAACTTACAAGTTACATAAATGCTCATGGTGTGGACTGATTTTCGATTAAAAAAGCGTAGCACCTTTCAAAAAACGTAAAACCTTAGAAAAGCATTAAAAAAAAAAACAAGTATGAAAGACGAGTTTCAAACGCGTATGTTGCAAACGAAGCAAACGCGAATGTTATGAACTATGGTCTCAACTAAGGTTGCTCCACTGTCGAGATTCAGCCCAAGAAACATGACTGTCCTGAGAAGACCGGATTAACGGTCACTAATGTCCTCCATCAAGCACACCTATCAGTTCTACGATCTGGACACGAAGCTCAGAGTCGTGGAGATGTAGGCCGGCCGACATCAAGACGATCCAGGCAATCATTCAAGCATATCCCGTCGATCCCTTCACCACTCTCGCTCTTCCCAAGTTGAGCTCATTTTCTTATGGCACCCCACGCCTTCCCACATTTGTCCTCCAATGATCGCCAAACTACGGTGGAAACACCGGCGCTCCCTTCTGCGACATCAATGAAGATGGTCTTGCGCACTATTTGAACTAGTCCAAAAAATTTGGGGGAAAGTATTGGGGAAACGATTCTGTGCGTGCCCCACTGCACTGTGCATTGTGTGTGCACTATACATCTTCTTCTCCAACCATCCAGTGTCCAATCAGCAATGTCTGGCTCTGCCGCTTCCGAAGAAGTGATTTTCCCCAAATTTGTTTTTGCAGATGGTGCGTCCGAAGGGATCAGAGTGGGAGTATGTGGTAACTTCGAGGAAAATTGGGAGAGGGCAATTTACATCTCAGTGCAAGTACTGCCCACATACATGGAATGGAGGTTCACATATGTTTCAGGCCAGGGGTCCAAAGCATACTTCAAACATACTTTCATACCCGTATTTGTATGCCGTATGGTTGCCGTATGAAAAAACTATGATAGGGAGTGTTCACACACACTTCACACTCATAGGGAGTGTTCACACACACCTTCTATGTCCTGGTTGGGCAAATAGATCTAGACCTGATGTAGCCTTGATCTTCTCACAAGGCGGTAGAGAGGGCATATGCCTCAGAAGGACCATTGAGATTTTTTTTTTCAGTTGTTTATTTATTTATTTTGTGGTTTAAGTATATAATTCAATTTTCTATTTGTTTCAACAGTTTTTTTAAACATAGTATTGGAAAGAAACAAAACTTCAAATTTTGTTTTGTGAGTGTAGGTTTTTCTGGACATTTTGATGCGCCCTGGTTCAGAAGTGAAACTTCCAGTTAATGCGTCACATGGAATGATCATCTACATTTTGGAGGTATGGGTAGAACATAGGTTTTTACCTTTCTTTTGCAAAGCTACATGAGCAAGTTCTGTGGTCAGGATATCATGCAGTCTTTTTCCTACCCTTGACTCGAAGCTACTATGGGTTTCAAGAAAGATTTTGATGTAAAGAACTGAGGCTTAGCTTGGTTTTATTAGTACGTGTGGATCCAACTGCTTCTGTTCAAACAATAATTTTCATGTCTTCTGCTGTTGTGTCATTGTGGTTATGGTAGCAGTGGACATTTCATTAGCTATCTGAAAGGTCGGAGATTAAGAGAGTGAATGCTGTGTGCAAAAGTTGGAAATCTATCTTGCGGAATGGAAAGTGTGAGCATATGGCACGTTAGAAACATGAACACTGGTTTTTCACACTCAAAGCAGGTGTAATAGTCAAGATTCAATAGGGGTGGTGCGTTTTCAGCTGTTTATATTACCACCCCCACCTCCCGCCTCCCACCCACACACACACACTCTCTCTCTCTCTCTCTCACACACACACACACACACACACACAAGCAAAGATTCTTCTATTAGTGAAAGGAGAACATCCGCTCGTGGACGGAATTACATCTTTCCAAAAGGGTAGAGTGTGTTGGGATTCGGAGTCTCATGTGTGTGAGTCCCCTCGTGTGAACCCGTGTTTGTGTGTCTGTATGTGTGTGTGAACAGCCCCTAAAAGGGTTATTGTTCTAGTAGTGTGTGAACACACTATTATAAGTGATAGGGTAAGTTTGCCATGTGGCATACACTTATTAGATTGTGATATTTGTATGGGTGAAAAGATAAGGCTGCAAGCCTACAAAAGCATTATACTTATTGAGTGAACATCACTTCTATCATATCAATTAATCTATCATTGAGTCATGCAATACTCTCTCTCTACAGTTCGGCATTCTCTCTCTCTCTCTCTCTCTCTCTCTCTCTCTCTCTCTCTCTCTCCCCATGGATTTGCATCCACCTTAGCTTAGGTTCTCTATACACACCATGTAATTTAACATGGTATTCAGAGCAGGTTACACCATCGTCACAGCTGCCTTCGCCAATCTGTCCGCCCTGATCAGCACATGCTAATGCTGCTGCCTTCGAATACTACCTCCATCGCTGTGCAGCTCCTGTCTGCCCAGATCTGCAGACCTACCATTGAATACAGCTGCCATTGCTGCTCCTCTGTAGCCATTGCCTCAGCCACCGCATGTGTGTCGTCTGTCTGACACCCTGTGCACTGTGTGTGCGCCGCCTCCCCCATCCAGCACCACCACTGTGCCCAACTTGCGCTACTCTCGCCTGTGCAGTCGCCGCCTAGGTCGCCCGCTCCACATTCAGCCGTCAGCAGCAGCCTGTATCAAATATACCCACAGAGTGACACATCAGCAACAATTTGGGGCTTTTCAGAAATTAGGTAAAAATTATCTAATTGATGCTCTTGGACGCAACACAATTTGGGGTTTTCAAAGTTGGGGACAAAATTCCTTAATTAAAGCTTCCACATCAACAATTATTTCCATTTTAGGGAAAATCATAAAATTAAACACCATGTACGTATTCATAAAATTTGGGTTTTTTTTCCCAAATTGGTCTCCTGCATAAAATTGGAGCCATGCCAGCAGCATTGGCATGGATACATCGCTGAAAGAGATTACTCTTCACCAACACATGCTCGAGGGGAAGTTTTCAAACTTCCAAAAATTATCCGGGGTTCTCTGCCTGGGAAGACCCCTAAAAACTGAAGTAAATAACCTCTATGTGTGTTTTCCATTTCCTAATGCCTTACTGTTATGAAAGGTCTCGTTTCCGTGTCATACCCTACTTAGAGCAACGAGGGGTGTCTTGGTAAGCTAATGTAGGTAGCCATGTGTGGTCAAGCTCTCATATCAGGCACTCCGAAGGGGGGTTTGTTGGGATCCGGAGTCTCATGTGTGTGAGTCCCCTGGTGTGTGTGAACCTCTTTTTGTGTGTCTGTGTGTCTGTATGTGTGTGTGTGTGTGTGTGAACAACCCCTTATTGTTCTAGTAGTGTGTGAACACACCCTTATAAGTGATAAGGTAAGTGTGCCATGTGGCATACACTCAAATAGAGTGTGATATTTGTATGGGTCAAAAGATAAGGCTGCAAGCCTACAGAAGCATTGTACTTGTTTGCTGAGTGAACATCACTTCTATCATATCAATCAATCTATCATTGAGTTGTGCAATACTCTCTCTCTATAGTTCAACTCTCTCTCTCTCTTTTCTTTTCCAGACAGTGTATCAAATGTCACATGGTTGTTACTCTGGTCTCATAGGTCACTTTGGCCTTTTGAAGACGTTAATATAACATTTCATTTCTCTCTCTCTCTCTCTCTCTCATAGTGAGAGGAACAGAGTATTGAGACAGGATCTATGGCAGCTCTATACACGAGAGACATGGATATCGCCTACACAGCCTCTTCCACCGAAGATGCTATACTACAGAGATCACTTCATGAGTATCACTGATGATGGATTTATAGAGAGGCCTAGATAGATGGAGGGCTTTTTACCACACGGCTCCCGAGTGGCTATTGGTCAGCTCAGAGTTTCATCACACCGATTGGAGATTGAGACTGGCAGAGCAGCACGGATCCCCCGAGAGGAGAGGGTATGCAGATTGTGCAGAGAGGAGGTGGAGAGTGAGGAGCATTATGTATGCAGATGCAGAGCATATACAGCCATCAGAGAGAGATATCCCATTTTATTCAGAGAGCCACATTCCCTACGCCAGATCTTTGAGACAGCAGACCAGCGCATACTGGGGAGATACATTCTAGACATACAGCGCCACAGAGAGACATTATTACAGGCTCAGACAGCTCCAGAGGGGGGGCGACAGACACAGATTACTACATTTTTTCAGAGATCCATACCCCTCCCAGCCCCTACACGGCAGGGAATTACTCTCCAGAGAGCAGAGACACTTAGAGCCCGCAGGAGACAGAGGACACCTGGCTTTCGGACACCACGCCTATACCAGAGAGAGATGACAGAGATCAGAGCTCAGTTTCACAGAAGCTCCTAGGATGATTACCACTCCAGCCGTATACTGTTGTACTCACTGTCACTTTTGTACTCCCCCATATTCATGTATTCATGTATCCATGTACTCATGTACCCCATTTTGACTAGTAGCATTAGCTTCCCACTCTCCCTAGTTGCTGCTTCCGGATGCTCCCTACTGATGTATTGTAGGGCTAGATACTTACCTTCAGTTCTTTCTTTTCTTTTCCAGACAGTGTATCAGATGTCACATGGTTGTAACTTCGGTCTCATAGGTCACTTTGGCCTTTTGAAGACGTTAATATAACATTTCATTTCTACCCATGGATATCTTCCATCCACCTTAGCTTAGGTTCTTTGTACACACACCATGTAATTGAACAGAGTGTACAGTGTAAAAAATGAGATGGGGGGAGCCAAGACTAGGGGCCTATAATGCCAAATGATTCGTGTGTCTATTCGAGTGAGGAAAGATCCCAGATTCCAATTATGTAGGAAGGTGGTGCGACGCATGATCTGTGAGTCACCCACCCGGTGCTCTT
This sequence comes from Cibotium barometz, assembly GCF_041138505.1. Classification (NCBI taxonomy): domain Eukaryota; kingdom Viridiplantae; phylum Streptophyta; class Polypodiopsida; order Cyatheales; family Cibotiaceae; genus Cibotium; species Cibotium barometz. Next base: position 27,982,395 of record NC_141090.1, read on the forward strand.
AGTTCCCTTGAAGGGTATGGATGAGGTCCATCTAGATAGAGTGAATATTCTCCACTGGTGGGTGCCTTTTCCCTTGATGGCCTCATTGCATCATGCCCGCTAGATACGCCACAGATGTTGGTAATGAGCTCCCACATTGATCACTGTGTGCCCGAGGGGACAAAGGTGCCGCTAGAGCCGAAGTAGTGGTAGTAGTGGAGATCATGAAATGAGAAAGCTTATGTGCAAGATCCTTGCCATTCTCCTCATAGAGGAACACCGGTCCTACCTTCGTGGCCCTCACAATGTCCCCCAAGTGACCACCACCTGCAAGGTCTTCGGGTTCGAAATGACATAGGAGATGGGGTGGCTTGCAATGGCAAGTTAGGCGCCCCTTACTAGACACTTGTTGGCAACTAGGTATGAGAACAGAGTATGCATGATGGAGTTGATGGTGCTCTTACTAGGCCCCTTTTGGGCAGAGTACTTGAAGAAGAAGGCAAAACCTAGGTGTTCCATTGGGGTTGTGGAGTCCCTTCAATGCCACTCACCTGGTTCCAGTGAAGTTGGGCTAGGAGTTGGTTCTCCCAAAGCCACAAATACAACGAGGGGTCATTTGTGACCTTGAGAGGGGAGGGGTTGATGTGCCATCTACGCTTGTGGAAATCGATTACGAGCACCTTGTTTGGGGGCACGAAAGTTTGTCACTAGTTTTGGACTAACTTATCCTTGAGATTATGGGTTTTGATTTAACTCATATTTTCTGATGGATTTTTGCCTAGACACGATTGGAACTTGTGCCCGTATGTGAAATAGGTTGGGTTTTGGTGAGACAGTTGGGACACTTGCTCGTGTGTCTATCCCAACTTTGTGCACTACAAGCTCGGAAGATGGGAGTTTAGGCGAATTCAATGGTGCATTATGTATTACGAATGTTTGTTTGACATGACATTTGATACATGACAATGCATGCGTGACCCAGTTTTTTGTTGTGGACATCACTTGGAGTTATTGGTTGTGAATATCTATGAGGCTAGGGAAGCCTAGGAATCCCTTGGGCGGGTGTGTTTGACCCTGTTTGAGGATTAAAAGGTGGGTTTTGCAGAGATAGTATGTTTCCTAGGTCCATTTATGTTTTTTTTAAAAAAAATTCCCTTTAGAAAAAGATCCTTCTATTTTTAAGAGAAAATGTCCACCAGCACCCATCCGAGTTCATGTAGTGATACCTCCGGCCCGCGGGGAGGAGGCACTTGATTCAGCAGTGGCCTTCTCGTTCCCTCTCTGTGGCCCTTGCGACCGGGAGTGGACTCTAGAGCTCGCTATTAGCACTTTGAAGACTCAGGCAGTTGAGTTTTCTCATCATGTGAGTGACCTAGAGGTGACAGATGTGATAGGCCGGCTCTGGGAGTTGGCTCATTTTTTCTTGGATCCCGGGAGTGTGGATGCCTCAGGGATTCGTCATTTGGTCGTGCGTATAGTGGCAGACTTAGCACGCGACCCTGGATATGTATGTATACACGAGGTTGCTCTGTCAAAGCGGGAGGCAGTCGCCATGGGCCACAGCCACTGGCGCCTGATCCGGGATTCTTGCAGTACACCGGGTGGGCAGATTCGCAGCCACTCGGATGGGGACTACTCTCCATCCAAGCCGCTTGCGAAGGCCCGCCGCACGGCTGAGACAGCACCTACCTCAGCAGGTCATCCATGAGGATCATCTCATGGAATGTACAGGGCCTGGGCGGAGCACATTTTATACGCTATCGAGGTTGCTTGAGGCAGGAGCTTCAGAGATGCCTGGTTGGTGGCAGCATTGATATTTTAATGACGCAGGAGCACCACTTGGGTGAGAGTAGGATCCGGAGATATGGTTCGGTGATGCCTAGTAGATGGGATACCTTTTGGTCTGTAGGGTTTGGTCCTTTGGGTGGATAGGGAGGAGTTTGCATGGTCATTGCAGATGTATGGCGGCAGACCATTGTGGATCGAGGGATCATTGTGCCTGGTAGAGCACAGTATGTCATTCTGAGGATGCATGATGAGCTATTGGGCGTGCTCAACGTCTATGCGCCTAATCATGCTAGTGCCAGAGCAGAGTTCTGGACCCAGGTTACGGATGCATTGCCAGAGGCCGCACATTGGTGTGTCGGGGGAGACTTCAACATGCTTGAGGACCCGGCCGATAGGGTGGGAGGCAGTCATGTTACAGTGCACGGCACGGAGCTTGTTGCTTGGGACCTGTTTTGCATGACACTGAGGATCACTGATGCATGGCAGCATGGGGCCTTCTCCCGTTCTCAGGACAGTCTTAGTTTCTCTCGGTCGGATCGCCGACAGGGAGGGACTAATCTATCACGGATTGATCGCTTTTATGTGGGCGATTGGTTAGGGGAGCGAGGGGGCTCCGTCGGCATTCTCGCTGGCACCTCATTTTCAGATTATGCGCTAGTTATCCTGACATGGGAGGAGAGGACACGGGACCCCAGCTTGCAGTTGAGGATCCCAGAGAGGGTACTTACAGATCCCAGTCTCGCTGAGGACATTGAGAGGATCTGGCATGATAGTCAGTGCTCTGACCAGGATGCAGCAGGCCAGTGTGCCCAGGGACTCATCGAGCTTAGCTCTTTTTGCACGCTGCAGCTTTGACACGGCTGGGAGAGATTCGCGAGAGGGAGCATCGGCTGAGACGCAGCCTTGCCTCGTTACAGCGCCTCCAGGAGCAGCAGCCGGCATGTGAGTGGTTGGCGTCCCAGCTGAGCCAGGCACGCCAGGAGGTTAGAGAGGCAGAGGAGCAGAGACATGAGTTTTACTATCGTCGTCGTTAGGCCTCTCAGTGTGGACGCAGCTTGGTGATAGAGTGACTGGTGAGTTTTTTGAGATCACTGGACCCCGCCATGCTCGGGTAGGAGTCCGTTAGCTTGGTAGACCGGATGGTTCGGTAGCTACTGAGCCCGGGGAGATCAGAGCCATTGCCACTGCATTTTATAGAGACCTGCTTTCAGCGGAGCCAGCCACTGAGGACAGAGATGCTTGCAGACAGACTGTGTGGGCCCATGTGCAGAGGAGGGTCACAGATCGTATGCGTTCAGTTCTTGGTGCACCTCTTTCAGAGATTGAGCTTGCCGAGGCCTTGAGGGTCCTGCCGCGACATAGTTGCCCAGGGGAGGACGGACTGACGCCGGCCTTTTTTATGCGCTATTGGGACCTTTTGGGGCCAGGCCTCCGCAGGGGCTTTCAGCATGTTTTGGACACTGGGGTGATGCCGCAGAGCTTTTCAGAGGGCTTGATCTATCTTATCCCCAAGGGGGAGGGAGTATCAGATGATATTCGGCATTGGAGGCCTATTATGATCCTCAATACTGTCTACAAGGTCTTAGCAAAGGCCTTGAGTTTGAGGATCCAGCCCTTCCTCGGGGAGTTGATTCATGCTACTCAGACAGGATTTGTCAAGGAGCGCAGTATCCTTGACAACATCTTTACTTTCTGGGAGGCGACAGCCAGAGCTAGATTTCTTGGCGAGGACTTGGTCGTGATGCTTCTCGATTTTGAGAAGGCATACGATAGAGTTGATTGGGGTTTCTTAGAGGGCACTATGCTTCGCCTGGGCTTTGAGCCAGGATGGATCAGAGGGGTGGCGGCTCTGTATTCCACAGCTCGCAGCCAAGTGTTGATTGCAGGAGGACGGGGGAGTTTTGAGCTGACCAGATCAGTCCGTCAAGGGTGTCCCCTCGCCCCCTTTCTTTTTCTCTTCTTTGCGGAGGCTATGAGCATGTATTTGACGGCAGAGGAGGTTGGTTTGAGAGGACTTCAGCTCCCAGTCCGGGGGGAGGACTTGCTTGATGCTGAGTTTGCAGACGACACGGGCTTATTTTTGCATGGCCAAGAGGCCAATCTTCTTCGGGCAGAGCAGTCGCTCCAGGTTTTTAGTGCAGCTTCGGGAGCATTGATCAATTGGCACAAGACAGTGGCCTTTTGGATCAGTAGTGCTCCCACTCCGACATGGAGCCCGGACCCCGGTTTTAGATGGATTCCTCCAGGCACAGCAGTGCGGTATTTGGGATGCCAGATTGGCCTAGATTTGTCACCTGAGCAGCAGATTGCCCCGCTTCTTCTGAGCATTCGGAAGAAGCTTTTGTATTGGAGTACAGCTCGACTATCCTTGGCTGGGAGGGTGGTGGTGGCAAATCAGGTGCTGTTAGCGACCATGTGGTACATTACGTCTTGCTGGATCTTCTCGAGCTCTTGCATCAGCCAGGTACAGAGGCTGATCAGGAACTTTCTGTGGTCTGGGCGGGACGGTCAGCCAGCTCGGGCAAAGGTTGCATGGGCAGTTATTACACTTCCGCTGGCTCAGGGAGGTTTGGGCATTATAGATCCAGTCGATCAGAGCAGAGCCTTATTGGGGAAGCTTATTGTTCGGGGGTTGCTTCCAGGCGTTGAGCCTTGGAAAGAGCTCCTCTTGCAGCGGCTGCAGGCTCGGGCGCCCCCAGCAGGGGGCACTTGGGCACCAGAGATTCGCTGGATCTTCATAGAGATCAGGAGGACAGGCCTCAGTAGAGGATGGGAGGACAGATTTGCTTTGAGTATCCTGAGAGCTTGGGAGCTGCTCAGACCGGGGCTCTCTCAGCGACCTCCTTCTTGTGTTGAGGAGCGGGCCAGACAGCCGCTCATCTGGAGCCCAGCGGTTCGCACAGAGCAGGGTCATATGCTGGGTTCTCGGCCTCGTTTAGCCTGGGGGCCTCTAGCGGCAGGCCCAGCTCGTAGCTTTGGAGACTGGCAGGCCTTCTGCAGTCTCCCAGAGGAGATCCAGGTGGAGAGGTTGAGTCACTTCAGAGGGGGGTTGATTATGAGAGATGATATTCAGGAGGCACTCACAGAGGAGTGGTTCACGCCTCTCGAGCCAGTGACCCCACGGTGGATGGGAGCCTTTACACAGTTGGAGATCCTGATTGCTGTCAGAGCTTGCACTGAGGATGGCAGTTGCCTCTACTGTGAGATTCAGGATGAGGGCAGACTCCAGCGAGTGGAGGTGGAGTCGCCTTTGGTTGCAGAGTGCACCTTTCAGAGGATTCGGGTAGTGGCCGCCGCTTCTCGAAAGTGGCATATAGACCCCGATCTTGCTGATGTGCTCCCGGATTGGCGTATATGGGCATATGCAGCGCGCCCCTTGGTCCGGCTACAATGGGACCCCGGGGAGTACGAGTGGCACGATCCTTATGCATCCCTTGAGGCCACAGAGATTACCTTTTTCCAGTATACTGTTCGGCTGGGGCGGCATATTTTGACGGCGAGGAGGACGGTCTCTCCAGCGGCAGCGGAGCATTGGCGGCTACAGGGACTCTCACAGGAGTTCCTGGAGGATTTTTGGGCTCGGCTCTGGGCTAGTCGACAGGCCCGCAGGATCTCGACTTTTCAGTGGCTGGTCGCCCACAGGGACTCAGCAGTTGGCACTTGGCTTGTTTACAGCGGTCTTCCAGCGGCCTGCGTCCAATGCGGCCACCCTATGGAGACACAGAGACACTGCCTTTGGGATTGCCCTCAGGTGCAGCAGATTTGGCTGCGGATGTTGCGTATTCTGGCTCCCCTCTCTCCAGAGGGTATGTTTACGTGGGGTGCCGTTGCTTGGTCGACTTCGTCAGGGCCTGCTATGGGCTATGAGATGGAGCAGGGCAGTCAGGCCATCAGATTTATTAGGGGCCAGCCTCGCCTGGTTCCGGCACCGGATTTCTCGTCCGCCAGCTGGACACAGGAGCGGGATTTACGATGGGAGCTCCTCAGCAGCCTCACCATTTGGTTCACCTGGAGGGCCCGGTGCTTTACGGCCTTTGAGGGGAGATTGGAGCCACCAGCAGAGACTGTACGGGGGATTTGGCAGGAGTTGATCCACACCCTGCGAGGACAGTACGACCGCATCCGGGGAGACTCGGATGAGGCGATCTTGCGGCGCCAGGCCTTTCACACCACTTGGCGTTGTGGCCCCTTCTACACCTTACACACGGGATCCCCCCGTTGGCACTACAGGCCACCTGTTTGGCTCTTCCCCCCTCCCTATTGTATGATTTAGCCTCTGAGTCTTTTGTACTGATGCTTGTATTTTGCAGCACCTAGGGAGAGTCTCCCGGGCTGCCATGCTGTATTCATTGCTCTGTTTCTCTTATGAGTAGGAGAGATCTTTTGTAGCCCTACGGGCGTTTTTTTTTATATATAACTAATGAAAGGATCTTTTCTCGGAAAAAGAAAAAAAAAGAAAAAAAAGAGAAAATGTCCACCCATGGGGGACTACAATCCTCTATAGATGTACAACCCTCCATAGAGGAAAAATGCTGAAAAAAGATGAGGGTGCTTCCTCTATGGTCTGGCTGCTCTTGGAGGTAAACTACATCCTTTTTGTAAAGCCCTCAGGCTAACATAGCTTGCAATTAAGCATAAACATAAAAAGGAAACACACACATTTTTTATTAATAAGGCACTGACGATCTGCGCCTGTGAGCTCCGCCTCTCCCCCTCCCGCTGCTTCTCGCCGTCGCGCCCCCCTCTCCCCCCCGCCTGTCCCCCGCCTTCTCCTCCGTCCTCTCCCCCGCCTCCTTCCTTGCACCCTTCCTCGCCATCTCCCCCACGCCTTCTGCCTCGCATCCTCCCCCGCCTCCTTCCTCGTTTCCTCCCCCGCCTTCTTTCCCCCCCCGCCTTCTCCTCCTCCGCCTCCTTCCACGTTTCCTCCCCCGCCATTCCCCCCCCCCCCCCCCCCCCCACTTTCTTCCTCGCTTCCTTCCCCCGCCTCTCTACCCCCCACGCCTCCTTCTCCTCCGCCTCGCTTCTCTCCCCCCGCCACCTCTACCCCCTCCGCATTCTCCTCTGCTGCGCGACTCTTCCCCTCCGCCTTCTCCCTTTCCTCCCCTTCCGTCTCGCCCCTCCCCCCACCGCTAGCTCCCCCGCCTCAGCTCCCCCTCCCCCCCCCCCCCCCGCCCCGCCCCCGCTATCCTGTAACCCTCCGCCTCTCCTTTTCCTCGCAGGGCTGTGTCCCTCCCGTTGGTGACCCCGGTTTCTGGCCTTTTCCCTCTGGAGGACTCCATGGAAGCCGCTCCGACTACCCCTGTCGATTCCGGTCTCCGTCTGGAGTTCACAGCTGAAGATCATCAGTTGTTTGTTTCCACAGTATCCGCTCTTGAGGCCTCCTCCTTGGTCTGCAAGATAGTGGGTAGCCGTCCGATGCGGAGAGAGCTTCGCGACCTTCTGCAAGGCAGCCTTGTTGGCGTGCCCGCCAAGATCGTCAGCGTGGATTTTTTGGGACGTGGCTACTACCAGGTGGATTTCGAGTCCCCCCAGGCAGCTCAGATGGTGTTGGCTCGGAGCCCCATTGCCCTCTGCTCATCCCGGGCGTTCCTGGCGCGATGGACTCATGGTTTCGACCCCGCTTCTGACCCGCTAGCAGGCGCGACAGGTTTTCCCGTAACTATGTGCTTTCCTGGACTCCGTAGGGAGTACTTGCCCCTCTTGTCATCCATTGGCAAGGCGTTCGGGCAGGTGGTGGAGACACCTCAGACAGCGGCTTCAGTGATAGCTCGGGCAGCAGGACTCCCGGCCATTCGTGTTGTGGTTCCGTCACCGGAGTCCCTCCCGAAGACGATCCTCCTCCCTTGTCTTTCTGGAGGACATCTGATACAGCGCGTGGAGTATTCGGGCCTCCCTGGCCAGTGTTACACATGTCGGGAGATGGGCCATCTCGCACGCGCCTGTCCCCACAAGGGGGTTCATCCTTCACGCTATGCCGCCTCTCTGGACCCCCTGCAGGAGACCCGAGGGGTGGCCATCCACCTCAGAGACCGGACATCCCTGGCTCGCCACAGCAGGCACGATCATCTGACGAGCAGGCCTCGGCGGAGGATGCCGCGCAGACCCAGGAGGCTGGCGGATGGCAGGAGGTTCACCGGTGGAAACGCCCGGCCCGCAGGGACCGTCGCAGACACCAGCAGGCAGCACAGGCTGGCGGACAGGCGACTCCGGCTGGCGTACAGGCACCTACCCGCACTTATGCTCCAGTCAGGGATAGGCGGCCAGCAGGTCCCACCCCGATGGACGAGGATTCAGACTCAGTGCCCGTTGAGGCCACTGGTGGAGCCTCCCACGTGGAGACCTTGCTCCCGCCTCCCCCCGCGGGGGGCCCCGCCCCCTCCTTGGAGCAGATTCCTGAGGATCCCGGGCCGCACTCTGCGACCCCCGGCTCCTCTTCCCCTCACCCGGAGAGCACTCCTTCCACCCCCCCTCTCCCCCCCCAGCCCCCCCCCTCCCGCCTCCCCCGGCGGCCCCCCCTGACACCTATCCTCTGGCAGATGCCTCTCCATCCTCTCCTCGCTCTCCCCCCTCCTCTCCGCGAGCCCCCATCCCTCCCTCGGCCTCTCCAGGATACTTCGCCAGACCACCCACTGCCCCGGGGCAGCGCAGTTGGGTAGGCCAGAGTTCAGTCCAGCGGCTGTTCCACTGCCACTCCGGGCCGGTGGAGATGGCGATCCTAGCTTTGCCCGCCACAGAGTTCTCTCTAGCCTCCCCTGGGGGGCCCCCGCGAGTGATGGGGCTACCAGTGGATTACGGTTTTTTCAGGTGCCTCCAGCTGGATGCTGGCCTGTTCGAGACACTGGTCGCGCCCTTGCGAGTTTGCGTGGTGTGCCATCCCTCTCGTTCTCCTTCAGTGGTGAGCAGTATGGTGGCCTTCTCCTTTCCTCTCAGTGTTGCCCCAGACACAGCATGGGATTGCAACTCTGTAGAGGAAGTTTTGCGTGATCAGATACTGGAGTTTTCTCACCACTTCAGTGACTTGGGGCTCACGGACCTATTGCAGACCCGATTACACTCAGCCCGCATGAGCTTGTTTGGTATAGGAGATTGGCGGATGGATCCGGTCCACACCTCAGTTGAGGCGGTGCTACTGATTCTCCTCCATGCCGCCCCGAGGGTGCAGCCTACCTTTAGATACATATATGCAGAGGATTGGTCTCACGCCTATGCCCTGGACAGGGCGAAGGCGGAGTGGGGCTGGACACAGAGACAGGTCACCCTCTTTTTGGAGAGACTCCGCACCCGGACAGACAGTGACTATTCTCCCTCCAAGCCGGCGCCCAAGACTCACAGAGTGGAGGGCAGATCATCCGGGCCGGCTGAGAGGGGTGAGCCAGTGGCGGCTGCTTCACTTGCCATAGCTCATCCATGAGGATCCTCTCATGGAACATCAGGGTCTCGGTGGACATCGCTGCTACAATGGTCGGGGCAGACTTCGCCAGGAGATCCAGAGGGCTCTCGTTGGAGGACCCATAGATATCCTTTTCATCCAGGAGCACCACCTTTCTGCCGGGCGTACCCGCACCTGCGGGAAGATCTTGCCAGGCAGGAGTCACACTTTTTGGTCACCGGCATATGGCTCCCAGGGGAACCAGGGTGGAGTATGCATCTCAGTCAGCGAGCAGCTTCTATCCGAGGTTGTGGACTCTGGCACTCTGGTCCAGGGTCGAGCGCAGTGGATCATCCTTCGGGTTGGGGAAGACCGCATTGGCTTCCTCAACTTCTACGCCCCTAATGGGGCGATCGGGAGAGCCGAGTTCTGGAGCACCATTAGGCAGTCCCTCCCCTTGGCAGACCACTGGTGCCTAGGGGGGGATTGCAACATGCTGGAGGATGCAGAGGACAGGATGGGGGGCAGCCAGGAGACCATTCATGGGCCGGAGCTCGCTGCCTGGGAGGAACTAGTGCTGCAGGTGAGGCCATGATCCGTGGACTCTCCCGGAGTTTGGCAGGTTGCAGGGGAGTTTATCTTTCTCGCGCTCGGATAGACGGGCCACAAGGGTTAACCTTTCCCGCATCGACAGGTTTTACATTGATGAGTGGGCTTGTGATAGAGGTGGCACTGTGGGCATACTTGCAGGCTCCTTGTTTTCAGACCACTTTCCAGTGCTTCTCCAGATCGAGGACCCTACGAGAGGAGAGCGGGGCCAGAGCGTCCGGATTCCAGATTGTCTCATAGAGGAGCCCGATATTGCGACCAGAGTTGAGCAGGTCTGGCAGGAGCTGCAGTTCAGGAGAGGATCGGCAGCCAGCGATCTTGCCAGGGGCTTGCAGGAGATCAGTCGGATGCTCAGACAGGCTGCCCTGGACCATCTGGAGGCCTTCAGAGAGTAGGAGAGGAGCCTGCGGAGGAGTCTAGTGTCCCTTCAGAGACTCCAGGAGAGGGATCCTACGAGCCCTTGGATCTCAGAGCAGATGGAGTCAGCTCGCACTGAGATCAGATCCATCGAGGAGAGGAGGGTGGAGTTCCGATTCCATGCTCGGGCTTCTTTTTGGACACAGGCTGGAGACAGTGTGACTCGAGATTTCTTTGAGGCGACAGGGCCTCGCTTCAGACGAGAGGGTCTCAGGCGTCTTCGGCAGGCTGATGGCCAGGTTGTGGTGGATCCCCCCAGGGTTCGGGCGATAGCCACAGATTTTTACAGGGATCTTCTCTCTGCTGAGCCAGCAGATGACAGGGTGAGAGAGGCTCGGGAGGCAGTCCGGAGCTTCACGAGACCGGTTGTGCCGGCCCATTTGCAGCACTCCCTTCTCTCTCCCTTCTCGGATACGGAACTGGAGGAGGCTCTTCAGGCACTACCTCGGGGCAAATGCCTTCTTAGGGACTTCCGGTAGCGCCTTTGGGCCAGCTTCCGGCCCCGGAAGGTGACGCTTTTTCTCTGGCTCACAGCGCATAGAGGACTGGCTGTGGGGGCCTGGCTAGCTTTTGGCAGACACCCAGCGTCCTGCCCTCGGTGCGGCCATGCACAGGAGTCGCAGCGGCACTGCTTATGGGATTGCCCACAGGCACGGCAGGTCTGGCAGCGCGCTCTCAGGATGGTTTTTGCAGGCTCGCCAGGTGAGATGCTGGTGACGTGGGGTGCGGTGGCTTGGGCCACGGACAGTGGCCCGGCCCTTGGATATGAGGACGTCCCTGGCAGTGTGACCATCCAGGTCTCTGACAGGGCGATGGCGGTGGTTCCGACGCCAGACTTCTCTTCGGCAGTCCCTCAGGAGGGGGTCGGGCACAGATGGGAGATGATCAGCAGCATGACGGCTTGGCACATATGGAGAGCCCGATGCAGGGAGGCCATTGACCGCCAGGCGACTCCACCGGCGGAGGTCATACAGGCCCTTTGGGTGGACATCATTCACACCTTGAGAGGACACTGGGGGAAACTTCAGGGCGACTCGGATCGCATGAGAGGTCGCCGCAAGGCTTTCCTCCGCACTTGGCAGCCTGGCCCTTTCCTCATCGTGAGGGGCGAGGATGTCACTTGGCACTATAGGCCTCCAGTTTGGCTTTTCTCACCTCCCACATGTACTACTAGGTAGCCCCCCCCCAGAGAGCGGCCAGCCACGGGGGTGGAGCTCGGGTGTTCACTGTGTGTTTTTTATCCCTCCTTGCGAGGTGAGCTTTGTAGCCTTATGGCGTTTTCTCATTAACTAATAGAAGGATCGTTTTTCCAAAAAAAAAAAAAAGGAAACACACAGACACTGGCATCTAGCGCACCGCGCAACCATAGAGCCGTTCAGGCTCGTCCCCGAGCACAGGGGATAGTAGTATCTGAGACATGGCTCCATGTGCAGTCCTTGGCCTCCCATACCACACATAGACACTGGCATCTAGCGCACCGCGCAACCATAGAGCCGTTCAGGCTCGTCCCCGAGCACAGGGGATAGTAGTATCTGAGACATGGCTCCACGTGCAGTCCTTGGCCTCCCATACCACTAGTACACACCCTCAGATGTAAGTAGGGAGTAGTCTCAGGGCCTCAAGTCTAGGTCTGAGGAGCTCTCCCCCAAACCGACTCATAAAGTCACGTATATAAGCCTCCTATAAACTAGGAGCCAAATTTAATATGTCTCATAAAAGCTACTAACTCCCACTTAAGATGCCTAACCCCTAGGCTATCGTTAGCGTAATCTGAAAGTCTTAACCTTGATTAGCCTTGAGATGTATTATACTTCCCCCCTTAAAAACCATTGATGTCCTCAGCAATGAATCCGGGGAAGTGACTCTTCGGATTATGGGTTGACTCCCGCCCATCGGATGTAATCAGGGAGTAGTCTCAATGCCTCGAGTCTAGGTCTAAGGAGCTCTCCCCCCAAATCAACTCATAAAGTCACGTATATAAGCCTCCTATAAACCAGGAGCCAAATATAGCATCTCATAAAAGCTACTAACCCCCATAAGGACCACAACATCAAAGATAACTTGTAATGCTTGATAGCCCTCATCGTCTTAGAGTCCTTTGGGACTTTAAGATACAAACACATGCCCTCTCGTAAAGCTCTTGGGGTCTGTTGTTGGTTAGCGGAATACTGAGCGCGATCTTGAGCACTCTTTACGCTTTCCTTTGCATTTTTCAGCATATCTTGCATATCTTGCAAGTAATCTACGACTTATTGCAACTTGACACCCCCTAGCCCTACGACAATGGGTGACTTTGGCTGACAACCGTACGTAAGCATAAATGGGCGAAAACCAGTAGCCCCATGCTTACTACTATTCATAGTTGTCATGGTACGAAAATACGATACCATACTGAAACCGGTGATGGGGAGAAACTAGAATTAGGGTTTAGAGTTCATTCATGGGAGACATACACAGAGAAGCAAGGGAGAGAGAGAGAGAGAGTTGTGGGGATAAGTCAACTCATGAAAAGCATGAGTGTGTGACTCCCCTATCACACATGTATATTGCACTAGTACACATAGTGCACTTAGTACATTAAAAGTACTAAGTGTACTATGTACTATAACTTATGGGCTTGTACACACTATAAGGGTGGGCATAACGCCTTTACCCCAACAACCTCCCACTTAAAGGCAAAGTGCCCTTAAGTAAAGGAAAAGAAAAAATCAGCATGTACATGATAATATACAAGGCCATATCAAGGCTGAAAATGGCCTCATCCAATGCCCATCAAGTGTCTGCAATGAGCAAACCGCTCCGGAGGCAAACTCTTCGTCAACAGATCAGCCGGGTTGTCATCCGTATGAATCTTAACAAGCTGAATTTGCTTGTTCTCTATCACCTCTCTGATGAAGTGATACTTCACATCCACATGCTTCGTCTTTGCATGAAAAACAGGGTTCTTTGCCAACTGGATGGCACTCTGACTGTCACAATGCAACAATGGAATATCCCCTGTATAACCCAAATCAACCACTAACCGAGATAGCCATAATGCCTCCTTGCAAGCCTCTGTGGCTGCAATATACTCGGCCTCTGTAGTAGATAAGGCAGTGCACTTCTGCATCCTGGATATCCATGACACAGCACCTCCTGTGAATGTAAATACATAACCGGTAGTAGACTTCCGGTTATCTGGATGACCGGCATAATCCGAATCCGTGTAACCATGCACTAATGCATCCTGTTTGCCAAAGCAAATGCACAAATCCTGTGTGCCCTTCAGGTATCTCATGACACCTTTCACTGCTTCCCAATGCTTCTTGCCAGGGTTGGCCATGTATCTAGAAACCACTCCCACTGCAAATGCAATGTCCGGCCTAGTAGCAACCATGGCATACATGAGACTGCCACAAGCTGAAGCATACGGAATCTTGGCCATATCAGCCCTGTCTCTATCTGACTGTGGGCTGTCCATAGCACTGAGTTTCACATATGGAGGCAAAGGAGTACTAGCTTTCTTCCCCCCGTCCATATTGAACCTCTGCAAGACTTTGCCAATGTATTCCTTCTGAGACAAATACAACACATGCTGATTTCTGTCCCGAAGTATCCGCATACCCAAAATGTGATTTGCATCACCCAAATCCTTCATATCAAAGGTTTCATGCAGCCTCTTTTTCAAAGCATCCATCTCTTTACGAGATTTCCCGGCAATCAACATATCATCAACATACAAAATGAGAATCAATAGACTGCCATCCAAAGCTTTCTTGGTGTACAAGCAGTGATCTATGTCACTTCTCCTGAATTTCTGAGATTTCATGAATGTATCAAATTTGTGATACCATTCCCTTGGTGCCTGTTTGAGCCCATAAAGACTCTTTTTCAGCTTGCATACAAGCTTCTCCTTTCCATTTACTGCATAACCCTCTGGCTGCTGCATATATATCTCCTCATGGAGATCACCGTGAAGAAAAGCAGTCTTCACATCCATCTGAATCAAGTCCAGATCATCATGTGCAACCAAAGCTAACACAGCTCTAAGTGTGGTCATTTTGACCACTGGAGAGAAGATCTCATCAAAGTCCACACCATATTCCTGCTTGAAGCCCTTAGCCACTAACCTGGCTTTGTATCTTGGCTTAGCATCTGATGCAACTTTGAGCCTGTATACCCACTTGCATGGCAAAACCTTCTTGCCTGCAGGCAAAGGCACCAACTTCCAAGTTCCATTTTTATGCAGAGAATCCATCTCTGATTTCATGGCACGCTCCCAAAGAGCCTTGTCTGCCCTCTGTAAAGCCTCTTTGTAACATGAGGGCTCCCCACAGTCAGTGAGCATCAAATAGTCAACCCCTGGAACAAACCTGTCAGGGGCTCTGGAGGGTCTAGTGGACCTCCGTACCCAATGACCATCATTTGCAGGTTGCTGTCCAGCCTGCATATCACCCATTGGTGGCTCCTGTTCCATGCCATAAGGCTGAAAAATCATGCCCGGTATCTCCTCTAACTGTGGTATATCCATAGGGATATCTTCTGCCATCTCTGGCTGTCCATTTGGACCATTTTCAGCACCATTTAAGGGCTGGTTTTCCTGCTGTAATGGCTGATTTACAGCCCTTTGTTGTTGTCCATGATGTCCATCATCATCAAAGATGACTCTGCCAGGCTCCTGTTGCCTTGCAGGCTCCTTATACATGCATGTTTCATCAAAAATGACATCATTGCTGCGTATGATCTTTCTATTTATGGAATCCCAAAGTCTATACCCCATTTCACCTCTGTCACCATATCCTAGGAATATGCATTTGTGAGACTTAGGATCAAGTTTGGTGCGCATTTCCCTGCGTATGTGCACGTACGCAACGCAACCAAACACTCTCAAGTGCTTGTATGACGGAGGCTTCCCTGTCCATACTTCTTCTGGCACTTTCCCACCAAGCCTCGTGTTAGGTGACCTGTTTATAAGGTGAACGGCTGTCATAACAGCTTCAGCCCAAAAACCATGAGGTAATGCAGCATGTGACAACATAGAACGGACCTTCTCCTGTATGGTCCTGTTCATCCTCTCTGCTGTCCCGTTTTGTGGAGGATCATAAGGAGTAGAGAGCTCCCTCTTGATGCCTTTAGCATCACAAAAGTCCTGAAACTGTTTGGACGTATACTCTCCACCATTGTCGGAACGCAAAGCCTTCAGTGTTTTGCCAGTTTGATTCTCAACAAGAGCAACAAACTTCTCAAACACTGAGAATGTATCACTCTTCAAACGAAGAGGATAAACCCACACCTTGCGTGTGGCATCATCAATAAAAGACACAAAATATTTTGCCCCTCCCAAAGAAAGCTGAGGCATCTCACATACATCTGTATGCACAAGCTCTAACTGAGCATCTTTCTGTCCAAGAGCTTTCTTGTGGGGGCACTGTAGTTGCCTACCATATATACAATGCTCACAAAATTGAAAACTTGAAAACTTTAGAGAAGGCAAGTAACCCAAACGAGACAATTGCTCCATTCCTTTGACACTCATGTGTCCCAACCGGCTATGCCACATAGAAATTTCCGGCAGCTCGGTTGCATTTACATTAGCATGGTGACAAACACCTGCATGCATGAAATAAAGAGTGTCCACCTTAGAGCCTCTGGCAACAACCAGTGAGCCCTTACTAATCTTCCACTTTCCACTACCAAATGTGGTAACATAATCAGCATCATCAAGCTGTCCAGTAGAAAGCAGATTCTTCTTGATCTCAGGCACATGCCTGACATCATGGAGCATAAGCTGTGAGCCATCTGAAAATACAAGCCTCACATCACCTCTGCCAAGAATTTTGCATGCATGGTTATCACCCAAATAAACCACTCCTTCATTGCCAGCAGTGTACCTGACAAACAAGTCTCTGCAACCTGTGACATGAAAGGAGGCACCTGAATCAATGATCCATGAGTGCATACCATGACCACCTGTAAGAAGTGAATGGGCATCAAGTGAAGACGTAAATAGGACCTCATCCTCACTGCCACCTGCATGTGACACATTGATTTCTTCGATCTTGACTCCACTTTTGCCCTTTGGCTTTACATCTTTGGCTTCATCCTTCTCTTTGTCTTTGCCTTTTCCCTTTTCTTTTTGATCATTTTTCCATTTGTAGCATTGCTTTTTGATGTGTCCCTTTTTGCCACAATAATGGCATTCCAAATCCTTTTTGGAGCGAGACTTGCTCCTTCCCCTTTCTTGGCTTTTCCCCCTTTGCTGGGATCTCCCACGTGCATTCATTGCATTAGACTTGCCAACAGAGTTGTTTTTCCTGTTCATCTCTTCTTGAAGAAGAGCACCCTCAACATCTGCATATGACAGCATAGCATTCGAATTGCTAGTGGCTGTCCTAAATGTGTCCCAACTCTCTGGCAAAGTGCATAACAAAAAGGTGGCTTTGAACTCATCGTCCATCGCCAACTTTTGATTGATGACCTGGCTGACAATACCATTAAACTCATTGAGATGGGCTGTCATAGAAGCCCCTTCCTTCATCTGAAGACCTATGAGTTTCTTCAACCAATACACTTTGCTTGAGGCACTTTGTTGGGCATACAAGTCCTGCAATCTCTGCCACATTCCCCAAGCTGTCTTCTCTTCACGAATGCTGAAAAGTAATGAGTCTGACACAGACAACATGATAGTAGATCTTGCCAGCTCATCCATATCTTCCCACTCTTCAGCTGTAAGAGAAGCGGGCATCACACCCCTTTCTTTGATAGGTTTGTGCTGCTTTTTCTGAAGCAACACATTGTAGCACTGGGTTTGCCAAATATCATAGTTATGCGAGCCTTCAAGCTTCTTGATGTGAAGCAATGAAGAGCTCTCACCTGTGGTTGCCATAGCAAAATGCAACCTGTAATGCCTGACTCCCTGCAAATGTGCAAACACTGCACCCAAAAGATGTGCAAACACTGCACCCAAAGCACACAAAGTGCTAACAAATGTTCTCCCAAGCTTTATCTCCCACTGCGGAAGCAAGAATGCAACTTTTCTCCCACTTTTTGTGATGAAAACACCAAAATCTGGTTGCTGCAGATTTTGGACAGCACCTTAAATGTGCTCTTTTGCCCTTCCAAAGTACTGTACAGCAGTACCAAGTGCTCACCAATGATGTACCAAACCTGTACCGGCAATTTCAGCAGCTGAATTTGAACCTTTTGATCACTCAAAACAGTGTACAGCCATGCCAAAACATGTACAAATCTGTACCAAATCTGTACCAGCAGGTACAGTAGCAATAAATGCTCTCCTGGCTGTCCAAATGAGTAAAAATCAGACTTTTACAGTCCTGTACACTGCATAAAACAGTCCCGAACAGAAATTGGGCAAAAGCCCCTTGACTGCAAGCTGATTTCTGAGGATTCAAGGCATATATGTCTTGCCTGCTGCTTTGCCAAGCTCAACAAGCATACAAACTTGAAAAGCCCCTTGATTTGAGATCAATTTCTGATCATGCATGGTACATTGACGCACATGAAGGCATCCTGGGTATTCACGATGCTTCCCCCTGGCCACATATACATCAAATACATGAAAGCCCCTTGATTTACAGGCACATTGAGTGCTTGTAAGGCATCAGCACATTAACCACAGCATCAAATGCGATTGCCTGCATGCAAATCAACCAAATCGGCACAAAAGCCCCTTGATTTGCACTGCAAATTGCTGCAATTTGCTGCAATTTTGCCCAAATGTGCGATTTTTCACATCATACAGCATGTATGAGTGCTTAATTGCACAATTACATCAAAAGCCCCAAATTTCGACATCCAATTTCCTGCAAATTGATCCTGATTTGACCAATTTCCTGCAAATTTATCCTGATTGTGACCAATGTCACCCAATTTTGCCAATTTTGCTCAAAAATTGAGCAATTGGGCACCTGTACCTGCTCAATTAATTGAATTGATGAGAAATTCGCAAAAAATTAGAGGCAAATACCTCTGAAATTTCTGATTTTTTCTGATTTGCAGGTTGATTGATGATTGCAGATGCTGCTTTTGCAGAAAAGGGCAATTGAAGGAGCTGCTGTGCAGGTTTTTGGAGCCCTGTGTGTGCTGACTCATAGCGTGTGTTCGCTCGACTACCTGCGAGCGATTGGTTTATCGCATGAGTTCCCCTCGTAGCCAGCCGGTCATCCTATGCTGTCGACCGACGCCTTGCTGCTGTTCGCTCCACGCTCGACACTTAGCGCTGGCACCTTTGCTTCACGCCCAGTAAAAGTCAGTTCGCCTGCCTTCGCATAGCTTCGCCTAGCACCACTTGCACGTCGACGGGCTCCGTCGGATCCAGCGCTACTTGTTGCCACGTATTCGCCTTCTTCGCCAATGTTCGGCTGGCTGCTCACGCTCGACGCCCAGCGCTACAAGCCTTAGCTAATGCTTCGCCGTGCGCTTCTATTCGCTTGAAGTCGACGGGCTCCTGCTGCTGCACTACTGCCGGGATGCCTCTGAACTGCGCTAGTGAGTAGCTGCAGCTTGCACACGCCTCCAGCACACGCTTAATTTCTTCCCTCTTCTCCCTTGTGTTGCACAAGGGCGACCAGCAGTTGATTGGCGCAGAGAGACTCTCTTGCATCAACTGGCTGCTGAGTGCCAACGCCTGCTACAGGGAAGAAGGAGGGATAACCTAAGAGCTATGATAGGCTCTGATACCAGTTGATGGGGAGAAACTAGAATTAGGGTTTAGAGTTCATTCATGGGAGACATACACAGAGAAGCAAGGGAGAGAGAGAGAGAGAGTTGTGGGGATAAGTCAACTCATGAAAAGCATGAGTGTGTGACTCCCCTATCACACATGTATATTGCACTAGTACACATAGTGCACTTAGTACATTAAAAGTACTAAGTGTACTATGTACTATAACTTATGGGCTTGTACACACTATAAGGGTGGGCATAACGCCTTTACCCCAACAACCGGCCTCTGATAGAAACCAAAGTACAGTAGACTAGCAGTCACCCGTCCACTTGTAGTCTAGATGTGAAAACAAAACAGATTGGAGCTAGAGTGCCCAAATCTGAAAACAAAGTGACACCTGTTGGCCCCAAAGCTTGGCGCCCCTTGCGGTATTTCTTTATTCAATTTCAAAAGTATGAAAGGCTGAGTACAACAAAATCAGCCAAGAGATTACACCCTAGGTTGCAGGAAACGTTTCTGTTCAGGAAACGGCAAGCCTAAGTAAACGCAAGGAAACGTGAAACCCATTTACTAGGAAACGTCGGGGGTAGGCTAAGATTTGAAAAGAACACAGACATTTAGAAAAAATATAGCACATGTTTACATATAGTTTTTGAAGGGAGGAAACATGTAAAAGCATGTAACAAAGTAGATGAAAAGAAGACCATAAGGGCTGAAATTCATTAATCAATGATTGTGCAAGATACAACTTGTTTACATGGGAAGTAGGAGTCCATAAGGGCTGAATTTCAGCCATCAATGACAGTGCAAGATACAAATTTATTACATGGGAAGTACACCCTCATCCTCAACTAGATCCTCAAGGCACTCATTGAGGTTGCATGGACCCATGGAGGATGAAGGCTAGTAGAGTGAACACTCGAACAAGACTGAGAAATCGTTTTTCTTAAAAAAAAAGCTGGCGAGTCCTTTTTTTAATGGACCTTAGAAAAAAAGCCAAAAAGTATATATATATATATATATATATATATATATATATATATATATATATATATATATATATATGTTGGCCCTTTTTTTAATGCTTTTAATAAACTGCAACAAAACGGACCACTTTATAAGTGGCCCCGTTTTTCTTTTAATGGGCTGGGCCACTTATACCGTTTTTCTTTTAATGTGCTGCGGACCAGACCCAAGGTCAAAAATCGTTTTTTTTTTTTGGGTAAAAACTCGCCGTTTCCTAAGCGTTTCCCATGGTGAGAAACGTGGCCCTTCTACAGAAACGGCATTTCCTACTCTTCCACACACGTTTCCTGCAAGCTAGATTACACCTGTATGTCCAATCTGACAGCCCACAATACCTCTTAGCACAGAGGATTCACGCACACAGATCTGTGTCTCAAAGCAACACACTGTGCCTCCCTCTGATCAGCCAAGACCACTAAGCAGGGCAGCCATGAGCATACATCTGGCATATCTCAAGCACATGATTCAACATCTCAGCTCATACATACATGTACTGTTCAACCTCTGTCTCCACCGTTTTCAATCTGCCACACCTCTCCTCTCACAAGGGGCCAGATGGCTCAAATCTGCAACAGACATAAAGCAATAGAAAGAGAGATAGATGAACAGATGCAGAGCTTACCAAAATCAGCTCGTGGATCTACACCGGAGGAAGTAATGGTACCAATCTGTACTTGCAGGCACTTGTTTCAACAACCTTGCTTCACACGTGTGAGTGTACTTGTCTGTACCTTCCTCTTTGCATCCACCTCAGTGCTGTACTTGACTGTACAGTTCTGAAAATTTATACTGCACCAATCCGTACAGGCCACGTATCACTGTACTTGCATACGCCGCCTGCAGCCAGTATCTGTACCGGACTGTGCCTGCGCAGCCAGCCTGTACCAGATCTGTCCAGCTCCGCCAACAGCTGTACTGTCCAATGCAGCTGTACCTGAACTGTCCGTACACTGTACCTACAGTGGTACAGTACTGTACCTGCAGTTGTACTTGTCTGCACAGCCTGTACCAGCAACTGCAGCCGCCTGTAACAGCCGCCGCCCACTCTCTTGGTGCAGAATTCAGTCAGCGCAGCCTGTACCTGCAATCGTACAGTTGTACCTGCAGTCGTACAGATGAGTACGGGTGCTGTACGGCCTATTCTAGCACACAGAAATCAGCAACCAGAAATCTGCAGCAGCCGACTTGCTCTCTTGCTTTTCCACGCTTCCCCACAACACGTTTGCTCCACGATTTCCAAAAAGAAGAGAGAGAGAGAGTGTAGAGAGAGAGGCATGCACTCCAAAAGTGGAGTTGCCTCCTCCCCAAAATAATCCTAGGGCCCCAACTTTAATAAATATTAAAGTTCCCTAGGGGCCACTAAGGCCTAGGGGCAACCTTCAATAAAACATTAGAATTCTAATGTTCTAGTTCCCCCCTTCACACCTAGGGATGTCCACACATCATTAACTCTGTCCGGGCACCCCTCATGTGAATCATTCAATATTTTGACTCAGCAACCACCATGCCCACACTTGTGCTGTTCCATTTTCACAGGGCCATGACATACCCCCCTCTTGAAAAATGGCAAGCGTCCTCGATTGCATTCTGGTGATACAACAAAATATCCAAAGTGAAATATACAATATGGCAAGATCAGCGTCCCAATCTCTCTAAGCCATGCACATGTATCAACATTCACTGCAAACCAATGGCGTAGTAATAGTCCAAGTTGTATACCACTGTGAACCATACATATCCACAAAATCCCATGTGACTAGTATACATATATCATAGAAGTCCCATGAACAGATGTACTGTCAGCCTCAGTACCTTCGGGTGAGATAAAAACTGCACCAAGCGACCTCTAGATGTCATCTGAGCCTGTCTATATCAAGGGAGTGGAGGTGCTACCCCCCTCTTGAGCATCAGGTAATGCTCCAGACCCATGCTCTGCTGAACCTGAATGAGCCACAACAAGAGTCGGCTCTAACTCAAAGGCATCAAGATAAAGCTGCAAAACTTGAGGTGAATCTGTTAAGTCACCTTCCTCCATCCACTTCGCATCCATCGGTGAATAGTTCTTGAACTTCACAAGATAGCGACGGGAAACTTTACCTCGTACCTTCCTTTCTTTATGTGCCAGTATCTGCTCTGGAATCAGAACCTCATCAAGTTCCTCAACTTCCGGCTGAGCCTCATCTGATACATCCTTAGGCACATCCCCACGGAAAGGTCTAAGGAGACTCACGTGAAAAGCATTGTGAATCCTCCAGTGATCTGGTAGCTTCAAGCGATAGGCTACCTCACCAATCTTTTCCAATACCTGAAAAGGTCCATAATAACGCATGCTCAGTTTAGGGAATAAGCGCTCTTTACCCTTCATCTTCTTGAGTCTAGCCTTTTCAAAGCGCAAAAGAACCCAATCACCCAATGCAAACTGTAAATCACGTCTGTGACGGTCTGCGGCTTTCTTTTGCTTCTGCTAAGTTTTTTGGAGTGCCAACTTAACCCTCCGATAAGCTTCATCCAAACTCTCCACATACTGATCGGCCTCAAAGATCTTATCCTTTGTATGCAAAATGGGTGCTACCTTCTTCCCTCCTTCCACAATCTCAAAAGACGCCTTGCCTGTCGAGGTATGTACAGTGTTGTTATATGCAAACTCCACGAAAGGAAGATACTTTTCCCATTGTTGCTTGTGCTCTGACACATAACACTTGAGAAGATCCAACACTGTCGAGTTAGCCTCTTCTGACTGACCATCTGTTTGTGGATGAAATGATGATGAAAACTTGAGAGTTGTACCCATGTTGTCAAACAACCCTCTCCAGAACAAACTCGTCATCCGTGGATCACGGTCACTAATGATAGACGTAGGCAAGCCATGATACTTGAAGATGTTCGCCATGAACAACTTCACCATATGATCCACTTTGATCGTCTTACGCACGGGAATGAAATGAGCCTGCTTACTGAACCTGCATATGATAGTCTAGATGCCATCATTTCCCGTTTGTGTCCGTGGAAGATCAAATATAAAATCCATGGCAATGCTCTCCCAAGGTCTATCTGGAATAGGTAAAGGCTGTAATAACCCTGGTGTCTTTTGACGGTCAAACTTTACCTTTCGACATACGATGCATTGCCTCACAAAGGCATCAACATCTCTTCTCAAGGTTGGCCAATAAAAGAAAGTCTCCACTACTTTGACCGTGGCGTCAATACCTCTATGACCTGCATATGGTGGAGCATGACTTTCAATCATAACCTTGAGTCGCAATGGCCTGGTAACACACAGTCTGCCATGCATCAATAAAAACCCATCTCTGAGAGTATAGTGCTCATGCCGCTGACCCTCAGACATCTGATCATACAACTTTTCAAAGTCCTCATCATGGGCATACTGCTCTTTCATTTCATCAAGCTCATGATGATAAGCAAGTGAAACTGCAGAGACCTGTGGCTTGCGTGACAAAGCATCTGCCACTACATTCTTTTTGCCTTCCACATGCACAATCTAGAAGTGAAACATTGACAAAAAGTTTGCCCAATGCATATGCTTCTCTGAAAGCTTAGTTTGCGTGAGGAAATAACGCAAGGTCTGATGATCTGTCTGCACAGTGAAATCAGCCCCAAGCAAGTAGTGTTTCCATGTAGAAAGAGCGTGAATTACAGCCAACATCTCTTTCTCATAAACTTGTAAATGCTTCTCGGCATCTTGCAATATTCTACTCTCATAAGCTATCACATGTCCCTCTTGCATGAGAACTGCACCAATGCTACTTCCGCATGCATCACACTGGACAACAAAAGCCTTTCGGAGGTCCGGTAACACCAATACTGGGTCCGAAGTAAGCTTTTTTTGAGCTTTTTGAATGCTGTAATTTCCCGATCAGCCCATCTAAACGGAGTTGCCTTCTTAGTCAAGGCATGAAGAGGCGAAGCAATTTCAGCAAAGTACTGTATGTAACGCCTGTAGTAGGAACACAATCCTAGAAAGTTGCGTACATCATGCACGGTCCTCAAAGCTGGCCAATTAAGAATTGCTTCCACCTTTGCTGGATCCATACGGACTCCATGCTTAGACACAATATGCCCCAAGAAATGTATCTCCTGCAAAAAGAACTCACTCTTCTTGCCATTAACAACCAGCCTATGGTTTCTGAGTTCTGAAAACACAATGGCCAAATGCCTTCTATGCTCTTCCTCAGTTTGTGAATGCACAATCATATCATCAAAGAATGTGCCCACAAACGCTCTATGAGGTCTGAAAATCCTGTCCATCATTCTGTTAAATGTGGCAGGCGCATTTGTCAAACCAAAGGGCATAACCAAGAACTCATACAACCCAAACGTGGTTCGGAATGCTGTCTTATGCACATCCTCGGGTCTAATGCGTATCTGATGATACCCGCTTTTCAAGTCAATACGACTAAAGACTGTGGAGCCCTGTAAGCAATCCGAAATGTCATCGATCCTCGGTATGGGGAATCGATTCTTGATGGTATTCTTGTTCAGCGCCATGTAATCAATACACATGCGCCAAGAACCATCCTTCTTTTGCACTAAGAGCACAGGTGAGCAAAAGGGTGATGAACTAGGCTGTATCAACCCTTTATTCAAAAGCTCCTGCACCTGACTCATAATCTCTTCCTGTTGGGCTGCACTAACACGGTATGGCGGTCTATTCGGTGGAGTACTACCAGGAATCAGATCAATGGCATGATCCTCTGGCCTCTCAGGAGGAAGTGCTCCTGGCAATGACTCGGAAAAACAATCTTGAAACCCACATAAGAAATCAGTCCTGTCCTTATCTAACATTGACAAATTAGACTTAGACTCATCATCTTGTGCATCCTTTACATAAATCAAGTACGCAGAAAGATGCTTTTTCATTACTGATGAAATTGCCGAAGCGGATACAATAGGGACAGATTCCCCTTTGAGTTTTACATCCATAACATGTTCTTTCCCTCTATGAGTCAGAGTGATTTTCCTATTGTATGTATCCACCACCGCATGTACTCTGTGGCACCATGGAATCCCCAACAAAACATCACAGCCATCAAGTGGCATGATAAAGAACTCTTCGCTGTCCACATAACCCTGCAAATGAAGCCGAAGCTTCCCAATGATAGGAGTAACGGGTTCTGCATACCCTGGACAAGCCATATTAGCTTCATGTAACGGCCCCATCTCCTCTGCGCGAATCCCCAATCGGCCAGCCAAATCTGGTGAAATGAAGTTGGCTCTAGCACCTGTGTCAAAGAATATCAAGGCATTCTGATCTCTCACTTTGCCCCATGCCCTGCACAACTCTGTCTCTTCACCACCTGGCTGTTCCCCCACAAGATCAGGAACTAACCCCGCAGAAGGTTTTGGTTTCTTTGACTTGGGCTCTCCTTTATTGTCAGAGTCCTTTTGGGACTTTCTTTTGGGACAATTAAATGACATATGTCCCTCTTCAGTACAGTAGAAACATTTACGAGCATCTCTCAAAGCCTGTCTTTCCTCATAAGTCCTCTTGGGCATTGGCAACTTCTTATACTTCGTCTCTGAAGACGCTTTAGCATCACGAGAAGCATGCCCAGATTTTTCAGCTTTCTTGCTCATGTTCTTACTGCCTTTAATAAACCCAGATGATCCTCCAGTGAGTAACGCATTAGCTGTCATAGCATTTTCAATCATCTGTGACATGTTCGTTATTCTTGTCTTGATACAATAATCTCGCACCTCCTTGGGCAGCCCACAACAATACTTCTCTACCTGCTCAGACAATGGCACTGCACGGTAAGAAGTCACTGGGAGTAAAGCTTCCCAAAACTTCTTGTTATAATCCTCCAAATTCTCACACTTTGAAGCATCCAACTTGTGCCATGCAGTTATAACATCCACCTCAAATGTAGATGTGAGCCATACGGAAGAGAAAACCTGTTTGAATTGTACCCAAGTAGTGGGTGCTATGCCCTGCAAAAGAAGAGTAGACCACCACTGCAAAGCATTGCCCTTGAGAAAAGTGGCAGCTTTCCTCACCTTAGAGGACTCTGTGTAATTCCCACTAGAAAAAGCAGCATCAACTACTGTAAAAAGGTAAGTGCTTTCAATTTATCTTTGGCCCCACTGAATGTATCAAACTTCACTGCAGCTCCCCCTTCCTTGTAATCCTTCGCCTTTCCCATAGGCGTTAGATTATCATATGGAAGTGGTTTCGCAAGATTGCTGCCCCCAACATTCATGCCCATCATTGGGTCAACATTTCCCATTCCCACACCAGGCATACCATACATTCCAGCCATGTTTCCAAACATTCCATTATGCATACCTGGCTGCATACCACCAAACATATTGCCTTGCATTCCAGGTTACATGCCCCCAAACATATTTCCTTGCATACCGGACTGCATACCACCATACATATTCCCCTGCATACCAGGCTGAAAATTAGCTCCAAAAGGCCCGTGCATACCCATGCCTCCCTGAGGGTAACCCCCAGTCATGCATTGGAACACCGAACTACCACCAAAATAACGTGGATGCATATTCTGCTGAGGAATTGATGGCTGTCCAAAGAAGGAACTCTGTGAGTTTGCTCCATAAGCATGCTGCATGTTCGGAAACTGGCCAAGAGATGGATCCTGTGGGATGGCACCACTATGACCCTGAGGAAGATTCTTAGAACGAACCTTCTTCTTCTTTTTCTCGGGCTCTGTGCGGGATCTCATAAATTCAGCAAATCTCTCACTCTGAGTGAGCTGCATAAATACATCCATAACACTAGCCAAACGATCTTTGAACCGAGCATCATCATCCTCTTTACCATGTACATCCTCTGGCTGTGTTACATCCTCATAAGGCTCAGCATCTGCAGCCTGTTCTCCTGCATGAATATCCTCAGAAACATCTCTCAGGAGAAATCTCTTGCTCTTTCTCTTCATGATAGAAGTACTCATCCTCTGTATCAGACATGTTTGCTGAATTTTTCAGCGATGGCTTTCTTCGAGGCAACCACGAGCTCACCCCCTTCAGAAAGTTGATGATTGGTCCCGGCAACGGAACCTTGAAACCGGCCTCCGATAGAAACCAGAGTGCGGTAGACTAGCAGTCACCCGTCCACTTGTAGTCTAGATGTGAAAACAAAACAGATTGGAGCTAGAGTGCCCAAATCTGAAAACAAAGTGACACCTGTTGGCCCCAAAGCTTGGCGCCCCTTGCGGTATTTCTTTATTCAATTTCAAAAGTATGAAAGGCTGAGTACAACAAAATCAGCCAAGAGATTACACCTGTATGTCCAATCTGACAGCCCACAATACCTCTTAGCACAGAGGATTCACGCACACAGATCTGTGTCTCAAAGCAAAACACTGTGCCTCCCTCTGATCAGCCAAGACCACTAAGCAGGGCAGCCATGAGCATACATCTGGCATATCTCAAGCACATGATTCAACATCTCAGCTCATACATACATGTACTGTTCAACCTCTGTCTCCACCCTTTTCAATCTGCCATACCCCTCCTCTCACAAGGGGCGAGATAGCTCAAATCTGCAACAACAGACATAAAGCAATAGAAAGAGAGATAGATGAACAGATGCAGAGCTTACCAAAATCAGCTCGTGGATCTACACCGGAGGAAGTAATGGTACCAATCTGTACTTGCAGGCACTTGTTTCAACAACCCTGCTTCACACGTGTGAGTGTACTTGTCTGTACCTTCCTCTTTGCATCCACCTCAGTGCTGTACTTGACTGTATAGTTCTGAAAATTTGTACTGCACCAATCCGTACAGGCCACGTGTCACTGTACTTGCATACGCCGCCTGCAGCCAGTATCTGTACCCGACTGTGCCTGCGCAGCCAGCCTATACCAGATCTGTCCAGCGCCGCCAACAGCTGTACTGTCCAGTGCAGTTGTACCTGAACTGTCCGTACACTGTACCTGCAGTTGTACTTGTCTGCACAGCCTGTACCAGCAACTGCAGCTACCTGTAACAGCCACCGCCCACTCTCTTGGTGCAGAATTCAGTCAGCGCAGCCTATACCTGCAGTCGTACAGATGAGTACGGGTGCTGTACGGCCTATTCTAGCACACAGAAATCAGCAACCAGAAATCTGCAGCAGCCGACTTGCTCTCTTGCTTTTCCACGCTTCCCCACAACACGTTTGCTCCACGATTTCCAAAAAGGAGAGAGAGAGAGAGTGTAGAGAGAGAGGCATGCACTCCAAAAGTGGAGTTGCCTCCTCCCCAAAATAATCCTAGGGCCCCAACTTTAATAAATATTAAAGTTCCCTAGGGGCCACTAAGGCCTAGGGGCAACCTTCAATAAAACATTAGAATTCTAATGTTCTAGTTCCCCCCTTCACACCTAGGGATGTCCACACATCATTAACTCTGTCCGGGCACCCCTCATGTGAATCATTCAATATTTTGACTCAGCAACCACCATGCCCACACTTGTGCTGTTCCATTTTCACAGGGCCATGACAATACGGTACGATACCGTATGAGAATTTTCGGTACAATATGAAATTTTGGGATACCGTATGATAAAATACGGTTTTTTTAATTAAAAGAACACCCACAAACATAGACATTTTCAATTTGGAAGGGTAGAGTCTAGAGAAGTTGTTTCAAACCAAAATATCATTAAAAACAAGTTTGAAGTGACAAACAAAAGTAGAGGTGCGATGCGATCATGCGCGCTAGGCGCGAGTACATAAACCATAGAGGTGCGATGCGATCATGCGCGTAGGCGCGAGTACATAAAGCATAGAGGTGCGATGCGATCATGCACGCTAGGCGCGAGTACAAAAAGAGAGGCTAGAGCCAAGGCCCAAGGAGAGACTAGACAAAGGCATCACTATCAGAGCTCTCGCTGAAATCATCCTCATGAGAAGAGGACACATCAGTGGCCTCGCCGAAGTCGCCATCGCTAAGAAGATTGCCCTCATCATCGAACTCGGGCTCTCAAAGCTCATGTGAGAAGCCAAAGGGAGCATCCTCATCTGCAAGAGCGAGTGGAGCTACCCGAACCACGCCGCACATAGGTATGCACTATGTCCTTGGAAGCACCACGAACCGTGCATCCACGACTTCCTACTTGCACTCCTCTGCCACTACCTCCACGCCCATGACGAGTGCGAGTAGGTCGTCGATCAAACGACTCGAGCTCTCGATAGATCTCTGCATAGATCCTCTCCTCCTCCTCATCTTGCACTTTGTTTACGCTCTCAAGAGTGCCCCCTGTGAGCTTGAATGCATCCACATTCACTTACATTGTACAATGATCAAGTGACAAGCAATGTATTAGAATTTAGTTTCAAATTTCAATAAACATTGAAGTTTGAAATTTGAATACTTATAACTTATAACTTATAAGTTGTAACTTATACCTGTCTCGCCGATTCCATCTTTTGCATTGCGCGCACCATGTGCAAGTTAGCGCGGCAATACACTAGCCGCTCTAACTGTTGCGTGCTCAAGCGATTGCGTAACTTCGTGTGTACAAGTGAGTAGGAACTCCAGTTCCTCTCACATGCACCCGAAGAGCAATCCTGAGCTAGGATTCTCAAAGCCACCTTTTGGAGGCTTGAGAGCGCATACCCAAATGTCTCCCACCAAAAGAGGGGCTTCACAAGGGATTCCCTCTTCCAACAGGTAGTAGATGCAAACGCGGCTTCTCCCCTTTGGTCATTGTAGCTTATGAGCTTCTCAAGGAACTTCCCATGGCGATCCTCCGGCAATGCTTTGGACAAGTAAGCATCTCGGGCTTCAAGTAGCTCCACGTTGGTGAAGAGGGCGGGTGATTTGTAAGTCGGATGCAATAAAGCGGCAAGACCATGGATAGGTTTTCGCATCCACTTCCATCTCTTCTCCAGAATGGCCAACATACCATCGCGCTTCTCCTCGTCGATGGAAGGAGAAGCGCGCAACTCTGCTATGGCCTCTCTCATGAAGTGAACGAGAAGGCCCATGGTGGTTCCCTCCATGTCGGTCATCCGCAATATCCTATAGAAGGGCATGACCGCAATGACAATAGTGTGGACCTACTGCCAAAACTCCTCCTTTAGGCAAAGCCATTGGCCTCCGCCGATTCTCGCTCATCCCACTCATTCCACATTGTGGAGACCACTGTTTGGCGAAGGGAGGATTTCACATCGTGGAGGCGCTCCAAGAGGAGCCATATGTAGGTGAAGCATGTAGAGGAGGTGGAGGCGGCACCAATGGAGGCGGGAGGGGAGGATGTATCACAAGGCGGGGAAATGACCTCATCATCCGCCCTTGAGCTTCTACCACTATCACGGTGAGCACCCAATCCACCCTTGATCTTGTTGAAGATCTCATCGGATATAGCAAGGGGGACTTCCTTGCATGGTGCAACTTGCCCCCCCACCTTTCCAAGATGTTGGAGAAGCCTAGTAACTCCACTTGTGTATTGTTTGCCACAATACTTAAAGTCCACCTATATGACTTGGACTTTCCATCGGCTTTCTCTACATGGATAGCATGCACATTGAAGGCTTCATTCTTCTCCCTCGTCATTGTAATAGCGAGAGAGAAGCTAGAAGATTCAAGAGATGGATAGGCTTGAGAGAGAGAGAGAGAGAGAGAGAGAGAGAGAGAGGCTTGAGAAAATGAGAGAGTGAGGCTTGAGTCTTGATCTTGAGAGAGAGAGAGCCTAAAGGCTTGAGAGAGAGAGAGGCTTGAGAGATGGCCTATGGGGGAGAGAGTGGCTTGAAAGTTGAGAGTTGAGAGAAAGAGCGAGAAAGAGAGAGAGAGGGGGGCTTGATGGTCACTTGAGCAAGACTCAAGAGAGAGGGGGGGGGGGGGGGGGCTTGATGGTCACTTGAGTCTTGACTCTTGAGTAATCAAAGCCTTGAGAGAAGCTTAGGGGGTGGGCATTTTATAGGAATGTTCAATGGGCCATGGCCCATGGCCCATGGCAATGGGCCAAGCAAAGGCCTAAACACATGTGACATGTGACATGTCACATGGGCCACAAAGCAAGCCAAAAACGGCCCTTAAAAGGGTCATAAAACGGCTACAAAACGGCGCAAGAAACGGGTAGCGCAACGGCTATAAACGGCTAATTGTACCGTACGATATGTACCGTACGACTCGTACCGTACGAACCAGTTCGTACCTGTACGAGAAACAACTATGCTACTATTATAAGCAAGCTCAATCTGTGGAAGATACCTTTCCCACTCAGAACGTCTCTTGGAGACATACGACCTTGTCTTCCATACATAGTTGTTTCTCGTACCGGTACGAACTGGTACGGCACGATACCGTATGGTACGATTAGCCGTTTATAGATGTGGCTCCTATTGGAGCGCCTCCACGATGTGAGATCCTCCCTTCGCCAAACAGTTGTCTCCACAATGTGGAATGTGTGGGATGAGCGAGAATTGGCGGAGGCCAAAGCCATGCAGCGGCTTTGCCTAAAGGAGGAGTTTTGGCAGTCGGTCCACACTATTGTCATTGCGGTCACGTCCTTCTATAGAGTATTGCGGATGACGGACATGGAGGGAGCCACCATGGGCCTTCTCGTTCACTTCATGAGAGATGCCATAGCAAAGTTGCGCGCTTCTCCTTCCATCGACGAGGAGAAGCGCGATGGTATGTTGGCCATTGTGGAGAAGAGATGGAAGTGGATGCGAAGACCTATCCATGGTCTTGCCGCTTTATTGCATCCGGTTTACAAATCACCCGGCCTCTTCACCAACGTGGAGCTACTTGAAGCCCGAGATGCTTACTTGCCCAAAGCATTGCCGGAGGATCGCCATGGGAAGTTCCTTGAGAAGCTCATAAGTTACAATGACCAAAGGGGAGGAGCCGCGTTTGCATCTACTACCTGTTGGAAGAGGGAATCCCTTGTGAAGCCCCTCTTTTGGTGGGAGACATTTGGGTATGCGCTCTCAAGCCTCCAAAAGGTGGCTTTGAGAATCCTAGCTCAGGATTGCTCTTCGGGTGCATGTGAGAGGAACTGGAGTTCCTACTCACTTGTACACACGAAGTTACGCAATCGCTTGAGCACGCAACAGTTAGAGCGGCTAGTGTATTGCCGGGCTAACTTGCGCATGGTGCGCGCAATGCAAAAGATGGAATCGGCAAGACAGGTATAAGTTACAACTTATAAGTTATAAGTTATAAGTATTCAAATTTCAAACTTCAATGTTTATTGAAATTTGAAACTAAATTCTAATACATTGCTTGTCACTTGATCATTGTACAATGTAGGTGAATGTGGATGCATTCAAGCTCACAGGGGGCACTCTTGAGAGTGTAAACAAAGTGCAAGATGAGGAGGAGAGGATCTATGTAGAGATCTATCGAGAGCTCGAGTCGTTTGATCGACGACCTACTCGCACTCGTCGTGGGCGTGGAGGTAGTGACAGAGGAGTGCAAGTAGGAAGCCGTGGATGCACGGTTCGTGGTGCTTCCAGGGACATAGTGCATACCTATGTGCGGTGTGGTTCGGGTAGCTCCACACGCGCTCTTGCAGATGAGGATGCTCCCTTTGGCTTCTCACATGAGCTTAGAGAGCCCGAGTTCGATGATGAGGGCAACCTTCTTAGCGATGGCGACTTCGGTGAGGCCACTGATGTGTCCTCTTCTCATGAGGATGATTTCAGCGAGAGCTCTGATAGTGATGCCTTTGTCTAGTCTCTCCTTGGGCCTTGGCTCTAGCCTCTCTTTTTGTACTCGCGCCTAGCGCGCATGATCGCATCGCACCTCTATGCTTTATGTACTTTTGTTTGTCACTTCAAACTTGTTTTTAATGATATTTTGGTTTGAAACAACTTCTCTAGACTCTACCCTTCCAAATTGAAATGTCTATGTTTGTAGGTATTCTTTAATAAAAAAAAACCGTATTTTATCGTACGGTATCCCAAAATTTCATATTGTACCGAAAATTCCCGTACTGTATCGTACCATACGGTATCGTACCGTGACAACTATGCTTCCATAGTCTAGTCTTCTCTGTTTGACTACCCAACACAGGATGATCTGAAGATGACATGCTCAAACGTGTTTCCAATTTGGAGAACATTGATTGCTAGAATTGTGCAATGAATTTGGGACGCTTGTCACTGACAATCTACTCGCGTAGTTCATAGAGCTTATAGAATTGCTCCACGAAGAGTTGAGCCAACTTGTGACTCTTTATCCACGACTTGGTAGGAATAAAAGGGATATATCCTTTGCTACCACTGTTGTACCAAACAAAAATTTATTTGTTGCCTTGTCATCAAGCTTGCTTCTCATCTGTTGAGGCACATGGGCATATGCAAGACAACCAGAAACCCTGAAGTAATCAACTTTAGGCTTTTTATCATACCAAGCCTCATATGGAGTGATGGTTTTCAATGCTTTTGTAGGGCATCTGCACAAAACATACGTAACACACATGATTGCCTCCATCCAGAATTTATGAAGCAAACCCTTGCCCTTGACCATACATCTTGCATAGCATATAGTGGCCAGCCCTTATAGAGCATAAGGCCTAGTTGGCCAGCCCTAGGGCATGGACAGGCTGTCGGCCAGGATGTGTTGCAGCCAAATAGACATCATGTGGATGCTGAAATTCAGCAAAATCAATAGCATGTTATGCATGATGATGTAGAAGAGGTTGTGAGAGAAGAGCAGACAGCTCTACAAGAGGCCAGATCAGTCCCTCGTCCGAACTTTGCAAGAGAGCAAACTCTTAGCTCCTCTTAGTAGTAGCAAGACGGGCTGGTTCTAGGAATGACCCGCATCATGCGGATGTTGCTTGGTTGATTAGCTTGTGTGATGTTGATGAGCCAAGCTCGTTTGAAGAAGCTCAAGAACTTGAGCATTGGATGGAAGCTATGTAGGATGAGATGAATCCATACATAAAAATGGCACTTTGGATTTGGTGGATTTGCCTTCTGGCAAGAAGGCAATTGGCACTAAGTGGGTGTACAAAAAATGAAGAGGAAAGCTGATGTTACTGTTGATAGGTACAAGGCAAGGCTTGTGACCAAAGGATATGCATAGCAAAAGGGCATAGACTATGATGAAACTTTTGCACCTACTTCGAGAATGACCACCATGAGATGCATGATTGCATTGGCTGCTTATCATGGTTGGAAAGTACATCAGTTGGATATTAAGATGGCCTTTCTTAATGGGGATTTGCAGGAAGAAGTGTATGTAACTCAACTCATTTGCCTCCTGGCAAGAAGGCAATTGACACTAAGTGGGTGTACAAAATGAAGAGGAAAGCTGATGGTACTGTTGATAGGCACAAGGCAAGGCTTGTGAACAAAGGATATGCACAGCAAAAGGGTGTACACTATGATGAAATTTTTGCATCTACTTCTAGAATGGCCACCATTAGATGCGTGATTGCATTGGCTGTCCATCATGGTTGGAAAGTACATCAATTGGATATTAAGACAGCCTTTCTTAATGGGGATTTGTAGGCAAAAGTGTATGTATCTCAGCCCATTGGATTTGGGTCAAAGGGTGAGGAACGGAAAGTATGTAGATTGAAAAAGGCATTGTATGGCCTTAAAACAAGCTCCCCAGGCTTGGTATGAGAAGGTACATGCTAATTTGACCAGCCAAGGCTATCAAAACAGTCCGAGTGAAAGTACCCTCTATGTCAAGGTGGACGAAGAGGATTTGATTGTGGTCATCCTCTACGTGGATGACATGATTCTCACTGGGACAAATGAGGATAAAACACAAT
Organism: Cibotium barometz; assembly: GCF_041138505.1. Taxonomy (NCBI): domain Eukaryota; kingdom Viridiplantae; phylum Streptophyta; class Polypodiopsida; order Cyatheales; family Cibotiaceae; genus Cibotium; species Cibotium barometz. Next base: position 28,016,948 of record NC_141090.1, read on the forward strand.
ATTCAAGGATGATTTGGAGGTCTCATTTGAGATGTCAGATCTTGACCTATTGCAATTTTTTTGGGCATTCAGTTTATGTAGACACATAGGGCATTGTGCTACTTCAGTCCAAGTACATAAAGGGGTTGTTGGAAAGATTTGAATTTAAGGATTGCAAGCCTCTTTCTACTCTAGTAGAACCCGAACTTAGGTTGAGCATGTATGATGCCTGCAAGAGAGCCTTTTGATAGCACATATTACAGCCAAGTTGTGGGCAAGACCAAACATACTGTGTCTCATTTGAGTAAGTTTATGCACAGTGCAGGGTCAAAGCATTGGCAAGCTGTGAAGCGAGTGTTTTGGTGCTTACACAAGGCACCAAGGATCTTGGATTGTTTTATCCCCGCGCGGGGCTTGCCGCAGGGGGGGGGGGGGGGGGGGGTGAGATATTTACTTGCTTATAGTGATTCAGATTGGGCTGGTGACTATGACACCAGAGTGTCCACAAGTGGGAATTGCTTTTTTCTTGGTAGCTCATGTGTATCTTGGTTGAACAAAAAGCAACCAACTGTGGCCACATCATCTTGTGAAGCTAAGTACAGGGCAGCTTTCACTACTATAGTTAAGTGTGTATGGTTGGGGAGATTGATGGGAGATCTTCATGGGTGTTAGCAAACACCCACTCCCATTCTCATTGACAGTCAAAGTGCTATGACTGTGGCAAGGAATCCAACTTTCCATGCTTGCACGAAGAATATGAGATTCATTATCACTATGTCAAAGAGGTTGCATGCAGGGGAGATCAGCTTGATCTATCGTCCTACACATGACAACATTGTAGATCTGTTTATGAAGGCGTTGCCTCGAGAGAAGTTTAAAGCTTTCCGCAAAGCTTTAGGCGTACTCCAATTTGGAGAGTGATCTACTACCCTATACACGTTCACACTATCACCATAGGGGAGATGTGTAGGATTACACGTGTGGTAGTGACCGTGTGAAAGGGGGCTTACTAGGGGTAACTTTTTCCCTCTACACATTATAGAGGTTTTTTCCCCTTGGACATTTTGTGTCTGGACACCTATACTTTTACATTTCGGGTTTGTACCTAGGGTACTTGTGGTTGTACACATCTTATCACTTCATTCTTGTATATCCACTCATCCCAGCGCTCTATTGCTCCCTACGCTGTGTTCTTACTGTTTTCTGTGTATTTCTGCTGAACATTAGGGATTCTCAGAACCCAACACCTCCCATGCCACCAGCCGTGGTCCACTGAAGTTGGGACACGGTGCGGCTCCCCCGAAGCCACAGATGCATCGAGGGCTTGTTTGCGTCCTCGAGAGAGTAGGGTCAATGAACCACCACCCTAGCCTGGTGGAGTCGGCATGTGCATGTGCATGTGCATGTGTGTGTGTGTGTGTGTGTGTGTGTGTGTGTGTGTGTGTGAGAGAGAGAGAGAGAGAGAGAGAGAGAGAGGCATCATGCCAAAAGGCAGTTTATGACGATTTTTTAATGGCAGGGTGTCGGCATTTTTAATCGGAATGGAACGGTTCGCCCATTTTATGAGAATGAAGGGCATGGAATCTGGTTTCCACCCTCGGTCAGTGACAAAGTTGGTGGTAGTTTATTGCATGTTTCGTGTCATTTGTGGTCAAGTTTAAGGTTTTTGGTGTTAGAATCACCAGTAGGATGAGGTTGTTGCATGTAATATACTTCACAGCCATGAATGAAAAACCCTGGATTGAGTAATAATTTTAAAGATTCTACAATTTTATTACCCTTTTTTAAAAGCTGGACAAGATATTGATATGCGACTAAAGATGCCCATAGAATTGCGCATGCATGCCATCATGAAGAATTTCTATTATCCACGTAGCTTCCAACTCTAACATCAAGCAAAGACAAATCTACAATCCACCTAGGAGCTTGCAGCTCTCAACAATTACATTTCTTCCATTGGATAAAGGATTCAATTTAAGCCTACAAGAAGAATGACAAAAGCACCATCGATGCAAAGTAATAGACATACAAACTCACAAAATATCAAAGCTCATTTGTGCAATAGTAAAGTGGCTTGGAGTGGTAAATCTGCAAGCAGTCTTACAATGCCAATATGGAGTCAATTGAAGGATGCAAGGAGATTGGTTGAAGTGAGAATCTCGACCAATCCACGCTTGATACATTAGTGGACTTGCATAAAATGTGGCTGAAAATTGATTGCGAAGATTACACCCATGCAAACTAGGTGGCTTGTGGTTACTGGACCAGGCCCATACCGTAGTTGTGCTGCTTCAACTAGGACAATTCCCCTAAGCTGGAGGCTCTCAACTATAGTTGTATAGCTTCGACTAGGTTTGCAGCACTTCAAAACTCACAGCCGAAGCGAAGCATCATGCGACTCTGAAATGCATAAGCAGCACCTCCTCCGTGGATAAGCATTTTAGTGCTCAATGAATTCCTACCTCATGGAATGTACTACCATGTGCTTTTATTGTTTTATTTACCTTGAGCATAACTAGCATTCGCTTTGGACTCTTTTATGTTGTATTCCGAAGTATGCTATGGAGATCACTATTAAGGTTTTTGAGAAGTCAAAATTGTGAATGGTGGCTTGGTAAGAGCTTTGCCATTGCTAGTAGTGCCATCAAAAGAATTTGGATGTTCCTTATGGTGCTTCTTCATCCAGCATTAAAGGTGCAGCAGTAGTAGTACGACAACATCCAAGGTCTACAAAGCTTGCAATATAAGTTTTGTGAGTCTTATTAAACCATTTTTATAACCGTTCTCTAATACAAAAATGTGATTGGATCTTTTGCCATAGATTGTTCTCGACTGTTGAGACTCTTATTAGATCTTCCGTCATAGCATGGTGCATCCAAATTCTTGTTGGTGGAGGCCAACATAGTATCTCCATAACAAATGTAAAGTTTACCATAGGCTTGCTTTTGTTGCAGGTAGTACAAAGCAATTGTTTGCATTTTAGCCTAGAAAAATACTACCCCCTTGCCTTCTCTCTCTCTCTCTCTCTCTCTCTCTCTCTCTCTCTCCAACAAAGGGGCTCTCTCTCTATCTCTCCCTCTCTCTCCAACAAAGGGGAACATCTTACAAAGTAATTATTGTCTTCTTCTCCCCCCTCCTCTCTCTCCAACAAAGGCTATCAAATAAATTTGTCTTTCTTTTATTATACGTGTATTTATGTGTGTGCGCAAAGAATCTAGGACCTAGATGTTAAATGCTTCACGTGTCCATCTACGATCTTCATCTACTCTCGCTAGGTACTTGATGCTTCTTTAGACTATCTGTGATTGGGCTTATAGATATGACTTCATGTGTAACATGCTTCGTCTCTCAAGAAGTATAGTACCATCTATGAATTGATGCAAGATTTAGGATGTCTTCAAGCTTTTGGTTAGTCAAAGAAAGATCAGTACATCCTCCACACACATACACACATCCTTTTTGCAATTTCAATGGCTAAGATTGTTTTACAAGATGCCTAATATCATGGATTTAATAAATGTAATTTGATTATTTTCATCTTTTTTTGAATTGATGGCTAAATGATTGCAAGTCACTTTGTGTAAGTGTGTATAATCAAAACACTGGATTATAGAGTGTGCACAATTAAAACACCATCTTTGTGGTCGTGGGTTTGATTGTCATTGGAGTTACTAGTTTGGAGTGTCAGTGTACTAAGGGTGAGGCCATTGTTGAATGGGGCCCCTGCCTTGTTGTATGCGAGCGTATTTGAGAGAAGGGCTGGAAGCAACACTTGTCTTGGTGCAGGAGGGGATGAGGCACTTATGTTAAGGTGTGATTACGCTAATTCAAGCACTGATTAAAGGGTGTTTATGAGATATGGGGTCAATTCAACATTGGATTCAAATTGAACCAAGAGCTAGATTAGGGCTGTGAATTCAATGGGCGATTATTATTTGCTGGATCGAAGAGTGACTAAGCGCTTCATTGGCTTGTTTAGGGAGCTGGAGCTATATAGAAAGATTAAGTTCTCAATTCAAGTGAATTAAATTGTTGATTATGGCTTGAATTAGGGTTTAAGTAGGGCCTTGTGGCACAATTTAAGCTTGAATTAGGGTGCTTCGTGGGGGTGATTAAGGGGCTTTATGAAGGGCTCAATATCCTTGTCTGCACTTGATCCGTCCCTTCTTGAAAGCTCTTTGGTGCCAGTTTTTCATCCTCTCACGTGTTTCATATTGTCACCTCTAGTTTTCCCTTTTTCTAGGCGAGAGCGAAAATGCTAGGATGGTCTCTCTTTGTGGCTGTGGGTTTGCGTTGGGTTTTGAAATTCTTTAATGAGGGCGATAGACTGTCAACTTTTCTTCTTTACGGGCTACTCAAACTTTGTCTAATTCTATATGCTTCCGTTTGAGTTTTGCATTGGGGCTAGTTCTTCTGCAATCCATATATTGATACCTTTGAGTATCTTGGACTGTTTGAGAAGCTCAATCTTCTTCAAAGCTTAGAATTTATTGCATAATTGCCTCGTGCACTTTACAGTAGATCGCATAACTGGCATGGCTTTAGCTAATTTATTATAACACTTCGCAAAAAATACTAAGTGAATAGGGCCTTTTGAGGATTTGCCAAAAATCTGTTGAGAAGTTACGAAGGTGTGCACATAATGCAGCAAGCATTCTTCAAAATTGTTCCAAAACAGCACATGAACTGTGCTGCAAGAAATGCAGAGCTGGGTGATGGAAAAATGAAGTAGACAGAGGAAAAGAGTGAGAGAGAGAGAGGGGGGATATCATGGGAGGAAAAGAGAGAGCCTGAAGAGGTCAAACATGCCAAAATAGCAACATTCTTGTAGATTTCTCTCTACATTCATAAAACCTTTACAAAGCCATTAATCATGGAGGCATATAGCGGTATATTATATATAAAAACCAATTGAAATAATGGAAAACAAGAATTTAGTGCTCTATTCTATTCACTCAAATTTGTGACTAATTAACCCAAGCTTTTGACCTTCTTTACTCCACAAGTCCACAAATCGGTAGCCATGCACCCCTTTCTCCTCCCCTTCCTTCCTTACCGTCATGGTCATGGGTCGTTTGGGAAGGACGATCTCAACCACTAAATCAAAACACTTTATTTTAGGGAATCCAAATCTCTTACATTTAAATGTCAACATCTATTTCCCCCTCCTCCATCCCTCCACACGTCCTCATCCTTCTCCTCCTCTACCATGTCCCTCTCATGCATTGCACCCCTCCTCCCCCTTCAGTCTCATCTCCTCATAGTCTCGATCCTTTATGCTGAGCATCAAAGATACATGAAATGGGAGAGAGCATTAGTCCTTTTCTCATTCCTGCATTGCCTTCTCTTCGTCGGTATCCTCCTCACCAAACATTTCAACTTGACAAGCGAGCAGTTGGTTAAGAAATGTATGTAGGTTTCAACATGCACAAACGGTTAGCTCACATATAAAAGGGGGATGGGGCTAGATGTAGCAATATAAGGGAGAGAGACAGAAGAGAGTAGAGCCTAATCTCCTTGGAAGAGAGAGGCTCAATCTTGCTTAGCTACAATTGGCCGAGAGAGAGAGAGAGAGAAATGAAATGAAATGATATATTAATGTCTTCAGAAGGCCAAAATGACCTATGAGACCAAAAAGGTTACAACAATTGGTGGATCTGATACAATGTCTGTGTAAGGAAAGCTAAAAACAACTAAACAACTAACTGAAACTGAAACAACTATGAGGAAAAGTACGATACTAGGAGGTCCTAATGGATAACATATGGGAGGAAAACTCCAGCAACAAAGGTAAGCATCATACACATCACTATCCGAAGATGTCTCTCATCGGTCGATGGCGGATATCCTCAATGTCCTCCATGGTGAGTACTCTGACTGGACGTCTCCCATGCCGTGTTAGTATGGTCCTGATCCTCTGTTGTAGTCTCCGCCGGTGTCGAGATGGGCCTCTCATCTTGGGGCGCCTGGACCGCCCTAGCTCTATAGCCCGATCAATCAGTGAAGTAGAAGAAGAAGAAGAAGAAGAAGAAGTAGAAGCCCTTTTAACGTCGTAGGAACAATCCGAAGAGACCAAATATGATCTATCCAATGGGAGTGAGATTCGAATACAAGACTTGTTGAGAGAGAGAGAGAGAGAGAGAGAGAGAGAGAGAGAGAGAGTGGATGCTTGGTCCTACTTAACCAAAGTCGGAACTAGAATCAGCCTCCATGTGAGAAGGAAAAGAGTTCAGACAAATATGCATTCTATCTTAGAAGCCATTGAAACACTTGAAACAATAGAGTGAAACAACTTGGAAAGATAATGCGTGAAGACTCGAAATTACTTGCTTGAGTATCTTGGACTGTTTGAGAAGCTCAATCTTCTTCAAAGCTTAGACTTTATTGCATAACTGCCTTGTGCACTTTACAGTAGATCGCATAATTGGCATGGCTTTAGCTAAATTATTAGAACACTTTGCAAAAAATACTAAGTGAATAGGGCCTTTTGAGGATTGAGGATTCGCCATCGAGAAGAGCTGGGTGATGGAAAAATGAAGTAGATAGAGGAAAAGAGTGAGAGAGAGAGAGGGGGGATATCATGGAAAAATGTAGATAGAGGAAAAGAGAGAGGTCAAACATGCCAAAATAGCAACATTCTTGTAGATTCCTCTCTACATTCATAAAACCTTTACAAAGCCATTAATCATGGAGGCATATAGCGGTATATTATATATGAAAACCAATTGAAATAATGGAAAACAAGAATTTAGTGCTCTATTCTATTCACTCAAATTTGTGACTAATTAACCCAAGCTTTTGACCTTCTTTACTCCACAAGTCCACAAATCGGTAGCCATGCACCCCTTTCTCCTCCCCTTCCTTCCTTACCATCATGGTCATGGGTTGTTTGGGAAGGACGATCTCAACCACTAAATCAAAACACTTTATTTCAGGGAATCCAAATCTCTTACATTTAAATGTCAACATCTATTTCCCCCTCCTCCATCCCTCCACACCTCCTCATCCTTCTCCTCCTCTACCATGTCCCTCTCATGCATTGCACCCCTCCTCCCCCTTCAGTCTCATCTCCTCCTAGTCTCGATCCTTTATGCTGAGCATCAAAGATACATGAAATGGGAAAGAGCATTAGTCCTTTTCTCATTCCTGCATTGCCTTCTCTTCGTCGGTATCCTCCTCACCAAACATTTCAACTTGACAAGTGAGCAGTTGGTTAAGAAATGTATGTAGGTTTCAACATGCACAAACGGTTAGCTCACGTATAAAAGGGGGATGGGGATAGATGTAGCAATATAAGGGAGAGAGACAGAAGAGAGTAGAGCCTAATCTCCTTTAAAGAGAGAGGCTCAATCTTGCTTAGCTACAATTGGTCGAGAGAGAGAGAGAGAGAGAGAGAGAGAGAGAGAGAGAGAGAGAGAGAGAGAGAGAGAGAGAGAGAGAGAGAGAGAGAGAGTGGAGGCTTGGTCCTACTTAACCAAAGTCGGAACTAGAATCAGCCTCCATATGAGAAGGAAAAGAGTTCAGACAAATATGCATTCTATCTTAGAAGCCATTGAAACACTTGAAACAATAGAGTGAAACAACTTGGAAAGATAATGCGTGGAGACTCGAAATTACTTGCTTGAGTATCTTGGACTGTTTGAGAAGCTCAATCTTCTTCAAAGCTTAGACTTTATTGCATAACTGCCTTGTGCACTTTACAGTAGATCGCATAATTGGCATGGCTTTAGCTAATTTATTAAAACACTTTGCAAAAAATACTAAGTGAATAGGGCCTTTTGAGGATTGAGGATTCACCATCGAGAAGCTACGAAGGTGTGCACATAATGCAGCAAGCATCCTTCAAAATTGTTCCAAAACAGCACATGAAGTGTGCTGCAAGAAATGCAGAGCTGGGTGATGGAAAAATGAAGTAGACAGAGGAAAAGAGTGAGAGAGAGAGAGGGGGGATATCATGGAAAAATGTAGATAGAGGAAAAGAGAGAGGTCAAACATGCCAAAATAGCAACATTCTTGTAGATTCCTCTCTACATTCATAAAACCTTTACAAAGCCATTAATCATGGAGGCATATAGCGGTATATTATATATGAAAACCAATTGAAATAATGGAAAACAAGAATTTAGTGCTCTATTCTATTCACTCAAATTTGTGTCTAATTAACCCAAGCTTTTGACCTTCTTTACTCCACAAGTCCACAAATCGGTAGCCATGCACCCCTTTCTCCTCCCCTTCCTTCCTTACCGTCATGGTCATGGGTCGTTTGGGAAGGACGATCTCAACCACTAAATCAAAACACTTTATTTCAGGGAATCCAAATCTCTTACATTTAAATGTCAACATCTATTTCCCCCTCCTCCATCCCTCCACACCTCCTCATCCTTCTCCTCCTCTACCATGTCCCTCTCATGCATTGCACCCCTCCTCCCCCTTCAGTCTCATCTCCTCCTAGTCTCGATCCTTTATGCTGAGCATCAAAGATACATGAAATGGGAGAGAGCATTAGTCCTTTTCTCATTCCTGCATTGCCTTCTCTTCGCGGTATCCTCCTCACCAAACATTTCAACTTGACAAGCGATTAGTTGGTTAAGAAATGTATGTAGGCTTCAACATGCACAAACGATTAGCTCACGTATAAAAGGGGGATGGGGCTAGATGTAGCAATATAAGGGAGAGAGACAGAAGAGAGTAGAGCCTAAGCTCCTTGGAAGAGAGAGGCTCGAGACCAAATATGATCTATCCAATGGGAGTGAGATTCGAATACAAGACATGTTGAGAGAGAGAGAGAGAGAGAGAGAGAGAGAGAGAGAGAGAGAGAGAGAGAGAGAGGAGGCTTGGTCTTACTTAACTAAAGTCGGAACTAGAATCAGCCTCCATGTGAGGAGGAAAAGAGTTCAGACAAATATGCATTCTATCTTAGAAGCCATTGAAACACTTGAAACAATAGAGTGAAACAGCTTGGAAAGATAATGCGTGAAGACTCGAAATTACTTGCTTGCTTGGTTTCTTCATAAAAGGGTTATGTATTTATAGCTTTAAAGAAGGCACTCAAATCCAAAATCCAAAATCTTATCCTCAAATTGCTACCTACAATTAAGTTCTAAAATCTCTCCAATTCCTCTAACTTCTCCACTTACTTCTTCTACTCACACCAACTAAACTAATTATTCCACTTGCTTTCACCTCACATGCTTGAGGGCATACCATGCCAAGTGGTTGACTCTCTTGCCACATGATCGACCCTAGTATAAATTCAAGTGCTTGAGAACATACCATGTGAAGTTCTTGCCATATGATCCTAGTCTAAGCATCAATGTGTGGAACTCCATGACCTTCATTGGTTAGAAAACACCATCTTTCTCTTCACATACAAGTTCTTTACAATACTATCTGCAACATCATCAAAGGCAAGCCACCTCAACTTATGTCTCTATGTGGCCATTACTGGCTCAAATACACCATCTTTCTCTTCATATACAAGTTCTCTAAAACACTATCTGCAACATCATCAGAGGTAACCCACCTCAACCTCTAAAAATTTTAAGGCATCTTTTAGCCAGGATAGACAACTCAAACACAATAACATGTGTCAATACACATGGATACCCAACAAATTTTTTTATCTCTATAAAGTGGAGAGCACTTCCTTTTAGACAACATTGTCTCGACAAAGCATATATGTATGCCTCATAGTGTGTCCCATTTAAACAGGTCCCAAATTAGAAGCTCAAGAAGATCACCATTATTGACCAATGATGGCCAACAATATAGAAGAAAATTTCCAAAGAAGTTAGTGATGAAGCCACCTTTTCAATGAAGTTTTTGATGAAGCCGTCTTTCTTCTTCTTCTCTTCCTCCATGAGTCCTGGGTATAACATTGATTGAAAAATGTATACCAATAGAAGGATGAAGTAGTCCACCTAAGAGACAAGAATGAGAAATTTATACCAGCTCTTATATAAATGAGAATCCATCCATCAAATAAATTTTGGGAAAGAAATTTTCCCATTAAAGTGCAAGTGCTTCCACATTTTTATAAATGTTCTTATAAAAGCAAGAATTGATTGATCCATGATAAAATCAATGTAAGAATGTATGTAATTAAGCTCCATCAATCATGTAAATCTCATTAAAATAATTAATTTGCATCTCCCCAATTTCTTCTATGAAATCTCAATTTTTACAAAAGTGCACCTTATTGCAAAGTTGATTTCTCCACTTCCAAGCTCAAACTTTATAAATAGATCTCAATATCCTCTACAACTTTCTAAAAAAAACGAGTGAAACTTGTCATTGTTTTTAGAGCAACAAGCCCTTCTTTGGTCACCTATTTTGTGCTACTACTCGAAAGTTATAGTAGCCACTATTAAGCTCGATTCTCACTAATCATTAGAAATTTAGAGCTAAACATTTGTGAGAATATTAGCCATAGCATGAATAATACCCACTTAAAGTAGTTTTAAAATATCTATCCCAGATCAAGAGAATTTACAGTTTTCATACTGAACATTTTGTGAGCTACACTAGGAAAGAAAATAACACATATCTATCCCCCAGATCAAGAGAATTTACAGTTTTCATACTGAACATTTTGTGAGCTACACTAGGAAAGAAAATAACACATATCTATCCCAGACCAAGAGACTTTATAGTTTTCATATTGAACATTTTGTGAGCTACACTAGGAAAGAAAATAACACATATAGCTTTTCTAAAGCCTAAGCACTAACGTAACTTCCAATACCATGATAAAGTTCTTTGTGGGTGGAGGTGTGAGAGATATCGAATCAAATTAGAAGCATTAAAAAACTTGAAACAATAGAGTCAAACAAGTTGGAAAGATACTATGTGAAGACTCTAAATTACTTACATGCATAATTTCTTCATAAAAAGCTTACATATTTATTACTTGAGAGAAGGCGATCAAATCTAAAATCTTATACTCAAATTGTTATGTATAAGAAAGTCTTAAAATCTCTCCAATTCCTCTAACTTCTCCTACTCACATGAGCCGCTAACAAGACTGCTATCAAATGACAAGCACCGCAAAGCAATTTAAAGGAATCAAAAGCATTGCAAAGTAGTTTAAAGTACCAAAAGCACATAAAAGCAGCCAACTGCTTTAAAGCAGTGACAAGCCTTGGAAAACAGTTCAAGTACCAAAACACATGAAAGCAGCAAACTGCTTTAAATCCTTGTAAAAGCACAAAAAAGCACTAAAAAGCACATGAAAGTAGCCATCTGCTTTAAAGTAGTGGTAAGCAATGCAAAGCTATTCAAAGCACACGAAAGTAGGAAACTAAAGCACTTCAATAAAAAACACTTAAAAGCAGTCAACTGCTTGTCACTGCTTTAAAGCAGTGAGTGACAAGCATTGCAAAACGATTAAAAAGCACTTGAAAGTAGCCAATTGCTGTAATGCAGTTAAAAGCACATGAAAGCAGGCAACTACTTTAATGCAATTAAAAGCACTACAAAGTAGGCAACTGCTTTCAGCAATTTAAAGCACTACAAAGTAGTTAAAAGCACATGAAAAGCAACCAACTAGCACTGCAAAGAAGTTAAAATCACATGAAAGTAGACAACCACTTTAAAGTAGTTTAAATGACTTCAAAGCAGTTAAAAGCACTTAAAAGTAACCAACGAGTAAACACTGCAAAGCAATCAAAAGCACTTAAAAGTAGCCAACTAGTAAACACTGCAAAGCAGTTAAAAGCACATAAAAGATGCAAGCACTTTAAAGTAGTTTCAAGCACTTCAAAGTAGTTAAAATCACATGAAAAGCACTTAAAAGTAGCCAACTACTTTGAAGTAGGACAAGCATTGCAAAGCCCTTAAATGCACACATGAAGGTAGCCAACTGCTTTAAAGAAGTTTAAAGAACTTAGCGCATGAAAAGCACTTAAAAGCAGCCTACTGCTTTGAAGAAATGACAAGCATTGCAAAGCACTTCAATCCACATAAAAGTAGCCAATTGCTCTTTAAAGTAGTTTAAGCTATGGGCAAAAACACATTTCTTTCATGTTTCTTGAATAATGAATGAGCCCTTTGGCCAAAAGTTTTATTAGCCAGCCAATCATGATATTTTCTCACTTTATGCTAACGAACTTGAAGCTATTGTTTTCCTCACTTGTTGCAAATATCCTCTAAATCTTGTAAACTCTTCTGTATCCAACGAATAAGTGGTGAGTTCTCTCGCAAAGAGTTTTATTAGGCCCATTGTGACTCTCCTATACTTAAGCTATAGAACTTGAAGGTATTGCTTGCTACATAGTTTTTTGGGTTTTTATTTGGAAAAATAGGTTACATTGTTGCAACATTTTGTTGATCTCTACGGAGTGGTTCTATGAAACTCTAGTAGTGGGGACATATAGCTCAACTAGGATTTGTGTACTTAATGCAATGCTTTGATTTTGTAAATGAAGAATATTTTTAAAAGCGCATCTTCAAGTATGGATCTTGTGCACTAGTATGACACTATGCTCGAGCTTGTCATTTTGAGGGCCTAAACTCTTAGATTTCCTTCTTCAAAGTAAACTCGACCCATTCTCGAAATTGTGCCAAAAACTTGAAAATCTCCCAAAATTCCTGAATTTGAATTCTGCTTTGAAGTGCTTTAAACTACGTCAAAGAAATTGGCTACTTTCATGTGCTTTTAATTGCTTTGCAATGCTTCACACATTGCTTCACCACACTTGGCTTCCTTCAAGTGCTTTTCATGTACATCATATTCACATCCATTCAGATATCATCACATCACATTCACATCCATTCACATCTCAACGTATCCATTCACATCTCATCACATTCATTCATATCTCATCACACCCATTCACATCTCATCACACCCATTCACATCTCATCACATCCATTCACATCTATCAGACCCATTCACATTCATCACATTCATTGCATCCACATCACATCACATACATTCCATCCACATCTATCCTTAGCACATCACATTCATTCCATCCATATCACATCACATCACATCCACATCTATCCATATCTCATCACATCCATTCACATCTTATCACATTCATCCACATCCATCCATCCACATCTATCCACATCCATCCACTCATTCACATTCACATCTATGCACATCCATCCATTCATCCACATCCATCCATCCACATCTATCCACATCCATCCACTCATTCACATTCACATCTATGCACATCCATCCATTCATTCACATGCACATCTATCACTTCACAACTCATTCTCATCCATTTACGTGACATCACACCCATTCACATATCATCACATCTCATTCACATCTCATCACATCCACATCCACATCCATTTACATCACATCACATCCACATCCACATCCATTTACATCACATAACATCTCATCACATCCACATCCACATCCATTTACATCACATCACATCTCATCGACATCTTATCACATCCACATCCACAACCATTTACATCACATCACATCTCATCCACATCTCATCACATCCACTCACATCTTATCACATCGCATTCACATCTTATCACATCACATTCATATCTTATCATATCACATTTACATCTTATCACATCACGTTTACATCTCCTCTTATAACATTCACATCTCATCTACTCACATCGCATCCATTTACATCCTGTCACATTCATTCAGCTCTACATCACATCTTATTACATCCACTTTTACTACTGTTTTCTACTTTCGATATCGATGGGACATTTCTAAGTTTCTGCCAATTGCTTGGCCTAGTTAAAGGTACTTTTTCTCGATGGATATTTTCATATTCTTTCTCAAATTTCTCAAGTGAAATATATTTAATATTTTTCTTTTGAGCAAAAGATTCATGGGATTTACAAAAATCAATTGTACCCATATTTCCCAATAAAATTAATAATGCTCAAAATTCCACTTTTGATAAATACTCATAATTTGAATTATGCCAAAAATCCCTCTTTTACCATTTGATTACTTGGATCTCAATTATCATGGGAATTTCTTTTTTTGCATAAAAATAAATTTACCAAAATTTACTCTTTTCTCATAATCAATTAATTATGCATAATTATAAAAAAAATTATTTCTCATGATTATGATGAAAATCATTCTTTTTGCATAGGATGTCCAATACTAGAATATGGTAGGAAGTCCTCTTTTATCATTATGCATAAAAATACGATACGTATTATTTTCTGAAACTTTTGCCATAGCTTCGCTGCTATTATTGATAATTCTCAATTTTTTTTGTAAAGAATAAAAGCTTGTAAATGAAAATATGATAGTAGTTCCTCTTTTATGCATAAAATTAAACTATGAATTTAAATCATAATTTTAACCATGATCATAAATTAATTATGATTATCCCACTACATTAAGCTAATTCCATTATTTCTCTTTTCCCAAATTGATAGGATAATCTATTTCTCATTTAGAATCAATCAAAGTAGTTTTTAACTACTTATAAATAAGCTAAAAGAAATAACCATTATTTTGTTGACACAAAATCATAAAAATACCATTTTCTTAATCGCTAGCTTATCAAGCCTACAGTTTAGCTCTGAATTAAGAGACTATCATTGAGAAGCATCCTTTTTCAAGGGATTTATCCATAAAGATGGCTATTCTTTTAGAGAGAGAGATTTACTTAAAGAAAGCATTACAATTTAAGCATAAAGGTTAACTTAATGTTAATTAAGTTAACATTAAACATTAAGAAACCTAGGGAAAGCTTGATTTGAATTAAAACAATTATTTAGAAATCTTCTCAAGCTTGAGAGGGGTTGAGAAGAAGAAAGTCATTGAGATAAATTGGAAAAAACCATAAAAATTGATTTTACCTCCAAGTTTGACTTGATTCTCTAATTACAGTGAAGCCCCCGACTAATCAATTGGTCCACCAAGAGGAGAAGCGCAACTCCAAGAGTTGTTGTAGACAATTCTTCATCTTATGTGAGCATGTACTCATTTTTGGGTATTTTCTTTTATTCTTTTGGATTTATCTCATTCCAACACTTGGATCAATCTAATTGGCACATTGGAACCCTAATTGGACCATAATCCCAAAAATTCCTAAGACCTTAGGCTAAGGTCTCTTATACACATTTTCAATTACTTCCTAATGCACCTTGGAAAGTTCATTTTGAAATTGTGTTTCAGGGGAATCCATTTTAGACACTAGGAGGACTTTTTTATCCAAAGATATCTCAATTTTGGATTATCTCTCTCTAGGCCAAAACAGGGTAAAACAAGATTTTTCTTCTCTTTCAGAGAGGGGAATAATTTCAAGAACATAAGGGGAGGTTCTTACACCTTTACACCTCAATAGCTAGAGGGAGGAATCTTACATCCTACCCCGCTTAAAAAACGAGAGATGTCCTCATCTGGCCAGCTGGAGGTTAAACTCTTTCACCTTAAGATCCAACTGATTCTGGAGCTTCTTATAGTCTGGTCAACCCATACCAAATCTTAGGATAAAGATTCCTTCTATAATAAGAACATACAAAACTCATTATCAGAGAACAATTCATTCTGAACATATAGAACATTCATATCCTTAACACAATAATGGTCCATCATATCGAAAATTCTATCTGAATATTCCCCATGAAAATTTTAGTTATGTAAGTTCTCAACTTGTCATTCCTTAATTAGATCCACTAGGTCAAAGGTCAAACAACAACAATTTGTCAGCACAATCCACTAATGTCATAGTGATTTACTGAAGGTTATAATTGTCTTCCAGTTACTAACATCATCACTGGGGTTCTCCCCATTCATCCTCATTGTGGCTTTGTTCAACTTATCTTCTTTCAATCAGAATTCAGAAATCATCATCTTTAAATAAGAATCCAAATCAATTCATCAATTCTCAACCAAAATTCAAAAATCATATCAACCAGCATTCGAATTCATCGTCTGGATAGCATTTTCGCTTATAACTTCACGGTCTTAGATTTACTCATATATATTGCCAGTAAAGAGTTGCAGTTATTGTTGAGATATCAAGCTCATCCAGTGAGGCAGTGGACACTGATGACCCGCCTGGGGGATAGGTTCCACACTTACACCACTGGCATGGTTGGTAATATCATGGGTGATATGCGGCCAGTGGGATGACATGCTGTGTGACAGCCATTCTAGAGACTGGCATAGTTATGGCGCCAACTCATTTAGTTGGGTTCACACTATAGAGAACCCGTGTATGTATTGGTTGAGTACCTTTCATATTATGTGTACTCTTATCTTTGTATATGGTGTGTTGAGTGTTGAGTGAAGAAGAAGAAGATTTCCAGTCTCTCACCTTGTGTGTTCTCTATTAGGGTTTTGTGAGTGTGTGTGTGCTTGCAAGAGCTCAAGCTCTCTTCCCTCCCTGCATCTTTTCAGTTATACCCACGATATATACGGGTAGTCACTGTCCTTAGAGTTATAAGGTAAATACCACCATATCTAGGCCTCAAGCAAGTCAGGGATTCCATACAATTACGGTACTTCCATCTGAAGACCCAATTTCCAATTAATGGATCTTCATTCTAAATATCAATTTGTATGAATTTCATCACACAATTACAATCTTGTACTTCATAAATTTTTGACATTTCTGGCTTTTCGATTGTTCCACTTTAGCCAAGTCGCTCTGATACCAGCTGAAAGATCCGTACCCCCTCCACGCATCGAATTTTGGGGTGCTAGGTGGAAGTAGCACTTCTTACACCGGGCAAAGCCTCTCACTCGTCGGGGCCTCGCCCACAGATATTCGGACAAGAGACTAATCCCTCGGTTCTTCCAAACCAAACCCGAAAAAACTTCCCACACCCACCAGTAGACATAGGCAATTCCTTTAGGATATTTTATTCTAACCTAGTCAAGGTCTTCACTAACCAAACTAATCTGACCGAACCTGTAAGTCTCATGGTCAGATCAAGGAAGAGACTTGCACTTGGAGCATAGAGTCCAACACTTTTTTCCTCATCAAGAGGCACAATAGACATAGGCGATTCCTTTAACCCAGAAAAACTTCCCACACCCAATAGACATAGGCGATTCCTTTAGGATATTTTATCTAACCTAGTCAAGGTCTTCACTAACCAAACTAATCTGACCAAACCTATAAGTCTCATGGTCAGATCAAGGAAGAGACTTGCACTTCGAGCATAGAGTCCAACGCTTTTTTCCTCATCAAGAGGCACAGCCGTTGATTCTTTTCCATAGAATAAGGGTTATCCTGGATTTACTTCAACTATCGTAATTTAATAGAATTGACTCTCACTTTAGGGATCTATTAGTTCAGCCTAACCCCATCCAACAACCCACCATGGGTTAGAATCCATTTAGGAATTTGTTATGTTTTGCCCTGGGTACCAAGGAAAAGAGTTCTGAGGCCCCCTAGCCGCCGGCGTTTCAAGCAAAGTTCAAGATAGTCACACCACTTACACACCCAATATAAAATTACCTTTTTCACAGATTCAGTTGTCTTTAAAATAATCTTTTAATGAAACCATAGTATCACTGATCATAATCCTCCAAAATATCTAGCTTGAATTCTAATTTCCAATCATTTCTTCATCGGTGTACCTATGGCATCATTAGCACCAAAACGCTCACCATCACCTACTCACTCAGGGGCCTTTTCGATAGTTCCTAGCTCATAGTACCCGAAAATATAATCAAGAATTACATTCATTTCTTCCCAAGTGTACCTATGGCATCATTGGCAGCCAGAACACTCACCACCTGTGCACTTAGGGGCCTTTTTGATAGTTCCTAGCTCATAGTACCTGGAAATATAATCACATAAGAAAGATCCATATGGACTCTCCATTGTTGAAGATCAACAAGATCAACCAACAGCAGATCCATATAAAAGAGCCATGGATTCATCCGTTGAAGACCAGCAAGGCCAATCAACAAAATCCATGCCCCAGTTCAGAAAACAACTCGAACTCCTTGTTCCATTTTCTTCCTCGACGCAGGCGTGGGTATCTTCGGTGACCCAGAGCCCGCCGTCGAGCACCGTGGTCCGTATGGTCAGCACTCTCTAGGCTCTTTCGTAAGTCACCTAGCGCTTCACTCATAGGCCACTTCCTTGGTCCCTCATCCACCGTACACCAAAAGCTCACCATTTAAATTGAACCCAGACTGGTCAAGATCTCGGTCGACCTTGCTACGCGAGACATCCTCCGTTGACTCTCTATCAGTTGTTGCAACTTTATCACTTAGGTCTCCACCACGACCTCATTCACAAGATGGTCAAAATGCTTCCCCAGCATTCTTGACATAAAACAGTCAATTAAAAACAGGTTTCATAAATACTATTTCTAACGAACTCTCATCTTTCCACATTGTTCCACATCATTTCTCGTTATTCCACATTCTTTTACATCAATTCACATTGCTTATTCCACATCCAATCATATGTATTCCCTGAAGGAGGTGGATGCAAGAGAATGAGGGCCAAAATGCAGGAGAGAGCAAAAAACGTCTGTTGTATTGCAGTAGTTGTTTAAAGAAAAAATTCTACAATGTAATGTTATGCACATAACCTAATAGATTAGGTTATGCCTACTAAGCACACCTCTAAGTGCTATCTAGGCCTAAAACAGAGTGCCCCTAGCCTCAGAATGAGATCACATGGGCTATTATTGTTGAAATATACAAGTGAATAGGGTGTGTGTGGGAACAAGCTCTTGGATAGAGGCTGTAAAAGAGGAGATGTAATTGTGAAAGAACCTGTGAAAAGGTTAGGAGAATCTACTGGGAGAGAATAATGGGTAGCATGAGGGAATTTAGGAGTGTGGAGATATTCTGGGAGATATTCAGGGAAAAGAGAAGAGGTGGAGAGAATCAGGCAAGAGGTGGAGATATTCAGGGAGTAAATCATGGAGAAATCAAAGGGATTTGATGCTTGATGTAAACACTATAAATTGAGGCATAGCCCTAATGAGAATTTGCTGGTTTTTGAGTATCCATGCCTACATTAATCTATGTGCTAATTATTCACTAATTATATCTTAATCACTTACTAATCACTTTGTTAATTATGCTGATTCTAGTGTTTGATCCACCATAGCTCATCATTTAGCTCAAATTTTAACATGGTATCAGAGCCATGCCTAGAATCAACCAGATTTATGAGCCCATTAGTGAATTAATTAGGATTAGTAAAATAATTAGCAAAAAGTCAAATTTTTAGTAAGCTTTCACTCTTCCCCTTCACCCCCAGCCAGTGGAGGACTCTATTCTCCATGCACAGTCAATATTAGGCTAAGCCCTTTTAGGCACTTATAGTAGACTCATAGGGCTATACTCAACCTAATTCTTGTGGGCAAATTCAGCGCAGAAACGCAGATTTTCGCAGAATGAAGGGTGCCATTTTTCTGAGGTATTTTTGCCATTGCTACTTGCTCCAATCAAATTGCTTCAATTCCTCCTAGCCCAAGGGGTTTTCAAGCATGCTCTACAAGCTGGTGAAGACAGAAATCAATTTCATCAAGTCTACAGAGAGATCAAAGCTCTTCATCAAATCTGCAGGTGACTTTGGTAAAACAGAGATTAAGCTTTCATTATTTGGTCAAATCTTGTGTTTCTTGGCTTAATCCTCTACTAGACTCATTGCTATTGATGCCTTTGAAAGCATTTGAGCTAATTTGAAGTGGAAGGCACCAGATCTGAGCTCCCCGCATACTCTGTTTTTTGCACACAAACCAGAGCATTAATTTGCTAATCAGTGATTAATCAGTGCTAATCACTATACTTTGGTGCAATTGAGGGTTCAAATTAACCATTAGGTATTTGATACAGATCCCTAAAGCTTCAGATTGCAAATCGGAGTTGGTTTGATACTCCAACCATCCCGTACAAATTGGTTACTCTCAATTTAATGTAATTACTGGTGATTTTATGCTGATAAAATTGTTGTAATCATCTATTAAACACCAGATTGAGTTGTAAAAGGGTAGACAATGCCCTTGAATCTTGAATTTGGATCAAGAGGTAAGACCCCCTTCACATCACCATGAATTCAGCACAGGAAATAGCCAAATTTAATGGAGAACAGTTTTATACATGGCAAACAAAAACCATGTATTTGCTGATGAGGAAAAATCTGTGGGGATTAGTTGAAGGGAGAGATGAATGCCCAGAGAGAGGGGAAAATGAGTGGAAGAGTAGGAATGAAAAAGCATTGGGGCTTATTGTACTCAATTTAAATGATGAGATCATTTATCATATCACAGGGATACAGTGGGCAAAAGATGCATGGGATGAACTCAATAAATTATTTGGTACACAAGCAAAAAATTCCAAGATAAATCTATTAATGCAATTTTACAAATTGGACATGAATGAAAGTGAACCCTTAATCACACACTTGAACAAATATAAAAGTATTAAGCAACAGCTGGCAGCTATTGGCAAAAAGGTAGAAGATGATGAAGCATTAGCTGTACTTTTGAAGAGTGTGGACAAAGGAGATTATGAAAATATTGTAGCAACACTAAAGAATGTACATGAAGTGAAGATACATGAGATAGAAGCAGCTCTACTAGAGCAAGAGAGCAGAGGCAAAGAGAAGAAAGAGCTCGACTCAACAGCAGGAGAGGAAAAAGCATTCTTCACCCGAGGAGGATTCTCTCGAGGACGAGGACGAGGAAGAGGCAGAGTAGGAGGGAGGACCTTCACTTGCCACAAATGTGGAAAGCCAGGACACATGGCGAGAGACTGCTACAGCAAACCCAGTGAAAAAGGAACGACATCGGTAAACTTCATGGAGGCTCCAAGAGAAGTGGAGTCGGATCATCTTTTCTGAGAGAGAGAGAGAGAGAGAGAGCCCACAACCCAATGTAACCTGCCCCAACAAAGTAAAACCACCTCTGAGCCACCGATGATGTAGGCCAAGTGGTAGATGTATGTGTGAGCACTTTAGTCAAGGTCACGGGCACTTATAGTAGCCTTGGACACATAGAGAGAGAGAGTGTCAAGGACTATGGAGTTTAGGGACTTGAGGCACTGGTCGCGGGCTATCAAGTAAGAGGGAAACTTGATACAGGGTCCAGGTGTGTTAGGATTATTCACTTGAGGGGAGGTGTTGAAATATACAAGTGAATAGGGTGTGTGTGGGAACAAGCTCTTGGATAGAGGCTGTAAAAGAGGAGATATAATTGTGAAAGAACCTGTGAAAAGGTTAGGAGAATCTACTGGGAGAGAATAATGGGTAGCATGAGGGAATTTAGGAGTGTGGAGATATTCTGGGAGATATTCAGGGAAAAGAGAAGAGGTGGAGAGAATCAGGCAAGAGGTGGAGATATTCAGGGAGTAAATCATGGAGAAATCAAAGGGATTTGATGCTTGATGTAAACACTATAAATTGAGGCATAGCCCTAATGAGAATTTGCTGGTTTTTGAGTATCCATGCCTACATTAATCTATGTGCTAATTATTCACTAATTACGTCTTAATCACTTGCTAATCACTTTGTTAATTATGCTGATTCTAGTGTTTGATCCACCATAGCTCATCATTTAGCTCAAATTTCAACAATTATTAGCCTGGGGGAAAAAACCTTCCATAAGGGAAGTAAAAAGTGCCCCGGCCCACCTACCAACCACCAGCACTCCCATAGAAGGTACAAGTATGAAGATAAAAACCCAACAAACCCCCTTGGAGTGATGTGTGGTGTATGTACATATACAGGGATGTAGCCTCAATCACCGAAAGGAAGTAAGTTCAAAAGCTGTTGAAAGCTCTCAAACTTATCACGAGGTAATGCCTTGGTGAAGATGTCTGCTACATTGTCGTGTGTCGACACATGAAACATGCTGATCTCCCCTGCTAAGAGTCTCTCTCTGACATAATGATAGTGCACCTCTATATGCTTCGTGCGAGCGTGAAACACGGGATTCTTGGCAACAGCCAAGGCACTCATACTGTCAGTGTAGAGGGATGTGGGAGCATGCTGCTCCATACCCAGATCTGCAAATAATCTCCTGAGCCATACACACTCAAGAGTAGCTGTGAAAGCAGCCCTGTACTCTGCTTCACAACTAGAGGTGGCCACAGTTGGTTGCTTCTTGCTAAGCCATGAAACACATGCATCTCCAATGTAGAAGCAATAACCTGTCGTGGACACCCTGGTGTCATAATCACCTGCCCAGTCTGAATCATTGAAACCATGCAAGCGTGATATTCCCCCCCTGGGATAGAACAATCCAAGATGCATAGTACCTTTCAAGTACCTAAACACCCGTTTCACTGCTTGCCAATGTTTTGTTCCTGGGCAGTGCATATATCTGCTTAATAAAGAGACCCCATATTGTATGTCAGGCCTAGTGTTGCACACATAAAGCAATGATCCCACAGCCTGCATGTAAAGAGTGCCATCAAACGGCTCCCCACTGTCCTCAAGACTCAACCTTGCACCTGGCTCCACAGGAGTAGCCACGGGCTTGCTATCCTGAAGGGAAAACCGCTGCAGCAAATTCTGAATATACATACTTTGCTGCAAAAATATGCCCCTCGCTGTCTGCATAAACTGTATCCCAAGATAGTAGTGCAAAGGACCAAGGTCTGACATCTCAAAGGTTTGCTGTAATTCAGCCTTAAAGGCTGCAATATGATCCTCTCGAGGTCCTGTAAGCAGCATGTCATCGACATAAAGTACGATGACGAGAAACACCCCAGTAGTACTCTTAATGTATAGAGTACTCTCTGCTGAACTGCGTACAAAGCCCTGTGAAAGCAAATGGGAATCAATCTTAGCATACCAAGCTCTAGGTGATTGCTTAAGACCATACAGGGCCTTCTGCAACCTGCACACCTTAGCTTCTTGTCCTTTCACTTTAAAACCTGGGGGCTGAAGTACATAGACCTCCTCTGTAATATCTCCATTGAGAAATGCGGTCTTTATGTCCAGCTGGTGTATAACCCATGCATGATGACCAGCCAATGCTATCAAACTCCTGACAGTAGTCATCCTGGAAGTGGGGGCAAAGGTTTCATCATAGTCAATGCCCTTCTGCTGTGTATACCCTTTGGCTACAAGACGAGCCTTGTATCTCTCCACTGAGCCATCTGCATGCCTCTTAATCTTATAAACCCACTTCACACCAATTGCTTTCTTGCCCACTGGCAAGTCTGTCAGAAACCATGTATCATTCTTCATGATTGCATCAAATTCTGATTGCATGGCTGCCATCCAATGCGGATCTTCTTCTGCCTCTTCAAAAGAGACAGGCTCTTCTTCATGACTTGTGCTCTCCAAAGCATACTCAGTACAAAGACCCTGAGCTCTGCGTGCACCCAATCTTGTCCTGCTTGACAAAGGCATATCGAGAGGGCTGTCCTTTAGTGTCTCGGTGAGCCACCTAGGTACCCTTCTGAAAGATTCAGGCACATCAACCTGTGGCACATCATGATTAGTTGGCTGCAAACCAACTGTAATTTCGTGCTCATTAATTTCCTGCACATTAGTGGGCTGCGTTGTTGTTGTCACAGGCTCCTCCACAGGCTCCAAATGTGGGGCTGTGTTTCCCTCCCTCTGAGGCAACAAAAACTTAAAGATGTCACGAGAATAAACTGCAGGCTGCTGCCTAATGGACTGCATTGGTAGGACTGAATCCTCCGCAAACATTACATCTCTGCTCACAATAATTTTCCGTGTACCTGGGTGATACAACCGGTAGCCTTTGCTTTCAGTGCTATATCCCACAAAAATGCATTTTTCAGCCTTATCATCAAGTTTTCCCCGCTTGTGCTCAGGGATAAGTGCATATGCCAGGCATCCAAATACTTTAAAATGCTGAACTGTAGGTTTCCTGCCTGTCCATGCCTCACAAGGTGTAATGTTTTGAAGAGCTTTGGTTGGACACCTGTTCAACACATAATTGGCGCAAATGATTGCTTCCAACCAAAAACTTGGGGGTAGGCCTTTAGCCTTAATCATGCACCGTGCCATTTCCATCATAGTACGGTTCTTTCGTTCCACCTTCCCATTCTGTTGGGGAGTGTATGGCACTGTACATTGATGTATAATTCCCTTTTCTGCCAAAAGACCATGAAAGGCATCTGACATATACTCTCCACCTCTATCAGTACGCAATGTACTCACCCTTTCTGAGGTTTGATTTTCCTGCATGGGAAGAAACTCTTTGAACGTGACAAACACCTCTGACTTATGCCTCAAAGGATACACCCATGTAAAGCATGAAAAGTCATCTATGAAAGTGAGGAAATATGCATAACCACCAAGACTGTGTGTCCTCATGGGACCACATACATCACTGTGTATAAGCTGCAATTTGCGGACAGCTCTTACAGTGGCATCTTTGGGGAATGGAGCTCGATGCATCTTTCCCAATATACACCCCTCACAAACATGTCTTCCAGGGGCATGTATCTGTGGCATGTCTAACACCATCTCATGTGCATGGAGTCTCTGTAAGCTCTTAAAGTTTAAGTGACCAAACCGTGCATGCCATAATTCAGCATTGGCCCTCTCCTCTGTGCTTACCACTACCATAGCATCATGTGTACTTGCTGCATAATGATCCAGCCTATACAATCCTTTGCGGAGTGTGCCTGAAGCCACTATGGTGCATGCATCCTCAAGATCATGCACTGTGCATTTTGGTCCTGAGAATTTCACATCCAATCCTCCCAAGGCAACTGCAGGGACGGATATAAGATTCTTTCTGATACCTGGCACATACAACACGTGACTCAAGGTGAAAGAACCACCGTGGGCTGAATTCAACACAACCTTGCCAACTCCCTGCACTAGATAGCTGGAGTTATTGGCACATGTGACCATACCCCCTTGTGAGGTAGTCACAAAATCTGAGAATAGCTCTCTGTGTGCTGTAATATGCTTGCTAGCACCACTGTCAAAGTACCATTCCTGAGTACTAGCTACAGAGAGACATACATCATCATGCATAGAAGGATCATAGCTGCAAACTACCATAAATGCCCACTCCTCATCATAATCATCATCATGAGTAATGTGAGTGTAGTTTGCTACTTCCTGCTTCTCACTTGCATGGGTATCCGTTACTACAACATTTGCTTCTCGTTTTGTGCCCCTTTCTTTCTCCTTTGCAAGCCTCTTGCGACATTCATTGATGTGATGCCCTGGCTTCCTGCAATAATGACACTTGCCCTTCTTTTTGCCCCTTGCATCCTCTTTCTCCCCACTGGGAGAGGGCTGATTTGGTGCTGTTTTGCTTTTGTTTCCAGCTACTTTATTTGCAGCTTTCCCTCTTCCTTTCTGCCCTGCATAAAAGGCCTGATCCCCTTCCTTCATAATATTCCGATTCTCTCTTGATTGCTCTTCTTGCAACAACACCTGCACCAAGTCATCAAGCTTGAAAGAGTCTGGGTTCCCTTTCATAATAAGACGCAATGTGGATGCAAGTGATTGATAAGAATCTGGAATACCATTTAGGATAATGGTGACCAATGAACCATCTGACATCTCCTCACCGAGAGAAATTAACTGTTCACGCAAGTCCTTGAACTTGGTGAGAAAATCATCCATAACATCTCCCTCGTGCATAACAAGATGCTCTAGTTGCCTTTTGAGATAGGCAACTTTGGCCTCATTTCGTACCTGGTACAAATTAACCAAACAATCCCATGCATCCTTTGCCGTCTGGCAAGACCGTATATGTGGAATAATACCAGTCTTCACAGACAATGCAATCATCACATGTGCTTTTGCATCTTTCTCATCCCACTTTTGCTGAGCCTCGGTGGATGGCACTGATGGTGAAGGAGGTGTTCTTCTACTATGTGTGACAGTAGAAGTAGTGGCAGAGTCATCATCATGTGGTGTAGCACGTGTACCGGGTCTAACCTCAGTACCGTCAACAATCTTGCTCAGCCCATTGGCTACAAGTATGTGCTTCATCATGTATGACCACAAAGGGTAGTTGTTACTGCCATCAAGTTTGTTCTCGGCTGAAATCAAGCACACCATCTTTCCCCATGGCAATATGTGTCACTGCAAAGATCACCTGCAAGGAGATAAAATAGAGACCTCAAATAAAAAATCTCTTCCGAGATGGGCACAACCTCAGTACTTCACCCTTTCACTGCACAAGAGCAATGTCACTGCTATAACTTGCTGTCCCAATCTGTAAATCCCTTCTCAGTGTCAAAACTGAGAGCAAAGCATCCCCCTTTTTGTTCCAAATGCACCTTTTAATTTCTGAACTGAATTAGGCATAAAATCCCCCCAATTTCGCACTCAATTCCTGAGTGGACGGGCACTTTTCTTGCTGTACCAAGCATAAACCGGGCATACAACAAAGAAAACACAGAAAGCCCCTTGTCTGGAAGGCAATGCCTCAACCAATAGAGTGCATACGTGCTACCCACACGCTGATTTCTGCTACTGCAGTTCACGGGAGTCAAAATCCCCAATTTCCAAGCCTGAAATGGACACCTGCAGGTACCCACAAGCTTCTGGAAGGGAGGAAACTGATTAAAAAAATGATTTTTATTTACCCACGTTCTGTAGAAGACTAGTGCGCAGCAAATTTGAGCTGGTTTGACCACGAACAGGGCTGGAACTTGTCGGGAACAGGCTGGAAATGATGCGCCCTGATTTTTGGAGGCTCCTGGAGGCTGAAACAGGCCGGTTTCTTGCTGGAAATGCTGCGCACCAGCACTAGAAGGCTGCGCACCAGCTCTAGAAGACCTCCCGATGCAGTTTCCGGCTACAGAAAGCGAGAGCAAGCTCCGTGCGCACCAGCTCTAGAAGACCTCCCGATGCAGTTTCCGGCTACAGAAAGCGAGAGCAAGCTCCCAGGTGCTGGAAAATAGGGCGGCGCACTGTTTTGCAGTAGCTGCAGCAAGAAAACAGAACTTCGATGTCGTCTCTGAGAGTTCCTCGCGTGGGGAATGCGGTGGGGGAGCTCACGGGAGTTTAGAGCCAGGCTCTGATACCAAATGAAGGAGGTGGATGCAAGAGAATGAGGGCCAAAATGCAGGAGAGAGCAAAAAACGTCTGTTGTATTGCAGTAGTTGTTTAAAGAAAAAATTCTACAATGTAATGTTATGCACATAACCTAATAGATTAGGTTATGCCTACTAAGCACACCTCTAAGTGCTATCTAGGCCTAAAACAGAGTGCCCCTAGCCTCAGAATGAGATCACATGGGCTATTATTAGCCTGGGGGAAAAAACCTTCCATAAGGGAAGTAAAAAGTGCCCCGGCCCACCTACCAACCACCAGCACTCCCATAGAAGGTACAAGTATGAAGATAAAAACCCAACATTCCCATCATCTTCATTTATTCTCATCCAATCACATCATATTACATCTCATCACATCTATCCAAATCTATCCTCATCACATCACATCACGTCACATCCATCTTCATCACATCTCATCCATTCACATCTACCCATATCCACATCACATCCATTCACATCACATCTCATCCATTTACATCTACCTAGATCCACATCACATCACATCACATCTCATCCATTCACATCTCCCTAGATCCACATTCATCCACCTTACATCTCATCTATCCATTCACATGACATCACATCCATTCAGATATCATCACATCACATTCACATCACATCCATTCAGATATCATCACATCACATTCACATCCATTCACATCTCATCGCATCCATTTAGATATCATCACATCACATTCACATCACATTCACATCCATTCATATCTCATCGCATCCATTCAGATATCATCACATCACATTCACATCCATTCACATCTCATCGCATCCATTCATATGTCATCACACCCATTCACATCTCATCACACCCATTCACATCCGTAACACCCATTCACATCTATCACACCCATTCACATCCATCACATTCATTGCATCCACATCACATCACATACATTCCATCCACATCTATCCTTATCACATCACATTCATTCCATCCATATCACATCACATCCACATCTATCCATATCTCATCACATCCATTCACATCTCATCACATTCATCCACATCCATCCATTCATTCACATTCACATCTATCCACATCCATCCATTCATTCACATACACATCTATCACTTCACATCTCATTCTCACCCATTTACATCACATCACACCCATTCACATCTCATTCACATCTCATTCACAACCACATCCACATCCATTTACATCACATCACATCTTATCCACATCTCACCACATCCACATCCACATCCACATCCACATCCACAACCATTTACATCACATCACATCTCATCCACATCTCATCACATCCACATCCACATCCACATCCATTTACATCACATCACATCTCATCTGAATCTCATCACATCCACATCCACATCCATTTACATCACATCACATCACATCCATTTACATCACATCACATCTCATCCACATCTCATCACATCCACAGCCACATCCAACATCGCATCTTATCCACATCTCATCACATCCACTCACATCTTATCACATCCCATCTGAATCTCATCACATCCACATCCACATCCATTTACATCACATCACATCTCATCCACATCTCATCACATCTCATCACATCCACAGCCACATCCATTTACATCACATCGCATCTCATCCACATCTCATCACATCCACTCACAACTTATCACATCCCATTCACATCTTATCACATCGTATTCACATCGCATTCACATCTTATCACATCACATTCATATCTTATCATATCACATTCACATCTTATCACATCATCTTTACATCTCCTCTTATCACATTCACATCACATCTACTCACATTGCATCCATTTACATCCCGTCACATTCATTTGGCTCTACATCACACACCAATTCTTTGTAGAGGAAATAGTAAAAAACAAGTGAATTATCAATGAATTCAATGTTTTTGGCTCTGGGGAGGAGTAGAGTAACAGTGCATAAAACACTATTAACCTTTAAAAAGGGGGAGGCTTCTATTTATAGGAAAAAGTGATCCTCTAGCCAAGCAAACTGATTCTAGAATTTTCCAGATCAGTTTGGCCACTTTCTGACCATTTTTTTGTCAGTTTAGCTTATTTTTGGTTCTAAGTTGAAACAGGAGAGGAGAGATGAAAATATCTCATTATTTGTGAGTTTAAAACTCATCCACACATGTGAAATAGGTGCCTCCTTCATGAGGAGAATTCCCCACACTGAGGTGTCAAAAATGCATCATTTCCTCTAAATATCTCTTCTTTTATAACTAATAACATTGTCTTCATCTTATGTGAGTATTTACTCATTTTTAGGAGATTTTTCTTTTATTCTTCAATTTATCTCCTCCCTACATTTAGATTAATCTTATTGGTTCATAGGAGCCTTAATCCAAAATTTTGAGAAATTCTGGACCCTCAGGCTAAGGTCCTTTTTACCTATTTTCAATTTATTCCAATTGTACACTGGAAAGTTCTTTTTGAATTTTTGTTTCAGGGAAAATCATTTTAATAAGAAGAGATATTTTTTCATCCAAAGATATCTAGAATTTGAATTATCTCTCTCTAGAATATTTTCTCTCTCTAGGCCAATACAGATAGAAACAAGATTTGTTATTATTCTGAAAAGGGGATTGATTACAGGGGGAGAAAATGGACATCTTGAGGAGCTAGGGGAGGAATCTTACACAAAGAGAAGCTAGTTAATACACAAGCCTCACCAACAACTCGTAAATCCATCCACCCAAACTCAGAAAAGGGAAATAAGATAATGTTGAACCCTTACCATCCATCTCTCAAAAATCTTGGATTCCCAAATGCATTTAAACATTGGAATCTACCTTGGGAAGGGGGAAGCAAAGGATGATTCCACTTTAGCAGAACTTATTTTTCACTAAGAGAGGCCTCACATGTAGCTTCTTCATCAAGTTGACCCTTATCTCCATAGGTTTTGTATGATGAACCCACATCCCCTCCAAAAGAAGAACCCATAGTCCTAATTAGGTCTTATGAGAGTCCTTTGCCAGCATTACAACTAGATGTCAACTACTATGGTTCCAACCTACATCATCCTCAAGGAAGATGGACAAATTTACTTCAAAAGGCTTACATCACCCTTCGAGAAGTCCATGGATGATGAGAAGCAGAAAGGGGAGTATACAACCAACTTCTATATTTGTATCCCTAAATAAAATTTTTCTCCATGACAACTTATGTTCATGCAAAGTGCGAGGGGAAAATATTACTCCCACAAAAATAGTAAATATTAAAACCATAATAACACATACAACAAATGCATACCACATATTTCACAAAAAAAAACCCTAAAAAAGATGAAGAGTTGAGCACACAATAATACAAAGAGAATGCATGAAAGCACAAGGTTTTTAGAACTCCTTTGTCTAATGTACAAGCCTTGCACAATGGATCTCACTTGATGTGACACCAACGCACCAATTCTGGATCCGAATTGTCAAGAATGGTATTATCAAAGAGTGTCTAGCATACTACCTTTCTAAACACACTTGCATTACTTTTTTGCACCCTTAGGAGAGGATTCCATCCCATGCCTCCATGCCATACCTGTAAACAACATATGCTTCTTGCCACGTCCCACCTTTTTTAGCAATGTAGAACGTATTTTTAATGTTATGGGACAACTTTACTCTAGTCCATGTAGGGAGTAACACCAGAAAGGCATGATGACCTAAGTGTTCTTTACGTGATGGACCTAACCAAGTAAGAACACCCCAAGAGGAGGTAATGGAGAAATGTAGGCAAGAGTGTTTCCTTGCGCTCATCCCCCCACTTCATGAAGTGTTCTTACCAACACCATGTCTATTCAGGGTAGCAACAGTAGGCAAGTTTATATATGATCTCCAAGGCATAAGATGCTTGACCAACCTACTTGTAGTACCTATGCCCTTTCATAGACAAAATGCACAAAGACCATTGTTTTCCCATCTAGTCAAAGGTTATGTTTGAGGAAACCCAAGCAAGGGGGAAAATCAACCTAGTGACGTTGAATAAGAGGACGCTTATGAGATATGGCTATCTAACAATGAGCTTGCTAGATGAGTTTTATTTATGGGCTATTGAGGTGCAATTGTGTGGACTAGATCCATATTTACAACTTGGAGGACGTGCAACCTCGATATGGACTAGATTGTTTCACTTGCTTAGGTGTATCCTAACTTACTCTCAACTCTAAAATTGTTCTTGAAATCATTACATGTCTTAATAAAACTAAAAAGACCTTATGATTGGGTAAAATTTTAATTCTAATTTCCACTTTAAAAAAAATTTAAGGCCATATTCATTTTTAGACTTAGTAATGCCCCTACCTATCCATGATTGACCTTAAAATATGCCAATGGAGTATATGCCAAGTAATCTCAATCAGCTTTTTTAGTGACCTTTATCTTAGTTGTAAGTGAGAAAAAAAATGCATTAGGAAGGGAGGAGGCATGTTAACCCTCATTGGAGGCCTTGCCACCTCCAGCGTCGACGCCATCCACTGGCAACTGTCACTTCATTTGGCCATTGTGGCATTAGAAATGCTAATATTGTATATTTTGCATGTGTGATAATCTCTTGTGTATGAAAGGCACACCACGAGATTGATTATTAAGATTGCATGCTTAGATTAAGTGTTTTTCGAGTGCGTATGGCCCTCCGTTTTTTAATTCGCAGGCATTCATGGCTGCAAGAGGTCTTAAAGTTGCCATTGGGTGTATGTATGCAAATTGAGATCACTGGTTATGACCATTTGGGTGCAATATAGTACCGTGCAAACAATACATTAGTTTGTGTAGGTCAAACAAGAGTATTGTATTTGTGGTAAAATTTTGTTGTAGACAAGATGTCAAATGATGGAATAAACCAGATTGTTGTAGAGAAGCTTGATAAGAAGAACTTCCATGCTTAGAGGTTTAGATTGACAAATTTCATGATGGGAAAAGGTTACAGGACTACATTGAAGGTGAACATGAGGAGGCACCAGAGATACCATAGATTAATCCAATTACTGCAACTATAAAAAAATTCAAGGATTGGAATCAAGAAGCAAGTAAAATTATGTATTGGCTTTCTATTAGTATACATTACACCATCATTGGGAATATACAAGATGCCAAGTCACCTAAGGAGGCATGGGACACCTAGGTGAAGCTGTATGAAACTAACACTAGGACACGAAAGATTCAGTTGAAGAATGAGCTTCATACTGTGGAGAAGAAAAATATGTCTATGAATGATTATCCCTTGAAGGTCAAGGGCATTATGGAATCCCTTGCATCTATCGGTGTTTTTATTGACGATGATGATAAGGTGGAAGTGTGTCTACGTGGTCTCGGGCCACAATACAAGGCATTCAAGATGTCTATTCAAACTTAGGAGAACATTCCCAACTTCACAGATTTGGTGTCAATGCTGATCATTGAAGAGAAGAATTTGGGTGAAGATCAATAGTCTTCACAAAACAAAAACAGTTTAGAGCAATAGGCCTTCTATTCAAATGCAGGTAGAGGATGAGTTAGAGGTCATGGATGTGGCTAAGGTGGTGGTTGAACAGGTAACCAGAATAATTATGGTCCTAGTAGCAACAATATGAGGATTCGCAACAACAAAAAATAGGAGGAAGAGGCCAGTTTAGATGTAGGGGGAGTGAAAGAGGTCATGGTAATTGGCAAAGGCAACATAATGATACACGAGGTTGTTTTTACTATGGTAAGCATGGGCATGTGCAGGCAGAGTGCTATAAGAAGCAAAGTGATGCGAAATGGAAAAGTGCAGCAAAATAACTATGCATCCTCCAGCAAAAATAATGAGGACAATGAGAGATTGTTTGTTATGCAACATGTGGTTAATGCTGTGTTTGGAAATGATATTGCAACATGTAAGGATGATGTATGGTATGTTGATTCAGGTGCTTCAAACCACATGATAAGTCATGGTGAGTGGTTGAAGGAAATGAAGAGTCTTGAAAGACTAGGTTTTGTTGAAATAGGGGATGACACTACTCATGTTGAAGATGTGCCATTGTCTATGCGGGATGGAAAGGTGAAGTACCTTTCAAATGTGCTTCATGTTTCAAACATTACAAAGAATCTGATTTCAATTGACCAGATGATTGAGTAGGGTTTGCAGATTTGGTTTAATCCTGATGGCTGTTATGTATAAGACTTTAAAGATAAGTACAGGTTGTTGAGACATCGAGCTCGTCAGATGTAGGGGGGAAGAGAGCTTGAGCTCTTGCAAGCACACACACACACTCACAAAACCCTAATAGAGAACACACAAGGTGAGAGGCTGAAATCTTCTTCTTCTCTACTCAACACTCAACACACCATATACCCGAATAAGAGTACACATAATATGAAAGGTACTCAACCAATACATACACGGGTTCTCTATAGTGTGAACCCGACTAAATGAGCTGGCGCTACAACTATGCTAGTCTCTAGAATGGCTGTCACACACAGCCTGTCATCCCACTGGCCGCATATCACCCAAGATCTCACCAACCATGCCAGTGGTGTAAATGTGGGGCCTATCCCCCAGGCGTGTCATCAGTGGCCACCGCCTCACTAGACGACCTCGATGTCTCAACACTCCCCCTCGAGCTCAACTCCATCTCATGTACACCAAGCGAAGCCCTGAATCTGCGGAGCTTCTCTGTGCCCAATGCTTTGGTGAAGATGTCAGCTACCTGATCCTCTATGCTGACATAAACAAGGTCAAGGTCTCCTGCCAAGACCTTCTCTCTGACAAAGTGGTAGTGGACCTCTATGTGCTTCGTACGAGCATGAAAGACTGGGTTCCTGGCCAACTGTATACTGCTAATGTTGTCATAGAAAATGACAACTTGTCTATCCACTGATAGACCCAAATCTACAAGTAGCTTTCTCAACCAAGCTACCTCACATGCTGCCATAGCAGCTCCTCTGTACTCGGCCTCTATACTCGGCCTCTGTACTCGATAGAGCAACCGTAGGCTGCTTCTTGCTGCTCCAAGTCACAGCAGCACTCCCCAAAGAAAGCATGAATCCACTGGTAGATCTTCTATCTGAGATACTACCAGCCCAATCAGCATCTGTGTACCCATGTACACATATCTCTGTCCCAGTCTCATAGAATAGTCCACAATGCAAAGTAGACTTCACATACCTCACTATGCGTCTCACTGCATCCAAATGCGGTTTTCGTGGAACCTACATAAACTGACTCACCAACCCAACAGCATAGCTCAAATCTGGTCTGGTGATCATCATGTAGATCAAACTTCCTACTATGCACCTATACATAGTAGGATCCTCCAAGATCTCTCCTGAATCTGCACTCAACTTGCCATTCTGATCCAATGGCACAGAAATAGGCTTACGGCTTGTCATACCATACTTGGACAACATGTCCAAGCCATACTGTCTCTGCAGTAATGCAATACCATGTGGTGACCTAATCAACTCAATGCTCAAGAAATATCTGAGCTCCCCCAGATCCTTCATCTCAAACTTCTGGCTTAGCAAGATCTTTACATCAAAGATCTCTGCATCATGGTCCCCCGTAATGATCAAGTCATCTACATAGATGACAACAAGCACAACTCCTCTATCACCATGTCTCACATACAATGAGAAATCTGCATTGGCTACATGAAAGCCAATAGTGACAAGATATTCAAAAATCTTGTCAGACCATGCTCTTGGTGCTTGCTTTAAGCCATACAAGGTTTTCTTCAACCTGAAAACATGCTCGGGGTGACCACATCCTCATAACCAGGTGGCTGCCAACAGATACACCTCGTCTTGCAAATCCCCATGCAAGAATGCATTCCTTACATCCATCTAATGTAAAGACCATTGCTTTGACGCAGCCACTGCTATCACAACTCTCACCGTTGCCATCTTAGCAATTGGGCTGAAAGTTTTCTCATAATCAATCCCATATGTCTGCGCATATCCTTTGGCTACCAATGTAGCCTTGTACCTGTTTATGCTTCCATCACTGTTATGTTTAACTTTGTACACCCACTTGCATCCAATGGCTTTCTTGCCTTCAGGCAATTGCACTAAATCCCAAGTTTCATTTCCATATAGTGCATCCATCTCCTCATCCATGGCTTTCTCCCAACACACATTTCCAACAGCCTCATCAATGCATGTGGGCTCTACAACCTACACAACCTTTGCCATATATGCATAGTGATGTGCCACATAACCATCATATGTAAATCTCTGCACAGGGTTCTTCACTCTCCCTGATCTTCGCAGCTTCTCATTCATGGCTTCCATAGCCTTCTTTACACCAGGTGTTCTCATAGCTGGGATCCCAAGCTCCTCATCAAGGCTCATATCTGAGCCACTAGACTCTCCATCAACATGAGAATGCCCTGCAGAAATGTCAGGCATACCAAGGGGCTCAACCACTTTTTCTTTTCCTTTACGTGATGTAGTAATCACATTTGCAGGTCTGGTATTATGATGCAGCCTGCCACTCCATGGTCTATCAATAGACCCACTAGATGAGGACTCTCCTGGTCCACTCAAAGACTGTGATTGCTGACCTGCATTTTGTGCAACCACACTTCCACTCACATCAGCCCCAACAGCTTCTTTTTCAGCAACATACCAGCTGCTCATCTCATCAAACACAACATCCTTGCTTACCCTCAACTCATGTGTAGCAGGGTTATAACACCTGTATCCCTTTTGCTCAAGGGAATATCCAATAAACACACATTTTTTAGCTTTCGGATCCAGCTTAGTTCTCAGCTCATCTGGCACATGCACATGTGCAATGTATCCAAAGACTTTCAGATGAGACAAATCTGGTTTTCTGCCAGTAAACCTCTCCTCTGGAGTTACATCATGTATGGCTGCAGTTGGAGTCCTGTTCATGATGTATACTGCTGTAGAAACAGCCTCAACCCAATAGCAATGCAGCATATTCTTCTCTTCCATCAATGCTCGCGCAATCTCTGCAATGTGCCTGTTTTTTCGCTCAGCAACTCCATTTTGCTGCGGAGTGTATCTGCATGTGAACTCTCTCCGAATACCATTCTTCTTCAAAAATTCAGAGAACTCATTGGAGAAGTATTCTCCCCCTCCATCTGACCTTAGGCACTTGACATATTTCCCTGTTTGCTTTTCAACCAAAACTTTGAAATTCTGAAAGTGAGTGAACACCTCACTCTTCTCTTTCATGAAATATACCCACACTTTCCTTGTGTGGTCATCAATGAAAGTCACATAATACCTGCAGCCTCCCATAGATATGGTCTTCGTAGGACCCCATACATCTGAATGCACAACATCTAGTACATTTCTGCTCACATATCTGTAACGTGGAACACATGCTTTGTTTGCTTCCCAAATTGGCATGCTTCACATATTTTTTGCATACCTTCCACTTTAAATTTTGGCAGCCCTGTCACAATTCCTTTTGTCTGCATAGACTTCAATCTTTGCACATTTACATGTCCAATTCTTTTATGCCATATGTCTGTGTCTGCAACAATTCTTGGACCATTTGCAAACATCGCAGCACTCATTTCAGGCATGTCTACATTTAATGTAAACATTCTGCCCACTCTGTTGCCTTTTGCAACCAACCTGCACTTCTCTTTGAAATCTTCAACATAACACCCATCAGGGTTAAGCCGAACTTGCAAACCCTGCTCAATCATCTGGCCAACTGAAACCAGATTCTTTGTTATGTTCGGTACATGAAGTACATCTGCAAGGTACTTCACTTTGCCATCCTGCATAGATAATGGCACATCTCCAACGTGGGCAATTGGATGAGTAGTGTCATCCCCTGTTTCCACAAAACCTGGTCTTTTCGGGTTTTTCATCTCCTTGAACCACTCCCCATGACTCGTCATGTGGTTCGAAGTGCCTGAATCCACATACCATACATTATCTTTTTGCGCTGCATCAACATTTTCAGACATGGCATTCACGACATGCTGCATAACAAACAACCTCTCATTATCCTCATTATTTCTGCTTGAGGATGCATAGTTGTTTTGCTGCACTTTTCCATTTTGCATGTCAGCTTGCTTCTTATAGCATTCTGCCTGCACATGTACAGGCTTACCATAATAATAACATGTCAGCTTGCTTCTTATAGCATTCTGCCTGCACATGTACAGGCTTACCATAATAATAACATTATATTGCCTTTGCCAATTTCCACGGCCTCTTTGACTCCCCCTGCCTCTGAATTTGCCTCTTCCACCTACGTGTTGTTGTTGTTGTTGATTCTGGGGCTGTTGTTGTTGCTACTGCTACTGGCCATAATTTTGATTACCTATTCGGCCACCTCCTTGACCGCGTCCACGGCCTCCTCTACCTCGTCCTCTTCCTGAACTCGTGTAGAAGGCCTGTTGTTGCAATGTTTGCAAATGGTTCTGGAGTTGTTGCTGCAGATACAAACATTTGGCATAAGAGAATTGGGCATGTAAATGTGCAAAGAATGAAGTCTATGTAGACTAAAGAAATTGTGACAGGGCTGCCTAAGTTTAAAGTTTAAGGTATGCAAAAACTATGTGAAGCATGTCAATTTGGAAAGCAAACAAAGCATGTTTTTCTATATGACAAAAATGTGAGCAACAGTGTACTAGATGTTGTGCATTCATATGTATGGGATCCTACGAAGACTATGTCTATGGGTGGCTTCAAGTACTACGTAACATTCATTGATGACCACACCATGAAAGTGTGGGTGTATTTCATGAAGGAGAAGAGTGAAGTGTTCACTCATTTTTAAAATTTTAGAGTGATGGGCTGAAAAACAAACAGGAAAGCATGTGAAGTGCCTAAGGTTAGATGGAGGGGAAGAATACTTCTCCAATGAGTTCTCTGAACTCTTGAGAAAGAATGGCATTTAGAGACAATTTACATGTAGATACACTCCGCAACAAAATGGAGGTGCTGAGCAGAAAGTCATGGACATTGCAGAGATAGCACATGCATTAATGGCATAGAAGAATATACCACATAGCTATTAGGTTGAGGCTGTGTCTACAGCAGTAGTTTATATCATGAACACAACTTCTACTAGAGCCATACATGATTTAATTCCAGAGGAGAAGTTTATTGGTAAGAAACCTGATTCGTCTCACTTGAAAGTTTTTGGATGTATTGCATGTGCCATATGAGTTATGTACTAAGCTAGATCCAATGGTAGAAAAATATGTCTTTTTCGGGTATTAATTTGAGAAAAAGAGATATAGATGCTATAATCTTGGTGCACATGAATTGAGGGTAAGTAGGATGTTGTATTTGATGAGAAGAGTAGTTGGTATGTTGCTGAAAAAGATGTTGGGGTTGATGTAACTGGAAATGTGGTTGCACATAATACAAGTTAGTAATCATAGTCTCATTGAGTACTAGGAGAGTCCTCATCCAGTGGTTCTATTAAACCATGAAGTGGAAAGGTGCATCATAATACTAGTCCTGGAAATGTTGTTAGTACATCACATAAAGGCAAAGAGAAAGTGGTTGAGCCCCTCGGTATGCTTGATATTTTTGTAGGGCATTCTCTTGACGGAAAGTTTAATGGCTTGGAGATGAGCCTTGATGTAAGATTCCTTCCTCTTGCTTTTGAGGTGTGCATGTGTAAAAACCTCCCCTTTTGATCTTATAATTATTCCCCTCTCTGAAATAAAAGAAAGATCCTGTTTTACCCTGTTTTGGTCTAGAGAGAGAAAATATCTAGAGAGAGGTAATTCAAAATTGAGATATTTTTAGATATAAAAATCCTTCTAGTGTCTAAAATGGTTTCCCCTGAAACAGATATTCAAAAAGAAATTTTCAATGTGCAATTGGAATAAATTGAATCCAGGTAAAAAGGACCTTAGTCTAAGAGTCCAGATTTTCTAAAATTTTTGAATTAAGGTTCCTATGGACCAATTAGATTAATCTAAATGTAGAAAGGAGATAAATTGAAAAATAAAAGGAAATGCCCCCAAAAATGAGTAAATACTCACAGAAGATGAAGAGTTGACTAAGGACAAGGTTATAAGTTAAAAAAGAAGAGATATTTAGAGAAATGATGCATTTTTGACACCTCAGTGTGGGGGAATTCCTCTCATGAAAGAGGCACCTATTTCACATGTGTGGTTGAGTTTTAAACTCACAAATAATGAGATATTTTTATCTCTCCTCTCTCCTGCTTCAACTAGATCCAAAAAGTAAGCTAAACTGACCTAAAAATGGTTAAAAATTGACCAAACTGATCTGGAAAATTCTAGAATCAGTTTGCTTGGTTAGAGGCTCACTTTTTCCTATAAATGAAGCCTCTCCCTTTGTAAATGGTTAATAGTGTTTTATGCACTGTTACTCTACTCCTCCCCAGAGCCCAAAACAATGAATTTATTGATAATTCATTAGTTTTTGACCATTTCCTCTTCAAAAGAATTGGTGGCCACTCTTGTTGCAAACAAGAGTAGATCCCTCAAGCCATCAAGCCAAAGGAAAGCTCACAAAATTTCATGTAAGCTAGAAATCCTACTTTTTCTTTATTCCATTTGGTTATCTAATTTTTGTTTTCTTTAAAATGAAAAATGATGCTATGCCTTGTTGGAAAGGCTTTCCCCCTCTCTTCATTCTTGAATTCAGCCTTTCTTTATCCTAGATGAGTAATCAAATTGTTAGAATTAAACTTTTCATATTCTTTCTCTTTTAAAAGTGGAATTTGATTAGTTTAGAATGCTTTAAACCATTTGGGATAATTTTTAAGTAACTTGAGGATAGAAAAAATTGAAAAATGGTCAGCCATACAAAGGAGGTTATGGTAAAATTTTCTTAAGTTTTGTGAAATAAGTTTTATCTTTTATTATTAAAAAGAGTAATCCCCACCGCTTGTATATTCTAAAAGTGTTATTTTTATTATATGCATAGAAAAATGCATATTAGAAATATTTTTATAATAAAAGTGTTATTTTCAATAGAATTATTTTCTATGCATAGAAAGATGCATATTGGGAATATTTTGATTACAAAAGTGTTACTTTCATCAAAATTGATTTTTATGCATAAATAGATGCATAAAAGAATTTTTTTAATTGTAAAGTGTTACTTTCATCAGAATTGATTTTTATGCATAAAAAGATGCATAAAAGAATTTTTCAATTACAAAAGTGTTAATTTCATCAAAATTATTTTTTATGAATAAATAGATGCATAAAAGAATTTTTTTAATTATAAAAGTGTTACTTTCATTAAAATTGAATTTATGCATAAATAGATGCATAAAAGATTTTTTTAAAAGTGTTTCTTTCATCAAATTTTGATTTAATGCATAGAAAGATGCATAAAGAAATTTATTTTTATTTTAAAAGAGTTATCCTCATCAATTTTGATTTATGCATAGAAAGATGCATAAAGAAATTTATTTTTATTTCAAAAGAGTTATTCTCATCAATTTTGATTTTATGCAGAGAAAGATGCATAAAGAAATTTATTTTTATTTCAAAAGAGTTATTCTCATTAAAATTGAATTTATGCATAGAAAGATGCATAAAAGATTTAATTTTATTTCAAAAGTGTTATTCTCCTTAAAATTGAATTTATGCATAAATAGATGCATAAACGAATTTTTATAAAAGTGTTATTTCCCACTGAAGTTGTTCTTATGCATAAATAGATGCGTAAAGAATCTTTATATCAAAAATAAGAATTCTCTTACAT
The DNA here is from genome assembly GCF_041138505.1 of Cibotium barometz. NCBI lineage: Eukaryota > Viridiplantae > Streptophyta > Polypodiopsida > Cyatheales > Cibotiaceae > Cibotium > Cibotium barometz. Next base: position 28,057,528 of record NC_141090.1, read on the forward strand.
TCTATAAATAGATGTGATAAGATGTGATATAAATCAGATAGATGAGAATGAATAGAGGATGGATGTGATGAGAATAGAAGTGATGAGAATGAAAGGTAAATAGATGTGATGAGATGGGATGCGAATTAGATAGATGGGAATGAATGGATGGATGGATGTGATGAGAATAGAAGTGATGAGAATGAGAGGTAAGTAGATGTGATGAGATGGGATGCAAATCAGATAGATGGGAATGAATGGATGGATGGATGTGATGAGATGGGATGCAAATCAGATAGATGGGAATGAATGGATGGATGGATGTGATGAGAATAGAAGTGATGAGAATGAGAGGTAAATAGAAGTGATGAGAATGAGAGGTAAATAGATGTGATGAGATGGGATGCAAATCAGATAGATGGGAATGGATGGGATGGGGGGATGGATGGATGGATGGATGTGATGGATGTGATGAGAATGAGAGATAAATAGATGTGATGAGATGGGATGCAAATCAGATAGATGGGAATGGATGGATGGATGTGAATGGATGGATGTGATGAGAATGAGAGGTAAATAGATGTGATGAGATGGGATGCAAATCAGATAGATGGGAATGAATTGATGGATGGATGTGATGAGAATAGAAGTGATGAGAATGAGAGGTAAATAGATGTGATGAGATGGGAAAGAATGAATGGATGGATGCAATAAGAATAGGAGTGATGAGAATGTGAGGTGAATATATGTGATGAGATGTAATGCGAATCAGATAGATGGGAATGAATGGATGGACGGATGCGATGAGAATAGGAGTGATGAGAATGTGAGGTGAATAGATGTGATGAGATGTAATGTGAATCAGATAGATGGGAATGAATGGATGGATGGATGGATGGATGGATGTGATGAGAATAGAAGTGATGAGAATGAAAGGTAAATAGACGTGATGATATGTGATGCGAATCAGATAAATGTGAATGAATAGATGAGATGTGATGTCATGTGAATCAGGATGTAAATGAATGATATAGGATGTGAATGAATGTGATAACATGTGAATCGAGATGTGAATGAACGATAAGGGACATGAATGAATGTGTTAGAATGTGAATCGGGATGTGAATGAATGAGATGTGATAAGATGAGATGTAATCTGGATAGATGTTAATGTATGTGAAGTGATGAGATGTATGGGTAGATGCAAGTAGATGTGATCTGATGAGGATAAATGAGGAAATAAGTGATGAGATAGAAAAAGATGTGATTAGAAGAGAATGGGAATACTTATGAAATGAATGTGGATTGATATGTGGGTAATGTGGATTGATGTGTATGGATGAGTGGATAATGTGGATTGATGTGTATGGATGAGGGATAATGTCGATTGATGTGGATGATGCGGATGGATGTATGGATGATATGGATTGATGTGTGAATAATGTGGATTGACGTGAATGGATATATGGATGATGTGGATTGGTATGGATGATGTGGATGGATGTATGGATGATGTGGATTGATGTGTGGATGATGCGATTGCATGTGATTTGATGTGGGAATGATGTGATGTGATAGGAATCGATGAAAAAAAATGTGGGAAGATGAGAAAAGATGGGGACTAATGTGAAAGGATGTGGAGTGATGAGAAAAAATGGAAATATTGTTGGAACTGTATTTGTATGTGAAATTTGTTTTTAAATGGCTGTTTTATGTCAAGAATGCTGGGGAAGCATTTTGACCATCTTGTGAATGAGGTCGTGGAGACCTATCTGTTAAAGTTGCAAGCTGACAAAGAGTGTAGGATTCATCCCTCCGGCTTTTGAGGTGTGTAGGTGTAAGAACCTTCCCTTTTGATCTTATAACTATTCCCCTCTCAGAAATAAAAGAAAGATCATGTTTTTACCCAGTTTTGGCCTAGAGAGAGAAAATATTTTAGAGAGAGATTATTAAATTTTTAGATAATTTTGGCTAGAAAATATCTCTTCTTATTAAAATAAATTCCCCTAAAACAGAAGTTCAAAAAGAAATTCAGAAGGTGCATTAGAAATAAATTATAATCTGTTCAAAAGGCCTTAGCCTAAGGGTCCACATTTTCTGAAAATTTTAGATTTAGGTCCTGAGGGGCCAATTAGATTGATCCAAATGTAGGGAGGAGATAAATTGAAGAAATAAAGAAAATCCCCCCAAAAATGAGTAAATACTCACATAAGATGAAGAGTTGACTAAGGACAAGGTTATTAAAGAAGAGGTATTTAGAGAAATGATGCATTTTTGACACCTCATTGTGGGGGAATTCCCATCACGAAGGAGGCGCCTATTTCACATGTGTGGTTGAGTTTTAAACTCACAAATAATGAGATATTTTCATCTCTCCTCTCTCTTGCTTCAACTAGATCCAAAAAGTAAGCTAAACTGACCTAAAAATGGTTAAAAATTGACCAAACTGATCTGGAAAATTCTAGAATCAGTTTACTTGGTTAGAGGCTCACTTTTTCCTATAAGCCTCCCCCTCTGTAAATGGTGAATAGTGTTTTATGCATTGTTACTCTACTCCACCCCAGAGTCAAAAACATTGAATTTATTAATAATTCATTAGTTTTTGACCTTTTCCTCTTCAAAAGAATTGGTGGCCACTCTTGTTGCAAACAAGAGTAGATCCCTCAAACCATCAAGCCAAATGAAAGATCACAGAAATTCATGTAAGCTAGAAATCCTACTTTTTCTTTATTCTACTTTATTGTTTTCTGATTTGATTCCTTTAAAGTGAAAATGGATACTATGCCGTGCTCCGAAGGTTTTCCCCCTCTCTTAATTCTTAAATTTAGCCTTTCTCTTTATCCTAGATGAGTAATCAAATTGTTAGAATTAAACTTTTCATATTGTTTCTCTTTTAAAAGTGTAATTTGATTAGTTTAGAATGCTTTAAACCATTTGGGATAATTTTTAAATAACTTGAGGATAGAAAAATTTGAAAAATGGTCAGCCATACAAAGGAGGTTATGGCAAAATTTTCTTAAATTTTGTGAAATAAGTTTTATCTTTTATTATTCAAAAAGTCTAGATGGAAGTACTGCAATTATATGGATTCCCTGACTTTCTTGAGGCCTAGACATGATGGTATTTACCTTATAGTTTTGAGGACCGTGACTACCCGTATATACCGAGGGTATAACTTCAAGTCTTTATTGGCAGTATATACAAGTAAATCTAAGATCTTGAAAGTATAAGCTAAAATGTTGTCCAGATGACGAATTCGAATGTAGTTGATATGATTTTAAAATTTTGGTTGAGAATTGATGAGTTAAATTGGATTTTGATTGAAAAATAATGACTCCTGAATTTTGATTGAAATGTATTAAACTGAGCAAAATCACAATGAGGATGAATGGGACGAGTCCCTTTGATGATGTTCGTAGTAGCTGGAATGACGTTAATGACTTCACCAAATCACTATGAGATTAGTGGATTGTGCTGGGCAGATTGCTCCTGTTAACACTTGACCCAGTGGATCAAGTTAAGGGGTGTCAAATAAAAAATCTGTAAAATTAAAAATTACCATGGAGGACAGTTCAGATAGAAATTTTGGTCTAATGGACTATTGTGATAAGGATTTGAATGTTATGATCTGAGTGAATTGTTATCTGATGATGAGTTTTATATAAGGGATCTTTATCCTAGGATTCTGTTGGGTTCTCCAGACTATAGGAACCCTAGAATCAGTTGGATCTTAGGGAAAAGAGTTCTCCTCTGATTTTGCGCGAGATGAGGACATCTCGCGTTTTTTAAGTGGGGTAGGATGTAAGATTCCTCCCTCCGGCTTTCTAGGTGTGCAGGTGTAAGAACCTTCCCTTCTGATCTTATAACTATTCCCCTCTTGGAAATAAAAGAAAGATCCTGTTTGGCTTAGAGAGAGAAAATATTCTAGAGAGAGGTTATTCAATTTTTAGATATTTTTGGATGGAAAAAATCTCTTCTTATTAAAATAAATTTTCCTGAAACAGAAGTTCAAAAAGAAATTCAGAAGGTGCATTAGAAATAAATTATAATCTATTCAAAAGGCCTTACCCTAAGGGTCCACATTTTCTTAAAATTTTAGATTAAGGTTCTGAGGGACCAATTAGATTAATCCGAATGTAAGGAGGAGATAAATTAAAGAAATAAATAAAATCCCTCCAAAAATGAGTAAATACTCACATAAGATGAAGAGTTGACTAAGGATCAGGTTATTAGTTTTTTTTAAAAAAATATTAGAGAAATGATGCATTCTTGACACCTCACTGTGGGAAAAATCCCCTCATGAAGGAGGCACCTATTTCACATGTGTGGGTGAGTTTTAAACTCACAAATAATGAGATATTTTCAGCTCTCCTCTCTCCTGCTTCAACTAGATCCAAAAAGTAAGCTAACTGAGTCCCTAAAAATGGTCAAAAATTGACCAAACTGATCTGGAAAATTCTAGAATCAGTTTGCTTGGTTAGAGGCTCACTTTCTCTTATAAATGAAGCCTCCCCCTTTGTAAAGGATGAATAGTGTTTTATACACTGTTACTCTACTCCACCCTAGAGCCAAAAACAGTGAATTTATTAATAATTCATTAGTTTTTTAACTTTTCCTCTTCAAAAGAATTGGTGACCACTCTTGTTGCAAACAAGAGTAGATTCCTCAAACCATCAAGCCAAAGGAAAGCTCACAGAAATTCATGTAAGCTAGAAAGCCTACTTTTTCTTTATTCTATTTTATGGTTTTCTGATTTTTGCTTCTTTTAAATTGAAAATGGATGCTATGCCTTGCTGGAAAGGCTTTCCCTCTCTCTTCATTCTTCAATTCAGCCTTTCTTTATCCTAGATGAGTAATCAAATTGTTAGAATTAAACTTTTCATATTCTTTCTCTTTTAAAAGTGGAATTTGATTAGTTTAGAATGCTTTAAACCATTTGGGATAATTTTTAAGTACCTTGAGGATAGAAAAAATTAAAAAATGGTCAGCCATACAAAGGAGGTTATGGCAAAATTTTCTTAAATTTTATGAAATAAGTTTTATCTTTTATTATTAAAAAGAGTAATTCCCACCGTTTGTGTATTCTAATTTAAGTGTTATTTTCATTCTAGGCATAGAAAAATGCATAGTAGAAATATTTTTATTATAAAAGTGTTATTTCCTTTAAAATTAAATTCTATGCATAGAAAGATGCATATTGGATAATTTCTTTTTATTATAAAAGTGTGATTTCCATTAGATTAAAATTCTATGCATAGAAAGATGCATATTTGATAATTTCTTTTTATTATAAAAGTGTGATTTCCATTAGATTAAAATTCTATGCATAGAAAGATGCATATTTGATAATTTCTTTTTATTATAAAAGTGTGATTTTCATTAGATTAAAATTCTATGCATAGAAAGATGCATATTTGATATATTTTTTATTTTTAAAAGTGTTATTATCATTAAATTTAAGTTCTATGCATAGAAAGATGCATATTTGGGAATATTTTTTTTATAAAAGTGTTACTTTCATCAAATTTTGATTTCATGCATAGAAAGATTTATAAAAAAATTTATTTGAAATTTATTTTTATTTCAAAAGAGTTATTCTCATTATTTTGATTTTATGCATAGAAAGATGCATAAAGAAATTTATTTTTATCTCAAAAGAGTTATTCTCATCAATTTCGATTTTATGCATAAAAAGATGCATAAAGAAATTTATTTTTATCTCAAAAGAGTTATTCTCATCAATTTTGATTTTATGCATAGAAAGATGCATAAAGAAACTTATTTTTATTTCAAAAGAGTTATTCTCATCAAAATTGATGCATAAACGGAGTTTTATAAAAGTGTTATTTCCCACTGAAGTTTTTCTTATGCATAAATAGACATCCCTCTTGGTTGGAAGGATGTATTTGGCTACCCTACAGTAACATTGGTTTGCACTAGAGTGGTTGGCTGGTAGCACTCTAGGTGATGAAAGTTGTGCTTAGGACTGGACCTTTGGATATCTGCACATAGCAATGTCATGGTTTCCCAATCTTTGACAGTGAGCACAATAGAGTAATCGCCTTGGTCTAGAGTGAGGGAATTTTGTGCTTGTGTGATTTTGTCTACAAATTGAGCACCAAATCTCTCTGGGGGTAAAGATGAGCATTCAGTGATGCTTATCTCCCATCCCTGACTTTTAATTTCTCTAAGATGACATTACTGAGATCTTCCACTCTCATATTGCCAACTTGCTTACTCTTGGCTCAAGTGTCTTGACGACTGAAGACTTGCGATGTTGCCACTACTAAAGCTCCCTTGGCATCTTCTAGTTCGGTAACTCAAGCATATTGTCCTCATATTCAATTGCCAGCTTACAACAAGTATCTAGAGTAGTTGGTCAGGATAACACTAGATAATAATGCATCTTATGATCTCTCAGAATCCTCTCCAGAAGCAAGGCAATAATTGATCACTGATCATTAGTTAGCCTTTCTCTCAACCTACATCTTGAATTCAAGTGCTTGAGCCAAGAAACATAATCCCACATGGACTCATTTTCCTTTTGCTTGATATTGTGGAGCTAAGCCATAGGGCCCCATCTATCACCACTTTTTCACTATGAACACATTTTTAAGTCGAGTGAAGTTGACTTTATCGTCCGGTTTTAAGGTTTGATACCATTGATGAGCCTTCCCTTCTAGGGTTAGACAAAAAGCATGTTTCATGGTTATATCACTCACTAGCCCACAAATTTCACAAGTGGATTCAAAAAGATCTACATGTTGGATTGGATCCCCATCCCCCAAGAATTTTGTCACAAGCTTTGAAATTATATGTGACTTGATTTGGGATGTTCTGGATTTGAGAGCACTACCTAGTTCCCTAACCATACTTCAACCCATTTCCACGGCAGCCATATTCAACAGATCTACACTTGTGACTGTATTTAGATCTATGTTGGGATCCAAAATTGGCCTCCGAGGAGCTACCCCCTACCTAGACCACGTCCTCTTCTTGGATAGGTTATTCTATTCAATTCAGGTCTATGTCTAGGTCTGGGTTGTTTCTCATTGCCTAGCTCATTGTTGTTAGCAGTCTCATTCCACCTTTGTTGGATTAGGAGTTCCATGCTCTACAAGAATGTGGGATCATTGATCATTTCTTGTATATCCTCTTTTGTATAGAGACGATCCTCATCTCCTACATGTGCCCTAGGTAGATAATCCTCCTCTTCTTGTATTTCAAGGTTTTCATCAGCCCTTGGTTCCTCATTGATGGGTTCTAGAGTTGGTATCACTCCTTCTACTATTCCCATCCACATCCTATCAATGGCATTTCTAGATGTTTCTAGTTCTTTATCACGTGGTCAAAACGGATGAAATCCTCCATTTCACCCTTTTTCTTCACATATAGAGCTCTTGTTTTCTTAAGCTCAATAGCCAAAATTTTTGCTCTACCTGGCAACCCTCTTCAAGTGGATTTTCATTTTCTCTAATGTGGGGAAGAAGACTTGACCTTTCCTAGTGGCACTTTCCTTATCCCTTCTAACCCTGGGGGTCATTCCACTAATCCTCACTATGTTAGCATTCCTGGGGCGAGGAGGTTGGGTTGGTGAATCTGATCTTACACTGTGTCCTGTGCTTGTTAATGGTCCCATGCCCACAAATTGTGCTTCATCTTTCAAGCCGTGGTGGGAGACCATAAAATCCCTTGGCCATATCAAATATTCCTTTGGATCTTGCTAGAGAAGAGGTTTTTAATTCCTCTCCAAGGATAGAGAATCTTAGTCCTTCTTCCATGATTCCTCGCTACTTCTTTCTATGGTGGTCAGATTGCTCCAAGCTGAAACACTTAATTAAGTGCTCACTGACTGGCCTGAGAGCCAACACTTTGTTGGTAGAAAGAACTTGGCTGATTTGATGCATTGTCGTCGGGGCTACGATCGTCTCCAATGAGTTTCATGGACCTCAAGTGCATGAGAATGTGTTTCAATATGCGAAATCATTACTCCAATTGTTTCACTTAGTTTTCTATCTAAATGTCTTTTCTAGTCATGAAATAGCAAATCTCCATGAAACAACAGACAATGGTTCACACTGTGAAGTAGCAAACTACTACAGTTCACGTCATGAAATGTTTTTCATGCTACGGTAACTTTTGTTTCACGTTTGAAGTTTTTGGCTCAGAATTACTGTAATATGAGTCGGATAGACTCCAATGGTGTAATTAGGGTACTCTCTTACCTCTAGTTTAACAACCCTTGATTCGTGAACTAGAAGTCCGTGAAAGGTTATTTCGTGTGAACTCCTAACACGTGAAGGGTTAAATCGTGAAGCATTAACCCGTGAAGTAACAAGTTATAGCAAACTATAGTTCTCGTCGTGAAGTAGACTATGCTTTTCACGTCATGAAATAGAATGTTGTTCACGTCATGGAGTGCTTTACTAATATTTCACGAGACACAATTTTTTTGTTTCATTGTGTCATATGTGTCAGTATAAGGCGCCCTATTTTTAGTAAGGTAATCTGGAGATTCTCAGTGCTAATTGAGGAAAGTGTTTCATGCCGTATAGCAGGTTATGGTTCACGTCATGAAAAGTTTCCTGTACTTTCATGTGTTTACAAACCGCGTCGACAGGAAGAATGATGGTTATAGGGTGATTTCTCTATCCAATTTATCCAGAAAGTTTGTGCCAAGGATTAGCAATGTAATGCAAGATATGAACACAACTAATGGCTCCTTTTTTATAGTTTTTGCGATTCTAAGAAAAAACAATACATTGCGTATCACCAACTCCTAGCTCCTCACGCTGTAGGAATTGGTGACGGAAAACAATAAAATTGAATGTAAAGCAAAGTGTAGCTTTCCACTAGGTACTACCAAGTACTCACCCACACTTCCAACACACGATTTTCCAAAACTACTCTATTTTCTTCTTTTCCACTCAAACCTTATCTACACAATTTCTTCACAATGCACCTTCCAAATGCAAAGGCAATAGTTAATCTTGCATAATGGGAGCTGGAGCTCTAAGAGGATGGAAGAAACAATGGTGTTTCCCTGGCAAACGGTGCCAAAAATGTTATGGGCTACCACACCTCCCAAGCGACAACTCTACCCATTCACAATCGAAAGAAGCAATAGACAACAACTATCATTGGGTACTTACCAATGCTTTGAGCTTAGGCCTAAGCTTGCTTTTGGAAGATCCAATCCTCCAATCAACACCTCCATGTTATCATCGTAGAGTCTCTCTCACCATAATGCAAGGCAATCTACCTCACTCTTCCATACACACATGCATAAAAGAGGAACATGCACTAGAGTACACTCTAACTCTCTCTCTTTCAGTCACAAGACAAAGAAAGATCTCTCATAGCACAAAGGGGGATTGTTTCCTTTCATTATTATGAGAAATTTCCTTTTATACATCTTACCTTTATTCACACTTAGGAGCACAAAACTTACTAAGGCCTTGGGTGGTCAGTATGTCAAAATGTAGAACTTTTATAGTACCTTTATGTAACACTTAAAAATGTTCTCAACTGGAGGAGAATCTTTGTTAATCCAAAATGGGATTTAAAATTCTTTAAAAACTTTAAAATTCTAAACCAAGATTCTTAAAATTTTACTCTACATAGTAAACTTTGTCCAAATCTACAAATTGTAACTACACAGAAATCAGCATAAAATCTACAAATTGTAACTACACAGAAATCAGCATAAAATCTTTAATAGAACTGTAAACTTCACATAGATCTACTTAACCTGTCTATAAATTGTTATCTTCACACTTTCTTGATACCAAAACACCATATTAGAGAATTTAAAAAAATCCCAATTCTCATTTTGCAAGATTATAAAAAAGAGACCATGGTGAACCTTTTTAAGCTTTTGTCAAAACCCCCTCATGTGACATATCATTGGAAAGAGCATAAAACGTAGGTTCTAAATGCACATTCTCTGACAACTTTCAAGTTTGTATGCTTAAGAAATACTAAAAAATAGATTAAAAAGAAAATTCCCAAAGTCTTGGAATTTTTCAAAATTCTCCAATATGGTAATCCAAGATTTGTAGTGCAATCTTCAATATCCTCTAAACTTCCAAGATTCCCCATATAGGTTAATATAGAAGGAAACTAAGGTTTATGAAAATATTTGATGGAAAGAAACAAAAATCAAGAGATTGTGTACTAAACTTTGAGAATATGATTTTTGAAAATAGTGATTAGCATAGATTTGAAAATAATTAACACTAATATCAATGCTAATCTACATAAATTAAGATACTACCAATCTAACTACATAAAACTTAATCCAAAAATGATCAAGTCTTCATCACTCTCTTAATATAAAATCTAAGAGCTCTTATACTAATCCAATGAAGCTATGATACTATTGAAATGAAGCTCTGATATCACTGAGATGAAAGAAAGCTATATCTGATTAGCCTAGATTTGTCTTCATTAGCCTCTCTTAGAGAGAAAGCTAAAGATGTTTGGACTAGCCTAGACTAGAGAGACAAACCTCAAGATGCCTAAGGTGTAATGTCACAAAGGTAAAAAACGTTCAAAGATATCTCAAAAGGTACAATATTCCTCGGGCTAGTGCCTTTTATAGTCCCAAGGCCCACATGCCCTAACACTATAAGAAAAGCAAGCAATAGCGACGTTTATTTGAGGCATTTTTGAAAGAAAGGACGGAGGAGGGACTCGATAATGTGGAGTCTAGACTCATTAGAAATCATTTACATGGAGTCTAAGGACATGGTTGAAGGTCATCATGGAAGCTTGCATGAGCAAGGCTCGAATGGATATTGAGTAAAAGATGATAAAAGTGATTATGAGTTGCTACCACTTGGGGCTTAGAATTGCCTTATATACTTTTTCCCATGTTCACACACACTTACTCCATGGCCCATGAGAGAAAGGAGGGAGGAGGGACTCATTAATGAGGAGGCTAGAAACATTAGACATCATTTACATGGAGTCTGAGGGCACAGGTGAAGGTTACCATGGAAGCATGCATGAGCAAGGCTGAATTGATATTAAATAAAAGATGATAAAAGTGATTATGATTTGATACAACTTGGGGCTTATAATTGCCTTATATACTTTTGCCTGTGTTCACACACACTTACTTCTTGTCCCCTACATTTGGCCATGCCCATGGTCCCCTTTTGGCCCTTGGATCCTTTACAAAATCTTGCCCACTATCCCCTTTGGCCAAGTGATAGTGTTCTAGCTTTGGCACTTCATTACAAACCACCCCTACTACCCACCATAGGTTTCATCCTCGAAACCTTGTAGCATTTTAGCATAAGTGCAAGTACTTTCCAATGCATATAGCATAATTCTCCAATGCATCGAGGCATTATACCAACCTACTTGAACCACATTGTTCTTTTGCATAAAACCCAATGCCTCCCAGATCAAATGGAAATCTACAGATCAAGGTGCTCAAAGCACATGATATGACCACAATATACCCCATCCATACATAGACATAGTGTGCCCAAATGTAGGTTAAGTAGTTCCCTTTAAACACCAAGACAAATCCCAAGTCTTCTAGAGATATGTGATGCCTAGGCAACTAGCCTATCCAAGAGAGTAATCAACCACCTTTAGGGCTGTAAATCACATCAAAGTTTTTCAAAACTTCCCACCAAGTGTACTTGATGCCTTCACACGACTCTCTTGAATTTTCCAAAGCATGAGTGTCCAACAATTCTATCCAAAAGGCTCTACTACATGAATGTACAACCCCAATGAAAATGGTAACCCTTAAACATGTAACACTAATAACCAAAGTATCAACCTTTGCCAAACGTACAATGCATCCACATTGCAACAAAAGTCCATGGCATAGGTATCTCCAATGGATGTAACCTCCCGGGTCAAACGGAATCCTAAGAAACCATGCATCATGCCAATCAAGAGCAATGTCCTCTATGCCTAGATCAAATGCAAACACAAGTTAAACAGTTGAATTAAATGTATATCCAAGTGTGTTTAGGTCAAGTGTAGAATCCAAATGACCACCCAGATCAAACACAAATCCATGAGTGTCTACTTCAAATGTAGATCCCAAATGACCACCCAGATTAAACACAAATCCATGAGTGTCTACTTCAAATGTAGATCCCAAATGACTACCCGGATCAAACACAAATCCAAATATATCCTCGAACGAAGTCTCCAATTAACCACCCGGATCTAACACAATTCCACTTTGATCCATGCCCACTCCATTTGTCATTGTGGCTCTTGCATCAAAATACCAATTCTCTATCCAAATGACCACCCGGACCAAACACAAACCCATGAGTGTCTAGGTCAAATATAGATCTCCACTCCACTTGCCATTGTGTCTCTTGCATCAAAATACCAATTCTCAATCCCGTGGCCCATATTTTCAACCATATCCATGTTAGAATGAGCATCTACATAAACCTCTTCCACAAAGTGATCCGCATTCTACCCTTCTTCAATGAACATCATCATGATGATCCACATATGCATAGGTACTATCTCCCACCACAAGATCATTATGTGCATGTTGTCCCAAACTATGGAATGTCCCCATATCACCATGATCCCCATCCCCAAGAGTGTAAATGGGTGAAAAAGATGAGCTTCCTTCATTATCTTCACTAGGACATCCATAAGGCATACCCATAGTTGTAAGCATATCCATGGATGAATTGAAAGATTCTTGTGATTAACAATCCAATGCGTAAATCAAAAAAGAATGCATCAAGGAAAACAAATCCATGTCATACAAAGATGATAACACCTTGCAAAAATCCATCCAATTCATCACTAGCCACTTGCTTGCCTTGTTTCTTTTCACAAGAATTGAAATCAACATATGTTTAATAACCCTTCTCTCAATGTCATGTCCTCATGACTCAATGCATTATTGATATTTAGCTTCCCAATAAAATGTTGAGATTCAAGCTCGATGTCAGTGTGAGCTAGCTATGCTATGTGCTGGCATGTTAGGTAGGAACATGTGTGAGACATAAATGACCGCATGTCCAGCTGGTCATAGTGTGTGGACATTAGCTAGGGTTAGTAGTGTGGACACAACTCATAGAGTGTTGTGTGTATAATGGATGATGGCTTTATGCATTGTGTGAGAGAGAAGGGAGATGGCTTCCCTCTATGGTTAGGGTTTGCAATATACATTAGGGTTTACTCCTGGGTGTGTGTTTCCTCTGCCTCTACCGTTCTTTCAACATGGTATCAGAGCCAGAGCCTGAACTACCTCGACAACCTACACATCAGTAGAGCAGCAGGTTATTGCTCATAAGCAATGGTCAGAAAGAGCATTCAAAGTGCTGCATTATCTGTCTATATGTATTTCGGATGCTATGCTCATACACATATAGGATGCTGAGAATCCCAAAGATGCATGGGATACTTTGGTAAACATGTTTGATACAGACACGAGTGCTTGAAAGTCTCAATTGCGACAGCAGATACATAATGTGAAGCAGAATAAAAGGAGCATCCATGATTATGTGCAAGAAAAAAAGAAGTTTGCAGATGCATTGGCAACAATAAATGCCCCCATGCCTGATGATGATTTGGTGGATATTACCTTGCGTGGTCTTGGCAAGGAATATAAATCTTTTGATACATCCATCTCGGTTCGCAGTACAGGTTTACCAGACTTTGATGAGTTGGTTTCACTCTTACTTATTGAGGAAATCAAACTCAGTGATTCATTTCTGGATGCATCTACTAGCCATGATGATAATGGCAGAAATCAGGCTTTCTACTCGCAGAGAGGTTTTAGAGGCAGGGGGAGATTTGTATCATGTGGCCGTGGTGGTAATGGTCGTGGATGGTAGGACAGGTCACCACAACAAAATTTTCAGCCTTCATATGGTGCTAGAGGTGGTCATGGATATACACCTCAGAGAGACAGAGGTAATCCTCGTGGTAGAGGACGTTGGCAAGGCCAACAAACATCTATGCAAGATGTGGAATGCCATTACTGTGGGAAGTTTAGTCATATGGCGAGAGATTGTTTCCGTAAACAGAATGATTTGAGAGGGGGTAGAGCACAACGTGGTGGTCATTATGGTGGAAATTATGCACAACATGGTGGTGGAAATTATGCATCAAGCAGTAATGATGGCAGTGCAAATCACTTGTTTGCCATGAAACATGTTGTTGGATCTATGATGACAAATGCTGAGAATGATGATACTTGGTATATGGACTCTGGAGCATCAAACCATATGACTTGTCATGGTGAATGGTTTGAGCATATGAAGCCTATGGATGTGAAAGGCTATGTGGAAACAGGTGATGTTGGAAGTGTACCATTGGTTTGAGCATATGAAGCCTATGGATGTGAAAGGCTATGTGGAAACAGGTGATGATACCCAGCATGTCATTACACATGTTGGAAGTGTACCATTGGTTATGCACATTGGTCAAAAAAAATCTCTGTCTAATGTATTGTACGTGCCTTCTATCACAAAAAGCTTGACCTCAGTTGGTCAAATGGTGGAACAGGGATTACAGGTTCGTTTCAACGAGCATGGTTGCTTCGTTGAGGATTTCAAACATGGATGTAGAGTCATCGCTAAAGACAAGAAAGAAGGCAGGTTGTTTAAGCTGGATGCTGGAATTCCTGAGTTAAAATCAGCCATGTTTTCTAAAAATAGAAATGCGGTACAGGACATTGATATGTGGCATAAGAGAATTGGACATGTCAATATACAAAGATTGAAGAACATGCAGACAAGAGGCATTGTCAGTGGGCTGCCTAGATTCAAGTATGATGGGCATATGCATGGTTGTGAAGCCTATCAGTTTGGAAAGCAGGCAAGGTTACAGTTTCCTAGAGAAGGAAATATGAGTAGCAGGCCACTTGAGATAGTACATAGTGATGTATGGGGTCCTGCACAAAACCCATCTATCAAAGGCAGTTTATACTATGTGACATTCATAGATGATTTCAGCAGGATGACATGGATATACTTTCTCAGAGAGAAAAGTGAAGTGTTGAAAAAGTTCATGGATTTCAAAGCTTTTGTAGAAAAGCAATATGGCTGTTGGATTAAATGTTTAAGGACAGATGGAGGTGGTGAATACACCTCAAAGGCTTTTGAGCATTTCTTGAGAAAGCATGGTATAAGAAGACAATTGACTTGTAGGTATACACCTCAGCAAAATGGTGTGGCTGAGAGAAACCGAAACAAAACACCTACAATAGCCATACATGGAAGTACGCCAGAGATGCGACTTACAGGTTATAGGCCAGACATTGGACACCTCAAAGTTTTTGGATGCATAGCTTATGTACATGTGCCTGATGAGAGAAGGAGAAAGTTGGATCCTAAGGCAGAAAAATGTGTATTTGTTGGATATGCATAGGATCGAAAGGTATACAAATGTTACAATCCACAAACTAGACAAGTGGTCATCTCATGAGATGTGGTGTTTGATGAGCTTGCTAGTTGGTACAAAGCAAAGGATGAGGGTGTCATTGAGTCACTTGAAGCTGATATGCATGTAAACTTGCCACAAGCAAGTTCTAGTTCTACTACTATGTCTGGGCCAGCAGTAGCAGATGCTGAGAGTAGTACCATACGTCCATGGTCAGGACGTTTGAGGCATGAGAGTGTGAGCACTGGGAGTACTGCTGTGGATAAAGGAAAGAAGAAAGTAGAAGGAATTGGAATTACAGGTTATGAGTCATCTAGTTCAGAGAGTTTGGATGAGGAGCTTGGCATACCTGTTTTACGCACACCTGGTCCAAGGCAGGATAGATATGTGCCACCACATGCTATAGTGACAGGTGTACAGAGTGATCCGCATGCATTTCGGAGATCCCAGAGGGTCAGATATCCCGTCGTCAAGACAGGTTAACATATTGAGATTTTGCTATGCATTATGCATATATGACATCTATGGTGAAGCATGTGGAACCTACATGCTATACAGAAGCTATTGGAAAGCATGTATGGGAGAAAGCAATGGATGTTGAGATGGACGCATTGGTTCATAATGACACATAGGATTTGGTTGCATTACCAAAGGACAAGAATGTTATTGGCTGTGAATGGGTTTACAAAGTGAAGTGCAAATCTGATGGTTCCATTGAGAGACATAAAGCAAGATTGGTAGCAAAGGGTTATGCACAAACCCAAGGTCTGGACTATGATGAAACATTCAGTCTAGTGGCAAAGATGGGAGCAGTGAGAGCAGTCATTGCTATGGCTGCAGCTAATGTCTGGGAAATGCATCAAATGGATGTCAAGAATGCATTTCTAAATGGTGATCTACAAGAAGAAGTGTATATGGCACAGCCAGAAGGTTATATACACCCAAGATATCCCACTCATGTATGCAGATTGAAAAAGGCATTATATGGTTTGAAACAAGCACCTCGTGCTTGGACTGATAAGATGAGCAGATATCTTATCTCTCTTGGATTTCAGGTTTCTACAACAGATTCTTCACTCTATGTGAAGAAGACAGATCATGGGATTGTTTTACTTGTTAGTGTGATGCATGTCAAGAAAGCTTTGAGTGGGCAATTTGACATGAAAGACCTTGGTGAGTTGAGATACTTTCTTGGAATTGAAGTGATCAAAGATCATGCAGGTACATGGTTAGTGCAGCGCCAATATGCATTGGATATGTTGGCAAAATATGGCATGACAGTACACCTTTGGAGCAAAATGTGAAGTTGCGGGCTGATTATGGTGAGGAGTTGGATGATCCATCTATGTACAGAAAGATGGTTGGTAGTCTCATTTACATGACTATCACACGCCCGGATTTGAGTTATGTTGTGGGGCTAGTAAGCCAATTCATGCAGAGCCCCAGAAAACCACATTTGGATGTAGTGAGACGCATCATGCGATATGTAAAGACCACTGCACATTATGGTCTTCTATATGAGAGTGGTAAAAGCTTAGATATACATGGCTACACAGATGCTGATTGGGCAAGTAGCTCATATGACAGGAGGTCTACTAGTGGTTATGCTTTTACACTTGGAAGTGCCGTGGCGAGTTGGAGTAGCAAGAAGCAACCTACAATTGCTTTATCTAGTACAGAGGCTGAATACAGAGGTGTAGCCATTGCTACTTGTGAGGCAGTATGGTTAAGAATCTCTTGGCAGATTTGGGTGAGCCTATTGATGGGAAAGTTGTACAGTTGGCCAAGAATCCAGTATTTCATGCGAGGACCAAACACATAGAGGTCCATTATCACTTTGTCAGAGAGAAGGTGCTGGATGGTACAGTTGATCTACAGTATGTGAGAACTGAAGAGCAGGTGGCAGACATCTTTACAAAGCCACTTAGCAGGGAGAAGTTTGAGTACTTCCGTACTATGTTGGGAGTACATGGGATGAGCTTGAGGGGGAGTGTTGAGAGCTTTGATATCCCAAGCTCATTTACATCTTCATCGGCGTACATCATGAGCTTGAGAGGGGCTATTGAGATTCAAGCTCGATGTCAGTGTGAGCCAGCTATGCTATGTGCTGGCATGTTAGGTAGGAACATGTGTGAGACATAAATGACCGCGTGTCCAGCTGGTCATAGTGTGTGGACATTAGCTAGGGTTAGTAGAGTGTGGACACAACTCATAGAGTGTTGAGTGTATTGTGGATGATGGCTTTATGCATTGTGTGAGAAGGGAGATGGCTTCCCTCTATGGTTAGGGTTTGCAATATACATTAGGGTTTTCTCCTGTGTGTGTGTCTCCTCTCCCTCTACCATTCTTTCAACATAAAACACCATGTTGATGGATTTTTCCATGTGATGAAGGGTTTATCCCATTCTTTTATGAAGCATGATGGGGCTGATTCGCCTATCCATGCCATGGGCTCTCATATTGATGATGGTTTTCATTATAGTATATTCTTAAGGGACGTGATCACTGCCTCAAGGGACGTGATCCTAAAGTATTGGTAAGTACCCAATGATAGTTATTGTCTATTACTTCTTCCAACTATGGATGTGTGGAGCTCCCTCTTATGAGATGCAGAAACCCATAACATTAATCCCGCCAAGTGTGCCTGTGTACTGTCACACGTGGATCCCTGATAGGGCACATAGTATCTACAAACAAACTGGCAGTAGATCCAACCAAGGTCGAGATCATTGTAAAGCTGCACCACCCAAGAATTCCAAAGAACTTGCTAGATTCCTAGGAGTGATCAAATGGCATAGAAGATTCATGATGTTCCTGGCAAATGTGACAATACTCTTGTATAGCCTGATGATGAAAGATGTAGAATAAGTCTGGTCTGGATTCTGTCAGGAGGCATTCTAGAATCTAAAGTGGATATTGTCCTCACACCCATTCTGCAACAACAATTGAACTTTGATCTAGTGTTTCTTGTATTTGTTGATGATTTTGATTTCACCATTGGTAGTGCTTTGATGCAGGAATGCCAAGAGGGCTAGTTTTTTGATTAGTTTACTACATAAGCAAAAGGCTTTCCAAGATAACTACTCTACCACAGAAAAGTAGTCATTGGGGATGATGTACTTGATCAAGAAATTCTGGCACTATCTGTTAGGAAATTTTTTTGAATTTCATGTGTTAGGAAACATGTTTGAATTTCATTTAGACCACAAAGCACTCTTGTACCTAGTGAACAAACCAGACCTAGTAGGAAAATCAGCTAGATGGATACTATTGTTACAAAAGTTTGAGTTCACTATCAAGCACACCCCAGGAAATAAGAACCTAGTAAAAGATTTCCTCTCCAAACTATAGTCAGGACTCAGGAGAAGATCCAACAAGGGGAAAAGATGACTGCCCGGATGCTCAACTCTTCATCATATATGGAGAAAAACCCACTTGGTATGATGAGATGTTGCGGTTCCTCTCTAATTTGTCTTTTCCAAAGTATATTTCTAAAGATGAGAGGAAAAGGATGACTCTCTTGAGCAATTCATTCATGGTGGTAGTAAGCCAGCTCTATAAGATGGTCATTTTTCAAATACTAAGAATATGTGTCCCAGGGCATGAATAACAGGCTGTGCTGGCAAAAGTACATCAAGATATAAGTGGAGGGCACTTATCTGGAGAAGTCACAAGGCAGAAAGTGTTCCAAGTAGGATTATATTAGCTAACGGCATTAAAAGCTACAGAAAAATTTACAAAACAGTGCGATATGTGCCAGAGGCTGGGCCAGCCTAATGAATGCCTCACACCCCAATATTGCCACTAGCACCATTCCAAAAATGGGGTATGGAATTTGTTGGCCCATTCAAGCCAGTAGCTTAGAGAACATGAAATAGATACATTTTGGTAGGCACAGATTGTTGCGCAAAATAGGTAGAAGAGAAGGCTTTGAAATACTAAAAATCATTGTCAATAGCAAAGTTTCTTAATGAAACTATCATGACAAGACTCAGATGCCAAGAATAGAGATAGTTAGTGAGACCAAGGGAGCCACTTCCTCAATGAAGTGATTAAGAAGCTGATAGAGCAACATATGATCATACATAAGAAGTCAACAGTCTACTTCTTGCAAGTAAATGGGAAGGAAGAATCCACACAAAATCTTGTGTTGGCCTATGAGGGGGTGGTTGGTTTGGGAGCTCTCTATTATATACCGGAGCCTCTTCAGTGGTTCTCATGTTGGAGACCGAAGAGCATGGCGGCTCAAGGTAAGTAGTTGTTTGGAGGCTCATCTTCTATATGAGTTTGGTAATCCCTGACCAATTCTTGGGCCACCAAGAGTCTTTCCTTCTCTCCTCGATGGCATTAGGGTATTCGGCAAGCTTTTTAGGAAGCTAGTTAGTGTCAATCGGTTCCCTAGATTGGGTAGCTGAATGTAGCAGATGTTCTTCTGACGAATAGGTTGGTGCATGTGTGGTCATGCCATCTTTTGAACCACACTTAATAACTACCTGGCTACCCCTTCGCCGATCTTCATGGTTTTCTTTCTTGAGCGTCTAGTTGCTCATGCTTGTTTTCAGGGACATTCTTTGAAGCGAAGACCCTTGCATGTCTGAAATGGATCTAGAGCAAAATATTGAATCAAACACATCAAAGCAAGAATCTAGTATCCATTAATCATGAGATTAGTTATCAAATGTCTCATCACATGAATATACAAGAGAGAGAAAATCTATAAGTGCATGTAACAAGAGAAGATGCACAAATAGCCTAAGTGTGTTTAACCTCTCACCAAGAGGATGGCTTTCATGTTAGCCATGAACTTGACCATGGAAGGCCAAATCTCGATTGATGGAGCCCAAAGGTACAAGATGACCAAAATTAGTAAAAGTGTCAAAAGATCCTACCAATGTACCCCAAGCCCTATTTATAGTCACTTTCTCCTTTTGCCCATGGGCCCCTATGTACATGTGGAAATCAAGCTCTATGGTTCATGACAAACCATCCCTTCCTGAAGATTTTGTCCTCAAAATCATACAAGATATTTACAATTAAATCGCAATCTCAATGTAAACCCATGGGAAGTAGAGAGGTCTTCAAAAATGCACCTCGAATACATTTGGAATAGGGAAACCAAATGTAGTGAAGCCGGCAAACTTTTTTTCCAAAAATAGCATGTAGGACTGTTATGGCAGCCATGTTGTCGATGAAGCTTCCCTTGAAATTCTTCATGAAACCTCCATAAAAATGAGCTGCAAATGATGCATAGCCACACTCAAAAGGGTCCCACATATTTATCATCGAACCAAATGATCTTCCAAGTGTGTTGGAGTAGATTGGTAACCCCAACAATAGATCCAACCAAAGCTGTCCAGAAATTACAGCACATATAAAACCTCATGATATGCCCATTCTTCACATATAAAACCTCATGATATGCCCATTATTCACATAATAATCATGCCACTTGATCAAGGAATACTTCCACCAAGTAAACCATGTTGTTGAACATACTCCATTGATTGCCAAGTAGCCTCATCTATGGGCAAGCGCTTCCATTTCACAAGGAATTCATCAATGTTCCAGTTCCTCAAAGCCCTTGTCCTCTTGTCCACAATCCTCTTCGTCTCATAGATAATCTCTCCTCCTTCATCCATCGGTGGTAACTCTTCAATCTCTTGAGGAAGAGAGCCCACAAACATCTTAAGGTTGGATACATGAAACACATTATGAATCCTTGTAGAAGGAGGTAGGTCAAGCTTATAAGCCAAGTCACCCACTTTCTTGACTACTGATCCATAGTATCTATGTGCCAACTTGGAATTGGAAGACCCTTTGAGAATATTGTGACGGCTCTTAGGTAGCCTGATCAACACATAATCACCTTCCTTGAACTCCGTTTTGCGTCTATGCTCATCCGCATTTGCCTTCATGACTTCTTGTGTGTGCCTTCTTCATATTATCCTTGCATAATTGAAGAAGCTGTCTCATCCTTTCCAACTCTTCCTTGGCTAAAGGATTATCCATTTTATCCTCATGGAAGGCAATAGATGGCACATGCACTTGATACCCATAAAGAGCCTCGAAAGGTGACATCCCAATTGATACTCAAATGCTTGCTTGAATTATGACAAAATTCAGCAAGGTAAAGCCATTCATCCCATGATGCTTGCATGCCATAACAATAGTGCCTCAAGTACACTTCGAGCCATTTGTTTGTGCACGCCGTTTGCCCATCCGTTTGAGGGTGATAGACTGCAAAAGGAGTGATTTGAGTCCCCAAGTTCTCATACAATGTCCTCCAAAAAGTGCCCATGAACTTGGTATCTCTATCACAAACTATGTTGAGTGGCAAACCATGTATCTTGAATACATGCTCCATAAATTGCTTGGCAATGTGAGAGGCCCCATAAGTATTCATGGAAGCAATAAAATGAGCTGATTTGGTGAGTCTATCCACCACCACAAATACTTGATCCCATCCATGCTTCATCTTTGGCAAGCCCGTGATGATGAAGTCCATGGAAATGTGAGTCCATTTCCATCCAGAATAGGCAAAGGATGAAGTAAACCACTTGGCAATTGGTGACTATCCTTATTCCTTTGGCATGACACACATTCCAAAACAAACTTCTTGACATCCCTCCACATGCCTTTCCAATAGAAGCTTTTGCTCACTTTGTCAAATGTCTTGAGAACACCAAGATGACCCGAAAGCGGGGAAGAATGCATCTCATGAAGCACCTTGGGAATGTAGGATGAGGTTGGAACCAAATACACCTTATCCTTGTGCCATAGTAGACCATTCCAAAGCTTATAATGAGGAAATTCTTCACCATCTCCTTGCTGTAATTTTATGTAAATATGGGCAACACTCTCATTGACAAGATACTCCTCTTGTATCCCTTTCATCCATTCACTATACACTTC
Source organism: Cibotium barometz (assembly GCF_041138505.1). Classification (NCBI taxonomy): domain Eukaryota; kingdom Viridiplantae; phylum Streptophyta; class Polypodiopsida; order Cyatheales; family Cibotiaceae; genus Cibotium; species Cibotium barometz. The sequence continues at coordinate 28,079,809 of NC_141090.1, forward strand.
CATAATTGATGTCAAGGTGCAAGCCCACATTCTAGACAATGCGTCCACTACTATGATCCCTTCCACCGGGGTCGAAAGGAAACTCATCCTCTTCTTTGACAAAAGAATGACCCTCCAAGTCTTCTTCACGTGTCTCCTCGCTAAAATCTTCAAACTCTTCCACATCATGAGATGACTTGGAATCATCATCCTCATCCATAATGATCATAGTAGCCACCACTTTCTTTGATTTGCAAATGTGCCTGGGTGACCACTTCTCTTTGCATTTAAAACATAGGCCTTTGCTCCTCAATTCCTCAATCTTAGGATCATCCATCTGTTGAGTCTTCTTGAATGGTTGATGAGGAGGCTTCTTGACAAACCCATTGCTCTTCTTAGCATCATTATGAACTCCACTTGTGGACTGTCCACTTCCAAAAGATGTATGGAATTTGGAAGTGTAAGTGGATGTAGAAGAAGGTAGACTTTTCTCCACATTTGAAGAAGTGTGAAATGGCTTATGAAAAGGTACATTTGGCTGAACCCTCTTATACTTTGGCTCATATAGCTCCACCAACCTCATAGCCTCTTTTGATAGTGCTTGGTCTTTGTGCCGAGACATCCGCTTTGATGTATGAATCTAGACCATGCACAAACTTCTTCAATCGCATGCCTTCATTGAGTCCATCCACAAACATAGAGAGCCTCTTGATATACTCCCTAACCGACATGCCCTTTTGTATGAGTTCATACCATTCTTCATGGTATCGGTCAAGAACCAAAGGCGACACAAATGTCATATTTATTTCATGCTTGAGTTCTTCCCAAGTATGTGGCATAACTCCTTCCTTGAGCATATGTCTCCACCATTGATGTGCATAGTCTTCCAAATGCAAGGATGCAAAATGCACTTTGTCCCCTTCATTCTTTGGATAGAGCTGAAAGTATGTATCCAACTTATTCATCCATTCTTCCAACTCATGTGGGGCTGAGCCATCACCCTTGAACTTAGAGAGTGAAATCTTGTCCTTTACATCCTTTGACGACACGATTAACGATGCATTCGCATGATGGTGCGAGGGCTTCTGCTTTTGCATTTGCACAAAAGATCCAAGAAATTGTGCAAAATCCTTGTACTTCCTCTTGAGGAAATTTGGCATTTCCATCCACCTATCATGAGCTTCTCTTTGTCTCTCAATGAATGACATATGTTCCCAATCAAGCTCAACCACATCATCCATATCATACACCTCCTCTTCAAGCGTGGAGAACTGATTTGCTTTGGGATGCAAAGGTACTCTCCTTGGATGATCTCCAAAATTTGACTCCTCATGTCTGAATGTAGGTGCATGTTGCTTTCCATCCAATTAAGAAGAACGCGCTTGGAATGTAGTAGGCTTCATCTCCCACATAGAAGGCCTCCTAGCATCCGCCATGAATCCGAAAGTGACATTCTTGGTGGAATGCTCATGTGTTACCTTCGAAGAAACCTCTTGTACAATGGGTAGCTTGCCTTCCCTATGGCCTTCAAAAGCTGTCCCAAATTGCTTGCCTTCATGTAAAGCACCATGACCATTATTATAGGAAGGTTGGCTCATTGGCCAAGCGACCCTCTCTTCCAAAACTTCCATCCTTGTAGCCATAGTGTCAAGCCTACCATTGACTTCCACCCTTGTAGCCATCGTGTCCATCTTAGCATTCATTTCCATCAGCATTTGCATGATCGAATCGATGGGGATGGTATGCGAAAATTGTGGGGTGTGCTTATGGGCACTTCCGACATTTAACTCCTCATTCCCTTCTCATGAAGTATGCCCAAAAGCATCCCCTTCTCTTGAAGTATGCCCAAGAGTATCCTCCGGAGCATCCAAAATTCCTTGTTCCATCATTGCCTCTTCACCCTCTACCTCGTCGGAAGCCAAAGTGTTGCGCTTTGGTCGCCCTTTTGGCTTCGGCCCCATGGAAACCTTCGGTTTCAGAAATTTGGCTCTAAATTGAGGTAGGGATGTCTGATTGAAGTGTTCTAAAGCTTGTTGGAGAGCTAATGAAGTGTACTAGACCACTATGCAAATATCCGTAATAAGAGATGAGGTGTGCTACTATTCTCCGTTTTAGGGTTTACAGGGTTATAGGGCTGAAACGGTATTTTGGGTACAACTTGAGCTAGAGATATCCAAATGCAAAACTTTTTAGCTCAAATGAAAGCCTAGATGAGTACTACAAGCCTATGTAATTAGATCTAGAAGACCTTCAAACCCTTGTGAGACTGAATTAGGGTTTATGATTTTTACAAAAACCCTAAATTCTACCCTAAAGAGATATCGAAATGCGGAGGTGAAGGGCTCGTTGGGTAGCTCTAAGGAAGCACTAAGAGCTTATATGGTCCCTTTTAATTCATTCCAAAAGGGTTGGGACTGAATCAGGGTTTTTGTGAATCTGCAGATTCTTGCCAAAGTGACCCTTTTTGTGCCCAAATGATCTTTGTTTGCTCCCAAACCAATGTCAACACCTTCTGCACCTCATTGGCATCCCAAGATTTGCAAATTATGCTCCACAAGCTTCAATTGTCCATGTATGACCAGAAATTTGAGAAAATTTTGACATAGTCTCCTTTGTTTTAGGAGCTAAATCTCAATTTTTCTCAAGTAGCAATGTAAAAATCCATAATCCTCTTATCAATTCCCATCATTACATAGCATGTGCCTCAACTTGCATCACCAAAAGGCATACAAATTCCTTGCAATTCCAAGCATTCACCATATGTTTCCCATGGCATAATGCAAGATCAATTCCCATGAGATGTCCATATTAAGGTGCCATTGCCATGTACATAAACCAAGAGGATGATTGTGCGAAGAAGATCGTCGGTGTAGCACGTTGAAGCTTGCCGATCTCCCGGCCAAGCTCTTCTCACCCCCATACCTAGTTCAAACCAAGGCACGGGTTGAGGCCAAGTCTTCACCTCCACACCTAATCCTCCACCGTACCACTTTACCACGGCACTCACGGCACGGTGGATTCAAGCCATGCCCCCCCCCTCCCCCCCCCGGGCCTCCCCGCCAACACCCGGGGTACCCTCGCCAACATATCTAGTTTCTGGAAATTGAAGTGAGTGCAAACAATTGTGAGGTGCATATAGTTTGAATATGAAAATGAGGCGGATCACTTACAAGGATGTAGCATGACTCATGCCCATTACAATATACTCATAAACCATTATGCATGAACTCATGCTTATCCACATAGCTCCAAATGTCCGCCATTCATCCAAAGATCCAACATCAATCAATAAGCACAAGTGAGGTAATACCATATACCAATGATATCAATATCCAATTGGTATCACTCCCATAAGCATTTAATTGGCATCAAATGGCATTCAAGGGCATCAACTTGCATGTGAATGTAGCATTACCAATTGATTCCAATCACACATCAAGCTCTTCCAATGCTCAATAGCATCAATCCAATGCATGAAAGCATCATGTCCATAGCAAAAACCTTCTCATTATTACCCAACATCCACTCCATGCATGTGGCTCAATCAATGCATCTAAGCATATGCATTCCTTCATCCATTTATGCATGGATTCATCAAAGAATCCTGCATTTGTCTCACAAATGGCCACATGACATCCAAATGGGTGTGATTAAAGAAAAATGTTAAAATTCTATAAATTAGGGTTTCCTTTCATGAATAACCCCAATTTGTCCATAGCATGAGGATTAATCACCAATGCTTGAGAAAATGGCCATAGCAACTCACCAATGGTATTCCGAAAGCTTCAATGGTTGGATTGTTGCTTGATAGAGCCTTCAATGGATCCAAATCTTGAAGATTTTTGCAATTTTTGAGAGCTGCTCAAACCTCCTCTTCTCCCTCTCCAAAAGCAATGAAGAACTCCCCAAAATCCACCAAAAAGATGCCAAACATCATAGCTAACAATCTTGTGCCAAATGGAATAGATCTTGTGCCAAATGTAATAGGTCTTGTGCTAGCCTTCTATGGCTTTGAAGCAATAGCTTCATATGCTAACAAAACAAAGCTTAATGGCCACAATTTGCACCAGCAGCAGTTCAAGTATCAGAAGCAGCAGCCGGTAGTGCTGGAGAGGAGATGACCTTTTTTTTTTCATGAGCAGCAGCACACGAATCTCTCTGTGGTGTAATGGATCTTCTTCTTGTTGTCATGGGCAGCATTACCAGCTAGCTCAAGCACCTCGGGCCGCCAGGTATTCAAGGACCGCTGCAAGGTAGATGGGAGCGCCGGAGCCGATTCTCTGAGCATAGCAGCCCTTCTTGAGACAGCAGCCCTTCTTAAGATAGCAAACCAAGCGGCCCACAGGAAATTGCAGCCCTGCTTTCAAAGTTTTGGACACAGCCTTCTTCTTGGGCTTACCACGACCTCCCTTGCTCCCACCTTTGGCGTCCATGATCGACACAGCCACAAGCAGTATGAGTGAGTGGAATGGGATAACACTTGCAATAGGATAACACTTGCAGCCATTAGAATGAGTGGAGATGGAAAATGGTGAGCTATGTGAGAGAGATTAGGGTTTGTAGCAAAGGGAAAGAAATTTTCAGAAAAATGCATGTAAATTGGTACTCTATGTGTTCCTCTCCTCAAGATCAACAAAAGCCCTAGCAAATGGGAGCAAAACGGGGGAAAGATGAGAAGTAATGGCTATGGAAAGCTTGGAAAAGAAGCACAAAAAGATAAACATGATTAACATAGAGATTAATAGGTGATTAATTTAAAATTTTCTCAATTTTTGTACCTCGCTCCAAATAATTGGTCCAGGGTGCCCAAATCAGGTCCAATTGAGCTAAATCTCCATGAAATCACATGGAATCATGCCTCCTCTCCACTAATCTCTAAAGATTAAGTAGAAATTAAGCAAGATTAAGCCAAAACTCCAAGAAATCAAGAGAAAATTCAGAAAATTATCAAGAAAATGACTAATCTCATGCCCAAAACCTTGATAATGGATCAAAGTCAAGGCTGTGATACCAAATGAAATGGATCTAGAGCAAAATATTGAATCAAACACATCAAATCAAGAATCTAGTATCCATTAATCATGAGATTAGTTATCAAATGGCTCATCACATGAATATACAAGAGAGAGAAAATCTATAAGTGCATGTAGCAAGCAAGAGAAGATGCACAAATAGCCTAAGTGTGTTTAACCTCTCACCAAGAGGATGGCTTTCATGTTAGCCATGAACTTGACCATGGAAGGCCAAATCTCCATTGATGGAGCCGAAAGGTACAAGATGACCAAAATTAGTAAAAGTGTCAAAAGATCCTACCAATGTACCCCAAGCCCTATTTATAGTCACTTTCTCCTTTTGCCCATGGGCCCCATGTACATGTGGAAATCAAGCTCTATGGTTCATGACAATGTCCCTCGTCTCATGAGGTCAATGCCTCTACTGCAACATGAGCTATGACACTTTGTCTATTCTACAATTTGGTCAAAGTGTTGAGAGGGATTGTATGGATGAAGTCGTCTCTTACACTCAACACATTAATGCTAGTGCTAGGATTAGCTTCATGAGCTTTTTCTATTGTTCATGGTCTCAGCAGACAATCCTTATACATATGGTCTATCTCACACCCAATGCATAAAGGGCTTAATGAGAAGCACCTATAGAGGTACTTTCCATCCCTTCCTTGATTGGACACTCAACCACTCGGGGAGGTCCTGCGCACTTGTAGCATTGCATGGGTGGTCGTTTAGCCATTGTATTCATGTCCTGGCCTCGTGGGATTGGGGTGTGGCTAAGTATACTGGGAACATTTGGTTTCCCTCAATCATGTAGTGGCGTAGAATTTGGGAGGGTGGACTAGTTGGCGCTCGAGGGGTCGTAGGTGGGACCTTCACAAAGTTCCCCCTCATCCCCTTCTTCAAAGATTTATGTCATGGTGGTTATCTAATGAACAGGTGTGATTCGTGGCAATGGGGGTTGAGGTGGGAGAACTAGGGGTGGTAAGGGCATTCAGAGGACTCAGAATTCCTCTTTGGGCTACTTCTTGGCCTGGTTGAGGTACGTTGTGAATAGCAGGTGCTGGAAAGAACAACGGTTGCCTTTGGTTTGCATGCAAGGCTTGAGGTAGAACACGGGCTTGATCAGCCCATAGGAGTTTGTGACTTCATGTTTGCCCCATGTTTGGAGATATGTGCAATAGAGGGTGGAACGGGGTCACAGATGTGGACACTCCGTGATGGTATGGTTAGCTCGACAAATTGGGCACCATATTATCTCCCTCTTTGGATAGAGATGGGGTTGGCCAACGTGATCCCGGCCTTCGTCAGTTCTCCACTATTGGGTCATTTGCTGCATTAATGCAGTGGCCAAGTGCTTGACCTATTGTCCAGAGGTGGACTCCTTGCTCTTTCCATCAGATCTTGTGCTGGTGGCCTTGAATGCGGCTTCTGATGTACCCTCATGGAGTTATCGAGAACGTGTTTCCCTCAAAGTCCATAGCACTCCTACAACATTGCTCGAAGGAGGTATGGTCCAAGGAATACAAGGAATTGTGTAGGGTTACATCATCTAGACCTTTCAAAAATATCCCTATTAACCTTTCATCAAAGAACTTGTCTCTGGCACCACACGAGCGTGGAGATATCTGACTCTGTTAATGTAATCTCAGATGGTTTCACCATCCTTTTGTCTAACATTGTGTAGTTGCTCAATAGGACTCCATCTGGTTCCCTTGACGAGAATATCCAACCTTTAAGTCCTCTTTCAAGGCTTTGAAGGTGGCCTTATCTTATGTTTTCAAGGGCCTAAACGATTGACTAACTTTATCATCTAGGGTGAGGCCAAAGGAACTCACCTTGACTTGATCGTCCACATGGCTAAAAGCGTCACAGATCTGGGTGAATGTCTCTAAGTGCGGAATGGGTTCTCCAGTCCCATCAAACTTAGTAATTAGCTTCGAGATGTTTGCAGGTTTTTTCTAATCTAGTCTGTGTCTTGGTATTATTTGAGCTGACGCTGGGGGCGTGATGCCAGTAGCCACCCCCTCCCTATTTCCATGGCTATTCTCAATATTTCTGGTGTTAGCCTGGGAGTGGGTGCTGGTTAGGGAACGATGGGTGGAGGAGCTAGGCCAGGAAGATAATAGACCATAGGAGGTACTTGTCTTATGGGTGGATTGTGCCTCATGTGGCCCCATGTGGTATCCTGGGTATACTCCCTGAGGTGGATATTGTTGATATACAGGTGGGCCTAGTGGATGTGACAGGGCTGGGTAGGCCCTTTCTCTCTGATACGACTTTTTAGGCCCTTGGGAAGCTAGATATGGACCCAGGTTTGGTATGGGTATGTAGGCTCAAAATGAATCAGCGACCCTCGAGACGGGCATGGCTCTCCACACTCGTGGACGAGGTTTGATGGCTCTCACTTTGCCCTATATCTGCTCTAGGATCTAGAGGCGGCATGGGCTCTCTTTCCTATTAGTGTTTCATACCTCTCGCCCTGGGATGTGGCTCTTTTGACTATGCGTTTCCCATGATAAAGTTGTGGAGCCTCAAAGTAAGGCTTCTTTGTGAATGTGTGGGGAGCTAGGGTCTTTCTCTTGGATAGGTGGTCTCTCTATACACTGAGCTTCAAGTTCTGGTGTGTCGAGGGTAGGCGTATCTTGTCTCATGCAAGGACGATCTTTGGTCGTCTCATTGGTGTTGTCAAAGACTAGCACCATTTGGCTCCAAGCTGTATTGACCGATGGGTCTGACCTTATGAGCGAGGGAGCTTCAAGATAATTTATATCATCAAAGAGAGGGTTGTTTCACACCAATTTTCCTTAACATAGGTGTATAAATGTGTGTGAATTATTGTGTAGGACCCCCCTGTGCTGAACATGGGGGTCCTACATGTGTGGAATTACTGTGTAGGATCCCTTGTATTTGGGAAATAGTATGGCCATACGCTTTAAGATGGTATGGGCATACACTTTGTTGAAGACATAGGCATATGCTTCTCAAAAAGAAGATGAACCAAGCGTACGCTTCTTGGAAGACATGGACGTCGCTTCAGGAAGGAGTGAACAAACTCTTTTGAATGATGAAGGTACGGGCATGGCAAAAATGACATGGGCATGGCAAGGTTGCCACGGGTGTATGCTTTAGAAAGGAGAGATGGTACAGGTGTGGAAAAAATAACACGGACGTACACTTGTTGTAGCCATGGAAAAATAAAATGACACGGGCATGGTGAAACTGACACGCGCATGGCAAGTTGAAGGAAACAAGTATATGCTTTGGAAAGGAACAATTGTGCGCTTTGAATGGTATGGGTGTATGCTGTAAATGGTGCGAGCATTCACTTAGAAATTTTCATAGATTTGAATTATGCACGTCTGACTGCCACCTACAAATATTCTGTGACAGTGCAGATGTACCCCTTGTTTAAATGCAATTTATGCTTACTCAATGCAATTATTCCTTTTTTAACGCACAGTGCTAAATTAATGGCTAGAGATCTCACAAGATTTTCCCAGGAGGAATGGACGGGCGTGGCAAGTTTGCCATGGTCGCTATGAAGAATGAAATGGGCGTTCACTTCTGAGAGTTCATCCAGAATGGGATTTTTACCTACGTTCCTACTCTGAATTTTATTGATTTAGACATTCCCAAAATATTTTTTGAACTTTTGTTTTTATGGGGAGCTAGAGCTAGTCTCTAGCTACCTATTGATACCTAGAATGCATAAATAAACCTAATAAATTAAGAATAATTTGATGATTAAGCTATTGTGAAAACTCAACAAAAGATGAACAAAAAATAAAAATTGTATGAATGTCAAGAGCAAAAATTAAACACTTACTTGTGTCTCTCACACTTGTTGGTGAAGACGTCAATGCTCCAATGCTCTCGTTGACCTCCATAGCTCAATTGAACACAATCAATCAAACAAACAACAAACTAAAATAACATGAAACCAATCAGTGGATTTGTACTCCTATTGGAAAAAATGAACATGAAATATGTGGATGAACCCTAAGCTAAGTGCTATCTCCGGTAGTGGTGCCAAAGATGTTAATCTAAATATACAACCTTGCACACAAGAGAGGGGAAGAAGAAGAGAAACACCCATGCAAGGGTCGAGTCAGAGATGTGCATTTAGCCAACCCTAATGAGGGTTAACTCCCCTTTGTGAGGCCGCTAGGGGCTCACTCCACCACCACTTGTGTCACCCAAGTGGAGATTCACAAGCTAGGTGAGGAGCAAAGAAGAAGGGAGCTATGGAAAGCTCAACCTTCACTCCAAGGGATCTTGGTAGAGAGACAATAGAGGGGAGAGGAGAAGAGAAGCTAGATCATTACCATCCCTAACATGCACACACAACAACAATCAAGCATGTAAACATTTACAACACAAGCAAGCATCCACAAGCTCAAGAGAGTGAGAGAGAGAGAGAGAGAGAGAGAGAGCAAAACTTAATTGAGACTAATGGGATTGTCCCTTTTCATATTCCATAAAATGTCTTATATACAAGAGCTCTCATTTTACAATGGCTGGTCGCCCATTTACAATTGGGGGCCCAAAACTAGCTTCCTAGCTCTATGTACATCGCATTCCTATGACTGGCATTACACAAGCCGTAAGCTCAGTCATCCCATATCTCTTTTATCATTCAGCGCTTTGCGTAGTTACAAAAAAATAAGTTACAAGAAAGCATGGGCCACAATTTAAAAATAATGTTAATAACTAGAGTGGTTAACAACTAATATTAACTCAAAGAGGAATATAACCATTAGTGAGAATGGCAATAATAAAGTAATTTTATAAAATTATAACATGCACCTTTTCATGTCATGTGTGTGAGATACAATTTTTTGGAAATAGGTGTGCCTCATCTTGAGAAAAATGTTAGATGAAAATTCACAATAGCCAGTTCAGGGATTCTCTTTAAAGGAATTGAGCCGATTGTAGATAATGCAATAGTAGTGTAATATTTTCAAAAAGTATGGCTATTCTCTTGAATTTTTTGGTTTCACCAAGAGTGAAGCAAAAGGAAGTGTGTATATTTCTCAAGAATAACACTATTGCAAGGGCTTCTTAGTAGCAATCGCTAACTTAAGCTAGAGTTTATGAGTCGAGCTCCACGTCTAATGTGATATAAATTCTTTCTTACTATTAATAAAAAACCTCTTTTCTCTTAAGAAAAAATGTGTATGGTTTTTTTGGCCAAAGATGGGTAATGAAGGAATTTGTGTTCAAGGTTTGATTTTGAACATGAAGGAATTTATATTCAAGCAAGCTCTTGAGTCTTTGCTTGAGAGCCACCAGGCTATACCAACTTATCCCAACTCACTAACGCACCTTGGAAATGTGTATGGTTACCAAAAAAAAAAAAATCCGAATCAAAGGCCAGAAGCATGTAGATGATCACCACCAGTGCTCACATAACCCGGTTTGTAGTGTAATTTTTCTAGCCGAAATTTAGAAATCTTGGTTGGAGTTTGATATTGTATTTAATTTTAAGGGTATAAATTTGTACATTTTAGTTCTTAATCCCCTCAATGTAGTTTTTCCGATCGAAATTTAGAAATCCTGGTTGGAATTTGATATTGTCTTTAATTTAGGGGTTGAAATTTATACATTTTAGTTATAAATCCCCTCAATTGTACAATTTCTAGTCATTTGCAAGACTATGCCCCATCAATTGCATGATTTTTAATGATTAAATTAAATTCTAAATCCCAATTAAGCCTAAGCGTAGCCTTTAATTTTTGAAGGGTTAAAAAAGCTATTTTTTTCGAGCACTTGATCACCACCTTTGAAAACAAATCTCCCAAATTGAACGTGATGACATTTATGTGGTCTTACTGCTTTTCCCAAACTTATCGAACTCAAAGCTGGTGTGACACGTTTACGTACTTGAGAACGATGGTGGGAGCGTGGAGTGTGCATGGGAAGAGGGGACGTGTATGAGAGTCTCGTGCTCTCGCAAAGACAACATCTGCGCATTTATGGCCCCCCTCCCCCCCAAAAAAAAAAGCAGAAAAGCAAAAAAACCCACCAAAAAAACACGCTTGCCTATTTAGTCCAAATTGCTTCTTATTCTGAGCATTCTTTCATCATCGCCATGGATCCTGACTCCTTCTTGAACCTCCTTTCTACTGATTTTGATGAGTTTGATGACTGGTACAGTGCAGGCGCACAATCTAGTGATCCTTCTCTCTCTACCCACAACGTTTGTGAAAGGAATATTGGTACTAAACCGCCAGCTATGGATTTTGAGCCCCTAGAGAAATCTGTGACCAGTAGTATCGGCACTCCCTTCACATCTGTGCTCAAGATTTCCGACATAGCCTGCGCCCTTGGGAAGTTCTCAAAGCCTTCTCTATGCTCGGAGTCTTTAAACTCGACTGCTGCGGCCGGTCGTGAGCTGGACGTGCCCATGGCCGGTAGCCTCAGTAAGAAGCCGCCCACCGGCAATGGCCATGCCCATGCCCATAGCCAGATTATCAGTGAGAAACGCAATCTTTTGCAGGTGGTGGTGGATAATAATGAGATCAGTGAAGATGTTAAGCCTGAATTACCTACAGCTTCTAATTCCTTTCGTCTATGTTTTCCATTTCCCTGCACGCAAAGCTGTAGCCCTGCGAAAAGGCCCAAGATCTCTCAAAGCTCTAAGTTCGGATTAGACATTAACACTGCTTTGAGGGCTGATATTCTTGATGTGGGTAGAAAACCTGCCAACAGAGAAGGCCTGTCCCAGCGAGAAGCCCACATTCAATCTGAGAGGCTCAGAAGGAAGAGTATGTCAGATAACTTCACTATATTGCAGTCTTTGGTGCCTAGACTCAAGCTTAAAGTAAGTTAAACGAGCCAATTAAGTTATAATCTACTTGAACTTATTATAGCAGTAAGTTAATCTGGTTTAATCAGCTTCTCTTGGCCTTATAATAATCAGCAGATGTCAGTAAGTTAACCCAGCTTAATTTATATCAGCTCTCTAAGTGTTCTAAAATTTATTTTAGCCGTGTGTTAATCTACTTTAATAAGCTTCTTGTAGCCTAATCACATGAAAAAAGGTAAGTTAATCTACTCTAATTAATCTGACGATAGTACAGTCAACCTTCTCGTTGGCAATGAACATGGGTCGTACACTTTGATATTATAATGTCATACTCTCGCCTGGGTGTGTGTTCATATTCGCGGTTTGATGTAATCATATCCTTAGTAATGATTTGATACCTAATCTACAATAGGATTTTGTTAATAATGAGGGACTGTTATTCGTGTTTGAGCTTAATCAAGAGTAATTATCATAAATCATCATATGATGATCATGATTGTTGAGGCTGGAAGTGTCAGGACGGAATTCAAAATGCTTAATGAGCTTAATCGTAAATAATTAATCATATGTCGAGAGATTGAGCTTGCAGATCATGAATGATCATATACTGACTGAGATTAAGGATGAGGGGAAGTATAACTGTTTGAGCTTAATCATGACCGACGACATGCTGTTTTCTGAGCTTAATGAAGATGAGGGGCAGTATTCATGTTTGAGCCTAATCATCTAACATGGTGATTTATGGATGTGTTAAGGTTGAGAATGAGGGACTGTGGTGTGAATATTAATGATTGTTCAGAGTGCCAATGGGATGAGAAATATATGATGTAATCAAAGTGTGTGCTTATTGATGAAAGGTATTAATTGCATGCCTTGCTGCAATGCATGGATTAGTGTGTCACAAAAATGAGATAATGTATGCAGTTAATTTATTTACGTGAATGTGATAGTTGTTTGCTGAAGGCAGTACACAAGCTTATTAATTGAGAATATGGTGATTAGTGAGTGGGTGAGATGATCAACGTGAGATTAATTGATAATATGGTGATTAATGAGTGGGTGAACTGAACTACGTATTGAGATTATGGATGTGCAGCATACAGACCGGATCACGATCTTGACAGAGGTAGTCGCCTACATTGAATCTCTGCAAGGAACGTTGAAAGAGTTGGAACAGAAGAAGGTTGATTTGCTCACGATATTGGGCTTGTCGGAAGAGGATTATTATTACACGAGCCTGCAAGCTGAACACATGCAGAGGGGCTTCATGAGTTTATCCGATCGAAGGGCGAAGAGAAAGCCCTACAGTAGTATTGATAAAATCCAATTATTGGATTGCCATGCAGAGGTTACTGTTCGCATTTCTGGAGTTGACGTCTTTGTCAGTCTTAATTATGCTCCTAAGCAGAAAGGTGTTTGGTCTAAGGTCTTGCTTTTGCTCCAACGACACGGCATTGAAGTTGTCAATGCCACATTGGCCGCCACCAGTGGCGATAACAATTTCCATTGCATCCGTGGCAAGGTAATTAGTCATTAACCCTCCCTTAATTATGCCATTGTACTCAGTTACCTTAAGCCATGGTTTCGTATAACCTCACTCAAGTGTGCTGATATCCTATGCATGTAGCTAATCCATGGATTGATTGCTAACCCAACCCGTCGATTAATTGTTTACTTCACGTGTGCTTTAGTTTTTCACTGGAATCATGTGCTAATGAATGCAATCAACGTCTAACTCGTTGCTTAAATGCATGGATTAGTGCCTCACTTAACTGTGTTGATGCATGCAAATAGCTTATCCATACGTGACTTCTTAACTTTAATTGCATGGACTAATGTCACGTTTGAATGTGCTAATGTATGAAACTAGCTTAATCCGCAGGTTAATTTCTTAATCCATAAGTTATTCTAATAATTTCCACGATTATCACATCAGTGAAAGCTGTTCACATGCCTTTCGATTGTCAAGCAGGTTGAAAACATCTCCGAGGTTGGATGCGTGGATCTGCAGGAGAAGCTGGAGGAGCTAATTGCCAAGGAATTGAGCAGGAGACCCAGATCATGATATCTAGATTGGTTTAGTAATCGAGCTAATGATATCTAGACTGGTTTATTGATTAACCCAATCGAATGGTTATATATGGTATTTGCTATTGTATAGTTACCTTATCTCATGTAGCATCCTTACATTTCATGTCGTCAAAACATGTGATCTTCTGTCAAAAAAATGGAGCTATTACTCTAAGCATGGGTTTTTGTGAGGCGTGGAATTTTTGGGATTTCTATCCAGCCTCACATGGTGCTTTGGAGGTATGCTTGGACGCCCCGAATTCTTTGCATCTATATGGGAGTACCTTGAGGTGGAGTAATGTGGCCTATAGCCCGACCTCTCCTACCTTCGTTTAGATTACAAGACAGCTTGTAGGCAAGGGATCCCGTGCCTCGGATACCCGCAAGTCATTTTCTCTCATCATTCTTGTGATCCCATTGTAATCTCCTCGCATGTTGGCATTTTATCAATACAAGTTTTGGGTTGGAAGCCCTCATTTGGGTGACACCGTTTTCCATTGCCGTTCGTACGTTTTTGGTCATAACTCCTTCATACAGAGTTCGATTTCGAAGTTCTAGTACTCAAAATGACCGGCTCGTCGTCCTCTTTGAGACGAACTGTAGGTCTTGGTGTGCACCATTTAGCAAGTACTCTCTGTTTTCACTTTTGTACTAAATTTTCTAGTCCCAAGCGGGAACTCGCGCCCAGAACGTGACCCGAGATCACCGCTCCGTGACACGTGGTATCAGAGTACGAAACGCCGCGTCGCAGTGAGTTTGATCAAGACCACGGAAGGTGGCTACTTGGACGCGGAGGAAGCCACCAGAATTGAGGAGGAAGCAAGGCAAGAAAGAGAGGCAGAGCTTGACGCGCCGAAGTAACAGCTTGGATTCGACGTGAAAGGCACAACAGAAGTCTCGAGTCAAGAGCAATAGATACTCGACAACACCAAATGGATGACCCAAGGGATCCAGGGCGACTTGGCAAGATCACCAAGATGACAGACTGAACCGGCTAATAGAAGGCATATTGGCCTCCTTAGTCGAGCAACTACACAAGAAGGATGGCAGTCGACCTTCGTCGCCAAGACAGATGAGGTCGAGGTCCCCTCCCAACGTCAACACAGAAGATGGAATGACAAGACTCAGAGTCATCACATGAGGGATACGGGAAGTACAAACCGTTATCCCCAGAGAAGTATACTAGGCAAAGAGATTCATTTGTGGTGGTGACAAGGTGGATCCGTGAGACAGAGGATTATCTCACCATGAACAAAGTGTCTCATGAACACTCGATCCGTGTGGCGTCGCGACTGCTATCAGTGGATGCATACACATGGTTTCTGGCAGGTGAGGCAAAAAGGCCATGGACAAGGTGGGATGATTTTACCAAGGACATGGCCGAGTATTTTGTACCACGGAATGAAGTCTTCAGGGTATGTGATGAATGGCGTAACCTCAAACACACAAATGGAAAACTGCGAGATTATATCAACAAATATAGGCAACTTATGCTGCAAATTATGGATATGCATTCTATAGATAGATTACACGGGTTCCTACTCGGATTGTGTGACTGGACCCGCGCAGAGAGATTGAGAAGCAGGAGCCTGAAAATTATGAGGCGGCACTCACAATGGCGGAACGGCTATCCCCGACACTAAGAGCAGAAAGTGGCAAAGTAAAAACAATGCAACAGGAATAGGGGGATGGAATGGTGCCAAACCTCAAAAAAAGAATGATAACTCCTCCAATGAAACCCGAGAAGAAAATTCTGGGACAAGTACAAGGGGGGCAAGGTTGAGTGGATCTTGCATACCCCGAACCTATGGGAGCAATACCCCAATCAACCAATAAAAGGGGATTTTTCAATATTGCAAGAAGGCGTCCTCTTCCTCCCCGACATGCCTGTGCAAAAGTTGCGCGGGCAAACATTATGACAGTGAATGCCCTCGCGTCGACCTGCACAAAGCCGAGTTACCACCGTTCAGGCCGCCCAAGGGCAAGGAGATAATTATGAACAGGTGGATCGACTGAGGATCACCGAGATTGAGGATACAAAGACCTCGTCTTGACGAGGCAATAGCCCACCAAGGGTAGGTGCCATGCAGGCAATACGGAAATGCATGGCAACACAGTGATCGACAGTGCAAAATGTGTATTTCGAGGCTCATGTGAATGGCCTAAAGCAAAACATCATGTTGGATATGGGAGCCACCCATAATTTCATCACCCCAAAATGCGCTAAGAAGCTGGGAGTGAAGGTGTGCGACTCCAGTAAACTCTCAGTGTCGCTTGCACAAGGACAGGATGACAATGTAAAGATGGCATACAATGTGCAGGTGCAGGCACGCGCATGGAAAGCGCGATTGGATTTCATAGTTGTGCCCATGGATACTTTCAAAGTGATTGTTAGGCTCACTTGGGTCGACAAATATCTCATCGCCTTTATAGGAAAGGTGTAAATAACATGATACTGGATATGCAGGGTACAGGAGTCAGTGTGCCATGCATCCGTCCTCACTCAGGGGATAAAACAGTCAACAAGGACATTGGAAGCAAAATCCAAGACACCCCAATGTATGCAGTAGGGTCGACTAAGGCTCGAATAGTAACAGATTGCCGTGGAAAGATGCCGGAATGGTGCAGTGCCAAGCACGCAGAGAGGGCAACTAAGGAGGGCTGCCAAATACATTTATGCATAATTAAGGTCAAGAATGCACATCAGACGAAGTGCAAAATTGGTGAAGCAGAAATACACGAAGTGTTACATGAGTTCCAAGATGTCTTGCCCAAAAAATTGCCAACTGGGTTACCGCCAAAAGGATAAGTGGATCACAAAATCGAACTCTTGCTAGGGCATAGTCCTCCAGCTAAAGCTCCATATAGGATGGATGCTACAAAGCTCAAGGAGCTCAAGGTACAGTTGAATGAACTGGCTGAAAATGGAATGGTCCGCTCCAGCAAGTCGCCGTATGGTGCACATGTGTTGTTTGTCACAAAGAAGGACGTGTTAGCTAGGTTATGCACCGATTACAGAGACCTCAATAAAATCACCATCAAGAACCGCTACCCCATACCAGTAATGAAGGAACTCTTAGAACAATAGGCGGGAGCGAAGTACTTCAGTCGAATCGACTTACGATCCGGATATTATAAGATACGAATCATCGAAGACGACATTGAGAAAACGGCGTTTCGCACAAGGTATGGAAGCTACAAATGGTTGGTGTTGCCATTTGGGCTAACCAACGCCCCGGCCATCTTTTGCACGATGATGAATGATATTTAAAGATTATCTAGATAAGTTTTTGATCATATATATAGATGATCTGCTCATATATAGCGAAGACTTTGAGTGAGCATAAAGAACACTTAAGAAAGGTCTTCCAAATGTTACGGCATCACAAATTGTATGCCAAGCCAGAGAAATGTGAATTTGAAGTCACTGAAGTGGAGTTTCTAGGCTTTGTGGTCAATCAAAAAAGGGTACAAGTAGACCCCAAGAAGATCGAGGTAGTGGTGAAATGGAATGCACCCAAAACTGTGCGTGAAGTTTGCGAGTTTGTAGGTTTCACACAATTCTGTCGAAAGTTTATCAAAGATTTTAGCAAAATCGCCACCCCACTCATTGATATAACTAAAGGCATCAAGCCTTTTAAGTGGACAGATATAGAAAAGAGCACTTTCGAAAAGATGAAAGTCGCAATGTGCAGTACCCCGATGCTTAAGCTCCCAGAGTTCAACAAGGAGTTTGAGATCCACACGGACGCATCGGACGGGGCCCTTGGAGGAGTTTTATTACAAGACGAGCACCCTGTCACATATGAGTCTCGCAAGTTCAGCGATGTAAAATGCCGATAGACCACACGGGAAAAGGAAATGCAAGCAGTGGTTCATTGCCTTAGGAAGTGGCGTCATTATGTGGTGCAAGACAAGCACACGAAAGTTCTTATAGATAACATATCTCTCAAGTACTTTCAGACGCAACCCAAGTTGTCACCAAAACAAGGCAGATGGCAGGATTTCATCGCAAAATTTGACATAGATATTATTCACAAGACGGGGAAACATAACTTGATGCCAGATGCTCTAAGCCGTAAGCTGCAGTTGAATGCAGTGAGTGTTGCAAATGGGGCGCTGTTTGACAAGATCAGAGATGCTCAGAAGTTAGATGCAGCAGTCATTCGCATGGCCACAGAGTTGCACAGTGGTACTTCAACCGTGGGTTTATTTGAATTCAAAGATGGAATATTCTACGTCCACCAAAAGGTGTATGTGTCCAATGACCCGGACCTCAAAGCCATGCTACTTTGGGAAACCCACGACTGTAAGCTGGTCGGGCATGGTGGGCAGAATTGCTCGCTCGAGCAACTTTGACGTCATTTCTTCTAGCCATGCATAACTGAGGATGTCATCGAATATGTTCGTACATGCCCAACTTATCAACTCGTGAAGGCACAGCGAGTCAAATCGACTAGTTTATTGCAAACCATGCCCATCCCGTCAAGGCCGTGGGACATTGTCAGTATGGACTTTATTGTGGATCTCTAGGAGTCCCATGGATACAACACCATATTTGTGGTAGAGGATATTTTAGTCAAGTGTTCAAATACCATGGACTGCCAATGGCTATTGTGTCAGACTGGGACAACAGATTCATAAACAACATGTGGAGAGAACTGTTCAAGTTAATAGACACACAATTGTGCATGTCTTCAGCATATCACCCACATACAAATGGTTAAACGGAGCAAATCAATCAAGGCATAGAAGACTACATTTGCAATTACGTTCATGCCGATCAGAAGGATTGGGCGAACTACCTAGAAATTTTAGAATTCCATTTTAACAACTCCGTGCATAGTGCTACCCGGGTACACTCCGTTTGAGCTGGCCACCGGTAAAGAGGTCAATACACCTCTTGCCATTGCCACTCACAAGAGATGTGCATGCCGAAGATGCAGATACAGAGGAATTTTTATAGAAATGGCAGAAGAGAATGCGGGTTGCACAGCAGAATCTAGAACAAAGCAAAGTCATATATGTCAAACATGCCAACAAGAAGAGACGTGATGACGAATTTCATGAGGCCCGAGACTTGGTCCTGGTTAGTGCCCAAAACATTGCACTACCTGCCAACCTCACACCGAAATTCAACCATCGCTTCTATGGCCCATACAAAGTGCTCAAATCTTATAATGGAGTCACCTACAAAATAGAGGTGCCCGCAACAGTACACATACATAATGCATTTCATATAAGCATACTCAAGAGGTTTGTTGCCCTCGATACCAGGTTTGGTCGCCATGTATCAATGCTTGCAGATGGTGCAACACCCACCGTTACGCCTTTTGAACCAGAACTGATATTGAAATCACGGTTCTGGCGAGGAACGCCAGAATTCTATGTGAAATGGAAACATCGCCCCATGACAGATTGCACATGGGTGCCACAAGGAAAAATGATTCAAATGGCACGTCCATTGGTTCTGCAGTTTTACAACATAGTGCCCGTTGAGGATGATGTACATCCAGAATAATGGCTTGAAAGGGACTTCAAGCTCTTCAAAAGGGGGGTGTATGTGAGGCGTGGGATTTTTGGGATTTCTATCCAGCCTCTTGATAGTCGGCCTATGAGGTGATCTGGATTGGCCTATTGGTTGGCAATATAAGCTTTTCCTTGGCCATAAAATCTAGCAGAAAAAACCCACCAAAAAATCAAGAGATTTGGATAGGTCAAAAACCCACCGAAAATAGGAATTAAAAAATGAACTTCTAGCATGCACAACAAAGAAGAAAATTTTTGAGTTCAATGCTTCCATTTAGATGCACACAATGTATCTCATTGAAATCCAATTGAACTTTGTGAGATTTGTTGTTTTGAAAAATGATGGAACATATGTAGATGATCCGTTGTTCAATATAGGATTAAATTCGGTAGGTGCCACACTTGGACTTCATTCATTTTGGGAGGTGGCCGATATTAAATTTGTGCATTAAGGGATGTTCTTTTTCCTAAAAAAATTGGTAGTTGGCGGTGACTGCTGGCCTCGAGTGTCAGTGAGGGAATATTCTATTGTGTTTATTTTATCCATTTATGAATGAATGCACAACGTTATTATCTTGAACATGAAACCATTGTGGAAGTATGTTGTTTGTCGAAAATGAGCCTTGCATCTAGAAGCAATATCGACAACAAATCCTCTAGATATCCACTCCATCATCTCTGCTCTCCCAGTCTTTAAGTGTGTGTGAAATGGAGGGAGAATCTCACCTTCTTTCAGGATGACGTAAAAAGCGTAAATCTATTGTGCATGTCGAAAATCGTGGAGCCATAAGTGAGGAGAGACCCACAACCTCAACTCCAGCTTGGAGGGGTCTTTTTGAAGACCCTGGAAATGTCATTTTAGAAGGAGATGAAGAAGAGGCCAATCATGCCAAGACTACCTATGTTGCAGGTCATGGAATGGGACCTCTAGAGAAATGAGTGGAAGGAGATGATGTCAGCCTTTATGAGGATGATAACGGCCATGGGACGACTCATGGAGGAGAATGAAGGGCATGATTTGGAGGATGCCATGCAGACAGAGGAGGGTCTTGAGAAGAAAGGGAAGGCATAGATGAGACACAAAGTAGCCAAAGCGAGGGCACAGGCACAAAGGACACCTCCAAACAGGTCAGAAAAATAGAGATTTTTGGGAAGATGATGAGAACTAGAAGCCACAAGGATGGACCATTATTGTGTTAAGGATATGAATGTTCTATATGTTCTGAATGAATTGTTCTCTAAAAATGAGTTTTGTATGTTCTTCTTGTAGAAGGGATCTTTATCCTAGGATTCTGTGTGGGTTGACCAGACTATAAGGAACCCCAGAATCAATTGGATCTTAAGGTGAAAGAGTTTATCCCCCAACTGCAAGATGAGGACATCTCGTGTTTTTTAAGTGGGGTAGGATGTAAGATTCCTCCCTCTAGCTTTTGAGGTTTAAAGGTGTAAGAACCTCCCCTTTTGTTCTTGAAATTATTCCCCTCTTTGAAATAGAAGAAAGATCTTGTTTTACCCTGTTTTGGTCTAGAGATAGATAATCCAAAATTGAGATACCTTTGGATATAAAAATCCTCCTAGTGTATAAAATGGATTCCCTTGAAACAGAAGTTCAAAATGAACTTTCCAAGGTGAATTAGGAAGTAATTGAAAATGTGTATAAGGGACCTTAGCCTAAAGCTATACATTTTAAGAGTTTTTTGGATTATGGTCGAATTAAGGTTCTAATGGGCCAATTGGATTGATCCAAGTGTTGGAATGAGATAAATCCAAAAGAATAAAAGCAAATATCTAAAAATGAGTAAATGCTCACATAAGATGAAGAGTTGACTGAGTACAAGGTTTATTAGTTAAAAATTATGAGATATTATAAAAAAATGATATATTTTGAAATAATGATGCATTTTTGACACCTTGGTAAGGAAAGGAGGACTCTTGAGGTAGGCACCTCTTTCACATGTGTGGAAGGGTTTTTAATTCAAAAAAGTTGTGATATTTTTATCTCTCCTCTCTCTTGGATCAAACCAAATGAAAAAGGGAGCCAAACTGGTCTAAATCTTGTCCAAATTGAGTCAAACTGAACTTGGAAAATTCTAGAACCCAGTTGGACTTCGTTAGTGGCCTACCTCAACTATAAATAGACCCTCAATCATTTGGAAAAAATATTGAAGCTATACCATGCCAGTATTATATTAAAATAATCATATTTTTTGTTATCTCTTAAATTTTCCTTTCTTGAGAGCTTGAAGCTTTCTCTCTCTACAACACTTCTTGGAGTTGCTCTTCTCCTCTTGGTGGACCAAATAATTATTCAGGGGCTTCACTGCAATTAGAGAATCAAGTTAAACTTGGAGGTAAAATCAAATTTTATGGTTTTTTTCAATTTATCTCAATGACTTTCCTCTTCTCAACCCCTCTTAAGCTTTAGAAGATTTCTAAATAATTGTTTTAATTCAAATCAAACTTTCCCTAGGTTTCTTAATGTTTAATTAACATTAAGTTAACCTTTATGTTTAAATTATAATGCTTTCTTAAGTAAATCTCTCTCTCTAAAAGAATAGCCATCTTTATGGCTAAATCCCTTGAAAAAGAATGCTTCTCATTGATAGTCTCTTAATTCAAAGCTAAACTCTAGGCTTGATAAGCTAGAGATTAAGAAAATGGTATTTTTATGATTTTGTGTTAAAAAAATAATGGTTATTTCTTTTAGATTATTTATAAGTAGTTAAAAACTACTTTGATTGATTCTAAATAAGAAATAGATTATCCTATCGATTTGGAAAAAGAAAAATAATGAAATTAGCTTAATCTAGTGGAATATTCATAATTAATTTATGATTATGGTTAAAATTATGATTTAAATTCGTAGTTTGATTTTATGCATAAAAGAGGAACTACTATCATATTTTCATATTACAAGCTTTTATTCTTTAGAAAAAAATTGAGAATTATCAGTAATAGCAACGAAGCTATGACAAAAGTTTCAAAAAATAATACATATCTTATTTTTATGCATAATGATAAAAGAAAACTTCCTACCATATTCTAGGATTGGACATCCTATGCAAAAAGAATGATTTTCATCATATTCATGAGAAATTTTTTTTTTCTAATTATGCATAATTAATTGATTATGAGAAAAGAGTAAATTTTGGTAAATTTATTTTTATGCAAAAAGAGAAATTTCCATGATAATTGAGATCCAAGTAATTAAATGGTAAAAGAGGAATTCTTGGCATAATTCAAATTATGAGTATTTATCAAAAGTGAAATTTTGAGCATTATTAATTTTATTGGAAAATATGTGTACAATTGATTTTTCTAAATCCCATGAATCTTTTACTCAAAAGAAGAATATTGAATA
Organism: Cibotium barometz; assembly: GCF_041138505.1. Lineage (NCBI taxonomy): Eukaryota > Viridiplantae > Streptophyta > Polypodiopsida > Cyatheales > Cibotiaceae > Cibotium > Cibotium barometz. The sequence goes on from NC_141090.1 coordinate 28,102,568, forward strand.
GATTTCATTTGAGAAATTTGAGAAAGAATATGAAAATATCCATGGAGAAAAAGTACCTTTAACTAGGCCAATCAATTGGCAGAAACTTAGAGAAGTCCCATCGATATATCGAAAGTAGAAAATAGTAGTAAAAGTGGATGTGACAAGATGTGATGTAGAGCCAAATGAATGTGACGGGATGTTAATGAATGCAATGTGAGTAGATGAGATGTGAATGTGATAAGAGGAGATGTAAACATGATGCGATAAGATAAAAATGTGATGTGATAAGATGTGAATGTGATATGATAAGAAATGAATGTGATGTGAGAATCAAGCTAAACTTGGAGGTAAAATCAAATTTTATGGTTTTTTTCAATTTATCTCAATGACTTTCTTCTTCTCAACCCCTCTCAAGCTTGAAAAGATTTCTAAATAATTGTTTTAATTCAAATCAAACTTTCCCTAGGTTTCTTAATGTTTAATTAACATTAAGTTAACCTTTATGCTTAAATTATAATGCTTTCTTTAAGTAAATCTCTCTCTCTAAAAGAATAGCCATCTTTATGGCTAAATCCCTTGAAAAAGGATGCTTCTCAATGATAGTCTCTTAATTCAAAGTTAAACTCTAGGCTTGATAAGCTAGAGATTAAGAAAATGGTATTTTTATGATTTTGTGTTAACAAAATAATGGTTATTTCTTTTAGATTATTTATAAGTAGTTAAAAACTACTTTGATTGATTCTAATTGAGAAATAGATTATCCTATCAATTTGAAAAAAGAGAAATAATGGAATTAGCTTAATCTATTAGGATAATCATAATTAATTTATGATTATGATTTAAATTCATAGTTTGATTTTATGCATAAAAGAGGAACTACTATCATATTTTCATTACAAGCTTTTATTCTTTAGAAAAAAACTGAGAATTTTCAGCGAAGCTATGGTAAAAGTTTCAAAAAATAATACATATCTTATTTTTATGCATAATAATAAAAGAGGACTTCCTACCATATTCTAGGATTGGACATCCTATGCAAAAAGAATGATTTTCATCATATTCATGAGAAATAGTTTTTTTTCTAATTATGCATAATTAATTGATTATTAGAAAGGAGTAAATTTTGGTAAATTTATGTTTATGCAAAAAGAGAAGTTTCCATGATAATTGAGATCCAAGTAATTAAATGGTAAAAGAGAAATTTTTGGTATATTTCAAATTATGAGTATTTATCAAAAGTGAAATTTTGAGCATTATTAATTTTATTGGAAAATATGGGTACAATTGATTTTTCTAGATCCCATGAATCTTTTACTCATCAGAAGAAGAATATTGAATATATTTCACTTGAGAAATTTGAGAAAGAATATGAAAATATCCATGGAGAAAAAGTACCTTTAACTAGGCCAATCAATTGGCAGAAACTTAGAGAAGTCCCATCGATATATCGAAAGTAGAAAACACTAGTAAAAGTAGATGTGACAAGATGTGATGTACAGCCAAATGAATGTGACAAGATGTTAATGGATGCAATGTGACTAGATGAGATGTGAATGTGATAAGAGGAGATGTAAACATGATGCGATAAGATTTAATTGTGACGTGATAAGATGTGAATGTGATATGATAAGATATGAATGTGATGGGAGAATCAAGCTAAACTTGGAGGTAAAATCAAATTTTATGGTTTTTTCCCATTTATCTCAATGACTTTCTTCTTCTCAACCCCTCTCAAGCTTGAGAAGATTTCTAAATAATTGTTTTAATTCAAATCAAACTTTCCCTAGGCTTCTTAATGTTTAATTAACATTAAGTTAACCTTTATGCTTAAATTATAATGCTTTCTTTAAGTAAATCTCTCTCTCTAAAAGAATAGCCATCTTTATGGCTAAATCCCTTGAAAAAGGATGCTTCTCAATGATAGTCTCTTAATTCAAAGCTAAACTCTAGGCTTGATAAGCTAGAGATTAACAATGGTATTTTTATGATTTTGTGTTAACAAAATAATTGTTATTTCTTTTAGATTATTTATAAATAGTTAAAAACTACTTTGATTGATTCTAAATGAGAAATAGATTATCCTATCAATTTGGGAAAAGAGAAATAATGGAATTAGCTTAATGTATTGGGATAATCATAATTAATTCATGATTATAATTAAAATTATGATTTAAATTCATAGTTTGATGTTGTGCATAAAAGAGGAACTACTATCAAATTTTCATTACAAGCTTTTATTGTTTAGAAAAAAATTGAGAATTATCAGTAATAGAAGCGAAGCTATGGCAAAAAATTCAAAAAATAATACATATCTTATTTTTATGCATAATGATGAAACAAGACTTCCTACCATATTCTAGGATTGGACATCCTATGCAAAAAGAATGATTTTCATCATATTCATGAGAACTAATTTTTTTTCTAATTATGCATAATTAATTGATTATGAGAAAAGAGTAAATTTTGGTAAATTTATTTTTATGCAAAAAGAGAAATTCCCATGATAATTGAGATCCAAGTAATTAAATGGTAAAAGAGAAATTTTTGGCACAATTCAAATTATGAGTATTTATCAAAAGTGAAATTTTGAGCATTATTAATTTTATTGGGAAATATGGGTACAATTGATTTTTCTAAATCCCATGAATCTTTTACTCAAAAGAAGAATATTGAATATATTTCACTTGAGAAATTCGAGAAAGAATATGAAAATATCCATGGAGAAAAAGTACCTTTGACTAGGCCAATCAATTGTGGTAGAAACTTAGAGAAGTCCCATCGATATATCGAAAGTAGAAAATAGTAGTAAAAGTGGATGTGACAAGATGTGATGTAGAGCCAAATGAATGTGACGGGATGTTAATGGATGCAATGTGAGTAGATGAGATGTGAATGTGAGAAGAGGAGATGTAAACATGATGCGATAAGATGTAAATGTGATGTGATAAGATGTGAATGTGATATGATAAGATATGAATGTGATGTGAGAATCAAGCTAAACTTTGAGGTAAAATCAAATTTTATGGTTTTTTCCAATTTATCTCAATGACTTTCTTCTTCTCAACCCCTCTCAAGCTTGAGAAGATTTCTAAATAATTGTTTTAAATCAAATCAAACTTTCCCTAGGTTTCTTAATGTTAAGTTAATCTTTATGCTTAAATTATATTGCTTTCTTTAAGTAAATCTCTCTCTCTAAAAGAATAGCCATCTTTATGGCTAAATCCCTTGAAAAAGGATGCTCTTCAATGGTAGTCTCTTAATTCAAAGCTAAACTCTAGGCTTGATAAGCTAGAGATTAAGAAAATGGTATTTTTATGATTTTGTGTTAACAAAATAATGGTTATTTCTTTTAGATTATTTATAAGTAGTTAAAAAAGATTATTTTATGCATAAAAGAGGAACTACTATTATAATTTCATTACAAGCTTTTATTCTTTAGAAAAAATTTGAGAATTATCAGTAATAGCAGCGAAGTTATGGCAAAAGTTTCAAAAAATAATCCATATCTTATTTTTATGCATAATGATAAAAGAGGACTTCCTACCATATTCTAGAATTGAACATCCTATGCAAAAAGAATGATTTTCATCATATTCATGAGAAATACTTTTTTTCCTAATTATGCATAATTAATTGATTATGAGAAAAGAGTAAATTTTGGTAAATTTATTTTTATGCAAAAAGAGAAATTCCCATCATAATTGACGAGATAATTGAGATCCAAGTAATTAAATGGTAAAAGAGAAATTTTTGGCATATTTCAAATTATGAGTATTTATCAAAAGTGAAATTTTGAGCATTATTAATTTTATTGGAAAATATGGGTACAATTGATTTTTCTAAATCCCATGAATCTTTTACTCAAAAGAAGAATATTGAATATATTTCACTTGAGAAATTTGAGAAAGAATATGAAAATATCCATGGAGAAAAAGTACCTTTAACTAGGCCAATCAATTGGCAAAAACTTACAGAAGTCCCATCGATATATCAAAAGTAGAAAACACTAGTAAAAGTGGATGTGACAAGATGTGATGTAGAGCCAAATGAATGTGACGAGATGCTAATGGATGAAATGTGAGTAGATGAGATGTGAATGTGATAAGAGGAGATTTTAACATGATGCAATAAGATGTAAATGTGATGCGATAAGATGTGAATGTGATATGATAAGATATGAATGTGATGGGAGAATCAAGCTAAACTTGGAGGTAAAATCAAGTTTTATGGTTTTTTCCAATTTATCTCAATGAATTTCTTCTTCTCAACCCCTCTCAAGCTTGAGAAGATTTCTAAATAAATGTTTTAATTCAAATCAAACTTTCCCTAGGTTTTTTAATGTTTAATTAAAAAACCTTTATGCTTAATTAAGCATAAAGGTTAACTTAATGAACATTAAGTTAACCTTTACGCTTAAATTATAATTCTTTCTTTAAGTAAATCTCTCTCTCTAAAAGAATAGCCTTCTTTATGGCTAAATCCCTTGAAAAAGGATGCTTCTGAATGATAGTCTCTTAATTCAAAGCTAAACTCTAGGCTTGATAAGCTAGAGATTAAGAAAATGGTATTTTTATGATTTTGTGTTAACAAAATAATGGTTATTTCTTTTAGATTATTTATTAGTTAAAAACTACTTTGATTGATTCTAAATGAGAAATAGATTATCCTATCAATTTGGAAAAAGAGGAATAATGGAATTAGCTTAATGTATTGGGATAATCATAATTAATTTATAATTATGGTTAAAATTATGATTTAAATTCATAGTTTGAATTTATGCATGAAAGAGGAACTACTATCATATTTTCATTACAAGCTTTTATTCTTTAGAAAAAATTTGAGAATTATCAGTAATAGCAAGCGAAGCTATGGCAGAAGTTTCAAAAAATAATCCATATCTTATTTTTATGCATAATGATAAAAGAGGACTTCCTACCATATTCTAGGATTGGACATCCTATGCAAAAAGAATGATTTTCATCATATTCATGAGAAATAATTTTTTTCCTAATTATGCATAATTAATTGATTATGAGAAAAGAGTAAATTTTGGTGAATTTATTTTTATGCAAAAAGAGGAATTCCCATGATAATTGACGAGATAATTGAGATCCAAGTAATTAAATGGTAAAAGAGAAATTTTTGGCATATTTCAAATTATGAATATTTATCAAAAGTGAAATTTTGAGCATTATTAATTTTATTGGAAAATATGGGTACAATTGATTTTTCCAAATCCCATGAATCTTTTACTCAAAAGAAGAATATTGAATATATTTCACTTGAGAAATTTGAGAAAGAATATGAAAATATCCATGGAGAAAAATTACCTTTAACTAGGCCAATCAATTGGCAGAAACATAGAGAAGTCCCATCGATATATCAAAAGTAGAAAACAGTAGTAAACGTGGATGTGACAAGATGTAATGTAGAGCCAAATGAATGTGACGGGATGTTAATGGATGAAATGTGAGTAGATGAGATGTGAATGTGATAAGAGGAGATGTAAACATGATGCAATAAGATGTAAATGTGATGTGATAAGATGTGAATGTGATATGATAAGATATGAATGTGATGGGAGAATCAAGCTAAACTTGGAGGTAAAATCAAATTTTATGGTTTTTCCCAAGTTATCTCAATGAATTTCTTCTTCTCAACCCCTCTCAAGCTTGAGAAGATTTCTAAATAAATGTTTTAATTCAAATCAAACTTTCCCTAGGTTTTTTAATGTTTAATTAGAAAACCTTTATGCTTAATTAAGCATAAAGGTTAACTTAATTAACATTAAGTTAACCTTTATGCTTAAATTATAATTCTTTCTTTAAGTAAATCTCTCTCTCTAAAAGAATAGCCTTCTTTATGGCTAAATCCCTTGAAAAAGGATGCTTCTCAATGATAGTCTCTTAATTCAAAGCTAAACTCTAGGCTTGATAAGCTAGAGATTAAGAAAATGGTATTTTTATGATTTTGTGTTAACAAAATAATGGTTATTTCTTTTAGATTATTTATAAGTAGTTAAAAACTACTTTGATTGATTCTAAATGAGAAATAGATTATCCTATCAATTCGGAAAAAGAGAAATAATGGAATTAGCTTAATGTCTTGGGATAATCATAATTAATTTATGATTATGGTTAAAATTATGATTTAAATTCATAGTTTGATTTTATGCATAAAAGAGGAACTACTATCATATTTTCATTACAAGCTTTTATTCTTTAGAAAAAATTTGAGAATTATCAGTAATAGCAGCGAAGCTATGGCAAAAGTTTCAAAAAATAATCCATATCTTATTTTTATGCATAATGATAAAAGAGGACTTCCTACCATATTCTAGGATTGGACATCCTATGCAAAAAGAATGATTTTCATCATATTCATGAGAAATAATTTTTTTTCTAATTATGCATAATTAATTGATTATGAGAAAAGAGTAAATTTTGGTAAATTTATTGTTATGCAAAAAGAGAAATTTCCATGATAATTGAGATCCAAGTAATTAAATAGTAAAAGAGAAATTTTTGGCATAATTCAAATTATGAGTATTTATCAAAAGTGAAATTATGAGTATTATCAATTTTATTGGAAATTATGGGTACAATTGATTTTTGTAAATCCCATGAATCTTTTACTCAAAAGAAGAATATTGAATATATTTCACTTGAGAAATTTGAGAAAGTATATTAAATTATCCATGGAGAAAAAGTACCTTTAACTAGGCCAATCAATTGGCAGAAACTTAGAGAAGTCCCATCGATATATCGAAAGTAGAAAACAGTACTAAAAGTGGATGTGACAAGATGTGATGTAGAGCCAAATGAATGTGACGGGATGTTAATGGATGCAATGTGAGTAGATGAGATGTGAATGTGATAAGAGGAGATGTAAACATGATGCGATAAGATGTAAATGTGATGTGGACATTAGCTAGGGTTAGTAGAGTGTGGACACAACTCATAGAGTGTTGTGTGTATTGTGGATGATGGCTTTATGCATTGTGTGAGAAGGGAGATGGCTTCCCTCTATGGTTAGGGTCTACAATATACATTAGGGTTTGCTCCTGTGTGTGTGTCTCCTCTCCCTCTACCATTCTTTCAACATAAAACACCATGTTGATGGATTTTTCCATGTGATGAAGGGTTTATCCCATTCTTTTATGAAGCATGATGGGACTGATTCGCCTATCCATGCCATGGGCTCTCATATTGATGATGGTTTTCATTATAGTATATTCTTAAGGGACGTGATCACTGCCTCAAGGGACGTGATCCTGAAGTATTGGTAAGTACCCAATGATAGTTATGGTCTATTACTTCTTCCAACTATGGATGTGTGGAGCTCCCTCTTATGAGATGCGGCAACCCATAACATTAATCCAGCCAAGTGTGCCTGTGTGCTGTCACACGTGGATCCCTGATAGGGCACATAGTATCTACAAACAAACTGGCAGTAGATCCAGCCAAGGTCGAGATCATTGTAAAGCTGCAGCCGCCCAAGAATTCCAAAGAACTTGCTAGATTCCTAGGAGTGATCAAATGGCATAGCAGATTCATGATGTTCCTGGAAAATGTGACAATACTCTTGTATAGCCTGACGATGAAAGATGCAGAATAAGTCTGGTTTGGATTCTGTCAGGAGGCATTCTAGAATCTAAAGTGGATATTGTCCTCACACCCATTCTGCAACAACAATTGAACTTTGATTTGGTGTTTCTTGTATTTGTTGATGATTTTGATTTCACCATTGGTAGTGCTTTGATGCAGGAATGCCAAGAGGGCTAGTTTTTTTATTAGTTTACTACATAAGCAAAAGGCTTTCCAAGATAACTACTCTACCACAGAAAAGTAGTCATTGGGGATGATGTACTTGATCAAGAAATTCTGGCACTATCTGTTAGGAAATTTTTTTGAATTTCATGTGTTAGGAAACATGTTTGAATTTCATTTAGACCACAAAGCACTCTTGTACCTAGTGAACAAACCAGACCTAGTAGGAAAATTAGCTAGATGGATACTATTGTTACAAAAGTTTGAGTTCACTATCAAGCACACCCTAGGAAATAAGAACCTAGTAAAAGATTTCCTCTCCAAACTATAGTCAGGAGAAGATCCAACAAGGGGAAAAGATGACTTCCCAGATGCTCAACTCTTCATCATATATGGAGAAAAACCCACCTGGTATGATGAGATGTTGCGGTTCCTCTCTAACTTGTCTTTTCCAAAGTATATTTCCAAAGATGAGAGGAAAAGGATGACTCTCTTGAGCAATTCATTCATGGTGGTAGTAAGCCAGCTCTATAAGAAGGTCATTTTTCAAATACTAAGAATATGTGTCCCAGGGCATGAATAACAGGCTGTGCTGGCAAAAGTACATCAAGATATAAGTGGAGGGCACTTATCTGGAGAAGTCACAAGGCAGAAAGTGTTCCAAGTAGGATTATATTAGCTAACGGCATTAAAAGCTACAGAAAAATTTATAAAACAGTGCGATATGTGCCAGAGGCTGGGCCATCCTAATGAATGCCTCACACCCCAATATTGCCACTAGCACCATTCCAAAAATGGGGTATGGAATTTGTTGGCCCATTCAAGCCAATAGCTTAGAGAACATGAAATAGATACATTTTGGTAGGCACAGATTGCTGCGCAAAATAGGTAGAAGCGAAGGCTTTGAAATACTAAAAATCATTGTCAATAGCAAAGTTTCTTAATGAAACTATCATGACAAGACTCAGATGCCAAGAATAGAGATAGTTAGTGAGACCAAGGGAGCCACTTCCTCAATGAAGTGATTAAGAAGCTGATAGAGCAACATATGATCATACATAAGAAGTCAACAATCTACTTCATGCAAGTAAATGGGAAGGAAGAATCCACACAAAATCTTGTGTTGGGCTATGAGGGGGTGGTTGGTTTGGGAGCTCTCTATTATATACTGGAGCCTCTTCAGTGGTTCTCATGTTGGAGACCGAAGAGCATGGCGGCTTAAGGTAAGCAGTTGTTTGGAGGCTCATCTTCTATATGAGTTTGGTAATCCCTGACCAATTCTTGGGCCACCAAGAGTCTTTCCTTCTCTCCTCGATGGCATTAGGGTATTCGGCAAGCTTTTTAGGAAGCTAGTTAGTGTCAATCGGTTCCCTAGATTGGGTAGCTGAATGTAGTAGATATTCTTCTGACTAATAGGTTGGTGCATGTGTGGTCATGCCATCTTTTGAACCACACTTAATAACTACCTGGCTACCCCTTCGCCGATCTTCATGGTTTTCTTTCTTGAGTGTCTAGTTGCTCATGCTTGTTTTCAGGGACATTCTTTGAAGTGAAGACCCTTGCATGTCTGAAATGGATCTAGAGCAAAATATTAAATCAAACACATCAAAGCAAGAATCTAGTATCCATTAATCATGAGATTAGTTATCAAATGGCTCATCACATGAATATACAAGAGAGAGAAAATATATAAGTGCATGTAGAAAGAGAAGATGCACAAATAGCCTAAGTGTGTTTAACCTCTCACCAAGAGGATGGCTTTCATGTTAGCCATGAACTTGACCATGGAAGGCCAAATCTCCATTGATGGAACCCAAAGGTACAAGATGACCAAAATTAGTAAAAGTGTCAAAAGATCCTACCAATGTACCCCAAGCCCTATTTATAGTCACTTTCTCCTTTTTGCCCATGGGCCCCTATGTACATGTGGAAATCAAGCTCTATGGTTCATGTGACAAACCATCCCTTCCTAAAGATTTTGTCCTCAAAATCATACAAGATATTTACAATTAAATCGCAATCTCAATGTAAACCCATGGGAAGTAGAGAGGTCTTCAAAAATGCACCTCGAATACATTTGGAATAGGGAAACCAAATGTAGTGAAGCCGGCAAACTCCTTCTCCAAAAATAGCATGTAGGACTGTTATGGCAGCCATGTTGTCGATGAAGCTTCCCTTGAAATTCTTCATGAAACATCCATAAAAATGAGCTGCAAATGATGCATAGCCACACCCAAAAGGGTCCCACATATTTATCATCGAACCAAATGATCTTCCAAGTGTGTTGGAGTAGATTGGTAACCCCAACAATAGATCCAACCAAAGCTGTCCTGAAATTACAGCACATATAAAACCTCATGATATGCCCATTATTCACATATAAAACCTCATGATATGCCCATTCTTCATATAATAATCATGCCACTTGATCAAGGAATACTTCCACCAAGTACACCATGTTGTTGAACATACTCCATTGATTGCCAAGTAGCCTCATCTATGGGCAAGCGCTTCCATTTCAAAAGGAATTCATCAATGTTCCGGTTCCTCAAAGCCCTTGTCCTCTTGTCCACAATCCTCTCTGGCTCATAGATAATCTCTCCTCCTTCATCCATCGGTGGTAACTCTTCAATCTCTTGAGGAAGAGAGCCCACAAAAATCTTAAGGTTGGATACATGAAACACATTATGAATCCTTGTCGAAGGAGGTAGGTCAAGCTTATAAGCCAAGTCACCCACTTTCTTGACTACCAAATATGATCCATAGTATCTATGTGCCAACTTGGAATTGGAAGACCCTTTGAGAATATTGTGACGGCTCTTAGGAAGCCTGATGAACACATAATCACCTTCCTTGAACTCCGTCTTGCGTCTATGCTCATCCGCATTAGCCTTCATGACTTCTTGTGTGTGCCTTCTTCATATTATCCTTGCATAATTGAAGAAGCTGTCTCATCCTTTCCAACTCTTCCTTGGCTAAAGGATTAACCATTTTATCCTCATGGAAGGCAATAGATGGCACATGCACTTGATACCCATAAAGAGCCTCGAAAGGTGACATCCCAGTTGACACTCAAATGCTTGCTTGAATTATGACAAAATTCAGCAAGGTAAAGCCATTCATCCCATGATGCTTGCATGTCATAACAATAGTGCCTCAAGTACACTTCGAGCCATTTGTTTGTGCACTCCGTTTGCCCATCTGTTTGAGGGTGATAGGCTGTAGAAGGAGTGATTTGAGTCCCCAAGTTCTCATACAATGTCCTCCAAAAAGTGCCCATGAACTTGGTATCTCTATCATAAACTATGTTGAGTGGCAAACCATGTATCTTAAATACATGCTCCATAAATTGCTTGGCAATGTGAGAGGCCCCATAAGTAGTCTTGGAAGCAATAAAATGAGCTAATTAGGTAAGTCTATCCACCACCACAAATACTTGATCCCATCCATGCTTCGTCTTTGGCAAGCCCGTGATGATGAAGTCCATGGAAATGTGAGTCCATTTTCCATCCAGAATAGGCAAAGGATGAAGTAAACCACTTGGCAATTGGTGAGTATCCTTATTCCTTTGGCATGACACACATTCCAAAACAAACTTCTTGACATCCCTCCACATGCCTTTCCAATAGAAGCTCTTGCTCACTTTGTCAAATGTCTTGAGAACACCAAGATGACCCGAAAGCGGTGAAGAATGCATCTCTGGAAGCACCTTGGGAATGTAGGATGAGGTTGGAACCAAATACACCTTATCCTTGTGCCATAGTAGACCATTCCAAAGCTTATAATGAGGAAATTCTTCACCATCTCCTTGCTGTAATTTTTTGTAAATATGGGCAGCACTCTCATTGACAAGATACTCCTCTTGTATCCCTTTCATCCATTCACTATACACTTCCATAATTGATGTCAAGCTGCAAGCCCACATTCTAGAAAATGCGTCCACTACTATGATCCCTTCCACCGGGGTCGAAAGGAAACTCATCCTCTTCTTTGACAAAAGAATGACCCTCCAAGTCTTCTTCACGTGTCTCCTTGCTAAAATCTTCAAACTCTTCCACATCATGAGATGACTTGGAATCATCATCCTCATCCATAATGATCATAGTAGCCACCACTTTCTTTGATTAGCCAATGTGCCTGGGTGACCACTTCTCTTTGCATTTAAAACATAGGCCTTTGCTCCTCAATTCCTCAATCTTAGGATCATCCATCCGTTGAGTCTTCTTGAATGGTTGATGAGGAGGCTTCTTGACAAACCCATTGCTCTTCTTAGCATCATTATGAACTCCACTTGTGGACTGTCCACTTCCAAAAGATGTATGGAATTTGGAAGTGTAAGTGGATGTAGAATAAGGTAGACTTTTCCCCGCATTTGAAGAAGTGTGAAATGGCTTATGAAAAGGTACATTTGGCTGAACCCTCTTATACTTTGGCTCATATAGCTCCGCCAACCTCATAGCCTCTTTTGATAGTGCTTGGTCTTTGTGCCGAGACATCTGCTTTGATGTATGAATCTAGACCATGCACAAACTTCTTCAATCGCATGCCTTCATCGAGTCCATCCACAAACATAGAGAGCTTCATGAACCTCTTGATATACTCCCTAACCGACATGCCCTTTTGTGTGAGTTCATACCATTCTTCATGGTATCGGTCAAGAACCAAAGGCAACACAAATGTCATATTCATTTCATGCTTGAGTTCTTCCCAAGTATGAGGCATAACTCCTTCCCAAGTATGAGGCATAACTCCTTCCTTGAGCATATGTCTCCACCATTAATGTGCATAGTCTTCCAAATGCAAGGATGCAAAATGCACTTTGTCCCTTTCATTCTTTGGATAGAGCTGAAAGTATGTATCCAACTTATTCATCCATTCTTCCAACTCATGTGGGGTGAACCATCACCCTTGAACTTAGAGAGTGAAATCTTGTCCTTTACATCCTTTGACACGGTTGACGATGCATTCGCATGATGGTGCGAGGGCTTGTGCTTTTGCATTTGCACAAAAGATCCAAGAAATTGTGCAAAATCCTTGTACTCCCTCTTGAGGAAATTTGGCATTTCCATCCACCTATCATGAGCTTCTCTTTGTCTCTCAATGAATGACATATGTTTCCAATCAAGCTCAACCACATCATCCATATCATACACCTCCTCTTCAAGCATGGAGAACTGATTTGCTTTGGGATGCAAAGGTTTCCCTTGAAATTCTTCATGAAACCTCCATAAAAATGAGCTGCAAATGATGCATAGCCACACCCAAAAGGGTCCCACATATTTATCATCGAACCAAATGATCTTCCAAGTGTGTTGGAGTAGATTGGTAACCCCAACAATAGATCCAACCAAAGCTGTCCAGAAATTACAGCACATATAAAACCTCATGATATGCCCATTCTTCACATATAAAACCTCATGATATGCCCATTCTTCATATAATAATCATGCCACTTGATTAAGGAATACTTCCACCAAGTAAACCATGTTGTTGAACATACTCCATTGATTGCCAAGTAGCCTCATCTATGGGCAAGCGCTTCCATTTCACAAGGAATTCATCAATGTTCCGGTTCCTCAAAGCCCTTGTCCTCTTGTCCACAATCCTCTCCGGCTCATAGATAATCTCTCCTCCTTCATCCATCGGTGGTAACTCTTCAATCTCTTGAGGAAGAGAGCCCACAAACATCTTAAGGTTGGATACATGAAACACATTATGAATCCTTGTAGAAGGAGGTAGGTCAAGCTTATAAGCCAAGTCACCCACTTTCTTGACTACCAAATATGATCCATAGTATCTATGTGCCAACTTGGAATTGGAAGACCCTTTGAGAATATTGTGACCGCTCTTAGGAAGTCTGATCAACACATAATCACCTTCCTTGAACTCCGTTTTGCGTCTATACTCATCTGCATTTGCCTTCATGACTTCTTGTGTGTGCCTTCTTCATATTATCCTTGCATAATTGAAGAAGCTGTCTCATCCTTTCCAACTCTTCCTTGGCTAAAGGATTAACCATTTTATCCTCATGGAAGGCAATAGATGGCACATGCACTTGATACCCATAAAGAGCCTCGAAAGGTGACATCCCAATTGATACTCAAATGCTTGCTTGAATTATGACAAAATTCAGCAAGGTAAAGCCATTCATCCCATGATGCTTGCATGTCATAACAATAGTGCCTCAAGTACACTTCGAGCCATTTGTTTGTGCACTCCATTTGCCCATCCGTTTGAGGGTGATAGGTTGTAGAAGGAGTGATTTGAGTCCCCAAGTTCTCTACAATGTCCTCCAAAAAGTGCCCATGAACTTGGTATCTCTATCATAAACTATGTTGAGTGGCAAACCATGTATCTTGAAAACATGCTCCATAAATTGCTTGGCAATGTGAGAGGCCCCATAAGTAGTCTTGGAAGCAATAAAATGAGCTGATTTGGTGAGTCTATCCACCACCACAAATACTTGATCCCATCCATGCTTTGTTTGCCCGTGATGATGAAGTCCATGGAAATGTGAGTCCATTTTCCATCCAGAATAGGCAAAGGATGAAGTAAACCACTTGGCAATTGGTGACTATCCTTATTCCTTTGGCATGACACACATTCCAAAACAAACTTCTTGACATCCCTCCACATGACTTTCCAATAGAAGCTCTTGCTCACTTTGTCAAATGTCTTGAGAACACCAAGATGACCTGAAAGCGGTGAAGAATGCATCTCTGGAAGCACCTTGGGAATGTAGGATGAGGTTGGAACGAAATACACCTTATCCTTGTGCCATAGTAGACCATTCCAAAGCTTATAATGAGGAAATTCTTCACCATCTCCTTGCTGTAATTTTCTGTAAATATGGGCAATACTCTCATTGACAAGATACTTCTCTTGTATCCCTTTCATCCATTCACTATGCACTTCCATAATTGATGTCAAGGTGCAAGCCCACATTCTAGACAATGCGTCCACTACTATGATCCCTTCCATCGGGGTCAAAAGGAAACTCATCCTCTTCTTTGACAAAAGAATGACCCTCCAAGTCTTCTTCACGTGTCTCCTCGCTAAAATCTTCAAACTCTTCCACATCATGAGATGACTTGGAATCATCATCCTCATCCATAATGATCATAGTAGCCAACACTTTCTTTGATTTGCAAATGTGCCTGGGTGACCACTTCTCTTTGCATTTAAAACATAGGCCTTTGCTCCTCAATTCCTCAATCTTAGGATCATCCATCCGTTGAGTCTTCTTGAATGGTTGATGAGGAGGCTTCTTGACAAACCCATTGCTCTTCTTAGCATCATTATGAACTCCACTTGTGGACTGTCCACTTCCAAAAGATGTATGGAATTTGGAAGTGTAAGTGGATGTAGAATAAGGTAGACTTTTCCCCACATTTGAAGAAGTGTGAAATGGCTTATGAAAAGGTACATTTGGCTGAACCCTCTTATACTTTGGCTCATATAGCTCCGCCAACCTCATAGCCTCTTTTGATAGTGCTTGGTCTTTGTGCCAAGACATCCGCTTTGATGTATGAATCTAGACCATGCACGAACTTCTTCAATCGCATGCCTTCATTGAGTCCATCCACAAACATAGAGAGCTTCATGAACCTCTTGATATACTCCCTAACCGACATGCTCTTTTGTGTGAGTTCATACCATTCTTCATGGTATCGGTCAAGAACCAAAGGCAACACAAATGTCATTCATTTCATGCTTGAGTTCTTCCCAAGTATGAGGCATAACTCCTTCCTTGAGCATATGTGTCCACCATTAATGTGCATAGTCTTCCAAATGCAAGGATGCAAAATGCACTTTGTCCCTTTCATTCTTTGGATAGAGATGAAAGTATGTATCCAACTTATTCATCCATTCTTCCAACTCATGTGGGGTGAACCATCACCCTTGAACTTAGAGAGTGAAATCTTGTCCTTTACATCCTTTGACACGGTTGACGATGCATTCGCATGATGGTGCGAGGGCTTGTGCTTTTGCATTTGCACAAAAGATCCAAGAAATTGTGCAAAATCCTTGTACTCCCTCTTGAGGAAATTTGGCATTTCCATCCACCTATCATGAGCTTCTCTTTGTCTCTCAATGAATGACATATGTTCCCAATCAAGCTCAACCACATCATCCATATCATACACCTCCTCTTCAAGCATGGAGAACTGATTTGCTTTGGGATGCAAAGGTACTCTCCTCGGATCTCCAAAATTTGATGTCTGAATGTAGGTGCATGTTGCTTTCCATCCAATTGAGAAGAACCCGCTTGGAATGTAGTAGGCTTCATCTCCCACATAGAAGGCCTCCTAGCATCCGCCATGAATCCGAAAGTGACATTCTTGGTGGAATGCTCATGTGTTACCTTGGGAGAAACCTCTTGTATAATGGGTAGCTTGCCTTCCCTACGGCCTTCAAAAGCTGTCCCAAATTGCTTGTCTTCATGTAAAGCACCATGACCATTATTATAGGAAGGTTGGCTCATTGGCCCAGCGACCCTCTCTCCCAAAACTTCCATCCTTGTAGCCATAGTGTCAAGCCTACCATTGACTTCCACCCTTGTAGCCGTCGTGTCCATCTTAGCATTCATTTCCATCAGCATTTGCATGATCGAATCGATGGGGATGGTATGCGAAAATTGTGGGGTGTGCTTATGGGCACTTCCAACATTCAACTCCTCATTCCCTTCTCTTGAAGTATGCCCAAAAGCATCCCCTTCTCTTGAAGTGTGCCCAAGAGTATCCTCCGGAGCATCCAAAATTCCTTGTTCCATCATTGCCTCTTCACCCTCTACCTCGTCGGAAGCCAAAGTGTTGCGCTTCGGTCGCCCTTTTGGCTTCGGCCCCATAGAAACCTTTGGTTTCAGAAATTTGGCTCTAAATTGAGGTAGGGATGTCCGATTGAAGTGATCTAAAGCTTGTTGGAGAGCTAATGAAGTGTACTAGACCACTATGCAAAGATCCGTAAGAGATGAGGTGTGCTACTATTCTCTGTTTTAGGGTTTACAGGGTTATAGGGCTGAAACGGTATTTTGGGTACAACTTGAGCTAGAGATATCCAAATGCAAAACTTTTTAGCTCAAATGAAAGCCTAGATGAGTACTACAAGCCTATGTAATTAGATCTAGAAGACCTTCAAACCCCTGTGAGACTGAATTAGGGTTTATTGTTTTTACAAAAACCCTAAATTCTACCCTAAAGAGATATCAAAATGCGGAGGTGAAGGGCTCGTTGGGTAGCTCTAAGGAAGCACTAAGAGCTTATATGGTCCCTTTTAATTCATTCCAAAAGGGTTGGGACTGAATTAGGGTTTTTGTGAATCTGCAGATTCTTGCCAAAGTGACCCTTTTTGTGCCCAATTGATCTTTGTTTGCTCCCAAACCAATGTCAACACCTTCTGCACCTCATTGGCATCCCAAGATTTGCAAATTATGCTCCACAATCTTCAATTGTCCATGTATGACCAAAAATTTGAGAAAATTTTGACATAGTCTCCTTTGTTTTAGGAGCTAAATCTCAATTTTTCTCAAGTAGCAATGCAAAAATCCATAATCCTCTTATCAATTTCCATCCATTACATAGCATGTGCCTTAACTTGCATCACCAAAAGGCATACAAATTCCTTGCAATTCCAAGCATTCACCATATGTGTTTCCCATGGCATAATGCAAGATCAATTTCCATGAGATGTCCATATTAAGGTGCCATTGCCATGTACATAAACCAAGAGGATGATTGTGCGAAGAAGATCGTCAGTGTAGCACGTTGAAGCTTGCCGATCTCCCGGCCAAGCTCTTCTCACCCTCGTACCTAGTTCAAACCAAGGCACGGGTTGAGGCCAAGTCTTCACCTCCACACCTAATCCTCCACCGTACCGCTTTACCACGGCACTCACGGCACGGAGGATTCAAGCCGTGCTCCCCCCGGGCCTCTCCGCCAACACCCGGGGTACCCTCGCCAACATATCTAGTTTCTCGAAATTGAAGTGAGTGCAAACAATTGTGAGGTGCATATAGCTTGAATATGAAAATGAGGCGGATCACTTGCAAGGATGTAGCATGACTCATGCCCATTACAATATACTCATAAACCATTATGCATGAACTCATACTTATCCACATAGCTCCAAATGTCCGCCATTCATCCAAAAATCCAACATCAATCAATAAGCACAAGTGAGGTAATACCATATACCAATGATATCAATATCCAATTGGTATCACTCCCATAAGCATTGCTTATGAGTAATTGGCATCAAATGGCATTCAAGGGCATCAACTTGCATGTGAATGTAGCATTACCAATTGATTCCAATCACACATCAAGCTCTTCCAATGCTCAATAGCATCATTCCAATGCATAAAAGCATCATGTCCATAGCAAAAACCTTCTCATTATTACCCAACATCCACTCCATGCATGTGGCTCAATCAATGCATCTAAGCATATGCATTCCTTCATCCATTTATGCATGGATTCATCAAAGAATCCTGCATTTGTCTCACAAATGGCCACATGACATCCAAATGGGTGTGATTAAAGAAAAATGTTAAAATTCTATAAATTAGGATTTCCTTTCATGAATAACCCCAATTTGTCCATAGCATGAGGATTAATCCCCAATGCTTGAGAAAATGGCCATAGCAACTCACCAATGGTATTCCGAAAGCTTCAATGGTTGGATTGTTGCTTGAAAGAGCCTTCAATGGATCCAAATCTTGAAGATTTTTGAAATTTCTGAGAGCTGCTCAAACCTCCTCTTCTCCCTCTCCAAAAGCAATGAAGAACTCCCCAAAATCCACCAAAAAGATGCCAAACATCATAGCTAACAACCACATGGATCTTGTGCCAAATGGAATAGATCTTGTGCCAAATGTAATAGGTCTTGTGCTAGCCTTCTATGGCTTTGAAGCAATAACTTCATATGGTAACAAAACAAAGCTTAATGGCCACAATTTGCACCAGCAGCAGTTCAAGTATCAGAAGCAGCAGCCGGTAGTGCTGGAGAGGCGACGGCCTTTTTTTTTCGTGAGCAGCAGCACACGAATCTCTCTGTGGTGTAATGGATCTTCTTCTTGTTGTCACGGGCAGCATTAGCAGCCAGCTCAAGCACCTCGGCTGCCAGGTATTCGAGGACCGCTGCAAGGTAGACGGGAGCATCGGAGCCGATTCTCTGAGCATAGCAGCCCTTCTTGAAATAGCGAACCAAGCGGCCCACAGGACATTGCAGCCCTGCTTTCAAAGTCTTGGACACAGCCTTCTTCTTAGGCTTACCACGACCTCCCTTGCTCCCACCTTTGGCGTCCATGATCGACACAGCCACAAGCAGTATGAGTGAGTGGAATGGGATAACACTTGCAATAGGATAACACTTGCAGCCATTAGAATGAGTGGAGATGGAAAATGGTGAGCTATGTGAGAGAGATTAGGGTTTGGAGCAAAGGGAAAGAAATTTTCAGAAAAAATGCATGTAAATTGGTACTCTATGTGTTCCTCTCCTCAAGATCAACAAAAGCCCTAGCAAATGGGAGCAAAACAGGGGAAAGATGAGAAGTAATGGCTATGGAAAGCTTGGAAAAGAAGCACAAAAATATAAACATGATTAACATAGAGATTAACAGGTGATTAATTCAAATTTTTTCCAATTTTTGTACCCCGCTCCAAATAATTGGTCTAGGGTGCCCAAATTAGGTCCAATTGAGCTAAATCTCCATGAAATCACATGAAATCACATGAAATGATGTCTCCTCTCCACTAATCCCTAAAGATTAAGTAGAAATTAAGCAAGATTAAGCTAAAACTCTAAGAAATCAAGAGAAAATTCAGAAAATTATAAGAAAATGACTAATCTCATGCCCAAAACCTTGATAATGGATCAAAGTCAAGGCTGTGATACCAAATGAAATGGATCTAGAGCAAAATATTGAATCAAACACATCAAAGCAAGAATCTAGTATCCATTAATCATGAGATTAGTTATCAAATGGCTCATAACATGAATATACAAGAGAGAGAAAATCTATAAGTGCATGTAGCAAGAGAAGATGCACAAATAGCCTAAGTGTGTTTAACCTCTCACCAAGAGGATGGCTTTCATGTTAGCCATGAACTTGACCATGGAAGGCCAAATCTGCATTGATGGAGACCAAAGGTACAAGATGACCAAAATTAGTAAAAGTGTTAAAAGATCCTACCAATGTACCCCAAGCCCTATTTATAGTCACTTTCTCCTTTTGCCCATGGGCCCCATGTACATATGGAAATCAAGCTCTATGGTTCATGACAATGTCCCTCGTCTCATGAGGTCAATGCCTCTACTACAACATGAGCTATGACACTTTGTCTGTTCTACAATTTGGTCAGAGTGTTGAGAGGGATTGTGTGGATGAAGTCGTCTCTTACACTCAACACATTATTGCTAGTGCTAGGATTAGCTTCATGAGCTTTTTCTATTGTTCATGGTCTCGGTAGACAATCCTTATACATATGGTCTATCTCACACCCAATGCATAAAGGACTTAATGAGAAGCACCTATAGAGGTACTTTCCATCCCTTCCTTGATTGGACACTCAACCACTCGGGGAGGTCCTGCGCACTTGTAGCATTGCATGGGTGGTCGTTTAGCCATTGTATTCATGTCCTGGCCTCATGGGATTGGGGTGTGGCTAAGTATACTGGGAACATTTGGTTGCCCTCAATCATGTAGTGGCATAGAATTTGGGAGGGTGGACTAGTTGGCGCTCGAGGGGTCATAGGTGGGACCTTCACAGAGTTCCCCCTCATCCCCTTCTTCAAAGATTTATGTCATGGTGGTTATCTAATGAACAAGTGTGATTCGTGGCAATGGGGGTTGAGGTGGGAGAACTAGGGGTGGTAAGGGCATTTAGAGGACTCAGAATTCCTCTTTGGGCTACTTCTTGGCCTGGTTGAGGTACGTTGTGAATAGCAGGTGCTGGAAAGAACAACGGTTGCCTTTGGTTTGCATGCAAGGCTTGAGGTAGAACGTGGGCTTGATCAGCCCATAGGAGTTTGTGACTTCATGTTTGCCCCATGTTTGGAGATATGTGCAATAGAGTGTGGAACGGGGTCACAGATGTGGACACTCCGTGATGGTATGGTTAGCTCGACAAATTGGGCACCATATTATCTCCCTCTTTGGATAGAGATGGGGTTGGCCAACGTGATCGCGGCCTTCGTCAGTTCTCCACTATTGGGTCATTTGCTGCATTAATGCAGTGGCCAAGTGCTTGACCTATTGTCCAGAGGTGGACTCCTTGCTCTTTCCATCAGATCTTGTGCTGGTGGCCTTGAATGCGGCTTCTGATGTACCCTCATGGAGTTATCGAGAACGTGTTTCCTTGAAGTTGTCCTCAAAGTCCATAGCACTCCTACAACATTGCTCGAAGGAGGTACGGTCCAAGGAATACAAGGAATTGTGTAGGGTTACATCATCTAGACCTTTCAAAAATATCCCTATTAACCTTTCATCAAAGAACTTGTCTCTGGCACTACACAAGCGTGGAGATATCTGACTCTGTTGATGTAATCTCAGATGGTTTCACCAACCTTTTGTCTAACATTGTGCAGTTGCTCAATAGGACTCCATCTGGTTTCCTTGACAAGAATATCCAACCTTTAAGTCCTCTTTCAAGGCTTTGAAGGTGGCCTTATATTATGTTTTCAAGGACCTAAACCATTGACTAACTTTATCATCTAGGGTGAGGCCAAAGGAACTCACCTTGACTTGATCGTCCACATGGCTAAAAGCGTCACAGATCTGGGTGAACGTCTCTAAGTGCGGAATGGGTTCTCCAGTCCCATCAAACTTAGTAATTAGCTTTGAGATGTTTGCGGGTTTTTTCTAATCTAGTCTGCGTCTTGGTATTGGTTAAGCTGACCGTGGGGGCATGATGCCAGTAGCCACCCCCTCCCTATTTCCATGGCTATTCTCAATATTTCTGGTGTTAGCCCGGGAGTGGGTGCTGGTTGGGGAACGATGGGTGGAGGAGCTAGGCTAGGAAGATAGTAGACCATAGGAGGTACTTGTCTTATGGGTGGATTGTGCCTCATGTGGCCCCATGTGGTATCCTGGGTATACTCCCTGAGGTGGATATTGTTGATATACAAGTGGGCCTAGTGGATGTGACAGGGCTGGGTAGGCCCTTTCTCTCTGATACGACTTTTTAGGCCTTTGGGAAGCTAGATATGGACCCAAGTTTGGTATGGGTATGTAGGCTCGAAATGAATCAGCCACCCTCGAGACACGCATGGCTCTCCACACTCGTGGACGAGGTTTGATGGATCTCACTTTGCCCTATATCTGCTCTAGGATCTAGAGGCGGCATGGGCTCTCTTTCCTATTAGTGTTTCATACCTCTCGCCCTGGGATGTGGCTCTTTCGACTATGCATTTCCCATGATAAAGTTGTGGAGCCTCAAAGTAAGGCTTCTTTGTGAATGTGTGGGGAGCTAGGGTCTTTCTCTTGGATAGGTGGTCTCTCTATACACTGAGCTTCAAGTTCTGGTGTGTCGAGGGTAGGCGTATCTCGTCTCATGCAGGGACGATCTTTGGTCGTCTCATTGGTGTTGTCAAAGACTAGCACCATTTGGCTCCAAGCTGTATTGATCAATGGGTTCAAGATAATTTATATCATCAAAGAGAGGGTTGTTTCACACCAATTTTCCTTAACGTAGGTGTATAAATGTGTGTGAATTATTGTGTAGGACCCCCCTGTGCTGAACATGGGGGTCCTACATGTGTGGAATTACTGTGTAGGATCCCTTGTGATGAACAATCTTTTTTTTGGGAAATAGTATGGCCATACGCTTTAAGATGGTATGGGCATACACTTTGTTGAAGACATAGGCATATGCTTCTCAAAAAGAAGATGACCCAAGCGTACGCTTCCTGGAAGACATGGACGTCGCTTTAGGAAGGAGTGAACAAACTCTTTTGAATGATGAAGGTACGGGCATGGCAAAAATGACATGGGCATGGCAAGGTTGCCACGGGTGTACGCTTTAGAAAGGAGATATGGTACAGGTGTGGAAAAAATAACACGGACATACACTTGTTGTAGCCATGGAAAAATAAAATGACACGGGCATGGTGAAACTGACACGCGCATGGCAAGTTGAAGGGAACAAGTATATGCTTTGGAAAGGAACAATTGTGCGCTTTGAATGGTATGGGTGTATGCTGTAAATGGTGCGAGCATTCACTTAGAAATTTTCATAGATTTGAATTATGCACGTCTGACTGCCACCTACAAATATTCTGTGACAGTGCAGATGTACCCCTTGTTTAAATGCAATTTATGCTTACTCAATGCAATTATTCCTTTTTTAACGCACAGTGCTAAATTAATGGCTAGAGATCTCACAAGATTTTCCCAGGAGGAATGGACGGGCGTGGCAAGTTTGCCATGGTCGCTATGAATGAAATGGGCGTTCACTTCTCAGAGTTCATCCAGAATGGGATTTTTACCTACGTTGCTGCTCTGAATTTTGTTGATTTAGGCATTCCCAAAATATTTTTTGAACTTTTGTTTTTATGGGGAGCTAGAGCTAGTCTCTAGCTACCTATTGATACCTAGAATGCATAAAGAAACCTAATAAATTAAGAATAATTTGATGAATAATCTATTGTGAAAACTCAAAGAAAGAGGAACAAAAATAAAAAATTGTATGAATGTCAAGAGCAAAAATTAAACACTTACTTGTGTCTCTCACACTTGTTGGTGAAGACATCAATGCTCCAATGCTCTCGTTGACCTCCATAGCTCAATTGAACACAATCAATCAAACAAACAACAAACTAAAATAACATGAAACCAATCGGTGGATTTGTACTCCTATTGGGAAAAATGAACATGAAATATGTGGATGAACCCTAAGCTAAGTGCTATCTCCGGTAGTGGTGCCAAAGATGTTAATCTAAATATACAACCTTGCACACAAAAGAGGGGAAGAAGAAGAGAAACACCCATGCAAGGGTGGAGTCAGAGATGTGCACTTAGCCAACCCTAATGAGGGTTAACTCCCCTTTGTGAGGCCGCTAGGGGCTCACTCCACCACCACTTGTGTCACCCAAGTGGAGATTCACAAGCTAGGTGAGGAGCAAAGAAGAAGGGAGCTATGGAAAGCTCAACCTTCACTCCAAGGGATCTTGGTAGAGAGACAATAGAGGGGAGAGGAGAAGAGAAGCTAGATCATTACCATCCCTAACATGCACACACAACAACAATCAAGCATGTAAACATTTACAACACAAGCAAGCATCCACAAGCTCAAGAGAGTGAGAGAGAGAGAGAGAGAGAGAGAGCAAAACTTAATTGAGACTAATGGGATTGTCCCTATTCATATTCCATAAAATGTCTTATATACAAGAGCTCTCATTTTACAATGGCTGGCCGCCCATTTACAATTGGGGGCCCAAAACTAGCTTCCTAGCTCTATGTACATCGCATTCCTATGACCGGCATTACACAAGCCGTAAGCTCAGTCATCCCATATCTCTTTTATCATTCAGCGCTTTGCGTAGTTACAAAAAAATAAGTTACAAGAAAGCATGGGCCACAATTTAAAAATAATGTTAATAACTAGAGTGGTTAACAACTAATATTAACTCAAAGAGGAATATAACCATTAGTGAGAATGGCAATAATAAAGTAATTTTATAAAATTATAACATGCACCTTTTCATGTCATGTGTGTGAGATACAATTTTTTGGAAATAGGTGTGCCTCATCTTGAGAAAAATGCTAGATGAAAATTCACAATAGCCAGTTCAGGGATTCTCTTTAAAGGAATTGAGCCGATTGTAGATAATGCAATAGTAGTGTAATATTTTCAAAAAGTATGGCTATTCTCTTGAATTTTTTGGTTTCACCAAGAGTGAAGCAAAAGGAAGTGTGTATATTTCTCAAGAATAACACTATTGCAAGGGCTTCTTAGTAGCAATTGCTAACTTAAGCTAGAGTTTATGAGTCGAGCTCCACGCCTAATGTGATATAAATTCTTTCTTACTATTAATAAAAAAAACCTCTTTTCTCTTAAGAAAAATGTGTATGGTTTTTTTTGGCCAAAGATGGGTAATGAAGGAATTTGTGTTCAAGGTTTGATTTTGAACATGAAGGAATTTATATTCAAGCAAGCTCTTGAGTCTTTGCTTGAGAGCCACCAGGCTATACCAACTTATCCCAACTCACTAACGCACCTTGGAAATGTGTATGGTTACCAAAAAAAAAATCCGAATCAAAGGCCAGAAGCATGTAGATGATCACCACTAGTGCTCACATAACCCGGTTTGTAGTGTAATTTTTCTAGCCGAAATTTAGAAATCTTGGTTGGAGTTTGATATTGTCTTTAATTTTAAGGGTATAAATTTGTACATTTTAGTTCTTAATCCCCTCAATGTAGTTTTTCCGATCGAAATTTAGAAATCCTGGTTGGAATTTGATATTGTCTTTAATTTAGGGGTTGAAATTTATACATTTTAGTTATAAATCCCCTCAATTGTACAATTTCTAGTCATTTGCAAGACTATGCCCCATCAATTGCATGATTTTTAATGATTAAATTAAATTCTAAATCGCAATTAAGCCTAAGCGTAGCCTTTAATTTTTGAAGGGTTAAAAAAGCTATTTTTTTCGAGCACTTGATCACCACCTTTGAAAACAAATCTCCCAAATTGAACGTGATGACATTTATGTGGTCTTACTGCTTTTCCCAAACTTATCGAACTCAAAGCTGGTGTGACACGTTTACGTACTTGAGAACGATAATGGGAGCGTGGAGTGTGCATGGGAAGAGGGGACGTGTATGAGAGTCTCGTGCTCTCGCAAAGACAACATCTGCGCATTTATGGCCCCCCTCCCCCCCAAAAAAAAAAGCAGAAAAGCAAAAAAACCCACCAAAAAAAAAACACGCTTGCCTATTTAGTCCAAATTGCTTCTTATTCTGAGCATTCTTTCATCATCGCCATGGATCCTGACTCCTTCTTGAACCTCCTTTCTACTGATTTTGATGAGTTTGATGACTGGTACAGTGCAGGCGCACAATCTAGTGATCCTTCTCTCTCTACCCACAACGTTTGTGAAAGGAATATTGGTACTAAACCGCCAGCTATGGATTTTGAGCCCCTAGAGAAATCTGTGACCAGTAGTATCGGCACTCCCTTCACATCTGTGCTCAAGATTTCCGACATAGCCTGCGCCCTTGGGAAGTTCTCAAAGCCTTCTCTATGCTCGGAGTCTTTAAACTCGACTGCTGCGGCCGGTCGTGAGCTGGACGTGCCCATGGCCGGTAGCCTCAGTAAGAAGCCGCCCACCGGCAATGGCCATGCCCATGCCCATAGCCAGATTATCAGTGAGAAACGCAATCTTTTGCAGGTGGTGGTGGATAATAATGAGATCAGTGAAGATGTTAAGCCTGAATTACCTACAGCTTCTAATTCCTTTCGTCTATGTTTTCCATTTCCCTGCACGCAAAGCTGTAGCCCTGCGAAAAGGCCCAAGATCTCTCAAAGCTCTAAGTTCGGATTAGACATTAACACTGCTTTGAGGGCTGATATTCTTGATGTGGGTAGAAAACCTGCCAACAGAGAAGGCCTGTCCCAGCGAGAAGCCCACATTCAATCTGAGAGGCTCAGAAGGAAGAGTATGTCAGATAACTTCACTATATTGCAGTCTTTGGTGCCTAGACTCAAGCTTAAAGTAAGTTAAACGAGCCAATTAAGTTATAATCTACTTGAACTTATTATAGCAGTAAGTTAATCTGGTTTAATCAGCTTCTCTTGGCCTTATAATAATCAGCAGATGTCAGTAAGTTAACCCAGCTTAATTTATATCAGCTCTCTAAGTGTTCTAAAATTTATTTTAGCCGTGTGTTAATCTACTTTAATAAGCTTCTTGTAGCCTAATCACATGAAAAAAGGTAAGTTAATCTACTCTAATTAATCTGACGATAGTACAGGCAACCTTCTCGTTGGCAATGAACATGGGTCGTACACTTTGATATTATAATGTCATACTCTCGCCTGGGTGTGTGTTCATATTCGCGGTTTGATGTAATCATATCCTTAGTAATGATTTGATACCTAATCTACAATAGGATTTTGTTAATAATGAGGGACTGTTATTCGTGTTTGAGCTTAATCAAGAGTAATTATCATAAATCATCATATGATGATCATGATTGTTGAGGCTGGAAGTGTCAGGACGGAATTCAAAATGCTTAATGAGCTTAATCGTAAATAATTAATCATATGTCGAGAGATTGAGCTTGCAGATCATGAATGATCATATACTGACTGAGATTAAGGATGAGGGGAAGTATAACTGTTTGAGCTTAATCATGACCGACGACATGCTGTTTTCTGAGCTTAATGAAGATGAGGGGCAGTATTCATGTTTGAGCCTAATCATCTAACATGGTGATTTATGGATGTGTTAAGGCTGAGAATGAGGGACTGTGGTGTGAATATTAATGATTGTTCAGAGTGCCAATGGGATGAGAAATATATGATGTAATCAAAGTGTGTGCTTATTGATGAAAGGTATTAATTGCATGCCTTGCTGCAATGCATGGATTAGTGTGTCACAAAAATGAGATAATGTATGCAGTTAATTTATTTACGTGAATGTGATAGTTGTTTGCTGAAGGCAGTACACAAGCTTATTAATTGAGAATATGGTGATTAGTGAGTGGGTGAGATGATCAACGTGAGATTAATTGATAATATGGTGATTAATGAGTGGGTGAACTGAACTACGTATTGAGATTATGGATGTGCAGCATACAGACCGGATCACGATCTTGACAGAGGTAGTCGCCTACATTGAATCTCTGCAAGGAACGTTGAAAGAGTTGGAACAGAAGAAGGTTGATTTGCTCACGATATTGGGCTTGTCGGAAGAGGATTATTATTACACGAGCCTGCAAGCTGAACACATGCAGAGGGGCTTCATGAGTTTATCCGATCGAAGGGCGAAGAGAAAGCCCTACAGTAGTATTGATAAAATCCAATTATTGGATTGCCATGCAGAGGTTACTGTTCGCATTTCTGGAGTTGACGTCTTTGTCAGTCTTAATTATGCTCCTAAGCAGAAAGGTGTTTGGTCTAAGGTCTTGCTTTTGCTCCAACGACACGGCATTGAAGTTGTCAATGCCACATTGGCCGCCACCAGTGGCGATAACAATTTCCATTGCATCCGTGGCAAGGTAATTAGTCATTAACCCTCCCTTAATTATGCCATTGTACTCAGTTACCTTAAGCCATGGTTTCGTATAACCTCACTCAAGTGTGCTGATATCCTATGCATGTAGCTAATCCATGGATTGATTGCTAACCCAACCCGTCGATTAATTGTTTACTTCACGTGTGCTTTAGTTTTTCACTGGAATCATGTGCTAATGAATGCAATCAACGTCTAACTCGTTGCTTAAATGCATGGATTAGTGCCTCACTTAACTGTGTTGATGCATGCAAATAGCTTATCCATACGTGACTTCTTAACTTTAATTGCATGGACTAATGTCACGTTTGAATGTGCTAATGTATGAAACTAGCTTAATCCGCAGGTTAATTTCTTAATTCATAAGTTATTCTAATAATTTCCACGATTATCACATCGGTGAAAGCTGTTCACATGCCTTTCGATTGTCAAGCAGGTTGAAAACATCCCCGAGGTTGGATGCGTGGATCTGCAGGAGAAGCTAGAGGAGCTAATTGCCAAGGAATTGAGCAGGAGACCCAGATCATGATATCTAGATTGGTTTAGTAATTGAGCTAATGATATCTAGATTGGTTTATTGATTAACCCAATCGAATGGTGTAATATTATATATGGTATTTGCTATTGTATAGTTACCTTATCTCATGTAGCATCCTTACATTTCATGTCGTCAAAACATGTGATCTTCTGTCAAAAAAATGGAGCTATTACTCTAAGCATGGGTTTCTGTGAGGCGTGGGATTTTTGGGATTTCTATCCGGCCTCACATGGTGCTCTCGAGGTATGCTTGGACACCCCGAATTCTTTGCATCTATATGGGAGTACCTTGAGGTGGAGTAATGTGGCCTATAGCCCGACCTCTCCTACCTTCGTTTAGATACAAGACGGCTCGTGGGTAAGGGATCCCGCGCCTCGGATACCCGCAAGTCATTTTCTCTCATCACTCTTGTGATCCCATTGTAATCTCCTCGCATGTTGGCATTTTATCAATACAAGTTTTGGGTTGGAAGCCCGCATTTGGGTGACACCGTTTTCCATTGCCGTTCGTACGTTTTTGGTCATAACTCCTTCGTACAGAGTCCGATTTCAAAGTTCTAGTACTCAAAATGACCGGCTCATCGTCCTCTTTGAGATGAACTATAGGTCTTGGTGTGCACCATTTAGCAAGTACTCTCTGTTTTCACTTTTGTACTGGATTTTCTAGTCCCGAGAGAGAACTCACGCCCAGCACGCGACCCGAGATCACCACTTGGTGACACTTGGTATCAGAGCAGGAAATGCTGCGTCGCGGTGAGTTTGATTAAGACCACAGAAGGTGGCTACCTGGACGCGGAGGAAGCCACGAGAATTGAGGAGGAAGCAAGGTAAGAAAGAGAGGCAGAGCTTGACGCACCGAAGTAACAGCTTGGATTCGGCGTGAAAGGCACAACAGAAGTCTCGAGTCAAGAGCAATAGATACTCGACAACACCAAATGGATGACCCAAGGGATCCAGGGCGACTTGGCAAGATCACCAAGATGACAGACTGAACCGGCTAGAAGGCATATTGGCCTCCTTAGTCGAGCAACTACACAAGAAGGATGGCAGCTGACCTTCGTCGCCAAGACAGATGAGGTCGAGGTCCCCTCCCAACGTCAACACAGAAGATGGAATGACAAGACTCAGAGTCATCACATGAGGAATACGGGAAGTACAAACTGTTATCCCCAGAGAAGTATACTAGGCAAAGAGATTCGTTTGTGGTGGTGACAAGGTGGATCCGTGAGACAGAGGATTATCTCACCATGAACAAAGTGTCTCATGAACACTGGATCCCTGTGGTGTCGCGACTGCTATCAGTGGTTGCATACATGTGGTTTCTGGCAGGTGAGGCAAAAAGGCCATGGACAAGGTGGGATGATTTTACCAAGGACATGGCCGAGTATTTTGTACCACGGAATGAAGTCTTCAGGGTATGTGATGAATGGCGTAACCTCAAACACGCAAATGGAAAACTGCGAGATTATATCAACAAATATAGGCAACTTATGCTGCAAATTATGGATATGCATTCTATAGATAGATTACACGGGTTCCTGCTCGGATTGTGTGACTGGACCCGTAGAGAGATCGAGAAGCAGGAGCCTGAAAATTATGAGGCGGCACTCACAATGGCGGAACGGCTATCCGACACTAAGAGCAGAAAGTGGCAAAGTAAAAACAATGCAACAGGAACAGGGGGATGGAATGGTGCCAAACCTCAAAACAAGAATGATAACTCCTCCAATGAAACCCGAGAAGAAAATTCTGGGACAAGTACAAGCGGGGCAAGGTTGAGTGGATCTTGCATACCTATGGGAGTGGATCTTGCATACCCCGAACCTATGGGAGCAACACCCCAATCAACCAATAAAAGGGGATTTTTCAATATTGCAAGAAGGCGTCCTCTTCCTCCCCGACATGCCTGTGCAGAAGTTGCGCGGGCAATCATTATGACAGTGAATGCCCTCGCGTCGACCTGCACAAAGCCGAGTTACCACCGTTCAGGCCCAAGGGCAATAAGATAATTATGAACAGATGGATCGACTGAGGATCACCGAGATTGAGGATACAAAGACCTCGTCTTGACGAGGCAATAGCCCACCAAGGGTAGGTGCCGTGCAGGCAATACGAAAATGCATGGCAGCACAGTTATCGACAGTGCAAAATGTGTATTTCGAGGCTCATGTGAATGGCCTAAAGCAAAACATCATGTTGGATATGGGAGCCACCCATAATTTCATCACCCCAAAATGCGCTAAGAAGCTGGGAGTGAAGGTGTGCGACTCCAGTAAACTCTCAGTGTCGCTTGCACAAGGACAGGATGACAATGTAAAGATGGCATACAATGTGCACGTGCAGGCAAAGCGCGATTGGATTTCATAGTTGTGCCCATGGTTACTTTCAAAGTGATGTTAGGCTCACTTGGGTCGACAAATATCTCATCGCCTTTATAGGAAAAGGTGTAAATAACATGATACTAGATATGCAGGGTACAGGAGTCAGTGTGCCATGCATCCGTCCTCACTCAGGGGATAAAACAGTCAACAAGGACATTGGAAGCAAAATCCAAGACACCCCAATGTATGCAGTAGGGTCGAGTAAGGCTCGAAGAGTAACAGATTGCCGTGGAAAGATGCCGGAATGGTGCAGTGCCAAGCACGCAGAGAGGGCAGCTAAGGAGGGCTGCCAAATACATTTATGCGTAATTAAGGTCAAGAATGCACATCAGACGAAGTGCAAAATTGGTGAAGCAGAAATACACGAAGTGTTACATGAGTTCCAAGATGTCTTGCCCAAAAAATTGCCAACTGGGTTACCGCCAAAAGGATAAGTGGATCACAAAATCGAACTCTTGCTAGGGCATAGTCCTCCGGCTAAAGCTCCATATAGGATGGATGCTACAAAGCTCAAGGAGCTCAAGGTACAGTTGAACGAACTGGCTGAAAATGGAATGGTTTGCTCCAGCAAGTCGCCGTATGGTGCACATGTGCTGTTTGTCACAAAGAAGGACGGGTCAGCTAGGTTATGCACCGATTACAGAGACCTCAATAAAATCACCATCAAGAACCGCTACCCCATACCAGTAATGAAGGAACTCTTAGACCAATAGGCGGGAGCGAAGTACTTCAGTCGGATCGACTTACGATCCGGATATTATAAGATACGAATCGCCGAAGACAACATTGAGAAAACGGCGTTTCGCACAAGGTATGGAAGCTACAAATGGTTGGTGTTGCCGTTTGGGCTAACCAACACCCCGGCCATCTTTTGCACGATGATGAATGATATTTAAAGATTATCTAGATGAGTTTTTGATCATATATATAGATGATCTGCTCATATATAGCGAAGACTTTGAGTGAGCATAAAGAACACTTAACAAAGGTCTTCCAAATGTTACGGCATCACAAACTGTATGCCAAGCCAGAGAAATGTGAATTTGAAGTCACTGAAGTGGAGTTTCTAGGCTTTGTGGTCAATCAAAAAAGGGTACAAGTAGACCCCAAGAAGATCGAGGTAGTGGTGAAATGGAATGCACCCAGAACTGTGCGTGAAGTTTGCGAGTTCGTAGGTTTCACACAATTCTGTCGAAAGTTTATCAAAGATTTTAGCAAAATCGCCACCCCACTCATTGATATAACTAAAGGCATTAAGCCTTTTAAGTGGACAGATATAGAAAAGAGCGCTTTCGAAAAGATGAAAGTCGCAATGTGCAGTACCCCGATGCTTAAGCTCCCAGAGTTCAACAAGGAGTTTGAGATCCACACGAATGCATCGGACGGGGCCCTTGGAGGAGTTTTATTACAAGACGGGCACCCTGTCACATATGAGTCTCACAAGTTCAGCGATGTAAAATGCCAATAGACCACACATGAAAAGGAAATGCAAGCAGTGGTTCATTGCCTTAGGAAGTGGCGTCATTATGTGCAAGACAAGCACACGAAAGTTCTTACAGATAACATATCTCTCAAGTACTTTCAGACGCAACCCAAGTTGTCACCAAAACAAGGCAGATGGCAGGATTTCATCGCAAAATTTGACATAGATATTATTCACAAGATGGGGAAACATAACTTGATGCCAGATGCTCTAAGCCGTAAGCTACAGTTGAATGCAGTGAGTGTTGCAAATGGGGCGCTGTTTGACAAGATCAGAGATGCTCAGAAGTTAGATGCAGCAGTCATTCGCATGGTCACAGAGTTGCACAGTGGTACTTCAACCGTGGGTTTATTTGAATTCAAAGATGGAATATTCTACGTCCACCAAAAGGTGTATGTGTCCAATGACCCGGACCTCAAAGCCATGCTACTTTGGGAAACCCATGACTGTAAGCTGGTCGGGCATGGTGGGCAGAAGTGCTCGCTCGAGCAACTTTGACGTCATTTCTTCTAGCCACGCATGATTGAGGATGTCATCGAATATGTTCGTACATGCCCAACTTATCAACTCGTGAAGGCACAGCGAGTCAAACCGACTGGTTTATTGCAAACCATGCCCATCCCGTCAAGGCCGTGGGACATTGTCAGTATGGACTTTATTGTGGATCTCTAGGAGTCCCATGGATACAACACCATATTTGTGGTAGAGGATATTTTAGTCAAGTGTTCAAATACCATGGACTGCCAATGGCTATTGTGTCAAACTGGGACAGCAGATTCATGAGCAACATGTGGAGAGAACTGTTCAAGTTAATAGACACACAATTGCGCATGTCTTCAGCATATCACCCACAAACAAATGGTTAAACGGAGCAAATCAATCAAGGCATAGAAGACTACATTCGCAATTACGTTCATGCCGATCAGAAGGTTGGGCGAACTACCTAGAAATTTTAGAATTCCATTTTAACAACTCCGTGCACAGTGCTACCCGGGTACACTCCGTTTGAGCTGGCCACCGGTAAAGAGGTCAATACACCTCTTGCCATTGCCACTCACAAGAGATGTGCATGCCCTAGATGCAGATACAGAGGAATTTTGCAGAAATGGCAGAAGAGAATGCGGGTTGCACAGCAGAATCTAGAACAAAGCAAAGTCCTATATGTCAAACATGCCAACAAGAAGAGACGTGATGACGAATTTCATGAGGCCCGAGACTTGGTCCTGGTTAGTGCCCAAAACATTGCACTACCTGCCAACCTCACACCGAAATTCAACCATCACTTCTATGGCCCATACAAAGTGCTCAAATCTTATAATGGAGTCACCTACAAAATAGAGGTGCCCGCAACAGTACACATACATAATGCATTTCATATAGGCCTACTCAAGAGGTTTGTCGCCGTCGATACCAGGTTTGGTCGCCATGTATCAATGCTTGCAGATGGTGCAACACCCACCGTTACGCCTTTTGAACCAGAACTGATGTTGAAATCATGGTTCTGGCGAGGAACGCCAGAATTCTATGTGAAATGGAAACATCGCCCCATGATAGATTGCACATGGGTGCTACAAGGAAAAATGATTCAAATGGCACGTCCATTGGTTCTGCAGTTTTACAACATAGTGCCTGTTGGGGATGATGTACATCTAGAATAATGGCTTGAAAGGGACTTCAAGCCCTTCAAAAGGGGGGTGTATGTGAGGCGTGGGATTTTTGGGATTTCTATCCAGCCTCTTGATAGTCGGCCTATGAGGTGATCTGGATTGGCCTATTGGTTGGCAAGATAAGCTTTTCCTTGGCCATAAAATCTAGCAGAAAAAACCCACCAAAAAATCAAGAGATTTGGATAGGTCAAAAACCCACCGAAAATAGGAATTAAAAAATGAACTTCTAGCATGCACAACAAAGAAGAAAATTTTTGAGTTCAATGCTTCCATTTAGATGCACACAATGTATCTCATTGAAATCCCATTGCACTTTGTGAGATTTGTTATTTTGAAAAATGATGGAACATATGTAGATGATCTGTTGTTCAATATAGGATTAAATTCGGTAGGTGCCACATTTGGTGGCCATCCGCGGACTTCATTCATTTTGGGAGGTGGCCGATATTAAATTTGTGCATTAAGGGATGTTCTTTTTCCTAAAAAATTGGTAGTTGGCGGTGACTACTGGCCTCGAGTGTCAGTGAGGGAATATTCTATTGTGTTTATTTTATCCATTTATGAATGAATGCACAACGTTATTATCTTGAACATGAAACCATTGTGGAAGTATGTTGTTTGTCGAAAATGAGCCTTGCATCTAGAAGCAATATCGACAACAAATCCTCCAGATATCCACTCCGTCATCTCTGCTCTCCCAGTCTTTAAGTGTGTGTGAAATGGAGGGAGAATCTCAGCTTCTTTCAGGACGACGTAAAAAGCGTAAATCTATCGTGCATGTCGAAAATCGTGGAGCCATAAGTGAGGAGAGACCCACAACCTCAGCTCCAGCTTGGAGGGGTCTTTTTGAAGACCCTAGAAATGTCATTTTAGAAGGAGATGAAGAAGAGGCCAATCATGCCAAGACTACCTATGTTGCAGTCCATGGAATGGGACCTCTAGAGAAATGAGTGGAAGGAGATGATGTCAGCCTTTATGAGGATGATAACGGCCATGGGACGACTCATGGAGGAGAATGAAGGGCATGATTTGGAGGATGCCATGCAGACAGAGGAGGGTCTTGAGAAGAAAGGGAAGGCATAGATGAGACACAAAGTAGCCAAAGCGAGGGCACAGGCACAAAGGACACCTCCAAACAGGTCAGAAAAATAGAGATTTTTGGGAAGATGATGAGAACTAGAAGCCACAAGGATGGACCATTATTGTGTTAAGGATATGAATGTTCTGTATGTTCTGAATGAATTGTTCTCTAAAAATGAGTTTTGTATGTTCTTCTTGTAGAAGGGATCTTTATCCTAGGATTCTGTGTGGGTTGACCAGACTATAAGGAACCCCAAAATCAATTGGATCTTAAGGTGAAAGAGTTTATCCCCCAGCTGCGAGATGAGGACATCTCGTGTTTTTTAAGTGGGGTAGGATGTAAGATTCCTCCCTCTAGCTTTTGAGGTTTAAAGGTGTAAGAACCTCCCCTTCTGTTCTTGAAATTATTCCCCTCTCTGAAATAGAAGAAAGATCTTGTTTTACCCTGTTTTGGTCTAGAGATAGATAATCCAAAATTGAGATACCTTTGGATATAAAAATCCTCCTAGTGTATAAAATGGATTCCCTTGAAACAGAAGTTCAAAATGAACTTTCCAAGGTGAATTAGGAAGTAATTGAAAATGTGTATAAGGGACCTTAGCCTAAAGCTATACATTTTAAGAATTTTTTGGATTATGGTCCAATTAAGGTTCCAATGGGCCAATTGGATTGATCCAAGTGTTGGAATGAGATAAATCCAAAAGAATAAAAGCAAATATCCAAAAATGAGTAAATGCTCACATAAGATGAAGAGTTGACTGAGTACAAGGTTTATTAGTTAAAAATTATGAGATATTATAAAAAAATGACATATTTTGGAATAATGATGCATTTTTGACACCTTGGTGAGGAAAGGGGGACTCTTGAGGTAGGCACCTCTTTCACATGTGTGGAAGGGTTTTTAATTCAAAAAAGTTGTGATATTTTTATCTCTCCTCTCTCCTGGATCAAACTAAATAAAAAAGGGAGCCAAACTGGTCCAAATCTTATCCAAATTGAGTCAAACTGAACTTGGAAAATTCTAGAACCCAGTTGGACTTCGTTAGTGGCCTACCTCAACTATAAATAGACCCTCAATCATTTGAAAAAAATTTTGGAGCTATACCATGCCAGTATTATATTAAAATAATCATATTTTTTTAAAAAAAATAAAAAGCAGGGATTTTGAATTAGAAAAAGAAAAGGGACTGACGATTACATAGTAGATACGGGCTGTGCCCTTTCAAAAGAAACCATACTGATCTAGGGGTTACATGATTACAAGGGCATGCACAGCCCGTATCTGCTATGTAATCTCTTAAATTTTCCTTTCTTGAGAGCTTGAAGCTTTCTCTCTCTACAACACTTCTTGGAGTTGCTCTTCTCCTCTTGGGGGACCAAATAATTATTTAGGGGCTTCACTGCAATTAGAGAATCAAGTTAAACTTGGAGGTAAAATCAAATTTTATGGTTTTTTCCAATTTATCTCAATGACTTTCCTCTTCTCAACCCCTCTCAAGCTTTAGAAGATTTCTAAATAATTATTTTAATTCAAATCAAACTTTTCCTAGGTTTCTTAATGTTTAATTAACATTAAGTTAAGCTTTATGTTTAAATTATAATGCTTTCTTAAGTAAATCTCTCTCTCTAAAAGAATAGCCATCTTTATGGCTAAATCCCTTGAAAAAGGATGCTTCTCATTGATAGTCTCTTAATTCAAAGCTAAACTCTAGGCTTGATAAGCTAGAGATTAACAAAATGGTATTTTTATGATTTTGTGTTAAAAAAATAATGGTTATTTCTTTTAGATTATTTATAAGTAGTTAAAAACTACTTTGATTGATTCTAAATAAGAAATAGATTATCCTATCGATTTTGAAAAAGGAAGATAATGGAATTAGCTTAATTTAGTGAAGTATTCATAATTAATTTATGATTATGGTTAAAATTATGATTTAAATTCATAGTTTGATTTTATGCATAAAAGAGGAACTACTATCATATTTTCATATTACAAGCTTTTATTCTTTAGAAAAAAATTGAGAATTATCAGTAATAGCAGCGAAGCTATGGCAAAAGTTTCAAAAAATAATACATATCTTATTTTTATGCATAATGATAAAAGAAAACTTCCTACCATATTCTAGGATTGGACATCCTATGCAAAAAGAATGATTTTCATCATATTCATGAGAAATATTTTTTTTCTAATTATGCATAATTAATTGATTATGAGAAAAGAGTAAATTTTGGTAAATTTATTTTTATGCAAAAAGAGAAATTCCCATGATAATTGAGATCCAAGTAATTAAATGGTAAAAGAGGAATTTTTGGCATAATTCAAATTATGAGTATTTATCAAAAGTGAAATTTTGAGCATTATTAATTTTATTGGAAAATATGTGTACAATTGATTTTTCTAAATCCCATGAATCTTTTACTCAAAAGAAGAATATTGAATATATTTCACTTGAGAAATTTGAGAAAGAATATGAAAATATCCATGGAGAAAAAGTACCTTTAACTAGGCCAATCAATTGGCAGAAACTTAAAGAAGTCCCATCGATATATCGAAAGTAGAAAATAGTAGTAAAAGTGGATGTGACAAGATGTGATGTAGAGCCAAATGAATGTGACGGGATGATAATGGATGCAATGTGAGTAGATGAGATGTGAATGTGATAAGAGGAGATGTAAACATGATGTGATAAGATGTAAATGTGATGTGATAAGATGTGAATGTGATATGATAAGATATGAATGTGATGTGAGAATCAAGCTAAACTTGGAGGTAAAATCAAATTTTATGGTTTTTTCTAATTTATCTCAATCACTACAAGACAATGCTGCCATACACGCGATAAATTACGAACGCGTGTATGGTCGCGCTTGTATTTGAATAAAATCGGGCGCGTGTATTTTAGCATTTAAGTTTACGTGTATATTTGCATTTATCAACGCGTGTATAAACGCGTTTATATACACGCAGTAATACACGCATAAATACACGATAATATTTACGGGGTAATACTCGCTATTATACACGGATAAATACACGCCACTGTACACGGATTAATACACGCATGGCAGAGAAAAACTGAAAAAAAACTGAATTCCTTAACAAAATTAAAAACTATTTTCCTTAAACCATCTCATAGTACATTAAAGTATACATCATTACACAATCCCACTACATGCATTTACAACAATGAAATATATTCAAAAATAAATCATGCATATGAGATGATAGAAATGTCATCAATTTAGAACATACAGTGACGGATTGGTTAGGGTTCGATCTCATCTTCAATAAGATCCATCCTTGTCAAACGATCAACATCAATATCCATTTGATCAATTGGTAAGGCTACGATTAAATTTATTCCACTATCGATATTCTGTACTCCATTGATAATGGTATCGATGTCCTGATCATCCTCATCAACATCACCATCATCCTCAATGGTAGGGTCATTCTCATGATCATGAGAAATGGCATGCTCATCCTCATTATCACGATCATCTCTTATTTCTTGATCATCGATCACAACATCTTCAATGGCATGTTCGACGTCATCTTCATTGCGGCTTGTTACATCCTCCATATGCCCCATATCAGTGAATGTATTATACATCACTTTGGAACGTGGTGCAATAGGGATGACGTACCACCATTTGATGTCATGCACCATTGGTAGATAGATAACCTACTCAAATACACACAGTACAGTAATTAATTAGCATATCAAAAGTCAAGGGGTACGCGAGCTTAGATATATATGTACATGAAACACATTAGTAAAAAAATGCATACCTGCTCACATTGTTGTGGCAATACGAGCCTATATTTCTTTGTTTGCCAAAACTTTGTAGAGTCAATAGTTACATATCCACTTGCATGGCGTTTTATCGTTGCATCAGGCCCTTTTTCCACCACGTTCATTTGCCATTTGACATCCAAAACATACACAAAGAAGCGACGAAAGTCAAGCCTAAATATGTCTTGGATTATGCCACAATAATCATCCATTTTTCCATTAGCTCCCTCAAAGCTACTAATGACACCGCAATCTTGTGTATTTCTCTTTTCATCAATTCTTTGTGTTCGAAAATGCTTGCCTTCACACCATATAGCATTGAACATAGTGCACTGGACCAAAATAGAAGCAATATTAATATTGTGTAAGCAATGTGAATAAATATTAAAAGCAAATCACTTACAACTAATGCAAAACATTACTTCTATGTACCTTTGACATGCATCCTCGTGCATACTCCCATTCTTCCGCCGTGATATGCAGCCCCTCGTCACTCTCTGCTCTCTCCATTTCCTCATGCAACCAATCAACATGGATATCATTCGGAAGTGTTGCTAGATGCTTAGGGTACGCCTTCCGAGAGCCATGTTGCCTCCGAAAGAGAGCTCTTTCTGCTTGCCTTTTTGTCTTTGCATCCTCATATCTTGTAACCCATCTGCTCATCACATCACTATTAAGGATACAAGTGAAATTGAGATCATCAATCAATGTTCTGTCAATTACTTTACTCTGTCCTTTTCCTTGAGGCACAATAGAGGTCATCCTCAAGTCCTCTTCATTGCTCCATAGTCGTGGCAAAGAGCTGTCCACCTGACCAAGAAATTCTGAAATATATACAAGAGACTCTTGTATCAACCAACCCTCGGCCATGCTTCCTTCAGGCCTTGCACTTTGCCTCACAAAGTCTTTTAAGGTCTTCATGAAGCGCTCTAGAAAGAACATCCAACGTGCATGCACAGTACCACATAAAGCAATTTCATCCACTAAATGCACAATGAGATGTAGTTGACTTGTGAGAATGGTTCGCGGAAAAGTCTCCTCTACCAAACAAACCACCTCCACTGCCATAACACGCGCATCATCCAACGTGGCTGGATCAATTGCTTTGGAACTAACATATCTGAAAAATAAATAAATAGTACGTTATACCTCATGCACGTTCATTTTGCAAGGTATAATGAAGGGTGATCTGAGCATGGGTTTTACATACCTCACAAGATCGCCCATCTTATAAATACATTTTTTCAAACTCTTATTCGCACAATGGTCGATGCTAGTAGGTAGTATGAACTGCGCACATAAGAGCACATTTATGGTTTATGGCATTACAAAATTTAATTTCAACGTACGTACAAGACTTGGAAAACACTTACTTGAAGCATCTTGTGCCAATCGTGGGACTTCAACCCATATAGTTGCTCAACGCCTCTTTTCTTAGTGGTTGTAAAGGCTCCCTTCAATGATCTCATGCATCCAGTGGGAGTACGCAAAGTGGTGATGGCCTGCTTTACCTGCTTCTCCTCTTTCTTTGATATAATCCATGGTGCAGGCGGAAGACGAACGTGCCCACCCACCTCTCGTGGCCAAGCTTGACGCATACGTCCTGCGACCCGCAAGTCCTCACGTACGCTAACATTGTCTCGTTTACCAGTAATATGTTCCCAAATACCAGATCCCACATTCTTGAAGATGTGCATGGGATCAAGAAGATGGTTGATCTTAAGATGGGTCCAATATGGCAGCCGAAAAAAAATGGAGTACCTGCACAAGGGATTGCTCTATGTGACCTTTAATCCAATTAGAGACTACACAAAACAAGATTGAAAAAACATCACTATACCTGTTCATGCCATCTGGAGGAAGAATAGTTGTAGACTCCCAAATACGCTTCCAATCTTTTGCACGAAGTGTTTGTGGAGGAATGTTACTCTTACTAGCAACATATTTAGGATGATCTGAAGGGAGAAATCGATGATGATTATCGAATATAGTCTTACACAAACCATCAGCATACTCATGTACTAACGAAGGACCACAAACAGGACATGCATGTTTACCCGATGTTTTCAAACCTGTTAAAATATAAATAAAAGCTAGAATAATAAAGTCAAACCGTCTAATTAATATATATAGCCAATAGTAATAGAGTAGGGAGGTAATTAGAATTCTTACCAGAACAATCGCTGTATCCTGGAAAGTCATGCATTGTCCACATCAACACTGCTTTTAAGTCGAAGTGTCGAGAGGAGGGAGGCCTACTAATGTCCACCACCGCAACACCTCTCCATAGTTCCTCCAACTCATCAATCAGTGGTTCAAGATAAACATCCATATGCTTGACTTTATGTTTCCCTGGAATTAGAAGGGATAACATAAGATGTCCCTTCTTGATCGCCATTGATGGTGGAAGGTTGTAATTCACCAGCACAACTGGCCACACGCTGTATGCGGTGCTTTTGAAACCAAATGGATTCACTCCATCCATACCCAGGCCAAGTCTCAAGTTTCTGGGCTCTGTTTTAAAGCTGGGCCACTCATCTTCAATATGCTTCCAAGCAGGAGTGTCTGCGGGAATTCTCCACATGCCATCATCCGATCGATGTGAGGAATGCCATGACATGAGCTCTGCTATGGATTTGCACTTGAACATGTGTTTGATGCGAGGAATTATAGGAAAGTGTCGCAAGACTTTACGAGGTACATCAAAACTCTTCATATCTGTTCTGTACCTTGCTTCACCACAAGTGGGACATGTCAGAGCCTCCTTATGCGTCCCACGAAAGAGAATGCAATCATTGACGTATGCATGTATTTTATCATAATCCAGTCCTCTAAGAGATGTCACATAGCGCCTCGCTATGTCTCTTGAGGTGGGTAGTCTATTTTCCTTTGGAAGCATGTTTGACAATAGCCTGCATCCAATATCATCAATTATAATTAGTCTTAAATCTTAAACCTTAAACCACTAATTCAAATTTATAAGTTAGAATGCTTACTTCAACAATGCGTCAAGACTTGCATTGCTCCATCCATAAACTGTTTGTATATTAAGTAGTTCAAGGGAAGCACGTAAAACTGAGAATGTGCACCCTTCAAACACCGGTGTCGATGAAGCTTTATAAAGATGCTCTTGTTCCATATCATCGTCGTCCATACCTTTGGGATCATCCTTAAAAAGATTCCGCACCATATCATCAAGCACCTCCTCTTCCACAACTTCGTGGGGTGCAGGGCTATTGTCGTCCCTTTCCCACTCATCTCTGACAATAGATCCCGAAGCTCCAGCATCATCTCGTCGACGCTTTACGTGCTCTCGTCGCGCGTAGGGTACCATGTTAGGGTGCGGTACTGCATCCTGCTTCAATTTATCAAATTATATGTTACAACTCTATTAATTTAATTTGGATACCATGAGTCATTTGAATACCATCAATTTACATCTACTCACCTCTAAACCTGTTTGATTCCATTCTCCATACATGGAGATGTGATTCAAGGTAATTCGACGTGCTTGTACAATGCATCCTTGACATCGATTGCACATACATTTGATCCGTTGTCCCAACCACACATCGCGATTACGATGACGCATTGTCTCATCTTCCCCAGAACTGCTTGAAGAGGTTGATGACATCCTGTGTACAAACCAGAAAACACAAACTCATTATATATTTTTAATGAAAGCACAAAATCGCGTGTATTCACGCGGCTATCTCCTAAAACTTGCGTGTATAAACGCGGCTACTTCCTAAAAAACGCGTGTATTCACGCGGCTAATTTCTGCAAAACGCGTGTATAAACGCAGCTAAAATCCTATACACGCGAATATACCTGCGTTCGTAAACGCGAACATAAACGCGACGGCATATTTAAACTAAAAATAGCCCGCCTTCCCCAAATATAGATTTTGAACTTAGAAATCAACAGTGCATGCGTTTTCGCCTATTTTTGCCTCTTCCAACAGCAAGGAGGGAGCAGAGAAAGGAGCACACACACGGGAGAAGGAGGGAGCAGAGAAGGAGCAGAGAGGACTCACTTTTTCAGAGGTGAGTCACTTTGTCTTGTGCCTTGTCTCTTTTGTCAGATTTGTTTACTTTGCTCTTTGCTCTTTGGGTTTGTCTTTTTGCACACGATTGGGTTGCTGCATCCTGACAGGGGCGACAATGGCTGGTCCTTTTATAAGGACATTCTGTCTTTGTCGGGGGGTCGGTCTTTTCGAGAAAATTTTTTCGTAGGTCGCGTGTACAAACGCGTGTAGGAGCGCGTGTAACCTGTCTGGAGAGTTTTTTCACGCGCATATACACGCGTTTTTGGCCGGGTGTATACACGCGTTTTTTGACGGGTGTATACACGCGTTTCTGCAGACAGAAAACTGCCGCGTTTCAGATTTCATGGTTTGCAGGCAATTGACTTGTGTAATGACAATGTGTGAGTCAAGAGACAGCCCATGATGTACATGATGATGTTTGTTGCAGGTTCTTTATGGATATTCCAGGTTCTTCATCCGATCCATTTGCGTACAGCAATTGGTTGATGGAGATGATGAATCACTTTGGGCGCCAACCTGGTCCGGTTGAGCTTACAGAGTATATGTATGCCCATCCCCCTCCTTCCCTGCCTGGTGTCTATACCCCTACCGCGAGTATCCAGGGCACTCCAGTGCCGTCTATTCCTCCGAGTCCGACGAGACGGCATGCAGCTTCTCCTCTTCCACGTCCACCGAGGATACATACCTCGTCCCAGACACACTCACGTACACCCTCACAGCCACCATCACGTGCTCCCTCATCAGAGCCACCGTCACGTCAGGGCTCACAGCCACCGTCACGTAGACAATCCCCCAGTCGTGACTCCACCCGCAGCAGTAGGAAGAGTGGGAGTGGAGGATGCGGCGGGTGCTTTGGTGGGGGAGGTGGGGGAGGTGGGGGAGGTAGTAGGGAACGGGGTGAGAGAGGAGATAGAGGGAGAAGAGTTAGAGGAGACAGTTCGGAAGAGGAGGAGATGAGAGAGATGGAGAGAGTGGTTTGCTATGATGTGACGGATAGGGGCGGGATAGTCATGGATGCGAGGGGGAGGGAGGTAATGGAGTACATGCGTGGGGTAGTATCAAACTCATATAGAAATTGTTTTATTAAATTTAAAGATCAAAATAGCCGATTAGTTGGGGAGGTGATAGAGGCTGTACACAGTCGGTACCCCAATCCCCCACATGCTACATTCTCGGATGTATGGGGAAGGACGCGAATAAGGGAGATCTTAAGTAATAAAAGATCTCACCTTAAAAAACTCGCGTACGATGACCGGCTAAATGTAGCTGCGGGTGGCTATCCTGCCGAGAAACCTGCCACCACTGCGCACAAACGCGAGTGGAAGGAGGCAAAGAAACGAGCAGAGGGTGGCGTGAAGAGCAGGCAGCATGTGGAGGCATGACGGATCCAGATGGAGACCGTTGGATCTTCGCATTTCGGATCTGGCGGCGTCGAGTCATGGGAGGCAGAGTTCGTAAGTATCCTGTCACTTTATTTGATTGTTT
This sequence comes from Cibotium barometz, assembly GCF_041138505.1. Taxonomy (NCBI): domain Eukaryota; kingdom Viridiplantae; phylum Streptophyta; class Polypodiopsida; order Cyatheales; family Cibotiaceae; genus Cibotium; species Cibotium barometz. The sequence continues at coordinate 28,147,033 of NC_141090.1, forward strand.
ACTTAATTCATTGATTCTATGAATTGTTTTAATCTTACAAATTGTGTTGATTATGATACAACGACGGGTTACGGGGAGGAAGCCCACAACCCACGATACTGCGTATGCTCGCCGGCATAGCAGACGTGACACGTGGGCCATCTTCAGAGCCGAGGGACGTATTACGGACGCGCAGTTTGAGTTGGCCATGAGACCATACGGTCGACAGGTACTTGAAAATTCATAACGAATGGTTTTGGTTTATTGAATTGCATATATATATACTTATATACTATATATTACTTGAACAGGCACAAGCTGCTGATGATCCATCGGCCGCCGCTGCAGAGGGTGGACGTGAGCACTACTCCTCGGACATTCCGACCGATGCGAGCTCATCTGAGCATGGGGGGAGCACCGAGTCATCATCTGGGTCTGAGTAGTACTCAGACTTGTAGTATCACATTCCATATTTAGGATGTGATTGTATATATTTTTTTGTAAACTCAAGCCATGGGCTACTTCGAGATATGGACTCCCTTGTATACATGTATGAAATTTTGATAGTAATATTGAATTGATTGATCGATAGTATTACATTCATGTCTGTCTTGAATCGTGTAATGACAATGTATGCATTCATGTCGTTCTTGTCTTAATCTCCCTCGTGCATATGTTCTTCGTGGATGGTCTAATGGGATGGTCTAATGCACCAAAAACCCTAAACCAGAGAGTGCTATTGGGTGCTGGAATGCTGGAACAGTATTCAGGCACCAAATAGCACTCTCTGGATTTTTTTTTTGCTCTCTGTTCGCGTGTATAAACGCGTCAAAACTGCTAAAATTCGCGTGTATCTACGTGGATACCCTGGAAATTACGCGTGTATTAACGCGTATAAACTGGCAATAACGCGTGTATGAGCGCATCTAAATTAAACAAACGCGTGTATACACGCAAGTAAAAACGCGTCTGGGACATGGGAACTGAACAGGATGCGGCTATACACCCGTGTATAAGCGCGTCTAATATAATAAGAAGCGTGTATAGGGGCGTGTATTAATGCGTCTGTGTAAAAAAACGCGGCTATACACCCGTGTATACGCGCGTCTAATATAATAAGAAGCGTGTATAGGGGCGTGTATTAACACGTCTGTGTAAAAAAACGCGGCTATATACCCGTGTATACGCGCGTTTGAGAGGTACTTTACACGCGGTTTTACACGCATGTCTCTAGCCGCGATTATACACGCGCTGATACACGGGCCCGCTACTTTTCTTCACAAGTCATTTTTAGCGGCTAAGAGCGCGGGTATGAGCCCAATCCCTTGTAGTGAATGACTTTCTTCTTCTCAACCCCTCTCAAGCTTGAAAAGATTTCTAAATAATTGTTTTAATTCAAATCAAACTTTTCCTAGGTTTCTTAATGCTTAATTAACATTAAGTTAACCTTTATGCTTAAATTATAATGCTTTCTTTAAGTAAATCTCTCTCTCTAAAAGAATAGCCATCTTTATGGCTAAATCCCTTGAAAAAGGATGCTTCTCAATGATAGTCTCTTAATTCAAAGCTAAACTGTAGGCTTGATAAGCTAGAGATTAAGAAAATGGTATTTTTATGATTTTGTGTTAACAAAATAATGGTTATTTGTTTTAGATTATTTATAAGTAGTTAAAAACTACTTTGATTGATTCTAAATGAGAAATAGATTATCCTATCAATTTGAAAAAAGAGAAATAATGGAATTAGCTTAATCTATTAAGATAATCATAATTAATTTATGATTATGATTTAAATTCATAGTTTGATTTTATGCATAAAAGAGGAACTACTATCATATTTTCATTACAAGCTTTTATTCTTTAGAAAAAAACTGAGAATTTTCAGCGAAGCTATGGCAAAAGTTTCAAAAAATAATACATATCTTATTTTTATGCATAATGATAAAAGAGGACTTCCTACCATATTCTAGGATTGGACATCCTATGCAAAAGGAATGATTTTCATCATATTCATGAGAAATAGTTTTTTTTCTAATTATGCATAATTAATTGATCATGAGAAAAGAGTAAATTTTGGTAAATTTATGTTTATGCAAAAAGAGAAGTTCCCATGATAATTGAGATCCAAGTAATTAAATGGTAAAAGAGGAATTTTTGGCATATTTCAAATTATGAGTATTTATCAAAAGTGAAATTTTGAGGATTATTATTTTATTGGAAAATATGGGTACAATTGATTTTTGTAAATCCCATGAATATTTTACTCATCAAAAGAAGAATATTGAATATATTTCACTTGAGAAATTTGAGAAAGAATATGAAAATATCCATGGAGAAAAAGTACCTTTAACTAGGCCAATCAATTGGCAGAAACTTAGAGAAGTCCCATCGATATATCGAAAGTAGAAAACACTAGTAAAAGTAGATGTGACAAGATGTGATGTACAGCCAAATGAATGTGACGGGATGTTAATGGATGCAATGTGACTAGATGAGATTTGAATGTGATAAGAGGAGATGTAAACATGATGCGATAAGATTTAAATGTGACGTGATAAGATGTGAATGTGATATGATAAGATATGAATGTGATGGGAGAATCAAGCTAAACTTGGAGGTAAAATCAAATTTTATGATTTTTTCCAATTTATCTCAATGACTTTCTTCTTCTCAACCCCTCTCAAGCTTGAGAAGATTTTTAAATAATTATTTAAATTCAAATCAAACTTTCCCTAGGTTTCTTAATGTTTAATTAATATTAAGTTTACCTTTATGCTTAAATTATTATGCTTTCTTTAAGTAAATCTCTCTCTCTAAAAGAATAGCCATCTTTATGGCTAAATCCCTTGAAAAAGGAGGCTTCTCAATGATAGTCTCTTAATTCAAAGCTAAACTCTAGGCTTGATAAGCTAGAGATTAACAAAATGGTATTTTTATGATTTTGTGTTAACAAAATAATGGTTATTTCTTTTAGATTATTTATAGGTAGTTAAAAACTACTTTGATTGATTCTAAATGAGAAATAGATTATCCTATCAATTGGGAAAAAGATAAATAATGGAATTAGCTTAATGTATTGGGATAATCATAATTAATTCATGATTATGGTTAAAATTATGATTTAAATTCATAGTTTGATTTTATGCATAAAAGAGGAACTACTATCCTATTTTCATTACAAGCTTTTATTGTTTAGAAAAAAATTAAGAATTATCAGTAATAGAAGCGAAGCTATGGCAAAAGTTTCAAAAAATAATACATATCTTATTTTTATGCATAATGATAAAAGAAAACTTCCTACCATATTCTAGGATTGGACATCCTATGCAAAAAGAATGATTTTCATCATATTCATGAGAAATAATTTTTTTTCTAATTATGCATAATTAATTGATTATGAGAAAAGAGTAAATTTTGGTAAATTTATTTTTATGCAAAAAGAGAAATTTCCATGATAATTGAGATCCAAGTAATTAAATGGTAAAAGAGGAATTTTTGGCACAATTCAAATTATGAGTATTTATCAAAAGTGGAATTTTGAGCATTATTAATTTTATTGGAAAATATGGAAACAATTGATTTTTGTAAATCCCATGAATCTTTTACTCAAAAGAAGAATATTGAATATATTTCACTTGAGAAATTTGAGAAAGTATATGAAAATATCCATGGAGAAAAAGTACCTTTAACTAGGCCAATCAATTGTGGTAGAAACTTAGAGAAGTCCCATCGATATATCGAAAGTAGAAAATAGTAGTAAAAGTGGATGTGACAAGATGTGATGTAGAGCCAAATGAATGTGACGGGATGTTAATGGATGCAATGTGAGTAGATGAGATGTGAATGTGATAAGAGGAGATGTAAACATGATGCGATAAGATGTAAATGTGATGTGATAAGATGTGAATGTGATATGATAAGATATGAATGTGATGTGAGAATCAAGCTAAACTTTGAGGTAAAATCAAATTTTATGGTTTTTTCCAATTTATCTCAATGACTTTTTTCTTCTCAACCCCTCTCAAGCTTGAGAAGATTTCTAAATAATTGTTTTAAATCAAATCAAACTTTCCCTAGGTTTCTTAATGTTTAATTAACATTAAGTTAACCTTTATGCTTAAATTATATTGCTCTCTTTAAGTAAATCTCTCTCTCTAAAAGAATAGCCATCTTTATGGCTAAATCCCTTGAAAAAGGATGCTCTTCAATGATAGTCTCTTAATTCAAAGCTAAACTCTAGGCTTGATAAGCTAGAGATTAAGAAAATGGTATTTTTATGATTTTGTGTTAACAAAATAATGGTTATTTCTTTTAGATTATTTATAAGTAGTTAAAAACTACTTTGATTGATTCTAAATGAGAAATAGATTATCCTATCAATTTGGAAAAAGAGAAATAATGGAATTAGCTTAATGTATTGGGATAATCATAATTAATTTATGATTATGGTTAAAATTATGATTTAAATTCATAGTTTGATTTTATGCATAAAAGAGGAACTACTATCATATTTTCATTACAAGCTTTTATTCTTTAGAAAAAATTTGAGAATTATCAGTAATAGCAGCGAAGCTATGGCAAAAGTTTCAAAAAATAATCCATATCTTATTTTTATGCATAATGATAAAAGAGGACTCCTACCATATTCTAGGATTGGACATCCTATGAAAAAAGAATTTTTTTCATCATATTCATGAGAAATAATTTTTTTTCTAATTATGCATAATAAATTGATTATGAGAAAAGAGTAAATTTTGGTAAATTTATTTTTATGCAAAAAGAGGAATTCCCATGATAATTGACAAGATAATTGAGATCCAAGTAATTAAATGGTAAAAGAGAAATTTTTGGCATATTTCAAATTATGAGTATTTATCAAAAGTGGAATTTTGAGCATTTTTAATTTTATTGAAAAATATGGGTACAATTGATTTTTCTAATTCCCATGAATCTTTTACTCAAAAGAAGAATATTGAATATATTTCACTTGAGAAATTTGAGAAAGAATATGAAAATATCCATGGAGAAAAAGTACCTTTAACTAGGCCAATCAATTGGCAGAAACTTAGAGAAGTCCCATCGATATATCGAAAGTAGAAAACACTAGTAAAAGTGGATGTGACAAGATGTGATGTAGAGCCAAATGAATGTGACGAGATGCTAATGGATGAAATGTGAGTAGATGAGATGTGAATGTGATAAGAGGAGATGTAAACATGATGCGATAAGATGTAAATGTGATGTGATAAGATGTGAATGTGATATGATAAGATATGAATGTGATGGGAGAATCAAGCTAAACTTGGAGGTAAAATCAAATTTTTTGTTTTTTTCCAATTTATCTTAATGAATTTCTTCTTGTCAACCCCTCTCAAGCTTGAGAAGATTTCTAAATAAATGTTTTAATTCAAATCAAACTTTCCCTAGGTTTTTTAATGTTTAATTAAAAAACCTGTATGCTTAATTAAGCATAAAGGTTAACTTAATTAACATTAAGTTAACCTTTACGCTTAAATTATAATTCTTTCTTTAAGTAAATCTCTCTCTCTAAAAGAATAGCCTTCTTTATGGCTAAATCCCTTGAAAAAGGATGCTTCTCAATGATAGTCTCTTAATTCAAAGCTGAACTCTAGGCTTGATAAGCTAGAGATTAAGAAAATGGTATTTTTATGATTTTGTGTTAACAAAATAATGGTTATTTCTTTTAGATTATTTATTAGTTAAAAACTACTTTGATTGATTCTAAATGAGAAATAGATTATCCTATTAATTTGAAAAAAGAGGAATAATGGAATTAGCTTAATGTATTGGGATAATTATAATTAATTTATGATTATGGTTAAAATTATGATTTAAATTCATAGTTTGAATTTATGCATGAAAGAGGAACTACTATTATATTTTCATTACAAGCTTTTATTCTTTAGAAAAAATTTGAGAATTATCAGTAATAGCAGCGAAGCTATGGCAGAAGTTTCAAAAAATAATCCATATCTTATTTTTATGCATAATGATAAAAGAGGACTTGCTACCATATTCTAGGATTGGATATCCTATGCAAAAAGAATTATTTTCATCATACTCATGAGAAATAATTTTTTTTCTAATTATGCATAATTAATTGATTATGAGAAAAGAGTAAATTTTGGTAAATTTATTTTTATGCAAAAAGAGGAATTCCCATGATAATTGACAAGATAATTGAGATCCAAGTAATTAAATGGTAAAAGAGAAATTTTTGGCATATTTCAAATTATGAGTATTTATCAAAAGTGGAATTTTGAGCATTATTAATTTTATTGGAAAATATGGGTACAATTGATTTTTCTAAATCCCATGAATCTTTTACGCAAAAGAATAATATTGAATATATTTCACTCGAGAAATTTGAGAAAGAATATGAAAATATCCATGGAGAAAAAGTACCTTTAACTAGGCCAATCAATTGGCAGAAACATAGAGAAGTCCCATCGATATATCAAAAGTAGAAAACAGTAGTAAACGTGGATGTGACAAGATGTGATGTAGAGCCAAATGAATGTGACGGGATGTTAATGGATGAAATGTGAGTAGATGAGATGTGAATGTGATAAGAGGAGATGTAAACATGATGCGATAAGATGTAAATGTGATGTGATAAGATGTGAATGTGATATGATAAGATATGAATGTGATGGGAGAATCAAGCTAAACTTGGAGGTAAAATCAAATTTTATGGTTTTTTCCAAGTTATCTCAATGAATTTCTTCTTCTCAACCCCTCTCAAGCTTGAGAAGATTTCTAAATAAATGTTTTATTTCAAATCAAACTTTCCCTAGGTTTTTTAATGTTTAATTAAAAAACCTTTATACTTAATTAAGCATAAAGGTTAACTTAATTAACATTAAGTTAACCTTTATGCTTAAATTATAATTCTTTCTTTAAGTAAATCTCTCTCTCTAAAAGAATAGCCTTCTTTATGGCTTAATCCCTTGAAAAAGGATGCTTCTCAATGATAGTCTCTTAATTCAAAGCTAAACTCTAGGCTTGATAAGCTAGAGATTAACAAAATGGTATTTTTATGATTTTGTGTTAACAAAATAATGGTCATTTCTTTTAGATTATTTATAAGTAGTTAAAAACTACTTTGATTGATTCTAAATGAGAAATAGATTATCCTATCAATTTGGAAAAAGAGAAATAATGGAATTAGCTTAATGTATTGGGATAATCATAATTAATTTATGATTATGGTTAAAATTATGATTTAAATTCATAGTTTTATTTTATGCATAAAAGAGGAACTACTATCATATTTTCATTATAAGCTTTTATTCTTTAGAAAAAATTTGAGAATTATCAGTAATAGCAGCGAAGCTATGGCAAAAGTTTCAAAAAATAATCCATATCTTATTTTTATGCATAATGATAAAAGAGGACTCCTACCATATTCTAGGATTGGACATCCTATGCAAAAAGAATGATTTTCATCATATTCATGAGAAATAATTTTTTTTCTAGATATGCATAATTAATTGATTATGAGAAAAGAGTAAATTTTGGTAAATTTATTTTTATGCAAAAAGAGAAATTTCCATGATAATTGAGATCCAAGTAATTAAATGGTAAAAGAGGAATTTTTGGCACAATTCAAATTATGAGTATTTATCAAAAGTAAACTTTTGAGCATTATTAATTTTATTGGAAATTATGGGTACAATTGATTTTTGTAAATCCCATGAATCTTTTACTCAAAAGAAGAATATTGAATATATTTCACTTGAGAAATTTGAGAAAGTATATGAAAATATCCATGGAGAAAAAGTACCTTTAACTAGGCCAATCAATTGGCAGAAACTTAGAGAAGTCCCATCGATATATCGAAAGTAGAAAACAGTAGTAAAAGTGGATGTGACAAGATGTGATGTAGAGCCAAATGAATGTGACGGGATGTTAATGGATGCAATGTGAGTAGATGAGATGTGAATGTGATAAGAGGAGATGTAAACATGATGCGATAAGATGTAAATGTGATGTGGACATTAGCTAGGGTTAGTAGAGTGTGGACACAACTCATAGAGTGTTGTGTGTATTGTGGATGATGGCTTTATGCATTGTGTGAGAAGGGAGATGGCTTCCCTCTATGGTTAGGGTCTACAATATACATTAGGGTTTGCTCTTGTGTGTGTGTCTCCTCTCCCTCTACCATTCTTTCAACATAAAACACCATGTTGATGGATTTTTCCATGTGATGAAGGGTTTATCCCATTCTTTTATGAAGCATGATGGGGCTGATTCGCCTATCCATGCCATGGGCTCTCATATTGATGATGGTTTTCATTATAGTATATTCTTAAGGGATGTGATCACTGCCTCAAGGGACGTGATCCTGAAGTATTGGTAAGTACCCAATGATAGTTATTGTCTATTACTTCTTCCAACTATGGATGTGTGGAGCTCCCTCTTATGAGATGTGGAAACCCATAACATTAATCCAGCCACAAGTGTGCCTGTGTGCTGTCACACGTGGATCCCTGATAGGGCACATAGTATCTACAAACAAACTGGTAGTAGATCCAGCCAAGGTCGAGATCATTGTAAAGCTGCAGTCGCCCAAGAATTCCAAAGAACTTGCTAGATTCCTAGGAGTGATCAAATGGCATAGCAGATTCATGATGTTCCTGGCAAATGTGACAATACTCTTGTATAGCCTGACGATGAAAGATGCTGAATAAGTCTGGTCTGGATTCTGTCAGGAGGCATTCTAGAATCTAAAGTGGATATTGTCCTCACACCCATTCTGCAACAACAATTGAACTTTGATCTGGTGTTTCTTGTATTTGTTGATGATTTTGATTTCACCATTGGTAGTGCTTTGATGCAGGAATGCCAAGAGGGCTAGTTTTTTGATTAGTTTACTACATAAGCAAAAGGCTTTCCAAGATTACTCTACCACAGAAAAGTAGTCATTGGGGATGATGTACTTGATCAAGAAATTCTGGCACTATCTGTTAGGAATTTTTTTTGGAATTTCATGTGTTAGGAAACATGTTTGAATTTCATTTAGACCACAAAGCACTCTTGTACCTAGTGAACAAACCAGACCTAGTAGGAAAATTAGCTAGATGGATACTATTGTTACAAAAGTTTGAGTTCACTATCAAGCACACCCTAGGAAATAAGAACCTAGTAAAAGATTTCCTCTCCAAACTATAGTCAGGAGAAGATCCAACAAGGAGAAAAGATGACTTCCTGGATGCTCAACTCTTCATCATATATGGAGAAAAACCCCCCTGGTATGATGAGATGTTGCGGTTCCTCTCTAACTTGTCTTTTCCAAAGTATATTTCCAAAGATGAGAGGAAGAGGATGACTCTCGTGAGCAATTCATTCATGGTGGTAGTAAGCCAGCTCTACAAGATGGTCATTTTTCAAATACTAAGAATATGTGTCCCAGGGCATGAATAACAGGCTATGCTGGCAAAAGTACATCAAGATATAAGTGGAGGGCACTTATCTGGAGAAGTCACAAGGCACAAAGTGTTCCAAGTAGGATTATATTAGCTAACGGCATTAAAAGCTACAGAAAAATTTACAAAACAGTGCGATATGTGCCAGAGGCTGGGCCAGCCTAATGAATGCCTCACACCCCAATATTGCCACCAGCACCATTCCAAAAATGGGGTATGGAATTTGTTGGCCCATTCAAGCCAGTAGCTTAGAGAACATGAAATAGATACATTTTGGTAGGCACAGATTGCTGCGCAAAATAGGTAGAAGCGAAGGCTTTGAAATACTAAAAATCATTGTCAATAGCAAAGTTTCTTAATGAAACTATCATGACAAGAATCAAATGCCAAGAATAGAGATAGTTAGTGAGACCAAGGGAGCCACTTCCTCAATGAAGTGATTAAGAAGCTGATAGAGCAACATATGATCATACATAAGAAGTCAACAGTCTACTTCCTGCAAGTAAATGGGAAGGAAGAATCCACACAAAATCTTGTGTTGGGCTATGAGGGGGTGGTTGGTTTGGGAGCTCTCTATTATATACTGGAGCCTCTTCAGTGGTTCTCATGTTGGAGACCGAAGAGCATGGCGGCTCAAGGTAAGCAGTTGTTTGGAGGCTCATCTTCTATATGAGTTTGGTAATCCCTGACCAATTCTTGGGCCACCAAGAGTCTTTCCTTCTCTCCTCGATGGCATTAGGGTATTCGGCAAGCTTTTTAGGAAGCTAGTTAGTGTCAATCGGTTCCCTAGATTGGATAGCTAAATGTAGTAGATGTTCTTCTGACAAATAGGTTGGTGCATGTGTGGTCATGCCATCTTTTGAACCACACTTACGCTACCCCTTCGTCGATCTTCATGGTTTTCTTTCTTGAGCGTCTAGTTGCTCATGCTTGTTTTCAGGGACATTCTTTGAAGCGAAGACCCTTGCATGTCTGAAATGGATCTAGAGCAAAATATTAAATCAAGCACATCAAAGCAAGAATCTAGTATCCATTAATCATGAGATTAGTTATCAAATGGCTCATCACATGAATATATAAGAGAGAGAAAATATATAAGTGCATGTAGCAAGAGAAGATGCACAAATAGCCTAAGTGTGTTTAACCTCTCACCAAGAGGATGGCTTTCATGTTAGCCATGAACTTGACCATGGACGGCCAAATCTCCATTGATGGAACCCAAAGGTACAAGATGACCAAAATTAGTAAAAGTGTCAAAAGATCCTACCAATGTACCCCAAGCCCTATTTATAGTCACTTTCTCCTTTTGCCCATGGGCCCCTATGTACATGTGGAAATCAAGCTCTATGGTTCATGACAAACCATCCCTTCCTAAAGATTTTGTCCTCAAAATCATACAAGATATTTACAATTAAATCGCAATCTCAATGTAAACCCATGGGAAGTAGAGAGGTCTTCAAAAATGCACCTCGAATACATTTGGAATAGGGAAACCAAATGTAGTGAAGCCGGCAAACTCCTTCTCCAAAAATAGCATGTAGGACTGTTATGGCAGCCATGTTGTCGATGAAGCTTCCCTTGAAATTCTTCATGAAACCTCCATAAAAATGAGCTGCAAATGATGCATAGCCACACCCAAAAGGGTCCCACATATTTATCATCAAACCAAATGATCTTCCAAGTGTGTTGGAGTAGATTGGTAACCCCAACAATAGATCCAACCAAAGCTGTCCAGAAATTACAGCATATATAAAACCTCATGATATGCCCATTCTTCACATATAAAATCTCATGATATGCCCATTCTTCATATAATAATCATGCCACTTGATCAAGGAATACTTCCACCAAGTAAACCATGTTGTTGAACATACTCCATTGATTGCCAAGTAGCCTCATCTATGGGCAAGCGCTTCCATTTCACAAGGAATTCATCAATGTTCCGGTTCCTCAAAGCCCTTGTCCTCTTGTCCACAATCCTCTCCGGCTCATAGATAATCTCTCCTCCTTCATCCATCGGTGGTAACTCTTCAATCTCTTGAGGAAATCTTAAGGTTGGATACATGAAACACATTATGAATCCTTGTCGAAGGAGGTAGGTCAAGCTTATAAGCCAAGTCACCCACTTTCTTGACTACCAAATATGATCCATAGTATCTATGTGCCAACTTGGAATTGGAAGACCCTTTGAGAATATTGTGACGGCTCTTAGGAAGCCTGATCAACACATAATCACCTTCCTTGAACTCCGTTTTGCGTCTATGCTCATCCGCATTAGCCTTCATGACTTCTTGTGTGTGCCTTCTTTATATTATCCTTGCTTAATTGAAGAAGCTGTCTCATCCTTTCCAACTCTTCCTTGGCTAAAGGATTAACCATTTTATCCTCATGGAAGGCAATAGATGGCACATGCACTTGATACCCATAAAGAGCCTCGAAAGGTGACATCCCAATTGATACTCAAATGCTTGCTTGAATTATGACAAAATTCAGCAAGGTAAAGCCATTCATCCCATGATGCTTGCATGTCATAACAATAGTGCCTCAAGTACACTTCGAGCCATTTGTTTGTGCACTCCGTTTGCCCATCTGTTTGAGGGTGATAGGCTGTAGAAGGAGTGATTTGAGTCCCCAAGTTCTCATACAATGTCCTCCAAAAAGTGCCCATGAACTTGGTATCTCTATCATAAACTATGTTGAGTGGCAAACCATGTATCTTGAATACATGCTCCATAAATTGCTTGGCAATGTGAGAGGCCCCATAAGTAGTCTTGGAAGCAATAAAATGAGCTGATTTGGTGAGTCTATCCACCACCAAGCCCTATTTATAGTCACTTTCTCCTTTTGCCCATGGGCCCCATGTACATATGGAAATCAAGCTCTATGGTTCATGACAATGTCCCTCGTCTCATGAGGTCAATGCCTCTACTGCAACATGAGCTATGACACTGTTTGTTCTCCAATTTGGTCAGAGTGTTGAGAGGGATTGTATGGATGAAGTCGTCTCTTACACTCAACACATTAATGCTAGTGCTAGGATTAGCTTCATGAGCTTTTTCTATTGTTCATGGTCTCGGCGGACAATCCTTATACATATGGTCTATCTCACACCCAATGCATAAAGGGCTTAATGAGAAGCACCTATAGAGGTACTTTCCATCCCTTCCTTGATTGGACACTCAACCACTCGGGGAGGTCCTGCGCACTTGTAGCATTGCATGGGTGGTCGTTTAGCCATTGTATTCATGTCCTGGCCTCATGGGATTGGGGTGTGGCTAAGTATAGTGGGAACATTTGGTTGCCCTCAATCATGTAGTGGCGTAGAATTTGGGAGGGTGGACTAGTTGGCGCTCGAGGGGTCATAGGTGGGACCTTCACAGAGTTTCCCCTCATCCCCTTCTTCAAAGATTTATGTCATGGTGGTTATCTAATGAACAGGTGTGATTCGTGGCAATGGGGGTTGAGGTGGGAGAACTAGGGGTGGTAAGGGCATTTAGAGGACTCAGAATTCCTCTTTGGGCTACTTCTTGGCTTGGTTGAGGTACGTTGTGAATAGCAGGTGCTGGAAAGAACAACGGTTGCCTTTGGTTTGCATGCAAGGCTTGAGGTAGAACGCGGGCTTGATCAGCCCATAGGAGTTTGTGACTTCATGTTTGCCCCATTATTGGAGATATGTGCAATAGAGGGTGGAACGGGGTCACAGATGTGGACACTCCGTGATGGTATGGTTAGCTCGACAAATCGGGCACCATATTATCTCCCTCTTTGGATAGAGATGGGGTTGGCCAACGTGATCGCGGCCTTCGTCAGTTCTCCACTATTGGGTCATTTGCTGCATTAATGCAGTGGCCAAGTGCTTGACCTATTGTCCAGAGGTGGACTCCTTGCTCTTTCCATCAGATCTTGTGCTGGTGGCCTTGAATGCGGCTTCTGATGTACCCTCATGGAGTTATCGAGAACGTGTTTCCCTGAAGTTGTCCTCAAAGTCCATAGCACTCCTACAACATTGCTCGAAGGAGGTATGGTCCAAGGAATACAAGGAATTGTGTAGGGTTACATTATCTAGACCTTTCAAAAATATCCCTATTAACCTTTCAAAAATATCCCTATTAACCTTTCATCAAAGAACTTGTCTCTGGCACTACACAAGCATGGAGATATCTGACTCTGTTGATGTAATCTCAAATGGTTTCACCAACCTTTTGTCCAACATTGTGTAGTTGCTCAATAGGACTCCATCTGGTTCCCTTGACAAGAATATCCAACCTTTAAGTTCTCTTTCAAGGCTTTGAAGGTGGCCTTATATTATGTTTTCAAGGAACTAAACCATTGACTAACTTTATCATCTAGGGTGAGGCCAAAGGAACTCACCTTGACTTGATCGTCCACATGGCTAAAAGCGTCACAGATTTGGGTGAATGTCTCTAAGTGCGGAATGGGTTCTCCAGTCCCATCAAACTTAGTAATTAGCTTCGAGATGTTTGCGGGTTTTTTCTAATCTAGTCTGTGTCTTGGTATTGGTTAAGTTGACGCTGGGGGTGTGATGCCAGTAGCCACCCCCTCCCTATTTCCATGGCTATTCTCAATATTTCTGGTGTTAGCCCGGGAGTGGGTGCTGGTTGGGGAACGATGGGTGGAGGAGCTAGGCCAGGAAGATAATAGACCATAGGAGGTACTTGTCTTATGGGTGGATTGTGCCTCATGTGGCCCCATGTGGTATCCTAGGTATACTCCCTGAGGTGGATATTGTTGATATACAAGTGGGCCTAGTGGATGTGACAGGGCTGGGTAGGCCCTTTCTCTCTGATACGACTTTTTAGGCCCTTGGGAAGCTAGATATGGACCCAAGTTTGGTATGGGTATGTAGGCTCGAAATGAATCAGCCACCTCGAGACACGCATGGCTCTCCACACTCGTGGACGAGGTTTGATGGCTCTCACTTTGCCCTATATCTGCTCTAGGATCTAGAGGCGGCATGGGCTCTCTTTCCTATTAGTGTTTCATACCTCTCGCCCTGGGATGTGGCTCTTTCAACTATGCGTTTCCCATGATAAAGTTGTGGAGCCTCAAAGTAAGGCTTCTTTGTGAATGTGTGGGGAGCTAGGGTCTTTCTCTTGGATAGTGGTCTCTCTATACACTGAGCTTCAAGTTCTGGTGTGTCGAGGGTAGGCGTATCTCATCTCATGCAGGGACGATCTTTGGTCGTCTCATTGGTGTTGTCAAAGACTAGCACCATTTGGCTCCAAGCTGTATTGACCGATGGGTCTGACCTTATGAGCGAGGGAGCTTCAAGATAATTTATATCATCAAAGAGAGGGTTGTTTCACACAAATTTTCCTTAACGTAGGTGTATAAATGGGTGTGAATTATTGTGTAGGACCCCCCTGTGCTGAACATGGGGGTCCTACATGTGTGGAATTACTGTGTAGGATCCCTGGTGATGAACAATCTTTTTTTTTGGGAAATAGTATGGCCATACGCTTTAAGATGGTATGGGCATACACTTTGTTGAAGACATAGGCATATGCTTCTCAAAAAGAAGATGACCCAAGCGTACGCTTCCTGGAAGACATGGACGTGGCTTTAGGAAGGAGTGAACAAACTCTTTTGAATGATGAAGGTACGGGCATGGCAAAAATGACATGGGCATGGTAAGGTTGCCACGGGTGTACGCTTTAGAAAGGAGAGATGGTACAGGTGTGGAAAAAATAACACGGACGTACACTTGTTGTAGCCATGGAAAAATAAAATGACACGGGCATGGTGAAACTGACACGCGTATGGCAAGTTGAAGGGAACAAGTATATGCTTTGGAAAGGAACAATTGTGCGCTTTGAATGGTATGGGTGTATGCTGTAAATGGTGCGAGCATTCACTTAGAAATTTTCATAGATTTGAATTATGCACGTCTGACTGCCACCTACAAATATTCTGTGACAGTGCAGATGTACCCCTTGTTTAAATGCAATTTATGCTTACTCAATGCAATTATTCCTTTTTTAACGCACAGTACTAAATTAATGGCTAGAGATCTCACAAGATTTTTCCAGGAGGAATGGACGGGCGTGGCAAGTTTGCCATGGTCGCTATGAATGAAATGGGCGTTCACTTCTCAGAGTTCATCCAGAATGGGATTTTTTCCTACGTTCCTGCTCTGAATTTTGTTGATTTAGGCATTCCCAAAATATTTTTTGAACTTTTGTTTTTATGGGGAGCTAGAGCTAGTCTCTAGCTACCTATTGATACCTAGAATGCATAAAGAAACCTAATAAATTAAGAATAATTTGATGATTAAACTATTGTGAAAACTCAAAGAAAGAGGAACAAAAAATAAAAAATTGTATGAATGTCAAGAGCAAAAATTAAACACTTACTTGTGTCTCTCACACTTGTTGGTGAAGACATCACTGCTCCAATGCTCTCGTTGACCTCCATAGCTCAATTGAACACAATCAATCAAACAAACAACAAACTAAAATAACATGAAACCAATCGGTGGATTTGTACTCCTATTGGGAAAAATGAACATGAAATATGTGGATGAACCCTAAGCTAAGTGCTATCTCCGGTAGTGGTGCCAAAGATGTTAATCTAAATATACAACCTTGCAGGGTTAACTCCCCTTTGTGAGGCCGCTAGGGGCTCACTCCACCACCACTTGTGTCACCCAAGTGGAGATTCACAAGCTAGGTGAGGAGCAAAGAAGAAGGGAGCTATGGAAAGCTCAACCTTCACTCCAAGGGATCTTGGTAGAGAGACAATAGAGGGGAGAGGAGAAGAGAAGCTAGATCATTACCATCCCTAACATGCACACACAACAACAATCAAGCATGTAAACATTTACAACACAAGCAAGCATCCACAAGCTCAAGAGAGTGAGAGAGAGAGAGAGAGAGCAAAACTTAATTGAGACTAATGGGATTGTCCCTATTCATATTCCATAAAATGTCTTATATACAAGAGCTCTCATTTTACAATGGCTGGCCGCCCATTTATAATTGGGGGCCCAAAACTAGCTTCCTAGCTCTATGTACATCGCATTCCTATGACCGGCATTACACAAGCCGTAAGCTCAGTCATCCCATATCTCTTTTATCATTCAGCGCTTTGCGTAGTTACAAAAATATAAGTTACAAGAAAGCATGGGCCACAATTTAAAAATAATGTTAATAACTAGAGTGGTTAACAACTAATATTAACTCAAAGAGGAATATAACCATTAGTGAGAATGGCAATAATAAAGTAATTTTATAAAATTATAACATGCACCTTTTCATGTCATGTGTGTGAGATACAATTTTTTGGAAATAGGTGTGCCTCATCTTGAGAAAAATGCTAGATGAAAATTCACAATAGCCAGTTCAGGGATTCTCTTTAAAGGAATTGAGCCGATTGTAGATAATGCAATAGTAGTGTAATATTTTCAAAAAGTATGGCTATTCTCTTGAATTTTTTGGTTTCACCAAGAGTGAAGCAAAAGGAAGTGTGTATATTTCTCAAGAATAACACTATTGCAAGGGCTTCTTAGTAGCAATTGCTAACTTAAGCTAGAGTTTATGAGTCGAGCTCCACGCCTAATGTGATATAAATTCTTTCTTACTATTAATAAAAAAAACCTCTTTTCTCTTAAGAAAAATGTGTATGGTTTTTTTTGGCCAAAGATGGGTAATGAAGGAATTTGTGTTCAAGGTTTGATTTTGAACATGAAGGAATTTATATTCAAGCAAGCTCTTGAGTCTTTGCTTGAGAGCCACCAGGCTATACCAACTTATCCCAACTCACTAACGCACCTTGGAAATGTGTATGGTTACCAAAAAAAAAATCCGAATCAAAGGCCAGAAGCATGTAGATGATCACCACTAGTGCTCACATAACCCGGTTTGTAGTGTAATTTTTCTAGCCGAAATTTAGAAATCTTGGTTGGAGTTTGATATTGTATTTAATTTTAAGGGTATAAATTTGTACATTTTAGTTCTTAATCCCCTCAATGTAGTTTTTCCGATCGAAATTTAGAAATCCTGGTTGGAATTTGATATTGTCTTTAATTTAGGGGTTGAAATTTATACATTTTAGTTATAAATCCCCTCAATTGTACAATTTCTAGTCATTTGCAAGACTATGCCCCATCAATTGCATGATTTTTAATGATTAAATTAAATTCTAAATCCCAATTAAGCCTAAGCGTAGCCTTTAATTTTTGAAGGGTTAAAAAAGCTATTTTTTTCGAGCACTTGATCACCACCTTTGAAAACAAATCTCCCAAATTGAACGTGATGACATTTATGTGGTCTTACTGCTTTTCCCAAACTTATCGAACTCAAAGCTGGTGTGACACGTTTACGTACTTGAGAACGATGGTGGGAGCGTGGAGTGTGCATGGGAAGAGGGGACGTGTATGAGAGTCTCGTGCTCTCGCAAAGACAACATCTGCGCATTTATGGCCCCCCTCCCCCCCAAAAAAAAAAGCAGAAAAGCAAAAAAACCCACCAAAAAAACACGCTTGCCTATTTAGTCCAAATTGCTTCTTATTCTGAGCATTCTTTCATCATCGCCATGGATCCTGACTCCTTCTTGAACCTCCTTTCTACTGATTTTGATGAGTTTGATGACTGGTACAGTGCAGGCGCACAATCTAGTGATCCTTCTCTCTCTACCCACAACGTTTGTGAAAGGAATATTGGTACTAAACCGCCAGCTATGGATTTTGAGCCCCTAGAGAAATCTGTGACCAGTAGTATCGGGACTCCCTTCACATCTGTGCTCAAGATTTCCGACATAGCCTGCGCCCTTGGGAAGTTCTCAAAGCCTTCTCTATGCTCGGAGTCTTTAAACTCGACTGCTGCGGCCGGTCGTGAGCTGGACGTGCCCATGGCCGGTAGCCTCAGTAAGAAGCCGCCCACCGGCAATGGCCATGCCCATGCCCATAGCCAGATTATCAGTGAGAAACGCAATCTTTTGCAGGTGGTGGTGGATAATAATGAGATCAGTGAAGATGTTAAGCCTGAATTACCTACAGCTTCTAATTCCTTTCGTCTATGTTTTCCATTTCCCTGCACGCAAAGCTGTAGCCCTGCGAAAAGGCCCAAGATCTCTCAAAGCTCTAAGTTCGGATTAGACATTAATACTGCTTTGAGGGCTGATATTCTTGATGTGGGTAGAAAACCTGCCAACAGAGAAGGCCTGTCCCAGCGAGAAGCCCACATTCAATCTGAGAGGCTCAGAAGGAAGAGTATGTCAGATAACTTCACTATATTGCAGTCTTTGGTGCCTAGACTCAAGCTTAAAGTAAGTTAAACGAGCCAATTAAGTTATAATCTACTTGAACTTACTATAGCAGTAAGTTAATCTGGTTTAATCAGCTTCTCTTGGCCTTATAATAATCAGCAGATGTCAGTAAGTTAACCCAGCTTAATTTATATCAGCTCTCTAAGTGTTCTAAAATTTATTTTAGCCGTGTGTTAATCTACTTTAATAAGCTTCTTGTAGCCTAATCACATGAAAAAAGGTAAGTTAATCTACTCTAATTAATCTTACGATAGTACAGTCAACCTTCTCGTTGGCAATGAACATGGGTCGTACACTTTGATATTATAATGTCATACTCTCGCCTGGGTGTGTGTTCATATTCGCGGTTTGATGTAATCATATCCTTAGTAATGATTTGATACCTAATCTACAATAGGATTTTGTTAATAATGAGGGACTGTTATTCGTGTTTGAGCTTAATCAAGAGTAATTATCATAAATCATCATATGATGATCATGATTGTTGAGGCTGGAAGTGTCAGGACGGAATTCAAAATGCTTAATGAGCTTAATCGTAAATAATTAATTATATGTCGAGAGATTGAGCTTGCAGATCATGAATGATCATATACTGACTGAGATTAAGGATGAGGGGAAGTATAACTGTTTGAGCTTAATCATGACCGACGACATGCTGTTTTCCGAGCTTAATGAAGATGAGGGGCAGTATTCATGTTTGAGCCTAATCATCTAACATGGTGATTTATGGATGTGTTAAGGTTGAGAATGAGGGACTGTGGTGTGAATATTAATGATTGTTCAGAGTGCCAATGGGATGAGAAATATATGATGTAATCAAAGTGTGTGCTTATTGATGAAAGGTATTAATTGCATGCCTTGCTGCAATGCATGGATTAGTGTGTCACAAAAATGAGATAATGTATGCAGTTAATTTATTTACGTGAATGTGATAGTTGTTTGCTGAAGGCAGTACACAAGCTTATTAATTGAGAATATGGTGATTAGTGAGTGGGTGAGATGATCAACGTGAGATTAATTGATAATATGGTGATTAATGAGTGGGTGAACTGAACTACGTATTGAGATTATGGATGTGCAGCATACAGACCGGATCACGATCTTGACAGAGGTAGTCGCCTACATTGAATCTCTGCAAGGAACGTTGAAAGAGTTGGAACAGAAGAAGGTTGATTTGCTCACGATATTGGGCTTGTCGGAAGAGGATTATTATTACACGAGCCTGCAAGCTGAACACATGCAGAGGGGCTTCATGAGTTTATCCGATCGAAGGGCGAAGAGAAAGCCCTACAGTAGTATTGATAAAATCCAATTATTGGATTGCCATGCAGAGGTTACTGTTCGCATTTCTGGAGTTGACGTCTTTGTCAGTCTTAATTATGCTCCTAAGCAGAAAGGTGTTTGGTCTAAGGTCTTGCTTTTGCTCCAACGACACGGCATTGAAGTTGTCAATGCCACATTGGCCGCCACCAGTGGCGATAACAATTTCCATTGCATCCGTGGCAAGGTAATTAGTCATTAACCCTCCCTTAATTATGCCATTGTACTCAGTTACCTTAAGCCATGGTTTCGTATAACCTCACTCAAGTGTGCTGATATCCTATGCATGTAGCTAATCCATGGATTGATTGCTAACCCAACCCGTCGATTAATTGTTTACTTCACGTGTGCTTTAGTTTTTCACTGGAATCATGTGCTAATGAATGCAATCAACGTCTAACTCGTTGCTTAAATGCATGGATTAGTGCCTCACTTAACTGTGTTGATGCATGCAAATAGCTTATCCATACGTGACTTCTTAACTTTAATTGCATGGACTAATGTCACGTTTGAATGTGCTAATGTATGAAACTAGCTTAATCCGCAGGTTAATTTCTTAATCCATAAGTTATTCTAATAATTTCCACGATTATCACATCAGTGAAAGCTGTTCACATGCCTTTCGATTGTCAAGCAGGTTGAAAACATCTCCGAGGTTGGATGCGTGGATCTGCAGGAGAAGCTGGAGGAGCTAATTGCCAAGGAATTGAGCAGGAGACCCAGATCATGATATCTAGATTGGTTTAGTAATCGAGCTAATGATATCTAGACTGGTTTATTGATTAACCCAATCGAATGGTTATATATGGTATTTGCTATTGTATAGTTACCTTATCTCATGTAGCATCCTTACATTTCATGTCGTCAAAACATGTGATCTTCTGTCAAAAAAATGGAGCTATTACTCTAAGCATGGGTTTTTGTGAGGCGTGGAATTTTTGGGATTTTTATCCAGCCTCACATGGTGCTCTGGAGGTATGCTTGGACGCCCCGAATTCTTTGCATCTATATGGGAGTACCTTGAGGTGGAGTAATGTGGCCTATAGCCCGACCTCTCCTACCTTCGTTTAGATTACAAGACGGCTTGTAGGCAAGGGATCCCGTGCCTCGGATACCCGCAAGTCATTTTCTCTCATCATTCTTGTGATCCCATTGTAATCTCCTCGCATGTTGGCATTTTATCAATACAAGTTTTGGGTTGGAAGCCCTCATTTGGGTGACACCGTTTTCCATTGCCGTTCGTAGGTTTTTGGTCATAACTCCTTCATACAGAGTTCGATTTCGAAGTTCTAGTACTCAAAATGACCGGCTCGTCGTCCTCTTTGAGACGAACTATAGGTCTTGGTGTGCACCATTTAGCAAGTACTCTCTGTTTTCACTTTTGTACTAAATTTTCTAGTCCCAAGCGGGAACTCGCGCCCAGAACGTGACCCGAGATCACCGCTCCGTGACACTTGGTATCAGAGTACGAAACGCCGCGTCGCGGTGAGTTTGATCACATTAGGGCCAATTTGGATGAAAAAAGGGCTGTTTAGGGTTTCTCTATTCTTGATCTAAGGGTCAAGGAGGAGCCACGTGTCAAGAAGTATGGCATTTTTGTACACGTGTCAAGATCTCCTTCACTTACTTTTGGAACATTTTGCACTATTTTAGCCATAACTTTTACATATGAACTCCAAATTTAGCGCTCAAATGGTCCACACGTGACGCTTGATGAGCTCTATCCAATGAGTACCCATGTTGAATAGTTTTGGTAAGATCTTCATGGTCTTTTTTAAGTTGCCCCTTTTTAGATCCTTAGACAGCCCTTTTCTTGTCCAAATTGGCCCTAATGAGACCACGGAAGGTGGCTACTTGGACGCGGAGGAAGCCACCAGAATTGAGGAGGAAGCAAGGCAAGAAAGAGAGGCAGAGCTTGATGCGCCGAAGTAACAGCTTGGATTCGACGTGAAAGGCACAACAGAAGTCTCGAGTCAAGAGCAATAGATACTCGACAACACCAAATGGATGACCCAAGGGATCCAGGGCGACTTGGCAAGATCACCAAGATGACAGACTGAACCGGCTAGAAGGCATATTGGCCTCCTTAGTCGAGCAACTACACAAGAAGGATGGCAGTCGACCTTCGTCGCCAAGACAGATGAGGTCGAGGTCCCCTCCCAACGTCAACACAGAAGATGGAATGACAAGACTCAGAGTCATCACATGAGGGATACGGGAAGTACAAACCGTTATCCCCAGAGAAGTATACTAGGCAAAGAGATTCGTTTGTGGTGGTGACAAGGTGGATCCGTGAGACAGAGGATTATCTCACCATGAACAAAGTGTCTCATGAACACTTGATCCGTGTGGCGTCGCGACTGCTATCAGTGGTGCATACACATGGTTTCTGGCAGCAGGTGAGGCAAAAAGGCCATGGACAAGGTGGGATGATTTTACCAAGGACATGGCCGAGTATTTTGTACCACGGAATGAAGTCTTCAGGGTATGTGATGAATGGCGTAACCTCAAACACACAAATGGAAAACTGCGAGATTATATCAACAAATATAGGCAACTTATGCTGCAAATTATGGATATGCATTCTATAGATAGATTACACGGGTTCCTGCTCGGATTGTGTGACTGGACCCGCGTAGAGAGATTGAGAAGCAGGAGCCTGAAAATTATGAGGCGGCACTCACAATGGCGGAACGGCTATCCGACACTAAGAGCAGAAAGTGGCAAAGTAAAAACAATGCAACAGGAATAGGGGGATGGAATGGTGCCAAACCTCAAAAAAAGAATGATAACTCCTCCAATGAAACCCGAGAAGAAAATTCTGGGACAAGTACAAGGGGGCAAGGTTGAGTGGATCTTGCATACCCCGAACCTATGGGAGCAATACCCCAATCAACCAATAAAAGGGGATTTTTCAATATTGCAAGAAGGCGTCCTCTTCCTCCCTGACATGCCTGTGCAGAAGTTGCGCGGGCAAACATTATGACAGTGAATGCCCTCGCGTCGACCTACACAAAGCCGAGTTACCACCGTTCAGGCCGCCCAAGGGCAAGAAGATAATTATGAACAGGTGGATCGACTGAGGATCACCAAGATTGAGGATACAAAGACCTCGTCTTGACGAGGCAATAGCCACCAAGGGTAGGTGCCATGCAGGCAATACGGAAATGCATGGCAGCACAGTGATCGACAGTGCAAAATGTGTATTTCGAGGCTCATGTGAATGGCCTAAAGCAAAACATCATGTTGGATATGGGAGCCACCCATAATTTCATCACCCCAAAATGCGCTAAGAAGCTGGGAGTGAAGGTGTGCGACTCCAGTAAACTCTCAGTGTCGCTTGCACAAGGACAGGATGACAATGTAAAGATGGCATACAATGTGCAGGTGCAGGCACGCGCATGGAATGCGCGATTGGATTTCATAGTTGTGCCCATGGATACTTTCAAAGTGATTGTTAGGCTCACTTGGGTCGACAAATATCTCATCGCCTTTATAGGAAAAGGTGTAAATAACATGATACTGGATATGCAGGGTACAGGAGTCAGTGTGCCATGCATCCGTCCTCACTCAGGGGATAAAACAGTCAACAAGGACATTGGAAGCAAAATCCAAGACACCCCAATGTATGCAGTAGGGTCGAGTAAGGCTCGAATAGTAACAGATTGCCGTGGAAAGATGCCGGAATGGTGCAGTGCCAAGCACGCAGAGAGGGCAACTAAGGAGGGCTGCCAAATACATTTATGCGTAATTAAGGTCAAGAATGCACATCAGACGAAGTGCAAAATTGGTGAAACAGAAATACACGAAGTGTTACATGAGTTCCAAGATGTCTTGCCCAAAAAATTGCCAACTAGGTTACCGCCAAAAGGATAAGTGGATCACAAAATCGAACTCTTGCTAGGGCATAGTCCTCCAGCTAAAGCTCCATATAGGATGGATGCTACAAAGCTCAAGGAGCTCAAGGTACAGTTGAACGAACTGGCTGAAAATGGAATGGTCCGCTCCAGCAAGTCGCCGTATGGTGCACATGTGTTGTTTGTCACAAAGAAGGACGTGTCAGCTAGGTTATGCACCGATTACAGAGACCTCAATAAAATCACCATCAAGAACCGCTACCCCATACCAGTAATGAAGGAACTCTTAGAACAATAGGCGGGAGCGAAGTACTTCAGTCGAATCGACTTACGATCCGGATATTATAAGATACGAATCATCGAAGACGACATTGAGAAAACGGTGTTTCGCACAAGGTATGGAAGCTACAAATGGTTGGTGTTGCCGTTTGGGCTAACCAACGCCCCGGCCATCTTTTACACGATGATGAATGATATTTAAAGATTATCTAGATAAGTTTTTGATCATATATATAGATGATCTGCTCATATATAGCGAAGACTTTGAGTGAGCATAAAGAACACTTAAGAAAGGTCTTCCAAATGTTACGGCATCACAAATTGTATGCCAAGCCAGAGAAATGTGAATTTGAAGTCACTGAAGTGGAGTTTCTAGGCTTTGTGGTCAATCAAAAAAGGGTACAATAGACCCCAAGAAGATCGAGGTAGTGGTGAAATGGAATGCACCCAAAACTGTGCGTGAAGTTTGCGAGTTTGTAGGTTTCACACAATTCTGTCGAAAGTTTATCAAAGATTTTAGCAAAATCGCCACCCCACTCATTGATATAACTAAAGGCATCAAGCCTTTTAAGTGGACAGATATAGAAAAGAGCACTTTCGAAAAGATGAAAGTCGCAATGTGCAGTACCCCGATGCTTAAGCTCCCAGAGTTCAACAAGGAGTTTGAGATCCACACGGACGCATCGGACGGGGCCCTTGGAGGAGTTTTATTACAAGACGAGCACCCTGTCACATATGAGTCTCGCAAGTTCAGCGATGTAAAATGCTGATAGACCACACAGGAAAAGGAAATGCAAGCAGTGGTTCATTGCCTTAGGAAGTGGCGTCATTATGTGGTGCAAGACAAGCACACGAAAGTTCTTATAGATAACATATCTCTCAAGTACTTTCAGACGCAACCCAAGTTGTCACCAAAACAAGGCAGATGGCAGGATTTCATTGCAAAATTTGACATAGATATTATTCACAAGACGGGGAAACATAACTTGATGCCAGATGCTCTAAGCCGTAAGCTGCAGTTGAATGCAGTGAGTGTTGCAAATGGGGCGCTGTTTGACAAGATCAGAGATGCTCAGAAGTTAGATGCAGCAGTCATTCGCATGGCCACAGAGTTGCACAGTGGTACTTCAACCGTGGGTTTATTTGAATTCAAAGATGGAATATTCTACGTCCACCAAAAGGTGTATGTGTCCAATGACCCGGACCTCAAAGCCATGCTACTTTGGGAAACCCACGACTGTAAGCTGGTCGGGCATGGTGGGCAGAATTGCTCGCTCGAGAAACTTTGACGTCATTTCTTCTAGCCATGCATAACTGAGGATGTCATCGAATATGTTCGTACATGCCCAACTTATCAACTCGTGAAGGCACAGCGAGTCAAATCGACTAGTTTATTGCAAACCATGCCCATCCCGTCAAGGCCGTGGGACATTGTCAGTATGGACTTTATTGTGGATCTCTAGGAGTCCCATGGATACAACACCATATTTGTGGTAGAGGATATTTTAGTCAAGTGTTCAAATACCATGGACTGCCAATGGCTATTGTGTCAGACTGGGACAACAGATTCATGAGCAACATGTGGAGAGAACTGTTCAAGTTAATAGACACACAATTGTGCATGTCTTCAGCATATCACCCACATACAAATGGTTAAACGGAGCAAATCAATCAAGGCATAGAAGACTACATTCGCAATTACGTTCATGCCGATCAGAAGGATTGGGCGAACTACCTAGAAATTTTAGAATTCCATTTTAACAACTCCGTGCATAGTGCTACCCGGGTACACTCCGTTTGAGCTGGCCACCGGTAAAGAGGTCAATACACCTCTTGCCATTGCCACTCACAAGAGATGTGCATGCCGAAGATGCAGATACAGAGGAGTTTTTACAGAAATGGCAGAAGAGAATGCGGGTTGCACAGCAGAATCTAGAACAAAGCAAAGTCATATATGTCAAACATGCCAACAAGAAGAGACGTGATGACGAATTTCATGAGGCCCGAGACTTGGTCCTGGTTAGTGCCCAAAACATTGCACTACCTGCCAACCTCACACCGAAATTCAACCATCGCTTCTATGGCCCATGCAAAGTGCTCAAATCTTATAATGGAGTCACCTACAAAATAGAGGTGCCCGCAACAGTACACATACATAATGCATTTCATATAAGCTTACTCAAGAGGTTTGTCGCCGTCGATACCAGGTTTGGTCGCCATGTATCAATGCTTGCAGATGGTGCAACACCCACCGTTACGCCTTTTGAACCAGAACTAATATTGAAATCACGGTTCTAGCGAGGAACGCCAGAATTCTATGTGAAATGGAAACATCGCCCCATGACAGATTGCACATGGGTGCCACAAGGAAAAATGATTCAAATGGCAAGTCCATTGGTTCTGCAGTTTTACAACATAGTGCCCGTTGAGGATGATGTACATCCAGAATAATGGCTTGAAAGGGACTTCAAGCTCTTCAAAAGGGGGGTGTATGTGAGGCGTGGGATTTTTGGGATTTCTATCCAGCCTCTTGATAGTCGGCCTATGAGGTGATCTGGATTGGCCTATTGGTTGGCAATATAAGCTTTTCCTTGGCCATAAAATCTAGCAGAAAAAACCCACCAAAAAATCAAGAGATTTGGATAGGTCAAAAACCCACCGAAAATAGGAATTAAAAATGAACTTCTAGCATGCACAACAAAGAAGAAAATTTTTGAGTTCAATGCTTCCATTTAGATGCACACAATGTATCTCATTGAAATCCAATTGAACTTTGTGAGATTTGTTGTTTTGAAAAATGATGGAACATATGTAGATGATCCGTTGTTCAATATAGGATTAAATTCGGTAGGTGCCACACTTGGTGTCCATCCGACTTCATTCATTTTGGAAGGTGGCCGATATTAAATTTGTGCATTAAGGGATGTTCTTTTTCCTAAAAAAATTGGTGGTTGGCGGTGACTGCTGGCCTCGAGTGTCAGTGAGGGAATATTCTATTGTGTTTATTTTATCCATTTATGAATGAATGCACAACGTTATTATCTTGAACATGAAACCATTGTGGAAGTATGTTGTTTGTCGAAAATGAGCCTTGCATCTAGAAGCAATATCGACAACAAATCCTCTAGATATCCACTCCGTCATCTCTGCTCTCCCAGTCTTTAAGTGTGTGTGAAATGGAGGGAGAATCTCAGCTTCTTTCAGGACGACGTAAAAAGCGTAAATCTATTGTGCATGTCGAAAATCGTGGAGCCATAAGTGAGGAGAGACCCACAACCTCAACTCCAGCTTGGAGGGGTCTTTTTGAAGACCCTGGAAATGTCATTTTAGAAGGAGATGAAGAAGAGGCCAATCATGCCAAGACTACCTATGTTGCAGGTCATGGAATGGGACCTCTAGAGAAATGAGTGGAAGGAGATGATGTCAGCCTTTATGAGGATGATAACGGCCATGGGACGACTCATGGAGGAGAATGAAGGGCATGATTTGGAGGATGCCATGCAGACAGAGGAGGGTCTTGAGAAGAAAGGGAAGGCATAGATGAGACACAAAGTAGCCAAAGCGAGGGCACAGGCACAAAGGACACCTCCAAACAGGTCAGAAAAATAGAGATTTTTGGGAAGATGATGAGAACTAGAAGCCACAAGGATGGACCATTATTGTGTTAAGGATATGAATGTTCTATATGTTCTGAATGAATTGTTCTCTAAAAATGAGTTTTGTATGTTCTTCTTGTAGAAGGGATATTTATCCTAGGATTCTGTGTGGGTTGACCAGACTATAAGGAACCCCAGAATCAATTGGATCTTAAGGTGAAAGAGTTTATCCCCCAACTGCAAGATGAGGACATCTCGTGTTTTTTAAGTGGGGTAGGATGTAAGATTCCTCCCTCTAGCTTTTGAGGTTTAAAGGTGTAAGAACCTCCCCTTTTGTTCTTGAAATTATTCCCCTCTCTGAAATAGAAGAAAGATCTTGTTTTACCCTGTTTTGGTCTAGAGATAGATAATCCAAAATTGAGATACCTTTGGATATAAAAATCCTCCTAGTATATAAAATGGATTCCCTTGAAACAGAAGTTCAAAATGAACTTTCCAAGGTGAATTAGGAAGTAATTGAAAATGTGTATAAGGGACCTTAGCCTAAAGCTATACATTTTAAGAATTTTTTGGATTATGGTTGAATTAAGGTTCTAATGGGCCAATTGGATTGATCCAAGTGTTGGAATGAGATAAATCCAAAAGAATAAAAGCAAATATCTAAAAATGAGTAAATGCTCACATAAGATGAAGAGTTGACTGAGTACAAGGTTTATTAGTTAAAAATTATGAGATATTATAAAAAAATGACATATTTTGAAATAATGATGCATTTTTGACACCTTGGTAAGGAAAGGAGGACTCTTGAGGTAGGCGCCTCTTTCACATGTGTGGAAGGGTTTTTAATTCAAAAAATTTGTGATATTTTTATCTCTCCTCTCTCTTGGATCAAACCAAATAAAAAAGGGAGCCAAACTGGTCTAAATCTTGTCCAAATTGAGTCAAACTGAACTTGGAAAATTCTAGAACCTAGTTGGACTTCGTTAGTGGCCTACCTCAACTATAAATAGACCCTCAATCATTTGGAAAAAATATTGAAGCTATACCATGCCAGTATTATATTAAAATAATCATATTTTTTTATTGTCTCTTAAATTTTCCTTTCTTGAGAGCTTGAAGCTTTCTCTCTCTACAACACTTCTTGGAGTTGCTCTTCTCCTCTTGGTGGACCAAATAATTATTCAGGGGCTTCACTGCAATTAGAAAATCAAGTTAAACTTGGAGGTAAAATCAAATTTTATGGTTTTTTTCAATTTATCTCAATGACTTTCCTCTTCTCAACCCCTCTTAAGCTTTAGAAGATTTCTAAATAATTGTTTTAATTCAAATCAAACTTTTCCTAGGTTTCTTAATGTTTAATTAACATTAAGTTAACCTTTATGTTTAAATTAAAATGCTTTCTTAAGTAAATCTCTCTCTCTAAAAGAATAGCCATCTTTATGGCTAAATCCCTTGAAAAAGGATGCTTCTCATTGATAGTCTCTTAATTCAAAGCTAAACCCTAGGCTTGATAAGCTAGAGATTAAGAAAATGGTATTTTTATGATTTTGTGTTAAAAAAATAATGGTTATTTCTTTTAGATTATTTATAAGTAGTTAAAAACTACTTTGATTGATTCTAAATAAGAAATAGATTATCCTATCGATTTGGAAAAAGAAAAATAATAGAATTAGCTTAATCTAGTGGAATATTCATAATTAATTTATGATTATGATTAAAATCATGATTTAAATTCATAGTTTGATTTTATGCATAAAAGAGGAACTACTATCATATTTTCATATTACAAGCTTTTATTCTTTAGAAAAAAATTGAGAATTATCAGTAATAGCAACGAAGCTATGACAAAAGTTTCAAAAAATAATACATATCTTATCTTTATGCATAATGATAAAAGAAAACTTCCTACCATATTCTAGGATTGGACATCCTATGCAAAAAGAATGATTTTCATCATATTCATGAGAAATATTTTTTTTTCTAATTATGCATAATTAATTGATTATGAGAAAAGAGTAAATTTTGGTAAATTTAATTTTATGCAAAAAGAGAAATTCCCATGATAATTGAGATCCAAGTAATTAAATGGTAAAAGAGGAATTCTTGGCATAATTCAAATTATGAGTATTTATCAAAAGTGAAATTTTGAGCATTATTAATTTTATTGGAAAATATGTGTACAATTGATTTTTCTAAATCCCATGAATCTTTTACTCAAAAGAAGAATATTGAATATATTTCATTTGAGAAATTTGAGAAAGAATATGAGAATATCCATGGATAAAAAGTACCTTTAACTAGGGCAATCAATTGGCAGAAACTTAGAGAAGTCCCATCGATATATCGAAAGTAGAAAATAGTAGTAAAAGTGGATGTGACAAGATGTGATGTAGAGCCAAATGAATGTGACGGGATGTTAATGAATGCAATGTGAGTAGATGAGATGTGAATGTGATAAGAGGAGATGTAAACATGATGCGATAAGATGTAAATGTGATGTGATAAGATGTGAATGTGATATGATAAGATATGAATGTGATGTGAGAATCAAGCTAAACTTTGAGGTAAAATCAAATTTTATGGTTTTTTCCAATTTATCTCAATGACTTTCTTCTTCTCAACCCCTCTCAAGCTTGAAAAGATTTCTAAATAATTGTTTTAATTCAAATCAAACTTTCCCTAGGTTTCTTAATGTTTAATTAACATTAAGTTAACCTTTATGCTTAAATTATAATGCTTTCTTTAAGTAAATCTCTCTCTCTAAAAGAATAGCCATCTTTATGGCTAAATCCCTTGAAAAAGGATGCTTCTCAATGATAGTCTCTTAATTCAAAGTTAAACTCTAGGCTTGATAAGCTAGAGATTAAGAAAATGGTATTTTTATGATTTTGTGTTAACAAAATAATGGTTATTTCTTTTAGATTATTTATAAGTAGTTAAAAACTACTTTGATTGATTCTAATTGAGAAATAGATTATCCTATCAATTTGAAAAAAGAGAAATAATGGAATTAGCTTAATCTATTAGGATAATCATAATTAATTTATGATTATGATTTAAATTCATAGTTTGATTTTATGCATAAAAGAGGAACTACTATCATATTTTCATTACAAGCTTTTATTCTTTAGAAAAAAACTGAGAATTTTCAACGAAGCTATGGTAAAAGTTTCAAAAAATAATACATATCTTATTTTTATGCATAATGATAAAAGAGGACTTCCTACCATATTCTAGGATTGGACATCCTATGCAAAAAGAATGATTTTCATCATATTCATGAGAAATAGTTTTTTTTCTAATTATGCATAATTAATTGATTATGAGAAAAGAGTAAATTTTGGTAAATTTATGTTTATGCAAAAAGAGAAGTTTCCATGATAATTGAGATCCAAGTAATTAAATGGTAAAAGAGGAATTTTTGGTATATTTCAAATTATGAGTATTTATCAAAAGTGAAATTTTGAGCATTATTAATTTTATTGAAAAATATGGGTACAATTGATTTTTCTAAATCCCATGAATCTTTTACTCATCAGAAGAAGAATATTGAATATATTTCACTTGAGAAATTTGAGAAAGAATATGAAAATATCCATGGAGAAAAAGTACCTTTAACTAGGCCAATCAATTGGCAGAAACTTAGAGAAGTCCCATCGATATATCGAAAGTAGAAAACACTAGTAAAAGTAGATGTGACAAGATGTGATGTACAGCCAAATGAATGTGACAAGATGTTAATGGATGCAATGTGACTAGATGAGATGTGAATGTGATAAGAGGAGATGTAAACATGATGCGATAAGATTTAATTGTGACGTGATAAGATGTGAATGTGATATGATAAGATATGAATGTGATGGGAGAATCAAGCTAAACTTGGAGGTAAAATCAAATTTTATGGTTTTTTCCCATTTATCTCAATGACTTTCTTCTTCTCAACCCCTCTCAAGCTTGAGAAGATTTCTAAATAATTGTTTTAATTCAAATCAAACTTTCCCTAGGCTTCTTAATGTTTAATTAACATTAAGTTAACCTTTATGCTTAAATTATAATGCTTTCTTTAAGTAAATCTCTCTCTCTAAAAGAATAGCCATCTTTATGGCTAAATCCCTTGAAAAAGGATGCTTCTCAATGATAGTCTCTTAATTCAAAGCTAAACTCTAGGCTTGATAAGCTAGAGATTAACAATGGTATTTTTATGATTTTATGTTAACAAAATAATTGTTATTTCTTTTAGATTATTTATAAATAGTTAAAAACTACTTTGATTGATTCTAAATGAGAAATAGATTATCCTATCAATTTGGAAAAAGAGAAATAATGGAATTAGCTTAATGTATTGGGATAATCATAATTAATTCATGATTATAGTTAAAATTATGATTTAAATTCATAGTTTGATGTTGTGCATAAAAGAGGAACTACTATCAAATTTTCATTACAAGCTTTTATTGTTTAGAAAAAAATTGAGAATTATCAGTAATAGAAGCGAAGCTATGGCAAAAAATTTAAAAAATAATACATATCTTATTTTTATGCATAATGATGAAACAAGACTTCCTACCATATTCTAGGATTGGACATCCTATGCAAAAAGAATGATTTTTATCATATTCATGAGAACTAATTTTTTTCTAATTATGCATAATTAATTGATTATGAGAAAAGAGTAAATTTTGGTAAATTTATTTTTATGCAAAAAGAGAAATTCCCATGATAATTGAGATCCAAGTAATTAAATGGTAAAAGAGGAATTTTTGGCACAATTCAAATTATGAGTATTTATCAAAAGTGAAATTTTGAGCATTATTAATTTTATTGGAAAATATGGGTACAATTGATTTTTCTAAATCCCATGAATCTTTTACTCAAAAGAAGAATATTGAATATATTTCACTTGAGAAATTCGAGAAAGAATATGAAAATATCCATGGAGAAAAAGTACCTTTGACTAGGCCAATCAATTGTGGTAGAAACTTAGAGAAGTCCCATCGATATATCGAAAGTAGAAAATAGTAGTAAAAGTGGATGTGACAAGATGTGATGTAGAGCCAAATGAATGTGACGGGATGTTAATGGATGCAATGTGAGTAGATGAGATGTGAATGTGATAAGAGGAGATGTAAACATGATGCGATAAGATGTAAATGTGATGTGATAAGATGTGAATGTGATATGATAAGATATGAATGTGATGTGAGAATCAAGCTAAACTTTGAGGTAAAATCAAATTTTATGGTTTTTTCCAATTTATCTCAATGACTTTCTTCTTCTCAACCCCTCTCAAGCTTGAGAAGATTTCTAAATAATTGTTTTAAATCAAATCAAACTTTCCCTAGGTTTCTTAATGTTAAGTTAACCTTTATGCTTAAATTATATTGCTTTCTTTAAGTAAATCTCTCTCTCTAAAAGAATAGCCATCTTTATGGCTAAATCCCTTGAAAAAGGATGCTCTTCAATGGTAGTCTCTTAATTCAAAGCTAAACTCTAGGCTTGATAAGCTAGAGATTAAGAAAATGGTATTTTTATGATTTTGTGTTAACAAAATAATGGTTATTTCTTTTAGATTATTTATAAGTAGTTAAAAAAGATTATTTTATGCATAAAAGAGGAACTACTATTATAATTTCATTACAAGCTTTTATTCTTTAGAAAAAATTTGAGAATTATCAGTAATAGCAGCGAAGCTATGGCAAAAGTTTCAAAAAATAATCCATATCTTATTTTTATGCATAATGATAAAAGAGGACTTCCTACCATATTCTAGAATTGAACATCCTATGCAAAAAGAATGATTTTCATCATATTCATGAGAAATAATTTTTTTCCTATTTATGCATAATTAATTGATTATGAGAAAAGAGTAAATTTTGGTAAATTTATTTTTATGCAAATAGAGAAATTCCCATCATAATTGACGAGATAATTGAGATCCAAGTAGTTAAATGGTAAAAGAGAAATTTTTGGCATCTTTCAAATTATGAGTATTTATCAAAAGTGAAATTTTGAGCATTATTAATTTTATTGGAAAATATGGGTACAATTGATTTTTCTAAATCCCATGAATCTTTTACTCAAAAGAAGAATATTGAATATATTTCACTTGAGAAATTTGAGAAAGAATATGAAAATATCCATGGAGAAAAAGTACCTTTATTTAGGCCAATCAATTGGCAAAAACTTACAGAAGTCCCATCGATATATCAAAAGTAGAAAACACTAGTAAAAGTGGATGTGACAAGATGTGATGTAGAGCCAAATGAATGTGACGAGATGCTAATGGATGAAATGTGAGTAGATGAGATGTGAATGTGATAAGAGGAGATTTTAACATGATGCAATAAGATGTAAATGTGATGCGATAAGATGTGAATGTGATATGATAAGATATGAATGTGATGGGAGAATCAAGCTAAACTTGGAGGTAAAATCAAGTTTTATGGTTTTTTCCAATTTATCTCAATGAATTTCTTCTTCTCAACCCCTCTCAAGCTTGAGAAGATTTCTAAATAAATGTTTTAATTCAAATCAAACTTTCCCTAGGTTTTTTAATGTTTAATTAAAAAACCTTTATGCTTAATTAAGCATAAAGGTTAACTTAATGAACATTAAGTTAACCTTTACGCTTAAATTATAATTCTTTCTTTAAGTAAATCTCTCTCTCTAAAAGAATAGCCTTCTTTATGGCTAAATCCCTTGAAAAAGGATGCTTCTGAATGATAGTCTCTTAATTCAAAGCTAAACTCTAGGCTTGATAAGCTAGAGATTAAGAAAATGGTATTTTTATGATTTTGTGTTAACAAAATAATGGTTATTTCTTTTAGATTATTTATTAGTTAAAAACTACTTTGATTGATTCTAAATGAGAAATAGATTATCCTATCAATTTGGAAAAAGAGGAATAATGGAATTAGCTTAATGTATTGAGATAATCATAATTAATTTATAATTATGGTTAAAATTATGATTTAAATTCATAGTTTGAATTTATGCATGAAAGAGGAACTACTATCATATTTTCATTACAAGCTTTTATTCTTTAGAAAAAATTTGAGAATTATCAGTAATAGCAAGCGAAGCTATGGCAAAAGTTTCAAAAAATAATCCATATCTTATTTTTATGCATAATGATAAAAGAGGACTTCCTACCATATTCTAGGATTGGACATCCTATGCAAAAAGAATGATTTTCATCATATTCATGAGAAATAATTTTTTTCCTAATTATGCATAATTAATTGATTATGAGAAAAGAGTAAATTTTGGTGAATTTATTTTTATGCAAAAAGAGGAATTCCCATGATAATTGACGAGATAATTGAGATCCAAGTAATTAAATGGTAAAAGAGAAATTTTTGGCATATTTCAAATTATGAATATTTATCAAAAGTGAAATTTTGAGCATTATTAATTTTATTGGAAAATATGGGTACAATTGATTTTTCTAAATCCCATGAATCTTTTACTCAAAAGAAGAATATTGAATATATTTCACTTGAGAAATTTGAGAAAGAATATGAAAATATCCATGGAGAAAAATTACCTTTAACTAGGCCAATCAATTGGTAGAAACATAGAGAAGTCCCATCGATATATCAAAAGTAGAAAACAGTAGTAAACGTGGATGTGACAAGATGTGATGTAGAGCCAAATGAATGTGACGGGATGTTAATGGATGAAATGTGAGTAGATGAGATGTGAATGTGATAAGAGGAGATGTAAACATGATGCGATAAGATGTAAATGTGATGTGATAAGATGTGAATGTGATATGATAAGATATGAATGTGATGGGAGAATCAAGCTAAACTTGGAGGTAAAATCAAATTTTATGGTTTTTTCCAAGTTATCTCAATGAATTTCTTCTTCTCAACCCCTCTCAAGCTTGAGAAGATTTCTAAATAAATGTTTTAATTCAAATCAAACTTTCCCTAGGTTTTTTAATGTTTAATTAGAAAACCTTTATGCTTAATTAAGCATAAAGGTTAACTTAATTAACATTAAGTTAACCTTTATGCTTAAATTATAATTCTTTCTTTAAGTAAATCTCTCTCTCTAAAAGAATAGCCTTCTTTATGGCTAAATCCCTTGAAAAAGGATGCTTCTCAATGATAGTCTCTTAATTCAAAGCTAAACTCTAGGCTTGATAAGCTAGAGATTAAGAAAATGGTATTTTTATGATTTTGTGTTAACAAAATAATGGTTATTTCTTTTAGATTATTTATAAGTAGTTAAAAACTACTTTGATTGATTCTAAATGAGAAATAGATTATCCTATCAATTTGGAAAAAGAGAAATAATGGAATTAGCTTAATGTCTTGGGATAATCATAATTAATTTATGATTATGGTTAAAATTATGATTTAAATTCATAGTTTGAATTTATGCATAAAAGAGGAACTACTATCATATTTTCATTACAAGCTTTTATTCTTTAGAAAAAATTTGAGAATTATCAGTAATAGCAGCGAAGCTATGGCAAAGGTTCAAAAAATAATCCATATCTTATTTTTATGCATAATGATAAAAGAGGACTTCCTACCATATTCTAGGATTGGACATCCTATGCAAAAAGAATGATTTTCATCATATTCATGAGAAATAATTTTTTTTCTAATTACGCATAATTAATTGATTATGAGAAAAGAGTAAATTTTGGTAAATTTATTGTTATGCAAAAAGAGAAATTTCCATGATAATTGAGATCCAAGTAATTAAATAGTAAAAGAGGAATTTTTGGCATAATTCAAATTATGAGTATTTATCAAAAGTGAAATTATGAGTATTATCAATTTTATTGGAAATTATGGGTACAATTGATATTTGTAAATCCCATGAATCTTTTACTCAAAAGAAGAATATTGAATATATTTCACTTGAGAAATTTGAGAAAGTATATGAAATTATCCATGGAGAAAAAGTACCTTTAACTAGGCCAATCAATTGGCAGAAACTTAGAGAAGTCCCATCGATATATCGAAAGTAGAAAACAGTACTAAAAGTGGATGTGACAAGATGTGATGTAGAGCCAAATGAATGTGACGGGATGTTAATGGATGCAATGTGAGTAGATGAGATGTGAATGTGATAAGAGGAGATGTAAACATGATGCGATAAGATGTAAATGTGATGTGGACATTAGCTAGGGTTAGTAGAGTGTGGACACAACTCATAGAGTGTTGTGTGTATTGTGGATGATGGCTTTATGCATTGTGTGAGAAGGGAGATGGCTTCCCTCTATGGTTAGGGTCTACAATATACATTAGGGTTTGCTCCTGTGTGTGTATCTCCTCTCCCTCTACCATTCTTTCAACATAAAACACCATGTTGATGGATTTTTCCATGTGATGAAGGGTTTATCCCATTCTTTTATGAAGCATGATGGGACTGATTCGCCTATCCATGCCATGGGCTCTCATATTGATGATGGTTTTCATTATAGTATATTCTTAAGGGACGTGATCACTGCCTCAAGGGACGTGATCCTGAAGTATTGGTAAGTACCCAATGATAGTTATTGTCTATTACTTCTTCCAACTATGGATGTGTGGAGCTCCCTCTTATGAGATGCGGCAACCCATAACATTAATCCAGCCAAGTGTGCCTGTGTGCTGTCACACGTGGATCCCTGATAGGGCACATAGTATCTACAAACAAACTGGCAGTAGATCCAGCCAAGGTCGAGATCATTGTAAAGCTGCAGCCGCCCAAGAATTTCAAAGAACTTGCTAGATTCCTAGGAGTGATCAAATGGCATAGCAGATTCATGATGTTCCTGGCAAATGTGACAATACTCTTGTATAGCCTGACGATGAAAGATGCAGAATAAGTCTGGTTTGGATTCTGTCAGGAGGCATTCTAGAATCTAAAGTGGATATTGTCCTCACACCCATTCTGCAACAACAATTGAACTTTGATTTGGTGTTTCTTGTATTTGTTGATGATTTTGATTTCACCATTGGTAGTGCTTTGATGCAGGAATGCCAAGAGGGCTAGTTTTTTGATTAGTTTACTACATAAGCAAAAGGCTTTCCAAGATAACTACTCTACCACAGAAAAGTAGTCATTGGGGATGATGTACTTGATCAAGAAATTCTGGCACTATCTGTTAGGAAATTTTTTTGAATTTCATGTGTTAGGAAACATGTTTGAATTTCATTTAGACCACAAAGCACTCTTGTACCTAGTGAACAAACCAGACCTAGTAGGAAAATTAGCTAGATGGATACTATTGTTACAAAAGTTTGAGTTCACTATCAAGCACACCCTAGGAAATAAGAACCTAGTAAAAGATTTCCTCTCCAAACTATAGTCAGGAGAAGATCCAACAAGGGGAAAAGATGACTTCCCAGATGCTCAAGTCTTCATCATATATGGAGAAAAACCCACCTAGTATGATGAGATGTTGCGGTTCCTCTCTAACTTGTCTTTTCCAAAGTATATTTCCAAAGATGAGAGGAAAAGGATGACTCTCTTGAGCAATTCATTCATGGTGGTAGTAAGCCAGCTCTATAAGATGGTCATTTTTCAAATACTAAGAATATGTGTCCCAGGGCATGAATAACAGGCTGTGCTGGCAAAAGTACATCAAGATATAAGTGGAGGGCACTTATCTGGAGAAGTCACAAGGCAGAAAGTGTTCCAAGTAGGATTATATTAGCTAACGGCATTAAAAGCTACAGAAAAATTTACAAAAACAGTGCGATATGTGCCAGAGGCTGGGCCATCCTAATGAATGCCTCACACCCCAATATTGCCACTAGCACCATTCCAAAAATGGGGTATGGAATTTGTTGGCCCATTCAAGCCAATAGCTTAGAGAACATGAAATAGATACATTTTGGTAGGCACAGATTGCTGCGCAAAATAGGTAGAAGCGAAGGCTTTGAAATACTAAAAATCATTGTCAATAGCAAAGTTTCTTAATGAAACTATCATGACAAGACTCAGATGCCAAGAATAGAGATAGTTAGTGAGACCAAGGGAGCCACTTCCTCAATGAAGTGATTAAGAAGCTGATAGAGCAACATATGATCATACATAAGAAGTCAACAATCTACTTCCTGCAAGTAAATGGGAAGGAAGAATCCACACAAAATCTTGTGTTGGGCTATGAGGGGGTGGTTGGTTTGGGAGCTCTCTATTATATACTGGAGCCTCTTCAGTGGTTCTCATGTTGGAGACCGAAGAGCATGGCGGCTCAAGGTAAGCAGTTGTTTGGAGGCTCATCTTCTATATGAGTTTGGTAATCCCTGACCAATTCTTGGGCCACCAAGAGTCTTTCCTTCTCTCCTCGATGGCATTAGGGTATTCGGCAAGCTTTTTAGGAAGCTAGTTAGTGTCAATCGGTTCCCTAGATTGGGTAGCTGAATGTAGTAGATATTCTTCTGACTAATAGGTTGGTGCATGTGTGGTCATGCCAGCTTTTGAACCACACTTAATAACTACCTGGCTACCCCTTCGCCAATCTTCATGGTTTTCTTTCTTGAGCGTCTAGTTGCTCATGCTTGTTTTCAGGGACATTCTTTGAAGCGAAGACCCTTGCATGTCTGAAATGGATCTAGAGCAAAATATTAAATCAAACACATCAAAGCAAGAATCTAGTATCCATTAATCATGAGATTAGTTATCAAATGGCTCATCACATGAATATACAAGAGAGAGAAAATATATAAGTGCATGTAGAAAGAGAAGATGCACAAATAGCCTAAGTGTGTTTAACCTCTCACCAAGAGGGTGGCTTTCATGTTAGCCATGAACTTGACCATGGAAGGCCAAATCTCCATTGATGGAACCCAAAGGTACAAGATGACCAAAATTAGTAAAAGTGTCAAAAGATCCTACCAATGTACCCCAAGCCCTATTTATAGTCACTTTCTCCTTTTGCCCATGGGCCCCTATGTACATGTGGAAATCAAGCTCTATGGTTCATGTGACAAACCATCCCTTCCTAAAGATTTTGTCCTCAAAATCATACAAGATATTTACAATTAAATCGCAATCTCAATGTAAACCCATGGGAAGTAGAGGGGTCTTTAAAAATGCACCTCGAATACATTTGGAATAGGGAAACCAAATGTAGTGAAGCCGGCAAACTCCTTCTCCAAAAATAGCATGTAGGACTGTTATGGCAGCCATGTTGTCGATGAAGCTTCCCTTGAAATTCTTCATGAAACCTCCATAAAAATGAGCTGCAAATGATGCATAGCCACACCCAAAAGGGTCCCACATATTTATCATCGAACCAAATGATCTTCCAAGTGTGTTGGAGTAGATTGGTAACCCCAACAATAGATCCAACCAAAGCTGTCCTGAAATTACAGCACATATAAAACCTCATGATATGCCCATTATTCACATATAAAACCTCATGATATGTCCATTCTTCATATAATAATCATGCCACTTGATCAAGGAATACTTCCACCAAGTACACCATGTTGTTGAACATACTCCATTGATTGCCAAGTAGCCTCATCTATGGGCAAGCGCTTCCATTTCAAAAGGAATTCATCAATGTTCCGGTTCCTCAAAGCCCTTGTCCTCTTGTCCACAATCCTCTCTGGCTCATAGATAATCTCTCCTCCTTCATCCATCGGTGGTAACTCTTCAATCTCTTGAGGAAGAGAGCCCACAAAAATCTTAAGGTTGGATACATGAAACACATTATGAATCCTTGTCGAAGGAGGTAGGTCAAGCTTATAAGCCAAGTCACCCACTTTCTTGACTACCAAATATGATCCATAGTATCTATGTGCCAACTTGGAATTGGAAGACCCTTTGAGAATATTGTGACGGCTCTTAGGAAGCCTGATCAACACATAATCACCTTCCTTGAACTCCGTTTTGCGTCTATGCTCATCCGCATTAGCCTTCATGACTTCTTGTGTGTGCCTTCTTCATATTATCCTTGCATAATTGAAGAAGCTGTCTCATCCTTTCCAACTCTTCCTTGGCTAAAGGATTAACCATTTTATCCTCATGGAAGGCAATAGATGGCAGATGCACTTGATACCCATAAAGAGCCTCGAAAGGTGACATCCCAATTGATACTCAAATGCTTGCTTGAATTATGACAAAATTCAGCAAGGTAAAGCCATTCATCCCATGATGCTTGCATGTCATAACAATAGTGCCTCAAGTACACTTCGAGCCATTTGTTTGTGCACTCCGTTTGCCCATCTGTTTGAGGGTGATAGGCTGTAGAAGGAGTGATTTGAGTCCCCAAGTTCTCATACAATGTCCTCCAAAAAGTGCCCATGAACTTGGTATCTCTATCATAAACTATGTTGAGTGGCAAACCATGTATCTTGAATACATGCTCCATAAATTGCTTGGCAATGTGAGAGGCCCCATAAGTAGTCTTGGAAGCAATAAAATGAGCTAATTTGGTGAGTCTATCCACCACCACAAATACTTGATCCCATCCATGCTTCGTCTTTGGCAAGCCCGTGATGATGAAGTCCATGGAAATATGAGTCCATTTTCCATCCAGAATAGGCAAAGGATGAAGTAAACCACTTGGCAATTGGTGACTATCCTTATTCCTTTGGCATGACACACATTCCAAAACAAACTTCTTGACATCCCTCCACATGCCTTTCCAATAGAAGCTCTTGCTCACTTTGTCAAATGTCTTGAGAACACCAAGATGACCCGAAAGCGGTGAAGAATACATCTCTGGAAGCACCTTGGGAATGTAGGATGAGGTTGGAACCAAATACACCTTATCCTTGTGCCATAGTAGACCATTCCAAAGCTTATAATGAGGAAATTCTTCACCATCTCCTTGCTGTAATTTTTTGTAAATATGGGCAGCACTCTCATTGACAAGATACTCCTCTTGTATCCCTTTCATCCATTCACTATACACTTCCATAATTGATGTCAAGGTGCAAGCCCACATTCTAGAAAATGCGTCCACTACTATGATCCCTTCCACCGGGGTCGAAAGGAAACTCATCCTCTTCTTTGACAAAAGAATGACCCTCCAAGTCTTCTTCACGTGTCTCCTTGCTAAAATCTTCAAACTCTTCCACATCATGAGATGACTTGGAATCATCATCCTCATCCATAATGATCATAGTAGCCACCACTTTCTTTGATTAGCAAATGTGCCTGGGTGACCACTTCTCTTTGCATTTAAAACATAGGCCTTTGCTCCTCAATTCCTCAATCTTAGGATCATCCATCCGTTGAGTCTTCTTGAATGGTTGATGAGGAGGCTTCTTGACAAACCCATTGCTCTTCTTAGCATCATTATGAACTCCACTTGTGGACTGTCCACTTCCAAAAGATGTATGGAATTTGGAAGTGTAAGTGGATGTAGAAGAAGGTAGACTTTTCCCCACATTTGAAGAAGTGTGAAATGGCTTATGAAAAGGTACATTTGGCTGAACCCTCTTATACTTTGGCTCATATAGCTCCGCCAACCTCATAGCCTCTTTTGATAGTGCTTGGTCTTTGTGCCGAGACATCTGCTTTGATGTATGAATCTAGACCATGCACAAACTTCTTCAATCGCATGCCTTCATTGAGTCCATCCACAAACATAGAGAGCTTCATGAACCTCTTGATATACTCCCTAACTGACATGCCCTTTTGTGTGAGTTCATACCATTCTTCATGGTGTCGGTCAAGAACCAAAGGCAACACAAATGTCATATT
This sequence comes from Cibotium barometz, assembly GCF_041138505.1. Lineage (NCBI taxonomy): Eukaryota > Viridiplantae > Streptophyta > Polypodiopsida > Cyatheales > Cibotiaceae > Cibotium > Cibotium barometz. The sequence continues at coordinate 28,189,467 of NC_141090.1, forward strand.
CATTTCATGCTTGAGTTCTTCCCAAGTATGAGGCATAACTCCTTTCCAAGTATGAGGCATAACTCCTTCCTTGAGCATATGTCTCCACCATTAATGTGCATAGTCTTCCAAATGCAAGGATGCAAAATGCACTTTGTCCCTTTCATTCTTTGGATAGAGCTGAAAGTATGTATCCAACTTATTCATCCATTCTTCCAACTCATGTGGGGTGAAGCATCACCCTTGAACTTAGAGAGTGAAATCTTGTCCTTTACATCCTTTGACACGGTTGACGATGCATTCGCATGATGGTGCGAGGGCTTGTGCTTTTGCATTTGCACAAAAGATCCAAGAAATTGTGCAAAATCCTTGTACTCCCTCTTGAGGAAATTTGGCATTTCCATCCACCTATCATGAGCTTCTCTTTGTCTCTCAATGAATGACATATGTTTCCAATCAAGCTCAACCACATCATCCATATCATACACCTCCTCTTCAAGCATGGAGAACTGATTTGCTTTGGGATGCAAAGGTTTCCCTTGAAATTCTTCATGAAACCTCCATAAAAATGAGCTGCAAATGATGCATAGCCACACCCAAAAGGGTCCCACATATTTATCATCGAACCAAATGATCTTCCAAGTGTGTTGGAGTAGATTGGTAACCCCAACAATAGATCCAACCAAAGCTGTCCAGAAATTACAGCACATATAAAACCTCATGATATGCCCATTCTTCACATATAAAACCTCATGATATGCCCATTCTTCATATAATAATCATGCCACTTGATTAAGGAATACTTCCACCAAGTAAACCATGTTGTTGAACATACTCCATTGATTGCCAAGTAGCCTCATCTATGGGCAAGCGCTTCCATTTCACAAGGAATTCATCAATGTTCCGGTTCCTCAAAGCCCTTGTCCTCTTGTCCACAATCCTCTCCGGCTCATAGATAATCTCTCCTCCTTCATCCATCGGTGGTAACTCTTCAATCTCTTGAGGAAGAGAGCCCACAAACATCTTAAGGTTGGATACATGAAACACATTATGAATCCTTGTAGAAGGAGGTAGGTCAAGCTTATAAGCCAAGTCACCCACTTTCTTGACTACCAAATATGATCCATAGTATCTATGTGCCAACTTGGAATTGGAAGACCCTTTGAGAATATTGTGACCGCTCTTAGAAAGTCTGATCAACACATAATCACCTTCCTTGAACTCCGTTTTGCGTCTATGCTCATCTGCATTTGCCTTCATGACTTCTTGTGTGTGCCTTCTTCATATTATCCTTGCATAATTGAAGAAGCTGTCTCATCCTTTCCAACTCTTCCTTGGCTAAAGGATTAACCATTTTATCCTCATGGAAGGCAATAGATGGCACATGCACTTGATACCCATAAAGAGCCTCGAAAGGTGACATCCCAATTGATACTCAAATGCTTGCTTGAATTATGACAAAATTCAGCAAGGTAAAGCCATTCATCCCATGATGCTTGCATGTCATAACAATAGTGCCTCAAGTACACTTCGAGCCATTTGTTTGTGCACTCCATTTGCCCATCCGTTTGAGGGTGATAGGTTGTAGAAGGAGTGATTTGAGTCCCCAAGTTCTCATACAATGTCCTCCAAAAAGTGCCCATGAACTTGGTATCTCTATCATAAACTATGTTGAGTGGCAAACCATGTATCTTGAATACATGCTCCATAAATTGCTTGGCAATGTGAGAGGCCCCATAAATAGTCTTGGAAGCAATAAAATGAGCTGATTTGGTGAGTCTATCCACCACCACAAATACTTGATCCCATCCATGCTTCGTCTTTGGCAAGCCCGTGATGATGAAGTCCATGGAAATGTGAGTCCATTTTCCATCCAGAATAGGCAAAGGATGAAGTAAACCACTTGGCAATTGGTGACTATCCTTATTCCTTTGGCATGACACACATTCCAAAACAAACTTCTCGACATCTCTCCACATGACTTTCCAATAGAAGCTCTTGCTCACTTTGTCAAATGTCTTGAGAACACCAAGATGACCCGAAAGCGGTGAAGAATGCATCTCTGGAAGCACCTTGGGAATGTAGGATGAGGTTGGAACCAAATACACCTTATCCTTGTGCCATAGTAGACCATTCCAAAGCTTATAATGAGGAAATTCTTCACCATCTCCTTGCTGTAATTTTCTGTAAATATGGGCAATATCTCATTGACAAGATACTTCTCTTGTATCCCTTTCATCCATTCACTATGCACTTCCAGCAAGCCCACATTCTAGACAATGCGTCCACTACTATGATCCCTTTCATCGGGGTCAAAAGGAAACTCATCCTCTTCTTTGACAAAAGAATGACCCTCCAAGTCTTCTTCACGTGTCTCCTCGCTAAACTCTTCAAACTCTTCCACATCATGAGATGACTTGGAATCATCATCCTCATCAATAATGATCATAGTAGCCACCACTTTCTTTGATTTGCAAATGTGCCTGGGTGACCACTTCTCTTTGCATTTAAAACATAGGCCTTTGCTCCTCAATTCCTCAATCTTAGGATCATCCATCCGTTGAGTCTTCTTGAATGGTTGATGAGGAGGCTTCTTGACAAACCCATTGCTCTTCTTAGCATCATTATGGACTGTCCACTTCCAAAAGATGTATGGAATTTGGAAGTGTAAGTGGATGTAGAAGAAGGTAGACTTTTCCCCACATTTGAAGAAGTGTAAAATGGCTTATGAAAAGGTACATTTGGCTGAACCCTCTTATACTTTGGCTCATATAGCTCCGCCAACCTCATAGCCTCTTTTGATAGTGCTTGGTCTTTGTGCCAAGACATCCGCTTTGATGTATGAATCTAGACCATGCACGAACTTCTTCAATCGCATGCCTTCATTGAGTCCATCCACAAACATAGAGAGCTTCATGAACCTCTTAATATACTCCCTAACCGACATGCTCTTTTGTGTGAGTTTATACCATTCTTTATGGTATCGGTCAAGAACCAAAGGCAACACAAATGTCATTCATTTCATGCTTGAGTTCTTCCCAAGTATGAGGCATAACTCCTTCCTTGAGCATATGTCTCCACCATTAATGTGCATAGTCTTCCAAATGCAAGGATGCAAAATGCACTTTGTCCCTTTCATTCTTTGGATAGAGATGAAAGTATGTATCCAACTTATTCATCCATTCTTCCAACTCATGTGGGGTGAAGCATCACCCTTGAACTTAGAGAGTGAAATCTTGTCCTTTACATCCTTTGACACGGTTGACGATGCATTCGCATGATGGTGCGAGGGCTTGTGCTTTTGCATTTGCACAAAAGATCCAAGAAATTGTGCAAAATCCTTGTACTCCCTCTTGAGGAAATTTGGCATTTCCATCCACCTATCATGAGCTTCTCTTTGTCTCTCAATGAATGACATATGTTCCCAATCAAGCTCAACCACATCATCCATATCATACACCTCCTCTTCAAGCATGGAGAACTTATTTGCTTTGGGATGCAAAGGTACTCTCCTCGGATCTCCAAAATTTGATGTCTGAATGTAGGTGCATGTTGCTTTCCATCCAATTGAGAAGAACCCGCTTGGAATGTAGTAGGCTTCATCTCCCACATAGAAGGCCTCCTAGCATCCGCCATGAATCCGAAAGTGACATTCTTGGTGGAATGCTCATGTGTTACCTTGGGAGAAACCTCTTGTACAATGGGTAGCTTGCCTTCCCTACGGCCTTCAAAAGCTGTCCCAAATTGCTTGCCTTCATGTAAAGCACCATGACCATTATTATAGGAAGGTTGGCTCATTGGCCAAGCGACCCTCTCTTCCAAAACTTCCATCCTTGTAGCCATAGTGTCAAGCCTACCATTGACTTCCACCCTTGTAGCCATCATGTCCATCTTAGCATTCATTTCCATCAGCATTTGCATGATCGAATCGATGGGGATGGTATGCGAAAATTGTGGGGTGTGCTTATGGGCACTTCCAACATTCAACTCCTCATTCCCTTCTCTTGAAGTATGCCCAAAAGCATCCCCTTCTCTTGAAGTGTGCCCAAGAGTATCCTCCGGAGCATCCAAAATTCCTTGTTCCATCATTGCCTCTTCACCCTCTACCTCGTCGGAAGCCAAAGTGTTGCGCTTCGGTCGCCCTTTTGGCTTCGGCCCCATGGAAACCTTTGGTTTCAGAAATTTGGCTCTAAATTGAGGTAGGGATGTCTGATTGAAGTGATCTAAAGCTTGTTGGAGAGCTAATGAAGTGTACTAGACCACTATGCAAAGATCCGTAAGAGATGAGGTGTGCTACTATTCTCTGTTTTAGGGTTTACAGGGTTATAGGGCTGAAACGGTATTTTGGGTACAACTTGAGCTAGAGATATCCAAATGCAAAACTTTTTAGCTCAAATGAAAGCCTAGATGAGTACTACAAGCCTATGTAATTAGATCTAGAAGACCTTCAAACCCCTGTGAGACTGAATTAGGGTTTATTGTTTTTACAAAAACCCTAAATTCTACCCTAAAGAGATATCAAAATGCGGAGGTGAAGGGCTCGTTGGGTAGCTCTAAGGAAGCACTAAGAGCTTATATGGTCCCTTTTAATTCATTCCAAAAGGGTTGGGACTGAATTAGGGTTTTTGTGAATCTGCAGATTCTTGCCAAAGTGACCCTTTTTGTGCCCAATTGATCTTTGTTTGCTCCCAAACCAATGTCAACACCTTCTGCACCTCATTGGCATCCCAAGATTTACAAATTATGCTCCACAATCTTCAATTGTCCATGTATGACCAGAAATTTGAGAAAATTTTGACATAGTCTCCTTTGTTTTAGGAGCTAAATCTCAATTTTTCTCAAGTAGCAATGCAAAAATCCATAATCCTCTTATCAATTTCCATCCATTACATAGCATGTGCCTTAACTTGCATCACCAAAAGGCATACAAATTCCTTGCAATTCCAAGCATTCACCATATGTGTTTCCCATGGCATAATGCAAGATCAATTTCCATGAGATGTCCATATTAAGGTGCCATTGCCATGTACATAAACCAAGAGGATGATTGTGCGAAGAAGATCGTCAGTGGCACGTTGAAGCTTGCCGATCTCCCGGCCAAGCTCTTCTCACCCTCGTACCTAGTTCAAACCAAGGCACGGGTTGAGGCCAAGTCTTCACCTCCACACCTAACCCTCCACCGTACCGCTTTACCACGGCACTCACGGCACGGAGGATTCAAGCCGTGCTCCCCCCGGGCCTCTCCGCCAACACCCGGGGTACTCTCGCCAACATATCTAGTTTCTTGAAATTGAAGTGAGTGCAAACAATTGTGAGGTGCATATAGCTTGAATATGAAAATGAGGCGGATCACTTGCAAGGATGTAGCATGACTCATGCCCATTACAATATACTCATAAACCATTATGCATGAACTCATACTTATCCACATAGCTCCAAATGTCCGCCATTCATCCAAAAATCCAACATCAATCAATAAGCACAAGTGAGGTAATACCATATACCAATGATATCAATATCCAATTGGTATCACTCCCATAAGCATTGCTTATGAGTAATTGGCATCAAATGGCATTCAAGGGCATCAACTTGCATGTGAATGTAGCATTACCAATTGATTCCAATCACACATCAAGCTCTTCCAATGCTCAATAGCATCATTCCAATGCATAAAAGCATCATGTCCATAGCAAAAACCTTCTCATTATTACCCAACATCCACTCCATGCATGTGGCTCAATCAATGCATCTAAGCATATGCATTCCTTCATCCATTTATGCATGGATTCATCAAAGAATCCTGCATTTGTCTCACAAACGGCCACATGACATCCAAATGGGTGTGATTAAAGAAAAATGTTAAAATTATATAAATTAGGATTTCCTTTCATGAATAACCCCAATTTGTCCATAGCATGAGGATTAATCCCCAATGCTTGAGAAAATGGCCATAGCAACTCACCAATGGTATTCCGAACGCTTCAATGGTTGGATTGTTGCTTGAAAGAGCCTTCAATGGATCCAAATCTTGAAGATTTTTGAAATTTCTGAGAGCTGCTCAAACCTCCTCTTCTCCCTCTCCAAAAGCAATGAAGAACTCCCCAAAATCCACCAAAAAGATGCCAAACATCATAGCTAACAACCACATGGATCTTGTGCCAAATGGAATAGATCTTGTGCCAAATGTAATAGGTCTTGTGCTAGCCTTCTATGGCTTTGAAGCAATAACTTCATATGGTAACAAAACAAAGCTTAATGGCCACAATTTGCACCAGCAACAGCAGTTCAAGTATCAGAAGCAGCAGCCGGTAGTGCTGGAGAGGAGACGGCCTTTTTTTTTCGTGAGCAGCAGCACACGAATCTCTCTGTGGTGTAATGGATCTTCTTCTTGTTGTCACGGGCAGCATTAGCAGCCAGCTCAAGCACCTCGGCTGCCAGGTATTCGAGGACCGCTACAAGGTAGACGGGAGCACCGGAGCCGATTCTCTGAGCATAGCAGCCCTTCTTGAGATAGCGAACCAAGCGGCCCACAGGAAATTGCAGCCCTGCTTTCAAAGTCTTGGACACAGCCTTCTTCTTGGGCTTACCACGACCTCCCTTGCTCCCACCTTTGGCGTCCATGATCGACACAGCCACAAGCAGTATGAGTGAGTGGAATGGGATAACACTTGCAATAGGATAACACTTGCAGCCATTAGAATGAGTGGAGATGGAAAATGGTGAGCTATGTGAGAGAGATTAGGGTTTGGAGCAAAGGGAAAGAAATTTTCAGAAAAAATGCATGTAAATTGGTACTCTATGTGTTCCTCTCCTCAAGATCAACAAAAGCCCTAGCAAATGGGAGCAAAACAGGGGAAAGATGAGAAGTAATGGCTATGGAAAGCTTGGAAAAGAAGCACAAAAATATAAACATGATTAACATAGAGATTAACAGGTGATTAATTTAAATTTTTTCCAATTTTTATACCCCGCTCCAAATAATTGGTCTAGGGTGCCCAAATTAGGTCCAATTGAGCTAAATCTCCATGAAATCACATGAAATCACATGAAATGATGTCTCCTCTCCACTAATCCCTAAAGATTAAGTAGAAATTAAGCAAGATTAAGCCAAAACTCCAAGAAATCAAGAGAAAATTCAGAAAATTATCAAGAAAATGACTAATCTCATGCCCAAAACCTTGATAATGGATCAAAGTCAAGGCTGTGATACCAAATGAAATGGATCTAGAGCAAAATATTGAATCAAACACATCAAAGCAAGAATCTAGTATCCATTAATCATGAGATTAGTTATCAAATGGCTCATAACATGAATATACAAGAGAGAGAAAATCTATAAGTGCATGTAGCAAGAGAAGATGCACAAATAGCCTAAGTGTGTTTAACCTCTCACCAAGAGGATGGCTTTCATGTTAGCCATGAACTTGACCATGGAAGGCCAAATCTCCATTGATGGAGACCAAAGGTACAAGATGACCAAAATTAGTAAAAGTGTTAAAAGATCCTACCAATGTACCCCAAGCCCTATTTATAGTCACTTTCTCCTTTTGCCCATGGGCCCCATGTACATATGGAAATCAAGCTCTATGGTTCATGACAATGTCCCTCGTCTCATGAGGTCAATGCCTCTACTACAACATGAGCTATGACACTTTGTCTGTTCTACAATTTGGTCAGAGTGTTGAGAGGGATTGTATGGATGAAGTCATCTCTTACACTCAACACATTATTGCTAGTGCTAGGATTAGCTTCATGAGCTTTTTCTATTGTTCATGGTCTCGGCAGACAATCCTTATACATATGGTCTATCTCACACCCAATGCATAAAGGACTTAATGAGAAGCACCTATAGAGGTACTTTCCATCCCTTCCTTGATTGGACACTCAACCACTCGGGGAGGTCGTGCGCACTTGTAGCATTGCATGGGTGGTCGTTTAGCCATTGTATTCATGTCCTGGCCTCATGGGATTGGGGTGTGGCTAAGTATACTGGGAACATTTGGTTGCCCTCAATCATGTAGTGGCGTAGAATTTGGGAGGGTGGACTAGTTGGCGCTCGAGGGGTCGTAGGTGGGACCTTCACAGAGTTCCCCCTCATCCCCTTCTTCAAAGATTTATGTCATGGTGGTTATCTAATGAACAAGTGTGATTCGTGGCAATGGGGGTTGAGGTGGGAGAACTAGGGGTGGTAAGGGCATTTAGAGGACTCAGAATTCCTCTTTGGGCTACTTCTTGGCCTGGTTGAGGTACGTTGTGAATAGGAGGTGCTGGAAAGAACAACGGTTGCCTTTGGTTTGCATGCAAGGCTTGAGGTAGAACGTGGGCTTGATCAGCCCATAGGAGTTTGTGACTTCATGTTTGCCCCATGTTTGGAGATATGTGCAATAGAGTGTGGAACGGGGTCACAGATGTGGACACTCCGTGATGGTATGGTTAGCTCGACAAATCGGGCACCATATTATCTCCCTCTTTGGATAGAGATGGGGTTGGCCAACGTGATCGCGGCCTTCGTCAGTTCTCCACTATTGGGTCATTTGCTGCATTAATGCAGTGGCCAAGTGCTTGACCTATTGTCCAGAGGTGGACTCCTTGCTCTTTCCATCAGATCTTGTGCTGGTGGCCTTGAATGCGGCTTCTGATGTACCCTCATGGAGTTATCGAGAACGTGTTTCCTTGAAGTTGTCCTCAAATTCCATAGCACTCCTACAACATTGCTCGAAGGAGGTATGGTCCAAGGAATACAAGGAATTGTGTAGGGTTACATCATCTAGACCTTTCAAAAATATCCCTATTAACCTTTCATCAAAGAACTTGTCTCTGGCACTACACAAGCGTGGAGATATCTGACTCTGTTGATGTAATCTCAGATGGTTTCACCAACCTTTTGTCTAACATTGTGCAGTTGCTCAATAGGACTCCATCTGGTTTCCTTGACAAGAATATCCAACCTTTAAGTCCTCTTTCAAGGCTTTGAAGGTGGCCTTATATTATGTTTTCAAGGACCTAAACCATTGACTAACTTTATCATCTAGGGTGAGGCCAAAGGAACTCACCTTGACTTGATCGTCCACATGGCTAAAAGCGTCATAGATCTGGGTGAACGTCTCTAAGTACGGAATGGGTTCTCCAGTCCCATCAAACTTAGTAATTAGCTTCGAGATGTTTGCGGGTTTTTTCTAATCTAGTCTGCGTCTTGGTATTGGTTAAGCTTACGCTGGGGGCATGATGCCAGTAGCCACCCCCTCCCTATTTCCATGGCTATTCTCAATATTTCTGGTTTTAGCCCGGGAGTGGGTGCTGGTTGGGGAACGATGGGTGGAGGAGCTAGGCCAGGAAGATAGTAGACCATAGGAGGTACTTGTCTTATGGGTGGATTGTGCCTCATGTGGCCCCATGTGGTATCTTGGGTATACTCCCTGAGGTGGATATTGTTGATATACAAGTGGGCCTAGTGGATGTGACAGGGCTGGGTAGGCCCTTTCTCTCTGATATGACTTTTTAGGCCCTTGGGAAGCTAGATATGGACCCAAGTTTGGTATGGGTATGTAGGCTCGAAATGAATCAGCCACCCTCGAGACACGCATGGCTCTCCACACTCGTGGACGAGGTTTGATGGATCTCACTTTGCCCTATATCTGCTCTAGGATCTAGAGGCGGCATGGGCTCTCTTTCCTATTAGTGTTTCATACCTCTCGCCCTGGGATGTGGCTCTTTCGACTATGCATTTCCCATGATAAAGTTGTGGAGCCTCAAAATAAGGTTTCTTTGTGAATGTGTGGGGAGCTAGGGTCTTTCTCTTGGATAGGTGGTCTCTCTATACACTGAGCTTCAAGTTCTGGTGTGTCGAGGGTAGGCGTATCTCGTCTCATGCAGGGACGATCTTTGGTCGTCTCATTGGTGTTGTCAAAGACTAGCACCATTTGGCTCCAAGCTGTATTGATCGATGGGTTCAAGATAATTTATATCATCAAAGAGAGGGTTGTTTCACACCAATTTTCCTTAACGTAGGTGTATAAATGTGTGTGAATTATTGTGTAGGACCCCCCTGTGCTGAACATGGGGGTCCTACATGTGTGGAATTACTGTGTAGGATCCCTTGTGATGAACAATCTTTTTTTTTGGGAAATAGTATGGCCATACGCTTTAAGATGGTATGGGCATACACTTTGTTGAAGACATAGGCATATGCTTCTCAAAAAGAAGATGACCCAAGCGTACGCTTCCTGGAAGACATGGACGTCGCTTTAGGAAGGAGTGAACAAACTCTTTTGAATGATGAAGGTACGGGCATGGCAAAAATGACATGGGCATGGCAAGGTTGCCACGGGTGTACGCTTTAGAAAGGAGAGATGGTACAGGTGTGGAAAAAATAACACGGACGTACACTTGTTGTAGCCATGGAAAAATAAAATGACACGGGCATGGTGAAACTGACACGCGCATGGCAAGTTGAAGGAAACAAGTATATGCTTTGGAAAGGAACAATTGTGCGCTTTGAATGGTATGGGTGTATGCTGTAAATGGTGCGAGCATTCACTTAGAAATTTTCATAGATTTGAATTATGCACGTCTGACTGCCACCTACAAATATTCTGTGACAGTGCAGATGTACCCCTTGTTTAAATGCAATTTATGCTTACTCAATGCAATTATTCCTTTTTTAACGCACAGTGCTAAATTAATGGCTAGAGATCTCACAAGATTTTCCCAGGAGGAATGGACGGACGTGGCAAGTTTCCATGGTCGCTATGAATGAAATGGGCGTTCACTTCTCAGAGTTCATCCAGAATGGGATTTTTACCTACGTTGCTGCTCTGAATTTTGTTGATTTAGGCATTCCCAAAATATTTTTTGAACTTTTGTTTTTATGGGGAGCTAGAGCTAGTCTCTAGCTACCTATTGATACCTAGAATGCATAAAGAAACCTAATAAATTAAGAATAATTTGATGAATAATCTATTGTGAAAACTCAAAGAAAGAGGAACAAAAAATAAAAAATTGTATGAATGTCAAGAGCAAAAATTAAACACTTACTTGTGTCTCTCACACTTGTTGGTGAAGACATCAATGCTCCAATGCTCTCGTTGACCTCCATAGCTCAATTGAACACAATCAATCAAACAAACAACAAACTAAAATAACATGAAACCAATCGGTGGATTTGTACTCCTATTGGGAAAAATGAACATGAAATATGTGGATGAACCCTAAGCTAAGTGCTATCTCCGGTAGTGGTGCCAAAGATGTTAATCTAAATATACAACCTTGCACACAAGAGAGGGGAAGAAGAAGAGAAACACCCATGCAAGGGTGGAGTCAGAGATGTGCACTTAGCCAACCCTAATGAGGGTTAACTCCCCTTTGTGAGGCCGCTAGGGGCTCACTCCACCACCACTTGTGTCACCCAAGTGGAGATTCACAAGCTAGGTGAGGAGCAAAGAAGAAGGGAGCTATGGAAAGCTCAACCTTCACTCCAAGGGATCTTGGTAGAGAGACAATAGAGGGGAGAGGAGAAGAGAAGCTAGATCATTACCATCCCTAACATGCACACACAACAACAATCAAGCATGTAAACATTTACAACACAAGCAAGCATCCACAAGCTCAAGAGAGTGAGAGAGAGAGAGAGAGAGAGAGCAAAACTTAATTGAGACTAATGGGATTGTCCCTATTCATATTCCATAAAATGTCTTATATACAAGAGCTCTCATTTTACAATGGCTGGCCGCCCATTTACAATTGGGGGCCCAAAACTAGCTTCCTAGCTCTATGTACATCGCATTCCTATGACCGGCATTACACAAGCCGTAAGCTCAGTCATCCCATATCTCTTTTATCATTCAGCGCTTTGCGTAGTTACAAAAAAATAAGTTACAAGAAAGCATGGGCCAGAATTTAAAAATAATGTTAATAACTAGAGTGGTTAACAACTAATATTAACTCAAAGAGGAATATAACCATTAGTGAGAATGGCAATAATAAAGTAATTTTATAAAATTATAACGTGCACCTTTTCATGTCATGTGTGTGAGATACAATTTTTTGGAAATAGGTGTGCCTCATCTTGAGAAAAATGCTAGATGAAAATTCACAATAGCCAGTTCAGGGATTCTCTTTAAAGGAATTGAGCCGATTGTAGATAATGCAATAGTAGTGTAATATTTTCAAAAAGTATGGCTATTCTCTTGAATTTTTTGGTTTCACCAAGAGTGAAGCAAAAGGAAGTGTGTATATTTCTCAAGAATAACACTATTGCAAGGGCTTCTTAGTAGCAATTGCTAACTTAAGCTAGAGTTTATGAGTCGAGCTCCACGCCTAATGTGATATAAATTCTTTCTTACTATTAATAAAAAAACCTCTTTTCTCTTAAGAAAAAATGTGTATGGTTTTTTTTGGCCAAAGATGGGTAATGAAGGAATTTGTGTTCAAGGTTTGATTTTGGACATGAAGGAATTTATATTCAAGCAAGCTCTTGAGTCTTTGCTTGAGAGCCACCAGGCTATACCAACTTATCCCAACTCACTAACGCACCTTGGAAATGTGTATGGTTACCAAAAAAAAAATCCGAATCAAAGGCCAGAAGCATGTAGATGATCACCACCAGTGCTCACATAACCCGGTTTGTAGTGTAATTTTTCTAGCCGAAATTTAGAAATCTTGGTTGGAATTTGATATTGTCTTTAATTTTAAGGGTATAAATTTGTACATTTTAGTTCTTAATCCCCTCAATGTAGTTTTTCCGATCGAAATTTAGAAATCTTGGTTGGAATTTGATATTGTCTTTAATTTAGGGGTTGAAATTTATACATTTTAGTTATAAATCCCCTCAATTGTACAATTTCTAGTCATTTGCAAGACTAAGCCCCATCAATTGCATGATTTTTAATGATTAAATTAAATTCTAAATCCCAATTAAGCCTAAGCGTAGCCTTTAATTTTTGAAGGATTAAAAAAGCTATTTTTTTCGAGCACTTGATCACCACCTTTGAAAACAAATCTCCCAAATTGAACGTGATGACATTTATGTGGTCTTACTGCTTTTCCCAAACTTATCGAACTCAAAGCTGGTGTGACACGTTTACGTACTTGAGAACGATAGTGGGAGCGTGGAGTGTGCATGGGAAGAGGGGACGTGTATGAGAGTCTCGTGCTCTCGCAAAGACAACATCTGCGCATTTATGGCCCCCCTCCCCCCAAAAAAAAAAGCAGAAAAGCAAAAAAACCCACCAAAAAAAAAACACGCTTGCCTATTTAGTCCAAATTGCTTCTTATTCTGAGCATTCTTTCATCATCGCCATGGATCCTGACTCCTTCTTGAACCTCCTTTCTACTGATTTTGATGAGTTTGATGACTGGTACAGTGCAGGCGCACAATCTAGTGATCCTTCTCTCTCTACCCACAACGTTTGTGAAAGGAATATTGGTACTAAACCGCCAGCTATGGATTTTGAGCCCCTAGAGAAATCTGTGACCAGTAGTATCGGGACTCCCTTCACATCTGTGCTCAAGATTTCCGACATAGCCTGCGCCCTTGGGAAGTTCTCAAAGCCTTCTCTATGCTCGGAGTCTTTAAACTCGACTGCTGCGGCCGGTCGTGAGCTGGACGTGCCCATGGCCGGTAGCCTCAGTAAGAAGCCGCCCACCGGCAATGGCCATGCCCATGCCCATAGCCAGATTATCAGTGAGAAACGCAATCTTTTGCAGGTGGTGGTGGATAATAATGAGATCAGTGAAGATGTTAAGCCTGAATTACCTACAGCTTCTAATTCCTTTCGTCTATGTTTTCCATTTCCCTGCACGCAAAGCTGTAGCCCTGCGAAAAGGCCCAAGATCTCTCAAAGCTCTAAGTTCGGATTAGACATTAACACTGCTTTGAGGGCTGATATTCTTGATGTGGGTAGAAAACCTGCCAACAGAGAAGGCCTGTCCCAGCGAGAAGCCCACATTCAATCTGAGAGGCTCAGAAGGAAGAGTATGTCAGATAACTTCACTATATTGCAGTCTTTGGTGCCTAGACTCCAGCTTAAAGTAAGTTAAACGAGCCAATTAAGTTATAATCTACTTGAACTTACTATAGCAGTAAGTTAATCTGGTTTAATCAGCTTCTCTTGGCCTTATAATAATCAGCAGATGTCAGTAAGTTAACCCAGCTTAATTTATATCAGCTCTCTAAGTGTTCTAAAATTTATTTTAGCCGTGTGTTAATCTACTTTAATAAGCTTCTTGTAGCCTAATCACATGAAAAAAGGTAAGTTAATCTACTCTAATTAATCTTACGATAGTACAGTCAACCTTCTCGTTGGCAATGAACATGGGTCGTACACTTTGATATTATAATGTCATACTCTCGCCTGGGTGTGTGTTCATATTCGCGGTTTGATGTAATCATATCCTTAGTAATGATTTGATACCTAATCTACAATAGGATTTTGTTAATAATGAGGGACTGTTATTCGTGTTTGAGCTTAATCAAGAGTAATTATCATAAATCATCATATGATGATCATGATTGTTGAGGCTGGAAGTGTCAGGACGGAATTCAAAATGCTTAATGAGCTTAATCGTAAATAATTAATTATATGTCGAGAGATTGAGCTTGCAGATCATGAATGATCATATACTGACTGAGATTAAGGATGAGGGGAAGTATAACTGTTTGAGCTTAATCATGACCGACGACATGCTGTTTTCTGAGCTTAATGAAGATGAGGGGCAGTATTCATGTTTGAGCCTAATCATCTAACATGGTGATTTATGGATGTGTTAAGGTTGAGAATGAGGGACTGTGGTGTGAATATTAATGATTGTTCAGAGTGCCAATGGGATGAGAAATATATGATGTAATCAAAGTGTGTGCTTATTGATGAAAGGTATTAATTGCATGCCTTGCTGCAATGCATGGATTAGTGTGTCACAAAAATGAGATAATGTATGCAGTTAATTTATTTACGTGAATGTGATAGTTGTTTGCTGAAGGCAGTACACAAGCTTATTAATTGAGAATATGGTGATTAGTGAGTGGGTGAGATGATCAACGTGAGATTAATTGATAATATGGTGATTAATGAGTGGGTGAACTGAACTACGTATTGAGATTATGGATGTGCAGCATACAGACCGGATCACGATCTTGACAGAGGTAGTCGCCTACATTGAATCTCTGCAAGGAACGTTGAAAGAGTTGGAACAGAAGAAGGTTGATTTGCTCACGATATTGGGCTTGTCGGAAGAGGATTATTATTACACGAGCCTGCAAGCTGAACACATGCAGAGGGGCTTCATGAGTTTATCCGATCGAAGGGCGAAGAGAAAGCCCTACAGTAGTATTGATAAAATCCAATTATTGGATTGCCATGCAGAGGTTACTGTTCGCATTTCTGGAGTTGACGTCTTTGTCAGTCTTAATTATGCTCCTAAGCAGAAAGGTGTTTGGTCTTGCTTTTGCTCCAACGACACAGCATTGAAGTTGTCAATGCCACATTGGCCGCCACCAGTGGCGATAACAATTTCCATTGCATCCGTGGCAAGGTAATTAGTCATTAACCCTGCCTTAATTATGCCATTGTACTCAGTTACCTTAATCCATGGTTTCGTATAACCTCACTCAAGTGTGCTGATATCCTATGCATGTAGCTAATCCATGGATTGATTGCTAACCCAACCCGTCGATTAATTGTTTACTTCACGTGTGCTTTAGTTTTTCACTGGAATCATGTGCTAATGAATGCAATCAACGTCTAACTCGTTGCTTAAATGCATGGATTAGTGCCTCACTTAACTGTGTTGATGCATGCAAATAGCTTATCCATACGTGACTTCTTAACTTTAATTGCATGGACTAATGTCACGTTTGAATGTGCTAATGTATGAAACTAGCTTAATCCGCAGGTTAATTTCTTAATCCATAAGTTATTCTAATAATTTCCACGATTATCACATCAGTGAAAGCTGTTCACATGCCTTTCGATTGTCAAGCAGGTTGAAAACATCTCCGAGGTTCGACCCGAGATCACCACTTGGTGACACTTGGTATCAGAGCAGGAAACGCCGCGTCGTGGTGAGTTTGATCAAGACCACGGAAGGTGGCTACCTGGACGCGGAGGAAGCCACGAGAATTGAGGAGGAAGCAAGGCAAGAAAGAGCGGCAGAGTTTGACGCGCCGAAGCAACAGCTTGGATTCGGCGTGAAAGGCACAACAGAAGTCTCGAGTCAAGAGCAATAGATACTCGACAACACCAAATGGATGACCCAAGGGATCTAGGGCGACTTGGCAAGATCACCAAGATGACAGACTGAACCGGCTAGAAGGCATATTGGCCTCCTTAGTCGAGCAACTACACAAGAAGGATGGCAGCCGACCTTCGTAGCCAAGACAGATGAGGTCGAGGTCCCCTCCCAACGTCAACATAGAAGATGGAATGACAAGACTCAGAGTCATCACATAAGGGATACGGGAAGTACAAACCGTTATCCCCAGAGAAGTATACAAAGCAAAGAGATTCGTTTGTGGTGGTGACAAGGTGGATCCGTGAGATAGAGGATTATCTCACCATGAACAAAGTGTCTCATGAACACTGGATCCGTGTGGCGTCGCGACTGCTATCAGTGGATGCATACACATGGTTTCTGGCAGGTGAGGCAAAAAGGCCATGGACAAGGTGGGATGATTTTACCAAGGACATGGCCGAGTATTTTCTACCACGGAATGAAGTCTTCAGGGTATGTGATGAATGGCATAACCTCAAACATGCAAATGGAAAACTGCGAGATTATATCAACAAATATAGGCAACTTATGCTACAAATTATGGATATGCATTCTACAGATAGATTACACGGGTTCCTGCTCGGATTGTGTGACTAGACCCGCAGAGAGATCGAGAAGTAGGAGCCTGAAAATTATGAGGCGGCACTCACAATGGCGGAACGGCTATCCGACACTAAGAACAGAAAGTGGCAAAGTAAAAACAATGCAACAGGAACAGGGGGATGGAATGGTGCCAAACCTCAAAACAAGAATGATAACTCCTCCAATGAAACCCGAGAAGAAAATTCTGGGACAAGTACAAGCGGGGCAAGGTTGAGTGGATCTTGCATACCCCGAACCTATGGGAGCAACACCCCAATCAACCAATACAAGGGGATTTTTCAATATTGCAAGAAGGCGTCCTCTTCCTCCCCGACATGCCTGTGCAGAAGTTGCGAGGGCAATCATTATGACAGTGAATGCCCTCGCGTCGTCCTGCACAAAGCCGAGTTACCACCGTTCAGGCCCAAGGGCAAGAAGATAATTATGAACAGATGGATCAACTGAGGATCACCGAGATTGAGGATACAAAAACCTCGTCTTGACGAGGCAATAGCCCACCAAGGGTAGGTGCCATGCAGGCAATACCGAAATGCATGGCAGCACAGTTATCGACAGTGCAAAATGTGTATTTCGAGGCTCATATGAATGGCCTAAAGCAAAACATCATGTTGGATATGGGAGCCACCCATAATTTCATCACCCCAAAATGCGCTAAGAAGCTGGGAGTGAAGGTGTGCGACTCCAGTAAACTCTCAGTGTCGCTTGCACAAGGACAGGATGACAATGTAAAGATGGCATACAATGTGCAGGTGTGCAGGCACGCGCATGGAAAGCGCCATTGGATTTCATAATTGTGCCCATGGATACTTTCAAAGTGATTGTCGGGCTCACTTGGGTCGACAAATATCTCATCGCCTTTATAGGAAAAGGTGTAAATAACATGATACTGGATATGCAGGGTACAGGAGTTAGTGTGCCATGCATCCGTCCTCACTCAGGGGATAAAACAGTCAACAAGGACATTGGAAGCAAAATCCAAGACACCCCAATGTATGCAGTAGGGTCGAGTAAGGCTCGAACAGTAACAGATTGCCATGGAAAGATGCCGGAATGGTGCAGTGCCAAGCAGGTAGAGAGGGCAGCTAAGGAGGGCTGCCAAATACATTCATGCGTAATGAAGGTCAAGAATGCACATCAGACGAAGTGCAAAATTGGTGAAGCAGAAATACACGAAGTGTTACATGAGTTCCAAGATGTCTTGCCCAAAAAATTGTCAACTGGGTTACCGCCAAAAGGATAAGTGGATCACAAAATCGAACTCTTGCTAGGGCATAGTCCTCCGGCTAAAGCTCCATATAGGATGGATGCTACAAAGCTCAAGGAGCTCAAGGTACAGTTGAACGAATTGGCTAAAATGGAATGGTCCGCTCCACCAAGTTGCCGTATGGTGCACATGTGCTGTTTGTCACAAAGAAGGACGGGTCAGCTAGGTTATGCACCGATTACAGAGACCTTAATCACCATCAAGAACCGCTACCCCATACCAGTAATGGAGGAACTCTTAGACCAACTGGCGGGAGCGAAGTACTTCAATCGGATCGACTTACGATCCGGATATTATAAGATACGAATCGCCGAAGACGACATTGAGAAAACGGCGTTTCGCACAAGGTATGGAAGCTACAAATGGTTGGTGTTGCCGTTTGGGCTAACCAACACCCCGGCCATCTTTTGCACGATGATGAATGATATCTTTAAAGATTATCTAGATGAGTTTTTGATCATATATATAGATGATCTGCTCATATTTAGCGAAGACTTTGAGAGAGCATAAAGAACACTTAAGAAAGGTCTTCCAAATGTTACGGCATCACAAACTGTATGCCAAGCCAGAGAAATGTGAATTTGAAGTCACTGAAGTGGAGTTTCTAGGCTTTGTGGTCAATCAAAAAAGGGTACAAGTAGACCCTAAGAAGATCGAGGCAGTGGTGAAATGGAATGCACCCATAATTGTGCGTGAAGTTTGCGAGTTCGTAGGTTTCACACAATTCTGTCGAAAGTTTATCAAAGATTTTAGCAAAATCGCCACCCCACTCATTGATATAACTAAAGGCATCAAGCCTTTTAAGTGGACAGATATAGAAAAGAGCGCTTTCGAAAAGATGAAAGTCGCAATGTGCAGTACCCCGATGCTTAAGCTCCCAGAGTTCAACAAGGAGTTTGAGATCCACACAGACGCATTGGACGGGGCCCTTGGAGGAGTTTTATTACAAGACGAGCACCCTGTCACATATGAGTCTCGCAAGTTCAGCGATGTAAAATGCCGATAGACCACACATGAAAAGGAAATGCAAGCAGTGGTTCATTGCCTTAGGAAATGACATCATTATGTGCAAGACAAGCACACGAAAGTTCTTACAGATAACATATCTCTCAAGTACTTTCAGACACAACCCAAGTTGTCACCAAAACAAGGCAGATGGCAGGATTACATTGCAAAATTTGACATAGATATTATTCACAAGACGGGGAAACATAACTTGATGCCAGATGCTCTAAGCCGTAAGCTGCAGTTGAATGCAGTGAGTGTTGCAAATGAGGTGCTGTTTGACAAGATCAGAGATGCTCAGAAGTTAGATGCAGCAGTCATTCGCATGGCCACAGAGTTGCACAGTGGTACTTCAATCGTGGGTTTATTTGAATTCAAAGATGGAATATTCTACGTCCACCAAAAGGTGTATGTGTCCAATGACCCGGACCTCAAAGCCATGCTACTTTGGGAAACCCACGACTGTAAGTTGGTCGGGCATGGTGGGCAGAAGTTCTCGCTCGAGCAACTTCGACGTCATTTCTTCTAGCCACGCATGACTGAGGATGTCATCGAATATGTTCGTACATGCCCAACTTATCAACTCGTGAAGGCACATCGAGTCAAACCAACTGGTTTATTGCAAACCATGCCCATCCCGTCAAGGCCGTGGGACATTGTCAGTATGGACTTTATTGTGGATCTCCCGGAGTCCCATGGATACAACACCATATTTGTGGTAGAGGATATTTTAGTCAAGTGTTCAAATACCATGAACTGCCAACGGCTATTGTGTCAGACTGGGACAGTAGATTCATGAGCAACATGTGGAGAGAACTGTTCAAGTTAATAGACACACAATTGTGCATGTCTTCAGCATATCACCCACAAACAAATGGTTCAACGGAACAAATTAATCAAGGCATAGAAGACTACATTCGCAATTACGTTCATGCCGATCAGAAGGATTCGGCGAACTACCTAGAAATATTAGAATTCCATTTTAACAACTCCGTGCACAATGCTACTTGGGTACACTCCGTTTGAGCTAGCCACCGGTAAAGAGGTCAATACACCTCTTGCCATTGCCACCCACAAGAGATGTGCATGCCGAAGATGCAGATACAGAGGAATTTTTACAGAAATGGTAGAAGAGAATGCAGGTTGCACAGCAGAATCTAGAACAAAGCAAAGTCAGATATGTCAAACATGCCAACAAGAAGAGACGTGATGACGAATTTCATGAGGCCCGAGACTTGGTCCTGGTTAGTGCCCAAAACATTGCACTACCTGCCAACCTCACACCGAAATTCAACCATCGCTTCTATGGCCCATACAAAGTGCTCAAATCTTATAATGGAGTCACCTACAAAATAGATGTGCCCGCAACAGTACACATACATAATGCATTTCATATAAGCCTACTCAAGAGGTTTGTCCCCGTCGATACCAGGTTTGGTCGCCATGTATCGATGCTTGCAGATGGTGCAACACCCACCGTTACGCCTTTTGAACCAGAACTGATATTGAAATCACGGTTCTGGTGAGGAACGCCAGAATTCTATGTGAAATGGAAACATCGCCCCATGACAGATTGCACATGGGTGCCACAAGGAAAAATGATTCAAATGGCACGTCCATTGGTTCTGCAGTTTTACAACATAGTGCCCGTTGAGGATGATGTACATCCAGAATAATGGCTTGAAAGGGACTTCAAGCTCTTCAAAAGGGGGGTGTATGTGAGGCGTGGGATTTTTGGGATTTCTATCCAGCCTCTTGATAGTCGGCCTATGAGGTGATCTGGATTGGCCTATTGGTTGGCAATATAAGCTTTTCCTTGGCCATAAAATCTAGCAGAAAAAACCCACCAGAAAATCAAGAGATTTGGATAGGTCAAAAACCCATTGAAAATAGGAATTAAAAAATGAACTTCTAGCATGCACAACAAAGAAGAAAATTTTTGAGTTCAATGCTTCCATTTAGATGCACACAATGTATCTCATTGAAATCCCATTGCACTTTGTGAGATTTGTTGTTTTGAAAAATGATGGAACATATGTAGATGATCCGTTGTTCAATATAGGATTAAATTCGGTAGGTGCCACACTTGGTGGCCATCCGACTTCATTCATTTTGGGAGGTGGCTGATATTAAATTTGTGCATTAAGGGATGTTCTTTTTCCTAAAAAATTGGTAGTTGGCGGTGACTGCTGGCCTTGAGTGTCAGTGAGGGAATATTCTATTGTGTTTATTTTATCCATTTATGAATGAATGCACAACGTTATTATCTTGAGCATGAAACCATTGTGGAAGTATGTTGTTTGTCGAAAATGAGCCTTGCATCTAGAAGCAATATCGACAACAAATCCTCTAGATATCCACTCCGTCATCTCTGCTCCCAGTCTTTAAGTGTGTGTGAAATGGAGGGAGAATCTCAGCTTCTTTCAGGACGACGTAAAAAGCGTAAATCTATTGTGCATGTCGAAAATCGTGGAGCCATAAGTGAGGAGAGACCCACAACCTCAGCTCCAGCTTGGAGGGGTCTTTTTGAAGACCCTGGAAATGTCATTTTAGAAGGAGATGAAGAAGAGGCCAATCATGCCAAGACTACCTATGTTGCAGTCCATGGAATGGGACCTCTAGAGAAATGAGTGGAAGGAGATGATGTCAGCCTTTATGAGGATGATAACGGCCATGGGACGACTCATGGAGGAGAATGAAGGGCATGATTTGAAGGATGCCATGCAGACGGAGGAGGGTCTTGAGAAGAAAGGGAAGGCATAGATGAGACACAAAGTAGCCAAAGCGAGGGCACATGCACAAAGGACACCTCCAAACAGGTCAAAAAAATAGAGATTTTTGGGAAGATGATGAGAACTAGAAGCCACAAGGATGGACCACTATTGTGTTAAGGATATGAATGTTCTGTATGTTTTGAATGAATTGTTCTCTAAAAATGAGTTTTGTATGTTCTTCTTGTAGAAGGGATCTTTATCCTAGGATTCTGTGTGGGTTGACCAGACTATAAGGAACCCCAGAATCAATTGGATTTTAAGGTGAAAGAGTTTATCCCCTAGCTGCGAGATGAGGACATCTCGTGTTTTTTAAGTGGGGTAGGATGTAAGATTCCTCCCTCTAGCTTTTGAGGTTTAAAGGTGTAAGAAACTCCCCTTCTGTTCTTGAAATTATTCCCCTCTCTGAAATAGAAGAAAGATCTTGTTTTACCCTGTTTTGGTCTAGAGATAGATAATCCAAAATTGAGATACCTTTAGATATAAAAATCCTCCTAGTGTCTAAAATGGATTCCCTTGAAACAGAAGTTCAAAATGAACTTTCCAAGGTGAATTAGGAAGTAATTGAAAATGTGTATAAGGGACCTTAGCCTAAAGCTATACATTTTAAGAATTTTTTGGATTATGGTCCAATTAAGGTTCCAATGGGCCAATTGAATTGATCCAAGTGTTGGAATGAGATAAATCCAAAAGAATAAAAACAAATATCCAAAAATGAGTAAATGCTCACATAAGATGAAGAGTTGACTGAGTACAAGGTTTATTAGTTAAAAATTATAAGATATTACAAAAAAATGACATATTTTGGAATAATGATGCATTTTTGACACCTTGGTAAGGAAAGGGGGAATCTTGAGGTAGGTGCCTCTTTCATGTGTGGAAGGGTTTTTAATTCAAAAAAGTTGTGATATTTTTATCTCTCCTCTCTCCTGGATCAAACCAAATCAAAAAGGGAGCCAAACTGGTCCAAATCTTGTCCAAATTGAGTCAAACTGAACTTGGAAAATTCTAGAACCCAGTTGGACTTCGTTAGTGGCCTACCTCAACTATAAATAGATCCTCAGTCATTTGGAAAAAATATTGGAGCTATATCATGCCAGTATTATATTAAAATAATCATATTTTTTGTTATCCCTTAAATTTTCCTTTCTTGAGAGCTTGAAGCTTTCTCTCTCTACAACACTTCTTGGAGTTGCTCTTCTCCTCTTGGTGGACCAAATAATTATTCAGGGGCTTCACTGCAATTAGAGAATCAAGTTAAACTTGGAGGTAAAATCAAATTTTATGGTTTTTTCTAATTTATCTCAATGACTTTCCTCTTCTAAACCCCTCTCAAGCTTTAGAAGATTTCTAAATAATTGTTTTAATTCAAATCAAACTTTTCCTAGGTTTTTTAATGTTTAATTAACATTAAGTTAACCTTTATGTTTAATTAACATTAAGTTAACCTTTATGTTTAAATTATAATGCTTTCTTAAAGTAAATCTCTCTCTCTAAAAGAATAGCCATCTTTATGGCTAAATCCCTTGAAAAAGGATGCTTCTCATTGATAGTCTCTTAATTCAAAGCTAAACTCTAGGCTTAATAAGCTAGAGATTAAGAAAATGGTATTTTTATGATTTTGTGTTAAAAAATAATGGTTATTTCTTTTAGATTATTTATAAGTAGTTAAAAACTACTTTGATTGATTCTAAATAAGAAATAGATTATCTTATCGATTTGGAAAAAGAGAAATAATGAAATTAGCTTAATCTAGTGGAATATTCATAATTAATTTATGATTATGGTTAAAATTATGATTTAAATTCATAGTTTGATTTTATGCATAAAAGAGGAACTACTATCATATTTTCATATTACAAGCTTTTATTCTTTAGAAAAAAATTGAGAATTATCAGTAATAGCTGCGAAGCTATGGCAAAAGTTTCAAAAAATAATACATATCTTATTTTTATGCATAATGATAAAAGAAAACTTCCTACCATATTCAAGGATTGGACATCCTATGCAAAAAGAATGATTTTCATCATATTCATGAGAACTATTTTTTTTTCTAATTATGCATAATTAATTGATTATGAGAAAAGAGTAAATTTTGGTAAATTTATTTTTATGCAAAAAGAGGAATTTCCGTGATAATTGAGATCCAAGTAATTAAATGGTAAAAGAGAAATTTTTGACATAATTCAAATTATGAGTATTTATCAAAAGTGGAATTTTGAGCATTATTAATTTTATTGGAAAATATATGTACAATTGATTTTTCTAAATCCCATGAATCTTTTACTCAAAAGAAGAATATTGAATATATTTCACTTGAAAAATTTGAGAGAGAATATGAAAATATCCATGGAGAAAAAGTACCTTTAACTAGGCCAATCAATTGGCAGAAACTTAGAGAAGTCCCATCGATATATCGAAAGCAAAAAATAGTAGTAAAAGTGGATGTGACAAGATGTGATGTAGAGCCAAATGAATGTGAAGGGATGTTAATGGATGCAATGTGAGTAGATGAGATGTGAATGTGATATGATAAGATATGAATGTGACGGGATGTTAATGGATGCAATGTGAGTAGATGAGATATGAATGTGATGTGAGAATCAAGCTAAACTTGGAGGTAAAATCAAATTTTATGGTTTTTTCTAATGTATCTCAATGACTTTCTTCTTCTCAACCCCTCTCAAGCTTGAGAAGATTTCTAAATAATTGTTTTAATTCAAATCAAACTTTCCCTAGGTTTCTTAATGTTTAATTAACATTAAGTTAACCTTCATGCTTAAATTATAATGCTTTCTTTAAGTAAATCTCTCTCTCTAAAAGAAACTTTATGGCTAAATCCCTTGAAAAAGGATGCTTCTCAATGATAGTCTCTTAATTGAAACTAAACTCTAGGTTTGATAAGCTAGAGATTAAGAAAATGGTATTTTTATGATTTTGTGTTAACAAAATAATGGTTATTTCTTTTAGATTATTTATAAGTAGTTAAAAACTACTTTGATTGATTCTAAATGAGAAATAGATTATCCTATCAATTTGGAAAAAGAGAAATAATGGAATTAGCTTAATCTATTAGGATAATCATAATTAATTTATGATTATGATTTAAATTCATAGTTTGATTTTATGCATAAAAGAGGAACTACTATGATATTTTCATTACAAGCTTTTATTCTTTAGAAAAAAACTGAAATTATCAGCGAAGCTATGGCAAAAGTTTCAAAAAATAATACATATCTTATTTTTATGCATAATGATAAAAGAAAACTTCCTACCATATTCTAGGATTAGACATCCTATGCAAAAAGAATGATTTTCATCATATTCATGAGAAATAAATTTTTTTCTAATTATGCATAATTAATTGATTATGAGAACAGAGAAAATTTTGATAAGTTTATGTTTATACAAAAAGAGGAGTTCCCATGATAATTGAGATCCAAGTAATTAAATGGTAAAAGAGAAATTTTTGGCATATTTCAAATTATGAATATTTATCAAAAGTGAAATTTTGAGCATTATTAATTTTATTGGGAAATATGGGTACAATTTTGTAAATCCCATGAATCTTTTACTCATCAAAAGAAGAATATTAAATATATTTCACTTGAGAAATTTGAGAAAGAATATGAAAATATCCATGGAGAAAAAGTACCTTTAACTAGGCCAATCAATTGGCAGAAACTTAGAGAAGTCCCATCGATATATCGAAAGTAGAAAACACTAGTAAAAGTGGATGTGACAAGATGTAATGTAGAGCCAAATGAATGTGACAGGATGTTAATGGATGCAATGTGACTAGATGAGATGTGAATGTGATAAGAGGAGATGTAAACATGATGTGATAAGATTTAAATGTGATGTTATAAGATGTGAATGTGATATGATAAGATATGAATGTGATGGGAGAATCAAGCTAAACTTGGAGGTAAAATCAAATTTGATGGTTTTTTCCAATTTATCTCAATGACTTTCTTCTTCTCAACCCCTCTCAAGCTTGAGAAGATTTTTAAATAATTATTTTAATTCAAATCAAACTTTCCCTAGGTTTCTTAATGTTGAATTAACATTAAGTTAACCTTTATGCTTAAATTATAATGCTTTCTTTAAGTAAATCTCTCTCTCTAAAAGAATAGCCATCTTTATGGCTAAATCCCTTGAAAAAGGATACTTCTCAATGATAGTCTCTTAATTCAAAGCCAAACTCTAGGCTTGATAACCTAAAGATTAAGAAAATGGTATTTTTATGGTTTTGTGTTAACAAAATAAAGGTTATTTCTTTTAGATTATTTATAAGGAGTTAAAAACTACTTTGATTGATTCTAAATGAGAAATAGATTATCCTATCAATTTGAAAAAAGAGAAATAATGGAATTAGCTTAATCTATTAGGAAAATCATAATTAATTTATGATTATGATTTAAATTCATAATTTGATTTTATACATAATAGAGGAACTACTATCATATTTTCATTACAAGCTTTTATTCTTTAGAAAAAAACTGAGAATTATCAGCGAAGCTATGGCAAAAGTTTCAAAAAATAATATATATCTTATTTTTATGCATAATGATAAAAGAGGACTTCCTACCATATTCTAGGATTGGACATCCTATGCAAAACAAATGATTTTCATCATATTCATGAGAAATTTTTTTTTTCTAATTATGCATAATCAATTGATTATGAGAAAAGAGTAAATTTTGGTAAATTTATTTTTATGCAAAAAGAGGAGTTCCCATGATAATTGAGATCCAAGTAATTAAATGGTAAAAGAGAAATTTTTGACATATTTCAAATTATGAGTATTTATCAAAAGTAGAATTGAGCATTATTAATCTAATTGGGAAATATGGGTACAATTGATTTTTGTCAATCCCATGAATCTTTTACTCATCAAAAGAAGAATATTGAATATATTTCACTTGAGAAATTTGAGAAAGAATATGAAAATATCCATGGAGAAAAAGTACCTTTAACTAGGCCAATCAATTGGCAGAAACTTAGAGAAGTCCCATTGATATATCGAAAGTAGAAAACACTAGTAAAAGTAGATGTGACAAGATGTGATGTACAGCCAAATGAATGTGACGGGATGTTAATGGATACAATGTGACTAGATGAGATGTGAATGTGATAAGAGGAGATGTAAACATGATGCGATAAGATTTAAATGTGACGTGATAAGATGTGAATGTGATATGATAAGATATGAATGTGATGGGAGAATCAAGCTAAACTTGGAGGTAAAATCAAATTTTATGGTTTTTTCCAATTTATCTCAATGACTTTCTTCTTCTCAACCCCTCTCAAGCTTGAGAAGATCTTTAAATAATTGTTTTAATTCAAATCAAACTTTCCCTAGGTTTCTTAATGTTTAATTAACATTAAGTTAACCTTCATGCTTAAATTATAATGCTTTCTTTAAGTAAATCTCTCTCTCTAAAAGAATAGCCATCTTTATGGCTAAATCCCTTGAAAAAGGATGCTTCTCAATGATAGTCTTTTAATTCAAAGCTAAACTCTAGGCTTGATAAGCTAGAGATTAACAAAATGGTATTTTTATGATTTTGTGTTAACAAAATAATTGTTATTTCTTTTAGATTATTTATAAGTAGTTAAAAACTACTTTGATTGATTCTAAATGAGAAATAGATTATCCTATCAATTTGGAAAAAGAGAAATAATGGAATTAGCTTAATGTATTGGGATAATCATAATTAATTCATGATTATGGTTAAAATTATGATTTAAGTTCATAGTTTGATTTTATGCATAAAAGAGGAACTACTATCATATTTTCATTACAAGCTTTTATTGTTTAGAAAAAAATTGAGAATTATCAGTAATAGAAGCGAAGCTATGGCAAAAGTTTCAAAAAATAATACATATCTTATTTTTATGCATAATGATGAAAGAAGACTTCCTACCATATTCTAGGATTGGACATCCTATGCAAAAAGAATGATTTTCATCATATTCATGAGAACTATTTTTTTTTCTAATTATGCATAATTAATTGATTATGAGAAAAGAGTAAATTTTGGTAAATTTATTTTTATGCAAAAAGAGAAATTTCCATGATAATTGAGATCCATGAAATTAAATGGTAAAAGAGGAATTTTTGGCATAATTCAAATTATGAGTATTTATCAAAAGTGGAATTTTGAGCATTATTAGTTTTATTGGAAAATATGGGTACAATTGATTTTTCTAAATCCCATGAATCTTTTACTCAAAAGAAGAATATTGAATATATTTCACTTGAGAAATTTGAGAAAGAATACGAAAATATCCATGGAGAAAAAGTACCTTTAACTAGGCCAATCAATTGTGGTAGAAACTTAGAGAAGTCCCATCGATATATCGAAAGTAGAAAATAGTAGTAAAAGTGGATGTGACAAGATGTGATGTAGAGCCAAATGAATGTGACGGGATGTTAATAAATGCAATGTGAGTAGATGAGATGTGAATGTGATAAGAGGAGATGTAAACATGATGCGATAAGATGTAAATGTGATGTGATAAGATGTGAATGTGATATGATAAGATATGAATGTGATGTGAGAATCAAGCTAAACTTAGAGGTAAAATCAAATTTTATGGTTTTTTCCAATTTATCTCAATGACTTTCTTCTTCTCAACCCCTCTCAAGCTTGAGAAGATTTCTAAATAAATGTTTTTATTCAAATCAAACTTGAAAAAGGATGCTTCTCAATAATAGTCTCTTAATTCAAAGCTAAACTCTAGGCTTGATAAGCTAGAGATTAAGAAAATGGTGTTTATATAATTTTGTGTTAACAAAATAATGGTTATTTCTTTTAGATTATTTATTAGTTAAAAACTACTTTGATTGATTCTAAATGAGAAATAGATTATCCTATCAATTTGGAAAATAATGGAATTAGCTTAATGTATTGAGATAATCATAATTAATTTATGATTATGATTAAAATTATGATTTAAATTCATAGTTTGATTTTATGCATAAAAGAGGAACTACTATCATATTTTCAGATAATCATAATTAATTTATGATTATGATTAAAATTATGATTTAAATTCATAGTTTGATTTTATGCATAAAAGAGGAACTACTATCATATTTTCATTACAAGATTTTATTCTTTAGAAAAAACTTGAGAATTATCAGTAATAGCAGCGAAGCTATGGCAAAAGTTTCAAAAAATAATCCATATCTTATTTTTATGCATAATGATAAAAGAGGACTTCCTACCATATTCTAGGATTAGACATCCTATGCAAAAAGAATGATTTTCATCATATTCATGAGAAATAATTTTTTTTCTAATTATGCATATTAATTGATTATGAGAAAAGAGTAAATTTTGGTAAATTTATTTTTATGCAAAAAGAGGAATTCCCATGATAATTGACGAGACAATTGAGATCCAAGTAATTAAATGGTAAAAGAGGAATTTTTGGTATATTTCAAATTATGAGTATTTATCAAAAGTGAAATTTTGAGCATTATTAATTTTATTGGGAAATATGGGTACAATTGATTTTTCTAAATCCCATGAATCTTTTACTCAAAAGAAGAATATTGAATATATTTCACTTGAAAAATTTGAGAAAGAATATGAAAATATCCATGGAGAAAAAGTACCTTTAACTAGGCCAATCAATTGGCAGAAACTTAGAGAAGTCCCATCGATATATCGAAAGTAGAAAACAGTAGTAAAAGTGGATGTGACAAGATGTGATGTAGAGCCAAATGAATGTGACCGGATGTTAATGGATGAAATGTGAGTAGATGAGATGTGAATGTGATAAGAGGAGATGTAAACATGATGCGATAAGATGTAAATGTGATGTGATAAGATGTGAATGTGATATGATAAGATATGAATGTGATGGGAGAATCAAGCTAAACTTGGAGGTAAAATCAAATTTTATGGCTTTTTTCAATTTATCTCAATGAATTTCTTCTTCTCAACCCCTCTCAAGCTTGAGAAGATTTCTAAATAAATGTTTTAATTCAAATCAAACTTTCCCAGGTTTTTTAATGTTTAATTAAAAAACCTTTATGCTTAAATTATAATTCTTTCTTTAAGTAAATCTCTCTCTCTAAAAGAATAGCCTTCTTTATGGCTAAATCCCTTGAAAAAGGATGCTTCTCAATGATAGTCTCTTAATTCAAAGCTAAACTCTAGGCTTGATAAGGTAGAGCTTAAGAAAATGGCATTTTGATGATTTTGTGTTAACAAAATAATGGTTATTTCTTTTAGATTATTTATTAGTTAAAAACTACTTTGATTGATTCTAAATGAGAAATAGATTATCCTATCAATTTGGAAAAAGAGAAATAATGGAATTAGCTTAATGTATTGGGATAATCATAATTAATTTATGATTATGGTTAAAATTATGCTTTAAATTCACAGTTTGATTTTATGCATAAAAGAGGAACTACTATCATATTTTCATTACAAGCTTTTATTCTTTAGAAAAAATTTGAGAATTATCAGTAATAGCAGAGCGAAGCTATGGCAAAAGTTTCAAAAAATAATCCATATCTTATTTTTATGCATAATGATAAAAGAGGACTTCCTACCATATTCTAGGATTGGACATCCTATGCAAAAAGAATGATTTTCATCATATTCATGAGAAATAATTTTTTTTCAAATATGCATAATTAATTGATTATGAGAAAAGAGTAAATTTTGGTAAATTTATTTTTATGCAAAAAGAGGATGATTGTGCGAAGAAGATCGTCAGTGTAGCACGTTGAAGCTTGCCGATCTCCCGGCCAAGCTCTTCTCACCCCCGTACCTAGTTCAAACCAAGGCACGGCGGGTTGAGGCCAAGTCTTCACCTCCACACCTAATCCTCCACCGTACCGCTTTACCACGGCACTCACAGCACGGTGGATTCAAGCCGTGCTCCCCCCGGGCCTCTCCACCAACACCCGGGGTACCCTCGCCAACATATCTAGTTTCTGGAAATTGAAGTGAGTGCAAACAATTGTGAGGTGCATATAGCTTGAATATGAAAATGAGGCGGATCACTTACAAGGATGTAGCATGACTCATGCCCATTACAATATACTCATAAACCATTATGCATGAACTCATGCTTATCCACATAGCTCCAAATGTCTGCCATTCATCCAAAGATCCAACATCAATCAATAAGCACAAGTGAGGTAATACCATATACCAATGATATCAATATCCAATTGGTATCACTCCCATAAGCATTGCTTATGAGTAATTGGCATCAAATGGCATTCAAGGGCATCAACTTGCATGTGAATGTAGCATTACCAATTGATTCCAATCACACATCAAGCTCTTCCAATGCTCAATAGCATCATTCCAATGCATAAAAGCATCATGTCCATAGCAAAAACCTTCTCATTATTACCCAACATCCACTCCATGCATGTGGCTCAATCAATGCATCTAAGTATATGCATTCCTTCATCCATTTATGCATGGATTCATCAAAGAATCCTGCATTTGTCTCACAAATGGCCACATGACATCCAAATGGGTGTGATTAAAGAAAAATGTTAAAATTCTATAAATTAGGGTTTCCTTTCATGAATAACCCCAGTTTGTCCATAGCATGAGGATTAATCACCAATGCTTGAGAAAATGGCCATAGCAACTCACCAATGGTATTCCGAAAGCTTCAATGGTTGGATTGTTGCTTGATAGAGCCTTCAATGGATCCAAATCTTGAAGATTTTTGCAATTTCTGAGAGCTGCTCAAACCTCCTCTTCTCCCTCTCCAAAAGCAATGAAGAACTCCCCAAAATCCACCAAAAAGATACCAAACATCATAGCTAACAACCACATGGATCTTGTGCCAAATGGAATAGATCTTGTGCCAAATGTAATAGGTCTTGTGCTAGCCTTCTATGGCTTTGAAGCAATAACTTCATATGGTAACAAAACAAAGCTTAATGGCCATAATTTGCACCAGCAGCAGCTCAAGTATCAGAAGCAGCAGCCGGTAGTGCTGGAGAGGAGACAGCCTTTTTTTTTCGTGAGCAGCAGCACACGAATCTCTCTGTGGTGTAATGGATCTTCTTCTTGTTGTCACGGGCAGCATTACCAGCCAGCTCAAGCACCTCGGCCGCCAGGTATTCGAGGACCGCTGCAAGGTATACGTGAGCGCCGGAGCCGATTCTCTGAGCATAGCAGCCCTTCTTGAGATAGCGAACCAAGCAGCCCACAGGAAATTGCAGCCCTTCTTGAGATAGTGAACCAAGCGGCCCACAGGAAATTGCAGCCCTGCTTTCAAAGTCTTGGACACAACCTTCTTCTTGGGCTTACCACGACCTCCTTTGCTCCCACCTTTGGCGTCCATGATCGACACAGCCACAAGCAGTATGAGTGAGTGGAATGGGATAACACTTGCAATAGGATAACACTTGCAGCCATTAGAATGAGTGGAGATGGACAATGGTGAGCTATGTGAGAGAGATTAGGGTTTGGAGCAAAGGGAAAGAAATTTTCAGAAAAAATGCATGTAAATTGGTACTCTATGTGTTCCTCTCCTCAAGATCAACAAAAGCCCTAGCAAATGGGAGCAAAACGGGGGAAAGATGAGAAGTAATGGCTATGGAAAGCTTGGAAAAGAAGCACAAAAAGATAAATATGATTAACATAGAGATTAACAGGTGATTAATTTAAATTTTTTCCAATTTTTGTACCTCGCTCCAAATAATTGGTCTAGGGTGCCCAAATTAGGTCCAATTGAGCTAAATCTCCATGAAATCACATGAAATCACATGAAATGATGCCTCCTCTCCACTAATCTCTAAAGATTAAGTAGAAATTAAGCAAGATTAAGCCAAAACTCCAAGAAATCAAGAGAAAATTCAGAAAATTATCAAGAAAATGACTAATCTCATGCCCAAAACCTTGATAATGGATCAAAGTCAAGGCTGTGATACCAAATGAAATGGATCTAGAGCAAAATATTGAATCAAACACATCAAAGCAAGAATCTAGTATCCATTAATCATGAGATTAGTTATCAAATGGCTCATCACATGAATATACAAGAGAGAGAAAATCTATAAGTGCATGAGCAAGAGAAGATGCACAAATAGCCTAAGTGTGTTTAACCTCTCACCAAGAGGATGGCTTTCATGTTAGCCATGAACTTGACCATGGAAGGCCAAATCTCCATTGATGGAGCCCAAAGGTACAAGATGACCAAAATTAGTAAAAGTGTCAAAAGATCCTACCAATGTACCCCAAGCCCTATTTATAGTCACTTTCTCCTTTTGCCCATGGGCCCCATGTACATGTGGAAATCAAGCTCTATGGTTCATGACAATGTCCCTCGTCTCATGAGGTCAATGCCTCTACTGCAACATGAGCTATGACACTTTGTCTGTTCTACAATCTGGTCAGAGTGTTGGGTCTCAGCGGACAATCCTTATACATATGGTCTATCTCACACCCAATGCATAAAGGGCTTAATGAGAAGCACCTATAGAGGTACTTTCCATCCCTTCCTTGATTGGACACTCAACCACTCGGGGAGGTCCTGCGCACTTGTAGCATTGCATGGGTGGTCGTTTAGCCATTGTATTCATGTCCTGGCCTCATGGGATTGGGGTGTGGCTAAGTATACTGGGAGCATTTGGTTGCCCTCAATCATGTAGTGGCGTAGAATTTGGGAGGGTGGACTAGTTGGCGCTCGAGGGGTCGTAGGTGGGACCTTCACAGAGTTCCCCCTCATCCCCTTCTTCAAAGATTTATGTCATGGTGGTTATCTAATGAACAGGTGTGATTCGTGCCAATGGGGGTTGAGGTGGGAGAACTAGGGGTGGTAAGGGCATTTAGAGGACTCAGAATTCCTCTTTGGGCTACTTCTTGGCCTGGTTGAGGTACGTTGTGAATAGGAGGTGCTGGAAAGAACAACGGTTGCCTTTGGTTTGCATGCAAGGCTTGAGGTAGAACGCGGGCTTGATCAGCCCATAGGAGTTTGTGACTTCATGTTTGCCCCATGTTTGGAGATATGTGCAATAGGGTGGAACGGGGTCACAGATGTGGACACTCCGTGATGGTATGGTTAGCTCGACAAATCGGGCACCATATTATCTCCCTCTTTGGATAGAGATGGGGTTGGCCAACGTGATCCCGACCTTCGTCAGTTCTCCACTATTGGGTCATTTGCTGCATTAATGCAGTGGCCAAGTGCTTGACCTATTGTCCAGAGGTGGACTCCGTGCTCTTTCCATCAGATCTTGTGCTGGTGGCCTTGAATGCGGCTTGTGATGTACCCTCATGGAGTTATCGAGAACGTGTTTCCCTGAGTTGTCCTCAAAGTCCATAGCACTCCTACAACATTGCTCGAAGGGGGTATGGTCCAGGGAATACAAGGAATTGTGTAGGGTTACATCATCTAGACCTTTCAAAAATATCCCTATTAACCTTTCATCAAAGAACTTGTCTCTGGCACTACACAAGCGTGGAGATATCTGACTCTGTTGATGTAATATCAGATGGTTTCACCAACCTTTTGTCTAACATTGTGTAGTTGCTCAACAGGATTCCATCTAGTTCCCTTGACAAGAATATCCAACCTTTAAGTCCTCTTTCAAGGCTTTGAAGGTGGCTTTATCTTATGTTTTCAAGGACCTAAACCATTGACTAAGTTTATCATCTAGGGTGAGGCCAAAGGAACTCACCTTGACTTGATCGTCCACATGGCTAAAAGCGTCACAGATCTGGGTGAACGTCTCTAAGTGCGGAATGGGTTCTCCAGTCCCATCAAACTTAGTAATTAGCTTCGAGATGTTTGCGGGTTTTTTCTAATCTAGTGTGCGTCATTGTGTAGTTGCTCAATAGGATTCCATCTAGTTCCCTTGACAAGAATATCCAACCTTTAAGTCCTCTTTCAAGGCTTTGAAGGTGGCCTTATCTTATGTTTTCAAGGAACTAAACCATTGACTAACTTTATCATCTAGGGTGAGGCCCCAAAGGAACTCACCTTGACTTGATCGTCCACATGGCTAAAAGCGTCACAGATCTGGGTGAACGTCTCTAAGTGCGGAATGGGTTCTCCAGTCCCATCAAACTTAGTAATTAGCTTCGAGATGTTTGTGGGTTTTTTCTAATCTAGTCTGCATCTTGGTATTGGTTAAGCTGACGCTGGGGGCGTGATGCCAGTAGCCACCCCCTCCCTATTTCCATGGCTATTCTCAATATTTCTGGTGTTAGCCCGAGAGTGGATGCTGGTTGGGGAACGATGGGTGGAGGAGCTAGGCCAGGAAGATAATAGACCATAGGAGGTACTTGTCTTATGGGTGGATTGTGCCTCATGTGGCCCCATGTGGTATCCTGGGTATACTCCCTGAGGTGGATATTGTTGATATACAAGTGGGCCTAGTGGATGTGACAGGGCTGGGTAGGCCCTTTCTCTCTGATACGACTTTTTAGGCCCTTGGGAAGCTAGATATGGACCCAGGTTTGGTATGGGTATGTAGGCTCAAAATGAATCAGCCACCCTCGAGACACGCATGGCTCTCCACACTCGTGGACGAGGTTTGATGGCTCTCACTTTGCCCTATATCTGCTCTAGGATCTAGAGGCGGCATGGGCTCTCTTTCCTATTAGCGTTTCATACCTCTCGCCCTGGGATGTGGCTCTTTCGACTATGCGTTTCCCATGATAAAGTTGTGGAGCCTCAAAGTAAGGCTTCTTTGTGAATGTGTGGGGAGCTAGGGTCTTTCTCTTAGATAGGTGGTCTCTCTATACACTGAGCTTCAAGTTCTCGTGTGTCGAGGATAGGCGTATCTCGTCTCATGCAGGGACGATCTTTGGTCGTCTCATTGGTGTTGTCAAAGACTAGCACCATTTGGCTCCAAGCTGTATTGACCGATGGGTCTGACCTTATGAGCGAGGGAGCTTCAAGATAATTTATATCATCAAAGAGAGGGTTGTTTCACACCAATTTTCCTTAACGTAGGTGTATAAATGTGTGTGAATTATTGTGTAGGACCCCCCTGTGCTGAACATGGGGGTCCTACATGTGTGGAATTACTGTGTAGGATCCCTTGTGATGAACAATCTTTTTTTTTGGGAAATAGTATGGCCATACGCTTTAAGATGGTATGGGCATACACTTTGTTGAAGACATAGGCATATGTTTCTCAAAAAGAAGATGACCCAAGCGTACGCTTCCTGGAAGACATGGACGTCGCTTTAGGAAGGAGTGAACAAACTCTTTTGAATGATGAAGGTACGGGCATGGCAAAAATGACATGGGCATGGCAAGGTTGCCACGGGTGTACGCTTTAGAAAGGAGAGATGGTACAGGTGTGCAAAAAATAACACGGGCGTACACTTGTTGTAGCCATGGAAAAATAAAATGACACGGGCATGGTGAAACTGACACGCGCATGGCAAGTTGAAGGGAACAAGTATATGCTTTGGAAAGGAACAATTGTGCGCTTTGAATGGTATGGGTGTATGCTGTAAATGGTGCGAGCATTCACTTAGAAATTTTCATAGATTTGAATTATGCACGTCTGACTGCCACCTACAAATATTCTATGACAGTGCAGATGTATCCCTTGTTTAAATGCAATTTATGCTTACTCAATGCAATTATTCCTTTTTTAACGCACAGTGCTAAATTAATGGCTAGAGATCTCACAAGATTTTCCCAAGAGGAATGGACGGGCGTGGCAAGTTTGCCATGGTCGCTATGAATGAAATGGGCGTTCACTTCTCAGAGTTCATCCAGAATGGGATTTTTACCTACGTTCCTGCTCTGAATTTTGTTGATTTAGGCATTCCCAAAATATTTTTTGAACTTTTGTTTTTATGGGGAGCTAGAGCTAGTCTCTAGCTACCTATTGATACCTACAATGCATAAAGAAACCTAATAAATTAAGAATAATTTGATGAATAATCTATTGTGAAAACTCAAAGAAAGAGGAACAAAAAATAAAAAATTGTATGAATGTCAAGAGCAAAAATTCAACACTTACTTGTGTCTCTCACACTTGTTGGTGAAGACATCAATGCTCCAATGCTCTCGTTGACCTCCATAGCTCAATTGAACACAATCAATCAAACAAACAACAAACTAAAATAACATGAAACCAATCGGTGGATTTGTACTCCTATTGGGAAAAATGAACATGAAATATGTGGATGAACCCTAAGCTAAGTGCTATCTCCGGTAGTGGTGCCAAAGATGTTAATCTAAATATACAACCTTGCACACAAGAGAGGGGAAGAAGAAGAGAAACACCCATGCAAGGGTCGAGTCAGAGATGTGCACTTAGCCAACCCTAATGAGGGTTAACTCCCCTTTGTGAGGCCGCTAGGGGCTCACTCCACCACCACTTGTGTCACCCAAGTGGAGATTCACAAGCTAGGTGAGGAGCAAAGAAGAAGGGAGCTATGGAAAGCTCAACCTTCACTCCAAGGGATCTTGGTAGAGAGACAATAGAGGGGAGAGTAGAAGAGAAGCTAGATCATTACCATCCCGAACATGCACACACAACAACAATCAAGCATGCAAACATTTACAACACAAGCAAGCATCCACAAGCTCAAGAGAGTGAGAGAGAGAGAGAGAGAGAGCAAAACTTAATTGAGACTAATGGGGTTGTCCCTATTCATATTCCATAAAATGTCTTATATACAAGAGCTCTCATTTTACAATGGCTGGCCGCCCATTTATAATTGGGGGCCCAAAACTAGCTTCCTAGCTCTATGTACATCATTCCTATGACCGGCATTACACAAGCCGTAAGCTCAGTCATCCCATATCTCTTTTATCATTCAGCGCTTTGCGTAGTTACAAAAAAATAAGTTACAAGAAAGCGTGGGCCACAATTTAAAAATAATGTTAATAACCAGAGTGGTTAACAACTAATATTAACTCAAAGAGGAATATAACCATTAGTGAGAATGGCAATAATAAAGTAATTTTATAAAATTATAACATGCACCTTTTCATGTCATGTGTGTGAGATACAATTTTTTGGAAATAGTTGTGCCTCATCTTGAGAAAAATGCTAGATGAAAATTCACAATAGCCAGTTCAGGGATTCTCTTTAAAGGAATTGAGCCGATTGTAGATAATGCAATAGTAGTGTAATATTTTCAAAAAGTATGGCTATTCTCTTGAATTTTTTGGTTTCACCAAGAGTGAAGCAAAAGGAAGTGTGTGTATTTCTCAAGAATAACACTATTGCAAGGGCTTCTTAGTAGCAATTGCTAACTTAAGCTAGAGTTTATGAGTCGAGCTCCACGCCTAATGTGATATAAATTCTTTCTTACTATTAATAAAAAAACCTCTTTTCTCTTAAGAAAAAATGTGTATGGTTTTTTTTGGCCAAAGATGGGTAATGAAGGAATTTGTGTTCAAGGTTTGATTTTGAACATGAAGGAATTTATATTCAAGCAAGCTCTTGAGTCTTTGCTTGAGAGCCACCAGGCTATACCAACTTATCCCAACTCACTAACGCACCTTGGAAATGTGTATGGTTATCAAAAAAAGAAAATAATCCGAATCAAAGGCCAGAAGCATGTAGATGATCACCACCAGTGCTCACATAACCCGGTTTGTAGTGTAATTTTTCTAGCCGAAATTTAGAAATCTTGGTTGGAATTTGATATTGTCTTTAATTTTAAGGGTATAAATTTGTACATTTTAGTTCTTAATCCCCTCAATGTAGTTTTTCCGATCGAAATTTAGAAATCCTGGTTGGAATTTGATATTGTCTTTAATTTAGGGGTTGAAATTTATACATTTTAGTTATAAATCCCCTCAATTGTACAATTTCTAGTCATTTGCAAGACTATGCCCCATCAATTGCATGATTTTTAATGATTAAATTAAATTCTAAATCCCAATTAAGCCTAAGCGTAGCCTTTAATTTTTGAAGGGTTAAAAAAGCTATTTTTTTCGAGCACTTGATCATCACCTTTGAAAACAAATCTCCCAAATTGAACGTGATGACACCAAGTACCAAAACACTGCTTTTCCCAATCTTATCGAACCCAAAGCTGGTGTGACACGTTTACGTACTTGAGAACGATAGTGGGAGCGTGGAGTGTGCATGGGAAGAGGGGATGTGTATGAGAGTCTCGTGCTCTCGCAAAGACAACATCTGCGCATTTATGGCCCCCCTCCCAAACAAAAAAAAAAAGCAGAAAAGCAAAAAAACCCAAAAAAAAAACACGCTTGCCTATTTAGTCCAAATTGCTTCTTATTCTGAGCATTCTTTCATCATCGCCATGGATCCTGACTCCTTCTTGAACCTCCTTTCTACTGATTTTGATGAGTTTGATGACTGGTACAGTGCAGGCGCCCAATCTAGTGATCCTTCTCTCTCTACCCACAACGTTTGTGAAAGGAATATTGGTACTAAACCGCCAGCTATGGATTTTGAGCCCCTAGAGCAATCTGTGACCAGTAGTATCGGCACTCCCTTCACATCTGTGCTCAAGATTTCCGACATAGCCTGCGCCCTTGGGAAGTTCTCAAAGCCTTCTCTATGCTCGGAGTCTTTAAACTCGACTGCTGCGGCCGGTCGTGAGCTGGACGTGCCCATGGCCGGTAGCCTCAGTAAGAAGCCGCCCACCGGCAATGGCCATGCCCATGCCCATAGCCAGATTATCAGTGAGAAACGCAATCTTTTGCAGGTGGTGGTGGACGACGATGATAATAATGAGATCAGTGAAGATGTTAAGCCTGAATTACCTACAGCTTCTAATTCCTTTCGTCTATGTTTTCCATTTCCCTGTACGCAAAGCTGTAGCCCTGCGAAAAGGCCCAAGATCTCTCAGAGCTCTAAGTTCGGATTAGACATTAACACTGCTTTGAGGGCTGATATTCTTGATGTGGGTAGAAAACCTGCCAACAGAGAAGGCCTGTCCCAGCGAGAAGCCCACATTCAATCTGAGAGGCTCAGAAGGAAGAGTATGTCAGATAACTTCACTATATTGCAGTCTTTGGTGCCTAGACTCAAGCTTAAAGTAAGTTAAACGAGCCAACTAAGTTATAATCTACTTGAACTTATTATAGCAGTAAGTTAATCTGGTTTAATCAGCTTCTCTTGGCCTTATAATAATCAGCAGATGTCAGTAAGTTAACCCAGCTTAATTTATATCAGCTCTCTAAGTGTTCTAAAATTTATTTTAGCCGTGTGTTAATCTACTTTAATAAGCTTCCTGTAGGCTAATCACATGAAAAAAGGTAAGTTAATCTCCTCTAATTAATCTTACTATAGTACAGTCAACCTTCTCGTTGGCAATGAACATGGGTCGTACACTTTGATATTATAATGTCATACTCTCGCCTGGGTGTGTGTTCATATTCGCGGTTTGATGTAATCATATCCTTAGTAATGATTTGATACCTAATCTACAATAGGATTTTGTTAATAATGAGGGACTGTTATTCGTGTTTGAGCTTAATCAAGAGTAATTATCATAAATCATCATATGATGATCATGATTGTTGAGGCTGGAAGTGTCAGGACGGAATTCAAAATGCTTAATGAGCTTAATCGTAAATAATTAATTATATGTCGAGAGATTGAGCTTGCAGATCATGAATGATCATATACTGACTGAGATTAAGGATGAGGGGAAGTATAACTGTTTGAGCTTAATCATGACCGACGACATGCTGTTTTCTGAGCTTAATGAAGATGAGGGGCAGTATTCATGTTTGAGCCTAATCATCTAACATGGTGATTTATGGATGTGTTAAGGTTGAGAATGAGGGACTGTGGTGTGAATATTAATGATTGTTCAGAGTGCCAATGGGATGAGAAATATATGATGTAATCAAAGTGTGTGCTTATTGATGAAAGGTATTAATTGCATGCCTTGCTGCAATGCATGGATTAGTGTGTCACAAAAATGAGATAATGTATGCAGTTAATTTATTTACGTGAATGTGATAGTTGTTTGCTGAAGGCAGTACACAAGCTTATTAATTGAGAATATGGTGATTAGTGAGTGGGTGAGATGATCATCGTAAGATTAATTGATAATATGGTGATTAATGAGTGGGTGAACTGAACTACGTATTGAGATTATGGATGTGCAGCATACAGACCGGATCACGATCTTGACAGAGGTAGTCGCCTACATTGAATCTCTGCAAGGAACGTTGAAAGAGTTGGAACAGAAGAAGGTTTATCTGCTCACGATATTGGGCTTGTCGGAAGAGGATTATTATTACACGAGCCTGCAAGCTGAACACATGCAGAGGGGCTTCATGAGTTTATCCGATCGAAGGGCGAAGAGAAAGCCCTACAGTAGTATTGATAAAATCCAATTATTGGATTGCCATGCAGAGGTTACTGTTCGCATTTCTGGAGTTGACGTCTTTGTCAGTCTTAATTATGCTCCTAAGCAGAAAGGTGTTTGGTCTAAGGTCTTGCTTTTGCTCCAACGACACGGCATTGAAGTTGTCAATGCCACATTGGCCGCCACCAGTGGCGATAACAATTTCCATTGCATCCGTGGCAAGGTAATTAGTCATTAACCCTCCCTTAATTATGCCATTGTACTCAGTTACCTTAATCCATGGTTTCGTATAACCTCACTCAAGTGTGCTGATATCCTATGCATGTAGCTAATCCATGGATTGATTGCTAACCCAACCCGTCGATTAATTGTTTACTTCACGTGTGCTTTAGTTTTTCACTGGAATCATGTGCTAATGAATGCAATCAACGTCTAACTCGTTGCTTAAATGCATGGATTAGTGCCTCACTTAACTGTGTTGATGCATGCAAATAGCTTATCCATACGTGACTTCTTAACTTTAATTGCATGGACTAATGTCACGTTTGAATGTGCTAATGTATGAAACTAGCTTAATCCGCAGGTTAATTTCTTAATTCATAAGTTATTCTAATAATTTCCACGATTATCACATCAGTGAAAGCTGTTCACATGCCTTTCGATTGTCAAGCAGGTTGAAAACATCTCCGAGGTTGGATGCGTGGATCTGCAGGAGAAGCTAGAGGAGCTAATTGCCAAGGAATTCAGCAGGAGACCCAGATCATGATATCCAGATTGGTTTAGTAATCGAGCTAATGATATCTAGACTGGTTTATT
The DNA here is from genome assembly GCF_041138505.1 of Cibotium barometz. Lineage (NCBI taxonomy): Eukaryota > Viridiplantae > Streptophyta > Polypodiopsida > Cyatheales > Cibotiaceae > Cibotium > Cibotium barometz. The sequence goes on from NC_141090.1 coordinate 28,231,448, forward strand.
GATTAACCCAATCGAATGGTGTAATATTATATATGGTATTTGCTATTGTATAGTTACCTTATCTCATGTAGCATCCTTACATTTCATGTCGTCAAAACATGTCATCTTCTGTCAAAAAAATGGAGCTATTACTCTAAGCATGGGTTTTTGTGAGGCGTGGAATTTTTGGGATTTCTATCCAGCCTCACATGGTGCTCTGGAGGTATGCTTGGACGCCCCGAATTCTTTGCATCTATATGGGAGTACCTTGAGGTGGAGTAATGTGGCCTATAGCCCGACCTCTCCTACCTTCGTTTAGATTACAAGACGGCTTGTAGGCAAGGGATCCCGTGTCTCGGATACCCGCAAGTCATTTTCTCTCATCATTCTTGTGATCCCATTGTAATCTCCTCGCATGTTGGCATTTTATCAATACAAGTTTTGGGTTGGAAGCCCTCATTTGGGTGACACCGTTTTCCATTGCCGTTCGTACGTTTTTGGTCATAACTCCTTCATACAGAGTCCGATTTCGAAGTTCTAGTACTCAAAATGACCGGCTCGTCGTCCTCTTTGAGACGAACTATAGGTCTTGGTGTGCACCATTTAGCAAGTACTCTCTGTTCTCACTTTTGTACTAAATTTTCCAGTCCCAAGCGGGAACTCGCACCCAAAACGTGACCCGAGATCACCGCTCCGTGACACTTGGTATCAGAGTACGAAACGCCGCGTCGCGGTGAGTTTGATCAAGACCACGGAAGGTGGCTACCTGGACGCGGAGGAATCCACGAGAATTGAGGAGGAAGCAAGGCAAGAAAGAGAGGCAGAGCTTGACGCACCGAAGTAACAGCTTGGATTCGACATGAAAGGCACAACAGAAGTCTCGAGTCAAGAGCAATAGATACTCGACAACACCAAATGGATGACCCAAGGGATCCAGGGCGACTTTGCAAGATCACCAAGATGACAGACTAAACCGGCTAGAAGGCATATTGGCCTCCTTAGTCGAGCAACTACACAAGAAGGATGGCAGTCCACCTTCGTCGCCAAGACAGATGAGGTCGAGGTCCCCTCCCAACGTCAACACAGAAGATGGAATGACAAGACTCAGAGTCATCACATGAGGGATACGGGAAGTACAAACCATTATCCCCAGAGAAGTATACTAGGCAAAGAGATTCGTTTGTGGTGGTGACAAGGTGGATCCGTGAGACAGAGGATTATCTCACCATGAACAAAGTGTCTCATGAACACTCGATCCGTGTGGCGTCGCGACTGCTATCAGTGAATGCATACACATGGTTTCTGGGAGGTGAGGCAAAAAGGCCATGGACAAGGTGGGATGATTTTACCAAGGACATGGCCGAGTATTTTGTACCACGGAATGAAGTCTTCAGGGTATGTGATGAATGGCGTAACCTCAAACACGCAAATGGAAAACTGCGAGATTATATCAACAAATATAGGCAACTTATGTTGCAAATTATGGATATGCATTCTATAGATAGATTACACGGGTTCCTGCTCGGATTGTGTGACTGGACCCGCGCAGAGAGATCGAGAAGCAGGAGCCTGAAAATTATGAGGCGGCACTCACAATGGCGGAACGGCTATCCGACACTAAGAGCAGAAAGTGGCAAAGTAAAAACAATGCAACAGGAACAGGGGGATGGAATGGTGCCAAACCTCAAAAAAAGAATGATAACTCCTCCAATGAAACTCGAGAAGAAAATTCTGGGACAAGTACAAGTGGGGCAAGGTTGAGTGGATCTTGCATACCCCGAACCTATGGGAGCAATACCCCAATCAACCAATAAAAGGGGATTTTTCAATATTGCAAGAAGGCGTCCTCTTCCTCCCCGACATGCCTGTGCAGAAGTTGCGTGGGCAAACATTATGACAGTGAATGCCCTCGCGTCGACCTGCACAAAGCCGAGTTACCACCGTTCAGGCCCAAGGGCAAGAAGATAATTATGAACAGGTGGATCTACTGAGGATCACCGAGATTGAGGATACAAAGATCTCGTCTTGACGAGGCAATAGCCCACCAAGGGTAGGTGCCATGTAGGCAATACGGAAATGCATGGCAGCACAGTGATCGACAGTGCAAAATGTGTATTTCGAGGCTCATGTGAATGGCCTAAAGCAAAACATCATGTTGGATATGGGAGCCACCCATAATTTCATCACCCCAAAATGCGCTAAGAAGCTGGGAGTGAAGGTGTGCGACTCCAGTAAACTCTCAGTGTCGCTTGCAATGACAATGTACAGGATGACAATGTAAAGATGGCATACAATGTGCAGGTGCAGGCACGCGCATGGAAAGCGCGATTGGATTTCATAGTTGTGCCCATGGATACTTTCAAAGTGATTGTTAGGCTCACTTGGGTCAACAAATATCTCATCGCCTTTATAGGAAAAGGTGTAAATAACATGATACTGGATATGCAGGGTACAAGAGTCAGTGTGCCATGCATCCGTCCTCACTCAGGGGATAAAACAGTCAACAAGGACATTGGAAGCAAAATCCAAGACACCCCAATGTATGCAGTAGGGTCGAGTAAGGCTCGAACAGTAACAGATTGCCGTGGAAAGATGCCGGAATGGTGCAGTGCCAAGCACGCAGAGAGGGCAACTAAGGAGGGCTGCCAAATACATTTATGCATAATTAAGGTCAAGAATGCACATCAGAAGAAGTGCAAAATTGGTGAAGCAGAAATACATGAAGTGTTACATGAGTTCCAAGATGTCTTGCCCAAAAAATTCCCAACTGGGTTACCGCCAAAAGGATAAGTGGATCACAAAATCGAACTCTTGCTAGGGCATAGTCCTCCAGCTAAAGCTCCATATAGGATGGATGCTACAAAGCTCAAGGAGCTCAAGGTACAGTTGAACGAACTGGCTAAAAATGGAATGGCCCGCTCCAGCAAGTCACCATATGGTGCACATGTGCTGTTTGTCACAAAGAAGGACGGGTCAGCTAGGTTATGCACCGATTACAGAGACCTCAATAAAATCACCATCAAGAACCGCTACCCCATACCAGTAATGAAGGAACTCTTAGAACAATAGGTGGGAGCGAAGTACTTCAGTCGGATCGACTTACGATCTGGATATTATAAGATACGAATCGCCGAAGACGACATTGAGAAAACGGCGTTTCGCACAAGGTATGGAAGCTACAAATGGTTGGTGTTGCCGTTTGGGCTAACCAATGCCCCGGCCATCTTTTGCACGATGATGAATGATATTTAAAGATTATCTACATAAGTTTTTGATCATATATATAGATGATCTGCTCATATATAGCGAAGACTTTGAGTGAGCATAAAGAACACTTAAGAAAGGTCTTCCAAATGTTACGGCATCACAAACTGTATGCCAAGCCAGAGAAATGTGAATTTGAAGTCACTGAAGTGGAGTTTCTAGGCTTTGTGGTCAATCAAAAAAGGGTACAAGTAGACCCCAAGAAGATCGAGGTAGTGGTGAAATGGAATGCACCCAGAACTGTGCGTGAAGTTTGCGAGTTTGTAGGTTTCACACAATTCTGTCGAAAGTTTATCAAAGATTTTAGCAAAATCGCCACCCCACTCATTGATATAACTAAAGGCATCAAGCCTTTTAAGTGGACAGATATAGAAAAGAGCACTTTCGAAAAGATGAAAGTCGCAATGTGCAGTACCCCGATGCTTAAGCTCCCAGAGTTCAAGGAGTTTGAGATCCACACGGACGCATCGGACGGGGCCCTTGGAGGAGTTTTATTACAAGACGAGCACCCTGTCACATATGAGTCTCGCAAGTTCAGCGATGTAAAATGCCGATAGACCACACATGAAAAGGAAATGCAAGCAGTGGTTCATTGCCTTAGGAAGTGGCGTCATTATGTGGTGCAAGACAAGCACACGAAAGTTCTTACAGATAACATATCTCTCAAGTACTTTTAGACGCAACCCAAGTTGTCACCAAAACAAGGCAGATGGCAGGATTTCATCGCAAAATTTGACATAGATATTATTCACAAGACGGGGAAACATAACTTGATGCTAGATGCTCTAAGCCGTAAGCTGCAGTTGAATGCAGTGAGTGTTGCAAATGGGGCGCTGTTTGACAAGATCAGAGATGCTCAGAAGTTAGATGCAGCAGTCATTCGCATGGCCACAGAGTTGCACAGTGGTACTTCAACCGTGGGTTTATTTGAATTCAAAGATGGAAAATTCTACGTCCACCAAAAGGTGTATGTGTCCAATGACCCGGACCTCAAAGCCATGCTACTTTGGGAAACCCACGACTGTAAGCTGGGACTGTAAGCTGGTCGGGCATGGTGGGCAGAATTGCTCGCTCGAGCAACTTTGACGTCATTTCTTCTAGCCACGCATAACTGAGGATGTCATCAAATATGTTCGTACATGCCCAGCTTATCAACTCGTGAAGGCACAGCGAGTCAAATCGACTAGTTTATTGCAAACCATGCCCATCCCGTCAAGGCCGTGGGACATTGTCAGTATGGACTTTATTGTGGATCTCTAGGAGTCCCATGGATACAACACCATATTTGTGGTAGAGGATATTTTAGTCAAGTGTTCAAATACCATGGACTGCCAATGGCTATTGTGTCAGACTGGGACAGCAGATTCATGAGCAACATGTGGAGAGAACTGTTCAAGTTAATAGACACACAATTGCGCATGTCTTCAGCATATCACCCACATACAAATGGTTAAACGAAGCAAATCAATCAAGGCATAGAAGACTACATTCGCAATTACGTTCATGCCGATCAGAAGGATTGGGCGAACTACCTAGAAATTTTAGAATTCCATTTTAACAACTCCGTGCACAGTGCTACCCGGGTACACTCCGTTTGAGCTGGCCACCGGTAAAGAGGTCAATACACCTCTTGCCATTGCCACTCACAAGAGATGTGCGTGCGGAAGATGCAGATACAGAGGAATTTTTGCAGAAATGGCAGAAGAGAATGCAGGTTGCACAGCAGAATCTAGAACAAAGCAAAGTCATATATGTCAAACATGCCAACAAGAAGAGACGTGATGACGAATTTCATGAGGCCCGAGACTTGGTCCTGGTTAGTGCCCAAAACATTGCACTACCTGCCAACCTCACACCGAAATTCAACCATCGCTTCTATGGCCGATACAAAGTGCTCAAATCTTATAATGCAGTCACCTACAAAATAGAGGTGCCCGCAACAGTACACATACATAATGCATTTCATATAAGCTTACTCAAGAGGTTTGTCGCCGTCGATACCAGGTTTGGTCGCCATGTATCAATGCTTGCAAATGGTGCAACACCCACCGTTACGCCTTTTGAACCAGAACTGATATTGAAATCACGGTTCTGGCGAGGAACGCGAGAATTCTATGTGAAATGGAAACATCGCTCCATGACAGATTGCACATGGGTGCCACAAGGAAAAATGATTCAAATGGCACGTCCATTGGTTCTGCAGTTTTACAACATAGTGCCCGTTGAGGATGATGTACATCCAGAATAATGACTTGAAAGGGACTTCAAGCTCTTCAAAAGGGGGGTGTATGTGAGGCGTGGGATTTTTGGGATTTCTATCCAGCCTCTTGATAGTCGGCCTATGAGGTGATCTGGATTGGCCTATTGGTTGGCAATATAAGCTTTTCCTTGGCCATAAAATCTAGCAGAAAAAACCCACCAAAAAATCAAGAGATTTGGATAGGTCAAAAACCCACCGAAAATAGGAATTAAAAAATGAACTTCTAGCATGCACAACAAAGAAGAAAATTTTTGAGTTCAATGCTTCCATTTAGATGCACACAATGTATCTCATTGAAATCCCATTGCACTTTGTGAGATTTGTTGTTTTGAAAAATGATGGAACATATGTAGATGATCCGTTGTTCAATATAGGATTAAATTCGGTAGGTGCCACACTTGGTGGCCATCCCGACTTCATTCATTTTGGGAGGTGGCCGATATTAAATTTGTGCATTAAGGAATGTTCTTTTTCCTAAAAAAATTGGTAGTTGGCGGTGACTGCTGGCCTCGAGTGTCAGTGAGGGAATATTTTATTGTGTTTATTTTATCCGTTTATGAATGAATGCACAATGTTATTATCTTGAACATGAAACCATTGTGGAAGTATGTTGTTTGTCGAAAATGAGCCTTGCATCTAGAAGCAATATCGACAACAAATCCTCTAGATATCCACTCCGTCATCTCTGCTCTCCCAGTCTTTAAGTGTGTGTGAAATGGAGGGAGAATCTCAGCTTCTTTCAGGATGACGTAAAAAGCGTAAATCTATTGTGCATGTCGAAAATCGTGGAGCCATAAGTGAGGAGAGACCACAACCTCAGCTCCAGCTTGGAGGGGTCTTTTTGAAGACCCTGGAAATGTCATTTTAGAAGGAGATGAAGAAGAGGCCAATCATGCCAAGACTACCTATGTTGCAGGTCATGGAATGAGACCTCTAGAGAAATGAGTGGAAGGAGATGATGTCAGCCTTTATGAGGATGATAACGGCCATGGGACGACTCATGGAGGAGAATGAAGGGCATGATTTGGAGGATGCCATGCAGACGGAGGAGGGTCTTGAGAAGAAAGGGAAGGCATAGATGAGACACAAAGTAGCCAAAGCGAGGGCACAGGCACAAAGGACACCTCCAAACAGGTCAGAAAAATAGAGATTTTTGGGAAGATGATGAGAACTAGAAGCCACAAGGATGGACCATTATTGTGTTAAGGATATGAATGTTCTATATGTTCTGAATGAATTGTTCTCTAAAAATGAGTTTTGTATGTTCTTCTTGTAGAAGGGATCTTTATCCTAGGATTCTGTGTGGGTTGACCAGACTATAAGGAACCCCAGAATCAATTGGATCTTAAGGTGAAAGAGTTTATCCCCCCAACTGCGAGATGAGGACATCTCGTGTTTTTTAAGTGGGGTAGGATGTAAGATTCCTCCCTCTAGCTTTTGAGGTTTAAAGGTGTAAGAACCTCCCCTTTTGTTCTTGAAATTATTCCCCTCTCTGAAATAGAAGAAAGATCTTGTTTTACCCTGTTTTGGTCTAGAGATAGATAATCCAAAATTTGGGATACCTTTGGATATAAAAATCCTCCTAGTATATAAAATGGATTCCCTTGAAACAGAAGTTCAAAATGAACTTTCCAAGGTGAATTAGGAAGTAATTGAAAATGTGTATAAGGGACCTTAGCCTAAAGCTATACATTTTAAGAATTTTTTGGATTATGGTCCAATTAAGGTTCCAATGGGCCAATTGGATTGATCCAAGTGTTGGAATGAGATAAATCCAAAAGAATAAAAGCAAAAATCCAAAAATGAGTAAATGCTCACATAAGATGAAGAGTTGACTGAGTACAAGGTTTATTAGTTAAAAATTATGAGATATTACAAAAAAATGACATATTTTGGAATAATGATGCATTTTTGACACCTTGGTAAGGAAAGGATGACTCTTGAGGTAGGCGCCTCTTTCACATGTGTGAAAGGCTTTTTAATTCAAAAAAGTTGTGATATTTTTATCTCTCCTCTCTCTTGGATCAAACCAAATCAAAAAGGGAGCCAAACTAGTCCAAATCTTGTCCAAATTGAGTCAAACTGAACTTGGAAAATTCTAGAACCCAGTTGGACTTTGTTAGTGGCCTACCTCAACTATAAATAGACCCTCAATCATTTGGAAAAAATATTAAAGCTATACCATGCCAGTATTATATTAAAATAATCATATTTTTTGTTATCTCTTAAATTTTCCTTTCTTGAGAGCTTGAAGCTTTCTCTCTCTACAACACTTCTTGGAGTTGCTCTTCTCCTCTTGGTGGACCAAATAATTATTCAGGGGCTTCACTGCAATTAGAGAATCAAGTTAAACTTGGAGGTAAAATCAAATTTTATGGTTTTTTCCAATTTATCTCAATGACTTTCCTCTTCTCAACCCCTCTTAAGCTTTAGAAGATTTCTAAATAATTGTTTTAATTCAAATCAAACTTTTTCTAGGTTTCTTAATGTTTAATTAACATTAAGTTAACCTTTATGTTTAAATTATAATGCTTTCTTAAGTAAATCTCTCTCTCTAAAAGAATAGCCATCTTTATGGCTAAATCCCTTGAAAAAGGATGCTTCTCATTGATAGTCTCTTAACTCAAAGCTAAACTCTAGGCTTGATAAGCTAGAGATAAAGAAAATGGTATTTTTATGATTTTGTGTTAAAAAAATAATGGTTATTTCTTTTAGATTATTTATAAGTAGTTAAAAACTACTTTGATTGATTCTAAATAAGAAATAGATTATCCTATCGATTTGGAAAAAGGAAAATAATGGAATTAGCTTAATCTAGTGGAATATTCATAATTAATTTATGATTAAAGTTAAAATTATGATTTAAATTTATAGTTTGATTTTATGCATAAAAGAGAAACTACTAACATATTTTCATATTACAAGCTTTTATTCTTTAGAAAAAAATTGAGAATTATCAGTAATAGCAACGAAGCTATGGCAAAAGTTTCAAAAAATAATACATATCTTATTTTTATGCATAATGATAAAAGAAAACTTCCTACCATATTCTAGGATTGGACATCCTATGCAAAAAGAATGATTTTCATCATATTCATGAGAAATATTTTTTTTCTAATTATGCATGATTAATTGATTATGAGAAAAGAGTAAATTTTGGTAAATTTTTTTTTTATGCAAAAAGAGAAATTCCCATGATAATTGAGATCCAAGTAATTAAATGGTAAAAGAGGAATTTTTGGCATAATTCAAATTATGAGTATTTATCAAAAGTGGAATGTTGAGTATTATTAATTTTATTGGAAAAGATGTATACAATTGATTTTTCTAAATCCCATGAATCTTTTACTCAAAAGAAGAATATTGAATATATTTCACTTGAGAAATTTGAGAAAGAATATGAAAATATCCATAGAGAAAAAGTACCTTTAACTAGGCCAATCAATCGGCAGAAACTTAGAGAAGTCCCATCGATATATCGAAAGTAGAAAATAGTAGTAAAAGTGGATGTGACAAGATGTGATGTAGAGCCAAATGAATGTGACGAGATGTTAATGAATGCAATGTGAGTAGATGAGATATGAATGTGATAAAAGGAGATGTAAACATGATGCGATAAGATGTAAATGTGATGTGATAAGATGTGAATGTGATATGATAAGATATGAATGTGATGGGAGAATCAAGCTAAACTTGGAGGTAAAATCAAATTTTATGGTTTTTTCCAATTTATCTCAATGACTTTCTTCTTCTCAATCCCTCTCAAGCTTAAAAATATTTCTAAATAATTGTTTTAACTCAAATCAAACTTTCCCTAGGTTTCTTAATGTTTAATTAACATTAAGTTAACCTTTATGCTTAAATTATAATGCTTTCTTTAAGTAAATCTGTCTCTCTAAAAGAATAGCCATCTTTATGGCTAAATCCCTTGAAAAACGATGCTTCTCAATGATAGTCTCTTAATTCAAAGCTAAACTCTAGGCTTGATAAGCTAGAGATTAAGAAAATGATATTTTTATGATTTTTGTGTTAACAAAATAATGGTTATTTCTTTTAGATTATTTATAAGTAGTTAAAAACTACTTTGATTGATTCTAATTGAGAAATAGATTATACTATCAATTTGAAAAAAGAGAAATAATGGAATTAGCTTAATCTATTAGGATAATCATAATTAATTTATGATTATGATTTAAATTCATAGTTTGATTTTATGCATAAAAGAGGAACTACTATCATATTTTCATTACAAGTTTTTATTCTTTAGAAAAAAACTGAGAATTTTCAGCGAAGCTATGGTAAAAGTTTCAAAAAATAATACATATCTTATTTTTATGCATAATGATAAAAGAGGACTTCCTACCATATTCTAGGATTGGACATCCTATGCAAAAAGAATGATTTTCATCATATTCATGAGAAATAGTTTTTTTTCTAATTATGCATAATTAATTGATTATGAAAAAAGAGTAAATTTTGGTAGATTTATGTTTATGCAAAAAGAGAAGTTCCCATGATAATTGAGATCCAAGTAATTAAATGGTAAAAGAGGAATTTTAGGCATATTTCAAATTATGAGTATTTATCAAAAGTGGAATTTTGAGTATTATTAATTTTATTGGAAAATATGTGTACAATTGATTTTTCTAAATCCCATGAATCTTTTACTCAAAAGAAGAATATTGAATATATTTCACTTGAGAAATTTGAGAAAGAATATGAAAATATCCATAGAGAAAAAGTACCTTTAACTAGGCCAATCAATTGGCAGAAACTTAGAGAAGTCCCATCGATATATCGAAAGTAGAAAATAGTAGTGAAAGTGGATGTGACAAGATATGATGTAGAGCCAAATGAATGTGACGGGATGTTAATGAATGCAATGTGAGTAGATGAGATATGAATGTGATAAGAGGAGATGTAAACATGATGCGATAAGATTTAAATGTGATGTGATAAGATGTGAATGTGATATGATAAGATATGAATGTGATGGGAGAATCAAGCTAAACTTGGAGGTAAAATCAAATTTTATGGTTTTTTCCAATTTATCTCAATGACTTTCTTCTTCTCAACCCCTCTCAAGCTTAAAAATATTTCTAAATAATTGTTTTAATTCAAATCAAACTTTCCCTAGGTTTCTTAATGTTTAATTAACATTAAGTTAACCTTTATGCTTAAATTATAATGCTTTCTTTAAGCAAATCTCTCTCTCTAAAAGAATAGCCATCTTTATGGCTAAATCCCTTGAAAAACGATGCTTCTCAATGATAGTCTCTTAATTCAAAGCTAAACTCTAGGCTTGATAAGCTAGAGATTAAGAAAATGATATTTTTATGATTTTTGTGTTAACAAAATAATGGTTATTTCTTTTAGATTATTTATAAGTAGTTAAAAACTACTTTGATTGATTCTAATTGAGAAATAGATTATCCTATCAATTTGAAAAAAGAGAAATAATGGAATTAGCTTAATCTATTAGGATAATCATAATTAATTTATGATTATGATTTAAATTCATAGTTTGATTTTATGCATAAAAGAGGAACTACTATCATATTTTCATTACAAGCTTTTATTCTTTAGAAAAAAACTGAGAATTTTCAGCGAAGCTATGGTAAAAGTTTCAAAAAATAATACATATCTTATTTTTATGCATAATGATAAAAGAGGACTTCCTACCATATTCTAGGATTGGACATCCTATGCAAAAAGAATGATTTTCATCATATTCATGAGAAATAGTTTTTTTTCTAATTATGCATAATTAATTGATTATGAAAAAAGAGTAAATTTTGGTAGATTTATGTTTATGCAAAAAGAGAAGTTCCCATGATAATTGAGATCCAAGTAATTAAATGGTAAAAGAGGAATTTTAGGCATATTTCAAATTATGAGTATTTATCAAAAGTGGAATTTTGAGTATTATTAATTTTATTGGAAAATATGTGTACAATTGATTTTTCTAAATCCCATGAATCTTTTACTCAAAAGAAGAATATTGAATATATTTCACTTGAGAAATTTGAGAAAGAATATGAAAATATCCATAGAGAAAAAGTACCTTTAACTAGGCCAATCAATTGGCAGAAACTTAGAGAAGTCCCATCGATATATCGAAAGTAGAAAATAGTAGTGAAAGTGGATGTGACAAGATATGATGTAGAGCCAAATGAATGTGACGGGATGTTAATGAATGCAATGTGAGTAGATGAGATATGAATGTGATAAGAGGAGATGTAAACATGATGCGATAAGATTTAAATGTGATGTGATAAGATGTGAATGTGATATGATAAGATATGAATGTGATGGGAGAATCAAGCTAAACTTGGAGGTAAAATCAAATTTTATGGTTTTTTCCAATTTATCTCAATGACTTTCTTCTTCTCAACCCCTCTCAAGCTTAAAAATATTTCTAAATAATTGTTTTAATTCAAATCAAACTTTCCCTAGGTTTCTTAATGTTTAATTAACATTAAGTTAACCTTTATGCTTAAATTATAATGCTTTCTTTAAGCAAATCTCTCTCTCTAAAAGAATAGCCATCTTTATGGCTAAATCCCTTGAAAAACGATGCTTCTCAATGATAGTCTCTTAATTCAAAGCTAAACTCTAGGCTTGATAAGGTAGAGATTAAGAAAATGATATTTTTATGATTTTTGTGTTAACAAAATAATGGTTATTTCTTTTAGATTATTTATAAGTAGTTAAAAACTACTTTGATTGATTCTAATTGAGAAATAGATTATCCTATCAATTTGAAAAAAGAGAAATAATGGAATTAGCTTAATCTATTAGGATAATCATAATTAATTTATGATTATGATTTAAATTCATAGTTTGATTTTATGCATAAAAGAGGAACTACTATCATATTTTCATTACAAGCTTTTATTCTTTAGAAAAAAACTGAGAATTTTCAGCGAAGCTATGGTAAAAGTTTCAAAAAATAATACATATCTTATTTTTATGCATAATGATAAAAGAGGACTTCATACCATATTCTAGGATTGGACATCCTATGCAAAAAGAATGATTTTCATCATATTCATGAGAAATAGTTTTTTTTCTAATTATGCATAATTAATTGATTATGAAAAAAGAGTAAATTTTGGTAGATTTATGTTTATGCAAAAAGAGAAGTTCCCATGATAATTGAGATCCAAGTAATTAAATGGTAAAAGAGGAATTTAAGGCATATTTCAAATTATGAGTATTTATCAAAAGTAAAATTTTGAGAGTTATTAATTTTATTGGAAAATATGTGTACAATTGATTTTTCTAAATCCCATGAATCTTTTACTCATCAGAAGAAGAATATTGAATATATTTCACTTGAGAAATTTGAGAAAGAATATGAAAATATCCATGGAGAAAAAGTACCTTTAACTAGGCCAATCAATTGGCAGAAACTTAGAGAAGTCCCATCGATATATCGAAAGTAGAAAACACTAGTAAAAGTAGATGTGACAAGATGTGATGTACAGCCAAATGAATGTGACAAGATGTTAATGGATGCAATGTGACTAGATGAGATGTGAATGTGATAAGAGGAGATGTAAACATGATGCGATAAGATTTAAATGTGACGTGATAAGATGTAAATGTGATATGATAAGATATGAATGTGATGGGAGAATCAAGCTAAACTTGGAGGTAAAATCAAATTTTATGGTTTTTTCCCATTTATCTCAATGACTTTCTTCTTCTCAACCCCTCTCAAGCTTGAGAAGATTTTTAAATAATTGTTTTAATTCAAATCAAACTTTCCCTGGGCTTCTTAATGTTTAATTAACATTAAGTTAACCTTTATGCTTAAATTATAATGCTTTCTTTAAGTAAATCTCTCTCTCTAAAAGAATAGCCATCTTTATGGCTAAATCCCTTGAAAAAGGATGCTTCTCAATGATAGTCTCTTAATTCAAAGCTAAACTCTAGGCTTGATAAGCTAGAGATTAACAAAATGGTATTTTTATGATTTTGTGTTAACAAAATAATTATTATTTCTTTTAGATTATTTATAAATAGTTAAAAACTACTTTGATTGATTCTAAATGAGAAATAGATTATCCTATCAATTTGAAAAAAGAGAAATAATGAAATTAGCTTAATGTATTGGGATAATCATAATTAATTCATGATTATGGTTAAAATTATGATTTAAATTCATAGTTTGATTTTGTGCATAAAAGAGGAACTACTATCAAATTTTTATTACAAGCTTTTATTGTTTAGAAAAAAATTGAGAATTATCAGTAATAGAAGCGAAGCTATGGCAAAAAATTCAAAAAATAATACATATCTTATTTTTATGCATAATGATGAAAGAAGACTTCCTACCATATTCTAGGATTGGACATCCTATGCAAAAAGAATTATTTTCATCATATTCATGAGAACTAATTTTTTTTTCTAATTATGCATAATTAATTGATTATGAGAAAAGAGTAAATTTTGGTAAATTTATTTTTATGCAAAAAGAGAAATTCCCATGATAATTGAGATCCAAGTAATTAAATGGTAAAAGAGGAATTTTTGGCATAATTTAAATTATGAGTATTTATCAAAAGTGAAATTTTGAGCATTATTAATTTTATTGGGAAATATGGGTACAATTGATTTTTCTAAATCCCATGAATCTTTTACTCAAAAGAAGAATATTGAATATATTTCACTTGAGAAATTTGAGAAAGAATATGAAAATATCCATGGAGAAAAAGTACCTTTGACTAGGCCAATCAATTGTAGTAGAAACTTAGAGAAGTCCCATCGATATATTGAAAGTAGAAAATAGTAGTAAAAGTGGATGTGACAAGATGTGATGTAGAGCCAAATGAATGTGACGGGATGTTAATGGATGCAATGTGAGTAGATGAGATGTGAATGTGATAAGAGGAGATGTAAACATGATGCGATAAGATGTAAATGTGATGTGATAAGATGTGAATGTGATATGATAAGATATGAATGTGATGTGAGAATCAAGCTAAACTTTGAGGTAAAATCAAATTTTATGGTTTTTTCCAATTTATCTCAATGACTTTCTTCTTCTCAACCCCTCTCAAGCTTGAGAAGATTTCTAAATAATTGTTTTAAATCAAATCAAACTTTCCCTAGGTTTCTTAATGTTAAGTTAACCTTTATGCTTAAATTATATTGCTTTCTTTAAGTAAATCTCTCTCTCTAAAAGAATAGCCATCTTTATGGCTAAATCCCTTGAAAAAGGATGCTCTTCAATGGTAATCTCTTAATTCAAAGCTAAACTCTAGGCTTGATAAGCTAGAGATTAAGAAAATGGTATTTTTATGATTTTGTGTTAACAAAATAATGGTTATTTCTTTTAGATTATTTATAAGTAGTTAAAAACTACTTTGATTGATTCTAAATGAGAAATAGATTATCCTATCAATTTGGAAAAAGAGGAATAATGGAATTAGCTTAATGTATTGGGATAATCATAATTAATTTATAATTATGGTTAAAATTATGATTTAAATTCATAGTTTGAATTTATGCATGAAAGAGGAACTACTATCATATTTTCATTACAAGCTTTTATTCTTTAGAAAAAATTTGAGAATTATCAGTAATAGCAAGCGAAGCTATGGCAGAAGTTTCAAAAAATAATCCATATCTTATTTTTATGCATAATGATAAAAGAGGACTTCCTACCATATTCTAGGATTGGACATCCTATGCAAAAAGAATGATTTTCATCATATTCATGAGAAATAATTTTTTTCCTAATTATGCATAATTAATTGATTATGAGAAAAGAGTAAATTTTGGTGAATTTATTTTTATGCAAAAAGAGGAATTCCCATGATAATTGACGAGATAATTGAGATCCAAGTAATTAAATGGTAAAAGAGAAATTTTTGGCATATTTCAAATTATGAGTATTTATCAAAAGTGAAATTTTGAGCATTATTAATTTTATTGGAAAATATGGGTACAATTGATTTTTCTAAATCCCATGAATCTTTTACTCAAAAGAAGAATATTGAATATATTTCACTTGAGAAATTTGAGAAAGAATATGAAAATATCCATGGAGAAAAATTACCTTTAACTAGGCCAATCAATTGGCAGAAACATAGAGAAGTCCCATCGATATATCAGAAGTAGAAAACAGTAGTAAACGTGGATGTGACAAGATGTGATGTAGAGCCAAATGAATGTGACGGGATGTTAATGGATGAAATGTGAGTAGATGAGATGTGAATGTGATAAGAGGAGATGTAAACATGATGCGATAAGATGTAAATGTGATGTGATAAGATGTGAATGTGATATGATAAGATATGAATGTGATGGGAGAATCAAGCTAAACTTGGAGGTAAAATCAAATTTTATGGTTTTTTCCAAGTTATCTCAATGAATTTCTTCTTCTCAACCCCTCTCAAGCTTGAGAAGATTTCTAAATAAATGTTTTAATTCAAATCAAACTTTCCCTAGGTTTTTTAATGTTTCATTAAAAAACCTTTATGCTTAATTAAGCATAAAGATTAATTTAATTAACATTAAGTTAACCTTTATGCTTAAATTATAATTCTTTCTTTAAGTAAATCTCTCTCTCTAAAAGAATAGCCTTCTTTATGGCTAAATCCCTTGAAAAAGGATGCTTCTCAATGATAGTCTCTTAATTCAAAGCTAAACTCTAGGCTTGATAAGCTAGAGATTAAGAAAATGGTATTTTTATGATTTTGTGTTAAAAAAATAATGGTTATTTCTTTTAGATTATTTATAAGTAGTTAAAAACTACTTTGATTGATTCTAAATGAGAAATAGATTATCCTATCAATTTGGAAAAAGAGAAATAATGGAATTAGCTTAATGTCTTGGGATAATCATAATTAATTTATAATTATGGTTAAAATTATGATTTAAATTCATAGTTTGATTTTATGCATAAAAGAGGAACTACTATCATATTTTCATTACAAGCTTTTATTCTTTAGAAAAATTTTGAGAATTATCAGTAATAGCAGCGAAGCTATGGCAAAAGTTTCAAAAAATAATCCATATCTTATTTTTATGCATAATGACAAAAGAGGACTTCCTACCATATTCTAGGATTGAACATCCTATGCAAAAAGAATGATTTTCATCATATTCATGAGAAATAATTTTTTTTCTAATTATGCATAATTAATTGATTATGAGAAAAGAGTAAATTTTGGTAAATTTATTTTTATGCAAAAAGAGAAATTCCCATGATAATTGAGATCTAAGTAATTAAATAGTAAAAGAGGAATTTTTGGCATAATTCAAATTATGAGTATTTATCAAAAGTGGAATTATGAGTATTATCAATTTTATTGGAAATTATGGGTACAATTGATTTTTGTAAATCCCATGAATCTTTTACTCAAAAGAAGAATATTGAATATATTTCACTTGAGAAATTTGAGAAAGTATATGAAAATATCCATGGAGAAAAAGTACCTTTAACTAGGCCAATCAATTGGCAGAAACTTAGAGAAGTCCCATCGATATATCGAAAGTAGAAAACAGTAGTAAAAGTGGATGTGACAAGATGTGATGTAGAGCCAAATGAATGTGACGGGATGTTAATGGATGCAATGTGAGTAGATAAGATGTGAATGTGATAAGAGGAGATGTAAACATGATGCGATAAGATGTAAATGTGATGTGGACATTAGCTAGGGTTAGTAGAGTGTGGACACAACTCATAGAGTGTTGTGTGTATTGTGGATGATGGCTTTATGCATCGTGTGAGAAGGGAGATGGCTTCCCTCTATGGTTAGAGTCTACAATATACATTAGGGTTTGCTCCTGTGTGTGTGTCTCCTCTCCCTCTACCATTCTTTCAACATAAAACACCATGTTGATGGATTTTTCCATGTGATGAAGGGTTTATCCAATTCTTTTATGAAGCATGATGGGGCTGATTCGCCTATCCATGCCATGGGCTCTCATATTGATGATGGTTTTCATTATAGTATATTCTTAAGGGACGTGATCACTGCCTCAAGGGACGTGATCCTGAAGTATTGGTAAGTACCCAATGATAGTTATTGTCTATTACTTCTTCCAACTATGGATGTGTGGAGCTCCCTCTTATGAGATGCGGCAACCCATAACATTAATCCAGCCAAGTGTGCCTGTGTGCTGTCACACGTGGATCCCTAATAGGGCACATAGTATCTACAAACAAACTGGCAATAGATCCAGCCAAGGTCGAGATCATTGTAAAGCTGCAGCCGCCCAAGAATTCCAAAGAACTTGCTAGATTCCTAGGAGTGATCAAATGGCATAGCAGATTCATGATGTTCCTGGCAAATGTGACAATACTCTTGTATAGCCTGACGATGAAAGATGCAGAATAAGTCTGGTCTAGATCCTGTCAGGAGGCATTCTAGAATCTAAAGTGGATATTGTCCTCACACCCATTCTGCAACAACAATTGAACTTTGATCTGGTGTTTCTTGTATTTGTTGATGATTTTGATTTCACCATTGGTAGTGCTTTGATGCAGGAATGCCAAGAGGGCTAGTTTTTTGATTAGTTTACTACATAAGCAAAAGGCTTTCCAAGATAACTACTCTACCACAGAAAAGTAGTCATTGGGGATGATGTACTTGATCAAGAAATTCTGGCACTATCTGTTAGGAAATTTTTTTGAATTTCATGTGTTAGGAAACATGTTTGAATTTCATTTAGACCACAAAGCACTCTTGTACCTAGTGAACAAACCAGACCTAGTAGGAAAATTAGCTAGATGGATACTATTGTTACAAAAGTTTGAGTTCACTATCAAGCACACCCTAGGAAATAAGAACCTAGTAAAAGATTTCCTCTCCAAACTATAGTCAGGAGAAGATCCAACAAGGGGAAAAGATGACTTCGCGGATGCTCAACTCTTCATCATATATGGAGAAAAACCCACCTGGTATGATGAGATGTTGCGGTTCCTCTCTAACTTGTCTTTTCCAAAGTATATTTCCAAAGATGAGAGGAAAAGGATGACTCTCTTGAGCAATTCATTCATGGTGGTAGTAAGCCAGCTCTATAAGATGGTCATTTTTCAAATACTAAGAATATGTGTCCCAGGGCATGAATAACAGGCTGTGCTGGCAAAAGTACATTAAGATATAAGTGGAGGGCACTTATCTGGAGAAGTCACAAGGCAGAAAGTGTTCCAAGTAGGATTATATTAGCTAACGGCATTAAAAGCTACAAAAAAATTTACAAAACAGTGCGATATGTGCCAGAGGCTGGGCCAGCCTAATGAATGCCTCACACCCCAATATTGCCACTAGCACCATTCCAAAAATGGGGTATGGAATTTGTTGGCCCATTCAAGCCAATAATTTAGAGAACATGAAATAGATACATTTTGGTAGGCACAGATTGCTGCACAAAATAGGTAGAAGCGAAGGCTTTGAAATACTAAAAATCATTGTCAATAGCAAAGTTTCTTAATGAAACTATCATGACAAGACTCAGATGCCAAGAATAGAGATAGTTAGTGAGACCAAGGGAGCCACTTCCTCAATGAAGTCATTAAGAAGCTGATAGAGCAACATATGATCATACATAAGAAGTCAACAGTCTACTTCCTGCAGTAAATGGGAAGGAAGAATCCACACAAAATCTTGTGTTGGGCTATGAGGGGGTGGTTGGTTTGGGAGCTCTCTATTATATACTGGAGCCTCTTCAGTGGTTCTCATGTTGGAGACCGAAGAGCATGGCGGCTCAAGGTACGCAATTGTTTGGAGGCTCATCTTCTATATGAGTTTGGTAATCCCTGACCAATTCTTGGGCCACCAAGAGTCTTTCCTTCTCTCCTCGATGGCATTAGGGTATTCGGCAAGCTTTTTAGGAAGCTAGTTAGTGTCAATCGGTTCCCTAGATTGGGTAGCTGAATGTAGTAGATATTCTTCTGACGAATAGGTTGGTGCATGTGTGGTCATGCCATCTTTTGAAGCACACTTAATAACTACCTGGCTACCCCTTCGCCGATCTTCATGGTTTTCTTTCTTGAGCGTCTAGTTGCTCATGCTTGTTTTCAGGGACATTCTTTGAAGCGAAGACCCTTGCATGTCTGAAATGGATCTAGAGCAAAATATTAAATCAAACACATCAAAGCAAGAATCTAGTATCCATTAATCATGAGATTAGTTATCAAATGGCTCATCACATGAATATACAAGAGAGAGAAAATATATAAGTGCATGTAGCAAGAGAAGATGCACAAATAGCCTAAGTGTGTTTAACCTCTCACCAAGAGGATGGCTTTCATGTTAGCCATGAACTTGACCATGGAAGGCCAAATCTCCATTGATGGAACCCAAAGGTACAAGATGACCAAAATTAGTAAAAGTGTCAAAAGATTCTACCAATGTACCCCAAGCCCTATTTATAGTCACTTTCTCCTTTTGCCCATGGGCCCCTATGTACATGTGGAAATCAAGCTCTATGGTTCATGACAAACCATCCCTTCCTAAAGATTTTGTCCTCAAAATCATACAAGATATTTACAATTAAATCGCAATCTCAATGTAAACCCATGGGAAGTAGAGAGGTCTTCAAAAATGCACCTTGAATACATTTGGAATAGGGAAACCAAATGTAGTGAAGCCGGCAAACTCCTTCTCCAAAAATAGCATGTAGGACTGTTATGGCAGCCATGTTGTCGATGAAGCTTCCCTTGAAATTCTTCATGAAACCTCCATAAAAATGAGCTGCAAATGATGCATAGCCACACCCAAAAGGGTCCCACATATTTATCATCGAACCAAATGATCTTCCAAGTGTGTTGGAGTAGATTGGTAACCCCAACAATAGATCCAACCAAAGCTATCCAGAAATTACAGCACATATAAAACCTCATGATATGCCCATTATTCACATATAAAACCTCATGATATGCCCATTCTTCATATAATAATCATGCCACTTGATCAAGGAATACTTCCACCAAGTAAACCATGTTGTTGAACATACTCCATTGATTGCCAAGTAGCCTCATCTATGGGCAAGCGCTTCCATTTCAAAAGGAATTCATCAATGTTCCGGTTCCTCAAAGCCCTTGTCCTCTTGTCCACAATCCTCTCTGGCTCATAGATACTCTCTCCTCCTTCATCCATCGGTGGTAACTCTTCAATCTCTTGAGGAAGAGAGCTCACAAAAAACTTAAGGTTGGATACATGAAACACATTATGAATCCTTGTCGAAGGAGGTAGGTCAAGCTTATAAGCCAAGTCACCCACTTTCTTGACTACCAAATATGATCCATAGTATCTATGTGCCAAATTGGAATTGGAAGACCCTTTGAGAATATTGTGACGGCTCTTAGGAAGCCTGATCAACACATAATCACCTTCCTTGAACTCCGTTTTGCGTCTATGCTCATCCGCATTAGCCTTCATGACTTCTTGTGTGTGCCTTCTTCATATTATCCTTGCATAATTGAAGAAGCTGTCTCATCCTTTCCAACTCTTCCTTGGCTAAAGGATTAACCATTTTATCCTCATGGAAGGCAATAGATGGCACATGCACTTGATACCCATAAAGAGCCTCGAAAGGTGACATCCCAATTGATACTCAAATGCTTGCTTGAATTATGACAAAATTCAGCAAGGTAAAGCCATTCATCCCATGATGCTTGCATGTCATAACAATAGTGCCTCAAGTACACTTCGAGCCATTTGTTTGTGCACTCCGTTTGCCCATCTGTTTGAGGGTGATAGGCTGTAGAAGGAGTGATTTGAGTCCCCAAGTTCTCATACAATGTCCTCCAAAAAGTGCCCATGAACTTGGTATCTCTATCATAAACTATGTTGAGTGGCAAACCATGTATCTTGAATACATGCTCCATAAATTGCTTGGCAATGTGAGAGGCCCCATAAGTAGTCTTGGAAGCAATAAAATGAGCTAATTTGGTGAGTCTATCCACCACCACAAATACTTGATCCCATCCATGCTTCGTCTTTGGCAAGCCCGTGCAATACAAGTTTTGGGTTGGAAGCCCTCATTTGGGTGACACCGTTTTCCATTGCCGTTCGTACGTTTTTGGTCATAACTCCTTCATACAGAGTCCGATTTCGAAGTTCTAGTACTCAAAATGACCGTCTCGTCATCCTCTTTGAGACGAATTATAGGTCTAGGTGTGCACCATTTAGCAAGTACTCTCTGTTTTCACTTTTGTACTAAATTTTCTAGTCCCAAGCAGGAACTCGCGCCCAAAACGTGACCCGAGATCACCGCTCCGTGACACTTGGTATCAGAGTACGAAACGCCGCATCGTGGTGAGTTTGATCAAGACTTATGCCAAAGGGAAAGACCATGGAAGGTGGCTACCTGGATGCAGAAGAAGCCGTAAGAATTGAGGAGAAAGCAAGGCAAGAAAGAGAGGCAGAGCTTGATGCCGAAGGAACAGCTTGGATTCGGCATGAAAGGCACAACAGACATCTCGAGTCAAGAGCAATAGATACTCGACAACACCAAATAGATGACCCAAGGGATCCAGGGCCGAGTTGGCAGGATTACCAAGATGACAGACTGAACCGGCTAGAAGGCATATTGGCCTCCTTAGTCGAGCAACTACACAAGAAGGATGGCAGCCGACCTTTGTCACCAAGAGAGATGAGGTCAAGGTCCCCTCCCAGATGTCAACACAAAAGACGGAATGACAGGAGGGACTTAGAGTCATCAGATGAGAGATACGGGAAGTACAAACTGTTACCCCCGGAGAAGTATACTGGGCAAAGAGATTTGCTTGAGGTAACAAGGTAGATCCGTGAGACAAAGGATATCTCACCATGAACAAAGTGTCTCATAAACACTGGATCAGTGTGGCGTCACGACTGCTATCAGGGGATGCATACACATGGTTTTTGGCAGGTGAGCCAAAAATGCCGTGGACAAGGTGGGATGATTTTACCAAGGACATGGCTGAGTATTTTGTACCACGGAATGAAGTCTTCAGGGTACGTGATGAATGGCGTAACCTCAAACACGCAGATGGAAAACTGCAAGATTATATCAACAAATATAGGCAACTTATGCTGCAAATTATGGATATGCATTCTACAGATAGATTACATGGGTTCCTGTTCGAATTGCGTGAATGGACCCGCAGAGAGATCGAGAAGCAGGAGCTTAAAAATTATGGGCCGGCACGCAGAACGACTATCCGACACTGAGAGCAGAAAGTGGCAAAGTAAAAACAATGCAACAGGAACAGGGGGATGGAATGGTGACAAACCTCAAAATAGGAATGATAACTCCTCCAATGAAACCCAAGGAGAAAATTTTGGGGACAAGTACAAGCGGGGCAAGGTCGAGTGGATCTTTCATACCCCAAACCTATGGGAGCAATTCTGGGAATAGAAACTTTGTGCGGGGAGGGGGACACCCCAATCAACCAATACAGGGGGATTTTCCAATACTGCAAGGCGTCCTCTTCCTCCCTAGACACGCCCGTGCAGAAGTTACACGTGCAATCATTATGACAGTGAAGGCCCTCATCGACCCGCACAAAGCCAGTGGGTTACCATCGTTCAGGCCCAAGGGCAAGAAGATAATTATGAACGGATGGATCGACTGGGGATCACCAAGATTGAGGATGCAAAAACCTCATCTCGAGATGAGGCGATAGCCCACCAAGGGTAGGTGCCGTGCAGACAATACCAAAATGCATGGCAGCACAGTTATCGACACTGCAAATTGTGTATTTTGAGCCTCATGTGAATGGCCTAAAGCAAAACATCATGTTGGATACGGGAGCCACCCATAATTTCATCACCCCAAAATGCGCTAAGAAGCTGGGAGTGAAGGTGTGCGACTCCAGTAAACTGCCAGTGTGGTTTGCACCAGGACAAGATGACAATGTAAAGATGGCATACAATGTGCAGGTGCAGGCAGGCGTGACTGGATTTCATAGTTGTGCAAGTACAGACGCATGGAAAGCGCAACTAGATTTCATAGTTGTGCCCATGGATACTTTCGAAGTGATTGTCGGGCTCACTTGGGTCGACAAATATCTCATCGCCCCTTTATGGGAAAAGGTGTAGATAACATGATACTGGATATGCAGGGTACAAGAGTCAGTGTGCCATGCATCCGTCCTCACTCGCGGGGGATAAAACAGTCAACAAGGACATTGGAAGAAAAATCCAAAACACCCCAATGTATGCAGCAGGGTCGAGTAAGGCTCGAACAGTAATAGATTTCCGCGGCAAGATGCCGGAATGGTACAGTGCCAAGCAGGCAGAGAGGGCAGCTAAGCAGGGCTGCCAAATACATTTATGCGTAATGAAGGTCAAGGATGCACATCAGATGAAGTGCAAAATTGGTGAAGCAAAAATACACGAAGTGCTACATGAGTTCCAAGATATCTTGCCCAAAAAATTACCAACTGGGTTACTGCCAAAACGATCAGTGGATCACAAAATTAAATTCTTGCCAGGGCATAGTCCTCCGACTAAAGCTCCATATAGGATGGATGCTACAAAGCTCAAGGAGCTCAAGTTACAGTTGAACAAACAAATGGTGTGCTCCAGCAAGTCGCCGTATGGTGCACCTGTGCTGTTTGTCACAAAGAAGGATGGGTCAGCTGGGTTATGCACCGATTACAGAGCCCTCAATAGAATCACCATCAAGAACCGCTACCCCATACCAGTAAAATGGAGGAACTCTTAGACCAACTAGCGGGAGCGAAGTACTTCAGTCAGATCGACTCCCGGGGCCTCCACCTTCCAAAAAAGTTTGTATCACGTGCGTTCAAAGGCATATTTTAAAACCCCTCTGTAGCTTGATTTCCCCTATTTTATGCATACCTCCTATTACTTTTGCAATATATTATTATAACCCTCTTGTACTTTTAAAATTTTCAGCTCATAGAATTTTTTCCCCCCTCTAGTAAATTTAAATTTAAAGATATCACGCCCCTTACAATTATTGAAAAAGGTGATCACAAGAATAATCGATAAGCCTTTGTCAACTTGCATATACTACTACATCTAGAAGGATGCCGTCATGTTGTACACATTCTCACCTTGACCTTATCTGGGAATTTGTGCATTCCAAGAGAAAACAAGGGAGATCCTTAAGAACATGTCCTTTCTAAATGCCTTGAAAGAAGGCCAGCATGCAGACTTAGTGAGATTATCAAGGTCTTCCTAGAAAGTAGGAATGCAAGTTTATTGAAACAAAGAATTGAATACCATGGATGCCCCCATGGTTATTCACATTGTAGTGCCATTTTAATAAGGGTTGTCTCTTTCTAGGTGGTTATGGGAGAACAAACAAAAGGATCCTCTTACCAACTCTAAGATGTAGTAGTGCATTCTTGTTGCCTACAATTTACATATGGGAAACCTAACAATTCTCTTCTAGTATCATAGGAAGTTTTAGACAAAATCCCACTATGATTCCTGCTTCGCAGACTACAACAACATGATGAGCTTATGCATACCTACATGGTGCAGTTGGGGATAAGGGATTGTTGGCCCCCAGGATACCCTACCCCCAACCAGACCTATCTAGGTATGTGGTTCCTTCTGTGCAAAATCTCATGATGTTGAATGCTATTAGGAAAAACAAAGTGAGAGAAGCTCTTTTCCCACAAACAAGAATGTCAAACACGGCTTGTGTATGTGAAGTTGGAGCATGGTTTGCAACCTCATACATCGTCACAAGAAGTTTTAGGTGTTTTGGGAAAAAGGCCTCTTTCCCTTAGTTTTTCCCTATAGTTTTCAACATCACGAGCTTCCGTAGGGAAGGCACTACATACCAGCTAGGTGTAGTTGGGGGCAAGGGAGTGTAGGAGCCCCTATCTATCACAAGAAGTTTTAGGCATTTTCACTATGATTCCCACATTGAGGATTGCGACAACATCATGAGCTTCCTCAGGGTGAGGTGGAGCATACCTAGCTAGATGCAGTGGAGGGCAGGGGGTTGCAGGCCTTGAAGGAGGGGGCTGACACCCCCTGCCCCACAACGCATGCAGAGCCTCATTTGTAGAAGCTAATAATGTTGCACACTATAGGGAAACATAAGGGAACGCCTCTTTACCACATGGGAAAATGCCCAAAACTTCTACGCGGTGCCTTCCCTATGGACGCTCATGGTGATGTCGTAATGCGCAAAGTGAGAATTATAGTGGGAACTTGTCTAAACTGTGCTTGTATCCAAACCAATATCATAAGCATCAATTTATAATAAGCATTGGCCTTCAACTATATGCAGGGCATGATGTGATGATGCCACAATAGCTTATAATGGTGCTTGGTGTTAACCTTGGACTATATACAGGGCATGTTGTGATGATGTCATTGACTAAGCTGAGGATCCATAGAACTGACCTTTATATAGATGATGGCTATTGCCAGCAAGCACATGCTGATGATGCTTGATCCAACTTACATCGTACACAAGGGACCTTGTTGACACTCCTTAATTACTGTGTTTGTATAAGCTTACAATCTTTATTATGGTGCTCGCAACATTATCTGAACTAGGCAGCTAAACAAGGTTCGTCGATAATTGCCACACCAACCAATTCCCACTTCCAAGACTTTAAAACATCAAGAGCGGGAGGCACCATATACCTACCTTCAGTCCAATGCCCTCAACCGGTTCCCTCTCTACATAAGCTTATGATGTTGAACACTATTAGGGAAACAAAAAGGGAAAGTCCCCTTTTCCCACAATGTGTATCAAATGTCTATAGACATTACAAGCATATCTAATAGAAACTATATAATCCAATGGTGTGTCCTTCATTCTTTCAACTTAAGTTGAATGATGAATCATAAGCCTAACACAACAAAAAGTACAAGCATCAAAGGGCATGTCTACAAATACAACACTAACTATAAGCATCTAAGGACATGTCTACAAATACAACACTAACTAGTTTTGCGGCCAGGGGCTTTGTTCTAGATCAAAATCATTGTCTTGTGTAAGAATTGAGAAAAAGACACACACAGACATGCATGCCACATGGTATTCAAATGACTTGTAAAAAGGGCTTTTAATAAAATTATTTTTGTAAGAATAATAATTTAAGAAGATGGCATACATGAAATACCAAAAATTTATCTGTGAAGCTAGGGGACAATCGTGTATGCAAGCCCACTTGCAAGCTCAACACTGTTAGGGATTTGCAATTTCTAATTAAACAAGGGCTTTGACAATCAAGAATCCTTGCCAAAAAACCTTGCTCAACACTATTAAGGACTTGCCTGGAAAACCCATGCTTTGTGGATTGCTGTAATTTTTGGGTATGCTAAGCATGAAAGTCCATGCTGATATTGCAAATTTGTGCTCAAATCCTAGAGCAGGCCTTTCTACCTAGCATGACAGTGTTTATTAAGACTTTGAAAGACTACATAAACATGGTAGCATTAGAAGCTAGACATGCTATATCAATCTTGTCCATGCACTCAATGACATGTAAAACAATTGTGAAAGCATAGCAGATGTTCATTGGGTCTTTGATGCAATGCCCTCTAAGAACCTTTTGAATTGGAATGCTTTGATGACTGCCTATGCTCACAATGGACAATATGAAGGTTTTTTTACCTTGCTTGAGAGAACTAAGAAGGAAGGTGTACTGCCAAATGAGATTATGTTTCTCAGCTTGCCTTTTGTATGTAGTCATGCATGGTTAGTATACAAAGGCAGGGAGGATTTTTATATGATGATCAAAGAAGCATATCATGAACCATTAAACACTATTCATGCATAGTTGATGTACTTTGTCATGCAGATCAATGTACATTTATGCATTGTGGTGCGCTTGTCAAAGATGGGAGAACATAAAACGTAGAAAGCATATGTTTGATCATACAGTTAGATTGGGCACTGAACATGATGCAACTTATATGTTGATGTATTATATCTGCATAATGTGGGAGGAAGTTGGCATCTGTGACAACAATTGTCTGCTTCTCTATCTTTGATATCAATGACGTAGCAACATGGCAATCACCACACATCCGCATGTTCTTTGTGATATAAACAGTTTCTCCTTGACTTGTATTGATGAGGGCACATGCAAGGGCTAGCTTCTCAGAATGACGACAGAGCAAATGTGCCTTTGTAGCATATAATATTCCATGAAACCCAATCCAAACCTAGAGAGTACCCTTGCTGTGACATTTTATGAGCAATATCTTCTAGCTTCGCATTGATGCATTTGCTTTGTGCATGCTTTGTATCCCCAACAGAAAACTCATGAGTCAATCAACATACTACGCCCTCGCTTCTTCCATGCTCTGTTCCTAATTCTCATGGCTTCGATGCTTTTGGCCTTCTGTCCCATGCCCACTGTTGCATAAATATTTGCCATGAGAACATAAGCTGGCCCATATCCCCATATTGACATCTGCCCATTTGCGGCAAGCAACCCAAGAGTGTATGCCAAATTTCAGAAGATGGCATGTCCTAGATCAGTCTCACTGCCTTTTCTAGGTGCTCTGCATGCCCAAAAAGGTCAAACATGCAAGTGAAAAACTCTAGACTTGGGTTCACACCATATTTCGTGCTCATATTCACAAAAGTGCTTGGCCCACTTCTACTAGACCTCAGTGAGCACACAAGCACCTATCAACTGCCTTTGAAAGGATGCCCTCATGCTGCATCTTTTCAAAGCAGGCAAGTGCTTGCTTGGTATGACCTTCTTGTGCATACCCTGCAATCAATGCAGTCCAAGAGACAACATCCTGATGAGGAGGCAGCTTGTTAAGCACTTGTCACACTGTTCCGACCATGGCACATGCTTTCAAGATGCATGTGAAGGTCACTGCATCTGGAAGGATGCCCTCACGCTGCATCTCTTCAAAGCAGTTCAGCGTGACCTTGTGCATACCCTGCAATCAGTGCATTCCAAGAGACAACATCCTAGCCCGTCGAGCACTTATCGCACCTTTGAAACAGCAACGCACTTGACATACATGTCCACTAGAGCACTGTCTAGCACAATGTTGTTGCGAGAAGGCAGCCCATCAAGAACTTGTCGCATCTTTGAAACAGCACCATACTTGGCATACATGTCCACTAGAGCACCACCTAGCACAATGTCGTTCTGCAGAGCATCCCCTGCCTTGCAATCTTGTCATGGATTTGTTTGCCCTTGTCAGCAGCTTCAATTGTGGCACATGATTTCAAGATGCAGGCATAGGTCACTACATCAGGATGCCCTCATGCTGCATTTGTTCAAAGCATTTTGGTGGTGCCCCTCTCCGGCATAGCCAGCTATTAATGCAGTTCATGTGACAACATCGCTACTCTTATGCATGTCAAGTAACTGTTTTGCCTTTCCAAGCTCACCGCATTTGGCGCACATGATCTCTAGAGCATGTGAGCACTTTCCAAGCAACCCCCTTTGCACAAGATCATCGTGTATGCTGGTGCCTCTATCGCATTTTGCGTACATGATCTCTAGAGCATGTGAGCACTTTTCAAGCAACCCCCTTTGCACAAGATCATCGTGTATGCTGGTGCCTCTAACAAGATCCTTGTTTTGTGTACAAGCCGTGAGTGAGGCCAGAAACGCATGTAGTTGCATGTGAGCACTTTCCAAGCAACCCCTTTTGCACAAGATCATCGTGTATGCTGGTGCCTCTAACAAGATCCTTGTTTTGTGTACATGCCCTACGTAAGGCCAGAAAAGCATGTAGTTGAGACTTTCCATGACATGGGTCTTGGTCTCCTCTAAATCCCGTGAAGGCCAGTAGCCAAAAGCATATTTGCCTGCATGCAGGCTGTGCAAATTGATGCACTCTCTCTATAGCTGAGGTTGCAACGCTATCAAATAAGTTCATCTTTGGCTGGTGCCCACCAATAGAGACCAGACTAGCAGCATTTTCCATGCTCTTGAAGGCATAAGATTGGAGCCTAAGTTGTGCAGCATGGGAAACCAGCGCTCACAGCTCCCCACTGTCATGGGTTTTCTGATAGGAGTAGGATTTAGTATCATGGGATCATATGTGAATCAATGCTGCTAGGGTGTCGTGAGGGCATTTTACACGTCAGATTCATTAAATATTACATTGGGTTTGGCCTAGAAACTCATTTTGTAAGACTAGAAAGACTAAGGCTGAATATAGAAAGGGAAATAAAAATAGATGGTCTTAAGGGTATAGTTGATAAATGAAGACAACCTAGAGGAAAATACTATTTTTTCTCATGTTGTGCATGGGAGAAGGGAAAATATGCAAGGGAAACAGCAAGCACACTAGGCATCACAGTAGGAAAACTGCTATATGACCTGATACAGCAAACTGCTGGTGCAATTATCCTTAACATGTCGTAACAGGAGATGGGCCTGCTTGAGACCCACTGCCTGAGACCCAACTTTCTGTCACAAAAATCCACTGCTTTCTTGGCATTAGAGCTGGGCATTACAGACCTTGATCTGAGCTTGGCACAAAAGGCTCTGTGAAAACGTCCCGATCCTTACAGTTTCTATGTATTAATCAAGCCTCTTGCTCATAGATCATAAGACTGTGAAATAGCTAGTCAACCCATCCTCATAACAAACATAAAAACTTCATATTTTTAGTGCCTTAACAAACAAGAGTGCTTACATTTCGACGACGCTTTCACCACCACCTCATACATCGGTGCATTATTGGGAGGCAGCTAGAGAAGGAGAGGATACAGCTTGTTATTGAAATGGTTTTTTGCACATACATAAAGATCATCCTCAATGCCGACCTCTTCCTTCAATTTTTCTGTCAGCATTTTCAAATCGTGCCCTTTGAAAATGAGCTCTGACTCAAACTCATCAGGAATTTCAAAGTCATCATCTGCAACTGTGTAATGGATAATCCGCCCGTCAAGCTTAGGCTTCGGAGAAGGTGAGTGCTGTCATCATTTGGCCATCTATTAGTAGGACTGATAAAACAGTAACTCGCTCAGTATCAAAATTCTTCACAATGAATGCACTTATTACATGTGCACAACTCTGTGTGTGTGTGTGTGTGTGTGTGTGTGTGTGTGCATGGCAAGGTCTAAAATTTAGCTCTACTGCTGGTCTAGGCTGAATTCTACTTCTTTCTCAGTGCATCTTCTCTCTCTCTTGTTTGCTCCAAAAAATCTTTGAAGAATATATGTGAAATGCGGATTTAAGGAACCTTATATAAGAGATATCCTTGCCCAATACTCCAGTCAGGTAGCCTTTTGCAAGCCCGAAACTCGAGATATCAAGTCTATGAGGGTCTACTCACAAAGCTTCAAATCATCAACTCCCTCATAGATAGCATAGACTACGTGCTATGACAGGCCCACTCATGTCAACAGCACCCAAGAGTAGGTGTAGGTTCATACATAAAGATATGTCACCATAGTAGACAAATCTTCACTTTTATACACACACAGATATAGCTATGTTATGTGTGTGTGTGTGTGCACGCGCACACGTATGTGTATATGTGTGGGCGTGCACACACATATATGAAAATGCATATGTACATGTGTGATTGTCCACTCATTTAGCATAAAAATCTCTTCACCATACAAGTTTGGAGCCTACTCTTCCGAACCTTGTTCTCTTCCTTCAACATCCTTAACTGCTTTGTCTACAACCCTTGTATAATCAAAAAGTAAACACCTACAAATACAACAACACGAACCTCATTGAATGAAGCGTTGCTGGGGAATGAAGACTTGTGTGTAAATGAAGCATTGCTGGAAAAAGAAGTATTGTTAGAAAATCCCTCGCCATCAAAGAATCCATTTCCCACAGGATCTACCTCCCACAGCACCCAATCTTGTGTTGCCGATCTGTGTGGGATATCATGTGTTATTGAGTTTCTCCAAGGGGGAATGGTGCCATTGGCTCGAAGATAGTTCCTAGCACGAGTTCTAAGCTTGACAGAGAAACCTTCCCTGATAGGCTCCCATATGACAGACGACTCTAAGTCTACTAGCTTCATTTGCAATACTTTTTTGCCTGTCATACCCTGCAAGAAGGTTATGTTTGTTGCAGTCAAGTAGCAGTCATAGCAGCTTTTCAATTTGACTACAGATTTATCATCATCATCATACTCCACAGTCCACAGTGCATTCGACTTTGAACTATCCTTGCTCTGTGACACCGTGCACTCATCATTATCTGCACAAAGGTATTTCCGATGGGTGGCGGCTTCTCAATAGTACTGTGTTAGATTTCTTAAAGAAGTCCATCCTGCAAAGAACCCAACATCCAAGGCTGTCATTGAGCAATACAAAATGACTTATGAAAGTTTATTATATGCATCTATGTGCATCACCCATGATGCCTTTACAAATGTTTTACACATCATCACTGTATATGCATTAAAATGGTGACTGCCCAGCACCCAGTGGTGAGGTTGAGGCTCCCAGGGCAAAGCCCAAAAATCAAAACTCTTCTAACCTACCACTGTGGTGCACTCTATGTCTATATGTAAGTACACATGTATATATGTCTGCATATATGTAAGTATAATGCATCCATGAATGAGTGGATGTATGTGTGCATACTGCATGCATGAATGGATGTAGCATGTATACGTAAACCAACCAGTCCGCGTCCCAACCCACCACACCGACACCAAGCAGCCCAACCCCAATGCCACCTGAACCCACAACCCACCAATTCCACCCAAACCTTCATCAATAACAGCGTCTTTCATCCATCATGGTAGCTGACCCCAACTATGACTTTGTAGCCCAGTAAATCAGCGATGAGTACACCACACTTGGCTAGACCAGTAGATCTCCAAGTACACCAAATTTTCCATGCATGTTGCCCACAGTAGTTCCAAGCACACATCATTTTCCAGTAGCCCCTGACCCGCAATCTCATCATGAAATTTCTTGCCCTGTCAGCTTCTCCCAAAAAAACTATGAGAAAACCACAAAGCTCAATTTTTGATCACATCCAAATAAACTGAACTGGAGTGACTACATGCATTGGGAACACAAAAAAAAAATTGGTTTCATCTGGAGAGATGCCCTCACATTACATCACATTACATCCATTGGAAACAACCCAAAGCTTCCGCAACCAGCCCTTGCTTTGCATATCCTCCTATGAGTGCATTCAGGAAAATGTGTTTGAAAAGATGTCTTGGGTTTGCATCAATGCTCTGAAAAGAGCTTGTCTAAGAGCATCAATCCATTGACTACAATAAAATGAACGAGAGCGTAAACATCGTCTAAAGAGCTTGTCTCTCAACAACAAAGCTAGTGTGGAATTTCATAGCAGACATACAATCAAGATGACACATTTTACGTATGGTTGACATCCAAATTGTGAAGCAGACAACACCAACAACTCTCATGCCTGTCAAAATAAAATTGGGCAATAGCTGCAACACAAATAAAAACATATGCATGCACATAAGAACTGGTCTAACAAGGAATCAATAAAAAACATGCACATGCTTTTTAGTAACCTATTCTTGGATTAAACACCTACTCATCATACACGCATATCATTAAACTTCATATAATGTCCTTGACTAGAGCTGCTCAAATGTATATTATACTCAAGCTTTCTACATTATCGAAGGGATATACATGACATTTAACAAAAATCTACAATATGTATAAGTGTTTGTGATTCTTTCTTTAGCCGCTATTGTAGGTCCCATTGCCTGCTGCCAAAATGGATTGCCTTTAGGAATGAATTGGATCTGCAAAACAATCTGATAGCAATCAAAAGAGAAATTTTGTATAAGTGAGCTAAAGATGTTCCTCTATTCTTTTGAATTAAAGCAATAACTAAGACTTACTTTCTCTCACAAAAACTGTCCTTGAATATATGCTTAGACATGTCGTCATACATAGTCATGCATACCACGGCTACAAAAAGCATGAGTCTACGTAAGTCACAGTTGCTAAGTCTTTCAGCCCGCACCCAAAAAACTTCAGCCCCACCAAAGTTCAGCCCATGTCAAATCAGCTTCTTGCCTCCCTATGTGTTTGATGACCTGTTGCCTATAATCAAAATGAAAATGAGAAAAATGATGCAAAAATCTGATATAACATGACTTTAAAATACAATTAAATGCTTCAACAGTTACGTGAATCACATGAAAAACTAACCTGAAGTATTTACAAAATCATTAAAAAGCTTGTAGTCATTTTGATGTAGTTCATATTTATCAGTTGCTGTATTGTATGTTAAATGTGCCAATGCAATAACTGACTCTATATCGACCATGTTCAAGTCCGTCGAGTCATAAGTAAATGTTCGACGCCCTTTCACCTTTTGATACCAACCAAGCTGAATCTCTACCCCTTGAGGCCGGTCCATCAAGTCAAAACCTCGCTTATAATCCACATACCTGCCACCTACCTTCTTTCTCATCTTTTGAACTCTTCCAAGGTACCAAGTGCTATGAAGTGTGTCCATCTTCTTCAGATTTGTAGCTTTTCTAATTCTCTTTGACCTTTTTTGTCCCTCTCCATGTGTCACATCATGGAAATAAATTGCACAATCAGACCCTATTCCAAAAAAATTGCCATTACTAGATGACGCTTCTTTTTCCTTGTGGCTGAAATACACTCCTTGCTTCACCCTAGTCAACCTATCCTTTGACAATGTAGAGTTTCCATTGAGTTGGCTTACCAAAGTAGATTTGAAGATGAATTTGCCATCAACCTCTACCACCGGTGAGATACTCTTCTTCTCAGCTTCATTGCTTGCCTCATCAAGAAGCCCATCGATCTCATGTCGAATCTCACTCAAAGATATGACCTCGTCATCTTCATTGCTCTCGTTGCCAATGGGGCTATCATCACCACATGGCTCCGCAAAGTCATCATGCTCATCTGCCCCGCCCATTTCAGTATCTAGCTTTGACCACATTGATTCTGTATCTAACCAAGGCTCTTTCCACCATTTAAGACCCTCACTTGTGCAAGGTTTGAGGCCCAATGTCTCACATAAAGTTTGTGCCTGCTTCAATCCCTCTTTTAATGCATCTATCATCTTTGTATCAGAGGAAACACTTTCGTAGTTCCCAAGATCTGCTTCCAAAACACCTTCATGCTTGTTCAAGTCCTTCCAAATGTGTTCTTGTTTCTTATGGGCCCTTGAAAAAGTCACCCCATTTGAGCTATACTCATGCATGGCAACCTGATTCAAACTACCAACACAATGCAAAAGATCTCCAAAATCAAACGCTCTTTCCTGCCCAACCATACCGCCAATCTTGTTGAAATAGATCTCCGCTGCATCAGATCCTGTGAAATGTAGAGGACATCTGAAATTTGGATAGAACTCCCGAAACATCTTTATAAGTAGAACAACAAAATGGCAAGAAAGTTGGATGTCTATGCATGCCTCTTTGCTAATGAAGTTTTCCTTTAGTTTGTATGTAGGATGGTGAGGTAGCCATAATCTCCACAGCTTGAAGAAGAAGACCACTTTAGCTGCAAGCACCACACGCTGTCCCAAGTCTAAATATGGTGATAAGAATATGTCTATGTAGTCAGCAACAACCTGCAAATATGCCTCGGTCCCTTGCATGCTCCTCTCTTTCTTTTGCATTTCCCTCATACATTTTTGCACTTGTCTAGAGACAATCCTTTGGGCTGCCCCCCAGTTTTGACGATCATTTCGTTGTATGTCCCCATCTCGCAACCTGTGCTGATCAACAGAGAAAGTGTTGTAGACCATAGCAACGTGATTGAGTGTAATCCACACACGCCCAATTGCAAGCTGTCGGGTAGGACTGTCAAGAGGACTCACAAGCTTCTTTCCACAATGGACAAAATCTTGATCATGTAAACCATACACATCTCCTCTCACAAATCTTCCTTTCAACTTCCATCTAGGCCAATCAATGAAAAATTGCCTATCTCTCTTTCCTAGGTAGTCTTCAACCATGAGCTTTCGACGTCTACTGTCACCATCTGATGCATGCCCAATTATTGGACCTATCACGTCTTTGAACTTTGCATTCCACATCCGCTCCACAAGCATCCATTGGGTTCTGATGAAATCACTATCAAAGCGGTTGCATGTGCAATGCACAACTAGAGCCAATCTTGGAAGACTCTCATGAAGAGGGTTGACAATGAGGAGCCTTGCATAGTGTCCCACCACGTGGTTTTGGAAGGAATCTACTATTGTCTCATATCCTTGTGCTCCATCTCCAACGATGATGGCATCATTTGAAGAGCATTGATGATCCTCTCCTTCTCTTCCACAAAACCCAATCAAAGCATCATCTTTTGCATTCCATCTACATAAAAAGAAAGATTTTCTTTCATATTTTTATTTCAGCCCGCTTCATGCACAAAGAACTTTATATTTACAATCAAAGAAAGGAAGAGATATTGAAAAAAGCTTACCTAATGCGCCGCTTGATAGTTGTATCATCTTCAACAATGATAATTGGTACTCGTGATGTTATTTTATGTTTTCTCTTTGCTCCAACATATATCTTCCCGATTGCATCAAAGATATATTCATGCTCCCCTGACTGAAAGTAAGTTGATTTTCTTCGGTGTCTCCTAGTGGTTGACATGGATGGCCCTCCAAGGTTTACACTCGAAAAATCATGTAAGCGTGGCCCACCCCATAGCTTCATGACTTCAAAAATGGTCTTTGTTGATTCTGTGAATCTTTGACCCTTTTCGGATCTTAATGCATTCTTTGCAATGTCTTGAAGAAAGTCCCATAAAGGTGATTTGCCTCCAAATTTACCTTGCCTGCAAGCCTCAATGATGTTATTGCAAAATCGCCTCACATCCTTTCTATTAATGCTTTCATAGTTGGCCTCTTTCAAGGATCTGATTCTCACAGAAAGCACCACAATCTTTGCCTTTAGCCACCATAAATTTCTACCTGCTTCTCGTAATTTCTTCATGGTCCCAACTGAGACACTTTTCAGCTCTTCAATTCCAAGGTAATCTAGCCGCATTCCTTTGCCCGTTTGCCTTTCTCCTCTCTTCTCAATGGAAATACTCTCCCGATACACTCTCATGCGAAAATCACCACATGATGGAATTGTCTTGCAATGCTTGCATGTAAAACTTTGAAAAGGCATTCCAATGCTTGAGATACGAAGGCAATGTATAGGCCTAAAGCATCCATCTACTATGTACTCCATATCTCCATCATGCAAAGATGCTTTTGTATATGGCTCACAAAACCACTCTCGTCCCATCTTTAGATCTTGTAGGAGAGGTTTTATATCAACCTCACGACCACTAACATGAATTGTATGCTGCCATAATCCCCAACACAAGATAGTAAGATTGGATGAAGGCAAGCATGATGTACCTGTGGGGATAGAAGGCGCTTTTGAATGCTCTTTTGTTGATGTGAGAAAAGCACCCAAGGTTTGTTGGCGTGGATCTTTGTCAAAATGCTTTTTAGGTCGCCCACAAGATCCAGTCAAGAGTGAATAAGACTGATGTGGTGTGGTCTTGCTCCATGCAATGGTGTGAGACTTTCCATTAATATGTTCCAT
This sequence comes from Cibotium barometz, assembly GCF_041138505.1. Lineage (NCBI taxonomy): Eukaryota > Viridiplantae > Streptophyta > Polypodiopsida > Cyatheales > Cibotiaceae > Cibotium > Cibotium barometz. Next base: position 28,268,387 of record NC_141090.1, read on the forward strand.
TAGAATTGTTGGCAAATCTGAACCACGCATTAGGAAGTGAATGGGGTCTTCTTGGGCCCTTTAATTTGCCCAAGCCTAATCAAGGTAATTAAGGAATAGCCAAATGGGGGGTTGCCATGTGGACTAAAATGTTGGGTTTGTAAGAGAGCTGTAAGAGTGGTTAAAGGGTGCACTTTTTTCCCCAAAAAGGGGGGAGGCAATTTTACAATTTTCGGACCTCCATAACTTCTACATACAAGCTCCGATTTGAGCGGAGATTATAGATCCGTGATCTACACATCAAGAGCTTTCCATAGATATGTTACATGATATGGTTTTGTCTGCTAGATTTTAAATTCCATTTTTCCTCCAAAATTCAAATTCGAATAAAGTAGCCGTTTTGAAGCTTCTAATTAGAAAACGTTTCTTCTTAACAGAAAAGGTTTGACTCCTTAAACTGCCAAATAAAAGGGCCCAAGAAGCCTTCCATTGAGGTCCTAATGAGGACATAAGTGCAGCCACTTCCCATCATACTTACACACCACTCTGACAGTGCTTCTATCTTTGTAATCATGCAAGGTGGCTTCAACCAACTGAAAATCAGCCCCTACATGAAGAAACTAGATGTTGAGAGAAGAAAAGAAAAGAAAAATCAGCTGAAAATTAACACTAAAAAGAACAAGCAAAAATCCTTTAAAAAAAACCAATACAAGGGGCTGAAATTAGTGTCTTGCATGAGCTTAACAAAGGTGTTACATAAAGAAGATAATAGTTTGGTTGTAAAGAATTAAGAAATAAGTTGATGCTTACCTTCAAACACCATATTGGGGAATATGGGAATTTCCCATAAGTTTGGGACATGTGGTCAAATCTTTGGATTAATCATAACTTGAACACCGTTACTCCAAATTGAGCGCTCTATAGCTCACTAGATTCCATTTTCCAAGCGCTTTCCAACAATAGGTCACATGATATGGTTTTGAAAAACTTATAGGCATGTTATCCATGTCCCACCTTTTTAGCATTCAAAAAATGGGAGTTGGGAAATTCCCAAACTCACGAATATAGTGTTTTCATGAGTGTTATTAAAATTATTCATCTCCTCGATAGCCGCCAAAATTGCCACCGCATCATCACAATCATCTTCTTTGTCCTTTGTACTACTTCCTTGAGTGTCTATTGCATCGATCTTTAGCCCTTGATTGGAAAGGTACCATTTTGTATGGGATTGTCCTTGAAGAATTTGAAATCTTAAGAAGTTTGTTAAGCATGAGTATGCGGTCTGCTTGCCTCCAGCATTCCCGATCCATAAAAGCTTTTACATTCATCACACCAAATTCCAATCAAAGGCTTGTCATTGACATCTTTGGTTGTAAGCTGAAAATTGTCATCTCTAGGTGGATTTCTGTTCCTCAAATTCTTACGAGTCTTGTCACATTGGACCTCCCAAAGGTCAAGAGTTTCTTTTGGTAGTAAAGAACTCTTGAGCATGTTGACCTTGCTACCATGAACATTCTCACCCTCTTCCCTTGCATTCATGTCAGTAGCTTCTAAGGAAACATTTAAGCTTCTACAAATGCGCTTTGCGGGCCCGCCACCATCAGCCATGCTTAAACACCTCTTTATGCCAACACTTTTGTTGCTCTCCACTTGCCAACGCTCTTCTTGTGTGGCATTCAATGTGCACACTCCATCATCATCTTCATCTTCAATAACAAACTCAAAAGATTCACTTACAATGCCATCTTGCACAATCTCTCTGCGTATGGCACTAAAGGTATAATCTCCCATCACTCTAACATAACCCAACAACTTCTTTTCACTATCCCCATGGTCAAACACCTTAATGCGAGCCTTGGATGCCATGAATGATCGATCCTACATTCAAAAGAACCATAAAAGAGAAAATATCAAACATAATGAGGGATGCCAATAAATAGTTTAATGGGCATAAAATATCTACAAGGTCTCTATTTATTGAAAAAATATGAAAGAAAAATTAAAAGAAATTTCTTCTCTCTTGCAATAGGACCACACTCATTTTCTTTGATTTCAACCATAAAGCTTGAGAGAGCTTGCAAAAAATAAGGCAAATCTACTTTACTTGAGAGCTACATAAAATTCTATTGGAAAAAAATGCATGAGGATTACTACTAGATTGAATTCTTAGTATTCTAAAACACTATAGAAATCCTTCTCTATAAATTTATATAATCCTTCTCTATTAGTTTATATGAAAGAAAAAATCATGAACTCTAAAGCACACTCACCTTCTCTTTGAGTTGTAAAATTTGTAGATAATAAACTTCTTCTTTGCTTGTAGCCGTAAATATTGCAAATAAGAAGCAATAATTAGAGAATATTTGCCCTGCACAACAAGAGAACTAGCTATTTAGGAAGAAACTTTTCACTGCATATAAAAATTAGTTTTAAAAGAAAACGTTAATACACTTTATGTTTAGGAAAATCAAGTGAGGGAGTAAAATTTATAGAAGAAGTGCATAGTGATTCATTCAATCACTTCATTGTAAAGGTTTATTGATTGAAGAAGAGATTTGGGAACTTCTTTCACCTTTGAAAGGAAGAATAAGAGGAAAGAAATCAGCCCATTAGTAGAAGAAGAAAGCAATCTTCCTATTATCCAGCAAGAATGAAAATCTCAACCCATAGAAACTCTTTGAGATAACCCACAAGCAGCCCATTAGTAGCAATATGCCCATTGTCCTCCTGCAAGAATCAAAATCCTCTTTAAGCTAACCCACAAGCCATTAGAGTGAAGAGTGAACCCACAGTAGAATAGATTATACAAGGGGATTTGAAAAAAATCAGAGCACAAAGATAGAGAAAGGGGGAAGCGGCGTCCAAAAGGAAGGAGGGAGTAGTAAAGAGAGAGCATTATTACGTGAGATGTTTCTTTATTGCTTCTCTCTTTTACAGCAACTAATTTAAAACACTTCACTTCAAATTTAAAAAACGTTGAATAGAGTGTGGAGCAAAAAAAGAGTGGAGCAAAAACGTTAAATAGAGTGTGGAGCAAAAAAAGAACTTTAAAGTGTGGGGCCAAAAAACACTACTAGATTTGAACCCTCTACCTAGACCCCAACAAAATTATGTTATACCACTAGAATAGTACCCTACTTCTGAAGTTTCATGAATAAAAACACTCCTTATTTTATTTTTTCCAGGCACAATTGTAATACCCCTCCTTTCTTTTTAAAACTGTAAGCGAGATTTATATTAAAACCCATCCTTTTGAACGCACGTGCTACACCTACAGGTCTATAAGGTGGAGGCCCCGGGAATCGACTTACAATCTGGATATCAACAGATACGAATCGCTGAAGACAACATTGACAAAATGGCATTTTGCACAAGGTATGGAAGCTAACGAATGGCTGGTGTTGCCGTTTGGGCTAACCAATGCCCCAGCCACCTTTTGCACGATGATGAATGATATCTTTAAAGATTATCTAGATGAGTTTTTGATCATATATATAGATGATCTGCTCATATACAGCAAGACTTTGAGTGAGCATAAAGAACACGCTACAGCCCATCCAAATAGAAGCTCAAACCACCAGCACACGCTGTTGTTCCACGCGATTTAGTAGGCATCATTTTTCTAGAGAAAATCTGAGATTTCTGCTTCATCAAATGCAATGGCTCTAATTCCTCTTGGCCCTAGGGGTTTCAAGGATTATCTACATGCTGGTGAAGACAGAATTTGATTTGATCAAGTCTACAGTGAGATCCAAGCTCTTCATCAAATCTGTAGGTGACTTTGGTAAAACAGAGATTAAGCATTCAATGTTTGGTCAAATCTTGTGTTTCTTGGCTTAATCCTCTACTAGACTAATTGCTATTGATGGCCTTGAAAGGATTTGAGCTCATTTGAACTATAAGTCCTCAAATCTAGACTCCCCACATACTCTGTTTTTTGCACACAAAATAGAGGATTAATTTTCTAGTCAGTGGTGATAAATCAATGCTAATCATAGTATTTTGGTGCAGTTGTGGGTTCAAATTAACTATTAGGTATCTGATACAGATTCTTATAACTTCAGATTGCAATTCAAAGATGGTTTGATACTCCACACCATTTGAGTTGGCCACCGGTAAAGAGGTCATTACACCTCTCGCCATTGCCACAGGAGATGTGCATGCCGAAGATGCAAATGCAGAGGAATTTTAGCAGAAATGGTAGAAGAGAATGCGGGTTGCACAGCAGAATCTAGAACAAAGCAAAGTCAAATATGTTAAAAATGCCAACAAGAAGAGACGTGATGATGAATTTCGTGAGGGAGACTTGGTCTTGGTTAGTGCCCAAAACATTGCACTACCTGCCAACCTCACACCAAAATTCAATCATCGCTTCTATGGCCCGTACAAAGTGCTCAAATCTTACAATGGAGTCACCTACAAAATAGATCTGCCTGCAAACAGTACACATACATAATGCATTTCATATAAGCCTAATCAAGAGGTTTGTCCCCCATACCAGGTTTGGTTGCCATGTACCGATGCTTGCAGATGGTGCAACACCCGCCGCTACGCCTTTTGAACCAGAACTAATATTGAAATCATGATTCCGGCGGGGAACGCCACAATTCTAAGTGAAATGGAAACATCGCCCCATGACAGATTGCACATGGGTGCTAGAAGGGAAAATGATTCAAATGGCACATCCGTTGGTTCTACAATTTTACAACATAGTGCCCGTTGAGGATGATGTACACCTAGAATAATGGCTTGAAAGGGACTTGAAGCTCTTCAAAAGGGGGGTGTATGTGAGGCGTGGGATTTTTGGGATTTCTATCCGGCCTCACATGGTGCTCTCGAGGTATGCTTGGACGCCTCGAATTCTTTGCATCTATATGGGAGTACCTTGAGGTGGAGTAATGTGGCCTAGCCCGACCTCTCCTACCTTCGTTTAGATACAAGACGACTTGTGGGCAAGGGATCCCGCACCTCGGATACCTGCAAGTCATTTTTTCTCATCACTCTTGTGATCCCATTGTAATCTCATGGCGTGTCGGCATTTTGTCAATACAAGTTTTGGGTTGGAAGCCTGCATTTGGGTGACACCGTTTTCCATTGCCATTTGTACGTTTTGGTCATAACTCCTTCATACGAAGTCTGATTTCAAAGTTCTATTACTCAAAATGACCGGCTTGTTGTCCTCTTCGAGAGGAGCTATAGGTCTTGGTGTGCAGCATTCAAGTACTCTCTGTTTTCACTTTTGTACTGGATTTTCTAGTCCCGAGCAGGAGCTCACGCCCAGAATGCGACCGGAGATCACCGCTCCGTGTGACAGTTTCCAATATTGTTTTTGCAACCGCATAAGTTCTAAGTGAGAACTTTTGATTTTTCCCTCCATCAAGTGACGAGTACATCCACCAAATCCTAGTGAACCTATTTTGCTTCTTGTGCAAGTCTTTCTTACTTTGGTCCACAGCTTGGTTCAGCTTCTCCTTGTTGGTGGGTTACATTGGAGGTGTTGCTCTTACTTTATTACTTGGTTGAACTTGCTTCTTTTTCTAGATCAACTTTGGTGCTTCCTTAGTACCTTATTTAGCTAGAGCCCTGTCCTATATGTGCTTATGGTACTCTTGTGTTATTCTGGAGGGAGTTGCGAAAATGGTTTTTGAATTTGTTTTTTGTACCCATACTGTTTTATTTCCTTGATATTAGCATTGTTTTTATAGTAAGTCCTTTTGGACCCACCGTTATTAAATGCTAGGTTGTGTGTGGGTTTGCGTGTGATATACAGCTTCCTGTCCCTGCCTGTCTTTTCTTATCTCTTGCTTGTAGCATGTCTATATTTCTTTTCTTTCCCATGAGGCTTTTTTGTATGTTTCATAGTATCCTTGTGCTTGAAGCTGGGCCTGGGAACCCATTTTTTTTGCCTGGAGACTTTTGCTGCCTTTGCTTTGATTCTCTTGAAGAGAGAAGACCTTAAAATGAGGATGCTTGTTCTGTTAGGAATTCTATTTTTTGTGGCATTGGAGATTCCATCTTGCAATGTCATTGCATGTTTCCCTTTATTCAATAGACTCCATAATGGCACGATGATGGTGTCTTTTCCATCATTGAGTTATACCTCTCATTTTTCCCATTGGATGTGGTAGTTGCTGGCACAAATCTATTTTCATCCAATAAACATTTCCTCTTCCATTGTCCCTATAGGCACAACAAACACATTCCCGACCAAGGGATTATTTCTAACAGAGATGTTTACATTCAAAAGTCCCATTGCATGTGTGACAGATGGATGCACACTTTGAATTTCAGCACTTGTTGTCTCTAGGGGGGTTTGTTAAAAGCTGCCCATGTCTCATAGGAAATCAAGGTATGACATGACCCCGTATCAATGAGTGTGATGCTTGTTGCACTGCCCCTCCTTTGTAGAGACATGTACACTAAGTCTTGCAAGTACAATATCCGAGTCATCCTTATGAAGAAAAGTCATCCTTATGTGAAAAAAAGTGAGTGAAGCCATATTTACGCGTATCATTCTCCCTTGGAGTATTTATTTTTCTTTGGCTTCCTCTTGAGCTTGTTTGATCTTTGCCTTGACTAGCTCTTTTTTTTTGTTTTAGAAGGTTCTGTTGTGTGAGCATTTCCTAGATCAAGGGTCCATAATATTTCTTGAGTTTACTCCCATTGATGGACCCTTCCATTTCTACCCCTTCAATAGTTTCAATGCGGATTGACCGTTGAGGGGTGATTTCGGACACTCTAAAAGGTCCTAAGCCTCTGTATTCTAGTTTCTTTTTATTGGTGCTTAGGTCCCCCATTTCCAGTTCTTTTTATTTCAAGTTATGGTCAAACTAGTGTTTCCTCCATAGTTTTTCGACCATAAGCCCATGCGAGGCAATCAATCGGGTTTCGTTGAGTTTTTCCAAGTCAAGTAACCTTTCGGCTAATGCATTTTCAGTGAGCCTTTCTTTTACGGTGATTCACAGGCTAGGAATAAAAACTCCATAGGAATTACTGCATCAGTGCCAAAATGTAGGCAAAAGGTATCCTGTTGCTACCTTATATAATGTACAATATGCTCATAGTGTTGCGTTCAGCTTGTGTTCCCAATCTATGCGGCTGGCTTCTAAAGTTTTAGTCAAGACAGCACACAAGATCTTGTTTGTGCTCTCTGCTTAACCATTTTCATTAGGGAAAATTTGGACTCAAAAAGGGACCTTGTAAGAGATCCCTTGGGATGGTGATGTGGACAAAGCAAGCCAATAAACCCACATATAATATTAGAGGGTACGTGCATCATTTTTGAGTTCTTTATTCCATTAACTGACATGTAGGGCATTTTTTAATTCAAAACAATGCCTCTGAAGTATAGTTTTTTATTCCCACTATGGTGCCTTATTTTATTGAAAAAAGACACCACTCTCTTCTCCAAAGAAAAATCGCAATTGAACATCAACGAAATTGCAGGGTGCAAATCATGACGTCGACATATGTAGAGGAAGTCATACAACAGAGCTGCAGGTGTTTCTTTAATCTCTTCGTCCACATCAAACTCGACTTGAACTTGCACCATGGCTGAATTCAAGGGTGTAGATAAGACATGGAAAATATTAGTTCAAGCAATGAATCAAGAGACAGTCGGTCTTAAACAACAAATCTCTGTGTGGTGTGAATGGATTCAAAATAAAGTGAGAGGAGATGCCAGAGGAATCCAGGTATTCCTCCTCGCGTTGTAGTGAATCTATTTTCCCTAATGCAAATAAAAGTGCAGCTTAGTCAAGGACCTCTTCTCGCGTTATGGTGAATCGATTCACCATAATGCGAGGAGGAATATTGTGCTTCCTATGGGACCTTCGCTCGTGTTATGGTGAATTGATTCACCGCAACATGATGACTTTTTCATCCTTTGGCACCACCTCTTACGTTATGGTGAATTACAAATAAAGATACTTCTAAAGTACCCATACTGAGAGAGGAGGTGTCAAACGAATTAAAATAGTCTTCTTCGCAGTCAATTCACCATAAGGCGAGAAATCATAGGTTTTCAATTCACCTTAACGCGATGAAAAGACAAAGCAAGGAGTTCTGCACGAATGAAACCAAAAGAAGGAAGCACAAAAGAGATAAAAATACCAGGAAAATGAATTGTATACAAACGTCGCGGGAGATGGAGATGAAGGAGTTTGTCGTTATCTTTGATGGAGATGAAGGAGGTTGGAGGTTTGTCTTTGACGTTTGATACAAGAGGATGAAGGAGGATGATTGATGAAGGAGGGTTGGAGGAGATAGTCAGTCATTGATGGAGATGAAGGCCGTTGGTGGGGAGATAAATGAGAATACAAACTCCAAGAGAGGCAATAAATGAGATGGGTATCCTAGAGAAGCAATTAAAAACCGTTTTTAATGCTATGCGACATGTCAACATCGCGTTTTCACCCGCCATTCCATGAATGCCACGTGGCAGTCCGCCATATATCTAGCACGTGTACAAGCTATAAAGTTTAATCAAAGCCCTTTTTAATGCTATGCGACACGTCAGCGCCGTTTAGTTGCCCTGGCAGCCCGTCAGCACGTGTGTTCGCTCTAAAGACTAATCAAAGCCATTAATCATGCCACCTTTTTGTCCTCTTATCGATTTTGCCTTGTCCATCCTCCTGCTTGCCTCCAGGTGACTTCCGACTACCGCCACAGTACTGAACCAATATTCCACCTCCTGCACGATAGTCTCAATCCATTCTCACGCAAGAAATGTAAGTTTTTGTATATTACTTGATTGTTTTGTAAGTTTCTTGTATATTGCTTATTTGTTTTGTTTTTTCTTCAACTGTTTGCCCTCTACCATTGTTTTTTCTTCGACTGTTTGCCTTCTGCCATGGTGATTTGATTCACCTTAAAGCACACGACGGGCCATTAGAATCTCAATACGCTCCATGTCTTATGGTGAATCGAATCACCAAAATGCAAGATGGAATGGTAAGAGATTCGAGATAATCCTCCTCCCGTTGTAGTAAATCGATTCACTATAACGTGAGGAGGATTGTTTTGCTTTGACTGGCCCTTAGTCTTGCATTATGGTGAATCGATTCACTATAACGCAAGACCAAAGGGCAAAGGATTCACGATAATCCACCTCTTATTGGTGTCAATTAATTCACCTCCTACACGACAGTCTCCATCCATTCCCACTCATAGAATGTGATGGAAGTGTATTACTTGATTGTTTTGTGCGTTTCTTGTATATTCCTTGATTGTTTTGTTTTTCCTTCGATTGTTTGCCCTCGGCCATTGTTTTCTCTTTGACTATTTGCCCTCTGCCATGATGATTCGATTCACCGTAAAGTAGACGACAAGTCATTAGAATCTCAATACGGCTTTATGTGTTATTGTGAATCGAATCACCAAAATGCAAGACGGAATGGTAAGAGATTCGCGAGCATCCTCCTCCCGTTGTAGTAAATTGATTCACTATAACGCGAGGAGGATTATTTTGCTTTGACTGGCTCTTAGTCTCGCGTTATGGTGAATCAAATCACTATAACGCAAGATCAAAGCTCAAAGGATGCACAATAATCCGCCTCTTATTGGTGTCAATTATGTTGGCTATATATAGAATGTCTCTATATATAGCCCTAGGATCTCCTCTATATATACTCATCTATTGTGTGTATTCCACACACTTTGGGGATTCAATATTGTGTCTCGTGTGCTTCTCTCTCATCTCTCTCATGCTATCGCCTCCATCCAACATGGTATCAGAGCTATGGTTCTACGTGAACCTAGAGATCTCCACAGGTCAAAGTTTATCCGTCTCCATACAAAGGAACTCTGTGTTTCTGGTTTGAAGAAATAAAAAGCAAGGTGAGGATAGAGAGCAGCCTGCGCAACAGCAACAATAGCCTAAAACGGAAATCTTGAGCACGTAGCTTCGTCCGCGTACGTCGAAGCTAGGGTTTCGTCTATAGGCTGATCTCCCAGAACTGTTTGGCTATGGTGGACTACTGGCGCTACTCTAACATGATGGCTCCTGGACAAATCCATGCGAAACGCCCGAGAAGCGGATTATGATGAGCTCCCTTTACCTGGAGCAGCCAGTTATGGTCGTGGAGAGGTTCGTTATGATGAACGAGATGGGCGCATGCCATGGAGAGATCCGGAACCCCTCGATTTCGGTACCGACTACAAAGTGGCATATGCTTCAGGTGGTATGACTGGTGCAGATGTATTGGGTCTCTCTGGCGGCCCTCTCATGGGCATGAGTGTACTGGGGGGTGCAGGGGTTGGTAACATGGGTGTGTCTGGTCTGGAGGATCCTAGCATGATGGGACAGGGTGGCAGGTTGCTGGGTCTGGATACCAGCATGATGAAGGGTGTCAATGTTGGTGTAAATGGAGGGAGATCTGATTACCTTCCAAGGCAAGATAGTCAAGGAGCACGATTAAGGGGCCCTGGTCTTCTGCCACCAGATGCTCCACCAGATGCAACACCTTCCTTATTTATTGAAGGGCTTCCATCTGACTGCTCTCGCAGGGAAGCAGCTCATGTTTTTTGCCCTTTCCTTGGGTTTAAGGAAGTTCACCTTGTGCACAAAGAGTCAAGGCGGGTGAGTAGGCTTTCAATGAAGATAGTATAGTGTTGACACCTGTGCATTATTGGCATCATGTGCTCACTTTAGTTTATAGATTTTTAATTGTTTCTGTTCTCACTCTGGCATCGCTCTCTGTAGCTGGGAGGAGATACATTTGTCTTGTGCTTTGTAGAATTTACAGATTCGAGATGTGCTGCTATTGCATTGGAGGCTTTGCAAGGTATGCATCAGAATCCCTCTTGGAAATTGATGAGCTGGGTGATGATTACACAAATGAATGATGTTAGAAGCCTAAAGTGTAGCCCTGTGAGGCTCACAATGCAGGCTGTTAAGGGTAAACATGCTTGGAGCTAGGGTGAGAATAAACATTGAACTCTGTCTTCAGGCTTTGATCCTAAGAGTTTACTTGACATCAGAATGGTCTATGAGTGGCAAGCTAGTAGGGTATGAAACACATGAATAGCGTGTTCTGAACGAGTTCGGAATGTTTTGATGCTTTCCAAGGATGCTTCTATTGGTGTACAGAATGGTCGATGAGCGGCAAGATAAGTGCAGGTGTTGTAAGAGCCTCTTTGATAGGTATGATTCTCATATTAAATCCTCAAGAAAAGGTATGTCAATTGTTTCTTCTCGCGGCAAGATAAGTGCAGGTGTTGTAAGAGCCTCTTTGATAGGTATGATTCTCATATTAAATCCTCAAGAAAAGGTATGTCAATTGTTTCTTCTCGTGCGTGGAGGATACTCAAATCTCATTTTTCAGATGAGGAGCTGATAGGTATGATTCTCATATTAAATCCTCTATTAAATCCTCAAGAAAAGGTATGTCAATTGTTTCTTCTCGTGCGTGGAGGATACTCAAATCTCACTTTTCAGATGAGGAGCTGATAGGTATGATTCTCATATTAAATCCTCAAGAAAAGGTATGTCAATTGTTTCTCCCATATTGATTGTGATGCTTTTAAATGCATCTTGTTTCTTTCATATTGATGGAATGTGCATCCATTGACTTGGTTACATGTTTCTGATGTTGGTTGACTATGTTTCCATGGATCGTTGTTCCATGTTTTGTTGTTGTTGGTCATTCCAAGCTACATGTTTCGTTGATGTTGGTTCACTTGGCTAATCTATATTGGTTGATTGTGTTTCCATGGATTTTATCCATGATGCCGTGGTGTTGTTCCGTGGTGATGGTTACACATTTCATCGATATTAGTTGACTATGTTCCCATGGAAAAGATATTGGTTGACTATGTTCCCATGGAAAAGATATTTGTTGACTATGTTCCCATGGAAAAGATCCATGATGCGGTGGTGTTGTTCTGTGATGATGATTACATGTTTCGTCGATGATGGTTGACTACGTTTCCATGGATTGTATCCATGATGTTGTGGTGTTGTTCTGTGATGATTTTTCAAACATACATATATGGATGCTTTTTCGTCAAAATGTCCATGATGCCATGGTGTTGTTCCATGATGATGGTTACATGTTTCATCGATGATGGTTGACTACGTTTCCATGGATTGTATCCATGATGCCGTGGTGTTGTTCTGTGATGATGGTTACATGTTTCGTCGATGATGGTTGACTATGTTTCCATGGTGATGGTTACATGTTTCGTTGATGTTGGTCATTCCAAGCTACATGTTTCGTTGATGTTGGTTCACTTGGCTGATCTATATTGGTTGATTGTGTTTCGTTGATGTTGGTTCACTTGGCTAATCTATATTCGTTGATGTTGGTCATTCCAAGCTACATGTTTCATTGATATTGGTTCACTTGGCTAATCTATATTGGTTGATTGTTGTTCCATAGTGATGGTTACATGTTTCATCGATGATGGTTGACTATGATTCCATGGATCGTTGTTCCATGGTGATGGTTACATGTTTCGTTGATGTTGGTCATTCCAAGCTACATGTTTCGTTGATGTTGGTTCACTTGGCTAATCTATATTGGTTGATTGTGTTTCCAAGGATTGTATCCATGATGCCATGGTGTTGTTCCATGATGATGGTTACATGTTTCGTCGATGATGGTTGACTACGTTTCCATGGATCGTTGTTCCATGGTGACGTGGTCATTGGATGCACCGTGCCTTGGCTTTGGCTCATGAGATTGACTAGGTTTATTTAAGTCTATCAATGTCTTTTGTGGTCGACAATGCAACCATGCAGGTCTAAATGGCTATAATGGTGGTCAAGTCTTGGAATTCAATCTATGGCAACTAACAAGAAATTCCGTCGAGCATATTTCCCGAGAGGTTTGATTTCTCGTCCCATCATCTTATGAGGTTTACTATCCTGATTGTGAATGTCACTCGTTTGATTTCTCGGCCTATCATGTTATCCTGGCTACATGCTGCCTGCGGATGTCAAAGGTTTGATTTCTCATTCCGTCATCTTATGAGGTTTATGTTCACATCATGTTATCCTGGCTACATGCTGCCTGCGGATGTCAAAGGTTTGATTTCTCATTCCATCATCTTATGAGGTTTATGTTCACTCATGATATCCTGGCTACATGCTGCCTGCGGATGTCAAAGGTTTGATTTCTCGTTCCGTCATCTTATGAGGTTTACTATCCTGATTGTGAATGTCACTCGTTTGATTTCTCGGCCTATCATCTTATGAGGTTTACTTTCAAGTACGTCATGTCAGAGGTTCTCTTTTTCATCATGTCTGGTCATCCTACCTATGGTGGACGTCAAAGGTTTGATTTCTCGTCCTGTCATCTTATGAGGTTTACTTTCAAGTCATGTCATCCTGGAGGTTTGATCCAAGTTATAGTTGTCTCATTATCTTGACTCATAATATTGGAGGTTTGATCTTATGTCATAGATTTTTCCCATGGCAAAGATATGATTCTAGCTTTCCATGATATCCTTACTAACTAGAATGAGTGTCATTTTCTATTTTATTGTTTATTGACAGGTCAATCTTCCAAGTCAACTTCTCCAAGTAACCTGATTCTCTTACCAAATCTAGTTCATTTGCCATTGATCGGATGATCTTCCACAAGTTGACATTGCCATGCATGTCATTCCTAAGCAACCATATAATAGATACCTTTGTGTCTATTTCTTTGTGTACATCTTTTCGTGTACATCTCATATTTCTATAACAAAATTATGGTTTTCCATTTGTTATGGAGACTTCTTCCATATTACAGGGTTTATGGATCAGGATTGTATTTGGATATTGTTGAGCTTCAATATAGAGAAGAGACTACAAAAATATTATTTGGCATCGTCACGAAGGTAGACCCAACCTACATGAATGGATCAAGACAACATCAAGATGGATGACGATGACTCCTTCAAAGCCTTTATGGCTATTGTACACATATAAGAGTGATGAAGTATATATGGGAGTGATGTAGCTCCTTCATGGCTATTCTATATATGGGAGTGATGTAGCTCCTTCATGGATATTGTGTATATGGGAGTGATGTAGCTCCTTCATGGATATTGTGTATATGGGAGTGATGTAGCTCCTTCGCAGCCTTCATGGCTATTGTATAGATGGGAGTGATGTAGCTCCTTTGAATAATACTTTGTAACTATAAAATAATTTAATATAGCGGTAGGTGTATATAGAGCTGTGGGTTTTTCCCTTGAGCCCCCAAGGGTTTTTTCATCCACAGTTAGAGACCCTTCTTTGAGCGGGGGTGTTGGCTATATATAGAATGTCTCTATATATAGCCCTAGGATCTCCTCTATATATACTCATCTATTGTGTGTATTCCACACACTTTGGGGATTCAATATTGTGTCTCGTGTGCTTCTCTCTCATCTCTCTCATGCTATCGCCTCCATCTCCAACAAATTAATTCACCATAATGCGAGGAGGATTATTGTGTTTCTGTGGGCCTTCATCTCGCGTTATGGTGAATGGATTCACCATAACGCGAGGAAGTGCATATTGCTTTCTTGGCCACCCTCTCTCGCTTTATGGTGAATTGTTAATCGTGTACTACTAAATAGCTAAGTTTTCTGCTCTTTCTTGCGTTTTCAGATGGCTCGTGTAAGGCATACAGCTAGACCCATTGACAATGCAGCTCCCTCATCTACTGGGAAGAAGATGGCGCTCTAAAAGCCTCAAGATCGAGGAAATCAAGTAGTCCTTCCCGATTATCCAAAATGCAGCCTAGAATAAGGCGTTTTGCAGAGCATTCGTCAGCTCTGTGAGAAATCACAAAGTTTATGAAGCACCCGATAGCTGCTATTCCAAGATTGCCTTTCCAGAGGCTTGCCAGGAGAATTTGTGAGCAAAATGGAATTTTGTTTAGGTGGAAGGCATCGGCCCTGTTTTGCTTGCAGGAGGCCACAAAAGATTGGATGATCGAATTTTTTTTGGATAGTTACGTTCTTGCTGCCCATGCACACAGGGTGACAGTGATGAACAAAGATTTTTTCAGCCTAGTAGCCCTTCGTTTCAGATACAATAAGTTACTTAGACCAGTTTCGTTTACTGATGAATGAATGTTACAAATTTTGGATGTCCGTCCTGTACAAAAAGTGAGAATTGAAGAGGTGAGGTTACTGATGAACGAATGTTACAAATTTTGGATGTCTGTCCTGTACAAAAAGTGAGAATTGAAGAGGTGACTGAGGGAGGTCCGGATCATGAACATCAGACTCGGGCAAATTTAATGACAAGCGCTCAAAGGGAACATCAAGCTGCAATGCTTGCATTGCAAACAAAAAGGAAAAATGTTCGCGCACTCCACGCCATGAATCGGGAGGCGCTGCAATTTTTGTTGCCGGAGTTCTATGTACCCTTTAATATTAGAGGGCATAGATGTTATTTCCCGATTCATGCTGAGAAAATCAACGTTTTGTTTGATTCTAAAACTGAAGTCAACGACAAAGTGCTCAGATGTGTTTTAAGGTATACTCTTTTCTCTGTCCTCCCACAATTTTTCATTCTTGGCTCTTAAAGTTTATGCCTCACTCTTGATATGTTTCCTTGTGAAGTTTTGTTATTTCGCAATTTCCCGAGGATGTACAGCAACGAGTGTTCCAGATTGATTCACTGGTCTCAACACTATTGCTAGTAAAGTGAGTTCTGTACCTCGATGTGCTGAACTGGTTTCGGGAGGTCCAGCTGGACGATGCTCGAGTTTTTTTTTGGGCATATCATGAAAAGTGAGTTTGTCTCTCTATCTCTCTTGCATGATGTTTATACGAATCACCTTACACGAGTTATATAGTGCTTCCTTTGGATTGAAACTAATAGAAATCTATTTGGATGTGATGCAGTTTCCATTGGAGTCTTGTACTAGTCGACGTGCAAGACAATGTCATTTACCTTGCAAATTCGACATCTGGTGTCCATGGCAATGTTTTGCTGTAAGTAAAAATCATTAAGATAGATATTATTGTTTGAGTTAGAAGTCCGGATTGATCAGGATAATGATTGGTCTTTGTTTACAGTGGTGTCAGGAAACTAATGGCAGCTTACAAGAGCCTGAGCATGGACATCGACACCCTGGATCGATCGACCATCCGAAGGGTTAGTGTCTCCAAACAAGAAGATGGTTACAGCTGTGGGTGGAGGGTTGCACTTTTGCTGCTACGGAGCATTTTTCAGCTCTATACAAAGGATGTAAGCATTTTTTAGCTCCCATATGCATGCGTACTCTTGTTTATCTTCTTGTATATTGTCATGTTGATCTTATTTATGCCTTGATAAATTGTGATGGCAGTTTCCATCAATGTCTCGCTACATGGACCTAGACGTCCAAACGTTTAGGGAGGAAACGATTGCGAAATTGATCGAGGTCGCTGAAGTTATGCCTCCAGATGGCCCAGTGGACTTTATCCTGCCCAATCCATGAGGGGGGATAGGCCCCCCTGAGCCTCTTACATGGGCTCCGTACTTGGGAGAAGAGCCGTGGCTCCATCCTGAAGCCGATACCTATGGGTTCCAGTAATAAATAGTTTTTTCCTTCTTCCAACAAATGTACGTTTGTAAATATGCAGCTATACATGTACATTTATATTTTTTACACATATTTAGTGTTGTTGGAGAGAGAACATCAATTGTAAATGCACTTTTAATTTGAAAATCAGAGGATCAAATTTGCTATTGTGTTCCTTCACTGCTTGTTTTCTTACTTTAAACCTTTTTTGTGTACATAAAAATTCAATTGGAAAATTTTTGCCTTCATTACATTATTTTAAACAATAAAGCATTACAAAAGCAATGTTCTGAATAGATAAGTTTATTGCATATGGAAAATACATTGTCACCGTATACATGGTCACATCATATATCTTCTAGTGCCTCCGATTCATGTGGGGCTGCAACATCTTTACAAATGATCTGATGCTCTCTTCTTTTACTTAGCTTCCGACCATCGAGCTTGAAGCAAAATTGATCTGGAGAGCTACTTCTAATTCCTTCCTAACATATTCGAGAGTCCAATTCTCTTTTACTTCCAATGTCAAAGATGGGTGACCCTGTCAAATCATAACTATATCTATCAAGCAAGAGTGGCTGCCATCTCTTGTATCTTGTTCCTTGCATTCCCAGTTGTTGTGTTGATCCATCGCCACCTTCTATAAGTAAATGACATGCAGAGATGTTGCCTGGCAATATAGTATCTGATTCCAAAATATCATTAGGATAATTTTTCGAGTATAATCAAATAAGCGTTGTAACTGTTTCACAAAAATACATTTGAATGTCATAACACTCACCGAAATGCAATGTCACAGGTGTTCAATCGACATTCAATCAAATCATCTCCCTTTGATGATTTCACTCTCCAACCTTTGTCAAACAAATGATCAAGCCAGGCTTCATCTATATCTTTGCACACAAAAGTTGTTCTATTTTTTCTCAATTGTTAAAATCAAAAAATAAATGAACAAAGCATGCAATTGGAACAAACAAACTTAAGTGGACATTTCTTGCACCAATGCTAGGCTTCATAGCACATTTAATATCATTAAACATTTTGGTCCTGTATGACTCTATCACTTCTGTGTCAAGCAATGGCCACTCAGGACTATCAAGTGCGGGCAAAAACGGAATACGTTCCAACTTTCCATGTCGACTCGATTGAGTGGGCAAGGTATAAAATGAGTCATAGAAATATGTTCTACTTCTTGCGAGATCACTTGGTGCACGACCTTCATATTGAAGTTCCCCCACCTCACCATGTACGACATTCAAGAATCCCATCAAGCATTGTGCAGACTCCCACTCCTGAAGATTGGATGGGTACAAATCTGTGCAAGGCAGAAAAATGTATATCAATCACCTTATTTGCAACATTGAAATACAAAACACAAGCACTTACAATGTGGTCTGTGTCTTGGAAGTCCTTCCAATGGTCCCACGTTGATCTCTTTTTGCATGAATACATGCTGGATCAACACTTCTTTGACAGTTTTCCCTCCTAGTGCCATCTTAAAGTCAAGGATCCTTCCTTTCCAATGTTTGGCCAAGTCTTCAGATGCCTTTCCCTTCACTCGGTAGTGGCCTCGTTTTCCTGGCTGCATAGTGACCCAAGAGTACTTCCTATATACTTGGGGAATCAATTCTTCGTTCTTGTCTTTTATGTTATACAACACAACATATGAGATACTGCTCCTTGCTCGTTTCAGTCCACTTTCAGGTGCCATGATAGATTAACAGACGTATGAGAAAGAAGAAGTAGCAGAAAGTGGATGACTGAGCTAATCGCTTTTGTGGATCAAGGAGGGAAGAAGAAATGAGGGACGGTGTGTTCTTTTGGGCGCCAAAGATGTTTCGAGATTCAAAAGTGGAACCAAGTTGAGGGAATAACCAGGAGAATGTGTATCTATCTATTCCAAGCATTCAAGCTTAATTAGTTCTAGGGGTGGTGAAAAGAATTTTTTAGTGCTCCACATCTAACACAGGAATGTGGAAAACATTCTTTTAGGTGCTGACAAAAAAACGGTTTTAAATATTTTAAGACAAGGTGATGGTTTTTTTTAATATTTCATGAAGATAAGAGTTTCTCCACATTTTGGGTGGGTTTGTACAGAGGTCCCACCACCGGTGAATATCGTTCGTAGATTACATGTCACTCAATCTATGTGTCTATTATTATATTACTGTTGAAACAACCCTCTTTTGAGTCCAAAATTTTCCTAATGCTTGTGGGTAATAAGGTCATGATTTGCGGTGTACTACAAGGAATCATGTAAGTAAGTGTTCAATCACCTTATTGATGAAATGTGAACCCGAGTTCACTGACTACTTCAAGTGGGTAGCCAAATCTGAAAATGATTTGTTCATATAGAAACTTGGCCGTAGATCGAGCATCAGCTCATTTAGAGACTTTCGCCCCCTCCCACTTAGTGAAATATTATGTGGCCACGATCACATAATGTGTTTGGGGGACGGATGCACTCTTAGGCTAATGGGTCCAACAAAATCAATACCCCATTTTTCAACGCACAATCACAAGGGTGTGTGGCATCCTTTCCTTTTGTTGTGTGGAATAGAAAATTGTTGGAACTCCTTGAATCTCTTTACAAAATCTATGGCATCCCCGAATAATGTAAGGCACCACAATCGTGCTTGGAGAACCTTGTGAGCTGTAACTTCTCCCACAAAATGGCCTCTGGGTATTCCTGCATGTGCTTCTAAGAGAGTGACAAACTCAACTTATCGCACACATCTCTCCTGAGGATATCATTCTTGCCTATCTTATATAATTCTCCATCAATAAATTGATAAGGTGTGGCTAGCTTAATAAGCTGACACATTTTATCTTTGTTCAAAGGTCGATCTTATGGAAAACCATGAGCTAGATAGTCAAATATTTCCTCACTCCACTTAGGTACCGCATCAAGTTTGAACAGACAAGCATCTGGAAGATCATCATCAATGCATGTTGTTGGTTCTCTGTTAGGAATTCTAGACATATGGTCCACCAAAACATGTTAGGTTCCTTTTCTAACCATGACCATAAAATCGAATTCTAGGAGTAGAAGCAACCATCGTGTGATTCTTCCTATGGTTCAAGGCTTGTTCACCAAATATAACAGGGCCTAATGGTCCACAAAGAATATAAATTTGTTGGCCAATAGGTTATGTTTGTATTTCTTCACAGCATAAACCATGGCCCTTCCTTCACGCTCCATGGTGGTGTAGTTTATCTCTGCATCATTCAATTGTGACGACTAGCAAAACAAATTGGGTAATCCAATTTGAATTCCCCAGAGTTGCACCAATCCACATCCTATAGAGCGATGTTTGATGCATAAATGTACACATGGAATACAAGATCCCAGTTGGGTGGTCTCAAGATTGGTGCACAAGCCAGTGCATTCTTCAACTTGTGATAGGCCTCTTGGCATTCCTCGCAGTCCATTCAAAGGCAGTGAGTAGTTTATACAATGGCCTGGCAATTTCAGCATAGAATATGATGAAGCATCGAGATAATACCCAACATGGCCCATAAACCATTGTACACCTTTGTAGTTAGTTGGTGGGGCTAATTCCAAGATCAATTTTACCTTGCTCTCATCAGTGGAAATGCCATTTTTAGACACAATGTGCCCTAAGATTACACTGTGCTTAACCTAGAATTGAGACTTTAAAGGGTTTAGGGATATACGATATAATTGACATCTCTCAAACACCTTCCTTAATAAGCAAGCAAAGTGCTCAGTCCAGCATGAGTGTGTACATAGATCATCAATGAATACCTCCAACCACTTTTGCAAGTAGTGCTTGAAGGCAGTGCACATCAGCCGTTTTTGGAAAGTTGGTGAGGCCAAAAGACATAATCTTATAAGCATATGTCTCCTACATTGTATTAAAGGCTATCTTGTGCTGGTCTTCTAGTGCCATGGACACCTGATTATATCCTGAAAACTCGTCTAAGGAGCTATAGGCTTCTTCACCTGCTACCCTTTCTAATACATGTTCTATATATGGCACTGGGTAGTGGTCCTTCTTCCTAGTGGCTGCATTGACCTTTTGGAGTTCAACACAGACCCTTAATTTTTCTTTTTTTTTGTAAAATCATGATTGGTGAAAGCCAATCTATGTGCTCGATTTCATAGATAAAATCCACAAGCAATGAGTTTATCAATTTCTTCCTTTACAATTGTCGTATATTTTGGATTCATCTAATACAGTTCTCTCCTAGATGGTCTTGATCCTTCCATGATTGGGAAAGTGTGTTGGACCATGGTGGTACACCCTTCATTGGCATGATATGGGAAGTCTTTGATCAAATGATCGACACCACACTTCCCACATGAAAGTGTAGGCATCACATTGGTTTGAGCTGACCAGCATTAGCCACATTCTTAAGAGGACACTCCGCTACTCGATGAGGTCCATTATAATGAAAAAATTCTATGGGTCCCCTTCGCATAGTTGAGTTTATGTTTTTTCCTTTCCATTGTACTGTGGTTTGAAACACTAGTGCTGGCGTGTTGTTCCGTACGACATAATACTCTAGTGTGATCTCCATGGACTCCTCGTAGTAGTCATTATTGACTTCTATCTCGAGCATTATTTCTCCCTCATCCAAGGGCTCCTCAATCAACACTTGGTTGATTTTAGCCTCTAGTGGCTGTGGGGGTTGAACAGGTGTGGCAGAAAAGGTGACATGTCCTACATTCGAAACATCCCTCTAGGTAGGTAGGTATTTGGCTGCCCTGCAGCCACATTGGTTTGTATTGGTGGTACTTGCTGGGTATTGTGCTAAGGGCTGGACCCTCGGATACCTGACATAGCAATGTCGTCATGGTTTCCCAATCTCTAGGCAGTGTGATGACATACGATGCTCATATGATTTTGTCTGCAAATTGAGCACCAAATAAGTTCTCTCCAGGGGTAGAGATGAGCATTTCTTGATACTTCTCTCCCATCCTTGACTTTTAAATTCTCCAAGATGGCATTACAGAGTTCTTCAAATATAGTTCTTCCTCTCTCATGTTGCCAACTTGCTTGTTCTTGGTTCCTATTTCCTGATGACTGGAGACTCGCGATGTTGCCACTACTAAGGCTGCCTTGGCGTCTTCTGATGTTGCGACAACTCAAGCATATTGTCCTCATACTCAATTGCCAACTTACAGCAACAAGTATCTAGAGGTGCTGGTCAGACTAACACTAGATATTTGACATTTCGAGTGTCCAAAATCACACCTCAAGGGTTGGTTCGAATTGAAACTATTGAGGGTGTGCAAATGGAGGGTTACATCAATGGGAAGCAAGTTTAAAAAGTATTACGGACCACTGACCCAAGAGATGCTCATGCAAGAGTATCTACTAAATCAAAAGAAAGACCTAGCCGAGGGAAAAATAAACCAAACTTAATAAGAGGCCAAGGCAAGGGAAGCCAAGGTCAAACAGAGACTCGAGGAGAGAATATTACATATGAACATGGCTTCACTAACCCTCCTTGACATTGAGCCAGCACATCTCAGTGTGAAAGTCTCTATGACTAAAAGTCATGCAACACGCATTGTATTAATTGATATGGGATCAAGTCATAACCTGATCTCTTATGAAACATGGGAAGCTCTGGGCAAACCTCACCTTGAGGCCACCAATGTACAAGTACAAAGTGTGCATTTGTCAACTACCAAAGCTTCAGGATTCTTAAGTGTTAATATTTCCTTTAGAAATAATCCCTTGGTTAGGAAGGTGGTTGTTTTGCCTGTATGATCTATGGAGGAATAAATGATCCTTGGACAATCCTAGATTTGCACTAGTAATTGTAATGTCCAGTGGGAAAAGATGGCTGCACAACTCAATGAGGGCAAGGATATCATTACCGTGCCATTATGGAGGCCAAGCACAAATTAAGACCCTGATATCTCATGGTTAAGTACCTGCACTCTCATCACTTAACCCTCTCATGCGCTAACAAGTCTCACAAGCTAAGCCATCTCATGGCTTAACTGTTTCACAGGCCAAGCAACCTGCTATCTCACGACGAATTAAGACCCTGCTATCTCATGGGTAAGTACCCGCACTCTCATGGCTTAACCCTCTCACGCACTAACAAGTCTCACAGACTAAGCCATATCATGACTTAACCCAGTAAGGCTTAACTGTTTCATGGCCTAAGCAACCTGCTATCTCATGGACTAAAAACCTGCATCTTCATAGACTGGTGCACCTTCAGGTAGTTCTCCAAAGTATGCAATCCCTACTTTCTTACAAAGGTGCTAAGTCGTACAACAAATATTTCGGTTCCACAAAACATGCCAGAAGAATAGAAACAATAAACAACGTAGCTAGAGCCACTCATACTTACATCTAGAGAGATGCAAGAAGGGAAAGCATTGCTAAAAGACACAAAAGAGATTATGAAGGAATTGAAGAAGAGCAAAAGAAACAAAATAGATAAGAAGATGAGCGGGATCGTTCTAGGAGTCGCTGATGAATCCGAATGCCTAGAAGCCGAGCTGGCTCAAGACATCACCCCTTTCCAGCAAGTTGTGGAGCACTAAGAAACACGAGGGATTTTCCTTTTAGAAATACCCGTATGCATAGCCTATGAAGAATCTCATCAAAAACCTCCTCCTAGCCCTAGCTCATATCATTTTAAAAAACCTATCACCATTTCATAATTCTAATCAAAATGCATAAGCAGAGATTGGTGCAGAGAAGGCCCTAGAAAAAGAGGTGTTGCAAGAGGATGTGCACCACAAAAATGAAGAGGCAACTTCAGCATCTCTAGAGGTCTCTAACGAAAGACAAGAAGCATACAAAAGAAAGAGAACCGAAGACGCAAGAAGCCCAAGAAAGCGACAAAGGTTGGATGATGCAGACCAAATCCTGATCAATTCTTTCTTACAGAATTTGGATTATGAATGCTTCCTCAAAGAGACTGTTGAGGGCCTGGATAGTTTGCTCTACGATTACCACTTTGTGAATTAGAAGGTGCAGATGCAACAAGTGCTTCCATCTAGGAATAGTGTGAGACCCCCACCCCCTCCATGGGCGCTGGTAGTGGAAGTAGCATCAGCCTCTTGCGTGGGGCAAAGATCCACACTCGGGGCCTTGCCCACAGAGATATGTGGACAAGAGACTAGCCTGGTGGTTCCTCCAAAACCGAACCCAGAAAACATTCCCTTGCCTTGAAGGCACGAGTGATTCTGCCAGGAAAAATTATCTAACAAGAGAATTGATCTAATAAGTCAAAGCCTTAGCTAACCAAACTGATCCGACTGAACCCGAAAGTCACATTGTTAGATCAAGCAAGAGACTTGTACTTGGTCCATAGAATCACCACTTTTTTCCACTTTTTGTGAGGCACAGCCGCTAATTCCCTCCCACAGAACAAGGTCTTCCTAGGACTTAATCTAACTAACGTAACTTAATCGTAACTATTTGTATCGCAGGAATCCCCTGATCCAACCGGCCCATGGCTTAACCAACTGCCCAATCACTGTATTGGTGGTATTCCTTTATAAAAATTTAGTTATGTTTTGCCCGGGTACCAAGGAAAAGAGTTCCCAGGCCCCCTAGCTAGTGCTTCAAGCAAAATTCAAGTAGTAACACCACTTACACACCCAATATGAAACTGCCATTTTAACAGATTCAGTTGTCTTTAAAACAGTCTTTCAATGAAACCATAGTTTTACTGATCATGATCCTCCAAAATATCCAGTCCATTGTTTTACAAAAATTATCGTCAGGACTCTCCATTGAAGACCAATTGGTCATCCAACGAGATCCAATATCAAAATCCAGTTCACAAAAATAATTCCCTTCCAGTTCATCCATATCTTCCTCAACGACGTACGCATGGGTGTCCTAGCAACTACCGGTGAGTCCATGCATCACCTGGTCAGAACCCTCTAGGATCCTACTTAGGTGTCCTAGCACTTCACTCAGGGACCACTTCATCGGTCCTCGCCCATCATACCGGAAGCGCACCATTCTAACCATATCGAGGCTGGTCTCAAGACCTTGATAGGCTTTGTCGCGAGTGATGTCCCTCGACGACTCCCACCAACTTGCAACGAGTCTCTCCTTAGTTAAACACATACCAAATGCTTCCTCTAGCATTGTGGCGTAAAACAGTCCTTTAAAAGAAAATAGAGGTTCTAGTAGAATTCCTGGTTTGAGTTTGATTCACAACACCCTTTTTCCCACAATCAGGATCTTCTTAATGAGAATCATTGATTTCTCATCAGGGTAATCTACCCATCATTTGACTGAATTTCCAACTAGATTCTTGGTGATCTCGGTTAAGGAAAAACTACGCTAATTTAATGGTAGTCTATTCTTTGTGTCAAGATTTGGAATTGGTCATGAGGTTTTTGCTTGATTCAAATTCGAGAGATGGGCAAGTATTTTACTAGCCGCCACCATTCTCACAGTCGTTGTCTAAACAAAATTATTCGGTTTACTTCTAGCTTTGATTCCTAAGGATTTTCTTTAGATAAAAATCTAATGAACTTCTAATCGTAAGGAAAATTCTAACTTTATGAATTTCATTCCTTCCTAACCACAATAGATTAAGAAATAGTTCTATATGAGAATATGGGGATTTTATAAAAATACTCTTCTTCCACTAATCCAATTTTGGGTGTATAACAATTTGTTGATTTGTCCACATAAATGTTCTTTCCACCAATTTAATTATGAAAATTCCTCATCCAAATTAATTTAAACCTTTTTCTACTTAAAATACCATAAAATTTTCTCTTTCTAATAAAATATAATTATTCATTTTTTTGAATATGCAAAAATTCCTCTTTTTGCATTTAAATGATTGAATTTTGACTGTCATGGGAATTCCTCTTTTATAATTTAAAAATTCTTATACATAAAATAGATTTATCATAAATTTCTCTTTTTAAATTAAATAAAAAAATCTATTATTTTGAATATGCCAAAAATTTCTCTTTTTACATTTAAATGATTAAATTCCAAATGTCATGGGAATTCCTCTTTTATCATTTAAAAATCTTATGCATAAAATAAATTTATTATAAATTTCTCTTTTTTTCTTAATTAAATAATTATGCATAAATACAAAACGTATTCTTTCATGAATATGGTCAAAAGCATTCTTTTTACTTAAAATTTCTAAACCTACAATACGGTAGGAGTTCCTCTTTTAGTGTTATTCATAAAACTAAGATATGTATTGTTTCTGAAAAATTTGCCATGGCTTTGTTGCTGTTATTGATCATTTTTAAATTTCCTAAAAGAATAAAAGCTTGTAATGAAATTTGATAGAAGTTCTACTTTTAAGCTGAAATTTAAACTATGAATTTAAATCATAATTTTAACCATAATTATAAATATAATTATGATTATCCCATTAGATTAAGTTAATTTCAACATTTCTCTTTTCCCAATTTGGTAGGATAATCCATTTCTCTTTTAGAATGCGTTAAAGTAGTTTTTTAACTACTTATAAACAATCTAAAAGAAATAACCATTATTTTAATAGCATAAAATCATGAAAATATCATTTTCTTAATCTCTAGCTCATCAAGCCTAGAGTTTAGTTTTGAAATAAGAGATTATCTTTGAGAAACATTCTTTTGTCAAAGTATTAGCCAAAGAGATTACTATTCTTTTTGTGAGAGAGATTTACTTAAAGAAAGCATTACAAATAAGCATAAAGATTAACTTTCTCTTCATTTGAATTAAAACAATCATTTAGAAAGCTTCTCAAGCTTGAGAGGGGTTGAGAACAATCATTTGAATTAAAACAATCATTTAGAAAGCTTCTCAATATTGAGAGGGGTTGAGAAGAAGAAAGTCATTGAGGAAATTGAAAAAAAACCATAAAATCCATCTTACCTCTAAGATTGGCTTGATTCTTTCTTTAGTAGTGAAGCCCCCAACCAATCAATTGGTTAGCAAGAGGAGAAGAGAACTCTAAGAGTTGTTGAAGAGAGAGAGAAGCTCCAAGCTCCCCACAAGAAGAGAAAAATTAAGGGATAAAAGAAAATATGATTATTTTAATATAATACTCGCATGGTATAGCTCACAGATGAGAATACAAAGGAATGAGGGTTTATTTATAGGTGAGAGAGACATCTAACTAAGTCCAACTAGGTTATAGAGCTTTCCAGCTTCAGTTTGAATTAATTTGGACAAGATTTGGACCAGTTTAGCTCCCTTTTTGATCGAGTTTGTTTCGGGAGAGAGGAGAGAGAAAGATATCACATTTTTTTGGATTAAAAAACTCAAGTAATCATGAAGAAAAAGGTGCCTCCTTGATGTGGCATTCTCTCTTTACTAAGGTGTCAAAAATGTATCATTTCCTCTAAATACCTCATTTTTTTTACTAATATCTCTTAATTTTTAACTAATAGATCTTGTAGTCAACTCTTCAACTTTTGTGAGCATTTACTCATTTTTGGGTATTTTCTTTTATTCGTTGGATTTATCTCATCCCAACACTTGGATTAGTCTTATTGGCCCATAGGAACCTTAATTGGACCATAATCCAAAAATTTCTAAAAATCTGGATCCTTAGGCTAAGGTCTTTAATACATATTTTTAATTAATTCCTAATGCACATTAGAGAATTTATTTTGATTTTTTGTTTCAAAGAATTATATTTTAGACATTAGGAGAATTGTTATATCTAAAAATATTGAAATATTGAAATATCTCTCTAGAGTTTTTCTTCTCTCTAGGCAAAAACAAGGAAAAACATTATTTTCTTGCATTGAGAAATAGGGAATGATTATAGGGGATTGAGGTAAAAGCTTATTTATTATTCAGGCTTAAGAGGAATCCTACATCCTCTCCCACACTTGAAAAACATGAGATGTCCTCATCTCGTAAAGTGGGGGTAATCTTTTATAACTCTTCTTCTTTCTCCCAGGTGCGGTATTCTAGAGGGAAGAACTTCCACTTGACTAAAACCTCGCTCAGGACTTTGCTCCTGAGAACATTCTCCCGAACGTCAAGAATTTCTTCAGGTTGGAGTACCATATTGCCTTGAGTCAGAGAAATTAATTGTTCATCATCAAGCAAGTGACTCGGGCTGGGTACATATTTCTTAAGCAAACTAGCATGGAATACATTATGTACCTTAAGATGGGGAGGCAGAAGAAGTTTAAAAGCTAGATCGCCTACTTTCTTTATAATAGCATACGGTCCACAATATCTAGGAGAGAGCTTCTTGTACTTCCATAAAGATAAGAAACTTCTTTTGGGTCATACTCGAATGAAGACCATATCTGATTCTTCAAACACTCTCTCTAATCTCTTTTTATCTGCATACTACTTTTGCCTATCCTGGGCTGCCTTAATATCTTTACGGATTGATTGCATTTGCTGGTCCATTTCATCAAGCATTTCTATGGACATCTCGACTCTGATCAATGGGTCTCGGATCAAGTCAATGATGTAAGGCAATCTTGTCCATACAAAGCTTTGAAAGGGCTCATTCTGATTCTTCGATGATAAGAAGCATTGTAAGCAAATTCAACCAGGTGCAAATGGCTTAACCACTTCTTAGGTTCCCTGCCACAGCATGACTGAAGGATATCTTCAATTACATGATTCACTCTTTTAGTCTAGCCATCTATTTCTGGGTGATAGGCTATATTGAGATCCAAGAAAGTTCCTACTACTTCAAAGAATGGAGTCCAGAATTTTGATGTGAACTTGGGATCTCTGTCACTTACTATCCTCCTGGGTAAGCAATGCAATCTGAAGATCTCTTTGAGGAAAACTCTGGCAACATCCACTGTAGTATATGTTTCTTTCACTGGAATCAGATGGGCAACTTTGGTTAGTCTGTCAACTACCACAAAAATGGAGTTGTAACCTGATTGCGCTGAGGGTAGTCAAGTGAAAAAATTCATACTGATACATTTCCACTTCATTTATGGAATGTCTAGGGAGTAGTTTTTCTGGCATCTTGACTCTCTCTGCCTTGACTCTCTGACACATTAAGCATTGTTGCACATGATCAAGTACATCCTTTTTGAGTCCTAGCCAAAAGAAGCTTTTCTTCACAGACATATAGGTTTTTATAAACCCTGGATGTCCAGCTATCAGGCTATCATGGGATTCTCTCAGAATCCTTCCCTTTATTCCCTCATCATTGGGAATGCATAGCCAATTATTATAATACATGCATCCTTTATCCAATTTGTACCCAAGAACTCAACTCATTTCCTAAGGAGTCTTGCTTTCCTACATAAGAAGGATAGCAATAGGGGCAAAGAATTTGTCCTACATGATTCTCTCCCTTGCTTCACTGATTAATGGATTTGACACCATTGTAATTGCAAGCAAGGAGGCTTTTCTATTTAGTGCATCTGCTACCACATTTTCTTTCCTTGGCCGATACTTGATTTCAAAATCGAAGTCCTGTAGGGTCTATATCCATCTCCTTTGACGCATGTTGAGATCTCTTTAGGTGAAGATCCATTTCAGACTTTGATAATCTATCATCAAGGTGAACCTCTGTCCCAAAAGATAATGTCTCCATAACTTCAGAGCATAAACTACTCAGAGTAACTCCAAGTCATGAACGGCATAATTTCTCTCATGTGTTCTGAGCTTTATGGATTCATAGGCCATTGCGTGACCTTCCTGCATAAGAGCACCACCTAAGCCAAAATCACTAGCATCAGTAACTACCTCAAAAGACTTGGTAAAATTTGGCAATTTAAGGATAGGGTTGGTTACTAAGGCTGTCTTCAATTTATCAAAGGCACTCTGACACATAGTAGTCCACTGAAATAGGGTACTCTTATTGAGAAGGTTAGTTAAAAGGGATGCTATTTGAGCATACCTGGGTATAAAGATTCTATACCATCTAGTTAATCCTAGGAATCCTCTAATTTCTTTTACCGTCTTGGGTTCTGGCCACTCTACAACTGCTCTTTGCGGGGTTTGGAGAAATCCCATCTTTAGACACTATGAATCCCAAGTATTCCACCTGGTCTCAACAGAGAAAGAATACTTGCTCTTTTTTGCAAAGAGTTGTTGCTTCCTTAGGATCTCAAGACCTTGTGCACATGATCTTCATGATCTGTAGAACTCTTTGAGTATACCAAGATGTCATCAAAGAAGACAAGAAAAAAATCATACAAGTATTCTCTGAGAATATCCTACATAATATGATTAAACGTCGTCGGGGCATTAGTCAATCTAAACGGCATGACCGTGAACTCATAATGTCCATAGCGAGTATTGAATACTGTCTTTGGGATGTCTTGTTCTCCTTGATTCTGATTTAGTAGTACTTGGATTTGAGATCTATCTTTGTGAACATTTGGGTTCCACTTAGCCGATCCAAAAGTTCATCGATCCTAGGGATAGGATACTTATTCCTAATTGTTAACTGATTCAATCCTCTAATTTTAGTCAATACAGAGTCTAAATGTTCCATCTTTCTTCTTCTGAAAGAGAACGGGCGCACCCCAAGGTGAAACACTGGGTCTAACGAATCCCTACTCTAACAGTTGTCTTAACTGCTCCTTACGTTCTAGGGCTTTAGGGACTGGCATTTTGTATGCACGTTGGGCTACTGGCTAAGCTCTGAGGGTTAACTCGATCTCATGATCTACTTCGCGAGTCAGAGGCATCTCAGTCAGCTCTTCAAGGAATACATCTGCATACTCACTTAACCACTCGGGTTCTTTAGCCTTGCATTTTATGTCTACCGGGGATTCATCTTAAAAAAAACATAAACAGCTTGCCTCTTTCTGAGCCCTTTTAACAATTTAGAAGCCTTGACTAATTGCAGCACTAGGGACCCGAAAATTCCAGTTCCTTAAACTTTATTCCTATGAAGGTCAAGGAAAGAAATGGTTCCAATGAATGTTAGCGTGATTCTTATGGATCCAATCCATTCCAAGGATTCCATCATAGATTTACAAGGGTAGGACTCTGAATTGGCAATCTGTTATGTTTCCATCTAGACTAAACTGAATAGGGGCTGTCTTAAGGTGTGTGAAAAGAGTCTTTCCACTGGCCAATTCCACTTGCATACATTTCCTTGATTTTTGATTTAGGACTAACTTACGCAAACATCCTGGGGAAATAAAAGAATAAGTATTGTCTGAATTAATAAAAAGCTTGAATTGCTTATTGTGGTAATCTGTTGGAGTTTGGAGGACTCAAAATTGATGATTCTATCTCTGATGCTCAATTGCGATATAGATCTATCTTTTTTCTTCCTCCACCTTCTCAGCTATAGTGATGGCTCTAGTTGGCAGTCTGAGGTGGAACTCTCTCTCTTTGTTTTCCCTAATTTTGGGAAATCTCTCTCTTTGGTTTCCCTAATTCTAAGAGGGAGACTACTTTGCATGGAGGCTACAGGCTGAGCTAGCACTCTTCTAGAGTTGCCCTGATTTTGTCATAGGGGACCTTGATTGGATTCATACGAAGG
Organism: Cibotium barometz; assembly: GCF_041138505.1. Lineage (NCBI taxonomy): Eukaryota > Viridiplantae > Streptophyta > Polypodiopsida > Cyatheales > Cibotiaceae > Cibotium > Cibotium barometz. The sequence goes on from NC_141090.1 coordinate 28,299,271, forward strand.
AGTCTATCTCTGAACTCTAGGACCCTAGCTTCCTTGGCCCACAAAAGGAGATGGGCAATCTTTGATCTGGTGCCCAATCTCGTGGTGGCAACCAAAACACCTGTTCTCACTTCGAAGCTCTTCCCTTTGCATTCTTGAAAGAGTCAGAGTTCTTGAGAAAGAGCTTCAAGGAAAAGGTCTTCCTTCATTCTTGAAACTTCGTGTCTCTTGATTCTGATTAGGACCTCAGTGTCTCTTTGGAGAAGGAAGGTTGGAAAAGAACTTCCTGATGTTTGGAATCTCTTGAAGTATAAGGGAGCTGGCTTTGGCGGGACTTTAAGGATAAAGGCTTTGGTGAAGTCTTTTGCCATCCTTACAGCTTCAGCCATGGAAACTGGCTTGGCATTCTTGACTAGGGTATCTAAAGGTTTGTTCATTCCCTGAATGAACCTGGCCCATGAGTTAATCTTTGTCTAGCGGTGGTTGAGTACTTGAGGAGAAGAGCGAATGCCTGCTGGTGATATTCTTCAATAGTTTTTCTCCCCTAGTTTAACTCGAAGAATTAATTCATCTTGGTTTCTAAAACTCTAGGGGGACAAAATCTCTTCCTTAGATAAGCTTTGAGATCATTCTAGGATTGGGTATTCCTATCCAGCTGGTTGGTATTGCAATGGTTTCTCTATGCCACCTTGGCTATTTCCACTATCTTTAGCCTTGCGAGAGCCATTTTTCTCCTCTCGTTTGTAATCGATGACATAAAAATATTCTTCCATGGCCTCGACCCACTTCTCCATAGCCTCGCCCAAGTTCTCCCCTTCACTCTTGAAGAGACCTGGCTGAGTTCTGTGAAGGGCCTTACGAACATTAGGGTCAAGCCCTTCCTCATCTGTGAGAGGATTTGACTGTTGGCCACGGTTTGCTCACCTCATGATTTTGCCAAAAATGATACATTATTAATTTTTTATTTGATTTCATCAACCAGATCCTAAGACTTAAGAGGATAGAAAAATAATTGCTTAAACAAGATAAACGATCTTATTGGAGATCTATGATATATGTCCAAGTAATAGATCTTGCTTCTTCAATTCTTCATATTATAAAGAATCACTTATATAACAAGGGATTTTCCATAAAACATTTCTTTATTTATATAAAAAGGTTGCAATATGTACATAGAGTATCCCAGCTCCATAAAGTCAAAACCTCTGCAATGGGAAATGCATAAGACGACGATACTGGGCTCCAGACATGCCTCGATACGAATGTTCCCTCACTACCAAAGGAGCTACTATCTTACTACTTGTTGGGAAAAAACAGCTAAGAAGTCTATAGATATGGCAGAAAAGTCTAAAATCTTAAGGCATGGGGTGATACAAAATAACACCATAAATCACTTTTAACCTCAACAGAACCATGGCCAACGAGATATTCTCCCTCAACATCATGCACTGGTTGCAAGAGGTGTGGACACATTGCCCTACGTGCCACTTGTGTTGCCGTCTCTCTGCTAGATCTAGGAAATATTAATCCTCAAAATGGTTTACGAGTCTGGCTCAGCTCGTTCGAGTCGTAAAGCAAAAGAGATGATATGCTCGAAGGCAAAGCAGTCATATCCTGTGATTGAGTAAGATCCAGAATACTAGATAAGCATGGAACTTCCATCTATAAAACCAAATTCATGGATTAAAAGTCTTCATAAATGAAGCTTAAGGAATGAAAATACAATATGTAAATGCTCTTTCTTAGTTTTTATTATAAATTTTCTGATAAGAATTCGTTTTTTCCTTATTAGCTTTTCACAAAGCTCTGATACCAGCTGTGAGACCCCCACCCCCTCTCCGAGGGCGCTGGTGAGACGGAAGCAGCATCAGTCTCTCGCGCGGGGTAGAGATTCACACTTGGGGCCTCGCCCACGGATGTCTGGACAAGAGACTAGCAGTTTCTCCAAAACCGAACCTAGAAAAGCTTCCCTTGCTTGGAAGGCATAGGTGATTCCACTAAGGCGATTTCACTATCAAAAATTATCTAACGGGAGAATTTATTTAACAAGTCAAAGTCTTAGCTAACCAAACTGATCCGATAGAACCCGAAAGTCACATGGTCAAATCAAGGAAAAAACTTGCACTTGGTCCATAGAATCATCACTTATTTTCACTTTTTGTGAGGCACAGCTGCTGATTCCCTCCCACAAAACAAGGTCTTCCAAAGGACTTAATCTAATTAACGTAACTTAATCGTAACTATTTGTATCGCAGGAATCCCCCAATTCAGCCTACCGGCCCATGGGTTAGCCAATCGCCTAATCATTGTATTGGTGGGATTCCTTTATAAAAATTTCGTTATGTTTTACCCAGGTTGTATTGAGGAAAAGAGTTCCCAACCCCCTTAGCTAATGCTTCAAGCAAAATGCAAGTAGTCACACCACTTACACACCCAATATGAAATTGCCATTTTAATAGATTCCGCTGTCTTTAAAATAGTCTTTCAATGAAACCATAGTATTATTGATCATAATTCTCCAAAATATCCAGTCCATTGTTTTACAAAAATTATCATCAGGACTATTTGTTGAAGACCAACTGGTCAACCAACAAGATCCAATATAAAAATCCAATTCACAAAAATAATTCCTTTTGCCAGTTCATCTATATCTTCCTTGACGTACACATGGGTGTGCTAGCAACCGTGAGCCCATGCATCACGTGGTAAGAAACCTCTAGGATCCTACTTAGCTGTCCTAGCACTTCACTCAGGGTCCACTTCGTCGGTCCTCGCCCATCGTCGAAAAAGCGCACCATTTTAACCATACTGAGGCTGGTCAAGACCTTGGCAAGCTTTGCCACGAGTGACGTCCCTCGACGACTCCCCACCAACTATTGATGATTCTCTCCTTAGTTAAACATATACCAAATGCTTCCTCCAGCATTCCAGCATAAAACGGTCCTTTAAAAGAAAACAGAGGTTCTATGCAAGTAGAATTCTCGATTTGAGTTTGATTCACAAAACCCTTTTTCCCACAGTCTAGATTTTCTTAATGAGAATCATTGATCTCTCATCAGGGTAATCTACCCATTATTTGATTGAATTTCCAACTAGATTCTTGGTGATTTTGGTTAAGGAAAAACTATGCTAATTCAACGGTATTCTATTCTTTGTGTCAAGATTTGGTCACCAGGTTTTTGCTTGATTCAGATTCGAGAGATGGGCAAGTAGTTTACTGGCCGCTATTCTCACAGTCGTGGTCTAACCAAAATTATTCAGTTTACTTCTAACTTTGATTCCTAAGGATTTTTTTTAGATAAAAATCTAATGAACTTTTAACCATAAGGAAAATTCTAACTTTATGAATTTTATTCCTTCCTAACCACTATAGATTAAGAAATAGTTCTATATGAGAATATTGGGATTTTATGAAAATACTCTTCTTTCACTAATCTAATTTTGGGTATATAACAATTTGTTGATTTGTCTACATAAATGTCTAGGAATATTCTTTCCACAGATTTAATTATCATTTATACCCTAATTTTTTAGGTGGAATTATGGTGAAAATTTCTCATCAAATTTAATTTAAACCTTTTTCTACTTAAAATACCATGAAAATTTCTCTTTTTAATTAAATACAATTATCCATTTTTTGAATATGCCAAAAACTCCTCTTTTTGCATTTAAATGATTGAGTTCTGAATGTCATGGGAATTCCTCTTTTATCATTTGAAAATTCTTATGCATAAAATAAATTTATCATAAATTTCTCTTTTTAAATTAAATAAAAATATCCATTATTTTGAGTGTGCAAAAATTCTTCTTTTCACATTTAAATGATTGAATTTCGAATGTCATGGGAATTCCTCTTTTATCATTTAAAAATTCTTATGCATAAAATAAATTTATCACCAAAAAAAAAATCTTGATTATATAATTATGCATAAATACAAAAAGTATTCTTTCATGAATATGGTCAAAATCATTCTTTTTACTTAAAATTTCTAAACCTACAATATGGTAGGAGTTCCTCTTTTAGTATTATACATAAAATAAGATATGTATTTTTTTAAGAAAAATTTACCATAGCTTTGCTGCTATTACTGATAATTTTTAAATTTCCTAAAACAATAAAAGCTTATAATAAAAATATGATAGAAGTTCTACTTTTAAGCTTAAATTTAAATTATGAATTTAAATCATAGTTATAAACATAATTATGATTATCCCACTAGATTAAGCTAATTGCAACATTCCTCTTTTTCCAATTTGTTTGGATAATATTTTTCTCATTTAGAATGAGTGAAAGTAGTTTTTTAACTACTCATAAACAATCTAAAACAAATAACCATTATTTTAATAGCACAAAATCATGAAAATATCATTTTCTTAATCTCTATCTTATCAAGCCTAGAGTTTAGTTTTGAAATAAGAGATTATCTTTGATAAAAATTCTTTTGTTAAAGAATTAGCCATAGAGATGATTATTCTTTTTGAGAGAAAGATTTACTTAAAGAAAGCATTACAAATAAGCATAAAGTTTAACTCTCTTAATTAAACATTAAGACTCTTAGGGAAAGCTTCATTTGGATTAAAACAATCATTTAGAAAGCTTCTCAAGCTTGAGAGGGGTTGAGAAGAAGAAAGTCATTTGAGGAAATTGAAAACAAATCATAAAATCCATCTTACCTCTAAGATTGGCTTGATTCTTTCTTTAGTAGTGAAGCCCCAAACCAATCAATTCGTTAGCAAGACAAGAAGAGAACTCCAAGAGTTGTTGAAGAGAGAGAGAAGCTCCAAGCTCCCCACAAGAAGAGAAAAATTAAGGGATAACAAAAAATATGATTATTTTAATATAGTACTGGCATGGTATAGCTCACAGATGAGAATAAAAAGGAATAAGGGTTTATTTATAGGTGAGGGAGGCCTCTAACTAAGTTGGACTGGGTTCTAGAGCTTTCCAACTTCAGTTTGACTCAATGTGGACAAGATTTAGACCAGTTTGGCTCCCTCTTTGATCTAGTTTGTTCCACGAGAGACGAGAGAGAAAAATATCACATCTAAGTTATTCTTCTTGAAAAAGCATTTTTTGTAAAAAATTTCTTTATCCTTCAATATAGCCACGCTTTTAAAGAAAAAAAAAATAGCCAAAATTTTTAACATATCAAACACTAAATGAATAGTAGCACCACGTGGTTTTGAGGAGACATAGAGAACGGGCACGTGGGACAAATTGCATTGCATCGTAAGCACATATTACTTCAAGAAATATGTGCTCCATTTTTCCAAGAGACTGATAGTTTAAGAGCGAGCGGCATTCGAGAGATTGATAGTTTGAGTGCGTGATCCCAAGAGACTGGTAGTTTGAGTGTGTGCACCAATTTAGTGTAATGTTACTATAACAATATGCCAAATTTTAATCTTTGGAATACACTTTCACCTCATTTAAATGTGTGAAAATATATAATAGTGCTCATTAAATACTTAGTATCATAGGTGCAATTTGTATATTTTATGTATTCTCATTTAATAGTATAAGATATGTTTATTAATATCATTACAACTCTTATATTTTAAGTACTACCATTCAAAAAAGGTACTAGACAAAAATATCATCAATCCTTGGCAAAAAAGGACTAGACAAAAAATGACACAATAAAAAAATTAGAACATGATCCACCAAGGCATTACTTTCTCTCAAGTAGAAGCACCAATTCATAGCATCATCCACATATGGTGAGTGGAAGATATGTAACTATAGAGTTTGTCCAAAAAGACAAAAAGAGCCTAATGACGCAATTTAACAATTTGAGGTCCACATCATTGTTTCCTCGCTATCGAGGCATACCAAACTAAATTGTCTCAAAAATTAAATGAAAGTACCAAAACAAATCATGTCATTATGACTGATCAGCCCTATCATGAATGTAGTGCAAATACTGCCTCTCCTTCTCGACAAATTAATAGTCAAAGATACTAGGTTGTCGCTCCATGAAATAGGCCATGCCCTATGGGGATAAGAGGCCATAAAATTGTAACAACCATGAGAACCATGATTATTAATTGAATGACACTTTCCAAACAACATGAAGAAGAGATCCGCAACCTCTTTTTAGTATGAGTACAACACAATAACAACCCAGAAAAGAGGGAAAGTAGTAACTCACTAGTCAAGCGGAACCAACGTGTTGATCAAACCCTCATCATTATCATGATCAAGAAATCTATGATGAGTGGGGGGACCCTCCTCCAAATAAGAACCATCCACCACTCCCTTTAATGATATAGGGAACTCTCATTTAAATTTAAGTACTTGTGAGTGTCATATGCTTCGACCCACCCCTATGTCTAGAACCAAGCTAGTTATGGATGCTATAGTGAACTCTCATTTAAATTTAAGTACTTTGTGAGTGTCATATGCTTCAACAACCCACCCCTGTGTCTCAAACCAAGAAAAAGTCTTAGTTATGATTTCAAAATTTAATGGTAAGGGGGGAAGGTTAGGCAGCATAAAAAGTCTCATCATCTCTTCCATTTCATCCAAAATGGTGGTGTTCATAAGTACTCTACACGATGAACTATACTTAAGTACTCTAGGGTGGTACAAGGCATATGTGTACATGGTTGTGTAATCAGTAAGATTAATATCATTTTGAAATATAGCCATGACGAGAGTGGGGTTGGCATCCATATCTGTGAGTTTTGTTGAATGACTCTTATATCCCCTCGTGTTAGATCCTCACTAATATCTATGCTATATTGTAAGAAGGAGAGGGTTAGTGACATGAGAAAAAAAAGTTGAAAGTATGAGGAGGGGGCATAAGAATCACCAGTAGTTAGCGAGGCCAATTTGGAGGCATTCTCCACCACTAGTTATTGTTTCATCTTTTTGTTTGGTTGCTTTGCAGCTTACGATTCTTGCTTTGGGATAGTTGTTGATCTTATTCTATAATCATGGCATCCTTTTTTGATTAAAAAGTGTTGTAATGGAGACTGGTATATTTGTCATTGGAGACCTGGATTTTACCATTGGGTTTGCCATGTCACCTCCTCAAGTTGTTGCAGTTCCTTTCTAAAGAAGATCTTCCTTGGTTTTCTACTTCTACTTTTGCTTTATTGAGAAATTTTATCAGATGTGTTACTACTTATTGATGGCTTTTTATTGCTAACTCAAATTGTTCTTTGCCTTTTTTTACCTCAGCATGAAGAGAACAAGTTGCCTATGCATGGGATTTATTTAGCTATTCACACTGCTCACCCTCCAAATGTGCCTCCAAATGTGCTATGTGCTGCATATAAGCTTCCTTGGCCTTTTCTGAAGTGTTGATAGCTCTATTACCTAGTTTGTTTCTTGTTGGCTTTAAATCTTTCTTCTGTTTGTTGTAGGGTGGTTTTCAAGATGCAGTTATCCAATTTTGTGTAGTAGGTGACCTTAGGTTTAGCTTGGAAATAGGTAGATTTTTATAAAGAATGGCCAATCGCTCCTACTTAGCCAAGGAATTTCACATCAAGGTCTAATAAAGCATCACATGTAAGTTGGGCACCTCGAATTATAGTCCGATGTAATATCTAATAATTATAAAACCCCATTTGTTTGGGTACAAAATGTGTGTGCAAGCCCTATCTTAGGTTTAATGGACAGGTAGTGAATGTGAGTAAATTGCCTGTAACTTTTACATCATTACTCATAGGATGTTCCCACTTTTCATATCACAAATTCACATAACATAGAGCTTAACTTGATTTATGGAGTAGTTTTTGATGTGCTATTCTATTTTTATATTATTTAAAAGGCATTAGAATTATTAAAAAATATACTATTTGTTCTTCCACCACATCTACCATTTAAAATGCTCAATTTGTATGGATCTAGTGATGATTGGATTAGTAAAGATTAGAAGAATGTGGATGTAAGGTAAAATTACAAATCTAACGTTTGGATTTTTGTAGATATAATTGCTAAAATTTGTTCAGACTCTCAAAGGCCCTTTAAATCAATTGTAATTTAATTATAAAAAATTAAACGTTGAATATTTTGATCTAAAAACTGTAAGGATTACTTTACTCTTTACCATGAATTTATTTAAAAATAATTAGTTAAATTTGAGTACGCAAAGGTCCATTTCCAATCCTCCCAAGTGAAAATTCCCATATTATGTCCACTCTCCCCTTTTCAAGTCTAAAACCAATCCTAGTTAGGTTGGAAATCTAGGCTTGGTAATCTAGAAAGCCTAGAGATCATGCCATGTATGAGCCTTGGGTGGACACAAATCTTACCATACATGCCATGTTGTGTTCACATCAGCTTGGAGAGGATCCACATAAGCACCCTGCCACCTCACCTTACCACCTCCACCCTCCATGTCAACACGGTCAACCTAGTTGACTTTCCACCTCATCATCTTAGTCATCATTAATGCCACATCTTTATGTTGCCTTTGCATGTCACCTCACACTTTGTGACATGGCATGCCATGTCATGATAACATCATAAATGAGAAACATACATAGAAACAAAATAAAAATATGAAATTTTAAATAATAAAATATATAATTTATAAATATAAAAACTTTAACATAAGTAATTTTAAATAATTATATTAATTTTAATTATGAATAAAGTCGTTTTTATAAATTTCATATTATTTTATTTTAAATTAATTTTTTAAATTTAATATTTTATAAAAGTATTACTATATGCAAGAAAAACCTTTGAATAAATGTAGTTATGGAAGAAAATGTAGTTATTAGGAAAAGATAAATGTTTTAACATATGATAAATATTGAGATTATTTTTAATAAAAGTTTTTTTATAATAGATTTTATTTTACCTATATGTTTATCTTAATTATCCAATTAATCATGTACTAAAAAGATAGAAAATCCAATGAGATGTAAAGTGGATAATCTACTTTTTCTATATAAACACACATCTCTAGTACTATCCCATCATTGAGGCTTCGCAATTTCTCCCTTAGCTTCCTTGAGAATGGGTTCTTAAAGTGGTAGGAGTTGAAAACGTGATAGGAATAGACATAGCTTCCTTGAGAATGGGTTCTCAAAGTTGCAGGAGTCGAAAACATGATAGGACTAGACTTTCCCCATCCACCAAGCTCAAGAGGAGGAGAGGAAAAGGATAGCTCATGAGAGAAAAAAGAGTGAAGAGCACGTCAATCAATGAGCAACACATACCGCTAGCAATGATCCAAGCCTTGCCCCTCCTCTTCCTCTCCATATTACCTCTTCTCTACCACTGTCCCTTAGTTTAGATAATCCGCATGAACCACATCTTCCTCCTCCTTGAGAAGCCCCCTTCTCTTCCACAAGAATCCACCCCCTCCTCTAGGTGCCCATAGTGTGGATAGGAAAGAACTATCAAAGTTAGGGGCACATCATCGTGCCCATGAAATATTCCAATCCTATTTCAAAGACCTCACGCCTTCATCATAGGCATTCGTGCTTGATTATTTGATTGATCATCCTAACATGGCTGAGTGTAGGGCACTTTCTAACATTAGAGGTCAAAGAGAGGAAAGCTGGAACGGTGGTGCTACAAAGTGTTTCAGCATTCCTATGTAATTATTAAGAAGAAAAATTGTGTGGATGCTTTGGTTGCTCGACGGGCTATTGTGGCGGCCATAAGTAGCTCCCAAGTGAAGGGTAAGGTGAGTGCCATATCTTGCATCCTTTCCATATCACCACATGCACTTAGAGTTGGCTCTAGTACATAGCAAAGGATAGATGCCATGACGTTGGTGCTTTGTGGGTGAGTAGTGGTTGTGGAGGCCGTAAGTAGCTCCCAAATGAAGTGTAAGGTGAATGCCATATCTCACATCCTTTCCATATCACCACATGCACTTAGAGTTGGCTCTAGTAGAAAGCAAAGTTTAGATGCCATCAGGCTAGTGCTTTGTGGGTGAGTAGTGGTTGTGTAGCTAGGCATGATCGCCTACTAGATTAGACCCCTAGAGACGTGATTGAAATATTTAAGGAGGGGAAAATTTTTGCATCTCGCCAAATTTTAAGAAAGATTTACACAACATTCATAAGAGGAGTGTTCATTAGGAGAGTCACAAGAGGAGTGTTCATTGAGCATGGTGCTTACTTTCTTGAAAAGAACCAAACTGAGTTTTATTCTCAGTTTGTGGCATCATTTCTAGACCTTAAAATTGGGCCAAGGTCATTTAAGTTGTGTAAGACTTGGTTCATGAGAGCCGACAAGTGTTGTTGTCTTGCTACCATGTTGAGCTCCAACTCTTTTATGATGCGTTCCATTATCTTAGTGGGCATAGAGAGTTTCCTTGCAATCCTCGTGATTTTATTCAGTCTCTCGGTGCACACACGGAGGATGCCCATTACCATATGCTGCCTTGTGTGGAGAGCAATTGCACATCATGTGGTTCACTTACATGGCTACAAAGGGTAGATCTTGCTGCAAGTGAGTAAAAGATAGTGACATAGTGATGCTATGAGTATGTGACACATCAAGTGGGCAATCTAGGAAGTTGCAGCTCGTGGACAAACATACACCACATTGTCATTTCACAGTGACATAAGCTACAAAATAGGAAAAGTAACATCCAAGAAGTTACATTTACATTACGTGAATGTATCAAACAAGGAATTGAGATTCACTCTATCATTTTGATGATTCTTTCAATGATCCTCTGAACCCCCCATCTCTTCTCCTCCATTTCTAACAATCCTTTGTATCATAGCTAACTTTTTTTAAAAAAATGCAAAAGGGATTGGGATTACTAAAAACAGAGAAAAGAAAAAAATTTGCAATCACTTACAGAAATCCCCACCTTGTTTACTAGCTTCATCATTCACTAAGTAGCCTCAGGGGGGGTGCACTATTAAGAAATCCTATGTATCACATTTAATCAAGGAGTATTTGGAAAATCCCTTACACACTTTTGTGAATAAAATGACCCTTTTCTCTTCATAAACTTACATTTTATTTTTTAATGGTAAAAAAACCCTTGTTGGTAAATGTAATTTTATAACTTTTTTAAATTAATATTCCCCTCATGATGAACTCATAGGCTAGACTTACATATTTTTAGGTGAAGCCCTATGTTACTATCCTTCTCCATTTCTTTTTGAGGACCATTAACCATTAAAACTTCATGTAGCATCATAAGTATCAACAAATAGATTCTTGAATCTCCCCAAAACAAATTCTTCTACTTGATCTCACAAGGACATGATTAAGGTAGGAATGATAACGCCTTTTGGGGTTGACAAGAGTTGCAACTATAATTCTACATGCTAATTCATCTTTTTCCCTAATTCATGCTAGGAAGTGTATGTGAGTGGTGTGAGGTGAGAGGAGATACGAGGACTTGTATGATGGTGTGATAATGCTTGACGTAGGAGATAGTGATGGGAAATGGCAAGGAGGTTTGGAGCTCTTGATGTAGCGGTGTGCTCAAGCTCAGCCATTACAAATATCCCCATCCATGATGATTGTATCTTGCCAAGGTAATCTTGTAAATCAAGCGGTGTGCTCATACTCGGCTATTAGAAATATTCCCACCATGATGATTGTATCTTGTGAATGTGTTTCTAGGAGAGGTCAAAAATGGTCAATAATAGAAGGCCTCCATACAGATAGACCTAGATCATTGATGGTAAAATAAGAGCCAAGGAGACAAAAGTACAAACCTATGAGGTGATCATGTGCTCTAGAATATCCATAGCCTCATGCTTTTGTTACTCCCAATAAGGTTGTGTTTGTCAACCATGTACAGGGCATGTACAGGTCACATAATAATTTTTCCAAAAACCAAAGTAATAGTGGTGGAGCACATGAGACCAGATGATGATGCAAAGACGAGTCTCCAAAATTCCCTAGTAGTCAAATGTAAAAAAGAATAAAACCCTATGAACTTTACAAGAACAAAGGTAGATTTTGTATTTGGTTACATTAATACAAACCACATCTAGCTCAAGCTAGGAAGGATAGGAGTGGACTTGATTAAGTTAACAATCCTAGTTTTAAAAAACTTCTCCTTTGTTGATGGATTTTTCCATCTTTCTATCTTACCCTTGTGTGGTGTCTATTGGTGTTATAGAGGCCATCACCTAGAGCCCTCACATTTTTTGGGCCCCCCCCACTAAGGATTGGAGAGTTATTACTAAGGGATTTGATTGCAAGTTGGAATCGAGTTGGTGATAAAATCAAGATCCATGGTTGGATTTGGATATAATGTGTTCAGAGGTGAGAAGAGTGAAGATGTCACTCGGTTCATGATGAGAAAGATTGAGTTGGTGGCTTTGAACAATAATAGGGATGATGATGCCTACAAGATGAAGATGGTGGATTTGTTAGAGGAAGGAGAAACTAGGGAGTGGTTTGAGAATGAAGCCACATATGTTTAAAGAGGAAGCTGGGATATGTTTAGAGAAGCCCTGAGGAAAATATATGGGAAACCAGATAGTCCTAAAGAGCTATGGAGAGAGTTGTATCAGGGCGAGGATGAGGAAATTCCAATCTTTGTGGGTAGGTTTGAAGGCTATCAGGAGAAGGATACTCAAAGCTTTAGGTGAAAATTAGGGACCTCCAAACTTTTTGAAGAAGGAAAAGTTTTTTGGTGTGCTGCATGGGAGTATCCATGAGAAAGTGGAGCTGAAAGACCCAAACACATTTTATGAGGCTGTGAAGATGCCAGCTAGATAACGGGGAAAGAAGATAAGGAAGCAAGAGCTAGCTAGGAAAGACAGGGAAGTAAGAAGACATATGGAGGCTACATTGCCTATGGATATACATGTGCAAAGAGAAGTTCATTTCCAAGTCCCAAAAGTCCCAAGGATTGTCAATAGAGGGAAAAATGGTATGCATAGGAGGTTCAAAGATTGACTCAATAGGTTGGGAGTTTGAATCTTACTATGTTGGGGTTCTTGGAGTCAATGAGAGTCAAGTGCCTAAACATATGTAATCCCAAGGTCATTTTAGTGATGTAAATATGCTTTGGTTAGTAAGAGGGTGAGTGATGATGCTCGTTTACCAAAGTCTTCTAATGAAGCTAATGATGTTGATTTGGATCAGATCTCATTGTCCAGAGTCAATAGTAGGTATAAGACCCATGTGTTAATATCCATGGAGTTGTATAGCTAAATGCTAAGATGCTTTCTAAGAAGGTTGGTACATATCAAGAGGATGATATTATGGTGGAGAAAAGACTTGGATGTGTACTAGAGGAGACAAGGGAGCAAGAGGATCAAGCAATGGAGCCTGAGAGGGCGACAAGCCATAGGGATTACCAAGTTTATAGAGGTTGGAAGGCCGAATTCTAGATCATCAGTAGAATAAAGTAAAGGAATAAGAGAGCCTGGATCTAGCTATGGATAATTTTGAACATTGTATCTATTTTTTTAAATCCCTTGTTTGATATTATTGTTGTATCATTATTAAAGGTTGTTTAAATGAGCAATGTGTAAGGTCATTAATTAAGAAACTTGTCTATATATGTCGCATAGTGTGGTAGGACTAATTAGAAAAAAAAATTGATGTGTGAGTTGGGTGGAAAGTGGGAGTATAGAATTCCTTGACAGGAGCATCCTATGGATGGGTGGACCCAATTAGTTGGGTAACTTTCCAACAAATTAATTGAAAACTCTACGCTAGATAAATAGGTCCCTGGGCAACCCTACTCTAGAGGATTAGGTCAGTAGGCTGTGGTTTGCCTAGATGGGGAAGAAAGAGTTGTCTCTAGGAAATAAGAATGGAGGTTGCCCAAATTAAGACCAATCACTCTATGGGTGATTTGATTTCAAGAGTCATTCCACGCTCCCTTTACGGGATAGAACTAGGTCTTACCTATTAATCATATCCTTGTATCTTTACATGGTCAAGGTGTCGACAAGTAGGAATTTTTTCTCAAGTTAGACTTAGTAGACTATCTTATGGTTTTCCCTATTTAGGAAATGGGCGGGGGGGAGGAGGGGCTTACAATTGGTATCAGAGCCGATCTTAGTTCCTAAGACTTGTTATTTAAGGTTGTTTTGGAATGTATGTTTTACCTAACATAATGAAGATTGATAAAATACCTTACTGGAGCAATTTGAATTGGTGATTGAATGATTGTAGGAAGAGGGAGATGGTTACTCGAGATTCCTAGTCTTCTACTTCATCTTCCAAATAGCTTGTCACTCTTTAAATTTTGAATTCCATGATACGATGGTGCAGATACTCGAAAGGTTGTCCCTCCCTAACCCTTCTCATATCCAAGGGGGCTGGTGTACATATCACTTTTGGAATGGTGGGCTGAGGTACTTTTTCATCCAAGCAGACCGAATTGGGAACCTCACAATCGATTTAAAGCGGGTTCGTTGGATTGAGAAGCTGAACATGGTCCTTTTATTTTGGTTTCATGTGGGTACTTCTAGAACCGATAGGTATGTGACCACCCCATAGAAGGGGTGGTCAGATGGTCCTTTTATTTTGGTTTCATGTGGGTACTCCTAGAACCGATAGGTATGTGACCACCCCATAGAAGGGGATCGTATACCACAGAACCACTGGGTATATGACCAAGTAATGCAAGTCTTACCCGCTGATAGATTAGCCATTATGGAATGAAACACAATCATGAGTCTATCATCCCTACCATCAGTCTTTCGTATCTTAGAAACCACGCAACGAAACCCCCATATTTCACCTATGTGGACCGCTTAAGTTTTATGTCTTAGTTGAGCCTAGGATTTTCTTTTATGATGAATAAGACTAACTACATTAGTCTCAAATCTTTGTAATAAAGCTTGTCCTTGTAAATATTTGAGGAATATAATGATTTTAATTTTTTACTTTTAAAAGCATGAGTGTAGTGCAAAATATGAATCTCTTAATCCTAAAATTTAATCTTACGATGATGACCAGGATGATCAGCCTCCTCTCCCCAATGCACTATACATAGATAGCCACGAGAAGAAGCTCTTACTCAAACAGATGAAACCTCCGTCCGCTCAAAAATTGAGAAGGATAACGAGGTATGGATTGAAGCAATGGATTACTATTTCTTAGCCGGTACTAGAGTGACAAACCAGTCCATGCTTGCACAATTTCACCTCACCAGAGATGCTAAACTCTAGTGGAAGCAATGGTGTTATTGGACAAGGGAGTCACCGAACACTCCAAAACATGGGATGACATTCAAGAAAAAGCAATGAAGGGGCGGTATCTCCCCCCATCTCATGAATCTTTCAAGATGAATGAGTTCTTTAGCCTAAAATGGCTCAGTTTAACCCTAGAAGAATACTACTCCAAGTTCATTATTCTATGGAAGTATGTCCCATCCATGACTACCTCCTAGCAAGTAGCCCGCTTCTGCCAAGGTTTGAATGAAATTTTGGACTCCCGCCTCGAAGCAATGAGGGTTAGCACATTGCAAGATGCTCTCATATCCAATCAAAACCTCTTTTGAAAGAGCTGAAGTCTGGCAAAGCTAATCCTTAGAAGAGATCTTACCCTGAAGCAAACCCTAAAGATTAGTCTTACAAGAAGCCCCAACAAAATACTCCTTAATACAACCGAGATCAACAAACCAACTCTTTGTTCCCCGCTCATATGCTCCTGCTTCTTGTGCGTTTCAATTAGAATGAGCCATGACACTTTAAGGCCAACTGCCCCAAGCTAGTAACATCTTTTCCTCAAGGTGGTCAAGCAAATCAAGGCCATGGAACCCCTATCCACCAAGGTGCAAGAGGTGGTGGATGTGGCAGAGGTCATGGAGCAGTTGCTCACCAGCCTGTGCTATAAATGAAGATCCAACTTTGGAGATGGCTGAAGAAGAGCATGCCACCATATGTGGTGGTAGAACATCAAGGTCCAAATCAACAATTTACTGTTATTCAAACCCTAGCCACTCATCATGGTAAGACATTCCATCTTTTGATTGATTGTGGTAGTACCCATTCATTTCTTTCTCCTAGGTGCTTACAAAAATTAAATCTGGTTCACAAACTAGCTAGGAAAATAGTTGTAGAGCTAGCTAGTGGGAATGAAATAGTATCTTACCATTTTGTAGGAAACCTTGACTTTGAATTGGGAAGTGAACAAACTCATGGGCATTTTAGGGTCTTACCATTTATGATGGGATCCTTGGGATGGACTCGTTAACCACAAACAATGCTAGTATTCACTGTAACCAAGGGAGTATCACTTTAAAAAATAAGCACGGCTAAGAAGTATTAGTAAAAGGGAAGACAGGTAAACCTAAGTCTATGGTAGTCAAGGCAAAACTTCTTCTCAAGAAGGGAGCACGTAAGGGACATCAAGTTTTCCTAATTAATCTCAACAAATCTGCTGACCTAGTAAAGAATCCGAACCCTCTTGGCTCCAAGAATTCTTTGACATCTTTCCTGATGACAAGCTTATAGGGCTACCTTCTCCTTGATAAGTCAATCATGACATTGAGCTAATCTCTGGTGCTCGACCTGTCTCAAAAACACCCTATAAGATGTCTCTCCCTAAAGTCATTGAAATCAAGGAGCAACTTTCCCAACTTATTGAGCAAGGATTTGTACGCCCCAATAGCTCTCCTTGGGGAGCACCTCCTCCTCTTTTCCAAAAGAAGAAGGACGGCACTCTTCGTCTCTGCATAGATTATGAGGGGCTAAATTAAGTCATTATCAAGAATAAATATCCCTTCCATGGACAAGCTTCTTGACACGCTTCATGGGGCCAAGGTTTTCTCAAAGACAGACTTGAGGTTAGCAGAGTCAAGGAAGTAGATACACCCAAGATAACTTTCAATACGCATTTTGGCCGCTATGAGTTTACTCTAATGTCATTTGGGTTAACCAATGTTCCTGCAACTTTCAACCGCCTAATGCAAGATATATATTGTCCCTACTTGAATGAATTTTTTCTTATCTTCTTTGATGACATCTTAGCCTAATCCAAGTTGATGGAAGAGCATGAGGAGCATGTGCGCAAAGTTTTGCAATTGCTACGTAGACATGAGATCTATGCAAAGAAGAGAAAATGTACCTTCTTTACTCATCAGATTGAGTATCTTGGATTCATTGTCTCCCAAGATGGTATCTCAGTAGATCCCACCAAGGTCAAAGATATACTGGAATGGCCACCGCCTAAATCAATCAGCAAAGTTTGTGGATCTTTGGGAATCACACGAAGGTAAAGGGATTTCATCAAAGATTATTCCCTCATAGTTGCACCCTTCATGGATCTTCTTAAGAAGAATTAAAAAATAGTGTGGTTTCTAATCCATCAAGGCAGCTGCTTTGATCAATTCAAAGCCATCATTACCTCACCACCAATCATGAAACTTCCTAATTTCACCAGGGAATTTGAGGTGGTTTTACTGATGCTAGTAGTCTATCACTTGGTGGTGTCTTATGCCAAGAAAGAAGACCAGTGGCTTATACTTCTCACAAGATGAAACAATATGAAGCGAATTATGCCACCCATGATTTGAAACTATTAGTTGTTGTTCATTACCTCAAGTTATGGAGACATTATCTCTTGGGGTGCAAATTCCAGCTTCTTGTAAAAACTGACCACAAGAGTCTGAAGTGGATCTTTACCTTGCCTAACCTCAACATGAGGCAGAGAAGATGAATTCAAATCCTACAAGAATATGACTTCGACATTAAACTCCGCCTTGGGAAGGATAATGTTCTAGCTAATGCACTCAGTCTCCACAAATCTTTCTTGAGTGCAATTTCTATGCCAAACAATCCCATTCTAGTCATGGCGGTGAAAGAAGTATCATTTCATGATCTTGATTACTAAATAATGATGAACCTAGTCGACGAAGGATGAACCTCAGAAAAGGAGAAAAATCTAGTCAAGGGTTACTACACCCATGATGGGTGCCTCTACTTCAATCACACAGGCTATGTATTCCTCCTAAGGGTCCTTCCCTAAGGAAGTTAATACTCTAAGAATCTCCTGACAGCCCCATTTCAGGGCACCCAGGCTATGCAAAGACCTTGAATGCTATAAGGAGGAGCTATCATTACGCAGGCTCGAAAAATGATGTCCTTCGATATTTGAAGAAGCAATGTCTCTCATCTCAAAACAGATCAACGCTAAAAGAGTCAAGATGCCTAGGAAGCTTTAACCTTTGGATATCCCCAAAAATGAAGTGGGAATGATTAGTATGGATTTTTCCACAAGTCTCCCTAGTGTACACGGAGGATATGATTCCATTTTAGTGGTGGGGACTTGCTTACCAGACTAGCTCATCTTATACCAACAAAGAAAACCTTCAAAGCTTTTGATGCTGCATGATTATTCATGAGGGTCTTCAAGCTTCATGGTCTACCCCAGAAGAGGATAGTCAGTGTGACCGGGATTCTAACTTCACTTCAAAGTTCTAGCAGTCCTTATTTTAGGCCTTGGATACTCAACTTTTATTTAGTACATCTTATCATCCAAAGACCGATGGGCAGACTGAGAGGGTCAACCAAGTAATTGAAGACATTCTCAGAGTATATTGTGGATGGGAGCCAAGAACATGGATTCAATACCTTCCTCTGGTAGAATTCACTTATAATACATCTTATCATCAGAGCATAGGAATGTCACCATTCAAAGCACTTTATGGGTAAGAATTCTTATCTCCTCTACGTTTCTGTGATCCAATCTTAAGAGTTAAGGCATCCAGAAAAATTCTCAAGGAGATGGAGGAACATACCAAGGTGATCCAAAAAGATATTTAAGCTATTCAAGATTGGTAAAAGCATTATGCCAACACAAGGATGTTTGAAAGGATATTTAAGGAAGGAGGGAAAGTTCTTCTACGAGTGTGACCCAAGCGTAGCTCTCTGTCACTTGGGAAATATAAAAAGCTTAGCCAAAGATATTGCAAACCCTATACAGTCATCAAGTGCCTGGGCAGAAGTGCTTATAAGCTGCAATTCCCAACCCATATCAAGGTCCACAATGTATTTCATGTAAGTTTGTTAAAGCCTTATGTAACCAGTCTCGATCATATTCTTGATGATGAGCAAATAGTAATCCCAACTCAAGGAGGCCTTGAGTTGCAGCCTAGTAGCATCATAGATTCTAGAGAAAGTCAACTCCATAATAGAAGTCTTATAGAACATCTAGTATAATGGAAAGATTACCCTAAAGAGGATACAACTTGGGAAGTTGAAGCTACACTCTTAAAAGACTACCCCAAACTCACGATATGAGGAAATCTTGGTTTCTTTAAGGGGGGAAGGATGTAACATGCCCATCTTCAATAATAATATATGTCTATTTGATAGATGAATTTATGATTTTTTTATGATGTAAAAATCATCAATTTTAATAATAAAGCTATTTCCACTTGGAATCTTAAAATTTTGAATCTAAATTTAGAATTTGCGTGCATTTCACCCTATAAATATAGGATTTTATAGTACTCAAAATAGACATTGGACCAAGCCTCTACGTAAATTTCTAGTTATTTTCAATTAAAATATGGTAAAATTCAGACCTTAATAATTGCATGACTGGGTGTTCAATTGACAAACAGTCTACACCCCCATTACTAGGGAAAACACTCCAAACAATTTCATATAAAAAAAATTCACCAGTTGTGGGGCATACCAGCACGCATATCAAGGTTGATGTCCCAAAATTAGAGACCCTCGCCCCAAAAAGATGCCATTCACTTACTCAGATGCTCGTACAATGGCTACATAAGGACCAAAGGCTAATCGCCCTAGCATACGATCCCCACTAGTCGCCGTCACGTGGACAACCATGCGGCCACTGACTCGTAAGGTACATGCGTAACTCATCTTTTGCTTGCGTATAGGCACCATGCCTTTCCCCAGACTCATGCAGCCATAGATCAACTTACTTTCATCATACACCATCCCTTGTACCCCGCTTTTCTCTCCCTTTCCCTTTCCCTGTACTCGCACCCGTATATACGAGCCTCTATATAAACCTCCCAACACCCCCATGGTCGATACTCTGACACCCTATGATGCTTGTAAAATTGACATCCTGTGCAATGACTGTACCTGATAGTTCAAACCCGACACTTTGTGTGGGATTGTACCTGACAGCCCTCTACATCCCCTGTCTCAGAAATCCATTTTTAGCCCATCTCCAGGTACACTCTGCAAAAAAATTTTCATCATCTCATCCTTGTTCGTGATGAATAGAGGGTGTTCTTAGCTGCTCTCCCTTCCCCCATGTGAATATATTTAAATGAGAACTCCCCTTCTCTCCCTTAGGTGCAGCCTTTTGCCCCAAATTCTAGTGTAAGGACACCTCCCCCCATTTGCGGGTGACTTTAGTAAGGGCTCTTTGGCTCTTAGAGGTGGTTCCAACCTAAGAGTTTATGCTCATAAAGTGAGCAAACAAACTCTGATTCGTGATCCGACTGAAGCGTTGAGTTCTCTACCATGTGGGCTGTGAGATAGTGGATAGAATGGCTCCTCTACAAAGACGCCAAAATACCACCTCGAAAAGCGTGCACGACCCTAGAAAGAGTACTCAGGATGCGGTCCCAACTCTCCCTTTGGGAGTCCCACAAGGAACTAATCGCCAGGTTAGCTTAATAATCATTTAAAAAGAGTTTTTTTGAATGAATTTTAATGTTAGAATTATGTAAGAAAGAAGTTGCTACTTTTCCTTGCTTTGAAAATACCAAAATTCTTGTGAAATTGTTGCTTTCTCGAGAAAGTGATGTTGTTTCTTGTATCCCATGGTCTAGTTAAGCAATTGTGTTATTATCTTGATTAAGTTAAAAGTACAGGTAAATCTTCTCCCTACCTTAATGCTGGCCCCGTTGGCCGTGTTGTGTAGTCAGTAGTCAGGCGACGATGTTAGCGAGGCCCAAAGTCAGCCCAAGGTATCCCTCCCATGTTTGGGAAGATGAAATTCACTAGTTTAGGCAAGTATTATGTGTTGCCTCGTTTTGTGAGACCAAGCTAGTGCAGTGAATAAGGCCACCCTAACGTGTAGATATCCCTCTGAGGAGCGGGAGGATCAAGCGATGGAGCCTAAGAGGGTGACAGGCCGGCTTGAGTCCTCGCCCCAGCAGCACAGCTTACAAGGTTTATGGTCCTGTAGGGATTGCCCAATCTATAGAGGCTGGAAGGCCGAATTCTAGATCATCAAAAGAATAAAGTAAAGGAATAAGAGAGCTTAGATCTAGGTACAGAAATTTTTGAACATTGTATCTATTTTTAAAAATACCTTGTTTGATAGTATTGTTCTATCGTTAAAGGCTGTTTAAATGAACAATGTGTAAGGTAATTAGTTAAGAAACTTCTCTATATATGTCGCATAGAGTGGTAGGAATAATTAGAAAATAAAATGATGCTTGAGTTGGGTGGAAAGTGGGAGGATGGAATTCCCTAACGACGCCATCTTATGGACGGGTGGACCTGATTAGTAAGGTAACTTTCCAACAAATTAACTGAAAACTCTACACTAGGTAAATAGGTCCCTGGGCAACCCTTCTCTAGAGGATTAGGTCAGCGGCTCTACCTTACATAGATGGGGAAAAAAGCATTATCTCTAGGAATCAAGAATGGAGGTTGCCTAAATTAAGATCGGTCACTCTATGGGTGATTCAATTTTAAGAGTTATTTAGAAGACCACACTCACCCTCTGGGAGACAGAACTAGGTCTTGCTTATTAATCATCTCCTTATATCTTTACATGGTCAATGTGTCAAACGAGTAGGAAATTTTTCTCGAGTTAGACTTAGTAGACTATCTTATGGTTTCCCCTATTTAGGAAGGGGGGGAGCTTACAGTTAATAGTTTGTCGAGAATTTTTCAGTTATATGAAGAGATCAAGTTTGACATGAATGGAGATGTAGGGAAGCAGTTGGATAGTAAGTATTCATGGATTATGAAACCATTTGATAGAGGTAAGACTCTCAGGTTGTTTCAAGGTTGTTTGCTGCTACTGGTGTTTAATCTAGGTGGATGGATCGGCTTAATTAGGTGGCTTTTGAAGATGTTTTTGTATCCTTTTGACCTAGGTGGAAGGACCAGGTGTTCAGAGCACAAGAATGAGATGTGAAACACTTAAAATTGTTCCACCATGGGGGGTTGGGCTTTATGTGAGAGGAATTTTTTGATGAATGTAGATGGGACATGGACAAATCCATAGAAGGAGAAGCCATGAGATCTTCTAATGGTGTGATTTGGATGGGGCTTGGAATAGAAGATGGAAAAGACATGGGATGATGGAAGATGTGTTAATGTATGTGGAAGGGGGTTGGGATTGAAAAGATGCAGGGGGGAAGAGAGCTTGAGCTCTTGCAAGCACACACACACACTCACAAAACCCTAATAGAGAACACACAAGGTGAGAGGCTGAAAATCTTCTTCTTCTCTCTACTCAACACTCAACACACCATATACAAGAATAAGAGTACACACAATATGAAAGGTACTCAACCAAATACATACACGGGTTCTCTATAGTGTGAACTCGACTAAATGAGCTGGCGCTATAACTATGCCAGTCTCTAGAGTGGCTGTCACACAGCCTGTCATCCCACTGGCCGCATATCACCCAAGATCTCACCAACCATGCCAGTGGTGTAAGTGCGGGGCCTATCCCCCAGGCGGGTCATCAGTGTCCACCGCCTCACTAGAGCTCGATATCTCAACACTCCCCCTCGAGCTCAACTCCATCTCATGTACACCAAGCGAAGCCCTGAATCTGCGGAGCTTCTCTGTACCCAATGCTTTGGTGAAGATGTCAGCTACCTGATCCTCTGTGCTGACATAAACAAGGTCAAGGTCTCCTGCCAAGACCTTCTCTCTGACGAAGTGGTAGTGGACCTCTATGTGCTTCGTACGAGCATGAAAGACTGGGTTCCTGGCCAACTGTATACTGCTAATGTTGTCACAGAAAATGACAACTTGTCTATTCACTGATAGACCCAAATCTCCAAGTAGCTTTCTCAACCAAGCTACCTCACATGCTGCCATAGCAGCTCCTCTGTACTCGGCCTCTGTACTCGATAGAGCAACCGTAGGCTGCTTCTTGCTGCTCCAAGTCACAGCAGCACTCCCCAAAGAAAACATGAATCCACTGGTAGATCTTCTATCTGAGATACTACCAGCCCAATCAGCATCTGCGTACCCATGTACACATATCTCTGTCCCAGTCTCATAGAATAGTCCACAATGCAAAGTAGACCTCACATACCTCAGTATGCGTCTCACAGCATCCAAATGCGGTTTCCGTGGAACCTGCATAAACTGACTCACCAACCCAACAGCATAGCTCAAATCTGGTCTGGTGATCGTCATGTAGATCAAACTTCCTACTATGCTCCTGTACATAGTAGGATCCTCCAAGATCTCTCCTGAATCTGCACTCAACTTGCCATTCTGATCCAATGGCACAGAAATAGGCTTACAGCCTATCATACCATACTTGGACAACATGTCCAAGCCATACTGTCTCTGCAGTAATCCAATACCATGTGGTGACCTAATCACCTCAATGCCCAAGAAATATCTGAGCTCCCCCAGATCCTTCATCTCAAACTTCTGTCTAAGCAAAATCTTTACATCAAAGATCTCTGCATCATGGTCCCCCATAATGATCAAGTCATCTACATAGATGACAACAAGCACAACTCCTCTATCACCATGTCTCACATACAATGAGAAATCTGCATTGGCTACATGAAAGCCAATAGTGACAAGATATTCAGAAATCTTGTCAGACCATGCTCTTGGTGCTTGCTTTAAGCCATACAAGGCTTTCTTCAACCTGCAAACATGCTCGGGGTGACCCACATCCTCATAACCAGGTGGCTGCAACATATACACCTCTTCTTGCAAATCCCCATGCAAGAATGCATTCTTTACATCCATCTGATGTAAAGACCATTGCTTTGACGCAGTCACTGCTATCACAACTCTCACCGTTGCCATCTTGGCAACTGGGCTGAAAGTTTCCTCATAATCAATCCCATATGTGTGCGCATATCCTTTGGCTACCAATCTAGCCTTGTACCTGTTTATGCTTCCATCACTGTTATGTTTAACTTTGTACACCCACTTGCATCCAATGGCTTTCTTGCCTTCTGGCAATTGCACTAAATCCCAAGTTTCATTTCTATATAGTGCATCCATCTCCTCATCCATAGCTTTCTCCCAACACACATTTCCAATAGCCTCATCAATGCATGTGGGCTCAACAACCTGCACAACCTTTGCCATATATGCATAGTGATGTGCCACATAACCATCATATGTAAATCTCTGCACAGGGTTCTTCACTCTCCCTGATCTTCACAGCTTTTCATTCATGGCTTCCATAGCCTTCTTTACACCAGGTGTTCTCATAGCTGGGATCCCAAGCTCCTCATCAAGGCTCATATCTGAGCCACTAGACTCTCCATCAACATGAGAATGCCCTGCAGAAATGTCAGGCATACCAAGGGGCTCAACCACTTTCTCTTTTCCTTTACGTGATGTACTAATCACATTTGCAGGGCTGGTATTATGACGCAGCCTGCCACTCCATGGTCTATCAACAGACCCACTAGATGAGGACTCTCCTGGTCCACTCAAAGACTGTGATTGCTGACCTGCATTTTGTGCAACCACACTTCCACTCACATCAGCCCCAACAGCTTCTTTTTCAACAGCATACCAGCTGCTCATCTCATCAAAGACAACATCCCTGCTTACCCTCAACTCACGTGTAGCAGGGTTATAACACCTGTATCCCTTTTGCTCAAGGGAATATCCAATAAACACACATTTTTCAGCTTTCGGATCCAGCTTTGTTCTCAGCTCATGTGGCACATGCACATATGCAATGCATCCAAAAACTTTCAGATGAGATAAATCTGGTTTTCTGCCAGTAAACCTCTCCTCTGGAGTTACATCATGTATGGCTGCAGTTGGAGTCCTATTCATGATGTATACTGCTGTAGAAACAGCCTCAGCCCAATAGCAATGCGGCATATTTTTCTCTTCCATCAATGCCCGCGCAATCTCTGCAATATGCCTGTTTTTTCGCTCAGCAACTCCATTTTGCTGCGGAGTGTATCTGCATGTATACTGTCTCCGAATTCCATTCTTCTTCAAAAATTCAGAGAACTCATTGGAGAAGTATTCTCCCCCTCCATCTGACCTTAGGCACTTGACATATTTTCCTGTTTGCTTTTCAACCAAAACTCTGAAATTCTGAAAGTGAGTGAAAACCTCACTCTTCTCCTTCATGAAATATACCCACACTTTCCTTGTGTGGTCATCAATGAAAGTGACATAGTACCTGCAGCCTCCCATAGACACGGTCTTCGTAGGACCCCATACATCTGAATGCACAAGATCTAGTGCATTTCTGCTCACATATCTGTTACGTGGAAACACATGCTTTGTTTGCTTCCCAAATTGGCATGCTTCACAGATTTTATGCATACCTTCCACTTTAAATTTTGGCAGCCCTGTCACAATTCCTTTTGTTTGCATAGACTTCAACCTCTGAACATTTACATGTCCAATTCTTTTATGCCATATGTCTGTGTCTGCAACAACTCCTGAACCATTTTCAAACATCGCAGCACTCATTTCAGGCATGTCTACATTCAAGGTAAACATTCTGGCCACTCTGTTGCCTTTTGCAACCAACCTGCACTTGTCTTTGAAATCTTCAACATAACACCCATCAGGGTTAAACCGAACCTGCAAACCCTGCTCAATCATCTGGCCAACTGAAACCAGATTCTTTGTTATGTTCGGTACATGAAGTACATCTGCAAGGTACTTCACTTTGCCATCCTGCATAGATAATGGCACATCTCCAACATGGGAAATTGGATGAGCAGTGTCATCCCCTGTTTCCACAAAACCTGGTCTTTTCGGGTTCTTCATCTCCTTGAACCACTCCCCATGACTCGTCATGTGGTTCGAAGCGCCTGAATCCACATACCATACATTATCTTTTTGTGCTGCATCAACATTTTTAGACATGGCATTCACAACATGCTGCATAACAAACAACCTTTCATTGTCCTCATTATTTCTGCTTGAGGATGCATAGTTGTTTTGCTGCACTTTCCCATTTTGCATGTCAACCTGCTTCTTATAACATTCTGACTGCACATGTCCTGGCTTACCACAATAGTAGCATTCACGTGCATCATTATATTGCCTTTGCCAATTTCCACGGCCTCTTTGACTCCCCCTGCCTCTGAATTTGCCTCTTCCACCTGCGTGTTGTTGTTGTTATTGATTCTGGGACTGTTGTTGTTGCTGCTGCTGCTGGCCATAATTCTGATTACCTGTTCGGCCACCTCCTTGACCGCGTCCACGGCCTCCTCTACCTCGTCCTCTTCCTGAACTCGTGTAGAAGGCCTGTTGCTCTGAACTGTTTTTGCTTTGTGAAGACTGTTGGTCTTCACCCAAGTTCTTCTCTTCGATAATCAGCATAGACACCAAATCTGTAAAGTTGGGAATGTTTTCCCGAGTCTGAATAGACGTCTTAAACGCCTTGTATTGTGGCCCGAGACCACGTAGACAGACTTCCACCTTATCATCATCATCTACTGACACACCAATAGATGCAAGGGATTCCACAATGCCCTTTATCTTCAGCGCATAGTCATTCACAGACATGCTCTTTTTCTCCACAGTATGAAGTTCATTCTTCAACTGTATCTTACGTGCCTTGGAATTTGTTTCATAAAGCTTTACCAAGGTGTCCCACGCCTCCTTAGGGGACTTGGCATCCTGAATGTGCCCAATCATGGTGTCCTGTATACTAATGGAAAGCCAATACATAACCTTCCTGGCTCCTTGGTTCCAGTCTTTAAACTCTTTCACATCTGCAGCAGTCGGATTTATATCCAGTATCTCCGGTGCCTCTTCATGCTCACCTTCTATGTAGTCCCAATAGCCTTTTCCCATCAGGAAATTAGTCAACCTGAACCTCCAAGCATGGAAGTTATTCTTGTCCAGCTTCTCAGCCACAATCTGTGTTATGCCATCATTAGACATCTTGCCAAACACACAATTTTACCAGAAACTGCACTCTGGTTTTTTTCTGCACAAACTGTATTTTCTGCACAGCGGTACTGTTGTACTCTCAAATGTCACAACCAGTGACCTCAATGCACATACATACACGCAATGGTAACTGTAGACCTCTTTGCAGCACCCACAGTGTCTGCACAGTCAATCTGTCTTCCTGCAGTACTTAAAACAGAGTTCTGCAGAGAATCGATGACTTACCCGCAGTGCTCGAAATCGCCTGCTTTCTGAAAAATGGAGGTCCAGACGCGCCCGAAACGCTTTTTCGGCCCAGAAATTATAGTCCGAAGGACTGTATAGTTGCCCTATAGCTTCACTCCCGCGAAGAAAGCTCCTCAATCGGAGATCGTTTGCCGGTGCCTCCCGTAGAGCTCCCGACAAGGGTGTAGTCACCAACACAATAGGGAAGAGTAGTTGAAGCTCTTACCCTCGTACCGCTTCTTGTGGTTCTCTTGCTTGTAGCTCAGCCCTTAGCACGAACCAGGCTCTGATACCATGAAAAGATGTAGGGGGGAAGAGAGCTTGAGCTCTTGCAAGCACACACACACACTCACAAAACCCTAATAGAGAACACACAAGGTGAGAGGCTGAAAATCTTCTTCTTCTCTCTACTCAACACTCAACACACCATATACAAGAATAAGAGTACACACAATATGAAAGGTACTCAACCAAATACATACACGGGTTCTCTATAGTGTGAACCCGACTAAATGAGCTGGCGCTATAACTATGCCAGTCTCTAGAGTGGCTGTCACACAGCCTGTCATCCCACTGGCCGCATATCACCCAAGATCTCACCAACCATGCCAGTGGTGTAAGTGCGGGGCCTATCCCCCGGCGGGTCATCAGTGTCCACCGCCTCACTAGAGCTCGATATCTCAACAGGGATCATCTATGGTGGTTGACCATAAACATTATGATGATATATTGTTATGTGCATCTAATACCCATACATGGGAGACCTATCAACTTGGTCCACTTTGTAGTAGAGGTCTATTGGGGGTATGAGTCCAAGAGAGGATGGCTTTAGATCATCATAGGATGTTCATGATGCAATGGATGTTGGGGGATGTGCGAATTGATATGGGATGGTGTTAGAGATGATATGTGGTTCATGATGCCCATAGGGGTGATGCATTTCCATGTGCTTCTAGTATCCATGCTTAGTAAACTAGTCCACTAGGCATTAAGAGACGAAACCACTAGTCGAGGAGAGCCTAGAAGAAGTAGGAGTAGATAATAGTAGTGCCTAATTTTGGGTTTACATGCAAGAGAGATAGGCAAGTTTGTAGGTGAGAGATAGTGGCTTCGTTCTGGGGTTTCCACTACCATGGCCAAATTGTTGTTCCAAATCTTTTTCTACATGCTGGTCCATAGCAAACCAAGCTCAAAATTCAGTGGGTTCTCGCTATCCCATTGTCACGCAATATAGGGCCACTCTCATATGTATCGTTTAACGATTTGTAAAAGCTACCATTTTGGGACTTTAAAGCAGGTGTTCATTTGGTGCTTTTTCTTATAGAATTTGAAAAAACCTCAAGGGTATGAAGACCCTACCATCTAAGTAGTAGAGACTCCAAGGGAGAGAAGAAAAAACACCAATTTTGAAGATAAATTTGGGAGACTTGGGGTTTTGGATGCCCAAGTGTATCGTTTAACGATTTGTAAAAGCTACCATTTTGGGACTTTAAAGCAGGTGTTCATTTGGTGCTTTTTCTTATAGAATTTGAAAAAACCTCAAGGGTATGAAGACCCTACCATCTAAGTAGTAGAGACTCCAAGGGAGAGAAGAAAAAACACTAATTTTGGAGATAAATTTGGGAGACTTGGGGTTTTGGATGCCCAAGGGAATTCTAAACAAGTTGAATTGAAGAGCAGGGAGATCTGCACTACATGATTGGATTGAAAGACTAGAGGTGAGAGTCGGTGTGGAAGAGAAGCAATTACAAAATGAGGCCTTTGGGAAGAATCCGGGTTTGTGAAGGTTTGAAGTCGTGGTCTACAGAGGTAAGCCTACTGTAGAATTGTTTTTTAAGTTTTTGAGAGCTTGGATCAACTTTGGTGAGCTTGAGAGCTTTGGCTAAAGTTTGAAGCATTGTCAGGTTAAGGTCTTGCACTACTTGGGAGCTTGCAAAGAAGCAAAAATGTAAGTTAAGAGGGTTAGGTTTATTTAGAGTAGAGGGTGTGCTAAGAGGTAGATGGTTTTCTAGGATGTGAGGATTCCCTACACTCTATGTATAGCATTGGATGGAATTCATCTAGAACTTGACTCTACTGTTGCCCAGTCTGAAGTAGAAGGCTGTAGAGGTGGCTACATATTTAATCATCGAAGTTTGGACCTGTGGAAATAAAGATGGTGGTTTGAAGACCTATTTGTTGAGATACCTATTAAAAGGCTCCCACTTTCAGCGTTTTGTTTTCCTCTAGTTTAGGTGCCCCATATCTGAGGGATGTCGAGACATTGATGTTCTTTTATCTATTTAAATAAGACAGGTGATTAGGGCTTGATTCTCATATAATTTCATGAGTTTTTAATGATATGATGTTATATTTGTGTTGTTTTGACTGAGTTTGTGGAGGTGGAATATTTATGAGTGTTAGTTTGAAGTTTGGAAACTCAGTACTCATTCTGACTCAGTTTGTTTCAAATTGAGAAGTCAATTGGATCAATTTGAAGTTGCTGCGGTGTCCAACTAAGTCAGTAAAAGTTCTAGGAAGATCTTTTGGATTCTTAGGTTGTTTGGAGTAGGTGATTTGGGAGCCTCAAGTTTTGGCATCTATCTATGTTACCCTTGTGTGGTGTCTGGTGGTGTTTTAAAGGCCATTACCTAGAGCCGTCACAACGGCTTTCCAAGATTCTCTATGTTTAGCCCTAAGGAAGGGTGATGAAGATTATGTTGACGTGATGTGCTTACTATCCAATCCGCCACCTTTTCATTGGCCACCACAATCATGTCAAGTGGGGTACTTTGAGAAGGTAGTCCAATCTACCACCTTTATATTGGCCACCACCTTTGTATTGGTCACCACAATCATGTCTTGGTTAAGTGGGGTACTTTGAGAAGGTATCCCACACAAAGGAAGAGAGATGGGAAAGTTATTGGATCGAAATTTGATGTGATGAATATTATGTTGATGTGATGTTCTTACTGTCCAATCTTACACCTTTGTAAAAGAGCTTGCATGCACCCTAGCGTTCTTGGATCCTATTCATTGTTGAGTGCAAAGAAGGAGAAGACTGAGAACCCCTTCAACTCCCTCCTCTTTGATTCAATCACTTTCCCATCTCTCTTCCTTTGTGTGGGCTGCCTTCTCAAAGTACCCCACTTAACCAGTGGTGATGGTGATTAAGAGATATTCTTTGCAACATAGTCCACTTTCAGGGCAAGAAGAGGTTACATAGATAGGTAGTAGTGTACAACATCATGATGATTCTTCATTCTTAAGTCGGTGAGACTAGCCTTCGTTAAAATTCCCCCATTCATTTTCTTCCTTTGCTACTACCTCCAAATCTACTGAATTGATTGCTTCCTGTGGAGAGATTGGCATGCCCATGCCAACACTTAAACCACCTCACAATGGACTTTCTATCTCTTGAGGTTGGATGTATCTTCTTGCATTTACTAAGGCTGCTAGTGCACTCAACTAAACTTGTGTGTAAGCAATGATGAGACTATGTCCATTTTGTGAACGAAGATCAGATCATTAGCCACCTAGAAGTGAACAAGCAAGCTCTCTATTTGCATTTTCACAAGGTCATCATGGCTAAAACACTAGCATGCATATAGCTACTCCAAGTGCTACAACTTCATTTGGTCTCCTCTCTGACCTTTGATTGAAATTGCTTTCATTTTTTCAGGTCTAGCTTGAGCCTTTAGCTCCTTTTTCCTAAAGATTTTATAGCTCTTTAGGAATTGGTGACAGAAAACAATAAAATTGAATGTATCTTTCCACTAGGTACTACCAAGTACTCACCCACACTACGAACACACGATTTTTCCAAAAATACTCTATTTCCTTCTTTTCCACTCAAATCTTATCTGCACAATTTCTTCACAATGCACCTTCCAAATGCAAAGGCAATAGTTAATTTTGCATAATGGGAGCTGAAGCTCTAAGAGGATGGAAGAAACAATGGTGTTTCCCCGGTAGCGGTGCCAAAAATGTTATGGGCTACCACACCTCCCAAGTGACAACTGTACCCATTCACAATTGAAAGAAGCAATAGACAACAACTATCATTGGGTACTTACCAATGCTTTGAGCTTAGGCCTAAGATTGCTTTTGGAAGCTCTAGTCCTCCAATCAACACCTCCATGTTGTCATCACAAAGTCGCTCTCACCACAATGCAAGGCAATCTACCTCTCACTCTTCCACACACACATGCATAAAAGAGGAACATGCACTAGAGTACACTCTAACTCTCTCTCTCTCAGTCACAAGACAAAGAAAGATCTCTCATAGCATAGAGGGGGACTGTGTCCTTTCATTATGAGAAATTGCCTTTTATACATCTTACCTTTATTCACACTTAGGGGCACAAAACTTACTAACTAAGGCCTTGGGTGGCCAGTATCTCAAAATGTAAAACTTTTATAGTACCTTTACATAACACTTAAAAATATTCTCAATTGGAGGAGAATCTTTGTTAATCCAAAATGGGATTAAAAATTCTTTAAAAACTTTAAAATTTTAAACCAAGATTCTTAAAATTTTACTCTACATAGTAAACTTTGTCCAAATCTACAAACTGTAACTGCACAAAAAACAGCATAAAATCTTTAATAGAACTGCAAACTTCACATAGATCTACTTAAATCTGTCTACAAAATTGTTATCTTCAAACTTTTCGGCAAGCTTTTTAGGAAGCTAGTTAGTGTCAATCAGTTCCCTAGATCAGGTGGCTGAATGTAGCAGATGTTCTTCTTTTAACTAATAGGTTGGTGCATGTGTGGTCATGCCATCTTTTGAACCACACTTAATAACTACACAGCTAGCCCTTTGCTGATCTTCATGGTTTTCTTTCTCTAGCGTCTAGTTGCTCATGCTTGTTTTCAAGGACATTCTTTGAAGCAAAGACCCTTGCATGTCCCTTGTCTCATGAGGTCAATGCCTCTACGGCAACATGAGCTACGACACTTTGTCTGTTCTCCAATCTGGTCAGGGTGGTGTTGAGAGGGATTGTATGGATGAAGTCGTCTCTTACACTCAACACATTAATGCTAGTGCTGGGATTACCTTCATGAGCTTTTTCTATTGTTCATGGTCTCAACGGCGGACAATCCTTATACATATGGTCTATCACACACCCAATGCATAAAGGGATTAATGAGAAGCACCTATAGAGGTACTTGCCATCCCTTTCTTGATTTGACACTCAACCACTCGAGTGCGCACTTGTAGCATTGCATGGGTGGTCGTTTAGCCATTGTATTCATGTCCTGGTCTCTTAGGATTGGGGTGTGGCTAAGTATACTGGGAACATTTGGTCGCCCTCAATCATGTAGTGGCTTAGAATTTGGGAGGGTGGACTAGTTGGCTCGAGGGGTCGTAGGTGGGACCTTCACAAACTTCCCCCTCATCCCCTTCTTCAAAGATTTATGTCATGGTTAGCTAATGACTTTGGGCTACTTCTTGGCCTAGTTGAGGTACGTTGTGAATAGCAGGTGCTGGAAAGAACAACAGTTGCCTTTGGTTTGCATGCAGGGCTTGAGGTAGAACGTGGGCTTGATCAGCCCTTTCTCATAGGAGTTTGTGACTTCGTGCTTGCCCCATGTTTGGAGATATGTGCAATAGAGGGTGGAACCGAGTCACAGATGTGGACACTCCGTGATGGTATGGTTAGCTCAACAAATCGGGCACCATACTATCTCCCTCTTCGGATAGAGATGGGGTTGGCCAACGTGATCCCGACCTTCGTCAGTTCTCCACTATTGGGTCATTTGCTGCATTAATGGAGTGGCCAAGTGCTCGACCTGTTGTCCAGAGGTGGTGGACTCCTTTTCCATCAGATCTTGTGCTGGTGGTCTTGAGTGCGGCTTCTGATGTACCCTCATGGAGTTATCGAGAACGTGTTTCCTTGAAGTTGTCCTCAAAGTCCATAGCACTCCTACAACATTGCTCAAAGGAGGTATGGTCCAAGGAAGTGACAAGGAATTGTGTAGGGTTACATCATCTAGAACTTTTCAAAATATCCCTATTAACCTTTCATTAAAAAACTTGTCTTTGGCACTGTA
This sequence comes from Cibotium barometz, assembly GCF_041138505.1. Classification (NCBI taxonomy): domain Eukaryota; kingdom Viridiplantae; phylum Streptophyta; class Polypodiopsida; order Cyatheales; family Cibotiaceae; genus Cibotium; species Cibotium barometz. The sequence continues at coordinate 28,332,472 of NC_141090.1, forward strand.
CGAGCATGGAGATATCTAATCTCAGATGGTTTCACCATCCTTTTGTCTAACATTATGTAGTTGCTCAATAGGACTCCATCTGGTTCCCTTGATGAGAATATCCAACCTTGAAGTCCTCTTTCAAGGCTTTGAAGGTGGCCTTATCTTATGTTTTCAAGGACCTAAACCATTAACTGACTTTATCATCTAGGGTGAGGCCAAAGGAACTCACCTTAACTTGATCGTCCACATGGCTAAAAGCGTCACAAATATGGGTGAACGTCTCTAAGTGCAGAATGGGTTCTCGAGTCCCATCAAATGTAGTAATTAGCTTCGAGATGTTTGCGGGTTTGTTCTAATCTAGTCTGGTGTCTTGGTATTGGTTAAGCTGGCGATGGGGGCGTGATGCCAGTAACCACCCCCTCCCTATTTCCATGGCTATTCTCAACATTTCTGGTGTTAGCCCGGGAGCGGGTGCTGGTTGGGGAACGATCGGTGGAGGAGCTGGGCCAGGAAGATAATAGACCATAGGAGGTACTTGTCTTATGGGTGGATTGGGTTGTGCCTCATGTGGCCCCATGTGGTATCCTGGGTATACTCCGTGAGGTGGATATTGTTGATATACAGGTGGGCCTAGTAGATGTGACGGGACTGGGTAGGCCCTTTCTCTCTGATACAATTTTTTAGGCCCTTGGGAAGCTAGATCTGGACCCAAGTTTGGTATGGATCTCTAGGCCCGAAATGAATCAGCCACCCTCAAGACAGGCATGGCTCTCCAGACTCATGGACGAGTTTGGGTTTGATGGCTCTCACTTTGCCCTATATCTGCTCTAGGATCTAGAGGCGGCATGGGCTCTCTTTCCTATTAGTTTTTCATACCTCTCACCCTAGGATGTGGCTCTTCCGATTGTGCATTTCCCAGGATAAAGTTGTGGAGCCTCAAAGTAAGGCCTCTCTCTGAGTGTGTGGGGAGCTAGGGTCTTTCTCTTGGATAGGTGGTCTCTCTATACACTGAGCTTCAAGTTCTAGTGCGTCGAGGGTAGGCGTATCTCGTCCCATGCAGTGATGATCTTTGGTCTCACTCGTGTTGTGTCAAAGACTAGCACCATTTGGCTCCAAGCTGCATTGAGTGATGGGTCTGACCTTATGAGTGAGGGAGCTTCAAGAGAATTTATATCATCAAAGAGAGGGTTTTTCACACCAATTTTCCTTAACGTAGGTGTATAAATGTGTTGAATTATTGTGTAGGACCCCCCTGTGATGAGCATGGGGGTCCTACACATGTGGAATTACTATGTAGGACCCCCTTGTGATGAACAATCCTTTTTTTTTTGGGAAATAGTATGGCCGTACGCTTTAAGATGGTATGGGCATACACTTTGTTGAAGACATAAGCATATGCTTCTCAGAAAGAAGATGACCCGAGCGTATGCTTCCTAGAAGACATGGATGTGGCTTGAGGAAGGAGCGAACGTATGCTTTTGAATGATGAAGGTACGGGCATGGCAAAAATGACATGGGCATGGCAAGGTTGCCACAGGTGTACGCTTTAGAAAGGAGAGATGGTACAGGTGTGGAAAAAATAACATGGACGTACACTTGTTGTAGCCAGGGAAAAAAAAATGACACGGGCATGGTCAAACTTACACGCGCATGGCAAGTTGAAGGGAACGGGTATATGCCTTAGAAAGGAATAGTTGTGTGCTTTGAATGGTACAGGTGTATGCTGTAAATGGTGTGAGCATTCACTTCGAAATTTTCATAGATTTTAATGATGCACGTCTGACTGGCTGCCACCACCTACAAATATTCTCTAACAGTGCAGATGTACCCCTTGTTTAAATGCAATTTAGGCTTACTTAATGCAATTATTTCCTTTTTAACGCACACTACTAAATTAATGGCTAGAGATCTCACAAGATTTTCCCTGGAGGAATGGACGGGCGTGGCAAGTTTGCCACGGTCATTCACTATGAATGAAATGGGCGTTCACTTCTCAGAGGTTCATCCAGAATGGGATTTTTGCCTACGTTCCTGCTCTAAATTTTGTTGATTTAGGCATTCCCAAAATATTTTTTGAACTTTTGTTTTTATGGGGAGCTAGAGCTAGTAGTCTCTAGCTCCTAGAATGCATAAAGAAACCTAATAAATTAAGAATAATTTGATGATTAATCTATTGTGAAAACTCAACAAAAGATGAACAAAAAATAAAAATTGTATGAATGTCAAGAGCAAAAATTAAACACTTACTTGTGTCTCTCACACTTGGTGAAGACTTCAATGCTCCAATGCTCTCGTTGGCCTCCATAGCTCAATTGAACACAATCAATCAAACAAACAACAAACTAAAATAACATGAAACCAATCGGTGGATTTGCACTCCAATTGGGAAAAATGAACATGAAATATGTGGAGAACCCTAAGCTAAGTGCTATCTCCGGCAGTGGTGCCAAAGATGTTAAGCTAAATATATAACCTTGCACACAAGAGAGGGGAAGAAGAAGAGAAACACCTATGCAAGGGTCGAGTCAAAAATGTGCACTTAGCCAACCCTAATGAGGGTTAACTCCCCTTTTTGTGAGGCCGCTAGGGGCTCACTCCACCACCACTTGTGTCACCCAAGTGGAGATTCACAAGCTAGGTGAGGAGCAACGAAGAAGGGAGCTATGGAAGCTCAACCTTCACTCCGAGGGATCTTGGTAGAGAGATAATAGAGGGGAGAGGAAAAGAGAAGCTAGATCATTACCATCCCTAACATGCACACACAACAACAATCAAGCATGCAAACATTTACAACACAAGCAAGCATCCACAAGCTCAAGAGAGTGAGAGAGAGAGAGAGAGCAAAACTTAATTAAGACTAATGGGATTGTCCCTATTCATATTCCATAAAATGTCTTATATACAAGAGCTCTCATTTTACAATGGCTGGCTGCCCATTTACAATTGGGGGCCCAAAACTAGCTTCCTAGCTCTATGTACATCGCATTCCTATGACCGGCATTGCACAAGCCGTAAGCTCACTCATCCCATATCTCTTTTATCATTCAGCGCTTTGCGCGGTTACAAAAAAATAACCTACAAGAAAGTGTGGCCATGCTTTAAAAATAATGTTAATAACCAAAGTGGTTAACAACTAATCTTAACTCAAAGAGTAATATAACCATAAGTGAAAATGGCAATAATAAAGTAATTTTATAAAGTTATAATATGCGCCTCTTCATGTCACGTGTGTGAGATACGATTTTTTGGAAATAGGTGTGCCTTATCTTGATAAAAATGCTAGATGAAAATTCACAATCACCAGTTCAGGGATTCTCTTTAAAGGAATTGAGCCGATTGTAGATAATGCAATAGTAGTGTAATATTTTCAAAAAGTATGGCTATTCTCTTGAATTTTTCGGTTTCACCAAGAGTGAAGCAAAAGGAAGTGTGTATATTTCTCAAGAATAACACTATTGCAAGGGCTTCTAGAAGCTTGTTAGTAGCAATTGCTAACTTAAGCTAGAGTTTATGAGTCGAGCTCCTATAGAGGCACTACACCTAGTGTGATATAAATTCTTTATTACTATTGATAAAAAAACCTCTTTTCTCTTAAGAAAAAATGTGTATGGTTTTTTTATGGCCAAAGATGGGTAATGAAGGAATTTGTGTTCGAGGTTTGATTTTGAACATGAAGGAATTTATATTCAAGGTCAAGTTTCACGCGCAGGCTCTTGAGTCTTTGCTTGAGAGCCACCAGGCTATACCAACTTATCCCAACTCACTAACGCACCTTGGAAATGTGTATGGTTACAAAAAAAAATCCCAATCAAAGGCCAGAAGCATGTGGATGATCACCACCAGTGCTCACATAACCCGGTTTGTAGTGTAAATTTTTTAGCCGAAATTTAGAAATCTTGGTTGGAATTTGATATTGTCTTTAATTTTAAGGATATAAATTTGTACATTTTAGTTCTTAATCCCCTCAGTGTAATTTTTTTGATCAAAATTTAGAAATCTTGGCTGGAATTTAATATTGTCTTAATTTTTAGGGGTTGAAATTTATACATTTTAGTTATAAATCCCCTCAATTGTACAATTTCTAGCCATTTGTAAGACTAAACCCCATCAATTGCATGATTTTTAATGATTAAATTCAATTCTAAATCCCCATTAAGCCTAAGCATAGCCTTTAATTTTTTTAGGGTTAAAAAAGCCATTTTTTCGGCACTTGATCATCACCTTTGAAAACAAATTTCCCAAATTGAACATGATGACACCAAGTGCCAAAACTTATAATGAGGAAATTCTTCACCATCTCCTTGCTGTAATTTTCTGTAAATATGGGCAGCGCTCTCATTGACAAGATACTCCTCTTGTATCCCTTTCATCCATTCACTATACACTTCCATAATTGATGTCAAGGTGCAAGCCCACATTCTAGACAATGCGTCCACTACTATGATCCCTTCCACCGGGGTCGAAAGGAAACTCATCCTCTTCTTTGACAAAAGAATGACCCTCCAAGTCTTCTTCACGTGTCTCCTCGCTAAAATCTTCAAACTCTTCCACATCATGAGATGACTTGGAATCATCATCCTCATCCATAATGATCATAGTAGCCACCACTTTCTTTGATTTGCAAATGTGCCTGGGTGACCACTTCTCTTGGCATTTAAAACATAGGCCTTTGCATTTAAAACATAGCCCTTTGCTCCTCAATTCCTCAATCTTAGGATCATCTATCCGTTGAGTCTTCTTGAATGGTTGATGAGGAGGCTTCTTGACAAACCCATTGCTCTTCTTAGCATCATTATGAACTCCACTTGTGGACTGTCCACTTCCAAAAGATGTATGGAATTTGGAAGTGTAAGTGGATGTAGAAGAAGGTAGACTTTTCCCCACATTTGAAGAAGTGTGAAATGGCTTATGAAAAGGTACATTTGGCTGAACCCTCTTATACTTTGGCTCATATAGCTCCGCCAACCTCATAGCCTCTTTTGATAGTGCTTGGTCTTTGTGCCGAGACATCCGCTTTGATGTATGAATCTAGACCATGCACAAACTTTTTCAATCGCATGCCTTCATTGAGTCCATCCACAAACATAGAGAGATTCATGAACCTCTTGATATACTCCCTAACCGACATGCCCTTTTGTGTGAGTTCATACCATTCTTCATGGTATCGGTCAAGAACCAAAGGCAACACAAATGTCATATTCATTTCATGCTTGAGTTCTTCCCAAGTATGAGGCATAACTCCTTCCTTGAGCATATGTCTCCACCATTAATGTGCATAGTCTTCCAAATGCAAGGATGCAAAATTCACTTTGTCCCTTTCATTCTTTGGATAGAGCTGAAAGTATGTATCCAACTTATTCATCCATTCTTCCATTTCATGTGGGGTGAACCATCACCCTTGAACTTAGAGAGTGAAATCTTGTCCTTTACATCCTTTGACACGGTTGACGATGCATTCGCATGATGGTGCGAGGGCTTGTGCTTTTGCATTTGCACAAAAGATCCAAGAAATTGTGCAAAATCCTTGTACTCCCTCTTGAGGAAAATTGGCATTTCCATCCACCTATCATGAGCTTCTCTTTGTCTCTCAATGAATGACATATGTTCCCAATCAAGCTCAACCACATCATCCATATCATACACCTCCTCTTCAAGCATGGAGAACTGATTTGCTTTGGGATGCGCACTTGTAGCATTGCATGGGTGGTCGTTTAGCCATTGTATTCATGTCCTGGCCTCATGGGATTGGGGTGTGGCTAAGTATACTAGGAACATTTGGTTGCCCTCAATCATGTAGTGGCGTAGAATTTGGGAGGGTGGACTAGTTGGCGCTCGAGGGGTCGTAGGTGGGACCTTCACAAAGTTCCCCCTCATCCCCTTCTTCAAAGATTTATGTCATGGTGGTTATCTAATGAACAGGTGTGATTCGTGGCAATGGGGGTTGAGGTGGGAGAACTAGGGGTGGTAAGGGCATTTAGAGGACTCAGAATTCCTCTTTGGGCTACTTCTTGGCCTGCTTGAGGTACGTTGTGAATAGCAGGTGCTGGAAAGAACAACGGTTGCCTTTGGTTTGCATGCAAGGCTTGAGGTAGAACGCGGGCTTGATCAACCCATAGGAGTTTGTGACTTCATGTTTGCCCCATGTTTGGAGATATGTGCAATAGAGGGTGGAACGGGGTCACAGATGTGGACACTCCGTGATGGTATGGTTAGCTCAACAAATCGGGCACCATATTATCTCCCTCTTTGGATAGAGATGGGGTTGGCCAACATGATCGCGGCTTCGTCAGTTCTCCACTATTGGGTCATTTGCTGCATTAATGCAGTGGCCAAGTGCTTGACCTATTGTCCAGAGGTGGACTCCTTGCTCTTTCCATCAGATCTTGTGCTGGTGGCCTTGAATGCGGCTTCTGATGTACCCTCATGGAGTTATCGAGGACGTGTTTCCCTGAAGTTGTCCTCAAAGTCCATAGCACTCCTACAACATTGCTCGAAGAAGGTATGGTCCAAGGAATACAAGGAATTGTGTAGGGTTACATCATCTAGACCTTTCAAAAATATCCCTATTAACCTTTCATCAAAGAACTTGTCTCTGGCACTACACAAGCGTGGAGATATCTGACTCTGTTGATGTAATCTCATATGGTTTCACCAACCTTTTGTCTAACATTGTGTAGTTGCTCAATAGGACTCCATTTGGTTCCCTTGACAAGAATATCCAACCTTTAAGATCTCTTTCAAGGCTTTGAAGGTGGCCTTATATTATGTTTTCAAGGACCTAAACCATTGACTAACTTTATCATCTAGGGTGAGGCCAAAGGAACTCACCTTGACTTGATCGTCCACATGGCTAAAAGCGTCACAGATCTGGGTGAACGTCTCTAAGTGCGGAATGGGTTCTCCAGTCCCATCAAACTTAGTAATTAGCTTCGAGATGTTTGCGGGTTTTTTCTAATCTAGTCTGCGTCTTGGTATTGGTTAAGCTGATGCTGGGGGCGTGATGCCAGTAGCTACCCCCTCCCTATTTCCATGGCTATTCTCAATATTTCTGGTGTTAGCCCGAGAGTGGGTGCTGGTTGGGGAACGATGGGTGGAGGAGCTAGGCCAGGAAGATAATAGACCATAGGAGGTACTTGTCTTATGGGTGTATTGTGCCTCATGTGGCCCCATGTGGTATCCTGGGTATACTCGCTGAGGTGGATATTGTTGATATACAAGTGGGCCTAGTGGATGTGACAGGGCTGGGTAGGCCCTTTCTCTCTGATACGACTTTTTAGGCCCTTGGGAAGCTAGATATGGACCGAAGTTTGGTATGGGTATGTAGGCTCGAAATGAATCAGCCACCCTCGAGACACGCATGGCTCTCCACACTCGTGGACGAGGTTTGATGGCTCTCACTTTGCCCTATATCTGCTCTAGGATCTAGAGGCGGCATGGGCTCTCTTTCCTATTAGTGTTTCATACCTCTCGCCCTGGGATGTGGCTCTTTCGACTATGCGTTTCCCATGATAAAGTTGTGGAGCCTCAAAGTAAGGCTTCTTTGTGAATGTGTGGGGAGCTAGGGTCTTTCTCTTGGATAGGTGGTCTCTCTATACACTGAGCTTCAAGTTCTGGTGTGTCGAGGGTAGGCGTATCTCGTCTCATGCAGGGACAATCTTTGGTCGTCTCATTGGTGTTGTCAAAGACTAGCACCATTTGGCTCCAAGCTGTATTAACCGATGGGTCTGACCTTATGAGCGAGGGAGCTTCAAGATAATTTATATCATCAAAGAGAGGGTTGTTTCACACCAATTTTCCTTAACGTAGGTGTATAAATGTGTGTGAATTATTGTGTAGGACCCCCCTGTGCTGAACATGGGGGTCCTACATGTGTGGAATTACTGTGTAGGATCCCATGTGATGAACAATCTTTTTTTTTGGGAAATAGTATGGCCATACGCTTTAAGATGGTATGGGCATACACTTTGTTGAAGACATAGGCATATGCTTCTCAAAAAGAAGATGACCCAAGCGTATGCTTCATGGAAGACATGGACGTCGCTTTAGGAAGGAGTGAACAAATTCTTTTGAATGATGAAGGTACGAGCATGGCAAAAATGACATGGGCATGGCAAGGTTGCCACGGGTGTACGCTTTAGAAAGGAGAGATGGTACATGTGTGGAAAAAATAACACGGACGTACACTTGTTGTAGCCATGGAAAAATAAAATGACACGGGCATGGTGAAACTGACACGCGCATGGCAAGTTGAAGGGAACAAGTATATGCTTTGGAAAGGAACAATTGTGCGCTTTGAATGGTATGGGTGTATGCTGTAAATGGTGCGAGCATTCACTTAGAAATTTTTATAGATTTGAATTATGCACGTCTGACTGCCACCTACAAATATTCTGTGACAGTGCAGATGTACCCCTTGTTTAAATGCAATTTATGCTTACTCAATGCAATTATTCCTTTTTTAACGCACAATGCTAAATTAATGGCTAGAGATCTCACAAGATTTTCCCAGGAGGAATGAACAGGCATGGCAAGTTTGCCATGGTCGCTATGAATGAAATGGGCGTTCACTTCTCAGAGTTCATCCAGAATGGGATTTTTACCTACGTTCCTGCTCTGAATTTTGTTGACTTAGGCATTCCCAAAATATTTTTTGAACTTTTGTTTTTATGGGGAGCTAGAGCTAGTCTCTAGCTACCTATTGATACCTAGAATGCATAAAGAAACCTAATAAATTAAGAATAATTTGATGATTAAACTATTGTGAAAACTCAAAGAAAGAGGAACAAAAAATAAAAAATTGTATGAATGTCAAGAGCAAAAATTAAACACTTACTTGTGTCTCTCACACTTGTTGGTGAAGACATCAATGCTCCAATGCTCTCGTTGACCTCCATAGCTCAATTGAACACAATCAATAACAAACAACAAACTAAAATAACATGAAACCAATCGGTGGATTTGTACTCCTATTGGAAAAAATGAACATGAAATATGTGGATGAACCCTAAGCTAAGTGCTATCTCCGGTAGTGGTGCCAAAGATGTTAATCTAAATATACAAGAGAGGGGAAGAAGAAGAGAAACACCCATGCAAGGGTGGAGTCAGAGATGTGCACTTAGCCAATCCTAATGAGGGTTAACTCCCCTTTGTGAGGCCGCTAGGGGCTCACTCCACCACCACTTGTGTCACCCAAGTGGAGATTCACAAGCTAGGTGAGGATCAAAGAAGAAGGGAGCTATGGAAAGCTCAACCTTCACTCCAAGGGATCTTGGTAGAGAGACAATAGAGGGGAGAGGAGAAGAGAAGCTAGATCATTACCATCCCTAACATGCACACACAACAACAATCAAGCATGTAAACATTTACAACACAAGCAAGCATCCACAAGCTCAAGAGAGTGAGAGAGAGAGAGAGAGAGAGCAAAACTTAATTGAGACTAATGGGATTGTCCCTATTCATATTCCATAAAATGTCTTATATACAAGAGCTCTCATTTTACAATGGCTGGCCGCCCATTTACAATTGGGGGCCCAAAACTAGCTTCCTAGCTCTATGTACATCGCATTCCTATGATCGGCATTACACAAGCCGTAAGCTCAATCATCCCATATCTCTTTTATCATTCAGCGCTTTGCGTAGTTACAAAAAAATAAGTTACAAGAAAGCATGGGCCACAATTTAAAAATAATGTTAATAACTAGAGTGGTTAACAACTAATATTAACTCAAAGAGGAATATAACCATTAGTGAGAATGGCAATAATAAAGTAATTTTATAAAATTATAACATGCACCTTTTCATGTCATGTGTGTGAGATACAATTTTTTGGAAATAGGTGTGCCTCATCTTGAGAAAAATGCTAGATGAAAATTCGCAATAGCCAGTTCAGGGATTCTCTTTAAAGGAATTGAGCCGATTGTAGATAATGCAATAGTAGTGTAATATTTTCAAAAAGTATGGCTATTCTCTTGAATTTTTTGGTTTCACCAAGAGTGAAGCAAACAAAGGGAAGTGTGTATATTTCTCAAGAATAACACTATTGCAAGGGCTTCTTAGTAGCAATTGCTAACTTAAGCTAGAGTTTATGAGTCGAGCTCCACGCCTAATGTGATATAAATTCTTTCTTACTATTAATAAAAAAACTTCTTTTCTCTTAAGAAAAAATGTGTATGGTTTTTTTTGGCCAAAGATGGGTAATGAAGGAATTTGTGTTCAAGGTTTGATTTTGAACATGAAGGAATTTATATTCAAGCAAGCTCTTGAGTCTTTGCTTGAGAGCCACCAGGCTATACCAACTTATCCCAACTCACTAATGCACCTTGAAAATGTGTATGGTTACCAAAAAAAAAAATCCGAATCAAAGGCCAGAAGCATGTAGATGATCACCACCAGTGCTCACATAACCCAGTGCTCACATAACCCGGTTTGTAGTGTAATTTTTCTAGCCGAAATTTAGAAATCTTGGTTGGAATTTGATATTGTCTTTAATTTTAAGAGTATAAATTTGTACATTTTAGTTCTTAATCCCCTCAATGTAATTTTTCCGATCGAAATTTAGAAATCCTGGTTGGAATTTGATATTGTCTTTAATTTAAGGGTTGAAATTTATACATTTTAGTTATAAATCCCCTCAATTGTACAATTTCTAGTCATTTGCAAGACTATGCCCCATCAATTGCATGATTTTTAATGATTAAATTAAATTCTAAATCCCAATTAAGCCTAAGCGTAGCCTTTAATTTTTGAAGGGTTAAAAAAGCTATTTTTTTCGAGCACTTGATCATCACCTTTGAAAACAAATCTCCCAAATTGAACATGATGAGCCAAAACACGTGGTCTCACTGCTTTTCCCAAACTTATCGAACTCAAAGCTGGTGTGACACGTTTACGTACTTGAGAACGATAGTGGGAGCGTGGAGTGTGCATGGGAAGAGGGGACGTGTATGAGAGTCTCGTGCTGTCGCAAAGACAACATCTGCGCATTTATGGCCCCCCTCCCAAAAAAAAAAGCAGAAAAGCAAAAAAACACACCAAAAAAAAACACGCTTGCCTATTTAGTCCAAATTGCTTCTTATTCTGAGCATTCTTTCATCATCGCCATGGATCCTGACTCCTTCTTGAACCTCCTTTCTACTGATTTTGATGAGTTTGATGACTGGTACAGTGCAGGCGCACAATCTAGTGATCCTTCTCTCTCTACCCACAACGTTTGTGAAAGGAATATTGGTACTAAACCGCCAGCTATGGATTTTGAGCCCCTAGAGAAATCTGTGACCAGTAGTATCGGCACTCCCTTCACATCTGTGCTCAAGATTTCCGACATAGCCTGCGCCCTTGGGAAGTTCTCAAAGCCTTCTCTATGCTCGGAGTCTTTAAACTCGACTGCTGCGGCCGGTCGTGAGCTGGACGTGCCCATGGCCGGTAGCCTCAGTAAGAAGCCGCCCACCGGCAATGGCCATGCCCATGCCCATAGCCAGATTATCAGTGAGAAACGCAATCTTTTGCAGGTGGTGGTGGATAATAATGAGATCAGTGAAGATGTTAAGCCTGAATTACCTACAGCTTCTAATTCCTTTCGTCTATGTTTTCCATTTCCCTGCACGCAAAGCTGTAGCCCTGCGAAAAGGCCCAAGATCTCTCAAAGCTCTAAGTTCGGATTAGACATTAACACTGCTTTGAGGGCTGATATTCTTGATGTGGGTAGAAAACCTGCCAACAGAGAAGGCCTGTCCCAGCGAGAAGCCCACATTCAATCTGAGAGGCTCAGAAGGAAGAGTATGTCAGATAACTTCACTATATTGCAGTCTTTGGTGCCTAGACTCAAGCTTAAAGTAAGTTAAACGAGCCAATTAAGTTATAATCTACTTGAACTTACTATAGCAGTAAGTTAATCTGGTTTAATCAGCTTCTCTTGGCCTTATAATAATCAGCAGATGTCAGTAAGTTAACCCAGCTTAATTTATATCAGCTCTCTAAGTGTTCTAAAATTTATTTTAGCCGTGTGTTAATCTACTTTAATAAGCTTCCTGTAGGCTAATCACATGAAAAAAGTAAGTTAATATGCTCTAATTAATCTTACTATAGTACAGTCAACCTTCTCGTTGGCAATGAACATGGGTCGTACACTTTGATATTATAATGTCATACTCTCGCCTGGGTGTGTGTTCATATTCGCGGTTTGATGTAATCATATCCTTAGTAATGATTTGATACCGAATCTACAATAGGATTTTGTTAATAATGAGGGACTGTTATTCGTGTTTGAGCTTCATCAAGAGTAATTATCATAAATCAGCATATGATGATCATGATTGTTGAGGCTGGAAGTGTCAGGACGGAATTCAAAATGCTTAATGAGCTTAATCGTAAATAATTAATTATATGTCGAGAGATTGAGCTTGCAGATCATGAATGATCATATACTGACTGAGATTAAGGATGAGGGGAAGTATAACTGTTTAAGCTTAATCATGACCGACGACATGCTGTTTTCTGAGCTTAATGAAGATGAGGGGCAGTATTCATGTTTGAGCCTAATCATCTAACATGGTGATTTATGGATGTGTTAAGGTTGAGAATGAGGGACTGTGGTGTGAATATTAATGATTGTTCAGAGTGCCAATGGGATGAGAAATATATGATGTAATCAAAGTGTGTGCTTATTGATGAAAGGTATTAATTGCATGCCTTGCTGCAATTAATACACGAGCCTTGATATTGGGCTTGTCGGAAGAGGATTATTATTACACGAGCCTGCAAGCTGAACACATGCAGAGGGGCTTCATGAGTTTATCCGATCGAAGGGCGAAGAGAAAGCCCTACAGTAGTATTGATAAAATCCAATTATTGGATTGCCATGCGGAGGTTACTGTTCGCATTTCTGGAGTTGACGTCTTTGTCAGTCTTAATTATGCTCCTAAGCAGAAAGGTGTTTGGTCTAAGGTCTTGCTTTTGCTCCAACGACACAGCATTGAAGTTGTCAATGCCACATTGGCCGCCACCAGTGGCGATAACAATTTCCATTGCATCCGTGGCAAGGTAGTTAGTCATTAACCCTCCCTTAATTATGCCATTGTACTCAGTTACCTTAATCCATGGTTTCGTATAACCTCACTCAAGTGTGCTGATATCCTATGCATGTAGCTAATCCATGGATTGATTGCTAACCCAACCCGTCGATTAATTGTTTTCTTCACGTGTGCTTTAGTTTTTCACTGGAATCATGTGCTAATGAATGCAATCAACGTCTAGCTCGTTGCTTAAATGCATGGATTAGTGCCTCACTTAACTGTGTTGATGCATGCAAATAGCTTATCCATACGTGACTTCTTAACTTTAATTGCATGGACTAATGTCACGTTTGAATGTGCTAATGTATGAAACTAGCTTAATCCGCAGGTTAATTTCTTAATTCATAAGTTATTCTAATAATTTCCACGATTATCACATCGGTGAAAGCTGTTCACATGCCTTTCGATTGTCAAGCAGGTTGAAAACATCCCCGAGGTTGGATGCGTGGATCTGCAGGAGAAGCTAGAGGAGCTAATTGCCAAGGAATTGAGCAGGAGACCCAGATCATGATATCTAGATTGGTTTAGTAATCGAGCTAATGATATCTAGACTGGTTTATTGATTAACCCAATCGAATGGTGTAATATTATATATGGTATTTGCTATTGTATAGTTACCTTATCTCATGTAGCATCCTTACATTTCATGTCGTCAAAACATGTGATCTTCTGTCAAAAAAATGGAGCTATTACTTTAAGCATGGGTTTCTGTGAGGCGTGGGATTTTTGGGATTTCTATCCGGCCTCACATGGTGCTCTCGAGGTATGCTTGGACACCCCGAATTCTTTGCATCTATATGGGAGTACCTTGAGGTGGAGTAATGTGGCCTATAGCCCGACCTTTCCTACCTTCGTTTAGATACAAGACGGCTTGTGGGCACGGGATCCCGCACCTTGGATACCCGCAAGTCATTTTCTCTCATCACTCTTGTGATCCCATTGTAATCTCCTCGCATGTTGGCATTTTATCAATACAAGTTTTGGGTTGGAAGCCCGCATTTGGGTGACACCATTTTCCATTGTCGTTCGTCCGTTTTTGGTCATAACTCCTTCATACAGAGTCTGATTTCAAAGTTCTAGTACTCAAAATGACCGGTTTGTCGTCCTCTTTGAGACGAACTATAGGTCTTGGTGTGCACCATTTAGCAAGTACTCTCTGTTTTCACTTTTGTACTGGATTTTCTAGTCCCGAGCGAGAACTCACGCCCAGCACGCGACCCGAGATCACCACTCGGTGACACTTGGTATCAGAGCAGGAAACGCCGCGTCGCGGTGAGTTTGATCAAGACCACGGAAGGTGGCTACCTGGACGCAGAGGAAGCCACGAGAATTGAGGAGGAAGCAAGGCAAGAAAGAGAGGCAGAGCTTGACGCGCCGAAGTAACAGCTTGGATTCGGCGTGAAAGGCACAACAGAAGTCTCGAGTCAAGAGCAATAGATACTCGACAACACCAAATGGATGACCCAAGGGATCCAGGGCGACTTGGCAAGATCACCAAGATGACAAACTGAACTGGCTAGAAGGCATATTGGCCTCCTTAGTCGAGCAACTACACAAGAAGGATGGCAGTCGACCTTCGTCGCCAAGACAGATGAGGTCGAGGTCCCCTCCCAACATCAACACAGAAGATGGAATGACAAGAATCAGAGTCATCACATGAGGGATACGGGAAGTACAAACCGTTATCCCCAAAGAAGTATACTAGGCAAAGAGATTCGTTTGTGGTGGTGACAAGGTGGATCCGTGAGACAGAGGATTATCTCACCATGAACAAAGTGTCTCATGAACACTGGATCCGTGTGGCGTCGCGACTGCTATCAGTGGATGCACACACATGGTTTCTGGCAGGTGAGGCAAAAAGGCCATGGACAAGGTGGGATGATTTTACCAAGGACATGGCCGAGTATTTTGTACCACGGAATGAAGTCTTCAGGGTATGTGATGAATGGCATAACCTCAAACACGCAAATGGAAAACTGCGAGATTATATCAACAAATATAAGCAACTTATGCTGCAAATTATGGATATGCATTCTATAGATAGATTACACGGGTTCCTGCTCAGATTGTGTGACTGGACCCGCAGAGAGATCGAGAAGCAGGAGCCTGAAAATTATGAGGCGGCACTCACAATGGCCGACACTAAGAGTAGAAAGTGGCAAAGTAAAAACAATGCAACAGGAACAGGGGGATGGAATGGTGCCAAACCTCAAAACAAGAATGATAACTCCTCCAATGAAACCTGAGAAGAAAATTCTGGGACAAGTACAAGCGGGGCAAGGTTGA
This sequence comes from Cibotium barometz, assembly GCF_041138505.1. Classification (NCBI taxonomy): domain Eukaryota; kingdom Viridiplantae; phylum Streptophyta; class Polypodiopsida; order Cyatheales; family Cibotiaceae; genus Cibotium; species Cibotium barometz. Next base: position 28,347,810 of record NC_141090.1, read on the forward strand.
GTGGATCTTGCATACCCCGAACCTATGGGAGCAACACCCCAATCAAGCAATACAGGGGGATTTTTCAATATTGCAAGAAGGCGTCCTCTTCCTCCCCCGATATGCCTATGCAGAAGTTGCGCGGGCAATCATTATGACAGTGAATGCCCTCGCGTTGACCTGCACAAAGCCGAGTTACCATCGTTCAGGCCCAAGGGCAAGAAGATAATTATGAACAGATGGATCGACTGAGGATCACCGAGATTGAGGATACAAAAACCTCGTCTTGACGAGGCAATAGCCGACCAAGGGTAGGTGCCGTGCAGGCAATACGGAAATGCATGGCAGCACAGTTATCGACAGTGCAAAATGTGTATTTCGAGGCTCATGTGAATGGCCTAAAGCAAAACATCATGTTGGATATGGGAGCCACCCATAATTTCATCACCCCAAAATGCGCTAAGAAGCTGGGAGTGAAGGTGTGCGACTCTAGTAAACTCTCAGTGTCGCTTGCGCCGCAAGGACAGGATGACAATGTAAAGATGGCATACAATGTGCAGGTGCACGCACGCGCATGGAAAGCGCGATTGGATTTCATAGTTGTGCCCATGGATACTTTCAAAGTGATTGTCAGGCTCACTTAGGTCAACAAATATCTCATCGCCTTTATAGGAAAAGGTGTAAATAACATGATACTGGATATGTAGGGTACATGAGTCAGTGTGCCATGCATCCATCCTCACTCAGGGGATAAAACAGTCAACAAGGACATTGGAAGCAAAATCCAAGACACCCCAATGTATGCAGTAGGGTCGAGTAAGGCTCGAACAGTAACAGATTGCCATGAAAAGATGGCGGAATGGTGCAGTGCCAAGCAGGCAGAGAGGGCAGCTAAGGAGGGCTGCCAAATACATTTATGCATAATGAAGGTCAAGAATGCACATCAGACGAAGTGCAAAATTGGTGAAGCAGAAATACACGAAGTGTTACATGAGTTCCAAGATGTCTTGCCCAAAAAATTGCCAACTGGGTTACCGCCAAAAGGATAAGTGGATCACAAAATCGAACTCTTGCTAGGGCATCGTCCTCCAACTAAAGCTCCATATAGGATGGATGCTACAAAGCTCAAGGAGCTCAAGGTACAGTTGATGAACGAACTGGCTGAAAATGGAATGGTCCGCTCCAGCAAGTCGTCGTATGGTGCACATGTGCTGTTTGTCACAAAGAAGGACGGGTCAGCTACGTTATGCACCGATTACAGAGACCTCAATAAAATCACCATCTCGCTACCCCATACCAGTAATGGAGGAACTCCTAGAACAACTGGCGGGAGCGAAGTACTTCAGTCGGATCGACTTACAATCTGGGTATTATAAGATACGAATCGCCGAAGATGACGTTGAGAAAACGGCGTTTCGCACAAGGTATGGAAGCTACAAATGGTTGGTGTTGCCGTTTGGGCTAACCAACACCCCGGCCATCTTTTGCACGATGATAAATGATATCTTTAAAGATTATCTAGATGAGTTTTTGATCATATATATAGATGATCTGCTCATATATATCGAAGACTTTGAGTGAGCATAAAGAACACTTAAGAAAGGTCTTCCAAATGTTACGGCATCACAAACTGTATGCCAAGCCAGAGAAATGTGAATTTGAAGTCACTGAAGTGGAGTTTCTAGGCTTTGTCGTCAATCAAAAAAGGGTACAAGTAGACCCCAAGAAGATCGAGGCAGTGGTGAAATGGAATGCACCCAGAACTGTGCGTGAAGTTTGCGAGTTCGTAGGTTTCACACAATTCTGTCGAAAGTTTATCAAAGATTTTAGCAAAATCGCCACCCCACTCATTGATATAACTAAAGGCATCAAGCCTTTTAAGTGGACAGATATAGAAAAGAGCGCTTTCAAAAAGATGAAAGTCGCAATGTGCAGTACCCCGATGCTTAAGCTCCCAGAGTTCACAAGGAGTTTGAGATCCACACGGACGCATCAAATGGGGCCCTTGGAGGAGTTTTATTACAAGATGGGCACCCTATCACATATGAGTCTCGCAAGTTCAGCGATGTAAAATGCCGATAGACCACACATGAAAAGGAAATGCAAGCAGTGGTTCATTGCCTTAGGAAGTGGCGTCATTATGTGCAAGACAAGCACACAAAAGTTCTTACAGATAACATATCTCTCAAGTACTTTCAGACGCAACCCAAGTTGTCACCAAAACAGCAGGATTTCATTACAAAATTTGACATAGATATTATTCACAAGACGGGGAAACATAACTTGATGCCAGATGCTCTAAGCCGTAAGCTGCAGTTGAATGCAGTGAGTGTTGCAAATGGGGCGCTGTTTGACAAGATCAGAGATGCTCAGAAGTTAGATGCAGTAGTCATTCGCATGGCCACAGAGTTGCACAGTGGTACTTCAACCGTGGGTTTATTTGAATTCAAAGATGGAATATTCTACATCCACCAAAAGGTGTATGTGTCCAATGACCCGGACCTCAAAGCCATGCTACTTTGGGAAACCCACGACGGTAAGCTGGTCGGGCATGGTGGGCAGAAGTGCTCGCTGAAGCAACTTCGACGTCATTTCTTCTAGCCACGCATGACTGAGGATATCATCAAATATGTTCGTACATGCCCAACTTATCAACTCGTGAAGGCACAGCGAGTCAAACCGACTGGTTTATTGCAAACCATGCCCATCCCGTCAAGGCCGTGGGACATTGTCAGTATGGACTTTATTGTGGATCTCCTGGAGTCCCATGGATACAACACCATATTTGTGGTAGAGGATATTTTAGTCAAGTGTTCAAATACCATGGATTGCGAACGGCTATTGTGTCAGACTAGGACAGCAGATTCATGAGCAACATGTGGAGAGAACTGTTCAAGTTAATAGACACACAATTGCGCATGTCTTTAGCATATCACCCACAAACAAATGGTTAAACGGAGCAAATCAATCAAGGCATAGAAGACTACATTCGCAATTATGTTCATGCCGATCAGAAGGATTGGGCGAACTACCTAGAAATTTTAGAATTCCATTTTAACAACTCCGTGCACAGTGCTACCCGGGTACACTCCGTTTGAGGTGGCCACCGATAAAGAGGTCAATACACCTCTCGTCATTGCCACCCACAAGAGATGTGCATGCCGAAGATGCAGATGCAGAGGAATTTTTACAGAAATGGCAGAAGAGAATGCGGGTTGCACAGCAGAATCTAGAACAAAGCAAAGTCAGACATGTCAAACATGCCAACAAGAAGAGACGTGATGACGAATTTCATGAGGCCCGAGACTTGGTCCTGGTTAGTGCCCAAAACATTGCACTACCTGCCAACCTCACATCGAAATTCAACCATCGCTTCTATGGCCCATACAAAGTGCTCAAATCTTATAATGGAGTCACCTACAAAATAGATGTGCCCGCAACAATACACATACATAATGCATTTCATATAAGCCTACTCAAGAGGTTTGTCCCCGTCGATACTAGGTTTGGTCGCCATGTATCGATGCTTGCAGATGGTGCAACACCCACCATTACGCCTTTTGAACCAGAACTGATATTGAAATCACAGTTCTGGCGAGGAATGCCAGAATTCTATGTGAAATGGAAACATCGCCCCATGACAGATTGCACATGGGTGCCACAAGGAAAAATGATTCAAATGGCACGTCCATTGGTTCTGCAGTTTTACAACATAGTGCCCGTTTGAGGATGATGTACATCCAGAATAATGGCTTGAAAGGGACTTCAAGCTCTTCAAAAGGGGGGTGTATGTGAGGCGTGGGATTTTTGGGATTTCTATCCAGCCACCAGAAAATCAAGAGATTTGGATAGGTCAAAAACCCACCGAAAATAGGAATTAAAAAATGAACTTCTAGCATGCACAACAAAGAAGAAAATTTTTGAGTTCAATGCTTCCATTTAGATGCACACAATGTATCTCATTGAAATCCCATTGCACTTTGTGAGATTTGTTGTTTTGAAAAATGATGGAACATATGTAGATGATCCGTTGTTCAATATAGGATTAAATTCGGTAGGTGCCACACTTGCCATCCGACTTCATTCATTTTGGGAGGTGGCCGATATCAAATTTGTGCATTAAGGAATGTTCTTTTTCCTAAAAAATTGGTAGTTGGTGGTGATTGCTGGCCTCGAGTGTCAGTGAGGGAATATTCTATTGTGTTTATTTTATCCATTTATGAATGAATGCACAACGTTATTATCTTGAACCTGAAACCATTGTGGAAGTATGTAGTTTGTCGAAAATGAGCCTTGCATCTAGAAGCAATATCGACAACAAATCCTCTAGATATCCACTCCGTCATCTCTGCTCCCAGTCTTTAAGTGTGTGTGAAATGGAGGGAGAATCTCAGCTTCTTTCAGGATGACGTAAAAAGCGTAAATCTATTGTGCATGTCGAAAATCGTGGAGCCATAAGTGAGGAGAGACCCACAACCTCAGCTCCAGCTTGGGAGGGGTCTTTTTGAAGACCCTGGAAATGTCATTTTAGAAGGAGATGAAGAAGAGGCCAATCATGCCAAGACTACCTATGTTGCAGTCCATGGAATGGGACCTCTAGAGAAATGAGTGGAAGGAGATGATGTCAGCCTTTATGAGGATGATAACGGCCATGGGACGACTCATGGAGGAGAATGAAGGGCATGATTTGGAGGATGCCATGCAGACGGAGAAGGGTCTTGAGAAGAAAGGGAAGGCATAGATGAGACACAAAGTAGCCAAAGCAAGGGCACAGGCACAAAGGACACCTCCAAACAGGTCAGAAAAATAGAGATTTTTGGGAAGATGATGAGAACTAGAAGCCACAAGGATGGACCATTAGTGTGTTAAGGATATGAATGTTCTGTATGTTCTGAATGAATTGTTCTCTAAAAATGAGTTTTGTATGTTCTTCTTGTAGAAGGGATCTTTATCCTAGGATTCTGTGTGGGTTGACCAGACTATAAGGAACCCCAGAATCAATTGGATCTTAAGGTGAAAGAGTTTATCCCCCAGCTGTCTGCGAGATGAGGACATCTCATGTTTTTTAAGTGGGGTAAGATGTAAGATTCCTCCCTCTAGCTTTTAAGGTTTAAAGGTGTAAGAACCTCCCCTTCTGTTCTTGAAATTATTCCCCTCTCTAAAATAGAAGAAAGATCTTGTTTTACCCTGTTTTGGTCTAGAGATAGATAATCCAAAATTGAGATACCTTTGGATATAAAACTCCTCCTAGTGTCTAAAATGGATTCCCTTGAAACAGAAGTTCAAAATGAACTTTCCAAGGTGAATTAGGAAGTAATTGAAAATGTGTATAAGGGACCTTAGCCTAAAGCTATACATTTTAAGAATTTTTTGGATTATGGTCCAATTAAGGTTCCAATGGGCCAATTGGATTGATCCAAGTGTTGGAATGAGATAAATCCAAAAGAATAAAAGCAAATATCCAAAGATGAGTAAATGCTCACATAAGATGAAGAGTTGACTGAGTACAAGGTTTATTAGTTAAAAATTATGAGATATTACAAAAAAATGACATATTTTGAAATAATGATACATTTTTTAAACCTTGATAAGGAAAGGGGGACTCTTGAGGTAGGCGCCTCTTTCACATGTGTGAAAGGATTTTTTAATTCAAAAAAGTTGTGATATTTTTATCTCTCCTCTCTCCTGGATCAAACCAAATCAAAAAGGGAGCCAAACTGGTCCAAATCTTGTCCAAATTGAGTCAAACTGAACTTGGAAAATTCTAGAACCCAGTTGGACTTCGTTAGTGGCCTACCTCAGCTATAAATAGACCCTCAGTCATTTGGAAAAAATATTGGTGCTATACCATGCCAGTATTATATTAAAATAATAACTCTAGGCTTGATAAGCTAGAGATTAAGAAAATGGTATTTTTATGATTTTGTGTTAACAAAATAATGGTTATTTCTTTTAGATTATTTATAAGAAGTTAAAAACTACTTTGATTGATTCTAAATGAGAAATAGATTATCCTATCAATTTGAAAAAAGAGAAATAATGGAATTAGCTTAATCTATTAGGATAATCATAATTAATTTATGATTATGATTTAAATTCATAGTTTGATTTTATGCATAAAAGAGGAACTACTATCATATTTTCATTACAAGCTTTTATTCTTTAGAAAAAAACTGAGAATTATCAGCGAAGCTATGGCAAAAGTTTCAAAAAATAATACATATCTTATTTTTATGCATAATGATAAAAGAGGACTTCCTACCATATTCTAGGATTGGACATCCTATGCAAAAAGAATGATTTTCATCATATTCATGAGAAATAATTTTTTTCTATTTATGCATAATTAATTGATTATGAGAAAAGAGTAAATTTTGGTAAATTTATTTTTATGCAAAAAGAGGAGTTCCCGTGATAATTGAGATCCAAGTAATTAAATGGTAAAAGAGAAATTTTTGGCATATTTCAAATTATGAGTATTTATCAAAAGTAGAATTTTGAGCATTATTAATCTTATTGGGAAATATGGGTACAATTGATTTTTGTAAATCCCATGAATCTTTTACTCATCAAAAGAAGAATATTGAATATATTTCACTTGAGAAATTTGAGAAAGAATATGAAAATATCCATGGAGAAAAAGTACCTTTAACTAGGCCAATCAATTGGCAGAAACTTAGAGAAGTCCCATCGATATATCGAAAGTAGAAAACACTAGTAAAAGTGGATGTGACAAGATGTGATGTACAGCCAAATGAATGTGACGGGATGTTAATGGATGCAATGTGACTAGATGAGATGTGAATGTGATAAGAGGAGATGTAAACATGATGCGATAAGATTTAAATGTGACGTGATAAGATGTGATTGTGATATGATAAGATATGAATGTGATGGGAGAATCAAGCTAAACTTGGAGGTAAAATCAAATTTTATCTTCTTCTCAACCCCTCTCAAGCTTGAGAAGATTTTTAAATAATTGTTTTAATTCAAATCAAACTTTCCCTAGGTTTCTTAATGTTTAATTAACATTAAGTTAACCTTTATGCTCATATTACAAGCTTTTATTCTTTAGAACAAAATTGAGAATTATCAGTAATAGCAGCGAAGCTATGGCAAAAGTTTCAAAAAATAATACATATCTTATTTTTATGCATAATGATAAAAGAGGACTTCCTACCATATTCTAGGATTGGACATCCTATGCAAAAAGAATGATTTTCATCATATTCATGAGAAATAATTTTTTTCTAATTATGCATAATTAATTGATTATGAGAAAAGAGTAAATTTTGGTACATTTATTTTTATGCAAAAAGAGGAGTTCCCATGATAATTGAGATCCAAGTAATTAAATGGTAAAAGAGGAATTTTTGGCATATTTCAAATTATGAGTATTTATCAAAAGTGAAATTTTGAGCATTATTAATTTTATTGGAAAATATGGGTACAATTGATTTTTGTAAATCCCATGAATCTTTTACTCATCAAAAGAAGAATATTGAATCTATATTTCACTTGAGAGATTTGAGAAAGAATATGAAAATATCCATGGAGAAAAAGTACCTTTAACTAGGCCAATCAATTGGTAGAAACTTAGAGAAGTCCCATCGATATATCGAAAGTAGAAAACACTAGTAAAAGTGGATGTGACAAGATATGATGTAGAGCCAAATGAATGTGACGGGATGTTAATGGATGCAATGTGACTAGATGAGATGTGAATGTGATAAGAGGAGATGTAAACATGATGCGATAAGATTTAAATGTGATGTGATAAGATGTGAATGTGATATGATAAGATATGAATGTGATGGGAGAATCAAGCTAAACTTGGAGGTAAAATCAAATTTTATGGTTTTTTCCAATTTATCTCAATGACTTTCTTCTTTTCAACCCCTCTTAAGCTTGAGAATATTTTTAAATAATTGTTTTAATTCAAATCAAACTTTTCCTAGGTTTCTTAATGTTTAATTAATATTAAGTTAACCTTTATGCTTAAATTATAATGCTTTCTTTAAGTAAATCTCTCTCTCTAAAAGAATAGCCATCTTTATGGCTAAATCCCTTGAAAAAGAATACTTCTCAATGATAGTCTCTTAATTCAAAGCTAAACTCTAGGCTTGATAAGCTAGAGATTAAGAAAATGGTATTTTTATGATTTTGTGTTAACAAAATAATGGTTATTTCTTTTAGATTATTTATAAGTAGTTAAAAACTACTTTGATTGATTCTAAATGAGAAATAGATTATCCTATCAATTTGAAAAAAGAGAAATAATGGAATTAGCTTAATCTATTAGGATAATCATAATTAATTTATGATTATGATTTAAATTCATAGTTTGATTTTATGCATAAAAGAGGAACTACTATCATATTTTCATTACAAGCTTTTATTCTTTAGAAAAAAACTGAGAATTATCAGCGAAGCTATGCACTACAAGAGCTTGAGGGCATACCGACGCTAAAATACCGACGCAAATGTCGAATGTCGGTATGCCCGTCGTAATGTTGGAGGAGACAAGTCGGGCAGGGTATTTTCAAATTTTCGTTTACCGACGCTTATTCCGACGCATATACCGACGCACATTCCGTAGTATATACCGACGTATATTCCGTAGTATATACCGACGCTCGTAAGTTTTTTACAGCCGAGAGCCTATTTTCTGATTTTTTCGCAGACAGCGCGTTGCAGAGAAGGTCTCTTTCTCTCCCTCTCCTCTTTTTTCCTCTCTCCTCTTTTCTCCTTCTTTCTTCTTTTCTCCTCTTCTCCTTCTCCTAATATGTTCTTGCTTTTACTTTTTAATTTAAGAATTAGGACGTTTAGGGTTTTGTGTTTTTTTGGCTCTCTATGCATGTTGAGAGCTCTCTATGTATGCATAGATCTCCTAATGCATGCATAGAGATTTTAGGGTTTTGTATTAGTTCTTATTCTTGTGTTTAATTTACTAATTATTTTGTTTAATATTTTGTTTTGCAGCTCTTTCACCTCACCAATCTTTCACCAATCCTCTCCTTCAGCTTCGCAAAAAAGAGGTAGATCCTCTTTCGATTTTTCCTGTTTATACTATTTTCTATGAATTATTGCATCCCTGTTTTATGGTTTAGGGTTAGTTTTGGGTTCTTGTAAGCTTATACATAGGATCAATTTAATATCTATGCATAAAACCTATCATAAGCTTGCAATCTCTATGCATAGCCTTCTTGCAAGCTTTATGCATAAGCTCTATTCATAGAGCTTGCGAGCTTGTGAAATCTCTATGCATAAGCTCTATGCATAGGCTTTATGCATAGAGTTTGCAAGCTTATAAAATCTCTATGCATAGGTTTCTTGCGAGCTTATAAAATCTCTATGCATAGGTTTCTTGAAAGCTTGCATGGACATTGTACATAGAGCTTGCATAGCCTTCTTGTTGAAAGCTCTATGCATAGCCTTCTTGTAAAAGCTCAATGCATATGCTCTATGTATAGGCTTTATACATAGAGGTTGTAAGATTATGAAAGCTCTATACATAGGGCTTGTAAGCTTATGCAAGCTCTATACATAGAGTTTATGCATAGAGCTATATGAATCTAGCTGAATGCATGAATTAAGATCTATGCATAAAGCTTAATACATAATGTTTTATGTATAAATCTTATGGATGAGCTTTATGCTAAGGCTTCACATGCGTTATGTTTTTTTGCATAAACCTTTTTTTAATGTAGAGTGCCTTGCATGGATGGAAAGCATAAGCTTTTTGAATGTTTATACTCTCTTATACATATAACATATAAGTCTTATACTCTGTTTTTCTATGCATAAGGTATTATCTTTATTCATAGAGTTTATATATGTTATCAAGGTAAGATCTCTTATCCATGTAAAACAAGATCATGTTTATTACACCATTGGGTGATGGGATTAAGGGTTAGCATAGTGCATAAGGCTTATAGCATAGAGCTTATGCATAAGTCTTGCATAGAGCTTATGCATAAGACTTATGCATAGAGCGTATGCATAAGACTTATGCATATGGCTTATGCATAGAGCGTATGCATAGAGCCTATGCATAGAGCTTATGCATATGGCTTATGTATAGAGCTTATGCATATGGCTTATGCATAGAGCGTATGCATAAGGCTTATGCATAGAGCTTATGCATAAGACTTATGCATATGGCTTATGCATAGAGCTTATGCATAAGGCTTATGCATAAGACTTATGCAGTTGGCTTATGCATAGAGCTTATACATAAAGCTCATGCATAAGTCTTGCAGCCTTATTATGCAAGCTTATACTTATGGCTTACAAGCCTTACTATGCATACGATTGCATAAACCTTATTCATAAAGCTTGCATAAGACTTACGTATAGAGCTCAATGTGTAGGCTCTATTTACAGAATCTATGCATTTAGATTTTTGCATAAGGCCTTTATAAATAGCTATTTATGAATAGAGATAGCTTCTCTCTCCATCCTTATTCAAATTCGACTTTAATTTTGTATGGAGAGGAGATAAGCTAATGTATAAGTTATGCAATCAATTATCTATTCTAAATGAATAGATCTTAATTGATAGAGGGCTACTGATCTTAATGAGGATGATAGAATAGATAATTATTTTTAAAATGATGTATCTTAATGATTATGCAAATAGTTATGACATATTTGTAATGGTTTTATGACATTGAAGGTCCTTTCATTGTTTACCATTGTTAATGTTTACCATCATAATCACTACTGTAGGAGCAAGTTGATATAGTTTTACCAATGTTGTTTATCATTGTTAATGTTTGTCATATGGTTCTTTCATTGTTTACCGTGTAATTTTCATTTCGCACAAGTTTGTCATATGGTTTTTTGTCCAACAGGCCATGGGTGACTCACCGCCCTACGACTACAGTCCAGATTTCTCATTTAATCCTACACCGCAGGGCATGAGTCCCCAGCAGTTATATGGTTTTCTTTGGTCCATGACTCCAGAGCAGAGAGCCATGGCTCAGAGTTATTGGGGTTCTGGAGCAGGGACATCTGCCTCACCATCTGGCTTCCCGACGCAAATTCCCACACCCGTGGGTACGACAGCAGCTCCCACACCTCATACCACACAGCCTTCCACTCCTCTTACAGCTCGATCTACCACCTCTTCACATAGACGGCGCTCACATAGTAGGTCTTCAGGGGGAGGTTGTTGTGGTGGTAGTGCCACAGATGCTGTGACACCACCACCACGTGAGCGTCATCCTTCGCTCTCATCTGTTGATAGCACACCCATAGGGTCACCTTCCACTCCCTGGGGTGCACATGACCATGACAACAGCAAGATTTACACAATTAGGGATGGGACACCAATAATGGATAGTGCATGGAAGGCAATGAAGACACACATTCGACAATTGTGCACTATACAGTTTCACGACTCTGTCATGACTAAATGGGATCAGCAAGATAAGGGGAAGAAAAATTATATAAATACAAAGATAAAGCAAGAGTTTCAGCCATCTGACCCTATGAATGTCGTCTCTAATGAGTGGATACAGTATACAGCTCGCATTTTGATGGGGCATCGTAGGTTAGAGGCGAGGGACGCATTTAGAGAGGGGAAAGAGAAACCTGTTTGGCTAGATGAGAGGGAGTGGTGGGCAGCCATTGCTCAGGAGCTCACCGAGACACCAAAGAGTTTTCAACAACAAAGAGAGGCGGCAAGGGCAAGACTCCAAACAGTAGGGTTTTCTCATCTTGGGAGTGGTGGTTACGAAACCATGCGCCATGAATTCGTAAGTATTTGTAGCAATTTTATTTATGTAAATGTATGTATGTGGGCTAAATGTTGATTTCTAAAAGTTATAATTGTTAATCGTTTGTGCAGGAGTTGGCCATGAATCGCCCACCAAGTAGGCGAGAGGAGAAGTACGCTCACAAACATGGCCTTGTGGCCTTGTTTGAGATGCTTGAAAAAAAAGGAGAGACCGTCAATTGGGAGGCATTACCATGATGTAAGATGACCTTCAAACTAATGAAATATGATCAAAACATTCTTGAGTATTAATGTTTAATTTAATTTCTTGTTTGTCGATCAGGAAAATGTGCTCTATTTTAGACAGAATGGTGCTGTCTGTTTGCTGTTGTTGATCCTGTTCATTGCAGGCAACAGCCAGGCAACACTATTCTGCCCAAAAAAAATTTCTGGTACAGCATCGGTATATTCCCCGATACTGGTGTCGGTATATTAATTGGTATATGTCTCGGTATTTGCGTCGGTATAAACAACGGTACACACCCCGGTATACATCCCGGTATATGCACCGAGATAGACGCTGGTTTAGCCGTCGGTATAACCCCCCGGTGAGCGTTGTAAGGTGAAAAAAAGAAGAAAGAACCTGCCTCTATAGCTCTTCCACCTCCCAAACTTGGAAACACTACCACGAACGGGGCACCACCAGCCACCGGCTGGAACACTCTCTCAACATTCACCACCCAACCCACGCCAGACAGACAGCAAAAACAGGGGCACCATAGACCAAAGCAAACACCCAGCAATATATTCCCAGTTACAACATTTCATACAAGCTTCTCCCGACACAGAAGCTTTACTCACACAACTCACAAACACACACTCAGGCCTGTCAGCCGAGGATACACCACATCCCTCATCACCACATAACTCGCCTGCCTGCTGTACCAACCACACCAGAATGAACCCGGCCACTCTCACTCCAGAAGGCGCCCACACCAGCTAACCCTCGAGTCCTCTGCGACTCATCACTTCTGCATGTGTTGTCAGCAGCAGCAGCTACACCATTATCTCTCTCTCACTCTCTGTCTCTTTGTGCTGATCCTCTGCCAGCCTTGCACAAACCCAAGCAGCTTATCTGCCTTGCTACCGGCCCACCACCAAGCAGCAACACCAACCTCTCTCTCTACTTCACTCGGCACCCATTCTGTCCACTGTCCTATCTCCTAGGCGGCCCACACCAGCCAACCTATCACTTGCAGCTTATCTGCATCCCACTTCACAGGCTCCCTCTGCCTTCGAAGTCACTGCCCACCTCTCTCTCTCTCTGTGTCCTCCACACTCAGGAGTTCTCGTACCCCAAGGCGGCCATCTCTACAGTCTCCAGTCGCCCACCGGCCACACTCTGCATAGCCCGTAACTCAGTCCTTGTCGCCTAATAACAGCAGCTGCTGTATCTTCAGTACACCAGCCCCACAGGCGGCATCCACTCTTCAGTTGGTCGCCGCCAGCCACCTTACGTCGCTCCCCAATCGTTGCCAGCCATCTACACGTCGGCTTGTGCGCTCCACGCTCCACTTGTGCTCGCCTCACCAGTGTCCATAGGCGGCTTCTACACGCGGCTTCTTCTATTCTGACGCTTCTGCGCCCACTTCATCCCTTTCTGCAAGTCGCCAGCCACCGCGTCCATCAGCCAGCAGCTACCCTTGCTTCGTCTTGCAGGTACGCCTCTGCTTCTTCATTACGCGCGCCCTCACGTTCAGCAGCCCGTCGCCTCACACGTCATACTCTCCATGCGTGCAGCTACGCCCACCAGTTCTCGCTGCTTTTCACAAGGGAGGCCCACCACCAGCCCTCTGATTCACCCACTACACGGTGGCCCAAGACGGCCTCTTTTGCTCTGTTTTTCGGCTGCGCCCTCTCTATTCCTTGCGCCTTCCAGCTGTTTCCAACCAGCTAACACGTCTTTACGCCAGCCTGCTAAACCCAGCTCCTCTTACGGCCAACCTCGCGTCTCCACTAGCTATGGCTGTTTTTGCTAGGGAGGCCCCCAGCTTCTACGATGGCCACACGCTTTCTTATATCTCTCTCTGCACTGCGTTTGTGGCTGCACATGCCCGAGAACCCCCACCCATCTCAACACGGCGACTTCCTTTTCTGCAGCACATGCCGACTCGCCAGTTTTGACCGTCTTCTGGAAGGTATACGCTGGGGCAGCCCTTCAGCGTTCCACGCCAACGTTACCAGTTGGCACGTTCATCCTCTTTTTTTTATTTTCCCTTAAAGCTACCAATTCCTTCCACCTAATGCCCAAGGCTACATTAGCCTATCAATCATTAAAAAACCTCCAAAACCCAAAACAAATACCTCTTTCTCAAGGCAACAAGGGCCCTCTCAGTCTTTAATGCCCATGCCTCCATACACATTTCAAATGCAACCCACGATCCTTGGGGACGCGTACACATATCAAGGCGCCGCGCGAACATACGAGTTATTGAGGAGCTGATATCACCTCAGAAGACCTCGTTCCAGACAGGCTTGCACAAACCCAAATCAAATGCCGTCCACCCTGTACACCTAGAGACGCATTCAAAGCCAGCCTCTGCACACAAGCCATGCACACGTATATACACGGACCCAAAAGACCTCTCAGAAAAAAGCCTGACATACTTTGCCACCCCCCCCATCTGCTAGAGCATTCATGCTCAGCAGCATTCAACATAGTCTCATAGCTATCCACCAGGATCAAAAGGAAACAGCAACTCACCATCCCATTCCCCAGCATCCGCCGTTAAACACCATGGCTGTATCACTGCATACCAAAGATCCACCATATGCATCAGAAAATCATTTCCATGCACTTCACCCACAACCAACCTCCCCGTCTTCAAAACCTGTGGCATTCCAGCATTTAGCATCCCATCCATCAATTCCAATGAAGGCCAGATTCCAGCATCTTGACCCTTCTCCACACCAAAATCCACATCCTCTCCAAGAGCAGTATCCACCAGCACTTCCAGCTCCTGTACTTCAGGCATCTCATCACAACCACACAGCTCAACCGGTTCAGCACCCTTATCTTCCATGGACTTTGCCTTTAGCATTTCAGCAATCCGCAAAGAAGCCTTTGCCACACTCTCGATCATATCTGCATCCATCTCCACCTCTGGCTCCTGTTCATCCAGGCTACCAATTTCCCAGATATCATCCTCAAGCACAATGCTCACCACACAACGCTCTTCATCAGCCAAATCTTCATGCATACCCTTTTGAGTGCTGCCAACCCCCCTGGTATCATCGTCCACAGACTCCCCAGCACCTAATGCATCAAATGGAACAACATCCACATCATCCATCGCAGGCACCATATCACCATCATCCAGCTGTCCCATAAAATCCATAATGATAGGATCTTCCTCCACGCTCTCCACATCCGCATCCGTCTTCACTTCATCAGAAGTCTCTACCCCATCCTCCTCCCTTGTAGAATCTAAAAAAGAATCATCCTCAAAACATCCTGTATCCAGCTCCTCTTCCTTCTCATCAGCAGCCAATCCCAAGGCATCATCCTCTTTGCTTCCATGCACATGCATGTCATCCAGATTCTTGTCATGTACAGCCACCACGTCCCCATCCAAAGAAGAATCCACTGGCAACTCCTTATCTGCATTTTGCTCCTTCACCTGCTCTTCATCTACCTGCACATGCTTTTCAAACTTTGGAAAAAAATTAGAAGGCATATAAAACATCCCCCTTTGCACCTGTATCGGCCTTTGAGGCTCCTGTCTAATCAAACCTTGCATAGAACCCTTATCCAGCTCGACCAAATTTACCTGCTTATCTCTTGCAGACACAACCCCTTCATACGGATAAATACCCATCTCCATCTGCTTCAAAACCTTGCCTTCTTTTTCCCTAGCAACCCTAACAGCATCATCAAATGACCTGGGATTCTTCAATTCAACCCTGACCCTCAAATGGGGTAGCAAACCATCAATAAACAAGCTCTTCTTCAGAAACATAGGAGGAACTTCCTACTTCAATGTCATACACCACTTACTCCACAAACATGTAAATACCTGCACAAAATCATCCAGTGATTGCCCATGTACCTGCTTCAAGATGCTCAACTCCTGCCAAAGCACACTAGGATCATCCGCTTGCTAAAAACGCTCCAAAAGGCCTTCTTTCAACCTGTCCAAGGTCAAAACACCAGCATCCTGTGCTTCAAAATCCTTAAGCCAGCTTCAGGCATCTCCCTTCAAGAAAATCCTTATCAGTCTCAGAACTTGCTCTTCATCTGTGACATGATTGCTAATGCATGACAGCTCCATCTGCTCCAAAAAGTCAACCACATCTTCACCTTTCAGGCCATGAAACTCCGGATAAGACCACATGATGATAACCTGTAACAATCCCTGAGTTCTCCTCAGCTGAACACACCAGAAAGAGCCACTCCTCAGTGGGGCACCAGAAGGATGTGAGGTGAAAAAAAGAAGAAAGAACCTGCCTCTATAGCTCTTCCACCTCCCAAACTTGGAAACACTACCACGAACGGGGCACCACCAGCCACCGGCTGGAACACTCTCTCAACATTCACCACCCAACCCACGCCAGACAGACAGCAAAAACAGGGGCACCATAGACCAAAGCAAACACCCAGCAATATATTCCCAGTTACAACATTTCATACAAGCTTCTCCCGACACAGAAGCTTTACTCACACAACTCACAAACACACACTCAGGCCTGTCAACGGAGGATACACCACATCCCTCATCACCACATAACTCGCCTGCCTGCTGTACCAACCACACCAGAATGAACCCGGCCACTCTCACTCCAGAAGGCGCCCACACCAGCTAACCCTCGAGTCCTCTACGACCCATCACTTCTGCATGTGTTGTCAGCAGAGCAGCTACACCATTATCTCTCTCTCACTCTCTGTCTCTCTGTGCCGATCCTCTGCCAGCCTCGCACAAACCCAAGCAGCTTATCTGCCTTGCTACCGGCCCACCACCAAGCAGCAACACCAACCTCTCTCTCTGCTTCACTCGGCACCCATTCTGTCCACTGTCCTGTCTCCTAGGCGGCCCACACCAGCCAACCTATCACTTGCAGCTTATCTGCATCCCACTTCACAGGCTCCCTCTGCCTTCGAAGTCACTGCCCACCTCTCTCTCTCTCTGTGTCCTCCACACTCACCAATTCTCGTACCCCAAGGCGGCCATCTCTACAGTCTCCAGTCGCCCATCGGCCACACTCTGCATAGCCCGTAACTCAGCCCTTGTCGCCTAATAACAGCAGCTGCTGTATCTTCAGTACACCAGCCCCACAGGCGGCATCCACTCTTCAGTTGGTGGCCGTCGCTAGCCACCTTACGCTGCTCCCCAATCGTTGCCAGCCATCTACACGTCGGCTTGTGCACTCCACACTCCACTTGTGCTCGCCTCACCACTGTCCATAGGCGGCTTCTACACGCGGCTTCTTCTATTCTGACGCTTCTGCGCCCACTTCATCCCTTTCTGCAAGTCGCCAGCCACCGCGTCCATCAGCCAACAGCTACCCTTGCTTCGTCTTGCAGCTGCGCCTCTGCTTCTTCGTTACGCGCGCCCTCACGTTCAGCAGCCTGTCGCCTCACACATCATACTCTCCATGCGTGCAGCTACGCCCACCAGTTCTCGTTGCTTTTCACAAGGGAGGCCCACCACCAGCCCTCTGATTCACCCACTACACGGTGGCCCAAGACGGCCTCTTTTGCTCTGTTTTTCGGCTGCGCCCTCTCTATTCCTTGCGCCTTCCAGCTGTTTCCAACCAGCTAACACGTCTTTACGCCAGCCTGCTAAACCCAGCTCCTCTTATGGCCAACCTCGCGTCTCCACTAGTAGCTACTACGGCTGTTTTTGCTAGGGAGGCCCCCAGCTTCTACGATGGCCACACGCTTTCTTATATCTCTCTCTGCACTGCGTTTGTGGCTGCACATGCCCGAGAACCCCCACCCATCTCAACACGGCGACTTCCTTTTCTGCAGCACACGCCGACTCGCCAGTTTCGACCATCTTCTGGAAGGTATACGCTGGCAGCCCTTCAGCGTTCCACGCCAACGTTACCAGTTGGCACGTTCATCCTCTTTTTTTTATTTTCCCTTAAAGCCACCAATTCCTTCCACCTAATGCCCAAGGCTACATTAGCCTATCAATCATTAAAAAACCTCCAAAACCCAAAACAAATACCTCTTTCTCAAGGCAACAAGGGCCCTCTCAGTCTTTAATGCCCATGCCTCCATACACATTCCAAATGCAACCCACGATCCTTGGGGACGCGTACACATATCAAGGCGCCGCGTGAACATACGAGTTATTGAGGAGCTGATATCACCTCAGAAGACCTCGTTCCAGACAGGCTTGCACAAACCCAAATCAAATGCCGTCCACCCTGTACACCTGGAGACGCATTCAAAGCCAGCCTCTGCACACAAGCCATGCACACGTATATACACGGACCCAAAAGACCTCTCAGAAAAAAGCCTGACAAGCATCGGTATAGACAACGATATAGGCGCCGGTATTGCTACTCGACGCTTATACTGACGCTCTGGTTTCGGCGCTTATACCGGTGTTTATACCGATGACGGGGCTTTTTTAGACCCCGTTAAATGACATCGGTATAAGCGCCGGTATTAGGCTAACATGTAGCAGTGATGGCAAAAGTTTCAAAAAATAATACATATCTTATTTTTATGCATAATGATAAAAGAGGACTTCCTACCATATTCTAGGATTGGACATCCTATGCAAAAAGAATAATTTTCATCATATTCATGAGAAATAATTTTTTTTTAATTATGCATAATTAATTGATTATGAGAAAAGAGTAAATTTTGGTAAATTTATTTTTATGCAAAAAGAGGAGTTCCCATGATAATTGAGATCCAAGTAATTAAATGGTAAAAGAGAAATTTTTGGCATATTTCAAATTATGAGTATTTATCAAAAGTAGAATTTTGAGCATTATTAATCTTATTGGGAAATATGGATACAATTGATTTTTGTAAATCCCATGAATCTTTTACTCATCAAAAGAAGAATATTGAATATATTTCACTTGAGAAATTTGAGAAAGAATATGAAAATATCCATGGAGAAAAAGTACCTTTAACTAGGCCAATCAATTGGCAGAAACTTAGAGAAGTCCCATCGATATATCGAAAGTAGAAAACACTAGTAAAAGTGGATGTGACAAGATGTGATGTACAGCCAAATGAATGTGACGGGATGTTAATGGATGCAATGTGACTAAATGAGATGTGAATGTGATAAGAGGAGATGTAAACATGATGCGATAAGATTTAAATGTGACGTGATAAGATGTGAATGTGATATGATAAGATATGAATGTGATGGGAGAATCAAGCTAAACTTGGAGGTAAAATCAAATTTTATGGTTTTTTCCAATTTATCTCAATGGCTTTCTTCTTCTCAACCCCTCTCAAGCTTGAGAAGATTTTTAAATAATTGTTTTAATTCAAATTAAACTTTCCCTAGGTTTCTTAATGTTTAATTAACATTAAGTTAACCTTTATGCTCATATTACAAGCTTTTATTCTTTAGAAAAAAATTGAGAATTATCAGTAAGAGCAGCGAAGCTATGGCAAAAGTTTCAAAAAATAATACATATCTTATTTTTATGCATAATGATAAAAGAGGACTTCCTACCATATTCTAGGATTGGATATCCTATGTAAAAAGAATGATTTTCATCATATTCATGAGAAATAACTTTTTTTCTAATTATGCATAATTAATTGATTATGAGAAAAGAGTAAATTTTGGTAAATTTATTTTTATGCAAAAAGAGGAGTTCCCATGATAATTGAGATCCAAGTAATTAAATGGTAAAAGAGGAATTTTTGGCATATTTCAAATTATGAGTATTTATCAAAAGTGAAATTTTGAGCATTATTAATTTTATTGGGAAATATGGGTACAATTGATTTTTGTAAATCCCATGAATCTTTTACTCATCAAAAAAAGAATATTGAATATATATTTCACTTGAGAAATTTGAGAAAGAATATGAAAATATCCATGGACAAAAAGTACCTTGAACTAGGCCAATCAATTGGCAGAAACTTAGAGAAGTCCCATCGATATATCGAAAGTAGAAAACAATAGTAAAAGTGGATGTGACGGGATGTTAATGGATGCAATGTGACTAGATGAGATGTGAATGTGATAAGAGGAGATGTAAACATGATGCGATAAGATTTAAATAATGTGATGTGATAAGATGTGAATGTGATATGATAAGATATGAATGTGATGGGAGAATCAAGCTAAACGTGGAGGTAAAATCAAATTTTATGGTTTTTTCCAATTTATCTCAATGACTTTCTTCTTCTCAACCCCTCTCAAGCTTGAGAAGATTTTTAAATAATTATTTTAATTCAAATCAAACTTTTCCTAGGTTTCTTAATATTTAATTAACATTAAGTTACCTTTAATGCTTAAATTATAATGCTTTCTTTAAGTTAATCTCTCTCTCTTAAAGAATAGCCATCTTTATGGCTAAATCCCTTGAAAAAGGATACTTCTCAATGATAGTCTCTTAATTCAAAGCTAAACTCTAGGCTTGATAAGCTAGAGATTAAGAAAATGGTATTTTTATGATTTTGTATTAACAAAATAATGGTTATTTCTTTTAGATTATTTATAAGTAGTTAAAAACTACTTTGATTGATTCTAAATGAGAAATAGATTATCCTATCAATTTGAAAAAAGAGAAATAATGAAATTAGCTTAATCTTTTAGAAAAATCATAATTAATTTATAATTATGATTTAAATTCATAGTTTGATTTTATGCATAAAAGAGGAACTACTATCATATTTTCATTACAAGCTTTTATTCTTTAGAAAAAAACTGAGAATTATCAACGAAGCTATGGCAAAAGTTTCAAAAAATAATACATATCTTATTTTTATGCATAATGATAAAAGAGGACTTCCTACCATATTCTAGGATTGGACATCCTATGCAAAAAGAATGATTTTCATCATATTCATGAGAAATAATGTTTTTCTATTTATGCATAATTAATTGATTATGAGAAAAGAGTAAATTTTGGTAAATTTATTTTTATGCAAAAAGAGGAGTTCCCATGATAATTGAGATCCAAGTAATTAAATGGTAAAAGAGAAATTTTTGGCATATTTCAAATTATGAGTATTTATCAAAAGTAGAATTATGAGCATTATTAATCTTATTGGGAAATATGGGTACAATTGATTTTTGTAAATCCCATGAATCTTTTACTCATCAAAGGAAGAATATTGAATATATTTCACTTGAGAAATTTGAGAAAGAATATGAAAATATCCATGGAGAAAAAGTACCTTTAACTAGGCCAATCAATTAGCAGAAACTTAGAGAAGTCCCATCGATATATCGAAAGTAGAAAACACTAGTAAAAGTGGATGTGACAAGATGTGATGTATAGCCAAATGAATGTTGACGGGATGTTAATGGATGCAATGTGACTAGATGAGATGTGAATGTGATAAGAGGAGATGTAAACATGATGCGATAAGATTTAAATGTGACGTGATAAGATGTGAATGTGATATGATAAGATATGAATGTGATGGGAGAATCAAGCTAAACTTGGAGGTAAAATCAAATTTTATGGTTTTTTCCAATTTATCTCAATGACTTTCTTCTTCTCAACCCCTCTCAAGCTTGAGAAGATTTTTAAATAATTGTTTTAATTCAAATCAAACTTTTCCTAGGTTTCTTAATGTTTAATTAACATTAAGTTAACCTTTATGCTTAAATTATAATGCTTGCTTTAAGTAAATCTCTCTCTCTAAAAGAATAGCCATCTTTATGGCTAAATCCCTTGAAAAAGGATACTTCTCAATGATAGTCTCTTAATTCAAAGCTAAACTCTAGGCTTGATAAGCTAGAGATTAAGAAAATAATATTTTTATGATTTTGTGTTAGCAAAATAATGGTTATTTCTTTTAGATTATTTATAAGTAGTTAAAAACTACTTTGATTGATTCTAAATGAGAAATAGATTATCCTATCAATTTAAAAAAAGAGAAATAATGGAATTAGCTTAATCTATTAGGATAATCATAATTAATTTATGAT
This sequence comes from Cibotium barometz, assembly GCF_041138505.1. Classification (NCBI taxonomy): domain Eukaryota; kingdom Viridiplantae; phylum Streptophyta; class Polypodiopsida; order Cyatheales; family Cibotiaceae; genus Cibotium; species Cibotium barometz. The sequence continues at coordinate 28,369,662 of NC_141090.1, forward strand.
TATGATTTAAATTCATAGTTTGATTTTATGCATAAAAGAGGAACTACTATCATATTTTCATTACAAGCTTTTATTCTTTAGAAAAAAAACTGAGAATTATCAGCGAAGCTATGGCAAAAGTTTCAAAAAATAATACATATCTGATTTTTATGCATAATGATAAAAGAGGACTTCCTACCATATTCTAGGATTGGATATCCTATGTAAAAAGAATGATTTTCATCATATTCATGAGAAATAACTTTTTTTCTAATTATGCATAATTAATTGATTATGAGAAAAGAGTAAATTTTGGTAAATTTATTTTTATGCAAAAAGAGGAGTTCCCATGATAATTGAGATCCAAGTAATTAAATGGTAAAAGAGGAATTTTTGGCATATTTCAAATTATGAGTATTTATCAAAAGTAGAATTTTCAGGATTATTAATCTTATTGGGAAATATGGGTACAATTGATTTTTGTAAATCCCATGAATCTTTTACTCATCAAAAGAAGAATATTGAATATATTTCACTTGAGAAATTTGAGAAAGAATATGAAAATATCCATGGAGAAAAAGTACCTTTAACTAGGCTAATCAACTGGTAGAAACTTAGAGAAGTGCCATCGATATATCGAAAGTAGAAAACACTAGTAAAAGTAGATGTGACAAGATATGATGTACAGCCAAATGAATGTGACGAGATGTTAATGGATGCAATGTGACTAGATGAGATGTGAATGTGATAAGAGGAGATGTAAACATGATGCGATAAGATTTAAATGTGACGTGATAAGATGTGAATGTGATATGATAAGATATGAATGTGATGGGAGAATCAAGCTAAACTTGGAGGTAAAATCAAATTTTATGGTTTTTTCCAATTTATCTCAATGACTTTCTTCTTCTCAACCCCTCTCAAGCTTGAGAAGATTTTTAAATAATTGTTTTAATTCAAATCAAACTTTCCCTAGGTTTCTTAATGTTTAATTAACATTAAGTTAACCTTTATGCTTAAATTATAATGCTTTCTTTAAGTAAATCTCTCTCTCTAAAAGAATAGCCATCTTTATGGCTAAATCCCTTGAAAAAGGATGCTTCTCAATGATAGTCTCTTAATTCAAAGCTAAACTCTAGGCTTGATAAGCTAGAGATTAAGAAAATGGTATTTTTATGATTTTGTGTTATCAAAATAATGGTTATTTCTTTTAGATTATTTATAAGTAGTTAAAAACTACTTTGATTGATTCTAAATGAGAAATAGATTATCCTATCAATTTGGAAAAAGAGAAATAATGGAATTAGCTTAATGTATTGGGATAATTATAATTAATTTATGATTATGGTTAAAATTATGATTTAAATTCATAGTTTGATTTTATGCATAAAAGAGGAACTACTATCATATTTTCATTACAAGCTTTTATTGTTTAGAAAAAAAATGAGAATTATCAGTAATAGAAGCGAAGCTATGGCAAAAGTTTCAAAAAATAATACATATCTTATTTTTATGCATAATTTGAAAGAAGACTTCCTACCATATTCTAGGATTGGACATCCTATGCAAAAAGAATGATTTTCATCATATTCATGAGAACTAATTTTTTTCCTAATTATGCATAATTAATTGATTATGAGAAAAGAGTAAATTTTGGTACATTTATTTTTATGCAAAAAGAGAAATTTCCATGATAATTGAGATCCAAGTAATTAAATGGTAAAAGAGAAATTTTTGGCATAATTTAAATTATGAGTATTTATCAAAAGTGGAATTTTGAGCATTATTAATTTTATTGGAAAATATGGGTACAATTGATTTTTGTAAATCCCATGAATCTTTTACTCAAAAGAAGAATATTGAATATATTTCACTTGAGAAATTTGAGAAAGAATATGAAAATATCCATGGAGAAAAAGTACCTTTAACTAGGCCAATCAATTGTGGTAGAAACTTAGAGAAGTCCCATCGATATATCGAAAGTAGAAAATAGTAGTAAAAGTGGATGTGACAAGATGTGATGTAGAGCCGAATGAATGTGACGGGATGTTAATGGATGCAATGTGAGTAGATGAGATGTGAATGTGATAAGAGGAGATGTAAACATGATGCGATAAGATGTAAATGTGATGTGATAAGATGTGAATGTGATATGATAAGATATGAATGTGATGTGAGAATCAAGCTAAACTTGGAGGTAAAATCAAATTTTATGGTTTTTTCCAATTTATCTCAATGACTTTCTTCTTCTCAACCCCTCTCAAGCTTGAGAAGATTTCTAAATAATTGTTTTAAATCAAATCAAACTTTCCCTAGGTTTCTTAATGTTTAATTAACATTAAGTTAACCTTTATGCTTAAATTATAATTCTTTCTTTAAGTAAATCTCTCTCTCTAAAAGAATAGCCTTCTTTATGGCTAAATCCCTTGAAAAAGGATGCTTCTCAATGATAGTCTCTTAATTCAAAGCTAAACTCTAGGCTTGATAAGCTAGAGATTTAAAAAATGATATTTTTATGATTTTGTGTTAACAAAATAATGGTTATTTCTTTTAGATTATTTATAAGTAGTTAAAAACTACTTTGATTGATTCTAAATGAGAAATAGATTATCCTATCAATTTGGAAAAAGAGAAATAATGGAATTAGCTTAATGTATTGAGATAATCATATTTAATTTATGATTATGGTTAAAATTATGATTTAAATTCATAGTTTGATTTTATGCATAAAAGAGGAACTACTATCATATTTTCATTACATTTTATTCTTTAGAAAAAATTTGAGAATTATCAGTATTAGGAAGCTATGGCAAAAGTTTCAAAAAATAATCCATATCTTATTTTTATGCATAATGATAAAAGAGGAGTTCCTACCATATTCTAGGATTGGACATCCTATGCAAAAAGAATGATTTTCATCATATTCATGAGAAATAAGTTTTTTTCTAATTATGCATAATTAATTGATTATGAGAAAAGAGTAAATTTTGGTAAATTTATTTTTTTGCAAAAAGAGGAATTCCCATGATAATTGACGAGATAATTGAGATCCAAGTAATTAAATGGTAAAAGAGAAATTTTTGGCATATTTCAAATTATGAGTATTTATCAAAAGTGGAATTTTGAGCATTATTAATTTTATTGGGAAATATGGGTACAATTGATTTTTCTAAATCCCATGAATCTTTTACTCAAAAGCAGAATATTGAATATATTTCACTTGAAAAATTTAAGAAAGAATATGAAAATATCCATGGAGAAAAAGTACCTTTAACTAGGCCAATCAATTGGCAGAAACTTAGAGAAGTCCCATCGATATATCGAAAGTGGAAAACACTAGTAAAAGTGGATGTGACAAGATGTGATGTACAACCAAATGAATGTGACGGGATGTTAATGGATGAAATGTGAGTAGATGAGATGTGAATGTAATAAGAGGAGATGTAAACATGATGCGATAAGATGTAAATGTGATGTGATAAGATGTGAATGTGATATGATAAGATATGAAATGGGAGAATCAAGCTAAACTTGGAGGTAAAATCAAATTTTATGGTTTTTTTCCATTTATCTCAATGAATTTCTTCTTCTCAACCCCTCTCAAGCTTGAGAAGATTTCTAAATAAATGTTTTAATTCAAATCAAACTTTCCCTAGGTTTTTTAATGTTTAAATAAAAAACCTTTATGCTTAATTAAGCATAAAGGTTAACTTAATTAACATTAAATTAACCTTTATGCTTAAATTATAATTCTTTCTTTAAGTAAATCTCTCTCTCTAAAAGAATAGCCTTTTTTATGGCTAAATCCCTTGAAAAAGGATGCTTCTCAATGATAGTCTCTTAATTCAAAGCTAAACTCTAGGCTTGATAAGCTAGAGATTAAGAAAATGGTATTTTTATGATTTTGTGTTAACAAAATAATGGTTATTTCTTTTAGATTATTTATAAGTAGTTAAAAACTACTTTGATTGATTCTAAATGAGAAATAGATTATCCTATCAATTTGGAAAAAGAGAAATAATGGAATTAGCTTAATGTATTGGGATAATCATATTTAATTTATGATTATGGTTAAAATTATGATTTAAATTCATAGTTTGATTTTATGCATAAAAGAGGAACTACTAGCATATTTTCATCACAAGCTTTTATTCTTTAGAAAAAATTTGAGAATTATCAGTAATAGCAGCGAAGCTATGGCAAAAGTTTCAAAAAATAATCCATATCTTATTTTTATGCATAATGATAAAAGAGGACTTCCTACCATATTCTAGGATTGGACATCCTATGCAAAAAGAATGATTTTCATCATATTCTTGAGAACTAATTTTTTTTCTAATTATGCATAATTAATTGATTATGAGAAAAGAGTAAATTTTGGTAAATTTATTTTTATGCAAAAAGAGGAATTCCCATGATAATTGAGATCCAAGTAATTAAATGGTAAAAGAGGAATTTTTGGCATAATTCAAATTACGAGTATTTATTAAAAGTGGAATTATGAGTATTATTAATTTTATTGGAAAATATGGGTACAATTGATTTTTGTAAATCCCATGAATCTTTTACTCAAAAGAAGAATATTGAATATATTTCACTTGAGAAATTTGAGAAAGTATATGAAAATATCCATGGAGAAAAAGTACCTTTAACTAGGCCAATCAATTGGCAAAAACTTAGAGAAGTCCCATCGATATATCGAAAGTAGAAAACAGTAAACACCATATTAGTGAATTTGAGAATTTTCCAATTTCCATTTTTGATTACTTAAAAAAGGGGACATGGATAACATGTTTGTAAGTTTCTCAAAACCCTATCATATGACCTATCGTTGGAAAGCGCTTGAAAAATAGAATCTAAAGAGCTATAAAGCGCTCATTTTGAATTAGTGGTGTTCAAGTTATGGTTAATCCAAACTTTTGACCACGTGTCCCAAACTTGTGGAAAATTCCCAAATTGCCCAATATGGTGTTAGTAGTAAAAGTGGATGTGACAAGATGTGATGTAGAGCCAAATGAAAGTGACGGGATGTTAATGGATGCAATGTGAGTAGATGAGATGTGAATGTGATAAGAGGAGATGTAAACATGATGCGATAAGATGTAAATGTGATGTGATAAGATGTGAATGTGATAAGATAAGATATGAATTTGATGGGAGAATCAAGCTAAACTTGGAGGTAAAATCAAATTTTATGGTTTTTTCCAATTTATCTCAATGACTTTCTTCTTCTCAACCCCTCTCAGTTCCATAAGTTCTAGGGCTTCAGGGACTGACATATTGTATATGCATGTTGGGCTACTGGCTAAGCTCGGGGATTAACTCGATCTCATGATCTACTTCGCGAGTCTCGGCGGAGGCATCTCCGGAGGCATCTCAGTGAGCTGTTCAGGGAATACATTTGCATACTCACTTAACCACTCTGGTTCTTGCCTTGCATTTTATGTCTACCGGATTCATCTTAATGACATAAAGAGCTTGCCTCTTTCTGATCCCTTTCAACAATTTAGAAGCCTTAACTAATTACAGCACTAGGGACCCGAAAATTCCAATTCCTTGAACTTTATTCGTGTGAAGGTCAAGGAAAGAAATGGTTCCATTGTGACAATGAATGTTAGTGTGATTCTTATGGATCCAATCCATTCCAAGGATTCCATCATAGATTCCCAAAGGGTAGGACTCTGAATTGGCAATCTATTATGTTTTCATCTAGACTAAACTGAATAGGGTCTGTCTCAAGGTGTGTGAAAAGAATCTTTCCACTGGCCAATTCCACTTGCATACGTTTCCTTGATTTTTTATTTAGGACTAACTTATGCAGACTTCCTGGGGAAATAAAAGAATGAGTATTGCTTGAATCAATAAAAAGCTTGAATTGCTTAAACGGTGGTACTCTGTTGGAGTTTGGAGGACTCAGAATTGACGATTCTATCCCTGATGCTCAATTGCGATATAGATCTATCCTTTTTCTTCCTCTACCTCCTCAGCTATAGTGATGACTCTAGTTGGTAGTCTAAGGTGGGACTCTCTCTCTTTGGTTTCCCTAATTCTCGGAGGGAGTTTGGAGACTACTTTGCATAGAGGCTACTGGCTGAGCTAGCACTCTTCTGGGATTGCCCTGATTTTGGCATATGAAAGAGTTTGTCTCTGAACTCTAGGACCCTGACTTTCTTGGCCCACAGAAGGAGATGGGCAATCTTTGAGCTGGTGCCCAATCTTGTGGCAACCAAAATGCCTATTCTCACTTCAAAGCTCTTCCCTCTACGTTCTTGAAAGAGCCGGAGTTATTGAGAAAGAGCTTCGAGGAAAAGGTCTTCCTTCATTCCTGAAACTTCCTGTCTCTTGATTCTGATTAGGACCTCAGTGTCTCTTTGGAGGAGGAAGGTTGGAAGAACTTCCCGGTGTTTGGAATCTCTTTTGAAGGATGAGGGAGCTGGCTTTGGCGGGACTTTAAGGATAAAGGCTTTGGCAAAGTCTTTTGCCATCCTTACAGCTTCAGCCATGGAAACTAGCTTGGCATTCTTGACTAGGGTGTCTAAAGGTTCGTTCATTCCCCGAATGAACCTGGCCATGAGTTAATCTTTGTCTAGTGGTGGTGAGTACTTGAGGAGAAGAGCAAATGCCTGGTGATATTCTTCAATAGTTTTTCTCCCCTGTTTTAACTCAAAGAATTAATTCATCTTGGTTTCTAAAACTCCAGGGAGACAAAATCTCTTCCTTAGATAAGCTTTGAGAGGACTGGGTATTCCTATCCAGCTGGTTGGTATTGCAATGGTTTTTCCATCCCACCTTGACTATTTCCACTATCTTTAAATCCTCAAAATGGTTTGCGAGTCTGGCTCAGCTCGTTTGAGTCGTAAGCAGAAGAGACAATATGCTCGAAGGCAAAAGCAGTCATATCCTATGATTGAGTGAGATCCAGAATACCGGATAAGCATGGAACTTCCATCTATAAAACCAAATTCATGGATTAAAAGTCTTCTCATAAATGAAGCTTAAGGAATGAAATGGTGGTTGCAAGATCAGGGTGCTCAGTTTTGTCCACTCAGGCACCCTGTAAACAGTAAAAAAATAGGCATTTGTTTACCTTTAGTGGCTAATCTCTCCTAGTAAATGAAGGAATTTCGTTTCAAGTTCTTTTGTTGGAACATCATATTCAAAGTTAGAAATATAGTTGCATAATTTGATTAAGCATTAGATAGTCAAAAGTCCTCATTTTCTTAGGTACAAAGTCAATGTATACACCCTGTCCCAAATTTAAACTGATTCCATAAAATGCTAATATCTTTTACATATAAACTCATATGAGATTCCCACTTTGTACCTTAGATCTTCACATAATATAGAGCTTAACTTGATTTTTCAAGAAAATTTTAAGATATTTGTCTATTTTTTTTAATATTTCAAGGTCTTTAAAGTGTTATAATATACGCCACTTTTTGTACCCACAATAACTACCACTTAAAATCCTCAATCTTGTAAATCAAAAGAGTGGGTACATACTGAGACATTAGTAGAATGTGGTGGTTAGTAAAAATTACAAATTCAATGGTTGGATTTTTAATGATCTCTTTTTCAAAATTCTTCCAGACTATCAGAAGGCCTGCAAATATTAATAATCTAATTAGTAAAATTACATTTTTGATGTGAATCATCTAAAACCTATAGGGACTAGTGTACTTGTAATGGTGCATCTATGGAAAAATAAATTGGATCACTCTAAGTATGGAAAGATCATTTGTTTATCATTTCATCATATTTTTGATTAATTTTGATTAATTAGACTAATCTATATTAATTTAAGTTATATTGGGTTAATTTAAGAGCAAGTGTATTTTCTATTAGTTGCTTGATTTCATTTTAAGTACCTTGTCTCCCAAAATTTACTCTCCAAGCATTGTCCCAGTCCAGCATAAACTGGATAAAACTGGACACCCTGATCTTGCAACAACCCGAAAATACAATACGTAAATGCTCTTTCTTCTGAGTTTTTACTATAAATTTTCTGTTAAGGAATTCATTTTTTCCTTATTAGCTTTTCACAAAGCTTTGATAGCAGCTGTGAGACCCCCGCCCCCTCCGAGTGCGCTGGCATGACAGAAGCAGCATCAGTCTCTCACGCAGGGTAGGGATCCACACTTCGCCCACGGATGTCTTGACAAGAGACTAGCTCAGCAGTTCCTTCAAAACCGAACCTAGAAAAGCTTCTCTTGCCCGAAAGGCACATGCGATTCCACCATGAAAAATTATATAACGGGAGAATTTATTTAACAAGTCAAAGTCTTAGCTAACTAAACTGATTCGACAGAACCCGAAAGTCACATGGTTGTCAGCAGATCAAGGAAGAGACTTGCACTTGGTCCTCCGTAGAATCATCACTTATTTTTACTTTTTGTGAGGCACAGGCGTTGATTCCCTCCCACAAAACAAGGTCTTCCAGGGACTTAATCTAATTAATGTAACTTAATCGTAACTATTTGTATCGCAAGAATCTCTCAATCCAAAGCCCAACTAGCCCATGGGTTAGCCAACCGCCCAACCACTATATTGGTGGGATTCCTTTATAAAAATTTGGTTATGTTTTACCCGGGTACTGAGGAAAAGAGTTCCTAGGCCCCTTAGCTGATGCTTCAAGCAAAATGCAAGTAATCACACCACTTACACACCCAATATGAAATTGCCATTTTGATAGATTCCGATGTCTTTAAAATAGTCTTTCAATGAAACCATAGTATTACTGATCATAATCCTCCAAACTATCCAATCCATTGTTTTACAAAAATTATTATCAGGACTCTCCGTTGAAGACCAACTAGTCAACCAACGAGATCCAATATCAAAATCCAATTCACAAAAATAATTCCTTGCTAGTTAATCTATTTCTTCCTTGACGTACGCATGGGTGTGATAGCAACCGTGAGCCCGTGCATCACGTGGTCAGAACCCTCTCGGATCCTACTTAGGTGTCCTAGCACTTCACTCAAGGATCGCTTTGTCGGTCCTCGCCCATCGTCGGAAGCACACCATTTTAACCATACTACTGAGGCTGGTCAAGACCTCGGCACGCTTTGCCGCGAGTGACGTCCCTCGATGACTCTCCGCCAACTATTGCAACGAGTCTCTCCTTAGTTAAACACATACCAAATGCTTCCTCCAGCATTCTGGCATAAAACAGTCCTTTAAAAGAAAATAGAGGTTTCTATGCAAGTAGAATTCTCGGTTTGAGATTGATTCACAAAACCCTTTTTCCCACAATCCAAATTTTCTTAATGAGAATCATTGATCTCTCATCAGGGTAATCTACCCATCATTTGACTGAATTTTCAACTAGATTCTAGGTGATTTCGGTTAAGGAAAAACTACGCTAATTCAATGGTAGTCTATTCTTTATGTCAAGATTTGGAATTGATTAGGAGGTTTTTGCTTGATTCAGATTCAAGAGATGGGCAAGTAGTTTACTGGCCGCCATTCTCATAGTCGTGGTCTAACCAAAATTATTCGGTTTACTTCTAACTTTGATTCCTATGGATTTTCTTCAGATAAAAATCTGATGAACTTCTAACCATAAGGAAAATTCTATCTTTATGAATTTTATTCCTTCCTAACCACAATAGATTAAGAAATAGTTTTATATGAGAATATTGGGGATTTTATGAAAATACTCTTCTTCCACTAATCCAATTTTGGGTATATAACAATTTGTTGATTTGTTTACATAAATGTGTAAGAATATTCTTTCCACCAATTTAATTATCAACTTTAATATACCCTAATTTTCTAGGTGAAATTATGGTGAAAATTCCTCATCAAAATTAATTTAAACCTTTTTCTACTTAAAATACCATGAAAATTTCTCTTTTTAATTAAATACAATTATCTATTTTTTGAATATGCCAAAAATTCCTCTTTTTGCATTTAAATGATTGAATTCTAAATGTCATGGGAATTCATCTTTTATCATTTAAAAATTTTTATGCATAAAATAAATTTATCATAAATTTCTCTTTTTAAATTAAATAAAAATATCCATTATTTTGAATATGCCAAAATTCCCCTTTTTGCATTTAAATGATTGAATTCCAAATGTCATGGGAATTCCTCTTTTATCATTTAAAAATTCTTATGCATAAAATAAATTTATCATAAATTTCTCTCTTTTTTTAATTAAATAATTATGCATAAATACAAAAAGTATTCTTTCATGAATATGGTCAAAATCATTCTTTTTACTTAAAATTTCTAAACCTACAATATGGTAGGAGTTCCTCTTTTAGTATTATGCATAAAAATAAGATATATATATATTTTTTAAGAAATATTTACCATAGCTTCGCTGCTATTACTAATATTTTTCAAATTTCTTAAAACAATAAAAGCTTGTGATGAAAATATGATAGAAGTTCTACTTTTAAGCTTAAATTTAAACTATGAATCTAAATCATAATTTTAATCATAATTATAAATATAATTATGATTATCCCACTAGATTAAGCTAATTTTACCATTTCTCTTTTTCTAATTTGTTAGGATAATCCATTTCTCATTTAGAATGCATTAAAGTAGTTTTTTAACTACTCATAAATAATCTAAAAGAAATAACCATTATTTTAATAGCACAAAATCATGAAAATATCATTTTTTTAATCTCTACCTTATCAAGCCTAGAGTTTAGTTTTGAAATAAGAGATTATCTTTGAGAAAAATTCTTTTGTTAAAAAATTAGCCATAGAGATAATTATTCTTTTTGAGAGAGAGATTTACTTAAAGAAAGCATTACAAATAAGCATAAAGATTAACTTTCTCTTAATTAAACATTAAGACTCTTAGGGAAAGCTTCATTTGAATTAAAACAATCATTTAGAAAGCTTCTCAAGCTTGAGAGGGGTTGAGAAGAAGAAAGTCATTGAGGAAATTGAAAAGAAATCATAAAATCCATCTTACCTCTAAGATTGGCTTGATTCTTTCTTTTAGTAGTGAAGCCCCAAACCAATCAATTCGTTAGCAAGACAAGAAGAGAACTCCAAGAGTTGTTGAAGAGAGAGAGAAGCTCCAAGCTTCCCACAAGAAGAGGAAAATTAAGGGATAATAGAAAATATGATTATTTTAATATAATACTGGCATGGTATAGCTCACAGATGAGAATACAAAGAAATAAGGGTTTATTTATAGGTGAGGGAGGTGTCTATTTAAGTTGAAGTGGGTTCTAGAGCTTTCCAACTTTAGTTTGACTCAATTTGGATACAATTTAGACCAGTTTGGCTCCCTCTTTGATCTAGTTTGTTCCATGAGAGACGAGAGAGAAAAATATCACATTTTTTGGATTGAAAAACTCAAGTAATCATGAAGAAAAAGACACCTCCTTGATGTGGCATTCTCTCCTTACTAAGGTGTCAAAAATGCATCATTCCCTCTAAATATCTCATTTTTTTACTAATATCTCTTAATTTTTAACTAATAAATCTTGTACTCAGTCAACTCTTCATCTTATGTGAGAATTTACTCATTTTTGGGTATTTTCTTTTATTCTTTGGATTGATCTCATCCCAACACTTGGATTAATCTTGTTGGCCCATAGGAACCTTAATTAAACCATAATCCAAGAATTTTAAAAAAAATGGACCCTCCTAAGGCTAAGGTCTTTAATACATATTTTTAATTGATTCCTAATGCAAATTAAAGAATTTATTTTGAATTTTTGTTTCAGGGAATTATATTTTAGACATTAGGAGAATTTTTATATCCAAAAATATCTCAATATTGAATTACCTCTCTCTAGAATTTTTTTTCTCTCTAGGAAAAAACAAGGAAAAACAATATTTTCTTGCATTGAGAAATAGGGAATGATTATAGGGGATTGAGGTAAAAGCTTATTCATTATTCAGGCTAAGGAGGAATCTTACAAACAAGAACAAAGGGTATGGCACTGCCACTTATTAACCACTCACATGCTTAGTGATCGAAATGCGACATTGTGGAGTCAAGTCGAAGAATCAAGTGACCAGGTGAAAATTCTCCAAGAACAAATGGTGGCAGCTGTAGCTACACATAAAGATGTCATCCTCAAAGGCTTAGAGGTTACAGAAGAGCTGGAAGCAAGATACTAGGTCTTAGAAAGCAACAATCAAGTCCTCGGCCAAATAATTGTGCAGAGGATTAAGGAGAATACAGAACTAAAGGCGCAAGTGGAGCAAGCCAAGGAACAACTTCAAAGAGAAGTCACACACACAAAGGAACAAGCACATCAACATGCTCAATAGCTTCAAGAGGCTAACAAAAAGGAAGAGGAATTTGCAAAGACCATAGCTACAATTAATGAATCCCTCACATCTGCTGACCAAAAGGTACTTCATCATCAGGCTAAAAGGGAACAGGAAAACAAAGCACATGTAGAAAAAGTTAAAACATTAAATTAGATGCTCGAGGCCAAGTCCATGGAGATGGAACAACTGGCCAAAAGCCACAAACAAGAAATGGAACAAATCACCCAGCAACTTAAGGATAGCCGAGGGTTGGCAGCAAAAAGGCTTAAGAGGATTGAAGAGGCTCAAGGTTTGGAAGCATCAGCAACACGAAGCTACCACACACAGGTTTGAGGGCTTGGATGCACCTAGAATGGTTTGAGAAACAACAATATCATATCTTCTATTAGCTAGAGACTCGCGAGTATAGGAACTAGAGTGCCAGTTGGTTGTATGAGAAAGATAGGGGCCAACAGACAAATTGCAACTACTTCTTGAGAAACAACAATATCATATCTTCTATTAGCTAGAGACTCACGAGTATAGGAACTAGAGTGCCAATTGGTTGTATGAGAAAGATAGGGGCCAACAGACAAATTGCAACTACTTCTTGAATGAGACTCAGAGATAGGTTCGTTGTTGCCACTGAATCCCTCGAGGCCCCCCCCCAAACTCTTACTCTATTTTTGTCTGAACTAATGCTCTCATTACTTCAATAAGAAATTAACTTGTTTGAAGACCTAAGCCTTGGAGATTTAACACTTCTTAAGCAAAATACAGAAAGGGATGCAAACCCAACCATAATTATGGGTATTTTTCAGGGATATATAATACTAACTGACCCAAAAGATATATTCTTCTACCCATTGCATCCCATTGTGATAAACCTATGTAGTTGGTGTCGGGTGTTGCAAAATTCAAACATCTTGGACAAGAGTATTGACAAACTTGACATGTTTGTGCCAGATGATATTCTGAATACACCGGTCAGCTACGAGGTTCTGGCTCGGAGCTATCAATGGTGGATAATTAGTCATGGGTGGCTAGAGGTCTATAACACACATAAACACTTAAATATCAGTGAATCTACCCTCTATCACCCTTATGGCATTCTCAAACTTAATTGTTATATACATAAACATCTAGAAGCCATGATGACTATAATAACCTATAACTTTGATAAAGTACACATCGAATACCTAGATATAACTTCTGAATAAATCATAGAACTCTAGGAGTTTATGAAAGTTAACAAGCCCACACACCCACCCCTAGCTCCGAAGAGGGTCAAGAGGAAACACCAAGTTCTTCAAATCTTACCACTTATCTTGTGTTTTCCTCTACAGCAAGTAATCTAATACATCCATACCCTAGTGTTACTCCTACTAACAAGTCTAAGGAAGATTGTATATTCTCTCGTCTTCCTTCTATCCCTTTAAAATTTTCCACTGACACTCTTGCCCCCTCGAGGAGTTGGCGGCACCCCACCCATCTCCACCAAGGCCAATTCAAGAGGTATGTCCGATTCCCCCTAAAGATGATATACATCCGTTTACTGGTGATCGTGTTCTTGAGTCTTTATTTGGTGCAGAGTATGAAGGATTAATCAGAGCTAGAAATCCATTGCTAAAGCCAAAGATGATGTTCAAGGTGTTGATGCAAATCAAACCATTTGAACCCACCAGACGCATAATGTCGAAAGCTTACTCTGAAGTCACATCTGCACGGCAGCCATATACACCATATCCTCTCTATGCACCAATGCCAGAACTGGCGAAATTATTGCCAGTGGGGCGAGAGAAGGAACTTTATGGGAGAATGTGGCAAAGCATACCAAACTGGCCAACCCTCATTTGGTAGATCTACTAGAGATCAGAATTGTTACCTTTATGATTAGCTACTACTGTTTCCGTCAGAGTGGCAGAAAGCACATCCTATACATACACAAGAGGGCATACCAAAATTGTCACGGATGATGCAAATCCTAGAATAGAAGATTTTGGTGTACAACCAGCATGGCAGAGGGAGTACTTAACCATTCCAGAATATAGTCAACATACTAGTGTGCACTGCCCATAGAGAGAGTGGATCCACTGCATATGCCCATCAAAAGAAAGATGATGCCACTCGAGTTCCATTATGCAAAGAAGTAGCATTCACATGTTTTCTACAAATTTCCATTATTTTTCCCAATAGCGTTTTCAAATATAGCGCAACAAAGACAATACATGCTAACATGGATACATTCCTAGCACTGTATCCTAGATCCAACTATCATGGCGAGTGTGAGATTCTTGAAGCTGATCATAGTGCTCATTGACCAACCAAAAGAAAGATATGATGGATTTGAAGCAGCTCAACTCCTCTTCGACATGAACCAATGACCCAATGAGCAAGGCACGATGCTATACTAACATTGCCTCATGTGTCTACCATCTTACATGCATGTCATATTTGAAGATATGGTGGAGACCAGGTTTTGGACTTCCCACTATGCATTCCAAAGAACCCTAAAAAAGCTTCAACCCCGTCAAAACTTCTATCGACATGAGTTACTACGCCTTTAGACCTCGATAATAGGTTCTTAGGACATAACCTACATTAGGTAGGGGGGATGCTAATCCCATGTTGGATTAACAAATATGCTCCTCCATTTGAGGACATTAATAAGTGTCATGCAAAGGCATTATAAAAGTTGTACATTATGAGATACTGGCCACCCAAGGCCTTAGCTAGTAAGTTTTGACCGCCCACGTGTGAATAAGAGCCAGTTGTATATAAGGTATTTTCTCATAATGAATGGACACAATCCCCCTTTGTGCTATGAGAGCTCTTGCCTTGTCTTGAGAGAGAGTGTGAGAGTGTACTCTAGTGCATGTGCCTTCTCTATGCTTGTATGCTTGTGTAGATGAGTGAGAGAGAGAGATTTCCTTGTGTGTGGTGGTGCAAGCGACTCTACGGTGACAGCATGGAGGTGGAGCTTGGAGGATTGGAGCTTCTCGAAGTGAGCTTGGAGACCTTAAGGGACATGAGTGCAAAGCAATGGTAAGTACCCTACGACTGTTGTGATCTATTGCTCCTTCCAATGGTGAATGTTTAGAGTTCCTTCTTGGGAGGTGTGGTAGCCTATAACATTCAACAACTCTTAGAACGGTTCCAAATGATAGATTGCAAAACTATTTCTACTCCTATGGAACCAAGGCTACGTCTATCTCTTAAGGACTCTTTTGAGCCTTTTGATGTTGCCACATATTTAGTAAGCTGTTGAATGCCTTATATATCTATGCACTACTCATCTTGACATTGAGTATGCAGTGTCATAGTTGAGCAAATTTATGCATTACCCCCCAAGACTCGACATTGGAAAGCAGTGAAACGTGTCTTTTGTTACCTTCAAGGCACTTAGGGCTTTCCATTCTTTTACAATAATGTGTCTTCTTTATGCTTGTTCGCCTACACTGACAGTGATACTGGGCAGGATGTTATGACACTAGGGTGTCCAGTGGTAATTGCTTCCTTCTTCGCAGTTCATGTATTTCATAGCTTAGTAAGAAGAAGCTAACAATTTCCACTTCAAGTTGTGAAGCTCAATACATGGCAGCATTCACAAACTACGGTGGAGTGTGTATGGCTCTGCCATCTATTGGCAGATCTTGGTGTTAGATAGCCATTTTCTACCACCATTTTCATTGACAGTCAAAGCACATTATGTTGAGATGTCAAACTCAACATGAGTTGACACTCATGAGGCTCTTGAGAATAACCGTTCGACATTTATATCACTGGCGGGTTTGGTAGCTGGCACAGACATATCTTCGCCAGAGATTCTACAGTTGGACTACACCAACTAGTCCACATCTACCCACTTCTCTTAGCGTGTTCACATTATGGACCGCTTGTATATACTCTATTATGTATGTTAGTCATTTTATCTTCTTTCTAGACATTTTTTGTTGTGTGAGAACAAGAAGAAGAATTTTCAGCCTCTCACCTTGTGTGCTCTCTTCTAGGGTTTGTGTGAGTGTGTGTGTGCTTACAAGAGCTCAAGCTCTCTTCTCCCTTGCATCTTTTCATGGTATCACAGAATGGTTCATTCAAGGGTTGAGCAGCAAGCAAGAGAAGCAGAGGAAGCGGTACAAGGGTAAGAGCTTCATCTACTCTTCCCCCTTTGTGTTGGCAGGAGCTCTTCGGGAGGCACCGACAAATGAACTCTAATTGAGGAGATTTCTTCATGGAAGGAAATCTACAGGGCAGCTATAATGTCCTATTGGATGAAATTTTTCGGGCGGCCAAAATCACGTTTCGGGCACTTCTGGACCTCCATTTTCTTGTTCACTGGGAGTAAGTTTCGATTCTCTTGCGGAACTTTATTTTTGGAACTGCAGGAAGGGCAATTGGTTGTGCAGACACTGTGTGCTGCCTCAAGTTGCTATTGGGTGTATGTATGCAAAAGAAGGTCACTGGTTGTAACAATTTGGATGTAGTATAGTACCGCTGCTGTAGAGAATACAACAGTTTGTGCAGGTCAAGCAAGAGTGTTGTTGTTGGTAAATTTGTGTTGCAAAAAACATATCAAATGATGGAATAAACCAAATTGTTGAAGAGAAGCTTGACAAGAACAACTTCCATGCTTGGAGGTTTAGATTAAAAAATTTCATGATGGAAAAAGGTTACTGGCACCACATTGAAGGTGAACATGAGGAGGCATCGGAGATACGAGAGATTAATCCAACTGCTGGAGATATAAAAGAGTTCAAGGATTAGAATCAAGGAGCAAGGAAAGTCATGTATTGGCTTTCTATCAGCATACATGACACTATGATTGGGCATATACAGGATGCCAAGTCACCTAAGGAGGCATGGGACACCTTGGTGAAGCTCTATGAAACCAACACCAAGGCATGAAAAATTCAGTTGAAGAATGAGCTTCATACTGTGGAGAAGAAGAATATGTCTAGAATGATTATGCCTTGAACATTAAGAGCATTGTGGAATCACTTGCATCAATTGGTGTTTCTATTGATGATGATGATAAGGTGGAAGTGTTTCTGCGTGGTCTCGGGCCACAATACAAGGCGTGCATGACATCTATTCAGACTACTCGGGAGAACATTCCCAACTTCATAGATTTGGTGTCAATGCTGATCATTGAAGAGAAGAAGAGTGAAGATCAATAGTCTTTACAAAACAGAAATAGTTCATAGTAGAGGAGGCCTTCCACACAAGTGCAGGTAGAGGATGAGGTAGAGGTCATGGACGTGGCCAAGGTGGTGGCCGAACAAGTAATCATAATTATGGTTAGCATCACCACAAAAGTCCCAGGATTCACAACAACAACATACAGGTGGAAGAGGCTAATTTAGAGGTAGGGGAAGTCAACGAGGTTGTGGTAATTAGCAAAGGCAACATAATGATACACGAGACTGTTTTTACTATGGTAAGCCTGGGCTATGCAAGCATATTGCTATAAGAAGCAGAGTGACATGCAAAATGGAAAAGTGTAGTAAAACAATTATGCATCCTCTCTAGTAGAAATAATGAGGATAATGATAGGTTATTTGTTATGCAACATGCGATTAATGCTCTGTGTGGAAATGATATAGCAGCATGTAAGGATGATGTATGGTATGTTGATTCAGGTGCTTCGAACCACAGGACAAGTCATGGTGAGTGGTTCAAGGAAATGAAGAGTCTTGAAAGACCAGGTTTTGTTGAAACAGGGGATGACATTGCTCATCCGATTGCCCATGTTGGAAATGTGCCATTGTCTATGCAGGATGGTAAAGTGAAGTACCTTGCAGATGTATTTCATGTTTCAAACATTACAAAGAATCTGGTTTCTGTTGGCAAGATGATTGAGTAGGGTTTGTAGGTTAATGTGACTGTTATTTTTATGTAGAAGACTTTAAAGATAAGTGCAGGTTGGTTGCAAAAGGCAACAGAGTGGGAAGAATGTTTACATTGAATGTAAATATGCCTAAAGTGAGTGATGCAATGTTTGCAAATGGTTCAAGAGTTGTTGCAGATATAGACATTTAGCATAAGAGAATTGGGCATGTCAATGTGCAAAGAATGAAGTCTATGTAGACTAAACAAATTGTGACAGTGCTGCCTAAGTTTAAAATTGAAGGTATGTAAAAAGTTTGTGAAGCATGTCAATTTGGAAAGCAAACAAAACATGTATTTTCACATGATAGAAATGTAAGCAAGAATGTACTAGATGTTGTGCATTCAGATGTATGGGGTCCTACAAAGACGATGTCTATGGGTGGCTGCAGGTACTACGTAACATTCATTGATGACCATACAAGAAAAGTGTGGGTGTACTTCATGAAGGAAAAGAGTGAAGTGTTCACTCATTTTTAAAGTTTCAGAGTTATGGCTAAAAAACAGACAGGAAAGCATGTGAAGTGCCTAAGGTCAGATGGAGGGGGAGAATACCTCAATGAGTTCTCTGAAGTCTTGCTAAAGAATGGCATTCAGAGATAATTTACATGTAGATACACTCCGCAGCAAAATGGAGTTGCTATGAGTGGAAAAATAGGCACATTGCAGAGATAGCACTAGCATTGATGGCTAAGAAGAATATGCCACACAGCTATTGGCCTGAGGCTGTGTCAATAATAGTTTATATCATGAACAAGACTCCTAGTGCAACCATACATGATGTAATGCTAGAGGAGAAGTTTACTAGCAAGAAACCTGATTTATCTCATTTGAAAGTTTTTGGATGTATTGCATATGTGCATGTGCCAGATGAGTTACGTAGTACCAAGCTAGATCCAAACGTAGAAAAATGTATGTTTATTGGGTATTCCCTTGAGAAAAAGGGATATAGACGTTATAATCATGCTACACGTGAATTGATGGTAAGAAGGGATGTTGTATTTGATGAGATGAGTAGCTGGTATGTTGCTGAAAGGATGCTGTTGGTGCTGATGTAAGTGGAAATGTGTTTGCAGAGAATGCAAGTCAACAATCACAGTCATTGAGTGGACCAAGAGAGTCCTCATCCAGTGGTTCTATTGATAGACCATGGAGTGATAGGCTACGTCATAATACCAATCCTGAAAATGTAGTTGGTACATCACATAAAGGCAAAGAGAAAGTGGTTGAGCCCCTTGGTATGCTTGACATTTATGCAGGGCATTCTCTTATTGATGGAGATTCTAGTGGCTCGAAGATGAGACTTGATGAGAAGCTTGGGATTCCAACAATGAGGACACCTGGTGTGAAGAAGGCTATGGAAGCAATGAATGCAAAGTTTCAAAGATCCTATGTAGAGGTTGACTTATGATGGTTATGTGGCACATCACTATGCATGTATGGAAAAAGTTGTGCAGGTTGTAGAACCCACATGTTTTGATGAGGCTATTGGAAATGTGTGTTGGGAGAAAGCTATGGATGAGGATATGGATACATTGTATTGGAAATGTGTGTTGGGAGAAAGCGATGGATGAGGATATGCATGTATGGCAAAAGTTGTGCAGGTTGTAGAACCCACATGTCTTGATGAGGCTATTGGAAATGTGTGTTGGGAGAAAGCGATGAATGAGGATATGGATGCATTGTATGGAAATGAGACTTGGGATTCGGTGCCATTGCCTGAAGGCAAGAAAGCTATTGGTTGTAAGTAGGTGTATAAGGTGAAACATAATAGTGATGGTAGCATAAGCAGGTAAAAGGCTAGATTGGTAGAGCCAAAGAATATGCGTAGACACATGGGATTGATTATGATGAGAAGACATTTTTCCCACTTGCAAAAGATGGCAACTATGAGAGTTGTAATTGTGGTGGCTATAGCTAAAGGCTAGTTTTTACATTAGATGGATGTCAAAAATGTGTTCTTGCATGGTGACTTGCAAGAAGAGGTGTATATGGATCAACCACCAGGTTTTGAGGATACAGGTCACCTAGAGTATGTGTGTAATCTTTGTAAGGCCTTGCATGGGCTGAAAAGCAAGCTCCACGAGCATGGCATGACAAGATTCCTGAGTATCTTTTAACTATTTGTTTTCATATGGCAGATGCAGATCACTCTTTATATGTGCGCAAGAGTGATAAGGGTATTGTGATCATCACCATTTATGTAGATGATCTTATTGTTGGGGGTGACAACTTGGAGGAGATTAAGCATCTGAAAAGTCTTCTCAAAAGGAAGTTTGAGATAAAGGATTTGGGAGCTCTGGGTTACTTTTTGGAAATTGAGGTCATTCAAACACCTTAGGGTATTTAGCTATCATAGAGATCGTATGCATTGGACATGTTGTCAAAGTATGAGATGGTTGATTGTAAGCCAATCTTGGTGCCATTAGATCAAAATGACAAGCTTAGTGTGGCTGCAGGTTATGTGTTAGAGGATCCCACTATGTATAGGAAGATTATGGGGAGTTTAATCTATGTCACGAGGTGATCAGCAGGCCATATTTGAGCTACACTGTTGGCTTAGAGAGCCAGTTTATGCAGGTTTCGCGTGCAAACCACATCTTGACAGTGTGCAACACACACTTCGATATTTGAGGGCCACTGTTGATTATGCATTGTTTTATGCAACAGGTGTACCAATAGAGCTATATGGGTACACAGATGCAGATTGGGCAGGTAGCATCTCAGAGAGAGGAGATCTACCAGTGGATTTATGTTTTCATTATTGGGGAGTGTTGCTCTGACATGGAGCAGCAAGAAGTAGCCCACAGTTTCCTTGTCGAGTATAGATGCAGAGTACAAAGGAGCTACAGTGGCAGTATGTGAGGTAGCTTGGTTACGCAGACTACTTGTTGATTTGGGGTTGCATCTGGAGAGAAAGATTGTCATATATTGTGACAATCTTACTAGTATATAGTTGGCTAGGAACCCAGTTTTTTATGCACAGAGGAAACACATTGAGGTTCATTACCACTTCATCCAAGAGAGAGTCAAGTGTGACATCGACTTGGCCTACAGCAAAACACAGGATTAGGTTGCTGAGATCTTCACGAAGGCCTTGGGAGCTGAGAAGATTTACAGATTTTGAGATATGCTTTGAGTTCATGAGCTGGAGTTAATCTTGAGGGGGAGTGTTGAGATGTCAAGCTCAACATGAGCTAACACTCATGAGGCGCCTGTGTGAGGTGAAAAAAAAGACAAAAGACCATGCCTCTATAGCCCTTCACCTCCCAAACTTCGATAATACTAGCACAACGGAGGCACCATCAGCCATCGATTAAACTCCCCATAATCTTCCTATACATAGTGGGATCCTCTAACACACTTCTCATAGTTCACCACCCACCCACACCAGAAAGACAACTCAAAACCACGATAGACAATTGATCATCCAGCATAAACATACAGAGCACCAACCACACTGTACAAACTCAGCAATTACACCAAAAACCACGACTCTGGCCAGGATTTACTGCCAAGGGAATTCACCCTTGCGTCTGACAACCAAGCCTCTGTCTCCCGGTCTCTGCTTCTCTTCAGAGGGCGCCCCACCAGCAACCCTCCTTCACTTCCAACTTGTCCCCTCTTCTCTGCTTCACTGCCATCAGCCCCTCGACCCTTATGGTACCGGCCCTTCGCACCTGTCTTCAGCACTACCAGCCACCTCTGCAGCTGCTTTACGTGCCAGTGACACTCAAGACGGCTTCCACACAGTCCCTCGCTAGCCTCTACAGTCATGTATCCTTGCCAACAGCTGCAACAACAAAAGGCCACCTTCGGCTATCTCCCATAAGGCGGCTACCACTCGTCAGTCACCCACACGAGAGTCTGCAGCCCTTTGCACTCACCGACCTAGCCTCTCTAGGCTCTGCTATCCACGCTTCAGCTCCCTTCACTCCACACAGGCGGCTCCCTAGCTGCCTTTACCCTCAATAGCTTTACACAACCACCCGAACCGGCCAAAACAAGGCGACCACCCACACCTGAAAGACCCTGTCTCCGCAGCAGCTGCACCAACCCCCTAGTCTCACACAGTTGCCAGAGGCAGCTCCTTTGCTCTTCGCCAGCCTCCATGCCAACTCGTCCAAGGCAGCTGCCTTTGCTACAGCGCCTGTTAACCAAACCAGCTCATCGCCTCTTTCCGCCTGTCAGTAGAACCACTAGAGAGCCCCCCTCATCAACGAGGCGGCATCTTTATCTCCAGGCCGCCCATTCCTATGAGGCGGCCACCTTTTGCTTCTTCACCAGCTTCTAGAGGTCACGCTGGCAGCGTAACAAAACCTCCATGTGGCTCCAAAATTATTGGCCACGTTATATCATTATTTTCTTTATTTTAAACCTTCAATTAGATGGCCACACACTAAGAGGGCTGGCGGCTCCTCATGCTTCACCTGGACATACGGCGCCCACGACCTTCCAAAACAGATGCTGCTCACACGTCTTCAATCAACTGCATCATGACTTACCAAAATACGACCATTAACGTCGGTGCCCTGCATTTGGCAACCACCCGCACACCATACTGTTGCAATAAAAAAACTTCTGAATCTCTAGCATCTGCTCCCAAAAAAAACGTGCGTGTACCAGCTCACTGCAAAACCACCCGCTCTATACATTTGCCAGAGCATTCAGGGCAAAGTTTGTTCACAAACCATGTATCCCATATGTACACTAGCTCAAAACACCTTTCAAATTTTTACCTGACATACTTTGCCCAACCCCTAGCATGCTGAATCATTCATGATTAGCAGAAAGCATATGACCACGTTTCCCTCCGTCAATCCTTTGAGCATCATACAAGGTAACCAAAACATCTCTATTCCATGTGATCAAAGAAACACTGTCATCTTCCCAAGGCATAGTTTGCCATTCCACATCCCACAACATAACATAAGAACTTCTGGAAAAAAGCTCTTCACATACATACCATCCTGCCTCATCTCAAGCCCAAAATCACTGATATAGTCAACACCAATATTAGAGAACCGGTGAAGCAACTCCCGCTAAGGGTAAAAACTGATGAAAGCTTCATCAAGAAAAACCTGCTGTGCTATAACACTTTCTTGTTCATCCACATAAGAAACATCACCATCAAAGCCAACCACTATAGGCAAAACAAACTCTCCTTCAACAGGCACCATTGCCAAAGCATCCACCTCAGTTCCTGTATGCTCACCTTTATCAAGGCCAATAAGAAATTCATCTATCACAGCATCCATAATCTCATCCATAGCATCAACATCATTCATAGTCTTCTGGTGTTGCTCTTCCTTCATAGCATCAATTTTGGTCGTGGCTTTCTTAACATTAATGCACATCTGGACATCCAACTCCAACTCAAGTTCATCATCCTGCAGACTTTTTATATCCCACTCATCCCACAAAGGTTCATTACCCAAAGACTTTAAAGCAAACTCTTTCACATCACATGCATACCCTTGCTCATGATTCACTTGTACCTCCTTGCATTCTTCCTGTATGGCCTCTTCTTGTTGGGCAACCTCATCACCAAGCACTTCCTCATCAATAACCAGGGCATCCATGTCTGCATCCTCCTCACTGGGGATGAAGTGTCCTCTGTTTTCTCACTAGTAGTGGTGCTACTGGTCGTATCATCAACACTCGAATCAGCTTCACTTTCCTTTTCATCATGAACAGGCTTCTGGTTGTCCATTTTAAACTGCTTTTTATCCCCTCTCCTGTCATACAAAGTAATGACCCCTTTCCTCCAATCTTGAATAGCCTTCACCGCTCTCAGCCATGGTCTTCCCAAAATGATGGGGAATGCACCCATTCCTGCCGGCATAACATGACAATCCACGAGCACCTTTACATCAAAAACCTGCAATTCTAACTCCTTGATCATACCTAAGCATTTGACCTTCTGGTGATTGGCCAACCGAATACGGAAACCAGACGCTTCAGTAAAATTAAAACCAAGCCTCTCCACAGTTGCTAATGTGATTACAACTCCTGAACAGATAAAACAATCACTATCCCTCTGGGGCAGGCTCCTTCTCTCTCGGGTTCACAAGTCTTTTCCACTGACGCTTCAATTTGGGAGCTAACTCTATCAATTGCCCAAAAGTAATATTAGCTTTCCTTCCAGCCATGTCCTCCTACAAATTGTAGCTATCCTGCCCAACCCCTAGCGGAAAATTAGTCACCTGAAACTTCCTAACGAGACTTTCTCTTCTGCTTGACCTTTACATCCCCTCCTTCCTTCACTTTACCTTTCTTCTTACTAGGCCCTGCAGCATCCCTGCTTTCCCTTTCCTCTGGCATCCATTTTCCCAAAGGCATCAGCTTCTGTCTCCTTCGTCTTCTCAAGGGTGACCACATCTATCACCTTAGTTTTACCTTTCTCCTCATTTATCAACCCACTGGTCCCTGCTTCACCTTTAATTTCAATTCCATAATCATTTGCCCTATTCGAAATCTGAGAGGGTAAGGGATACATATCACCCCCCATTCGCTGAGGCTTATCACAATCTGTACTTAGATGTCCAAGTTCATCACCACAATTCCAGCATGTAGGAATGAACCGTCTACCCCTGCCAAAACCACGGCCACTTCCATAGCCTGCTTGACCTTCAACCCCTTCCTGATTATAGCCTCTTCCTCGGCCACGTCCACCACCTGTGTTCTCCATCATTTTCAAACTCAAATTCTTCATATAATCCACTATTTGCCTCATGTCCTGTTGAAGCCCTTCATCAGAAGCTGTAACAGCTGTAGGTGCTACCTTTGTCCCTTGTGGTATAACATTATTCACCTGAGCTTCTGTCGATTGCACTCTTTCCAGCAGGATTCTCATCGGTACCGCTTCCACCCTTCTCATTTCAGGCCTCACTGCTGCCCCACTGGGGAACCATCCCCAGCTCGTTCATCCGTTGCAATTTCAAATCCTTTGATTTGGCTATCTCCACTGCATTCTCATAAGACCTGGGCTTCTTTAATTCAACCTTCCAGAAGCGAATGCCTCCCTTCAATCCTGCAATAAAATGATCCTTCTTCATCATGTCCGGAGGTACTTGATCCTCTCCCAAAGCCCTGCACAAAGTCTCCCATAGCAAAGAGAATTTCTTCACAATTCACCCTGTGTCAATCCCTGCACTTCATGCCAAACTCTATCTGGATCCTCAATCTTCTTGAACCTGTTCAAAAGTGCAGTCTTCAATCCATCCTCAGTCATTTCCATGCATGGCTCAGCATCCTTTAACGACTCCTCAAAAGTTCTGGACCATGCCCTTGCATCTCCCTTCAAACATATATTCAGCAGCCGCAATACCTGTGCTGGCTCATTGATGTGGTTGCTTATGCATGCAACCTCCATCCTTTCAAGAAAATCTGCCACATCTTCATTAGGACCACCAAAAAACTCTGGATACGACATCATTTTGATCCCCAAACTTCACCTCAAATCCCAAGAAAAACCAGAAAACACCTTCCTTCAATCTCTTACTCTAGGGCATACACCCTCGTAGGCAAGAGAAATACCTGAGCTCTCCTCTGTGGGGGCGCCAGAAAGCATGTGAGGTGAAAAAAAGACAAAAGACCATGCCTCTATAGCCCTTCACCTCCCAAACTTTGATAATACTAACACAATGGAGGCACCACCAGCCACCACCGGCTGGAACACTTCTCACAGTTCACCACCCACCCACACTAGAAAGACAGCTCAAAACCACGATAGACAATTGATCATCCAGCATAAACATACAGAGCACCAACCACACTATACAAACTCAGCAATTACACCAAAAACCAGGACTCTGGCCAGGATTTACTGCCAAGGGAATTCACCCTTGCGTCTGACAACAAAGCCTCTGTTCCCGGTCTCTGCTTCTCTTCAGAGGGTGCCCCACCAGCAACCCTCCTTCACTTCCAACTTGTCCCCTCTTCTTTGCTTCACTACCATCAGCCCTGGACCCTTATGGTACCGGCCCTTCACACCTGTCTTCAGCACTACCAGCCACCTCTGCAGCAGCTGCTTTACGTGCGAGTGACACTCGAGACGGCTTCCACACAGTCCCTCACTAGCCTCTACAGTCATGTATCCTTGCCAACAGCTGCAACAACAAAAGGCCACCTTCGGCTATCTCCCATAAGGCGGCTACCACTCGTCAGTCGCCCACACGAGAGTCTGCAGCCCTTCGCGCTCACCGACCTAGCCTCTCTAGGCTCTGCTATCCACGCTTCAGCTCCCTTCACTTCACACAGGCGGCTCCCTAGCTGCCTTTACCCTCAATAGCTTTGCACAGCCATCCGAACGGGCCAAAACAAGGCGACCACCCACACCTAAAAGACCCTGTCTCCGCAGCGTCTGCACCAACCCCTAGTCTCACACAGTTGCCAGAGGCGGCTCCTTTGCTCTTGCCAGCCTCCACGCCAACTCGTCCAAGGCGGCTGCCTTTGCTACAGTGCCTGCTAACCAAACTAGCTCATCGCCTCTTTCCGCCTGTCAGTAGAACCACTAGAGAGCCCCCCTCATCAACGAGGCGGCATCTTTATCTCCAGGCCGCCCATTCCTACGAGGCGGCCACCTTTCGCTTCTTTGCCAGCTTCTAGAGGTCACGCTGGCAGCGTAACAAAACCTCCATGTGGCTCCAAAATTATTGGCCACGTTATATCATTATTTTCTTTATTTTAAACCTTCAATTAGATGGCCACACACTAAGAGGGGGGCTGGCGGCTCCTCATGCTTCATCTAGACATACGGCGCCCCCACGACCTTCCAAAACAGATGCTACTCACACGTCTTCAATCAACTGCATCATGACTTACCAAAATACGACCATTAACATCGGTGCCCTGCATTTGGCAACCACCCGCACACCATATTGTTGCAATAAAAAAACTTCCAAATCTCCAGCACTGCTCCCAAAAAAAACGTGCATGTACCAGCTCACTGCAAAACCACCAGCTCTATACATTTGCCAGGGCATTCAGGGCAAAGTTTATTCACAAACCATGTATCCCATATGTACACTAGCTCAAAACACCTTTCAGATTTTTACCTGACACTTGCATGATCGTTTGACATTTATATCATTCGCGAGTTTGGTAGTGGCACCAGCATATCTTCAACAGAGATTCTACAGCTAGACTACACCGACTAGTCCACATCTACCCACTCCTCTTAGCGTGTTCACATTATGGACCGCTTGTATATACCCTATTATGTGTGTTAGTCACTTTATCTTCTTTGCAGACCTTTTTTGTTGTGTGAAGAAGAAGAAAAATTTTCAGCCTCTTACCTTGTGTGCTCTCTTCTAGGGTTTGTGTGAGTGTGTGTGTGCTTGCAAGAGCTCAAGCTCTCTTCTCCCTTGCATCTTTTCACATTAGTAGTTGTGGAATCTAGTATTTCATGCACAAAAAAAGCACATTGAGGTGCCTTATTATTATGTCAAAGAAAGGCTCCATGCAAGAGAGATTTCCTTGACTTATGTGCCTACACATGCCAATGTAGCAGATGGGTTTACCAAGTCCCTTTCCAAGGAAAAGTTTGAGACTTTTCGTAAGGCCTTGAACTTATTATCTCTACCAGGGTAGACTGCTACACCCTCTATAGGTTCACACCATCCACTCCGAGGGGTTTGTTAGCCTTGGAAGTCCTGGTGTGAACAATCCTACACATGAGCACTTTTTACACTGTGCTGGTTGGCAAGTGTTTTTTCCCTGTGTGAACACAATCTAGCGTGTTAGACACATCAACCCCCCTAGGGCTAGGGCTACTAGTACTTTGTACTCCACACATTCATGATAATTATATCGAGTACTTCTAGCTATCACATCTCCTCTCTCTTGCTCTTTAACACCATATTAGTGAATTTGGGAATTTTCCAATTCCCATTTTTGAATACTTAAAAAAGGGGACATGGATAACATGTTTGTAAGTTTCTCAAAACCCTATCATATGACCTATCATTGGAAAGCGCTTGAAAAATGGAATCTAAAGAGCTATAAAGCGCTCATTTTGGATTAGTGGTGTTCAAGTTATGGTTAATCCAAACTTTTGACCACGTGTCCCAAACTTGTGGGAAATTCTCATATTCCCCAATATGGTGTCCTTTGAGATCAATATGATTGTGTGTGCATGTGTGTGTGTGCGTGTGCAGAGCATATACTCCCTCATCTAGCAAGGAGTCCTTCCAAAAGTTTACCAGCATACAATTCCTCTAGTGGTTCTAGGCTAGTTAAACAAACACATATACATACAAGGAAGCCTATGCCAAAGTAATCAAAGAACTTATCAATGAAGTTTTAATTTATCAAATCAAGCACATAGAGTGGGTAACACCAGTCGTGATCGTGCCCAAGAAGAATGGTAAGATCCATGTCTATGTTAACTTGAAAAATGTAAGTACATCCATGGTAAGCGTTCATTATCCATTGTCATATAGTGAACATGTGCCTGAAAGAGTAGCAAATAAAAGAAGTGTATAGCTTTTTAGATGTATTTCTTGAGTATGGCCAAGTATCCATAGACCCAAAGGGCCAACACAAAATAGCATTTGTGATAGAATAACATTTGCATATAAAGTAATGCCATTTTCTTTAGCCAATGTGCGAGCTACATTTCAAAGACTATAGCATACAAGGATTTCCTTAAGAAATACTTAGAGATTTTCATGGATGATCTCTGTGTAAACTGCAAGTTAAGATAAAAGCACATTCCCTATCTAACACTAACTGTATTAGAAAGGTGTTGATAATATAGAATATGACTGAACCTTGAAAAGTGTAAGTTTATGTGGTGAGACAGGGTGTAATCCTAGGGCACATAGTGTCTAAGAACAAAATATCTATAGATGAAGAAAAGATTCGAGTGATTGTAAAACTCAAAAGACCAGAAACACCAAAAGTAGGCCAAAGATTCATGGGTCATACAAGGTATTATAGATGCTTCATATTTATACAGGGTACTATAGATGCTTTATATTTATGTATGCGGAAATTTCTAGAGCACTATATGTCCTGCTGATATGTTTTACATGGACTAAAAAGAGTGCAAAGAGTCATTCTTTCCATAAGCTCGAGGAGGCCTTGATAAGTGCTCCAATTCACTAAGGTGGGATGTCATCTTCCACATACACATAGATGCATCATCTTATGCTATAGGATACAAACTAGCTCAACTTGGAAAAAAGAATATGGAATTTCCTATCTGTTATGCGAGATAACTCAATGATCCTGAGAGGAACCATACCACAACAGAGAGGGAAGACTTTAAGAAGTTTCACCATCATCTTTTTTAATGAATAAATTATATTCTTTGTGGACTATTAGACTTTTCTCTACCTTGTGAACAAACCATGCACCATAGGAAAATTACTCTATGGTTGATTACTTCTTCTTGAGTTTAATTCATGGTGTCAGTTTGCAAGGAAACATCACATGTTAGAGCTTATCACTTGTCAACAAACAAGGGTCGAGGACAATCTTCCAAAGACATCCTATTTCAAATAAGCTTGAGCATGGAGTTATGAGATTGTGGAATACTTGAGCAATGGGCTTTCCTTAGATGAGACCATGTCCCTAAGAAGAAATGCTAGTTGGTGAAGGCGGTAGCCCCATACACCCTTATTTTCAAACAACTCTACAGGAAAGGGAAAGATGATGCCTTTAAGACTCTATATATGTGAGGACTAGTATGTTGATATCCTAGAACAAGCGCATGCAAGAGTTGCTAGAGGGCACTTTGGAGGAGACATCATAGCAAGAAATGTCCTAAAGTAGAAAAGGGTAGAAGAAGATTCTAGTTTTAGGTAAAAGTTGTGGATGATGATACATTTATCAAACCCAATATATGAGAAGAGAAATAAGTAAATAAGGCATGTAGACCTGTTCTGGAGCATCACATATTAAATAAATAAATTCAAACACCTCTCCAACCAACACGAGAGTGACCATGGCCCTAGCCACTCTGTGTTGGTTGGGGAGGGGTGTCTAAACTTTTTTTTTTTGATATGTGATGCTCCAAAAGAGGTCTATAGGCATCTCTCTCTCTCTCTCTCTCTCTCTCTCTCTCTCTCTCTCTCTCTCTTTAAGTGTACGTGTATCTATAACTTTCTATAATTACATAATGCTTCTCATCAATGCATATGGCACACATGGAGGATAGACTATGTGAAGGCCTACTGAATAGCCAAAAAAAAGAATTAAATATGTTTTTACTCAACCAAAGACACACTAGTTTGGTATTTATTTTTTTATTTTTTAAAGATTATTTTTATTATCCTTGAGGCATGTACAAGGTCCCTAGAGTAACCCATGTCATACAAAAAAAAAGTGCAAACACATGCCTAATCAACACGGCACGACTGCTGCTAGATTGGCTCCAGTCGTGCCATGTTGGTTGGGCATGTGTTTACACTTGTTTTTTGTATGGTTTGCCATGGGTGACTCTAGAAACCCTGCTATTGTTATTATATCAAAAAAATTAATAAAAAACTACAACTTACTCCATACCCCACCGGCCAACCAATCTTGGTCATGTGGGGTAGGCTAGGAACGTCATAACTTAAGTTGTTGGTCCCCCTCTCAGAGGGTATGACCTTAAATTATACTTCATATCAAATCAAATGTATACAAATATAGATTTTTGAAGAGACCAAATCAATTAAAACACTTTCATTAAAATTAAAGGATTACAAATTACATAAATGATGAAGTGATACAAGAAACTTCTCTATTTGATCTCTATCCTTAGCTACAATCGCCCCTGGCCTACTGCATGTCTTTATCTTTTATTATTACCCTATGGGCATGGATGTCACATAGCTTTGTGTCTTTAAAAAGGCCAGTAAGAATCTACTCTATAGTTTCTTGCAAGGCCTCTAGTTCACCTAGGGTGAACCTTATCCTAAGACTATAGTCTTGAGCTATTACAAAAACCACACATTAGAAAGGTGCTCTCTGATATGACTATTGATAAGTGTTTTACATTATTACCATTTCCCTAAGTGATTTGATAGGGCCTAAATAGCCTAGCTTCTTCTTCTTTTGCTCTCTATTGTGGAGGTTTTGTTGGCTTCACTTTAAGTGTAATTGTTGGGCTTCTTATTGAAGCTCTTCTTTTCCCCAAGGCCTAGACAGCCTAGCTTCTTCTTCTTTTTCTCTCTATTGTGGAGGTTTTGTTAGCTTTAGTTTAAGTGTAATTGTTGGCTTCTTATCAAAGCTCTCCTTTCCTTTAGGCATAAATAGCTTAGCTTCTTCTTCTTTTACTCTCTATTGTGAAGGTTTTGCAGGATTCTTTTGACCTTGTTAAGAGACTTCCTTGGGAAATGGTAGAGGTGGTGGAGGCATCTCTTGGTCTGTTAGTTGCTTTTGTTTCTTCTACAGTGTAGACTTCCTCCTGATTCTTGAAAGGGATTTCTTTCTCTCTATGTGGAGGTGGTTCTTCCCTTTATGCTCCACTCGTTGTGGTTGGTCCTTTCTTGGAGACCTCCTTATAGTCTCTATTTGAGGCTCTTGTACTTCTCAGCCTTGCATCGATTACTATTGCAGAGGCTCTTTTTCCATAAAAATAGTTTTTTATTTTTCTTTAGATTCTTTTGTAGTTTCTCTTGTGGGGGCTCTTGTGGTTGCTATGTCACTCTTTTATCCTTTTTGAATTGCCTTGGGGGGGATTGGAGAATCATCCTCTTGCTATGGCTCTCCTTCTTTATTTTAAGAGGTTTAGGTTTGTAGGTATGGACCTTTGAAGGAGAAGGAAATGGGTACTACCATCTTTTGTTGTGCTCAATGGACTTTTTGGCCATTAGCTTTGCATGTCCTCCAACCCTTCAAATACATCACCATGTGCTACAAGATAAGGTCTGGGTTAATCTTGTGCTCTAGTAGCTTGTAACTCTTGGAAGGGTTCATTGAAGAGTCCGTGGGGTGACCTAATGGAAGGTCTTCATGTCTGTCCCCCTCTCCTTGTTGCTGAGGAGGAGATAGATGAGTGGGTTTCTCTTCTTACTCTTGCCTACACTCATCATAAATTTCTCTCTTTCTCTTTCCTTACATAAGGCTTTCTCTTTCTTCTTGTTTTCTAGCTCCACAACAATCTTTCCCTCTTTGTAGAGCTTGATGTGTGCAGTAGCAACACCTCTAGGCTCAATGTTTCTTGTTGTGTCCTTACTTCTAGCCATATAAATCTTATAAATGAGGAGGAGAAGCTATTTTATAACAATAAAAATTAATGTTTAAAGAAACTGCCTAAAATAATAGGTTTTAATACTAAAAAGGAAAGTATATTTAAAATTTAAAAATTGATATTTTAATGCAAAACCACACATTTTCTCTAGCAAAATAGTGTCTTTTAACACAAATTAGTATCTTGTGCCTTAATCATTTGGCATGCACACCTATAGATCCAATTAAATAGTCCACATAATGAGTTGCTTCTTGTGTTTTCACCCCCATCCCGTGTAGTCTAGAAGTATGCAGTCTGTGCTTAATAATGTGATTTCTCCATACCTTGGGTATTCTAAACAACAATGTTTGTTTCTCCCAAAGCGTCCACAATTTAGTTGTTATGTTGTTATGAGGCTATTGATGACCTCTTTGCAATATTTAGCATAGTCACCTTCCTCTCTAGGCAGTCTTAGGAGTTTAATGAATTTATCCAGCTCCAAGCAAATTTTCACTCTTATATTAGCCATTGTTGGAAATTGCAACTTGTTAGATTGGTTGTGTGATCACATAGATCTTTCCAACATTCCCAATTAGTTTGTCACTTGCTTATTATCATGGTTAGATAGAAAACATCTAGTATTTTCTCCTCCCATAGATATTTCTAATGGCTTATCACTTGTGTCACTCGACTTTTTAGCATCCCTCTTAATCTCAACATTAAGCTTAACATGTACTCCATGGAAACCCATGTTGGAAAGAAAAATTTCACATTGTCAATGCATACATCGAAAAAGTCTAATGGTATAATAGAGTAAGCATAATCAAGATGAAATTGTAGCAGCTTATCGAGTATCCTTATTTACACCCTCTCCAAACTTATAGGTAATATTGGGTCCCAAGTAGGATCCTTGAGTACAAGTTGTCGCTATGCATGATGAACTTGACAATAAGATAGGATATCCTCTTGATTTGGCACATTTGATGATTTTTTTAACCTAAGACAAAGGTTTTTTCTTCTTCTTAGGTAGACATGCCTCTTGAACATCAGGTTGCACCACCTTCACATTATCTCTAGCTCTATGATTTCCTTGAGCCAGCATACAACTTAACCAATTGATCATGTCTTCCATGGCTTCCACTATAGTTGCCATGTAGTATATGCAAGGGTGTGTTTAAACCTTCAAAAGGCTTTCAAATCTACACTCATATACCACTCTGCTATGAAGGTCCCTATATCTTCCACTTGTAGTGACTCGGCTCTATTTTGAGCATCAATAATGGATGGGATCTCAAAGTATGAGAATATCTATTTGAGGGTATCATGAATTTCATTTGCCACTTGAGCTAATTCTATCCACCATAACTCCATTTAAGAATGTACACTAAACCCAAAATAATCTGAAGCCCTATTCATTAATGAAATGCTTATTCATTCTATCTTTTGATGCTTAATAACTTGAGCCTCATCAAGCTTATGATTTCCATTACACTTTGTAAAAAAGAAATCTTTAAAATGAGACTGAATAGCTGTCTCTTCTTGTTTCAAAAAAGAGGAATGATAAAGAAAATTTGTGGTTTCAAATAATACATCACCTACAATTATCATTCCCTTTACTAATACTTAACCATGCAAGCTTGTACTCTCCTCACATCCATGAAAATATTGTTGAATGTCTTGTACTCAAATGTGATATTATTCTTCTTTATTTGTTTTTGGTAGTGGCATAGTATCAGCATTCTTCATATCTTAGCACCTCCTCTGCTAAACTATGAACATGCTTCATTTATTTGTACCTCACCTTAAGGCCCATGGGTGTGATTTTAAGCTTTGCATGCAGTTCAACCATTTTTTAAAGCTTCATGTAGTTACTCCAACATGGAAAGAAAAGTCTCCTTGTTGTCTTTTAGCTCCCTCACTACTTCTTGAGAAGATTCAAGAAGTGACTTTAGCTAATTTACCTTTTTCTAACCCTTGCACAAAGATGTCCATGTGATGGCCAAATCTTGAGCAATAAACCATTATGACCTTCTCTAATGAAATGAACAATATCATGTAATGATACAATAGGAGGAGGTTTACATGTGCATGGATCTCGTGGATATAAACTTCCTTGCACCCAAATATCTATTTTCTTTTTTCCTTCTTACCGTAACCTCTACACTTCAACCTCATCTTGCAATATCATTGGTGAGAGCTCCTCCATGTAGCATACTCTTTCTCTAGCACCAAGTTGACATGATATCTTTTCTTCTCATTAGTGATGTTATCTAGAAGTGTCATGGAATAGTGTAATAAAAAAAGAAATAGATGAAGATAGAGAGAAACACAAAGATAGAGATTATGTATAAGAAAAAAAGATCAAACAATATTGAGAGAGAGGGGAGATAGTGAGTGAGAGAGGAGAGCGGTAGTGTGGGTTAGTCAGGGATAGCTATGGAGGAAAGAAGAGGGAGAATAAATGGTGGGAAGTGTGTGTGTGTGTGTGTGTGTGAGATAGAGACACAGAGAGAGAGAGAAAGAGAGAGAGAGAGAGAGAGAGAGAGAGAGAGGGTGTAGTGTAGGGAGGGAGGGAGAGATGATACCTTTTCCTCCAAAATCCATGGATTTGGAAAAGGGTTCTTTTCATTATGATGGAAAGTCAAATCTATAAAGTGGGCCATAAATCTAGCCACTTAGCCCCGGATATAGGGGTAAAAGGGTACTTTTTAGAGTAGTTACATGGTGGAATCACTCAAGAAAGGGGACTTTTTAACCTTGATTAATTACTTTAATCACTCTCTAAGCAATTCCTTAGAGGGCCCATTTTTTCATATTATCCCTAATGTAGACCAAAAAAATATTTGTGATTGATGTTTGCATTTGAATCATTCATGTGTCTCCTTCTATTTCCAGTATATTTGTATTATTCATGCATCTCCTTCTATTTCCAATATTTTTATATCGAAAAAAATGTAGATTTGATTTGCATATAGGATTTTGTCCTTTTATTGCCATCATGTTTATAAATATTTCAAAAATCTATCATTACCAATTTTGCTATTCTAAATTCTCATTACCAACTTTGACATTTTAAATGCTCATTATTAGCACATAGATCAAGAGTTTGGGCATGTAGAGTTGTGTCAATTATACGATAAAGAAAACAAACTCAATAACTAGGTAATTTCCCTGGCATATGCCATATTTCTTTGTCGCATTTGTGAATTTTCTTTTTTTGCTCTTTGTTTCTCGTGCTCTTGCCATATGTTTGCATCTCATTAGTGAGCATGAAGAGCCCTACAAACTAGTGGAGTTGGCCTAGCCACCAACAACACCTTGTCTCTATAGGAGATCCATAATAGCATCAACAATGGCTATAGAAAATAGATCTGAAGAAATTTTAAACCTACCTTGGGACATGCTAAAGTGCTTAAGCACAACATTGAGGTGAGCTCCAACTACATGAACTGATGTCATATCAGAGGAAGAGAGAGTAGAGATAATTGAGTAGCTCATGTCCGAATCATTTCAGCTACCTCTAGAAAGCATCGCCACAATAGAACCATCATCCACCAATGTGGACATGTAGAAGGTTTCAAAATAGAAATCTTAGTAATGAATACAACATAGGTGCTTTCATAGATGAAGTCTGACAAAACATTAATACCGATGGTACTGTGAAGAAGAGCTACAACATGAGCAAAGTAAACAATACTATAATCAAAGTACTAGAAAAGGGCACACTAGTGGCATGGGAGAATGTCCGTTCAAAAAACCTAGAGAAGATTATAAAAAAGTTAGATACAAAGGGAGGCAATCTGAAGATTGGGGTGCACGTGGCTCAGCTAACGGCGGCGGGTAGCCAAGACAAAAAATAATGTGAAAGTAAGAACAACTCCCAACATCATCCAGTTATGCTGTTGTAAGCAACCATAGCCACACTAGATTCTCTAGAGCACACCAAAACAGACAAGGAGGTAGAGCACAATCATCCATAAAAAGAACTTTTAAATTTAGACAAGTGGAGGTGAGGAAATGGGACCCAACAATAAAGAAGCCAAAGATAAGTCAAGCGTAGAAAGCTATCCTTGATAAAGAAAGAAGATTTACTATAAAGGA
This sequence comes from Cibotium barometz, assembly GCF_041138505.1. NCBI lineage: Eukaryota > Viridiplantae > Streptophyta > Polypodiopsida > Cyatheales > Cibotiaceae > Cibotium > Cibotium barometz. The sequence goes on from NC_141090.1 coordinate 28,406,031, forward strand.
CATACTAGGAATCCTGACTATAAAAGAAAACCAAAAAAGTCAACATGCACAAAAGTCTACAAATCAAGAAGAACCAGATTGGGAGGCAGCACCACCTATGTTTTAAATGGAAGTGAAAAGCCCTTATACTCCACCCTAAGATGTCATCCTATCTGATAATGAGTTTTGAATCAATAGTACAAGTTAATCCTTTTGATGCTCTAGTAGTAGTCCAAGTAATACAAAGCTTTGTTAATGAATACCACTCACAAGCAAAGAATACGAAGGGGATGTCATAAAAAAAGAGGCTGAGCTAGAAAAATTCAAGTCAAACATCGTCACACTTTGCAAAGAAGTGGAGGAGCAAAAAGCCATTATAGCCTGAATAACAAACTTGTAACTCTAGCTTTTGAAGAAGCATGATTTCAAAATAAAACACTGCAACATAAATTCTAAGAGCTAGAGGGAGAAGCCAACCTATTGAGGTTGGATAAGATGAAGCTGTTCGATTCATTAAAATTTGCAAAATAGTGAGTGAAAACGGTTGAATAAAGGGAAAATAAAGTGGTAGAATCACTTCAACAATCTCTTTGGAATGTGGAGAAGGAAACATAATTCAATCAAGTTGGATAAGATCTTGATAAGATGAAGTTGTATGATTCATTAAAATCTCCAAGACAATGAGTGAAAACAATTGAAGAACAAGAAAAGAAAGTGGTAGCATCACGTCAACAATCTCTTAAGAATGTGGAGAAGGAAACATCATTTGATAAAGTGTAACTGGTTAAAACAAAGGCCAAGCTGCATTGATGGAGTTTGGAAAAGCTCCAACCACCAAAGGAGATGTTGAAGTTTGGAAAAGCTCCAACTACCAAAGGAGATGTTGGAAAGGTGGAAAGATTTTCTATGTGAAGCATGAGGGAGGCTTGGATAATAAACCTATATGAGCTTCAAGAAAAACTTGGATTTCATTCCGTACCTAAACCCTTCATGCCAACGAGCAATTCCACCCCCTCAAGACAAACCAAATGATGCAGACCATGACAATGGTTTAGATGCAGGCACACAACACCAAAAGGAGAAGGATGAGCTGAAGGCCTGCTTTGTAGGAGACACTAGCTAAGTCTCATAACATGGTGAGATAGCTCAAGGAGACAAAGCAACTGGAGCTATGGTGACAAAAGGGAAAACCAAAGTGGTCGAATAGACAAAGCAACAGGTAGCTACAATTACCAAATGGAAAACCAAGATGGTTGAATACACACCAAAGAAGAGGACCATTAGGTTGCCAACAAATGATGACATCAAAAACACGGACATCGAGCAGCTAAAGGAGCACATTTCCTGATGATCTACCAAAGCCAAAATTTATGAGAATGAAATTTATCCAAAGTACTTGCTAATGGCACATCTTTAGCCAAAGAGCAAACTTGCAGAGTAATAATAAGAAGGAAGCTTAACCATGAAGAAATTATCACAACCATACTCCAATAGAATCCACAAATGTCCAAAAGCTACAATAAGAACTAGAAAAAGTCAAGGAGACCCCACAAAGTAAGACCAAAATCTTAAAAATGAAAAATTGACACTAGAGTCATAGTTGCTATACGTCTAGGACTGGGCAAATAGAAGCACTCAATAGCCCAAGGAAGCCAAGGCATAAATGGAACTATGTAAACAAAAAGCTGTGCAGCTAGAGAATTAATTAGTAGATAAAGGAGAAGTGGAGTAGGCAAAGAATATTAAAGACCTCTTTTAACTACAAAAATAAAATGCAAATTGAAAGAAAAAAATCAAGCAAGATTGATTCAAAACTCTCAAACATCAAAATCTGTTAGAGAAATAATTGATAAGAGCAATAGAAGTCCTTGAGGAGATTTGCAAGTACACAATCGAGAAAAAATTTTCCCTACTGCCCATTGTTCTGTGCTTTTTTTAGAACCCTTGTTGAGTTCATATGGTAAGATGGAGGAAGAAAAATCACCTCACAAACCAAATGATAGTGTTATGATGTCGAATCCTATCCAACAACTATTCATGGTAATGTTAGGTCTATGTGCCACTTAGATCTGAATTATAATGATACCTAAGAATAGGGCCATTGCTAGGAGACTATTTTATTGATGTGATAAAATTCAGACCCATAAGAATATGTCTCTGATATTCCTTATCTACACACGTGTGCACACAAGCACTACTAGAGCCCAAAATTCCATATTGGATTATCTTGCCATGTTGGATTAGCCGCCAACATATATACCAAAGGGATTTTCTACATACATGCTTGAAAGAGGCATAAAGCATCAATGTACGACCACTACACACCTTAGCAAAATGGTGTGACAAAGAGGAAGAACATCATGTCCCATATGGGCATTGCATGTTAAGATGGTTTTTAGATACATTATGTGATAGTAGATTGATGAATCTTTTTCCATTAGGGGTGCTGAGATGGTTTTTAGATACATTATGTGATACTGGAATGACAACTCTTTCACCATCACAAGAGTGGCCATAGGGGTGTTGAGATGGCTTTTAGATACATTACATGATAGTAGAATGATGACTCATTTGCCACTCAAGAGTCTATAGGGGTGCTGAGATGGTTTTTAGATACATTATGTGATAGCAAAATAATAACTCTTTTTCAATTCAGGAGTCCATAGGGGTCTTGAGACGGTTTTCAAATACATTACAATGACAACTCTTTTGCCATTCAGGAGTTCATAGGGGTGCTAAGATTACATGATAGCATAATGGCAACTCTTTTTCCTAGAGCAAGACACGTGTAGGCTCTCATTATGCATCTACTTATATTGTGGATCATGCTCCCATTGCTAGTTCATGTAAACTTATTTCTTTTGAGGAAGCACATAAAGATAATCATGTGTGCCTTGCACGATGACTATGACTCAATACTTAATGACTCCATTTCAATTCACGAGTCCATAGGGTGTTGAGATGGTTTTCAGATACATTATGGGATAGAAGAATGACAACTCTTTTGCCATTCAAGAGCTCATAGGTGTGCTAAGATTACATGATAGCTAATGACAACGCTTTTGCCGAGAGCAAGACACGTGTAGGTTATCATTTTACATCTACTTATATTGTGGATCATGCTCCCATTGCTAGTTCATGTAAACCTGTTTCTTTTGAGGAAGCACATAAAGATAATCATGTGTGCCTTGCACAATGATGATGACTTGATACTTAAGATTAAAACTTGGTATTTGGCTAGTTTACCTCATGATAAGAGAGCCATTGGTACGAAATGGGTTTAGAAGCTAAAGAGAAAGACAGATAGTAGTGTTGACCACTACAAGGCTAGGCTTGTTTTGCAAAGGGTTATGCTCATTAGAAGGGAATTGACTATGATAAAACCTTTGCTCCCACATCACGTATGACTGCCATTAGGCATATCATCACATTGGAACCACACCATAGTTGGCATGTACAAGAGAGCCATTGGTACGAAATGGGTTTAGAAGCTAAAGAGAAAGACAGATAGTAGTGTTGACCACTACAAGGCTAGGCTTGTTTTGTAAAGGGTTATGTTCATTAGAAGGGAATTGTCTATGATAAAACCTTTGCTCCCACATCACGTATGGCTGCCATTAGGCATATCATCACATTGGAACCACACCATAGTTGGCATGTACATTAGTAGACTGTCTTTTTGAATACTTATTTATGTAAAGAGGTATATGTATCTCAACCTTGTGGTTTTGTCCAGAAGGGGAAAGAGAAGAAAGTATGCAGTCTATAAAATACTTTGTATAGCCTTAAGCACGCTCCTACAGCATGTTATGAGAAGATTAATGCATACTTGGTTGCACATGTTTTTTGCAATAGTCCAATTGAAAGTACCCTCTATGCTAAGAAGAGTAAACAAGATTTTTTAGTCATCATTCTATATATTGATGGCATGCTACTCATAGTCCCTAATGATAAGAAGATTTCAGCCTTCAAGGGTGAATTACATGTGTCATTTGAGATGATAGATTTGGGCCCTTGCATTATTATTTGGGCATTCTATTTTTCTAGCATGATGATGGCATTGTCATTTGTTGTGAAATAATTTAAGTATATACAGGCTGTTGAAGAGGTTCAATCTCGAATACTATAAGCCTATTGCCACGCTAGTAGAAGAGACATGTCCCAGGCTTAGTCTCGAGAATCTAGGTGACCCTTTTGGTGAATAAGACTCCCATTCTCCCACTTTTGGGGTCATTAACTCTAATTAAGTTACTTAGTGATTAATCCCATTGCTTAAATATATTAACATGTTATTAATTCTTAATCATATCTTTTCTTAATCAGTATGAGCTACCTTAATTCTAACAATCGATTATCGAAGCTTGGTTAGGATAGGTTTAGCTTAGGTTTAAGCCTTTAATTATTCTTCTAATATCTAATTAATAACTAATCCTCTTTATAAGCTTATTTAGCATTTATGTTCTCTTCTCCATCACCCAAGCTTAATGGAGTCGTGATTGCTCCTTCTATAACTAAAAATTTCTCAAATCATTTCTTGAGCTTGTTGCCTACTAAAGAGCGCCCAACCTAGGTGCCTCAATACTTCAAACCGCCAATAGAAGAAGGCAAAAAATTTTATGCACATCTAGCCCTTCGTTTTCTGATGAAAAATGTGAATTTGGCTTCATTCGAGCAAATCGGAGGCATTAGAGTTGGCTTTAGGGGTTTTCAGCACTGCTAAACACGCTAGTACCACAATTGGATTTAAGCTTTGTGCATTTAGACACTTTTTTGGAAAAGTAGAGGTTAAGGTTTGATTATTGAGCTTAATGTTTTCTTTATGGGCCTAAAACTCATCTAGATTATATGTTATTGATAGCCTTAAGTGCGCTTGAACTCATTCATAGCATAACCACTTCAAATCAATGCTCTAAATTCCCTCAAATTTATGTACACAAAATAGAGAATTAGTCTCACTAATCCTTGATTAATCAAAATTAATATCAGTCATTGAGTGCAATGGTATTGCATTATTTCCATTGGCTCTACAGCTTTGTATCACTTCATATTCAATTTTCTCCTTCATTTAGTGCTCCAACAATCCACTCCAAATCAATCTCTTTACTGTTTTACACTTTTGGGAGTGTGTTTGATAATAATTGCTTAATCTTTACATTTAGCACTGATTAAATTAATTTGTAAAGAGATTAGACATTGGATCTAGTAAAAAACTAGCTTGGTAAGACCATACCTCTCTCTTTCCATGGCTACCCCTACCAAAATTAATAAATTTAAGGGTCATTCATTCTGTATACACGGCAAACCAAAGTAAAATTTACACTTATGAGAAAGGCGTTATAGAACATAGCATGTGGGAAGGAAAAGAAACCTTTAACCAAGGAAGATAAAGCCACATGGGTGTCCAAAGATGAGAAATCCCTTATCATATTAGCGTTTTGGGTCTCATCCGGTGGTCAATTCATTGATCATATCGATGGAATGGATACATCATATGAAGCTTGGGAAGAGCTAGAAAAATTCTTTAGAGTGCAAGCCAAGAGCTCCAAGATTAGCTTACTAATTCAATTGTTTAAACTCAACATGATTGAAAGAAAACTCTCTTGCTACACATCTTAACCATATGAAGAGTCTCGTAGGTATTAAAATGAATATCGATGAAGATATTTGCATGCTTTGTTGCATAAAAGTCTACCACCACAGGAAGACCATGGAAACATAGTTGCTACACTCACCAATTTACCATCTCCAAAGTTGGTCGACATCATTGTGTCCTTCATGGAGGAAGAGAAAAAGATAAAAGAAAAAAAACATGGAAAAGCCATCTCTTCTCACATAATGAGGCCTACTACATAAAGAATATATCCAAAGGGTCTAGACCAACAAAGGGCACCTGAAAAAACAAAGAAAATGATAAATGCAACTTTTGTGTGTGGCAGGCCAAAGCACTTTAAGAAGGATTACTACATCAAGAGGAAGATCTCCACCAACCTCATAGAAGAAGAAAATCAAGAAGAAGGTGAAGACAATACTGATGAGGCCTCACATGAGGCCACCCTTATTATTGAATCTGATTGGGGCTTCTAGGCCAGATCACTTGCATCCTAATCCATTGTACTCAGTATATGCCTTTTGAATTATACTTACTTTGTAACCCTATAAACCAGAGTGAGTTCTAGGTTGGGATGTCACAGGGGTAGACAAGTCATGAAGCATCCCATGGGCTACTACTAGGGGTTGGGGTCATCAATTTGAAGGGGGAATTATTGGATAAATTGATGTACTTGGGATTTATGGATGTAGAGCATAAGCCTTAGGTCATTTTTCAAAGGTTAAAATGTCACAATAGTTGTAAAATGTGCTAGCAAAGGTGAGAGCTAATATCATGGAGAGAATATGTGGAAGCTAGAATTATTGAAAGATTCGTGGAGAGAATCGTTGACTTTGAAGAATATGTGGAAGCTAGAAATATTGAGAGATTCATGGAGAGAATCATTGACTTTGAGTAGCTATAAGCATGATTAGCCTTTGCTAATCTGTCTTATACTCTGCCTATTTAAGAGGCACACATCTAATGGAAATCATACTCCCATTGTCTCACTTATGGTGTCATTAACTCTAATTAAGTTTCTTAGTTATTAATCCCATTAACTCTAATTAAGTTTCTTAGTGATTCATCCCATTACTTAAGCATGTTATTAGTGCTTCACCATGTATTTCCTTGATCATTATGAGCCAACTTAATTACAACACATAGCCTAGGTAACCAAGCATTAGTAGGCTGGGGTTTCCACTATTTGGAGGGTTGGGATATTCCATCCTGGGGGGTGATTCACAACTACATGCCTTTAGTGATTCAGTTTATGGTCTCTTAATTGAGAAAATCTATCTACAGCCCAAGTATCATGCGTTAGAAGGCTGTCTAGCGAGTTTTACAAGGCACTCAGCACCTTAGATTGTTCTATCTTGGGAGGTGAGTACAGGGCACTTAGTACCTTAGATTGTTCTATCTTGGGAGGTGAGTCATATTTTCATGCCTTCAATGATTCTAATTAGATTAGATGTCATGAAACCAGAGTGTCCACTAGTGAATTTTTTCTTTCGTCTTGGTGATTCATATAATTCATGGCATAGAAGCAACTAACAATAGTGGCCAATTCGAGTTGTGAAGCTGAGCACATGGAAGCTTTCTACACGCATGTGTGTTTAGCTCATACACCTTATGGCTAATTTGGGTGTTGGAAGCTGAGCACATGGAAGCTTTCTAGTTACACGCGTGTGTGTTTAGCTCATACACCTTATGGCTAATTTGGGTGTTGGAAAGTCATAGCATATTCACTAACAATGAGAGTGCATTATGTGGGATCCCTGTTCCCACCGCGCAACGGATTCGGGGTACTAGCAGCGGAAGTAGCACTTCTTGCGCGACGCAGGGGTCTCACACTCGGGGCCTCGCCCACGGATATCCGGACAAGAGACTAATCCGTCGGTTTGTTCAAAACCGAAACCGGAAAAACTTCCTTTACCCGGAAAGCATGGGCGATTCCACCAGGATAACTCTTTACTCTAACGTAGTCAAGATCATTACGGATCAACTGATCTGACTGCACCTTTAACGGTACTTGGTCAAATCAAGGAAGAAACTTGCACTTGGATCATTGGGATCAACGCTTTTTTCCCCATCAAGAGGCACAGCCGTTGATTCCTATCCATAGAACAATTTCTATCCGGGATTTACTTCATCTATCGTAATAATAGAAATTAAATCTCGATTTACGGATCCATCAGTCCAGCCTAACCCCATCCGATCCCATGGGTTAGCCAACCGCCCAACCACTGTAGTGATGGGATCCAATTTGGAATTTGGTTAGGTTTTGTCCCGGGTACCAAGGAAAAGAGTTCCAAGGCCCCCTAGCCGGAAGTTCATGCAAACATAAAACTAGCCACACCACTTACACACCCAATATGAAATTGCCTTTTTCTTAGCATCAGCTAACTTTAAAACAATCCTTTAATGAAACCATAGTACCACTGATCACAATCTTCCAATTTATCCGGTTGATTCATAATTTTCCATCATTCCTTCATCAGAGTATCTATGGCATCATTGGCAACTAGAACGCTCACCACCTGTCCACACAGGGGCCTTTTCAATAGTTCCTAGCCCATAATACTCGGCAATATAATCACTTATAAAAATTCAAGATGGACTCTCGTTGAAGATCAGCAAGATCAACCAACAGATCCATATAAAGAGCCATGGACTCATCCATTGAAGACCAGCAAGGTCAATCAACCAGATCCATGCCCGGTTTCACAAAACAACTCTTACTCCTTGTTCCAATATCTTCCTCGACGCACGCGTGGGTATCCTGGGCGACCCAGAGCCCGAGCACCGTATGGTCAGCACCCTCTAGGATCCTTCGCAGGTGACCTAGCGCTTCACTCATAGGCCGCTTCCTTGGTACGCGAGACGTCCTCCATTGACTCTCCGTCAGCAGTTGCAACTTTATCAGATACGTCTCCACGACCTTAATCACAAGACGGTCAAAATGCTTTCCCAGCATTCTTGACATAAAACAGCCATTTACAAACAGCATTTACAAACAGTTTACAAATACAATTTCTATATTAACTCTCATTTTTCCACATTATCCCTCATACAATCCACATTACTTATTCCACATTTCATTTATATGTGTACTCATCCAATCACATCATTTTCCATCTCTTCACTTCAGATTCCTTCACATCACATATCATATATTCACATCCATATCCACATCCATACATCCACATCCACATCCACATTCACATCCATACATCCACATCTACATGCTTATCTCCATTTTCACATCCTCATTTATACATCCACATCCCATATCCACATTCATACATACACATCCATATCCACATCCATATCCACATCCATATCCGCATTCATACATACACATCCATATCCACATCCACATGCATACATTCATTATCACGTCCTCATTCATACATCCACATCCACATACATACATACATCCACATCCACATTCCCATTCACATCTATACATCCACATCTACATCCACATACATACATACATACATCCACATCCACATTCCCATTCACATCTATTCATCCACATCTACATCCACATTCACATCCACATTCCCATTCACATCTATACATCCACATCTACATCCACATTCACATCCATACATCCACATTCACATCCATACATCCATATCCACATTCCCATTCACATCTATACATCCACATCTACATCCACATTCACATCCACATTCTCATTCACATCTATACATCCACATCTACATCCACATTCACATCTATGCATATACATCTTCATGTATACATCTATTTTCACATTCATACATCCATACTCCCATCTCCACATCCACACATCCATATACATACATCCATTTCACATATACTTCTTACCTCATCCCATACACATCTTATCACATCTTAATTCATCTTATCACCTCTTATACACCTCTTATCACATCCTATCACATCTTAATTCATCTTATCACCTCTTATACACCTCTTATCACATCCTATCACATCTCATATCTATTTATAGAATACAATAGAATTCTTATATTTGATATAAGATTTCTTTACACATTTACTTATCCATAAATTCTATTTAAGGAGATTAATACTTCCGAATTAAAAATCAATTTTTTTATGCATCTTCTTATGCATAAATTCAATTTAGTAGGAATTACACTTTTAGAATAAAAGAATTTCTCTTATGCATCTAAGTTATGCATAAAATCCATTTATGAGGAAAATCACACTTTTAGTATAAAAAGAATATCTTTTATGCATACCTCTATGCATGAAATCCAATATGATAAAAGTAACACCCTTACAATAAAATAATCAACTTTTTATGCATACCTCTATGCATGAAATTCAAATTTGATAAAAGTAACACTTTTGATATAAAAATTTATCCATTATGTATACTTCTATGCATGAAATAAAAATGATAAAAGTAACACTTTTGATATAAAAATTTATCCTTTATGCATACTTCTATGCATGAAAATAAAAATAATAAAAATAACACTTTTGATATAAAAATTTATCCATTATGCATACTTCTATGCATGAAAATAAAAATAATAAAAGTAACACTTTTGATATAAAAATTTAAGCATTATGCATACTTCTATGCATGAAATAAAAATGGTAAAAATAACACTTTTGATATAAAAACTTATCCTTTATGCATGATTAAAATTCAATTTCTCCATGATTATAATGAAATTCTTTCAATTAATCTAGGATGATAATTCCTAGAATATGGTAGGAAGTCCTCTTTTTATGCTTTGAATGAGATTATTTTATGCATAATTTTTATAAAAATTTTGCCATAGCTCCGCTGCTATGACTGATAAATCTCAATTTTTCTAAGGGATAATGCTTATCATTAAGAAAATAATTAAAATAATCTCTAATTGGATTATTAATCCATAATGGATTGAATCATTAATATACATAAACTAAAAGCATAGAAAAAAGCTATTAATTTGGCCTCAAGCATAGCTTAATCTTGGGTTAAGGAAAAGCTTTATGAAAAGCTTCATTTGGATTGAGAATGGGTCATGAGTATGACCATTTCTTGAGTGAGAGAGATAAATTACATAAAAACCATTAGAATTTAAACATAAATAAAAATTAACTTCAATAGCATTTATTAAATTATGTAACTCTTCACTACTATTCACCAATTAACTTTAATAGCATTTAAAAAACCATACCAATTAAGCTTCTCAAGCTTGAGAGGGGTTGAGAAGAGAGAAACATTGAGAAATTATAGAAAAGATCAATATTCACTAATTACCTTACAAATTGCTTGATTCTTTGTTCACGGTAGAGGCCCCCAACCAATCAATTGGTTAAGTATGTTGATGGAGCCACTAATGGGGATTGAAGAAAGAGGGAAGATCCAAAAACTAGTGAATTATTAAATAAATTCACAGTTCTTGGCTTAGGTGGAGTAGAGTAACGATGCATAAACACTATATATTTTTCAACAAGGGGGAGGCTTCTATTTATAGGAAAAATTGAGCTCCTAACCAAACAAACTGATTCTAGAATTTTCTAAATCAGTTTGGTCAATATTTGACCATTTTTAGGTCAGTTAAGCTAACTTTTTGGAACTAGACTTGAATGAGGAGAGAGGAGAGATGAAATATCTCAATTTTTATGAGTTTAAAACTCATTCAAGCATGTGAAATATGCACCTCCTTTAAAGAACTCCCCTTCCTTACATATGTGTCATAATGGAATCATTTTAATATTGCTCATAGTTTTTTTACTAATAAACCTTGTACATTTTCAACTCTTCATCTTATGTGAAATATGCACCTCCTTTAAAGAACTCCCCTTCCTTACATATGTGTCATAATGGAATCATTTTAATATTGCTCATAGTTTTTTACTAATAAACCTTGTACATTTTCAACTCTTCATCTTATGTGAAATATGCACCTCCTTTAAAGAACTCCCCTTCCTTACATATGTGTCATAATGGAATCATTTTAATATTGCTCATAGTTTTTTACTAATAAACCTTGTACATTTTCAACTCTTCATCTTATGTGAGCATTTAAGGGACTCCCCTTCCTTACATATGTGTCATAATAAAATCATTATACCCAAAATATCTCATATTTTTAATATTGCACATAGTTTTTTACTAATAAACCTTGTACATTTTCAACTCTTCACCTCATGTGAGCATTTACTCATTTTTGGGTATTTTCTTTTTACAAGTTGGATTTATCTCCTCCCTACACATGGATTGATGCTATTGGTCCATAGGAACCTTAATTGGACCATAGTCTAAAGATTTCTGAAAATCTAGACCCTTAGGCTAAGGTTCTTTATACCTATTTTCAATTAATTCCAATTGCACATTGGAAAATTCTTTTTTGAATTTCTGTTTCAGGGGAACTCATTTGAATTAGAAGAGATATTTTTCTATCCAAAAATATTCAAAATTTGAATATTCTCTCTCTAGAATATTTTTCTCTCTCTAGGCTAAAACAGATAGAAACAAGGTCTTTATATTTCTGAAGAGGGATTGATTACAGGGAAAGATAATAGACATCAAAAAGGGGGTGGGGGAGGAATCTTACACATTAGTAGTCGCAAGGAACCCTATGTTCCATGCTTGCACTAAGAACATTGAGGTGCATTATCATTATCTCAGGAGACTCTCTATAGAAGAGATCAACTTGGTTTATGTGTCTATACATGACATGAAAAATTTGTTCACTCATGAGGCTCTTTCTACAAAGATCCTTTGTAAAAACATTTAACATTTCCACAAAGATTTGGGCTTATTGCCTTTTGATGGGGATTGATCATCCATATCCCTACACATGTTCATATCATCACTCTAGGGGGAATTTTAAAAAGTTTGAAGCTTTTCGCAAATCTTTGGGCTTATTACCTTTTGATTTGTGAAAAGTTTAAATCTTTCCACAAAGCTTTGGGCTTATTGCATTTTTGTGGTGATTGACCATGCATAATCTTGCAGATATTCACATCATCACTCTAGGGGGGATTTGTAGATTGTATGTCATGGTAGTGGTATGCAAGCGCATGTTGGACTAGGTCAAGGCTCTTCCTCTGCCTTTAGGAGGTTTTTTTCCCTAACTATGTGAACAACCTCTTATCCACATTTTAGAGTGTACTTATCTTTTTTACTTGGTACACAGGTTGAGTTATGTGCTCTCTTCCCTCTCTCTACATCTCCATGTAAGTGTCTTAATGTTTGTGCATTGTGTTGCTTCCTACTGCATTCGGCCCGATCCCAACAAAGTGCACATAGGCTAATAGGATTCTACTAAGCACTAAAAATTTGGCATGAAATGGTAGCATGATAAAATAATAATTCTAAACTTATGTTTTAGTTTCTCTAACATCAAATGACTATATACTTTCCCATTTTCTACAACTTTATGTCCTTATTTGTAAACATCAAAACTATTGTTTACCACTCGAAAACTATTTGTAAACATCAAAACTATTGTTTACCACTCCGTTGGTTAATATGGGTTTGCCTGCCCAACCTATTGCCATCTTACCAAAGCAGCCTTACCATGCGCTTAATGTAAAATAGGCTAAGTCTATGGACTTAGTGTGCATAGTTTCTTGTTTAATAGAGGCTATACCATTTTAAGTTTGGTTGGCCTAGTGTGAAAACTAGTCACTTGTATATAAGTCATTTTTTTATAATAAGTAATACACAATCATTCCCTTGCACAATAGTTTGGCCGGCCTAGTGTGAAAACTAGTCACTTGTATATAAGTCATTTTTTTATAGTAAGTAATACACAATCATTCCCTTGCACAATAGTTTTCTTGTGAGATCTCTTTTTTCTCTCTTCTTGCTTGTTTGCATGCTATTGTGTTCTTACTACTTGCTTGATGAATGCTTGCTTGGATAATTTTGATTATAAGTTGTCTTCTTACATTAGCTTCCTCTTCTCCCCCCACCTTTTCTGGGAGAGAAGCCACGTGAACCCCCACCTTTTGTGTCGAGAGAAGCCCCACAAAACCCCACCTTTTGTGTGAGAGAGAACCCCCATGAAGACGGATCTCTCGTTACCTCCATCAAGGCATACAGAGCTCTCCCTTCACCCCTTTGGTAAAGGAGAATTTTGGGGTGACAACGGAGTGAGGATGAGATGGATGAGCTAGCGCACCCACACAGGAAGTTATAGATTGTGACTCTAAGGCAAGACCAAATGACAAATGCATCGACGAAGCTAAGATAAGCTCTTGACTTGAATACCTATAATCCAAAGTAATACTAGTTAACTTAGATTTGAATATCTTTCATTTGCATGTGTAAATCATTACACTAGAATCAATAAACTTCTTATATTCTCCTCTAAAGCCTTTAGAAACAAGAGGGTGACCACTGTCTTTCTGTAATTTACAAATCTCTAATCCATCACCTCTCCTAGGTATCAAAGTGAGCAAGAGAGGGTGAATTATGATAATAGCAAAGACTAGTGGGGCCAAAGGATAATTTTGCCTCAATGACCTATGTAGAGTAAAATACCCCACCACTAGGCCATTTAGTACTCAACCCTAAAAAGATGCAGGGGAGAAGAGAGCTTGAGCTCTTGCAAGCACAACACACTCACACAAACCCTAGAAGAGAACACACAAGGTGAGAGGCTGAAAATTCTTCTTCTTCTTCACACAACAAAAGAGGTCTACAAAAGAAGATAAAGTGACTAACACACATAATAGAGTATATACAAGCAGTCCATAATGTGAACACGCTAAGAGGAGTGGGTAGGTGTGGACTAGTCAGTGTAGTCCAGCTATAGAATCTTTGGTGAAGATATGTTGGTGCCAGCTACCAAACCCGCCAGTGATGTAAATGTCGAACGGTCATGCAGGCACCTCGTGAGTGTTAGCTCATGTTGAGCTTGACATCTCAACACTCCCCCTCAAGCTCAACCCCAGCTCATGAACTCCAATCATATCTTAAAATGTGCGGAGATTTCTCAGCTCCTAAGGCCTTCATGTGAAGATGTCAGCGACCTGATCGTGTGTGCTAACATAGGCCAAGTCAATGTCGCCTGCCAAGACTCTCTCCTTGATGAAGTGGTAATGTACCTCAATGTGTTTCGTGCGCGTATGGAAAACTAGGTTCCTGGCCAACTGTATACTACTAAGATTGTCACAATATATGACAACCTTTCTCTTCACATGCAACCCGAAATCACCAAAGTAGCTTGCGTAACCAATCTACCTCACACGCTGCCACCGTAACTCCTCTATACTCGACAAGGCAACTATGGGCTTCTTCTTGCTGCTCCATGTCACAGCAGAACTCCCCAATGAAAACATAAATCCACTGGTAAATCTCCTCTCTGAGATGCTACCTACCCAAATTATCTACATCCGTGTACCTATATAACTCCAATGGTACACCTGCTACATAAAAACAATGCATAATCGATAGTGATCCTCAAATATCGAAGTGTGCGTTGCACACTGTCCAGATGTGGTTTGCATAGAACTTGCATAAACTGACTCTCTAAGCTAACAATGTAACTCAAATCTAGCCTATTGATCGTGACATATATCAAACTTCCCACAATCTTCTTGTACATAGTGGGATCCTCCAACACAACCTACATCCACAATAAGCTTGCCATTTTGATCTAATGGCACTGAGATTGACTTACAATCAACTATCCCATACTTGGACAACATGTCCAATATATACTGTCTCTGTGTGAGACAGCCAAATACCCTCAGGTGTGCGAATGACCTCAATTCCCAAAAAGTAGCGCAGGTCTCCCAAATCCTTCATCTCAAACTTTCTTTTGAGAAGACTTTCACATGCTCAATCTCATCCAAGTTGTCACCCCCAACAATAAGATCATCTATATATATGGTCATGATCACAATACCCTTATCACTCTTGCACACATACAAAGAGTGATTTGCATCTGCCATATGGAAACCAATAGTGATAAGATACTCAGCAATCTTGTCATGCCATGCTCGTGGAGCTTGCTTCAGCCCATACAAAGCCTTACAAAGCTTACATACATACTCTTGGTGACCTGTATCCTCAAAACTTGGTGGCTGATCCATATACACTTCTTCTTAGAAGTCGCCATGAAAGAACGTATTTTTTTACATCCATCTGATGTAGAAACTAGCCTTTAGTTGCAGCCACCACAATCACACCTCTCACCATTGCCATCTTTGTAAGTAGGAAAAATGTCTCCTCATAATCAATCCATGTGTCTATGCATATCCTTAGGCTACAAATCTAGCCTTGTACCTACTTATGCTACCATCACTGTTATGTTTCACCTTATACACCCACTTATAGCTAATAGCGTTCTTGCCTTCAAGCAATGGCACCAAATACCAAGTCTCATTTCTATACAATGCATCCATCTCGTCATCCATAGCTTTCTCTCGACACACATTTCCAATAGCCTCATCAAAACATGTGGGCACAACTTTTGCCATATAAGCAAAGTGATGTGCCATAACCATCATAAGGCAACCTCTGCACAAGGTTTTTGACTCTTCTCGATCTTTGTAACTTTGCATTCATGGATTCCATAGCCTTCTTCACACTAGGTGTCCTCATTGCTGGAACCTCGAGCTCCTCATCAAGGCTCATCTCCAAGCCACTATACTCTCCATCGATAAGACAATACCCTGCAGAAATATCAGGCATACCAAGGGGCTCAACCACTTTCTCTTTGCCTTTATGTGATGTACCAACAATATTTCCAAGACTGGTATTATGATGCAGCCTACCACTCCATGGTCTATCAACAAAACCATTGGATGAGGACTCTCCTGGTCCACTCAATGACTGTGATTGTTGACTTGCACTCTGTGCAACCACATTTCCACTTACATCAGTCCCAACAAAATCTTTTTTAGTAGCATACCATCTACTAATCTCATCAAATACAACATCCTTGCTTACCCTCAATTCATGTGTAGTAGGATTATAGCATCTGTATCCCTTTTACTAATGGGAATACCCAATAAACACACATTTTTCTGCCTTTGGATCTAGCTTGGTACGTAACTCATTTGGCACATACACAGGCAATACATCCAAAAAATTTCAAGTGAGACAAATCAGGTTTCTTGCTAATAAACTTCTCCTCTGGTGTGTTACATCATGTATGGCTACAGTAGGAATCCTATTCATGATATAAACTGCTGTAGACACAGCCTCAGCCAAATACTATGTGGCATATTCTTCTCTGCCATCAATACTCGTGCTATCTCTGCAATGTGCCTATTTTTTCTATCACCAACTCCATTTTGCTATGGAGTGTATCTACATGTAAATTGTCTGTGAATGCCATTCTTTCGCAAGAATTTAGAGAACTCATTGGAGAAGTATTCTCCCCCTCCATCTGACCTTAGGCACTTCACATGCTTTCTTGTCTGTTTTTCAACCACCACCATCACTCTAAAATTTTAAAAATGAGTGAACACTTCACTCTTCTCCTTCATGAAATACACCCACACTTTCCTCGTGTGGTCATCAATGAATGTTACACAGTACCTGCAGCCACCCATAGACATAGTCTTTGCAGGACCCCATACATCTGAATGCACAACATCTAGTACATTCCTGCTCACATTTCTGTCATGTGGAAATACATGCTTTGTTTGCTTTCCAAATTGACATGCTTTACATACTTTCTGCATACCTTCAACTTTAAACTTAGGCAGCCATGTCACTATTCCCTTAGTCTGCATAGACTTCATTATTTGCATATTTACATGCCCAATTCTCTTATGCCAAATGCTTGTATCTGCAACAACTCCTGAACCATTTGCAGTACTCACTTCATGCATATTTACATTCAATGTAAACATTTTGCCCACTCTGTTGCCTTTTTGCAACCAACCTGCACACTTATCTTTAAAGTCTTCTACATAACGACCATCAAGGTTAAATCGGACCTGCAAACCATGCTCAATCATTTGGCCAATAGAAACTAGATTCTTTATAATGTTCGAAACATGAAGTACATCTGCAAGGTACTTCACCTTACCATCCTGCATAGACAATGGCACATCTCCAACTTGGGCCATCGGATGAGCAGTGTCATCCCCTGTTTCAACAAAACCTGCGACTATCAAGAATCTTCATTTCCTTGAACCACTCACCATGACTTGTCATGTGGTTTGAAGCACCTAAATCAACATACCATACATCATCCTTACGTGCTGCTATATCATTTTCAGACACAACATTAACCACATGTTGCATAACAAACAACCTCTCATTAGCCTTATTATTTCTGCTAGAGGATGCATAGTTGTTTTGTTGTGCTTTTCTATTTCGCATGTCACTCTATTTCCTATCGCAATCTGCCCCTGCACATGTCCAAGCTTACCCACAGTAACCAGCCTCGTGTATCATTCTGCTACCTTTCCCAATTACCACGACCTCTTTGACTCCCCATGCCTCTTCCACCTGTGTGTTATTGTTTTGAAACCTGGGACTGTTGTTGCTGTTTTGCTGACCATAATTTTGATTACCTGTTCAGCCACCACCTTGGCCACGTCCGACCTCTATCTCTTCCTCTACCTGAACTTATGTAGAAGGCCTGCTGCTCTGAACTATTTTTGTTTTGTGAAGACTATTAATCTTCACCCAAATTCTTCTCTTCAATGATTAGCATTGATACCAAATTTGTGAAATTGGAAATGTTCTCCCGAGACATTTTGAATGCCTTGTATTGTGGCTCGAGACCAGGTAGACACACTTCCACCTTATCATCATCATCATTGAATGATTAGCATTGATACCAAATTTGTGAAATTGGGAATGTTCTCCCGAGACATTTTGAACACCTTGTATTGTGGCTCGAGACCAGGTAGACACACTTCCACCTTATCATCATCATTAATAGAAACACCAATTAATGCAAGGGATTCCACAATGCCCTTGATCTTCAAGGCATAATCATTCATAGACATATTTTTCTTCTCCACAATATGAAGCTCATTCTTCAATTGAATCTTTCATGCCTTGGTGTTGGTTTCATACAACTTCACCAAGGTGTCCCATGCCTCCTTAGGTGTCTTGGCATCTTGTATATGCCCAATCATGGTGTCCTGTATACTAATAGAAAGATAATACATGACTATCCTTGCTCCTTTATTCCAATCCTTGAATTCTTTTACATCTGCAGAGAAGAGTGCCTCCTCATGTTCACCTTCAATGTAGTCCTAGTTACCTTTTCCCATTAGGAAATTTGTCAATCTAAACCTCCAAGCATGCAAGTTGTTCTTATCAAGCTTCTTTACAACAATTTGGTTTATTCCATCATTTGACATCTTGTCTGCAACACAAATTTATCAAAAACAACACTCTTATTTGACCTGCACAAATTGTTGTATTTTTTGCACAGTGGTACTATACTGCACCCAAACTATCACAGCCAGTGATCTCAATTCAACCAATCGCCCTTCTTGCAGTTCCAAAAATAGAGTTCTGTGGAGAATCGAAACTTACCCGACAGTTCCCGTGAATGCCTACGAACTGAAAAACGGAGGTCTAGATGCAATGGACAATATAGTTTCTCTGTAGCTCTGCTCTTGTCATGAAGAAAACTTCTTAATCGGAGTTCCTTTGCTGGTGCCTCCTCCTGAAGAGCTCCCGACAAGGGTGTAGTTGCTAACAGAAAGGGGGAAGAGTAGATGAAGCTCTTACCCTCGTACCACTTCCTATGCTTCTCTTGCTTACCGCTCAGCCCTTAGCATGAACCAAGCTCTAATACCATGAAAAGATGTAAGGGAGAAGAGAGCTTGAGCTCTTGCAGGCACAACACACTCACACAAACCCTCGAAGAGAACACACAAGGTGAGAGGCTGAAAATTATTCTTCTTCTTCACACAACAAAAGAGGTCTACAAAAGAAGATAAAGTGACTAACAAACATAATAGAGTATATACAAGCGGTCCATAATGTGAACATGCTAAGAGGAGTGGGTAGGTGTGGACTAGTCGGGTGTAGTCCAGTTGTAGAATCTCTGGCAAAGATATGTCGGTGCCATCTACCAAACCCACCCAATGATGTAAATGTCGAATGGTAATGCAGGCGCCTCGTGAGTGTCAACTCATGTTAAGATATTCTAATTAAGACTTCATTTATTAGGAGGAGACGACCATCCCAACCGGATTGTTCAAGTCAAGAGCTAATCTTAGCCTTGTTGAAGCATATTTTAGTTCATCTCCCATCCTCACTCCGTTGTTACATCAGATTGCTCCTTGCCAAAGGGGTGAAGGGAGAGTTCTCAATACTTAGATGGAGGCAGGAAGAGATAGTCCTTTGCAATGATTCTGTCACAAAATACAAGAAAAGAAGAAGCTAATGGAAAAGCGAAACTTACAATCACACTTATTCAAACAAGCATCCATCAAGCATATAAGAATCCAATAGTATTCAATCATGCAAGAAGAGGGAATAAGGGTAGCTCATAATAAAACTATTGCAAGGAAATGATTGTGTATTGCTTATTGTAAAAAATGACATATACAAATGACTAGTTTTTACATTATTTGATGGGATTTGAATTTATGATCAAGACTTATCAATAGAGTATACAACATTTACTTAGTCAATCTTTGATTTGTAATTGTCATATTAAATGGGTTTTGTTCATTCATAGTTTTCATTCTCTCATTCAATATCAACCATGTAAAAAAATATTATAGCTGATACATTGAGTAGGCTGATACATTGAGTAGGCATCCTTGCAAATATTTCAGTATGTATTCCTTTGATGCTATGCATGATACATATGAAAATGATCCTAATTTTCATGATGCATGGTTGAAAGTTTAATCAAATCATTACTCACATATTGATAATTGTTCATATATTGATGGATTTCTTTTCTTTGAAAAGCATTTGTGCATCACTTTATCATTTAGACAATTACTTATCGAAGAATTAAATACTCTACCATGTATGGGTAATAGAGGCATTCTCACTACTTTGAAAGTAGAAGAACATGATCTTTATTAGCCTAATATAAAGAATGAGGTTGCAAATTTTATCTCTAAATGCATTATATATCAAAGATGTAAAGAGAATACGTGTAGTCTATACAAGAAAACACTTACAAGAAGTAGAATCTTTCACAACTTTAAAACTCAAATTGCACAATAACAATGATAGATAAGACTAATGTACTACTAAAGTGATACAATAGACGAAAAATTCCCACACCCATCAATGGTGGCTGATTTAGAACTCTTAAGGTAGAGGCTGTATGCTTGTAGAAGCTAGGAAGTAAACTCATAGCGATGACTATGATGAGCTGTATGGAGAAGGGGCTAGCCCTATATCTATATATGTCATTTATACAAGCGATAATTTTAGATAGAAATGATGAACGAGATCTGGGGAGAGCACACTCATACTAATTGCAACCAGTTGATCACAAAGATTTTTGAATCTGGTGAGAAACACCTTCATCGCTTCACATTAGGAATTTTTTGGACCCAAAGAGGGCCTCTTGGATTAACTTTTGATTAGGAATGGACCAATAGGAAGAGGGCTGGGTGCACATTTTTTACTTCTTTGACCCTAGGGGGCCTAGGCTTTGGTTTGCTAATGAGAGCTAATTACTACTCTTGTCCCCCTACCTCCTGGGCCCAAACGTAGAGGTCCCCCCACCTAGAATCGCACAGATTACAAACCCTAAAAATTGAAAATTTTTAAAATTTTCCCAAAAGTGTGTTTTCCCTCTCAAGCTTCCCCCTAACATACTCTAGGTTTGGAAAGCTCATTTTGAACCTCTTTCTTTCTCTTCTAAGCTCTCCATTGCTGTAGAAACTCCATACCTCTCAAGCTCTCCCTCCTTCTCAAGCGCCCTCAGTCTCAAGCTCCCTCTCCCTCCTTCTCAAGCGCCCTCAGTCTCAAGCTCCCTCTCCCTCTTTCTTCCTTTTCTAAGCTTTTCATTGCTGTAGAAACTCCATCCCTCTCAAGCTCTCCCTCCTTCTCAAGCTCCCTCCCTCTCAATCTCCCTCTCTCTCTCCAGCTCCCTCCCTCTCCATTGCTACAGAAACTCTATCCCTCTTTAGTCTACTCTGTAGGTTCACGAAGCCTATTCCCAAACTCTAACCTTATTTTAAGCATTCCATTCCTCCACTGAAAACCCTGAACCTTCTCTCCTCTCCACTCCTCTATTGTAAAACAAGCTTTTCTTTTCCCTTCTTCTCTTTTCTTACCATCATGGCCTCTTCCAGTAATGTGAGAAGTCATAGGGAGAAGGTGGAAGAGCTTGTGCTGCATAACACAAGAGATGAGAATGGAGTTTGGGCTCCAAAAAGATTTAGGGTTAGGGCTTGGGTCTACATGCAGCCAACAAGCTCTAAGGGACCACATGTGTCAACTAGGGATTATGCTACATCATTGGAAGGGGTGGCTACAAGGATTCAAGCATACTAAGAAGGAAGGACTGGTGGTTGCCATAGTGCAACATGTGTATACCCTTGGAGACCTATACATTTAAGGCCAACGACCAAGGTTTCCTTCAAATTGTCAGTGTAATATAAACACAGCTTTAACATGTTATTATTGGATTTTTTTGTTTCAAATTTTCTTATGATTCTCCATTTTCTTATGTCTCTATCTGCAGATATTTTCCCCTCTAATTATGTTGAGGAACAACCACTCCAAAGCCTCACTGGAGTTTTCTATGCTATGCATGCATCCATTGGATAGGCAATGTTTGTATCTTAAAGCCCAAGTGATCTTGTATTTCTATGCTATGCATGCATCCATTGGGTAGGCAATGTTTGTATCTCAAAGCCCAAGTGATCTTGTACAGAACAATATCTTTTTCTTTTCTCACTCATATTTTGTAGATAAAAAACTAGGTTTATTTGGCAAGCTAGAAGAGATCCCCAACCCCCCTCTTAACAATCCGGAATGGCCCAAACCTGATGCTTGGACCATCTTATGTGCTTAAAGTTTAAGATGGTAAGTAATATCAAGACATCACTCAATTTTTCAAAGGCATCTAGGTCAGTAGGGCTAAATTGGTTTTGTCCTCTACA
This sequence comes from Cibotium barometz, assembly GCF_041138505.1. Taxonomy (NCBI): domain Eukaryota; kingdom Viridiplantae; phylum Streptophyta; class Polypodiopsida; order Cyatheales; family Cibotiaceae; genus Cibotium; species Cibotium barometz. The sequence goes on from NC_141090.1 coordinate 28,428,637, forward strand.
TATTTTTGTGCACATGTTCAATTCCATGATTCCAATGCACCAAACAAAAACAATGTATATTTGTAAGGAGGTACGGTCTAACCTCATTCAAGGATTACTAGGAGAGGGTTGGGAGGTTAATGAGGGGTCACATCAAGGTGATGTGTACAAGTGCAATGTAGTAGATTCTACAGTGTCTTCCAGGTTCTTGAAGGCACGCTCTATTTTCTACATGCGTCTGCACTACCAAGGATGCAAAAACATGGGACATGGATCCCACTTCAAGCCTCAGAAGAAGAAATTGTACCTATTGAGGTATCTGTGAGGATGCAAAATGGATGGATTGAGCGAGTGGAAGCAAGCAAGCATTGGAGCCTAGAAGACTTGTGTCAACACTTCAGCATCATGGGCTTTGACAATGTGGAAGAGTCAAGTTTCAAGTTGATGAGAAGAAAGGTATATCTGATTCCACTACATTTCTAGAATTAACCCTTACACTTTCTAGTTATTGTGCCACTTTCTATATTTTTACAGATTGGGAAGTGTAAGGAGGGGACAACCATGGTCTCAGAATCATGGCAAATGGGGGACCTTGAATTTTCAGCACAGCAAGGTACATAGCCCTACTACCAACACATAGTAGGCATGTGGAAGAGCTTGAAGATGAACTGGGTATATGGGAAAATAGCCTCTGTTCTAATGCACGTGAGGGGCAAGAGTTTCAAGATCAAGGTGAAGGCAATGAATGAGCTTTCAAGTCAACAAGCAGATGGAGTTCAACATGAAGTAAATGTCACAAGAGAGGCAAAAAATGAAGACATTATAACAATTTTAGAATAGATTACATGCTTATAATTTTGTAGAGCAGGCTATTTTTAAACCAATATTTACTTAATTAAAATCTTAATGTTTTTGCAAACTGTGATTTTTTTATCTAGCGGTCTAGTGTGAAAAGGCCAAACTTTAAATTTTAACTATAAATAGCCAAAGGTGCCTTCTTTCTCATTTTCATGTGATAGAAACCAAGCACGAGCTCACACTATCTCTTTGCATTCACATGGCTACCCACTTTGACAACTTCTCTGAGCTCCTCTCCACCACCCCGTGGGTGAGCAAGAGCGAGCTCTTTGCCATGTTCTCTCGTGAAGTTTGAAAAGATGCAGGGGGGAAGAGAGCTTGAGCTCTTGCAAGCACACACACACTCACAAAACCCTAATAGAGAACACACAAGGTGGGAGGCTGAAATCTTCTTCTTCTTCACACAACACTCAACACACCATATACAAAGATAAGAGTACACAATAATATGAAAGGTACTCAACCAATACATACACGGGTTCTCTATAGTGTGAACCCAACTAAATGAGCTGGCGCTATAACTATGCCAGTCTCTAGAATGGCTGTCACACAGCCTGTCATCCCACTGGCCGCATATCACCCATGATCTCACCAACCATGCCAGTGGTGTAAGTGTGGGGCCTATCCCCCAGGCGAGTCGTGAGTGTCCACCGCCTCACTAGATGAGCTCGATATCTCAACACTCCCCCTCGAGCTCAACTCCATCTCATGTACACCAAGCGAAGCCCTGAATCTGCGAAGCTTCTCTGTACCCAATGCTTTGGTGAAGATGTCAACTACCTGATCCTCTATGCTGACATAAACAAGGTCAAGTTCTCCTGCCAAGACCTTCTCTCTAACGAAGTGGTAGTGGACCTCTATATGCTTCGTGCGAGCATGAAAGACTGGGTTCCTGGCCAACTGTATACTGCTAATGTTGTCGCAGAAAATGACAACTTGTCTATCCACTGATAGACCCAAATCTGTAAGTAGCTTTCTCAACCAAGCTACCTCACATGCTGCCATAGCAGCTCCTCTGTACTCGGCCTCTGTACTGGAGCAACCGTAGGCTGCTTCTTGCTGATCCAAGTCACAGCAGCACTCCCCAAAGAAAACATGAAGCCACTGGTAGATCTTCTATCTGAGATACTACCAGCCCAATCAGCATCTGTGTACCCATGTACACATATCTCTGTCCCAGTCTCATAGAATAGTCCACAATGCAAAGTAGACCTCACATACCTCAGTATGCGTCTCACTGCATCCAAATGCGGTTTTCGTGGAACCTGCATAAACTAACTCACCAACCCAACAACATAGCTCAAATCTGGTCTGGTGATCGTCATGTAGATCAAGCTTCCTACTATGCGCCTATACATAGTAGGATCCTCCAAGATCTCTCCTGAATCTGCACTCAACTTGCCATTCTGATCCAATGGCCATGGAAATAGGCTTACAGCCTATCATACCATACTTGGACAACATGTCCAAGCCATACTGTCTCTGCAGTAATCCAATACCATGTGGTGACCTAATCACCTCAATGCCCAAGAAATATCTGAGCTCCCCTAGATCCTTCATCTCGAACTTCTATCTAAGCAAGATCTTTACATCAAAGATCTCTGCATCATGGTTCCCCGTAATGATCAAGTCATCTACATAGATGACAACAAGCACAACCCCTCTATCACCATGTCTCACATACAGCGAGAAATCTGCATTGGCTACATGAAAGCCAATAGTGACAAGATATTTAGAAATCTTGTCAGACCATGCTCTTGGTGCTTGTTTTAAGCCATACAAGGCTTTCTTCAACCTGCAAACATGCTCGGGGTGACTCACATCCTCATAACCAGGTGGCTGTAACATATACACCTCTTCTTGCAAATCCCCATGCAAGAATGCATTCTTTACATCCATCTGATATAAAGACCATTGCTTTGACGCAGCCACTGCTATCACAACTCTCACTGTTGCCATCTTGGCAACTGGACTGAAAGTTTCCTCATAATCAATGCCATATGTCTGCGCATATCCTTTGGCTACCAATATAGCCTTGTACCTGTTTATGCTTCCATCACTGTTATGTTTTACTTTGTACACCCACTTGCATCCAATGGCTTTCTTGCCTTCAGGCAATTGCACTAGATCCCAAGTTTCATTTCCATATAGTGCATCCATCTCCTCATCCATAGCTTTCTCCCAATACACATTTCTAACAGCCTCATCAATGCATGTGGGCTCTACAACCTGCACAAGCTTTGCCATATATGCATAGTGATGTGCCACATAACCATCATAGGTAAATCTCTGCATAGGATTTTTCACTCTCCCAGATCTTCGCAGCTTCTCATTCATGGCTTCCATAGCCTTCTTTATACTAGGTGTTCTCATAGCTGGGATCCCAAGCTCCTCATCAAGGCTCATATCTAAGCCACTAGACTCTCCATCAACATGAGAATGCCTTGCAGAAATGTCAGGCATACCAAGGGGCTCAACCACACTCTCTTTTCCTTTACATGATGTACTAATCACATTTGCAGGACTGGTATTATGACGCAGCCTGCCACTCCATGGTCTATCAACAGACCCACTAGATGAGGACTCTCCTGGTCCACTCAAAGACTGCGATTGACCTGCATTCTGTGCAACCACACTTCCACTCACATCAACCCCAACAACTTCTTTTTCAACAGCATACCAGCTGCTCATCTCATCAAAGACAACATCCCTGCTTACCCTCAACTCACGTGTAGCAGGATTATAACACCTGTATCCCTTTTGCTCAAGGGAATATCCAATAAACACACATTTTTCAGCTTTCGTATCCAGCTTAGTTCTCAGCTCATCTGTCTGGCACATGCACATATGCAATGCATCCAAAGACTTTCAGATGAGACAAATCTGGTTTTCTACTAGTAAACCTCTCCTCTGGAGTTACATCATGTATGGCTGCCAGTTGGAGTCCTGTTCATGATGTATACTGCTGTAGAAACAGCCTCAGCCCAATAATTGTGCGGCATATTCTTCTCTTCCATCAATGCTCGCGCAATCTCAGCAATGTGCCTATTTTTCCGCTCAGCAACTCCATTTTGCTGCGGAGTGTATCTGCATGTAAACTGTCTCCGAATACCATTCTGCTTCAAAAATTCAGAGAACTCATTGGAGAAGTACTCTCCCCCTCCATCTGACCTTAGGCACTTTACATATTTCCCTGTTTGCTTTTCAACCAAAACTCTGAAATTCTGAAAGTGAGTGAACACCTCACTCTTCTCCTTCATGAAATATACCTACACTTTCCTTGTGTGGTCATCAATGAAAGTCACATAATACCTGCAGCCTCCCATAGATATGGTCTTCCTAGGACCCCATACATCTGAATGCACAACATCTAGTGTATTTCTGCTCACATATCTGTTACGTGGAAACACATGCTTTGTTTGCTTCCCAAATTGGCATGCTTCACATATTTTCTGCATACCTTCCACTTTAAATTTTGGCAGCCCTGTCACAATTTCTTTAGTCTGCATAGACTTCAATCTCTGCACATTCACATGTCCAATCCTTTTATGCCAAATGTCTGTGTCTGCAACAATTCCTGAACCGTTTGCAAACATCGCAGCACTCATTTTAGGCATGTCTACATTCAATGTAAACATTCTGCCCACTCTATTACCTTTTGCAACCAACCTGCACTTGTCTTTAAAATCTTCAACATAACAACCATCAGGGTTAAACTAAACCTACAAAGCCTGCTCAATCATCTGGCCAACTGAAACCAGATTCTTTGTTATGTTCAGAACGTGAAGTACATCTGCAAGGTACTTCACTTTGCCATCCTGCATAGACAATGGCACATCTCCAACATGGGCAATTGGATTAGCAGTGTCATCCCCTGTTTCCACAAAACCTGGTCTTTCCGGGTTTTTCATCTCCTTGAACCACTCCCCATGACTTGTCATGTGGTTCGAAGCACCTGAATCCACATACCATACATCATCTTTTTGTGCTGCATCAACATTTTCAGACATGGCATTCACAACATGCTGCATAACAAACAACCTTTCATTATCCTCATTATTTCTGCTTGAGGAGGATGCATAGTTGTTTTGCTGCACTTTCCCATTTTGCATGCCAGCCTGCTTCTTATAACATTCTGCCTGCACATGTCCAGGCTTACCACAATAATAGCATTCACATGCATCATTATATTGCCTTTGCCAATTTCCACGGCCTCTTTGACTCCCCCTGCCTCTGAATTTGCCTCTTCCACCTGCGTTGTCATGCTGTGGCACGTCCATGTAGGAAAAATCTTCTCTGTGATCAATTCACATGAATTCAGAGACAAGGACATGCAAACAGTGATGTATAAACTGTACATGGGCCTTATATGCTAGTACTCTGTAAATAGGAGTTCATATATAGTGTGGCATGGTTGATTTCTTTTGGGGTATACAGGGCATTTAGAGATGAGCACTTGGAAGGTCTCATTTGAGTGTGTGAAAGCATGGGGGATAATTGATGATAAAGGGGCCAAGGTGACAATGGTTATTGGTGTGAAAAGGTATTTGGGGGTGGCCATCTTAGGCAAAATAAAAATATATATATATATATAATATTAAGTGGCCAAAAAAAAAAAGAGAGGACGTGGAGGTTCTGGAGGCGGCCAGCACACATTCTCGAAAGTTGGCGAAGAAGGAAGCCAGCGTGAGTGGATGGGCCGCCGGGTAGAGTGGGAAAAAGGGGATCGTCTGGCTGGAGGGGATTCAGCGGGAGCTCTCTGGCACAGCAGAAAGGAAGGGCCAAGAGGCTTCCTGCCATTGTGGATTTTGTGCTGAGTGGGCATCGTTACAAGCTGCTCATACCCAAAGAAACATGTGCAATTACGTTCTCCTTGTCTGGTGTACGATGCCCAGGCTGGGGAGAACCTTTTGCAGATGATGCAATTGCTTTTATGCGGCGGAGAATACTACAAAGGGATGTTGAGATTGAGATAGAGACTGTGGATAAGACGGGGACATTTTTGGGTAGCTTGTGGGAGTCAAAATCAAACGTTGCAGTCTTGCTTTTGGAAGCAGGTTTGGCCAAACTTCATCCACTTTTTACTGCTGATCGAACAACAAAGGGCCATTTGCTGGTTCAGGCTGAGGAAAGAGCTAAAAAAAGAATTGACAAAGGTTTGGGAGGGCTGTGGTGAAGGTGCAGCGCTCAGGGGCTGAACAGAGGGCATTTATCTCCTGGCAATAGGCTGGCTGCAGCTATACGTGATAAAGCTCATACTCACTCTCTCTCTCCTGCTTATTGATGGGCTGGTAATACTGCGGGGAGAGGAGCAGGAGTGTGGAGCGCAGGCGTGAAGACTAGCTGGCACAAAAGGTGGCTTCGGGTAGCAAGTTCAGATGGGGAGGTGTGGTAAAAACTTGTACAAAGTGGTGGTGCTTCACAAAGGCTAACATCTGAAGTTCACAGAATTCTACCCAAGTACAAGCAGGTCAACAGCCATTAAAGGCTACAAGATCAACTGAGCATGGAGTTTCTAAGGAAATGTGGAGCTTACGAATATGCAGCTCAAGCCAGAAGCACGTAATGCTCTAAAGCTTCCCATTAAAGTCAAAGCAGGATTTTTAGGATCAGTAAAACTGAAGGAACTGATAAAGCTGAAGTGAACAACTCATGGCTGGGGCTCTCTGGCACAACTGAAAGACGAGCTAGAGTGGATGACGTCAAAGGGCTGGCTGACGGCTGGCGACAAGCTATTCTATGGGCTGTTAGCATGCATATGCTGAAGAGATATATACCTTTGGGTTTGATGATGTCTTGTGAGTTTTATTTGTTTTGTTTCGTGAGTGTTGATGCATGTCAATCATATTGTACAAACATATAGTATATGTTATGAGAAGATCTTTCATGATGATGAAGCTTTGATGGCGTGTCTTGTATGAGTTGTGGAGACAATCCCATAGAATGTATGCCTAAGACAAGAGATTGAGATAATACCATGCTATACCTTGTTCTATGATAAGCTGAGAAGACATTTAATGCTTGGAATTTGGAAGCTACTCTCACAGCCAGAAGTCTCGCACTTTCCCAGCGACACCGCCCATGTCACGACAGCTTTGGTGAACCCGACGTGAGACTGCTGGGTGAGAGTGTGGTGAAATATACAGGGAAGCTATGGCTGAGAATTCTGAGGGTCAAGGGGTTCATTTTGACCCTGGAGTTATGCAGATGTTTCAGATGTTTACTATGTATATGAAACAGCAGCAAGCGGCTGAGAGGGAGCAAATTTCCACGACTAAAGCACTGAAGTCAATCGTGAAAAAGGTGGATCAATTTGATGGTAAAGACATCACAAAGTACTTGTGCAATTACACAAAGGAAATGGAGCTAAACAGGGTGACTGAGGAGCATATGGTTTGAAGTTTTGAGCTGGTATGTGTTCCCGAAATAAGAGAGCGCATAAGAAGATTACAGGCAGCACATGGTGGCAGAAATTGGAAGGAGTTCAAGCTTGCTTTGAAGGATGATTATTTCATGGAGGATTCCGAGGCAGGAGACAGTATACGTCTTGAGACTGGCTGGGAAGAACCTGTGGATTCTCAATCTGTTCATGCCTACATTGCAAAATGCCAGAATAATGAGGCACAAGTAGAGGAAAAGCGTAAGAGGGAAAATGACAAAGGAGATGCCATGGATGATGGTTATGATGCTTCTATGAATGCTTTGCCATGTTTGTTTGATAGTGTTCAAGGTGTTGATGATATGCATGTTGCTAATGATGTTATGGAGGATAGTGCATATGTGACCGGAAGTCATACGAATGTTGTTTCAGAGGATGTTTGCTTTGCAGATGGTGGTTTTTGTTTGGAGTTTCTCTTTCAAGACAAGCAGGTCTTGTTAGAGGATCACTTTAGTGAAGTTAATGTTTATGTGGATGAGTCTATTTCTCAAGACAATGAGGATCTTGGGATGGCTCAACTGTTTGATGATGATGAGTTTCTATTTGCAAACATCGGTAACCAACAATCTATGAATGAGGCTTCTTGCACTCTTGATGATGCTAGAGATGTGTTTTGTTTACATGACAAAGATGATGCTTTTGATGTTTATGCTATTGATGGACCGCGACATTCTGATGTAGCATCACACCTTGATTTTCTTACACCAGTTTGCATAGATGCATGTGAAGCATGTAAAGGCTTTGATAGCATATTGGTGGTGAAGATAGATGAGGAGGTAATATGCAAGAGAACACAATGTGATGAACGGCTTGCTATGATGCCATTATGTGTATTTAAACCAAGGATATGTTATAATTCAATGGAGCAGGCTCATGTGGAATGCAAATGGGTATTTGATCGTGGTATATGGATTGTTGGCAACCATGACAAATGTATTTGGGGATTGAATGCAGAACAATGGTGGGTAATTATGAAGGCTTTGTTTTTTTTACTTGTTTGATATTTATGGATACCAAAGCTTGATTTGAAACACTTTAAAGTGTTCCAAACATGGGGTTGGCCAGATGACAGATTCTTTTTGCTGATTAATGTATGAAGATGACATTCAGATATAGGTGGATCTTGATGATGACTTGGCACATACCGGAGGATGTGCAGGTTTAGAGGGGGCGGATGTCGTGCTGTGGCACGTCCATGTAGGGAAAATCTTCTCTGTGATCAATTCACATGAATTCAGAGACAAGGACATGCAAACAGTGATGTATAAACTGTACATGGGCTTGATATGCTAGTACTCTGTAAATAGGAGTTCAAATATAGTGTGGCATGGTTGATTTCTTTTGGGGTACGGAATTGATTACAGGGGAATATACTAGACATCAAAAGGGGTTGGGGGAGGAATCTTACACATATGCTGAAGAGATGTATACCTTTGGATTTGATGATGTCTTGTGAGTTTTATTTGTTTTGTTTTGTGAGTGTTGATGCATGTCAATCATATTTTACAAACATATAGTATATGTTATGAGAAGATCTTTCATGATGATGAAGCTTTGATGGCGTGTCTTGTATGAGTTGTGGAGACAATCCCATAGAATGTATGCCTGAGATAAGAGATTGAGATAATACCATGCTATACCTTGTTCTATGATAAGCTGAGAAGACATTTAATGCTTGGGATTTGGAAGCTACTCTCACAGCCAGAAGTCTCGCACTTTCCCAGCGACACCGCCCACGTCACGACAGCGTGTTGTTGTTGTTGTTGTTGTTGTTGATTCTGGGACTGTTGTTGTTGCTGCTACTGTCCATAATTCTGATTACCTGTTCGGCCACCTCCTTGACCGCGTCCACACGGCCTCCTCTACCTCGTCCTCTTCCTAAACTTGTGTAGAAGGCATGTTGCTCTGAACTGTTTTTGTTTTGTGATGACTGTTGGTCTTCACCCAAGCTCTTCTCTTCTATAATCAACATAGACACCAAATCTGTAAAGTTGGGAATGTTTTTCCGAGTCTGAATAGACGTCTTGAACGCCTTGTATTGTGGCCCGAGACCACGTAGACAGACCTCCACTTTATCATCATCATCTACTGAGGCACCAATAGATGCAAGGGATTCCACAATACCCTTTATCTTCAACGTATAGTCATTCACATACATGCTCTTTTTCTCCATAGTATGAAGTTCATTCTTCAACTGTATCTTACGTGCCTTGGTATTTGTTTCATAAAGCTTTACCAAGGTGTCCCATGCCTCCTTGGGGGACTTGGCATCCTGAATGTGCCCAATCATAGTGTCCTATATACTAATGGAGAGCTAATACATGACTTTCCTGGCTCCATGGTTCCACTCTTTAAACTCTTTCACATTTGCAGCAGTAGGATTTATGTCCGGTATCTCCGGTGCCTCTTCATGCTCACCTTCTATGTAGTTTCCCATCAGGAAATTCGTCAACCTGAACCTCCAAGCATGGAAGTTATTCTTATCTAGCTTCTCAGCCACAATCTAGGTTATCCCATCATTTGACATCTTGCCAAACACACAATTTTACCAGAAATAGCACTCTGGTTTATCCTGCACAAACTGCTGTATTTCCTGCAGTGGTACTGTAGTACTCTCAAATGTCACAACCAGTGACTTCAATGTGCATACATACACCCAATGGCAACTGTTGACCTCTTTGCAGCACCCACAGTGTCTACACAGTCAATCTGTCTTCCTGCAATTCTTAAAACAGAGTTCTGCAGAGAATCGATGACTTACCCACAATGCTCGAAATCGCCTGCTTTCTGAAAAACGGAGGTCCAGACGCGCCCAAAATGTGTTTTTGGCCAATAAAATATTGTCCGATAAAACATTATAGTTGCCTTATAGCTTTACTCCCGCGAAGAAAGCTCCTCAATCAGAGATCGTTTGCCGGTGCCTCTCGTAGAGCTCCCGACAAGGGTGTAGTCACCAACACAAATAGGAAAGAGTAGTTGAAGCTCTTACCCTCGTACCGCTTCTTGTGGTTCTCTTACTTGCCCTTAGCACGAACCAGGCTCTGATACCAAGAAAAGATGCAGGGGGGAAGAGAGCTTGAGCTCTTGCAAGCACACACACACTCACAAAACCCTAATAGAGAACACACAAGGTGAGAGGCTGAAATCTTCTTCTTCTTCTCACAACACTCAACACACCATATACAAAGAGAAGAGTACACAATAATATGAAAGGTACTCAACCAATACATACACGGGTTCTCTATAGTGTGAACCCAACTAAATGAGCTGGCGCTATAACTATGCCAGTCTCTAGAATGGCTGTCACACAGCCTGTCATCCCACTGGCCGTATATCACCCATGATCTCACCAACCATGCCAGTGGTGTAAGTGTGGGGCCTATTCCCCAGGCGGGTCGTCAGTGTCCACCGCCTCACTAGATGAGCTCGATATCTCAACAAAGTTGACTTTGAAAAGTTGCTCTCCCTTGCGTCCCAACATTATGAGACGCAGATTGCATACATGGAGTAATACTTGGCTCCCCACTCCATCTCCTTTCCCCATTGCCCCAATGATCGATGGGCGCCCGTTGAGCTGCTTAAGTACATTCAACAATATGCCCGCCCCTACATCCAGCGCCTTGAATGCTTCATTGACATCTGCATCCCCGCCGCAAGAGCTTACTGTACCTTCAATAAGCAGGAGGTGAAGAGGTTGGGGAAGGGCAATTTAGGAACTAGGTTCCTCTCGTGGCTCACCACTTTTGCGTTCCTCATCAGCGATGAGGATTCAGATGAAGAGGTAGAGATGCCTGCATTGCAGTTAGCAGGGTATTTGAGAGATAACAAGGTATTGAAGGCACTAGGTACGAGTGCTGGTGTGGAAGAGCAGCTTGCATCAGAGCACTTTCCAGAGGGTGCACAATCCGTAGCTGAACAGCCCCCTCTGTAGTAGAAGATGCGGGGCCATCTTCTCCACATGAGGAGAGCAAGGTGCTGCTAGAGCTTGAGATCAATCTCTTAAGCACCATTGTGGTGTGGAAGGCGAAGAATACTTATTTCTTCATGACCTTGAAAGGCAGCTGGCTTGAGAATGGATGAATGCTTGGGTATTATATGCACGCAATGTGAGGTGGACCTTGATACGTCCAACCTCGGTCCTCACCTCGATAGTGTCATATTACCCCTTGGAGAATCTATCGCAGAGACAGTTGCTTTGGTCAAGGAAACTGTGGTTGAGACCGCGGAGCAAACCCTAGTTCCAGAGGAGGAATTCACAACATTACAAGACAAGCTAGAGGCTGAAAAGGATACCCTTGCCAATGGAGTGATGGAGGAGACCAAAGCACCTAAAAAGGATGAGGCTAAGTCCTCGATTGACCTCTCCGCCCCCACAAGCACTTTGGCAAAAGAAGACATTGAGCAAGCGGTAATTATCAACCTTTCACAACTTAGAAATATTTGTAATTATGTGTAGGAAAATATTTTGATTTTTTCTTTGATTGCAGAGTGTGGTTGAAATTCACGCATTTGCTGGGGAGGCGGCGGTAGCAGAGACGAGGCCAAGGTCCATGGACATGATGCTACGTTGGTGCACTATCTTGGTCGGCTTCCTGTGGTGGATGGCATCACCATTATCCATAGGGACTACACCTCTCAATCTTCCTTCACTCTTCTTTTTGAAAGCCCTCTCTAAGGTGCTCTGTGTAGCCTCTATGGCATAGAGCACCAAATGCATAGTTTTGATTAAAAAATCCCTTGCCTTCGATGTTTTTGGTTCTGGATTTAGGGGTAAGCTTCTTGCTCGTATAGGTATAGCCAAAAGCATAGGCACAGAGGATCAAGAAATAGCCCAATCACTCCTTGAGCACACTTTGCCCAATAACAAGAGAAGGAAGCTCAATATTGTAAGAAAGCTTTTGTAAAGATGATGTATCACTTCTTCATATGAATAAGATACAGTTTTTGCAAACTTATTTTCATCAAGTATATCATTGTTTTTTCTAGTTTGTACCATCATTTTTTTTGGAAATGCATCAAAAATGACCCTGGGGGCCTGAGGGAGCAGTGCCAGAATAATGCGAATTTTGAGCGTGCACCGCTGTTTGTAGAGCTCAAATTTGTAATGTTTTGGCACAGCTTCCCCAGCCCTTCAGGAGTAATTCTGATGCATTGGATGACAACTAATGTATTTTTACACATGATTAAAGGTGTTTTTATCTTGTAAATTACTATTTTTCATAATCAATGTACTCAACTTCATTATGCATCAAAAATAATCCTGAGTGGATGGGGGAGCAGTGCAAGAACAGTGCGAATTTTGAGCCTGCACCGCCGCTGTAGAGCCTAAATTCGCACTGTTCTGGCATAGCTTCCCCAGTTCTCCAGGAGCAATTCTAATGCATTGGATGACAAACAATGTATTTTTACACATGATCAAAGGTGTTTTTATCTTATAAGTTACTTTTTTTCATAATCAATGTACTCAACTTCCGTATAAATGCATCAGAAATAATCCTGAGTGGATGGGGGAGCAGTGTGAGAACAGTGCAAATTTTGAGCCTGCACCGTCGCTCTGCAGAGCTAAATTTGCACTCTTCTGGCATAGCTTTCCCAGTCCTCCAGGAGCAATTCTGATGCATTGGATGACAAACAATGTATTTTTACACATGATTAAAGCTATTTTTATCTTGTAAACTACTGTTGCTCACAATTAATGTACTTAACTTCAGTGTAAATGCATCAGAAATAATCCTGAGTGGCTGGGGGAGCAGTACCAGAATAGTGCAAATTTTGAACTTGCACTGCCACTGCAGAGCCTAAATTCTCACTCATCTGGCATAGCTTCCCCAGTCCTCCAGGAGCAATTCTGATGCATTGGATGACAAACAATGTATTTTTACACATGATTAAAGGTGTTTTTATCTTGTAAACTAATGTTTCCCACAATTAGTGTACTCAACTTCATTATAAATGCTTCAATGTACTCAACTTCATTATAAATGCTTCAATGTACTCAACTTCATTATAAAATGCATCAGAAATGATCCTCAGTGGTGGCTAGGAGAGAAGTGCCAGAACAATGCAAATTTTTAGCCTACATCGCCGTTTTGCAGAGGCCAAATTCGCACTATTATGGCACAGCTTTCTCAATCCTCTAGGAGTATTTCTGATGCCTTGGGTGACAAACTGGCACATGATACACACTCCATGTTAAACAAACATGATGACACGGAGACATTGTAAGAGAAACTTAAAATTTAAATTATCAGAAGGTCACAAATGAACGCCAAATAGGCTTGTTACAAAGGGGGTTGAAACAAAAGAGTTGCTCCAAAAAGTAGGTTAATATCTAAGATCTCTAGATCGTGTCTCGCTCGCCTCGAATACGCCGAGCTAGTTGCATGTCCTTGGTAGAAATAGTAATCCTCTTTGCATGTATTGCAAAGAGGTTGGTGTCTTCAAAAATCCCAACAAGGTAAGCCTTGGGGGCTTCTTGCAATGCTTCAAAGGGCAATCCCCTACACACGAAACTCTGTTCTATATCGTTGGAGAATCTCCTTCACTGTGTGAGAGCGAAAGGGGCTCTTCTTATCAGCAACTCACTGTTCCTCTGATAAAACTTGATTTCTTGTAGAGCCCTATGTCCTTGGTGCATCCTTCTCCTTGGAGCTCTCTGTGTTGTGTTGGTGCGTTGGCGAGGTTGGGACTTCCTTCGCTTGAAGAGCTTGACCTTTCTATGCTTGCACGCACTTGCACGAACCTCCCCTTTGTCTCTCTCATATTCTCAATCCTCCTCCTCCTGCTGTTGTGATACCTGTGTATCAAGTTCCTCCCAGGTAGGTAGGGGACCATGTCCTGGTAGTAGGGTCTTGCCACCTGTGGTGCTGCGCAATGTAGGAATGTTTTCACCAACCGAGTCAAACTGCTCATCATCGGCATCTCTCTCTTAATCTCTGGAGTGGCTGCATTGTGGGGTCTTCTTCATGCGCTTGCTCCCACTAGAAGGGCCTTCGTGTGTGTGCATTGTTGGTGTTGCTATGGGAGGAGGGTTGGGACTCTGGTGATCCCATTGGGCGTGTCCTAGAATCCAAGGGGTTACTCTCTTCCGTGGTGTCGCCCCAGTATGTGGTCGTTGGGTGCCTTGCACTGTGTTTTGTGAAGGCATGGTAACACATGCGGTGTTCTTGGTGCGTGCCATATCCATGTACGACTATGCCTATTGTGCTAACGTGGTGATGTGCTGGTGTCCTTACGTGGGTGCCTACGTAGATCTTGAGCTCAAGCTCTCTAAAAAAGTGAAATTAAAATGAAGTGAGAGAAGGAACTATTAATAGTTTTTTTTAAGGGCAAAAAAAAAAATCTAACTAAACTTATTTGCTTAGCCTTATTACATCTAGATTTGTGCTGGTGCTTGCACAACCCAACAACTCCCTTGCCTCCTCATTCGTGCATGCCAAGCACCATGCCTATGGAGAGCATTGGTCTGCAACCATTCAAGTCGAGCATGACTTTTTGCAGCCTTGCGTGCCTCTTGCACAAGCTTTGATTGTTGGGCCCGCTCCCTAACCAATACCCTTCCAAAGGTTGTGCGATAAAACCAATTGAACATCTCTTGCAGATAGTTTGTGTGTGTTCCTCCTCCATGTCTTGTATTTTTGAACTCAACCCCTCTTGCTTTATAATGTGGTTTCTCCATCCCTTAGATACTCCCCATGTCGAGCAATCCATACTTGTTCATGAAATACCCACCATGCGCATAAACTATGTGTTGTACACATGACAATAGAATTTAATTAGAAAACGTCCAGGTTAAAACACTATTTTATTTTTTTATTGTACAACTTACCATATAGTGTCTTACTTTACTCCTCCCCAAGCACCTAGCACACTTTTGGTGAATTCTACGATATGTTGTTGGAATGATGCTCGTTCTTGGGGAGTTGTGCTACTTTAATTCATAATGCGAACCATGTTATTGAAATTTATCCAAAGCTGTTTGCGCATATTTACAAGAGCTCGCATTAGACAATCTACATTTGTGGTGATTGCACATAGGTCTCTCTAGAGTCCCCAAGTCTTCTTTGAATTCTCTATGTTTGCTGGCTTCTCCAAAAATCTCCTTGCCTTTGCTCTAGTCTCATGGAGACCTTTTGAGCAACCTCGTATGACATACCAGAGGCCTGCTTATTTACTTCAATTTTCACTTTTTTGCCATGGCAGCCCAGAGAATTCAAAAGATGCTCTAATTTACCAAGGGCTGCAACTTTCCTCTCTTGTGTCTATCGATATGGCACTTAAGCAATCAATCAAAGATTCTCATGAATGCATGAAGTTTGCAAAAGTGAATATTTTTTAGGAAAAAATTAATGATGGGGCTCCAATTTGAATTCCTGTTTGGTTCTCCTAGCATATCAGGAGACATGACACCTTCCACCTATCTTGCATTTGGTTGTTCCTCATCTTCATCTCATCAGTTGACTCGGTTGGATCTACTGCATCTTCCTGTTGCTTCTTCCCTTTCTTGGGACCTTTCGAGGCATTCTTCCCAACCGAACCAACCTTCACCATGCCTTTTCCATTTGTCTTTTTCTACCTAGGAATATCAATTTGAGTATTGCAGTATGGACAAGGCCATCTTGATGTCGCGCCTTGAGCACAACCCATTATGCATTTAATTGTCTTCAAATCTCCCCCAAGATGCCAATCCACCTTGAACTTTCCTATGTTTTCTACATCCCATCAATTTGCTTTTTGATTACATATGTTATCGAGGGAGTCCTTTCAAACATCCATGTCAATACCTCATTTGTTTGCTTCGGTACCTCAAATGCACCAAGCCACCAGACCTCTTTCTCAGATTGCACACTAAAACTTGGTTTGGTAGTCTTTTCCCATGCACATATCATGGCCTCATTCATGAGCGTAATGCTCATACATTCCAACTTCCGACCTTTCACAATTTGGCATTCATCTAGCTTGAGTACAAATGAAAGTGTGCTCCCCAAAATTGCAAATAAACGGTAATTTAAAATATTCAAAACAAAATAATCATCTTCGATTTCTACTGAAAAACATGAATAGTAGCAATTGCAAGTTCTCACCTTCTAGTGAAAGACCATAGAACTTCACCACCATAGCTTATTGTAGTCTCTCAATATGAACAAAGATGTTATTGTAAACATCATAGTGAAATTTTATACTTGTTGTCTTGATTTTCTTTCTGCTCGACCCTGTGTCTAATGTTAGTGTGCCCTCATCAATGTGATAAAACTATCCTATAGCGCGTTGCACATCATCATTATTGATACGCTTGACATTGTGAATCACCTTGAGTGTAGAAAATAAAGTGCCAAGGATTCTTTGTCTTAGAAATGTATCTTTTACAACCTAACGGATTGCTTGGTACCCTTTCATGCTTATTCCAGCCGCATCACAAGCATGTTAAATATATGAAGAATCGATGGAGGTGGTAATCTCACTCACCACATTGCTAACAACAACTTGGCCTATTTTAGGACGATAGAGGGTCAGTAATAATTGAGAGAATATCCTTGATATTCAAAATGGCTTTGACCAAATCCTTCCATCCCTCTTCGTTAAAACCACACACCTCTTGTTGCAGAAAATTCCTGGCAGAACACAAAAATCATGACTATTTTGTTTAAATCACTGAGTGCATAATGAAAGTTTATGTTACTTACTTTGCTGTATGAATCCTTTTCTTTCGTGCTCCACCTTTAAACGCAAGAGATTCTATACCAGCCAATGTCTTTTTGCGTTCACAAGAGCACCATTTAGTGTTGCTTTGAGTCTTTGATAAGTTCCTCTAGCCATTGAATGTTTGCATCCTTCTCCACATTCTCTGCGAGGATCTTGTTCATTTTATCTGATGATGTTTTAAGTCGTTCTTGACATTGTAAAAGGGTGAATTGTGATGCTTGCAATTGAGATTGGAGAATATGGGTATGCTAAGCTCCACTTGTAGTCAATCTTCTGAAGTATCCTAACAAGCCAAGCTCTCCTTCACCAACAAATTGCATAAAAGATGATAAATCAAAAAGGGTTTGTCAATTGGATAGAGATGCCCATTAACCCAAAGATCTACATTTTTCTCCTCAGCTATCCTATGAGCTTGGACAGATTGTGCATTAGTAGGATGGGCTTTTTTAGAGCTGCCATACTCTTCATGAATACGAATGTGTAAATCAACCTTCCGTTTTCTAGCTTTACAACAAGGGGCTACACACACAGCTTGCAAAGGCTCCATAGCTAAGCAAAGGAAGAAGCTAAAGCAAAGAGATCCTGAGAGAGAGAGAGTGAGAGAGAGAGAGAGAGAGAGAGAGAGAGAGAGAGAGAGTGAGTGAGAGAGACTGTTAAAACTTTGCTGTTGGAGGTTTAACACAAATCCGTTTTTTGAAGTAGAAAACGATATGTTTGATATACAAATATACTAACATGGAGTTTTTCATCAATAAATTACATTTATGAGAAAATTTAAAAAAGAATAATTTTTACGGTCCCCACAATTTCGCGATCTCATGGATGTAGTGGTTCCTGATAATTAGTTATGTTTATGGGGTTGTGGGAACCTAACAGTTAGTTATGGATGTACTGGTTCCTAACAGGCTTCTGAGACGACGTGACCCTTGAATAACAAGCTTTTGGAGGGAAAAAAGTATTTTCATCATACATATTAGTTGGGTGGTATTTTTTCCACCTCAAAATGTAAAAAAATTAAAAAATTAAAAAATTTTAATTTTTGGGGCCCACCTAAATACGAGAATGTTTTGCTGATATGGAAGGGAGATATGGTGGGAGTTAATGAGGAAGGAGATTTCAAATTGACAAGAAAGATTCAATTTGTAGAGAGTGAAGATAAAAAAATTCAAAAAGTGAGAGAGAAAGTATGAGAAAAGTCAAAAAGTAAGAGAGTATGAGAATATTCCCTTTAAAAAGTGAAACTAGGGAGGTATAGCTGATGTGGCAAGGTAAAAAATAGGGGTCATCATAGCCTTTGTCTCCCTTAAGCCCAGCTTTTTAAGCTCTAATCCCTTAAAATTAGGAATCCTTAGGAGGTCCTTTTTGGGTCCAAAAAATTCCTAATGACCTTCATTTAATGAGATTGTTATTGAAGATAATTTTTGATATTTTGAATCCTTGAGGGATTTTTGGTCTCATGCTAGCTCTCTGTAACAGGGTTCATGCTTCTACATTATTTGTGGAGACAAGAAGTTTGTATACCAGAGAACACTCAATCACAAGAAGTACGATCTTTCACAGCACAAACTTTAAAACTCAAATTACAGAATAATAGAGATAGATTAGAATATTGTATTACTAAAATGATAATAGATGGAAAATTTCCCAAACCCATGTACTACTATGAAGGGAGCGTCAATGGATGGATCTATAACTGTGAAGATGAAGGCTCTATGCTAGCAAAAGGCATGGAGTAAACTCAAAGTGATGCCCGATGAACTCTATGGAGGAGAAGGGGATGGCTGTGTATCTATATAGCCCTATATATGTGGAGTAGTCACCATGACATGACCAAGTAGGTCTACGGATTATAGTTTTAGTAATGCTGTCCGTGGTATAGACTCAGTCCATCAAGATGTATTGAAAACTATGTGCCACATTCCCTACCACCCATGGCTATCTAGGCTCATCTTGGGTCCCGTTCGAGCCTCGCAATGTCACCAAGGGTGTCCAAGAAAGAGTAAAGTGTACCTACTCCATGTGTGGAGTCTTATGAGATAATGGTCTAGTGTAGCATGTAGCCTGTTTGGCACTATACAAAATCTAATCCAAGCTATCTCTAGACCATCTAGCCTCATAGGCCACTTTCTCGTGTGAATATAAGGATGTCGGATGCCCAACCTACTCATCCACCACGGCTGCTCATAATAATGTGTTATTCCCCTTTTGTATTAACAACGATGCTCCTCCGATTGAGGACATTAATATGTGCCATGTAAAGGCACTATAAAAGTTGTATTGAGATACTCCCCACCCAAGGATTTAGTTAGTAAGTTTTGGGCATGAATAAGGGCTAGTTGTATAAAAGAAAATTCTCATAAAATGAAATGACACAATCCCCCTTTGTGTTACGAGATCTCTTGTTATGTTCTTGAGAGAGAGAGAGAGAGAGAGTGTGTGTGTACTCTAGTGCATGTTTCTCTTTCATGCATGTGTGTGAGAGAGTGAGAGGTAGATTGCCTTGCATTGTGGTGCGAGCAACTTCGCGGCAGTGACAACATGGATGTGGAGATCAGAGGAGTGGAGCTTCCAAATCGATCTTGGGGAGCCTTAAGGGATGTGATCTCGAAGCATTGGTAAGTACCCAACGATTGTTGTGTCTATTGCTTCTCATGTTTACGGTTGTGTGGAGTTCCCTCTTGGGAGGTGTGGTAGCCCATAACATTTTTGGCACCGCTAGTGAGGAAACACCTTTGTTTCTTCCATCCTCTTAGAGCTTCATCTCCCACTATGTAAGATTCACCATTGCCTTTGCATTTGGAAGGTGCAATGTGAAGAAATTGTGTAAATAAGGTTTGAGTGGCAGAGAAAAAATTATAGAAAATCGTGTGTTGGAAGGGTGGGTGAGTACTTAGAGGAAAGCTATGTTGGAAGGGTAAGTGAGTCCTTAGAGGAAAGCTACACTCAATTTTACATTCAATTTTATTGTTTTTCATCACCAACTCAACAGCGTGAGCTAGTAGGAGGTGACACGTTTTGTTTTGTTTTGTTTTTTTAAAAATCACGAAAACTACAAAAACAAAGAGCCACCGGTTGTGTTTATGATTTGCATTGCATTCCTCATCCTTGGCACAACCATTTTGGATCATTTGGATAGGGGAATCACCCTCTAACCTTCATTCTGTCGACGTGGCTATTAACACGTGAAAGTGTAGGAAACGTTTCACGACGTGAACCATTCCCTGCTACTTCACGACATGAAACACCTCCCGCAAATTAGTGTTAGGAATCTTAGGATTACCTTGCTAAAATTATGTCCCCTTATCCTGACACATCTGACATAGCGAAACCAAAAAATCTTATCACGTGAAATAGTAGCGAAGCGTTTTACGATGTGAACCACATTCTGTTTCACGATGTGAATCTTATTCTATTTCATGACGTGAAGCATATGATACTTCATGGCATGAACCATAACCTGCTACTTTACGGGTTAATACTTCACGAGTTAACCCTTTAGGCCTTAGCGCTTCACATGTTAGCAGTTCATGAGTTAAGCTTTCACGGACTGCTAGTTCATGAATCAAGGGTTATCAAACCAGTGGTAAAAGAAGCACCCCAATTACACCATTGGAGTCTATCCGACTCAAATTGAAGTAATTTTGAGCTAAATATCTAAAACATGCATGAAACATCAGATGCCGCAACATGAAAATAAAATCATGACGTGAAAACAACATTCTGTTTCATGGCGTAAATTGCTACCTACTACTTCACGACATGAACCATTCTGTGCGGTTTCATGGCTAGAAAAAAAAGTTCAACATAAAAACAAGGGAATCAGTTGAAGTAGTGATTTCACCTATCAAAATACATTCTCATGAACTTGAGGTCTAGTAAACGCACTGGAGAAGACCTTACCCCCGATGATAGTGCATCAAATCACCCAGGTTCTTCCTACCAAAAAAGTGTTGGTTTAGGCCGTTCGACGAGCACTCAATTGAGTTTTTCATCTTGGAGGAATCTGACCACCATAGAAACAAGTAGTGAGGAATCCATGGCAGAAGGGCTAAGATTCTCTAACCTTGGAGAGGAAGTAAAACCCTCTTCCCCTGCTAGATCTAGTGGAATCTTTGATATGGACAAGGAATTTTTTAGTCTCCAACACGGCACGAAAGATGAAGTGTAATCTACAGGCACTGGCCCATCAACTAGCGCAAGACACGGTCTAAGAACGGAATTATCAACCCAACCTTCTAGCCCTAGGCAAACTAACATAGTAAGGATCAGTGGGATGAACCCCCCCAGGTTTAGAAGGGATAAGGAAAGCCCCGCCAGGGCCGGTCAAGTCTTCTTTCCCACATCGGAGGAAATAAAAACAGAATTGAAGAGGGTTGCAGTAGAGTGACAATTGTAGCTATTTAGCTTAAGAAAACAAGAGCTTGATAGGCAAATCAAAAGGGTAGAACAACAGGAAATGGATGAATTGAATCCATTTCGACCACGTGGCAAGGAACTAGAAACATTTAGAAATGACATTGATAGTATGTGTATGGGAATAAAAGATAGAGTGATTCTAACTATGGAACCATCAATGAGGGACCAAGGGCTGACGAGAGCCTTGAGACACAAGAGGATGAGGACAACCTACCTAGGGCACCTGTAAGTGGTGAGAGTCGTCTCTATACAATAGAGGATATACAAGAAATGATCAATGATCCCACGTTCTTGTTGAGCATGGAACTCTTGATCGAGCAAAGGCAGAGGCCGAGGCTACTAACAATGAGCCCGGCAATGAGGAATTACCCAGACCTATCCATAGACCCGAAATGAATAGAAGAACCAATCTAGGAAGAGGACATTGTCTAGGTAGGGGGGTAGCTCCTTGGAGGTTAATTGTAGATCCTAACGTAGACCTAAATGGAGTCACAAGGGCGGATCTGCTAAATATGACTGTAGAAATGGGACGAGGAATGGTTAGGGAACTAGGTACTACCCTCAAATCCAGACCATCCCAGATGAAGCCACACATTATTTCAAATCTTGTGCAAAATTTCTCAGGAGATGGGGACCCGATCCAACATGTAGACATCTTTGAGTCTACCTCTGAAACATGTGGGCAAGTGAGCGATATGATACATGCTTTTTCCTTGACCATAGAAGGAAAAGCTCACCAATGGTATCAAACACTAAAACCTGAAGAAATGTGTTCATACCAAGCTTTGCTCGAAGTGGTGACAGATGGAATCCTGCGACTCAGCTCCACAATATCAAGAAAAAGGAAAATGAGTCCATGCAAGATTATGTTTCTTGGCTTAAGCACTTAAATTCAAGATGCAAGTTGAGGTAAATCAATTACTACCTTGCTCCCGAAGAGGAGTCTGAGATCATAAGATGCACGATTATCTAGTGTTAGTCTGACCAGCACATCTAGATACTTGCTAAAAGTTGGCAATTGAATATGAGGACAATATGCTTGAGTTGTCGCAACATCAGAAGATGCCAAGGCAGCCTCAGTGTAGTGGCAACATCGCGAGTCTCCAGTCATCAGGAAACAGGAACCAAGAACAAGCAAGTTGGCAACATGACAGTGGAAGTACTCTGTAATGCCATCTTGGATAATTTAAAAGTCAAGGATGGAGAGAGAAGTATCGAGAAATGCTCATCTCTACCCCCCTGGAGAGAACTTATTTGGTGCTCAATTTGCAGACAAATCATTTGAGCACCAAATGTGGTCACTGCGAGAGATTGGGAAACCATGACATTGCTATGTCAGATATCCGAGGGTCCAGCCCTTAGCACAATACCCAGCACCCAGAGTGCCGCTAGCCTTGCCAACACCACCAATACAAAACATTGTGGCTGTAGGGCAGCCAAATACCTACCTACCTAGAGGGATGTTTCAAATGCAGGACATGTCACCTTTTCTGCCACTTGTTCAACCCCCACAGCCACCAGAGGCTAAAATCAACCAAGTGTTGATTGAGGAGCCCTTGGATGAGGGAGAAATAATGCTCGAGGTAGAAGTCAATAATGACTAATGAGGAGCCCATGGAGATCACACCAAAGTATTATGTCGTACGGAACAACATGCCAGTACTAGTGTTTCAAACCACGGTACAATGGAAAGGAAAAAACATAAACTCAACTATGCGAAGGGGACCCATAGAATGTTTTCATTATAATGGACCTCATCGAGTAGCGGAGTGTCCTCTTAAGAATGTGGCTAATGCTGGTCAGCTCAAACCAACGTGATGCCTACACTTTCATGTGAGAAGTGTGGTGTCGATCATTTGATCAAAGACTTCCCATATCATGCCAATGAAGGGTGTACCACCATGGTCCAACACACTTTCCCGATCATGGAAGGATCAAGACCATCTAGGAGAGAACTATATTAGATGAATCCAAAATATACGACAATTGTAAAGGAAGAAATTGATAAACTCATTGCTTGCGGATTTTATCTATGAAATAGAGCACATAGATTGGCTTTCACCAATCATGATTTTGCAAAAAAAAAAAAGGAAAATTAAGGGTCTGTGTTGAACTCCAAAAGGTCAATGTAGCCACTAGGAAGGACCACTACCCACCACTGCCATATATAGAACATGTATTAGAAAGGGTAGCAGGTGAAGAAGCCTATAGCTTCTTAGATGGGTTTTCAGGTATTAGAAAGGGTAGCAGGTGAAGAAGCCTATAGCTATAGCCTAAGAAGCCTATAGCTTCTTAGGTCAATGCAGCCACTAGGAAGGACCACTACCCACCACTGCCATATATAGAACATGTATTAGAAAGGGTAACAGGTGAAGAAGCCTATAGCTTCTTAGATGGGTTTTCAGGCTATAATCAGGTGTCCATAGCACCAGAAGACCAGCACAAGATAGCCTTCAATACGATGTGGGAGACATATGCTTATAAGATTATGCCTTGGCCTCACCAATGTCCCAAAAACTTTCCAAAAATGGCTAATGTGCACTGCCTTCAAGCACTACTTGCAAAAGTGGTTGGAGGTATTCATTGATGATCTATGTGCACACTCATGATGGACTGAGCACTTTGCTTTCTTAAGGAAGGTGTTTGAGAGATGTCAATTAAATCGTATATCCCTTGACCCTTTAAAGTCTCAATTCTAGGTTAAGCACAGTGTAATCTTAGGGCACATTGTGTCTAAAAATGGCATTTCCACTGATGAGAGCAAGGTAAACTTGATCTTGGAATTAGCCCCACCAACTAACTACAAAGGTGTACAATGGTTTATGGGCTATGTTGGGTATTATCGATGCTTTATCATATTCTATGCTGAAATTGCCAGGCCATTATATAAACTACTCACTGTCTTTGAATGGACCGAGAAATTCCAAGAGGCCTATCACAAGTTGAAGAATGCACTGGTTCGTGTACCAATCTTGAGACCACCCAACTGGGATCTTGTATTCCACGTGTACATTGATGCATCAAACATCGCTATAGAATGTGGATTGGTGCATCAAACGTCGCTATAGGATGTGGATTGGTACATTGATGCATCAAATGTCGCTATAGGATGTGGATTGGTGCAACCTGGGGAATTCAAATTGGATTACCCAATTGGTTTTGCCAGTCATCACAATTGAATGATGCAGAGATAAACTACACCACCATGGAGCGTGAAGGGTTTTGACCGTGGTTTATGCTATTAAGAAATACAGACATTACCTGCTGCTGCTGCTGGCCAACAAATTTATATTCTTTTGTGGACCATTAGGTCCTGTTATATTTTGTGAACAAGCCTTGCACCTTAGGAAGAATCACACGATGGTTGCTTCTACTCCTAGAATTCGATTTTATGGTCATGGTAAGAAAAGGAACCTAACATGTTTTGGTGGACCATATGTCTAGAATTCCTAACAGAGAACCAACAACATGCATTGATGATGATCTTCCAGATGCTTGTCTGTTCAAACTTGACATGGTACCTGAGTGGAGTGAGGAAATATCCGACTATCTAGCTCATGGTTTTCCATAAGATCGATCTTTGAACAAAGATAAAATGTGTCAGCTTATTAAGCTAGCCACACCTTATCAATTTATTGATGGAGAATTATATAAGCTAGGCAAGAACGATATCCTCAGGAGAGATGTGTGCGATAAGATGAGTTTGTCACTGTCTTAGAAGAACCACACGCAAGAATACCTAGAGGCCATTTTGCGGGAGAAGTTACAGCAGCTCACAAGGTTCTCCAAGCACGATTGTGGTGGCTTACATTATTCGGGGACATAGAATTTGTAAAGATATGCAAGGAGTTCCAACAATTTTCTATTCCACACAACAAAAGGACAGGATGCCACTCACCCCTGTGATTGTGTGACAACCCTTTGAAAAATGGGGTATCGATTTTGTTGGACCCATTAGTCTAACAGCGCATCCGTCCTCCTAAACACATTATGTGATCGTGGCCACATAATATTTCACTAAGTGGGAGGGGGGGCGAGAGCCTCTAAATGAGCTGATGCTCGATCTATGGCCAAGTTTCTATATGAACAAATCATTTCCAAATTTGGCTACCCACTTGAAGTAGTCAGTGATGACTGGGGTTCACATTTCATCAATAAGGTGATTGAACACTTACATGATTCCTTGTAGTACACCGCAAATCATGACCTTATTACCCACAAGAAAATGGCCAAGCAGAGAGCACAAACAAGATCTTGTGTGCTGTCTTGACTAAAACTTTAGAAGCCAGCCACATAGATTGGGAACACAAGCTGACCGCAACACTATGAGCATATTGTACATCATATAAGGTAGCAACAGGATACATTCCCTTTCGCCTAGCTTTTGGCATTGATGCGGTAATTCCTATGGAATTTTTATTCCTAGCCTGTGAATCACCATAAAAGAAAGGCTCACTCAAAATGCATTAGTTGAAAAGTTAGTTGACTTGGAAAAACTCGACGAAACCCAACTGATTACCTCACATGGGCTTCTAGTCGAAAAACTATGGAGGAAACACTGGTTTGACCATAACTTGAAACAAAAAGAACTGGAAATGGGGGACCTCTTCCTCATGTATGGTGTGGAAAGCGCCAATAAAAAGAAACTAAAATACAGAGGCTTAGGACCTTTTAGAGTGTCCGAAACCACCCCTCAATGGTCAGTCCACATTGAAACTATTGAAGGGGTAGAAATGGAAGGGTGCATCAATGGGAGTAAACTCAAGAAATATTATGGACCCTTGATCTAGGAAATGCTCACACAAGAGAACCTTCTAAAACAAAAAAAAGAGCTAGTCAAGGAAAAGATCAAACAAGCTCAAGAGGAAGCCAAAGAAAAATAAAGACTCCAAGGGAGAACGCTACGTGTAAATATGGCTTCACTCACTTTTCTTGATAAGGATGACTCGGATATTGAACTTGCAAGACTTAGTGTACATGTCTCTACAAAGGAGGGGCCATGCAACAAGCATCACACTTGTTGATACGGGGTCACGTCAAAACTTGATTTCTTATGAGACATGGGCAGCTTTAAACAAACTCCCCTAGAGACAACAAGTGCTGAAATTCGAAGTGTGCATCCATCTGTCACACATGCAATGGGACTTTTGAATGTAAACATCTCTGTCAAAAATAATCCCTTGGTCATCGGGAATGTGTTTGTTGTGCCTATAGGGACAATGGTAGAGGAAATGCTTATTGGATGAACATAGATTTGTGCCAGCACCACATCCAATGGGAAAAATGAGAGGTATAACTTAATGATGGAAAAGACACCATCATCGTGCCATTATGGAGTCCATTGAATAAAGGGAAACATGCAGTGACATGCAAGATGGAATCTCCAATGCCAAAAAAAACAGAATTCCTAACAGAACAAGCATTCTCATTTTAAGGTCTTCCCTCTTCAAGAGAATCAAAGCAAAGGAAGCAAAAGTCTCCAGGCAAAAAACAATGGCTTCCCAGGTCCAGCTTCAAGCACAAGGATACTATGAAACATACAAAAAAGCCGCATGGGAACAAAAGAAAAACAGACATGCTATAAGCAAGAGATAAGAAAAGACAAGCAGGGATAGGAAACTGTATATCAGGCAAGCCCGCACACAACTTAGCATTCAACAACGCTGGGTCCAAAAGGACTTACTAGCAAAACAATGCTATTATAAGGAAATAAAACCATATGGGTACAAAAAACAAATTCAAAAACCATTTTTGCAACTGCCTCCAGAATAACAGAAGAGTACCATAAGCACATACAAGACAAGGCTCTAGCTAAATAAGGTACTAAAAGGAAGCACCAAAGTTGATCTAGAAAAAGAAGCAAGTTCAACCAAGTAATAAAGTAAGAGCAACACCTCCAACGTCACCCACCAAGAAGGAGAAGCTGAACCAAGCCGTGGACCAAAGTAAGAAAGACTTGCACTCACATGCACAAGAAGCAAAATAGGTTCACCAGGATTTGGTGGATGTACTCCTCACTTGATGGAGGGAAAAATCAAAAGTTCTCACTTAGAACTTATGTGGTTGCAAAAACAATAAATATTTTATTGGAAACTGTCACACGGAGCGATGATCTCGGGTCATGTTCTGGGCGTGAGTTCTCGCTCAAGACTAGAAAGTCCAATACAAAAGTGAAAACAAAGAGTACTTGGAATCGTGCACACCAAGACCTATAGCTCGTCTTGAAGAGGATGACGAGCCGGTCGTTTTGAGTACTAGAACTTTGAAATCGGACTCCGTATGAAGGAGTTATGACCAAAAACGTACAAATGACAATGGAAAACAGTGTCACCCAAATGCGGGCTTCCAACCGAAAACTTGTATTGAGATAAAATGCCGACATGCCACAAGATTACAATGGGATCACAAGAGTGATGAGAGAAAATGACTTGCGGGCATCCGAGGTGCGGGATCCCTTGCCCACAAGCTGTCTTATATCTAAACGAAGGTAGGAGCGGTCGGGGGCTAGGCCACATTACTCCACCTCAAGGTACTCCCATATAGATGCAAATAATTCAGGGCGTCCAAGCATACCTCGAGAGCACAATGTGAGACCGGATAGAAATCCCAAAAATCCCACGCCTCACATACACCCCCCTTTTGAAGAGCTTGAAGTCCCTTTCAAGCCATTATTCTGGATGTACATCATCCGCCAACAACGGGCACTATGTTGTAAAACTGTAGAACCAACGAACATGCCATTTGAATCATTTTCCCTTCTGGCACCCATGTGCAATCTGTCATGGGGGGATGTTTCCATTTCACATAGAATTCTGGCATACTCTAAGTATCTTAAGTGTGCAAAATGGGCAATTATCCATGGTACCCTTGAATGTGTTTACATGATTGCAAGCCAAGTTATGAGAAACAGTAAAAAAGAATACAAAAGACAATACTTTGAAATGGGTAGAGAACATGCTTTAAAGCAGAAACCAAAAGAGAAAGCAAAAACTTCTAAACCCAAGAAAAACAAGGGATAACAAACTATCGAAACCAAAGCTAAAATAAAGGATAGGGATAAAGAGCCTATGGAGGACATAACCCCAAAAAAGGCCAAAAGCTACACATGATGCAAAAGAATCCACCTCAATGGCTACCACACAAACTACAACACCCACATGTGCGACACAGAATGCAAAATCTTGAAAGAAAATTTGTTCTCGTCGCATGGGTAAACATAATGAAAACCTGATGATCCAAAGAAAGTCAAAAGATGAAACAAGCTCTAGTACATTGATAAGTGAGGATGAAACAAGTTCTGATTTGGCACTAGGTGCACCTCACAGACCAATCAAGAATATAGAACCCACCCAACACCCCAAATTGAAAATCTTGATCATATGATATATGCGGAACATAAAAAAGCAAGCTTAGGAGAGCATGCTTAACATTGTTGAGTGTTATATAGGATCACCCGTAGTGATTACACCTCATAAATCCAATCCTAAAAAAGCAACCAAAATACAAGAACTTGAGGAGTAGCGCTTTCCCTTTCAAAAGGAAGACATACTCTCTATGGAAGAGTCATTAGTAGAGGCAAATCGCACGAATTATGCAGCTGCAAAAACATGCAAGGAATTCAATGAATCCCTTACAAAATTAAAGCAGTCTCTCAAAATCTCATTCAGAGGAATGCTCTTCTCTCATGGTGGTGAAGCCAGCATAGCATCAGCAATTTCACCTTCAAAGGCTAAACATGAGTTATACCAAGACATAAAGAGCCAAAAAGATGATGAGAGTAAATGGGAATATGAAATCGAAACTGGATCTGAAGCTAAAACACAAACTAAAACATCCATGGTTCCCCTTGAAGATTCTATCATGGTATGGTTAGATTTCCCTATAGGCAATGGTGTTAAGTGCAAATGTGCGTTGATTAGCCCTTGAGCTAGTCATAACATCCAGTGACAATAGACACTTGGGTGTCATTTTGGGACAACCTAAACTCATCTCCCTAAAGACCATGGTCTTGCACAAGAGGAGCCAAAGGACAAAACATTGAAGTTCCAAATTACTTTAGCTATGCTACTCAAACAATCGGTGGAGATGTGGAATTTAGATTCCATATTTTTGGTATAATTCAAATTATGAGTATTTATCAAAAGTGGAATTTTGAGCATTATTGATTTTATTGAGAAATATGGGTATAATTGATTTTTGTAAATCCCATGAATCTTTTACTCAAAAGAAGAATATTGAATATATTTCACTTAAGAAATTTAAGAAAGAATATGAAAATATCCATCGAGAAAAAGTACCTTTAACTAGGCCAAGCAATTGGCAGAAACTTAGAAAAGTCCCATCGATATCGAAAGTCGAAAACAGTAGTAAAAGTGGATGTGACAAGATGTGATGTAGAGCCAAATGAATGTGACGGGATGTAAATGGATGCAATGTGAGTAGATGAGATGTGAATGTGATAAGAGGAGATATAAACATGATGTGATAAGATGTAAATGTGATGTGATAAGATGTGAATGTGATATGATAAGATATGAATGTGATGTGATAAGATGTGAATGCGATGTGATAAGATGTGAGTGGATGTGATAAGATGTGGATGAGATGTGATGTGATGTAAATGGATGTGGCTGTGGATGTGATGAGATGTGGATGAGATGTGATGTGATGTAAATGGATGTGATATGATGTGATGTAAATGGATGTGGATGTGGATGTGGATGTGATGAGATGTGGATGTGGTGTAAGTGGATGTGGATGTGGATGTGGATGTGGATGTAGATGAGATGTGATGTGATGTAAATGGATGTGGATGTGGATGTGGATATGGATGTGGATGTGGATGTGGATGTGGTGAGATGTGGATAAGATGTGATGTGATATAAATGGATGTGGATGTGGATGTGATGAGATGTGAATAAGATGTGATGATATGTGAATGGGTGTGATGTGACGTAAATGGGTGAGAATGAGATGTGAAGTGATAGATGTGCATGTGAATGAATGGATGGATGTGGATAGATGTGAATGTGAATGAATGTGATGAGATGTGAATGGATGTGATGAGATATGGATAGATGTGGATGTGATGTGATATGGATGGAATGAATGTGATGTGATAAAGATAGATGTGGATGGAATGTATGTGATGTGATGTGGATGCAATGAATGTGATGGATGTGAATGGGTGTGATAGATGTGAATGGGTGTTATGGATGTGAATGGGTGTGATGAGATGTGAATGGGTGTGATGACATATGAATGGATATGATGAGATGTGAATGGATGTGATGATATCTGAATGGATATGAATGTGATGTGATGATATCTGAATGGATGCGATGAGATATGAATAGATGTGAATAAGATATGAATGGATATGAATGGATGCGATAAGATATGAATGGATGTGAATGTGATGTGATGATATCTGAATGGATGCGATGAGATGTGAATGGATGTGAATGTGATGTGATGATATCTAAATGGATGTGATGTCATGTGAATGGATAGATGAGATGTAAGGTGGATGAATGTGGATCTAGGTAGATGTGAATGGATGAGATGAGATGTGATGTGATGTGATGTGGATCTAGGTAGATGTAAATGGATGAGATGTGATGTGGATATGGGTAGATGTGAATGGATGAGATGTGATGAGGATGGATGTGACGTGATGTGATGTGATGTGATGTGATGAGGATAGATTTGGATAGATGTGATGAGATGTAATATGATGTGATTGGATGAGAATAAATGAAGATGATGGGAATACATATGACTGGATGTGGAATAAGCAATGTGAATTGATGTAGAAGAATATGGAATAACGAGAAATGATGTGGAACAATGTGGAAAGATGAGAGTTCGTTAGAAACAATATTTATGAAACCTGTTTTTAATTGACTGTTTTATGTCAAGAATGCTGGGAAGCATTTTGACCATCTTGTGAATGAGGTCGTGGTAGAGACCTAAGTGATAAAGTTGCAACAACTGATAGAGAGTCAACGGAGGACGTCTCGCATAGCAAGGTCGGCCGAGATCTTGACCAGCCTCCATTCAATTTAAATGGTGAGCTTCTGGTGTATGGTGGATGAGGGACCAAGGAAGCGGCCTATGAGTGAAGCGCTAGGTGACCTACGAAGGAGCCTAGAGGGTGCTGACTATACGGTGCTCGACGAGCTCTGGGTCGCCGAAGATACCCATGCCTGCGTCGAGGAAGAAAATGAAACAAGGAGTTAGAGTTGTTTTCTGAACTGGGACATGGATTTTGTTGATTGGCCTTGCTGGTCTTCAACGGATAAATCCATGGCTCTTTTATACGGATGAATCCATGGCTCTTTTATATGGATCTGTTAGTTGATCTTGTTGATCTTCAACAATGGAGAGTCCATTGTTGATCTTCAACAATGGAGAGTCCATATGGATCTTTCTTATGTGATTATATTTCCAGGTACTATGAGCTAGAAACTATCAAAAAGGCCCCTGAGTGAATAGGTGGTGAGTGTTCTGTCTACCAATGATGCCATAGGTACACTTGGGAAGAAATGAATGTGATACTTGATTATATTTCCGGGTACTATGAGCTAGGAACTATCGAAAAGGCCCCTGCGTGAGTAGGTGGTGAGCGTTTTGGTGCTAATGATGCCATAGGTACACCGATGAAGGAATGATTGGAAATTAAAATTCAAGCTAGATATTTTGGAGGATTATGATCAGTGATACTATGGTTTCAATAAAAGATTGTTTTAAAGACAACTGAATCTGTGAAAAAGGTAATTTTATATTGGGTGTGTAAGTGGTGTGACTATCTTGAACTTTGCTTGAAACGCCAGCTAGGGGCCTCGGAACTCTTTTCCTTGATACCCAGGGCAAAACATAACCAAATTCCTAAATGGATTCTAACCCATGGGTTGTTGGATGGGATTAGGCTGGACTAACGGATCCCTAAAGTGAGAGTCGATTCTGTTAAATTACGATAGTTGAAGTAAATCCAGGATTCTATGGAAAAGAATCAACGGCTATGCCTCTTGATGAGGAAAAAAGCGTTGGACTCTATGCTCCAAGTGCAAGTCTCTTCCTTGATCTGACCATGAGACTTACAGATTCGGTCAGATTAGTTTGGTTAGTGAAGACCTTGACTAGGTTAGAATAAAATATCCTAAAGGAATTGCCTATATCTATTGGGTGTGGGAAGTTTTTCCGGGTTAAAGGAATCGCCTATGTCTACTGTGCCTCTTGATGAGGAAAAAAGCGTTGGACTCTATGCTCCAAGTGCAAGTCTCTTCCTTGATCTAACCATGAGACTTACAGGTTTGGTCAGATTAGTTTGGTTAGTGAAGACCTTGACTAGGTTAGAATAAAATATCCTAAAGGAATTGCCTATGTTTACTGGGTGTGGGAAGTTTTTCCGGGTTTGGTTTGGAAGAACCGAGGGATTAGTCTCTTGTCCGAATATCTGTGGGCGAGGCCCCGAGTGAGAGGCTCTGCCCGGCGCGTAAGAAGTGCTACTTCCACTGCTAGCACCCCAGAATTTGATGCATGGAGGGGGCATGGATCTTTCAGCTGGTATCAGAGCGACTTGGCTAAAGTGGAACAATCGAAAAGCCAGAAATGTCAAAAATTTATGAAGTACCAGTAAAAGATTGTAATTGTGTGATGAAATTCATACAAATTATTCAGAATGAAGATCCATTAATTGGAAATTGGGTCTTTAGATGGAAGTACTGCAATTGTATGGAATCCCTGACTTGCTTGAGGCCTAGATATGGTGGTATTTACCTTATAACTCTAAGGACAGTGACTACCCATGTATACCATGGGTATAATTGCAACTCTTTACTAGCAATATATACGAGTAAATCTAAGACCGTGAAGTTATAAGTGAAAATGCTATCCAGACGATGAATTCGAATGCTGGTTGATATAATTTTTGAATTCTGGTTGAGAATTGATGAATTGATTTGGATTCTTATTTAAAGATGATGATTTCTGAATTCTGGTTGAAAGAAGATAAGTTGAGCAAA
The DNA here is from genome assembly GCF_041138505.1 of Cibotium barometz. Taxonomy (NCBI): domain Eukaryota; kingdom Viridiplantae; phylum Streptophyta; class Polypodiopsida; order Cyatheales; family Cibotiaceae; genus Cibotium; species Cibotium barometz. The sequence continues at coordinate 28,462,057 of NC_141090.1, forward strand.
GCCACAATGAGGATGAATGGGGAGAACCCCAGTGATGATGTTAGTAACTGGAAGACAATTATAACCTTCAGTAAATCACTATGAGATTAGTGGATTGCTGACAAATTACTGTTGTTTGACCTTTGACCTAGTGGATCTAATTAAGGAATGACAAATTGAGAACTTACATAACTAAAATTTTCATGGGAAATATTCAGATAGAATTTTCGGTATAATGGACCATTATTGTGTTAAGGATATGAATGTTCTATATGTTCAGAATGAATTGTTCTCTGATAATGAGTTTTGTATGTTCTTATTGTAGAAGGAATCTTTATCCCAGGATTCTGTATGGGTTGACCAGACTATAAGAAGCTCCAAAATCAGTTGGATCTTAAGGTGAAAGAGTTTATCCTCCAGCTGGCCAGATGAGGACATCTCCCGTTTTTTAAGTGGGGTAGGATGTAAGATTCCTCCCTCTAGCTATTGAGGTGTAAAGGTGTAAGAACCTCCCCTTCTATTCTTGAAATTATTCCCCTCTCTGAAAGAGAAGAAAAATCTTGTTTTACCCTATTTTGGCCTAGAGAGAGATAATCCAAAATTGAGATATCTTTGGATAAAAAAGTCCTCCTAGTGTCTAAAATGGATTCCCCTGAAACAGAATTTCAAAATAAACTTTCCAAGGTGCATTAGGAAGTAATTGAAAATGTGTATAAGGGACCTCAGCCTAAGGGTCTACATTTTATGAATTTTTTGGATTATGGTCCAATTAGGGTTCCAATGTGCCAATCAGATTGATCCAAGTGTTGGAATGAGATAAATCTAAAAGAATAAAAGAAAATACCCAAAAATGAGTAAATGCTCACATAAGATGAAGAATTGTCTACAACAACTCTTGGAGTTGCTCTTCTCCTCTTGGTGGACCAATTGATTGGTCGGGGGGCTTCACTGTAATTAGAGATCACCAGTCTTTGCAATTCATTTGTGATCAACCAGACTTGAAAGGTAGAAAGGCCAAATGGGCTGAATTGATACACGACTTTGATTTCATGATTAAATACAGAAAAGGTAGCTTAAATTGCATTGCTGATGCGTTGAGTCAAATTGGTGAAGTTAATGAACTTAGCTTCATGGAAATTACTTCTAGCTTGAATGATTCACTAGAGGGAAAATGGAGTATAGATATTTTCTTTAGAAAATATTAGAATTTGGCAAAATCAGGGTCCACCAACTCTGGGGTAGATCAAAACCTAGTGTGAATGAAGGAAAAGCCAACCAATATTTTATTCAAAATGGTCTTTTATTCCAAAATGATAAGGTATGTGTGCCGGCGGATGTGTCAAAAATTAAACTGAGGATCCTATTTGAGTGCCATGATGCACCATCGATAGGACATCTGAGCATAAAGCGTACCTTGGCTTTGGTTAGAATGACTTTTTATTGGCCAAAAATGAAGGATTTTGTTCAAAATTATGTGGTCAAGTGTCATCAGTGTCAAATTAACAAGGCAAAGCACCTTAAATCTGTTCGGTTATTACATCCTTTGGATATTCTGTCTCAAAAGTGGAAAAGTATTTCCATGGATTTCATTATGGGACTTCCACGTACAAGCAAGGATCACGATGCCATTTAGGTGGTCGTGGATAGATTAATAACGATGGCTAGGTTTGTACCCACAAAGATAACAGTTAAAGCGTCGAAATTGGCTTACCAATTTTTCAAGCAATTGTTTAGACTGTATAGTCTACCTTCTGATATTGTGAGCGATCGGGACTCTACGTTCAGGGCTCATTTTTTTGCAAGAATTTTTCAAGAAATTGGAAACTACTTTGAGTATGAGTTTCTCTGATCACTTGCAGTCTGATGAGAAAACTACTTTGAGTATGAGTTCCTCTGATTACCTGCAGAGTCTGATGAGAAAACATAGCGTGTGAATCAGATTGTAGAGGATATGCTTTGTGCATATGTCTCTGGAAAACCATCGGATTGGGAAAAATATCTTCCAATGATGAAATTTACCTATAATAATTCTAAACATATACGGCTATTGGTTATAGTCCATTCATGCTTATGTATGGGTATCAACCTAGGGCACCTTTTGACGTCGGTCTTAAGGACATTGATCTTGATGCATCGAGGGATTTCTTGCATGATATGCAGGAAATGCTGACCTAAGCTCGGGATTCTATCAAGAGTGCTCAGGATTGAGCACGGTTTTATGCTGATAGGGGATGCTCACCTCGCTCTTTTGAGCTAGGAGCGTTAGTTTATTTTGAAGTTCCTAAAGATTCTCAGACTTTGTCAACAAGAAAGTGCTCTAAATTATCTCCTAGATATTGTATTTCATTCTGAGTTATACGTTGAATTGGCACGGTTGCGTATGAGCTAAAACTACCTCCACATGTCAGAGTTTGTCTAGTCTTTCATGTTAGTAGATTGAAAGAGAATCTAGGAGGTGAGGATAACACAATTACTCCTCAAGAACTCGTTGAAGTCGAAGATTTGTCTTATGTTCCACATGAGCCTAAAAAGGTACTTGAATTCAGGGGAAGGAAACTTTGTAGTCGCATTATCCCTAAGGTTAAAATTAAGTGTAAAGAGAGGGAAACTGAGGATTCGACTTGGGAGTTAGTTGAGAACGTTCAGTGCAGTTTTCCTTCTTTTCATTGCAGGAGTGCAATGTTTTAAGAGAGGGGAAGTATGTTATGTACACATTATATATGCATATATTAGGAGGCTAACCCACTTTAGGCATGTGAGCATGGGAGCATGGGAACATGCTCTAGTGGGGCAATGGTTAGGTCTAACCTTGGGTTGAGGTTAGGGTCAGGCAACGAAGGGTCACACATGGAAATGGACACCCTTAATGACAAAAACCAGTCCATTAAGAGAAATTAGTCGAATTCAAGGGTTTTTTTATGGTGTTGAGAAATTTTTTGAAGGATTAAGCTACTCCTAATGCTTGCCAACACTCTAATGCAAACAATTTCAACAAAAAACACATAAATTAAGCTAAAATTAATGATTTTAGTTATATGTTTAACACTAAAGAGAGCTAACATTCACTAAAAATTGCATTCTATTGCATTGTTTGATGCAATGGATACAAATTAAGCCTAATACAAACTATGTGCAAGCCCTAAGAACATTAAAAAATAAATTAAAAACAACAAAAACAATAAATTAAGCTAAAAATTAAGCAAAATAAAAGATTCTTTACAAAAACAAAAAAGAGAGCTATTCTACACCAAATCACACACAAATCACCATCAAATCCATATTTTTTTCATGGGAAACCATTAATCAAGACAATGGGCAATGGGTAATACGTAGATTAGAGAAAAAACGATGAAAAAAGCCATGGGATGACTCCTCGAAAGCAGCACCAAAAATGTTATGGCTCATCCTACCCCCCCTTTCCAACAAGAGATTACCTAGTGAACTGCAACTATCATGAGGATCTTTCTAATGGCCCAGCTCTTACCCCTTGAGGAATCCAATCTCTACAACTCCTTGAGAAGCAATTCCACCATGAGCATTGTCACACTATCACATTGCACTACGGGTACTCGTCCCTCCTCTCACCTCACTTCATTCACACACACTCACTAGCATGCATTAGGGAGAGAGATTAGCAAGAGGATTAGCAAGAGAAAGACTTAATTGCACAGTGGGAGAGTATGTTGTATTATGAGAGATATTCACTTATATACATGGCCATAAGTGTTCACACTCACTTAAACTATGGCTGACCGGGCACTTTAGGCTCATAAGAGGCCTAATTCTGTTACAATGACTACTCTCATAATATATCCATGAAGCGCATCACTTGGCACTTCATCCTACATGCTACAACATGCTCTTGAAGCGGGAATTGCTATAAATATTCTATCACACCATTACGTGCACTCATCCAAGTTGTAGCTTTGGACGCCATTGCTTCATATCTTGAATATATGATCTTTTGGTGTATCTACCTTGACTCCTTGATGTAAGATAATGGTGGTAGTTCTTGTTAACCCTAGGAATGGGTTAACACCCACCAAAGGTTTCGTCCTTGAAACCATGTAAGAAACAATGTATGGACTATAGAAAACCTTCTTGTCTTCAAGCATGAGTGTGGAAGCACATTCTTTGCAATCCAAAAGGCATCTCACACAAAAGAACTCCACATAGAGTTGTCCACTTATTTTATGTACATATGGACTGCCCTCTATGATACCCATAAGCCCATGGAGTCTTGTTGCACCTTGCTTTAACTGACGAGTGATGAAGTACACTGAGGGTCATGGCTGTTCATAACAATAAATTTACAGCAATGGAACCCTTCATATCATCATCCCAACTCATGCATACAGCTGTCCAAAGACACCATACAGTTGTACCCACTTTATCCCACTATGATGCATTACTTGTAGAAGCTCCGGATGGTCTTTCATCATGAAGCCTTCGGACTGCCAAGAAGTTTCTTCATTAGGCAAGCCTCTCCACTTCACAAGGTACTCAAAAATAGACCTATGAAGGTGTCTTTTCCTCATTCCTATCACCTTCTCCGCCACATATTGAATCATTTCCTCTTCATCCATAGGAGGCAACTCATCAATCACTTCCAATTGAGGTCCCACATACTTCTTTAAATGTGACACATGAAACACACTATGGATCCTTGTGATAGAAGGTAACAACAATTGGTAGGCAACCTCACCAATTCTTCTCAACACCTTGTAAGGTCCATAAAAGCGATGAGCAAGTTTTGTATTGGCATCTCCCTTCAATGAAGCATACCTTGACTTAGGGATTCTTAAGAATACATAATCCCCTTCCTTGAACTCCACATGCTTTCTTGATTCATCGGCATATTGCTTCATTTGGTTTTGTGCCTTAGCCATGTTATCCTTGCTTCTTTGCAATATTGCACACATCTTCTCAATATCCTCTTTGGCTTGAGGATTCACCTTTTTCTCATTAAATGCAATAGAAGATGCATGCACCTTATACCCATACATGGCTTCAAATGGAGACATGCCAATACTCATGTGATAGGTGTTGTTATGGCAAAGTTTAGCTAAGTGCAGCCATTTATCCCATGAAGCTTGGGTGTCATAACAATAGTGTCTCAAATAGATTTCAAGCCACTTGTTCACCCTCTCAGTTTGGCCATCCGTTTGCGGATGATAGGCCGTACTTGGAGTGAGTGTAGTCCCCATGGAATCCAAGAAACTCTTCCAAAAATGGCTTATGAACTTGACATCCCTATCACTCACCACTTGCTTAGGCATTCCATGCAACCTAAACACATGCTCCATAAATTGTTGAGCCACCATAGAAGCTATATATTGCACCTTTGTGGGTATGAAAGAAGCCACTTGTGTTAATCTATCCACTACCACATAGATGCTATTCCACCCTTGGGTATCCCGATAATGAAATCCATGGCTATGTGTGTCCACTTTCCTTTTGGAATAGACAATGGTTGCAACAATCCTCCCGGCATTGATTGGGATCCTTGTTTTATTGGCAAGGCAAACATTTTTGCACATAGTCATGCATATCCTTCAAAAGTCCTTTCCAAAAGAAACTCTTCTGTATCTTATCATAGGTCTTGAACACTCCCAAATGACCCGCCATTGGTGAAGAGTACATCTCTTGTAGGATTTTCAACTTGAAGGATGAGTGAGGGACCAAATAGACCTTTCCCTTGTACCAAAGCAACCTATTGCACACCTCAAAATTGTGGATACTCATCACATAACCCTTGCTATAATTTTTGAAACATTGGACCAGCCATGTCATCCACCAAATACTCCTCTTGTATCTCATGAATCCAATCACAATGCATCTCCGAAATGGCATGTATAGTGTAAGCCCACATCCTAGAAAGTGCATCCACCACAACATTGTCCTTTCCCACCATGTAAGAGATCTCAAAATCATAATTTTTCAAGGTAAGTTAATATTAGATAATTTGGAAAAAATCTCATATTTTGGGAATCAATCACTCTATTTAATTTTGTACGTATCTTAAACATGCCAACTCCAAATTTTTCGAAGATTGAAGATCTAGATTCTACTCTTCAAGATATTTCCAATGATATGTCACATGAGGGGGTTTTGATAAAATTTTGGACAAGTTCACCATGATCCCATTTTTCAAATGGGAATGGGATTTTTTCAAAATTATCTAATATAGTGTTAGGTAGCAAGCCATCTCTTTGCTTTGGCAAAAGGTTTTGTTGGGTGAGGAAAAATTGGCATACTCGATGATCGGTCCTTACTTTGAAATGTCCACCATACAAATAGTGATGCCACTTCTTTATGGTATGCAAAATGGCCAACATTTCTTTATCATAAACATGAAGCTCCCTCTCCTTCTCAGTGAGCTTTCTACTCTCATAAGCAATCACCCCATGCTCTTGATATAGCACGGCACCAATTCCTCTCCCACTTGCATTAGCCCATACAGTGAAAGGCTTGGAAAAATTAGGGCAAGCCAATATTAGAGATGAAATTAGTGCTTGCTTGAGCTCTTAGAAGCTCTTATTGGTCGGTACCCCAAAAAATGCTTCCTTCTTAAGCCTATCAGTAATTGGGGCTGCCATGTGAGCATAATGGCATATGAACCTCCTATAAAAGAATGATAATCCCAAAAATCCCCTTAGTTGAGTAGTGTTGTGGGTGTAGGCCACTCTTTCACACATTGTACCTTCGTGGATCCATCTTAATACCATCATTACTCACATGTGACCCAAGTATTCCACTTCTTGTGACATAAAGATGCACTTGCTTTGCTTAGCGAACAACTTGTGCTCTCTCAATACCTTCAACACTTGCTCCACATGTATCAAGTGCTCTTCTCTTGACTGTCATCAAAGAAGACCAAAACTGATTTGTACAGGAATGGCTTCAAAACTTTGTTTATGAGAGCCTGAAATGTGGTCGGGGCATTTGATAATCCAAAAGGCATAACCATGAATTGAAATAGACCCCGTTCAATCCGGAATGCCATCTTAAACTCATCACCATCTTTCATCCTTATTTGATGATACCCGGACTTGAGATCTATCTTGGAGAAATATTTTTCTCCTTTCAATTCATCAAGTAAATCATCAATCCTTCTTGGAATGGGATATCGATTCTTTAAAGTAATCTTGTTGAGATCCCTAGAATAGATTTAGATTCTGTAAGATCCATCCCTCTTCTTCACCAACAAAACAGGTGAGGCAAAAGGTGATTAGCTTGGTTGTATGAATCCCATTTCCAAAAGCTCTTCCACTTGCTTTGCCACCTCTTCCCGCTCAACTTTTGAAAGCTTATAAGGAGGCTTATTGACTAGTTTTGCATCCTTCTCAAGATCTATGGCATGGTCGACTTCTCTAGTAGGTGGCAAGCATTTAGGTGCTTCAAACACATCTTTGTACTCTTGCACAAGGCATTCTTCCCTTCATCATGTATTTGCAGCCCATTGTCCTCTTCTTGACAAGTGAGTTGTAGCATGTAAACAAGGCATAAACTCTTTAACTCTCTCTTCATTTGCTTCATAGACACTAAGGTTAAATCATGGTTGCAAATTCCATCCAAATATAGCTCTTTGCCTTCGTGCATAAACCACATTTTCATGTGCTTCAAATCCATTGAGAACCTGCCCAAAACGTACAACGAATCGCATCCAAGCACCACATCAATGGGCCTCATGTTAAACACAATCAAATAGGCATCATAGGCATAATCAAAAGACAAAGAAATCCCCAACTCTTACTCAGCTCATGTTGCCCATTTGCAACCTCCACTTTTAGAGGCTTCATCATCTCCATTGGCATAGTTTCAAAGAATTTATTGATTTAGAGTTCACAAAACTATGTGTACTCCCTAAATCAACAAATATGTGAATGGATATGCCCTCAATCTTCCCCACGAGCCTTAAAGTGTTGGAACCTTTGCGTCCTACTTTAGCTTCTTGTGAAATGGCACATAGCATGGCTGTGCTTTCTTTTGTTTCAACTTCTACCCAATCCTCTCCACCCCGATAAAATGAAAACTCTTGCGAAGGATCAAGAGTAGGCTCTTCTGTCACATCATTTACACAATCTTGAAATTTAGCCTCATCCATATAATCCAATGGTGCCTCTTCATCTTCAACCACCTCAAAGATCATGTTAGCCCTTACCTCCTTTGCCTTGAAAATCTTTTTATGCTCGGGACTCCATTTCTCATTGCAAAGGAAGCAAATCTCTTTCTTTCTCTTCTCATTCATCTCCGCTATGGACAATTGCTTAATCACTTTGCCTTGAAGGAAAGAGGATTTAGCATCACTTTTAAGAGAAGGTTTGGCCATAGAACCACTCCATTTCACATTCCTTGGCTATCTATACACACTAGGATATCGTTGTATGGGAGTAAAAGTCAGAGTGCACCTTGCACGAGGTATATAAGGTGTTGAAGAGGTAGAAGTTGGCCATTTTACTGCATTTGGGCTGAAAGTAGATGGCTTAGTTGACCTTGCATTCTATCTATTTGCAACACCCACCTTATACTTAGATTCAAAGACCTCCGCATAATACATGGCATCTTGCAAAGTTTGTCTTTAAGCCTTCACATCAGCTCTAAGTGATGATTGCAATCCATGTATGTATTTCACCATCTTGTTTTACTCATTCATTCCCCCAACAAACATGGAAAGCTTCCTAAATTGGTTACTATACTGCTTGACAGAACTTCCCTTTTTGAAAACGGAATCGTTCTCTAGGATAGCTTGTGGAACACTTGAGAAATTCAACACATAAATTCAACCATGAAAACACATGCTTTGCAGGTTTCAACAAAATCAAATAAATTGAACAAAAGCATAGCAAACATAATACTTAGCTCCAAGACAAACACGCTGGGTGCAATCTTCCCTCCCCTTGTGTGTGGACTTCCCCACACAAGAGTATTTTTATTAGCTTTTAACCAAAAATAGGCCATAGCCCCCAAAAATATACAAAGTGTGCTTTTAGAGAGCACGACACTCTTCCACAACAAAAATAGAGTGTCCCAAAAATTGGAGCTAGGGTAAAGCCTTTAGGCTTTAATAAATTCAACATTATAAATGTATTTTTTCCAATGTATCAAAATGGAAAAATCAACTACTAAGGTTACAAGCTACGCTTGTAAAAATAAATATGATGCACATAAGAAACATTCTCCTCGACATTATTCATCAATCCTCGTAATCTTCATCACCTGAAAATATAAGCCCAATTAATAATTAAATTAATCCCACAAATATTAAACAGGCACAAATATTAAACAGGCACAAACCATCACCAACTCATGACTACCAGGTGTAAGTACCCTAGGAATCACCCTACCATACAAACCTAACTGAAATAATCATAGACGGCCCCATGACATCCGAATTTGAATTTTTGGTTAAAGACCACAAACCCTTCTTTTGCCCACCGGTTAAAAGCCTGCAACTTTCTTGAGAGTTGTGTTGATGAAGACCTTTCCCACCTTTCCACAAATCTCCTAGCCCAAGCTCTGATACCACTAAAAACGGAATCGTTCTCTAGGATAGCTTGTGGAACACTTGAGAAATTCAACACATAAATTCAACCATGAAAACACATGCTTTGCAGGTTTCAACAAAAACAAATAAATTGAACAAAAGCATAGCAAATATAATACTTAGCTCCAAGACAAACACGCTGGGTGCAATCTTCCCCCCCCTTGTGTGTGGCCTTCCCCACACAATAGTATTTTTATGAGCTTTTAACCAAAAATAGGCCATAGCCCCCAAAAATATACAAAGTGTGATTTTAGAGAGCACGACACTCTTCCACAACAAAAATAGAGTATCCCAAAAATTGGGGCTAGGGTAAAGCCTTTAGGCTTTAATAAATTCAACATTATAAATGTATTTTTTCCAATGTATCAAAATGAAAAAATCAACTACTAAGGTTACAAGCTACACTTGTAAAAATAAATATGATGCGCATAAGAAACATTCTCCTCGATATTATTCATCAATCCTCGTAATCTTCATCACCTGAAAATATAAGCCAATTAACAATTAAATTAATCCCATAAATATTAAACAGGCACAAACCATCACCAACTCATGACTACCAGGCGTACCCCAAGAATCACCCTGCCATACAAACCTAGCTGAAATAATCATAGACGGTCCCAAGCATATGTCATATACCGCACGTATTAATATTTATAGTGGTGTCACCCACGATATTAACCTAGCCGGCATGACGCAAGAGTAACCTAGGCATCCCCAAATTACTCAAGTGGGGAAAATAATATTCTTAAAGAGGACTTAAAATATATTCTCATGACACTTTTGCTCCAAATCATACCATTGTCCCACCAATTGAGCTCGTTCCAATGGAGATGTGATGTGAAGTTTTGAAACATGGCCTCCTTCATCAATGCCTCCCAAGTGTCAAAATGCATACACACATGTTAAGTAAACCGCCACCATGAATGGGCATAATCTTCCAAATGTAACATGGCAAATTGTACTTTGTCTTCCTCTTCAACGAGGATACAATGCAAGGTGCGTCTCCATCTTGCTTATCCATTCCTCCAATTCTTCGATGGTTGTGTTCACCCCTTTGAACTTGGGAAGTGTAATCTTGTCCTTCGCATCTTTGACCCGTGGTGACTCCAATGTAGAATGTCCATGGGTAGTGTGTGGTATATCCCATCTCCAGCTCACATTGTACACACCTCTTAAAGATCCCTCCATGGGATGCAAAACTATGGGCTGATTTCCAAGCCTAGAACCTAAAACATGCCCACTTTGATGGTCTCTTGAAGGCATATTTGACTTTCCTTGCATACCACCAAGATTTCCATGTGGATTTGGTGCATGGTCAAACCTATCCACACCCCTTTGTACACCTAAAATCTGATCTTCAAGAGTTGTAAACCTTTCATCCATCTTGTCCACCATTTGATACATCAACTTGGCATTCTCATTACCTTGATGCACAATCTCACTACTAATGTAGAGCACCTCTTTTTGGGCATCTCTTTGTGTATCCTTGATTGCATCGATGAGAGCAATCCTTAACATATCCAAAGTGATGTTCCCCAATGAGATTTGATCATGTCCACTAGTGTGCACTGGTATTACTTCATTTACTATTTGCCCCCACTAATGTCATGTAGAGGTACCCTTTCTTGTTGCATTGCCCTTGAGTTTTCCCATGTTCAAAAATGGAACGCGGTGCCACATTTTGACCATGTTGATCCTCACCCAATGGAGTATCACCCACATGTACCATGTCATCACCATGTCATTGGCATTATCTTGAACTTGGTTCTCTTCCACAGCACTTGTGCTTGAGCTTTCGATGGCCTTCCACGGTTTCCCATGCTACTAAGTAGTTAGTATAGAAAAAGGCATCCAAATTGGGAGTTCTTTAGTTTGCCATGTTTGTCTTGATGAGAGGAACACTCCTATCACCCTGAATCACCACTTTGAGCACCCCTATACCTCTATGTTTTGACTTTTAGCTGAAAGTCAACTATGTGAGGTTGACCACCCAAACGGTAACGGAATTGGAAGCTCGTTGGCTCATTTGGAAGCTCTTAGGCAGTGCTCTTAAGCTATGTAAACACCTTGAATTTTTAGTCTACATTGTTTTTGACTGAATTAGGGTTTTCAATCTGACCAAACTAGCCCCTTTACACCCTAAAATGGTGTCCAAATCAACCACTTGATGGCTTGTTAGATTTGCCTTAAGGTGTCCTTTTAAGGCTTCCTAATCCCTTGAGAGATCTTCAGTGGTTTGGGACTCAATTACACTTTTGTATTCAATGTAGAGTGTAGGAAAATCACAAACATTTGGCCATAATCTCCCCACCACAATACGGACCAAATCTCAATCATAATCCACTAGCATTTGCCCAATGTCCAATCATGACATAATGTCCCAAGTAATCACTACCAAAAGCATACACTTGCCCATGTAACTCTTATGCTTTGATCATCACCAAGTGTCCAGGCATGCTCATTCAAGTAACATTTGGCTTCCATAGCCTCGGCGGCATGCTTGCAATGTAGTTGAGTTGTGTGTTAAAGAAGCACTTTATGCTATCCGATCTCCCAGCCAAGCCTTCCCACTCTAGTACCTAATCCGAATCTAGGCACAAGTTGGGGCCAAGTATTCACATCCAATGTACCTAATCCCCCCTCCTTGTCGCTTTTCCAAAAGCACTCACGAGACAGGGAGAGTTCATGCCATGCTCCCCTCGAGCTCCTCCCAATGCCTGAGGTACCCTCAATAATCATACTAGATAATAAAAATTAAAGTGAGAGTACAAGTGAGGTGTATGTGGATGTAACTTCAAAAGAGAAGGTAGGAGCACTTACAATGTGTTTAGCATGACTCATACTATTTTCATATTATCCATTACAATGAGCATGTACTCATGATTTCCTTCAATCATCCAAAGTAGCTCCGATACACCGAATCACATTAAAAGAACATCCAAATAGCATCCAACACCATGTGAATCACAAGGCATGTGATTTGCAAGGATTAGCTTCAAGTAAGGGTTCCCAAGATCAATACAATCATTGGCTCATATAGGCACATGCATGTGCTTGCTTTGGGCCAAGCTTTGGCACTAATATGAAGCCACAATTCACTGTTTTTTCATGGATGGCACTTTAGCCTTTTTCCTTTACTCCATAGCCATCATTCATGAGCAATACAATCATCCAAATGTCATTGAACACGATACAAAGTCCTCCAAAACCTCATGGGAATACCATCATTGAATGTAGCATGCACATGAGTGGAGCATTGGCAAATCAAAAGCTTCAATCAATGGTATTCAAAGAGTTTGAAGCAAAGTTTTCAAAGAGCTTGAAATGCAACCTTACAATGTTTTAATCAATGGCATTCAAAGGCATCAATGAAGCCCTTATATCACAAGATGTGTGAAGAAGACATAGGCTGATCATTGCCTTTGCTTGTCATGGTGAAGGTGTTGAAGATGTGAGTCGAAATTGCAACTTCACATAGCTGAATCAATGGAGAAAGCGCACAGTTTTTCACGGGCAGCCACGCACAACATTCACCAAAAAAGTTAACATTATTAAGCTTATTAAGTCTCATAAGCTTCTTATACATCTGATTAGGTTCCAAATCGTCCAAAAATTGTGCACAGCTCGTCCGACCAGTAGCGCATAGTTCCTTCACAGAACAGGCAGTAGCATACAGTTGTGAGATATGGCTCGAAACAAAATATCCTACCTCCCCAATCCTAAAGCCAAGCAATGGTAACACATCTCTCTAGTTTGGTCTCCAAAACTAAACAAAAATCAGAGAATGGTGACCAACAAATTTCTCCATCAAAATGAACATAGAAGGGTTCTTTGTGAAGGTCAAGATGATTCCTCAAAAAGCCCTAAGTCAATGCTACAGATCCATTACAAAATGATGAGCTATTTCCCTTCAAGATCAAGCAAGAAAAGAGAAGAGGAAGTAAAACATTTTGACTAACTCCCTAATCAAGATTAATAGATTTCCCCCAATTTTGATTAACTCCCTAATCAAGATTAATAGATTTCCCCCAATTTTGGTCCCAAGATTAAAATTTAGTGGTAGGTCCCTCATAATCTGGTCCTTTGCTATCCATGGCCCTAAAAGCTTAGGGAAAGAAGAATCAAAAGATTAATACCACTCAAGAAAGATCAATTCCCTTCAACAAGATCACACATGTTCCATTTCTTGATCAAGAAAATCAAGAAATTCAAGAAGATCAAGAATTCCTCAATTTTTCTTGAGACTAAGATGAAAATGGATCAAAGACAAAGCTCTGATACCATTGTAATGATGGGGAGAAAGAGAAAGAGAATGCACTTATAATGGAGTACCACATGCACTCAAGGGAGTACCACCATAGCCATGGAAGCTTGGAGCTCCAAGAAGTATGATTTGATTTTAGTAAAAATGATTAGATGTCCCTAATTACAATTTGTTGACTTATATACTTTCCCATCTTTTCACACTTATTAATGTTGGGCCCTCATACTTGCTCGGCCATATCCATGCCCATGGGCTTCCCTTATGTTCAAAATCAAGCCCCCTTAATTACAAGATTGGGAAGGTCACCTGCCCAAACACCAAGACAAAGCTTGCCCCCTACCTAATAGCACTCTTCAAAGCACAACTAGGAGCTGCAAAAGAGGAGGGAGAGACGGAAGGAGGAAGTAAGCAACAAAGAGGACGTAGGGCGCAGGGAGGAGACAAAGGCAAAACCCTAGTAGGAAGGGAGTTCGGGACAGTTAATGTCCGAAAAGAAGAAAATTTTTACGTTCGGGAAAAAGAAGAAAGGCAAGAAGGGAAAGACATGAGAAGAGAAAAGCAGCAAGAAGTTAAAGAAGGACTTCGCTATTATCGACAAGTCAATTCTTACTCAGAAGCTGGAAGAGCAGCAGTAGTAGCAGGAAACATCAGCCTCACAACAGTTGCATCCAGAACATGCATTGTAAGAGACCGCAAACACAGAACACTTGCACGTGGAACATGACCCAGGCCACAACGAAGTTTTAAGAGAAGGTAGGTGATGAGGCCACACTAAGGGCCCAGATTGAAGAACTAGAGGGCCTGGTGGAGGAGTTCAAGGATCAACAACAGCAAGACGGGTTCACAACAATAAAAGCCCTCAAGAAGGAAGTGGAATCCACAACCCCTACTATGGAGAACACAAGAGGAAGAGGAGGTAAAATGACGGTCAATGAGCTAAACGTTGCTCTAACGATAGCCCATGCCGATCTAAAGAACATGCATGATCACCTGGATGCCACAAGAAAAATGCATGCAAAAGAGCTGGAGGCATCTAGGGCAAAGCTCAGAGAAAAGACAAGAGCAGGTGGAGGCATTAAGGAAAGACTCTAACATGCGAAAGCTTTGGGGGAGATCGGTAACTTCAATGCTCAGAAATCAGGGCACTTGCAACAAAATTAACGCATAAAATTGAATGTAGATGTGCAGAAAAATATATATATATATATATAGAGAGAGAGAGAGAGAGAGGGAGGGAGAAGAGGGACACAGCATTGGGTCCCGAATACCCTCTATAGGGCCCCTACCACGAATGGTGTGTTTTTTTATTAGAATGATGCAAAACTGAAATAAAAGACTAAACCTGAACCTTCTTGGCTGAGGAGAATCCTCTGCCCTGCCCTTGACCTTCAATCCTTCACCCCTTCTATGTTAGCTTATCCTTGGCTGTCCTGGCCCTTTGATTAGCTTCAGTACTTGGTGAAATATGAGATGAATGGACTTAATATATGCCATTGGTATTTATACCCCTCCAGGGTGTTGGTCGGCTGTCTAAAACCGAGGCGGCTGACTGAAAATAGTCCAATGACTAGAATATTCAGTATTTAATGATGCAAAAAAGGTGCTTATCACATAATAGGGTGCTGGTCATCATGCGCTTGTGCTTCTAGCTGCTGGGCAACCTGTGTGGGTTGCCCCACACTTGGCCGACAGCCCTCTCAAGGCTGGATACCCTATGGGCTGCCTGTCCAGGGGCCCTAGGGCTAGCCTACAGCGCTTCCAACACATCACATGGCTGGTGGGCATAGTAAGGCCTTCTTGGCCCCTATGGGGGTGGTTCTACACCTCCCCCATGCTCACATATCTGTCCTTGGGGTAGCCCTATGGGCTGGCCCCGTTTCCATGAAGCATTGCCTTTGCCCTAGTTGTGGTTGTTAAAACACTGAGGTAGTACACCACATCGGAACAGACACAAGCTAAGTGTACCTAACCGTTTGGCGGCTACAATTCCCTTCGGTGCCCTTGCATCCTTGTTGTGGTAGGTGGACAAAATGGTGTCCATTTGCACAATGTTCATGAGTACATTTCGTAAAACAAATCAACCTCAAAATTTAAAGGGTTTTCTTAAGAATTTACAAAGATGCTTAAAATGCTGGATATTTTTTAAAATTGAGATTTTTAAATAAGCAAAATCGAGCCACCTCGCAATGGATTGTTTCCTCCCGAGAAGCATGATTCACTTGGCTAGGCCTCAGACATGCAACTATCATCACGGCGAGTTCGACCATGTGAGCAAAAGCACATACAGGAGGGCCGGCGCTCGCTGCTGCAGCACCAGCAGCTCCCCATCGCAGGCAGCCGTCTTCACAGCCACGCGACTCAACTTCGCATCATGGGTCCCGGCAGCAATTTCAATACAGGCGGTATGATAGGCATTTTCATTGCAAACTACATTTCATGAACCTGTTTAGGCTTTATTTTCTCCATTCTAAGCAATTGGGTGCCGCATGCTTGCAAAAAAAACGAGTCTTGAGTTTTCAATGTATGATGGGTGTCTTTGACACCCTTGCACAAGATTGTCAGCTACCTCAAATAGCTCATGTACATGTATGTTAAAGCAAAAGAGTCTGGAATGGCTGCTGGGATATGAGGACCAGCGGCGACCTATTTTCCCGTGGGAAATGGATAGATGATAGGTGGCCATTGCAAGACGTGTTGTGGTTCCCCATTTTATGGTGGGAGGTGGAGGATAGGCCGCCGTCATGTGTCTTGCTGACCAGCCGCAGATGTGCCAAGATCTGGCAAAGATTATTAAAGAAACCTGATTGTAAGGCTTGGATTTGCCTTCAAATGACATATGACCATGACGTTTGTGACATCAATACATACCTTGGTACTGGGAGGTTGATGGTAGTTTGTTACTTCAAAGGCGTCCACATAAATTTGTCCTTCTAGGATAATAACACAAAAGATAATGCTGTTGGGATAGCATGTGAGACCTTATGCAAGGTGAAACTTGGTCCTTATGCAAGGGGATACTAGGATCTCTTTTTCTCTCTCTAAGCCTATGCTCATGATTTTCTTTCTTCCTGTGAAAGTGATGTAAACCTGGTTGAGAGCTGAGGCCTCCTTGTGCTGTCTATACAAGCAAGAGAAGTATCCATGTGCCATCATCAGCGGCGGATTGGCCATGCCTTCACACAAATGTGATGGCATATAATTAAGCCCTATCAATGAAATCTTGTTGATATGTAGTTTATGTCTTGTGCACTTGCCGTACAATGGTGCCACGTGGGCATAATTGGACATTAAGTACAACCATAATTACCTTTTGGATGTGTGATGGGTGGGTTCGGTTTGATTCGGTTTGAAGTCGCTGGCGAGTCGAACTCCACCTGGTAGTAGCCACGCCCCAGAGGGTGAATGTTTGTGATCTTTGCAGGCTCACCTATGAGGCTCCCCTATAAGTGATATCTGAGGAGTTCGTGCGTAGGGCGGCTACCAACAATTTTGAAAACAAGGTGGAGGCCTCTAATACTGCAATAGTTGTGGCGAGGATTTGAAGGTCCGCGGGGGCAGCAATATGGCTAAGGAAGGAGGGTGGGGCAGGCGCAATAGAGGAGGTGGGGTAGGACGGTGGCAACACAGCAGTGAAGGGGGGGGTGTGGGGGGGAAGAAGGCTGAGGTGGGGGGGGGGGGATAAGACAGGGGCGCAGTCAGGCTCGGCAGGGGAGGGGGGCGAAACGGTGAAGGGGGGGAGGGGGCAGGTAGAGGAAGGTGGGTGCAGGGGGGCATACAGAGAAACGTGCTGCGGGGGGGGGGCGGGGGGCACAGGAGAAAACCAGGCGCGGGGGGGGGACTTAGAGCACACGAGAGCTACTTCTTTTCTTTGCTTGAGAAGCCTATTGTAATGTTATGTTTAGCTTGCTCCCCTTCTTTGAGCATTCGGAAGAAGCTTTTGTATTGGAGTTCCGCGAGACTCTCCCTAGCTGGTAGAATGGTGGTGGCGAACTAGGTCCTTGCCACCATGTGGTACATTACTTCTTGTTGGGCCTTCTCTCAAGCATGTATTGGTCAGGTACATCGGTTGATGTGGAATTTCTTATGGGCCGGAGTGTGATGGGAGGCTTGCCAGGGCCAAGGTGGCATGGAGAGTGATCATTCAGCCGCATTGTAGAGGGGGCCTAGGCATCATTGACCCTGCTATTCAGAGCCGCGCCCTGTTAGGCAAGCTGATTGTTAGAGGACGACTTCCCGGTGGTGAGCCTTGGAAAAACTTGCTCTTGGCCCGGATTTCAACCCGCACCCTGAGTCTAGGGGGCCCTTGGCCGTAGAGTACCAGATGGATCTTCACTGAGGTGTGGGCCCGCGGATTTAGCCCTACCTTTGAGGACAGATTTGCAGCGAGTTTACTCCGAGCTTGGGACCACCTCAGGCCGGTCCTCAGGCAGCTAGCTCCGATTGCCGCAAAGGAGCGTCCTAAATAGCCATTGATCTAGAACCCCTTGATCGGCCACATGTTGGGGAACGACCTCATGTATCATGGGACACATTGAGCGTAGCACCTGCCAGGTCCCTTGGAGATGGGCAAGCACACAAGAAGTTACCCCCAAAGGTTTAGGAGCGAGGTCTGGCAGGGATCCGGGGTAGAGACAAGCTTAACATCGACATTGACTCAGCTATTCCTTAGGAGTGGTTGACTCCTATCCCAGACCTGCCTCCTCCGTGTGGCTTGGCGTGTTTACCAGGCATGATATCGTTGTGGCAGTTCACGGAGTGGATGAGGGCAGTGGTTTGCTCACTTTGTCTATTGGATCCCATGGTAGTGATAGCCATTTTTTCGGCTATCCACATTACCATAAGGAGCTACCTCGGCCAAGGAAAATCACAAACTCTTTGTCATAAATACCTTTTCACTCTGTAAATAGGCGTCTGTGCGTTAGGGACTTTACCCATATCCTCTATATATCTTTTTATTATAAAAAAAAAAGTTTTTGCTAGCTACTCATCAAAAATAAATAAAATTATTACGGCCCATTTTGTGTAAATATTTCATTTCGTATAAGGGCCTAAATATGGGGGTCTCTATTTTCTCAAATATGTAAATACTTCATTAGGTGTGTGTATTACAAAACCTAAGTATATTTTATTTATTTATTATTATTATTATTTCTTCATAATACTTTTGGACCATCATTGTACATATGCTTCAACTTCACCATGCATAAGTAACTCCTATGCTCTCACATTTCTACCCACACCATGTAGAAAGCCTACTACCCAAATCACTTTTTCCCTTAGACTATTTTATCTTTTATTCTCTCATCTACCCTAAAATAATGAGGGTCTCCCTCCCTTTTGACTTTCATAGTTTAGTTATTTTGTATATATTTTTTACTATTAAATATTTTATATATTTTCATTAAATATTTTTTTATATTTCAATTATTTTTGTATATTTTATTCACAATTAGATCTCTTTGTTTATTTTATTTTCCTATCATAATAACCATATTGTCATGATATGTTGACTAGTTAAATACTAGCTTGTTTTTTCTTATTATGTAAGTCTTTTATAAAATGAAAAAATCTCCTCCATGCAAGTGTCCACATACACTTGAGTCTCTAAGGTCAGGGTATGATGTATTGGGGGGCTCACTCTTGGAGCTATCAAGAAATTCCACCAATGGGGACCCACACAAAGATTTTAAAAATTCAAAAAATACATGATTCTGCTGAATTTTTTGCGCCCGCCTCCACGCCGAATTTGGACTGGTCATCAAAAGACAAAAGTTAGCTCGGGAGCTCAGGAATATGCTCAATTTTTTTTGAGAATTTTTGGAGCTAATGGTGGTGAGATATGAATTTTTTAATGGATCCCAGTCTGCCCGCTTTTTGGCAAGGTACACCTAGTCTCTTCTCACGTCCCTT
This sequence comes from Cibotium barometz, assembly GCF_041138505.1. Lineage (NCBI taxonomy): Eukaryota > Viridiplantae > Streptophyta > Polypodiopsida > Cyatheales > Cibotiaceae > Cibotium > Cibotium barometz. Next base: position 28,481,760 of record NC_141090.1, read on the forward strand.
ACACATTCATCACCTACACACTTACTCATTCCTTTCTCACTCCATCAAACCTGCAAACTATCATGTCCTCTCTCACCCTCTCCACCTTTTTCCTCTCCTTCCATCTCCATTTGCTCTCATATCTACTCTACACCCATACCTCATCTCCATTTCTCTCCCTATTACTCCCATATTACTAAATTATTTTCCCAATCTCAAATAATACATAAAAATTCAGCATGAATGTACCATATTAACCTCTGCAAATATGGGGTTTCCATCTATAAAAACCCCTATGTTCTTCACCTCAATCAACTTTTGTGGCGTCAAATGCAAGAAGGAGACCGGCGGTTAACTTAAAGATCTACACATGGGAGAATCCAAGCTTCTTTGAGCTTTCAACCACACAAAGGATCTTTCCAAATCTTTACTCCTCACACTCATTTTGTACATTGTATTACTAACCTTTTATAGTGATTACTAACTACTAACCACTAACATTTGTAAATAAGCACCCACTCTACTACTTTTGGAGTAGGCATTACTATAAGTTATTTGCTCAAACCTCTACATCACACTCTCCTCTCATCTTCAATAATTCTCTCACCTTGAGCCCACATCCATGTGACTCAAGGGATAAGAAGAGGCCCACTCTCATTTCAAAATAAAAAATCCATAATCTATGATTTTCTATAATAAGATTGATTAGGCTTAATCCTAATTGGGACTTCTCAAACCTATAAATAGAGCCCCCTCCATTCCTTGTAAAGAAGAGATTACACACATTGTACACCACTCCCAACTCTAGTGTGTAAGGAGATAGTGAACTTGTGAGCTCTCTCTATACATCAATACCTTTGATTGCATAGAGAAGCTTGAAGCTAGTCATGTCATTGTGAGGGCTTGAGTGATGCCACACTCCCTATCATAATTGTATCATGCCTTTGTGCATAAATAAGATTAGTAGTTTGGGTGCAATTGTGTACAAAATCTTGGACTCCTACATCTCCAAAGTTGATCTAGCAAAGCGGTCCGATGTTTGATTTAAGGTAAATTCGATCCTTGTATTTTGTGGTGTGATCTTATGCTTGGCAGCTTGAGGGCCTATTTTTGATTTGTTGCCTTTCATTCCATGGTAAGAGGGTTGTATGGTGAGAGGGCTCCCGTAATCTTAAGACCATGTGTATATCGACAACAAAATCAAGTCTATATTGTCTCTCTAAGCTTTCTCCAAGTTTGGTGTGCATATATGTGTGTTATGCTAGTCTCCTCCACACATAATACCATACGTTATGAGTGTTTGTTGAGGGTGTATGTGTCTTTTGATTGATGTATATGGTTAGCTTGGCTACAAGGAAAGATCTTTGGTGTCCTAGTTCACACACATAACTAGGTGGTGCCTCGTTCTTGTTGAGTGTGTGGTTTTGGGGTTCTTATGTTTGTGTTGCGTTGTGTCCCAAGCCCATTGAGCAACACGGGAGCCTTGAGGAGTGCTTATAGGCCGCTCTTCTTGTTGCCCGCCCCGAACTGCCTCAATTTTGGTGTCCCCACTGAGGATTGAGCAGTTTTTAAATGGGTATTTAAGGTACATCGATCTCTCTAACACATAAATTGCCTTGTTTGCTTGTTGGGTATCATATTTTAAGAAGGAAAGTGGTACTTTTGTGTGATCTTTCATGAACAATCCACCTCCTCCTAATCCTCTTGGGATTCAATTCAACCAGTTTCATTGGGTGCACTCCATTAGAGTGAATGTTTGCATTGATAGAAAGATTTTCTACTAACAACGCATGGTTCTTCTTTTTGGTCCAGAAAGACTAAGTGAGATTTTAGCATCACCTAATCCTGTCATACTTCCCATTGTAGATTACACCATTTCCTTTGATGTGCATATTTTCATCTTGTTTTAGCTTAGTTTATGAATGCAGGTGAAGGCACTAGTCAACAACAACCGATGATTTTGCAGAGACCCAATGCAACAAGACCACCTCCACGAGGAGTGGAAGGAATGCCACCCTTGCCGGACCCAAATGTACATGTGGTAGAGGTAACAAAGGCCAAGGAGGTAGACATTGAAGCAAATGGTGTCAAACGAGGGCGTGGAAAAGAGAAGGAAAAGGAGGGTGTGGCATCACAAAATGACCATGGACGAGGAAAGAAAGTGAAGGAAAACAAGGAAGTCAAGAGGAGACGACGTCGTATAAACCTCCAAGATTTTTCCCTTAGACATGGTATGGCTCCATATAACCTTTTGGAAGACATGAGAGGTAAGGGTCCTGATATCTCGTGGCCTCAATTTCTAGCCTTATGTCCACAAGTTAGGAGGGAATTAACAAAGGCCGTGAGCACTAGGAGAAAAACAAAAGAGAATGTGCCTGTTGTAAAAATTTCACAAGCCGAGATGGATGAGGACATTACACCTATATTAGATTGCTACATCAAGGGAAGGCTAGTTAAGAAGGGTCTAGTAGATGGGGGTGCACAAATTTGCATCATGACAGAGGACCTTATGCAAAAACTAGGCATGCATATTCATGAAACACCTGAAATTAAGGTGAAAATGGCAAACAATAGCAAAGCAAAGTGTCTTGGGATTTGTAAGAATGTTTCTGTGGAAGTTTTTGGCATTAAGAAGGTTGTTGATTTTTATGTTATGTCTACCAAGGGAAGTGGTTATCCATTTATCCTAGGTAGACCATGGCTAATGAGAATGCGAGCTTTGCAGGATTGGGAAAATGGAAAGTTAATTTGCATGAATGAAAATCGTAAGAAGATTATCTTTGACATGAAGGAGCAACGACAAGAGGAGATAAATGAAGAATCTTCTCAAGGCGAAATAGAGGAGGATTGGAGCGATGACGCCTCAGAGGAAGAAAGCAGCAGTAGCACTATGGACGAGGAGTCTTCCATTGAAGTCATGGGGGTAAGATTCAGAGCAAAAGACAAAGAGACACCCTGTCAAGGTTTGGAGGAGGTAGGCTCTCAAGAAGACCAAATTGTGCATGATGAAGAAATGTTTGATGCTATGCTCTCAAAAACGCTAACATCGGAGGAAGGAGAGGAGTTTAAATGTGTACTAAGAAAATTTCCCAGGTTTTTTGCTAAAGATTACACAGATGTGCGTGGCGTAGAGGCCATTCAACACAAGATCGAGCTAAAGCCAGAAGCCAAACCTAAGGCACAAAAGCTACGAAGACTAGGAGTCGTCAAGGAGCAAGCACTACTCAAAGAGGTGAGGAAGCTTCTAGCAGCGGGATTCATATATCCTGTAGAAAATTCAGAGTGGGTCTCTCCCGTCGTGGTCACTCCCAAGAAGAACGGCAAATGGAGGGTTTGTGTGGACTATCGTCCACTCAACGAGGCGACAAAAAGAGACCACTTTCCTCTCCCATTTCAAGATGAGATCCTAAATGAGGTAGCAGGTCATGAGAAGTATACAATATGTGATGGCTACTCGGGTAACTTTCAAATTGGGATTGCATTGGAGGATCAATTGAAAACAACCTTCATCACTCCTTGGGGTTGTTATGCTTTCAGAGTCATGCCGTTTGGTTTAACCAATGCTCCAGCGACATTTCAACGTTTCATGAACATGGTGTTTCAAGCATTCTTTGGGAAATCCATTAGAGTGTTCATAGATGATTTTTGCATCTATAGCTCTAAGTCATTGCATGTGCAAGGGGTGGAAGAAGGCTTGAAGAAACTCTACGACATGTGGGGCCAACTCAATCCCGACAAATGTCATATTGGTGAGGATGAAGTAATCTTGCTGGGTCATAAGGTTTCTTCCAAAGGCATTGAGGTGGATCCTATAAAGGCAAAGGCTCTTATCGACCTACCATCTCCAAAGAGTCTCAAGGAGGCCATCTCATTCATTCAAAAGGTGAAGTACATGTCACGCTTCATTCACTTAGCCTCAGAGTTACTTCACCCCTTGCAAAAATTGACTCAACAAGTAGAGTTTGCATGGTCTGATGAGCTTGAGGAGTACTTTTGTAACATTAAAGTCATTTTGTCAGAGCTACCAACACTCATGCCTCCTTGTTGGGAGTACACTTTCTTTGTTAGCTCTAGTGTTGGAAAGGAAACAGTGGGTGCAGTTTTGTTACAGCAAGATCTCCACAGTACTAGGATGCGGCCCATCTACTTTGTTAGTAGGGTCATGAATGTCATGGAGAAAGGCTACACGGAAGCAGAACTCATGATGCTTGCTCTCATCTTTGCGGTGAGAAAATTTAGATCCTACTTGTTACCAAAACCTTTTGTAATTCTCACTATACAGAAAATTTGTTTCCTTGGGTGTCTTCTCAAATGAATATCAGTGCTAGAATCACAAAGTGGGTTATGGAATTGCAAGAATTCCAATACTCTTTCAAGGTAGAAGATAGTGTGCGTGCACAATTGGTAGGGATTCTCACTTATAGAGTGCATGAAAAGGAGATTAAGGTGCTTGAAGTAAAGACCCTACCATTGCCACCACCCAAAACTATACCTAATGCATTCACCTTGTTCTTTGATGGAGCTTTTAGAAAAGCCACAGGTAAAGCAGGGGGAGGGTTGGTGCTGCTTGTTGGGTATGTTTGGCCAAGCTTACATGTGGATGTCCAACATTGGTGTAGGAGCTGTCATAACTGCCAAGTCAATGGTAATAAGAGGTTGCTACATGGTCCACGCCAATTAGTCATTGCAAGTGGTCCATTTGAAAAATGGGGCATTGATGCAATGGGTCCACTACCTAGAACTAAAAATGGAAAATTGTACATCTTAGTGGCCATAGACTACATGACTAGGTGGGTGGAGGCTCAAAGTGTGGCAAGGGTGAATGGAAAGACTGTAAGCAGATTTGTTTATACTCGTATATGTTGCAGATTTGGCACACCCTTGGAGATTGTTTCTGACAATGGTCCAGGTTTTAGAAAAGGTTTGCTCACCGAAGTTTGTGAAGAGCTTCATATTTCACATTGTCATAGCACACCCTACTATCCCCAATCAAATGGGTTAGTAGAGAAGGCTAATGGTGTTATTGCAGGAATCATAAGAAAGATGGTGGAGAACAAGACGAAGCTTTGGGATGAGTTCCTTGATGGAGCACTATGGGCATACCGGACTACCTACCGAGAAGCAACGGGGTTTACGCCCTTTCACTTGGTTTATGGTCAAGAAGCATTGCAGCCTATTGAGCTCAACATTCCAACAATGCGGCTACATGGAAAAGGTGGACTAGGAGATCAAGATGCATGGGTAGATCAACTTCTCACTTTAGTTGAGCTAGAGTGGAAAAGAGAAGCTGCATACGAGTGTTATAGAAGAAAAGCCATGCAAGCAGCAGAGAAGTTCAATGCAACTTTGAAAGACAAGGGCATCAAAGAAGGAGATCTTGTGCTAAGGTATGACAATCGACTTGATAATCGGTTTGATGCCAAGTTTGAAACTAGATGGCAGGGACCATACATTGTCAAGAAGGTTTTCAACTCTAGCTATTATCAGCTCATGGATTTGGATGGCAAAGAACATTCTAAGAAGGTTAATGGCTACAGACTCAAGCCATACTTGAGTCGCATTCTACCGACAGACTTACAGAAGCAACCACAAAAAGGAGATAAAACGGCATGTAAGTTATGTGGTTTGAGTGATGGATGTGGTGCAAAACACAAGGAACAGAAGAAAGATGGACAAGAGAACCACATTACACTACTTGCTTTAGAAGGCCTATATTATGATGGTACATGAATATACCATCATCTAGGGGGAGGGCTAAATGATAGCCATTTTTTCGGCTATCCACATTACCATAAGGAGCTACCTCGGCCAAGGAAAATCACAAACTCTTTGTCATAAATACCTTTTCACTCTGTAAATAGGCGTGTGTGCATTAGGGACTTTACCCATATCCTCTATATATTTTTTTATTATAAAAAAAAAGGTTTTGCTAGCTACTCATCAAAAATAAATAAAATTATTACGGCCCATTTTGTGTAAATATTTCATTTCGTATAAGGGCCTAAATATGGGGGTCTCTATTTTCTCAAATATGTAAATACTTCATTAGGTGTGTGTATTACAAAACCTAAGTATATTTTATTTATTTATTATTATTATTATTTCTTCATAATACTTTTGGACCATCATTGTACATATTCTTCAACTTCACCATGCATAAGTAACTCCTATGCTCTCACATTTCTACCCATACCATGTAGAAAGCCTACTACCCAAATCACTTTTTCCCTTAGACTATTTCATCTTTTATTCTCTCATCTACCCTAAAATAATGAGGGTCTCCCTCCCTTTTGACTTTCATAGTTTAGTTATTTTGTATATATTTTTTACTATTAAATATTTTATATTTTTTCATTAAATATTTTTTTATATTTCAATTATTTTTGTATATTTTATTCACAATTAGATCTCTTTGTTTATTTTATTTTCCTATCATAATAACCATATTGTCATGATATGTTGACTAGTTAAATACTAGCTTGTTTTTTCTTATTATGTAAGTCTTTTATAAAATGAAAAAAATCTCCTCCATGCAAGTGTCCACATACACTTGAGTCTCTAAGGTCAGGGTATGATGTATTGGGGGGCTCACTCTTGGAGCTATCAAGAAATTCCACCAATGGGGACCCACACAAAGATTTTAAAAATTCAGAAAATACATGATTCTGCTGAATTTTTTGCGCCCGCCTCCACGCCGAATTTGGACTGGTCATCAAAAGACAAAAGTTAGCTCGGGAGCTCAGGAATATGCTCAATTTTTTTTGAGAATTTTTGGAGCTAATGGTGGTGACATATGAATTTTTTATTGGACCCCAGTCTGCCCGCTTTTTGGCAAGGTACACCTAGTCTCTTCTCACGTCCCTTACACATTCATCACCTACACACTTACTCATTCCTTTCTCACTCCATCAAACCTGCAAACTATCATGTCCTCTCTCACCCTCTCCACCTTTTTCCTCTCCTTCTATCTCCATTTGCTCTCATATCTACTCTACACCCATACCTCATCTCCATTTCTCTCCCTATTACTCCCATATTACTAAATTATTTTCCCAATCTCAAATAATACATAAAAATTCAACATGAATGTACCATATTAACCTCTGCAAATATGGGGTTTCCATCTATAAAAACCCCCATGTTCTTCACCTCAATCAACTTTTGTGGCGTCAAATGCAAGAAGGAGACCGGCGGTTAACTTAAAGATCTACACATGGGAGAATCCAAGCTTCTTCGAGCTTTCAACCACACAAAGGATCTTTCCAAATCTTTACTCCTCACACTCATTTTGTACATTGTATTACTAACCTTTTATAGTGATTACTAACTACTAACCACTAACATTTGTAAATAAGCACCCACTCTACTACTTTTGGAGTAGGCATTACTACAAGTTATTTGCTCAAACCTCTACATCACACTCTCCTCTCATCTTCAATAATTCTCTCACCTTGAGCCCACATCCATGTAACTCAAGGGATAAGAAGAGGCTCACTCTCATTTCAAAATAAAAAATCCATAATCTATGATTTTCCATAATAAGATTGATTAGGCTTAATCCTAATTGGGGCTTCTCAAACCTATAAATAGAGCCCCCTCCATTCCTTGTAAAGAAGAGATTACACACATTGTACACCACTCCCAACTCTAGTGTGTAAGGAGATAGTGAACTTGTGAGCTCTCTCTATACATCAATACCTTTGATTGCATAGAGAAGCTTGAAGCTAGTCATGTCATTGTGAGGGCTTGAGTGATGCCACACTCCCTATCATAATTGTATCATGCCTTTGTGCATAAATAAGATTAGTAGTTTGGGTGCAATTGTGTACAAAATCTTGGACTCCTACATCTCCAAAGTTGATCTAGCAAAGCGGTCCGATGTTTGATTTAAGGTAAATTCGATCCTTGTATTTTGTGGTGTGATCTTATGCTTGGCAGCTTGAGGGCCTATTTTTGATTTGTTGCCTTTCATTCCATGGTAAGAGGGTTGTATGGTGAGAGGGCTCCCGTAATCTTAAGACCATGTGTATATCGACAACAAAATCAAGTCTATATTGTCTCTCTAAGCTTTCTCCAAGTTTGGTGTGCATATATGTGTGTTATGCTAGTCTCCTCCACACATAATACTATACGTTATGAGTGTTTGTTGAGGGTGTATGTGTCTTTTGATTGATGTATATGGTTAGCTTGGCTACAAGGAAAGATCTTTGGTGTCCTAGTTTACACACATAACTAGGTGGTGCCTCGTTCTTGTTGAGTGTGTGGTTTTGGGGTTCTTATGTTTGTGTTGCGTTGTAACTTGTGTCCCAAGACCATTGAGCAACACGGGAGCCTTGAGGAGTGCTTAGAGGCCGCTCTTCTTGTTGCCCGCCCCGAACTGCCTCAGTAGGTTAGAGAGATCTGAGCCCTCCTTAAAGGATTTCAGTGACTGCACCTTACAGAGGGTGAGGGTGATTGGATTTCATGCACGGGATTGGCACATAGACCCACCACTTGCCAAGGTGGCCAGGGAGAGATCCTGGCGACTATGGAATTGGGAGTGCCGACCCCTCACGCGCCTCCAATGGGACCTGGAAGAGTGGACTTGGCATGATCCCGCTGATCAGGAGACTCTGGGGATGCCTCCCTTTTTGCATATTCAGCGCAGCTAGGTTGCATGATCCAGATGCAAGAGATTGATGGCACCTCGGCTACTGTAGCACATTGGCAGTCATCACAGGGCCTCTCACAACGTTTCCTCTTCGATTTTTGGAGAAGGCTTTGGGACAATTTTTGGTCTAGAAAACTTGGCTGGCGGTTGGAGGTCGGCTAGCAGCTTGCCCGAGGTGCGGCCACTTTCAAGATAGGGCCTCGACCTAGATCATTACATGGGGCACTGTCGCTTGGGCGACAGAGGCTGAGGTGGTCAGGGCTTACAAGGAGGATGGTGGAGGGCTAGCTCTTCAGGTCTCTCACCCACGCATTTCGGCAGTACTAGTTACAGTCCCACCACTACAAGACAATGCTGCCATACACGCGTTTCATACACGCGATAAATTACGAACGCGTGTATGGTCACGCTTGTATTTGAATAGAATCGGGCGCGTGTATTTTAGCATTTAAGTTCGCGTGTATATTTGCATTTATCAACGCATGTATAAACGCGTTTATATACACGCAGTAATACACGCATAAATACACGATAATATTTACGGGATAATACTCGCTATTATACACGAATAAATACACGCCACTGTACACGGATTAATACACGCATGGCAGAGAAAAACTGAAAAAAAAACTGAATTCCTTAACAAAATTAAAAACTATTTTCCTTAAACCATCTCATAGTACATTAAGGTATACATCATTACACAATCCCACTACATGCATTTACAACAATGAAATATATTCAAAAATAAATCATGCATATGAGATGATAGAAATGTCATCAATTTAGAACATACAGTGACGGATTGGTTAGGGTTCGATCTCATCTTCAATAAGATCCATCCTTGTCAAACGATCAACATCAATATCCATTTGATCAATTGGTAAGGCTACGATTAAATTTATTCCACTATCGATATTCTGTACTCCATTGATAATGGTATCGATGTCCTGATCATCCTCATCAACATCACCATCATCCTCAATGGTAGGGTCATTCTCATGATCATGAGAAATGGCATGCTCATCCTCATTATCACGATCATCTCTTATTTCTTGATCATCGATCACAACATCTTCAATGGCATGTTCGACGTCATCTTCATTGCGGCTTGTTACATCCTCCATATGCTCCATATCAGTGAATGTATTATACATCACTTTGGAACGTGGTGCAATAGGGATGACGTACCACCATTTGATGTCATGCACCATTGGTAGATAGATAACCTACTCAAATACACACAGTACAGTAATTAATTAGCATATCAAAAGTCAAGGGGTACGCGAGCTTAGATATATATGTACATGAAACACATTAGTAAAAAAATGCATACCTGCTCACATTGTTGTGGCAATACGAGCCTATCTTTCTTTGTTTGCCAGAACTTTGTAGAGTCAATAGTTACATATCCACTTGCATGGCGTTTTATCGTTGCATCAGGCCCTTTTTCCACCACGTTCATTTGCCATTTGACATCCAAAACATACACAAAGAAGCGACGAAAGTCAAGCCTAAATATGTCTTGGATTATGCCACAATAATCATCCATTTTTCCATTAGCTCCCTCAAAGCTACTAATGACACCGCAATCTTGTGTATTTCTCTTTTCATCAATTCTTTGTGTTCGAAAATGCTTGCCTTCACACCATATAGCATTGAACATAGTGCACTGGACCAAAATAGAAGCAATATTAATATTGTGTAAGCAATGTGAATAAATATTAAAAGCAAATCACTTACAACTAATGCAAAACATTAGTTCTATGTACCTTTGACATGCATCCTCGTGCATACTCCCATTCTTCCGCCGTGATATGCAGCCCCTCGTCGCTCTCTGCTCTCTCCATTTCCTCATGCAACCAATCAACATGGATATCATTCGGAAGTGTTGCTAGATGCTTAGGGTACGCCTTCCGAGAGCCATGTTGCCTCCGAAAGAGAGCTCTTTCTGCTTGCCTTTTTGTCTTTGCATCCTCATATCTTGTAACCCATCTGCTCATCACATCACTATTAAGGATACAAGTGAAATTGAGATCATCAATCAATGTTCTGTCAATTACTTTACTCTGTCCTTTTCCTTGAGGCACAATAGAGGTCATCCTCAAGTCCTCTTCATTGCTCCATAGTCGTGGCAAAGAGCTGTCCACCTGACCAAGAAATTCTGAAATATATACAAGAGACTCTTGTATCAACCAACCCTCGGCCATGCTTCCTTCAGGCCTTGCACTTTGCCTCACAAAGTCTTTTAAGGTCTTCATGAAGCGCTCTAGGAAGAACATCCAGCATGCATGCACAGTACCACATAAAGCAATTTCGTCCACTAAATGCACAATGAGATGTAGTTGACTTGTGAGAATGGTTCGCGGAAAAGTCTCCTCTACCAAACAAACCACCTCCACTACCATAACACGCGCATCATCCAACGTGGCTGGATCAATTGCTTTGGAACTAACATATCTAAAAAATAAATAAATAGTACGTTATACCTCATGCACGTTCATTTTGCAAGGTATAATGAAGGGTGATCTGAGCATGGGTTTTACATACCTCACAAGCTCGCCCATCTTATAAATACATTTTTTCAAACTCTTATTTGCACAATGGTCGATGCTAGTAGGTAGTATGAACTGCGCACATAAGAGCACATTTATGGTTTATGGCATTACAAAATTTAATTTCAACGTACGTACAAGACTTGGAAAACACTTACTTGAATCATCTTGTGCCAATCGTGGGACTTCAACCCATATAGTTGCTCAACGCCTCTTTTCTTAGTGGTTGTAAAGGCTCCCTTCAATGATCTCATGCATCCAGTGGGAGTACGCAAAGTGGTGATGGCCTGCTTTACCTGCTTCTCCTCTTTCTTTGATATAATCCATGGTGCAGGCGGAAGACGAACGTGCCCACCCACCTCTCGTGGCCAAGCTTGACGCATACGTCCTGCGACCCGCAAGTCCTCACGTACGCTAACATTGTCTCGTTTACCAGTAATATGTTCCCAAATACCAGATCCCACATTCTTGAAGATGTGCATGGGATCAAGAAGATGGTTGATCTTAAGATGGGTCCAATATGGCAGCCGGAAAAAAATGGAGTACCTGCACAAGGGATTTCTCTATGTGACCTTTAATCCAATTAGAGACTACACAAAACAAGATTGAAAAAACATCACTATACCTGTTCATGCCATCTGGAGGAAGAATAGTTGTAGACTCCCAAATACGCTTCCAATCTTTTGCACGAAGTGTTTGTGGAGGAATGTTACTCTTACTAGCAACATATTTAGGATGATCTAAGGGGAGAAATCGATGATGATTATCAAATATAGTCTTACACAAACCATCAGCATACTCATGTACTAACGAAGGGCCACAAACAGGACATGCATGTTTACCCGATGTTTTCAAACCTGTTAAAATATAAATAAAAGTTAGAATAATAAAGTCAAACCGTCTAATTAATATATATAGCTAATAGCAATAGAGTAGGGAGGTAATTAGAATTCTTACCAGAACAATCGCTGTATCCTGGAAAGTCATGCATTGTCCACATCAACACTGCTTTTAAGTCGAAGTGTCGAGAGGAGGGAGGCCTACTAATGTCCACCACCGCAACACCTCTCCATAGTTCCTCCAACTCATCAATCAGTGGTTCAAGATAAACATCCATATGCTTGACTTTATGTTTCCCTGGAATTAGAAGGGATAACATAAGATGTCCCTTCTTGATCGCCATTGATGGTGGAAGGTTGTAATTCACCAACACAACTGGCCACACGCTGTATGCGGTGCTTTTGAAACCAAATGGATTCACTCCATCCATACCCAGGCCAAGTCTCAAGTTTCTGGGCTCTGTTTTAAAGCTGGGCCACTCATCTTCAATATGCTTCCAAGCAGGAGTGTCTGCGGGAATTCTCCACATGCCATCATCCGATCGATGTGAGGAATGCCATGACATGAGTTCTGCTATGGATTTGCACTTGAACATGTGTTTGATGCGAGAAATTATAGGAAAGTGTCGCAAGACTTCGTGGGGTGCAGGGCTATTGTCGTCCCTTTCCCACTCATCTCTGACAATAGATCCCGAAGCTCTAGCATCATCTCGTCGACGCTTTACGTGCTCTCGTCACGCGTAGGGTACCATGTTAGGGTGTGGTACTGCATCCTGCTTCAATTTATCAAATTATATGTTACAACTCTATTAATTTAATTTGGATACCATGAGTCATTTGAATACCATCAATTTACATCTACTCACCTCTAAACCTGTTTGATTCCATTCTCCATACATGGAGATGTGATTCAAGGTAATTCGACGTGCTCGTACAATGCATCCTTGACATCGATTGCACATACATTTGATCCGTTGTCCCAACCACACATCGCGATTACGATGACGCATTGTCTCATCTTCCCCAGAACTGCTTGAAGAGGTTGATGACATCCTGTGTACAAACCAGAAAACACAAACTCATTATATATTTTTAATGAAAGCACAATATCGCATGTATTCACGCGGCTATCTCCTAAAACTTGCGTGTATAAACGCGGCTACTTCCTAAAAAACGCGTGTATTCACGCGGCTAATTTCTGCAAAACGCGTGTATAAACGCAGCTAAAATCCTATACACGCGAATATACCTGCGTTCGTAAACGCGAACATAAACGCGGCGGCATATTTAAACTAAAAATAGCCCGCCTTCCCCAAATATAGATTTTGAACTTAGAAATCAACAGTGCATGCGTTTTTGCCTGTTTTCGCCTCTTCCAACAGCAAGGAGGGAGCAGAGAAAGGAGCACACACACGGGAGAAGGAGGGAGCAGAGAAGGAGCAGAGAGGACTCACTTTTTCAGAGGTGAGTCACTTTGTCCTGTGCCTTGTCTCTTTTGTCAGATTTGTTTACTTTGCTCTTTGCTCTTTGGGTTTGTCTTTTTGCACACGATTGGGTTGCTGCATCCTGACAGGGGCGACAATGGCTGGTCCTTTTATAAGGACATTCTGTCTTTGTCGGGGGGTCGGTCTTTTCGAGAAATTTTTTTCGCAGGTCGCGTGTACATACGTGTGTAGAAGCGCGTGTAACCTGTCTGCAGAGTTTTTTCACGCGCATATATACGCGTTTTTGGCCGGGTGTATACACGCGTTTTTTGACGGGTGTATACACGCGTTTCTGCAGACAGAAAACTGCGGCGTTTCAGATTTCATGGTTTGCAGGCAATTGACTTGTGTAATGACAATGTGTGAGTCAAGAGATAGCCCATGATGTACATGATGATATTTGTTGCAGGTTCTTTATGGATATTCCAGGTTCTTCATCCGATCCATTTGCGTACAGCAATTGGTTGATGGAGATGATGAATCACTTTGGGCGCCAACCTGGTCCGGTTGAGCTTACAGAGTATATGTATGCCCATCCCCCTCCTTCCCTGCCTGGTGTCTATACCCCTACCGCGAGTATCCAGGGCACTCCAGTGCCGTCTATTCCTCCGAGTCCGACGAGACGGCATGCAGCTTCTCCTCTTCCACGTCCACCGAGGAGACATACCTCGCCCAGACACACTCACGTACACCCTCACAGCCACCATCACGTGCTCCCTCAGAGCCACCGTCACGTCAGGGCTCACAGCCACCGTCACGTAGACAATCCCCCAGTCGTGACTCCACCCGCAGCAGTAGGAAGAGTGGGAGTGGAGGATGCGGCGGGTGCTTTGGTGGGGGAGGTGGGGGAGGTGGGGGAGGTAGTAGGGCACGGGGTGAGAGAGGAGATAGAGGGAGAAGAGTTAGAGGAGACAGTTCGGAAGAGGAGGAGATGAGAGAGATGGAGAGAGTGGTTTGCTATGATGTGACGGATAGGGGCGGGATAGTGATGGATGCGAGGGGGAGGGAGGTAATGAAGTACATGCGTGGGGTAGTATCAAACTCATATAGAAATTGTTTTATTAAATTTAAAGATCAAAATAGCCGATTAGTTGGGGAGGTGATAGAGGCTATACACAGTCGGTACCCCAATCCCCCACATGCTACATTCTCGGATGTATGGGGAAGGACGCGAATAAGGGAGATCTTAAGTAATAAAAGATCTCACCTTAAAAAACTCGCGTACGATGACCGGCTAAATGTAGCTGCGGGTGGCTATCCTGCCGAGAAACCTGCCACCACTGCGCACAAACACGAGTGGAAGGAGGCAAAGAAACGAGCAGAGGGTGGCGTGAAGAGCAGGCAGCATGTGGAGGCACGACGGATCCAGATGGAGACCGTTGGATCTTTGCATTTCGGATCTGGCGGCGTCGAGTCATGGGAGGCAGAGTTCGTAAGTATCCTGTCACTTTATTTGATTGTTTACTTAATTCATTGATTCTATGAATTGTTTTAATCTTACAAATTGTGTTGATTATGATACAGCGACGGGTTACGGGGAGGAAGCCCACAACCCACGATACTGTGTATGCTCGCCGGCATAGCAGACGTGACACGTGGGCCATCTTCAGAGCCGAGGGACGTATTACGGACGGGCAGTTTGAGTTGGCCATGAGACCATACGGTCGACAGGTACTTGAAAATTCGTAACGAATGGTTTTGGTTTATTGAATTGCATATATATATACTTATATACTATATATTACTTGAACAGGCACAAGCTGCTGATGATCCACCGGCCGCCGCTGCAGAGGGTGGACGTGAGCACTACTCCTCGGACATTCCGACCGATGCGAGCTCATCTGAGCATGGGGGGAGCACCGAGTCATCATCTGGGTCTGAGTAGTACTCAGACTTGTAGTATCACATTCCATATTTAGGATGTGATTGTATATATTTTTTTGTAAACTCAAGCCATGGGCTACTTCGAGATATGGACTCCCTTGTATACATGTATGAAATTTTGATAGTAATATTGAATTGATTGATCGATAGTATTACATTCATGTCTGTCTTGAATCGTGTAATGACAATGTATGCATTCATGTCGTTCTTGTCTTAATCTCCCTCGTGCATATGTTCTTCGTGGATGGTCTAATGGGATGGTCTAATGCACCAAAAACCCTAAACCAGAGAGTGCTATTGGGTGCTGGAATGCTGGAACAGTATTCAGGCACCAAATAGCACTCTCTGGATTTTTTTTTTTGCTCTCTGTTCGCGTGTATAAATGCGTCAAAACTGCTAAAACTTGCGTGTATCGACGCGGATACCCTGGAAATTACGCGTGTATTAACGCGTATAAACTGGCAATAACGCGTGTATGAGCGCATCTAAATTAAAGAAAGGCGTGTATACACGCAAGTACAAACGCGTCTGGGACATGGTAACTGAACAGGATGCGGCTATACACCCGTGTATAAGCGCGTCTAATATAATAAGAAGCGTGTATAGGGGCGTGTATTAATGCGTCTGTGTAAAAAAACGCGGCTATACACCCGTGTATACACGCGTCTGAGAGGTACTTTAGACGCGATTTTACACGCATGTCTCTGGCCGCGATTATACACGCGCTGATACACGGGCCCGCTACTTTTCTTCACAAGTCATTTTTAGCGGCTAAGAGCGCGGGTATGAGCCCAATCCCTTGTAGTGCACCTATAGACCACTGGCGACCAGGCTCATGCCAGAGATGGGAGATTTGCAGTAGCATTGTAGCCTGGCACGTACGGCATGCTAGATGCAGCGAAGCTATTGAGGGTACCCACACTCCACCTACAGAGTCTATCAGGAGCATTTGGCTCGACATCATACATACCCTTTGCGGTCAGTGGGGGAAGTTGCAGGGTGGTTCTGACCGCATGTGGAAGCGGCGAGAAGCTTTCTTGGGGCTTTGGCGGCCTGGCCCTTTTCTTACTGATAGAGGTGGTGACCCCATCTGGCATTACAGACCACCTGTGTGGTTGTCCCCCCCCCCTCTTGGTGGACTATGTCACTTTTGCCTGCAGGCTGCTAGCCTGCTTTATATATTATTTCTTGAGTTTTGAGGAGTTGCCATTATTGATGATGGAATCCGGATCTTGATTCTTGATGTTGCCAGTTTATTTATGCCAATTGGTCGGTTGGGTGCCCACTGTAACTGGTTTACCCAGATTCTTTAGTTTTAAATTGTAAACATGTTTTAATCTATAAATGATGCATGTTTAATAGGGAAGGCAACATATTTTTTACATATTATAAACTTATATATAAATTTTGGGGCCTGTATCCCCCCCTTTGTATGAAACGTTTTTGAAACGTCCGGGAATTGAAACAAATGTTTATGAAATGCGTTTTTTCATGAAACGCCTGGCAACTATGTTGCCAGCACCTGTGAGATGCCTAAGAGATCTATCTAATTTCTACCTTTCCATGACCTTTGATCTCCTTTACATAGGGATATGATGGAAAGTCATGTGCAGGTCGGTTTTGCCTTTTTGACCTAATAATTGTGACATAGCGGAAGCCTTCATGCGGTTAATCACAACTCTTAAGCACCTTGTAGGAACCTTAATGCAAAACGCATGAGAGGAGAGAGAAAGAAAGCTGTATTAACGTCTACTAGAGGCCGAACTTGACCTATGAGACAAATCAATGTACAATTGTCAATGTCTTTTGGATGTCCAAAAAAAAAAAGGACAAAATGAACATGAAATAAACTATGAAAGTATTGAGCTAGTGGGGGGGGTGTGATGGATGGAGCACTACTGCTAGAGGCTTAGTATGCAACCTATATGCGCAGGGTATACAAGAATGCAATGCAGATCTGTCTAGCTCCAACCAGTACCATAATGGGGGTGTAATATGTGATACATAGGCGATGGCGAGGCAAAAATACCTTGGAGCATGATCCCTGGGTGTGAGTGTAAGTGAGAGAGAGAGAGACTGATTTTTAGTATATGTATTATGTACATAGACAAAGGCCATAGGCCTTCCCAAAAGGGCTATTGACTACTTCTATTGTCTATACATGAGCCAACTCCAAGATGGAGAGATGAAATGATGCTACTTCTTGAAAGAATGGGTACTATGCTGTGATAGTAGATACCCACAAAGAAATGCTGCAAGAATTGTACAACATTGTAAGCATAAAGGAGAAAAGAAGATCACTGCTGAATATCACCAGAAAAGGTAGTACATCACGTGGAGCAGCACGAGGGAGGTCTCGTAGATGCTACCTATCACTGCAGAAGCTGAAAAGATAGATGAAAATGAGGCTAAGCCTAGCCACCTTTATATAGGTGGGAGAGGAGCTGGCCGGCCAGTAGCAAATCAGAGGACTTGCCGCAATGCATAAAAAAATCTGAAACGATGCCTAAAAATAGGCAAAAAAATAACAAAAAATATGTAGTGCCTAGATGCACATGCAGGGCTTCAAATGGAGCCAGATACAAACATGAACGTGTATGGGAAAGTCCATTTGGGGATGAAATAATTTCCAACACCTCCGCTTCAGCACCAGATGGGTGGACCAACTCCGGCACGTTGCAAAAAATCCTCCAAAGAGTCTGAAGAAACAACCTCCTCATAAAAGGCACAAAGCTCTCGAAGATATGGTACGTTTGAATACCGAGAACGTCTCCGGAAGAAGCCACGAGAAGATCGAGAAGATATCGAAGACGAAACACCAGGATCAATCTGGAGAGAGAAGCCCTCAGGAGATGGAACCATAGATGGCTTCGAAAAATGTGGCACCTCCTCTGCATTTGCAAGAGGTATTGGGACTGAAGTAGAATCCTCCTCTGATGAAGAAGAAGGAAATGAAACAACCACTAGAACAAACGGATCATCAGTGATAGCTGAATTTGCCAGGTTCGAAGTAGGAACATGTTCCAAGATAGTGGAAGATGCCTCCTTTGAAACATAAGAAGGAGAAGCAACTGCCAGGAGAGAAGCCGCCAAAGTAGGAAGCTCCAGAATATGTGAGGATATCTCAACAAAATCATTCACCTGCTGTGTAGAAGAATCACTATCCTCCTCTGAAAGAGAGGAGAGAAAATCTACAATAATAGCATCAGCATGGAACAACACAAGAGAAAGGAAGATACTCATCCAAAGGGATTAGAGGAACTGATAAGGTCTCTGTTAGAAACTCTTGTAAATAATTCTCTTTTGCAGATAGGGCACTGACTTTTGAATCAGAAGTCTCTTGTGTGACCACCAGGATGAACTCATCCTGCTCTTGTGAAGATGAAAGAACAAGGGGATCATAGACAGCAAGAAAAGCCATCTTAGCATGAGACTTCGTACTCTCCTCTGCTCGCCGGTGAAGTATCTGAGCCATCTGTCGTGGGTGAAGTGTCTGAGCCATTGGAGGAGGACTCTTGCTTGAATGACCAAGTCGGCCACAAAACTCACAAGGATCCTTCATCCTGGAACCCTTGACGATGTTAGAATTGTCAGAATCGTCGTCATCGAAAGATGACCTTGTGGTGACTTTTTGCTTGTTGTTGTTGCCACCACGTCCACCTTGTCAAAGGCGCACGCGCTGAAGCAATAAGAGAGAGCCGAGAGAGTAGACGTTGGCAGATGGAAAACGCAGGTAGGGAGCGAAAGAGAGAGAAAACGCAAGGAGATAGAGAGAGAGAGCTTTCGTATGACCAAAGCAGCACTGAATTATATATTACGTGTCTTTACAATAAGGGGCAAGGGTGCTTAAATAGCCACCCAATGAATTTGCCCGACCCAGTTCACATGTTAAATGAGTAAAAAAATAATACACAAATAACATAAGTAAAGCAGGATCACTTGGGCATTTCACTTGAGGTGCACAAAACTTTAACACCCTCTCTACAGCTCATAGTGAACATAAGTAGGAATACCAAGTCGATGAAGAAGCTACCATGGACACCCCAGCAGTGGCCAACCACTAGGTACACCTCGGATTTGCAACCACCAGCTTGTCACCACCAAAAATGCCATCCTGAGCACCAACTGCCTCAAAGAACATTGAACTGTAGACCACACTATGTCCAAGAATCCCCATTCATGAACAGTGAACACATCATGTTGTGAAGGGAGGCGGAGAGACACGGAACACCTCTATAGCAATGCCTTTCCACAGTTCGGAGTACACACCAACATCAAGAAAAAGGGGCACCAGTCAACTACTCACTGAGCTGACACAACATTTAACATCTCAAGCATGAGACTTGTCTCTACCCTCATTCAATTTTCCAAGCAACTGGGGGAAGCCTACATACATTTGCTCAAGACATGCAAGGGGAGATGGGCACATCAACATCTGCCACCCTTTACTCAATTGATACATATGCATATAGGGGTGCACCCTTATTATGAAATAGGCTCACAGCCATAAGCAAAATGATCACCACAGAGAAATGGTGAGAGAACCACTTGACATAAACAAGGTTACATTCCATCAAGTATGAGCTTTCTGCAAAACTTCAGTTTCCCAAGAAAAGACAACATCAATAAGGAACTTCAATTCTCCCAACCTGGCAAGCAGTGTGTGACTAGGAGGCACAATCACTTTATGGTCTTCAGTCTGTCTGTTGAAGAAGCATACCACCATACATACATATTCTCTCAAGCAAAACCAGAGAGCTGTCTTTCTCATACACATGAGCTTCCCACAAAAATCAGAGAGCTGGTTATCATATACATGGGTTTTCCAAAGCCACAAACTGGTGATTCCTCCTAGGTATATGAGTTATTTCACAAAAAAGGGAACAAAAAAAACTGGCCAGCCGTCACTTACATTGCATGGGCTGTCATCATGACAGAGAGCCGCACTCTTTAGGCGTGGCACCTTCTCTTCACTCATACAAGTAGCGTTGCAGCTTCTCCTCCCCTCCCAAACTGGAGTGCCGTGGGCTGTTCTGAGGGTACTTTTCTTCAAAGAAAACGAGCTCGTCTCCTGTCTCTCTCAAACACAGAGAGCAGCTTCTTACTCATAAGGAAAAAAAAACACACAGCTTTCACACCTTGAAGACGGCGCCTTCTCACACAAAGGCTGCGCTTCTCCCCTTACTCACATGGGCTGCAGCTCTCTGAGAACATTAGAACTACAGCTCCCCTTCACACACTGGAAACTACGAGCTCTCTCACACTCTCATAAACATGGATTGCGCAGCTCTCTGAGAGCATCATCACTACGCAGCTCTCCTTTACACACGTGCTGCAAACTACAGAAGGTTACGTTTCCTCCTCTCTACAAGCATGGGATGCACACGGGTACTGTGCAGCTCTTTGAGAGAATCAGAACACATGCTCTCCCACACAACAGCTGTGCAGACTCTCTGAGCTTTAGAGTAATGAACTCTCCCCACACCCACTCTGCGCTACAGCTACACTTCCTCTTTCCTACACAATGGGCTGCGCACATGTACTGCGCAGCTCTCCTAGGATCTTAGAAAAGCTGAGCTCTCCCTTTCACTCTTTGAAAACTCTGAGAGCCCTTCTACACACCAATAGAGAGTGCAGCGCAGCTCTCTGAAAACCTTAGAGCTGAGCTCTCCCTCACACACTATAAAAACTACAGCTGCGCTCTTCCACGCACATGGGCTGCGCTTAGAGCATTGGAGCTGCGGGTAACATCTCTATTCTCTTGAGCTTGCTCCCCTCCTCTTCTTATACACCAGCGTGCACTGCCCGTTCAACCAAAGAGCATTATATTATTCATAATACTCCAAGGTATGTCAGAGAGCTCGCCCCACCTCCACGCGGCGCCCTTTTGAATTTTGAGGCTAGTTGAGGAATTTTTGAAACAATCCAAGGCCACCTTCTATTTTTAGCAAGCCTTGTATTAAATTCCATGGTGACTCTTGCATTCAAGGAAGACTTTGCACCTTTTTAATAACATCTTGTGGACCACAAATACCTTGTTTCCCATGAAATGCCAAGGACCGGTACTGGAGCTGACCTCCTCTAACGGGTCCCTATCCAGTTTTTTTTAAAAAATAGTGCTTTGCGTGCTCACATTATTTGTCAACATCCTTGTTCACATATGATAGTGCTAAAACTTGCCTTGTGAAACTGATTCTCATCTCATACCCCTTCCATTTCTTATTTATCAAGGTAAACCAATAACTAACTGTACACATTGCATATTTTTGTTAGATCCGTTCACATGTGGCCTTATACCCCCTTTGGCCCTTGGAGATGGACACCCTTTATTTGTAAATGCCATGCATGAGTGTGTACATATGCCAAGAAAATATTACCAAAAAATGCCTAACATAGTTTGCCCATCCCCTAGCCTGCTAGATCATTCATGGTCAGTAGAAAACAGTGTCGTGAGACTCAATGTATCTGATATTGCCATGTTCTCAAAGACACTGTTTTTCACTTCTTCAATTCTTTCATCCTTGTCTACCATCAGCAGTCGTGCATGATATAACTTGAGACGCAAACCATTCACCCTTGATACATGTGGGGTCCCATCAAGGTCAGCCAATTGATATGTGCCATTAGCAAAGCAATTCATTACTCTGAAGGGCCCCTCCCATTTCACTTGGAACTTCTTTTGAAAGGTTTTATCCAGCTTACTATTATAGCGTAGCACCAAATCACCTTCCTCAATACCCTTCTTCTTAATCTTCTCATTTATCTTTGTCAATGCCCTACTTTGCATCTTCTCATAATGTTCCAAGGCACTCATCCTGTCCAGCTGAACCTCTTGTAACTGTAAAAGTCTCTCTTTAAATGTGTTGCTAGATGGCCCTAGCAGCTTTTCTAACATTTTAACTGCAGGCAATTCAACTTCCACAGGTAACAAAGCTTCTTTGCCATACACTAAGTGAAAAGGTGTAAAACCTGTGCTTGTCTTCACCGATGTACGATAAGCCCATAAAGCACTGAACAGCTCCAGATCCCAATTCTTGCCCTGATGTTCTGTTACCTTTGCAAGAATGTGTACAAGTTCACCATTGAATCTTTCATTCAAACCGTTGCACTGCGGGTAATAAGGAGTAGTAAAATTATGCTTAATCCGCATTTTGGCACACAAGTATTCTAGCAAGTCAGCTCTAAAACCAGGCCCTTGATCAGAAAGAAGCTCCAAGGGCACCCCAAATTTACAGCAGATGTCTTCATAAACAAACTTTGTAACATCTCTTGCAGTAATTTGCTTCACTGCTCTAGCTTCTGCCCACCTGGAAAGATAATCCACAGCTGTCAAAATATAACTCTTCCCCCTGCTGGTAATGGGTAAGGGTCCTACTGCATCAATTCCCCACTTCTCAAAAATGTCAAAGGCCAAGATTGTCTTGCGCAACTCTGGTTTTAAAACTCGTTTCCCAAATGCCTGGCACCTTTTGCATGAGCTACACCAGTGATGCACATCTTTTTGTATACTTGGCCATATGTAACCCTCCTGTAAGATTTTGTGCAATGTGATTTTAAATGCAAAGTGGCCACCGCATGCTCCTTCATGATTCTCCTCAAGCACTCTGTACAGCTCTTCCTTCCATGGTACACGCCTTAACACCAAGTCAACCCCTTGCATGTATAAGGTGTCACCAATGAGCTTGTATTTGCAAGCTCTGCGTACAAACCCATATTTCTTTGCCTTCTCAATGTCCTTGGGAATGACTCCTGTCAACAAAAACTCTTCTTCCAGTGTCAGACTTTCACGACCCCGATAAAGTGGCAGATCTGCTTTTAACACATATAGCTCGCCAATCATTCCCTGTACTGCTTCATGTGCTTCTGTATTAAGAGAACGCTCCACATGCCGAATGCCCCATGCTTCAAACTCCTTCAACAAGCTCTTGATTTTAAAACACTTGTTTCTCAATGCAGGGTTTTTGCTCTTCCATACTCCTAGTATTTGCTTTACCACCAGTAGAGAATCACCTCTTATGCATAGTCTCTTTACACCATGCTTAATGCAAATGTTTAGCCCTGCTTCCAATGTAGAATACTCTGCTTCATTGTTAGTATGAGCATCAACTTTGAATCCCTTTTTACAAATCAGCTTACCTTGCTGGTCATAAAGAGCTATACCACCAGAAGCTGCATCATGGCTCTTCCTGTATGAACCATCAAAGAACAAAACATGAGCATTGCTTACTTCTGCCACATTTTCTACCTTTCTAACACTTTCCTCTTTGACAAGCACAGGGTTTTCCTTATAAGTTAACAAGTCTGCCAAAGTAGCTCTGTTACTTTCTTCCACCAAGAAAGAGAACTCAAACTCCTGCAATTCAATCACCCACTTTTTCACTGCCTTAGACATGTTTACACCATTGATGAGCTGAGGCAAGAATGTGTAGCTAGTTAGGAATACAAATGGCTTTGTCAAAAGATATTGGCGAAACCGTCGGCAAGCAAACACCACACTTACCATCACCAACTCTATTTCTGACAGTCCCCTCTCTGCTACTGACTTTACCCTACTAGCACAATAGACGGGGTGCATATATTGGCTCCCCTTCCCTTTTTGCAGCAACATAGCACCAATAGCATCCTCTCCTACTGAAGGATTCACATAAAAAACCTGTTCCCAATTTGGAGCCTGCACCGCTGTCATCTCCCCTAAGACTTCTTTGACTCTCCGAAACTCCTCTTCACATTTGTCATCCCATTGCAAAGGATCGTGCTTTGCCACCTGTTGTAATGGATATAAAAGCTGTGAGGACAATGAAATGAATCTTGCCATGTATTTTACCTTCTGAATGAATGTTGCCAACTGTTTTGTAGACTCTGGAGAAGGAAGAAGCATGATTGCCTTGACCTTGTCTGGATCAGCCTCAATGCCATTTTCTGACACCATATGACCCAACAATTTAACCCTTGGTTTTGCAAAGAAACACTTCTTGGGATTGAGTTGGCCACCACAATCATTATATCGTTCCAGCACCATTTCCAGCTTTTCACAGTGATCCATTCGTGTGCTATAGACACAAAAATCATCAATGAAATCCTGTACACATTTTCCAATGAATGGCAGAAGCGCCCAATTTGCTCTCTTTTGATAGTGAGCTAGACCATTTGTTAGCCCAAATGGTAGCACTGTATAGCAAAAGCAGCCCCATGGTGTAATGAAAGTAGTCTTCTTCTGATCCTCTGGAGCAATCTTCAACTGGAAATAGCCTGAAAACCCATCACACACACTGTATCTTTCATGACCCGCCACTGAATCCAGGATTTGATCAATGAAAGGTAGTGGGTATAGATCCTTCTTTGTGTCTGCATTCAAAGGTTTGAAATCCACACAAACCCTCCATTTTCCGTCCTTTTTTGGAGTGACCACGACTGGGCTCACCCACTCTGTTGTCTCCACAGGGCATATAAAACCAGCCTTTAGTAGTTTGTCCACCTCTTCTCGCAAAGCCTTCATCTGTTCTGGACCCATTCTCCTTAATCTTTGACGTACTGGCTTGGCTCCTTCCTTTAGCTCTATGTGCAAATCTTCCCCTTTGAAGCCCCGAACTTCTTCATAAGATGTGATGAATAAGTCTGGATATGTTGACAACATCTTTAAATACTTCTCCTTCTCCACAACTGAGAGATCTGTGCTAATCATCCTGGCCATCAATTCGTGTTTCTCGTGCAGCTTCACCTGGGGTTGCATTAGCTCTTCAATCACCTCATATGGGCCTTTAGACTCATCTTCAATCCTCTTCATGGATGCGACTATGCTGGTCTGTTCAAAGATCCTGTCCACCATCAGAAATGCCACATTTACCTCTCCCTCACTACTAGTGGTGGTGCCACTGTCTTCATCTGACTCAGTGGAAGACTCCTCACTACTTGGACTCTCCCCTTCTTCATAATCTTCATCTAGTGGCTTCCTGCTACTCATGTCAAATAATCTTTTGCCCCCTGTCTCCCCATATAAGCTGATTGTACCGTGTCTCCAATCTTGAACGGCCCGCACTGCGCGTAGCCATGGTCTTCCAAGGATGATAGGATAAGCCCCTAATCCTGCTGGCATTACATGAAAAAATCTACTACCGTTTTGACTGCATAAGCTTCGATTTCCAAGCTCTTCACTACCCCTAGACACTTGATCTTTTGATGGTTTGCCAGTCGTATGCGGAATCCTGAAACTCCTTCTACTGTCAGGCCCATCTTTTCTACACATGTTTGAGTGATTACACAAATTTGTGCACCACCATCCACGTATCCCTGCCCAAGATTCTTCCTCTTGTGCCAAACATCCACTATGGGACAAATGTCTGAAGACTCATCAATGGCCAACACTCTTACTGACCCTCTGTTGGGTTCCTTCCCCAGCGGGCTGACTAGTTTCTTCCATTGGCGATTCAGCTTCGGTATCATTTCCACTAGTTGTCCAAAGGTCACGTCTGCCTTCCTACTGCTCAGGTCCTGTTTCAAGTCATAGCTATCCTGCCCTTCCCCTAGTGGAAAATCTGAGACGTGAAATTTTCGGCGAGCTCTCCTTTTCCTTTTAGCTTTCACATCTTCACCCTCATGACTCTTCCCTTTCTTCCTACTGGGACCTGCTTCATTTCTTCCTTCTTTATCCTCTGTAGTTCTCTTCCCAATAGGCATTACCAATGTATCTTCCAACATTGCTGCCTTCTCCAAGGTGACCACACTTAACACTTTTGTCTTTCCCTTGTCCTCCTTAGTCAGTCCACTAGGTCCTGCCTCACCCTTAATCTCAATGCCATAATCATTTGACCGGTTCGGCAACTGTGCAGGCAATGGATACATATCTCCACCCATTCTTGGTGGTTTATCACATTGTGGGCTGATGTGACCAAGCTCTCCACAGTTATAGCATGTGGGCAACTGCCTCCAACCCCTGCCGTTATTCTGTCCACCAAAACCATTCTTTGGTTGTCCTTCACCTCCTAGCTGATTTGCAAGTCTCACACGACCTCGATTATTTCCCACATTGCTTAACATATTTAGGCTAAGATTCTTCATCAAACCAACCACTTGCCTCAAGTCCTGCCTCAGTTCATCATCTTGTGCTGCAGTAGTGACCATTGCTTGCACAACTTGAGTAGTTACTGAAACCGCATCTGCCGGATGAACCTCCTCTGGAACCCGACTTTGCATGGAATCCATTTGCTTCATCTCTGACACCATAGGTAGTGAGCTTACTCCCAATTGAGTTAGTCTATTCAACTTCCACTCTTTGTTCCTTGCCACCTCCAATGCATCCTCGTATGTTCTTGGCTTCTTCAATTCTACCCTCCAACGCAGGTTTTCCTTGAGGCCAACCAAGAACCGATCCTTCTTCATCATATCTGGTGGGGGCACTTGTGGCTGCAAGGCTTGACACAAGCTCTCCCATAATATGGAAAACTTCTTGATGTAATCATCAATGGGCTCCGCTTTTCTTTGTCTCAATTCCTGTATTTCATGCCAAACTTTGTCTGGATCTTTCACCTTCACAAACTGTGCTGTTAAAGCTTGTCGGACATTATCCCATGTCAATGGCATAGGTGGATCAGCCCTCTGCAACTCCTCCTCATAACCCTTACACCAGCTCCGTGCATCACCCTTCAAACAGATTTGCAAAAGGCGTAACATTTGAGCGGGTATCTGGATATGGTTGCTTATGCATGCAACTTCCATGTTTTCTAAGAACTCTTCCACATTCTCGTCACTTTTTCCATGAAACTCTGGATACGGGAAAGCCATTGCTACCCAAAAAAAACCCTTTTGACACAGATGCAAAAACAAAACCCTCTACTAAATCAATTCTCAGAAAAAACTTCAAAACACTTCCGATTTAGAAGAGGATGAACACATCCACATCAAACGAATTTGCATAGTTAATCATTGGAATTACCACCGGCAAAGGAGACTCCAATATTTCCCTCAGTCTTTTTGGCCCAAACATATATGCCATACGCTGTTGAAAGAAAATTTTTCTGTCCACATGAACATTTATCTGAATTCTTTGGGTAAAATGGAAAGGAGTAAATTGAAGTCCGTTGTGATTATCCATTGAGAGTGGCCATCCAACTCCCAAGAGGCACGACTGGCTAATTTCCCGATTCTACCAGAATTTTTAGGCAACACATCAACTGTGAAACGGCACCAATCCCAAGAATTTCAGCATGTAAACCATATTTCAATTGGCTGTCAAACCAAGCTAATATAGCACAGATTTAGAAGGCATCTGTCACACCACTGTCCTGGTACAGCAGTCATTCACTGAGATTAATCACATGCACATGTTTTCAGTCTTGTAAACTGAAGGTTCTTGGAATGCTCCTCAGTGGGGGCACCAAAAACTGTGAAGGGAGGCGGAGAGACACGGAACACCTCTATAGCAATGCCTTTCCACAGTTCGGAGTACACACCAACATCAAGAAAAAGGGGCACAAGTCAACTACTCAGTGAGCTGACACAACATTTAACATCTCAAGCATGAGACTTGTCTCTACCCTCATTCAATTTTCCAAGCAACTGGGGGAAGCCTACATACATTTGCTCAAGACATGCAAGGGGAGATGGGCACATCAACATCTGCCACCCTTTACTCAATTGATACATATGCATATAGGGGTGCACCCTTATTATGAAATAGGCTCACAGCCATAAGCAAAATGATCACCACAGAGAAATGGTGAGAGAACCACTTGACATAAACAAGGTTACATTCCATCAAGTATGAGCTTTCTGCAAAACTTCAGTTTCCCAAGAAAAGACAACATCAATAAGGAACTTCAATTCTCCCAACCTGGCAAGCAGTGTGTGACTAGGAGGCACAATCACTTTATGGTCTTCAGTCTGTCTGTTGAAGAAGCATACCACCATACATACATATTCTCTCAAGCAAAACCAGAGAGCTGTCTTTCTCATACACATGAGCTTCCCACAAAAATCAGAGAGCTGGTTATCATATACATGGGTTTTCCAAAGCCACAAACTGGTGATTCCTCCTAGGTATATGAGTTATTTCACAAAAAAGGGAACAAAAAAAACTGGCCAGCCGTCACTTACATTGCATGGGCTGTCATCATGACAGAGAGCCGCACTCTTTAGGCGTGGCACCTTCTCTTCACTCATACAAGTAGCGTTGCAGCTTCTCCTCCCCTCCCAAACTGGAGTGCCGTGGGCTGTTCTGAGGGTACTTTTCTTCAAAGAAAACGAGCTCATCTCCTGTCTCTCTCAAACACAGAGAGCAGCTTCTTACTCATAAGGAAAAAAAAACACACAGCTTTCACACCTTGAAGACGGCGCCTTCTCACACAAAGGCTGCGCTTCTCCCCTTACTCACATGGGCTGCAGCTCTCTGAGAACATTAGAACTACAGCTCCCCTTCACACACTGGAAACTACGAGCTCTCTCACACTCTCATAAACATGGATTGCGCAGCTCTCTGAGAGCCTCATCACTACGCAGCTCTCCTTTACACACGTGCTGCAAACTACAGAAGGTTACGTTTCCTCCTCTCTACAAGCATGGGATGCACACGGGTACTGCGCAGCTCTTTGAGAGAATCAGAACACATGCTCTCCCACACAACAGCTGTGCAGACTCTCTGAGCTTTAGAGTAATGAACTCTCCCCACACCCACTCTGCGCTACAGCTACACTTCCTCTTTCCTACACAATGGGTTGCGCACATGTACTGCGCAGCTCTCCTAGGATCTTAGAAAAGCTGAGCTCTCCCTTTCACTCTTTGAAAACTCTGAGAGCCCTTCTACACACCAATAGAGAGTGCAGCGCAGCTCTCTGAAAACCTTAGAGCTGAGCTCTCCCTCACACACTATAAAAACTACAGCTGCGCTCTTCCACGCACATGGGCTGCACTTAGAGCATTGGAGCTGCGAGTAACATCTCTATTCTCTTGAGCTTGCTCCCCTCCTCTTCTTATACACCAGCGTGCGCTGCCCGTTCAACCAAAGAGCATTATATTATTCATAATACTCCAACGTTTGTCAGAGAGCTCACCCCACCTCCACGCGGCGCCCTTTTGAATTTTGAGGCTAGTTGAGGAATTTTTGAAACAATCCAAGGCCACCTTCTATTTTTAGCAAGCCTTGTATTAAATTCCATGGTGACTCTTGCATTCAAGGAAGACTTTGCACCTTTTTAATAACATCTTGTGGACCACAAATACCTTGTTTCCCATGAAATGCCAAGGACCGGTACTGTAGCTGACCTCCTCTAATGGGTCCCTATCCAGTTTTTTTAAAAAAATAGTGCTTTGCATGCTCACATTATTTGTCAACATCCTTGTTCACATATGATAGTGCTAAAACCTGCCTTGTGAAACTGATTCTCATCTCATACCCCTTCCATTTCTTATTTATCAAGGTAAACCAATAACTAACTGTACACATTGCATATTTTTGTTAGATCCGTTCACATGTGGCCTTATACCCCCTTTGGCCCTTGGAGATGGACACCCTTTATTTGTAAATGCCATGCATGAGTGTGTACATATGCCAAGAAAATATTACCAAAAAATGCCTAACAACGTCCAAAAACTCCACAAGATAATGAACTTTGGTCCATAATCCCGAAAACAACAATGAATGACTGCAGCATATCCATATTGTTTTATACGCCATGTTGGTTCCTTGCCAGATGCCTAGTGCTTTGAATTCTGACACACGAATCCAAACACCCAGAAATTGAACTCCGACACACGGGTCCAAGTCATCAAAACGGGAGCACAGACTGCCCCTCTCTGCCACTCACATGCCTCTCTCTGGCTGAAGCACATGGTAGCATCCATCCACCAAGCTAGAATGCTGGAGCATGTGCCAGTGTAGTCCTCGCCACACCGGCAGACGCCGTAGCATCTCTGGTAGAATCACTGTCACTGTCATCCTCGTCAGCTTTGCCTTTGCCTTTGTCATTCGTCGAGCCTTGAGCTTTAGCTTTGGATTTGCAATCCCGAGCCAAATGCCCTCGCTTTCCGCACTTATAACAACGGCTCCTAGACTTCTTATTGGATTCCGATGCAGCATGTGCCGTTTCTACATCCTTCGGAACTCAAATCTTGCCTTGGGAAATGAGCACTACTTCCTCCTCAATAAGAAAAGAGCTGAGATCATCAAATTCCAGCTTTTCCTTCGTGACTTGTAAGCGTAATGCCCTCGAGACCATCTCGTACTCCTCAGGCAACTTCGTAAGAACCAAGGCAGCTAACTAGTTAACGCACTATTCATAGCCGATAACTGATCATGGATAACCTTTGCCTTCATTAGAAATGACTGCATAGAGGTCCCGGCTTCAAACTTGATGGAAAACAACTGGCCGAGAAGGGTTACTGCTCGCATTGTTGAGTCTCGATCAAACATTCCTGCAAGCTTTGACCACATTTCCTTGGCAGTCTTTAAAGTCTGAATGGCAGGGGAAATTTCCTTGGTGAGAGATTCTGCAATCGCCGACATCGCCTTCGCATTGTGAGCATCCCAATCCACAAGAGATTTGAGAAACTCCTCCTCCTGAAGACGTGTGAACCGATTGCTATCCCTTCGGGGACGTTCCTCCGAGCCATCAACAATGTCCCATAAGCCTTTTCTGCTAATCAATAGCCTCATGATCAAGTTCCAATGCGCATAATTGTCGCCATTTAGTTTGTCGTCCTTGCTCGAACACGGGAGTCCCATCTCGAAAACTCCGTCCATCTCTTCTCAGTCGACCCGGTCTGCCCGCTCCAAAGTTTGCCAAGCACAGAGAGCAGTAGCGTTTTTATGAAACGCTGCCCAAGCCACGTGTGTCGCTTCTTCTCCTCCGCGCTCTCTGCCGCCTTGTAGTGGCCACCTTCAACACCTTGCGCTGCCTGCACCTTGCTGTAGTGCTTGACTTCTGCCTTGTTACAGCCGCCAAGACACTCGCATTGCTGCTTGCTCTGTCTGCAAGGAAACGCAGCTGCCAATACTTGGCTGCCCTGCTTTGCCACCGCAACAAAAAACCGCGTGCTGCTTTTGGTGTGCAAGCTTGTGCCACCCAGAAACGCAGCCTGGTGCTCAC
Organism: Cibotium barometz; assembly: GCF_041138505.1. Lineage (NCBI taxonomy): Eukaryota > Viridiplantae > Streptophyta > Polypodiopsida > Cyatheales > Cibotiaceae > Cibotium > Cibotium barometz. The sequence continues at coordinate 28,513,227 of NC_141090.1, forward strand.
TTGCTGTCTGTAATAAAAATGGCTATCTGCTCACGGTTGCTCACAGCACCTTCTCTGCAGTACTGCCCACCTTCGTGCTTTGTGTCCGAGGGTTGAGAGCCTGCTGCTCTGATACCATGTCAAAGACGCACGCGCTGAAGCAATAAGAGAGAGCCGAGAGAGTAGACGTTGGCAGATGGAAAATGCAGGTAGGGAGCGAAAGAGAGAGAAAACGCAAGGAGATAGAGAGAGAGAGCTTTCGTATGACCAAAGCAGCAGTGAATTATATATTACGTGTCTTTACAATAAGGGGCAAGGGTGCTTAAATAGCCACCCAATGAATTTGCCCGACCCAGTTCACATGTCAAATGAGTAAAAAATAATACACAAATAACATAAGTAAAGCAGGATCACTTGGGCATTTCACTTGAGGTGCACAAAACTTTAACACACCTTTGGTCTTGCCCTTGTCCTGGGTAACAAATGCAGATTCCGGCTTCCCTTTGCCTGTCATCAAGCACTTATCATGTAAGTAGCTCAAGACCTCCTCAAAAGAGGGGAGAGGTTCACAAAATTATATGGTATCTTTGAAAGCATCAAAGGAAGAAGGAAGTTTTACCTAGTAACTTGTGGACGGGGTTATTGATAGCGCTCCCAAATTCTTCAAGTTGTCATTTAAGCCGAGAGAACTCCCCAATCTTCTCAGTGACATTGTCGGAATCAGTGATCGTCAACTTCTCAAGCTCTACTTCCAACTTGGCAATCTTTACGGAGGAAACATGACCATACCTCCTCTGAATCTCAAGCCATATCTGTTGTGCATTACTTTCAGAAGAGATGAACTGAGCGTTAATGTTGGGAGTCATGCAGTGTGTGATGATGAGGCGAACACGAGCATCCAACTGTCCTCGGAATGCTGGATCCACTAAAGAAGGTGTAGAGACAAAAGTCCATACACCAGCACTCTCCAGAAGAAGTTTGGTATAATAGGACCATGTATGACTGGTGGATGTCAGCTTCATAGAATCACTGAGTTGGGGAGGAGCATAGGATGGTAGAGAAGAAGGTAGATACAGTGGAAGAGGAGAACGAAGAGAAGTGGTGGGGTGGGTAAATTGTAGTGGATACAAGAGAGAAGAAGTAGTGGGTAAGGGCGCAAGAATCTGGGTAGAGGGAATAGGTATCTGTGTAGAGGACACCTGTGAATTGTGAGTAGGGGAAGAGAAGAGAATCCCCGAGAGGGGAGAATGGTGATCTCCAGAAGCCGTCACTTCCAAGAGAAAAAACAGAGCTCTGTAGGAAGAAAAACACAGCACTTGAGGGAGTCCCGCAGCTCCACAATAAAACACAGGTTACTGATGAAGGAACGCAGCAAGTGAACAGCTCGTATATGCTGTAAACAGTCAACAGCAGCATGGGAAAAGAAACGCAGGTCCCTATAGATGTTTCCCGCTCTGATACCATGAAAGAATGGGTACTATGCTGTGATACCCACAAAGAAATGCTGCAAGAACTTTACAACACTGTGTATGGAGAGCAAGCATAAAGGAGAAAAGAAGATCACTGGTGAATATCACCTGAAAAATCACGTGGAGCAGCATGAGGGAGGTCCCGTAGATGCTGCCTATCACTGTAGAAGCTGAAAAGATAGATGAAAATGAGGCTAAGCCTAGCCACCTTTATATAGGTGGGAGAGGAGCTGGTCGGCCAGTAGCAAATCAGAGGACTAGCTGAAAATGCATAAAAATCTGAAATGCTGCCTAAAAATAGGCAAAAAAATAACAAAAAATATGTAGTGCCTAGATGCATATGCAGGGCTTCAAATGGAGCCATATACAAGCATGAATGTGCATGGGAAAGTCCATCTGGGGATGAAATAATTTCCAACACTTCTATTAATATGATGTTTGGATGCTGGTTGGCCAGCTTCAGTTGTTGTCAGCTAGCTGATTTGTCCTCTATCATGACGTGTGACATAAAATGCCAAACTCTTTACCATAATTACCGATAAATGCTGCCGACTCTCACACAATGCTGTCGATTGATATTCTAATGCTGCCGACTTGATATATGTGTGTTGAACTACTGCCGACTTCATACATGATGATGAAGATGCCCTAAATGCATCTAATATTGCTGCCTAATGAGGGATATGATTAGGGATTAGACATGGCATTGCCTTGTGCACGTGACATCCCCTCCTGTTGAGCTTGATGACGGGAATCCAACTTTTTTTGTCTTTGCTTTGGATGAGTGTCATCATCCCTTGATTGCTTTGGGATTCCAACTCTGTCATACTTCTTTCGTGGCAACTTAACTGAATCTCTTGTTTAGCCTCTAATTCCACTCCATGACTGTGCATCTGTTTCAATGTTGTCCTCTTGCATGCATACCCTTGTCCCTGAACGCACTTACTCCTTGAACGCACTTACTTATGAATGATGACTGAGGTTGAGCTTGTGTTGTTCTCTAGAAGTATAGTTGTTAGGTACGAATGTATGAAAAAATGGTACCGGTACTTTTTATTTCAGAAAAATAAGTTCGAGAGAGGTATGGTCCACTTTAAAAAACACTTGAAAAATAGATATTTGTACACATTTAGCGATGCAAAGTCAAGAGAAGGTGGCAAGGTAGAAATCCCCCATTGCCCAAATTGCCATAAAAAATAGTAAAACAAAACAGGCAGAAAGAAAACGGGCATAATAAAAGTCACCAAAAAAAACGGCCATTAAAAAAAAGAATAGTTTTGCATTAGTTTCACTTGCATAGTTTCGTACTGAACTGTATTTTACATACCTCATGAGCGGGGCAAATTTGGCAGACAACTATGCCGGGAAGCCACTGAGGTACTCCTTTGAGGACCTAACTTCCATGGGCTAAATGCTGAGCATTCACCTAATGCATGCGTGACCTTCCTGATGCTTCTTAACTGTTTGCGTTTACCTTGTTTGGACTTGCACACCCCTTATGACAGTGCTCTTGAGAATTGCGACAATGCCCTTGTGGTGCAAGAATGACATTTGGTGAGCTAGGGATTCCAGAATAGTCCCACTGAGAGTACTCTTTATGTGCAGATAGACGGTTCAGTCATTGTCTTAGCCATCCCATATGTGGATGATGTGATCTTGACAGGGAACAATGAGCTGAAAATTTCAGCTTTCAAAGCTGAATTGAAGAAGGCATTTGAGATGTCAGATCTTGGTCGGTTACATTTCTATTTGGGCATCCATTTTATGCAGCAAGATGGTGGCATTGTTATGTCTCAATCAAAGTACGTTCGGAGGCTTTTGAAAAGGTTATGCATGGAGGATTGCAAGCCTATTGCCATACCAGTCGAGACAAGTATAAAGCAGGTGAGCCTCTTGATGCTACCATGTATAGCTAGGCTGTGGGATACCTTATATATTTGTGTTCGATACGGCCAGATATAGCTCATGGTGTTTCCTTGTTGAGAAAATTTTTGCATAGCCCAAGGGCTAAGCATTGGCAAGCTGTCAACAAGTGCATTTTCAGATAACTCTAGGGTACTTATGGATTGTTCTATGCTAGGGGGGGTGATTTTCAGGTTTGCGCGTACAAGAATTTAGATTGGGATGGTGACTTTGATACACGACAGTTGGCCAGTGGTTTTGGCTTTTTGTTTGGGAATTCTTCCATCTTATGGCTTAGCAAAAAGCAACCCATAGTGGTGACATCTTCATGCGAAGCTAAGTATAGAGCAGTCTTCACCGCCACAGTTGAGTGCATATGGTTGAGGAGGTTACTTGATGACCTTTATGCATTATTGGAAATTATTTCATCCCCAGATGGACTTTCCCATGCACATTCATGCTTGTATCTGGCTCCATATGAAGCCCTGCATATGCATCTACGCACTACATATTTTTTTGCCTATATATTTTTTTGCCTTTTTTTAGGCATCATTTCAGCATTTTTATGCATTGTTGGCGAGTCCTCTGATTTTCTATTGGCCGACCAGCTCCTCTCCCACCTATATAAAGGTGGCTAGGCTTAGCCTCATTCTTAGATCTTGTTTCAGCTTCTGTAGTGATAGGCAACACCTACGGGACCTCCCTCATGCTACTACATGTCATGTACAACCTTTTCTGGTGATATTCAGCAGCAATGATACCCACAAAGAATTGCTGCAAAAATTGAAACACTATGTATGGACAGCAAGCATAAAAAGAGAAAAGAAGATCTGGTAAATGACACATTTGGAGTTATCCTTGAAATATAGTGGTCGAGGGCTGAGTCTCTACCAACAAAAGTTTGTTTACCTCCACCTCGACCGAGGAATCCATCATCTGCTATCTCAACCTGTAAATAATGAAAAAAATTACTTTACAAAAATAAAATCTTAAAAAAATGTTATGAATATATTCTTATAAATACCTTTTTGTTTTCATCGTCAACAAGTCACCAACGATGGATGGCTCAGATACTTCACCAATGACAGAGGAGAGTACGAAGTCTCATGCCAAGATTTCTTTTCTTGCCGCCTATGATCCTCGTGTTCTTTCATCTTCACAGGAGCAGGATGAGTCCATCCTGGTGGTCACACATGAGACTTCTGATTTAGAAGTCAATGCCCTATCCGCAAAAGAGGATTATTTACAGGAGTTTCTGATAGAGACCTTATTAGTTCCTCTCATTCCTTTGGATGAGTATCTTCCTTCCCTTGTGTTGTTACATGCTGATGCTATTATTGCATATTTTCTCTCCTCTCTTTCAAAGGAGAATAGTGGTTCTTCTATAGAGCAGGTGGATGAGATATCCTCACATATTCAGGAGGCATCTTCCACTAGCTTGGAGCTTGTTCCTACTTCGACCTTGGCAAATTCAGCTATCACTGATGATCCTTTTGTTCCGGTGGTTGTTTCATTTCCTTCTTCTTCAAAGGAGGATTCTACTTCGGTCCCGATACTTGTTGTTGTTTTGCAGATGAAGAGGAGGTACCACATTTTTCGGAGTCATCTATGGTTCCATCTCTTGAGGGCATCTCTCTCCAGATTGATCCTGGTGTTTCGTCTTTGATATCTTCTCGATCTTCTTGTAGCTTCTTCTAGAGACCTTCTCGGTATTCAGATGTACCATATCTTTGTGAGATTTGTGCCTTTTATGAGGAGGGTGTTCCTTTAGACTCTTTGGAGGTTTTTTTTGCAGTGTGTCGGAGTTAGTCCACCCATTTGGCGCTGAAGAGGAGGTGTTGGAAATTATTTCATCCTCAGATGGACTTTCCCATGCACATTCATGCTTGTATTTGGCTCCATTTGAAGCCCCGCATATGTATCTAGGCACTACATATTTTTTTCCTATTTTTAGGCATCATTTCAGCATTTTTATGCATTGTTGGCCAGTACTTTGATTTTCTACTGGCCGACCAGCTCCTCTCCCACCTATATAAAGGTGGCTAGGTTTAGCCTCATTCTTAGATCTTGTTTCAGCTTTTATAGTGATAGGCAGCACCTACGGGACCTCCCTCGTGCCGCTCCACGTCATGTACAACTTTTTCTGGTGATATTTAGCAGTGATCTTCTTTTCTCTTTTTATGCTTGCTGTCCATACACAGTGTTTCAGTTTTTGCAACAGTTCTTTGTGGGTATCATTACATAATACCCATTCTTTCATGCATGCCATCAATAGGGTGCTACTCCCCTACTTACAAACAATTAGAGTGTTATGGCTATTGCGCAGAATCCAATTTTCCATGCACGGACTAAGCACATAGAGGTACATTATCATTATGTGTAGGGGAGACTACATGCAGGTGATATTAGCCTCATCTATTGTCCATCACAGGACAACCTGCTGGATCTCTTCACTAAGATGCTTCCTGATGAGAAGTTTGAAGCTTTTTGCAATGCTTTCGGCTTGATTTCTTTTGGGAATTGATCTAGTTTGTACATATAGATTTCCATTACAAGGGGGGTTTGTAGGAGAATGCACATTTGTAGTGGTATTGTATGTAGGAGTTAGGAGGTATTAGTATTGGGCACACTAGGCCTTATAGCATCTTAGTTTGAGTGGTTTTTAAACCTTACGAGTCACTTACACCTTTATAGGACACATGGCACCTTATGGTTGGACCCCTTTGGGCCTTTGATTTAGGGCTTTTACTTTAGTTAATAAGATTTTCTCTCACACATATTGAAATGTAAGTTTCCATCGTGTAACTCGCAGCGGCGGTGCCCGGGGGACTAGGGCCTTTGACACACTTGTTGATACCATCAATGCATATTAAAACATTTAAACATGGCCACAGCCTTAACACATATACATCATCACTTTGCATAAAATATAAAGCTGGACAAAACATCCACAAATGCTGAAAATGGATCTTGCACATGTGACACCACATAGAGGCCGGAATGGGCCGACCCCCCCCTTGGAGTATTTTATTACCCAAGGAGAATAATATCATGTACAAGCTTTGAGGGCCTTACTCTCCCCACGGGAGATGCCGGATTATCCATATACAAATGCCATAACACAGCCCAACACGAGGCAACCAAGCCGGAACATAGGCTGTAGAAATGTCGAGCCAACAATATAATCCATATACCTCCGTGTGGGTACTGATTCTTCCCCAAAAACCACGGGTCTTCATGCAATAGAAAGGGTACAGCAAGTACAACTCTCCATTCAGCCGGTACAGCAGGTACAATGGCTGGTACAGCTGGTACAGTGGCTGGTACAGTAGGTACAGTAAGTATAAATGCTGGTACAGTAGGTACAGTGGCTGGTACAGCAAGTATAGTGGCTGGTACAGTCGGTACGGTGGCTGGTACAGCAGGTACAGCAAGTACAGTGGCTGGTACAGCCAGTACAGTGGTTGGTACAGCAAGTGCATTGGCTGGTACAGCCGATACGGTGGCTGGTACAGCAGGTACAGCAAGTACAAATGCTGGTACAACACATACAATGGCTAGAAATCATAATAAATGATTGAATACCCTTGCCTTTAGTATTTCTTCGCGATGGAAGCCTCCAAAACAGTCCCCAACAGCCGGTATTCTTCATGGGCAGCCTTCAAGAGAGAGAGAAAGAGAGTAGCCATCATTAGAGAAACCTTCAACGGTGGTAGAGGCTAGTGTGCAGCAAGAGAGCCTTCATTAATGAAGAGAGGGGGCTCCAATTTATAGATTTGAGCCTCCCATGAGCTAAAATGGCAAGAGAAGGCTACAATGACAAGTGGAGAGCCACACAATAGCTGAAGTGACAAGTGTGAGGCCACTTGTCTCATTTTGATCCATTTTCTAACAAGTGTCAGGCCACTTGTCTCACTTTGATCCACTTTCTTGCCACATGTCCCAATCTAAGAGATGGATCCTTCCATAAACTTTATCTCTAAAAATATCCCAACTGGTAGACATTCTGTCATAGGCACTTTGCCAACTCTTGGTATGTGCTCAATTCCAAATGTAATGACGCGAACAGAATTTCCATCGGAGTCGGGCCAAAAATAGCAACTCTCCTAAATTTTAGGAGCGTGGTCCTTTGTATTCTAGGATAATCCCCCATTCCCAAAGCTTGTACTTTCCAAATATTTAAACATCCTGGAGTCCACCAGACCCCTTTCAGACTGGGAAGTGTCCAGGCTGGTGACACATCGCCAACTCTAAGCTCTCTCTATGCTTGTCAAGTTCTCTGCTCTATTTGTGGGTGTATTGTGTCCGCTTGCAGCAAGCTCTTCCCGGAAACAAGATCCTTCTATTACTTAACAAAAGATGGTTTTAAAAGGCGAAGTAAAAAATCGCCTCCAAGTATGGAATGAGGATCAAAGAACGAAAAAGGGGAAGGATGCAATTCTGCTCCGGCTGGCCTCTCTATGAGGAGAAGGCTTTCTCATACAATGGGTGGGGGGGATAACCACATAGGTGGTCTGTAGTGCCAAGTTGGTTCACCACCACTATGTGTGATAAAAGGACCAGGTTGCCAAAGCCTCAGGAAGGCTTCTCGACGCTTCGTCATACGGTCAGAACCACCCTGAAGTTTCCCCCACTGGCCGTGGAGGTAAGAATGATGTCGAGCCAGATGCTCCTGATGGACTCCGCTGATAGTGTGGGGGTGCCTTCGTTCACTCCAGCGAGCTCCCTAGCTGTGCCATGCAGCATTGTTGCTACAAATCTCCCATCTTTGGCTCGAACTAGGAGTCTAGTGACCAGTTGATGGGACTGGAACTGGCATTGCCGAGATGCGAAGGTGAGAGACCTGGAGGGCTAGTCCCCCACCTTCCTCCTCTTAAGCTAGGACTATCTCGGCCTCAGTGGCTCAAGCAACTGTGTCCCATGTAAAAGTATGAGAAGAGGTCTTGTCCATAGTGAAGATGCGAAGAATCCGCTCCCAAACCTGCTGAGCCTCTGGGCAATCCCATAGACAATGTTGTTGAAACTTCTGGGGATGCCTGTGCCTCTTGGTCCTTCTTCATCGACAGTAACTCCCCTTCCTCTGCTTCCGGCCGTGGAACCCCGATGATGATGAAATCAGCAAGGTCATATGACTCCAGCACAGACTCCATCATGACCTTCCAGATGCCGTAATTGTCCTCGTCCATCTGCTGACGGTCCACTGGAACGTGGGGAGAGTCGGGATCTTCACGTGCTTCTCAGCCATCTCTAGTAAATCTGCCATCACGGGGATTAAACTGAAAAGGGTGGGTGGGTGCGAAAAAAAAATCTCTAAAACCTGCAAGTGGCTGTCTAGGAACTTTAGCCCGCCTTCCTCTTGCAACTTCTCTTCCCGAACAGTCCAAAACAGTCCACCAATCAGCAATCTAACTATCCCCCTCTTGCTCAGAAAACTCCCAAGATCTATCACGAGCCTAGGGCTCTGATACCATGTTAGAATATGCAGCGGAAATGATAACGAAACTTGGGTTGACAAGAGCAAGTAGAGTGCAGAAAATAGACAGCACAAGAGACAGAGAAATAGGCGTGTAAACTCTTCTCTATATACAAGATCTTGCAAATAACTGAATGAGAAAGTGGTGGGGAGCATGGGGCCTATTTATATGCCCCATGCATGCAGTCGGCCAGCGCTAGTGGCTCTCCACGACTGCATGAAGCAGTCGGCCAGCAGTAAATACCTCCACGACTGCATAAAGCAAGTCGGCCAGTAGAAAAAACTCCACGCTTGCTGATTAGGCAGTCGGCCAGCCACACGACTGCTGAATGGACAGTCGGCCAGCCACCAGAGGCTCCTGCCAACATCTGGCATCCATCCACACCACCGAAAAAATGGGAAAAAATAGGAAAAAAATACGGGGAGTGAGGAAAAATGATAAAACACCTATACAGGGCAGGCACACCCACAACAGAGGCCCTGGTGTATAAAAATAGACAGGAGATGACTTCTAACACCCCCTCTCAGCTCCTGGCTGTGAAATCAACCCAAGGGAGCTGGAGTGCCGCCTGAGCGTAGCCTGAGGTAGAGACTTCGTGAAGAGGTCCGCCGCGTTGTCCTCCGTCGAACAATAAAGTAGCAAGATGTCACCAGCCAAGATCTTCTCACGTACAAAGTGATACTGTATCTCTATGTGATTGGTCCGGGCATGGAAGACCGGGTTCCGAGCAATAGCTATACAACTCTGGTTATCGCGTTGGATGACTGTGGGCTCCTTTTGTGGAAACCCAATCTCGCCTAGCAGCCTCCGCAGCCACACAACCTCACAAGCAGCACCACAAGCAGCCCGGTACTCTGCCTCTGTCGAAGAGAGGGCAATAGTTGGCTGCCTCTTGTTGCTCCAAGACACTGCTCCTGAGCCGAAGGTAAAACTGTATCCTGAAGTAGATCTCCTCGTGTGTGGATCTCCTCCCCAATCTGAGTCACTCCAACCTTGGAGCCTGACTCCATCCCCTCCTGTGTGAGATCCCTGTTCCCCACCGATCAACGGATTCGGGGTACTAGCAGCGGAAGTAGTACATCATGCGTGGGTAGGGGTCTCACACTCGGGGCCTCGCCCACGGATATCCGGACAAGAGACTAATCCGTCGGTTTGTCCAAAACCGAAACTGGAAAAACTTCCTTTACTCGGAAAGCATGGGCGATTCCACCAGGATAACTCTTTACTCTAACGTAGTCAAGATCATTACGGATCAACTGATCTGACTGCACCTTTAACGGTACTTGGTCAAATCAAGGTAGAAACTTGCACTTGGATCATTGGGATCAACGCTTTTTTCCCCATCAAGAGGCACAGCCGTTGATTCCTATCCATAGAACAATTTCTATCCGGGATTTACTTTATCTATCGTAAAAACAAAGTTGAGTCTCGATTTATGGATCCATCAGTCCAGCCTAACCCCATCCGATCCCATGGGTTAGCCAACCGCCCAACCACTGTAGTGATGGGATCCAACTTGGAATTTGGTTAGGTTTTGTCCCGGGTACCAAGGAAAAGAGTTCCAAGGCCCCCTAGCCGGAATTTCATGCAAACATAAAACTAGCCACACCACTTACACACCCAATATGAAAATTGCCTTTTTCTTAGCATCAGCTAACTTTAAAACAATCCTTTAATGAAACCATAGTACCACTGATCACAATCTCCCAATTTATCCAATTGATTCATAATTTCCCATAATTCCTTCATCAGAGTATCTATGGCATCATTGGCAACTAGAACGCTCACCACCTGTCCACACAGAGGCCGTTTCCATAGTTCCTAGCCCATAATACTCGGCAATATAATCACTTATCAAGATGGACTCTCGTTGAAGATCAGCAAGATCAACCAACAGATCCATATAAAAGAGCCATGGACTCATCCGTTGAGGACCAGCAAGGTCAGTCAACCAGATCCATGCCCGGTTTCACAAAACAACTCTTACTCCTTGTTCCAATATCTTCCTCGACGCACGAGTGGGTATCCTGGGCGACCCAGAGCCCGAGCACCGTATGGTCAGCACCCTCTAGGATCCTTCGCAGGTGACCTAGCGCTTCACTCATAGGCCGCTTCCTTGGTCCCTCATCCATCGTACCGGAAGCTCACCATTTTAATCGAACCGAGGCTGGTCAAGACCTCGGCCGACCTTGCTACGCGAGACGTCCTCCATTGACTCTCCGTCAGCAGTTGCAACTTTATCAGTTAGGTCTCCACGACCTTAATCACAAGACGGTCAAAATGCTTTCCCAGCATTCTTGACATAAAACAGCCATTTACAAACAGCATTTACAAACAATTTACAAATACAATTTCTATATTAACTCTCATTTTTCCACATTATCCCTCATACAATCCACATTACTTATTCCACATTTCATTTATATGTGTACTCATCCAATCATATCATTTTCCATCTCTTCACTTCAGATTCCTTCACATCACATATCATATATTCACATCCATATCCACATCCATACATCCACATCCAAACCACATTCACATCCATACATCCACATCTACATGCTTAACTCCATTTTCACATCCTCATTTATACTTCCACATCCCATATCCACATTCATACATACACATCCATATCCACATCCATATCTGCATTCATACATACACATCCATATCCACATCCACATGCATACATTCATTATCACGTCCTCATTCATACATCCACATCCACATACATACATACATACATCCACATCCACATCCACATTCCCATTCACATCTATACATCCATATCTACATGCACATTTCATCCATATATCCACATCTATATCCTCATTCACATCCATACATCCACATTCATGCATCCACATCTACATGCTTATCTCCATTTTCACATCCTCATTTATACATCCACATCGCATATCCACATTCATACATACGCATCCATATCCACATCCACATGCATACATATATCCACATCCACATTCCCATTCACATATATACATCGATATCTACATGCACATTCACATCCATACATCCACATCTATATCCTCATTCACATCCATACATCCACATTCATGCATCCATACATCCACATTCATACATCCACATCCACATCCACATTCACATCCATACATCCACATTCATACATCCACATCCACATCCATACATCCACATTCATACATCCACATCCACATCCACATGCATCTTATCATATCTTATCACTTCCCATATCTTTTATGCATACCTCTATGCATGAAATTCAATTATGCTAAAAGTAACACTTTTATAATAAAATATTCAACTTTTATGCATACCTCTATGCATGAAATCCAATATGATAAAAGTAACACTTTTGATATAAAAAAATTATCCTTTATGCATACTTCTATGCATGAAAATTAAAAATGATAAAAGTAACACTTTTGATATAAAAAATTTTCCTTTATGCATCCTTCTATGCATGAAAATTAAAAATGATAAAAATAACACTTTTAATATAAAAAAATATCCTTTATGCATACTTCTATGCATGAAAATAAAAAAATGATAAAAGTAACACTTTTGATATAAAATTTTTTTCCTTTATGCATACTTCTATGCATGAAAATTAAAAATGATAAAAGTAACACTTTTGATATAAAAATTTTTCCTTTATGCATACTTCTATGCATGAAAATTAAAAATGATAAAAGTAACACTTTTGATATAAAAAAATTATCCTTTATGCATGATATTAAAATTCAATTTCTCCATGATTATAATGAAATTCTTTCAATTAATCTAGGATGATAATTCCTAGAATATGGTAGGAAGTCCTCTTTTTATGCTTTGAATGAAATTATTTTATGCATAATTTTTATAAAAATTTTGCCATAGCTCCGCTGCTATGACTGATAAATCTCAATTTTTTTCTAAGGGATAAAGCTTATCATTAAGGAAATAATTAAAATGATCTCTAATTGGATCATTAATCTATAGTGGATTGAATCATCAATATGCATAAACTAAAAGCATAGAAAAAAGCCATTAAATTGGCCTCAAGCATAGCTTAATCTTGGGTTAAGGAAAAGCTTTATGAAAAGCTTCATGTGGATTGAGAATGGGTCATGAGTATGACCATTTCTTGAGTGAGAGAGAGAAATTACATAAAAACCATTAGAATTTAAACATAAATAAAAATTAACTTCAATAGCATTTATTAAATTATGTAACTCTTCACTACTATTCACCAATTTACTTTAATAGCATTTAAAAAATCATACCAATTAAGCTTCTCAAGCTTGAGAGGGGTTGAGAAGAGAGAAACATTGAGAAATTATAGAAAGATCAATATTCACTAATTACCTTACAAATTGCTTGATTCTTTGTTCACGGTAGAGGCCCCCAACCAATCAATTGGTTAAGTATGTTGATGGAGCCACTAATGGGGATTGAAGAAAGAGGGAAGATCCAAAAACTAGTGAATTATTAAATGAATTCACAGTTCTTGGCTTAGGTGGAGTAGAGTAACGATGCATAAACACTATCTATTTTTCAACAAGGGGGAGGCTTCTATTTATAGGAAAAATTGAGCTCCTAACCAAACAAACTGATTCTAGAATTTTCTAAATCAGTTTGGTCAATATTTGACCATTTTTAGGTCAGTTAAGCTAACTTTTTGGAACTAGACTTGAATGAGAAGAGAGGAGAGATGAAATATCTCAATTTTTATGAGTTTAAAACTCATTCAAGCATGTGAAATATGCACCTCCTTTAAAGAACTCCCCTTCCTTACATATGTGTCATAATGGAATCATTTTAATATTGCTCATAGTTTTTTTTTACTAATAAACCTTGTACATTTTCAACTCTTCATCTTATGTGAAATATGCACCTCCTTTAAAGAATTCCCCTTCCTTACATATGTGTCATAATGGAATCATTTTAATATTGCTCATAGTTTTTTACTAATAAATCTTGTACATTTTCAACTCTTCATCTTATGTGAAATATGCACCTCCTTTAAAGAATTCCCCTTCCTTACATATGTGTCATAATGGCATCATTTTAATATTGCTCATAGTTTTTTACTAATAAACCTTGTACATTTTCAACTCTTCATCTTATGTGAGCATTTACTCATTTTTGGATACCCAAAATATCTCATATTTTTAATATTGCTCATAGTTTTTTACTAATAAACCTTGTACATTTTCAACTCTTCACCTTATGTGAGCATTTACTCATTTTTGGGTATCTTCTTTTTTACAAATTTGGATTTATCTCTTCCCTACACATGGATTGATGCTATTGGCCCATAGGAACCTTAATTGGACCATAGTCTAAAGATTTCTGAAAATCTAGACCCTTAGACTAAGGTTCTTTATACCTATTTCCAATTAATTCCAATTGCACATTGGAAAATTCTTTTTGAATTTCTATTTCAGGGGAACTCATCTGAATTATAAGAGATATTTTTCTATCCAAAAATATTCAAAATCTGAATATTCTCTCTCTAGAATATTTTTCTCTCTCTAGGCTAAAACAGATAGAAACAAGGTCTTTATATTTCTGAAGAGGGTTGATTACAGGGGAAGATACTAGACATCAAAAAGGGGTTGGGGGAGGAATCTTACATTCTACCCCACTTAAAAAACGCGAGATGTCCTCATCTCGCAACTTGTGATAATTTTGCAAGATTCACGAATATGAGACTTAGAGAAAAATTTTAATCAAGATTAACCACCAAGAAACGTCTTAAAGAGAGCAAGATTCAAAATAAGAACAAGATTTAAACTTTATTCATTCTCGGAACTTATACAGTAAAGATAGAAGAACTCTTTACACTTCCATAAGCCCGTCCATCATATGATCACAAAAGCAGTCCTCACAAGCTGCACAAGTATAAGGTAACTCATCTATGGGAATGATTCTGTGGGTTATTGCTGCGCCTATCTCAGTGGTATGAGGTGTTCTAACAAAAGGACCTCTGAGAGGCAAGCCAAAAACGGGGTAAAGGCATATCTTCTCATGAGGAAGAAAACACGCCAGTAAGAAGACCCGCTCAGAAAACCCAGGATGCCTTGATCTCATGACGCAGTAGTATCGGGGACCCAAACCCAAAGCTTCAATAACCATGGCCAAGCGGACATTGTTACGAAAGTGTTGCTGACCCCAGGGTGTTACCCTAGTTATGTCTTGATAGGTCCGCCATTTGGTTTGCGCTACAGAAGTTCCCAAGTGAGGGAAAAGTGAGCGCTCATACTGCTCTATAAAATCCTTCTTCACAGATTCACTTGCGTCTTGAAGGTGAGGAATCATTATGGATAAAACTAGTTCTTGTTGCCAAGCCATGAAGGAGATTAAGAAAGAAAGGAGATCGATGGAAGTAAGATTACTGTGAGCGACAAGTAAAAGTTACGACTTATATAAAGGAAGGAGCTAGCGTAACTTAGAAGCCAACGGTAACTTGCCACTGAAGTTTTACCGTCTTTCCATGATTTGGGTTTGACACATTTTTCTATAGAAGGCATTAAGAATTTTGAGATGAAGAGATAAAAGAAGCTTGTAGGCTAAGTCACCTACTTTCATTGACAGATATAAGGCTCACAATATCTGGGGGATAACTTCATATACTCCCCAAGATATAAAGAACTTCTTTTGGGCCGTACTCGAATGAAGACCAAAACCTTGATATCCAAAACATCGATTCTCACTTCTGAACTCATTGTTCTGAATCCTTAAAATAGGTGGGACTCTTGAGAAGAATTCTAGAAAAATGGTCTTCCTTTGTTAAACAGAACTTTCTTTTATTTTAGAGAGGGAATAATTATAAGCTCAGAAAGGGAGATTCTTACTCCTGTATACCTCGAAGGTTGGGGAGGAATCTTACATTCTTCCCCACTTAAAAAAGTGCGAGATGTCCTCATCTCGCAAGGTAGAGGATAACTCTTTTTCTTAAGATCCAATTTTATTCTGGGGTTCCTTATATTCTGGTCAACCAACAGAATACTGGGATAAATATCCCTTAGAACTCATCAACAATTCATTCAGATCATATTATTCATATCTTTAACATGATAATGGTCCATTAGACCGAAAAATTTCCTTCTGAACATTCCTCCACGGGAATTTTAGTCAAGTAAGTTCTCAGTTTGTCATCCCTTAACTTGATCTATCGGTCAAGTATTAATAGTAGCAATCTGACAGCACAATCCACTAATCTCATAGTGATTTGCTGAAATCATTATCATCATTCCAGTTATGAATATCATCACAGGGACTCGTCCCATTCATCCTCATTGAGGTTTCGCTCAGCTTATTACATTTCAACCAAATTTCAGGGATCATCATTTTTCAGTCAGAATCCAAATCAATTCATCAATTCTCAAACAGAATTAAAAATCATATCAACCACATTCGAAATCATCCTCTGGATAGCATTAACGCTTATAATTTCAAGTCTTAGATTTACTCGTATATACTGTCAGTAAAGAGCTGCAGTATACTCTCGGTATATACGGGTAGTCACGGCCCTTGGAATTATAAGGTAAATACCATGATGTCTAGGCCTCAAACAAGTCAGGGATTCTATATAATTACGGTACCTCCATCTGAAGACCCAATAACCAATTACGAATTTCAGTTTGAATATCAAATTGTATGAATTATATCACACAATTACAACCTTTTTATGCTTCTTGATAAATTTTTGACATATTTGGCTTCTCAGTTGATCTTTATTAACCAATTGGCTCTGATACCAACTGTGAGATCCCTGTTCCCCACCGATCAACGGATTCGGGGTACTAGCAGCGGAAGTAGTACATCATGCGTGGGTAGGGGTCTCACACTCGGGGCCTCGCCCACGGATATCCGGACAAGAGACTAATCCGTCGGTTTGTCCAAAACCGAAACTGGAAA
The DNA here is from genome assembly GCF_041138505.1 of Cibotium barometz. Taxonomy (NCBI): domain Eukaryota; kingdom Viridiplantae; phylum Streptophyta; class Polypodiopsida; order Cyatheales; family Cibotiaceae; genus Cibotium; species Cibotium barometz. Next base: position 28,529,956 of record NC_141090.1, read on the forward strand.
AACTTCCTTTACTCGGAAAGCATGGGCGATTCCACCAGGATAACTCTTTACTCTAACGTAGTCAAGATCATTACGGATCAACTGATCTGACTGCACCTTTAACGGTACTTGGTCAAATCAAGGTAGAAACTTGCACTTGGATCATTGGGATCAACGCTTTTTTCCCCATCAAGAGGCACAGCCGTTGATTCCTATCCATAGAACAATTTCTATCCGGGATTTACTTTATCTATCGTAAAAACAAAGTTGAGTCTCGATTTATGGATCCATCAGTCCAGCCTAACCCCATCCGATCCCATGGGTTAGCCAACCGCCCAACCACTGTAGTGATGGGATCCAACTTGGAATTTGGTTAGGTTTTGTCCCGGGTACCAAGGAAAAGAGTTCCAAGGCCCCCTAGCCGGAATTTCATGCAAACATAAAACTAGCCACACCACTTACACACCCAATATGAAAATTGCCTTTTTCTTAGCATCAGCTAACTTTAAAACAATCCTTTAATGAAACCATAGTACCACTGATCACAATCTCCCAATTTATCCAGTTGATTCATAATTTCCCATAATTCCTTCATCAGAGTATCTATGGCATCATTGGCAACTAGAACGCTCACCACCTGTCCACACAGAGGCCGTTTCCATAGTTCCTAGCCCATAATACTCGGCAATATAATCACTTATCAAGATGGACTCTCGTTGAAGATCAGCAAGATCAACCAACAGATCCATATAAAAGAGCCATGGACTCATCCGTTGAGGACCAGCAAGGTCAGTCAACCAGATCCATGCCCGGTTTCACAAAACAACTCTTACTCCTTGTTCCAATATCTTCCTCGACGCACGAGTGGGTATCCTGGGCGACCCAGAGCCCGAGCACCGTATGGTCAGCACCCTCTAGGATCCTTCGCAGGTGACCTAGCGCTTCACTCATAGGCCGCTTCCTTGGTCCCTCATCCATCGTACCGGAAGCTCACCATTTTAATCGAACCGAGGCTGGTCAAGACCTCGGCCGACCTTGCTACGCGAGACGTCCTCCATTGACTCTCCGTCAGCAGTTGCAACTTTATCAGTTAGGTCTCCACGACCTTAATCACAAGACGGTCAAAATGCTTTCCCAGCATTCTTGACATAAAACAGCCATTTACAAACAGCATTTACAAACAATTTACAAATACAATTTCTATATTAACTCTCATTTTTCCACATTATCCCTCATACAATCCACATTACTTATTCCACATTTCATTTATATGTGTACTCATCCAATCATATCATTTTCCATCTCTTCACTTCAGATTCCTTCACATCACATATCATATATTCACATCCATATCCACATCCATACATCCACATCCAAACCACATTCACATCCATACATCCACATCTACATGCTTAACTCCATTTTCACATCCTCATTTATACTTCCACATCCCATATCCACATTCATACATACACATCCATATCCACATCCATATCTGCATTCATACATACACATCCATATCCACATCCACATGCATACATTCATTATCACGTCCTCATTCATACATCCACATCCACATACATACATACATACATCCACATCCACATCCACATTCCCATTCACATCTATACATCCATATCTACATGCACATTTCATCCATATATCCACATCTATATCCTCATTCACATCCATACATCCACATTCATGCATCCACATCTACATGCTTATCTCCATTTTCACATCCTCATTTATACATCCACATCGCATATCCACATTCATACATACGCATCCATATCCACATCCACATGCATACATATATCCACATCCACATTCCCATTCACATATATACATCGATATCTACATGCACATTCACATCCATACATCCACATCTATATCCTCATTCACATCCATACATCCACATTCATGCATCCATACATCCACATTCATACATCCACATCCACATCCACATTCACATCCATACATCCACATTCATACATCCACATCCACATCCATACATCCACATTCATACATCCACATCCACATCCACATGCATCTTATCATATCTTATCACTTCCCATATCTTTTATGCATACCTCTATGCATGAAATTCAATTATGCTAAAAGTAACACTTTTATAATAAAATATTCAACTTTTATGCATACCTCTATGCATGAAATCCAATATGATAAAAGTAACACTTTTGATATAAAAAAATTATCCTTTATGCATACTTCTATGCATGAAAATTAAAAATGATAAAAGTAACACTTTTGATATAAAAAATTTTCCTTTATGCATCCTTCTATGCATGAAAATTAAAAATGATAAAAATAACACTTTTAATATAAAAAAATATCCTTTATGCATACTTCTATGCATGAAAATAAAAAAATGATAAAAGTAACACTTTTGATATAAAATTTTTTTCCTTTATGCATACTTCTATGCATGAAAATTAAAAATGATAAAAGTAACACTTTTGATATAAAAATTTTTCCTTTATGCATACTTCTATGCATGAAAATTAAAAATGATAAAAGTAACACTTTTGATATAAAAAAATTATCCTTTATGCATGATATTAAAATTCAATTTCTCCATGATTATAATGAAATTCTTTCAATTAATCTAGGATGATAATTCCTAGAATATGGTAGGAAGTCCTCTTTTTATGCTTTGAATGAAATTATTTTATGCATAATTTTTATAAAAATTTTGCCATAGCTCCGCTGCTATGACTGATAAATCTCAATTTTTTTCTAAGGGATAAAGCTTATCATTAAGGAAATAATTAAAATGATCTCTAATTGGATCATTAATCTATAGTGGATTGAATCATCAATATGCATAAACTAAAAGCATAGAAAAAAGCCATTAAATTGGCCTCAAGCATAGCTTAATCTTGGGTTAAGGAAAAGCTTTATGAAAAGCTTCATGTGGATTGAGAATGGGTCATGAGTATGACCATTTCTTGAGTGAGAGAGAGAAATTACATAAAAACCATTAGAATTTAAACATAAATAAAAATTAACTTCAATAGCATTTATTAAATTATGTAACTCTTCACTACTATTCACCAATTTACTTTAATAGCATTTAAAAAATCATACCAATTAAGCTTCTCAAGCTTGAGAGGGGTTGAGAAGAGAGAAACATTGAGAAATTATAGAAAGATCAATATTCACTAATTACCTTACAAATTGCTTGATTCTTTGTTCACGGTAGAGGCCCCCAACCAATCAATTGGTTAAGTATGTTGATGGAGCCACTAATGGGGATTGAAGAAAGAGGGAAGATCCAAAAACTAGTGAATTATTAAATGAATTCACAGTTCTTGGCTTAGGTGGAGTAGAGTAACGATGCATAAACACTATCTATTTTTCAACAAGGGGGAGGCTTCTATTTATAGGAAAAATTGAGCTCCTAACCAAACAAACTGATTCTAGAATTTTCTAAATCAGTTTGGTCAATATTTGACCATTTTTAGGTCAGTTAAGCTAACTTTTTGGAACTAGACTTGAATGAGAAGAGAGGAGAGATGAAATATCTCAATTTTTATGAGTTTAAAACTCATTCAAGCATGTGAAATATGCACCTCCTTTAAAGAACTCCCCTTCCTTACATATGTGTCATAATGGAATCATTTTAATATTGCTCATAGTTTTTTTTTACTAATAAACCTTGTACATTTTCAACTCTTCATCTTATGTGAAATATGCACCTCCTTTAAAGAATTCCCCTTCCTTACATATGTGTCATAATGGAATCATTTTAATATTGCTCATAGTTTTTTACTAATAAATCTTGTACATTTTCAACTCTTCATCTTATGTGAAATATGCACCTCCTTTAAAGAATTCCCCTTCCTTACATATGTGTCATAATGGCATCATTTTAATATTGCTCATAGTTTTTTACTAATAAACCTTGTACATTTTCAACTCTTCATCTTATGTGAGCATTTACTCATTTTTGGATACCCAAAATATCTCATATTTTTAATATTGCTCATAGTTTTTTACTAATAAACCTTGTACATTTTCAACTCTTCACCTTATGTGAGCATTTACTCATTTTTGGGAATCTTCTTTTTTACAAATTTGGATTTATCTCTTCCCTACACATGGATTGATGCTATTGGCCCATAGGAACCTTAATTGGACCATAGTCTAAAGATTTCTGAAAATCTAGACCCTTAGACTAAGGTTCTTTATACCTATTTCCAATTAATTCCAATTGCACATTGGAAAATTCTTTTTGAATTTCTATTTCAGGGGAACTCATCTGAATTATAAGAGATATTTTTCTATCCAAAAATATTCAAAATCTGAATATTCTCTCTCTAGAATATTTTTCTCTCTCTAGGCTAAAACAGATAGAAACAAGGTCTTTATATTTCTGAAGAGGGTTGATTACAGGGGAAGATACTAGACATCAAAAAGGGGTTGGGGGAGGAATCTTACATCCTGTGTAAAAGAGTCCTAGATCCTTCGTACTCTGCAGATACCGCAAGATCCGCAATCCTGCGTCCCAATGAGACTTCAATGGCGTCTGCATGAAAGAGCTCAACAGCCCCACGGAGAAGCTCAAGTCCAATCTGGTGTTCAGCAACCAGATCAATGAACCAACCAACTTCCGGTACTGCGAGGCATCAACTGGCTCACAAGGATCAATAAATAACGGTTAACTTTGTGTTCGGGTCCATCGGCGAAGTAATAGGCTTGCAGTTCTCCATCCCAAAGGCCTCAAGCAACTCATGAACATACCGCTGTGCTGAGAGCTCAGAGACGAAAAACCCCCTCTGGGTCTGCCAGATCTCCAATCCCAAAAAGAAGTGGAGTAAGCCTAAGTCGGTCATCTCAAACTCCTTTGACAAGGCAGCCTTCGTCACTCCAATGTGCTCCACATGACTGCCAGTGAGAATGAGATCATCCACATAAAGGATGATAATCGTGACCATGCTGCGCTCCCGAAAGAGATACAGGTTTGAATCTGCAACCGATCTCTGAAATCCAGTCCGAATAAAGAAGGAATCAATCTTCTGATTCCAAGCCCTGGGTGCCTGCTTAAGACCGTACAAGGCCTTCGTAACCTATAAACCATCCCTTCAGATCCTGGAACAATAAAGCCTAGAGGCTGCTCAACATACACCTCCTCCTGCAAGTCGCCATTAAGGAACGCAGATTTTACATCCATTTGATACACGGGCCACCTCTGAGAAGAAGCAAGGTCAAGAACGGTCCGAATCGTGGACATCCGTGCTGTCGGTGCAAAGGTATCCTCATAGTCGATGCCTAGCTGTTGAGCATAACCTTTAGCCACAAGTCTAGCTTTGTGTTTGTCCACCGACCCATCAGACGCATATTTGGTCTTAAAGACCCATTTGACACCAATGACTGACCGCTTCGACGGCCTCGGTACCAACTCCCAAGTGTTGTTCTTCTCGATGGCATCAAGTTCCACCTGCATGGCTTTCCTCCAAGTATCCTGTAAAAGGGCTTCCTTGACGGAAGTGGGCTCTTTGTCCCCGCATAATATGAGACATCAAAGCATAGTTCACCTGAAGAAGCTCCGTTGTATTGCTTTTATCTCGGACTCTATGTGATCTTCGAGGGCCGTCCTCTGTGGTCCACTCAGAGGGTAGCTCCGTGACACCTGACTCCCGAAGGGTGTCCAACAACCACCTAGGTACTCGAACAGATCGTGGAGCCTCCTGTGGTTGCAGGGGCTATACTCTAGCTGCGGGCTCAACCTCCGGTACTGACTGAGGTTGGTCAACTGGAATAATGGTCTGGGAATCATCATCAGACTCCTTTGGATCTCCAAGAAGTGGCGGCTCCTCGACAGTGGATACTGGAACATGCTCGTCAAAGACCACATCCCTGCTGACAACAATCTCGTTCTTGTCTGGATCATACAACCTGTATCCCTTGGAAAGAGAATTATACCCCACAAATACAAGCTTGCGGGACTTGGAGTCAAGCTTCCCCCTTTGCTTCTTCGAAATATGTACATACGCGTCACTCCCAAAAACACGGAAGTGTGAGACATCAGGTTTCCTGCCAAAGTATGCCTCAAATGGAGTCATATGGGGTACTGAAGTCGTCGGAGATCGGTTGAGGGTATGGACAGCCGTTGCCACAGCCTCTCCCCAAAGTGGACGAGGAAGATCACGATGCTCCAGCATGGTCCTCGCCATCTCCACCACAGTCCTGTTCTTGCGTTCGACAACTCCATTCTCCGAAGGCGATCCTGTATTGGCCAGTTCCCTTTTGATGCCATGATCTGCACAAAATCTGAGAAATACAGTCGAGGAGAATTCACCTCCTTTATTAGCCTTGAGAGTCTTGACCTGAATTTCTGACTCTTTCTCCACCATCACGTGCCAATCCTTGAACCGTGCAAAAGCTTGGTCCTTCTGGGAAAGAAAGTAGACCCACGTGAATCTGGTACAATCATCAACAAGTAGCATAAAGTAGAGAGATCCTCCCAAAGATGGTGTCTGATGAGGTCCACACAGATCAGTGTGAATCAACTCCAATGGTTTCGAAGCCTGCCTGGAAGCCTGCTTCGAAAAGGATTCCCTGTGCTGCTTACCACGTTGTTAGGTTTTTTTTGGGTAACATTTTCTTGGCATATGTACACACTCATGCATGGCATTTACAAATAAAGGATGTCCATCTCCAGGGGCCAAAGGGGGTATAAGGCCACATGTGAACGGATCTAACAAAATATGCAATGTGTACAGTTAGTTATTGGTTTACCTGGATAAATAATAAATGGAAGAAGTGAGAGATAAGAATCAGTTTCACAAGACAGGTTTTAGCACTATCATGTGTGGACAAGGATGTTGACAAATAATGTGAGCATGCAAAGCTCCATTTCTTTTAAAAAATGGATAGGGACCCGATAGAGGAGGTCAGCTACAGTACCGGTCCTTGGCATTTCATGGGAAACAAGGTATTTGTGGTCCACAAGATGTTATTAAAAAGGTGCAAGGTCTTCCTTGAATGCAAGAGTCACCATGGAATTAAATACAAGGCTTGCTAAAAATAGAAGGTGGCCTTGGATGGTTTCAAGAATTCCTCAACTAGCCTCAAAATTCAAAAAGGCGCCGCGTGAAGGTGGGGTGAGCTCTCTGACATACGTTGGAGTATTATGAATAATATGATATTCTTGGGTTGAATGGGCAGCACACGTTGGTGTATAAAGAGGAGGGGAGCGCAGCTGAAAGGCATAGAGAGATGTTACCCGCAGCTTCAATGCTCTAAGCGCAGCCCAAGAGCGTGGAAGAGCGCTGCTATAGTTTTTTATAGTGTGTGAGGGAGAGCTCAGCTCCAAGGTTTTCAGAGAGCTGCGCTGCACTCTCTATTAGTGTGTATAAGGCTCTCAGTGTTTTCAAAGAGTGAAAGGGAGAGCTCAGCTTTTCTAAGACCCTATGGAGAGCTGCGCAGTACATGTGCGCAGCTCATTGAGTAGGAAAGAGGTAGTGTAGCTGTAGCGCCAGAGTGGGTGTGGGGGAGAATCCATTACTCTAAAGCTCAGAGAGGTTGCATAGCAAGTGTGTAAGGGAGAGCATGTGTTCTGGTTTCTCTCGAAGAGCTGCTCAGCACCCGTGTGCATCCCATGCTTGTAGAGAGGAGGAAACGTAACCTTCTGCAGCCCACGAGTGTAAATGAGAGCTGCGTGGTTATGAGGCTCTCAAGGAGCTGCAAAAAATCCAGGATTATAAAAGTGTGAGTGAGCTTGTAGTTTCTAGTGTGTGAAGGGGAGCTGTAATTCTAATGTTCTTTGATGGCAGCCCATTTGAGTAAGGGGAGAAGACGTAGCCTTGTGTGAGAAGGCACCGTCTTCAAGGTGTGAAAGCCAGGTGTTTTTTTTTTCCTTATGAGTAAGAAGCTGCTCTCTGTGTTTGAGAGAGAAAGGAGACGAGCTCGTTTTCTTTGAAGAGAAGTACCCTCAGAACAGCTTACGGCACTCCAGTTTGGGAGGGGAGGAGAAGCTGCAACGCTACTTGTATGAATGAAGAGAAGGTGCCACGCCTTGAGAGTGCGGCTCTCGGTCATGATGACAGCCCATGCAATGTAAGTGACGGCTGTCCAGCTTTTTTGTTCTCTTTTTTGTGAAATAACTCCTATATATATGAGGAATCACCAGTTTGTGGCATTGGAAAACCCATGTATATGATAACCAAATCTCTGATTTTGTGGAAAGCTCATGTGTATGAGGAAAACAGCCCTCTGGTTTTGCTTGAGAGAATATGTATGTATGGTGGTATGCTTCTTCAACGGACAGACTGAAGACCATAAAGTGATTATGCCTCCTAGTCACACACTGCTAGCCAGGTTGGGAGAATTGAAGTTCCTTACTGATGTTGACTTTTCTTGGGGAACTGAAGTCTTGCATAAAGCTCATATTTGATGGAAAGTAACCTTGTTTATGTTAAGTGGTTCTCTCACCATTTCTCTGTGGTGATCATTTTACTTACAGCCGTGAGCCTATTTCATAATAAGGGTGCACCCCTATATGCATATGTATCAATTGAGTAAAGGGTGGCAGATGTGGAATGCCCATCTCCCCTTGCATGTCTTGATCAAATGTATGTAGGCTTCCCCCGGTTGCTTGAAAAATTGAATGAGGGTAGAAACAAAGTCTCATGCTTGAGAGGTTAAATGTTGTGTCAGCTCATTGAGAAGTTGACTGGTGCCCCTTTTTCTTGATGTTGGTGTGTACTCCGAACTGTGGAAAGGCATTGCTATAGAGGTGTTCCGTGTCTCTCTGCCTCCCTTCACAGTTTTTGGTGCCCCCACTGAGGATCGAACTCTGGACCTTCAGTTTACAAGACCGACAACATGTGCATGTGATTAATCTCAGTGAATGATTGCTATGCCAGGACAGTTGTGTGACAGATGCCTTCTAAAATTGTGCTATATTACCTTGATTTGACAGTCAACTGAAGTATGGTTTGCAGGCTGAAATTCTTGGTATTGGTGCTGTTTCACATTTGATTTGTTGCCTAAAAGTTCTGGTAGAATTGGGTAATTAGCCAGTCGTGCCTCTTGGGAGTTGGATGGCCACTCTCAATGGATAATCACAATGGACCTCAATTTACTCCCTTCCATTTTACCCAAAGAATTCAGATAAATGTTCATGTGGATAGAAAAATTTTCTTTCAACAGCGTATGGCATATATGTTTGGGCCAGAAAGACTGAGGGAAATATTGGAGTCTCCTTTGCCGGTGATAATTCCAATGATTAACTATGCAAATTCGTTTGATGTGCATGTGTTCATCCTCTTCTAAACCTGAAGTGTTTTGAAGTTTTCTTCTGAGGATTGAGTTAGTAGAAGGTTTTGTTTTCGCATCTGTGTCAAAAGGGTTTTTTTGGGTAACAATGGCTTTCCCTTATCCAGAGTTTCATGGAAAAAGTGATGAGAATGTGGAAGAGTTCTTAGAAAACATGGAAGTTGCATGTATAAGCAACCATATCCAGATACCCGCTCAAATGTTACGCCTTTTTCAAATCTGTTTGAAGGGTGATGCACGGAGCTGGTGTAAGGGTTATGAGGAGGAGTTGCAGAGGGCTGATCCACCTATGCCATTGACATGGGATAATGTCCGACAAGCTTTAACAGCACAGTTTGTGAAGGTGAAAGATCCAGACAAAGTTTGGCATGAAATACAGGAATTGAGACAAAGAAAAGCGGAGCCCATTGATGATTACATCAAGAAGTTTTCCATATTATGGGAGAGCTTGTGTCAAGCCTTGTAGCCACAGGTGCCCCCACCAGATATGATGAAGAAGGATCGGTTCTTGGTTGGCCTCAAGGAAAACCTGCGTTGGAGGGTAGAATTGAAGAAGCCAAGAACATACGAGGATGCATTGGAGGTGGCAAGGAACAAAGAGTGGAAATTGAATAGACTAACTCAATTGGGAGTAAGCTCACTGCCTATGGTGTCAGAGATGAAGCAAATGGATTCCATGCAAAGTCGGGTTCCAGAGGAGGTGCATCCGGCAGATGCGGTTTCAGTAACTACTCAAGTTGTGCCAGCAATGGTCACTACTGCAGCACAAGATGATGAGCTGAGGCAGGACTTGAGGCAAGTGGTTGATTTGATGAAGAATCTTAGCCTAAATATGTTAAGCAATGTGGGAAATAATCGAGGTCGTATGAGACTTGCAAATCAGCCAGGAGGTGAAGGACAACCAAAGAATGGTTTTGGTGGACAGAATAATGGCAGGGGTTGGAGGCAGTTGCCCACATGCTATAACTGTGGAGAGCTTGGTCACATCAGCCCACAGTGTGATAAACCAACAAGAATGGGTGGAGATATGTATCCATTGCCTGCACAGTTGCCGAACCGGTCAAATGATTATGGCATAGAGATTAAGGGTGAGGCAGGACCTAGTGGACTGACCAAGGAGGACAAGGGAAAGACAAAAGTGTTAAGTGTGGTCACCTTGGAGAAGGCAGCAATGTTGGAAGATACATTAGTAATGCCTATTGGGAAGAGAACCACAGAGGATAAAGAAGGAAGAAATGGAGCAGGTCCTAGTAGGAAGAAAGGGAAGAGTCATGAGGGTGAAGATGTGAAAGCTAAAAGGAAAAGGAGAGCCCGTCGAAAATTTCACGTCTCAGATTTTCCACTAGGGGAAGGGCAGGATAGCTATGACTTGAAGCAGGACCTGAGCAATAGGAAGGCAGACGTGACCTTTGGACAACTAGTGGAAATGATACCGAAGCTGAAGCGCCAATGGAAGAAACTAGTCAGTCCGCTGGGGAAGGAACCCAACAGAGGGTCAGTGAGAGTGTTGGCCATTGATGAGTCTTCAGATATTTGTCCCATAGTAGATGTTTGGCACAAGAGGAAGAATCTTGGGCAGGGATACGTGGATGGTGGTGCACAAATTTGTGTAATCACTCAAACATGTGTAGAAAAGATGGGCCTGACAGTAGAAGGAGTCTCAGGATTCCGCATACGACTGGCAAACCATCAAAAGATCAAGTGTTTAGGGGTAGTGAAGAGCTTGGAAATCGAAGCCTATGCAGTTAAAATGGTAGTGGATTTTCATGTAATGCCAGCAGGATTAGGGCTTATCCTATCATCCTTGGAAGACCATGACTACGCGCAGTGCGGGCCGTTCAAGATTGGAGACACAGTACAATCAGCTTATATGGGGAGACAGGGGGCAAAAGATTATTTGACATGAGTAGCAGGAAGCCACTAGATGAAGATTATGAAGAGGGGGAGAATTCAAGTAGTGAAGAGTCTTCCACTGTGTCAGATGGGGACAGTGGCACCACCACTAGTAGTGAGGGAGAGGTAAATGTAGCATTTCTGATGGTGGACAGGATCCTTGAACAGACCAGCATAGTCGCATCCATGAAAGGGATTGAAGATGAGTCCAAGGGCCCATATGAGGTGATTGAAGAGCTAATGCAACCCTAGGTGAAGCCACACGAGAAACACGAATTGATGGCCAGGATGATTAGCACAGATCTTTCAGTCATGGAGAAGGAGAAGTATTTAAAGATGTTGTCAACATATCCAGATTTATTTATCACATCGTATGAAGAAGTTCGGGGCTTCAAGGGGGAAGATTTGCACATAGAGCTAAAGGAAGGAGCCAAGCCAGTACGTCAAAGATTAAGGAGAATGGGTCCAGAACAGATGAAGGCTTTGCGAGAAGAGGTGGACAAACTACTAAAGGCTGGTTTTATATGCCCTGTGGAGACAACAGAGTGGGTGAGCCCAGTTGTGGTCACTAGAAAAAAGGACGGAAAATGGAGGGTTTGTGTGGATTTCAAACCTTTGAATGCAGCTACAAAGAAGGATCCATACCCACTACCTTTCATTGATCAAATCCTGGATTCAGTGGCGGGTCATGAAAGGTACAGTGTGTGTGATGGGTTTTCAGGCTATTTCCAGTTGAAGATTGCTCCAGAGGATCAGAAGGATGGTGTGTATGATCCCGATCCACCACATGACTCCATTGTAGAGGCTTGAGTTCCTCTCCCCATCGTCGCGGGATCCACGGCCACTCGTGGTGTCCTTCTTGTCGCTTCGACCGCTTCGTAGATGCTAAGCTTGTCAAGAAGTTCCCGTCTCTTCTCGGGCGTGACATTCGTGCAAAACCTCACCTCATGCCCACTCTTATGCAAGAGGTGGGCTCGCACTTTGTCGGCGCCACCCGTTCGCCGGTACGGGCAAAGCTTGCATACCCATGGCCGAGAACCGCCTCCATGAACGGATGGATGTGGTGTAGTTAACCTCCTCCCACCATGTCCATCCCGTTGTCCTTCTACGAGAAGCCCCGGCACGTGAGGAGGATGCCATGGTTGAAGATGGCTTGACTCTTGAGCCTTGAGGAATGAGAGAGAGAGAGAGAGAGAGAGAGAGAGCCTAGAGGCTTGGAAGTTGGAAGAGTCAAGACTCAAGAGGCTTGAGGGAGAGGTGAGAGAGAGAGAGAGAGAGAGAGTCTAGATTCTAGAATCTAGATAGTAGGGCGGTGGCCCGCGGGCCTTGTGTGAGAGCTTAGAGCTTGGAACTTGGAAGTTGGAAGAGAGAAGAAGCTTGTGCCTTGAAAGCTTGAGCCTTGAGAGTTGTGAACTTGTGTGTGCTTGTAGCCTTGTAGAGGCTTGTTCTTATATAGATAGGCAAGAGAGAGAGAGAGGAAAGCCTCAAGGGCAAGAGAGAGAGAGAGAGAGGGCCAAGCCTCAAAGAGCCAACAGCCATAAACGGCTAGAAACGGGCAAGCGTAACGGCCAAAAACGGCAGGCGCAACGGCGAGCAACGGCTCTCTGTTGTCCCCGCACAGTGCCGTCCCCGACCGTCGTCCCCGTCCCTGCGCCGTCCCCTGTAAGAAACGTGACGTGGGGGACGTCCGTCCCCATCCCTGGTCCGTCCCGAATCGCCGTCCCGGCATTCCAAGCTGCCGTCCCCTCCGTCCCTTGTGACTATGGTTGGGCGGCTACCCACAATCTTACATACCAAGGTGGAGGCCTCTAATGATGCGACTGTCGAAGCAAGGAGCAGGAGGTCCGCTTCTGAAAAAGAGGGGCAAGGGACGTGGCCTCGATCGGGGATGATGGAGCGGCTGCCATGCAGTCCACCTGGGGGTTCAAGACTAGAAGAGGCCAAAACTTGCCAACAGATAAAAAAACCCTGAGAGCGAAATACACCTAGATTGGAAAAAAGGAAGCACGGAGGGGAGGCGGAGAATAGGGCAAGGTAGGGGAGATGGACCTCGGGCTGAGGAGGTGAAGGAGGCAACGGGGGCTGAGGGGAGGGTAGGCGGGGGAAGAAAGCCCCGCGAAGAAGGAAGCGAAGGGGAGGGGGCGATTGAGAGGCTAGGGCGGGGGGAAGGATGAGGCTAGGGCTGTAGGCGGAAGAGAGGGAGGCTAGGGCTGCAGACAAAATAGTAGAGGGGAGGGGGAGGCTGAAACTTGTACAGGTTCACACTTCCACTATAGGGGGGATTTGTAGGCATATGCTCACTTATGGTAGTGCTATGTGTGAACAGGGCTTAACCAAGGGCACTTTTTCCCATGTGGTTTTTCCCCTTGGATATCAAGTGTGAAAGGACACTCTCATATAATATTTTGTACTTCTATATTATATGGATGTGGCACACATGCAAGGGTTGACTTGCATTTTGTGGCTACCACACTTTTGGCTCTCTCTCTCTCTCTCTCTCTCTCTCTCTCTCTCTCTCTCTCTCTCTCTCTCTCTCTCATTTCTGTGTGTGAGCTTCTCCATCCTGCACCTAACCCTAATGTGCAGGTTTGTGTGTGTGAGTGTGTGAGTCCAACACCATATATGTTCAGAAATCCCACTTTGTCCTTACCAATCCTGATGGTCACCCACTGAGCTCTCCCATTGACAATGGTGCCTAAGTTGACCATTGCAGGCAATAGCTGCTCAATGTCAGAAATCATACTCCACCCTGTGTTTGGGGGCCGCAAGCATGGGATTAGAAGCTTTGACTCCTGCCTTGAAGGACCTTCCCCGGCCTCTGATAGAAACCAGAGTGCGGTAGACTAGCAGTCACCCGTCCGCTTGTAGTCTAGATATGAAAACAGAATAGATTGGGGCTAGAGTGCCCAAATCTGAAAACAAAGCGACACCTGTTGGCCCCAAAGCTTGGCGCCCCTTGCGGTATTTCTTTATTCAATTTCAAAAGTATGAAAGGCTGAGTACAACAAAAAATCAGCCAAGAGATTACACCTGTATGTCCAATCTGTCAGCCCACAATCCCTCTTAGCACAGAGGATTCACGCACACAGATCTGTGTCTCAAAGCAACACACTGTGCCTCCCTTTGATCAGCCAAGACCACTAAGCAGGGCAGCCATGAGCATAAATCTGGCATATCTCAAGCACATGATTCAACATCTCAGCTCATACATACATGTACTGTCCAACCTCTGTCTCCACCCTTTTCAATCTGCCATACCCCTCCTCTCACAAGGGGCCAGATAGCTCAAATCTGCAACAGACATAAAGCAATAGAGAGAGATAGATGAACAAATGCGGAGCTTACCAAAATCAGCTCGTGGATCTGCACTGAGGAAGTAGCGGTACCAATCTGTACTTGCAGGCACTTGTTTCAACAACCCGGCTTCACACATGTGAGTGTACTTGTCTGTACCTTCCTCTTTGCATCCACCTCAGTGCTGTACTTGACTGTACAGTTCTGAAAATTTTGCACTGTACCAAGGAGAGCGCCGCCTGCAATTGTACGGCTCTATCTGTACCAGAAAGCACGCCGCCTGCAGCTGAAATGATGCGCCTACTGTACCCGACTGTACCTGAAGGTACAATTCTGTACTTGCTGTACGGCCACCTGTCAGCAGTCATACAAGTGACTGTACCTGCTGTACGGCCTCTGTCAGCAGTCGTACAGGTTCTGTACCTCCTCTGGCTGTCTGCGCCGCCTGTACCCACAGAAGACACTGCTGTAGAATACAGCAGCCGTACTGTACTTGCCGTCGTACAGTGCTGTACGGTCTGCACACGTGGACTGTACGACTGAATTCGCAGAGGAAAACAACAGCAGCACAGAATTCAGCACTCGACTTCTTCTCCTTTCTCTTCCACGCTTGAGAATACACGCTTCCCTTCCAAAAAGCAAGAGAGAGGCATACACTCCAAAAGTGGAGTTGCCCCCTCTCCATATTAATCCTAGGGCCCCAACTTTAATTGTTATTAAAGTTCCCTAGGGGCCACTAAGGCCTAGGGGCAACTTTCAATAAAACATTAAAATCTAATGTTCTAGTTCCCCCCTTCACACCTAGGGATGTCCACACATCATTAACTCTGTCCGGGCACCCCCCATGTGAATCATTCAATATTTTGACTCAGCAACCACCATGCCCACACTTGTGCTGTTCCATTTTCACAGGGCCATGACATAACCCCCTCTTGAAAAATGGCAAGCGTCCTCGATTGCATTCTGGTGATACAGCAAAATATCCAAAGTGAAATATACAATATGGCAAGATCAGCGTCCCAATCTCTCTAAGCCATGCACATGTATCAACATCATTCACTGCAAAATAATGGCATAGTAATAGTCCAAGTTGTATACCACTATGAACCATACATATCCAGTGTCCACAAAGTCCCATGTGACTAGTACACATATATCATAGAAGTCCCATAAACAGATGTACTGTCAGCCTCAGTACCTTCGGGTGAGATAAAAACTGCACCAAGCGACCTCTAGATGTCATCTGAGCCTGTCTATATCAAGGGAGTGGAGGTGCTACCCCCCACTTGAGCATCAGGTAATGCTCCAGACCCATGCTCTGCTGAACCTGAATGAGCCACAACAAGAGTTGGCTCTAACTCAAAGGCATCGAGATAAAGTTGCAAAACCTGAGGTGAATCTATTAAGTCACCTTCCTCCATCCACTTCGCATCCATCGGTGAATAGTTCTTGAACTTCACAAGATAGCGACGGGAAACTTTACCTCGTACCTTCCTTTCCTTATGTGCCAGTATCTGCTCTGGAATCAGAACCTCATCAAGTTCCTCAACTTCCAGCTGAGCCTCATCTGATACATCCTCAGGCACATCCCCACGGAAAGGTCTAAGGAGACTCACGTGAAAAGCATTGTGAATCCTCCAGTGATCTGGTAGCTTCAAGCGATAGGCTACCTCACCAATCTTTTCCAATACGTGAAAAGGCCCATAATAACGCATGCTCAATTTAGGGAATAAGCGCTCTTTACTCTTCATCTTCTTGAGTCTAGCCTTTTCAAAGCGCAAAAGAACCCAATCACCCAATGCAAACTGTAAATCACGTCTGTGACGGTCTGCGGCTTTCTTTTGCTTCTGCTGAGTTTTCTGGAGTGCCAACTTAACCCTCCGATAAGCTTCATCCAAACTTTCCACATACTGATCAACCTCAAAGATCTTATCCTTTGTATGCAAAATGGGTGGTACCTTCTTCCCTCCGTCCACAATCTCAAAAGGCGCCTTGCCTGTCGAGGTATGTACAGTGTTGTTATATGCAAACTCCACCAAAGGAAGATACTTTTCCCATTGTTGCTTGTGCTCTGACACATAACACTTAAGAAGATCCAACACTGTAGAGTTAGCCTCTTCTGATTGACCATCTGTTTGTGGATGAAATGACGATGAAAAGTTTAGAGTTGTACCCATGTTGTCAAACAACCCTCTCCAGAACAAACTCGTCATCCGTGGATCACGGTCACTAATGATAGATGTAGGCAAGCCATGATACTTGAAGATGTTTGCCATGAACAACTTCACCATATGATCCACTTTGATCGTCTTACGCACGGGAATGAAATGAGCCTGCTTACTGAACCTGCATATGATAGTCCAGATGCCATCATTTCCCGTTTGTGTCCGTGGAAGATCAAATATAAAATCCATGGCAATGCTCTCCCAAGGTCTATCTGGAATAGGTAAAGGTTGTAATAACCCTGGTGTCTTTTGACGGTCAAACTTTACCTTCTGACATACGATGCATTGCCTCACAAAGGCAGCAACATCTCTTCTCAAGATTGGCCAATAAAAGAAAGTCTCCACTGCTTTGACCATGGCGTCAATACCTCTATGGCCTGCATACGGTGGAGCATGACTTTCAATCATAACCTTGAGTCGCAATGGCCTGGTAACACACAGTCTGCCATGCATCAATAAAAACCCATCTTTGAGAGTATAATGCTCATAGTTGTCACGGTACGGTACGGTACCGTACGGGAATATTCGGTACGATATGAAATTTTGGGATACGGTACGATAAAATACGGTTTTTTTTTTAACACTTACAAGCTATGGAGCTTCAAGCTTGAATGTGAGGGAAGGTTGGGAGGGGAGGAGTCTACAGTGCTTGAGAAACTAGTACATGGATATGTGTCTCTCCCGGTTGGATCTCCCGATTGTCTCCAAAAAAGAACCTGGATGGGTAATGCAATACCAAAGGTCTCCCTGTGTAGCGTTTATGACTAAGGGACCGTCCTTGCACAAATACGAGGAGTGCATCTAGGGAGATAAGTTTAGGGACTCCTCTCTAGATCAAAATGGCCATGTCCAAATGTTCTCCCTTGTGCATAACTTGAGAATCTAATTGTCTAGCCTACCTATACCAGGGATCCCCAAGTGATGTAGCAAGATTCTCTCATCCTACCAATCAAGTGTACACTACCAGTCTACCTCGCCAGATTTTTTAGGTCTCTCCACAACCCCATATGGAAATTGAGTGGACACGAAAGTTGCGAAGTATTGCGAGCATTTGGGATCTTCGTAAAGCAGGGTTTCTATTTTTTTTAAGCATTTGGAAAATTTTTTTCAAGGGAAAAAAAAATTTTTGGGGGGGAAAAAAAAAAACCTAACTCGTACCGTACGATATCGTACGAATTCGTACGGTATCGTACCGTACGACTCGTACGTACAAATAGGTTCGTACGCGTACGAGAAACAACTATGATAATGCTCATGCCGCTGACCCTCAGACATCTGATCATACAACCTTTCAAAGTCCTCATCATGGGCATACTGCTCTTTCATTTCATCAAGCTCATGATGATAAGCAAGTGAAACTGCAGAGACCTGTGGCTTGCGTGACAAAGCATCTGCCACTACATTCTTTTTGCCTTCCACATGCACAATCTGGAAGTGAAACATTGACAAAAAGTTTGCCCAACGCATATGCTTCTCTGAAAGCTTAGTTTGCGTGAGGAAATAACGCAAGGTCTGATGATCTGTCTGTACAGTGAAATCAGCCCCAAGCAAGTAGTGTTTCCATGTAGAAAGAGCGTGAATTACAGCCAACATCTCTTTCTCATAAACCTGTAAATGCTTCTCAGCATCTTGCAATATTCTACTCTCATAGGCTATCACATGTCCCTCTTGCATGAGAATTGCACCAATGCTACTTCCACATGCATCACACTGGACAACAAAAGCCTTTCGGAGCTCCGGTAACACCAATACTGGATCCGAAGTAAGCTTTTCTTTGAGCTTTTTGAATGCTGTAATTTCCCGATCAGCCCATTTAAACGGAGTTGCCTTCTTTGTCAAGGCATGAAGAGGCGAAGCAATGTCAGCAAAGTACCGTATGTACCGCCTGTAATAGGAACATAATCCTAGAAAACTGCGTACATCATGCACGGTCCTCAAAGCTGGCCAATTAAGAATTGCTTCCACCTTTGCTGGATCCATACGGACTCCATGCTTAGACACAATATGTTCCAAGAAATGTATCTCTTGCAAGAAAAACTCACTTTTCTTGCCATTAACAACCAGCCTATGGTTCCTGAGTTCTGCAAACACAATGGCCAAATGCCTTCTATGCTCTTCCTCAGTTTGTGAATGCACAATTATATCATCAAAGAATGTGCCCACAAACTCTCTATGAGGCCTAAAAATCCTGTCCATCATTCTGTTAAATGTGGCAGGTGCATTTGTCAAACCAAAGGGCATAACCAAAAACTCATACAACCCAAATGTAGTTCGGAATGCTGTCTTATGCACATCCTCGGGTCTAATGCGTATCTGATGATACCCGCTTTTCAAGTCAATGCGACTAAAAACTGTGGAGCCCTGTAAGCGATCCAAAATGTCATCGATCCTCGGTATGGGGAATCGATTCTTGATGGTATTCTTGTTCAACGCCCTGTAATCAATACACATGCGCCAAGAACCATCCTTCTTTTGTACTAAGAGCACAGGTGAGCAAAAGGGTGATGAGCTAGGCTGTTTCAACTCTTTATTCAAAAGCTCCTGCCCATAATCTCTTCCTGTTGGGCTGCACTAACATGGTACGGCGGTCTATTCGGTGGAGTACTACCAGGAATCAGATCAATGGCATGATCTTCTGGCCTCTCAGGAGGAAGTTCTCCTGGCAATGACTCGGAAAAACAATCTTGAAACCCACATAAGAAATCAGTCCTGTCCTTATCTAACATAGACAAATTAGACTTAGACTCATCATCTTGTGCATCCTTTACATAAATCAAGTACGCGGAAAGATGCTTTTTCATTACTGATGAAATCGCCGAAGCGGATACAATAGGAACAGATTCCCCTTTGAGTTTTACATCCAATACATGTTCTTTCCCTCTATGAGTCAGAGTGATTTTCCTATTGTAAGTATCCACCACCGCATGTACTCTGTGGCACCATGGCATCCCCAACAAAACATCACAGCCATCCAAAGGCATGATGAAGAACTCTTCGCTGTCCACATAACCCTGCAAATGAAGCCGAAGCTTCCCAATGATAGAAGTAACGGGTTCTGCATACCCTAGACAAGCCATATTAACCTCATGTAACGGCCCCATCTCCTCTGCGCGAATCCCCAATCGGCCAGCCAAATTTGGGGAAATGAAGTTGGCTCTAGCACTTGTGTCAAAGAAGATCAAGGCATTCTGATCTCTCACTTTGCCCCATGTCGTGCACAACTCTGTTGCTTCACCACCTGGCTGTTCCCCCACAAGATCAAGAACTAAGCCTGCAGCAGAAGGTTGTGGTTTCTTTGACTTGGGCTCTCCTTTATTGTCAGAGTCCTTTTGGGACTTTCTTTTGGGACAATTAAATGACATATGTCCCTCTTCAGTACAGTAGAAACATTTATGAGCATCTCTCAAAGCCTGTCTTTCCTCAGAAGTCCTCTTGGGCATTGGCAACATCTTATACTTCGTCTCTGAAGATGCTTTAGCATCACGAGAAGCATGCCCAGATTTTTCAGCTTTCTTGCTCATGTTCTTACTACCTTTAAACCCAGATGAACCTCCAGTGAGTAACGCATTAGCTGTCATAGCATTTTCAATCATCTGTGACATGTTCGTTACTCTTGTCTTGATACAATAATCTCGTACCTCTTTGGGCAGCCCACAACAATGCTTCTCTACCTGCTCAGATAATGGCACTGCACGGTAAGAAGTCACTGGGAGTAAAGCTTCCCAAAACTTCTTATTGTAATCTTCCAAATTCTCACACTTTGAAGCATCCAATTTGTGCCATGCAGTCATAACATCCACCTCAAATGTAGATGTGAGCCATACGGAAGAGAAAACCTGTTTAAATTGTACCCAAGTGGTGGGTGCTATGCCCTGCAAAAGAAGAGTAGACCACCACTGCAAAGCATTGCCCCTGAGAAAAGTGGCAGCTTTCCTCACCTTAGAGGACTCTGTGTAATTCCCACCAGAAAAAGCAGCATCTGCTGTAAAAAGGTAAGTGCTTTCAATTTATCTTTGGCCCCACTGAATGTATCAAACTTCACTGCAGCTCCCCCTTCCTTGTAATCCTTCGCCTTTCCCATGGGCGTTAAATTATCACATGGAAGTGGCTTCGCAAGATTGCTGCCCCCAACATTCATGCCCATCATTGGGTCAACATTTCCCATTCCCACACCAGGCATACCATACATTCCAGCCATGTTTCCAAACATTCCATTATGCATACCTGGCTGCATACCACCAAACATATTGCCTTGCATTCCAGGTTGCATGCCCCCAAACATATTTCCTTGCATACCGGACTGCATACCACCATACATATTCCCCTGCATACCAGGCTGAAAATTAGCTCCAAAAGGCCCGTGCATACCCATGCCTCCCTGAGGGTAACCCCCAGTCATAGATTGGAATACCGAGCCACCACCAAAATAACCTGGATGCATGTTCTGCTGAGGGATTGATGGCTGTCCAAAGAAGGAACTCTGTGAGTTTGCTCCATAAGCATGCTGCATGTTCGGAAACTGACCAAGAGATGGTTCTTGTGGGATAGCACCACTATGACCCTGTGGAAGGTTCTTAGAACGAACCTTCTTCTTCTTTTTCTCGGGCTCTGTGCGGGATCTCATAAATTCAGCAAATCTCTCACTCTGAGTGAGCTGCATAAATACATCCATAACACTAGCCAAACGATCTTTGAACCGAGCATCATCATCCTCTTTACCAAGCACATCTTCTGGCTGTGTTACATCCTCATAAGGCTCATCATCTGCAGCCTGTTCTCCTGCATAAATATCCTCAGATACATCTTTCTCAGGAGAAGTCTCTTGCTCTTCCTCTTCATGATAGAAGTACTCATCCTCTGTATCAAACATGTTTGCTGAATTTTTCAGCGATGGCTTTCTTCGAGGCAACCACGAGCTCACCCCCTTCAGAAAGTTGATGATTGGTCCCGGCAACAACGGAACCTTGAAACTGGCCTCTGATAGAAACCAGAGTGCGGTAGACTAGCAGTCACCCGTCCACTTGTAGTCTAGATATGAAAACAGAATAGATTGGGGCTAGAGTGCCCAAATCTGAAAACAAAGCGACATCTGTTGGCCCCAAAGCTTGGTGCCCCTTGCGGTATTTCTTTATTCAATTTCAAAAGTATGAAAGGCTGAGTACAACAAAAAATCAGCCAAGAGATTACACCTGTATGTCCAATCTAACAGCCCACAATCCCTCTTAGCACAGAGGATTCACGCACACAGATCTGTGTCTCAAAGCAACACACTGTGCCTCCCTCTGATCAGCCAAGACCACTAAGCAGGGCAGCCATGAGCATACATCTGACATATCTCAAGCACATGATTCAACATCTCAGCTCATACATACATGTACTGTCCAACCTCTGTCTCCACCCTTTTCAATCTGCCATACCCCTCCTCTCACAAGGGGCCAGATAGCTCAAATCTGCAACAGACATAAAGCAATAGAGAGAGAGAGATGAACAAATGCGGAGCTTACCAAAATCAGCTCGTGGATCTGCACTTGAGGAAGTAGCGGTACCAATCTGTACTTGCAGGCACTTGTTTCAACAACCCGGCTTCACGCATGTGAGTGTACTTGTCTGTACCTTCCTCTTTGCATCCACCTCAGTGCTGTACTTGACTGTACAGTTCTGAAAATTTTGCACTGTACCAAGGAGAGCGTCGCCTGCAACTGTACGGCTCTATCTGTACCAGAAAGCACGTCGCCTGTAGCTGAAATGATGCGCCTGCTCCTGCTGTACCCGACTGTACCTGAAGGTACAGTTCTGTACCTGCTGTACGGCCTCTGTCAGCAGTCGTACAGGTTCTGTACCTCCTCTGGCTGTCTGCGCCGCCTGTACCCACAGAAGACACTGCTGCAGAATACAGCAGCCGTACTGTACTTGCCGTCGTACAGTGCTGTACGGTCTGCACACGTGGACTGTACGACTGAATTCGCAGAGGAAAACAGCAGCAGCACAGAATTCAGCACTCGACTTCTTCTCCTTTCTCTTCCACGCTTGAGAATACACGCTTCCCTTCCAAAAAGCAAGAGAGAGGCATACACTCCAAAAGTGGAGTTGCCCCCTCTCCATATTAATCCTAGGGCCCCAACTTTAATTGTTATTAAAGTTCCCTAGGGGCCACTAAGGCCTAGGGGCAACTTTCAATAAAACATTAAAATTCTAATGTTCTAGTTCCCCCCTTCACACCTAGGGATGTCCACACATCATTAACTCTGTCTGGGCACCCCCCATGTGTATCATTCAATATTTTGACTCAGCAACCACCATGCCCACACTTGTGCTGTTCCATTTTCACAGGGCCATGACAGAGGCGGAAGTGAGGGAGGCTAGGGCTGTAGGCAAACGGCAGAGAGGGGAGGAAAAGGGGGGGGGTCAAATAGAGCTGTAGGGGAGGGGAATGTGAGGGGGAGTTAGGCGCGCAGGGGGGAGAGCTCCAGCTTCTCTCAACTGTTTCCGTGCACAGCAAGCTCTTCATACCCATACAAGGTAACATTTCTTGTTCCTATAGTCCTTCCTGGGTTCAGCGGGCGTGCCAAGGCATACCCAACAAAACATCGGAGCTACCAAAAAGCTATCGAGGTCTACATACTCCTGTATATAAATACATAGTTTTCCAATTAAAAGTATCACGTTCACCCATATGCCCTAAAAGGTTGCATGCATTTGCATTCCCATGTCTTCTACATTGAGACCAATGGTGGTAGCCATACGTATGGAGATAAAAGTATCTGTTCATGCATCATAAAAAAGGAATAAGGTGGGCTGATCTTGCAATTGCCCCCATGCCTTACATATCATCATGCTATTGGGTAAGTGTCATGTATCAGGTGCCATATTTATGTTAGGCTTTGCCACATTAGCCGTCGCATTCCTGGAATTCTCTGGGCATTTTACATACATATTCTCTTTGCCACCACATTTAAAACATTTTCCCTTTCATTTCTAAGCCTCTAACCGCTGTTTGAACAGCCCAAAGTTAGGGTGATTTTTCTCGGGCTTTATGCAAAATGCTCTTTGCTACCACATTTAAAACAGTCTCTCCTTCATTTCTAAGCCTCTAACCGTTGTTTGGACAGCCCAAAGTTAGGAGGGTGATTTCCCCAGGGCTTAGTAGCAGAGTCATTCTCTGCACCTCGAACACATTTTTAGGTGGTTGTACATCCTTTTTCTGGTCATAACTGGCCCTTTGTTTGCCCTTACTATGACTTGAAAATGGCTTGTTTGTGGGCCATTTCATCTGTAGGTTCTTGGCTACCATGGGTCAACTTCTGCAAGGTGTGATTAGGATACACTTCTAGATCCTGTTGAATAATAGTATGCAGCCTTGACTCAAACTTTCTCTTGTTCTCATCCTCTGAGATCCGCATAAACCCAATACTTTGAAATGTATGAGGAAACCAACTCACCCTCATTCCAGGACATCCAATCCCATTCTTTACGTACATCTTTGCGAAGTTAGGCGGTAGAAACTGGGCATAAAACTGTGTTTTGAATTCAACCCATGTGTGGGCAACAATATCGTCCATGTGTGACAAATTTGTTACTAGAAATGTGTATTAGGTTCTAGGTGATAGTTTGGTGACAATGTCCTAGCAAAACATGTCACTTATGGACTACGGTTTTAGTTTTTTATCATGTAGATTAGATGCCACATGTCATCATGTGATTTCACCTTGGGCTAGTTAGGGTTTCATCATTATAGGCCCTAAGTTTGATGTAAAAAAAAAAAACTACTTGCAATAGAAGATACGCATGGAGTTGTGTTCCTCCTACACGTGTGCTTCTTTACCTCTGTGTACTTGCACATCTTGCCCTTGCAAGCTTCTCCATTCCAACATTGGGGATTAGAGCAGGCTAAGGTTGAGAGGAGTGTTTAGGGTTTCTCTAGCAAGTCTTTTTAGGGTATCTACGCATGGGTGATAATGTCTGAACCTGTTCTAGGGTTTGGACAGCTCGTTTTAGGGTTTCCACATCAGTATGGGCTGTTAGGGCTCCTCTTTGTTGCAGCTATATTTGGCTTGTAAGGGCCCATAGTCAGCCCATGCACAGCCCATGCACAGCCCGTCTTCTCTTTGAGATAAGCAACTTGCTTTGTTTCTATTGGTGGACCTACATGATGAGTTCTGTTGGTACTTTCTGTTCCTACTCTTGCTTGTGGGACCGCATATACATTGTATGTGACCAGTCTTGCTTCAACAAGGCAACTTGAGATTCTGTCTATGGATGAAGATGAGTCTATGACAAATCATCTCACTAAAGTCAAAGATTTAAGAGGACAACTGCGTGGGATTGATGAGGTCATAGATGATAGACAAATGGTGACAACTGTTGGGATTAGGGTTAGGGTTTTGCAGCAATTTTCAACGCACACACATAGTGAAGCAGTTGTGAGCAAGAGAGCGGAGGTGCAATACTCTTATGTAGATTAAGTGTACCACAATGCTTGTACAAAATGATAAGTGAGAGTGACAAAAGTCACTTCACACACACTCCCAAAAGTATCTGAGTGTATTCATATGCATGGGGGAAAAAACCTCCTAGTGAGGGGAAAAGTGTCCCGGATGGTACTAGAGTGTTCACACACCACCACCCATGACATAAATGTCTACAAACCTCCTTGGAGTGATGATGTGAACATGTACAGGGATATGTCAGATCAATCCCTGAAAGGAAATAAGCCCAAAGCTTTGCGAAAGGCTTCGAACTTTTCACACAAATTTGCCACATTGTCATGTGTAGAGATATGCACCAAGCTGATCTCTCCTGCATGGAGCCTCTCCATGACAGAATGGTAATGCACCTCAATGTGCTTCGTGCAAGCATGAAACATTGGGTTCCTTGCAAATTGGCAATTCGCTCTGAGAGTCAGTGTAGATAGGAGCGGAGGATTGCTGTCCAACACTAAGATTTGCCAAAGGCGTATGAGCCATACACACTCAATGGTAGCTGTAAATGCTGCTCTGTACTCAGCTTCACAGCTAGATGTGGCCAATATCAGCTGTTTCTTGCTGAGCCATGATATGCATGAACCAGTAAGAAAGAAACAAAATTAGTTAGTGGCATGCGGGTGTCAAAACAACTGCTGAGTCACTATTGCTGAAAGCATGGAGCTCTATAATCACCCCCTCCTGGCATAGTATAATCCAAGGAATGGAGTGTCTTACAAGTATCTGAACACTCTTTTCACATGCTGCCAATGTTTTGTACTGGGGTTGTGCATGAATTTACTCCTTAAAGAGACCACAAACTGAATATCTAGCTTGGTATTGCACAAGTAGATAAGACGTCCAACAACCTGTGCATTTAATGTGGCATCAAATGGATCACTTGCATCTTGAAGGGTAAACTTAGCACCTATCTCGATAGGTGTAGCAACAGGCTTACAATGTTCAAGACCAAATCTCATAAGCAATCTCTGTATGTATTTAGATTGCATAACAGAAATGGCACTTGCTTGATGTGGTATTGCTGGTATGCAGCTCTTGGAGAGGATTTGCACTTTTCTGGAGGTGCACGGCAAGAAATGAGTAGTCCTTCAAGATATGAAGGCTCTAGGAGAGGCTTAGTTGCATGCACTATGTGAAGTGGAAAGGCTCCAGACAGGGGGCAACACTGAGTTGCAAGGGTGGATGACCTTGTGAAGAGGATTTGTTGGGAGAGGCTCAGCTGCAAAGCATTTGCGGTGGTGGTGGCGGGTCAAAGGTGAGTGGAGTAGAGTGGCAAACGGGCGGGAGCAGAGTGGTGTAACATGCAGCGAAATTATGTGTAGATGAAGGATCCTGTCACACAAAGTCTCACACCGCCTTCTTTATCCTGAATTTCGCGAGTCTTTACTTTATCACTTCACAATTTAAGAGATGAGAGAGAGAGAGAGAGAGAAAGAAAGAAAGAAAGAAAGATATATTAACGTCTGCAAAAGGCCAAAATTGGCCTATGAGACAAACAAGTAGTACAATGATGTTCCTCCAGTCATCAAGAGGAAAATGTGGAGTGAGAATAAAATGTACAAGTATGACAACACGACCATAGGGGACTCAATGGTGGTGTACAAACGAGAGGGTGTGGATGGAGTACTAGGGCTACTAATGCATCTCTATATGCTAAAGGGGTGATACAAGTATGATATGTTATTTACTCCTAACTCCATCCAATCCCATAGTCTGGGTACAATATGTCATACATCCGATCTGAGGATGCCATGAATGCATGGAACATGCGTCTTGGATGAGAGCAAAAATGTGCCAGCTACTCTTGGACCTCCTGTTGGTGTCGAGACCGGATGGCCGCGATCTCTCTGTGTGGTGTAGCCGTGGTGTCTGGTAGTCGGCTAGTTTGGATCGTCGCCTAGCTCGAATCTCCTCCGCTCGCTGAGATGTCACTCCCAATGTGTGTGGCTGGGCTATTTTTCCCAATCTCTGGAAGAAGTCAGTCAACTGGGACTGTCTTCCTCCGCTATGATGTGCGGGTGTCTGAAGTAAGATCTCCCTGTGTCTCTGTAGTGCTAGTAGTAGTTTGCCTAGCTGTCTCTGGTCCGATCTCTCCCAGATTTGTCTAAGTGATGTGGTCCCTCTAAAAACCTTAGGATAGCATGCCCTGATCTCCTGCAAAGCACCACAGTGGCAAACAAAATGCTCCTCTGTCTTTACCCCCGTCTGGCATAATCTGCAAATGCGCTTTGCTCGAGGGATGCATGCTGCTCTCCCAGTCTCGATCTCTAGTTGGTGTGATGAGACCCTTAGTCGACCAATGGCTACTCTGGCTCCATGTGATAAGTGGACCTCCAAGTATCGTGGTCGCTGGATGAAGCCGTTTGTGGAGGTGCTCAAGAAGTGGTCTCTATAGTAGAGCATCTTCGTCGGGAGTGGCTGACTGGAAGATAGCCAAGTCTCCTGTATGTGGCCCTGCCAAATGTTATGTCTCATGACTCTGTTCCTCTCTGTCTGAGAGAGGCGTCTGTGTGGTGCAGCTAGGTCATACTGTAAGGGTGGTAATTTGTTAATATCAATCCTGTGTGATGATAATAGATATCCACTATACCACCTGGGAGTACTATGACGAGGTATGTCCCTCCTCAGCAAGCTGTCTGTATGCCTCAAAAGCAGCCCGAGATACCCGATTTGGTGGGAGCTCCCGCATCCTGTGTATAAAAGATATAGTCTGGAACATGGCCTCTACTAACATAGGTGGTACAGCAAACTCCGCTCGAAGGATATCATGTGGTACTGAAGGTTTGCTCTGCGGATCATCCGTAAGAGCATCAAAATCTGAGGGCGCTCTATCTGTGTCCATGAGGATGTAGCCAAACTTGGTGCCCATACTGCTGGTGCATACATCAATGTTGGAGTAACTAGTGTATCAAATAGCCACCCCTTAGTACGGGGCTCCTGGAAGTGTGCCTAGTGACCTTGGCGTTCCAAAACTGCTAGTGCTGCATACCCTCGTGTCACTCTGTCTCTGGCTGCCTGTGCCATAGAGAATCTCCCTGATGAGCTGGTAAATGTGACCCCAAGGTATACATATGAGCCCACCACCTCAAATAATCCGTCAATAATGCCGGATAGTCTTCGAAAAACTCTTTGTCGAGCCATACCGCTTCATGAGTTCCTCGGTCCTAAAACTTCGTGAGGAACTGTCGTAGTCTTCGGCCTGAGCCATGCTTGAAACGGTGCAGAAGGATTTGTTCTGGAACCATAACTTCTGCTTCATCCACAATGTCTGGTTTCGCTTCGTCTTTGACCTCTGAAGGGGGTGGACTTGCATATGGCTTTAACCAACTGACATGAAATACATCGTGCATAGTCCAACTCGGAGGTAGCCTTAACTGCATAGACACCTCATTAATCTTTTTCTTGATGGGAAAAGGTCCGAAGCTCCTGAAAGACAACTTTGGGCATCGCTTGCCCACTTGCTTCAATCTTTGCTTCATTATCCGAAGATAAACCCAATCCCCTTCCGAGAACTTCATATCCCTTCGGTCTTTATTGGCCTGTCGAGTGTAGGCCTCTTGCGCTTTAGCCAATCTGTCTTTTACTGACTCTAAGATCTCCTGGTAAGACTCCGTCACTCTGTTCGCCTCCGGTACTGAAGACGAAGTCCTGGTTAACAACGACTGGAAAGGTCTTCCAAACACTGCCTCATATGGAGTCCTGCCAATAGCCGAAGAATAAGAATAATTCAAAACAGCTTGAACTAAAGGCAAATACGATTCCCAGTTACCTTGCTGATCGTGGACATAACACTTCAGCATATCAAAGGCCAACTGGTTGTATATCTCTGTCTGGCCATCTGTTTGTGGGTGGAATGCACTGGAAAAATTCAACTTAGTACCAAAATTATCAAACAACGCCCTCCAAAAATGACTGGTAAACTTGGCATCTCGGTCTGACACTATGGTTCTAGGAATCCCGCCAATCGGGTACCAATGTCGAATGAATAGCTAGGCAACATCCTCGATGGTCACATTGGCCCTGCAAGGAAGAAGCATAACAAATTTGCTAAACCTATCAACAATAGTTAAGCACTGCGTATTACGCTTACTCGGACCGGGAGGCAGGTTTGTGACAAAGCCCATCGAAATGTCCTGGAAAGGACCCTCAGGAATTGGTAAGGGCTGTAACAACCCTATCTTCTTTCCACGAGGAGCTTTCACCTTTTGACAAATGTCACAGTGTTGTACATATGTAAACACATCACGCCTCATCTTTGGCCAATAGTATTGCCGTTCTAATTTCTCCAGAGTCAAATTCATGCCCCTATGACCACCTGTAATGGCGTCATGGGCATCATGGAGAAGAGCTGCCTTGAATGACTTCATGCCACATAGTCGGCCTTTGTAGAAAAGCCAACCATCGCGTATCAGAAAATGGCATGGTCCTGTGGCATCCAATGCCTGTTCCCACTGAGTACCGAATTCCTCGGAATCTGCGTACGTGTGCTTCATGTCCTCTATTCCTGTACCAACAAGGTCAAGTCTAGTGGTCTGAATCGTAGACACTTGTCCCTTCCTGCTCAAAGCATTGGCCACTGGATTGGCCTTTCGGAAGGTACTCAATCATACCACCGAACTGCTGGAATATCTGACTCCAGCGGTGTTGTCGATCACTCCACTGTGCACTTGGCATTGTCTGAATCCAGCGTAATGTCTGATGGTCAGTGCGAACCTCGAAGTCACGGCCATACAGGAAATGTTTCCAATGTTTCAAGGCCTGTATCACTGCTAGGAGTTCACGATCATAAACTGAGTAGTTCTTCTCGGCGGGCAGTAACTTACGAGACATGTCAGGTACTGGATGACCATTCTGTTGTAAAACACCTCCAATTGCGATGTTACTCGCATCGGTGATCACCTGAAATGGATCGATCATCGTCCCACGAGGCAAGTGCTAAACAAGGTGCTTCTGATAAAGCCACCTTGAGGTTCGGGAATGCCTCCAACGCTCGTGGAGTCATCCGAATCTTTTGCCTTCTTGTTTTCACCCCCTTTACCAAATCGGTGAGATCTGTCGAGAGGTCAGAAAACTTGTCAATGTGGGTGGAATATGCCTGGCATATACCCACAAATGATCTAATGTCATAGGCTGTCTGAGGTACTTCCCAGTTGACAATCTCAGCCACTTTAGCCGGATCAAGTCGAATGCCTTCAGCACTAGTTATATATCCCAAGTAATGCACCTGGAACAGATAAAATTCGGACTTCTTTTCATTGACGTAGAGCTCGTTGCTTTCTAGCAACTTAAGGACTTTCTCCACATCAACGTCATGCTGCTCAACCGTAGCTGAAAATACTAGTATGTCGTCCAAAAATATGAACACACACTTTTCAATCAAATCGCGGAAAACACGTAGCATCATGCGGTTAAATGTAGCTGGGGCGTTCGTCAAGCCAAATGGCATGACCACAAATTCATAGTAGTGGGCCCGTTCTGTACAGAAGGCTGTCTTGGAGATGTCCCCCTCCACAATCCGCACCTGGTGGCACCCACTCTTTAAATCAAGTTTCGAGAACACCTTTGCTCCATTTAGCCTCTCGAGAATATAGTCAATTCGAGGCATCGGGAATCTGATCTTGATAGTCAGCTTGTTGAGTGCACGATAATCGACACAAATGGGAATCTGATCTTGATAGTTAGCTTGTTGAGTGCACGATAATCGACACAAACGGGAAGACCCATCCTTTTTCTTGACAAATAAGATCGGTTCGGTGCTGCAAATGGCGACACGCTGGGGTGGATGAAGCCAGATTGCAACAATTCTTGGAGTTGGCGGTCCAACTCCGATTCCATTGCCTTGGAAAGGCGATACGGAAACTTGCTCAGGGGTTTCGAGCCTGGGAGGAGGTCAATCCTGTGATCCTCCGGTCTGGACGGGCGGAACTGGGGAGGGAGGCTGTCCCAAAGAAAAATCTTCTGGAACTTTTCATGGAGAACCGAGTACTTATTGGAAGCACTAGCCACCGTCTGGGCTGTCCAGATGTAAATCATCGCACAATGTGCGCCTTTCTTGACTGCTCGCTTAGCCTGCAAGTGGCTTATGAGCGGAAAGTTCAATGGTCACCGGGGCGTTTGACACATTCCGATTGATCTGGAACGTGTGCTTGTCCCACTTGACATCAGGAAGAAACTTGTGAAACCACTGAATACCAAATTATGTCTGCCGCTCCTACAAGAGGGGCAACCATAAAGTCACGCACAAACTCTATGCCCTGAATCACTAACTTAGCACCTAGAGCTTCATACTTGACGCTCGTTGTCATGCCTGTGCTAAAACCCTCAATCTGTTTGTCCACCGAAGTCAGCTCGAAACGGGCATGCCTAGCGGCCTGTTCCGTGACCACATCCTCCGTGCTGTCGCTGTCAAACAAGACAACGACTCTCTGGCCACCTATGTAGCCAAAGGACTTGAGCAATTCATTGCGCTCATACTCCTGGTCATGGGCGCCCTTCTGCTTATCTTCGAGCTCCCGGCTAATAATTGCTCCAACTGAAGCACCGGGGTTTGAAGAACTAGGGGTAGCCGCTGGGGTCTGTGTGGGAGCTGAGCTCACCACGGAAGTTGTGGAGGCAGCGGCGGCCTTTGGAGGCTTCTTCGGACAATCCCGAGAAGTATGTCCTTTTGTACGACAAAAGAAATGTCTACCCTCCTTCTTGTACTGAGAAAGCTCCTCAGCACTCAACTTGCCACCTGTCTTGCCTGCCTCTACTTTCTGGTCTGGAGTAAGCTTTGACGCATTGTTCGAGTTCTTGGAGCCAGAGGCTCCCAGGCTCTGTCCTGGTGGGGAAGACCCCATTTGGTTCTGGCTTTTGCCCCCCGAGGCGTTAGCCCTGGGAGAAGCCGGCTGGGAAGTCTTGGGCTTGCCACTTTTATGTTTTATTTCTGCACTCTGCGCAAGCGAGAGTGCGTCTTCAAAGGTGGCTGGCCTAAACATACGCACCCCATTGGATTTGCGTGTCCAGGCCATACAAAAACTGCCCTTTCTTGTCCGTATCAGATAAGCCTAATTGCAGACAAAAAGTCAAAATTTTATTGGCAAACTGAAGGACTGGTTGCGCGTTCTGACGCGCTCCCCTGAACTCGTCTTCGAGTCGCTCAAGGTAGTGGGGCGGTAGAAACCGTTGCTTAAGGTCGCGGACAAACTCTCTGTAGGGCTCCCACCACGGATGGTGTATTTGCTTTATTAGAATGATGTGAATCTAAAAGAAAATACAGCAATCTTGGACCTTTTCTTGGCTGGGAATACCCTGCCCTTGACCTGAATCCTTCACCCCTTTGCTTAGCACCCTCTTGGCTTTGTCTAGCCTCTTATGCTTGAGCTCTTGGTGGAGAATGAGATAAATGAATGGGATTGTGGCCTCCACTATTTATATTACTTCCCAACAGCAGTCGGCCAGTAGATAAACAGGCGGCCAGCACCAATGTCCCACGACTTGTGTAAATTCAGCAATAAATGTTGGAAAAATCACCTAAAATGCTGCGCATTACTCCCTAGATGGCTGGGCATCATGCGCCTGCTTCTTTGCCCACAATCCAAGGGCTGGGCAGCCTGTATGGGCTGCCCCATATATGCCCTACAGCCATATAAAGGCTGTAAACTCCTGGAAATTGCCTTATCTTTGCCCTAGGGCTGTCCTACAGCCCCTCCATGGCTGGTGGGTTCAGCCTGGGCCTTCCTGGCCCTCATGGGGGTGATGCCACACCATTCCCATGCCCACACTAAGATCTGGGGTAGCCCTATGGGCTGGCCCCTTGTTCTAAACACTAACTACTCAGTGATCTGGTACCATACCAGATACACAGAATCACTGACATCATTCTAGAGGGAGACTCACAGCGCGGATTGGCATTGTTTCATGTGCAGGACAGTGCACACCTGACTTTGGACTCATGTGTAGGACAATGCACACTTGACCTCGGACATCTGAGATGGATCCCTGGCTGACTCGTCCCGAACTGGGCTCACATGGGACCAGTTCACCATCCCAGGTCCT
Organism: Cibotium barometz; assembly: GCF_041138505.1. Classification (NCBI taxonomy): domain Eukaryota; kingdom Viridiplantae; phylum Streptophyta; class Polypodiopsida; order Cyatheales; family Cibotiaceae; genus Cibotium; species Cibotium barometz. The sequence continues at coordinate 28,563,170 of NC_141090.1, forward strand.
GCACCTTCTGCACATAAATGTCTACGTGGCATCCAAGTGCGGGATGCACGTGACAGTAGCGCCGCCCGGTGGCTGGGCTTATGTGGTGCACCTAGCACTAGCGCCACCTGAAAAAGCTGGCGGCGGATATTTGGGAGGTGGGGTGGGGTGCAGGCGGGTGATGGTTTCACAGGGATAGTAGGAAGAGCACTCTGCTATGAGACCATTTGTGGGTATCTTTAGGGTTAGCCAATAGAAAGTCTAAGCTATGGAGGCTCGAACTGACACATGATGTTGTGTGTAGTAATGAGAGAAGGGTAGAGTGATAAGAAAACAAATATGAAGCTCACAAGCAACAATGCTTTTATATGCAAAATGCCGCATCTTTCTCAACACACAAACCATGGGGCAATGACACATGGCTAAATGATGACATCACCGCTTACACACAAACACTTAGGTGGCTACAAGACGTGGTTCACATGTACTTAGTCACTTCCTACATAAGTGAGTGTTTGCATGCACAAACACACTTACACATATAAGGGTTGTTCACACCTATACACTAACACATTGGTGGACACACACATACGACTCCGACATACAAACAACACACACACACACACACACACACACACACACACACACACACAAAAACAACAACAACAACACAAAAAAGGAGAGATTCTACTATTAGTACAGTGAAAAAGCATTTGGAAAATCCAGATTACAGACTGAGAAGGAAGAGGAGAGGGGGCCTTGGGGGGGTGTGTTGGTCCTCTCATGGTTCATGTTCCTCCTGAGAAAGTTGAAGTGGCTTCTCCACCCTTTTTTTGTTCACTAAAGTTTTGTGCTTGGTATCAAGAATGTCACGCTCTATAGAGCTTGCAATTCTTGTGCTTTTTTCTCAAATTTAGCTTCTTTATGTGCTGCTTTGATCAGCTTCACCTTTGAGTTTAGTAACTTTCTTATGTGCTGCTTAGGTTTAAGTTTAGTAACTTCCTTCACTTCTACATAGAAGATGATACGGTCTCTTTCAAGGAAGTGATTGCACACCATTACTTTGTGGTTAGTATCTTGTACAGAGGGTTTTTCCAATTGTTCAATGTTTAGACTTATTGGTATGCATCTGCATTTTATATGCGAAGGGAGGTAAGAGTCTCCTCTATTTTGTTAATTCATTTTGTGAGGTTGCATTATCTAAGGCTGATCATAAAAGGTAAATGTGTGACGGTGAAAAAGGTGAGAGATTTCTGATGGAAGCAAATGATGAAAGCAAGGTGATGTCATGAGCCACATGGGTTCATTGAGGGATTCTAAGGGATGATTCAGAGAAGCGAGGAGGAAATTGTGCATCTGGATGCTCTTCTCTTTGAGCTATAAAATGATATACTTACGCTCACATTTGTGAGATCGAATGCAATACTAGTTTGATTATTTGTATCCAAACGCTTGCTCCAAGATAATTAAATTTGTGCTCTTCATGAATGGATTTAATCTTGTTTTATGATCCTACGTAGCTCCCATGTTTCTTACTTTCAAGTAGTTATGGTGGCCATCTTGCTTGGGTTTGAAGCCGTGCTAGTCAAGCAGACACAGGCTAGGCTCAAGTAACCAATCTTTGAGTCCCAAATGACAAAAAACATGCAGGAAGCTATGGAAAATTATCAACACATCAGGGTGTGTCAGTTTTTTTGTGTTATTTTAGGAAAATAGAGGTGATTGGACTATCTCTAAGATATCATGTGTGCATATCAGTATATCTTTAAAAAAATTTGTCGTGGTATTCTTATGTAGTTTTGAAAAGGAGCTTATACAGCGAAGTAACAAAGATGACTGTGGAAGCAGTTTTTTTTGCCAGCTTTTGTTAAGTCTCAGTCTGAAGAAACCCCATTGCAGCTTGCAGGACTTGGGAATGTTTTTGCTGTGGATGAGTTTTTTGTGCACCCGCTTCACGAACGATGGGCCTTACGAAGCAGAAGCTTTGACATATTTTTTGGAGGAAAAGCTGGAGGGTAGTAGTACAAATGAAAGAGAAACTGATACTACGAGACATGGTATTCAAGTCTTCTTTCAGACATGCAACAAAGAGGGTGTTGCTGGCTATGCAAATAATCGCTCCACGGAAGCTTTATCTATGGATTCATATGTAAGGGAAGCATTATCTGCTGAAACACTGTTTCTTGAGAGTGGCGATAGCAAGGGAGGTGCAAAAGTGCGAGTTGTTGCTGGGCAATATGAAAACGTGTCCAGTTCACTTCCATTTCAAGGCTTTGTAAGGTTTTTCCCGTATTAAGAGTTTTATTGTTTTTTGATTACTCAGCCGCTGTTTTAATAACTGCCTGCCTGCAGTGACTAAATATACATTCTAACTGATAGAGCTGAGCTGTATATGCTTGCTTGCATGGATGCCGCTGATCACTTGCTATTCAATGTCCTCCATCAACTCGAGTGGAGGAAGGAACTTGACGTTTATCATTTGGAAATGCCTGAAGGCATCAATGAAGATGGGGATAGAGATTGTAAAATCCTCATGTAGGCTGGGACCAATATGCATTTAGAGTACCAAACACATTCACACATACAAAGAGAACACAAGGAAAGCATTTATGGATCTTACCAACCCAACTATGGGACTGACTGCTCTGGATTGTAAGAGAATACGACTTGTGCATTCACATGAACTGTAGAATCGTCCAAGACAAAGAACTGAATGTAAGAGAGATCAAGAACAATACCGAATTACTGTGTGCAAACCAGATTACAAACTAATTGTGACACACCTATGAGTATGCAGGGCAGAACTAGACATCAGATAGCAGCTGACAGCAGCCTGGGTAGGGTCGGACGGCCTTGGTGACACATGGCACTGTCACGTGGTAATGATGATGTGGCGGTGGTGATGTGTCACCGATGATGTGGCATTGATGACATGGCAGTTGGGTACAGGTGGTCAACAAGAATACTACTGGCCGACTAGGAGCATTGGTGCATATATGTACGTGGTAGCCAAATTGTCATATTCATGTGCTGTCCTTAGTTTTGGACTTCACAAAGTGTTTCTTTGTAGGTGGAGTGCTAGCCGAGAGGTCATAGGGTTGTGATTTGACGTCTTCATTCGCAGCCACATCTTGTACTTGAATTTCAATTGTATTACTTCTTTCTTGTACATAATACAGAGTAGTAGTTTAGGACTCGTGTGTGCTGTATGTGTGATTCTGCCACACTCTTCTTTCTATCTCTGGAAAACCCTAGCATATAGGTGCAAGTGCTCTACAGTTGGTATTAGAGCCTAGGGAACTTGCAAATTTTCTCTCTTTTCTGGCTCCTGGGTTCTCTTCATTGCACCTAGGTGAATTGGGGTATACTGGGCTTCCTTGCCCCACCAAACCCTTACCTCATCATGTAGGGTTGAAATCCCTCACCCGGTCCTTGATCACTCATGAAATCACAACTCACTGATTTGCCTCTCCGCATGAAGGCATCCATGGACACGGAGGCGGCTAAAATGGAGGCTATATCTGCTTGTCTCGATAGGATAGAGACTACACCTCGAGCACCTAGTATTCTGGATTTGGAATCTACAAGGGCCCGTGCTATGGAACAAGGGTTGGACGAGTGGCAAAACTTTATGGAGGAGGATTTTTCACTCCTTTGGATGTAGGCGAGGATCTACTGGATGAGCTTCGCTCCCAGTCTGGTAGTCATCATTCTACACCTGCACGTAATCAACAAGAGAGATGCCATTGGCGTCACCAACGGTCCCCTTCACAGAGTCCCTCTCCATGGGATTCTCCGGATAGTTCTTGCTCGCCTTCATCGGCTCGACGTTGGGGGACTACCGGTTTGCCGAGTTCTTCTTCCATGCCTCGAGAGGAATGAGCTCAATTATTGAAGCTTCTGAAGGTCCCCAATCTCAACGTGGAGAAGTTGTCACCAATTGGACCTGTGAGATGGCTGTGATGTTGGTAGTGGTGCGTTTTTTTCAGCTCCATTTGACGCGTACGGCTTTAACGGGTGCCGCTCTCTTTTGGTGGGAAGCACCATCACTGCGAAACGTTTCACCTTGAAACGGGGTAGGAACCGCTGAAATGTTTCACCCCTCGACAAGTGCTTATTGAAACACTCGACTGAAACAGGTATACACACACGCACACACACCCAACATACATACATACACACATAAATATATACATACACATATAAATACACACACATACACACACACGCACATGGATTCATACATCCATACATACATATAAATATAAATATAAATATATGTATATACGTATGTGCATATGTACGCATGTATGTAATAGTCTCTGTGCGCGAGAGAAAGAGAGACTTGAAATTGAGAACATGAAATGGTGTTTCAAGGTTTTATGAAATGCGAAACGCGTTTAAGCGTTTCAAGGTTTCACTCGAGCTGAAACGTGTTTCATGGTAACCATGGCAGGAAGACCACCTTAGGCATTACTCTGTGACTTGTTGGGATGATTTCCGTAAGGCAGTCTTGAAGTAGTTTATTCCCGTAGATTATGAGCGTGAATTGAAGAAACAATGGGAGCGTTTTATGTAGAAACATGGTGAATCGATAACTGACTATCTTGCTTGTTTCCGAAAGCTTTTGTTGATGCTCCCAAGGACCGTTCGACAGTCGGAACATGTCGAGCAATTTGTGGATGGTTTGACACCGTCTTTGCACGCAGACGTTTGTGCACATTGGCCCCGTGATCTTTCAAATGTGGTTCGTCTTGCTACAACCCTCAAGACGTGGAAGAGTTCCAAGTTTGGGACTCAACAACAAGGGCAGCAGAAAGGCAAAGACAAGGGTAGCCAATCCAAGGTCAAGGATGGTAAGGACAATGTAATTGGGGGAGCCTCGGTGACTCGCCTCACCCCTGAAGAGCGTTGTGCGAAGATGGTTGCCGGAAAATGCTTCGATTGTGACTCCACCAAGCACATCGCAAAGGATGTCCCAAGACCTTGGAGGAGCAATCCGAGGAGGAGACTTATTCAAAACTGGAGTAGTCGGAGGAGGCGGCTTCTTCGGCACCAGAGGATGAGTGTGAAGGAGATGCATGTGTGCGCGTCTCAGTTTTTTTAATTTCACGGGTTGAGCACACATTTAGGGTGCTTCATTGCATCAGGCCACAAGTATAGATAGAGGAAGTTTTCAGCCCGGTCTCTAAGGGAGAGTCTTCACAGTTGCCGTTCTCCCTTAGTGGAGAATCTTTGGCTTCAGTGGTGGTCACTATTTGAAATCAAGGTCTTATCTGTGTGTGAACGCACTCTTATGAGTGTGGTAGTGTTTGTGTGTGAACCACCTCTTAGACGGGTTATAATAATATCTAGATATTTGTGTGCTGTGACATAAGCAGTGATGTTAGGAGGAGAACATTTGTAACCTATAAAGCTACTTGTACTTTATTGAAGAAATCAATCAATAGTCACATCATTGAGTTGTGTACTCTCTCTCTCTCTCTCTCTCTCTAAGGGCTTTGTTCTCTCTCTGTAACCCTCTCTCCTTCACTATTTGCTATTTACACACATGGTATTAGAACAGGTTTTTAAGGGTCCCGCTAAGGTGCCACCTTCTGCGTTTTTGCCTTTGGATAGCTAGCTCCTCTCCTCGATTGTGTGGCATTGCTAGCCATCCTTTTGACCTGACTTTTGTGAGTTTCTCAACCGCCTGGCTCATAGCCACAGTAGCAGTTTAATCAGCGCCACCTACAATCAGCACTGCCCAGACGTGATATGCATGAACTACCACGTCTGCGTGCACTGCCCACCCTGATCAGTGCTGCCCGCTACCTCGGCCAGGGCCACCCAGAAGTGTGCCCACTTTCTGCATCGGCCAGCACCCTCTGCATCTACTCACCATCAACACTGAAGTAAGTCAGTTCCACTGCTGTTCAATACTGTTTGCGGCCGCCTGTCTACGCTTCTCAAGCACATCGACCGCTTGTGCCTCCCAATAGTGCTGCCCGACTGCAACGACAGCTTCTCACAACTGCTGCCACATCACAGTCCAATCAGCATCTCCAACAGCTACCCGCCAGGAGCTGCCCAGCAATCAGCTGCACATCTGCATCAAAAAAAGGGGGAAAAAGAGGGAGAAGACACTGTTGTAGTATGCGAGGAGAGCATGCATCAAATCAACAAAATCAACCAGCAGACAAAAGGTATTCATCAGAGAAAACTTGGTGCTTTTCAAAATTTTTGCAAATCTTGCTTAATTAAAGCATTAATCCCAAATCCCCTATCATTTTTTGAAATTGAGAGCATATAGCAAGGATTAAAGTGTTGCTAGAGCCTCCTATAGCATCATTTCCAAAAGCCCTAATTTTTGGAAATCCTAATTTGAGAAAAACCTTGATTTCAGAAAACTCTAATTTTTGGGGCATTCTCTGTAAGGGACTAGAGACTGACATTGGATACATTCCTCTGTGAAGACCTTCCCAAATTCAAAGCATATTATGGCTCCCCGGTTGTTCATGCATAGGAGTGCTGAAAAGAACTCGCTCACAAAAAGGCAGATATCATTGAGGAGACAGAGCTTTCCACAGAGGAAGCAAACTTGTCTGAAGATGTTTGGGCTTTTTAAAGTCCAAAGTTTCTCTATAGGTGGAGTGCTAGCCAAGAGTGTACAGTAGGTCACAAGGCTATGATTTGATTCTTTATTCATAGCCTTGCGTGTTGCTCTTCCGAATCCATGGTGGGCAGCTCAATGAGTCTTGTGGAGCACAATAAGACCCTCCATACTAGGTGTCGTCAAGTGGTGGGCTGTTCTTACAGGTTTGTGCTGGGAGGATGATAAACCATCCACAAGAAGAAATTTCAGCACTGCCTATGTGAGCTGCTCCTACGGGTTCTTGCCCTGAGCATGGTAAATTAACCACAAGGCTTTTGTGGGATGCTCATATTGGTTCTAGCCCCGAGCAAAGTAAACCATCCACAAAAAAAAATTGCAGCATATCTTTCCCCCTCCCGTGCAGCTCGTTGTCTATCTCGCCTCGCCTTCATGTTTCCCCCTTGCCTTCTTGCCTCTAGCTCACACCCCCCCTCCTGCCTCTTGCCACCCCCCCGTCGCCCTCTTGTCTCCAGCCTCCAGCCCCGGCACCACCATGCACCCCCCCTCCTGCCTCTTGCACTCCTCTTGCCGCTTGCACACTCTCACCTGCCTTCCTTTGTCCCTGCTTGCCTCCTCTGGAGGCACCTGCTTGCCCTGTACTTTTCAGCTCACCCCCACCTGCCCTTCGCTTCCCTTTGCCGCCTTACCCGCTGCCCTCTCCGCCTTCACCCAAGCTTTTTCCTCTTCAGCCTCTCCTTCGACAGGTCTTTGTAACCTTGCGGGCAGTTTTCTTTAGTGTTGACGCCTTTTAGTCTTCAACCCAGTAGGAGGACTCCATGATAGCTGCTTTGTCGTCCCCAGCTGAGGCCGCCGACCCTTGCCATTTTTATTTTTATTATTTTTTCAACTGGCCTTTGGTTCAAGATCCTCCCATAGTTACCAATTTTCACTGCCCATAGACGGCTGCTAGGCGCTTATTTATCCATTCGCAGGCGATGCCACCGAGGAAGCACCAAGGGGGGTTTTGAACCTAGGACCTCTTGGTCCTAGGCAAACACCTTCACCACTTGAGCTATCACCTTATTGGCCGCCCCTTGCCATTTTCAGAAGTGGACCTCTAGCTTTTGTCTTCTATAGTATCCTCACTTGTGGGTTCTTTGGTATGTAAGATTGTTTGGAGCTGCTCAACGCACGGACAAATTTAGGATATACTCTATACAGCCCTTATTGGTGAGGCCCAAAAAATCACAGACATTGATTTTCTTGGGTAGGGCTACTTCGAGTGAAGTTTGATTCACTCGAGGCAAGTGATTGTGTGATGCTGCAAAGAGCTATCACAATACGCAACGCTCCGCCTCACATCCGACCGCCTCGCAGGTGAATCCGGCATCCTTGTCATAGTCTTCTTTTCACTACGAGTCCAATTTTGGAGAAAGTTTTTTTTCTATTAGTTATAATCAAATAGCTATAGACTACATGCACAAGCTCAAAACCCTCAAATGAGGTGGAGACAATATGGGGGAGGGTAGTCCCTTCCTGGCTGGCCTCTTTTGGAGAAAAATATCTCATGGGGGGGAAGCCAAACATGCATCCTAAAGTGCCATATGATCCCGCCATCGTGATCAGAAAGAAAGGTTCTGTGGTGTCATGTTTGTAAGAAAGCCTACTGGGGAGAGATGGCGTCCTCCGAATTGCCCAGCCAAAAAGGATTAAGAACTGGCGGCCCTTGTTAGAGCCATAAGCTCGGATCAGGCTTTTCTGTGTGGTTGTAGCCTCACCCTCCTGCGTAGCATCAAGCACCACGGATGGCATGGGATGCAGAGCAGGTAAGATCTGAACCGCATTGGTGGTAGCAGGCGGGTCCGGAGGAGCAGGGGATACTGCGGCAACTGTGGCAGAAGGCTCTTTGGAGGCTTGCTCCGTTTTCCTTTTTGGACAATCCTTCTTACCATGCCCAATGGTATGATAGAAAAAACATCGGTTTTCTGATTGATACTGTCTTTGCTCCTCTAGATGAAGATAGCCTCCATTGATGCTTGCTTTAGCCTTTTCCTCAGGGGTTTTCTTAGGCTTGGGTTCCTTACTCCCTGAACTATAGCTAGGAGTGTTGTCTGCCTTAGTGTCTCTAGAATACGAATTACCCTTTCCTGGTTGGGGTTTGGTACTAGACTGCGTTTGTTTGGACTTGCCTCCGTTCATCCTCATTTCTTCATTTTGAGCAAGAGTCAAAGCCCGGTCATATGTACTGGGTTCAAAGTTGCGAATTGTGAACCGGATGTTGGGATCTAATCCACGAATGAATTGATCCATCTTGGCGTGCTTGGATAACCCGAACTGTTGTGCTAAAGTTATGACTTTTCCAGAAAACTGAAGCACTGGTGACCCGTTCTGTTTGAGTCCATAAAACTCATCTGCCAGGCTGGTCAGATACTGGGGCGGGAGAAATTTGGTCTTTAGGTCATGAACAAATGTATCCCAGCTAAAAGCTGTGACACCTGTGGTCTAGTCTGTATGAAGACTAGACCAATGCTGCCACCAAGTGACTGCCTCACTCGTAAGGTGGGGAGTCACTACGTGGACTCTGTCTGGAGGATCTGTAATCCTAGCTAATGGAAAATGAGTAGTAAATTGATGAATGAATTGATTAACTGCTAAATGATCACACTTACCTTCATACTTACTAAAATTCGGTTGAACCTTCATACTTACTAAAATTCGGTTGACTTCGAATGACGGTAGTCAATGTCGCGGGCTGGTGGCTGGTGGCACCTAAGACTGGGAAAATTGAAGAGAGGTGTTGGTATCTAAGATGCATGGCCTCCTTTTCCCTTTGGTGCTCGAGTAACATACGTTCTCGATCGAGCTCTCGTTGGTGCTCCCGAGTGGCGAATTCAGCCTGACACCGGTCTTCTTCAATCCTGCGTTGGGCTTCCTCATAGTCATGTCGATTTGCTTTTTCTTATTGCTTTCTTGCTTCAGCTTCTGCTTTTTCTTCTCACCGCCGTCGAACCTTGTCTTTTCTTCTTTGTTGTTCCATTTGAAAGAAGAGGGAGATGTAGTCGGGGGTTGCTGGAGGCGGAGGAGGATGTGTTGCTGTTGCCTCCAAGAGTTAGAGATGCTCCATGAGAAGTTGGTTCTGAGCTTTGAGTAGAGCTATGGTGTCTGTAGTAGTCGGAAGAGCAAGGTCTTCTTCGGAGGAGACGTCTTCCGGCTGATGGATACTCTCCTTTGTAGACATGATGCTGAAGTCGGTGGTCGTGCCGGAACGCAATCTGACCATCCAAGGATGCCCTCACGCTAGGATACGGTGTGTGTGGACAAGCTGAATCTGATACCAATGTAACATGCAGCGGAAGTATTCGTAATTAAGGATCCTGTCACACAAACTCTCACACCGTCTTCTGCATCCCGAGTTTCACGAGTTTAGCAATCCACTTTTATGACTTCAAACTTTAAGAGATTGAGAGAGAGAGAGATAGAAACTGTACACCGTATGGGGTGCCGAATTACCCACTGAAGGGCCCCCTATCCCGTTATCGGAATAGTATTTGCTTTATTACTTTGAAGAGATTGACTGTGGACTGACGATAAGCCAAACGCAAGATCTTGGAGGACCAAGAGTCGGGTTGAACTGTACACGGCTGTAGAAGCATTGTTGAAATATGGAAGCAAGAGCTAGAAACTAGAAGACTAGAAGTAAAATAAGAACAAGATAGAAGGACAAAGAGTTACCTTGAGATGAGTGTAGACAAGATACAAGCTAGATAGATTGCAATGATGTGACCCATGAATATATGGGCCAAAGTACAAGACATAGAGCAAGAGTGCTTATGGGATGATTGTAGAGGTGCCACATGGCACACACTCAAGACACAAAGACTCAACTGAGACTAGACAAATGTAGACTAGGGAAATAGTACACCTAGTGTGCACTTATCTCCAACACCCTCCTTAAGTGGACACTAGGAGAAAGACAGAAAGACAAGACTAGAAGACAGACATAAAGATCGATAGACTGAGAGACAAGACAGAAGACATGACAGACAAAGATCCTGAGACACCCCTCCTCAAGTGTGTCATGTGCATCACAGATGCCATGGACATGCTCAGGGCTAGATCCAGAAGAGGCAGCCAGATAACGACTAGGAACCAGATAAAGTCAGGATGATGGAGCACAGAACTCAGAGCACCTCTGCAGTGCAGACTGAAGCAAGGCTTGGAGAAAGAACCAAAGGGATGCTGTCGGCTGACATCAGCATGGTCAAAGAGCTGTCGGCAGCATACTGGAGTGGTCGGCTGAGCCAGCAGATAAGGGCAGCAAGCAGGCGCCAAAGTCAGGACCAGTCGGCTGATTTAATAAGCATTTAATGCTTTTAGAACTGGCCGACCAGCAGTCGGCCAGCTCCTATCTTGTCCAAGAGGGCTATAAAAGGCACCAAGTGCTCCATGTGTTACTCATTCCACCCACTAGGGGTGTGGGTCACTTAGAGGTCCCATAGGGGACAGAAATTAGGGTTAGGAACCTTTTTATGAAGGCAGCCCACGGCTGCAAAGATCTGTACCTTTTTTGTACATAGTATATACTGAAAATTCCAGCACTTCTCACTCTCTCTCTCTCCTCTCTCTCTACCTGCGTTTTTGCATCATGGTGCGTTTTTGCATCAGAAGGTCTTCAAGAGTGTTTAGGGCTGAAAGAAGATTACCCAGAGCTTCCGCGCGTTACATTGGTATCAGAGCATCAGGCTCAGCAAAGCTAAACACTGATTCAGTCCCATATGATGGTGTACAGGTCCAAGGTACAAGAAAGTACACGGATTCGAAGCCCAAGGCGGGAACACAGATCGGGAAGAACTCCCAGGAGGTTTGTTGGTGGTGTTCCACAGTGCCAGATGGGGATGGCAGTTCCGTGAGCCAGATGGGTTCTAAGGGAACGGTCCCAAGGGAGGATGATCCTCCAAGGGTGATGTGAGAGTGCCAGACTCAGTTCCAGGAACGAAGACCAAGATGGTGTTCAGAGTCAGGGCAGGAATGGATTGTGGACTAGAGGAAGACCAGATGCATAGATCTTCATCAGAGACAGAGTGGTTTGGAGAATAGACCGGATTTTCAGAGAGAAAGGTTTGCCAGGGATGGATGATGACAGAGGGACTTCGGAACAGGATTGGGATGATGACAGTCATCCAAGAGCAGGTTGGATTCCCGTCATCAAGTTTAGCAGAGGGGGATGTCATGTGCATCACAGATGCCATGGACATGCTCAGGGCTAGATCCAGAAGAGGCAGCCAGATAACGACTAGGAACCAGATAAAGTCAGGATGATGGAGCACAGAACTCAGAGCACCTCTGCAGTGCAGACTGAAGCAAGGCTTGGAGAAAGAACCAAAGGGATGCTGTCGGCTGACATCAGCATGGTCAAAGAGCTGTCGGCAGCATACTGGAGTGGTCGGCTGAGCCAGCAGATAAGGGCAGCAAGCAGGCGCCAAAGTCAGGACCAGTCGGCTGATTTAATAAGCATTTAATGCTTTTAGAACTGGCCGACCAGCAGTCGGCCAGCTCCTATCTTGTCCAAGAGGGCTATAAAAGGCACCAAGTGCTCCATGTGTTACTCATTCCACCCACTAGGGGTGTGGGTCACTTAGAGGTCCCATAGGGGACAGAAATTAGGGTTAGGAACCTTTTTATGAAGGCAGCCCACGGCTGCAAAGATCTGTACCTTTTTTGTACATAGTATATACTGAAAATTCCAGCACTTCTCACTCTCTCTCTCTCCTCTCTCTCTACCTGCGTTTTTGCATCATGGTGCGTTTTTGCATCAGAAGGTCTTCAAGAGTGTTTAGGGCTGAAAGAAGATTACCCAGAGCTTCCGCGCGTTACAAAGTGATATCCTCATATGGGTCCACAAGGATAGGGACAAGATGGATCTAAAACAAGACACAGTCAGATTGATAGACAAATAGACAGACAGACAAGACTCGATAGACAGAAGACTGACTGTAGACAAACAGATGGACCTTGAAGACATCCCCTCCTCAAGGGCAATCTCTGCCTCTCGGGTAGGGACAAGAGAGAGGTCCTAAAGCAGAATGAGTAAGACATAGAACCCATTGACCTACATCATCGGTGGTCAAAGTGGTAGACAAGAAAGATGAAGTAATCAGAAAGCCCACTCCTCATCATATGAGGAATGAACAGCAAGATCTGCTGATGGAGATGCTGCAGCAACATGGGCTGAGGTAGATGCAGGGGCTGATGTAGAGGGTTTAGAGTAGCAGTCCTTCTCCCGGTGATTATCACGGCCACAAATGGTGCATGGATGAGCCTTGAAGCAGTCCTTCTCCATATGATTAGTTTTGCCACAATGGGTGCAAGGGTTTCTTACCTTAGAACTTCCTTTCTTTGCTAAAAATGCAGTGTCAGTTACCTTTTGTTGTTGAGTTCTTTCCTCTTCTTGGAGAGCATTGATGATACCTTCAAGAGTAGGATTATTGTGATACTTGAAGGTAGTGACAAGAGTAGCATAGGTGTCAGGTAAGCTTCTGAGAAGCACAGCAATAGCAATATCTTCGGAGATGGGGGACTTCACTGATGCAAGCTGAACCATAAGACTGCGAAGATAATTGACATGAGAGGCTATAGTAGCTCCCTCTTGCATATATAGATCAAAGAATGAGATCATAAGTGCAATCTTAGAGTTTTTAGAGCGGGGTCCAAAAAGGGTATCCAAAGTGATCCATGCTCGAGAAGCAGATTGTATGTCGGAGATGTGATGAATGTAATCATCTCCAAGACCGAGCAAGATGATAGCATAGGCTTTGTCATTCTTGGCAGTGGGAACATAAGTGACAACTTGCTCAATGTCGGAATCTTCGGGCGTAGCATGGTGAACAACGTCCCAAAGACTTTCTTTCATAAGATGGCACTTGATTTTGATTTGCCAAGTATGAAAGTTGGACCCATTGAATTTGTCGATAGACATGAGAGAATGAGTAGAAGAGGCCATGTGGGAAGGTCTTACCTCTTGCTAAAATGCAAGGGCAGTGTCTATTCCCTTACAAGATTGCAAAAATGAATGAAAGAAGAGATCCAAAATGTTTTTAGAATCCGGCTCTCTCACCACTTGTCAAGGCCATAGCATGTGACAGCCCATCGAAGTATGAGGAACCAGCAGTTTGCAGATATGAGCATGAACAAAAGGAGACAATGCACAGTACCTTGTAGACTCTTCAAGAGGAAGCGATGGCAGAACTGAATAGTTAGGCGGCCTGAAGGGGAAAAATAGATGGCGGCTGTAATCAGGGCGTGAGCAGACTGTTGTAGAAATAGACAGTTGTAGCAAATGCCCACGAAGGTCCAAGTCGGGCTGCAACGTCAAAAACAGGTCGGCCAGGAGCTGTATGAGCCTGAACACGTACGGGAGTCCGAAGCAGCTGCTGGAAAACAGGCCGGAAGCCTCTGGAATAGGGCGGCAGCAAGAAAGTGGCCGGACAGCAACTGAACAGGCCCGGCCTGAACTGAATGTGACTAGGCTGAGGTAAAAAGAAAGGCCTGCAGCAGCAGCAGGGCAGAACTGAAGTAGAATAGGTGCGGTTGGTCCTAAAAGCTGAGCGCAGCTAGGGAGATGGTGGCCTGAAGCTATGGCGGGCAACACAGGGCAGGAGCAGCCTGCTCTGATACCATGTTGAAATATGGAAGCAAGAGCTAGAAACTAGAAGACTAGAAGTAAAATAAGAACAAGATAGAAGGACAAAGAGTTACCTTGAGATGAGTGTAGACAAGACACAAGCTAGATAGATTACAATGATGTGACCCATGAATATATGGGCCAAAGTACAAGACATAGAGCAAGAGTGCTTATGGGATAATTGTAGAGGTGCCACATGGCACACACTCAAGACACAAAGACTCAACTGAGACTAGACAAATGTAGACTAGGGAAACAGTACACCTAGTGTGCACTTATCTCCAACAAGCACCAATGATGACCAATCTCGAGCCTATGCACTCTTCCCAATGGATGTAGGAAGGCTGTAAATATGAGGCTGAGAGAAGGGACTGATTGGGACTGTTCTAGGCTATGTATGAATGCTGAAAATGAGTATGAATGCTGAGTTTTACCTTCACGAAGTGGCTGAAGCAAAACAATGAGTTGTATGCGGGCTGAATGGTGTTAGATGCAGAAAACGCAAGGATGAAGATGCACAGATGCTGGCCGGCTGCTGTGTATGCTGAAAACGCAAGGCTGATGGAGCTCTGAGGCTGGCCGGCTGCAAGAGATGCTGTGTTTTACTGAATGAAGGCTGAACCTGTCAAGCGATGATGCTTCAGGGCTGTGGACTGCAACACTTGAGCTTTGATGGCTGAATGTTCAATCGTTTATGCTCCTTGTGCTGAAGGCTCACACGCTTGAAGATACGTCAATGAAAAGATGCAATAGCAAGGCTATTTATATGCTCATGTGCTGGTCGGTTGGCTCCCTAGAGCAACACGACTGGATCTTATTAATAAATGATAAGTCAGGCACGAGCTACGTAGGTCATTCCTCAGCCTTAGACAAACAGTCACTCAGTCAGTCCAAGTCCCTTAACCCACTTCAAGAGATGCATTCATGCATGTAGAGTCAGTAGAAGCCTTAGGGTTTGCATTAGAAAGCACTTTGCATATTGCATATCATTCATCCATTGCATATAGACCATTGCAGAAGCCTTCAGATATCATCTAGTATTTATTAGTATTTATTAGTATTTATTAGTATTTATCTGGCATTTCTCCCATATTTTCTAGCATTATTATAGCAAGAAAATACCATCAATCCTGTACTGAGGATTACAATGGGGTCACAACGTACGACAAATATCAACCTAAAGGGTACTAATAATGTGCAATGTTGCACTGATGATGATGAGCCATCTTGTCACCATGCACTACAGTGCAGAGTGCATGTGACAGAAGCCCATCCGTGCCATTGTGCCTTTCAAGAAGTCACAATCCATTCTGTCATAAGCTTTTTCAAAGTCTAGCAAAAGAAGGGCAAGGGGTTATTGGCTAGATTTACCCCACTCCACAGCTTCCCGGAATGAAAAGATGTTATAAAAAATACTCCTTCCTTGGAGGAAACCATTTTGTGTATCATGAATAACTCTCTGAAGAACGGGCTGAAGCTTCATCACAGTCAGGCTTGCAAATGAAGCTTGACCACACATAAGATCCTTCAGCTTCTAGAACTAGCACCCCCCCCCCCCAACTCACAAGAGGAATAACATAGGAATGGAGCGTTTTATAAGGTGTTACAAACATATAAGAGAAAAAACACACACATGGTTTATTTAATTCAGATTTTGGGATACATTCCGGAGAGAGAATACACTCACACATAAATAATCATGAAAAAACAAATATGGGAGGAAATCCTTCAATATGTGGAGCCCGTAGAGGAAGTCAACGGCGGAGGAGCCGCATGCGGGGAAATACTGGGAAGGCTAGGGCTACTCTCGTGGAGCTATCAAGCCCCAAAATGCAAAGGGTGCATGCCCTTCGATTTTGGCTCAAGAGGCCAATTTGAACAAAACCCCTAAATTCCGATCTTTACAGGCTTCAATTTCTGAAGTAGTTCTCTGATGTTGTAGTTTAATTTGATGCATAAATAAAAAAGTTGAAAGAACCCCAAATTTTTACCATTAATTTTGAAAAAAAAGCCCTAATTTTTGATGTAGAGGCTACTGATTTTCCAAATTGAAAAGAAGCCCTAAAATTTGAAGTGTGAATCTGACGATTTCCTCAACTTGAAAACTTTGGTGATTTCTGAGTGAGTGTGCTACTCAGGTGGCAGATCAGAGGTGAATGGGCGGCGCTTCATAAAGGCAACTAGTTAGAGGCGGAAGCAGGGGTGTGTGTCGTCACAGAGGTTGAACGGCGCTGCAGGTGCTGCAAGTCATCGACACCATCATCATTAGCAGTGACGGCAGACAGCAGCAGCAGCAGTAGGCACAAAAGGCTGACGAGCAGCGCACTCAGCAGCGAATGCCCCTTCGCTCTCTCCTTTTTTTTTGATGACACGGATTGGAAACCTTAATTATTAGGTGGTCGATTGACGGGCGACGAATAGTAGAGAAGTGGCGATGTGTCATTTGCTTGGCGACGAGCAGTTCAAAGAAGGCGGACAAGAATTTGCAGCAAAAGGCAGGTCGGCGGCGGATAGGATGGAGCGTCAGTGGTGATACTTTAGGCGAGAAGCTGATGGCGACCAGGTGTAGTGGCAAGCGGCTCCAACAGCACAGGTTTAATGCGAGGAGTAAAGCATGTAGGTGGCAAATATGTGGCAAAAGCGTAACCCTAAATGTGAAGAGCAGCCTAACCAAGCTCTGATACCAGTTGAAGACTCTAGGAATAGGGTTTCAAGAGAAAGCTAAGGAGGATGAAAAATGTCCTTCATGGCTACTGTGTGTGCAGTGATAGAGAGAGAGAGAGAGAGAGAGAAAGAAAGAAAGAAAGATATATTAAGCGTCTACTAAAGACCCAATGGGCCTATGAGACCAAATTGATACCATAATGTCCATGGCATATCTCATCATGGAGTGGAAAATAAAACAAGAAGAAAACATAAACATAGCTATCTCACTGGAGTGATACAGAACTGTCCATGGAAACTCATCTTGGAATATTAAGAACATAAAAACATGAGAGCAACATCAGCTCCGAGTAGATGGTATACCACTCTCCAAGATATCAAGCATGGGGCTGATGAGTATGGCCGAGAGGTCTCCCTCAGCTATGTCACATGGAAAGGTAGCTCGATGGCGGTGGAGCATGTCCTGGATCTAGAGCTGATGAGGTGATCGTGGCCGACGGGGGAGTTGAGGGCATCGGGCACACTGGAGTGTAGAGGCTCAGTCCGAGGTAACTCCTCTCAGGCGAGGTAGGTCCAGAGCTGCTCGTGGAGGGTCCACAAGATCCACTATGTCGGTGTCCTCCACCTCCTGGGTCCGGAAGAAACTGGTGATGGTTGGCTGGCGAGGGAGGGGGCGGGGTGGCTGGAGCCGAGGCTCTATCAAGAAGGTGTCCCTCTGTCTGCAGAGCTCAAGCAAGAAGAGGCCCAGGCAATGCTGGTCTTGGAAGTCAATGATCCCAGAGAGTGGACCGAATCCCTCACGAAATAGATAGTGAAACCTCCCGTGGATCTCATAGTTACTGGGCAGCGGCATATGTAATGCTCCTCCATCTCAACCTGGTGTGGCATAGTCGGCAGATCCTCTCCCCGTATGAGCTTCCCGGCTCTGAAGATGCGCTCAGCTCTACCTGTCTCTGCTCTGAGGCGGTGGGATGAAACCCATATTTGACCAATCGCAATCCGCATGGCATGGGACATGTGAACACTCAAGCAGCCCGCCGGCTGCTGGATGAATCCATCCTCAGTGAGTGCGAGGAAGTGATCTCTGTAGAAGTGCATCTTCGTGGGGAGCTCCAGAGGTGTGATCCATGTGCAATGTATGTAGAGGGTGAGAAGATCTGACCGGATAACCTGGTTGGTATCCTCATGAGACAGCCGGAGAAAAGGGGAGTCCGAACTGTAGTGAAGGGGGAGTAGGCGGTCCATGTAGAGCCCATATACTGAGAATAGTGGAAACTACTGCATACCATACTCCAGAGTGCCCCTCAAGTGCTAGTTGTCTGGAGGACTCCAGGGCAAGCCTCGGGTACCTGTAGGGATCCATGTGACTGATGCGATGGAGGTATGTGATTGTCTGGAAGAGTGCCTTCACTACCATCGGGGCTGCAACAAACTCTGCCTGGATAATCTGGTGTGGAACTGATGGTTTGTTGCGGATCATACGGGAGAACATCATGACTTGCTGGGGCCTCTCAACTCGCTGCCAATCCTCATCGGATAAATCTGGCCCTAGAAAGCCGCTCCATACATCAAGGTTGGTGTGATGAGGGTGTCAAAAAGCCAGCCCTTCGTCCTGGGCTCTTGGAAATGTGACTGGAAGCACTGCTGCTCAAGTAAGCTCAAGGCTGCATATCCCCGCGTCACTTTGGCATGTGCTGCGGGAAGCATGGTAAAGCGTGGGCCACTGAAAGTGACACCATGGTAGACATAGGATGAGACAATCTCCACAGGATCCCCTCTATATGTGAAGCTCAATTTGGATGTGAAGGGAATAGAGGTATTGAAGACCATTGCCTTGGTTTTACCAAGGTTAACAGAGAGGTCCCGTTGAGTGCAAAAGTCATGTAAGGCATCCAACTGTCTCTGAAGCCCTTCGGCTGAGTCTGAGAGGACGACGATGTCATCTGCATAAAGTAGTATGGGGATCAATATACCTGCCAGTGTGGGACCAGCCCCGCCTAATCCATCAATGAAGCTCGAGATCTCATCAATGTAGAGGCCGAAAAGAGTGGGTGATAGAGGGCAGCCCTGTTTCACCCCAATAGTGCTGGAAATCTCCTGTGATGTACCTCCTGGGGCTCTCACTCGTCCGGTGACGGACTCATAGAGGGTGATGATACTCCAAACCATGTCAGATGGGACTCCGATCTCCTGTAGACGGTGTAGGAGGCGGGCTTGGGGTACAGTATCAAAAGCTTTGCGGAAATCCACAAAGCGGCAGTAAATCCTCTGATGTGCTCTACCCTCCTCGATGATGGCACGGAGGGTGAAGATGTGGTCAAGGGTAGAGTAGCTCCTCCGAAAGCCAGCCTGTCGTGAGGCTTTGCATCCCTGGCTCTCTGCAAATGAACTGAGCTCCGCCTCTAGCACTGATCCATCGAGTTTGGCCAATGTGTGGCCAATCAGTAGAGAGAGAGAGAGAGAGAGAGAGAGAGAGAGAGAGAGAGAGAGAGAGAGAGAGAGAGAGAGAGAGAGAGAGAGAGAGAGAGAGAGAGAGAGAGAGATTTTATTAAGGTCTTCCGAAAGACCGAACTTGGCCTATGAGACAAATCAGTGTACCTGTGTGGGGTATCCTCTGTCATCCCAACAAAATGAAAAAGTACTGAACTAAAAAGCTGAATCTGGGTGTGCACCAAGTACAATGAGTGGGGGAGGTGATGGAGCTAGCTAGGTAACCGCACTAGAGAGAATATGTTGCACGACCCGATCTTCTTGTTGATTTGATATATTGAAGCTTACACCAAGTACATGCTTTTATAGGCTGAATGCCTTATCTTTCTCAACACTCTATTCATTGGGCAATGACACTAATAGGGAGCATAGTTTTTTTCATACGCGTATGATTGGCCAAGCATACATTTGCTTGCGTATGAAACGCCGAATGATACTTGTCCCAAAAATTTGGGGGAAAATATCAAGATCATGAGGAAGACGGTGCCCACATCGAGGGTGCTCACAACGATGGCCAACATCCCAAAGCACATGGTATTCTTGATCGGCACAAACGCATCCAGGACAGTCGTCTTAGCGCCTACGAGGTTGAGCTGCAGCTTGAGCCCTTGTGCGATGAGGCTAGACAGCAAGTGGAATGCAAAGGAGAGCACCTCAAACATTACAAGGCTTCTGGCCAGAGTCTAGACTAGCTGGCGCGTAGCACACAAGGGTCCCCTGTCTCAACCATAGTTCATAACATACGTTTAGCAAATGCATACGCATTCAGGTATGCAAGAATGTTTCGAGTATGTTTTAGTCCCAGGCCGAGTAACATACGTGACAAATATAATACCTCATAGAAAGGACGAGATTTAGACAAGTAGATACAAATATACATTGTCAACTCAAGCTCTCCAAGTTCCATTATAAAAACTTACAAAGTTACAACTTACAAGTTACATAAATGCTCATGGTGTGGACTGATTTTCGATTAAAAAAGCGTAGCACCTTTCAAAAAACGTAAAACCTTCGAAAAGCATTAAAAAAAAAAACAAGTATGAAAGACGAGTTTCAAACGCGTATGTTGCAAACGAAGCAAACGCGAATGTTATGAACTATGGTCTCAACTAAGGTTGCTCCACTGTCGAGATTCAGCCCAAGAAACATGACTGTCCTGAGAAGACCGGATTAACGGTCACTAATGTCCTCCATCAAGCACACCTATCAGTTCTACGATCTGGACACGAAGCTCAGAGTCGTGGAGATGTAGGCCGGCCGACATCAAGGCGATCCAGGCAATCATTCAAGCATATCCCGTCGATCCCTTCACCACTCTCGCTCTTCCCAAGTTGAGCTCATTTTCTTATGGCACCCCACGCCTTCCCACATTTGTCCTCCAATGATCGCCAAACTACGGTGGAAACACCGGCGCTCCCTTCTGCGACATCAATGAAGATGGTCTTGCGCACTATTTGAACTAGTCCAAAAAATTTGGGGGAAAGTATTGGGGAAACGATTCTGTGCGTGCCCCACTGCACTGTGCATTGTGTGTGCACTATACATCTTCTTCTCCAACCATCCAGTGTCCAATCAGCAATGTCTGGCTCTGCCGCTTCCGAAGAAGTGATTTTCCCCAAATTTGTTTTGCAGATGGTGCGTCCGAAGGGATCAGAGTGGGAGTATGTGGTAACTTCGAGGAAAATTGGGAGAGGGCAATTTACATCTCAGTGCAAGTACTGCCCACATACATGGAATGGAGGTTCACATATGTTTCAGGCCAGGGGTCCAAAGCATACTTCAAACATACTTTCATACCCGTATTTGTATGCCGTATGGTTGCCGTATGAAAAAACTATGATAGGGAGTGTTCACACACACTTCACACTCATAGGGAGTGTTCACACACACCTTCTAGTCCTGGTTGGGCAAATAGATCTAGACCTGATGTAGCCTTGATCTTCTCACAAGGCGGTAGAGAGGGCATATGCCTCAGAAGGACCATTGAGATTTTTTTTTTCAGTTGTTTATTTATTTATTTTGTGGTTTAAGTATATAATTCAATTTTCTATTTGTTTCAACAGTTTTTTTAAACATAGTATTGGAAAGAAACAAAACTTCAAATTTTGTTTTGTGAGTGTAGGTTTTTCTGGACATTTTGATGCGCCCTGGTTCAGAAGTGAAACTTCCAGTTAATGCGTCACATGGAATGATCATCTACATTTTGGAGGTATGGGTAGAACATAGGTTTTTACCTTTCTTTTGCAAAGCTACATGAGCAAGTTCTGTGGTCAGGATATCATGCAGTCTTTTTCCTACCCTTGACTCGAAGCTACTATGGGTTTCAAGAAAGATTTTGATGTAAAGAACTGAGGCTTAGCTTGGTTTTATTAGTACGTGTGGATCCAACTGCTTCTGTTCAAACAATAATTTTCATGTCTTCTGCTGTTGTGTCATTGTGGTTATGGTAGCAGTGGACATTTCATTAGCTATCTGAAAGGTCGGAGATTAAGAGAGTGAATGCTGTGTGCAAAAGTTGGAAATCTATCTTGCGGAATGGAAAGTGTGAGCATATGGCATGTTAGAAACATGAACACTGGTTTTTCACACTCAAAGCAGGTGTAATAGTCAAGATTCAATAGGGGTGGTGCGTTTTCAGCTGTTTATATTACCACCCCCACCTCCCGCCTCCCACCCACACACACACACTCTCTCTCTCTCACACACACACACACACACACACACACACACAAGCAAAGATTCTTCTATTAGTGAAAGGAGAACATCCGCTCGTGGACGGAATTACATCTTTCCAAAAGGGTAGAGTGTGTTGGGATTCGGAGTCTCATGTGTGTGAGTCCCCTCGTGTGAACCCGTGTTTGTGTGTCTGTATGTGTGTGTGAACAGCCCCTAAAAGGGTTATTGTTCTAGTAGTGTGTGAACACACTATTATAAGTGATAGGGTAAGTTTGCCATGTGGCATACACTTATTAGATTGTGATATTTGTATGGGTGAAAAGATAAGGCTGCAAGCCTACAAAAGCATTATACTTATTGAGTGAACATCACTTCTATCATATCAATTAATCTATCATTGAGTCATGCAATACTCTCTCTCTACAGTTCGGCATTCTCTCTCTCTCTCTCTCTCTCTCTCTCTCTCTCTCCCCATGGATTTGCATCCACCTTAGCTTAGGTTCTCTATACACACCATGTAATTTAACATGGTATTCAGAGCAGGTTACACCATCGTCACAGCTGCCTTCGCCAATCTGTCCGCCCTGATCAGCACATGCTAATGGTGCTGCCTTCGATTACTACCTCCATCGCTGTGCAGCTCCTGTCTGCCCAGATCTGCAGACCTACCATTGAATACAGCTGCCATTGCTGCTCCTCTGTAGCCATTGCCTCAGCCACCGCATGTGTGTCGTCTGTCTGACACCCTGTGCACTGTGTGTGTGCCGCCTCCCCCATCCAGCACCACCACTGTGCCCAACTTGCGCTACTCTCGCCTGTGCAGTCGCCGCCTAGGTCGCCCGCTCCACATTCAGCCGTCAGCAGCAGCCTGTATCAAATATACCCACAGAGTGACACATCAGCAACAATTTGGGGCTTTTCAGAAATCAGGTAAAAATTATCTAATTGATGCTCTTGGACGCAACACAATTTGGGGTTTTCAAAGTTGGGGACAAAATTCCTTAATTAAAGCTTCCACATCAACAATTATTTCCATTTTAGGGAAAATCATAAAATTAAACACCATGTACGTATTCATAAAATTTGGGTTTTTTTTCCCAAATTGGTCTCCTGCATAAAATTGGAGCCATGCCAGCAGCATTGGCATGGATACATCGCTGAAAGAGATTACTCTTCACCAACACATGCTCGAGGGGAAGTTTTCAAACTTCCAAAAATTATCCGGGGTTCTCTGCCTGGGAAGACCCCTAAAAACTGAAGTAAATAACCTCTATGTGTGTTTTCCATTTCCTAATGCCTTACTGTTATGAAAGGTCTCGTTTCCGTGTCATACCCTACTTAGAGCAACGAGGGGTGTCTTGGTAAGCTAATGTAGGTAGCCATGTGTGGTCAAGCTCTCATATCAGGCACTCCGAAGGGGGGTTTGTTGGGATCCGGAGTCTCATGTGTGTGAGTCCCCTGGTGTGTGTGAACCTCTTTTTGTGTGTCTGTGTGTCTGTATGTGTGTGTGTGTGTGTGTGAACAACCCCTTATTGTTCTAGTAGTGTGTGAACACACCCTTATAAGTGATAAGGTAAGTGTGCCATGTGGCATACACTCAAATAGAGTGTGATATTTGTATGGGTCAAAAGATAAGGCTGCAAGCCTACAGAAGCATTGTACTTGTTTGCTGAGTGAACATCACTTCTATCATATCAATCAATCTATCATTGAGTTGTGCAATACTCTCTCTCTATAGTTCAACTCTCTCTCTCTCTTTTCTTTTCCAGACAGTGTATCAAATGTCACATGGTTGTTACTCTGGTCTCATAGGTCACTTTGGCCTTTTGAAGACGTTAATATAACATTTCATTTCTCTCTCTCTCTCTCTCTCTCATAGTGAGAGGAACAGAGTATTGAGACAGGATCTATGGCAGCTCTATACACGAGAGACATGGATATCGCCTACACAGCCTCTTCCACCGAAGATGCTATACTACAGAGATCACTTCATGAGTATCACTGATGATGGATTTATAGAGAGGCCTAGATACATGGAGGGCTTTTTACCACACGGCTCCCGAGTGGCTATTGGTCAGCTCAGAGTTTCATCACACCGATTGGAGATTGAGACTGGCAGAGCAGCACGGATCCCCCGAGAGGAGAGGGTATGCAGATTGTGCAGAGAGGAGGTGGAGAGTGAGGAGCATTATGTATGCAGATGCAGAGCATATACAGCCATCAGAGAGAGATATCCCATTTTATTCAGAGAGCCACATTCCCTACGCCAGATCTTTGAGACAGCAGACCAGCGCATACTGGGGAGATACATTCTAGACATACAGCGCCACAGAGAGACATTATTACAGGCTCAGACAGCTCCAGAGGGGGGGCGACAGACACAGATTACTACATTTTTTCAGAGATCCATACCCCTCCCAGCCCCTACACGGCAGGGAATTACTCTCCAGAGAGCAGAGACACTTAGAGCCCGCAGGAGACAGAGGACACCTGGCTTTCGGACACCACGCCTATACCAGAGAGAGATGACAGAGATCAGAGCTCAGTTTCACAGAAGCTCCTAGGATGATTACCACTCCAGCCGTATACTGTTGTACTCACTGTCACTTTTGTACTCCCCCATATTCATGTATTCATGTATCCATGTACTCATGTACCCCATTTTGACTAGTAGCATTAGCTTCCCACTCTCCCTAGTTGCTGCTTCCGGATGCTCCCTACTGATGTATTGTAGGGCTAGATACTTACCTTCAGTTCTTTCTTTTCTTTTCCAGACAGTGTATCAGATGTCACATGGTTGTAACTTCGGTCTCATAGGTCACTTTGGCCTTTTGAAGACGTTAATATAACATTTCATTTCTACCCATGGATATCTTCCATCCACCTTAGCTTAGGTTCTTTGTACACACACCATGTAATTGAACAGAGTGTACAGTGTAAAAAATGAGATGGGGGGAGCCAAGACTAGGGGCCTATAATGCCAAATGATTCGTGTGTCTATTCGAGTGAGGAAAGATCCCAGATTCCAATTATGTAGGAAGGTGGTGCGACGCATGATCTGTGAGTCACCCACCCGGTGCTCTTAGTTCCCTTGAAGGGTATGGATGAGGTCCATCTAGATAGAGTGAATATTCTCCACTGGTGGGTGCCTTTTCCCTTGATGGCCTCATTGCATCATGCCCGCTAGATACGCCACAGATGTTGGTAATGAGCTCCCACATTGATCACTGTGTGCCCGAGGGGACAAAGGTGCCGCTAGAGCCGAAGTAGTGGTAGTAGTGGAGATCATGAAATGAGAAAGCTTATGTGCAAGATCCTTGCCATTCTCCTCATAGAGCAACACCGGTCCTACCTTCGTGGCCCTCACAATGTCCCCCAAGTGACCACCACCTGCAAGGTCTTCGGGTTCGAAATGACATAGGAGATGGGGTGGCTTGCAATGGCAAGTTAGGCGCCCCTTACTAGACACTTGTTGGCAACTAGGTATGAGAACAGAGTATGCATGATGGAGTTGATGGTGCTCTTACTAGGCCCCTTTTGGGCAGAGTACTTGAAGAAGAAGGCAAAACCTAGGTGTTCCATTGGGGTTGTGGAGTCCCTTCAATGCCACTCACCTGGTTCCAGTGAAGTTGGGCTAGGAGTTGGTTCTCCCAAAGCCACAAATACAACGAGGGGTCATTTGTGACCTTGAGAGGGGAGGGGTTGATGTGCCATCTACGCTTGTGGAAATCGATTACCAGCACCTTGTTTGGGGGCACGAAAGTTTGTCACTAGTTTTGGACTAACTTATCCTTGAGATTATGGGTTTTGATTTAACTCATATTTTCTGATGGATTTTTGCCTAGACACGATTGGAACTTGTGCCCGTATGTGAAATAGGTTGGGTTTTGGTGAGACAGTTGGGACACTTGCTCGTGTGTCTATCCCAACTTTGTGCACTACAAGCTCGGAAGATGGGAGTTTAGGCGAATTCAATGGTGCATTATGTATTACGAATGTTTGTTTGACATGACATTTGATACATGACAATGCATGCGTGACCCAGTTTTTTGTTGTGGACATCACTTGGAGTTATTGGTTGTGAATATCTATGAGGCTAGGGAAGCCTAGGAATCCCTTGGGCGGGTGTGTTTGACCCTGTTTGAGGATTAAAAGGTGGGTTTTGCAGAGATAGTATGTTTCCTAGGTCCATTTATGTTTTTTTTTTTTAAAATTCCCTTTAGAAAAAGATCCTTCTATTTTTAAGAGAAAATGTCCACCAGCACCCATCCGAGTTCATGTAGTGATACCTCCGGCCCGCGGGGAGGAGGCACTTGATTCAGCAGTGGCCTTCTCGTTCCCTCTCTGTGGCCCTTGCGACCGGGAGTGGACTCTAGAGCTCGCTATTAGCACTTTGAAGACTCAGGCAGTTGAGTTTTCTCATCATGTGAGTGACCTAGAGGTGACAGATGTGATAGGCCGGCTCTGGGAGTTGGCTCATTTTTTCTTGGATCCCGGGAGTGTGGATGCCTCAGGGATTCGTCATTTGGTCGTGCGTATAGTGGCAGACTTAGCACGCGACCCTGGATATGTATGTATACACGAGGTTGCTCTGTCAAAGCGGGAGGCAGTCGCCATGGGCCACAGCCACTGGCGCCTGATCCGGGATTCTTGCAGTACACCGGGTGGGCAAATTCGCAGCCGCTCGGATGGGGACTACTCTCCATCCAAGCCGCTTGCGAAGGCCCGCCGCACGGCTGAGACAGCACCTACCTCAGCAGGTCATCCATGAGGATCATCTCATGGAATGTACAGGGCCTGGGCGGAGCACATTTTATACGCTATCGAGGTTGCTTGAGGCAGGAGCTTCAGAGATGCCTGGTTGGTGGCAGCATTGATATTTTAATGACGCAGGAGCACCACTTGGGTGAGAGTAGGATCCGGAGATATGGTTCGGTGATGCCTGGTAGATGGGATACCTTTTGGTCTGTAGGGTTTGGTCCTTTGGGTGGACAGGGAGGAGTTTGCATGGTCATTGCAGATGTATGGCGGCAAACCATTGTGGATCGAGGGATCATTGTGCCTGGTAGAGCACAGTATGTCATTCTGAGGATGCATGATGAGCTATTGGGCGTGCTCAACGTCTATGCGCCTAATCATGCTAGTGCCAGAGCAGAGTTCTGGACCCAGGTTACGGATGCATTGCCAGAGGCCGCACATTGGTGTGTCGGGGGAGACTTCAACATGCTTGAGGACCCGGCCGATAGGGTGGGAGGCAGTCATGTTACAGTGCACGGCACGGAGCTTGTTGCTTGGGACCTGTTTTGCATGACACTGAGGATCACTGATGCATGGCAGCATGGGGCCTTCTCCCGTTCTCAGGACAGTCTTAGTTTCTCTCGGTCGGATCGCCGACAGGGAGGGACTAATCTATCACGGATTGATCGCTTTTATGTGGGCGATTGGTTAGGGGAGCGAGGGGGCTCCGTCGGCATTCTCGCTGGCACCTCATTTTCAGATTATGCGCCAGTTATCCTGACATGGGAGGAGAGGACACGGGACCCCAGCTTGCAGTTGAGGATCCCAGAGAGGGTACTTACAGATCCCAGTCTCGCTGAGGACATTGAGAGGATCTGGCATGATAGTCAGTGCTCTGACCAGGATGCAGCAGGCCAGTGTGCCCAGGGACTCATCGAGCTTAGTTCTTTTTGCACGCTGCAGCTTTGACACGGCTGGGAGAGATTCGCGAGAGGGAGCATCGGTTGAGACGCAGCCTTGCCTCGTTACAGCGCCTCCAGGAGCAGCAGCCGGCATGTGAGTGGTTGGCGTCCCAGCTGAGCCAGGCACGCCAGGAGGTTAGAGAGGCAGAGGAGCAGAGACATGAGTTTTACTATCGTCGTCGTTAGGCCTCTCAATGTGGACGCAGCTTGGTGATAGAGTGACTGGTGAGTTTTTTGAGATCACTGGACCCCGCCATGCTCGGGTAGGAGTCCGTTAGCTTGGTAGACCGGATGGTTCGGTAGCTACTGAGCCCGGGGAGATCAGAGCCATTGCCACTGCATTTTATAGAGACCTGCTTTCAGCGGAGCCAGCCACTGAGGACAGAGATGCTTGCAGACAGACTGTGTGGGCCCATGTGCAGAGGAGGGTCACAGATCGTATGCGTTCAGTTCTTGGTGCACCTCTTTCAGAGATTGAGCTTGCCGAGGCCTTGAGGGTCCTGCCGTGACATAGTTGCCCAGGGGAGGACGGACTGACGCCGGCCTTTTTTATGCGCTATTGGGACCTTTTGGGGCCAGGCCTCCGCAGGGGCTTTCAGCATGTTTTGGACACTGGGGTGATGCCGCAGAGCTTTTCAGAGGGCTTGATCTATCTTATCCCCAAGGGGGAGGGAGTATCAGATGATATTCGGCATTGGAGGCCTATTATGATCCTCAATACTGTCTACAAGGTCTTAGCAAAGGCCTTGAGTTTGAGGATCCAGCCCTTCCTCGGGGAGTTGATTCATGCTACTCAGACAAGATTTGTCAAGGAGCGCAGTATCCTTGACAACATCTTTACTTTCTGGGAGGCGACAGCCAGAGCTAGATTTCTTGGCGAGGACTTGGTCGTGATGCTTCTCGATTTTGAGAAGGCATACGATAGAGTTGATTGGGGTTTCTTAGAGGGCACTATGCTTCGCCTGGGCTTTGAGCCAGGATGGATCAGAGGGGTGGCGGCTCTGTATTCCACAGCTCGCAGCCAGGTGTTGATTGCAGGAGGACGGGGGTCGAGTTTTGAGCTGACCAGATCAGTCCGTCAAGGGTGTCCCCTCGCCCCCTTTCTTTTTCTCTTCTTTGCGGAGGCTATGAGCATGTATTTGACGGCAGAGGAGGTTGGTTTGAGAGGACTTCAGCTCCCAGTCCGGGGGGAGGACTTGCTTGATGCTGAGTTTGCAGACGACACGGGCTTATTTTTGCATGGCCAAGAGGCCAATCTTCTTCGGGCAGAGCAGTCGCTCCAGGTTTTTAGTGCAGCTTCGGGAGCATTGATCAATTGGCACAAGACAGTGGCCTTTTGGATCAGTAGTGCTCCCACTCCGACATGGAGCCCGGACCCCGGTTTTAGATGGATTCCTCCAGGCACAGCAGTGCGGTATTTGGGATGCCAGATTGGCCTAGATTTGTCACCTGAGCAGCAGATTGCCCCGCTTCTTCTGAGCATTCGGAAGAAGCTTTTGTATTGGAGTACAGCTCGACTATCCTTGGCTGGGAGGGTGGTGGTGGCAAATCAGGTGCTGTTAGCGACCATGTGGTACATTACGTCTTGCTGGATCTTCTCGAGCTCTTGCATCAGCCAGGTACAGAGGCTGATCAGGAACTTTCTGTGGTCTGGGCGGGACGGTCAGCCAGCTCGGGCAAAGGTTGCATGGGCAGTTATTACACTTCCGCTGGCTCAGGGAGGTTTGGGCATTATAGATCCAGTCGATCAGAGCAGAGCCTTATTGGGGAAGCTTATTGTTCGGGGGTTGCTTCCAGGCGTTGAGCCTTGGAAAGAGCTCCTCTTGCAGCGGTTGCAGGCTCGGGCGCCCCCAGCAGGGGGCACTTGGGCACCAGAGATTCGCTGGATCTTCATAGAGATCAGGAGGACAGGCCTCAGTAGAGGATGGGAGGACAGATTTGCTTTGAGTATCCTGAGAGCTTGGGAGCTGCTGAGACTGGGGCTCTCTCAGCGACCTCCTTCTTGTGTTGAGGAGCGGGCCAGACAGCCGCTCATCTGGAGCCCAGCGGTTCGCACAGAGCAGGGTCATATGCTGGGTTCTCGGCCTCGTTTAGCCTGGGGGCCTCTAGCGGCAGGCCCAGCTCGTAGCTTTGGAGACTGGCAGGCCTTCTGCAGTCTCCCAGAGGAGATCCAGGTGGAGAGGTTGAGTCACTTCAGAGGGGGGTTGATTATGAGAGATGATATTCAGGAGGCACTCACAGAGGAGTGGTTCACGCCTCTCGAGCCAGTGACCCCACGGTGGATGGGAGCCTTTACACAGTTGGAGATCCTGATTGCTGTCAGAGCTTGCACTGAGGATGGCAGTTGCCTCTACTGTGAGATTCAGGATGAGGGCAGACTCCAGCGAGTGGAGGTGGAGTCGCCTTTGGTTGCAGAGTGCACCTTTCAGAGGATTCGGGTAGTGGCCGCCGCTTCTCGAAAGTGGCATATAGACCCCGATCTTGCTGATGTGCTCCCGGATTGGTGCATATGGGCATATGCAGCGCGCCCCTTGGTCCGGCTACAATGGGACCCCGGGGAGTACGAGTGGCACGATCCTTATGCATCCCTTGAGGCCACAGAGATTACCTTTTTCCAATATACTGTTCGGCTGGGGCGGCATATTTTGACGGCGAGGAGGACGGTCTCTCCAGCGGCAGCGGAGCATTGGCGGCTACAGGGACTCTCACAGGAGTTCCTGGAGGATTTTTGGGCTCGGCTCTGGGCTAGTCGACAGGCCCGCAGGATCTCGACTTTTCAGTGGCTGGTCGCCCACAGGGACTCAGCAGTTGGCACTTGGCTTGTTTACAGCGGTCTTCCAGCGGCCTGCGTCCAATGCGGCCACCCTATGGAGACACAGAGACACTGCCTTTGGGATTGCCCTCAGGTGCAGCAGATTTGGCTGCGGATGTTGCGTATTCTGGCTCCCCTCTCTCCAGAGGGTATGTTTACGTGGGGTGCCGCTGCTTGGTCGACTTCGTCAGGGCCTGCTATGGGCTATGAGATGGAGCAGGGCAGTCAGGCCATCAGATTTATTAGGGGCCAGCCTCGCCTGGTTCCGGCACCGGATTTCTCGTCCGCCAGCTGGACACAGGAGCGGGATTTACGATGGGAGCTCCTCAGCAGCCTCACCATTTGGTTCACCTGGAGGGCCCGGTGCTTTACGGCCTTTGAGGGGAGATTGGAGCCACCAGCAGAGACTGTACGGGGGATTTGGCAGGAGTTGATCCACACCCTGCGAGGACAGTACGACCGCATCCGGGGAGACTCGGATGAGGCGATCTTGCGGCGCCAGGCCTTTCACACCACTTGGCGTTGTGGCCCCTTCTACACCTTACACACGGGATCCCCCCGTTGGCACTACAGGCCACCTGTTTGGCTCTTCCCCCCTCCCTATTGTATGATTTAGCCTCTGAGTCTTTTGTACTGATGCTTGTATTTTGCAGCACCTAGGGAGAGTCTCCCGGGCTGCCATGCTGTATTCATTGCTCTGTTTCTCTTATGAGTAGGAGAGATCTTTTGTAGCCCTACGGGCGTTTTTTTATATATATAACTAATGAAAGGATCTTTTCTCGGAAAAAGAAAAAAAAGAAAAAAAAGGGAAAATGTCCACCCATGGGGGACTACAATCCTCTATAGATGTACAACCCTCCATAGAGGAAAAATGCTGAAAAAAGATGAGGGTGCTTCCTCTATGGTCTGGCTGCTCTTGGAGGTAAACTACATCCTTTTTGTAAAGCCCCCAGGCTAACATAGCTTGCAATTAAGCATAAACATAAAAAGGAAACACACACATTTTTTATTAATAAGGCACTGACGATCTGCGCCTGCGAGCTCCGCCTCTCCCCCTCCCGCTGCTTCTCGCCGTCGCGCCCCCCTCTCCCCCCCGCCTGTCCCCCGCCTTCTCCTCCGTCCTCTCCCCCGCCTCCTTCCTTGCACCCTTCCTCGCCATCTCCCCCACGCCTTCTGCCTCGCATCCTCCCCCGCCTCCTTCCTCGTTTCCTCCCCCGCCTTCTTTCCCCCCCCCGCCTTCTCCTCCTCCGCCTCCTTCCACGTTTCCTCCCCCGCCATTTCCCCCCCCCCCCCCCGCTTTCTTCCTCGCTTCCTTCCCCCGCCTCTCTACCCCCCACGCCTCCTTCTCCTCCGCCTCGCTTCTCTCCCCCCGCCACCTCTACCCCCTCCGCATTCTCCTCCGCTGCGCGACTCTTCCCCTCCGCCTTCTCCCTTTCCTCCCCTTCCGTCTCGCCCCTCCCCCCACCGCTAGCTCCCCCGCCTCAGCTCCCCCTCCCCCCCCCCCGCCCCGCCCCCGCTATCCTGTAACCCTCCGCCTCTCCTTTTCCTCGCAGGGCTGTGTCCCTCCCGTTGGTGACCCCGGTTTCTGGCCTTTTCCCTCTGGAGGACTCCATGGAAGCCGCTCCGACTACCCCTGTCGATTCCGGTCTCCGTCTGGAGTTCACAGCTGAAGATCATCAGTTGTTTGTTTCCACAGTATCTGCTCTTGAGGCCTCCTCCTTGGTCTGCAAGATAGTGGGTAGCCGTCCGATGCGGAGAGAGCTTCGCGACCTTCTGCAAGGCAGCCTTGTTGGCGTGCCCGCCAAGATCGTCAGCGTGGATTTTTTGGGACGTGGCTACTACCAGGTGGATTTCGAGTCCCCCCAGGCAGCTCAGATGGTGCTGGCTCGGAGCCCCATTGCCCTCTGCTCATCCCGGGCGTTCCTGGCGCGATGGACTCATGGTTTCGACCCCGCTTCTGACCCGCTAGCAGGCGCGACAGGTTTTCCCGTAACTATGTGCTTTCCTGGACTCCGTAGGGAGTACTTGCCCCTCTTGTCATCCATTGGCAAGGCGTTCGGGCAGGTGGTGGAGACACCTCAGACAGCGGCTTCAGTGATAGCTCGGGCAGCAGGACTCCCGGCCATTCGTGTTGTGGTTCCGTCACCGGAGTCCCTCCCGAAGACGATCCTCCTCCCTTGTCTTTCTGGAGGACATCTGATACAGCGCGTGGAGTATTCGGGCCTCCCCGGCCAGTGTTACACATGTCGGGAGATGGGCCATCTCGCACGCGCCTGTCCCCACAAGGGGGTTCATCCTTCACGCTATGCCGCCTCTCTGGACCCCCTGCAGGAGACCCGAGGGGTGGCCATCCACCTCAGAGACCGGACATCCCTGGCTCGCCACAGCAGGCACGATCATCTGACGAGCAGGCCTCGGCGGAGGATGCCGCGCAGACCCAGGAGGCTGGCGGATGGCAGGAGGTTCACCGGTGGAAACGCCCGGCCCGCAGGGACCGTCGCAGACACCAGCAGGCAGCACAGGCTGGCGGATAGGCGACTCCGGCTGGCGTACAGGCACCTACCCGCACTTATGCTCCAGTCAGGGATAGGCGGCCAGCAGGTCCCACCCCGATGGACGAGGATTCAGACTCAGTGCCCGTTGAGGCCACTGGTGGAGCCTCCCACGTGGAGACCTTGCTCCCGCCTCCCCCCGCGGGGGGCCCCGCCCCCTCCTTGGAGCAGATTCCTGAGGATCTCGGGCCGCACTCTGCGACCCCCGGCTCCTCTTCCCCTCACCCGGAGAGCACTCCTTCCACCCCCCCTCTCCCCCCCCAGCCCCCCCCCTCCCGCCTCCCCCGGCGGCCCCCCCTGACACCTATCCTCTGGCAGATGCCTCTCCATCCTCTCCTCGCTCTCCCCCCTCCTCTCCGCGAGCCCCCATCCCTCCCTCGGCCTCTCCAGGATACTTCGCCAGACCACCCACTGCCCCGGGGCAGCGCAGTTGGGTAGGCCAGAGTTCAGTCCAGCGGCTGTTCCACTGCCACTCCGGGCCGGTGGAGATGGCGATCCTAGCTTTGCCCGCCACAGAGTTCTCTCTAGCCTCCCCTGGGGGGCCCCCGCGAGTGATGGGGCTACCAGTGGATTACGGTTTTTTCAGGTGCCTCCAGCTGGATGCTGGCCTGTTCGAGACACTGGTCGCGCCCTTGCGAGTTTGCGTGGTGTGCCATCCCTCTCGTTCTCCTTCAGTGGTGAGCAGTATGGTGGCCTTCTCCTTTCCTCTCAGTGTTGCCCCAGACACAGCATGGGATTGCAACTCTGTAGAGGAAGTTTTGCGTGATCAGATACTGGAGTTTTCTCACCACTTCAGTGACTTGGGGCTCACGGACCTATTGCAGACCCGATTACACTCAGCCCGCATAAGCTTGTTTGGTATAGGAGATTGGCGGATGGATCCGGTCCACACCTCAGTTGAGGCGGTGCTAGTGATTCTCCTCCATGCCGCCCCGAGGGTGCAGCCTACCTTTAGATACATATATGCAGAGGATTGGTCTCACGCCTATGCCCTGGACAGGGCGAAGGCGGAGTGGGGCTGGACACAGAGACAGGTCACCCTCTTTTTGGAGAGACTCCGCACCCGGACAGACAGTGACTATTCTCCCTCCAAGCCGGCGCCCAAGACTCACAGAGTGGAGGGCAGATCATCCGGGCCGGCTGAGAGGGGTGAGCCAGTGGCGGCTGCTTCACTTGCCATAGCTCATCCATGAGGATCCTCTCATGGAACATCAGGGTCTCGGTGGACATCGCTGCTACAATGGTCGGGGCAGACTTCGCCAGGAGATCCAGAGGGCTCTCGTTGGAGGACCCATAGATATCCTTTTCATCCAGGAGCACCACCTTTCTGCCGGGCGTACCCGCACCTGCGGGAAGATCTTGCCAGGCAGGAGTCACACTTTTTGGTCACCGGCATATGGCTCCCAGGGGAACCAGGGTGGAGTATGCATCTCAGTCAGCAAGCAGCTTCTATCTGAGGTTGTGGACTCTGGCACTCTGGTCCAGGGTCGAGCGCAGTGGATCATCCTTCGGGTTGGGGAAGACCGCATTGGCTTCCTCAACTTCTACGCCCCTAATGGGGCGATCGGGAGAGCCGAGTTCTGGAGCACCATTAGGCAGTCCCTCCCCTTGGCAGACCACTGGTGCCTAGGGGGGGATTGCAACATGCTGGAGGATGCAGAGGACAGGATGGGGGGCAGCCAGGAGACCATTCATGGGCCGGAGCTCGCTGCCTGGGAGGAACTAGTGCTGCAGGTGAGGCCATGATCCGTGGACTCTCCCGGAGTTTGGCAGGTTGCAGGGGAGTTTATCTTTCTCGCGCTCGGATAGACGGGCCACAAGAGTTAACCTTTCCCGCATCGACAGGTTTTACATTGATGAGTGGGCTTGTGATAGAGGTGGCACTGTGGGCATACTTGCAGGCTCCTTGTTTTCAGACCACTTTCCAGTGCTTCTCCAGATCGAGGACCCTACGAGAGGAGAGCGGGGCCAGAGCGTCCGGATTCCAGATTGTCTCATAGAGGAGCCCGATATTGCGACCAAAGTTGAGCAGGTCTGGCAGGAGCTGCAGTTCAGGAGAGGATCGGCAGCCAGCGATCTTGCCAGGGGCTTGCAGGAGATCAGTCGGATGCTCAGACAGGCTGCCTTGGACCATCTGGAGGCCTTCAGAGAGTAGGAGAGGAGCCTGCGGAGGAGTCTAGTGTCCCTTCAGAGACTCCAGGAGAGGGATCCTACGAGCCCTTGGATCTCAGAGCAGATGGAGTCAGCTCGCACTGAGATCAGATCCATCGAGGAGAGGAGGGTGGAGTTCCGATTCCATGCTCGGGCTTCTTTTTGGACACAGGCTGGAGACAGTGTGACTCGAGATTTCTTTGAGGTGACAGGGCCTCGCTTCAGACGAGAGGGTCTCAGGCGTCTTCGGCAGGCTGATGGCCAGGTTGTGGTGGATCCCCCCAGGGTTCGGGCGATAGCCACAGATTTTTACAGGGATCTTCTCTCTGCTGAGCCAGCAGATGACAGGGTGAGAGAGGCTCGGGAGGCAGTCTGGAGCTTCACGAGACCGGTTGTGCCGGCCCATTTGCAGCACTCCCTTCTCTCTCCCTTCTCGGATACGGAACTGGAGGAGGCTCTTCAGGCACTACCTCGGGGCAAATGCCTTCTTAGGGACTTCCGGCAGCGCCTTTGGGCCAGCTTCCGGCCCCGGAAGGTGACGCTTTTTCTCTGGCTCACAGCGCATAGAGGACTGGCTGTGGGGGCCTGGCTAGCTTTTGGCAGACACCCAGCGTCCTGCCCTCGGTGCGGCCATGCACAGGAGTCTCAGCGGCACTGCTTATGGGATTGCCCACAGGCACAGCAGGTCTGGCAGCGCGCTCTCAGGATGGTTTTTGCAGGCTCGCCAGGTGAGATGCTGGTGACGTGGGGTGCGGTGGCTTGGGCCACGGACAGTGGCCCGGCCCTTGGATATGAGGACGTCCCTGGCAGTGTGACCATCCAGGTCTCTGACAGGGCGATGGTGGTGGTTCCGACGCCAGACTTCTCTTCGGCAGTCCCTCAGGAGGGGGTCGGGCACAGATGGGAGATGATCAGCAGCATGACGGCTTGGCACATATGGAGAGCCCGATGCAGGGAGGCCATTGACCGCCAGGCGACTCCACCGGCGGAGGTCATACAGGCCCTCTGGGTGGACATCATTCACACCTTGAGAGGACACTGGGGGAAACTTCAGGGCGACTCGGATCGCATGAGAGGTCGCCGCAAGGCTTTCCTCCGCACTTGGCAGCCTGGCCCTTTCCTCATCGTGAGGGGCGAGGATGTCACTTGGCACTATAGGCCTCCAGTTTGGCTTTTCTCACCTCCCACATGTACTACTAGGTAGCCCCCCCCCCAGAGAGCGGCCAGCCACGGGGGTGGAGCTCGGGTGTTCACTGTGTGTTTTTTATCCCTCCTTGCGAGGTGAGCTTTGTAGCCTTATGGCGTTTTCTCATTAACTAATAGAAGGATCGTTTTTCCAAAAAAAAAAAAAAAGGAAACACACACAGACACTGGCATCTAGCGCACCGCGCAACCATAGAGCCGTTCAGGCTCGTCCCCGAGCACAGGGGATAGTAGTATCTGAGACATGGCTCCACGTGCAGTCCTTGGCCTCCCATACCACACATAGACACTGGCATCTAGCGCACCGCGCAACCATAGAGCCGTTCAGGCTCGTCCCCGAGCACAGGGGATAGTAGTATCTGAGACATGGCTCCACGTGCAGTCCTTGGCCTCCCATACCACTAGTACACACCCTCAGATGTAAGTAGGGAGTAGTCTCAGGGCCTCAAGTCTAGGTCTGAGGAGCTCTCCCCCAAACCGACTCATAAAGTCACGTATATAAGCCTCCTATAAACTAGGAGCCAAATTTAATATGTCTCATAAAAGCTACTAACTCCCACTTAAGATGCCTAACCCCTAGGCTATCGTTAGCGTAATCTGAAAGTCTTAACCTTGATTAGCCTTGAGATGTATTATACTTCCCCCCTTAAAAACCATTGATGTCCTCAGCAATGAATCCGGGGAAGTGACTCTTCGGATTATGGGTTGACTCCCGCCCATCGGATGTAATCAGGGAGTAGTCTCAATGCCTCGAGTCTAGGTCTAAGGAGCTCTCCCCCCAAATCAACTCATAAAGTCACGTATATAAGCCTCCTATAAACCAGGAGCCAAATATAGCATCTCATAAAAGCTACTAACCCCCATAAGGACCACAACATCAAAGATAACTTGTAATGCTTGATAGCCCTCATCGTCTTAGAGTCCTTTGGGACTTTAAGATACAAACACATGCCCTCTCGTAAAGCTCTTGGGGTCTGTTGTTGGTTA
Source organism: Cibotium barometz (assembly GCF_041138505.1). Lineage (NCBI taxonomy): Eukaryota > Viridiplantae > Streptophyta > Polypodiopsida > Cyatheales > Cibotiaceae > Cibotium > Cibotium barometz. The sequence goes on from NC_141090.1 coordinate 28,600,638, forward strand.
GCGGAATACTGAGCGCGATCTTGAGCACTCTTTACGCTTTCCTTTGCATTTTTCAGCATATCTTGCATATCTTGCAAGTAATCTACGACTTATTGCAACTTGACACCCCCTAGCCCTACGACAATGGGTGACTTTGGCTGACAACCGTACGTAAGCATAAATGGGCGAAAACCAGTAGCCCCATGCTTACTACTATTCATAGTTGTCATGGTACGAAAATACGATACCATACTGAAACCGGCCTCTGATAGAAACCAAAGTACAGTAGACTAGCAGTCACCCGTCCACTTGTAGTCTAGATGTGAAAACAAAACAGATTGGAGCTAGAGTGCCCAAATCTGAAAACAAAGTGACACCTGTTGGCCCCAAAGCTTGGCGCCCCTTGCGGTATTTCTTTATTCAATTTCAAAAGTATGAAAGGCTGAGTACAACAAAATCAGCCAAGAGATTACACCCTAGGTTGCAGGAAACGTTTCTGTTCAGGAAACGGCAAGCCTAAGTAAACGCAAGGAAACGTGAAACCCATTTACTAGGAAACGTCGAGGGTAGGCTAAGATTTGAAAAGAACACAGACATTTAGAAAAAATATAGCACATGTTTACATATAGTTTTTGAAGGGAGGAAACATGTAAAAGCATGTAACAAAGTAGATGAAAAGAAGACCATAAGGGCTGAAATTCATTAATCAATGATTGTGCAAGATACAACTTGTTTACATGGGAAGTAGGAGTCCATAAGGGCTGAATTTCAGCCATCAATGACAATGCAAGATACAAATTTATTACATGGGAAGTACACCCTCATCCTCAACTAGATCCTCAAGGCACTCATTGAGGTTGCATGGACCCATGGAGGATGAAGGCGAGTAGAGTGAACACTCGAACAAGACTGAGAAATCGTTTTTCTTAAAAAAAAAGCTGGCGAGTCTTTTTTTTAATGGACCTTAGAAAAAAAGCCAAAAAGTATATATATATATATATATATATATATATATATATATATATATATATATATATATATGTTGGCCCTTTTTTTAATGCTTTTAATAAACTGCAACAAAACGGACCACTTTATAAGTGGCCCCGTTTTTCTTTTAATGGGCTGGGCCACTTATACCGTTTTTCTTTTAATGTGCTGCGGACCAGACCCAAGGTCAAAAATCGTTTTTTTTTTTGGGGTAAAAACTCGCCGTTTCCTAAGCGTTTCCCATGGTGAGAAACGTGGCCCTTCTACAGAAACGCCGAAACGGCGTTTCCTACTCTTCCACACACGTTTCCTGCAAGCTAGATTACACCTGTATGTCCAATCTGACAGCCCACAATACCTCTTAGCACAGAGGATTCACGCACACAGATCTGTGTCTCAAAGCAACACACTGTGCCTCCCTCTGATCAGCCAAGACCACTAAGCAGGGCAGCCATGAGCATACATCTGGCATATCTCAAGCACATGATTCAACATCTCAGCTCATACATACATGTACTGTTCAACCTCTGTCTCCACCCTTTTCAATCTGCCATACCTCTCCTCTCACAAGGGGCCAGATAGCTCAAATCTGCAACAGACATAAAGCAATAGAAAGAGAGATAGATGAACAGATGCAGAGCTTACCAAAATCAGCTCGTGGATCTACACCGGAGGAAGTAATGGTACCAATCTGTACTTGCAGGCACTTGTTTCAACAACCTTGCTTCACACGTGTGAGTGTACTTGTCTGTACCTTCCTCTTTGCATCCACCTCAGTGCTGTACTTGACTGTACAGTTCTGAAAATTTGTACTGCACCAATCCGTACAGGCCACGTATCACTGTACTTGCATACGCCGCCTGCAGCCAGTATCTGTACCGGACTGTGCTTGCGCAGCCAGCCTGTACCAGATCTGTCCAGCTCCGCCAACAGCTGTACTGTCCAGTGCAGCTGTACCTGAACTGTCCGTACACTGTACCTACAGTGGTACAGTACTGTACCTACAGTTGTACTTGTCTGCACAGCCTGTACCAGCAACTGCAGCCGCCTGTAACAGCCGCCGCCCACTCTCTTGGTGCAGAATTCAGTCAGCGCAGCCTGTACCTGCAATCGTACAGTTGTACCTGCAGTCGTACAGATGAGTACGGGTGCTGTACGGCCTATTCTAGCACACAGAAATCAGCAACCAGAAATCTGCAGCAGCCGACTTGCTCTCTTGCTTTTCCACGCTTCCCCACAACACGTTTGCTCCACGATTTCCAAAAAGAAGAGAGAGAGAGAGTGTAGAGAGAGAGGCATGCACTCCAAAAGTGGAGTTGCCTCCTCCCCAAAATAATCCTAGGGCCCCAACTTTAATAAATATTAAAGTTCCCTAGGGGCCACTAAGGCCTAGGGGCAACCTTCAATAAAACATTAGAATTCTAATGTTCTAGTTCCCCCCTTCACACCTAGGGATGTCCACACATCATTAACTCTGTCCGAGCACCCCTCATGTGAATCATTCAATATTTTGACTCAGCAACCACCATGCCCACACTTGTGCTGTTCCATTTTCACAGGGCCATGACATACCCCCCTCTTGAAAAATGGCAAGCGTCCTCGATTGCATTCTGGTGATACAACAAAATATCCAAAGTGAAATATACAATATGGCAAGATCAGCGTCCCAATCTCTCTAAGCCATGCACATGTATCAACATTCACTGCAAACCAATGGCGTAGTAATAGTCCAAGTTGTATACCACTGTGAACCATACATATCCACAAAATCCCATGTGACTAGTACACATATATCATAGAAGTCCCATGAACAGATGTACTGTCAGCCTCAGTACCTTCGGGTGAGATAAAAACTGCACCAAGCGACCTCTAGATGTCATCTGAGCCTGTCTATATCAAGGGAGTGGAGGTGCTACCCCCCTCTTGAGCATCAGGTAATGCTCCAGACCCATGCTCTGCTGAACCTGAATGAGCCACAACAAGAGTCGGCTCTAACTCAAAGGCATCAAGATAAAGCTGCAAAACTTGAGGTGAATCTGTTAAGTCACCTTCCTCCATCCACTTCGCATCCATCGGTGAATAGTTCTTGAACTTCACAAGATAGCGACGGGAAACTTTACCTCGTACCTTCCTTTCTTTATGTGCCAGTATCTGCTCTGGAATCAGAACCTCATCAAGTTCCTCAACTTCCGGCTGAGCCTCATCTGATACATCCTTAGGCACATCCCCACGGAAAGGTCTAAGGAGACTCACGTGAAAAGCATTGTGAATCCTCCAGTGATCTGGTAGCTTCAAGCGATAGGCTACCTCACCAATCTTTTCCAATACCTGAAAAGGTCCATAATAACGCATGCTCAGTTTAGGGAATAAGCGCTCTTTACCCTTCATCTTCTTGAGTCTAGCCTTTTCAAAGCGCAAAAGAACCCAATCACCCAATGCAAACTGTAAATCACGTCTGTGACGGTCTGCGGCTTTCTTTTGCTTCTGCTAAGTTTTTTGGAGTGCCAACTTAACCCTCCGATAAGCTTCATCCAAACTCTCCACATACTGATCAGCCTCAAAGATCTTATCCTTTGTATGCAAAATGGGTGCTACCTTCTTCCCTCCTTCCACAATCTCAAAAGACGCCTTGCCTGTCGAGGTATGTACAGTGTTGTTATATGCAAACTCCACGAAAGGAAGATACTTTTCCCATTGTTGCTTGTGCTCTGACACATAACACTTGAGAAGATCCAACACTGTCGAGTTAGCCTCTTCTGACTGACCATCTGTTTGTGGATGAAATGATGATGAAAACTTGAGAGTTGTACCCATGTTGTCAAACAACCCTCTCCAGAACAAACTCGTCATCCGTGGATCACGGTCACTAATGATAGACGTAGGCAAGCCATGATACTTGAAGATGTTCGCCATGAACAACTTCACCATATGATCCACTTTGATCGTCTTACGCACGGGAATGAAATGAGCCTGCTTACTGAACCTGCATATGATAGTCTAGATGCCATCATTTCCCGTTTGTGTCCGTGGAAGATCAAATATAAAATCCATGGCAATGCTCTCCCAAGGTCTATCTGGAATAGGTAAAGGCTGTAATAACCCTGGTGTCTTTTGACGGTCAAACTTTACCTTTCGACATACGATGCATTGCCTCACAAAGGCATCAACATCTCTTCTCAAGGTTGGCCAATAAAAGAAAGTCTCCACTACTTTGACCGTGGCGTCAATACCTCTATGACCTGCATATGGTGGAGCATGACTTTCAATCATAACCTTGAGTCGCAATGGCCTGGTAACACACAGTCTGCCATGCATCAATAAAAACCCATCTCTGAGAGTATAGTGCTCATGCCGCTGACCCTCAGACATCTGATCATACAACTTTTCAAAGTCCTCATCATGGGCATACTGCTCTTTCATTTCATCAAGCTCATGATGATAAGCAAGTGAAACTGCAGAGACCTGTGGCTTGCGTGACAAAGCATCTGCCACTACATTCTTTTTGCCTTCCACATGCACAATCTAGAAGTGAAACATTGACAAAAAGTTTGCCCAATGCATATGCTTCTCTGAAAGCTTAGTTTGCGTGAGGAAATAACGCAAGGTCTGATGATCTGTCTGCACAGTGAAATCAGCCCCAAGCAAGTAGTGTTTCCATGTAGAAAGAGCGTGAATTACAGCCAACATCTCTTTCTCATAAACTTGTAAATGCTTCTCGGCATCTTGCAATATTCTACTCTCATAAGCTATCACATGTCCCTCTTGCATGAGAACTGCACCAATGCTACTTCCGCATGCATCACACTGGACAACAAAAGCCTTTCGGAGGTCCGGTAACACCAATACTGGGTCCGAAGTAAGCTTTTTTTTGAGCTTTTTGAATGCTGTAATTTCCCGATCAGCCCATCTAAACGGAGTTGCCTTCTTAGTCAAGGCATGAAGAGGCGAAGCAATTTCAGCAAAGTACTGTATGTAACGCCTGTAGTAGGAACACAATCCTAGAAAGTTGCGTACATCATGCACGGTCCTCAAAGCTGGCCAATTAAGAATTGCTTCCACCTTTGCTGGATCCATACGGACTCCATGCTTAGACACAATATGCCCCAAGAAATGTATCTCCTGCAAAAAGAACTCACTCTTCTTGCCATTAACAACCAGCCTATGGTTTCTGAGTTCTGAAAACACAATGGCCAAATGCCTTCTATGCTCTTCCTCAGTTTGTGAATGCACAATCATATCATCAAAGAATGTGCCCACAAACGCTCTATGAGGTCTGAAAATCCTGTCCATCATTCTGTTAAATGTGGCAGGCGCATTTGTCAAACCAAAGGGCATAACCAAGAACTCATACAACCCAAACATGGTTCGGAATGCTGTCTTATGCACATCCTCGGGTCTAATGCGTATCTGATGATACCCGCTTTTCAAGTCAATACGACTAAAGACTGTGGAGCCCTGTAAGCGATCCGAAATGTCATCGATCCTCGGTATGGGGAATCGATTCTTGATGGTATTCTTGTTCAGCGCCATGTAATCAATACACATGCGCCAAGAACCATCCTTCTTTTGCACTAAGAGCACAGGTGAGCAAAAGGGTGATGAACTAGGCTGTATCAACCCTTTATTCAAAAGCTCCTGCACCTGACTCATAATCTCTTCCTGTTGGGCTGCACTAACACGGTACGGCGGTCTATTCGGTGGAGTACTACCAGGAATCAGATCAATGGCATGATCCTCTGGCCTCTCAGGAGGAAGTGCTCCTGGCAATGACTCGGAAAAACAATCTTGAAACCCACATAAGAAATCAGTCCTGTCCTTATCTAACATTGACAAATTAGACTTAGACTCATCATCTTGTGCATCCTTTACATAAATCGAGTACGCAGAAAGATGCTTTTTCATTACTGATGAAATTGCCAAAGCGGATACAATAGGGACAGATTCCCCTTTGAGTTTTACATCCAAAACATGTTCTTTCCCTCTATGAGTCAGAGTGATTTTCCTATTGTATGTATCCACCACCGCATGTACTCTGTGGCACCATGGAATCCCCAACAAAACATCACAGCCATCAAGTGGCATGATAAAGAACTCTTCGCTGTCCACATAACCCTGCAAATGAAGCCGAAGCTTCCCAATGATAGGAGTAACGGGTTCTGCATACCCTGGACAAGCCATATTAGCTTCATGTAACGGCCCCATCTCCTCTGCGCGAATCCCCAATCGGCCAGCCAAATCTGGTGAAATGAAGTTGGCTCTAGCACCTGTGTCAAAGAATATCAAGGCATTCTGATCTCTCACTTTGCCCCATGCCCTGCACAACTCTGTCTCTTCACCACCTGGCTGTTCCCCCACAAGATCAGGAACTAACCCCGCAGAAGGTTTTGGTTTCTTTGACTTGGGCTCTCCTTTATTGTCAGAGTCCTTTTGGGACTTTCTTTTGGGACAATTAAATGACATATGTCCCTCTTCAGTACAGTAGAAACATTTACGAGCATCTCTCAAAGCCTGTCTTTCCTCATAAGTCCTCTTGGGCATTGGCAACTTCTTATACTTCGTCTCTGAAGACGCTTTAGCATCACGAGAAGCATGCCCAGATTTTTCAGCTTTCTTGCTCATGTTCTTACTGCCTTTAATAAACCCAGATGATCCTCCAGTGAGTAACGCATTAGCTGTCATAGCATTTTCAATCATCTGTGACATGTTCGTTATTCTTGTCTTGATACAATAATCTCGCACCTCCTTGGGCAGCCCACAACAATACTTCTCTACCTGCTCAGACAATGGCACTGCACGGTAAGAAGTCACTGGGAGTAAAGCTTCCCAAAACTTCTTGTTATAATCCTCCAAATTCTCACACTTTGAAGCATCCAACTTGTGCCATGCAGTTATAACATCCACCTCAAATATAGATGTGAGCCATACGGAAGAGAAAACCTGTTTGAATTGTACCCAAGTAGTGGGTGCTATGCCCTGCAAAAGAAGAGTAGACCACCACTGCAAAGCATTGCCCTTGAGAAAAGTGGCAGCTTTCCTCACCTTAGAGGACTCTGTGTAATTCCCACTAGAAAAAGCAGCATCAAACTGCTGTAAAAAGGTAAGTGCTTTCAATTTATCTTTGGCCCCACTGAATGTATCAAACTTCACTGCAGCTCCCCCTTCCTTGTAATCCTTCGCCTTTCCCATAGGCGTTAGATTATCATATGGAAGTGGTTTCGCAAGATTGCTGCCCCCAACATTCATGCCCATCATTGGGTCAACATTTCCCATTCCCACACCAGGCATACCATACATTCCAGCCATGTTTCCAAACATTCCATTATGCATACCTGGCTGCATACCACCAAACATATTGCCTTGCATTCCAGGTTACATGCCCCCAAACATATTTCCTTGCATACCGGACTGCATACCACCATACATATTCCCCTGCATACCAGGCTGAAAATTAGCTCCAAAAGGCCCGTGCATACCCATGCCTCCCTGAGGGTAACCCCCAGTCATGCATTGGAACACCGAACTACCACCAAAATAACGTGGATGCATATTCTGCTGAGGAATTGATGGCTGTCCAAAGAAGGAACTCTGTGAGTTTGCTCCATAAGCATGCTGCATGTTCGGAAACTGGCCAAGAGATGGATCCTGTGGGATGGCACCACTATGACCCTGAGGAAGATTCTTAGAACGAACCTTCTTCTTCTTTTTCTCGGGCTCTGTGCGGGATCTCATAAATTCAGCAAATCTCTCACTCTGAGTGAGCTGCATAAATACATCCATAACACTAGCCAAACGATCTTTGAACCGAGCATCATCATCCTCTTTACCATGTACATCCTCTGGCTGTGTTACATCCTCATAAGGCTCAGCATCTGCAGCCTGTTCTCCTGCATGAATATCCTCAGAAACATCTCTCAGGAGAAATCTCTTGCTCTTTCTCTTCATGATAGAAGTACTCATCCTCTGTATCAGACATGTTTGCTGAATTTTTCAGCGATGGCTTTCTTCGAGGCAACCACGAGCTCACCCCCTTCAGAAAGTTGATGATTGGTCCCGGCAACGGAACCTTGAAACCGGCCTCTGATAGAAACCAGAGTGCGGTAGACTAGCAGTCACCCGTCCACTTGTAGTCTAGATGTGAAAACAAAACAGATTGGAGCTAGAGTGCCCAAATCTGAAAACAAAGTGACACCTGTTGGCCCCAAAGCTTGGCGCCCCTTGCGGTATTTCTTTATTCAATTTCAAAAGTATGAAAGGCTGAGTACAACAAAATCAGCCAAGAGATTACACCTGTATGTCCAATCTGACAGCCCACAATACCTCTTAGCACAGAGGATTCACGCACACAGATCTGTGTCTCAAAGCAAAACACTGTGCCTCCCTCTGATCAGCCAAGACCACTAAGCAGGGCAGCCATGAGCATACATCTGGCATATCTCAAGCACATGATTCAACATCTCAGCTCATACATACATGTACTGTTCAACCTCTGTCTCCACCCTTTTCAATCTGCCATACCCCTCCTCTCACAAGGGGCGAGATAGCTCAAATCTGCAACAACAGACATAAAGCAATAGAAAGAGAGATAGATGAACAGATGCAGAGCTTACCAAAATCAGCTCGTGGATCTACACCGGAGGAAGTAATGGTACCAATCTGTACTTGCAGGCACTTGTTTCAACAACCCTGCTTCACACGTGTGAGTGTACTTGTCTGTACCTTCCTCTTTGCATCCACCTCAGTGCTGTACTTGACTGTATAGTTCTGAAAATTTGTACTGCACCAATCCGTACAGGCCACGTGTCACTGTACTTGCATACGCCGCCTGCAGCCAGTATCTGTACCCGACTGTGCCTGCGCAGCCAGCCTATACCAAATCTGTCCAGCGCCGCCAACAGCTATACTGTCCAGTGCAGTTGTACCTGAACTGTCCGTACACTGTACCTGCAGTTGTACTTGTCTGCACAGCCTGTACCAGCAACTGCAGCTACCTGTAACAGCCACCGCCCACTCTCTTGGTGCAGAATTCAGTCAGCGCAGCCTATACCTGCAGTCGTACAGATGAGTACGGGTGCTGTACGGCCTATTCTAGCACACAGAAATCAGCAACCAGAAATCTGCAGCAGCCGACTTGCTCTCTTGCTTTTCCACGCTTCCCCACAACACGTTTGCTCCACGATTTCCAAAAAGGAGAGAGAGAGAGAGTGTAGAGAGAGAGGCATGCACTCCAAAAGTGGAGTTGCCTCCTCCCCAAAATAATCCTAGGGCCCCAACTTTAATAAATATTAAAGTTCCCTAGGGGCCACTAAGGCCTAGGGGCAACCTTCAATAAAACATTAGAATTCTAATGTTCTAGTTCCCCCCTTCACACCTAGGGATGTCCACACATCATTAACTCTGTCCGGGCACCCCTCATGTGAATCATTCAATATTTTGACTCAGCAACCACCATGCCCACACTTGTGCTGTTCCATTTTCACAGGGCCATGACAATACGGTACGATACCGTATGAGAATTTTCGGTACAATATGAAATTTTGGGATACCGTATGATAAAATACGGTTTTTTTAATTAAAAGAACACCCACAAACATAGACATTTTCAATTTGGAAGGGTAGAGTCTAGAGAAGTTGTTTCAAACCAAAATATCATTAAAAACAAGTTTGAAGTGACAAACAAAAGTAGAGGTGCGATGCGATCATGCGCGCTAGGCGCGAGTACATAAACCATAGAGGTGCGATGCGATCATGCGCGTAGGCGCGAGTACATAAAGCATAGAGGTGCGATGCGATCATGCACGCTAGGCGCGAGTACAAAAAGAGAGGCTAGAGCCAAGGCCCAAGGAGAGACTAGACAAAGGCATCACTATCAGAGCTCTCGCTGAAATCATCCTCATGAGAAGAGGACACATCAGTGGCCTCGCCGAAGTCGCCATCGCTAAGAAGATTGCCCTCATCATCGAACTCGGGCTCTCAAAGCTCATGTGAGAAGCCAAAGGGAGCATCCTCATCTGCAAGAGCGAGTGGAGCTACCCGAACCACGCCGCACATAGGTATGCACTATGTCCTTGGAAGCACCACGAACCGTGCATCCACGACTTCCTACTTGCACTCCTCTGCCACTACCTCCACGCCCATGACGAGTGCGAGTAGGTCGTCGATCAAACGACTCGAGCTCTCGATAGATCTCTGCATAGATCCTCTCCTCCTCCTCATCTTGCACTTTGTTTACGCTCTCAAGAGTGCCCCCTGTGAGCTTGAATGCATCCACATTCACTTACATTGTACAATGATCAAGTGACAAGCAATGTATTAGAATTTAGTTTCAAATTTCAATAAACATTGAAGTTTGAAATTTGAATACTTATAACTTATAACTTATAAGTTGTAACTTATACCTGTCTCGCCGATTCCATCTTTTGCATTGCGCGCACCATGTGCAAGTTAGCGCGGCAATACACTAGCCGCTCTAACTGTTGCGTGCTCAAGCGATTGCGTAACTTCGTGTGTACAAGTGAGTAGGAACTCTAGTTCCTCTCACATGCACCCGAAGAGCAATCCTGAGCTAGGATTCTCAAAGCCACCTTTTGGAGGCTTGAGAGCGCATACCCAAATGTCTCCCACCAAAAGAGGGGCTTCACAAGGGATTCCCTCTTCCAACAGGTAGTAGATGCAAACGCGGCTTCTCCCCTTTGGTCATTGTAGCTTATGAGCTTCTCAAGGAACTTCCCATGGCGATCCTCCGGCAATGCTTTGGACAAGTAAGCATCTCGGGCTTCAAGTAGCTCCACGTTGGTGAAGAGGGCGGGTGATTTGTAAGTCGGATGCAATAAAGCGGCAAGACCATGGATAGGTTTTCGCATCCACTTCCATCTCTTCTCCACAATGGCCAACATACCATCGTGCTTCTCCTCGTCGATGGAAGGAGAAGCGCGCAACTCTGCTATGGCCTCTCTCATGAAGTGAACGAGAAGGCCCATGGTGGCTCCCTCCATGTCGGTCATCCGCAATATCCTATAGAAGGGCATGACCGCAATGACAATAGTGTGGACCTACTGCCAAAACTCCTCCTTTAGGCAAAGCCATTGGCCTCCGCCGATTCTCGCTCATCCCACTCATTCCACATTGTGGAGACCACTGTTTGGCGAAGGGAGGATTTCACATCGTGGAGGCGCTCCAAGAGGAGCCATATGTAGGTGAAGCGTGTAGAGGAGGTGGAGGCGGCACCAATGGAGGCGGGAGGGGAGGATGTATCACAAGGCGGGGAAATGACCTCATCATCCGCCCTTGAGCTTCTACCACTATCACGGTGAGCACCCAATCCACCCTTGATCTTGTTGAAGATCTCATCGGATATAGCAAGGGGGACTTCCTTGCATGGTGCAACTTGCCCCCCCACCTTTCCAAGATGTTGGAGAAGCCTAGTAACTCCACTTGTGTATTGTTTGCCACAATACTTGAAGTCCACCTATATGACTTGGACTTTCCATCGGCTTTCTCTACATGGATAGCATGCACATTGAAGGCTTCATTCTTCTCCCTCGTCATTGTAATAGCGAGAGAGAAGCTAGAAGATTCAAGAGATGGATAGGCTTGAGAGAGAGAGAGAGAGAGAGAGAGAGAGAGAGAGAGAGAGAGAGGCTTGAGAAAATGAGAGAGTGAGGCTTGAGTCTTGATCTTGAGAGAGAGAGAGCCTAAAGGCTTGAGAGAGAGAGAGGCTTGAGAGATGGCCTATGGGGGAGAGAGTGGCTTGAAAGTTGAGAGTTGAGAGAAAGAGCGAGAGAGAGAGAGAGAGGGGGGCTTGATGGTCACTTGAGCAAGACTCAAGAGAGAGGGGGGGGGGGGGGGGGGGGCTTGATGGTCACTTGAGTCTTGACTCTTGAGTAATCAAAGCCTTGAGAGAAGCTTAGGGGGTGGGCATTTTATAGGAATGTTCAATGGGCCATGGCCCATGGCCCATGGCAATGGGCCAAGCAAAGGCCTAAACACATGTGACATGTGACATGTCACATGGGCCACAAAGCAAGCCAAAAACGGCCCTTAAAAGGGTCATAAAACGGCTACAAAACGGCGCAAGAAACGGGTAGCGCAACGGCTATAAACGGCTAATTGTACCGTACGATATGTACCGTACGACTCGTACCGTACGAACCAGTTCGTACCTGTACGAGAAACAACTATGCTACTATTATAAGCAAGCTCAATCTGTGGAAGATACCTTTCCCACTCAGAACGTCTCTTGGAGACATACGACCTTGTCTTCCATACATAGTTGTTTCTCGTACCGGTACGAACTGGTACGGCACGATACCGTATGGTACGATTAGCCGTTTATAGATGTGGCTCCTATTGGAGCGCCTCCACGATGTGAGATCCTCCCTTCGCCAAACAGTTGTCTCCACAATGTGGAATGTGTGGGATGAGCGAGAATTGGCGGAGGCCAAAGCCATGCAGCGGCTTTGCCTTAAGGAGGAGTTTTGGCAGTCGGTCCACACTATTGTCATTGCGGTCACGTCCTTCTATAGAGTATTGCGGATGACGGACATGGAGGGAGCCACCATGGGCCTTCTCGTTCACTTCATGAGAGAGGCCATAGCAAAGTTGCGCGCTTCTCCTTCCATCGACGAGGAGAAGCGCGATGGTATGTTGGCCATTGTGGAGAAGAGATGGAAGTGGATGCGAAGACCTATCCATGGTCTTGCCGCTTTATTGCATCCGGTTTACAAATCACCCGGCCTCTTCACCAACGTGGAGCTACTTGAAGCCCGAGATGCTTACTTGCCCAAAGCATTGCCAGAGGATCGCCATGGGAAGTTCCTTGAGAAGCTCATAAGTTACAATGACCAAAGGGGAGGAGCCGCGTTTGCATCTACTACCTGTTGGAAGAGGGAATCCCTTGTGAAGCCCCTCTTTTGGTGGGAGACATTTGGGTATGCGCTCTCAAGCCTCCAAAAGGTGGCTTTGAGAATCCTAGCTCAGGATTGCTCTTCGGGTGCATGTGAGAGGAACTGGAGTTCCTACTCACTTGTACACACGAAGTTACGCAATCGCTTGAGCACGCAACAGTTAGAGCGGCTAGTGTATTGCCGGGCTAACTTGCGCATGGTGCGCGCAATGCAAAAGATGGAATCGGCAAGACAGGTATAAGTTACAACTTATAAGTTATAAGTTATAAGTATTCAAATTTCAAACTTCAATGTTTATTGAAATTTGAAACTAAATTCTAATACATTGCTTGTCACTTGATCATTGTACAATGTAGGTGAATGTGGATGCATTCAAGCTCACAGGGGGCACTCTTGAGAGTGTAAACAAAGTGCAAGATGAGGAGGAGAGGATCTATGTAGAGATCTATCGAGAGCTCGAGTCGTTTGATCGACGACCTACTCGCACTCGTCGTGGGCGTGGAGGTAGTGACAGAGGAGTGCAAGTAGGAAGCCGTGGATGCACGGTTCGTGGTGCTTCCAGGGACATAGTGCATACCTATGTGCGGTGTGGTTCGGGTAGCTCCACACTCGCTCTTGCAGATGAGGATGCTCCCTTTGGCTTCTCACATGAGCTTAGAGAGCCCGAGTTCGATGATGAGGGCAACCTTCTTAGCGATGGCGACTTCGGCGAGGCCACTGATGTGTCCTCTTCTCATGAGGATGATTTCAGCGAGAGCTCTGATAGTGATGCCTTTGTCTAGTCTCTCCTTGGGCCTTGGCTCTAGCCTCTCTTTTTGTACTCGCGCCTAGCGCGCATGATCGCATCGCACCTCTATGCTTTATGTACTTTTGTTTGTCACTTCAAACTTGTTTTTAATGATATTTTGGTTTGAAACAACTTCTCTAGACTCTACCCTTCCAAATTGAAATGTCTATGTTTGTAGGTATTCTTTAATAAAAAAAAACCGTATTTTATCGTACGGTATCCCAAAATTTCATATTGTACCGAAAATTCCCGTACTGTATCGTACCATACGGTATCGTACCGTGACAACTATGCTTCCATAGTCTAGTCTTCTCTGTTTGACTACCCAACACAGGATGATCTGAAGATGACATGCTCAAACGTGTTTCCAATTTGGAGAACATTGATTGCTAGAATTGTGCAATGAATTTGGGACGCTTGTCACTGACAATCTACTCGCGTAGTTCATAGAGCTTATAGAATTGCTCCACGAAGAGTTGAGCCAACTTGTGACTCTTTATCCACGACTTGGTAGGAATAAAAGGGATATATCCTTTGCTACCACTGTTGTACCAAACAAAAATTTATTTGTTGCCTTGTCATCAAGCTTGCTTCTCATCTGTTGAGGCACATGGGCATATGCAAGACAACCAGAAACCCTGAAGTAATCAACTTTAGGCTTTTTATCATACCAAGCCTCATATGGAGTGATGGTTTTCAATGCTTTTGTAGGGCATCTGCACAAAACATACGTAACACACATGATTGCCTCCATCCAGAATTTATGAAGCAAACCCTTGCCCTTGACCATACATCTTGCATAGCATATAGTGGCCAGCCCTTATAGAGCATAAGGCCTAGTTGGCCAGCCCTAGGGCATGGACAGGCTGTCGGCCAGGATGTGTTGCAGCCAAATAGACATCATGTGGATGCTGAAATTCAGCAAAATCAATAGCATGTTATGCATGATGATGTAGAAGAGGTTGTGAGAGAAGAGCAGACAGCTCTACAAGAGGCCAGATCAGTCCCTCGTCCGAACTTTGCAAGAGAGCAAACTCTTAGCTCCTCTGGTGCTCGTTTGAAGAAGCTCAAGAACTTGAGCATTGGATGGAAGCTATGTAGGATGAGATGAATCCATACATAAAAATGGCACTTTGGATTTGGTGGATTTGCCTTCTGGCAAGAAGGCAATTGGCACTAAGTGGGTGTACAAAAAATGAAGAGGAAAGCTGATGTTACTGTTGATAGGTACAAGGCAAGGCTTGTGACCAAAGGATATGCATAGCAAAAGGGCATAGACTATGATGAAACTTTTGCACCTACTTCGAGAATGACCACCATTAGATGCATGATTGCATTGGCTGCTTATCATGGTTGGAAAGTACATCAGTTGGATATTAAGATGGCCTTTCTTAATGGGGATTTGCAGGAAGAAGTGTATGTAACTCAACTCATTTGCCTCCTGGCAAGAAGGCAATTGACACTAAGTGGGTGTACAAAATGAAGAGGAAAGCTGATGGTACTGTTGATAGGCACAAGGCAAGGCTTGTGAACAAAGGATATGCACAGCAAAAGGGTGTACACTATGATGAAATTTTTGCATCTACTTCTAGAATGGCCACCATTAGATGCGTGATTGCATTGGCTGTCCATCATGGTTGGAAAGTACATCAATTGGATATTAAGACGGCCTTTCTTAATGGGGATTTGTAGGCAAAAGTGTATGTATCTCAGCCCATTGGATTTGGGTCAAAGGGTGAGGAACGGAAAGTATGTAGATTGAAAAAGGCATTGTATGGCCTTAAAACAAGCTCCCCAGGCTTGGTATGAGAAGGTACATGCTAATTTGACCAGCCAAGGCTATCAAAACAGTCCGAGTGAAAGTACCCTCTATGTCAAGGTGGACGAAGAGGATTTGATTGTGGTCATCCTCTACGTGGATGACATGATTCTCACTGGGACAAATGAGGATAAAACACAATATTCAAGGATGATTTGGAGGTCTCATTTGAGATGTCAGATCTTGACCTATTGCAATTTTTTTGGGCATTCAGTTTATGTAGACACATAGGGCATTGTGCTACTTCAGTCCAAGTACATAAAGGGGTTGTTGGAAAGATTTGAATTTAAGGATTGCAAGCCTCTTTCTACTCTAGTAGAACCCGAACTTAGGTTGAGCATGTATGATGCCTGCAAGAGAGCCTTTTGATAGCACATATTACAGCCAAGTTGTGGGCAAGACCAAACATACTGTGTCTCATTTGAGTAAGTTTATGCACAGTGCAGGGTCAAAGCATTGGCAAGCTGTGAAGCGAGTGTTTCGGTGCTTACACAAGGCACCAAGGATCTTGGATTGTTTTATCCCCGCGCGGGGCTTGCCGCAGAGGGGGGAGGGGGGGGTGAGATATTTACTTGCTTATAGTGATTCAGATTGGGCTGGTGACTATGACACCAGAGTGTCCACAAGTGGGAATTGCTTTTTTCTTGGTAGCTCATGTGTATCTTGGTTGAACAAAAAGCAACCAACTGTGGCCACATCATCTTGTGAAGCTAAGTACAGGGCAGCTTTCACTACTATAGTTAAGTGTGTATGGTTGGGGAGATTGATGGGAGATCTTCATGGGTGTTAGCAAACACCCACTCCCATTCTCATTGACAGTCAAAGTGCTATGACTGTGGCAAGGAATCCAACTTTCCATGCTTGCACGAAGAATATGAGATTCATTATCACTATGTCAAAGAGGTTGCATGCAGGGGAGATCAGCTTGATCTATCGTCCTACACATGACAACATTGTAGATCTGTTTATGAAGGCGTTGCCTCGAGAGAAGTTTAAAGCTTTCCGCAAAGCTTTAGGCGTACTCCAATTTGGAGAGTGATCTACTACCCTATACACGTTCACACTATCACCATAGGGGAGATGTGTAGGATTACACGTGTGGTAGTGACCGTGTGAAAGGGGGCTTACTAGGGGTAACTTTTTCCCTCTACACATTATAGAGGTTTTTTCCCCTTGGACATTTTGTGTCTGGACACCTATACTTTTACATTTCGGGTTTGTACCTAGGGTACTTGTGGTTGTACACATCTTATCACTTCATTCTTGTATATCCACTCATCCCAGCGCTCTATTGCTCCCTACGCTGTGTTCTTACTGTTTTCTGTGTATTTCTGCTGAACATTAGGGATTCTCAGAACCCAACACCTCCCATGCCACCAGCCGTGGTCCACTGAAGTTGGGACACGGTGCGGCTCCCCCGAAGCCACAGATGCATCGAGGGCTTGTTTGCGTCCTCGAGAGAGTAGGGTCAATGGTGGAGTCGGCATGTGCATGTGCATGTGCATGTGTGTGTGTGTGTGTGTGTGTGTGTGTGTGTGTGTGTGTGAGAGAGAGAGAGAGAGAGAGAGAGAGAGAGAGGCATCATGCCAAAAGGCAGTTTATGACGATTTTTTAATGGCAGGGTGTCGGCATTTTTAATCGGAATGGAACGGTTCGCCCATTTTATGAGAATGAAGGGCATGGAATCTGGTTTCCACCCTCGGTCAGTGACAAAGTTGGTGGTAGTTTATTGCATGTTTCGTGTCATTTGTGGTCAAGTTTAAGGTTTTTGGTGTTAGAATCACCAGTAGGATGAGGTTGTTGCATGTAATATACTTCACAGCCATGAATGAAAAACCCTGGATTGAGTAATAATTTTAAAGATTCTACAATTTTATTACCCTTTTTTAAAAGCTGGACAAGATATTGATATGCGACTAAAGATGCCCATAGAATTGCGCATGCATGCCATCATGAAGAATTTCTATTATCCACGTAGCTTCCAACTCTAACATCAAGCAAAGACAAATCTACAATCCACCTAGGAGCTTGCAGCTCTCAACAATTACATTTCTTCCATTGGATAAAGGATTCAATTTAAGCCTACAAGAAGAATGACAAAAGCACCATCGATGCAAAGTAATAGACATACAAACTCACAAAATATCAAAGCTCATTTGTGCAATAGTAAAGTGGCTTGGAGTGGTAAATCTGCAAGCAGTCTTACAATGCCAATATGGAGTCAATTGAAGGATGCAAGGAGATTGGTTGAAGTGAGAATCTCGACCAATCCACGCTTGATACATTAGTGGACTTGCATAAAATGTGGCTGAAAATTGATTGCGAAGATTACACCCATGCAAACTAGGTGGCTTGTGGTTACTGGACCAGGCCCATACCGTAGTTGTGCTGCTTCAACTAGGACAATTCCCCTAAGCTGGAGGCTCTCAACTATAGTTGTATAGCTTCGACTAGGTTTGCAGCACTTCAAAACTCACAGCCGAAGCGAAGCATCATGCGACTCTGAAATGCATAAGCAGCACCTCCTCCGTGGATAAGCATTTTAGTGCTCAATGAATTCCTACCTCATGGAATGTACTACCATGTGCTTTTATTGTTTTATTTACCTTGAGCATAACTAGCATTCGCTTTGGACTCTTTTATGTTGTGTTCCGAAGTATGCTATGGAGATCACTATTAAGGTTTTTGAGAAGTCAAAATTGTGAATGGTGGCTTGGTAAGAGCTTTGCCATTGCTAGTAGTGCCATCAAAAGAATTTGGATGTTCCTTATGGTGCTTCTTCATCCAGCATTAAAGGTGCAGCAGTAGTAGTACGACAACATCCAAGGTCTACAAAGCTTGCAATATAAGTTTTGTGAGTCTTATTAAACCATTTTTATAACCGTTCTCTAATACAAAAATGTGATTGGATCTTTTGCCATAGATTGTTCTCGACTGTTGAGACTCTTATTAGATCTTCCGTCATAGCATGGTGCATCCAAATTCTTGTTGGTGGAGGCCAACATAGTATCTCCATAACAAATGTAAAGTTTACCATAGGCTTGCTTTTGTTGCAGGTAGTACAAAGCAATTGTTTGCATTTTAGCCTAGAAAAATACTACCCCCTTGCCTTCTCTCTCTCTCTCTCTCTCTCTCTCTCTCTCTCTCTCCAACAAAGGGGCTCTCTCTCTATCTCTCCCTCTCTCTCCAACAAAGGGGAACATCTTACAAAGTAATTATTGTCTTCTTCTCCCCCCTCCTCTCTCTCCAACAAAGGCTATCAAATAAATTTGTCTTTCTTTTATTATACGTGTATTTATGTGTGTGCGCAAAGAATCTAGGACCTAGATGTTAAATGCTTCACGTGTCCATCTACGATCTTCATCTACTCTCGCTAGGTACTTGATGCTTCTTTAGACTATCTGTGATTGGGCTTATAGATATGACTTCATGTGTAACATGCTTCGTCTCTCAAGAAGTATAGTACCATCTATGAATTGATGCAAGATTTAGGATGTCTTCAAGCTTTTGGTTAGTCAAAGAAAGATCAGTACATCCTCCACACACATACACACATCCTTTTTGCAATTTCAATGGCTAAGATTGTTTTACAAGATGCCTAATATCATGGATTTAATAAATGTAATTTGATTATTTTCATCTTTTTTTGAATTGATGGCTAAATGATTGCAAGTCACTTTGTGTAAGTGTGTATAATCAAAACACTGGATTATAGAGTGTGCACAATTAAAACACCATCTTTGTGGTCGTGGGTTTGATTGTCATTGGAGTTACTAGTTTGGAGTGTCAGTGTACTAAGGGTGAGGCCATTGTTGAATGGGGCCCCTGCCTTGTTGTATGCGAGCGTATTTGAGAGAAGGGCTGGAAGCAACACTTGTCTTGGTGCAGGAGGGGATGAGGCACTTATGTTAAGGTGTGATTACGCTAATTCAAGCACTGATTAAAGGGTGTTTATGAGATATGGGGTCAATTCAACATTGGATTCAAATTGAACCAAGAGCTAGATTAGGGCTGTGAATTCAATGGGCGATTATTATTTGCTGGATCGAAGAGTGACTAAGCGCTTCATTGGCTTGTTTAGGGAGCTGGAGCTATATAGAAAGATTAAGTTCTCAATTCAAGTGAATTAAATTGTTGATTATGGCTTGAATTAGGGTTTAAGTAGGGCCTTGTGGCACAATTTAAGCTTGAATTAGGGTGCTTCGTGGGGGTGATTAAGGGGCTTTATGAAGGGCTCAATATCCTTGTCTGCACTTGATCCGTCCCTTCTTGAAAGCTCTTTGGTGCCAGTTTTTCATCCTCTCACGTGTTTCATATTGTCACCTCTAGTTTTCCCTTTTTCTAGGCGAGAGCGAAAATGCTAGGATGGTCTCTCTTTGTGGCTGTGGGTTTGCGTTGGGTTTTGAAATTCTTTAATGAGGGCGATAGACTGTCAACTTTTCTTCTTTACGGGCTACTCAAACTTTGTCTAATTCTATAGGCTTCCGTTTGAGTTTTGCATTGGGGCTAGTTCTTCTGCAATCCATATATTGATACCTTTGAGTATCTTGGACTGTTCGAGAAGCTCAATCTTCTTCAAAGCTTAGAATTTATTGCATAATTGCCTTGTGCATTTTACAGTAGATCGCATAATTGGCATGGCTTTAGCTAATTGTTCTCTAAGAACCCCTCCTTGTCTCCATCCATGTACCATTTTTCACATAAATCGCCCATGTGGACCTGGATGGGTTTTTGATTGCCTCAATTCCTTGTCCGTCACTTCAAGACTGGCAAATCGTCATGAACCACTGTCTTGATGTTGTGCAGGTCTTCCGTGTTCCAAAACAGCACATGAAGTGTGCTGCAAGAAATGCAGAGCTGGGTGATGGAAAAATGAAGTAGACAGAGGAAAAGAGTGTGAGAGAGAGAGAGGGGACATCATGGAGAAATGTAGACAGAGGAAAAGAGAGAGACAGCCTGAAGAGGTCACACCCCTCCTCCCCCTTCAGTCTCATCTCCTCCTAGTCTCGATCCTTCATGCTGAGCATCAAAGATACATGAAATGGGAGAGAGCATTAGTCCTTTTCTCATTCTTGCATTGCCTTCTCTTCGTCGGTATGTAGGTTTCAACATGCACAAACGGTTAGCTCACGTATAAAAGGGGGATGGGGCTAGATGTAGCAATATAAGGGAGAGAGACAGAAGAGAGTAGAGCCTAATCTCCTTGGAAGAGAGAGGCTCAATCTTGCTTAGCCACAATTGGGAGAGAGAGAGAGAGAGAGAGAGAGAGAGAGAGAGAGAGAGAGAGAGAGAAGAAGAAGAAGAAGAAGAAGAAGAAGTAGGAGCCCTTTTTAACATCTTAGGAACAATCCCAAGAGACTAAATATGATGTATCCAATGGGAGTGAGATTCGAATACAAGACGTGTTGAGAGAGAGAGAGAGAGAGAGAGAGAGAGAGAGAGTGGAGGCTTGGTCCTACTTAACCAAAGTCGGAACTAGAATCAGCCTCTATGTGAGGAGGAAAAGAGTTTAGACAAATATGCATTCTATCTTAGAAGCCATTGAAACACTTGAAACAATAGAGTGAAACAGCTTGGAAAGATAATGCGTGAAGACTCGAAATTACTTGCTTGCTTGGTTTCTTCATAAAAGGGTTATGTATTTATAGCTTTAAAGAAGGCACTCAAATCCAAAATCCAAAATCTTATCCTCAAATTGCTACCTACAATTGAGTTCTAAAATCTCTCCAATTCCTCTAACTTCTCCACTTCTTCTACTCACACCAACTACTTAACTAATTATTCCACTTACTTTCACCTCACATGCTTGAGGGCATACCATGCCAAGTGGTTGACTCTCTTGCCACATGATCGACCCTAGTATAAATTCAAGTGCTTGAGAACATACCATGTGAAGTTCCTGCCATATGATCTAACCTAAGCATCAATGTATGGAACTCCATGACCTTCATAGGTTAGAAAACACCATCTTTCTCTTCACATACAAGTTCTTTACAATACTATCTGCAACATCATCAAAGGCAAGCCACCTCAACTTATGTCTCTATGTGGCCATTACTGGCTCAAATACACCATCTTTCTCTTCATTTCTCTAAAACACTATTTGCAACATTATCAGAGGTAACCCACCTCAACCTCTAAAAATTTTAAGGCATCTTTTAGCCAGGATAGACAACTTAAACATAATAACATGTGTCAATACACATGGATACCCAACAAATTTTTTTTATCTCTATAAAGTGGAGAGCACTTCCTTTTAGACAACATTGTCTCGACAAAGCACATATGTATGCCTCATAGTGTGTCCCATTTAAACAGGTCCCAAATTAGAAGCTCAAGATCACAATTATTGACCAATGATGGCCAACAATATAGAAGAAAATTTCCAAAGAAGTAAGTGATTAAGCCACCTTTCCAATGAAGTTTTTGATGAAGCTGTCTTTCTTCTTCTTCTCTTCCATGAGTCTTGGGTATAACATTGATTGAAAAATGTATACCAATAGAAGGATGAAGTAGTCCACCTAAGAGACAAGAATGAGAAATTTATACCAGCTCTTATATAAATGAGAATCCATCCATCAAATAAATTTTGGGAAAGAAATTTTCCCATTAAAGTGCAAGTGCTTCCACATTTTTATAAATGTTCCTATAAAAGCAAGAATTGATTGATCCATGATAAAATGAATGTAAGAATGTATGTAATTAAGCTCCATCAATCATGTAAATCTCATTAAAATAATTAATTTGCATCTCCCCAATTTCTTCTAGAAAGCTCAATTTTTACAAAAGTGCACCTTATAGCAAAGTTGATTTCTCCACTTCCAAGCTCAAACTTTATAAATAGATCTCAATATCCTCTACAACTTTCAAAAAAAAAAAAACGAGTGAAACTTCTCATTGTTTTTAGAGCAACAAGCCCTTCTTTGGTCACCTATTTTGTGCTACTACTCGAAAGTTATAGTAGCCACTATTAAGCTCGATTCTCACTAATCATTAGAAATTTAGAGCTAAACATTTGTGAGAATATTAGCCATAGCGTGAATAATACCCACTTAAAGTAGTTTTAAAATATCTATCCCAAATCAAGAAAATTTACAGTTTTCATACTAAACATTTGGTGAGCTACACTAGGAAAGAAAATAACACATATCTATCCCAGACCAAGAGACTTTACAGTTTTCATACTAAACATTTGGTGAGCTACACTAGGAAAGAAAATAACACATATCTATCCCAGACCAAGAGACTTTATAGTTTTAATATTGAACATTTTGTGAGCTACACTAGGAAAGAAAGTAACACATGTAGCTTTTCTAAAGCCTAAGCACTAACCTAACTTCCAATACCATGATAAAGTTCTTTGTGGGTGGAGGTGTGAGAGATATCGAATCAAATTAGAAGCATTAAAAAACTTGAAACAATAGAGTCAAACAAGTTGGAAAGATACTATTTGAAGACTCTAAGTTACTTACATGCATAATTTCTTCATAAAAAGCTTACATATTTATTGCCTGAGGAGAGAAGGCGATCAAATCCAAAATCTTCTACTCAAATTGTTATGTATAAGAAAGTCTTAAAATCTCTCCAATTCCTCTAACTTCTCCTACTCACATGAGCCACTCACAAGACTGCTATCAATGACAAGCACTGCAAAGCAATTTAAAGGAATCAAAAGCATTGCAAAGTAGTTTAAAGTACCAAAAGCACATAAAAGCAGCCAACTGCTTTAAAGCAGTGACAAGCCTTGGAAAACAATTCAAGTACCAAAACACATGAAAGCAGCAAACTGCTTTAAATCCTTGTAAAATTACAAAATGGCACCAAAAAGCACATGAAAGTAGCCATCTGCTTTAAAGTAGTGGTAAGCAATGCAAAGCTATTCAAAGCACACGAAAGTAGGAAACTAAAGCACTTCAATGAAAAGCACTTTAAAGCAGCCAACTGCTTTAAAGTAGTGACAAGCATTGTAAAACAATTAAAAAGCACTTGAAAGTAGCCAATTGCTATAATGCAGTTAAAAAAGCACAACTACTTTAATGCAATTAAAAGCACTACAAAGCAAGCAACAGCTTTCAGCAATTTAAAGCACTACAAAGTAGTTAAAAGCACATGAAAAGCACTTAAAAGCAGCCAACTAGTAAAACTGCAAAGAAGTTAAAATCACATGAAAGTAGACAACCACTTTAAAGTAGTTTAAATGATTCAAAGCAGTTAAAAGCACTTGAAAGTAGCCAACTAGTAAGCATTGCAAAGCAGTTAAAAGCACATAAAAGTAGGCAACCACTTTAAAGTAGTTTGAAGCACTTCAAAGCAGTTAAAATCACATGAAAAGCACTTAAAAGCAGCCAACTGCTTTGAAGTAGGACAAGCATTGCAAAGCCGTTAAATGCACATGAAGGTAGCCAACTGCTTTAAAGAAGTTTAAAGAACTTAGCATATGAAAAGCACTTAAAAACAGCCAACTGCTTTGAAGAAATGACAAGCATTGCAAAGCAGTTCAATCCACATAAAAGTAGCCAATTTGAAGTAGGACAAGCATTGCAAAGCCGTTAAATGCACATGAAGGTATCCAACTGCTTTAAAGAAGTTTAAAGAACTTAGCACATGAAAAGCACTTAAAAACAACCAACTGCTTTGAAGAAATGACAAGCATTGCAAAGCAGTTCCACATAAAAGCAGTTTCAACTGCTTTGAAGAAATGACAAGCATTGCAAGCAGTTCCACATAAAAGTAGCCAATTGCTTTAAAGTAGTTTAAAGTACATGAAAAGCACTTGAAGGAAGCCAAGTGTGGTGAAGCAGTGTGTTAAGCATTGCAAAGCAATTAAAAGCACATGAAAGTAGCCAACTTCTTTGAAGTAGTTTAAAGCACTTCAAAGCAGAATTCAAATTTAGGAGTTTTGGGAGATTTTCAAATTTTTGGCACAATTTTGAGAATGGGTCGAGTTTACTTTGAAGAAGGAAATCTAAGAGTTTAGGCCCTCAAAATGACAAGCTAGAGCATAGTGTTACATACTAGTGCACAATATCCATACTTGAAGATGCGCTCTTAATAGTTGAGCTATATGTCCACTACTAGTGTTTCATAGAACCACTCCGTAGAGATCAACAAAATGTTGCAACAATGTAACCTATTTTTCCAAATAAAAAACCAAAAAACTATGAGGCAAGCAATAGCTTCAAGTTCTATAGCTTAAGTATAGGAGAGTCACAATGGGCCTAATAAAACTCTTTGCGAGAGGACTCACCAGTTATTCGTTGGATACAAAAGAGTTTACAAGATTTACAGGATATTTCCAACAAGTGAGGAAAACAATAGCTTCAAGTTCCTTAGCATAAAGTGAGAAAATATCATGATTGGCTAGCTACTAAAACTTTTGGCCAAAGGGCTCATTTGTTATTCAAGAAACATGAAAGAAAGGTGTGCCAAAGAATAAAAGAATGAAAACATGAAGCGGGGTTCAAGCTTGAGGTTGAGGGAAAAGCCAAACTTGAGGTTGGGTTGAGCTTTTCAAAGGCTCAAGTTGAATGGGCGGGCTCTTCTTACAAAGAAATTGTCAAATATGGCGGCCAAATTTGAAATTCGACGACCCATTTAAAAACAACCATCAACCTCAAATCAACCTACATCATTCACCGCCTACATTAGTCCTGATTCACAAGTCAAAGTCAAATTTTCCTGAATCAAGCCTTCATTCAATATTCAAGCTCAAATTTGCATGCATCAATCCCTGATTCACGCTAAGGTGCTCCTATGGAGGAAGCATAAACAGTCAATAGCTCTCTATACCTCTATAAACTGAAAGAGTTATCTCTCTCTCTCTCTCTCTCACACACACACACACACACACACACACACACACACACACATTTCCACACACTACCGTGCATGCACACACACACTTACATATACCTCTATTATCAATAGATCTCTCTCTCTCTCTCTCTCTCTCTCTCTCTCTCTCTCTCTCTCTCTCTCTCTCTCTCTCTCCCTCTTCCACACATGCATTCTATGACAAGACACACTTATCGATCTATACAATGCACAACTTTTGCACAAACCTTCCTACTCAAAGAGAGAAATTAGTGAAGTTGATGGTGGTCATACATCCAATCAGGCTGGTGTTGATTTGGATTGGGATTCCACACTTCATGTGAAGATAACTATCCAAGGAGGTGGTGGGCTACGCGTGCACACACACACACACACACACACACACACACACACACACACGTAGAGAGAGAGAGAGAGAGAGAGAGAGAGAGAGAGAGAGAGAGAGAGAGAGAGAGAGAGAGAGAGAGAGAGAGAAATGATTGTAGAGAGAAAGACACACACAAAGAGAGAGGGAGAGGTGATTATAGAGAGAAAGGCTTGTGGAGGGTGGGAGAGAGAGAAATAGTGAGGGAGTGAAAGTGAAAGTCAATCACACTCATTTCGACCATTGTCATTCTAATAATGACAATGTGACAGATCACGATCACATCATAATGAAACATGACAATAGTTACATATCACACCATAATGACAAACTATAGTGATATCATGATACAATAAAATTATAAATTGTAAGGATGTTTCAAAGTGCTCCCAAAAGCAATGTCCTTGACACCACTTTTGGGTCCACCTTACTTTGCTTTCAATAAAGAGGAGTAGATCTTGAGGGAAAATATAGATCTATTTTATCACTATTTTAGTGAAAATGATTATTAAAAAATATCACCATGAAATATTGACCATCCATCAAGTGGAACAAGAAGATGAAATAAACATAGAGTTAGAGATTTAAAAAGAGAAGCCCAAAGACCCATTATTAGAAGAAGAAGAAGCCAGATTGGTTGTCTAGAAATAAGAAAAAGAAGGTAAGAAGCATCGATTGGGAGTTCAAGAGGATGAACTTATTGAGATCAATCTAGGTAATGATGATGTGGCCCAAGACTAGCAAGGTGAGTGCAAATCCTGAGTAGGAGCTGAAGGATTATAGCAAGAAAAATCTGACACAATTGCACTTTCTTCCACAAAGGATAATACAATGTAACATGCTTTGCTTCATGTGAAGCAGAGCAACATGGTCAGGCTCATCACTCCTACCACATCTCCAAAAGCCCGCTGGATTGGAGTCTCAAGGAATTTTATCATACAATTGGATTTGGAGACAAGAAGATAGAAGGCAAAGACATGATCCAATAATGAATATTAACACTGATGCTACCATTACCCTAGAAATTGCAGCACCTCATGCCTCGCTATGCATGAATCGCATGGACGCCATGCATAGGCCTAGGAGTCAACACCTCAAGGCAAGGGTCATCAAGGTGGATTTCCAAAAAGCCAAAAGAGAGAGAAGGGCTCAAATATGGCAACCTCAATAAAAGACAAAAGGCCTATAACTTAAGGTATACCCCAGCTAGAAAAATTCAATGTGTGCCTAGAGGCAACACACACGAAGATCCTAGCCACCTTGGTCGAGACATGCCATGACAGATCTAGATAGGAGTCTACTAGGAACAGACATGCTAGGTGTTAGTAAGTGAGCTAGCTCTAAGGGTTCCTAGCTAATGGCTTGCCATTTTAGCGCTAACAGCCTGCCAAAGCCACATCATGATCAACGAGCTCCAACCGGATAAAAGTATTTTACTCTTATAACTATCTTGGGGGCCTATACATAGTACCCAATTGAGTGTGTGTTATATATGAGGACAGAAGTAGTAGTGGTAAGAGAGAGTGTTTTGGATAGAATGTGCAACCCATGGCTTACAAGCATGTAAGCTTGAGAGTAGAAGTCTTGTCTGGATGATGTAAAATCTTGTACATTGTATTACTTCTTGTATTGTGCATCTTCTTGCACCCTTGTGAAATACTAATTCTTATGGACTCTCTTTATTTTTACTATGCATCTTTTGTGTCCTTCTAGAGTACTAATTCTTATGGATTCTCTTTCTTTGTGCTTAAGAAATGTGAAATTTTTATGTGTATTTTTGGTACATCTATTGTTATGGCTCACCCAATCTTGAAACTCATCCAACAAGAGATTACCTAGTGAACCACAATTGTTGTATCTTTCCAATGGCCGAGCTCGTAACCCTTGAATTCTCCAAGATCTATAACTCCTTGAGAAGCAATTCCATTGCGTCTCCCACGAGCATTGTCACATTGCCGCATTGCACTACGTGTTCTCGTCCCTCCTCTCACCTCACCTCACTTCACTTAAACACACTCACTAGCATTCATTAGAGAGAGACTAGCAAGAGCAAGTCTCTATTGCACAATGGGAGATTTCTTTGTATTATGAGAGATATTCACTTATATACTTGGCCATCAGTGTTCACACTCACTTAAATTGTGGCCAGCAAGGCAATTCAGGCTCATAAGAGGCGTAATGCTATTACAATGACTACTGGCTCCAACAGTTGAACCTCCCTCTCATCATCCTCTGAGTTGTCCTCTGCTTTTGAGTCCTCTATGAAATTGGTTTCTTCATCTTCATCTTCTCTGAAGTACTCTCTGGAATCAATTCTCTCCCCTTGGCCATGTCATATCTGACTTGTTTCCTAGCAGGTTGATCTAGCCCCAAGATAAGGTGTCCTCTCCACCAATCTTGACTTGCTCTCATTGCTATCAACCATGGTCTCCCCAAAATCAATGGGTATGCTTTTTTCCTTGCTGGCATCACATGAACATCAAGCTAAGCTTCCTATCCAAGAATTGTCAACTACAACTTCTTTACCACTCCTAAACATCTGACTTTTGCATTATTTGCCATTTTTAGTCTAAACTCAGAAGGTGCACTTACCTTTAGCCTTAAAGCCTCCATAGTCTATTGGATCATCACACAAAACTAGGCACCACCATCAATATATACTTTGGGAACTTTAGATTTGTTCACCCATGCATATATGACAAGTAGACAGTCCTTATCTCCTTTTACACGCACTACATTAAACTGACCCCCTTCCTTCTCTTTCCTGGAAACCCTTGTGCTAACTAGCTTACTCCATGTTCTTCTGAGTTTAGGAAACAACTGCTCCAGACTTGGTCCCTTCTGTTGGAGATCTCACATCAAATCATATTCTTCCTCTTGAGCTCCTAAAGGAAAATCTTGCATTCCAATACGCCTTTTAGGATTTCTCTTCTTCTTACCCTCTTTGAACTGGTCCTCCACTTCCTTTCCCTTCTTCCTCTTGGATGGTCTTGCTTCATCTTCAACCTCTACACCCCTAGTTCTTTTGTTGGCTAACATGCCAACTTCTTCATCCATACCAATTAGGTTAACTTCACCTTGTCTAGGTCCATTCATTGGCTGTGTGGCTGAACTTGAGGTCCCGGTGGATTTGGAATCTCCTCTTCCCTTTTGAAATCTTGCCTTTCCTCTCTCCTAGGTGCTAGAGCATACACATCTCCTCCCATTCTCCTAGGGTAAGGACACTAAGAGATATGACCCCTTTCCATACAATTGAAGCACTAGACATTCATGTTGGGTCCTCCTCTTCCTTTGCCTCTCATTCCTTCTCTATCTCCTGCCCTAGAGGCATTTCTGCCTCGTTGAAACAAACTCAGATTCAAACTCAGTCAGCTGATTAATATCTTGCATCAATTGATTAGTAGCCCCACTGGAACTGGAGCAGTCCTCCCTTGTTATGTCCTCTCCCCAATCATAGCACGTCTGGCCTCAACTGGAACCTCCCTTAGTTTTTGAGCCAACCTTTAAGCTTTCATTCCTTATCTCTTACAATCCTTAAGGCTTCATCAAAGGTTCTTGGTCTTTTTAACTCCACTCTCTCTTTCAAATCAACATGAAGCGATTGAATGAACATATCCTTTTTTTAAGGAGGATAGGTGGGTGCTGTGCTCCCAAGGAATCATCCCATCTTCCCCAAAGATCCTCAAAACGATCTACAAATCTACCGAACACATCAGGTAAACTATGCTTTAATTTTTGAATGTCCTGCCATATAGCATCTGGGGATTCACCCTTCTTGTAGTGCTGCAGCACTATAGCTCCTTTGACATCTTCGTATGCCTGTCCCTGATGTGGCTGACCTCTCTAAGTCTAGAACCACCTTTTGGCATCTCATTTCAACATGGACAAAAATGTCAATTTTTCCTCATGTCTATCCTTCCCAAAGGTGAAAGCTACTAGCTCCATCCTGGCCAAAACGTCCTCTGGGTCCTCATTAGCATGACCATGGAACACGTGATAAGACAACAGCTGGCCCTTCTCAGCTCTACCAACAGTCTAAAGGGTTTCTTGAAAGCCCTCCTCAGTGGGGGCACCAAAAATAATGATGTGTCTTAAAAGCCCTCCTCAGTGGGGGCACCAAAACGATGATGTGTCTGGGAGAACTTGCCTTTATAGACCCATTCGAAGCACACTAGCGTGAGGAGGAAACTATCACCATCACCACAACCCAACACAAACACCAATATAGAGCACCCACACTCCAGCTGACGTCCTCTAATCCTCAGCCGGCATAGTTGAACACTTCAACACCATCCCAACCTCCCCTACTAAGTCCAGATGCCTACTCAAACTATCCTCTTAGGTCTAATCTCACCTCAAGAACATCTGATTTTCTAACTAAGAGCCCCACTTGACCTCAGCTGACTCCGAGTTGACCAAAATAGCTTTTAGCCTGCTATAAAAGTAGCCATAAAAAACTGCCTCCAAAGTCCCCTACTTGTTTCCAGTCAGAAATCTGACCTCCAAGCTCCCAAAATGTCCTTCTATGTCAGCTAGCCTCAAAACCTTGTATACGAACCTCTCAGAATTAGGCAGCCCTTAGCTGACCAATAGTTGACAGCAAATTGTCTTGGCTTTCACAAACACATTAGATACTAATTGTCCACCTACCTTCGAATTCTGATGAATTTTCCCAGTCCAAAATGGGTCCTCCAGTATCCTCTATAATCCTCCA
Organism: Cibotium barometz; assembly: GCF_041138505.1. Lineage (NCBI taxonomy): Eukaryota > Viridiplantae > Streptophyta > Polypodiopsida > Cyatheales > Cibotiaceae > Cibotium > Cibotium barometz. The sequence continues at coordinate 28,631,025 of NC_141090.1, forward strand.
GCATTAGTGGACCTTATTTCCATAATCCCTAGATCTACCTAGATGACCTATTGACCCTCCTTTGAGCTTTCTTTGAACTTCACCTACTGAGTTTTGCCTTAGAAATCTAGCACAAAACCGTCTACCTCAGAAGCTTAAAGTGAATCAAAATCTTCCCCAAATGTCCTCAAACATCCACAAATCTCCCAGGTATCTCTCAATTTGAAGGAATATCACACAATTAGCTCTTTGCTAACTATAGCTACTACTAGCACCTAGTTGCCTCAAAAGTCACTATCCTCAACCAACCAAAACTAAATTGATACAGTGAATGCAAGTATCCTCTCCACTGCATCAGCTAGCATTTATAGAGGCTCAAAACACTTAAACCAAGCTAGATCCCAACCTTAGAATCACTCAACTGACAACAAGTGTCTCATTACTGCCACATAAACCCTATCAGACCATAAAGTCTTCTGACTGCTGTGACAGCAAACCTTTGAAAAATCTCTAACCATCAGTTGTGACTCGGGATCACCTTCCCTCAACTTAAATAGGTTAAATCAAGGTCTCTACACCACCTGCTCATTATCCTGATGTACAACTGATTATGGTTGACCCTTACACTGACCCAACATAGACTCAACTAAGGTTAGTTCTTCCAAACAGCATTTTCCTTCAATAGAATTCTATCCAAACAACAGTGAGAGATTCAAAACAAACAAGATAACTCTTCAATTCCACATAACTTGACCTTCTGTGAATTTAAGAAAATTACATAGCTCACAACAAACCTTGAGAATTAGGAATTGAGCAGATGAGAGAAAACATCAAGAGATCAAGGGAACTCTCACGCAAATAACCTCAACATAAACTAGACTTATATTCTCATCCCTATCAAGATCAACAATAACAATAAGATCTATAGCAACTGCTTTGCAGGCTTTAACCATCCAATATAACTGGGAATTGTTTTGAGAAATCCTTGATCTAATCCAAGTTCTAACAGTGATGCAACCTTAGAGGTTCTGGGACACCACTTTCCACATAGAACCCTCTATCACCTCTGCAATCCTTGCTTTGGAAAGATCTAAGTCTCCTCTAGCAGTCCCCACGTCGCTCTCTTATGAGAACAAGCCAACTGGTGTCTCACAAGCTTTACAACAAACTTCCCAGCATAAAACTAACTCCTCTCGCCACTCTCTTCAACACAAAGCTCTCACACCTTCTCAAATGTACTCTCCCTCTCACCACTTCACGCAATGCGCTCTATCTCCATGCATACCTCAACTACTCTACCCAATCTTATCGGCTATGCTCCATGTAATAGTCCTCTCTCTATTGAATAGCAGCGACTAGTCTACCAATACGCAGATGACCATGCAACTATCTTCTATATCCTAAGGTTCCTAATCATACCCAATTTGTTATTTTTTCCTCTTGGGGTTGGGGTGGACACCTCCATTGTTGAGCACATCCCTTGGGCCACAAAAAATCCTATCAACGTCATCTGTGGGTCTGGTGTTCTTGATGCCAAGTCATTAAAGATGCAATGAATTTGCATCTGAACATTGTTTGAATATGTGGAATGATGGGGAAGTGTTGTAAGACTTTAGAAGGGACCCTTTGTCCTTGGAAATCTTGCCTATATCTCGATGAATGGGGGATCTTTTTTGGCGAGCAATTGTGTGCGAGCAATTTCCAAAAAATGGCGAGCGGTTTTAAAATAATCGGGGGTTTTTTTTGCTACATATCTGTCTCTCTCTCTCTCTCTCTCTCTCTCTCTCTCACACACACACACACACACACACACACACACACAAATGCAAAATATAATTATTCCAATAAAATGATACTTCATAACATTCTTGCCCATCCCATAATCTCTGAAGTTAAATTTGGAATATGAGTTGTCCACTACACTAATCCAAGATAAGTCTATTCTTTGTGTAGACATTCGATTACCTCCCTTTCTATCAAAATTGGTTGGTGGATAAACATATTTATATTCTAGCTCATTCCCATGACTCACATATACACAAAGTACAAGTGCTTGCATACTAAGTATGGTTTTTCCTTTCTGATCCTATGTGTGGGGTTTTTTGCTCTCTCTCTCTCTCTCTCTCTCTCTCTCGGGTTTCTAACACATGTAATGGCCATCAAGAGGCATAGCCGTTGATTCTTTTCCATAGAACAAGGGTTATCTAGGATTTACTTCAACTATCGTAATTTAACAGAATTGAGTAATTTTAGGGATCCATCAGTCCAACCCAACCTAACCCCATTCAATCCCATGGGTTAGCCAACCGCCTGCAGTGATAGGATCCATTTAGGAATTTGGCTATGTTTTGCCCCGGGTTCCAGGGAAAAGAGTTTCCAGGCCCCCTAGCTGGTGCTTCAAGCAAAGTTCAAGATAGTCACACCACTTACACACCCAATATGAAATTGCCTTTTTCACAGATTCAGTTGTCTTTAAAACAATCTTTTAATGAAACCATAGTATCACTGATCATAATCCTCCAAAATATCTAGCTTGAATTCTAATTTCTAATCATTCCTTCATCGATGTACCTATGGCATCATTGGCACCAGAACGCTCACCACCTGTTCACTCAGGGGCCTTTTTCGATCGTGCCTAGCTCATAGTACCTGGAAATATAATCAAGTATTACATTCATTTCTTCCCCAGCGAACCTATGGCATCATTGGAAACCATAACGCTCACCACCTGTTCACTCAGGGGCCTTTTCGATAGTTCCTAGCTCATAGTACCTAGAAATATATTCACATAAGAAAGATCCATATGGACTCCCTGTTAAAGATTAGCAAGATCAACCAACAGATTCATATAAAAGAGCCATGGTCTCATCCATTGAAGACCAGCAAGGCCAATCAACCAGATCCATGCCCGAGTTTAGAAAACAACTCTAATTCCTTGTTCCATTTTCTTACTCGATGCACGCGTGGGTATCTTCGTGACCCAGAGCCCGAGCACCATATGGTCAGCACCCTCTAGGCTCCTTTGCAGGTCACCTAGCGCTTCACTCTTGCTACGCGAGATGTCCTTCATTTACTCTTCATCAGCTGTTGCAACTTTATCACTTAGGTCTCCACCACGACCTCATTCACAAGATGGTCGAAATGCTTCCCCAGCATTCTTGACATAAAACAGTCATTTAAAAACAAGTTTCATAAATATTGTTTCTTACAAACTCTCATCTTTCCACATTGTTCCACATCGTTTCTCGTTATTCCATATTCTTCTACATCAAATCACATTTCTTATTCCACATCCAGTCATATGTATTTCCATCTTCTTCATCCATTCTCATCCAGTCATCATATGTATTTCCATCTTCTTCATCCATTCTCATCCAATCACATCATATTACATCTCATCACATCTATCCTCATCACATCACGTCACATCCATCCTCATCACACCTCATCCATTCACATCTAATCACATCATATTCCACATCCAGTCATATGTATTTCCATCGTCTTCATCCATTCTCATCCAATCACATCATATTACATCTCATCACATCTATCCTGATCACATCACGTCTATCCTGATCACATCATATTACATCTCATCACATCTATCCTGATCACATCACGTCACATCCATCCTCATCACACCTCATCCATTCACATCTACCCATATCCACATCACATCACATCACATCCAATTACATCACATCTCATCCATTCACATCTACCTAGATCCACATCACATCACATCACATCTATCCACATCACGTCTCATCCATTCACATCTACCTAGATCCACATTCATCCACCTTACATCTCATCCATCCATTCACATTACATCACAAGATATCATCATATCACATTCACATCCATTCACATCTCATCATATCCATTCAGATATCATCACATCATATTCACATCCATTCACATCTCATCGCATCCATTCAGATATAATCACATCATATTCACATCATATTCACATCCATTCAGATATAATCACATCATATTCACATCCATTCAGATATCATCACATCATATTCACATCCATTCAGATATCATCACATCATATTCACATCCATTCACATCTCATCACATCCATTCAGATATAATCACATCATATTCACATCCATTCAGATATTATCACATCACATTCACATCCATTCACATCTCAACGCATCCATTCACATCTCATCACACCCATTCACATCGATCACACCCATTCACATTCATCACATTCATTGCATCCACATCATATCACATACATTCCATCCACATATATCCTTAGCACATCACATTCATTCCATCCATATCACATCACATCAAATCCACATCTATCCATATCTCATCACATCCATTCACATCTTATCACATTCATCCACATTCATCCATTCATTCACATCCACATCTATCCACATCCATCCACTCATTCACATTCACATCTATGCACATCCATCCATTCATTCACATGCACATCTATCACTTCACAACTCATTCTCATCCATTTATGTGACATCACACCCATTCACATATCATCACATCTCATCACATCCACATCCACATTCATTTACATCACATCACATCCACATCCACATCCATTTACATCACATAACATCTCATCACATCCACATCCATTTACATCACATCACATCTCATCGACATCTTATCACATTCACATCCACAACCATTTACATCACATCACATCTCATCCACATCTCATCACATCCACTCACATCTTATCACATCCACTCACATCTTATCACATCGCATTCACATCTTATCACATCGTATTCACATCTTATCGCATCACATTCATATCTTATCATATCACATTCACATCTTATCACATCACATTTACATCTTATCACATCACGTTTACATCTCCTCTTATAACATTCACATCTCATCTACTCACATCGCATCCATTTACATCCTGTCACATTCATTCAGCTCTACATCACATCTTATTACATCCACTTTTACTACTCTTTTCTACTTTCGATATCGATGGGACTTTTCTAAGTTTCTGCCAATTGCTTGGCCTAGTTAAAGGTACTTTTTCTCGATGGATATTTTCATATTCTTTCTCAAATTTCTCAAGTGAAATATATTTAATATTTTTCTTTTGAGCAAAAGATTCATGGGATTTACAAAAATCAATTGTACCCATATTTTCTAATAAAATTAATAATGCTCAAAATTTCACTTTTGATAAATACTCATAATTTGAATTATGCCAAAAATCCCTCTTTTACCATTTAATTACTTGGATCTCAATTATCATGGGAATTCCTCTTTTTGCATAAAAATAAATTTACCAAAATTTACTCTTTTCTCATAATCAATTAATTATGCATAATTACAAAAAAAATTATTTCTCATGATTATGATGAAAATCATTCTTTTTGCATAGGATGTCCAATCCTAGAATATGGTAGGAAGTTCTCTTTTATCATTATGCATAAAAATAAGATACGTATTATTTTTTGAAACTTTTGCCATAGCTGCGCTGCTACTATTACTGATAATTCTCAAATTTTTTTGTAAAGAATAAAAGCTTGTAAATGAAAATATGATAGTAGTTTCTCTTTTATGCATAAAATTAAACTATGAATTTAAATCATAATTTTAACCATAATCATAAATTAATTATGATTATCCCACTAGATTAAGATAATTCCATTATTTCTCTTTTCCCAAATTGATAGGATAATCTATTTCTCATTTAGAATCAATCAAAGTAGTTTTTAACTACTTATAAATAATCTAAAAGAAATAACCATTATTTTGTTGACACAGTCATAAAAATATCATTTTCTTAATCGCTAGCTTATCAAGCCTAGAGTTTAGCTCTGAATTAAGAGACTATCATTGAGAAGCATCCTTTTTTAAGGGATTTAGCCATAAAGATGGCTATTCTTTTAGAGAGAGAGATTTACTTAAAGAAAGCATTATAATTTAAGCATAAAGGTTAACTTAATGTTAATTAAGTTAACATTAAACATGTTAAGAAACCTAGGGAAAGCTTGATTTGAATTAAAACAATTATTTAGAAATCTTCTCAAGCTTGAGAGGGGTTGAGAAGAAGAAAGTCATTGAGATAAATTGGGAAAAACCATAAAAATTGATTTTACCTCCAAGTTTGGCTTGATTCTCTACTAATTACAGTGAAGCCCCCCGACCAATCAATTGGTCCACCAAGAGGAGAAGAGCAACTCCAAGAGTTGTTGTAGCAATTCTTCATCTTATGTGAGCATTTACTCATTTTTGGGTATTTTCTTTTATTCTTTTGGATTTATCTCATTCCAACACTTGGATCAATCTAATTGCCACATTGGAACCCTAATTGGACCATAATCCAAAAAATTCCTAAAATGTAGACCCTTAGGCTAAGGTCCCTTATACACATTTTCAATTACTTCCTAATGCACCTTGGAAAGTTCATTTTGAAATTCTATTTTAGGGGAATCCATTTTAGACACTAGGAGGACTTTTTTATCCAAAGATATCTCAATTTTGGATTATCTCTCTCTTAGTAGGCCAAAACAGGGTAAAACAAGATTTTTCTTCTCTTTCAGAGAGGGGAATAATTTCAAGAACATAAGGGGAGGTTCTTACACCTTTACACCTCAATAGCTAGAGGGTGGAATCTTACATCCTACCCCGCTTAAAAAACGGGAGATGTCCTCATCTGGCTAGCTGGAGAATAAACTCTTTCACCTTAAGATCCAATTGATTCTGGAGCTTCTTATAGTGTGGTCAACCCATACAGAATCCTCGGATAAAGATTCCTTCTATAATAAGAACATACAAAACTCATTATCAGAGAAACATTCATTCTGAACATATAGAACATTCATATCCTTAACACAATAATGGTCCATCATATCGAAAATTCTATCTGAATATTCCCCATGAAAATTTCAGTTATGTAAGTTCTCAATTTGTCATTCCTTAATTAAATCCATTAGGTCAAAGGTCAAACAATAGGAATTTGTCAGCACAATCCACTAATCTCATAGTGATTTACTGAAGGTTATAATTGTCTTCCAGTTTTACTAACATCATCACTGGGGTTCTCTCCATTCATCCTCATTGTGGCTTTGTTCAACTTCTCTTCTTTCAACCAGAATTCAAAAATCATCATCTTTAAATAAGAATCCAAATCAATTCATCAATTCTCAACCAGAATTCAAAAATCATATCAACCAGTATTCGAATTCATTGTCTGGATAGCATTTTCGCTTATAACTTCACGGTCTTAGATTTACTTGTATATATTGCCAGTAAAGAGTTGCAGTTATACCCACGGTATATACGGGTAGTCACTGTCCTTAGAGTTATAAGGTAAATACCACCATATCTAGGCCTCAAGCAAGTCAGGGATTCCATACAATTGCGGTACTTCTATCTAAAGACTCAATTTCCAATTAATGGATCTTTATTTTGAATAGCAATTTGTATGAATTTCATCACACAATTACAATCTTTTACTGGTACTTCATAAATTTTTGACATTTTTGGCTTTTCGATTGTTCCACTTTAGCCAAGTCGCTCTGATACCAGCTGAAAGATCCGTGCCCCCTCCGCGCATCGAATTCTGGGGTGCTAGCAATGGAAGTAGCACTTCTTATGCTGGGCAGAGCCTCTCACTCGGGGTCTCGCCCAACAGATATTTGGACAAGAGACTAATCCCTCGGTTCTTCCAAACCAAACCCGGAAAAACTTCCCACACCCAGTAGACATAGGCAATTCCTTTAGGATATTTTATTCTAACCTAGTCAAGGTCTTCACTAACCAAACTAATCTAACCTAGTCAAGGTCTTCACTAACCAAACTAATCTAACCTAGTCAAGGTCTTCACTAACCCAGTAGACATAGGCAATTCCTTTAGGATATTTTATTCTAACCTAGTCAAGGTCTTCACTAACCAAACTAATCTAACCGAACCTGTAAGTCTTATGGTCAGATCAAGGAAGAGACTTGCACTTGGAGCATAGAGTCCAACGCTTTTTTCCTCATCAAGAGGCACAGTAGACATAGGCGATTCCTTTAACCCGGAAAAACTTCCCACACCCAATAGACATAGGCGATTCCTTTAGGATATTTTATTCTAACCTAGTCAAGGTATTCACTAACCAAACTAATCTGACCAGACCTGTAAGTCTCATGGTCAGATCAAGGAAGAGACTTGCACTTGGAGCATAGAGTCCAATGCTTTTTTCCTCATCAAGAGGCACAGTCGTTGATTCTTTTCCATAGAATAAGGGTTATCCTAGATTTACTTCAACTATCGTAATTTAACAGAATTGACTCTCACTTTAGGGATCCATCAGTCCAGCCTAACCCCATCCAACAACCTATGGGTTAGAATCCATTTAGGAATTCGGTTATGTTTTGCCCTAGGTACCAAGGAAAAGAGTTTCGGGGCCCCCTAGCCGGCGTTTCAAGCAAAGTTCAAGATAGTCACACCACTTACACACCCAATATAAAATTGCCTTTTTTATAGATTCAGTTGTCTTTAAAATAATCTTTTAATGAAACCATAGTATCACTGATCATAATCCTCCAAAATATCTAGCTTGAATTCTAATTTCCAATCATTCCTTCATCGGTGTACCTATGGCATCATTAGCACCAAAACGCTCACCACCTACTCACTCAGGGGCCTTTTCGATAGTTCCTAGCTCATAGTACCTGGAAATATAATCAAGTATTACGTTCATTTCTTCCCAAGTGTACCTATGGCATCATTGGCAGCCAGAACACTCACCACTTGTTCACTCAGGGGCCTTTTTGATAGTTCCTAGCTCATAGTACCTGGAAATATAATCACATAAGAAAGATCCATATGGACTCTCCATTGTTGAAGATCAACAAGATCAACCAACAGATCCATATAAAAGAGCCATGGATTCATCCCTTGAAGACCAGAAAGGCCAATCAACAAAATCCATGCCCGAGTTCAGAAAACAACTCTAACTCCTTGTTCCATTTTCTTCCTCGATGTAGGCATGGGTATCTTCGGCGACGCAGAGCCCGTCGAGCACCGTATGGTCATCACCCTCTAGGCTCCTTCGTAGGTCACCTCTAGCACTTCACTCATAGGCCGCTTCCTTGGTCCCTCATCCACCGTACACCAGCCACCGTACACCAGAAGCTCACCATTTAAATTGAACCGAGGCTGGTCAAGATCGACCGACCTTGCTACTCGAGACGTCCTCCGTTGACTCTCTATCAGTTGTTGCAACTTTATCACTTAGGTCTCCACCACGACCTCATTCACAAGATGGTCAAAATGCTTCCCCAGCATTCTTGACATAAAACAGTCAATTAAAAATAGGTTTCATAATACTATTTCTAACGAACAGTCAATTAAAAACAGGTTTCATAAATACTATTTCTAACGAACTCTCATCTTTCCACATTGTTCCACATCATTTCTTGTTATTCCACATTCTTCTACATCAATTCACATTGCTTATTCCACATCCAGTCATATGTATTCCCATCATCTTCATTTATTCTCATCCAATCACATCATATTACATCTCATCACATCTATCCAAATCTATCCTCATCACATCACATCACGTCACATCCATTCTCATCACATCTCATCCATTCACATCTACCCATATCCACATCACATCCATTCACATCACATCTCATCCATTTACATCTACCTAGATCCACATCACATCACATCACATCTCATCCATTCACATCTACCTAGATCCACATTCATCCACCTTACATCTCATCTATTCATTCATATGACATCACATCCATTCAGATATCATCACATCACATTCACATCCATTCACATCTCATCGCATCCATTCAGATATCATCACATCAGATTCACATCACATTCACATCCATTCATATCTCATTGCATCCATTTAGATATCATCACATCACATTGACATCCATTCACATCCATCGCATCCATTCACATCTCATCACATCCATTCATATGTCATCACACCCATTCACATCTCATCACACCCATTCACATCCATAACACCCATTCACATCTATCACACCCATTCACATCCATCACATTCATTGTATCCACATCACATCACATACATTCCATCCACATCTATCCTTATCACATCACATTCATTCCATCCATATCACATCACATCCACATCACATCCATATCTCATCACATCCATTCACATCTCATCACATTCATCCACATCCATCCATTCATTCACATTCACATTCACATCTATCCCCACATCCATCCATTCATTCACTTTCACATCTATCCACATCCATCCATTCATTCACATGCACATCTATCACTTCACATCTCATTCTTACCCATTTACGTCACATCACACCCATTCACATATCATCACATCTCATTCACATCTCATCACATCCACATCCACATCCATTTACATCACATCACATCACATCCACATCCACATCCACATCCACATCCACATCCACATCCACATCCATTTACATCACATCACATCACATCTCATCACATCCACATCCACATCCAAATCCACATCCATTTACATCACATCACATCTCATCTGAATCTCATCACATCCACATCTACATCCATTTACATCACATCCATTTACATCACATCACATCTCATCACCTCCACAGCCACATCCATTTACATCACATCGCATCTCATCCACATCTCATCACATCGCATCTCATCCACATCTCATCACATCCCATTCACATCTTATCACATCGCATTCACATCTTATCACATCGCATTCACATCTTATTCACATCTTATCACATCACATTCATATCTTATCATATCACATTCACATCTTATCACATCACATTTACATCTTATCACATCATGTTTACATCTCCTCTTATCACATTCAAATCTCATCTACTCACATTGCATCCATTTACATCCTGTCACATTCATTTGGCTCTACATCACATCTTGTCACATCCACGTTTATTACTGTTTTCTACTTTCGATATCGATGGGACTTTTCTAAGTTTATGCCAATTGCTTGGCCTAGTTAAAGGTACTTTTTCTCGATGGATATTTTCATATTCTTTCTTAAATTTCTCAAGTGAAATATATTCAATATTCTTCTTTTGATGAGTAAAAGATTCATGGGATTTACAAAAATCAATTGTACCCATATTTTCCAATAAAATTAATAATGCTCAAAATTTCACTTTTGATAAATACTCATAATTTGAATTATGCCAAAAATTTCTCTTTTACCATTTAATTACTTGGATCTCAATTATCATGGAAATTCCTCTTTTTGCATAAAAATAAATTTACCAAAATTTACTCTTTTCTCATAATCAATTAACTATGCATAATTACAAAAAAATTATTTCTCATCATGAATATGATGAAAATCATTCTTTTAGCATAGGATATCCAATCCTAGAATATGGTAGGAAGTCCTCTTTTATTATTATGCATAAAAATAAGATATGTATTATTTTCTGAAACTTTTGCCGTAGCTTCACTGGCTGCTATTACTGATAATTCTCAATTTTTTTTGTAACGAATAAAAGCTAATGAAAATATGATAGTAGTTCCTCTTTTATGCATAAAATCAAACTATGAATTTAAATCATAATTTTAACCATAATCATAAATTAATTATGATTATCCCACTAGATTAAGCTAATTCCACTATTTCTCTTTTTCCAAATTGATAGGATAATCTTTTTCTCATTTAGAATCAATGGCTATTCTTTTAGAGAGAGAGATTTACTTAAAGAAAGCATTATAAATTAAGCATAAAGGTTAACTTAATGTTGATTAAACATTAAGATACCTAGGAAAAGTTTGATTTGAATTAAAAAAATTATTTTAGAAAGCTTCTCAAGCTTGAGAGGGGTTGAGAAGAAGAAAGTCATTGAGATAAATTGGAAAAAACCATAAAAATTAATTTTACCTCCAAGTTCAGCTTGATTCTCTAATTGCAGTGAAGCCCTCGACCAATCAATTGGTCCACCAAGAGGAGAAGAGCAACTCCAAGAGTTGTTGTAGAGAGAGAGAGCTCCAAGCTCTCAAGAGAGAGGAAAATTTAAGGGATAATAGAATGTGTACCTAAGTACCCTCATCCTTTCCTTCCAATGACTCTCTCGTGGCTTGTTGGAAAACCTACTCAACACACTAACTGTGAAGCTGATATTCATGTCTAGTGTTAGTGAGAAAAATCAAACTCCCCACCACCAACTTCCTGTACTTATTGAAACTTAACCCTAACCCTAGCTTCAATATAAAAACCCTAATAAAGAGATTTAATGGGAGAGCTCTTTATTAGGATTTCTATATAGAATCTATGATTAGGGTTAAGCTTTCCCTGCCTGTCTTTTCTTATTGCTTATAGCATGTCTATTTTTCTTTTCTTCCGGTCAACTTTTAGATGTAGAAAACATAGGAAAGTTCAAGGTGAATGGGCATCTTGGGGGAGATTTGAAGACAATAAAATGCATGATGGGTTATGCTCAAGGTGCGACATCAAGATGGCCTTTTCTATACTGCAATGCTCAAATTGATATTCCTAGGTAGAAAAAGACAAATGGAAAAGGCATGTTGAAGGTTGGTTCTGTTGGGAAGGATGCCTCGAAAGGTCCCAAGAAAGGGAAGAAGCAATAGGAAGATGCAGTAGATCCAACCGAGTCAACTGATGATGAAGATGACGAACAACCAAATGCAAGATAGGTGGAAGGTGTCATGTCTCTCCTGATATGCTAGGAGAACCAAACAGGAATTCAAATTGGAGCCCCATCATTAATTTTTCCCTAAAAAATATTCACTTTTGTAAACATCATGCATTCATGAGAATCTTCGATCGATTGCTTAAGTGCCATATCGATTATGCATTCACAATGCCTACACATTCACAATGCCTACACAAGAGAGGAAAGTTGCAGCCCTTGGTAAATTAGAGCATCTTTTGAATTCTTTGGGCTACCATGGCAAAAACGTGAAAATTTAAGTGAATAAGCAGGCCTCTGGTATGTCATACGAGGTTGCTCAAAAGGTCTCCATGAGACTAGAGCAAAGGCAAGGAGATTTTTGGAGAAGCCAACAAACATAGAGAATTCAAAGAAGACTTGGGGACTCTAGAGAGACCTATGTGCAATCACCACAAATGTAGATTGTCTAATGCGAGCTCTTGTAAATATGCGCAAACAGCTTTGGATAAATTTTAATAACATGGTTTGCATTATGAATCAAAGTAGCATAACTCCCCCCAAGAACGAGCATCATTCCAACAACATATCGTAGAATTCACCAAAAGTGTGCTAGGTACTTGGGGAGGAGTAAAGTAAGATACTATATGGTAAGTTATACAATAAAAAATAAAATAGTGTTTTAACCTAGACGTTTTCTAATTAAATTCTGTAAGATTCCTCTCCCAACCCCTCATGATGTCTAGTATCTTCCCCTGTAATCAATTTCCTCTTCAGAAATATAAAAGATCTTGTTTCTATCAGTTTTGGCCTAGAGAGAGAAAATCTTCTAGAGAGTGGTTATTCAGATTTTAAATATTTTTGGACAAAAAAATACCTCATCTTATTAAAATAAGTTTCCCTGAAACAGAAGTTCAAAAATATTTTCAGAAGGTGCATTAGAAATTAAGTATAATCTGTTCAAGAGGCATATCTTGGGGGTGAAGATTTTTTTTAAAATTTTAAATTAAGGTTCCTATGGAACAATAAGATTCATCCAAATGTAGGGAGGAGATAAATGAATAAATAAAAGAAAAATCCCCCAAAAATGAGTAAATACTCACATAAGATGAAGAGTTGACAAGGTTAATAGTTAAAAAAGGGAGATATTTAGAAGTAATGATGCATTTTTGACACCTCTACATGGGGGAATTCCCCTCATGAAGAGGGCGCCTATTTCACATGTTTGAATGAGTTTTAAACTCCCAAATAATGAGATATTTTCATCTCTCCTCTCTCCTATTTCAACTAGATCCAAAAAGTGACCAAAACTGACCCAAAAATGGTAAGAAATTGACCAAATTGATCTGGAAAATTCTAGAATCAATTGGCTTGGTTAGAGGCTCACTTTTTCCTATAAATAGAAGCCCTTCCCTTTGTTAAAACTTAATAGTGTTTTATGCACTGTTACTCTGCTCCTCCCAAGCCAAGAACTGTGAATTTATTAATAATTCACTAGTTTTTGACATTTCCCTCTTCCAAAGATTGGTGGCCACTCTTGTTACAAACAAGAGTTGAGCCCTCAAACCATCAAGCCAAAGGAAAGCTCCAAGAAATTATGTAAGTAGAGATTCTTGTATTTTTCTTTATTAATTTTATGCTTTTCTAATGTTTATGATTGTTTGAAGTGATAAATGGATGTTATGCCTTGATCGAAAGGTTTTTCCCCTCTCTCTTCTTAGAATCAACCCTTCTTTATCCTAGTTAAGTGAAAATTACTGGAATTAAACTTTTTATAATGTTTTCTCTTTTATAAGTGAATTTTGATTAGTTCGATTACTCTAAATCAATTAGAGTTAATTTTAAAGATAAAATTAAGTAGAAAAAATTAAAAAATGGTCAACCATACAAAGGAGGTTATGGCAAAATTTTTGGAAATAAGAATTATCTTTTATTATGCTAAGTAATTCTATACTCTAAAAGTGTCATTTTCATACATAGAAGATGCATATTGATTATTATTATTCTTATGCATAAAGGAATAATTTTGTTTTATTATGAAAGTGTTACTTTCATCAAAATAGATTTTTATGCATAAAGGAATAATTTTCTTTTATTATGGAAGTGTTACTTTCATCAAAATAGATTTTTATGCATAAAAGAATAATTTTATTTTATTATGAAAGTGTTACTTTCATCAAAATAGATTTTTATGCATAAAGGAATAATTTTCTTTTATTATGAAAGTGTTACTTTCATCAAAATAGATTTTTATGGATAAAGGAATAATTTTCTTTTATTATGAAAGTGTTACTTTCATCAAAATTGATTTCTAGGCATAAAAGATTATTATTTTATTATAAAAGTGTTACTTTTATCATAATTGATTTTCATGCATAAAGGTATGCATAAAAGATTATTATTTTATTATAAAAGTGTTACTTTTTTCATAATTAATTTTCATGCATAGAGGTATGCATAAAAGATTATTATTTTATTGTAAAAGTGTTACTTTTATCATATTTGATTTTGATGCATAAAGGTATGCATAAAAGATTATTATTTTATTATAAAAGTATTTCTTTTATCATAATTGATTTTCATGCATAGAGGTATGCATGAAAGATTATTATTTTATTGTGAAAGTGTTACTTTTATCATATTTGATTTTCATGCATAAAGGTATGCATAAAAGATTATTATTTTATTATAAAAGTGTTGCTTTTATCATAATTGTATTTCATGCATAGAGGTATGCATAAAAGATTATTATTTTATTGTAAAAGTGTTACTTTTATCATATTTGATTTTCATGCATAAAGGTATGCATAAAAGATTATTATTTTATTATAAAAGTGTTACTTTTATCATATTTGATTTTCATGCATAGAAGTATGCATAAAAGATTATTTTTTTATAAAAGTGTTACTTTCATCATAAATGATTTTATGCATAAATTAGATGCATAAAAAAATTCTTTTATATTAAAAGAGTGATTTTCATCATCATAAATGATTGTATGCATAATCATATGCATAAAAGATATTTTTTATATTAAAAGAGTGATTTTCATCATAAATAATTTTATGCATAAATAGGATGCATAAGAAAAATTCTTTTATTCTAAAAGTGTAATTCCTACTAAATTGGATTTATGCATGGAAAGATGCATAAAGAAATCTATTTTTAGTTCAAAAGAGTTATTTTGTTAATTTTGATTTTATGCATATAGGAAGATGCATTAAAGAATTGATTTTCTATTCAAAAGTGTCATTCTAGGAAGATGCATAAAAGATTGATTTTTATTTCGAAAGTGCTAGTCTCCTTAAAGTGGAATTTATGCATAAATAAATGCGTAAAAAAATCTTATATCGAAAATAAAAATTCTCTTGTATTCTATAAATAGATATGAGAATGTGAAACGAATCAATTAGATGAAATTGAACGAGGAATAGATGGAGATGTATGTATGTGAAAGAATAGATGTAGTTATATGTATGTGAAAGAAATGATGTAGATGTGGAATGTGGATATGGATGTATGGATGAGAATGTGAATGTGAATGTGGATGTATGTGAATGTGAATGTGGATATGGATGTAGATATGGAATGTGGATGTGGATGTATGTAAATGTGAATAAGGATGTGGAATGTGGATATGGATGTCTGGATGTGAATGTGAATGTGAATGTGGATGTATGTGAATGTGAATGTGGATGTGTGAATGGGGATATGGAATGTGGATGTGGATGTATGTGAATATGAATGTGGATGTGTGAATGGGGATATGGATATAGAATGTGGATGTGTGAATGGAGATATAGATATGGAATGTGGATGTGGATGTATGTGAATATGAATGTGGATGTGTGAATGGAGATATGGATGTAGATATGGAATGTGGATGTGGATGTATGTGAATGTGAATGGGGATGTGAATGTGAATGGGGATATGGATGTAGATATGGAATGTGGATGTGGATGTATGTGAATGTGAATGAGGATGTGGAATGTGGATATGGATGTATGGATGTGAATGTGGATGTATGAATGTAGATGTAGATGTGGATGTATGAATGTGGATTTGGATGTGGATTTATGAATGTGGATGTGAAAATGGATGTATGAATGTAGATGTGAATGTGGATATGTGTGTGGAATAATGAATGCAAATATGAATGTGAATGGATATGAAGTCGATATGAGCGAATGGATGAGATGAGATGTCATGTGAATCTGAATGTGAATGAATAATATAAGATCTGAGAGAATGAGATATAATGAGAAATGGATGTGAGGAGACGTAATGTAAATTAAGAAAGATAAGAATGGATGTTATGTGAAGCGAATGAATCTTATGTGATGGGATAGAAAATGATGTAACTGGTCAAGAATGGATACACATATGAATTGGAATTGGATTAAATAATATGGATTAATGTGGAATAATGTGGAAAGACGAGAGTTCAATATAGAAACTGTATTTGTGACCTGTTTGTAAACAAGAATGCAGGGGAAGCATTTTGACCATCTTGTGATTAAGGTCGTGGAGACCTACCTGATAAAGTTGCAACTACTGACGGAGAGTCAATGGAGGACGTCTCGCGTAGCAAGGTAGGCCGAGGTCTTGACCAGCCTCGGTTCGATTTAAATGGTGAGCTTCCGGTACGGTGGATGAGGGACCAAGGAAGCGGCCTATGAGTGAAGCGCTAGGTGACCTGCGAAGGATCCTAGAGGGTGCTGACCATACGTTGCTCAGGCTCTAGGTCACCGAAGATACCCATACGTGCGTCGTGGAAGATATTGGAACAAGGAGTAAGAGTTGTTTTTTGAAACCGGGCATGGATCTGGTTGATTGATCTTGCTGGTCCTCAACGGATGAGTCCATGGCTCTCTTATATGGATCTGTTGATTGATCTTGCTGATCTTCAACGAGGATTCCATCTTGATTTTTATATGTGAAAATATTATCGGGTACTATGAGCTAGGAACTATTGAAAAGGCCCCTGAGTGAACAGGTGGTGAGCGTTCTGGTTGCTAATGATGCCATAAGTGCATCGATGAATGTATGATTGGAAATATGGATTCAACCAGAGATTTTGAGGATTGTCATCAGTGACATAATGGTTTCATTAAAGGATTGTTTTAAAGTTAGCTGATGCTAAGAAAAAGACAATTTCATATTGGGTGTGTAAGTGGTGTGACTAGTTTTATGTTTGCATGAACTTTCGACTAGGGGGCCTGGGAACTCTTTTCCCTGGTATCCGAGACAAAACCTAACCAAATTCCCATCACTACAGTGGTTGGGAGGTTGGCTAACCCATGGGACTGGATGGGGTTAGGCTGGATTGATGGATCCTTAAATCGAGACTCAATTTCTGTTTAGTTCGATAGATGAAGTAAATCCCGGACAAAAATTATTCTATGGAAAAAGGATCGACGGCTGTGCCTCTCGATGAGGAAAAAAGTGTTGGTCTCTATGATCCAAGTGCAATCTATCCCTTGATCTGACTATGAAACTTACGAGTTTGGTCAGATCAGTTCAGTTAGTTAAGGCTTTTGACTACGTTAGGAAAAAGTTATCCTAGTGGAATCGCCTGTGCTTTCCGGACAAAGGAAGTTTTTTGCGTTCGGTTTTGGAAAAACCGATGGATTAGTCTCTAGTCCGGATATCCGTGGGCGAGGCTCCGAGTATGGGACCCTACCCCACGCAAGAAGTGCTACTTCCACTGCTAGCACCCTCGAATCCGTTGCACGGTGGAGACAGGGATCTCACAGTTGGTATCAGAGCTATTTGGCTAATGAGGATCAACCGAGAAGCCAAATATGTCAAAAATTTATCAAGAGACACTAAAAGGTTGTAATTGTATGATAAAATTCATACAATTTGATATTCAAACTGAAATTTGTAAATTGGTAATTGGGTCTTCAGATGGAAGTACCGCAATTGTACGGAATCCCTGACTTGCTTGAGGCGGCCTTAGACATGACGGTATTTACCTTATAGTTCCAAGAACCATGACTACCCGTATATACCGAGGGTATTTACCTTATAGTTCCAAGAACCATGACTACCCGTATATACCGAGGGTATAACTGCAGCCATTACTGGCAGTATATACATTAGGAACTCAATGGAGTCTTCTTGGGCCCTTTAATTTGGACGTTTAGTGAAATGCTTAAAATGCTAATCCATCTTTGACCAAGCCTAGAGGCCTAGTCCTAAAAGCATATATTTGATTTTTCACAAAAATAAAAAAAAATAAAAAAAGGAGACATTCTTAGATCTGGCCACCTAGGTGACTTTAAAGCTTTGTAATGGGCTGTCAGTCAGTTATCATAGCCTGCAAAGCAACCTTTTCGAACTCCAAACATTCCAAAAATTCGTCACTTTCTTCCCCCCCTTTTTTGTGTGTACACCAGATCTCTTTCTCTCTCTAAATCTTCTCTCTAAAACGCCCTGCACTCCTTCTCCATGGAAAGAAGCGTCTTTCTCTACTCCAAAAGCCATAGCTAGTAGATCTATACTCCTAAATGAGCCTTCTCTCTCCAAACCCACAGTAGTAGCCATGGCTTGCACGGAAGAAGCTTACCATGAGCATTCTCTCTACAGTACTTGGTCCTCTCTCCATAGCTAGCAGGTCTGTACTCCTAAATGAGCCTTCTCTCTCCAAACCCACAGTAGTAGCCATGGCTTGCAAGGAAGAAGCTTACCAGGAGCATTCTTTCTACAATACTTGGTTCTCTCTCCAAACCCACAGTAGTAGCTATGACTTGCACAGAAGAATCTTTTCATGATGTATTCTCTCTCTATATTGCTTAGCAGCCATAGTTTGCACTAAAGAAGCTTCCCATGATGCATTGTCTCCTTTGCATTTTTGTCTCACCATTGCCAACCCTCTCTATGTTTCTTTGGCTCCCTTTCTGGCTTCTTTCTCTATCCACAATGCAGCTCTAGAGAAGCAACCCTCATCTCCATTCTTCCCATTATTTTTTGATACCATATCCTGTTCCTTCCACTCCTATTCAACCCAAGCTTACAAGCCTACTTTCTTGTAGATGGCACTACAAGACATCACCAATAAGCCTTCTAAGATCCGCCTTTAGGTTGATTTGGAGACAGAATACGTAACCCTACGCAGTAGGCATGTTGCACCCAATATTTCATACGATCAGCTTCAAATGCAAGGAGCAAAGGCCATTGATCTTTGAATTGATGGAAATATTTATCCATCAGATCCAATATCTGGTGCCCCTCCACCATTCAAAAGCATTACAAGTTTTTCTTAAGTTTATTGGTGATGGTTTCAATGGGCTTCTTGGCTATTGTAGGAGATTACACATGTTGTGGCTAGATGAGGCAGCTGAAAAGAGGCAAACACAATTTGCCTTCGACCAGCTTCAAGCGGCATCGACTAAGCAGATCAATAGTTTGATGCAGAGGATTAAAGAGCTCTCAGAGGAGCTTGAGGTGCAGAAGAATAATCTAGCGGATCGTGTGCACACAATAAATCAATTTACCGATAATTATGTTCGTCTTCAACACTCCACTCGTAATCTTCGGCGTCGTGTTCACCATTTCACTCACCTTCCCATTGGATATCACGCAAGGCAAAGAAAACGTAAAGCTGTTGGGTTACTTTCTAAGATAGCAGGCGCATGCAAGAGGCGTAAACAAACAACCAGGTAAAAGAGCTCTCAGAGGAGCTTGAGGTGCAGAAGAATAATCTAGCGGATCGTGTGCGCACAATAAATCAATTTACCGATAATTATGTTCGTCTTCAACACTCCACTCGTAATCTTCGGCGTCGTGTTCACCATTTCACTCACCTTCCCATTGGATATCACGCAAGGCAAAGAAAACGTAAAGCTGTTGGGTTACTTTCTAAGATAGCAGGCGCATGCAAGAGGCGTAAACAAACAATCATGTAAATTTTTTTGTAGAAATTATAGCAGCTTTGAGAAGCAATTAATGAATAAAGCATCTCTCATGGGTGACTCTTGCGATTGTAGGGCTTGTGCAACAGCTATACTAGGATGTAACAACGCTGAGGACAATGTTAATGCCTCCCTTCTTCAGCATGTCCTTCAGGAGAAGGATATCATGGAAATGATAACAGGTTCTGGTAATGATAAGCTGCGGGAGACCCTTCGTCAACATTTCTTGCAGGAAATCAAAGAAATTGTCACACCCAAAGAGATGCTTGATATATGTGACTCAGCAGGTATTAGCCAGAAAGGTTACAGAGCAATGTACAGGTCAATCACTTTAGGGTTGCGAGCAAAGGGAGTTATGCAATCCTTGCTTCCAACACTTTATAGCTTACAGATGGCAAAGAAGTGTGCTAATGGTGATATTGCATCCATGTTCGAGGGTGGGTACAAGTGGGTGGAGGATATTATGCCAATGCCAACAATCAAACCCTTTGAATACAATGCATATAACAATGTGTACATTGACATGGAAGTGCTACAAAAAGCAATGATTCAGTACTATGGCCTCACACTTGAAGAGACAGGTGGAAATGCCGTGTTTGTCTTGAAGCTGGATGAATGTCAAGTGGTTAAAGGTCAAAGACTGGAGCGTGTTAGTTTAACCTTGATGAGCCGAGCACTTAGAGGAAAGCCTTTAGAGACCCAAGAGTTGGATGCAACTGAAGACAGCAACAATAGGGGTCAAGGGCATAAGCAAAACTACTACGGCATTCAATCAGAGAAGAACATCTGGTGGCAAGCAGCATGGATTCTCCCAAAAGAGAACCATGATACCTTGAGGTGGTATTTTGAACGGTCTGGCATTCAACATGTCGTCTCTTGTCAGGTCAATGGTCAAAAGCTTGATGTTCTCGGAATAGGCTGCTTTAACGTTGAATGGCACTTGGGTGGCGATCTAAAAACCTTAAAGTGTATGTTGGGTTGTAAAACAGGTGCGAATACTATATTCTCATGTGTTTACTGTTGTCATTCCAAGACAGCAGTAGACTCAAGAGTACAAGGGAAACAACCTAGCAAAGGCAAAAGTCAAAAACAGGTGGGTGCAAAAAAAGCAATCATTTTTTATGCTGAACAGAGGAAAGGATCAAAGGTATGGCATAATGGCATATTAAGTTGTGACCAGAGCAAGCCACCTAGTCGTGACTAGGAGGACAATGCTTGGAACCCAATCTTGGAAATTCCACTATGTCAAGTGCATGTGTGCACATTACATGCAAGACTCAGGATTTTGGATAAGCTATTGATGCTCCACATAAACTATGTCTGGAACATGGAGCCCGAAGATCGACGAGAAGAGTCAATACGTGCACTAGAGGGTGTACTTTCCTCTATGGGATTACATGCTGGAGCAGTGCTCTTGACAAAGGACAAAAAATCAAACCCTACACAAGACAACCCTAATAAAATTTGCATGGGTGGATCAAAGGCAAGACACTTGCTATCAAACCACTTGGGTTCTCATAGCCACACTGACTTTGAAATTTGGAAGAAGATATGTGATTTCACAACATATCGAGGAAATGATGCCAGGCTTGGCCTAAAACGTGCACATGTATGGGAGGTGTGTAATAAAATGGTCGATCTTCTAGAGCGACCTCACCTGGATGACCATGGTATTGAGGCACTTAAACAAGCCACTTGTAGATTTATACAAGAAATGGTCGAGGCATGGGGAGAAACACACATTACTCACTACATGGTAATGTTGTATTTCTTGTGTCCTTGTAGTATGTTCTTCATACTGTTTGTTGACTTTTTGTAATTTTCTATGCAGCATATATTGTATGCACATGGGCCATACTTTCTCGATAGATATGGCTCTTTAGCACTTTGGAGCAATCAAGGCATGGAGAAATCACATTACCAAGCAAAGGCCGTGTATTTTAAGGGCACTCGCCATGGTGGTGGCAAAGTCAAGAGTAATGCACTCCATGAAATGTTCAACTGGTTCTATCGCGTTCTGGTTGGCAAAAAAAGGCAAAAAACTCGCGGTAATTTGTCTCTTAGGCGTCAAATAATGAAAACTATTAATGCAAGAAGAACTGAAGGATACAACAGATCAAATGCTAGGGAGAGACTACGGCAATGGGTAGCAAGCAAGCGTCGGTGTGGTTCCTCATGGGCTTAAACTCTCTGATTATGATCTTTTTGTGTTTTTAAATTTTCTAAAAGTTTTAAAAAATTATATGTATAGACATATTTAAGTCATTTTTCATTTATAGCCACCACATTTCAATTTCTTCTTTGTCTCCCACTATCTCTTGCACTCGTACATACCTAGGCCATGCCAGAAGAACAGGAGCAAGACTTGCGGTTTTTCGATCAACTCGGCCCACTACCTGCTACAGCAAAAAGGACAAGTCTACCTATCGTAACAGAGCAAGAGGCAAAGGAGATGAGAGAAGAAGAGCGCAGGAAGGAGGCCGAAGAAGCGCAAAGCAGGAAGGAAGCTGAAGAAGCAGAGCCTAGTAGAGAAGCAGAAGAAGAGCGGCGTCGAAAAGAAGCCAAGGAAGGTCAAGGGCAACCACCGGAGATTGTTATTGAGACCGACACCCTAGAACAGCTAGAGGTTATCTTACAGAATAGGGAGGTCGAGCTCTTGTCCTATGGCATCACGAAAGATACCATTGACAAAGAGTTTGCTCTTGTGAGGGCAGCTTGGGAGACAGAAATGCAAAAGAGACAGCAGCCCAAAGAGGACGCAAGGAGGGCAAGCCAAGCACAGCCACAAGCAGCCACAACATCCAGACGTCCAGTCAAGAAGTGTGGTAAAAGAATGGAGGACAAGTTTCGGGACCAACAAGAAGAGGAAGAGCGTGCACAAAAGAAAAAGAAGTTCAGGTCTAAACGACCACCGTGGGAGAATCAAAGACCACCATCGCCTCCACCAGTTACAAAGAAGAAGAGAAAATGGAGGCCAGGGATAGTCGCGCTACGAGAGATTAGGAAATATTAGAAAAGCACAGATCTTCTCATCCCCAAGGCACCATTCTCTCGACTGGTGAGAGAAACAATGGAAAAATATTCTGACAGGGTTGACCGCATACAGAGCACAGCTCTTGAAGCTCTTCAAGAAGCTGCTGAAGATATTGTAGTTTCTGTTTTTGAAGACTCAGTGCTGGCTATGGTACATGCCAAGAGTGTTACTTTGAAGCCTGTAGATATGTCCCTAGCCCTACGTCTAAGTTTTGAGCGTAGCCTTCTACCTCAATAGGCTAACCCACTTTGTAATTCTCCCTACAAAATTTTGTAATGTTCCCAAATTCCTTTGTAGCATTTTCACACATTAATGAAAGCTTTTTGAGTTGTGTTACATTCTTTGTTGAGTCCATTTTTTTTTGTATGCTCAGTGCCAATGAACATTTCATTTAAAAAATATAAAAGCACTATACACACAGGAAAAAACACACACAAACACACACAACACACACACACACACACACACATATATATATATACACACACAAACATATATACACACACATATATATACATATACAAATATATATACATATACACATATATATATATATATGCACACACACACACATATATATATATTTTTATATATACAAAAAAGGTAGATCCTATAAAGTCACCTAGAGACCCTTATAGAGTGCCTTATGAGCCTCAAGGCCAAAAAAATAAAAAAAATAAAAAAAAAATGCCATGTGC
Organism: Cibotium barometz; assembly: GCF_041138505.1. Lineage (NCBI taxonomy): Eukaryota > Viridiplantae > Streptophyta > Polypodiopsida > Cyatheales > Cibotiaceae > Cibotium > Cibotium barometz. The sequence continues at coordinate 28,655,322 of NC_141090.1, forward strand.
GCTACAGCGCGTTAATCGCTAGTTTGACCAGGTCAAAATGTCGATTTACGCGTCGTAGCGCACATGGCATTTTTTTAATTTTTTTTTGATATCTTTGGTCTAGTGAGGCTCATAAGACCCTTTAGGTGCCCTAACAGCCCCAAAATCTTATATATTTATATAAGATATTATATATATTTATATATATCTTACAATAGCCTTAAAATCTTATAATATCTTATGTCTTATATATATATATATATCCTATATATCTTTTATATATATATATATATTATATATATATATATCTTTCAATAGCCCCAGAATCTTATATATATATATAGGTACACACACACACACACACACATATATATATATATGTATATATATACATATATGTACATATATATATACATATATGTGAGTGTGTATACATCTATAAATACAACATTTTTTCATACCGCTCTAACCCAATCTCGATTACTTTTTTTAATCACGATCTCATTTAAAATGAATCCTAAACAATATTTTCTATGAACACATGAACAAAATCTTAAAATTGCGAGGCTTGAAATGGTATATCACAAGTACGCCAGGAAAAATCACAACTTACAATGCACAACAAAAAAAATTTATTAAACTTGGAAGAGAAGTTTGCATTATATCTTTTTAATAAGCTCTTGGAAGAGCTCAGGAGAGAGAGTTCTAGAGGCTGGTTTCTGGCCTAAGCTTTGGAATATATCACTCGGCTCATTGATTCCTTGAGCCTGAGAAAGGGCACAATGGCCTAAAACTGAGCCGGGATGCTTGCCCGTAAAGCAATACAAGGCAGCTTCCCTAGCTACCAAAATACATTTATTTATGTTCGAGGCTAAGGGGTTCTCCGATAAGACTGCACTAAGTGCTTTACATTTTAGGAGCTTGGCATAGGCGATCTCTGCATAGTCTAAATGAAAAACCCGCACTATGTCGGCTCTGAGGGCAGGTATGTAGTGCCAAAGAGATGCATCTCGACCCTCTGACTTTGGCCGCGTTCCTCCTATGCGCATAGCAAACTTGTCCACTTCAAAAGCAGTCTGTCAACATGTCAATATAGAAGTTAGGAAGCGTGAAATGATACAACTAAAAATAATTTGCTTTACAACTAAGAAGTTAGGACATACCTCAGTTGCATCATCACTTGCAACTAGTTGCTCATTTGTCAAGTTTATGCTTCCTTGGTCTTGAGCATCGCCAGCAACCAAGGGCATGTGTGGTTCAAAGGCAGCTACGCTCTCATAGAATTGCACATCTTGCTTTATTTCAACGAGCGCTTTGGCCACTACAACTTCCAAGGTACTGCTACCAATATCGTATGCAAGCGCTTTAGTGAGGTTGTCATCTTCAAAAGAGATTTTCACTTTTCCTGTCTTGACCCCCAGCATTCACGGCAATAATAGACAGTGCCTCATCCTCGCGAAACCCGAGTGTCTTGGCAATGTCATCCAAAAACAAAAACTCTTTCCCATCAATAATGATTGGATGCAAAGACATGATAACAAGGTCCGGGACCTCCTCAAGTACTTCATCGCCCTCTAGAACTAGGTCCGGAACCTCCTCGGGGACATTCTCTTGTAGAGCCACCAATGCCATGGAGGCCTCTTGGACCTCCTCGGGGACATTCTCTTGTAGAGCCACCAATGCCATTGAGGCCTCCCATTGTTTTGTAACATTCTCTTCCTCAGCATGGGCCTCTTGGACCTGCTCCATTAGCTTTACTTTGCCCTTTTCTTTTTCCTTGCCACTTTCTTTCGCCACACCCTCTTGTAACAGAAGGACCAAAACCATGTCCCAGCTCAGGAAAGAAGTGCCGATGTTGCCCATTTGTAGATCCAAGAGTAAGTCTTCCTCCTCATTTCTGTAGTCCTTTTCTATGAGGGATTTTAAAAACCTAGATAGGCGAAATCTAAAATTCTTGTCTTCCCTACTTGTTGATGAGGTCAACTGGAACCCATAGGCCCTCATCACCCTCAAACATGATGGAGTACGTGCTGATGTGTTCATCCATATACTGAATGACATCTGTAAAAGCATCCGCGTGTAGATGCATTGTTGCACGCACATCAATTGCTCCCTCAAACTTAGGGACGATCTCATCAACCCTATGAAGTAACTCAAGCTTTCCTAGCCGTGCAATAAGTGTGTCAAGTAGAGGTGCCATGACTATGAGTGATTGCAAGAAATAGAGAGTGTGTGATACAGAAAGGTGTGCGAAATTGAGAGCAAGTGTTAGGAGAGAACTGTCAATTGATGAAAATGAGTAAAGTATCGTTTATAAATGGGCGACCTTGTTATAAAATTTTTAAAAACTTTTAAAATTTTTAAGTACCAAAAAATTTTAAAAAAATGGTATGCGAAAGCAAGAACGTATCCTTCCATCGCAAGGTCATTTCTAATTTACTAGTGACTCAAGCCACAGATGCTTGTGTGACCTACCTTACACTATCACAAAAAAATAAAACTTGCACAAGACAATTGAAAAACCTTAATAAGACAGTGAGGCAAAAAAATTGAAATTGTATTTACTTCAATTCAAGATTACATATCCAATGGTTATCTGATAGCTACACAGCCAAGGAAAGTAATTTCTCTACAAAGAAAAGATCGTTCCTGCCTTTTGCGCACTACTCTACCATTGATTATCAAAGCAAAATCACCACTCAGTGAGAATCGAAGAACTAAGTAGTCACGTAAGTTGGCAAGGGACCAGTCATCATTCACAGTAACATCTTCTACATCCCCACCTTGCATGGATATATGTAGCACACCCTGTTCTGTAGAGGTTGTGTCGGAGTCTAACGCCTCCCATTCTCCATTTGTAAGCTTCCATCGCCTGTAAGGAAACGCAATGGACAACTGTTGCTTGGCAATATGATAGCGCATCACAACCTTCTCAACTATTACTCCGCATCTGATGGTGTCTCCATTGTGTTGAATAACTTTTTTATCCCATGCAGGTGATAAGAAACAAGTCAGAGCTCTCTCCCCCTTTGCAATCCATAAAGTTGGAGTACGATGTGTGTCACTTGTACGGAACAGGTACACAAAGAGGTGTAGAGGTATGAAGCAGGTTATGGTTGCTTTGTGAGATCCATATGTGCACTTCATAGCATTTTGCACCTTGCTTTTGATCTGCAAACAAGCCATGGCCACTGAAGCATTGTCTGGAATTGGCCATTCAATAGATGTGAGAGTTGGCGTAGGTTTTGGAACTAATTTTTGAGTACCATTTGCTATCGTGGGAACCACATATGTATCCTCATAGAAGAAGATGTTTTGTGCAAGAAGTTGTGCAGCTGGACACCCTCTAAAGATTAAACTACCAAGCTCCACATGGTATGCTTCAAAGGTTCCTGAAATTGCCTCCATAGGCTCCCACTCACTATAGTTTGAGGGAAAAATATCTACGCACAGGAACCCAAGAACAATCAAAGTAGTGCTCAGTATACCATTATTAGCACACAATTGATTTAAAAACAAGAATATAAAGTGGTGAAATAACTTACAAATTGCAGGAAATCCTTGACGTTGGTCATGGTCTGCTAGTTTCAGCTTTGTTGCCTTGTAAACATGTTGGACCTTGGCTAGCTTTTTTCCATCACGATCTTGTTTGAGCTCCAATATCCGCCCTTTCCAATGGTGACTTTGTATATCAACGTATCGCTTTGACACCTTGTGGGTTCCTCTTGTACTAGGCTACATCGTAATCCAATTCCACTTCTCGTACTGTTTGATGTTCCAGTGCCCATCCTCCTCTTGACCACTGCTACAAGAGAGAGATTGAATACTGATCGGAGGCCTTCGAGCTCTAGAAGAAGACATCAGATGTATATATTAGAGATATTATAAACCTTGATGGCAAAGGAAAATAGAATGGTGAGAAAAAAACTTAGACTAGGGAGATGTACAAAAGAGAAGGAGTTGTAGAGCAAGTTCCAAGGGCTTGGCTATGCTATTATTGCACTTTGAAAGAGGATATTAGAGGGGGTGAGAGGAGACAATGAGTAAGATTATGAGAGCCAAAGCATTTGCAACTCAAGCTTCCATAGCTTGGCTCCACTGTTACACTCTGTAAAAGGAGGTTGGACAAGGTAGAAGGATGAAGTAAGGAAATGTAAGTGAGGATCAAACTTTCATAGCTTCTGAGAGGAGGTTGCAGATCAAGCTTCCATAGCTAAGCTCTGCTGTTACACTCTGTAAAAGGAGGTTGGACAAGGAAGAAGGATGAAGTAAGGAAATGTAAGTGAGGATCAAACTTCCATAGCTTCTGAGAGGAGGTTGCAGATCAAGCTTCCATAGCTAAGCTCTGCTGTTACACTCTGTAAAAGGAGGTTGGACAAGGAAGAAGGATGAAGGAAGGAAATGTAAGTGAGGATCAAACTTCCATAGCTTCTAAGAGGAGGTTGCAGATCAAGCTTCCATAGTTATAGATCTAGGTTTCTGAGTGAAGAGAGAGGTAGATAGCTAAAAGAAGTAGTCTAGAGAGTGAAAAACGCCCTGCTATGAGAAAGGGGGAAGAGAGAGCGTTTTGGAGGGAACGTGGGAGAGAGGGATAGTGGAAAGTGAAGGGGAATGTGCATTGAATGCATGGGAACTCGTTTTTGGGCCTCTATCACTTTAGAGACCTTACTTAATGATGGCTGCAGGCTGCAGCTATCCTTTTCTATAAAAAATAGGAGAAAAATTCATATACGTATAAAATTTTTGAGTTTTAGTTGATTTTGAAAATTTAAAAAGAGCCTATTTAGCCTATTATTCTAAGTTTGACCACTACCTTCTAGGCTCTTACTATTGGTTTCAGTCCACATGTAATCTCCCTATTTGTCTATTTCTTAATCACCTCCATTAGGCAATGGCAAATTAAAGGGCCCAAAAAGACTCCATTGAGTTCCTAATGACTTGGCAGTATATACGAGTAAATCTAAGACTTGAAATTATAAGCATTAATGCTATCTAGTTGATGAATTTGAATGTGATTGATATGATTTTTAAATTCTGGTTGAGAAATGATGAGTTGATTTGGATTCTGATTAAAAAATGATGATCCCTGAAAATTGGTTGAAATGTAATAAGCTGAGCGAAACCGCAATGAGGATGAATGGGACGAGTCCCTATGATAATGTTCGTAGCTAGAATGAAGTTAATGACTTCAGCCAATCACTATCAGATTAGTGGATTGTGCTGCCAGATTACTACTGTTAACTTTTGATCAGTGGATCAAGTTAAGGGATGATAAATTAAAAATCTAAAAAATTAAAATCCCCATGGAGGACTGTTTAGATGGAAAAATTTAGTCTAATGGACCATTACTGTGTTAAAGATATGAATGAGATATTTTGAATGAATTATTAATTGATAATGCGTTCTATATGAGTATCTTTATCCCTTGATTATGTGGGGAGCCGACCTATTTAGAGAACCCCGGAATCAGTTGAATCAAAAATCGGATTGAATCTTAAATAAAGAGACTTAACAAGAGTTTTCGTATTGATAGGAACATGGATCGAGGTCGTTGTGGTAGAAATGTTAACCCCCAACTCGATGAAGAAGAGCTCGACCTGGATGTTCGTAAAACTCTTCATAGTTCACAGCCTAGACCTTTCAAGGGTGAAGGGAAAAACTTGGGCGAGACTGTGGAGAAGTGGGTCGAATCAATGGAAGAATACTTCGATGTCACACCGAGTACAATGAGAAGAGCAAAATGGCTCTTGCAAGGCTAAAGATAGTGGAGACAGCTAGAGTGGCATGGAGAAACCACTGCGAGACAAACCGTCTTGATTGAAATACCCAAACCTGGACCGATCTCAAGGCTTACCTCAGAAAGAGATTTTGTCTCCCAGGCTTTCTTGAAACTAAGATGAATGAGTTCTTGGAACTAAAGCAGGAAAGCCGGACAATTGAAGAGTACCATCAGGCTTTTTTCCTTCTCCTTAAATACTCCCCTCAATTGGATGAAGAGCAGCTGATGGCTAGGTTCATTCGGGGAATGAACGAGCCATTGGATACTTTAGTCAAGAATGCCAAACCTATCTCAATGGCCGAAGCAGTAAGAATGGCGAAGGATTTCGCCAAAGCCTTTGATGTCAAAGTCCCGCACCAAAGCCAGCACCATCATCTTTCAAAAGGTTTTTATTCCCAGAAGGTGATTCCATCCTTCCTCCGCCGCCGCCTAAGAGATATCAGGGTCAAACCCAGGATATGGGAAGTTCCAAAATGGAAGAAATGTCCTTTTCCTGAAACTCAATTCCCTGGAATAAGTGAATTTTGATTAGTATAGATTACTCTAAATCTATTAGAGTTAATCTTTAAGACAAAATTAAGTAAGAAAAATTAAAAAATGGTCAGCCATACAAAGGAGGTTATGGCGAAATTTTTAGAAATAAGAATTATCTTTTATTATGTTAAAAGGGTAATTCCTATCAATTCTATACTCTAAAGTGTCATTTTCATACATAGAAGATGCATATTGATTATTATTATTCTTATGCATAAAGGAATAATTTTCTTTTATTATGAAAGTGTTACTTTCATCAAAATAGATTTTTATGCATAAAGGAATAATTTTCTTTTATTATGAAAGTGTTACTTTCATTAAAATAGATTTTTATGCATAAAGGAATAATTTTCTTTTATTATGAAAGTGTTACTTTCATCAAAATAGATTTTTATGCATAAAGGAATAATTTTCTTTTATTATAAAAGTGTTACTTTCATCAAAATTAATTTTTAGGCATAAAAGATTATTATTTTATTATAAAAGTGTTACTTTTATCATAATTGATTTTCATGCATAAAGGTATGCATAAAAGATTATTATTTTATTATAAAAATATTACTTTTATCATAATTGATTTTCATGCAAAGAGGTATACATAAAAGATTATTATTTTATTGTAAAAGTGTTACTTTTATCATATTTAATTTTGATGCATAAAGGTATGCATAAAAGATTATTATTTTATTATAAAAGTGTTACTTTTATCATAATTGATTTTCATGCATAGAGGTATCATGAAAGATTATAATTTTATTGTGAAAGTGTTACTTTTGTCATATTTGATTTTCATGCATAAAGGTATACATAAAAGATTATTATTTTATTATAAAAGTGTTGCGTTTATTATAATTGTATTTCATGCAGAGGTATGCATAAAAGATTATTATTTTATTGTAAAAGTGTTACTTTTATCATATTTGATTTTCATGCATAAAGGTATGCATAAAAGATTATTATTTTATTATAAAAGTGTTACTTTTATCATATTTGATTTTCATGCATAGAAGTATGCATAAAAGATTATTTTTTTATAAAAGTATTACTTTCATCATAAATGATTTTATGCATAAATTAGATTCATAAAAGAAATTCTTTTATATTAAAAGAGTGATTTTCATCATAAATGATTGTATGCATAATCATATGCATAAAAGATATTTTTTATATTAAAAGAGTGATTTTCATCATAAATGATTTTACGCATAAATAGGATGCATAAGAAAAATTCTTTTATTCTAAAAGTGTAATTCCTACTAAATTGGATTTATGCATGGAAAGTGCATAAAGAAATCTATTTTTAGTTCAAAAGAGTTATTTTCATCAATTTTGATTTTATGCATAGGAAGATGCATTAAAGAATTGATTTTCTATTCAAAAGTGTCATTCTCATTTAAAATGAATTTATGCGTAGGAAGATGCATAAAAGATTGATTTTTATTTCGAAAGTGTTATCCTTAAAATGGAATTTATGCATAAATAAATGCGTAAAGAAATCTTATATCGAAAATAGGAATTCTCTTGTATTCTATAAATAGATATGAGGATGTGAAACGAATCAATTAGATGAAAATGAACGAGGAATAGATGGAGATGTATGTATGTGAAAGAATAGATGTAGTTATATGTATGTGAAAGAAATGATGTAGATGTGGAATGTGGATATGGATGTATGGATGAGAATGTGAATGTGAATGTGGATGTATGTGAATGTGAATATGGAAGTGTGAATGTGGATATGGATGTAGATATGGAATGTGGATGTGGATGTATGTAAATGTGAATAAGGATGTGGAATGTGGATATGGATGTCTGGATGTGAATGTGAATGTGAATGTGAATGTGAATGTGGATGTATGTGAATGTGAATGTGGATGTGTAAATGGGGATATGGAATGTGGATGTGGATGTATGTGAATGGGGATATGGATTTAGATATGAATGTGGATGTGTGAATGGAGATATGGATTTAGATATGTGAATATGAATGTGGATGTGTGAATGGGGATATGGATTTAGATATGGAATGTGGATGTGGATGTATGTGAATATGAATGTGGATGTGTGAATGGGGATATGGATGTAGATATGGAATGTGGATGTAGATGTATGTGAATGTGAATGAGGATGTGGAATGTGGATATGGATGTATGGATGTGAATGTGAATGTGGATGTATGAATGTAGATGTAGATGTGGATGTATGAATGTGGATTTGGATGTGGATTTATGAATGTGGATGTGAAAATGGATGTATGAATGTAGATGTGAATGTGGATGTGTGTGTGGAATAATGAATGCAAATATAAATGTGAATGGATATGAAGTCGATATGAGCAAATGGATGAGATGAGATGTCATGCGAATCAGAATGTGAATGAATAATATAAGATTTGAACGAATGAGATATAATGAGAAATGGATGTGAGGAGACATAATGTAAATTAAGAAAGATAAGAATGGATGTTATGTGAAGCGAATGAATCCTATGTGATGGGATAGAAAATGATGTAACTGGTCAAGAATGGATACACATATGAATCGGAATTGGATTAAATAATATGGATTAATGTGGAATAATGTGGAAAGACGAGAGTTCAATATAGAAACTATATTTGTGACCTGTTTGTAAATGACTGTTTTATGTCAAGAATGCTGGGGAAGCATTTTGACCAGTCGTGGGGACCTACCTGATAAAGTTGCAACTGCTGACGGAGAGTCAATGGAGGACGTCTCACGTAGCAAGGTCGACCGAGGTCTTGACCAGCCTCGGTTCGATTTAAATGGTGAGCTTTCGGTACGGTGGATGAGGGACCAAGGAAGTGGCCTATGAGTGAAGCGCTAGGTGACGTGCGAAGGATCCTAGAGGGTGCTGACCATACAGTGCTCGGGCTCTGGGTCGTCTAAGATACCCATATGTGCGTCGTGGAAGATACTGGAACAAGGAGTAAGAGTTCTTTTCTGAAACCGGGCATGGATCTGGTTGATTGACCTTGCTGGTCCTCAACAACGGATGAGTCCATGGCTCTCTTATATGGATCTGTTGATTGATCTTGCTGATCTTCAACGAGGATTCCATCTTGATTTTTATATGTGAAAATATTGTCGGGTACTATGAGCTAGGAACTATTTAAAAGGCCCCTGAGTGAACAGGTGGTGAGCGTTCTGGTTGCCAATGATGCCATAAGTGAAATAGGGCACATAATGATATAATGGAATGAATAAGGGAGAACCTCTTATATACTTTTGCATGAAGCAGTCGGCTCTAGGAAATAGGCCGACAGCTCCACGACAGCATGAGAGATGCAATATTTTAACAGCCCCTCTGCATCTTGAAGTGTGCAAAAAAGTCAAAAGAAAACTAATGACGACAGACAACTCAGCATGGCCAGTACTGAGTACACCTCGAAAAATGCACATGTCAGCTTGTTGTCTTCAGAGAACATAATGCCACTATAAAGAGCAAAAGAAAATTTGCTTGGCTCCAAACTCAAAGTAGAACTGTGAACGCATCACATCCAATAACCTCGAACAAATGAACATGGAACACATCCTGTCCATAGTCTCTGCTAGCCAATAGTTCTGGAACTCATCTAAACCATGAAGGAAACTTGGTTGATCCTGGAACTCATCCGGACCATCAAGTGAACTTGCCTGTCTTTATACTTGGAACTCCGACACACGGGTCCCATGCTCCAGATTTAATATAAGAGAGCTTTTGAAAGCCCCCACCTGCCCACAAGCCATTTCTAGAAGACAGCACGCGAGGGGATGCCCTTAGGATCAGAGCAAGACACCAGTCATGTTCTTTCCAGACTCTAAGGCCTTGGGAGAGCTGGGGTTGTCACTAGATGAGTCTGTGTCAGTGTCATGTGACTTGTCTTTGCCCTTCTTTGAAGACTTGCCCTTGTCCTTGCCTTTGCCTTTGTCCTTTGACTGACAATCCTTTGATAGGTGGCCTTTCTTCCCATACTTGTAACACCGACTTCGAACTTTCTTTTGCATCGTCGAGAGAGTGCCTGATCAGGTCCAATAGACGATGAAACTTCCAATTTCCCTTGAGAAACTAGGATGGATTCCTCGTCCAAGAGGAGAGTACACAGATTATCAAACTCAAGGGAACGTGTTGTGATCTGAACCCGCAAAGCTCGAGAAACCATGTCATAATCTGCAGGAAGCCTGATGAGGAGGAGAGTAGCTAACTGAGAAGAGGTCACGGCAGTACCCATTGCCACTAATTGGTCGTGAATTACCTTAACCTTCATCACAAACGACTGCATGGAAGTCCCTGCTGAAAACTCCAGAGAAAAGTGCTAACCCAATAGGTTGATAGACCGCATTGTAGAGTCCCGTGCATATAGGTTTGTACACTTTCTCCAAACAGAAGCAACACAATCCAATGTTTGCACGACGGGGGAGACCTCTGGTGAGATGGCTCGTACAAGTGCAGAGTGAGCTTTTGAGTCTTGATTCTCCCAAGCTGAAAGCTCAATGAGAAACGCATCCTCTTGGTCCTAAGTCCACTTCCTAGAGCTGGTAGGGCTTTCGGGCTTTCGTTCGTGGCCATGAACAATCTCCCAGAGACCCTTGTGTGTGAACTAGACCTTCATTTGTAGCTTCCAGTGATCATAGTTTGTACCACTAAGCTTGTCCTCCTTATTCATGCAAGGGGGACCCATGTCTGCCTCAAAGAAGCTACGTCTCAAACAACCTCCGTAGCTAAGCAATCCACGTGCTCTCTCAAGCACCTTTCCACAGGATCCAACTAGGGACTAATAGCCCCCTTGAAAGATGCAGGCTGGACAGCAACAAAAGAAACGCAAAAAACACACCACCAAGAAACTCCTACCGGAAGAGGGAGGGGATCTTGGAGGGACAGGAGCTGATGTGCCACTTGTCTGATGCACTTGCTGAATCTGCAGCTAGAACTTCTCCACTTGCCTCTGTAGAAGAAAATGCAGCCTGCGCGGACTGGCCGACAACAGTTGGAGAGCTTGTAGAGCAAAAATGCAACTAAAAAAGAGAAACGCAGCCATTGTTTTGAAGGATCTTCAGCCTGGAGAATCTAGGGAAGTAGAAAACGTAGAGGAACAGATTGTGCAACAGCCAGAGCCTAGGCGAATGATACCATGAAAGAATGTGCACAAGCGGAAGCAATGAACATGAGAGAGAAAGATTCCAAGTAAGAACTGAGCTTTATTAGCTTGAGGTTCCAGAGTACAAGAGCCAACAAATAGGGCACATAATGATATAATGGAATGAATAAGGGAGCAACTCTTATATACTTGTGCATGAAGTAGTCGGCTGTAAGAAACAAGCTGACAGCTCCACGATAGTATCAGAGATGCAATATTTTAACATGGTCAACCTCAATCCAATTTAATTAAATATATCGTGTTGATAGTTTTTTATGCCTCTGGCAATATAGCTTCGATTTGTCAAGCTAGCATGGTAGCTTACTAACTTCACTATTTTATGAATTTCATGAATGGGAGGAAAACAATCCATCCCAAATAAAGGGTTATCTTTCAACCTTTAGAAGGAAGATTTTTTTCCCCCGAATTGACACCTTCAAAGAAAAACCTCGCTAACTCCCATGAAAATAGGAGTAAGCTCTAGTGATTACACACATATACTTCTTAAAATTTCATAGACCACCACCACAAGAATTGTTCCAACACTTAATAAAATTTCCTAAATCAAAGCCAAATTACCTAGATCCAAAAGGAACAACTATATAGAGTATGCAATTTTCCATATAAAAAGAATTACTATACAGAAAAAACTTTATTGTATCACTTAGACAATGTATTTTACTATGTAAAAGTTTTAAGGTCGATGAATTGGCTAATTTAAAGAGTCAAAATCATCCATTTCCATCTAGGAACTTACTATCTAGAGTGTAATTTTCTATAAGAGTAATGGATTTAAAACTCCTTGTGCATAGAAACCCAACTTTAAAACCAAATTTCTACATGCCTTTGAAAACTGAGCAATGTTTGCTAACTCTATCCAAAAAAAAGAGAGATGCTAACACGAGCTCACTTTGGACCAACTGTGTAACTGCATTAATTCACCTCGGAGCAGGCAAGGGGTGTGCTTAATTAGAAGCTAATGTTTTGCTCTCCATGCTGTTTATGAGTTGCACTAGCAAAATGGTTTTTAGTGTCTTTTTGAAAGGTACATACATGTGTTTAGTGTACATGAAAATTGGCTGATCTCTGAAAGGTAATGTATCGTGAAAATTTTACTTCCTTCAAGACCACGATGTTCGATGGAGATGTGAATGGCTTCTATGTCATGCTCTGCATGCCTGGATTCCAATCTCCTCCAGAATCAAAGCCTCAAACATCATCTGCAATTCATCACTATCAATGTTGGTGTCGTCGGGGATCTGCAGAAACAAAAAACTTACACCATATCAAACAGCCAACCCAGACAAGATCCAAAATAGCTAAAACACAAGGGCTAGTGCTAAAAACATAAAGAGCTTGGATAGACCAGTAAAAGGAATACAAACAGATCTGTCATGATTTGCCCATTGTTCATAAGAAAAGTGCAAAATTTGAAGAAAGTCCTCAAAAACATAAAATAAGGTAGACTTGCAGTAGAATGAAGGCACCATCAGAGGGGAAAACAGAAAATTCAATTAAACAAATACTTACAGATATACCACTGTATTAATTCAAGAGACAAAAGACCCTTAACACTTACTAGTAGATGCGATCAAGCTACATCTTTCTTTCCCATGTACATGCAACTGAGAGCAACAAAGCCATGGCATTGAAAGAAAAAAAAAACTTGAACAAAAAGCACAGATAAAACATGGCCACAACAGGTAAAGCAAGCTTTAAGCACTGGAACAGTTCTGATTTATCTTAATAAGCATATCAACTGACATTATACACATAAACACTATGTGCATGTATGCAGAACAAAAAACCATAGCATCAATGTAGATTAGCGGAACGAAAACCCACGCATGTATGTATGTACATAAATTTGCAGAACAAAAACCCATGTACGTATGTATGTATATAATATAGCAAAACAAAAACCCCTGTGTGTATGTATGTAAATAAATTAGCAGAACAAAAACCCATACATGAATGTATGTATGTATGTAAGTTAGCAGAACCCATGTGTGTATGTATGTATATAAACTAGCAGAATGAAAAGCCCATGTATGATAGTGGTAAGGAGAATCATGCTTTGTGCATATGGTGCGCGTATGGATGTACAAAAAAAAAAAAACACATGAACGTATACTGATAAGGAAAACCTTGTTTTGTGTACCTGGGACAGCGAAATGCTTACCTGTGCGTGTATGCAGTGGAAATCTGCATCCGAGCTGGTGGAGAGGGTAGCGTTGAGAACCTGGAAACCGCTCTGTTGCAGGAGGAGCATGATAGCAGGCCACATGCCTCTGCGCTTGGGGACGCTCATGGTTATGAACGCATCTGAGTTGCAGAACCTCACAGATATGGTGGCAGACAGGGTGCTGAGCTCGTTATGGGCGTTGAAAGGGTTAAGCTTGCGGCTGTTTCCCATTGTAATGAAGGTCGGCGAGGCGTCTGGCTATGGAGGGGAGGTGTCCGAGGTCTGTGTTTGTGAAGGCAGCTAAAAACGAGATGAGAGGCCGGCTATGGGGATTGCGCGTTCAGAGCGATGGCATGTAGGGGATTAGGGTTTGTGGAGATTTAGGGTTTTGCCGGTGCACAGGGAGCGGGATATGGCGTGTAGCGTGGTGGATTGTAGGTGATGGGGAGAGACTCCGAGGTGCACGAGGGGAGAAACACGAGGCCCCACAAGCGCCGACATTCCTTTATTCTGTCCACAAAACTCCCCCTATAAACTTTGTTTTTTTTTTAAAGCTCAAAATTCAAGGTTATCTAATTTTAAATTCACACGTTGGATTAACCGCCCACTGGCCACTAAGGTACCCAATTCACTAGGCCGTGCAAGGCCATCCTTGTAGCTTCACGTTCTCACATTGCAATGCTTGCATCAGCCTTCACAAAATGGCCAAGTTTCCACAGGAAAAGCTACCTCTTCCTTTTCCAGCCCACTGCTAAGGATTCGAACCGTCAGGTTCCGAAAAGTTCTCGAACACAATTGCTTTTTGACGGGTGCATCATGCCCATTCTTTAGCATTTCGACCGTAAAGTAGTTGCAAATTTTTAAAATGCCCATCAAAAATTACACCAAAATACAAGAAAACTTGCTATATTTCACCAAACCCGTCCATTTTGAAGGGCAAGGGCAAGGGTGCCCGTCTCAAGAATCAAGCATGTTCTCAAACATTGTGTTGCCTTTTTATATTCCCGTTAAATTACAACATCGGAAAGCCCTATTAGAAATTAGAACTAAGCTAGCAGTAGCCCACCTATACAAACTTTCAAAAAATCCCACTAAGATTGATTTTTGTAATAGCACGGGGTGCACGTTCTCAAAAATGGAATTAATTACTTTCACCACACGCACTCAGTGGGGCTAGCCATCATGCTTTTAGGAATGCTTTAGCAAGATAATGGGCAATTGCCATAGCCACCTCCAGCATTTTATTAGAGTTTGTGTCATTGGTTATATCAAACCACTCTCCTCGCTCAAAATGAGAGTAGTTGAATAAAAAATATGTTCATCATGTCCCATTTGGGGGGGGACATTGATTTTGATTAATCTAAAAAGTCATGAACATTTTTTTAACCTTGTTTGACTAGTTGGAAGACAAACATACTGAAAATCCTCAATTTTTATCATCGGTTGATAAACATTTGCTCTTGGTAATTTGCATTCTCTTTGTTGTGGTAGGTTTGGAATCCAATACTCTATTTCACAGATAATGATTGTCAACAAATCTATTATCACAAAATGATTTATGTCATTAAAATATTTGAGCCTCCACAGAGGTAAAAAGAGTAAACTTGCACACACAACTACCTTTGAATTCATTAAAAAAGTCCAAATATGGGGAATCGCAATGCGCATCATGAAAAGCTTAGAAACAAAGAAAATTTCCTTTAGAAAATAAAACACGCATTTTTTATTTAAAAATAGTCTATTAGTGAGAGATTGACTTGCATCTTCAAAATGTCCCTCTCCTAGAGATCTTAATACATGTGTGATAGAAAAAAAAAAAAACAAACTTGTTTTAACATAAAAGAGTTACTAGACCTATGTTTTTCTAATATGGGAAGCATTCCATGTAAATGAACATTTTTAACAATCACAATTCATTTGTAGATTTATGTTTTGTTAATATGGGAAGCATCCCATGTAAATGAACATTTTCAACAACCATCATTGATTGAAGAGTACAAAATACTCCTCTAAAGAAAAAAGAAGAAGCATGTCTATCCTTGTTGATTTGTTACTCATACAAATATCATGATACATGTGGGATTCTTTGAAACAATCTATGACTTGTGTGATGTTTCATTTTTATGCATTATGTTAAATTAGAAGTTTTTATATATTAACCATAGAGAACACAAAAAGGTCAAATGTGATCAAACTTGATGCATATCTTTTATCGTGGAACATTGTAAGCATAACTTTTATCATTGAATATTGTATGTATTTATGTCAAATGGTACACCAACTAGCATTTGTGTATAAGAAGCATGGTAATAATGGAAGGAATATACAAAGTCTAGACAAAAAAGTATTAACGGGGATGTGAAGTGGCTTGATTTGACCCTTCATTATTGATATACTAGTTAAAGGTCATGAAAAGTTTCCTATCACTCAAGTAGTGTAATGATGTCAAACCTATAATGCTTACAAAGGAATGAAGCACTACCGCATATAATGCAATGAAGGCCTTCGTTCCTTTATTATTGATCCATGAGTATCAACATATAACATGTCAAGCAATGAATGGTCGATTTTGGGGGAAGTTGGAATCAACATTTGCATATTTGGTCCATTTGAATGAGTTTCGAGAAATTTTGGAATACTTTGGGGAGTAAAATGTTAAGAGATAAAGGTTATAGGGGTTTTGGGGGAAGTCAAAATCAACATTTGCATACCTTGTCCATTAAAACGAGTTTCCAAAAAAAATAGAATAAAAGATAAAGTTTATAGTGGTTTGTGATTTGAATATACATACATGCATGTTTGATGTTGGTAAGTTCAACAACCTTTCTATATAAAGAAGTATATAAGAAGGAATATATCATGTAGATAGGAGTATATTTATAATAGTAAGGATGAAGGGCGGCAAAGTACGTGGTAGGGTAATTAGGCTTAGGGGATACAATAATAGCTTGAGCCATGGGAAATAAGTATAATCAACAGTACTAATAATAATATAGTACATATAATGCATAACTCTATATCATAGTATACATATAAGTATAATCAATAATAATAATAATAATAATATAGTACATATAATATCATAACTCTATATTGTAGTAACATATGATATAAAATATACTATGAAGGGAAATATGCATAAACATGGAATTTCCAATAGGCATGCCTTGATTTTTTTAGAATTAGCTTAATCATTTTATATAATGTGTGTATATGTGTGCACGCACATGCGTGCATGTGTGTGCGTGCGTGCATGCATGTGTGTGTGTGTGTGTGTGTGAGAGAGAGAGAGAGAGAGAGAGAGTTAAAGAGTTCACTTTGTAATAAAGGATTGAAGAGTTTAGTTTAGAAAGGATAGAAAATTGTATGAAAGAAAAATATTTATTGTTTTCAAGTTACATTCTTCATTATTATAGGGGACCCCTTAAAAAATGTGTTAGTGTTCTTGTTAAGTATCTTTCAATATTGAATCCCATCAGTAAATTTTTTGGTTGTTTCAAGACACCTTCACAGTTTTAAAATTGGAATATCCCCCTTTAAAGTTCCTTTCTCAAAGGAAGGTAAATCATTATTTTGCTATTTTTTTGTTAGATTTTTTTAAAAAAAAATACAAGAAGCCATGTGTTGGTGTTTTAAAAAAAGACAAGAAGCCATGTGTTGGCGTACTCCTCTCTTTGTTTTTTTAAATGGATGTTGAAAGAACATATAGCCATGTGTAGGGGATGGATAGGTGAGGTTGGCATGATGGCCGAGATAGGGGTTATCTATTGGCATTAAATAGAAAATGGATGTTAAAAGAACATATAGCCGTGTGTTGGGGATGGATAGGCGAGGTTGGCATGATGGTAGAGATGGGGATTATCAATTGGCGTTCGAAGGAAATTTTTTGTTTTGTAGGGAGGAACCCTAAGTTCAAATGGGGTAAAAAGCTAAGGCGGAAGGGTGTGGTGAAGGAAACAATGGTGATATTGAACCGGTGTCAAAGGGTAGGTCCCATCATAGGTTGGCTACCTAGTTTCACATGGCATCATCTTTGCTTAAGTTGAGTAAGGATCCAAGAAACCACATGCAGCGATGCTAAATGAAAACGTATGGAAACCACTAAAAGCATGTGGGTCTTTGTGGAGTAATGACTCACCAACTTCTTGAAAGCATGTGGAGCTTTAATACATAGTACATTATAAATGATGAAGTGATGGAACTTTAATAAATAGT
Organism: Cibotium barometz; assembly: GCF_041138505.1. NCBI lineage: Eukaryota > Viridiplantae > Streptophyta > Polypodiopsida > Cyatheales > Cibotiaceae > Cibotium > Cibotium barometz. Next base: position 28,673,148 of record NC_141090.1, read on the forward strand.
ACATTGTAAATCATGAAGTGATGGGAAATAAAAAATAGTTTGTCTCTCTTTAGTGATGGGAAATCAAAATTAGTTTAGCTTTCTTTAATAAATAGTACATTGTAAATCATGAAGGGATGGGCAATCAAATAGTTTGTCTCTATTTCTCTCCCTCGGACCTCCCCCCCTCTCTCTCTCACCTTTGTCCTTGATAGATTTGCTAGATTACCTCAACTTTATCAAAAAGCTAGACTCTTGTCTCCTTATGGATTCTATGATCCTTAGTTCATAATGCTACTTGATGGGTCTAATCACACACAATATAATCCTACCTTTGATCTTGGTTTTTTACACTACTTTGGTAACATAACATAAAAGTGTTATGGGATAATTTTATGTATGCTAACTGGCTATCTTTGGGGAATTTTACAAGAGCCATCTATGATAAATCTTCACATGCTATCTTTTTCATCTTCCTTATAATGATTTAAAATTCATCATAAAATTATAGTGTAGTTTGATCTAATTTCTTATAAGATAAATACTAGAAATTCTACCATCTACACTCTTGATAATAAAAGTACGACCCTAAAGAGGAAGAAAGAAGGTGTGGAGAAAAGTCCTTATAAGAGAAATACTAGAAATTCTACACTCTTGGTAATAAAAGTAAGACCCTAAAGAGGAAGAAAGAACGTGTAGAGAAAAGTCATGTGTAGAGGAAATAGTTCACTTCGATCAAAATCATGATTCCTTTATGTGATTTAAAATTCATCATAAAATAATAGTGTAGTTTGATCTGATTTCTTATAAGAGAAATACTAGAAATTCTACATTCTTGGTAATAAAATTAAGACCTAAATACGAAGAAAGAAGATGTGGGGAAAAGTCATGTGTAGAGGAAATAGTTCACTTCAATCAAAATCGTGATTCCTTTATTGATTTAAGGCCTCTCTTTTGCCCTAAAATTTAGAGGATTTGGTGATGTGATGATCTACAAAAACCCAACGTTGGTTGATGGTAGAATAGTGAACTACATTGTAAGAATTGTTTCTTGCTACCAACACTCACAATCCAAATTCTATCTATATAAATAGATTCTTATCTTCAGGTTGAGTGTGGTAGTAGTTTTTTTATAGTCCTAAGTGGAAAAAATAAATAGGTTTCAAAATCCTTTTGGACTTACATGAGAAGAGCAAGAGCATGGAAGCTTCAAGCAAATTGTCTAGTTTATAGATATCATTGTGGAGTTTTTCCCATGCTTCATAAAGTTCTTGATTTAGTTTCAAGGTAATGCAAAGTTATACAAGGTTTTTAAATATAATTTTAGTTATATCTATGTGCAAAGCATGGAAAATCCTCATCCAACTTCACTTCAAAGAATTGGAATGTAATTTAGGTTTTCTCTTTCCAATATGGATGTGGTTTTTTACTATTTCTACTATTTTAAATGTTTCTGTGTAGCAACCTAATTTAAAGGAGGTGAAATTGGAATATATAAGAGCCTTGAGTGGTGGACCTTATATACATGGTATCATCCCTCAAGTTGTAATATGATCATTCGATTGCAATATCTCCATTTCTTGGATCATTGGATTGTAATATCTCCATTTCATGTTGTCGTTATTATTGTCTATTCTCTTTTGATTTATAAATAGTTGATTTTATATATAGAGGCTCCTTTTTTATTTCAAATTTCTTTGGAGATTGAAATCCATTATCCATTAGATATGCTATGAATCTTTTTATTGGTACTTAGTTATGTTTTTGGCTTGTTTGATATTATCTTTTGGAGTCTTATCATGGTTCGTTAATGCAAAAATATTTAAATATGGAAAGAATGATTTAAGACTTTTAGATGTATGAAATGTAGACTTAGTAGAAGAATGGGAGAATTATGACATCAAATATTAGGTATGCAACCATACATCATGACTATGAGGAGGACGATGTGCCCTCACCATGTAGGTGGAGGGTTCGTGTAGAGGAGAAAAGGGTGATGAGAGAGGGTCTTATCAATAAAAGAAGAGATATTCCCACAATGATTGAGGAAAAATGTATAACTAGACTTAAAGAGAGCTTATAATAGAAGTAGCTTACACTAGTATTTTGTTAGTAGAGTGATGTCCCCAATTTGGATTCTGTTTTCTTTACTCCCAGTATTTATATGAATATGTATATATATATATACATATACATGTATATGCATGTATACATACATATACATATTTCTTCTGCTTTGGGGCGCCTTGGGGGGGTTTGTTGAGATGTCAAGCTCAACATGAGCTGACACTCATGAGGCGCCTGCATTACCATTTGACATTTACATCACTGGGCGGGTTTGGTAGGTGGCACCAACATATCTTCGCCAGAGATTCTACAACTAGACTACACCGACTAGTCCACACCTACCCACTCCTCTTCGCGTGTTCACATTATGGACCGCTTGTATATACTCTATTATGTTTGTTAGTCACTTTATCTTCTTTTGTAGACCTCTTTTGTTGTGTGAAGAAGAAGAAGAATTTTCAGCCTCTCACCTTGTGTGTTCTCTTCTAGGATTTGTGGGAGTGTGCTGTGCTTGCAAGAGCTCAAGCTCTCTTCTCCCCTGCATCTTTTCATGGTATTAGAGCCTGGTTCATGCTAAGGGCTGAGCGGCAAACAAGAGAACCATAGGAAGTGGTATGAGGGTAAGAGCTTCATCTACTCTTCCCCTTTTGTGTTAGCAACTACACCCTTGTCGGGAGCTCTTCAGGAGGAACTGGCAAACGAACTCCGATTATTGAGGAGTTTTCTTCATGACGAGAGCAGAGCTACAGGGAAACTATACTGTCCATTGTATCTAGACCTCTGTTTTTTAGTTCGTAGGCGTTCACGAGAACTACGGGTAAGTTTCGATTCTCTACAAAACTCTATTTTTGGAACTACAAGAAGGGCGATTGGTTGTGCAGACACTATGTGTACTGGTGGAAAGAGGTCTTAAAGTTTCCATTGGGTGTATGTATGCAAATTGAGATCACTGGTTGTGATAGTTTGGGTGTAGTATAGTACCACTGTGCAGAGAATACAACAGTTTGTGCAGGTCAAACAAGATTGTTGTTTTTGGTAAATTTGTGTTGCAGACAAGATGTCAAATGATGGAATAAACCAGATTGTTAAAGAAGCTTGATAAGAACAACTTGCATGCTTGGAAGTTTAGATTGACAAATTTCCTAATGGGAAAAGGTTACTAGGACTACATTGAAGGCGCACATGAGGAGGCACTAGAGATACCGGAGATTAATCCAACTTCTCTGCAGATGTAAAAGAATTCAAGGATTGGAATCAAGGAGCCAAGAAAGTCATGTATTGTCTTTCTATCAGTATACAAGACACCAGGATTGGGCATATACAGGATGCCAAGACACCTAAGGAGGCATAGGACACCTTGGTGAAGTTGTATGAAACCAACACCAAGGCATGAAAGATTCAGTTAAAGAATGAGCTTTATATTGTGGAGAAGAAAAATATGTCTATGAATGATTATGCCTTGAAGATCAGGGGCATTGTGGAATCCCTTGCATTAATTGGTGTTTCTGTTAATGATGATGATAAAGTGGAAGTGTGTCTACGTGGTCTCGAGCCACAATACAAGGCGTGCAAAATGTCTATTCAAACTTGGGAGAACATTCCCAATTTCACAAATTTGGTGTCAATGTTGATCATTAAAGAGAAGAATTTGGGTGAAGATTAATAGTATTCACAAAACAAAAATAGTTCAGAGTAGTAGGCCTTCTACACAAGTTCAGGTAGAGGAAGAGGTAGAGTTCATGGACGTGGCCAAGGTGGTGGCCGAACAGGTAATAAAAATCATGGTCAGCAACAGCAACAACAGTTCTAGGATTCGAAACAATAACACATAGGTGGAAGAGGCATGGGGAGTCGAAGAGGTCGTGGTAATTGGCAAAGGTAGCATAATGATACACGAGGTTGGTTACTGTGGTAAGCTTGGACATGAATGAGGATAATGAGAGGTTGTTTGTCATGCAACATGTGGTTAATGTTTTGTCTAAAAATGATATAGTAGCATGTAAGGATGATGTATGGTATGTTGATTTAGGTGCCTCAAACCACATGACAAGTCATGGTGAGTGGTTCAAGGAAATGAAGAGTCTTGACAGCCCAGGTTTTGTTGAAACAGGGGATGACACCGCTCATCCGATTGCCCAAGTTGGAGATGTGCCATTGTCTATGTAGGATGGTAAGGTGAAGTACCTTGTTGATGTACTTCATGTTCCGAATATTACAAAGAATTTGGTTTCTATTGGCCAGATGATTGAGTAGGGTTTGCAAGTCCGATTTAACCCTTATGGCTGTTATGTAGAAGACTTTAAAGATAAGTGTGCACGTTGGTTGCAAAAGGCAACAGAGTGGGAAGAATGTTTACATTGAGAATGTAAATATGCCTGAAGTGAGTGCTGCAAATGGTTCAAGAGTTGTTGTAGATACAAACATTTGGCATAAGAGAATTGGGCATGTAAATATACAAATAATGAAGTCTATGCAGACTAAAGGAATAATGACATGGTTGCCTAAGTTTAAAGTTGAAGGTATGTAGAAAGTATGTAAAGTATGTCAATTTGGAAAGCAAACAAAGCATGTGTTTCCACATGACAGAAATGTGAGCAGGAATGTACTAGATGTTGTGCATTCAGATGTATGGGGTCCTGCGAAGACTATGTCTATGGGTGGTTGCAGGTACTATGTAATATTCATTGATAACCACACAAGGAAAGTGTGGGTGTATGTCATGAAGGAGAAGAGTGAAGTGTTCACTCATTTTCAGAATTTTAGAGTGATGGTGGCTGAAAAACAGACAGGAAAGCATGTGAAGTGCCTAAGGTCAGACGGAGGGGGATAATACTTCTCCAATGAGTTCTCTAAATTCTTGCGAAAGAATGGCATTCACAGACAATTTACATGTAGATACACTCCACAACAAAATGGAGTTGCTGAGAGAAAAAATAGGCACATTGTAGAGATAGCACGAGCATTGATGGTAGAGAAGAATATGCCGCATAGCATTTGGCTGAGACTGTGTCTATAGCAGTTTTTATCATGACAGGACTCCTACTCAGCCATACATGATGTAACGCGCCAGAGGTGAAGTTTATTGGCAAGAAACTTGATTTGTCTCACTTGAAATTTTTTAAATGTGTTGCCTATGTGTATGTGCCAAATGAGTTACGTACCAAGCTAGATCCAAAGGCAGAAAAATGTGTGTTTATTGGGTATTCCCATTATACAGATGCTATAATCCTGCTACACGTGAATTGAGGGTAAGCAAGGATGTTGTATTTGATGAGATTAGTAGCTGGTATGCCACTAAAAAAGATTTTGTTGGGGATAATGTAAGTGGAAACGTGGTTGCACAGAATGTAAGTCAACAATCACAGTCATTGAGTGGACCAGGAGAGTGGACCAGGAGAGTCCTCATCCAATGGTTCTGTTGATAGACCATGGAGTGGTAGGCTGCATCATAATACGAGTCTTGGAAATGTTGTTGGTACATCACATAAAGGCAAAGAGAAAGTGGTTGAGCCCCTTGGTATGCCTGATATTTTTGCAGGGCATTCTCTCATCGATGGAGAGTCTAGTGGCTTGGAGATGAGCCTTGATGAGGAGCTCAAGATTCCAGCAATGAGGACACCTGGTGTGAAGAAGGCTATGGAATCCATGAATGTAAAACTACGAAGATCAAGAAGAGTCAAAAACCTTGTGTGCAGATGTTGCCTTATGATGGTTATGGCACATCACTATGCTTATATGGCAAAAGTTGTGCAAGTTGTAGAACCCACATGTTTTGATGAGGCTATTGGAAATGTGTGTCGGGAGAAAGCTATGGATGACGAGATGGATGCATTGTATAGAAACGAGACTTGGGATTTGGTGCCATTGCCTGAAGGCAAGAACACTATTAGCTATAAGTGGGTGTATAAGGTGAAACATAACAGTGACTGTAGCATAAGCAGTTACAAGGCTAGATTTGTAGCCTAAGTATATGCACAGACACATGGGATTGATTATGAGGAGACATTTTTCTTAGTTGCAAAGATGGCAATGGTGGGTGGCTACAACTAAAGGCTAGTTTTTACATCAGTTTTTACATCAGATGGATGTAAAAAAATACGTTCTTGCATGGTGACTTCTAAGAAGAAGTATATATGGATCAGCCACCAGGTTTTGAGGATACAGGTCACCGAGAGTATGTATGTAAGCTTTGTAAGGCTTTGTATGGGCTGAAGCAAGCTCCACAAGCATGGCATATCAAGATTGCTGAGTATCTTGTCACTATTGGTTTCCATATGATAGATGCAAATCACTCTTTGTATGTGCGCAAGAGTGATAAGGGTATTCTGATCATGACCATATATATAGATGATCTTATTATTGGGGGTGACAACTTGGATGAGATTGAGCATGTGAAAAGTCTTCTCAAAAGAAAGTTTGAGATGAAGGATTTGGGAGACCTGCGTTACTTTTTGGGAATTGAGGTCATTCGCACATCGGGTATTTGTCTGTCTCACAGAGACAGTATATATTGGACATGTTGTCCAATATATACTCTCTGTGAGACAATATATATTGTCTCACAGAGACAGTATATATTGGATATGTTGTCCAAGTATGGGATGGTTGATTGTAAGTCAATCTCGGTGCCATTAGATCAAAATGGCAAGCTTATTGCGGATGTAGGTTGTGTTGGAGGATCCCACTATGTACAAGAAGATTGTGGGAAGTTTGATCTATATCACGATCAATAGGCTAGATTTGAGTTACACTGTTAGCTTTGATTAATCAAGGATTAGTGAGACATTCTCTATTTTGTGTACATAAATTTGAGGAAATTTGGAGCATTGATTTGAAGTGGTTATGCTATGAATGAGTTCAAGCACACTTAGGGCTATTAATAACATAATCTAGATGAGTTTTAGGCCCATAAAGAAAACATTAAGCTCAATAATCAAATCTTAATCTCTACTTTTCCAAAAAAGTGTCTAAATGCACAAAACTTGAATCCAATTGATACTAGCATGTTTAGCACTGCTGAAAACCCCTAAAGCCAACTCTAATGCCTTCGATTTGCTCGAATGAAGCCAAATTCACATTTTCATCAGAAAATGAAGTGCTAGATGTGCATAAATTTTTTTGCCTTCTTCTATTGGTGGTTTGAAGTATTGAGGCACCTAGGTTGGGCACTCTTTAGTACGCAACAAGCTCAAGAAACGATTTGAGAAATTTTTAGCTATAGAAGGAGCAATCACGACTCCATTAAGCTTGGGTGATGGAGAAGAGAACATAAATGCTAAATAAGCTTATAAAGAGGATTAGTGATTAATTAGATATTAGAAGAATAATTAAAGGTTTAAACCTATCCTAACCAAGCTTTGATAATCGATTGTTAGAATGAAGGTGGCTCATACTGATCAAGAAAAGATATGATTAAGAATTAGTAACATGTTAACATATTTAAGCAATGGGATTAATCACTAAGTGACTTAATTAGAGTTAATGACCCCATAAGTGGGAGAATGGGAGTCTCATTCACCAAAAGTGTCACCTGGATTCTCGAGAGTAAGCCTGGGACATGTCTCTACTAGGGCGGCAATAGGCTTATAGTATTCAAGATTAAACCTCTTCAACAGCTTGTATATACTTAAATTATTGCACAACAAATGACGATGACATCATCATGCTAGAAAAATAGAATGCCCAAATAATAATGCAAGGGCCCAAATCTATCATCTCAAATGACACATGTAATTCACCCTTGAAGCCTGAAATCTTCTTATCATTAGGGATTGTGAGTAGCATGCCATCAATATATAGAATGATGACTAAAAAATCTTCTTTACTCTTCTTAGCATATAGAGGGTACTTTCAATTGTACTATTGCAAAAAACATGTGCAACCAAGTATGCATTAATCTTCTCATAACATGCTGTTAAGGCTATACAAAGTATTTTGTAGACTGCATACTTTCTTCTCTTTCCCCTTCTGGACAAAACCACAAGGTTGAGATACATATACCTCTTCACATAAATAAGTGTTCAAAAAGATAGTCTACTAATGTACATGCCAACTATGGTGTGGGTCCCAATGTGATGATATGCCTAATGGTGGCAGTCATACGTGATGTGGGAGCAAAGGTTTTATCATAGTCAATTCCCTTCTAATGAGCATAACCCTTTGCAAAACAAGCCTAGCCTTGTAGTGGTCAACACTACTATTTGTCTTTCTCTTTAGCTTCTAAACCCATTTCGTACCAATGGCTCTCTTATTAGCCAAATACCAAGTTTCAATCTTAAGTATCAAGTCATAGTCATTGTGCAAGGCACACATGATTATCTTTATGTGCTTCCTCAAAAGAAACAGGTTTACATGAACTAGCAATGAGAGCATGATCCACAATATAAGTAGATGTAAAATGATAACCTACACGTGTCTTGCTCTAGGCAAAAGAGTTGTCATTAGCTATCACGTAATCTTAGCACACCTATGAACTCTTCAATGGCAAAAGAGTTGTCATTCTTCCATCCCATAATGTATCTGAAAACCATCTCAACACCCCTATGGACTCCTGAATTGAAAAGGAGTTATTAAGTATTGAGTCATAGTCATCGTGTAAGGCACACATGATTATCTTTATGTGCTTCCTCAAAAGAAACAAGTTTACATGAACTAGCAATGGGAGCATGATCCACAATATAAGTAGATGCATAATGAGAGCCTACACGTGTCTTGATCTAGGAAAAAGAGTTGCCATTATGCTATCATGTAATCTTAGCACCCCTATGAACTCCTGAATGGCAAAAGAGTTATCATTGTAATGTATTTGTTGAAAACCATCTCAATACCCCTATGGACTCCTGAATTGAAAAAGAATTATTATTTTGCTATCACATAATGTATCTAAAAACCATCTTAGCACCCCTATAGACTCTTGAGTGGCAAAAGAGTCATCATTCTACTATCATGTAATGTATCTAAAAACCAACTCAAGACCCCTATGGCCACTCCTGAGTGGCAAAAGAGTTATTATTTTGCTATCACATAATGTATCTAAAAACCATCTTAGCACCCCTATAGACTCTTGAGTGGCAAAAGAGTCATCATTCTACTATCATGTAATGTATCTAAAAACCAACTCAAGACCCCTATGGCCACTCCTGTGATGGTGAAAGAGTTCTCATTCCACTATCACATAATGTATCTAAAAACCATCTCAGTACCCCTGATGGCAAAAGAGTCATCAATCTACTATCTAAAAACCATCTCAGTACCCCTAATGGCAAAAGAGTCATCAATCTACTATCACATAATTTATCTAAAAATCATCTTAGCATGCAATCTCCAATATGGGACATGATGTTCTTCCTCTTTGTCACACCATTTTTGCTAAGGTGTGTAGTGGTCGTACATTGACGCTTTATGCCTCTTTCAAGCATGTATGTAGAAAGTCCCTTCGGTATATATGTTGGTGGCTAATCCATGGCAAGATAATCCAATATGGAATTTTGGGCTCTGGTAGTGCTTGTGTGTAGATAAGGAATATCAGAGACTTAAAAGAACTAAATGATCAATATGATAAAGAGAATAAGTCAAAACACAAGAGATATTTATAGAAGAAGATTATAGACATATGAATTAACTAACAAGGACCATCAGACAAAGTTTTATGTAAAGTTTTACTACTAGAATGTCAACTTAGTTCTCTAACACTCCTACTCTTGCTTAATCTACTAAATGGATTTTCCCTCATATTCTTATGGGTCTGAATTTTATAACATCAATAAAATAGTCTCCTAGCAATGGCCCTACCCTTAAACACCATATTGGGGAATATGGGAATTTCCCATAAGTTTGGGACACGTGGTCAAATCTTTGGATTAATCATAACTTGAACACCGTTACTCCAAATTGAGCGCTCTATAGCTCACTAGATTCCATTTTCCAAGCGCTTTCCAACAATAGGTCACATGATATGGTGTTGAAAAACTTATAGGCATGTTATCTAGGTCCCACCTTTTTAGTATTCAAAAAATGGGAGTTGGAAAATTCCCAAACTCACGAATATCATTATAATTCAGATATCAATGGCACATAGACCTAACATTACCACCATGAATAGTTTTCATGGGTTGGATGTTCGGCACATTCATTAAAGGCCTTATTGACCCCATTAACTGTTGTCAAACCCACAAACACCTAGCAATGTAGCACACATAGTGGTGGATATCTTTGAAGCATTCTGCTATTGTAGAGCGACATCTAAATATCTTAATAAAATGTCCACGTGGAAGCTCAGTTCCTAATTTGGAAGCCATGATTTATTGCTTCTCATAGTCATCCCACTCATTAGTTATAGTCCCTAATGTTGCTTTCTTGTTAGGGTTTCCTCCACAGTGATGTGGGAAGAAATGTACCTAAATACTCACATTATGTTACATACATGTGTATCAATTCCAATGAGAGTGGAGACATGTGAGATTGGATGTCAACAAACATTGTTGGATAGGATCCGACGTCATAACACTATCATTTGGTTTGTGAGGTGATTTTTCTTCCTCCATCTTACCATATGAACTCAACAAGGGTTCTAAAGCAGAGAACAATGGGCAGTAGGGGAAAGTTTTTTTCGATTGTGTACTTGCAAATCTCCTCAAGGACTTTTGTTGCTCTTATGAATAATTTCTCTAACAAATTTTGATATTTGAGAGTTTTGAATCTCCAGCTTATGCCTCTTATCTTTCTTGCTTGATTTTTTTCTTTCAATTTACATTTTATTTTTGTAGTGAAAAGAGGTCTTTAATATTCTTTGCCTACTCCACTTCTCCTTTATCTACTATTTAATTCTCTAGCTGCACAGCTTTTTGTTTGCATAGTTCCAATGTTTATGCCTTGGCTTCCTTGGTCTATTGAGTGCTTCTATTTGCCCAGTCCTAGACATATAGCAACTATGACGTGTTAATTTTTTCATTTTTTAGATTTTGGTCTTACTTTGCAGGGTCTCCTTGACTTTTTCGAGTTCTTATTGTAGCTTTTGGACATTTGTGGATTCTGTTGGAGTATGGTTGTGATAATTTCTTCTTGGTTAAGATCCCTTCTTATTACTCTACAAGTTTGCTCTTCTTCTTCTTCTTCCTTATTTTTCCAAATTAGAGATCTAATTTTTACTTCACGGATCTCTTCCTCCTACTTTTTAAATATTTGGTATAGTTCATCATTCCATTGGCTAAAGATGTGCCATTAGCAAGTACTTTGGATAAATTTCATTCTCAAAAATTTTGGCTTTGGTAGATCATCAGGCAATGTGCTCCTTTAGCTGCTCGATGTCCATGTTTTTGATGTCATCATTTGTTGGCAACCTAATGGTCCTCTTCTTTGGTGTCTATTCAACCATCTTGGTTTTCCATTTGGTAATTGTAGCTACCTATTGCTTTGTCTATTTGACCACTTTGGTTTTCCTTTTGTCACCATAGCTCCAGTTGCTTTGTCTCCTTGAGCTATCTCACCATGTTATGAGACTTAGCTAGTGCCTCCTACAAAGTAGGCCTTCAGCTCATCCTTCTCCTTTTGGTGTTGTGTGCCTGACCCTCGAGCACTTCCACATGGATATGGCTTCTGTCCTCTTGCAATTACTCCAAATATCTGAGCTTGTAATGTTACTCCAAATATCTGAGCTTGTAATGTTACTTTTTAGGCTGAATCTAAACCATTGTCATGGTCTGCATCATTTGGTTTGTCTTGAGGGGGTGGACGTGCTCGTTGGCATGAAGGGTTTAGGTACGGAATGAAATCCAAGTTTTTCTTGAAGCTCATATAGGTTTATTATCCAAGCCTCCCTCATGTTTCACATAGAAAATCTTTCCACCTTTCCAACATCTCCTTTGGTAGTTGGAGCTTTTCCAAACTCCATCAATGCATCTTGGCCTTTGTTTTAACCAGTTACACTTTATCAAACGATGTTTCCTTCTCCACATTCTTAAGAGATTGTTGACGTGATGCTACCACTTTCTTTTCCCATTCTTCAATTGTTTGCACTCGTTGTTTTGGCAATTTTAATGAATTATACAACATCTTATCAAGATCTTATCCAACTTGATTGAATTATGTTTCCTTCTCCACATTCCAAAGAGATTGTTGAAGTGATTCTACCACTTTATTTTCCGTTTCTTCAACCATTTTCACTCACTATTATGAAGATTTTAATGAATCGAACAGCTTCATCTTATCCAACCTCAATAGGTTGGCTTCATCTTATCCAACCTCAATAGGTTGGCTTCTCCCTCTAGCTCTTAGAATTTATGTTGCAGTGTTTTATTTTGGAATCATGCTTCTTTAAAAGCTAGAGTTACAAGTTTGTTATTCAAGCTATAATGGCTTTTTGCTCCTCCACTTCTTTGCAAAGTGTGACGATGTTTGACTTCACTTTTTCTAGCTCAGCCTCTTTTTTTATGACATCCCCTTCTTATTCTTTGCTTGCTAGTGGTATTCATTAACAAAGCTTTGTATTACTTGGACTACTACTAGAGCATCAAAAGGATTAACTTGTGCTATTGATTCAAAACTCATTATTAGATAGGATGACATCTTAGGGTGGAGTATAAGGGCTTTTCACACCCATTTAAATCATAGGTGGTGCTGCCTCCCAATCTGGTTCTTCTTGATTTGAAGACTCTTGTGCATGTTGACTTTTTTGGTTTGCTTTATAGTCAGGTTTCCTAGTATGTCCTTTACAGTAAATCTTCTTTCTTTATCAAGGATAGCTTTCTAAGCTTGACTTATCTTTGGCTTCTTTGTTGTTGGGTCCCATTTCCTCACCTCCACTTGTCTAAAATTAAAAGTTCTTTTTATGGATGATTGTGCTCTACCTCTTGTGCGTTTTGGTGTGCTCTAGAGAATCTAGTGTGGCTATGGTTGCTTACAACATGAAGCATAACTGGATGATGTTGGGAACTGTTGTTCTTACTTTCACATTATTTTTTGTCTTGGCTACCCATTAGCTGAGCCACGTGCACCCCAATCTTCAGATTGCCTCCCTTTGTATCTAACTTTTTTATAATCTTCTCTAGGTTTTTTTAACGGACATTCTCCCATGCCACTAGTGTGCCCTTTTCTACTCCTTTGATTATAGTATTGTTTACTTTGCTCATGTTGTAGCTCTTCTTCAACAGATGTGTGTTTTCATAGTACCATCGATATTAATGTTTTGTTAGACTCCATCTATGAAAGCACCTATGTTGTGTTCATTACTAAGATTTCTATTTTGAAAACCTTCTACATGTCCACATTGGTGGATGATAACTAGATTCTTTGTAATGTTTGGAACATGAAATACATCTGCCAGGTACTTCACTTTACCATCCTGCATAGACAATGGCACATTTCCAACATGGGCGATCGGATGAGCAGTGTCATCCCCTGTTTCAACAAAACCTAGTCTTTCAAGACTCTTCATTTCCTTGAACCACTCACCATGACTTGTCATCTGGTTCGACGCACCTGAATCAACATACCATACATCATCCTTACATGCTGCTACATCGTTTCAAGATATAGCATTAATCGCATGTTGCATAACAAACAACCTCTCATTATCCTCATTATTTCTGCTAGAGGATGCATAGTTGTTTTACTACACTTTTCCATTTCGCATGTCACTCTACTTTCTTATAGCAATCTGCTTGCACATGCCCCCAGGCTTACCACAGTAAAAATAGCCTTGTGTATCATTATGTTGCCTTTGCCAATTACCACAATCTCATTGACTCCCCCTACCTCTAAACTGGCCTCTTCCACCTATATGTTGTTGTTGTGAATCCTGGGACTGTTGTGCTGATGCTAACCATAATTCTGATTACCTGTTCGGTCACCACCTTGGCCACGTCCACGACCTCTACCTCGTCCTCTACCTGCACTTGTGTGGAAGGCCTTCTACTATGAACTGTTTCTATTTTGTAAAGACTGTTGATCTTCACCCAAGTTCTTCTCTTTAATGATCAGCATTGACACCAAATCTGTGAAGTTGGGTGTCTTGAACGCCTTGTATTATGGCCCGAGACCACGCAGACACACTTCCACCTTATCATCATCATCAATAGAAACACCAATTTATGCAAGGGATTCCACAATGCTCTTGATGTTCAAGGCATAATCATTCATAGACATATTCTTCTTCTCCACAGTATGAAGCTAATTCTTCAACTGAATTTTTCGTGCCTTGGTGTTGGTTTCATACAGCTTCACCAAGGTGTCCCATGCCTCCTTAGGTGACTTAGCATCCTGTATATGCCCAATCATAGTGTCCTGTATGCTGATAGAAAGCCAATACATGACTTTCCTTGCTCCTTGATTCCAATCCTTGAACTCTTTTATATCTCCAGCAGTAGGATTAATCTCTCGTATCTCCGATGCCTCCTCATGTTCACCTTTAATGTAGTCCCAGTAACCTTTTCCCATCAGAAAATTTGTCAATCTAGACCTCCAAGCATGGAAGCTGTTCTTGTCAAGACTCTCTTCAACAATTTGGTTTATTCCATCATTTGATATCTTTTTTGCAACACAAATTTACCAACAACAACACTCTTGCTTGACATGCACAAAGTGTTGTATTCTCTGCAACACAGCAGCGATACTATACTACACCCAAATTGTTACAACTAGTGACCTTACTTTGCATACATACACCCAATAGCAACTTGAGACCTTTTTGTAGCGCACATAGTGTCTGCACAACCAATCTCCCTTCCTGCAGTTCCAAAAACAAAGTTTCGCAAGAGAATCGAAACTTACTCGCAATGCTTGTGATGCCCTATGAACAATAAAACGGAGGTCGAGAAGTTCCCGAAACGTGATTTCGGCCCAAAAACTTTCGTCCAATAGGACATTATAGCTACCCTGTAGATTTCCTCCCACAAAGAAATCTCCTCAATTAGAGTTCATTTGTTGGTGCCTCCTGAAGAGCTCCCGAGACAAGGGTGTAGTAGCAAACACAAAGGGGGAAGAGTAGATGAAGCTCTTACCCTTGTACCGCTTCCTCTACTTCTCTTGCTTGCTGCTCAACCCTTAGCATGAACCATTCTCTAATACCATGAAAAGATGCAAGGGAGAAGAGAGCTTGAGTTCTTGTAAGCACACACACACTCACAAAAACCCTAGAAGAGAGCACACAAGATGAGAGGCTGAAAATTCTTCTTCTTGCTCTTCACACAACAAAAAATGTCTAGAAAGAAGATAAAATGACTAACACACATAATAGAGTATATACAAGCGGTCCATAATGTGAACACACTAAGAGGAGTGGGTAGATGTGGACTAGTCAGTGTAGTCCAACTAAAGAATCTCTGGCAAAGATATGTCTATGAAAGCTACCAAACCCGCTAGTGATATAAATGTCGAACGGTTATTCAAGAGCCTCATGAGTGTCAACTCATGTTGAGTTTGACATCTCAACATAATGTGCTTTGACTATCAATGAAAATGGTGGTAGAAAATGGCTATCTAAGACCAAGATCTGCCAATAGATGGCAGAGCCATACACACTCCACCGTAGTTGTAAATGGCAGCATGGAACCGTTCTAAGAGTTCTTGAATGTTATGGGCTACCACACCTCCCAAGAAGGAACTCTAAACATTCACCATTGGAAGGAGCAATAGATCACAACCGTCGTAGGGTACTTACCAATGCTTTGCACTCATGTCCCTTGAGGTCTCCAAGCTCACTTCGAGAAGCTCCAATCCTCCAAGCTCCACCTCCACGCTATCACCGTAGAGTTGCTCGCACCACCACACAAGGTAATCTCTCTCTCTCACTCCTGCATACAAGCATAGAGAAGGCACATGCACTAGAGTACACTCTCACACTCTCTCTCAAGACAAAGCAAGAGCTCTCATAGCACAAAGGGGGATTGTGTCCATTCATTATGAGAAAATACCTTATATACAACTGGCTCTTATTCACACATGGGTGGCAAAAACTTACTAATTAAGGCCTTGGGTGGCCAGTATCTCATAATGTACAACTTTTATAATGCCTTTGCATGACACTTGTTAATGTCCTCAAATGGAGGAGCATATTTATTAATCCAACATGGGATTAGCATCCCCCCTACCTAATGTAGGTTATGTCCTAAGAACCTATTACCAAGGTCTAAAGGCCTAGTCACCAAACTCATGTCGATAGAAGTTTCGGCGAGACTAAAGCTTTTTTAGGGTTCTTTGGAATGCATAGTGGGAAGTCCAGAACTTGGTCTCCACCATATCTTCAAATATGACATGCATGTAAGATGGTAGACACCCCGAGGCAATGTTAGTATAGCATCATGCCTCGCTCATTGGGTCATTGGTTCATGTCGAAGAGGAGTTGAGCTGATTCAAATCCATCATATCTTTCTTTTGGTTGGTCAATGAGCACTATGATCAACTTCAGGAATCTGACACTCTCCACATGATAGTTGGATCTAGGATACAGTGCCAGGAATGTATCCATGTTAGCATGTGTTGTCTTTGTTGCTCTATATTTGAAAAAGCTATTGGGACAAATAATGGAAAGTTGTAGAAAACATGTGAATCCTACTTCTTTGCATAATGGAACTCGAGTGGCATCATCTTTCTTTTGATGGGCATATACAGTGGATCCACTCTCTCTATGGGCAGTGCACACGAGTATGTTGACTATATTCTGGAATGGTTAAGTACTCCCTCCGCCATGCTGGTTATACACCAAAATCTTCTATTCTAGGATTTGCATCATCCGTGACAATTTTGGTATGCCCCCTTGTGTATATATAGGATGTGCTTTCTGCCCACCGACAGAAATAGTAGCTGATCACATAAAGGTAACAATTCTGATCTCTAGTAGAGATCTACTAGAGATCATTTGGCAGATCTATAAGGGTTGGTATGCTTTGCCAAATGAGAAAACCAAAGCATAGAGAAGGAACTTTATGGGAGAATGTGGCAAAGCATACTAAATGAGGGTTGGCCAGTTTGGTATGCTTTGCCACATTCTCCCATAAAGTTCCTTCTCCTGCCACCACTGGCAATAATTCCACTAGTTCTGGCATTGGTGCATAGAGAGGATATGGTGTGCATATGGCTGTCGTGCAGATGTGACTTCAGAGTAAGCTTGCGGCATTATGCGTCTGGTGGGTTCAAATGGTTTGATTTGCATCAACACCTTGAACATCCGCTTTGGCTTTAGCAATGGATTTCTAGCTCTGATTAATCCTTCATACTCTGCACCAAATAAAGACTCAAGAACATGATCACTAGTAAATGGATGTATATCATGTTTAGGGGGAATTGGACATACCTCTTGAATTGGCCTTGGTGGAGACGGGTGGGGTGCCAGCAACTCCTCGGGGGCAAGTGTCAGTGGGAAATTTTTAAGGGATAGAAGGAAGACGAGAGAATATACAATCTTCCTTAGACTTGTTAGTAGGAATAACACTAGGGTATGGATGTATTAGTTTACTTGCTGTAGAGGAAAACACAAGATAAGTGGTAAGATTTGAAGAACTTGGTGTTTCCTCTTGATCCTCTAGGGGTGGGTGTGTGGTCTTGTTAACTTTCATAAACTCCTAGAGTTCTATGATTTCTTCAGGAGTTATATCGATGTGTACTTTATCAAAGTTATAGATTATGATAGTCATCATGGCTTCTAGATGTTTATGTATATAACAATAAAGTTTGAGAATGCCATAAGGGTGATAGAGGGCAGATTCACTGATATTTAAGTGTTGATATGTGTTATAGACCTCTAGCCACCCATGACTAATTATCCATTGATAACTCCAAGCTACAACCTCGTAATTGACCAATGTATTTAGAATATCATTTGGCACTTGTTAAACATGTCAAGTTTGTCAATATTGTTGTCCAAGATGTTTGAATTTTGCAACACCTGACACCAACTACATAGGTTTAGCACAATGGGATGCAATGGGTAGAAGAATATATCTTTTGGGTCAGTTAGTATTGAATATCCCTGAAAAATACCCATAATTATGGTTGGGTCTGCATCCCTTTCTGTATTTTGCTTAATAAGTGTTAAATCTCCAAGGCTTAGGTCTTTAGACAAGTTAATTTCATATTGAAGTAATGAGAGCATTAGTTTAGACAAAAATAGAGTAAGAATTTGGGGGGGGGGCCCGAGGGGTCACTGGGGCAACAACGACGAACCTATCTCTAAGTCTCGTTCAAGAAGTAGTTGCAATTTGTCTGTCAGCTCTCCTATCTTTCGCTTCTTTCTCATACAACCAATTGGCTCTCTTCTTCCTATACTCGCGAGTCTCTAGCTAATAGAAGATATGATATTGTTGTTTCTCAAACCATTCTAGCTGCATCCAAGCCCTCAAACCTACGTGTGGTAGCTTCTTGTGCTCTTCTTGCTGATGCTTCCAAACCTTGAGCCT
Source organism: Cibotium barometz (assembly GCF_041138505.1). Lineage (NCBI taxonomy): Eukaryota > Viridiplantae > Streptophyta > Polypodiopsida > Cyatheales > Cibotiaceae > Cibotium > Cibotium barometz. The sequence goes on from NC_141090.1 coordinate 28,691,582, forward strand.
CTTCAATCCTCTTACGCCTTTCTGCTCTCCTTAAGTTGGTGGGTGATTTGTTCCACTTTGTGTTTGTGGCTTTTGGAAAGTTGTTGCATCTCCATGGACTTGGCCTCGAGCATCTCATTTAATGTTTTAAATTTTTCTGCATGTTCTTTGTTTTCCTGTTCCCTTTCACCTTGATGATGAAGTACCTTTTGGTCAGCAGATGTGAGGGATTCATTAATTGTAGCTATGGTCTTTGTGAATTCCTCTTCCTTTTTGTTAGCCTCTTGAAGCTATTGAGCATGTTGATGTGCTTGCTCCTTTGTGTGTGTGACTTCTCTTTGAAGTTGTTCCTTGGCTTGCTCCACTTGCGCCTTTAGTTCTGTTTCTCCTTAATCCTCTGCACAATTATTTGGCTGAGGACTTGATTGTTGCTTTCTAAGACCTGGTATCTTGCTTCTAGCTCTTCTGTTAACCTTTAAGCCTTTGAGGATGACATCTTTATGTGTAGCTACAGCTGCCACCATTTGTTCTTGGATAATTTTCACCTAGTCACTTGATTCTTTGACTTGTCTCCACAATGTAGCATTTCGATCACTAAGAATGTGAGTGCTTAATAAGTGGCAGTGCCATACCCTTTGTTCTTGTTTGTAAGATTCCTCCTCAGCCTGAATAATGAATAAGCTTTTACCTCAATCCTCTATTTCTCAATGCAAGAAAATATTATATTTTCTTGTTTTTGCCTAGAGAGAAGAAAAATTCTAGAGAGAGATAATTCAATATTGAGATATTTTTGGATATAAAATTTCTCCTAATGTCTAAAATATAATTCCCTAAAACAAAAATTCAAAATAAATTCTTTAATGTGCATCAGGAATCAATTTAAAATATGTAATAAAGACCTTAGCCTAAGGGTCTATTTTTTTTAGAAATTCTTGGATTATGGTCTAATTAAGGTTCCTATGGGCCAACAAATTAATTCAAGTGTTAGGATGAGATAAATCCAAAGAATAAAAGAAAATACCCAAAAATGAGTAAATTCTCACATAAGATGAAAAGTTGACTGAGTACAAGATTTATTAGTTAAAAATTAAGAGATATTAGTAAAAAATTGTGATATTTAGAGGGAATGATGCATTTTTGACACCTTAATAATAAGGAGAGAATGCCACATCAAGGAGGTTTCTTTTTCTTCATGATTACTTGAGTTTTTTAATCCAAAAAAATGTGATATTTTTCTCTCTCGTCTCTCGTGGAACAAACCAGATCAAAGAGGGAGCCAAACTAGTCTAAATCTTGTCCAAATTGAGTCAAACTGAAGTTGGAAAGCTCTAGAACCCAGTCCCACTTAGTTAGAGGCCTCCCTCACCTATAAATAAACCCTTATTCCTTTTTATTCTCATCTGTGTGCTATACCATGCCAGTATTATATTAAAATAATCATATTTTTTATTATCCCTTAATTTTCCTCTTCTTGTGGGGAGCTTGGAGCTTCTCTCTCTCTTCAACAACTCTTGGAGTTCTCTTCTTGTCTTGCTAACGAATTGATTGGTTTGGGGCTTCACTACTACTAAAGAAAGAATCAAGCCAATCTTAGAGGAGGTAAGATGGCTTTTATGATTTGTTTTTAATTTCCTCAAATGACTTTCTTCTTCTCAACCCCTCTCAAGCTTGAGAAGCTTTCTAAATGATTGTTTTAATTCAAATGAAGCTTTCCCTAAGAGTCTTAATGTTTAATTAAGAGAGTTAAACTTTATGCTTATTTGTAATGCTTTCTTTAAGTAAATCTTTCTCTCAAAAAGAATAATCATCTCTATGGCTAATTCTTTAACCAAAGAATTTTTCTCAAAGATAATCTCTTATTTCAAAACTAAACTCTAGGCTTGATAAGCTAGAGATTAAGAAAATGATATTTTCATGATTTTGTGCTATTAAAATAATGGTTATTTCTTTTAGATTATTTATGAGTAGTTAAAAAACTACTTTCACTCATTCTAAATGAGAAATAGATTATCCTAACAAATTGGAAAAAGAGGAATGTTAAAATTAGCTTAATATAGTGGGATAATCATAATTATGTTTATAACTATGGTTTAAATTATGATTTAAATTCATAATTTAAATTTAAGCTTAAAAGTAGAACTTCTATCATATTTTCATTACAAGCTTTTATTGTTTTAGGAAATTTAAAAATTATCAGTAATAGCTATAGTAAATTTTTCTTAAAAAATATATATATCTTATTTTTATGTATAATACTAAAAGAGGAACTCCTACCATATTGTAGGTTTAGAAATTTTAAGTAAAAAGAATGATTTTGACCATATTCATGAAAGAATACTTTTTGTATTTATGCATAATTATATAATTAAGAAAAAAATTATGATAAATTTATTTTATGCATAGGAATTTTTAAATGATAAAAGAGGAATTCCCATGACGTTCGGAATTCAATTATTTAAATGCGAAAAGAGGAATTTTTGTATATTCAAAATAATGGATATTTTTATTTAATTTAAAAAGAGAAATTTATGATAAATTTATTTTATGCATAAGAATTTTCAAATGATAAAAGAGGAATTCCCATGACATTCAAAACTCAATCACTTAAATGCAAAAAGAGGAATTTCTGGCATATTCAAAAGATGGATAATTGTATTTAATTAAAAAGAGGAATTTTCATGGTATTTTAAGTAGAAAAAGGTTTAAATTAATTTTGATGAGGAATTTTCACCATAATTCCACCTAAAAAATTAGGGTATAAATGATAATTAAATCAGTGGAAAGAATATTCCTAGACATTTATGTAGACAAATCAACAAATTGTTATATACCCAAAATTAGATTAGTGGAAGAAGAGTATTTTCATAAAATCCCAATATTCTCATATAGAACTATTTCTTAATCTATTGTGGTTAGGAAGAAATAAAATTCATAAAGTTAGAATTTTTCGTATGGTTAAAAGTTCATTAGATTTTTATCTGAAGAAAATCCTTAGGAATCAAAGTTAGAAGTAAACCGAATAATTTTGGTTAGACCACGACTGGGAGAATGGTGGCCAGTAAACTACTTGCCCATCTCTTGAATCTAAATCAAGCAAAAACCTGGTGACCAATTCCAAATCTTGACACAAAGAATAGAATACCGTTGAATTAGCATAGTTTTTCCTTAACCGAAATCACCAAGAATCTAGTTGGAAATTCAGTCAAATGATGGGTAGATTACCCTGATGAGAGATCTCAATGATTCTCATTCAGAAAATCTGGACTGTGGGAAAAAGGGTTTTGTGAATCAAACTCAAACCGAGAATTCTACTTGCATAGAACCTCTGTTTTCTTTTAAAGGACTGTTTTATGCCAGAATGCTAGAGGAAGCATTTGGTATGTGTTTAACTAAGAAGAGACTCATCAATAGTTGGCGGGGAGTCATCGAGGGACGTAACTCGTGGCAAAGCTTGCCAAGGTCTTGACCAGCCTCAGTAAGGTTAAAATGGTGCGCTTTTTCGACGATGGGCGAGGACTGACGAAGCGGATCCTGAGTGAAGTGCTAGGACACCTATAAGATCCCTGTCCCCACCGCACAACGGATTTGGGGTGCTAGCAGAGGAAGTAGCACATCTTGCACGGGGCAGGGTCCCACACTCGGGGCCTCATCAACGGATATTTGGACAGGTGACTAATTCCTCGATTCTTCCAAACCGAGCTCGAAAAAACTTCTCTTGCCCGGAAAGCACGGGCAATTCCACCAGGATATCTTTTCCCTAACGTAGTCAAAAGCCTTAACTAACTGAGCTCATCTGACCGAACCCGTTTGAACTTCTGTTTCAGGGGAACTTATATTAATAGGATGAGAAATTTTTCTATCAAAAAATATTCAAAATCTAAATAATCTCTCTCTAGAATATTTTCTCTCTCTAGGTCAAAACAAGTAGAAACAAGATCTTTGATATTTCTGAAGAGGGATTTGACTACAGGGGAAGATACTAGACATCCTGAGAGGCTAGGGAGGAATCTTACATTCTACCCCACTTAAAAAACGCGAGATGTCCTCATCTCACAAAACTAGAGGAGAATTCTTTTTCTTAAGATCCAACCGATTATGGGTTTCTTATATTTTGGTGAACCCAAATAGAATCCTGGGATAAAGATCCCTTATATAAAACTCATTATTAAATAACAATTCACTCAAATCATAACATTCAATTCCTTATCACAATAATGGTCCATTAGACCGAAATTTCTAGAACAATCCATGGAAATTTTTCATTTATGGAGATTTTAATTTGACCTCCTTTAACTTGATCCACTGGGTCAAGTGTTAACGGCAGCAATCTGCCAGCACAATCCACTAATATCATAGTGATTTGCTGGAGTTATTAACGTCATTCCAGTTATGAACATCATCACAGGGACTCGTCCCATTCATCCTCATTGTGGTTTTACTCAGCTTATTACATTTCAACCAAATTTCAAGAATCATCATTTTTCAATCAGAATCCAAATCAACTCATCAGTTCACAACCAGAATTTAAAAATCATATCAACCGCATTCGAATTCATCATTTGAATAGCATTAATGCTTATAATTTCAAGACTTAGATTTACTCGTATATACTGCAAGTAAAGAGCTACAGTTATACCCTCGGTATATACGGGTAGTCATGGTTCTTGGAACTATAAGGTAAATACCATCATGTCTAGGCCTCAAGCAAGTTAGGGATTCTATATAATTGCGGTACTTCCATCTGAATACCCAATTACCAATTTACGAATTTCAGTTTGAATATCAAATTGTATGAATTTTATCACACAATTACAACCTTTTAGTGCTTCTTGATAAATTTTTGACATATTTGGCTTCTCGGTTGATCCTCATTAGCCAAATTGGCTCTGATACCAACTGTAAGATCCCTGTACCCACCGCGCAACGGATTTGGGGTGCTAGCAACAGAAGTAGCACATCTTGCGCGGGGCAGGGTCCCACACTCGGGGCCTCGTCCCCCACGGATATCCGGACATGTGACTAATTCCTCGATTCTTCCAAACCAAACTCGAAAAAACTTCTCTTGCCCAAAAAGCACGAGCGATTCCACCAATATAACTTTTCCCTAACGTAGTCAAAAGCCTTAACTAACTGAGCTCATCTGACCGAACCCGTAAGTCCCATAGTCAGATCAGGGAAGAAGACTGTACTTGGATCATAGAGACCAACGCTTTTTTCCTCATTGAGAGGCACAGCCGTTGATTCTTTTCCATAGAACAATTTTTGTCCGGGATTTACTTCATCTATCGAACTAAACAGAAATTGAGTCTCGATTTACGGATCCATCAGTCCAGCCATCGAGTCCCATGGGTTAGCCAACCGCCCAACCACTGTAGTGATGGGATCCAATTAGGAATTTGGTTAGGTTTTGTCTCAGGTACCAGGGAAAAGAGTTCCGAGGCTCCCTAGCCAGATTTTCAAGCAAATTTAACTCCAGTCACACCACTTACACACCCAATATGAAATTGCATTTTTCCTAGATTCAAATGTATTTAATTCAGTCATTTAATGAAATCATAGTGTTACTGATCATAAACTTCCAAGTATCCGGTTGAATCTTAATTTCCAATCATTCCTTCATCGGAGTATCTATGGCATCATTGGCAACCAGAGCGCTCACCACCTGTTCACTCAGGGGCCTTTTCTATAGTTCCTAGCTCATAGTACCCGGCAGCAGATAATCACTTCTAAAAGTCAAGATGGAATCCTCGTTGAAGATCAGCAAGATCAACCAACAGATCCATATAACAGAGCTTTGGACTCATCTGTTGAGGACCAGCAAGGTTAATCAACTAGATCCATACTCGGTTTCGAAAAACAACTCTTACTCCTTGTTCCAATATCTTCCACGACGCACGTGTGGGTATCTTTGGCGACCTAGAGCCCGAGCACCGTATGGTCAGCACCCTCTAGGATCCTTCGCAGGTCACCTAGCGCTTCACTCATAGGCCGCTTCCTTGGTCCCTCATCCACCGTATCGGAAGCTCACCATTTAAATTGAATCGAGGCTGGTCAAGACCTCGACCAACGTTGCTACGCGAGACGTTCTCCATTGACTCTCCGTCAGCAGTTGCAACTTTATCATTTAGGTCTCCACGAATCACAAGACGGTCAAAATGCTTCCCCAGCATTCTTGACATAAAACAGTCATTTACAAACAGGTCATAAATACAGTTTCTATAATGAACTCACGTCTTTCCAGATTGTTCCACATCAATCCATATTACTTAACCCAATTCCAATTCATATGTGTATCCATTCTTGACCAAATACATCATTTTCCATCCCATCACATCAGATTCATTCACTTCACATAACATCCATTCCTACCTTTCTTAATTTACATTACGTCTCATCACATCCATTTCTCATTACATCTCTCATTACATCTCATTCGTTCACATCTTATATTATTCATTTCACATTCTGATTCACATGACATCTCATCTCATCCATTCGCTCATATCGACTTCATATCCATTCACATACATTTTTGCATTCATTATTCCACATACACATCCACATTCGTACATCCACATTCACATCTACATCCATACATCCATTTTCACATCCACATTCATACATCCATATCCACATCCACATTCATACTTCCACATTCACATCTACATCCATACATCCATTTTCACACCCACATTCATACATCCACATCGATACATCCATTTCCACATCCATATTCATACATCCACCTCCACATCCATACATCCACATTCACATCTACATCCACATTCACACATCCATCTCCACATCCATACATCCACATTCACATCTACATCTATACATCCATTTTCACATCTACATCAACATTCTTACATCCACATTCACATCTACATTCATACATACACATCCATACATCCACATCTATATTCATACATCCACATCCATACATCCACATCCACATCTACATCCATACATCCATTTTCTTATCTACATCCACATTCACATCTACATCCATACATCCACATCCATATCCACATCCATACATCTATATCATACATTCACATCCACGTTCACATTCATACATCCACATCCATACATCCATATCCACATCCATAAATCCATATCATACATTCACATCCCTGTTCACATTCATACATCCACATCCATGCATCCATATCCACATTCACATTCACATTCACATTCACATACATGCACATTCTTACATCCATATCCACATCCATACCCTTATCCACATTCCATATCTACATTCATACATCCACATCTACATTCATACATCCACTTTCATACATACACATACACATCCATATTCATACATCCATATCCACATCCACATCCATACATCCACATCCACATCTACATCCATACATCCATTTTCACATCTACATCCACATCCATACATTTATATCATACATTCACATCCGTGTTCACATTCATACATCCAGCCATCATGCTTGCAGGAAGCAATGAATAGACCGGACAGCAAGAAGTGTATGCATAAGAATTTTTAAATGATAAAAGAGGAATTCCCATGACATTCAAAATTCAATCATTTAAATGCAAAAAGAGAAATTTTTGGCATATTCAAAAAAATGAATAATTGTATTTAATTAGAAAGAGAAATTTTCATGGTATTTTAAGTAGAAAAAGGTTTAAATTAATTTTGATGAGGAATTTTCATAATTAAATTGGTGGGAAGAATATTCTTAGACATTTATGTGGACAAATCAACAAATTGTTATATACCCAAAATTGGATTAGTGGAAGAAGAGTATTTTTATAAAATCCCAATATTCTCATATAGAACTATTTCTTAATCTATTGTGGTTAGGAAGGAATGAAATTCATAAAGTTAGAATTTTCCTTACGGTTAGAAGTTCATTAGATTTTTATCTAAAGAAAATTCTTAGGAATCAAAGCTAGAAGTAAACCGAATAATTTTGGTTAGACCAAGACTGTGAGAATGGCGGCGGCTAGTAAAATACTTGCCCATCTCTCGAATCTGAATCAAGCAAAAACCTCATGACCAATTCTAAATCTTGACACAAAGAATAGACCACCATTAAATTAGCGTAGTTTTTCCTTAACCGAGATCACTAAGAATCTAGTTGAAAATTCAGTCAAATGATGGGTAGATTACCTTGATGAGAGATCAATGATTCTCATTAAGAAAATCCGGATTGTGGAAAAAAGGGTGTTGTGAATCAAACTCAAACCAGGAATTCTAGTAGAACCTCTATTTTCTTTTAAAGGATTGTTTTACGCCACAATACTAGAGGAAGCATTTGGTATGTGTTTAACTAAGGAGAGACTCGTTGCAAGCTGGTGGGAGTCGTCGAGGGGGGACATCGCTCGCGACAAAGCCTATCAAGGTCTTGACTAGCCTCGATATGGTTAGAATGGTGCGCTTCCAGTATGATGGGCGAGGACCGACGAACTGGTTACTGAGTAAAGTGCTAGGACACCTAAGTAGGATCCTAGAGGGTTTTGACCAAGTGATGCATGGGCTCGCCAGCAGTTGCTAGGACACCCATGCGTACGTCGTTGAGGAAGATATGGATGAACTGGAAGGGAATTATTTTTGTGAACTGAATTTTGATATTGGATCTCGTTGGTTGACCAGTTAGTCTTCAATGGAGAGTCCTGATGATAATTTTTGTAAAACAATGGACTGGATATTTTGGAGGATCATGATCAGTAAAACTATGGTTTCATTGAAAGACTGTTTTAAAGACAACCAAATCTGTTAAAATGGCAATTTTATATTGGGTGTGTAAGTAGTGTGACTACTTGAATTTTGCTTGAAGCACCGGCTAGGGAGCGTGGGAACTCTTTTCCTCGGTACCCGAGCAAAACATAACCAAATTTTTATAAAGGAATACCACCAATACAGTGATTAGGCAATTGGTTAAGCCATGGGCTGGTTAGGTTGGATCGTGGGATTCCTGCGATACAAATAGTTACGATTAAGTTACGTTAATTAGATTAAGTCCTAGGAAGACCTTGTTCTGTGGGAGGGAATCAGCGACTGTGCCTCACAAAAAGTGAAAAAAAAGCGGTGATTCTATGGACCAAGTACAAGTCTCTTGCTTGATCTGACCATGTGACTTTCGGGTTCAGTCGGATCAGTTTGGTAAGCTAAGACTTTGACTTGTTAGATCAATTCTCTCGTTAGATAATTTTTCCTGGCAGAATCGCCCATGCCTTCTAAGCGAGGGAATGTTTTTCGATTTCGGTTTCGGAGGAACCGCCAGGCTAGTCTCTTGTCCACACATCCGTGTGGGCGAGGCCCCGAGTGTGGATCCCTGCCCCGCATAAGAGGCTGATGCTACTTCCACCGCCAGCACCCCCTTGGAGGGGGTGGGGATCTCACATTGTTCCTAGATGGAAGTACTTGTTGCATCTGCACCTTCTAATTCATAAAGTGGTAATCGTAGCAAACTATCAAGGCCCTCAACAGTCTCTTTGAGGAAGCATTCGTAATCCAGATTATGTAAGAAAGAATTGATCAAGATTTGGTCTGCATCATCCAACCTTTGTTGCTTGCTTGGGCTTCTTGCTTCTTCGGTTCTCTTTCTTTTGTATGCTTCTTGTCTTTCGTCAGAGACCTCTAGAGGTGCTGAAGTTGCCTCTTCATTTTTGTGGTGCATATCCTCTTGTAACACCTCGTTTTCTAGGGCCTTCTCTACACCAACAATCTCTGCTTATGCATTTTGATTAGAATTATGAAGTGGTGATAGGTTTTTGAAAATGATATGAGCTGGGGCTAGGAGGAGGTTTTTGATGAGATTCTTCATAGGTTATGCATACGGGTATTTCTAAAAGGAAAATCCCTTGTGTTTCTTAGTGCTCCACAACTTGCTGGAAAGGGGCGATGTCTTGAGCCAGCTCGGCTTCTAGGCATTCGGATTTGTTAGCGACTCCTAGAACAATCCCCCTCATCTTCTTATCTACTTTGTTTCTTTTGCTGTTCTTCAATTCCTTCATAATCTCTTTTGTGTCTTTTAACAATGCTTTCCCTTCTTGCATCTCTCTAGAGGTAAGTATGAGTGGCTCTAGCTGCATTGTTTATTGTTTCTATTCTTCTGGCATGTTTTGTGGAACCGAAATATTTGCTGTACGACTTAGCACCTTTGTAAGAAAGTAGGGATTGCATACTTTGGACTAGTGCACCTTCAGGTAGTTCTCCATTTCTCTGTGGATGTACCAGGCCCAATCTTCCTCTTTCTCCTCATGCACCTTGGTTGAGAGGGACCCTGTTGTATCAGTCCACTAGCTTTTCCTGCATAGTGAAAGACATGGCATGACATGCTTTCTCTGACACCTCATCCCATATGTTCTTGTATTCATCCCCGTTTGAATTGTATGATCTTCTCTTAAGCATGGCATTTAAGGGCATCTTTTCGAAGTTGTGAGAATGGATCTTCATTGGCGGTGGCAAGGACTCATGGATTAAATCTTTGGAGAGGAGGACCTATTCAGTGGTACCATGTGTCTTGGTTACTTGTCCTTTCTTAGTGGTCATGTCATAAGTCTTTAAATACTTAGCACATAACTCTTTGTTGATTCACGGGGAAGGCATTTAGCTGTTTGTCCTAGCCCTACCTCTCTAGCTTGTTCTTGACTTCTGCATCTTCTAAAATCTGTAAACATTTTTGCTATGGTACTACAGGGCTATCTTCCCATGCATAGTTTGTACATCCTTGCTAATTATTGAGCCATGGAGCATATGTGCATATTGTCCCAAATAGCTAAGCTTTGGACCACATGGTGGTATCTTTTTTCTATCCATTGGTGACCTTGAAGCACTTGCTTGTGTGATGGCCAGAGTTTTTGTGACTTCCAGTTCACGGGTTTCGGATGTCGACATCTATAACATTGATTAGAGAGTTAGTCATAATGACTGGTGTGAGAGCATGTTGTCTTCTCTCCTTTTTCTTCATTTTTATATATATAGTGTGTGTGTGTGTGTGTGTGTGTGTGTTATATTGATGAGAAGGATGTTAGTGGGGTGAGCAATAACCAGGTGAAAAATTTGTGAAGATGGATATAGGCGGGAAGGCTTAAGCTGTGAAGATGCAAGTTTTTAGTCCATGAGATAGCAGGTTGCTTAGCTCGTGAAACAGTTAAGCCTTATTGGGTTAAGTCATGATATGGCTTAGCCTGTGAGACTTGTTAGTGCGTGAGAGGGTTAAGCCATGAGAGTGCGGGTACTTACAAATGAGATAGCAGGGTCTTAATTCGTCATGAGATAGTAGGTTGCTTGGCCTGTGAAACAGTTAGGCCGTGAGATGGCTTAGCCTGTGAGACTTGTTAGCACATGAGAGGGTTAAGCGATGAGAGTGCAGGTACTTAACCATGAGATATTAGGGTCTTAATTTGTGCTTGGCCTCCATAATGGCACGGTAATGATATCCTTGCCCTCATTGAGTTGTGCAGCCATCTTTTCCCACTGGACATTACAATTACTAGTGCAAATCTAGGATTGTCCAAGGATCATTTATTCCTCCATAGATCATACAGGCACAACAACCACCTTCCTAACCAAGGGATTATTTCTGAAGGAAATATTAACACTTAAGAATCCTGAAGCTTTGGTAGTTGACAAATGCACACTTTGTACTCGTACATTGGTGGCCTCAAGGTGAGGTTTGCCTAGAGCTTCCCATGTTTCATAAGAGATCAGGTTATGACTTGATCCCATATCGATTAATACAATGCGTGTTGCATGACTTTTAGTCATAGAGACTTTCACACTGAGATGTGCTGGATCAATGTCCAGGTCATCCTCATCAAGGAGGGTTAGTGAAGCCATGTTCATATGTAATATTCTCTCCTTGAGTCTCTGTTTGACCTTGGCTTCCCTTGCCTTGGCCTCTTACTAAGTTTGCTTTATTTTTCCCTACTAAGTTTGCTTTATTTTTCCCTCGGCTAGGTCTTTCTTTTATTTTAGTAGATGCTCTTGCATGAGCATCTCTTGGGTCAATGGTCCGTAATACTTTTTAAACTTGCTTCCATTGATGTAACCCTCCATTTGCACACCCTCAATAGTTTCAATTCGAACCAACCCTTGAGGTGTGATTTTGGACACTCGAAATGTCGAATATCTAGTGTTAGTCTGACCAGCACCTCTAGATACTTGTTGCTGTAAGTTTGCAATTGAACATGAGGACAATATGCTTGAGTTGTCACAACATCAGAAGATGCCAATGCAGCCTCAGTAGTGGCAACATCGTGAGTCTCCAGTCATCAGGAAATAGGAACCAAGAACAAGCAAGTTGGCAACATGACAGTGGAAGAACTCTCTGTGTAATGCCATCTTGGAGAATTTAAAAGTCAAGGATGGGAGAGAAGTATCAAGAAATGCTCATCTCTACCCCTGGAGAGAACTTATTTGGTGCTCAATTTGCAGACAAAATCATATGAGCACCGGATGTCGTCACACTGCCCAGAGATTGAGAAACCATTTCGACATTGCTATGTCAGATATCCGAGGGTCCAGCCCTTAGCACAATACCCAGCGAGTACCACCAATACAAACCAATGTGGTTGCAGGGCAGCCAAATACCTACCTACCTGGAGGGATGTTTCGAATGCAGGACATGTCACCTTTTCTTCCACACCTGTTCAACCCCCACAGCCACCAGAGGCTAAAATCAACCAAGTGTTGATTGAGGAGCCCTTGGATGAGGGAGAAATAATGCTCGAGGTAGAAGTCAATAATGACTACTACGAGGAGCCCATGGAGATCACACTAGAGTATTATGTCGTACAAAACAACATGCCAGTACTAGTGTTTCAAACCACGCTACAATGGAAAGGAAAAAACATAAACTCAACTATGCGAAGGGGACCCATAGAATGTTTTCATTATAATGGACCTCATCGAGTAGCGGAGTGTCCTCTTAAGAATGTGGCTAATGCTGGTCAGCTCAAACCAACGTGATGCCTACACTTTCATGTGAGAAGTGTGGTGTGGATCATTTGATCAAAGACTTCCCATATCATGCCAATAAAGGGTGTACCACCATGGTCCAACACACTTTCCCGATCATGGAAGGAAAGACCATCTAGGAGAGAACTGTATTAGATGAATCCGAAATATATGACAATTGTAAAGGAAGAAATTGATAAACTCATTGCTTGTGGATTTTATCTATGAAATCGAGCACATAGATTGGCTTTCACCAATCATGATTTTGCAAAAAAAAAGGAAAATTAAGGGTCTATGTTGAACTCCAAAAGGTCAATGCAGCCACTAGGAAGAAGGACCACTACCCAGTGCCATATATAGAACATGTATTAGAAAGGGTAGTAGGTGAAGAAGCCTATAGCTCCTTAGACGAGTTTTCAGGCTATAATCAGGTGTCCATGGCACCAGAAGACCAGCACAAGACAGTCTTTAATACGATGTAGGAGACATATGCTTATAAGATTATGCCATTTGGCCTCACCAATGTCCCAAAAACTTTCCAAAAACGGCTGATGTGCACTGCCTTCAAGCACTACTTGCAAAAGTGGTTGGAGGTATTCATTGATGATCTATGTACACACTCATGCTGGACTGAGCACTTTGATTGCTTATTAAGGAAGGTGTTTGAGAGATGTCAATTATATCGTATATCCCTAAACCCTTTAAAGTCTCAAATCCAGGTTAAGCACAGTGTAACCTTAGGGCACATTGTGTCAAAAAATGGCATTTCCACTAATGAGAGCAAGGTAAAATTGATCTTGGAATTAGCCCCACCAACTAACTACAAAGGTGTACAATGGTTTATGGGCCATGTTGGGTATTATCGATGCTTCATCATATTCTATGCTGAAATTGCCAGGCCATTGTATAAACTACTCACTGTCTTTGAATGGGCCGAGGAATGCCAAGAGGCCTATCACAAGTTGAAGAATGCACTGGCTCGTGCACCAATCTTGAGACCACCCAACTGGGATCTTGTATTCCACGTGTACATTGTTGCATCAAACGTCGCTATAGAATGTGGATTGGCACAACTCTGGGGAATTCAAATTGGATTACCCAATTTGTTTTGCTAGTCGTCACAATTGAATGATGCAGAGATAAACTACACCACCATGGAGCGTGAAGGGTTGGCCATGCTTTATGTTGTTAAGAAATACAGACATAACCTGTTGGCCAACAAATTTATATTCTTTGTGGACCATTAGGCCCTGTTATATTTGGTGAACAAGCCTTGAACCATAGGAAGAATCACACGATGGTTGCTTCTCATCCTAGAATTCGATTTTATGGTCATGGTTAGAAAAGGAACCTAACATGTTTTGGTGGACCATATGTCTAGAATTCCTAACAAAGAACCAACAACATGCATCGATGATGATCTTCTAGATGCTTGCCTATTCAAACTTGACATGGTACTTGAGTGGAGTGAGGAAATATTCGACTATCTAGCTCATGGTTTTTGATAAGATTGACCTTTGAACAAAGATAAAATGTGTCAGCTTATTAAGCTAGCCACACCTTATTAAGCTAGATAGAATGTGTCAGCTTATTAAGCTAGCCACACCTTATCAATTTATTGATGGAGAATTATATAAGATAGGCAAGAACGATATCCTCAGGAGAGATGTGTGCGATAAGTTGAGTTTGTCACTGTCTTAGAAGAAGCACACGCAGAAATACCCAGAGGCCATTTTGCGGGAGAAGTTACAGCTCACAAGGTTCTCCAAGCACGATTGTGGTGGTCCTCACTGTCTTAGAATAAGCACACGCAGAAATACCCAGAGGCCATTTTGCGGGAGAAGTTACAGCTCACAAGGTTCTCCAAGCACGATTGTGGTGGCTTACATTATTCGGGGATGCCATAGAATTTGTAAAGAGATTCAAGGAGTTCCAACAATTTTCTATTCCACACAACAAAAGGACAGGATGCCACTCACCCCTGTGATTGTGCGACAACCCTTTGAAAAATGAGGTATCAATTTTGTTGGACCCATTAGTCTAATAGTGCATCCGTCCCCCAAACACATTATGTGATCGTGGGGCCACATAATATTTCACTAAGTGGGAGGAGGAGAGAGTCTCTAAATGAGCTGATGCTCAATCTACGGCCAAGTTTCTATATGAACAAATCATTTCCAGATTTGGCTACCCACTTGAAGTAGTCAGTGAACTGGGGTTCACATTTCATCAATAAGGTGATTGAACACTTACTTACATGATTCCTTGTAGTACACCGCAAATCATGACCTTATTACCCAGAGGAAAATGGCCAAGCAGAGAGCACAAACAAGATCTTGTGTGCTGTCTTGACTAAAACTTTAGAAGCCAGCAACATAGATTGAGAACACAAGTTGACGGCAACACTATGAGCATATTGTACATCATATAAGGTAGCAACAGGATACATTCCCTTTTGCCTAGCTTTTGGCACTAATGCAGTAATTCCTATGGAGTTTTTATTCCTAGCCTGTGAATCACCGTAAAAGAAAGGCTCATTGAAAATGCATTAGCCGAAAGGTTACTTGACTTGGAAAAACTCGACGAAACCCGACTGATTGCCTCGCATGGGCTTATGGTCGAAAAACTATGGAGGAAACACTGGTTTGACCATAACTTGAAATAAAAAGAAGTGGAAATGGGGACCTCTTCCTCATGCATGGTGTGGAAAGAACCAATAAAAATAAACTAAAATACAAAGGCTTAGGACCTTTTAGAGTGTCCGAAATCACCCCTCAATGGTCAATCCGCATTGAAACTATTGAAGGGGTAGAAATGGAAGGGTCCATCAATGGGAGTAAACTCAAGAAATATTATGGATCCTTGATCTAGGAAATGCTCACACAAGAGAACCTTCTAAAACAAAAAAAAGAGCTAGTCAAGGAAAAGATCAAACAAGCTCAAGAGGAAGCCAAAGAAAAATAAATACTCCAAGGGAGAATGCTACGCATAAATATGGCTTCACTCACTTTTCTTCATAAGGATGACTTTTCTTCTTAAGGATGACTTGGATATTGAACTTGCAAGACTTAGTGTACATGTCTCTACAAAGGAGGGGCCATGCAACAAGCATCACACTCATTGATACGGGGTCACGTCATACCTTGATTTCCTATGAGACATGGGCAGCTTTTAACAAACCCCCCTAGAGACAACAAGTGCTGAAAATTCGAAGTGTGCATCCATCTGTCACACATGCAATGGGACTTTTGAATGTAAACATCTCTGTCAGAAATAATCCCTTGGTCGAGAATGTGTTTGTTGTGCCTATAGGGACAATGGAAGAGGAAATGCTTATTGGATGAAAATAGATTTGTGCCAGCAACTACCACATCCAATGGGAAAAATGAGAGGTATAACTCAATGATGGAAAAGACACCGTCATCGTGCCATTATGGAGTCCATTGAATAAAGGGAAACATGCAGTGACATGCAAGATGGAATCTCCAATGCCACAAAAAACAGAATTCCTAACAGAACAAGCATCCTCATTTTAAGGTCTTCCCTCTTCAACAGAATCAAAGCAAAGGCAGCAAAAGTCTCCAGGCAAAAAACAATGGGTTCCCAGGCCCAGCTTCAAGCACAAGGATACTATGAAACATACAAAAAAGCCTCATGGGAATAAAAGAAAAACAGACATGCTACAAGCAAGAGATAAGAAAAGACAGGCAGGGACAGGAAGCTGTATATCACGCAAGCCCGCACACAACCTAGCATTCAATAACGGTGGGTCCAAAAGGACTTACTAGAAAAACAATGCTATTATCAAGGAAATAAAACAGTATGGGTACAAAAAACGAATTCAAAAACCATTTCCGCAACTGCCTCCAGAATAACAGAAGAGTACCATAAGCACATATAAGACAAGGCTCTAGCTAAATAAGGTACTAAGGAAGCACCAAAGTTGATCTAGAAAAAGAAGCAAGTTCAACCAAGTAATAAAGTAAGAGCAACACCTCCAATGTCACCCACCAAGAAGGAGAAGCTGAACCAAGCTGTGGACCAAAGTAAGAAAGACTTGCACTCACATGCACAAGAAGCAAAACAGGTTCACCAGGATATTTGGTGGATGTACTCATCACTTGATGGAGGGAAAAATCAAAAGTTCTCACTTAGAACTTATGCGGTTGCAAAAACAATATTGGAAACTGTCATGGAGCGGTGATCTCGGGTCACGTTCTAGGCACGAGTTCTTGCTTGGGACTAGAAAATCCAATACAAAAGTGAAAACAGAGAGTACTTGCTGAATGCTGCACACCAAGACCTATAGCTCCTCTCGAAGAGGACGACAAGCCGATCGTTTTGAGTACTAGAACTTTGAAATCGGACTCCGTATGAAGGAGTTATGACCAAAAACGTACAAACGGCAATGGAAAACGGTGTCACCCAAATGCGGGCTTCCAACCCAAAACTTGTATTGATAAAATGCCGACACGCGACGAGATTACAATGGGATCACAAGAGTGATGAGAAAAAATGACTTGCAGGTATCTGAGGCGCGAGATCCCTTGCCCACTAGCCGTCTTGTATCTAAACGAAGGTAGGAGAGGTCGGGCTAGGCCACATTACTCCACCTCAAGGTACTCCCATATAGATGCAAAGAATTCGAGGCATCCAAGCATACCTCGAGAGCACCATGTGAGGCCGGATAGAAATCCCAAAAATCCCATGCCTCACATACACCCCCCTTTTGAAGAGCTTGAAGTCCCTTTCAAGCCATTATTCTAGGTGTACATCATCCTCAATGGGCACTATGTTGTAAAACTGCAGAACCAACGGATGTGCCATTCGAATCATTTTCCCTTCTAGCACCCATGTGCAATCTGTCGTCATGGGGCGATGTTTCCATTTCACTTAGAATTCTGGCGTTCCCCGTCGGAACCGTGATTTCAATATCAGTTTTGGTTCAAAAGGCATAGCGGCGGGTGTTGCACCATCAGCAAGCATCGATACATGGCGACCAAACCTGGTATGGGGGATAAAACTCTTGAGTAGGCTTATATGAAATGCATTATGTATGTGTACTGTTGCGGACTGATCTATTTTGTAGGTGACTCCATTGTAAGATTTGAGCACTTTGTACAGGCCATAGAAGTGATGGTTGAATTTTGGTGTGAGGTTGGCAGGTAGTGCAATGTTTTGGGCACTAACCAGGACCAAGTCTCCCTCACAAAATTCGTCATCACGTCTCTTCTTGTTGGCATGTTTGACATATTTGACTTTGCTTTGTTCTAGATTCTGCTGTGCAACCCGCATTCTCTTCTGCCATTTCTGCAAAAATTCCTCTGCATGTGCATCTTCGGCATGCACATCTCCTGTGGCAATGGCGAGAGGTGTAATGACCTCTTTACTGGTGGCCAACTCAAATGGCGTGTACCCGGTATCACTGTGCACGGAGTTGTTATAATGGAATTCTAGAATTTCTAGGTAGTTCACCCAATCCTTCTAATTGGCACGAACGTAATTGCGAATGTAGTCTTCTATGCCTTGATTGATTCGCCCCGTTTGACCATCTGTTTGTGGGTGATATGCTAAAGACATGCGCAACTGTGTGTCTATTAACTTGAACAGTTCTCTCCACATGTTGCTCATGAATCTGTTGTCCCTGTCTAACACAATAGCCATTGGTAGTCCACGGTATTTGAACACTTGACTAAAATAGAGCTTTGCAGTCTGATACGTTGTGAGAGGTGGTTTTGATGGAATGAAGTGTGCCTGCTTCGAAAACTAATCCACTACCACAAATATGGTGTTGTATCCATGGGACTCCGGGAGATCCACAATAAAGTCCATACTAACAATGTCCCATAGCCTTGACGGGATGGGCATGGTTTGCAGTAAACCAGTCGGTTTGACTTGCTGTGCCTTCACGAGTTGACAAGTTGGGCATGTACGAACATATTCAATGACATCCTCAGTCATGCGTGGCTAGAAGAAACGACGACGAAGTTGCTCGAGAGCGAGCACTTCTGCCCACCATGCCCGGCCAGCTTATAGTCGTGGGTTTCCCAAAGTAGCATGGCTTTGAGGTCCGGGTCATTGGGCACATACACCTTTTGGTGGGCATAGAATATTCCATCTTTGAATTCAAATAAACCCACGGCTGAGGTACCATTGTGCAACTCTGTGGCCATGCAAATGACTATTGCATCTAACTTCTGAGCATCTCTGATCTTGTTTAATAGTGCCCCATTTGCAACACTCACTGCATTCAACTGTGGCATATAGCTTAGAGCATGTGGCATCAAGTTCTGTTTTCTCGGCTTGTGAATAATGTCTATGTCAAATTTTGCAATGAAATCCTGCGATCTGCCTTATTTTGGTGACAACTTGGGTTACATCTGAAAGTACTTGAGAGATATGTTATCTGTAAGAACTTTCGTGTGCTTGTCTTGCACATAATGACACCACTTCCTAAGGCAATGAACCACTGCATGCATTTCCTTTTCATGTGTGGTCCATTGGCATTCTACATCGCTGAACTTGCGAGACTCATATGCGACACGGTGCCCATCTTGTAATAAAACTCCTCCAAGGGCCCCGTCCGATGCGTCCGTGTGGATCTCAACTCCTTGTCGAACTCTGGGAGCTTAAGCACGGGGGTACTACACATTGCAACTTTCATCTTTTTGAAAGCGTTCTTTTCTATATCTGTCCACTTAAAAGGCTTGATGCCTTTAGTTATATCAGTGAGTGGGGTGGCGATTTTGCTAAAATCTTTGATAACCTTTCGACAGAATTGTGTGAAACCTATGAACTCGCGAACTTCACGCATAGTTCGGGGTGCATTCCATTTCACCACTACCTTGATCTTCTTGGGGTCTACTTGTACCCCTTTTTGATTGACCACGAAGCCAAGAAACTCCACTTCAGTACAAATTCACATTTCTCTGGCTTGGCATACAGTTTGTGATGTCGTAACATTTGGAAGACCTTTCTTAAGTGTTCTTTATGCTCACTCAAAGTCTTGCTGTATATGAGCAGATCATCTATATATATGATCAAAAACTCATCTAGATAATCTTTAAAGATATCATTCATCATCGTGCAAAAGGTGGCTGGGGCATTGGTTAGCCCAAACGGCAACACCAACCATTCGTTAGCTTCCATACCTTGTGCAAAACGTCGTTTTCTCAATGTCGTCTTCAGCGATTCGTATCTGTTGATATCCGAATCGTAAGTCGATCCGATTGAAGTACTTTGCTCCTGCTAGTTGGTCTAAGATTTCCTCCATTATTGGTATGGGGTAGCAGTTCTTGATGGTGATTCTATTGAGGGCTCTGTAATCGGTGCATAACCTAGCTAACCCATCCTTCTTTGTGGCAAACAGCACAGGTGCATCATACGGTGACTTGCTGGAGCGCACCATTCGTTTGTTCAACTGTACCTTGAGCTCCTTGAGCTTTGTAGCATCCATCCTATATGGAGCTTTAGTTCGAGGACTATGCCCTGGCAAGAATTTGATTTTGTGATCCACAGATCGTTTTGGCAGTAACCCAGTTGGCAATTTTTCGGGCAAGATATCTTGGAACTCATGTAGCACTTCGTGTATTTTTGCTTCACCAATTTTGCACTTCGTCTGATGTGCATCCTTGACCTTCATTATGCATAAATGTATTTGGCAGCCCTGCTTAGCTGCCCTCTCTGCCTGCTTGGCACTGTACCATTTCGGCATCTTGCCGCGGAAATCTGTTACTGTTTGAGCCTTACTTGATCCTGTTGCATAGATTGGGGTGTTTTGGATTTTGCTTCCAATGTCCTTGTTGACTGTTTTATCCCCCGAGTGAGGACGGATGCATGGCACACTGACTCCTGTACCCTGCATATCTAGTATCATGTTATTTACACCTTTTTTCATAAAGGGGCGATGAGATATTTGTCGACCCAAGTGAGCCCGACAATCACTTTGAAAGTATCCATGGGCACAACTATGAAATCCAGTCGCGCTTTCCATGTGCCTGCACTTGCACAACTATGAAATCCAGTCGCACCTACCTGCACCACCTGCACATTGTATGCCATCTTGTCCTTGTGCAAACCACACTGACAGTTTACTGGAGTCACACACCTTTACTCCCAGCTTCTTTAGCACATTTTGGGGTGATGAATTTATGGGTGGCTCCCGTATCCAACATGATGTTTTGCTTTAGGCCATTCACATGAGCCTCAAAATACACAATTTGCACTGTCGATAACTGTGCTACCATGCATTTTGGTATTGCCTACATGGCACCTACCCTTGGTGGGCTATCGCCTCGTCGAGAGACGAGGTTTTTGCATCCTCAATCTTGGTGATCCTCAGTCGATCCATCTGTTCATAATTATCTTCTTGCCCTTGGGCCTGAATGGTGGTAACCCACTGGCTTTGTGCGGGTCAACGAGGGCATTCATTGTCATAATGATTGCCCGTGCAACTTCTCCACGGGCGTGTCGGGGGAGGAAGAGGACGCCTTGCAGTATTGGAAAATCTCCCTGTATTGGTTGATTGGGGTGTCCCCCTCCCCGCACAAAGTTTCTATTCTCAGAATTGCTCCCATAGGTTCGGGGTATGAAAGATCCACTCGACCTTGCCTCGCTTGTACTTGTCCCCAGAATTTTCTCCCCGGGTTTCATTGGAGGAGTTATCATTCCTGTTTTAAGGTTTGGCACTATTCCATCTCCCTGTTCCTGTTGCATTGTTTTTACTTTGCCACTTTCTGCTCTCAGTGTCGGATAGCCGTTCCGCCATTGTGAGTGCCGGCCCATAATTTTTAGGCTCCTGCTTCTCGATCTCTCTGCGGGTCCATTCACGCAATCCGAATAGGAACCTGTGAAATCTATCTGTAGAATGCATATCCATAATTTGCAGCATAAGTCGCCTATATTTGTTGATATAATCTCGCAGTTTTCCATCTGCGTGTTTGAGGTTACGCCATTCATCACATACCCTGAAGACTTCATTCCGTGGTACAAAATACTCGACCATGTCCTTGGTAAAATCATCCCACCTTGTCCACGGCCTTTTTGCCTCACCTGCCAGAAACCATAAGTATGCATCCCCTGATAGCAGTCGCGACGCCACACTGATCCAGTGTTTATAAGACACTTTGTTCATGGTGAGATAATCCTCTGTCTCACGGATCCACCTTGTCACCTCAAGCAAATCTCTTTGCCTAGTATACTTGTCTGGGGGTAATGGTTTGTACTTCCCGTATCCCTCATCTGATGACTCTGAGTCCCTCCTGTCATTCCGTCTTTTGTGTTGACATTTGGGAGGGGACCTTGACCTCATCTGTCTTGGACGAAGGTCGGCTGCCATCCTTCTTGTATAGTTGCTCGACTAAGGAGGCCAATATGCCTTCTAGCCGGTTCAGTCTATCATCTTGGTGATCCTGCCAACTCGGCCCTGGATCCCTTGGGTCATCTATTTGGTGTTGTCGAGTATCTATTTCTCTTGACTCAAGACGTCTCTTGTGCCTTTCACGCCGAATCCAAGCTGTTACTTCGGCGTCAAGCTCTGCCTCTCTTTCTTGCCTTGCTTTCTCCTCAATTCTCGCGGCTTCTTCTACGTCCAGGTAGCCACCTTCCGTGGTCTTTCCCTTCTGCATAAGTCTTGATCAAACTCACCGCGACGCGACGTTTCCTACTCTGATACCAAGTGTCACGGAGCGGTGATCTCGGGTCACGTTGTGGGTGTGAGTTCCCGCTTGGGACTAGAAAATCCAGTACAAAAATGAAAACAGAGAGTATTTGCTGAATGGTGCACACCAAGACCTATAGTTCATCTCGAAGAGGACGTCGAGCCAGTCATTTTGAGTACTAGAACTTCGAAATCGGACTCTGTATGAAGGAGTTATGACCAAAAATGTACGAACGGCAATGGAAAACGGTGTCACCCAAATGCGGGCTTCCAACCCAAAACTTGTATTGATAAAATGCTGACATGCGAGGAGATTACAATGGGATCACAAGAGTGATGAGAGAAAATGACTTGCGGGTATCCGAGGCACGGGATTCCTTGCCTACAAGCCGTCTTGTAATCTAAACAACGAAGGTAGGAGAGGTCGGGCTAGGCCACATTACTCCACCTCAAGGTACTCCCATATAGATGCAAAGAATTCGGGGCGTCCAAGCATACCTCGAGAGCACCATGTGATGCCGGATAGAAATCCCAAAAATCCCACGCCTCACAGAAACCCATGCTTAGAGTACTAGCTCCATTTTTTTGACAGAAGATCACATGTTTTGACGACATGAAATGTAAGGATGCTACATGAGATGAGGTAACTATACAATAGCAAACACCATATATAATATTACACCATTCGATTGGGTTAATCAATAAACCAGTCTAGATATCATTAGCTCGATTACTAAACCAATCTAGATATCATGATCTGGGTCTCCTGCTCAATTCCTTGGCAATTAGCTCCTCTAGCTTCTCCTGCAGATCCACGCATCCAACCTCGGAGATGTTTTCAACCTGCTTGACAATCGAAAGGCATGTGAACAGCCTTCACCGATGTGATAATCGTGGAAATTATTAGAATAACTTATGAATTAAGAAATTAACCTGCGGATTAAGCTAGCTTCATACATTAGCACATTCAAACGTGACATTAGTCCATGCAATTAAAGTTAAGAAGTCACGTATGGATAAGCTATTTGCATGCATAACACAGTTAAGTGAGGCACTAATCCATGCATTTAAGCAACGAGTTAGACGTTGATTGCATTCAGTAGCACATGATTCCAGTGAAAAACTAAAGCACACGTGAAGTAAACAATTAATCCACAGGTTGGGTTGGCAATCAATCCATGGATTAGCTACATGCATAGGATATCAGCACACTTGAGTGAGGTTATACGAAACCATGGATTAAGGTAACTGAGTACAATGGCATAATTAAGGGAGGGTTAATGACTAATTACCTTGCCACGGATGCAATGGAAATTGTTATCGCCACTGGTGGCGGCCAATGTGGCATTGACAACTTCAATGCTGTGTCGTTGGAGCAAAAGCAAGACCTTAGACCAAACACCTTTCTGCTTAGGAGCATAATTAAGACTGACAAAGACGTCAACTCCAGAAATGCGAACAGTAACCTCTGCATGGCAATCCAATGATTGGATTTTATCAATACTACTGTAGGGCTTTCTCTTCGCCCTTCGATCGGATAAATTCATGAAGCCCCTCTGCATGTGTTCAGCTTGCAGGCTCGTGTAATAATAATCCTCTTCCGACAAGCCCAATATCGTGAGCAAATCAACCTTCTTCTGTTCCAACTCTTTCAACGTTCCTTGCAGAGATTCAATGTAGGCGACTACCTCTGTCAAGATCGTGATCCGGTCTGTATGCTGCACATCCATAATCTCAGTACGTAGTTCAGTTCACCCACTCATTAATCACCATATTATCAATTAATCGCACGTTGATCATCTCGCCCACTCACTAATCACCATATTCTCAATTAATAAGCTTGTATACTGCCTTCAGCAAACAACTATCACATTCACGTGAATAAATTAACTGCATACATTATCTCATTTTTGTGACACACTAATCCATGCATTGCAGCAAGGCATGTAATTAATACCTTTCATCAATAAGCATACACTTTGATTACATCATATATTTCTCATCCCATTAGCACTCTGAACAATCATTAATATTCACACCACAGTCCCTCATTCTCAACCTTAACACATCCATAAATCACCATGTTAGATGATTAGGCTCAAACATGAATACTGCCCCTCATCTTCATTAAGCTCAGAAAACAGCATGTCGTGAGTCATGATTAAGCTCAAACAGTTATACTTCCCCTCATCCTTAATCTCAGTCAGTATATGATCATTCATGATCTGCAAGCTCAATCTCTCGACATATAATTAATTATTTACGATTAAGCTCATTAAGCATTTTGAATTCCGTCCTGACACTTCCAGCCTCAACAATCATGATCATCATATGATGATTTACGATAATTACTCTTGATTAAGCTCAAACACGAATAACAGTCCCTCATTATTAAGTTCAAAAAAAGAAAAGCTACCATACAATCATTCATGGCCAAGCTCAAACAATCTCAAACTTACACTCAGAATTTCATAAATCAGAACATTATCATGATTAAGGTGACGCATTAATGCATTTACTCATCCTTAAGCTCTAAAATTACACATTATTAAAGACTATAAGAAGTCTCTAGCTGCACAACAAGATAACACTATACAGGTCAATGTACTTACAGGCAGATCACACGGCCAAATGGCATGCAGAAATGGCCCATTTTTGCTCGCTATCAGTGGCTGTGGCCCATTTTTGCTCTCTATCAGTGGCTGTGGGTGTGAGAAAAAATCAACCTGGAATCATCAAAAGTAGTGCAATTTTTTTTGAAAAATGGGAAAACTATATAAGAAAAATTGTGAAAGCTGCCTGTGTGTGGGGAAACCAGCTGGTGGGAATCCAAAAGCTTTAAATATTCTAAAATATCCTGGTAAGGTCGGCCATGTGTGGCCCGAATACTTGACCACTGGTGGTCAGAAATGTGCACATTTTGGCCTCTGTGATCTGCCTCTAAGTACTCCAACAAAATCCTATTGTAGATTAGGTATCAAATCATTACTAAGGATATGATTACATCAAACCACGAATATGAACACACACCCAGGCGAGAGTATGACATTATAATATCAAAGTGTACGACCCATGTTCATTGCCAACGAGAAGGTTGACTGTACTAGTAAGATTAATTAGAGTATATTAACTTACTTTTTTCATGTGATCAGCCTACAAGAAGCTTATTAAAGTAGATTAACACACGGCTAAAATAAATTTTAGAACACTTAGAGCTGATATAAATTAAGCTGGGTTAACTTACTGAATCTGCTGATTATTATAAGGCCAAGAGAAGCTGATTAAACCAGATTAACTTACTGCTATAATAAGTTCAAGTAGATTATAACTTAATTGGCTCGTTTAACTTACTTTAAACTTGAGTCTAGGCACCAAAGACTGCAATATAGTGAAGTAATCTGACATACTCTTCCTTCTGAGCCTCTCAGATTGAATGTGGGCTTCTCGCTGGGACAGGCCTTCTCTGTTGACAGGTTTTCTACCCACATCAAGAATATCAGCCCTCAAAGCAGTGTTAATGTCTAATCCGAACTTAGAGCTTTGAGAGATCTTGGGCCTTTTCTCAGGGCTACAGCTTTGCGTGCAGGGAAATGGAAAACATAGAGGAAAGGAATTAGAAGCTATAGGTAATTCAGGCTTAACATCTTCACTGATCTCATTATTATCATGGTCGTCCACCACCACCTGCACAAGATTGCGTTTCTCACTGATAATCTGGCTATGGGCATGGGCATGGCCATTGCCGGTGGGCGGCTTCTTACTGTGGCTACCGGCCATGGGCACGTCCAGCTCACGGCCGGCCGCAGCAGTAGAGTTTAAAGACTCCGAGCATAGAGAAGGCTTTGAGAAGTTCCCAAGGGCGCAGGCTATGTCGGAAATCTTGAGCACAGATGTGAAGGAAGTGCCGATACTACTGGTCACAGATTTCTCTAGGGGCTCAAATCCATAGCTGGCGGTTTAGTACCAATATTCCTTTCACAAACGTTGTGGGTAGAGAGAGAAGGATCACTAGATTGTGCGCCTGCACTGTACCAGTTATCAAACTCATCAAAATCAGTAGAAAGGAGGTTCAAGAAGGAGTCAGGATCCATGGCGATGATGAAAGAATGCTCAGAATAAGAAGCAATTTGGATATCAATGGACCAATATACACTACAGAACAAGGAGTTCTTGTGATCAAGGCCCACGCTCTCCCTGTAATTGAAACTCGTAATACCTTTCCGCTTAAGAAGCTAATAAACAAGGGGAGTAGCCATACCTACTGTAATACTTAATCTAGCTGTGCCAGCCCATTGATCACCTGAAGGCTAGGAAAGTGAAGTGGTAAAAGCTACTAAATAGGCAAGCGTGTTTTTTTTTGTTTTTTGCTTTTCTGCTTTTTTTTGGGAGGGGGCCATAAATGCAAAGATGTTGTCTTTAGGAGCACGAGACTCTCATACACATCCCCTCTTCCCATGCACACTCCACGCTCCCACTATCGTTCTCAAGTACGTAAACGTGTCACACCAGCTTTGAGTTCGATAAGTTTGGGAAAAGCAGTAAGACCACATCAATGTGTTTTGGCACTTGGTGTCATCATGTTCAATTTGGGAGATTTGTCTTCAAAGGTGATGATCAAGTGCTCGAAAAAAATAGCTTTTTTAACCCTTCAAAAATTAAAGGCTATGCTTAGGCTTAATTGGGATTTAGAATTGAATTTAATCATTAAAAATCATGCAATTGATGGGGTTTAGTCTTGCAAATGACTAGAAATTGTACAATTGAGGGGATTTATAACTAAAATGTATAAATTTCAACCCTTAAAATTAAAGACAATATCAAATGCCAACCATGATTTCTAAATTTCGATTGAAAAAATTACACTCAGGGGATTAAGAACTATAATGTACAAATTTATACCCATAAAATTAAAGACAATATCAAATTCCAACCAAGATTTCTAAATTTTAGCCAAAAAAATTACACTACAAACCGGGTTATGTGAGCACTGGTGGTGATCATCCACATGCTTCTGGCCTTTGATTGGGATTTTTTTTTTTTTTTGTAACCATACACATTTCCAAGGTGCGTTAGTGAGTTGGGATAAGTTGGTATAGCCTGGTGGCTCTCAAGCAAAGACTCAAGAGCCTGTGCTTGAAACTTGACCTTGAATATAAATTCCTTCATGTTCAAAATCAAACCTCGAACACAAATTCCTTCATTACCCATCTTTGGCCAAAAAAAAAACCATACACATTTTTTCTTAAGAGAAAAGAGGTTTTTTTATTAATAGTAAGAAAGAATTTATATCACATTAGGCGTAGTGCCTCTATAGGAGCTCGACTCATAAACTCTAGCTTAAGTTAGCAATTGCTACTAACAAGCTTCTAGAAGCCCTTGCAATAGTGTTATTCTTGAGAAATATACACACTTCCTTTTGCTTCACTCTTGGTGAAACCGAAAAATTCAAGAGAATAGCCATACTTTTTGAAAATATTACACTACTATTGCATTATCTACAATTGGCTCAATGCCTTTAAAGAGAATCCCTGAACTGGCTATTGTGAATTTTCATCTAGCATTTTTCTCAAGATAAGGAACACCTATTTCCAAAAAATTGTATCTCACACACATGACATGAAAAGGCGCATATTATAATTTTATAAAATTACTTTATTATTGCCATTTTCACTAATGGTTATATTCTTCTTTGAGTTAAGATTAGTTGTTAACCACTCTGGTTATTAACATTATTTTTAAAGCATGGCCATGCTTTCTTGTAACTGATTTCTTTGTAATCACGCAAAGCGCTGAATGATAAAAGAGATATGGGATGAGTGAGCTTACAGCTCGTGTAATGCCGGTCATAGGAATACGATGTACATAGAGCTAGGAAGCTAGTTTGGGCCCCCAATTGTAAATGGGTAGCCAGCCATTGTAAAATGAGAGCTCTTGTATATAAGACATTTTATGGAATATGAATAGGGACAATCCCATTAGTCTCAATTAAGTTTTGCTCTCTCTCTCTCTCTCTCTCTCTCTCTCTCTCTCTCACTCTCTTGAGCTTGTGGATGCTTGCTTGTGTTGTAAATGTTTGCATGCTTGATTGTTGTTGTGTGTGCATGTTAGGGATGGTAATGATCTAGCTTCTCTTCTCCTCTCCCCTCTATTATCTGTCTACCAAGATCCCTTGGAGCGAAGGTTGAGCTTTCCATAGCTCCCTTCTTCTTTGCTCCTCACCTAGCTTGTGAATCTCCACTTGGGTGACACAAGTGGTGGTGGAGTGAGCCCCTAGCGGCCTCACAAAGGGGAGGTAACCCTCATTAGGGTTGGCTTCGAAGTGAATGCTCACACCATTTACAACATACACCCATACCATTCAAAGCGCACAATTGTTCCTTTCTAAAGCATATACCCGTTCCCTTCAACTTGCCATGCGTGTGTCACTTTGACCATGCCCGTGTCATTTTATTTTTCCCTAGCTACAACAAGTGTACGTACGTCTTATTTTTTCCACACTTGTACCATCTCTCCTTTCTAAAGCGTACACCCGTGGCAACCTTGCCATGCCCATGTCATTTTTGCCATGCCCGTACCTTCATCATTCAAAAGCGTACGCTCCTTCCTGAAGTCAAGTCCATGTCTTCCAGGAAGCATATGCTCAGGTCATCTTCTTTCTGAGAAGCATATGCTTGTGTCTTCAACAAAGTGTATGCTCATACCATCTTAAAGCGTACGGCCATACTATTTCCCAAAGAAAAAGATTGTTCATCACAAGGGGGTCCTATACAGTAATTCCACATGTGTAGGACTCCCATGTTCATAGGGGGTCCTACACAATAATTCAACACATTTATACACCTACGTTAAGGAAATTGGTGTGAAACAACCCTCTCTTTGATGATATAAATTCTCTTGAAGCTCCCTCGCTCATAAGGTCAGACCCATCGGTCAATACAGCTTGGAGCCAAATGGTGCTAGTCTTTGACAACACGAGTGAGACCAAAGATCATCCCTGCATGGGATGAGATACGCCTACCCTCAACACACCAGAACTTGAAGCTCAGTGTATAGAGAGACCACCTATCCAAGAGAAAGACTCTAGCTCCCCACACATTCACAGAGAAGCCTTACTTTGAGGCTCCACAACTTTATCCTGGGAAACGAACAGTCGGAAGAGCCACATCCCAAGGCGAGAGGTATGAAACACTAATCGGAAAGAGAACCCATGCCGCCTCTAGATCCTAGAGCAGATATAGGGCAAAGAGAGAGCCATCAAACCCAGACTCGTCCATGAGTCTGGAGAGCCATGCCCGTCTCGAGGGTGGCTAATTCATTTCGGGCCTAGAGACCCATACCAAACCTGGGTCCAGATCTAGCTTCCCAAGGGCCTAAAAAGTCGTATCAAAGAGAAAGGGCCTACCCACAATATCAACCTTAGGGAGTATACCCAGGATACCGCATGGGGCCACATGAGGCACAACCCAATCCACCCATAAGACAAGTACCTCCTATGGTCTATTATCTTCCTGGGGCCCAGCTCCTCCACCCATCATTCCTCAACCAGCACTCGCTCCCGGGCTAACACTAGAAATGTTGAGAATAGCCATGGAATTAGGGAGGGGGTGGCTACTGGCATCACGCCCCCAGTGCCAGCTTAACCAATACCAAGACACAGACTAGATTAAAACAAACCCGCAAACATCTCGAGGCTAATTACTAAGTTTGATGGGACTGGAGAACCCATTCCGCACTTAGAGATGTTCACCCAGATTTGTGACGGTTTTAGCCATGTGGACGATCAATTTAAGGTGAGTTCCTTTGGCCTCACCCTAGATGATAAAGTTAGTCAATGGTTTAGGTCCTTGAAAACATAAGATAAGGCCACCTTCAAAGCCTTGAAAGAGGACTTCAAGGTTGGATATTCTCGTCAAGGGAACTAGATGGAGTCCTATTGAGCAACTACACAATGTTAGGCCAACCCCATCTCTATCTGAAGAGGGAGATAGTATGGTGCTCGATTTGTTGAGCTAACCATACCATCACGGAGTGTCCACATCTATGACAACGTTCCACCCTCTATTGCACATATCTCCAAACATGGGGAAAGCACAAAGTCACAAACTCCTATGAGAAAGGGCTGATTAAGCCCGCGTTCTACCTCAAGCCCTACATGCAAACCAAAGGCAACTATTGATCTTTCCAGCACCTGCTATTCACAACGTACCTCAACTAGGCCAAGAAGTGGCCTAAAGAGGAATTCTGAGGGTCCTTGGAAATACCCTTACCACCCCTAGTTCTCCCACCTCAACCCCCATTGCCACGAATCACACCTGTTCATTAGCTAACCATGACATAAATCTTTGAAGAAGGGGATGAGGGGGAAGTTTGTGAAGGTCCCACCTATCACCCCTCGAGCCAACTAGTCCACCCTCCCAAATTCTAAGCAACTACATGATTGAGGACGACCAAATGTTCCCAGTATACTTAGCCACACCCCAATCCCACGAGGCGAGGACATGAATACAATGGCTAAACGACCACCCATGCAATGCTACAAGTGCGCAGGACCTCCCCGAGTGGTTGAGTGTCCAATCGAGAAAGGAATGGCAAGTACCTCTATAGGTGCTTCTCATTAAGCCCTTTATGCATTGGGTGTGGGATAGACCATATGTATAAGGATTGTCCGTTGAGACCATAAACAATAGAAAAAGCTCATGAAGCTAATGCCAGCACTAGCATTAATGTGTTGAGTGTAAGAGACGACTTCATCCATACAATCCCTCTTAACACCCTGACCAGATTGCAGAACAGACAAAGTGTCATAGCTCATGCTGCAGTAGAGGCATTGACCTCATGAGACGAGGGACACGAAAGGGTCTTCACTTCAAAGAATGTCCTTGAAAACAAGCATGAGCAGCTAGATGCTCGAGAAAGAAAACCATGAAGATCGGCAAAGGGGTAGCTGGGTAGTTATTAAGTGTGGTTCAAAAGATGGCATGACCACACATGCACCAACCTATTCGTCAGAAGAAGAACATCTGCTACATTCAGCCACCCAATCTAGGGAACCGATTGACACTAACTAGCTTCCTAAAAAGCTTGCCGAATACCCTAATGCCATCGAGGAGAAGGAAAGACTCTTGGTGGCCCAAGAATTGGTCAGGGACTGCCAAACTCATATAGAAGATGAGTCTCCAACTGCTTACCTTGAGCCATGCTCTTTGGTCTCCAACATGAGACCCACTGAAGAGGCTCGGGTATATAATAGAGAGCTCCCAAACCAATCACCCCCTCATAGGCCAACACAACTATCATCACCCAGCTACCCCCCCACTAGGAAAACCGGGTAGGTGAACATCTCAAAAACCTCGGGGATGACCATCTTAAAAGAATGGACATAGAGGTCCCCATCCAAATACCTTATACAAAGAAGAACTTGAGAATAAGTCAAGATGACCTTCCTCAAGGAACCACCTTTACTCGTAGAGACATTGCAGGTTTCTCTTCCTTCCTCTCTTCTCAGATCCAAATCCCCATTAGCACCTTGATTCAGGGTAGCCCAAGCTTATGGAAGGATTTGAAGGATTGGATGGAGGGACACCTCGGGGCAGGCATGCAAGAGTCCATAGAGCTAGACAATTCTAATGAGTCAGAAGAAGACAAACTCATTGAACCAGGCGACTTGGGTAGGTGCATAGGGTGTACACAATTTTAATATGTGGCTATGCATACAGCTATAACCATGTGGAACTAAGACACGGCTATAGTTGCATAAATAGCCACACTTATATCCACATACTGGGAAAAAATCCAAACATTCGAGAGACTATTTATAGATCTCGGGCTATCCCAATATCACAAAAGAAGAAGCACCAAATGTATTGTAATACAATCAAATATGGACTAAATCAAGGCTCATAAATTGAGAAATTATTTAATGAATTAGGGTGACTTGGCCCAACATCTATCGTATATTCCATCAAAGCCATACATGAATTGGTCTATATGAAGATCCATGTCCCATTGAAAGATCAACAAAAAGATCTATCCCACTACTAGTGGACTCAACATCTTATCATCATCATAATTATGCTCGGATTAAATTTCTTCCTCATTATCTTGGATAGGTACACCTTCATCTTGAGTAGTTGGTGGTATCTCACATTCTTCATCTTGTACTTGACCCTCCACCATGTTCATTTTTGAGTGCCACTTCATCTATGAGCTCTTCACATCCCTATCTTAAAAAATACTCCTTGAACGAGGAGTGTTGGTGTCCTGTCAAGACCCGGCACTTACGGGGTTCCGGACCACGTAGTTGTCTCTAGAAGAGCAGTGATGAGACTAATGCAACTATGCTCAATGCAATAAGCCAATACTAGGACATTGAGCTACTCGTCTGCCTAAGCTGAGGGAGTTAATCACAACTACAAGTAGGTTAGTTCTTGGGTCTGCCATGAATCTGGATAGCAGTCCACATCCAGGCAGGAATATACTTAACACATAGTGAATGAAGAATAAAAAACGCTATGTAGAGTGGAACAGAAATAAGACAAACACAAACCCATGTGTCATTCTTGAGTAATAGCTTGAATAACATAGTACAATTCCCTTTTGTTCTACTTACATCCATCTAGGTACTACCCATTGCCAAGAAACAGTTACAAGTTTGTTACAAAACAAGAAGATTCACACTCAAAGAGTTTGTTGCTCGACGGATGAGTATAGGAAGCGATCTGGGTGGCGGCCAACTAACTAGATGGTTGCCAACACTTGGTGATCACGGTGGATGCTGCGCCAGTAGCGAAGCCCACATTTGTTGTTGTTATAAAAAATTTGTGTATGCAGGGGATGCCTTTGAGTCCGGAGCCTCCAATCCAGATCCTTTATCGCCTCTTCCAGCCACCTTCTTCTAGTTCCTCTTCTATTGCGATTTTGTTCTAGCTCTTTTGGCCTTCTTCTCCCACCCCCACTCCATTTCCACCCATAGGGTGGTATACCTATTAGTTTGAACTTTTGTACTCCCCTTCCTCTTTCTAACGAGGTGACTCCATTGGCGAGGGGCACTAATAGAATCGCTCTTTGAGTGAGCTATTGCCTCCTCACCTAGATTCGGGAATCATAAGAGCCTATTGCTTCCACGTCGCACTGCTCTCTATCCAGGGAGGACTCCTTTTTCCCTATCTAGTTGCCCTTGCATGAGATCTTCTTTGGCCTTGTCTTGCTACCTTAGGTGCTTCTAACTGGTTCATGAATTTTACAAATTTGTCCCAATTGGAAGGCCTCATGGAACCTACCTGCTGTTGAGCCATCTAGATTAGATTTTGCATGCCCTTCAGTGCAATCTCCTTCGAGATGCCCATGCTCTTCTAGCCCATTTCCTCTTAGATATTCTTTTGCAAGTCCTCATTTTCCATTTTCTATCTTTTAGGCAAGCCTCGAACATCCTGTAGCATTTTGTCTTTTGACAGACCTTCCTCCACATGTGCCTTTTTCATGGCCTCTATTTGATCTATTCTCTTCCTAAGGTCAGTTTATTTGCTGTCGTCGTCGTCAAAGGGACATTTAACTTGTTTATTATCATTTTTCCCCCTTTCCCTCTTGTCACTCTTATAGGTGTAGCTGCCTCCACCTCCTTTTTTAGGGCCTTTGTTGTTTTTCCATCCTGTTTCTGTTGTTCTTTGAATTCTTTGACAAGTGCCTATAGCCCTTCAATCTGGACTTTAAGTGCAGCCTCATTGTTTTTGTTTTCCGCTAGCTTCTTTCTATCTGCCAATGCATGTTCTTTTAGTTCATCGTTGGGGATTAGGTCCATTGATGAACCTTTCCATAGCACAATCTCGTTCCCCTTACCTTCTAATTGTGTGGCTGGATACTTTCTATCTCCCTTCAAGACCATGAATTTATGTTTCTAGGCTTCTATTTTGCTGCAGCTGCTCATTTTCCATTTGCAACTCTTCCTCTTTGCTAGCTCCCCCGCTGCTCTGCTAGCTTCCTAGCTCACTTGGCAGGTTGTAGATGCTTCCAAGGACTTTGTTGCCTTAAGGCCTACTCTTTCGGGGCTGGATTTAGATTTCTATATCTCTCATCCAAATTTCCACCCTATGAGATCGTGGGGAACCAATTGTTTGCAAGAAAATGTGGGGGATTGCATTACAACTATTAATTTCTCAAAATATTCTCCTCTTCATGGTGTTTTGAGGTACATATTCATCCTCTTTTCTACACCTTTACCGGTTGAAAATTCCACTTACACACTTTGTGTTTGCATTTTTGCGAACAATCAACTCCTCCATACTCCTTCTACCTAGGGCTATATTCTCAGCCCTCTTTTGGTGGTTTCTACGGAGTCTATTGGTTCATATATCGGCTGCATTTTTGCACTATCTTTGTGCATATTTTTGAGATACTTTCTTGGTGGACAGCCCATATATTGGCTGTGTTTTTGGAGGTACAACACTTCTTCCCTTGTGTTTTCCCACCCTCCTCTCCCAATGGGATCTCGAAAGTCCTCTACTCCAAAAGACAGGCAAACTTGAAGATACTATGGATCCTACATCTCCTACGAGACGGTTGGACCGGCAACTGCTACAATGGAAGTTGGTGCAATTCCTTCTTCGGTAGGTGCTTCTACTTTCTCTTTTCCATCATATCCATTACCTTCTACGGATCCTTTCTCTCTTTCTTCTTTGTCCTTTATGCCTTCCTATCCACATACTTCTATGCCCTCTATGGTATATCCCCCTACATCATCTATGCCTTTTATGGCAACTTCATCTACTATGATTCCTCCTACTACTTCCACTACTACTCCTCTCCCCACTCAATCATATCAGCCCTTTAACCCATTTCCGCAATCTTTGAGCCTTCCAAGTCTTTCCAATTCACAAAAGCTTATCCCAAACAACTACCACACTTGGTCCCTATTTATGGAACTTCTTTTGGAAAGCGTCGATTAGGATCCATGGGACAAGTGAGTGATGCACAATCATGCATGCCATATTTCTCAAGCAACCTTAAAGTATACTTCTTTTAACAAAGAAAGATGCCAGAAGCAAATTGCCACACTTCTAAACCAAGAAAATAGTGGAGTAGTCCAAGATCAGTCATGGCAAATGATGTTGTGAGTTGTGTTTGAACCCATTTGAGTAGGTCCAAATTAGAGCCAGTGAGTGTCAAATCATCCACATAAAGCACAAGAATGCATATATCATCATCCACAATAAGCACATAAAGATTAGGATCTGCATGAGTCCTCTCAAAATGTAGAGAAAGGAGAAAACTGTCAATCTTCTGATACCAAGCTTGAGGAGCTTGCTTAAGACCATAAAGAGCTTTCTGTAATAAATACACATCATGTTCATGACCCTGTGCAATAAAACCTTCAGGTTGTGCCACATAAACTTCCTCCTCTAAATCTCCATTCAAGAAGGCAGATTTAACATCCATTTGATATATGGGCCACGCATAGTGTGAAGCAAGAGCAAAAACAACACGAATAGTAGAATATATGGCAGTAGGAGCAAAAGTTTCATCAAAGTCTTCACCTTCTTTTTTAGCATAACCTTTAGCAACAAGTCGTGCCTTGTACTTATCAAGAGTACCATCAGAATGAAACTTGACTTTGAAAATCCACTTAACACCAATGACCTTTTTATGTGAAGGTCGTGGAACTAACTGCCATGTGTTATTAGATTCAGCTACCTATCTTGGTTCTGCTATCATAGTTATAGCTTTGAACAAAATGATGATGAAGTTATAGTACGTGGTGTTTCCAATATTTATGGTAATAGAATTACCATAGTGCATACCTTGCCATTTTTTGGATTCTATAATTGCAATGGCGAGGTGTGAAGTATGGTAATTATAGTTATAACTTGTAAGGGAGGCTATAACTTATATGACCCCACTTGTAAGAGAAGTTATATAACAAGACAAGAAGATCTAAATAAAAATAAAAAATCAAACAACTAATTTATCAGAACTGTTGGATTCCAATAAACTCAAATAAATTCAATGGATGGGATTTGGTCAAGTTGAACAAACACTCAAAATTCAAAAATTTCCCCCATCCTCACTATACCCTACTGCTTCTTAGAGCAAGACTAATAAAGAGACTTCCTTCAACATTGAATTTATCTTCAAATTAAAGAAAATGTAAAACAACGATCTTCATTTAAATGTGATCAATAACTTCCCAATAGTAAAATTTAAATAACACAAATTAAAACTATGATAAGCTAACAAAAACCTTGGAACTTCAAGCACATCGCACACATCTGAAAATCAAGAAGTATCATAATATATAATAGGGGTTAATTAGCTTCTTGATACTCTTTAATAATAATAATAGTTAATATTATACTTAAAGGAAAATAATTATGGATATAGTAATGATGAAAGCAACCTATGGTGACTTTGTGTCAATCATGATCAGATCCAACAGTTTAGGATGAAATCTAATAATGTTTAAACATAAAAAATCAAATAATTGCTTCTCTAGCACTTGATTAACATGGCAAATGTGCAAGAGGTGAAGACGGCGAGGTGTTTCCAACATATTTGCATTATTCCTACCATATTGTGAAGCCTTCCATTGGAAATATAGAGTCTTGTCCCAAAATGTTTTGTAGTTACTCAAAAAATCTTGCAAAATCCTAAAAATGGCAAAAAAGCTCACTAGGAAATGCTCACAAAAAAATAATCCCCATTGTGAAGTACCAATTCGAGTTTATGACAATCTACTTGATGCTACACTATTCAAGGTTGAAGCTATACTAGAGTTGAGTGAGAGAATTATTAATTTTCTCGCTAATGGATTCCCAATAATAAAAACATCAAGACATGATCTAGCAAGGAAATTGGTGAAAGAAGCAAAGCCCTTTTTAGGAGAGGTAAAGATGATATACTGAGTCTCTTCCGAAGAGAGCATGTACACTTTTACATCTTGGAACAAGCACACTAAGGGATGGTAGGTGCACATTTTGCAGCAATAGAAATCACAACTAAGAAAATACTCCAATTGAGGTATTGGTAGCCAATGCTCTTCAATACTTCACTCTTTGTCAAAGGTTTTGATGAGTGCCGACGCTATGTCAAACCACAAAGGAAGGACGCGATGCCCTTGCATCGTGTTTGAGTAGACCAACCTTTTGAAAAATGGGGTCAAGATTATGTTGGCCCTGTTAGTCCTGCTACACGTGGCACACAAGTACGCTTCATCATTGTTGTCACAAATTATTTAGCTGAATGGGATAAAGCAAGAGCTTCACAAAAAGTGGATGCCATGGTGACTGCTAAGTTTCTCTATGAGAATATCATTACCTGATTTGGATGTCCATTTGAGCTAGTAAGTGATCAAGATAAGCATTTCATCAATGATGTCATGAAATATGTCACTAGCACTCTCATGATCTCACAGCGCAAGTTGATGGCCTATTACCCAAAGCCCAATGGTCAAGCACAAAGCACAAAAATGTCTTAATATCTATACTTACTAAGACAGTAGAAGCTCAACACAATGACTAAGAGCTTAAACTCACAACAACTTTATAGGCCTATCGCACTACATACAGGGGTTGCAATTGGGTGCACACCCTTTAAGATGGTTTATGGATTTGAGGCAGTGATGCCTTGGGAGTTCATAGTAACTAACTTAAGAGTCATTGTAAGTAAAATGCCTAGTGGTAATGAGTTAGTCAAACATTTACTCACTTTGGAACAACTTGAGGAGGAGAGACAACTAGTAGTGCAAACTATGCTAGTTGAGAAAAACAAAAGGACAAAGTGGTTCGACAAACATGTCAAAGATAAGGAACTTCACGTTGGAGATCTTGTATTTATATATAGGGTCTAAAATGAAACGAAAAGGCTTAAATATATGGGAAAAGGACCATTTAGGGCATGTGAGATTACGTCCCAAGAGACCATACATAAGAAAACTCTAGATGGAGTTGAAACCATTGGATACTTAAATGGGAGTAAATTCAAAAAGTTCTATGGTCCTCTCATTCAATAAGTATTATATGTTGTGCATGATAAGCAAGATGCAAAAGAATAGGCTACTCAAAAGAAAATTAAAGCTTAAGAGGAAGCTCAAGGTAGACAAATCAAGCTTCGGCAACAATGGGAAGAAAGATTGAAAACAACACAAGCTTATATAGGAGAGGTTGGAGAAACAGAAGATCACATTTCACCTCTCAAAATGTAAATTAAATAACCTAGAATGCATTTCTTGATACTAGTGCAAGTCGTATTTTACTCTTTTTTAATATATGGAACCAATTGGGAAAGCCTCAATTGTTCACTTCTCCTTTGAGAGTAAAAGGCATAAATAACAAGAATACAAAAGTGCTAGGCACTCTAAAAACTATCATCTACGGTGCAAACAAGCCTTGGGTGAGTGATCAAAAGCCTTAACTAACTGAACTGATCTCACCAAACCTGTAGTATCAAAGTCAGATCAAGGAAAAGATTGCACTAGGATCATAGAGACCAACGCTTTTTTCCTCATTGAGAGGCATAGAACAATTTTTATCTGGATTTACTTCATCTATCATACCATAACAGAATTCAGTCTCATTTTATGGATCCATGAGTCCCCAGTCCCATGGGTTAGCCAACCGCCCAACCACTATAGTGATGGGATCCAATTAGGAATTTGGTTAGGTTTTGTCCCGGGCACCAGGAAAAAGAGTTCCCAGGCCCCCTAGCCAGATATTCATACAAACTTAAAGCTAGTCACACCACTTACACACCCAATATGAAATTGCCTTTTTTCACAAAATCAGCTATCTTTAAAAACAATCATTTAATGAAACCATTGTGTCATTGATCATAATCCTCAAAATCTCTGATTAAATCTTTATTTCTAATCAATCCTTCATCGGTGTACCTATGGCATCATTGGCAACCAGAACGCTCACCACCTGTCCACTCAGGGGCCTTTTCGATAGTTCCTAGCTCATAGTAACCAGCAATATATTCACATATCAAAATAGAATCTCCATTGAAGATCAGCAAGATCAACTAACGGATCCATATAAAAGAGCCATGGACTCATCCGTTGAGGACAGCAAGGTCAATCAACGAGATCCATGCCCGAATT
The DNA here is from genome assembly GCF_041138505.1 of Cibotium barometz. Lineage (NCBI taxonomy): Eukaryota > Viridiplantae > Streptophyta > Polypodiopsida > Cyatheales > Cibotiaceae > Cibotium > Cibotium barometz. The sequence continues at coordinate 28,731,257 of NC_141090.1, forward strand.
CAGAAAACAACTCTTACTCCTTATTCAATATCTTCCTCAACGTACTTGTGGGTATCTTTGGCGACCCAAAGCCGGAGCACCGTATGGTCAGCACCCTCTAGGATCCTTCGTAGGTTACCTAGCGCTTAGGGATTGAGGGTTCTACTCTTGCTTGGATCAAAAGTGGCCACCAATTCTTTGTAGAGAAAATAGTAAAAAACAAGTGAATTATCAATGAATTCAATGTTTTTGGCTCTGGGGAGGGGTAGAGTAACAATGCATAAAACACTATTAACCTTTACAAAGGGGTAGGCTTCTATTTATAGGAAAACGTGAGCCTCTAACCAAGCAAACTGATTCTAGAATTTTCCAGATCAAATTGGTCACTTTTTGACCATTTTTTGGTTAGTTTAGCTTACTTTTTGGTTAGTTTAGCTTACTTTTTGGTTCTAGTTGAAACTGGAGAGATGAAAATATCTCATTATTTGTGAGTTTAAAACTCATCCACACATGTGAAATAGGCGCCTCCTTCATGAGGGGAATTCCCCACACTGAGGTGTCAAAAATGCATCATTTCTTCTAAATATCTCTTCTTTTTTAACTAATAACCTTGTGCTTAGTCAACTCTTCATCTTATGTGAGTATTTACTCATTTTTGAGAGATTTTTCTTTTATTCTTCAATTTATCTCCTCCCCTACATTTGGATTAATCTTATTGGTCCATAGGAACCGTAATCCAAAATTTTCAGAAAATTGGGACCCTCAGGCTAAGGTCCTTTTTACCTATTTTCAATTTATTCCAATTGTACACTGGAAAGTTCTTTCTGAATTTCTATTTCAGGGAAAATCATTTTAATAAGAAGGGATATTTTCCATCCAAAGATATCTCGAAACTGAATTATCTCTCTCTAGAATATTATCTCTCTCTAGGCTAAAACAGATAGAAGCAAGATCTGTTATTATTCTGAAAAGGGGATTGATTACAGGGGGACAAACTGGACATGTTGAGGGGATGGGGGAGGAATCTTACATCCTACCCCACTTAAAAAACGTGAGATGTCCTCATCTCGCACGTGGAGTATGATCTCTTTCATCATCTTCTTCTTCTTCAATCACTTCCAGTGTTACTGCCTTGGAAGTGGACGGCCGATTTGGAAAAAAATCTCTTTGACTTCCCCTATTCTAAGGTAGAGGTCTTGCATTACTTTGGTCTTAAACTGCGGGTTAGTTAGAGGGTCTACCCCTGGGATTTCCCTGATTTTGGCGGATAGAAACCTGATTACTCTCGAAGGAAGGAGCTAGAGTCTGGAATCTTGATCCCTGATTTCCCTGCCCAGAAAACCTTGATCCAAAAGGAGTTGGACAATCCGACAGTTATAGCATTTCACTCCACTGTTCAAGGATGGAACTTTTGTAGTTGAATTCCAAGGGATTGAGTTTCGGGAAAAGGATATTTCTTCCATTCTGAAACTTCCCATATCCTGGGCTTGACCTTGATATCTCTTAGGTGGTGGAAGGTTGGAATCACCTTCTGGAACTAAAAACCTTTTGAAAGGTGATGGTGCTGGCTTTGGTGGGACCTTGACATCAAAGGCCTTGGAGAAATCCTTCGCCATCCGCACTGCTTCAGCCATGGAAACTGGCTTGGCGTTGTTCACCAAAATATTCAAAGGTTCGTTTAGTCCCCAAATGAACCTAGCCATCAGCTGTGTCTTCATTCGGTGGTGGCGAGTATTGAGGAGGAGAGCGAACGCTTGGTGATATACTTCAATAGTTCTACTCCCCTGGGTTAACTCTAAGAATGCGTTCATCTTTGTTTCCAAAAAGCTAGGAGGACAGAACCTCGTCCTTAGGTAAATTTTGAGATCATTCCATGTCTGTGTATTCCGATCCAGACGGTTTGTCTTGCAGTGGTTTCTCCATGCCACTTTGGCTGTTTCTACTATCTTCAACCTTGAAGGAGCCATTTTTCTCTTCTCATTGTACCTGGTGACATCAAAGTACTCGTCCATTGCTTCGATCCACTTCTCCATAGCCTCGCCCAAGTTTTCCCCTTCACCCTTGAAAGGTCCAAGCTGCGAACTATGAAGAGTTTTACGAACATCTAAGTCGAGCTCTTCCTCATGGAGTTGGGGGTTATCATTTCTACCACGACGACCTCGATCCATGTTCCTATCAATACGAAACATCTTGTTAAGTCCCTTTATTTATGATTCAAATCCGATTTTTGATTCATGTGATTATGGGGTTCTTTAGATAGGTCGATTCCCCACAAAATCGTGGGATAAAGATACTCGCATTATCAGATAACAATTCATTCACAACATATCATTCATATGTTTGACACAATAATGGTCTATTAGACCGAAATTTCCATCTGAACAGTACTCCATGGGGGATTTCAATTTTATAGATTTTTAATTTACCATCCCTTAACTTGATCCATTGGGTCAAGAGTTAATAGTAGCAATCTGTCAGCATAATCCACTTATCTCATAGTGATTTGCGGAAGTCATTATCGTCATTCCAGTTACAAACATCAACACAGGGACTCATCCCATTCATCCTCATTGTGGTTTTGCTCAGTTTATCGTCGCTTTTCAACCAAAAATTCGGGAATCATCATTTAAAAAAAAAATCGGAATCCAATTCAACTCATCACTTCTCAATCAAAATCATATCAACCACATTTGAATTCATCATCTGGATGGTATTTTAGCTTATAATATCAAGATCTTAGATTTACTCGTATATACTACTAGTAAAGAGCTGCAGTTATACCCTCAGTATATACGGGTAGTCACGGTCCTTGGAACTATAAGATCATGTCTAGGCCTCAAGCAAGTTCGGGATTCCATATAATTGCAGTACTTCCATGTGAAGACCCAATTATCAATTTAGGAATTTCATTCCTAAATATCAACTTATATGAGTTTCATCACACAATTCCAACCTTTTACTGCTTCTTCATAAATTTATGACATTCTTGGCTTCTCGGTTGATCCACTTTAGCCAAATCGCTCTGATACCAGCTATAAGATCCCTGTCCCCATCGCACAATAAATTCAGGGGTGCTAGCAGCGGAAGTAGCACTTCTTACACGGGGTAGGGTCCCACACTCGGGGCCTCACCCACGGATATCCAGACAAGAGAATAATCCATCGGTTCTTCCAGAACCCGAAAAAACTTCCCTTGTCCGAAAAGCACAGGCGAATCCTCCAGGATAACTTTTCTCTAACGTAGTCAAAAGCCTTAACTAACTGGATTGATCTCACTAGTATCAAAGTCAAATCAAGGAAAAGATTGCACTTGGATCATAGAGACCAACGCTTTTTTTCTCATTGAGAGGCATAGCCGTTGATTCTTTTCCATAGAACAATTTTTATCTGGGATTTACTTCATCTAATGTACCATAACAGAATTGAGTCTCATTTTAGGGATCCATCAATCCAGCCTAATCCCATGGGTTAGGCAACTGCCCAACCACTGTAGTGATGGGATCCAATTAGAAATTTGGTTAGGTTTTGTCCCGGGTATACTAGGGAAATGAGTTCCTAGGCCCCTTAGCCGGATATTCATGCAAACTTAAAATTAGTCACACCACTTATACACCCAATATAAAATTGCCTTTTTCACAGAATCAGCTATCTTTAAAAACAATCATTTAATGAAACCATTGTGTCACTGATCATAATCCTAAAAATCTCTAGTTAAATCTTTATTTCCAATCATTCCTTCATCGGTGTACCTATGGGATCATTGGCAACCAGAACGCTCACCACCTGTCCACTCAGGGGCCTTTTCGATAGTTCCTAGCTCATAGGTAACTAGCAATATATTCACATATCAAAATGGAATCTCCGTTGAAGATACGCAAACCAGCAAGGTCAATCAACTAGATCCATGCCCGAATTCAAAAAACAACTCTTACTCCTTATTCAATATCTTCCCCGACATTGATGACACGGAAGCGGTATAGCTGTATATGCCTTTATAGAGTGTCACACTTCCACACACGCATACAAACACACCCAGAACACCAAACCCAAGAGCATAAACAAAACTTTATTTCAACACAATGCTTCATCTTTACAAAGTTGGTCTTCCATTACATCCTCAGAACCATCCTCACCTAGCACACCCATTCACAATCAGCCCACTCTAGCTCCAAATCACAATAAAACAGGCCACTTCTCTTCTTGGCTTCTCCTGGCAACAAATACAACACGCACACACTGGCATTCTACACTCAATACAAACAAGTATGACCACCTCTCTCCTTTGCACTTGCAGTAGCAACCCAACAAAACAACTTTCACTCACACCTCTGCAGCTTGCTCTCAAGATCCCTTGGAAACGTGCCATCCCCAGTTGTACTTGGCATCATCTTCCACCTCACATACACAATCACCATCACTACCTCAACAAACCACCTCCAGCTTCACACCATGATGATCGCTTCTCTCTTGCGAACAGAGAGAAAGAGAGATAAGAGAGGAGAAGCCCACAACGACCTACTCCCACTACCCGTCCTTGCTCCTGGCCTGCAAATCGCTGCCCTTCTTTAGCTTTGCTCAACTTGTCTCTACAGTCGATGCCTTCTTCCCTACATTGCTGTGCTCTCCCTTGGCTTCATTCCAATCGACACCAGCCTTCTCTAATGGAGCTATGGCAACATACAAGGCGACACCCCCAACAACTAACTTTCTCGTCGTCGCCCACCACAGTCGGCCTTCTCTTTTTTCATGTCCCCAGTCCCTGCCACCTCTTCTTATTTTTTGTTGACGCTCTCTATCTCTCCCTCACTCCCATGGACGCCTCCACCTTTTTGGTTTCGCTGCAGTCGACACCAACCTCTCCCCTTCTCCACTGTCCCGGCCTGCAGAGTCGACGCCCTTCTTTTTAGCTTCGCTCCCCTTGTCTGCAGTCGACCCCCTTTGTTCTGGAAGAATCCACCACCCAAGGCCCAATTTGGCATCTTCTCTTTTCATCAAATTTCCCTTACGCCACCTCTCTCCTGCCACGCACACGTCCATGATCACCTTCCTTTTATTCTTCTTTTTAATCTTGGATATTCTTCACTCCTCATACACATATCATATTTCCCCTCCAACAATTAATTGCCCCCATGCTTCCATGCACACTTTCGAATACAACCTACTAGTGCCCATTTTCATTTTTTTTGGGACACGCACACATACAGAGAGACCGAATGGCTGATACCATCTCTAGTAGACCACACTCCGGACAAGCCTGTGCTTCCAAAATCTGATCATTTTCCCTGCATATACACTTCCATCACAGCCTAAAGCTTGATTGCCAGATATAACCACACATCCATGATGCCCACGTTGAGTTAATGGGTGCTCCCATGACTTTACCACAATACGAACATCACTCATGTATACATGTACCAATTGAGTTTGGGGTTTTCAAAAAACTTCACACATATTTAGCAACCCCCTTTTTCTGCTGAGACTTTCATGTCCAGCAGCTGCACAAACAGAGACCATTTATCCTCCTGGATCAAATAGAAACCTTGGTGCATACACCTTCCAACTCTTCAAGCATTTGCCTCTGTCAAATAACCATTGATATATCCTATCATGATCTTCCATTTTCAGCAACCCCTTGGGCTCTTTATATATGGCATCATCAATATATTCTACTGCATTTCCTCCTCCATACCAGCTCACATAATCTTGTGATGGAAATAACCATTCTTCACCTCTACTCCTCTCTGACACATCTGAATCCCACTCATAATCATATACTGAATTAACAAACATCTGATGATCAACTTCCATCTCATGGTCATCCAATTTGCAACCTACATCATTGGCTTCCAACTCTTCCTCTGGACAAATTGCCAAACTAAGACTATAGCCAAACCACTCATCCATATGTTGAGCCATCAACATGAGGTGTGTCCACCATAAACCCATTTCCCTTCAGCCCATCAACACCAAACATAGCAACTTCATGCACTGTAGACTCATCATTGTCACTTCCCTATAGTTTCTCCAGCTTCAAGACCATTGGTGATCCTTCAAGATTCTCCACATCTTGCACATGCATCTCCACCAAGTCTAAGCTTCCCAAACTGCCAAGCAAAGCATCTTGGTCCCCTTGACCAACAACAATAGCCTCACATGCATTCTCACTACTGACAACCGACTCATTCTCTTGGGCATGACAAGAAACACACACCTTATGATCAGCAACCACACATGCAAAATCTATCACGTCATCATCCAGAATAGCATCTAACTCCTTATCAGTCACACCATCACTCCTCTCCTGCACAACTGGTATGCAAGTATTTGTTATCTTCTCCAAGGAAGCCAATTCCAATAGATCATCCAATGCATTATCAAGAATACAGTCCAGCTCATCATCCACATTCTCACAAGTTGCAATATCCAACTCATCACCCGGATTATCCATATGTGCTTCATCCATAGTATCTCCATTAGTAACATTTTGATCATCACACTCACCTTGACTGGCTGAAGTACAGGCACATGCAAGTCATTACTCATTTCTGAATCAAAAAGATCATCCAAGTCATTTCCATAATCAAACACATCAGGTTCCTCAGCATTAACATCACTTTCACAATATGGTAGATAGCACACTGGAGTCTTCATCACTTCCCCAATCATAGGCTGAAACATAACTGGGTGCACATCATCAATACTTCCATCCTCCTCCTCTTCATCTTCTGAAAACTCTTCAGGGCTAATTCCAAAAACCTTACCCTTCTCCATTTCCAACAGGTTAATCTATCCCATATCCTACTCTGTTAATGTGTCCTTATGGACTTCATGAACATTGGGCTAAATTGCATCCTTCATCTGCATATTAGGATCAATCACCCTATCATTCATTCCTGTAGACAATTGATACACACCACCATTAGCTTTGGTTGGTTTCTCACATTGCGGACTGATATGACCCCACTCGCCACAATTCGGGCATTGCACATCACTCGAATACCCTCTCCCTCTTCCAATATCTGCTGAACTTCCTTCAGAACCAGATGATGCATCACTCTTCCTTCTCATAACACCTATGCCTCTTCCTCTTCCTGCTCTGCAGACTCTATCCAATTCAAGCTTAAAGACTTCATGAGCTCCACTGCTTCATGGACCTCTCTCTTCAATGAATCCTCTTGTTTAGGAACAACAGCAGCTTCTCTTTTAGGATGCATACTCTCAATCTCTGGCATCTTCACAAACTTCTTCGGCTCTTGCTGTATTCCCATCTGCCTCAGACGCTTCACCTTCCACTCCTCTGGAGCAACTCTGACAGCCTCCTCAAAGCTATCCAGATTCTTCAACTCCACCTTTAGACGGAGGGTTGGCTCCAGACCAGCCACAAACCGATCTATCTTTATCATATACGGGGGTACTTCAGGAATCAAAGCCTCACACCATAGACTCCACAGTCTACCAAACTCTACCAGATACTAATCCACATCTTGACCATTCTTTTGCTGAATTTTACACAACTCCTTTCATACTTCATTCGGACTCCTCACGGACAAACTGTGCCATAAATGCAGCTCTAACTACACTGTACTCAGGATCCTGTTGATGAACATTCCTGTGTGTAGTCACAAACATCTGTAGCCATGCAATAAGTCAAAATTTGAGAAAGGATTTCTGGGGTTGCCCTATCTTTCATCAAGGCTATAAACTCTATCTTCTCCAGAAACCTGATTGCACTCTCCTGTGGCAATCCCCAATACTTTGGAAAATCTTGAGCCATCTCCCCAATCTTTCTTCACACAAACCCCTGTCTTCTTTCACAAACCGAAGGAAATTTCTTCCTCTGTGGAGGCACCAAAAAGTGATGACACAGAAGCGGTATAGCTATATATGCCTTTATAGAGTGTCACACTTCCACACACGCATACAAACACACCCAAAACACCAGACCCAAGAGCATAAACAAAACTTTATTTCAACACAATGCTTCATCTTTACAAAGTTGGTCGTCCATTACATCCTCAGAACCATCCTCACCTAGCACCCATTCACAATCAGCCCACTCCAGCTCCAAATCACAATAAAACAGGCCACTTCTCTTCCTAGCTTCTCCTGGCAACAAATACAACACGCACACACTGGCATTCTACACTCAGTGACATATAATACAAACAAGTACGACCACCTCTCTCCTTTGCAGTTGCAGCAGCAGACCAACAAAACAACTTTCACTCACACCTCTGCACCTTGCTCTCCGGATCCCTTGGAAACGTGCCATCCCCAGTTGTACTTGGCATCATCTTCCACCTCACATACACAATCACCATCACTACCTCAACAAACCACCTCGAGCTTCACACCATGACGATCGCTTCTCTCTTGCAAACTGAGAGAAAGAGAGATAAGCGAGGGGAAGCCCACAGCAACCTACTCCCACTACCCGTCCTTGCTCCTGGCCTGCAATCACCGCCCTTCTTTAGCTTTGCTCAGCTTGTCTCTTCAATCGACGCCTTCTTCCCTACATTGTTGTGCTCTCCCTTGGCTTCATTCCAGTCGACACCAGCCTTCTCTACTACAGCTATGGCAGCATACAAGGTGACACCCCCAACAGCTACCTTTCTCTTCGTCGCCCACAGTCGGCCTTCTCTTTTTTCACGTACCCATTCACCTCTTCTTCTTTTTTGTTGACGCTCTCTGCCATGGATGCCTCCACCTTTTTGGTTTCGCTGCAGTCGACACCAACCTCTCCCCTTCTCCACTGTCCCGGCCTGCAACAGTCGACACCCTTCTTTTTAGCTTCGCTCCCCTTTTCTGCAGTCGACTCCCTTTGTTCTGGAAGAATCCGCCACCCAAGGCCCAATTCAGCATCTTCTCTTTTCATCGAATTTCCCTTGCGCCACCTCTCTCCTGCCACGCACACGTCCATCATCACCTTCCTTTTATGCTTCTTTTAAATCTTGGATATTCTTCACTCCTCGTACACATATCATATTGCCCCTCCAACAATTAATTGCCCCCATGCTTCCATGCACACTTTCAAATACAACCTACTAGTGCCCATTTTCATTTTTTTTGGGACACGCACACATACAGAGCAACCAAATGGCTGATACCATCTCCAGCAGACCATGCTCCGGACAAGCCTGTGCTTCCAAGATCTGATCATTTTCCCTGCGTATACACTTCCATCAAAGCCTAAAGCTTGATTGCTAGATATAACCACACATCCATGACGCCCACGACGCTGAGTCAATGGGTGCTCCCATGACTTTAACATGTACACATGTACAAGTTGAGTTTGGGGTTTTCAAAAAACTTCACACAACGTACTTGTGAGTATCTTTGGTGATTGAGAGCCCGAGCACCGCATGGTCAGCACCCTCTAGGATCCTTCGCAAGTCACCTAGCACTTCACTCATAAGCCGCTTCCTTGGTCCCTCATCCACCGTATCGGAAGATCACCATTTAAACCAAACCGAGGTTGGTCAAGACCTCGGCAGACCTTGCTACGCGAGACGTCCTCCGTTGACTCTCCGCCGTCAGCTATTGCAACTTTATCAGTTAGGTCTCCACCACCTCATTCACAAGATGGTCAAAATGCTTCCCCAGCATTCTTGAAATAAAACAGTCATTTAAAAACAGGTCATAAATATACAACTTCTATAACAAACTCTCATCTTTCCACATTCATCAACATTACTTAATCCATATTCATTTCATATAAATTTCCATTCTCATTCAATCACATCATTTTTCATCTCATCACTTCTTTCCTCAAATATCCTCATCAAATCTCATCCACTCGCATTTACCCATCCACATCTCATCACATCACATTCATTCACATCTCATCCACTCGCATTTGCCCATCCACATCTCATCACATCACATTCATTCACATCTCATCCATTCAGACCACATCACATTCACTCACATCACATCACATTCAGACTACATCACATTCACTCATGTCACATCTCATTCAAACCACATCACATTCAGTCACGGCACATCTCATTCAGACCACATCACATTCACTCACATCACATCTTATTTAGACCACATCACATTCATTCACATCTATCCCGATTCACATCTATTCACATCCCATATCATTCATTCACATCCGATTCACATGACATCACATCCATTCACATCCCTTATCATTCATTCACATCCCGATTCATAGGCTATCACATTCATTCACATCCCTTATCCTTCATTCACATCCTGACTCACATGCCATCACATTCATTCACATCCCTTATCATTCATTCACATCCCAATTCACAGGCTATCACATTCATTCACATCCCTTATCATTCATTCATATCCTGACTCACATGCCATCACATTCATTCACATCCCTTATCATTCATATCTATCCAATTTACATCACATCTCATCGCCTCTATTCTCGTTCATATTCATCACATTCACATCCACATATATTCTTCCACATACATCCACATCCATACTTATCACATACACATCCACATCTATCCTTTCACCTACATCTACATCCATCCTTCCACATACATACATCCACATCCAGTCTTTCTTATACATCCACTTCCATTCTTCACATACATCCACATCCATCCTTTCACATACATCCACATCCATCCTTTCACATACATCCACATCCATCCTTTATCATTCATTTACATCCTGACTCACATGACATCTCATCCATTCACTCATTCTTTTATAAAAATCAACTTTAGTGGGAATAACACTTTAATAAAATTAAATTCTTTTATGCATTTTTCTATGCATAAAATCAAAAATAAATGAAAACAACACTTTTATAGTAAAAAGAATTTCCAATATGCATATTTCTATGCGAAGAAATTAATTCTAATAAAAATAACGCTTTTACAACAATAAAAATATTTCCAATATGCATCTTTCTATGCATAGAAATTAATTCTAATGAAAATAATGCTTTTACAATAAAAATACTTCCAATATGCATCTTTCTATGCATAGAAATTAATTCTAATGAAAATAATGCTTTTACAATAAAAATCATTTCCAATATGCATCTTTCTATGCATAGAATGAAAATAACACTTTTAGAATACACAAACGGAGGGGATCACTCTTTTTGAATAACATAAAGATAAAACTTATTTTCCAATATGCATCTTTCTATGCATAGAATGAAAATAACACTTTTAGAATACACAAACGGAGGGGATCACTCTTTTTGAATAACATAAAGATAAAACTTATTTCCACAAAATTTAAGAGAATTTTGCCATAACCTCTTTTTGTATGGCTGACCATTTTTCAATATTTACACTTTAAATCTACTTAGAATTCACCCCAAGATGAATTTAGCACTCTAATTTAATCAATTCCTATTTTTTTAAGAGAAAACAATACGAAAGTGTAACTCTATTTATTTGATTACACATCTTGGATAAAGAAGGACTGAATGCAATGAAGAGAAGTGGGAAGCCTTTCCATCAAGGCATAACATCCAATTTCAATTTAAAAGAAGCAAGAAATCATAAAACCATAGAATAGAATTAGAAAAAAGTAGAATTTCTAACTTACATGGAGTTTTGTGAGCTATCCTTTGGCTTGAGGGATTGAGGGTTCTACTCTTGCTTGGATCCAGAGTGGCCACCAATTCTTTGTAGAGGAAATAGTAAAAAACAAGTGAATTATCAATGAATTCAATGTTTTTGGCTCTGGGGAGGAGTAGAGTAACAGTGCATAAAACACTATTAACCTTTACAAAGGGGGAGGCTTCTATTTATAGGAAAAAGTGAGCCTCTAACCAAGCAAACTGATTCTAGAATTTTTGAGATCAGTTTGGTCACTTTTTGACCATTTTTAGGTCAGTTTAGCTTACTTTTTGGTTCTAGTTGAAATAGGAGAGAGGAGAGATGAAAATATCTCATTATTTGTGAGTTTAAAACTCATCCACACATGTGAAATAGGTGCCTCCTTCATGAAGGGAATTCCCCACACAGAGGTGTCAAAAATGCATCATTTCCTCTAAATATCTCTTCTTTTTTAACTAATAACCTTATCCTTAGTCAACTCTTCATCTTATGTGAGTATTTACTCATTTTTGGGAGATTTTTCTTTTATTCTTCAATTTATCTCCTCCCTACATTTAGATTAATCTTGTTGGTTCATAGGAACCTTAATCCAAAATTTTGAGAAATTCTGGACTCTCAGTCTAAGGTCCTTTTTACCTATTTTCAATTTATTCCAATTGTACACTGGAAAGTTCTTTTTGAATTTTTGTTTCACGGGAAATCATTTTAATAAGAAGAGATATTTTTTCATCCAAAGATATCTAGAAATTGAATTATCTCTCTCTAGAATATTTTCTCTCTCTAGGCCAAAACAGATAGAAATAAGTTTTGTTATTATTCTGAAAAGGGGATTGATTATAGGGGGAGAAACTGGACATCTTGAGGGGCTAGGGGGGGAATCTTACACAAAGAGAAGCTAGTTAATACACAAGCCTCACCAACAACTCGTAAATCAATCCACCCAAACTCAGAAAAGGGAAATAAGATCATGTTAAACCCTTACCATCCATCTCTCAAAAATCTTGGATTCCCAAATGCATTTAAACATTGGAATCTACCTTGGGAAGGGGGAAGCAAAGGATGATTCCACTTCAGTAGAACTTGTTCTTCACTAAGAGAGGCCTCACATGTAGCTTCTTCATCAAGTTGACCCTTATCTCCATAGGTTTTGTATGATGAACCCACATCCCCTCCAAAAGAAGAACCCATAGTCCTAATTAGGTCTTATGAGAGTCCTTTGCCACCATTACAACTAGATGTCAACTACTATGGTGCCAACCTACATGAAGGAAGATGGACAAATTTACTTCAAAAGGCTTACATCACCCTTCGAGAAGTCCATGGATGATGAGAAGCAGAAAGGGGAGTATACAACCAACTTCTATATTTGTATCCCTAAATAAAAATTTTCTCCATGATGACAACTTATGTTCATGCAAAGTGGGAGCCTATTGGGAAAATATTACTCCCACAAAAATAGTAAATATTAAAACCATACTAACACATACAACGAATGCATACCATATATTTCACAAAGAAAACCCTAAAAAAGATGAAGAGTTGAGCACACAATAATACAAAGAGAATGCATGAAAGCACAAGGTTTTTAGAACTCCTTTGTCTAATGTACAAGCCTTGTGCAATGGATCTCACTTGACGTGACACCAACGCACCAATTCTGGATCCCAACTGTCAAGAATGGTATTATCAAAGAGTGTCTAGCATACTACCTTTCTAAACACACTTGCATTACTTTTTTGCACCCTTAGGAGAGGATTCCATCCCATGCCTCCATGCCATACCTGTAAAAAACATATGCTTCTTGCCATGTCCCACCTTTTTTAGCAATGTAGAACGTATTTTTAATTTTATGGGACAACTTTACTCTAGTCCATGTAGGGAGTAACACCAGAAAGGCATGATGACCTAAGTGTTCTTTACGTGATGGACCTAACCAAGTAAGAACACCCCAAGAGGAGGTAATGGAGGCAAGAGTGTTTCCTTGCGCTTATCCCCCTACTTCATGAAATGTTCTTACCCACACCATGTCTGTTCAGGGTAGCAACAGTAGGCAAGTTTATGGATGATTTCCAAGGCATAAGATGCTTGACCAACTTACTTGTAGTACCTATGCCCTTTCATAGACAAAATGCACAAAGACCATTGTTTTCCCATCTAGTCAAAGTTTATGTTTGAGGAAACCCAAGCAAGGGGGAAAATCAACCTAGTGACGAATAAGAGCATGCTTATGAGATATGGCTATCTAACAATGAGCTTGCTAGATGAGTTTTATTTATGGACTATTGAGGTGTGCAATTGTGTGGACTAGATCCATATTTATAACTTGCACGATGTGCAACCTCGATATGGACTAGATTGTTTCACTTGCTTAGGTGTATCCTAACTTACTCTCAACTCTGAAATTGTTCTTGAAATCATTACATGTATTAATAAAACTAAAAGACCTTATGATTGGGTAAAATTTTAATTCTAATTTTCGCTAAAAAAAAAAATTTAAGGCCATATTCATTTTTAGACTTAGTAATGCCCCTACCTATCCATGATTGACCTTAAAATATGCCAATGGAGTATATGCCAAGGAATCTAACTCAGCTTTTTTAGTGACCTTTATCTTAGTTATAAGTGAGAAAAAAAATGCATTAGGAAGGGAGGAGGCATGTTAACTCTCATTGGAGGCCTTGCCACCCCCAGCGTCGATGCCATCCATTGGCAAAACTGTCACTTCATTTGGCCATTGTGGCATTAGAAATGCTAATATTGTATATTTTGCATGTGTGATAATCTCGTGTATGAAAGGCACACCACGAGATTAATTATTAAGATTGCATGCTTAGATTAAGTGTTTTCACCAGCCTAGGCAACCTTGGATAGCCAGGGACCTATATGTTGAGATTTCAAGCTCAACCAACGAGCTAACACACACGAGGCACCTACATGACCATTTGACATTTACACCACTGGCATATTTGGTAGCTAGCACCGACATATCTTTGCTAGAGATTCTACAGCAGGACTACTACACTGACTAGTCCACACCTACCCACTCCTCTTAGTGTGTTCACATTATGGACCACTTGTATATACTCTATTATGTGTGTTAATCACTCTATCTTTTCTGTAGACCTCTTTTGTTGTGTGAAGAAGAAGAAGAATTTTCAGCCTCTCACCTTGGGTGTTCTCTTCTAGGGTTTATGTGAGTGTATGTGTGCTTGCAAGAGCTCAAGCTCTCTTCCCCCTGCATCTTTTCATGGTAGCAAATCGTGGTTCATGCTAAGGGATGAGTGGCAAGCAAGAGAAGCACAGGAAGCGGTACGAGGGTAAGAGCTTTATCTACTCTTCCCCCTTTGTGTTGGCCACTACACCCTTCTCGGGAGCTCTTAGGGAGACACCACCGGCAAACGAACTCTGATTGAGGAAATGTCTTCTCGCTCGAGGAGAAGAGATTCAGGTCAAAAACGTGTTTGTAGCACGTATGGCTCTCTGTTTTTCAATTCACAAGCATTCATGGGCACTGCAAGAGGTCTTAAAAATGCCATTGGGTGTATGTTTGTGTTAGGCAAAAATTTGAGAAGTGTTTTGGGCTTGTGTACATATGGGATGCATGGCATGTATAAAGCTTTGCCCTGGAATGCCATGGCAGATGTACAGAGTGGATGGTTTTGCTATAGGCTTGTACAAGCGTGGTCTGCTCTGGAGAGGTGGTATCAGCCATTCGGTCGCTCTGTATGTGTACGCATCCAAAAATAAGTGGGCACTTGTAGGTTGTATTTGAAGGTGTGGAGGCATAAGAGCAATTAATTATTGGGATGCCAATTAAATGTGTGCATGAGCTAGATTTAGAAGGAGCATAAAAGGAAGGTGATGAGGGAAGTGTGCGTGGCAACAAAAGAGAAAGGTGGCGCAAGGGGATTCGAGAAGGAAGTATACTAAATTGGGCCTAGGCGGGCGGATTCTTCCAAAACGAACGCCGTCTGCAAAGGGAGAGATGGGTTGTGAAGGTGGCCGCCTCTGTGCACAGGCGATGACAGAGAGTAGGTGTAGCTTGGGCTTGCGGGGCTGCTGCGGAGGCTAGGCCGATTGCAGTTATAAGTGTGGAAGGTGTTGCGTTGTGAGCTTGGGCTAGCTGGCGCACTGGTTGGCGAGACTGGCTGGCAGGGATTTCACTGACGTAAACGAGAACATGTGAACATGTTAATAACATATGTTAATAACATAAAAAATCTTGTGATCACATGTTATATTCACAAAGCTTTCACAAGGGCCTAAAATAATTATCATTGTCGGGCATAAAAAATCTTCTTAGGTGGCCACTAACCTGCTATTATGTGAAGATGGTAACATGAGAACATGTGAATAGCTTATTCCCATGTGTAGCCAAGCTTTTAAGGGGTTCCCAAACGGCAAGTGACCTGTTATTTTGTGAACAGTAACATGAGAACATGTGAATAACTTGATCACATGTGTTATTATCACAAAAAATCTTGTGATCACGTGAATATTAAATCCCTGCTAGCTGGGGAGCCGCCTTGGTGCTGTTGCTATAGGCGGGTGGTAGCTGGTAGCAAAGGGAGAGAGCGGAGAAAAGCAAAAGAAGGCATCCGCAACAGAACGTAGAGAAGGGGAGGTGTTGCTGTTTTGGCACGTCGAAGGAAAAAGCAAAAGAAGGCGTTAACTATAGGTCGTTTGTAGAGAAGGCGTGGTGGTGTTGACTGTAGGAGCGAAGTCAAAGGAGAATAGGAGGTGCCGCCAAACTGCAGCGACAAAAAGAGGAGGGGTTTTGACGCGACGGCTGTTCGTGAAGCCATGAAGGAGAGACAGCAGCTTCACCAAGAAAAAAGAGGCCGCCAGGGGAGCTGGTAGAAAGGAGACCGCCACTGGGGATGCACTGCAGGATAGGTGTTGCATTGGTAAGGTTGGGCTGCTACGATAGCTGGTAGCAACTGCAGACAAGGGGAGCTGGTAGTGGAGTGGCTACCTCTGGATGCAGAGAGTTGAGGGTAGGAGAGAGATGGGCTGGCTTGGGTGTTGGCGATGATAGAAGCGTGTGGCTTTTGCTTTTAGCGCTGGCGGTGGCTGGTAGTGACAGAGATGGTTACATAGCTGTAGCGACCAGGTTTCTTCTTGAGGCACAGCTGCTGGCGACAGATGATAAAGGGGTTGCAAGGTTTTGCTGGGTAGTGTGGTGGCCGCCAGTTCTTTGAGGGGGTGATGCCAGAGAGTACAGGAGGTGTGGCGTTGTTTGGCTTTGGTCGCCGGCAGTGGCTCGTAGCGACAGGAAGAGGTAGTATGGCTGGTAGCGTAGCAGATTGTTGAGGTGCAGCCACAGCAGAACTAGTGGTGGCAGCTCTGCTATGGAGAAGGGTCGTGGCGATCGCAGCTCATGTGATAAGTCGCCACAATGGGGGGGAGATGTTTCTCTGTTGGTAGTCGCCGGGAGAAGCTGGAAGCGTAGAGAGAGAGAGAGAGAGAGAAGGGGAGCCGCTTCTGGTAGTGGAGAGTCATGAAGGTGCTGCTATTGGGTGCAACAGCTAAAGCGAAGTAGAGTGAAGGAGAGAACGCCAAGAGCAAGGAAGGCTTTGGGGATCTTTTGGAGGACAAGCTTGTGGGCTATTTTTAATGGCTGCATTTACAGTTGTATGCATGGACACTTGGCGCATGTACAGGGATTCAGGGATGTATCTTAGGAAAAGATAGGAGACAGGCTTGTGTGGGTTTGTGAACGCGAGGCTGTTTGGCACTCCTTGTCTTGAGAATCAAGGGACCTAGTCAGAACGCAGTGTTCATGTGTTTACAGTTTGTAACAGCCTATGCAAATCAGCGAGGGCTCTTTGAGGCTGTGAAAATAGCATAGAGTTTGTTGTGGAAAACGGCCTTGGTTTTAGCACTGGTGTGTTGGTATTATGTGTGTGTTGATTTGCAGGAGAAGGTGTGATTGACATGTTTGGTGGTGTATTCCACGGGTTTACACTCTCACAGTGCACTTTGTGCTAGCCTTCGATTACCTCGTCATGCACACGGTGGAAATGTAAGTGTTGTTGGTTAATTATTTGTCTATGGTGCCCCTGTTTTTTTGGGCTGTTTTTTTGGTGTGGGTGGTGTGGTGAATTTTGTAAGAAGTGTTCCAGCCACTGTGTTGGTGGTGCCCCAGGTTTGTGGTGTTTTCCAAGGCTGTTGGAGGGACAGCTATAGAGGCAGGTGATTCCATGTCCGGAATTTCCGAGAGCTTTCTGGTGCCCCCACCACTAAGGAGAGCTCAGTATTTTTCTTTGTTTAGAAGGGTGTATTTCCCATAGGAGATAGACTCGTACCGTTTCTTTTGGCAGGAATTGTTGCAGATTTTCATGATGTGGTCTTATCTAGAATTTCATGGCAGGAAGGGTGAAAATGTTTTTGACTTTTTGGAGCAAATGGAGTTGGCATGCATTAGCAACCATGTTACAGATGAAGAGTAGGTTTTGAAGCTAGTAAAGATTTTTTTGAAGGGAGATGCTCGAAGCTGGCTTAAAGATTTTGAAGCACAGGATGCGGCATATGAGCTACATGGTATTTTGACCTTAGACAGGTTGAAAGAAAGCCTTTTAGAGCATTTTCAGCAAGCAGAGGAGCCTAGTGTGCTTTGGCAAGAGTTGAGCATCTTGAAGCAGGTCCATGGGCAATCACTGGATGATTTTTTGAAGGTATTTACATGTTTGTGGGGTAAGTGGTGTACGATATTAAAGCAGGAAGTTCCTCCTATGTTTTTGAAGAAGAGCTTGTTTATTGATGGTTTACTACCCCATTTGAAGGTCAGGGTTGAGTTGAAGAATCCCAAGTCATTTGATGATGCAGTTAGGGTTGCTAGGGAAAAGGAAGGCAAGATATTGAAGCAGATGGAGATGGGTATTTATCCGTATGAAGGTGTTGTGTTTGATATGCATGTAAATTTGGTTGAGGTAGATAAGAGTCCTATGCAAAGTTTAATTAGACAGGAACCTCAAAGGCCTATACAGGTGCAAAGAGGGATGTTTTATGTGCCTTCTGATTTTTTTCAAAGTCTTTAAAGGATGTGCATGCTGAAAAGCAGGATGAGGAATCTAGGTCAAGGTTTGAGACTTTTGCAGATGAGGAGTTGCCAGAGGATTCTTCTTTGGATTTGGACGTCATGGCTGTTCATGATAGTGATTTAGAATGTTCTATTGAAGATCAATTGCATTCGGATCTGGATGACATGCATGCACATGGAAGCAAAGAGGATGATGCCTTGGGATTGGCTGATGATAAGAAAGAAAAGGAGTCGGATACAGAATGCTTTGAGGATGATTCTTTGCCAGATTCTACAAGGGAGGAGGATGGGGTAGAGACTTGTGATGAAGTGAAGATGGTTTGTAATGCGGACGTGGAGAGCATGGAGGAAGATCCTATTGTTATGGATTTTCTTGGACAGCTTGATGGTGATATGGTACCTGCGATAAATGAAGTGGATGTTTTTCCATTTGATGCATTATGTGCTAGGGAGTCTTTGGACGATGATACTAGGGGGGTTGGCAACACTCAAGAAGATATGCATGTAGATTGGGTTGATGAAGAGCGTTGTGATGTGAGTATTATGCTTGAGGATGATATGTGGGCAGTTGCTGGCCTTGATGAATAGAAGCCACAGATGGACATGGATGCAAATATGATTGAAAGTGTAACTAAGGCTTCTTTGCGTGTTGCTGAAATGCTAAAGACAAAGTCCATGGATGATAAGGATTCTGAACCAATTGAGTTATATGGTTGTGAAGAGATGCCTATTTTACAAGAGTTGGAAGTGTTGGTGGACACTGCTATTGGAAAGGATCTGGATTTTTGTGTGCATAAAGGTCAAAATGTTGGAACTTGGCCTTCACTGGTATTGATGAATTGGATGATGCTAGATGTTGCAATGCCACATGTTTTGAAGACGAGGAGGTTTGTTGTGGGTGAAGTGTTCTCAAATGATTTTGTGGCACATATGGTTGATGTTTGGTATGTAGTGATGCAACCATTGGTTTTCACAGATGTTGGGAAATGGGATGGTGAGTTACAGCTGTTTCCTTTTGATCCTGGTGGATAGCTATTAGAACTTATCTTTTTGCTGCTGCTGAGCATAAATGCTCTAGTAGATGGGGGGTTGGAAAAGTATGTTAGGCAAAAATTTGAGAAGTGTTTTGGGCTTGTGTACATATGGGATGCATGGCATGTATAAAGCTTTGCCCTAGAATGCCTTGGCAGATGTACACAGTGGATGGTTTTGCTATAGGCTTGTACAAGTTTGTCCCGAAGCGTGATCTGTTGGAGGTGGTATCAGCCATTCGGTCGCTCTATATGTGTACGCGTCCAAAAATAAGTGGGCACTTGTAGGTTATATTCGAAGGTGTGGAGGCATAAGGGCAATTAATTATTGGGATGACAATTAAATGTGTGCATGAGCTAGATCTGGAAGGAGCATAAAAGGAAGGTGTGAGGGACGTGTGCGTGGCAAAAGAGAAAGGTGGTGCAAGGGGATTCGAGAAGGAAGTATACTAAATTGGGCCTAGGCGGCGGATTCTTCCAGAACGAACGCCGTCTGCAAAGGGAGAGATGGGTTGTGAAGGTGGCCGCTTCTGGGGTGCGTAGGCGATGACAGAGGGTAGGTGTAGCTTGGGCTTGCGGGGCTGCTGCTGCGGAGGTTGGACCGACTGCAGTTAAGTGTGGAAGGTGTTGCGTTGGTCAGCTTGGGATAGCTGGCGCACTGGCTGGCGAGACTGGCTAGGGAGCTGCCTTGGTGCTGTTGCTATAGGCTGGTGGTGGCTGGTAGCGAAGGGAGAGAGCGGAGAAAAGAAAAAGAAGGCATCCGCACAGCAGAACGTAGAGAAGGGGAGGTGTTGCTGTTTTGGCACGTCGAAAGAAAAAGCAAAAGAAGACGTCGACTCTACAGGTCGTTTTGTAGAGAAGGCATGGTGGTGTTGTCTGTAGTGAAGTCAAAGGGGGATAGGAGGTGCCGCCAAATTGCAACCAAAAGAGGAGGGGTTTTGACACGACGGTTGGCAGTGAAGCCGTGAAGGAGACACAGCAGCTTCACCAAGAAAAAAGAGGCTGCCAGGGGAGCTGGTAGCGAAGGAGACTGCCGCTCGATACACTGCAGGATAGGTGTTGCGTTGGTAAGGGTGGGCTACTACGATAGCTGGTAGCAACTGCAGACAAGGGGAGCTGGTAGTGGAGTAGCTGCCTCTGGATGTAGAGAGTTGAGGGTAGGAGAGAGATGGGCTGGCTTGGGCACTGGCGATGAGTGACAGAAGCATGTGGCTTTTGATTTTAGCGCTCGTGGTGGCTGGTAGTGACAGAGATGGTTGCATAGATGTAGCGACCAGGTTTCTTGTTGAGGCACAGCTGCTGGCGACAGATGATAAAGTTTCAAGGTTTTGCTGGGTAGTGTGGTGGCCACTAGTTCTCTGAGCGGGTGATGCCAGAGAGTACAGGAGGTGTGGCGTTGTTTGGCTTTGGTCGTC
Organism: Cibotium barometz; assembly: GCF_041138505.1. Taxonomy (NCBI): domain Eukaryota; kingdom Viridiplantae; phylum Streptophyta; class Polypodiopsida; order Cyatheales; family Cibotiaceae; genus Cibotium; species Cibotium barometz. Next base: position 28,752,296 of record NC_141090.1, read on the forward strand.
GGTAGTGGCTAGTAGCGACGGGAAGAGGGAGTATGGCTGGTAGCATAGCAGATTGTTGAGGTGCAGCCAAAGCAGAACTAGTGGTGGCTCTGCTATGGAGAAGGGTCGTGGTGGCGATTGCAGCTCATGTGATAAGTCGCCACAGTAGGGGGGAGATGTTTCTCTATTGGTAGTCGTCTCGGGAGAAGATGGAAGCGTAGAGAGAGAGAGAGAGAGAAGGGGAGCCGCCTCTGGTAGTTGAGAGTCATGAAGGTGCTACTGTTGGGTGCAACAGCTAAAGCGAAGTAGAGTGAAGGAGAGAACGCCAAGAGCAAGGAAGGCTTCGAGGCTATTTTGGAGGACGAGTTTGTGGGCTGTTTTTAATGGCTGCGTTTACACCTGTATGATTGGACACTTGGCTGTGTGTACAAGGATTCGGGGATGTATCTCAGGAAAAGATAGGAGAGACAGGCTTGTGTGGGTTTGTGAACTCGAGGCTGTTTGGCACTCCTTGTCTTGAGAATCAAGGAACCCATTAGGACCTCAATGGAAGTCTTCTTGGGACCTTTTATTTGGCAGTTTAAGGAGTCAAACCTTTTCTCTTAAGAAGAAACGTTTTCTAATTAGAAGCTTCAAAACGGCTACTTTATTCGAATTTGAATTTTGGGGGGGAAATGGAATTTAAAATCTAGCGGACAAAACCATATCATGTAACATATCTATGGAAAGCTCTTGATGCGTAGATCACGGATCTATAATCTCCGCTCAAATTGGAGCTTGTATGTAGAAGTTATGGAGGTCCGAAAATTGTAAAATTGCCTCCCCCCTTTTTGGGGAAAAAAGTGCACCCTTTGACCACTCTTACACCTCTCTTACAAACCCAACATTTCAGTCCACATAGCAACCCCCCATTTGGCTATTCCTTAATCACCTTGATTAGGCTTGGGCAAATTAAAGGGCCCAAGAAGACCCAATTCACTTCCTAATGTAGTCAGAACACGGTGTTCATGTGTTTACAGTTTGTAACAGCCTATGCAAATCAACGAGGGCTCTTTGAGGCTATGAAAATAGCATAGAGTTTGTTGTGGAAAACAGCCTTGGTTTTAGCCTATGCAAATCAACGAGGGCTCTTTGAGGCTATGAAAATAGCATAGAGTTTGTTGTGGAAAACAGCCTTGGTTTTAGCACTGGTGTGTTGGTATTCTGTGTGTGTTGATTTGTAGGAGAAGGCGTGATTGACGTGTTTGGTGGTGTAGTCCACGGGTTTACACTCTCACAGCACACTTTGTGCCAACCTTTGATTACCTCGTCATGCACACGGTGGAACTATAAGTGTTGTTGGTAATTATTTGTCTATGGTGCCCCTGTTTTGGGCTATTTTTCTGGTGTGGGTGGTGTGGTGAATTTTGTGAGAAGTGTTCTAGCCAGTGTGCTTGTGGTGCCCCAGGTTTGTGGTGTTTTCCAAGGCTGTTGGAGGGACAGCTACTATAGAGGCAGGTGATTCCGTGTCTGAAATTTTTGACAGTATGCAAATTGAGATCACTGGTTATTATGACCATTTGGGTGCAGTATAGTACCGTGCAAAGAATACATCAGTTTGTGTAGGTCAAACAAGAGTGTTGTATTTGTGGTAAATTTTTGTTGCAGACAAGATGTAAAATGATGGAATAAACCAGATTGTTATAGAGAAGCTTGATAAGAATAACTTCCATGCTTAGAGGTTTAGATTGACAAATTTTCTGATGGGAAAAGGTTACAGGACTACATTGAAGGTGAACATGAGGAGGCACCATAGATACCAGAGATTAATCCAATTACTGCAACTATAAAAAAATTCAAGGATTGGAATCAAGAAGCAAGTAAAATCATGTATTGGCTTTCTATTAGTATACATGACACCATCATTGGGAATATACAAGATGCAAAGTCACCTAAGGAGGCATGGGACACCTAGGTGAAGCTGTATGAAACTAACACTAGGACACGAAAGATTTAGTTGAAGAATGAGCTTTATACTGTGGAGAAGAAAAAAATGTCTATGAATGATTATTCCTTGAAGGTCAAGGGCATTATGGAATCCCTTGCATATATCGATGTTTTTATTGACGATGATGATAAGGTGGAAGTGTGTCTACGTGGTCTCGGGCCATAATACAAGGCATTCAAGATGTCTATTCAAACTTGGGAGAACATTTCCAACTTCACAGATTTGGTGTCAATGCTGATCATTGAAGAGAAGAATTTGGGTGAAGATCAATAGTCTTCACAAAACAAAAACAGTTCAGAGCAATAGGCCTTCTACACAAATGCAGGTAGAGGATGAGGTAGACGTCATGGACGTGGCCAAGGTGGTGCTGAACAGGTAATCAGAATAATTATGGTCCTAGCAGCAACAATATGAGGATTCGCAACAACAACAAATAGGAGGGAGAGGCCACTTTATATGTAGGGGGAGTGAAAGAGGTCATGGTAATTGGCAAAGACAACATAATGATACACGCGATTGTTTTTACTATGGTAAGCATGGGCATGTGCAGGAGGCAGATTGCTATAAGAAGCAAAGTGACATGCCAAATGGAAAAGTGCAGCAAAATAACTATGCATCCTCTAGCAAAAATAATGAGGACAATGAGAGATTGTTTGTTATGCAACATGTGGTCAATGCTGTGTCTGGAAATGATATTGCAACATGTAAGGATGATGTATGGTATGTTGATTCAGGTGCTTCAAACACATGATAAGTCATGGTGAGTGGTTGAAGGAAATGAAGAGTCTTGAAAGACTAGGTTTTATTGAAATAGGGGATGACACTGCTCATACAATTGCTCATGTTGAAGATGTGCCATTGTCTATGAGGGATGGAAAGGTGAAGTACCTTGCATATGTGAAGCATGTCAATTTGGAAAGCAAACAAAGCATGTTTTTCCACATGACAGAAATGTGAGCAACAGTGTACTAGATGTTGTGCATTCATATGTATGGGATCCTACGAAGACTATGTCTATGGGTAGCTTCAAGTACTACGTAACATTCATTGATGATGACCACACCATGAAAGTGTGGGTGTATTTCATGAAGGAGAAGAGTGTTCACTCATTTTCAAAATTTTAGAGTAATGGGCTGAAAAACAAATAGGAAAGCATGTGAAATGCCTAAGGTTAGATGGAGGGGAAGAATACTTCTCCAATGAGTTCTCTGAACTCGAGAAAGAATGGCATTTAGAGATAATTTACATGTAGATACACTCCGTAACAAAATGGAGGTGCTGATCTGAGCGGAAAGTCGTGGACATTGTAGAGATAGCACATGCATTGATGGCACAAAAGAATATACCACATAGCTATTGGGTTGAGGCTGTGTCTTACAGCAGTTTATATCATGAACACAACTCCTACTAGAGCCATACATGATTTAATGCCAGAGGAGAAGTTTATTTGTAAGAAACTTGATTCATCTCACTTGAAAGTTTTTGGATGTATTGCATGTGCCATATGAGTTGTGTACTAAGCTAGATCCAATGGTAGAAAAATGTTTCTTTACTGGGTATTACTTTGAGAAAAAGGGATATATATGCTATAATCTTGGTGCACATGAATTGAGGGTAAGTAGGATGTTGTATTTAATGAGAAGAGTAGTTGGTATTGTGACATGAAAAATTGATATCTTTCATTTTCAATTTTGTGCATATTTTGATGGTTTCTCAATGGTAATAAGGTGGAAGCTTTTCCAAGAAGATTGCGGCGCCCACAATGGAATAACGGCATGGTGACGCGGCGGCTTGGCGGCTACCCCGATAACAGCATTCTATCTTCAAATATAATGGTTTTACTTGATTTAGGGTACACACATTGTAAATGCCACAAGTACGCTTGATAAATACTTTGGTATGGTAGATAGGCTAGTGATGTGGAAAATAAAAGTGGGCCTTCATGCTCACATGGATTTTAATTGTATTATTAATATAGTATTCACCATAAGGCTAAAGTTGGGGAGTGTGGAAGGCATGTGGAGGAGTGTGTGTAGATGCATAATTGGGAAAGATTCTTCTAGAGTGCCTACATGGAAGAGAAGAATTCCGCCATGTGTAAGTGGGATCTCCACCTACATGCCACTTAGGCTTGGCTATTATCTCATCACACTCTCAAAGTCAAAAAGTCTTCAATTTAATAATCAATAGAAGACTTAGCCTAAGAGGTCACATCTACCCTTATGTCACTGAAGGGTTGAAGATTTGATTTTTATGTTGTAATTTGTAACAATGGAAGAGAGGGTGATTCTCCACCTATAAAAGGAGCCCTCCTCTCCCTTTCAAATCAAGGAATGAGCCTCCTCAATTGAGCATTTTGTGTCATTGCCATTCTCTTATCTTTCAAACCCCTATTCAAACACTCTCTTTACATGTGAATGTCTCATTTAGCATTAGCTCCTCATGCTTAACCCAATTTTGGACCTCTTTGATGATTCATGATAAGTGGGATAAGGAGTTATTATCTTAGTGGGCCTGTGACTTCTCAAGGTAGCCCTTGCCTTATTGCCGCCCTCCTTTGGAGGTACCAATGGTTTTAGCGGTAATGAGCATGCAAAAAGACTTTGGGGACCATAGGTAAATCTTTACGATTGTCCGCTGAGCAATGTTAAACCTTACCCTCTAGCTTGAATCATGAAGGAGATGAAAGGCAAGAGGCTATGTGAAAATTGAGGTTTCATGCAAAGAGAGGGAAGTGCAGTTTTTGTGGTCCAATACCCAATTTTCAACCGGTAATCACTCGGGTGTTGGTTTCTCAAATTGATCATATGGCTAGGAAGCTCTTTATATGCTCTTTCCACTCATGTAACTAATTTCTTAATCCCTTACTTCATTGATGATCAGAATTTCTCCCAAATTTGCTAACTTTTAGGCGAATTTTGGCAGTTTTATAGTCTTGTAGTAAAATGCTCATAACTTTTCGCTCGGTTGTCCGTTTTTGAAAGTTTTTATATGGGCGCGAAGCTCTCTTTAAGCTCTACACACCTATGTAATTCTCTTTTGTACAGCCTATATATATATATTTAAAACTACAATTCTCTGTGTATCTCTATTTTGTTTAGAGTTTTGGCCATTCTTTCTTCTTAATAATGATTAATTCCTCTTAATCTCTTATCAAAAAGCCAATCCCATGTGTCATCCTCTTGTAAGTGATTGCTATAATATGTTCTGACCAAATCGTCCAATTCGAACGGATGAACCTTACCAATATTCCCTGTATGTTTCCGTTCACATAATCCTGAGTCGGAAGATTTTCTTCCAACAAAGAATCGCCCTCTTGTTTGGAGCTGCAAGACTGGAAGAAATTCTTGCTTCTCCAGAGTCTTTCATCTTCCCTTCCATGAATTATGATCTCACCTTTGATGTGTATATCTTTATCTTAACCTAGGGAGAGAAAGGGAGGTGAGGAGGTTGTTAGGTTTCATACAAGGTCTCCATTGATGCAAGCTCTTGCCCACTTCATTGGCAATGAGTTATTCATGGATAGACTCTCTCTATGAGCTTGTGGGTTTGTGAATGTTACATTCTATGCTTGCGGGCAGGTTTTACTTAGAATTATTCTATTTCAACCTCAAGGTCCTGCATGATTAAAGGAAAGTTATTTTGAAACAAGTAAATTTCCCTTGTTGCTACTCATCTTTTGGTGCAAGATGTTCAACATTCCGGTGTTCCAAGGATCAGAAGGAGAAGACCCGGGGAGTTATCTCCGAGAGTTTAACCGAGCATGCCGCTTGACGGATTGGTCTATGAAGGAGAGGGCAGAAATACTCCCAGATTTCTTGGAGGGTGTAGCCTTAACTTGGCATGAGGCTTTGCCAGAGGAGTCCAAGAATGATTGGGAAAGGTTGACCAAAGCAATGAAGGAGAGATTTGGGACAGTGGAGTCGCCAAATGCTTTACTATTGCAATTGGATCAAATTTTACAAAAGGATGGAGATTCAGTTTCTGCCTTTTCAGTGAGGTATGAAGCCTTATTCATCAAATATCAACAAGCTGCTTTACATGTTGTTGCTTCTTCTTCTTCACCTTCTATGGAAGATTCAAAGAGTTATTTAGCAATGGAGCACCTTAAGATGAGCAAGTTTATCAGGGCTTTGGATCCCCTCTTGCATGGAAAAGTTCTTAGCAAAGATCCCACTAATTTTAAAGAGGCTCTTCGTATTGCTTTGAAGAAGGAGGCCACTCTTCATATTGAGTCCACATTCCAATCTTCTCCGAGTGTGCCAACCCTATCACGAGTAGAGATAGCCTCAACATCTTAGGTACAAGCTCCATCCTTGGATCATAACATTGCACAACTTATGGCAGAATTTGCTGATTTGAAGTTACACTTAGTCAATGCAAGGCCACCTAGGGTTCCACGAGCTGAGGAAAAACCTAGGGATAGAAGTAGTGTCACATGCTATGAATTTCAAGAGAAGGGGCACTATTGCACTGAGAGTGTCCAAAGTTGAGAAAAAGTGAGGATAAAAGTTTAGCACTTTTAGAGGAAATATACTCAGAAGAAGAGGAAACATTGATGCCATTAATGGCAAAAAGGGGTCGTAAAACTAGAAGCCAGGAAGAAGAAGAACAAGAAGATAAATCTGAAGAAGACGAGAAAAATAAGAAGAAGAAGAAGTCGTCTAGGAGAAAAATTGGACAATCTGACTTTCCTCTTGGACAAGGATCTCTTAGTTATGACCTCTTAACAGATCTTAGGGAGAAAACAGCACAAATCACATTTGGGCAGCTTTTGGCACTCTCTCCACTCTCTCCAAAGCTCAGAAAGGAATGGGGTAAGCTGGCTAGCACAAGGGAATCTAAGAAAAAGAAGAAGAGGGATAATGGGACTCCTATGGTTCAGAAGGTGGATATTGATGTAGGAGATGATGTGCCTGTGATTGATGTCATCATTGAGGGGCAAACAATTTCTAATGCATACATTGATGGAGGTGCGTCAATCAATGTCATGAGTGAAAAAACAATGAAAGATGCTGATTTAAAGTTTTCTACTAACTCTCCCTATCACATCAAACTTGCTGATAATACTAGGGTGAAAACCTTAGGAATTGTTAGGAATTTGGGAGTAGATGTATGTGGTATTTCTGTGCCTACAACTTTTCAGGTCATTCCTACAAAGCCTGATGCTAGGGCTTACCCATTGATATTGGGTAGGCCATGGCTTCACCAAGTGAAGGCAATTCAAAAGTGGGAGACAGGTGATCTTATTCTACAAGGTGAGAATAAGAAGGTCCACTACAACATCAAGAGTCGTCGCAAGAAAGTGGTAAGAGGTGAACCTTCAACTTCCGAAAGTTCAGAGTCAGAGTCATCCGATGAAGAAGAGACAAGTGGTAGCTCCGAGGATTCCATCTCAGAAGGGGAGGTGGAGGGAGTTGCATTTGGTCTTTCCCTGGGAAGGGATCGAGGGGATGCTGAAGACAATGGAGCCTTGGAAGGGGAAGCTTCTTCAACCATGTGCAAGAAAGGAGATGTGGACCTCACTAGTCTTCACCAACAGAATGAGATTCTTCTTGATGAGTCCATAGCAGGTACTGAAAGAGAGAATTACTTAAAAATGTTGGATGGATTTCCTAACCTTTTTGCAAACAGCTACTCACAAGTACGCCAAGTTACCCTAATAGCACAAGATTGATCTCAAGTCCCAAAGTAAGCCAGTGGTACAGCGGCTAAGGCGTTTGGGAGTAGTGCAAGCAGAGGTGCTTAAGAAGGAGGTAACTAATTTACTTGAAGGTGGATTTATTTTTCCAGTAGAGAATTCAGAGTAGATTTTCCCAGTTGTAGTCACTCCCAAAAAGGGTGGAAAATGGCATGTGTGTGTGGACTTTCGCCCTCTGAATGCATGCACAAAGAGGGATTATTATCCTCTACCCTTTCAGGATGAGATTTTAGATCAAGTTGCAGGTCATGAGTTGTATTCAGTGTGTGATGGTGGATACTCTGGATACTTTCAAATCCGGATTTAAGGAAAACCTCATTTATCACCCCTTGGGGAGTGTATGCCTATAGGGTGATGCCATTTGGCTTGACCAATGCACTAGCAACTTTTCAACGTTTCATGAGTCAGGTATTTGCACCTTACTTGGGAAAGTTTATAAGGGTCTTTCTAGATGATTTTTGCATTTATGCAAGCCGCGTGGATCACTTGGAAAAGTTGAGGTTGGCCTTGCAAAGTATTGATGATGCAAAAGGGTGTCTTAATCCTAAAAAATGCTGCTTGGCACGAAGGAAGGTGGTTCTCTTGGGACATGTTATCTCAGAAGAAGGCATAGAGATGGATCCTGAGAAGGTGCAGGCAATTGTGGCCCTCCGACCACCTACCAATGTACGGGAGGTAAGGAGGATTTTGGGTAAAACAAAGTATTACCAACGCTTTGTTGACATGTTCTCTGAGAAGATGTATCCTATAAATCTGTTAACAAAGAAGAATGTTTCTTTCCAATGGGGACCCGATCAAATTCAATCTTTTTGTTTGCTCAAGGAATGCATGAGTCAAAGTCCAATTGTGCAGCCTCCTAGGTGGGGGGAGGACTTTTATGTGAACCCAAGTGTCTCATCACATTCAGTGGGTGCTATAATCTTGCAAAAGGGAGAGCAAGGGCGTATGCAACCAGTGTACTATGCAAGCCGACAACTCACTAATGCCGAGAGGAGAGGTATGGTGAAATGGAGAAAGGTGGTTTGTCTCTTGTTTTTGCAGTAAAGAAGTTTAGGTCATACTTGTTACCTCGCCCTTTTTTCTTCCTCACATCTCAACCTTCTTTACAATTCTTGGTCCGTAAACCCAATCCTGCAGGAGGGAAGTTTGCAAAGTGGATTTGTGAGCTTCAAGAATTCTCTTTCACTTTTATTACAGAAAACACCACTAGGGCCTCTCTTGCAGATTTGCTTATTAGGAAGGAAGAGGAAGAAGGAATAGGAGGAAAGGAAGAAGTATATGAAGATTTGGAGACACCACCAACTGCTTTCACTATACATTTCGATGGAGCCTTTAGCCCTTCCAGGAAATGTGGGGCTGGGGGGATAGTTTTATTTGATCCAGAAGGAAAAGAGGTATGGGCCAAGGGTAGGGAATTTCCAAAGGCTATATCAAATAATGTGGCTGAGTACAATGCATTAATTTGGGGATTAGAAGATTGCATAAAAGATGGAATTGAAGAGGTAGAGATTAAAGGGGAAGAGGTATGGGCCAAGGGTAGGGAATTTCCAAAGGCTATATCAAATAATGTGGCTGAGTACAATGCATTAATTTGGGGATTAGAAGATTGCATAAAAGATGGAATTGAAGAGGTAGAGATTAAAGGGGATTCGCAGTTGGTCATCCGACAAATGAAAGGAGAATATAAGGCAAGGAGTCCTAATCTCCAAGAATTGTATAAAAGGGCAATGGAGTTGAAAGAAGCTTTTGAGTTTTGTAAATTTGTGCAGGTTAACAGAAAGGATAATCAAAAGGCTGATGAATTGGCTACTAAAACCTTGTCTTCTTTCAAAGTAGCTACTCTTGCATTAATGGATACAAGTTGGCCTGAGATCCAAGATGTTCAACACTATTTAGATATAGGATACTTCCCTCCTGGATTGAATCCTCAACAGAAGCAAAGGCTTACCAGGAAAGCTCATCCTTACACAGTTCTAGGGGATGTTCTTTACAAGCAAGGTAAGGATAAGATCCTTAGGAGGGTAGTGAGCCTGGAAGAATCTAAAAGGATTATGGAATTATGTCATGAATGTTCAGGTCACTTTGTCTCAGCCAGCACAACTCGGCGGAGGATCCTTACCACAGGGTATTATTGGGCTCGACTTAGCAAAGATGTCTATGAGTGGTGCAGAAGCTGTGAAGTATGCCAGGCATATGGGCATAAGCAATTGGTTCCCGGACCCTTAAACCCTATCCCAACATATGGTCCATTTGAAAGGTGGGGATTAGATTTTGTGGGCCCACTTCCTCGTTCCTCATATGGGAAGTATTATATATTGGTGGCCACAGATTATGCAACAAGGTGGGCAGAAGCAAAGGCAATGGTTAATAATAAAGCAGTGGCTGTGGCATCCTTTCTCAGGGAATACATATGTGCCCGATTTGGGTGTCCATTAGAAATCCTTACAGATGGGGGGAGGTCTTTCAGGAATGACTTGATTGAAGCTTTGGTGCAGAAATTAAAAATAAAGCATGCTATGTCAACTCCCTATTATCCCCAATGTAATGGTTTAGTAGAAAAAACTAATGGACTGCTTTGTGGATCTTTGTCTAAGCTAGTGGATACTATGAAGAGAAAGTGGGATGTGCATTTGCCAGAGGTCAGGGATTTCACTAACATAAACGAGAACATGTGAACATGTTCATAACATATGTTAATAACACAAAAATTCTTGTGATCACTTGTTATATTCACAAAGCTTTCACAAGGGCCTAAAAAAATTATCTTTGTTGAGCATAAAAAATCTTCTTAGGTGGCCACTGATCTGCTATTATGTGAAGATGGTAGCATGAGAACATGTGAATAGCTTATTCCCATGTGTAGCCAAGCTTTTAAGGGGTTCCCAAATGGCAAGTGACCTGTTATTTTGTGAACGGTAACATGAGAACATGTGAATAACTTGTTCACATGTGTTCTTATTACAAAAAATCTTGTGATCACGTGAATATTAAATCCTTGCCAGAGGTCCTATGGGTCTATAGGACAACTCACAAACTCTCTCTTGGTTTCACACCTTTTCAGTTAGTTTATGGAATGGAGGCTATTTTGCCAATAGAATTGGAAATCACAAGCCTTCGCACATCTTTTGCACGCTTGAATAATGAAGAAGAAACACATGCCCAACGCCTAGCACAATTGGAGATCTTGGATGAGAGGCGACTTCAGGCACTTCAAAATTTGGAGGCTGCACAACAGCGGCGCAAGGCAAGGCATGACACTCTCACAAAGAAGAAGAAGAAGAAGCCAGAAATCAAGCAAGGAAGCTTAGTCATGAGGTATGATGGCCGTGTGGAGAAACGGCTAGATAAGAAGCTTCTTCGACGATGGGAAGGCCCCTTCAGGATAAAGCAAAAGTTCAAAAATAACACCTATCTTCTAGAGGATGCAAGTGGCCAGGAGGTTCTCGGACATGCCAATGAGTACCGGCTAAAGATATTTTACCCTCGAGCACCATGGCCAGCAGACCCCCAAGACAAGCATGGAGGATCTGCTGGGGGGGGGGAAAGATGTGACATGAAAAATTGATATCTTTCATTTTCAATTTTGTGCATATTTTGATGGTTTCTCAATGGTAATAAGGTGGAATCTTGTCCAAGAAGATTGCGGCGCCCACAATGGAATAACGGCATGGTGACGCGGCGGCTTGGCGGCTACCCCGATAACAGCATTCTATCTTCAAATATAATGGTTTTACTTGATTTAGGGTACACACATTGTAAATGCCACAAGTATGCTTGATAAATACTTTGGTATGGTAGATAGGCTAGTGATGTGGAAAATAAAAGTGGGCCTTCATGCTCACATGGATTTTAATTGTATTATTAGTATGGTATTCACCATAAGGCTACAAGTTGGGGAGTGTGGAAGGCATGTGGAGGAGTGTGTGTAGGTGCATAATTGGGAAAGATTCTTCTAGAATGCCTACATGGAAGAGGAGAATTCTGCCATGTGTAAGTGGGATCTCCACCTACATGCCACTTAGGCTTGGCTATTATCTCATCACACTCTCAAAGTCAAAAAGTCTTCAATTTAATAATCAATAGAAGACTTAGCCTAAGAGGACAATTGATAGTGACATCTACCCTTATGTCACTGAAGGGTTGAAGATTTTTATGTTGTAATTTGTAACAATGGAAGAGAGGGTGATTCTCCACCTATAAAAGGAGCCCTCCTCTCCCCTTCAAATCAAGGAATGAGCCTCCTCAATTGAGCATTTTGTGTCATTGCCATTCTCTTATCTTTCAAACCCCTATTCAAACACTCTCTTTACATGTGAATGTCTCATTTAGCATTAGCTCCTCATGCTTAACCCAATTTTGGACCTCTTTGATGCTTCATGATAAGTGGGATAAGGAGTTATTATCTTGGTGGACCTGTGACTTCTCAAGGTAGCCCTTGCCTTATTGCCGCCCTCCTTTGGAGGTACCAATGGTTTAAGCGGTAATGACCATGCGGAAAGACTTTGGGGACCATAGGTAAATCTTTACGATTGTCCACTGAGCAATGTTAACCCTTACTCTCTAGCTTGAATCATGAAGGAGATGAAAGGCAAGAGGCTATGTGAAAATTGAGGTTTCATGCAAAGAGAGGGAAGTGCAGTTTTTGTGGTCTAATACCCAATTTTCAACCGGTAATTACTCATCACTCGGGTGTTGGTTTCTCAAATTGATCATATGGCTATAGGAAGCTCTTTATATGCTCTTTCCACTCATATAACTAATTTCTTAATCCCTTACTTCATTGATGATCAGAATTTCTCCCAAATTTGCTAACTTTTAGGCGAATTTTGGCAGTTTTATAGTCTTGTAGTAAAATGCTCATAACTTTTCCCTCGTTTGTCCGTTTTTGAAAGTTTTTATATAGGCATGAAGCTCTCTTCAAGCTCTACGCACTTGTGTAATTCTCTTTTGCACAGCCTATATAGATTTAAAACTGCAATTCTCTGTGTATCTCTGTTTTTTTAAGACTTTTGGCCATTCTTTCTTCTTAATAATGATTAATTCCTCTTAATCTCTTATCAAAAAGCCAATCCCATGTGTCATCCTCTTGTAAGTGATTGCTATAATATATTCCGACCAAATCGTCCAATTCGAACGGATGAACCTTACCAATATTCCTTGTATGTTTCCGTTCACATAATCCTCAGTCGGAAGATTTTCTTCCAACAAAGAATCGCCCTCTTGTTTGGAGCTACAAGACTGGCAGAAATTCTTGCTTCTCCGGAGTCTTTCATCTTCCCTTCCATGAATTATGATCTCACCTTTGATGTGTATATCTTTATCTTAACCTAGGGAGAGAAAGGGAGGTGAGGAGGCCGTGAGGTTTCATACAAGTGTGTTTTGATTCTAAGAAGTGACCGAAGTCCAAACCCCAACTTCGTGTCACAGTATGCTGCTGAAAAAGATGTTGTTGGGGCTGATGTAACTTGAAATGTGGTTGCATAGAATGCAAGTCAGTAATCACAGTCATTGAGTGGACTAGGAGAGTCCTCATCCAGTGGTTCTGTTAAACCATGAAGTGGACTAGGAGAGTCCTCATCTAGTGGTTCTGTTAAACCATGAAGTGGAAAGCTGCATCATAATACTAGTCCTTGAAATGTTGTTGGTACATCACATAAAGGCAAAGAGAAAGTGGTTGAGCCCCTTGGTATGCTTGATATTTTTTGCAGGGCATTCTCTTGACGGAAAGTCTAGTGGCTTGGAGATGAGCCTTGATGTAAGATTCCTCCCTCTGGCTTTTGAGGTGTGCATGTGTAAAAACCTCCCCTTCTGATCTTATAATTATTCCTCTCTCTGAAATAAAAGAAAGATCCTCTTTTACCCCGTTTTGGCCTAGAGAGAGAAAATGTCTAGAGGGAGGTAATTCAAAATTGAGATATTTTTAGATATAAAAATCCTCCTAGTGTCTAAAATGGTTTTCCCTGAAACAGATATTCAAAAAGAAATTTCCAATGTGCAATTGGAATAAATTGAAACCAGGTAAAAAGGACCTTAGCAGCCTAAGAGTCTAGATTTTCTAAAATTTTTGAATTAAGATTCCTATGGACCAATTAGATTAATCCAAATGTAGAAAGGAGATAAATTGAAGAATAAAAGGAAATAACCCCAAAAATGAGTAAATACTCAAAGAAGATAAAGAGTTGACTAAGGACAAGGCTATTAGTTAAAAAAGAAGAGATATTTAGAGAAATGATGCATTTTTGACACCTCAGTGTGGGGGAATTTCCCTCATGAAGGAGGCACCTATTTCACATGTGTGGTTGAGTTTTAAACTCACAAATAATGAGATATTTTCATCTCTTTTCTCTCCTACTTCAACTAGATCCAAAAAGTAAGCTAAGCTGACCTAAAAATGGTCAAAAATTGACCAAACTGATCTGGAAAATTCTAGAATCAGTTTGCTTGGTTAGAGGCTCACTTTTTCTTATAAATGAAGCCTCCCCCTTTGTAAATGGTTAATAGTGTTTTATGCATTGTTACTCTACTCCTTCCTAGAGACAAAAACAATGAATTTATTGATAATTCATTAGTTTTTGACCATTTTCTCTTCAAAAGAATTGGTGGTGGCCACTCTTGTTGCAAACAAGACTAGATTCCTCAAGCCATCAAGCCAAAGGAAAGCTCACAAAATTTCATGTAAGCTAGAAATCCTACTTTTTCTTTATTTCGTTTAATGGTTATCTAATTTTTGTTTTCTTTAAAATAAAAAATGATGCTATGCCTTGTTGGAAAGGCTTTCCCCCTCTCTTCATTCTTGAATTCAGCCTTTCTTTATCCTAGATGTGTAATCAAACTGTTAGAATTAAACTTTCATATTTTTTCTCTTTAAAAAGTGAAATTTGATTAGTTTAGAATGCTTTAAACCATTTGGAATAATTTCTAAGTAACTTGAGAATGAAAAAAATTAAAAAATGGTCAGCCATACAAAGGAGGTTATGGTAAAATTTTCTTAAATTTTATGAAATAAGTTCTATCTTTTATTATTCAAAAAGAGTAATCCCCACTGCTTGTGTATTCTAAAAGTGTTGTTTTTATTCTATGCATAGAAAAATGCATATTAGAAATATTTTTATAATAAAAGTGTTATTTTCAATAGAATTATTTTCTATGCATAGAAAGACGCATATTGGGAATATTCTGATTACAAAAGTGTTACTTTCATCAAAATTAATTTTTATGCCTAAATAGATGCATAAAAGAATTTTTTTTATTGTAAAGTGTTACTTTCATCAGAATTGATTTTTATGCATAAAAAGATGCATAAAAGAATTTTTCGATTACAAAAGTGTTATTTTCATCAAAATTGATTTTTATGCATAAATAGATGCATAAAAGAATTTTTTTATTATAAAAGTGTTACTTTCATTAAAATTAAATTTATGCATAAATAGATGCATAAAAGATTTTTTTAAAAGTGTTGCTTTCATCAATTTTGATTTTATGCATAGAAAGATGCATAAAGAAATTTATTTTTATTTCAAAAGAGTTATTCTCATCAATTTTGATTTTATGCATAGAAAGATGCATAAAGAAATTTATTTTTATTTCAAAAGAGTTATTCTCATTAAAATTGAATTTATGCATAGAAAGATGCATAAAAGATTTAATTTTATTTCGAAAGTGTTATTCTCCTTAAAATTGAATTTATGCATAAATAGATGCATAAATGGATTTTTATAAAAGTGTTATTTCCCACTGAAGTTGTTCTTATGCATAAATAGATGCGTAAAGAATCTTTATATCAAAAATAAGAATTCTCTTACATTCTATAAATAGATGTGATAAGATGTGATATAAATCAGATAGATGAGAATGAATAGAGGATGGATGTGATGAGCAGGGATTTAATATTCATGTGATCACAAGATTTTTTGTGATTATAACACATGTGAACAAGTTATTCACATGTTCTCATGTTACCGTTCACAAAATAACAGGTCACTTGCCATTTGGGAACCCCTTAAAAGCTTGGCTACACATGGTAATAAGCTATTCACATGTTCTCATGTTACCATCTTCACATAATAGCAGGTCAGTGGCCACCTAATAAGATTTTTTTATGCTCGAAAAAAATAATTTTTTTAGGCCCTTGTGAAAGCTTTGTGAATATAACATGTGATCACAAGATTTTTTGTGTTATTAACATATGTTATTAACATGTTCACATGTTTTCGTTTACATCAGTGAAATCCCTAGTGATGAGAATAGAAGTGATGAGAATGAAAGGTAAATAGATGTGATGAGATGGGATGCGAATCAAATAGATGGGAATGAATGGATGGATAGATGTGATGAGAATAGAAGTGATGAGAATGAGAGGTAAATAGATGTGATGAGATGGGATGAAAATTAGATAGATGGGAATGAATGGATGGATGGATGTGATGAGAATAGAAGTGATGAGAATGAGAGGTAAATAGAAGTGATGAGAATGAGAGGTAAATAGATGTGATGAGATGGGATGCGAATCAGATAGATGGGAATGAATGGATGGATGGATGTGATGAGAGTGAGAGGTAAACAGATGTGATCAGATGGGATGTGAATCAAATAGATGGGAATGAATGGATGGATGGATGTGATGAGAATAGAAGTGATGAGAATGAGAGGTAAATAGATGTGATGAGATAGGAAAGAATGAATGGATGAGAGGTAAACAGATGTGATCAGATGGGATGTGAATCAAATAGATGGGAATGAATGGATGGATGGATGTGATGAGAATAGAAGTGATGAGAATGAGAGGTAAATAGATGTGATGAGATAGGAAAGAATGAATGGATGGATGCGATAAGAATAGGAGTGATGAGAATGTGAGGTGAATAGATGTGATGAGATGTAATGCGAATCAGATAGATGGGAATGAATGGATGGACGGATGTGATGAGAATAGAAGTGATGAGAATGAGAGGTAAATAGATGTGATGAGATAGGAAAGAATGAATGGATGGATGCGATAAGAATAGAAGTGATGAGAATGAGAGGTAAATAGATGTGATGAGATAGGAAAGAATGAATGGATGGATGCGATAAGAATAGGAGTGATGAGAATGTGAGGTGAATAGATGTGATGAGAATGAATGAATGGATGCGATAAGAATAGGAGTGATGAGAATGTGAGGTGAATAGATGTGATGAGATGTAATGCGAATCAGATAGATGGGAATGAATGGATGGACGGATGTGATGAGAATAGGAGTGATGAGAATGTGAGGTGAATAGATGTGATGAGATGTAATGTGAATCAGATAGATGGGAATGAATGGATGGATGGATGTGATGAGAAAAGAAGTGATGAGAATGAAAGGTAAATAGATGTGATGATATGTGATGCGAATCAGACAAATCTGAATGAATAGATGAGATGTGATGTCATGTGAATCAGGATGTAAATGAATGATATAGGATGTGAATGAATGTGATAACATGTGAATCGGGATATGAATGAACGATAAGGGATGTGAATGAATGTGTTAGCATGTGAATCGGGATGTGAATGAATGAGATGTGATGTGAAATGGATGTGATAAGATGCAATGTAATCTGGATAGATGTTAATGTATGTGAAGTGATGAGATGTATGGGTAGATGCAAGTAGATGTGATCTGATGAGGATAAATGAGGAAATAAGTGATGAGATAGAAAAATATGTGATTAGAAGAGAATGGGAATACTTATGAAATGAATGTGGATTGATGTGTGGGTAATGTGGATTGATGTGTATGGATGAGTGGATAATGTTGATTGATGTGGATGATGTGGATGGATGTATGGATGATATGGATTTATGTGTGAATAATGTGGATTGACGTGAATGGATGTATGGATGATGTGGATTGGTGTGGATGATGTGGATGGATGTATGGATGATGTGGATTGATATGTGGATGATGCGATTGCATGTGATTTGATGTGGGAATGATGTGATGTGATACGGATCGATGACAAAAAAAATGTGAGAAGATGAGAAAAGATAGGGACTAATGTGAAAGGATGTGGAGTGATGAGAAAAAATGGAAATATTGTTGGAACTATATTTGTATGTGAAATCTATTTTTTAATGACTGTTTTATGTCAAGAATGCTGGGGAAGCATTTTGACCGTCTTATGAATGAGGTCGTGGAGACCTATCTACTGTTAAAGTTGCACAACTGCTGATGGAGAGTGTAAGATTCCTCCCTCCAGCTTTTGAGGTGTGCAGGTGTAAGAACCTTCCCTTCTGATCTTATAACTATTCCCCTCTCAGAAATAAAAGAAAGATCATGTTTTACCCAATTTTAGCATAGAGAGAGGTTATTAAATTTTTAGATATTTTTGGCTTAAAAATATATCTTCTTATTAAAATAAATCCACCAAAACAGAAGTTCAAAAAGAAATTCAGAAGGTGCATTAGAAATAAATTATAATCTATTCAAAAGGCCTTAGCCTAAGGGTCCAGATTTTTTGAAAATTTTAGATTTAGGTTCTGAGGAGCCAATTAGATTAATCCAAATGTGGGGAGGAGATAAATTGAAGAAATAAAGAAAATCCTCCCAAAAATGAGTAAATACTCACATAAGTTGAAGAGTTGACTAAAGACAAGGTTATTAGTTAAAAAAGAAGAGGTATTTGGAGAAATGATGCATTTTTAACACCTCATTGTTGTGAGGGAATTCCCCTCATGAAGGAGGTGCCTATTTCACATGTGTGGTTGAGTTTTAAACTCACAAATAATGAGATGTTTTCATCTCTCCTCTCTCTTGCTTCAACTAGATCCAAAAAGTAAGCTAAACTGACCAAAAAATGGTCTAAAATTGACCAAACTGATCTGGAAAATTCTACAATCAGTTTGCTTGGTTAGAGGCTCACTTTTTCTTATAAATGAAGCCTCCCCCTTTGTAAATGGTGAATAGTGTTTTATGCACTATTACTCTACTCCACCCCACAGCCAAAATCATTGAATTTATTAATAATTCATTAGTTTTTGACCTTTTCCTCTTCAAAAGAATTAGTGGGCACTCTTGTTGCAAACAAGAGTAGATCCCTCAAACCATCAAGCCAAAGGAAAGCTCACAGAAATTCATGTAAGCTAGAAATCCTACTTTTTCTTTATTCTATTTTATGGTTTTCTGATTTTTGCTTCCTTTAAATTGAAAATGGATACTGTCTTGCTGGAAAGGCTTTCCCCCTCTCTTAATTATTAAATTTAGCCTTTCTTTATCCTAGATGAGTAATCAAATTGTTAGAATTAAAATTTTCATATTGTTTCTCTTTTAAAAGTGAAATTTGATTAGTTTAGAATGCTTTAAACCATTTGGGATAATTTTTAAATAACTTGAGGATAAAAAATTTTGAAAAATGGTCAGCCATACAAAGGAGGTTATGGCAAAATTTTCTTAAATTTTGTGAAATAAGTTTTATCTTTTATTATTTAAAAAGAGTAATTCCCACCGTTTGTGTATTCTAAAAGTGTTATTTTCATTCTAGGCATAGAAAAATGCATAGTAGAAATACTTTTATTATAAAAGTGTTATTTCCATTAAAATTAAATTCTATGCATAGAAAGATGCATATTGGATAATTTCTTTTTATTGTAAAAGTGTGATTTCCATTAGATTAAAATTCTATGCAGAGAAAGATGCATATTGGATAATTTATTTTTATTATAAAAGTGTGATTTCTATTAGATTAAAATTCTATGCATAGAAAGATGCATATTGGATATTTTTCTTATTTTAAAAGTGTGATTTTCATTAGATTTAAAATCTATGCATAGAAAGATGCATATTTGGAAATATTTTTATTTTAAAAGCGTTACTTTCCCTCTAAAGTTGTTCTTATGCATAATGTAAGATTCCTCTCCCAACCCCTTTTTGATGTCTAGTATCTTCCCCTGTAATCAATCCCTCTTCAGAAATATAAAGACCTTGTTTCTAACTATTTTAGCCTAGAGAGAGAAAATATTCTAGAGAGAGAATATTCAGATTTTGAATATTTTTGGATAGAAAAATATCTCTTATAATTCAGATGAGTTCCCCAGAAACAGAAATTCAAAAAGAATTTTCCAATGTGCAATTGGAATTAATTGGAAATAGGTATAAAGAACCTTAGTCTAAGGGTCTAGATTTTCAGAAATCTTTAGACTATGGTCCAATTAAGGTTCCTATGGGCCAATAGCATCAATCCATGTGTAGGGAAGAGATAAATCCAAATTTGTAAAAAGAAGATACCCAAAAATGAGTAAATGCTCACATAAGGTGAAGAGTTGAAAATGTACAAGGTTTATTAGTAAAAAAACTATGAGCAATATTAAAATGATGCCATTATGACACATATGTAAGGAAGGGGAATTCTTTAAAGGAGGTGCATATTTCACATAAGATGAAGAGTTGAAAATGTACAAGGTTTATTAGTAAAAAACTATGAGCAATATTAAAATGATTCCATTATGACACATATGTAAGGAAGGGGAATTCTTTAAAGGAGGTGCATATTTCACATAAGATGAAGAGTTGAAAATGTACAAGGTTTATTAGTAAAAAAACTATGAGCAATATTAAAATGATTCCATTATGACACATATGTAAGGAAGGGGAGTTCTTTAAAGGAGGTGCATATTTCACATGCTTGAATGAGTTTTAAACTCATAAAAATTGAGATATTTCATCTCTCCTCTCTCCTCATTCAAGTCTAGTTCCAAAAAGTTAGCTTAACTGAACTAAAAATGGTCAAATATTGACCAAACTGATTTAGAAAATTCTAGAATCAGTTTGTTTGGTTAGGAGCTCAATTTTTCCTATAAATAGAAGCCTTCCCCTTGTTGAAAAATAGATAGTGTTTATGCATCGTTACTCTACTCCACCTAAGCCAAGAACTGTGAATTCATTTAATAATTCACTAGTTTTTGGAGTTTCCCTCTTTCTTCAATCCCCATTAGTGGCTCCATCAACATACTTAACCAATTGATTGGTTGGGGGCCTCTACCGTGAACAAAGAATCAAGCAAGTTGTAAGGTAATTAGTGAATATTGATCTTTCTATAATTTCTTAATGTTTCTCTCTTCTCAACCCCTCTCAAACTTGAGAAGCTTAATTGGTATGTTGTTTTTAAATGCTATTGAAGTTTATTGGTGAATAGTAGTGAAGAGTTACATAATTTAATAAATGCTATTGAGGTTAATTTTCATTTATGTTTAAATTCTAATGATTTTTATGTAAATTCTCTCTCTCACTCAAGAAATGGTCATACTCATGACCCATTCTCAATCCAAATCAAGCTTTTCATAAAGCTTTTCCTTAACCCAAGATTAAGCTATGCTTGAGGCCAAATTAATGGCTTTTTTCTATGCTTTTAGTTTATGTATATTGATGATTCAATCCATTATGGATTAAGGATCCAATTAGAGATTATTTTAATTATTTCCTTAATGATAAGCTTTATCCCTTAGAAAAATTGAGATTTATCAGTCATAGCAGCGGAGCTATGGCAAAATTTTTATAAAAATTATGCATAAAATAATTTCATTCAAAGTATAAAAAGAGGACTTCCTACCATATTCTAGGAATTATCATCCTAGATTAATTGAAAGAATTTCATTATAATCATGGAGAAATTAAAATTTAATATCATGCATAAAGGATAAGTTTTTATATCAAAAGTGTTATTTTTACCATTTTTATTTCATGCATAGAAGTATGCATAAAAGAAAAATTTTTATATCAAAAGTGTTACTTTTATCATTTTTAATTTTCATGCATAGAAGTATGCATAAAAGAAAAATTTTTATATCAAAAGTGTTACTTTTATCATTTTTAATTTTCATGCATAGAAGTATGCATAAAGGAAAATTTTTATATCAAAAGTGTTACTTTTATCATTTTTAATTTTCATGCATAGAAGTATGCATAAAGGAAAATTTTTATATAAAAGTGTGACTTTTATCATAATTGAATTTCATGCATAGAGGTATGCATAAAAGTTGATTATTTTATTATAAAAGTGTTACTTTTATCATAATTGGATTTCATGCATGGAGGTATGCATAAAAGATATTCTTTTTATACTAAAAGTGTGATTTTCATCATAAATGGATTTTATGCATAACTTAGATGCATAAGAGAAATTCTTTTATTCTAAAAGTGTAATTCCTACCAAATTGACTTTATGCATAAGAAGATGCATAAAAAAAAATTAATTTTTAATTCAAAAGTATCATTCTCATCTAAATTGAATTTATGCATAGGAAGATGCATAAAAGATTGAATTTTAATTCAAAAGTGTCATTTTCATGAATTTATGCATAGGAAGATGCATAAAAGATTGATTTTTCTTCGGAAGTATTAATCTCCTTAAATGGAATTTATGCATAAGTAAATGTGTAAAGAAATCTTATATCAAATATAAGAATTCTCTTGTATTCTATAAATAAGATATGAGATGTGATAGGATGTGATAAGAGGTGTATAAGAGGTGATAAGATGAATTAAGATGTGATAAGATGTGTATGGGATGAGGTAAGAAGTGTATGTGATAGAATAGGATGTATATGGGTTGTGATAGGGCGAGAATGGATGTGATGTAAAAGATTAGATGTGAAGACATATGGGGTTACATGAATGGGAATGTGGAAATGGATGTATGTATGTGGATGTGTGGATGTGGAGATGGGAGTATGGATGTATGAATGTGAAAGTGGATGTATGAATGTGAAAATGGATGTATGCATGAAGATGTATATGCATAGATGTGAATGTGGATGTAGATGTGGATGTATAGATGTGAATGGGAATGTGGATGTGGATGTATGTATGAATGTGGATGTAGATGTGAATGTATAGATGTGAATGGGAATGTGGATGTGGATGTATATGAATGTGGATGTAGATGTGGATGTATAGATGTGAATGGGAATGTGGATGTGGATGTATGTATGTATGTGGATGTAGATGTGAATGCATAGATGTGAATGGGAATGTGGATGTGGATATATATGAATGTGGATGTAGATGTGGATGTATAGATGTGAATGGGAATGTGGATGTGGATGTATGTATGTATGTGGATGTAGATGTGGATGTATAGATGTGAATGGGAATGTGGATGTGGATGTATGTATGTATGTGGATGTGGATGTATGTATGTATGTGGATGTGGATGTATGAATGAGGACGTGATAATGGATGTATGCATGTAGATGTGGATATATGGATGTGAATATGAATGTGGATGTGGATGTGGATGTATGGATGTGGATATGGATGTGTATGTATGAATGTAGATAAGGGATATGGATGTATAAATGAGGATGTGAAAATGGAGGTATGCATGTAGATGTGGATGTATGGATGTGGATGTGGATGTATAAATGAGGATGTGAATGTGGATGTGAATGTGAATGTGGATGTGAATGTGGATGTATGGATGTGGATATGGATGTGTATGTATGAATGTGGATATGGGATGTGGATGTATAAATGAGGATGTGAAAATGGATGTATCCATGTAAATGTGGATGTATGAATGTGAATGTGAATTAATGTGTCGTCGATATGAGGAAATGGATGAGAATGAGTACACATTGAATGGAATGTGGAATAAGTAATGTGGACTAAGGAGGGATAATTTGGAAAGACAAGAGTTTGATTTAGAAACTGTATTTTGTGACTGTTTGTAAATGACTGTTTTATGTCAAGAATGCTGGGGAAGCATTTTGACCATCTTGTGGATTAAGGTCATGAAGACCTAACTGTTAAAGTTGCAACTGCTAACGGAGAGTCAATGGAGGACGTCTCGCGTAGCAAGGTCGACCGAGGTCTTGACCAGCCTCGGTTCGATTTAAATGGTGAGCTTCCGGTACGGTGGATGAGGGACCAAGGAAGCGGCCTATGAGTGAAGCGCTAGGTCACCTACGAAGGATCCTAGAGGGTGCTGACCATACGGTGCTCGGGCTCTGGGTCGCCCAGGATACCCACGCGTGCGTCGAGGAAGATATTGGAACAAGGAGTAAGAGTTGTTTTGTGAAACCGGGCATGGATCTGGTTGATTGACCTTGCTGGTCTTCAATGGATGAGTCCATGGCTCTTTATATGGATCTGTTGGTTGATCTTGCTGATCTTCAACGAGAGTCCATCTTGAATTTTTATAAGTGATTATTTTGCCGAGTATTATGGGCTAGGAACTATTGAAAAGGCCCCTGTGTGGACAGGTGGTGAGCGTTCTAGTTGCCAATGATGCCATAGATACTCTGATGAAGGAATGCTGGGAAATTATGAATCAACCGGATAAATTGGAAGATTGTGATCAGTGGTACTATGGTTTCATTAAAGGATTGTTTTAAAGTTAGTTGATGCTAAGAAAAAGGCAATTTCATATTGGGTGTGTAAGTGGTGTGGCTAGTTTTATGTTTGCATGAACTTCCGGCTAGGGGGCCTTGGAACTCTTTTCCTTGGTACCCGGGACAAAACCTAACCAAATTCCAAATTGGATCCCATCACTACAGTGGTTGGGCGGTTGGCTAACCCATGGGATCGGATGGGGTTAGGCTGGACTGATGAATCCGTAAATCGAGATTTAATTTCTATTATTACGATAGATGAAGTAAATCCCGGATAGAAATTGTTCTATGGATAGGAATCAACGGCTGTGCCTCTCTTGATGGGGAAAAAAGCGTTGATCCTAATGATCCAAGTGCAAGTTTCTTCCTTGATTTGACCAAGTACCGTTAAAGGTGCAGTCAGATCAGTTGATCCGTAATGATCTTGACTACGTTAGAGTTAAGAGTTATCCTGGTGGAATCGCCCATGCTTTCCGGGTAAAGGAAGTTTTTCCGGTTTCGGTTTTGGACAAACCGACGGATTAGTCTCTTGTCCGGATATCCGTGGGCGAGGCCCCGAGTGTGGGTCCCTGACCCGCGCATGAAGTGCTACTTTCGCTGCTAGTACCCCGAATCCGTTGCGCGGTGGAGACCGGGATCTCACAGTTGGTATCAGAGCATTTGGTTAATAAAGATCAACTGAGAAACCAATTATGTCAAAAATTTATCAAGAAGCACAAAAAAGGTTGTAATTGTGTGATATAATTCATACAATTTGATATTCAAACTGAAATTCATAATTTGGTAATTGGGTCTTTAGATGGAAGTACCGCAATTATATAGAATCCTTGACTTGCTTGAGGCCTAGACATGATGGTATTTACCTTATAATTCCAAGGGCCGTGACTATCCGTATATACCGAGAGTATAACTGCAGCTCTTTACTGACAGTATATACGAGTAAATCTAAGACTTGAAATTATAAGCGTTAATGCTATCCAGATGATGAATTCGAATGTGGTTGATATGATTTTTAATTCTGTTTGAGAATTGATGAATTGATTTGGATTCTGATTGAAAAATGATGATCCCTCAAAATTGGTTGAAGTGTAATAAGCTGAGCGAAACCTCAATGAGGATGAATGGGACGAGTCCCTGTGATGATATTCATAACTGGAATGATGATAGCGATTTCAGCAAATCACTATGAGATTAGTGGATTGTGCTGTCAAAGTGCTACTGTTAACACTTGACTTGGTATATCAAGTTAAGGGATGACAAATTGAAAACTTGCTTGACTGAAATTCCCGTGGAGGAATGTTCAGAAAGAAAAATTTTCGACCTGATGGACCATTATCGTGTTAAAGATATGAATGATATGATCTGAAATGAATTGTTATTTAATGATGAGTTCTATATAAGGGATATTTATCCCCGTATTCTGTTGGGTTGACCAGAATATAAGGAACCCTAGAATAAATTGGATCTTAAGAAAAAGAGTTGTCCTCTACTTGGCGAGATGAGGACATCTCGCTCTTTTTTAAGTGGGGTAGAATGTAAGATTCCTCCCCTGCCTTTGAGGTATACAGGAGTAAGAATCTCCCTTTTTGATCTTATAATTATTCCCTCTCTAAAATAAAAGAAAGATTCTGTTTTTAAAAAAAAGGAAGACCCTTTTCCTAGAATACTTCTCAGGAGTCACGCTGTTTTAAGGATTCAGAACAATGAGTTCAGAAGTGAAAATCGATGTTTTGGATACCAAGGTTTTGGTTTTCATTCGAGTACGGCCCAAAAGAAGTTCTTTATCTCTTGGGGAGTATAAGAACTTATTCCCCAGATATTGTGAGCCTTATATCTGAATTCAATGAAAGTAGGTGACTTAGCCTACAAGCTTCTTTTACCTCCTCATCTCAAAGTTCTTAATGTATTTCATAGAAATATGTGCCAAACCCAAATCATGGAAAGACGGTAAAACTTCAGTGGCAAGTTACTGTTGGCTTCTAAGTTACGCTAGCTCCTTCCTTTATATAAGTCGTAACTTTTACTTGTCGTTCACAGTAATCTTACTCCCATCGATCTCCTTTCTTTCTTAATCTCCTTCATGGCTTGGCAACAAGAATTAGTTTTATCCATAATGATTCCTCACCTTCAAGACGCAAGTGAGTCTGTGAAGAAGGATTTTATAGAACAGTATGAGCGCTCACTTTTTCCTCACCTACGAACTTCTGTAGCGCAGACCAAATGGCGGACCTATCAAGACATAACTAGGGTAACACCCTGGGGTCAGCAGCACTTTCGTAACAATGTCCGCTTGGCCATGGTTATCGAAGCCTTGGGTTTGGGTCCTCGATACTACTGCGTCATGAGATCAAGACATCTTGGGTTTTCTGAGCGGGTCTTCTTACTGGCGTGTTTTCTTCCTCATGAGAAGATATGCCTTTACCCCGTTTTTGGCTTGCCTCTCAGAGATCCTTTTGTTAGAACACCTCATACCATTGAGATAGGCGCAGCAATAACCCACAGAATCATTCCCATAGATGAGTTACCTTATACTTGTGCAGCTTGTGAGGACTGCTTTTGTGACCATATGATGGACGGGCTTATGGAAGTGTAAAGAGTTCCTCTATCTTTACTGTATAAGTTCCGAGAATGAATAAAGTTTAAATCTTGTTCGTATTTTGAATCTTGCTCTCTTTAAGACTTATCTTGGTGGTTAATCTTGATTAAAATTTTTCTCTAAGTCTCATATTCGTGAATCTTGCGAAATTACCCCCAGACTCCAGTTTGCGAGATGAGGGTATCTCGCGTTTTTTAAGTGGGGTAGAATGTAAGATTCCTCTCCCAACCCCTTTTTGATGTCTAGTATCTTCCCCTGTAATCAATCCCTCTTCAGAAATATAAAGACCTTGTTTCTAACTATTTTAGCCTAGAGAGAGAAAATATTCTAGAGAGAGAATATTCAGATTTTGAATATTTTTGGATAGAAAAATATCTCTTATAATTCAGATGAGTTCCCCAGAAACAGAAATTCAAAAAGAATTTTCCAATGTGCAATTGGAATTAATTGGA
The DNA here is from genome assembly GCF_041138505.1 of Cibotium barometz. Taxonomy (NCBI): domain Eukaryota; kingdom Viridiplantae; phylum Streptophyta; class Polypodiopsida; order Cyatheales; family Cibotiaceae; genus Cibotium; species Cibotium barometz. Next base: position 28,779,362 of record NC_141090.1, read on the forward strand.
AATAGGTATAAAGAACCTTAGTCTAAGGGTCTAGATTTTCAGAAATCTTTAGACTATGGTCCAATTAAGGTTCCTATGGGCCAATAGCATCAATCCATGTGTAGGGAAGAGATAAATCCAAATTTGTAAAAAGAAGATACCCAAAAATGAGTAAATGCTCACATAAGGTGAAGAGTTGAAAATGTACAAGGTTTATTAGTAAAAAAACTATGAGCAATATTAAAATGATGCCATTATGACACATATGTAAGGAAGGGGAATTCTTTAAAGGAGGTGCATATTTCACATAAGATGAAGAGTTGAAAATGTACAAGGTTTATTAGTAAAAAACTATGAGCAATATTAAAATGATTCCATTATGACACATATGTAAGGAAGGGGAATTCTTTAAAGGAGGTGCATATTTCACATAAGATGAAGAGTTGAAAATGTACAAGGTTTATTAGTAAAAAAACTATGAGCAATATTAAAATGATTCCATTATGACACATATGTAAGGAAGGGGAGTTCTTTAAAGGAGGTGCATATTTCACATGCTTGAATGAGTTTTAAACTCATAAAAATTGAGATATTTCATCTCTCCTCTCTCCTCATTCAAGTCTAGTTCCAAAAAGTTAGCTTAACTGAACTAAAAATGGTCAAATATTGACCAAACTGATTTAGAAAATTCTAGAATCAGTTTGTTTGGTTAGGAGCTCAATTTTTCCTATAAATAGAAGCCTCCCCCTTGTTGAAAAATAGATAGTGTTTATGCATCGTTACTCTACTCCACCTAAGCCAAGAACTGTGAATTCATTTAATAATTCACTAGTTTTTGGAGTTTCCCTCTTTCTTCAATCCCCATTAGTGGCTCCATCAACATACTTAACCAATTGATTGGTTGGGGGCCTCTACCGTGAACAAAGAATCAAGCAAGTTGTAAGGTAATTAGTGAATATTGATCTTTCTATAATTTCTTAATGTTTCTCTCTTCTCAACCCCTCTCAAACTTGAGAAGCTTAATTGGTATGTTGTTTTTAAATGCTATTGAAGTTTATTGGTGAATAGTAGTGAAGAGTTAAATAATTTAATAAATGCTATTGAGGTTAATTTTCATTTATGTTTAAATTCTAATGATTTTTATGTAAATTCTCTCTCTCACTCAAGAAATGGTCATACTCATGACCCATTCTCAATCCAAATCAAGCTTTTCATAAAGCTTTTCCTTAACCCAAGATTAAGCTATGCTTGAGGCCAAATTAATGGCTTTTTTCTATGCTTTTAGTTTATGTATATTGATGATTCAATCCATTATGGATTAAGGATCCAATTAGAGATTATTTTAATTATTTTCTTAATGATAAGCTTTATCCCTTAGAAAAATTGAGATTTATCAGTCATAGCAGCGGAGCTATGGCAAAATTTTTATAAAAATTATGCATAAAATAATTTCATTCAAAGTATAAAAAGAGGACTTCCTACCATATTCTAGGAATTATCATCCTAGATTAATTGAAAGAATTTCATTATAATCATGGAGAAATTAAAATTTAATATCATGCATAAAGGATAAGTTTTTATATCAAAAGTGTTATTTTTACCATTTTTATTTCATGCATAGAAGTATGCATAAAAGAAAAATTTTTATATCAAAAGTGTTACTTTTATCATTTTTAATTTTCATGCATAGAAGTATGCATAAAAGAAAAATTTTTATATCAAAAGTGTTACTTTTATCATTTTTAATTTTCATGCATAGAAGTATGCATAAAGGAAAATTTTTATATCAAAAGTGTTACTTTTATCATTTTTAATTTTCATGCATAGAAGTATGCATAAAGGAAAATTTTTATATAAAAGTGTGACTTTTATCATAATTGAATTTCATGCATAGAGGTATGCATAAAAGATGATTATTTTATTATAAAAGTGTTACTTTTATCATAATTGGATTTCATGCATGGAGGTATGCATAAAAGATATTCTTTTTATACTAAAAGTGTGATTTTCATCATAAATGGATTTTATGCATAACTTAGATGCATAAGAGAAATTCTTTTATTCTAAAAGTGTAATTCCTACCAAATTGACTTTATGCATAAGAAGATGCATAAAAAAAATTTGATTTTTAATTCAAAAGTATCATTCTCATCTAAATTGAATTTATGCATAGGAAGATGCATAAAAGATTGAATTTTAATTCAAAAGTGTCATTTTCATGAATTTATGCATAGGTAGATGCATAAAAGATTGATTTTTCTTCGGAAGTATTAATCTCCTTAAATGGAATTTATGCATAAGTAAATGTGTAAAGAAATCTTATATCAAATATAAGAATTCTCTTGTATTCTATAAATAAGATATGAGATGTGATAGGATGTGATAAGAGGTGTATAAGAGGTGATAAGAGGTGATAAGATGAATTAAGATGTGATAAGATGTGTATGGGATGAGGTAAGAAGTGTATGTGATAGAATAGGATGTATATGGGTTGTGATAGGGCGAGAATGGATGTGATGTAAAAGATTAGATGTGAAGACATATGGGGTTACATGAATGGGAATGTGGAAATGGATGTATGTATGTGGATGTGTGGATGTGGAGATGGGAGTATGGATGTATGAATGTGAAAGTGGATGTATGAATGTGAAAATGGATGTATGCATGAAGATGTATATGCATAGATGTGAATGTGGATGTAGATGTGGATGTATAGATGTGAATGGGAATGTGGATGTGGATGTATGTATGTATGTGGATGTAGATGTGAATGTATAGATGTGAATGGGAATGTGGATGTGGATGTATATGAATGTGGATGTAGATGTGGATGTATAGATGTGAATGGGAATGTGGATGTGGATGTATGTATGTATGTGGATGTAGATGTGAATGCATAGATGTGAATGGGAATGTGGATGTGGATATATATGAATGTGGATGTAGATGTGGATGTATAGATGTGAATGGGAATGTAGATGTGGATGTATGTATGTATGTGGATGTAGATGTGGATGTATAGATGTGAATGGGAATGTGGATGTGGATGTATGTATGTATGTGGATGTGGATGTATGTATGTATGTGGATGTGGATGTATGAATGAGGACGTGATAATGGATGTATGCATGTAGATGTGGATATATGGATGTGAATATGAATGTGGATGTGGATGTGGATGTATGGATGTGGATATGGATGTGTATGTATGAATGTAGATAAGGGATGTGGATGTATAAATGAGGATGTGAAAATGGAGGTATGCATGTAGATGTGGATGTATGGATGTGAATATGGATGTGGATGTGGATGTGGATGTATAAATGAGGATGTGAATGTGGATGTGAATGTGAATGTGGATGTGAATGTGGATGTATGGATGTGGATATGGATGTGTATGTATGAATGTGGATATGGGATGTGGATGTATAAATGAGGATGTGAAAATGGATGTATCCATGTAAATGTGGATGTATGAATGTGAATGTGAATTAATGTGTCGTCGATATGAGGAAATGGATGAGAATGAGTACACATTGAATGGAATGTGGAATAAGTAATGTGGACTAAGGAGGGATAATGTGGAAAGACAAGAGTTTGATTTAGAAACTGTATTTTGTGACTGTTTGTAAATGACTGTTTTATGTCAAGAATGCTGGGGAAGCATTTTGACCATCTTGTGGATTAAGGTCATGAAGACCTAACTGTTAAAGTTGCAACTGCTGACGGAGAGTCAATGGAGGACGTCTCGCGTAGCAAGGTCGACCGAGGTCTTGACCAGCCTCGGTTCGATTTAAATGGTGAGCTTCCGGTACGGTGGATGAGGGACCAAGGAAGCGGCCTATGAGTGAAGCGCTAGGTCACCTGCGAAGGATCCTAGAGGGTGCTGACCATACGGTGCCCGGGCTCTGGGTCGCCCAGGATACCCACGCGTGCGTCAAGGAAGATATTGGAACAAGGAGTAAGAGTTGTTTTGTGAAACCGGGCATGGATCTGGTTGATTGACCTTGCTGGTCTTCAATGGATGAGTCCATGGCTCTTTATATGGATCTGTTGGTTGATCTTGCTGATCTTCAACGAGAGTCCATCTTGAATTTTTATAAGTGATTATTTTGCCGAGTATTATGGGCTAGGAACTATTGAAAAGGCCCCTGTGTGGACAGGTGGTGAGCGTTCTAGTTGCCAATGATGCCATAGATACTCTGATGAAGGAATGCTGGGAAATTATGAATCAACCGGATAAATTGGAAGATTGTGATCAGTGGTACTATGGTTTCATTAAAGGATTGTTTTAAAGTTAGTTGATGCTAAGAAAAAGGCAATTTCATATTGGGTGTGTAAGTGGTGTGGCTAGTTTTATGTTTGCATGAACTTCCGGCTAGGGGGCCTTGGAACTCTTTTCCTTGGTACCCGGGACAAAACCTAACCAAATTCCAAATTGGATCCCATCACTACAGTGGTTGGGCGGTTGGCTAACCCATGGGATCGGATGGGGTTAGGCTGGACTGATGGATCCGTAAATCGAGATTTAATTTCTATTATTACGATAGATGAAGTAAATCCCGGATAGAAATTGTTCTATGGATAGGAATCAACGGCTGTGCCTCTCTTGATGGGGAAAAAAGCGTTGATCCTAATGATCCAAGTGCAAGTTTCTTCCTTGATTTGACCAAGTACCGTTAAAGGTGCAGTCAGATCAGTTGATCCGTAATGATCTTGACTACGTTAGAGTTAAGAGTTATCCTGGTGGAATCGCCCATGCTTTCCGGGTAAAGGAAGTTTTTCCGGTTTCGGTTTTGGACAAACCGACGGATTAGTCTCTTGTCCGGATATCTGTGGGTGAGGCCCCGAGTGTGGGTCCCTGACCCGCGCATGAAGTGCTACTTCCGCTGCTAGTACCCCGAATCCGTTGCGCGGTGGAGACCTGGATCTCACACATAAATAGATGTGTAAAGAATCTTTATATCCAGAAAAAAATCTCTTACATTCTATAAATAGATGTGATGAGAATAGAAGTAATGAGAATGAGAGGTAAATAGGTGTGATGAGATGGGATGCGAATCAGATAGTTGGGAATGAATAGAGACTGGATGTGATGGGAATAGAAGTGATGAGAATAAGAGGTAAATAGGTGTGATGAGATGGGATGCGAATTAGATAGATGGGAATGAATGGATGGATGGATGTGATAAGAATAGAGGTGATGAGAATGAGAGATGAGATGTGATGTGAATCAGATAAATGTGAATGAATGATATAGGATGTGAATGAATGTGTTAGCATGTGAATCGAGATGTGAATGAATGATATAGGATGTGAATGAATGTGAATCTGGATGTGAATGAATGATAAGGGATGTGAATGGATGTGATGTGATGTGAATGAATGATAAGGGACGTGAATGAATGTGTTAGCTTGTGAATCAGGATGTGAATAAATGAGATGTGATAAGAAATGAATGTGATAAGATGCGATGTAAACTGGATAGATGTTAATGTATGTGAAGTGATGAGATATATGGGTAGATGCAAGTGGATGAGATCTCATGAGGATAAATAAGGAAATAAGTGATGAGATAGAAAAAGATGTGATTAGAAGAGAATGGGAATACTTATGAAATGAATGTGGATTGATGTATGGATGATGTGGATTGATGTGTGGATAATGTGGATTGATGTAGATGGATGTATGGATGAGTGGATTGATGTGTAGATAATGTGGATTGATGTAGATGGATTTATGGATGATGTGGATTGATGTGTGGATAATGTGGATTGATGTGTGGATAATGTGGATTGGTGTAGATGGATGTATGGATGATGTGTGGATTAATGCGGATTGATGTGGTTGGATGTATGGATGATGTGGATTGATGTGGATGGATGTATGGATGATGTGGATTGATACGTGGATGATGTGATTTGATGTGGGAATGATGTGATGTGATAGGGATCTGTATGATCCCTGTTCCCACCGAGCAACGGATTCGGGGTACTAGCAGCGGAAGTAGCACTTCTCGCGCGGGACAGGGGTCCCACACTCGGGGCCTTGCCCACGGATATCCGGACAAGAGACTAATCCGTCGGTTTTTCCAAAACTGAACCCGGAAAAAATTCCTTCACCCGGAAAGTACGGGCGATTCCACCAGGATAACTCTTTACTCTAACGTAGTCAAGACCATTACTGATCAAGCTGATTCGCCGACTGCACCTATAAAGATACTCAGTCAGATCAAGGAAGAATTTGGGATCAATGCTGATGGCACGGAAGCGGTAAAGCTGTCTACGCCCTTATAGGATGCCACACTTCCATACACGCACATAAACACACCAGAATACCAGACCAAAAAGCATGAACAAAATTTATATTTCAGATCTGGCTGTCACAACTTGTACCCAAACAAACACAGAAACAGAAAAAGAACTCTCTGGCATCACCAAACACCAGCCACAGCTAATCAAAAGAATGTACAACTCTGGCCTGAGTCTTCAAAAGAGGTAGAAATCCACAAAAAACCACACACATGCCCTCTCTACATGGGTCTACTCTTCCCTGCACAGTGGACACTCTCTTCTGCTTCGCTGCAGTCTCTCGCCTCCCACTGTTGGCACTCTCAACCCCCCTATTCCTCTGGAGTGGATGTTCACTTCTTTCACTCCTTCGCTGCTCCCTTTGCTTCACTACCAGCCGCCATATGTTAATTCATCTAGCCTCCTCATCATCGGGTGCTCTGCGCTAGTCGTCACCCCTCAGGCTCCTCCGCCCAATCAACTCCTCTTTGTTGCCTTTTACCCCCAGGGCGGCTTCCCTTGGCTACCAGTTGCTAGTCACCAACCGCAGCCCCACTCCTGTCCTCTGTGACGGCCCCTCCATCTGCTGTTCTTAGGTGACTTTCCAGCCCGTCACCTGCACGCTACAGAAACCCCCTGTATCACCAGCGCCTCTTGCGGGCCAATCAAAACCCAAGCGGCCTCTCTAGTCTTTGCCTGCACTCCAGCCCTCCAAAACCAGAGAGCCACACCCTTCTGTCCTTCGCACCTAGAGGCCATCACAACCAGCCTACCTCTCTGGTACCGCCAACACGACCACCTTCGTCAACTGTGTCTGACCAACGCATGTCCTTCTTTTTTGTGCCAGAGGCGGCCCTGTTCTTCTCTCCGTTCTCACTAGCCACCGCCTACACGAGCCTGTGCTGCAGCCAGTCGTCAATCACCATCTACTCTGTTAACACACGCTCTCCAACCTGTCAGCTGTCTCGAATCGACGCCTGTCTCGAATCGACGCCAGCAGCTGCCTTTAATGCATGATCACCTGTGTGTGCGCATCTATGCCCACAGAGAGCTCCCCTGCAACAACACCATCCCCATGCTTCTACTAGGCGGTTTGCCCCACACCTTTGCGCCTTGCTTCTGGTCTCTACACTCTCCAGGTGTCTTCCTTCATTTTACTCAGCGACCCGGTGGTTTTTTCCTTCGAGACGGCTATCTCCACTTCTTGTATCTTCGGCAGCTTCTTCTCAATAGTATGTTGGCTGCGCCAATCTGTAAAGCCCGTGGCCCAGACTCAAGCACTTCTCTGCACACGCTTTCTTTTTTTGTTCTCCCTTCAGCTACACCCCCGGAGTCCTCCAGAATAACACAACCGCCTCTCTCCTTTTCCAGCAGCTCGCGCATCACCCGCCATTTCCACGTTTTCGTATCTTCTGGACTCCTTCGTTGGCGGCAGCATCAACAGCCATGTGGCCACATTAATATTCTTCTTATTTTTTATTTTCCTCCTCTCCTAATGGATGGCCGCCCATATTGCCTTCACACCAATCTCAAACTACATTGGCCACTTCATCTAATTTGCCCATACTTCCACACACATTTAAACACAGCCTTCCAATGCCCACTCATACTTGGGCGTGTACACATACTCAGAGCCGAACGAGGAGCTGAAATCAATCCCAGCGAACCTCCAATAGACCACGTCCAAACAGGCCTGTACGTGCTCACATCAATACCATCTACTCTGTACACCTGGCAATGCTCTCAAAAGCAAAACTTCACACACGATATGCACACGTATGTACACATTATCAATTCCTATTTTGTCCACACATATTTAGCAACCCCCTACTTCTACTGAGACATTCATGTCCAGCAGCTGTGCAAACAAGGATGAAATATTCAGATTTTTCTATGTACCTTCCACATCCTCCTGACATGCATCACAAGCTTCCTGATCTCCTTCTTTCACAGCTAACATCAATCGAGCAAAATATTTCTTCAGTCGTCGTAAACCATTCACTCTCCTTTTATGCTTTTTTCCATTCAAATCAGCAAGCTGATAACTCCCATTATCAATTTTTCTCTCAACTTTATATGGACCTTCCCACTTTGTCTGGAATGCAGTATGAAAAGTACTATCCAGCTTGCTATTATACCTGAGAACCAGATCACCCTCTTCAATTTCTTTCTGCTCCACCTTCTCATTCTCCCTCTCTTGTCTTTTCAATTGCATAGCCGCATAGTGATCAAATGCTAGCTCTCTATCCAACTGGACTATTTGTAAGGCCAGTAATCTTTCTCTGTAACAATTAATAGGCTCATGCCCTTCTTCAATCAAAAACTTCAAAGCTGGAATTTCCACATCAATAGGCATGAGTGCTTCTTTTCCATAAACTAAATGAAAGGGTGAGAATTGTGTACCAGATTTTACTGCAACCCTGTATGCCCATAATACACGATTCATCTCTATATCCCAATTCTTGATATGACCTTCTATCATTTTGGTTATCATCAGTTTAAATTCACCATTGAATCTTTCATTCAAGCCATTGCATTGAGGGTGATAAGGAGTGGAGTACTTGTGGTTGATATTCAATCTTCTGCATAAATGGTCAACTACCTCTCCTCAAAATTCAGGACCATTATCTGATAATATCTCCAGAGGAATACCAAATCTGCAGCATATATGTTCATACACAAAATCAACCACCTCTTTACTATCCACTCTCTTACTACCTTCACTTCCGCCCATTTTGATAGGTAATCCACTGCAGTAAGCACATAACACTTTCCTCTAGCTGTCCTGGGAAGTGGTCCAACTGCATCCACTCCCCATCTTTCAAAAATGTCATATACCAGCATGATATTTCTCGGCTCCATTTTTAAGATCCTCTTCCCCATTCTTTGGCACTCATGGTGGCAAGACCTGCACCAGTGCTGAATATCCTTCTGGATGGAAGGCCATACATAACCCTCCAGTAATACCTTCAGCAAGGTGATCTTAAATGCATAATGACCCCCACATGCTCCCTCATGATTTGAAGATAGAATATAATAAATTTCTTCCCTCCAGGGAATTCTCCTCAATACCTGATCAGCTCCCTGCATGTATAATTCATCCCCAATCATGACATAATGCTTACTTTTCCTGATAAAATGATACTTTTGGCCTTTTTTGAGCTCATCAGGCAAGCGACCTGAGAGTAAATAATCCACCACTCTGGACAGGTATTCCCTCCCTCTGTATAATGGCTCTTCGATTTTTGCAATTACTGGATTCTGATTAATTGCCTCCTGAGCTAACTCATGTGCCATATGATTTTCCTCCTGCCGCACATGTTGAATACTCCATGCTGTAAATTGATGCAGCAGCCTTCTAACATCAGCCAGACATTCTTTTAATCTCGGATTCTTTGCTCGCAAGACCTGCTTTACTACTAATAGAGAATCTCCTTTTATGATTAGCTTTTGAATTTTTTGTTTTAAAGCAGCCTGCAACCCTTGAAATAATGCTGTGTATTCAGCCTCATTGTTACTTTCAGCTTCCAAAAGTATCCCATCCTTTAGAATCAGCACGCCTTCTGAATCCTGGATTATATACCCCCCGGTGGCTTGATGTATACTCCTCTTATATGAACCATCAAAGAATAAAACATGAGCTCCGGGAATGATAATTTGTTCCTCTTTTTCTATCTTTGAATCCACTTCCTTCACCAGTATCGGGCCATCCTTGTATGTTAGAAGATCTGCCAGAGTTGCCTTGCAAGTATCTTCAATCAAAAATGAGAAATCATACTCTTGAAGCTCCACTAACCATCGCATCATACCTTTTGAGAGTGAAGTACCATTCACCAGCTGAGGGAGTAGAGTATAATTTGGCAGTACCACAAATGGTCTCATCAGGAGATATGACCTGAATTTCCTGCAAGCATACACCAGACTTGACAAAACCAATTCAGCCTCAGTATATTTTCTCTCTGCTTCTGTCTTCACTCTACTTGCATAATACACAGGCTTCATATATCTGGATTCATCTCCTCTCTGCATTAAGATTGCTCCAACTACATCCGGACCAAAAGATGGATTCACATAAAAGACCTGAGAGAAATCCGGAGCTTTTACACTGGAAATACCTCCCAATACCTCCTTCACTTTCTCAAACACTTCCTCGCATTCTTCATTCCATTGCAATGGTTCCTTCTTCATAGCCTGCTGAAGAGGGTAAAGCAGTTGAGACATTAAAGGAACAAATCTTGCCATATATTTTACCTTCTGGACAAAAGTCTGCAGAGCTGCCTGGATGTTGATGGTGCAGATAATTAGACAAGAGCTTTTATCTTCTCTGGATCAGGTTCAATTCCATTCTGAGATATCATATGCACCAACAGCTTCACCTTTGAATATCCTAAATGACACTTCTTTGGATTCAGCTGTCCACCTGCATCATCCATTTTAGAAAATACTTGTTCCAATTTATTACCATGCTCCTTTTGAGAACTATATACACATATATCATCCAAAAAAGCTCTCACAAAATGATCTATAAGAGGTGCAAGTACTCTATCAGTGTTTCTCTGATACCACGAGGGTGCATTTTTCAAACCAAATGGTACTACTCGGTAACAGAAGCAACCCCACGGTGTAATGACAGTGGTTTTAGCCTGGTCTTCCTCAGCAATTGAGATCTAAAAATACCCAGAGAAGCCATCACATACACTATATCTCTCATATCCAGCTACCCTATCCAAAATATCATCAGAGGATAGTGATTGCTTTTTGTTGCAGCATTCAGGGGCTTGTAATCAATACAAACTCTCCACCCACCTGTATGCTTTGGAGTAAAGACCACTGGATTTGCCCAATCTGAGTGATCTACTGGATAAATCAACCCTGCTTTTAACAACTTACTCAGATCCTCTTTTAATACAGGCAATAGCTCTCTATTTATTCTCCTCAGTTTTTGAAACACTGGTCTCACACCCTCTTTCAATACTATAGGCATCGGTTCACATTTGAATCCTCGGATCTCTTCATATGAAGTAATGAACAAATGAGGGAATTTATGTATTACCTTCATATACTCTTCTTTCTCCACTGGCTGCAATTTAGGATTCAGCATGCCCTGTAATAGCTTCTCTTTCTCTGCACTGGGTGATGGAGGCTGCATTAGACTGTCCATATCTTCAAGTCTGCTCTCTTCGTCCTTCTTTAATTCCTCTTCATGCATCACATGCTCGTTTTCTTCCTTCATTATAAATGATACCTGTCTCTCATCATCAGAAGTAGAACTCTCTTCTTCAGTTTCACTATCTGTATACTCATCAGCACTTGTTTCTTCAGGCTCACTCTTCATTTCCCGCTTACTACTTATATTGAACTTTCTGGCTCTCCCTCTCCTATTATGTACTGTTATAGTTCCCCTTTTCCAATTTTGAATGGCACCCACCTGTCTGAGCCAAGGTCTGCCCAAAATCAGTGGATAAGCTCCCAAACCAGCCGGCATGATATGGCAATTTATGTTGCAAACCACACCAAAAGCAGTCACTGGCACTTCTGTACATATACCCAGACACCACTTTTGCATGATTTGCCAGACGGAGTCTAAAATCTGAACTAGCATTCAGCTTCAACCCTAATCTCTCCATACAGGACTGAGTCATCACACTGATTTGTGCACCGCCATCAACATATGCTTCTCCAACACTCACACTTCCACACCAGGCATCAACTGATGGACAAATATCAGGAAGGTCTTCCACAGACATCAGCTCCATTTCGCCTTGTGTGGGCTCCTGCTCATTTACTTTCCTCGGATTTGCCAACTTTTTCCACTCTCTCTTAAGCTTCGGACACAATCCAAGCAATTGGGCAAAAGTTATATTGGCTACCCTTCCCTTTAAATCTCCCATCAATGTATACTCCTCCTGACCTTGACCAATATGCAAATCTGAAGTTTTATAATGTCTCCTTGGCTTCCTCTTCTTCTTCTCTAGTTGAGGGCTTATATCAAATTGGACATGTTTACCTTTCTTAGAAGATGGTTCAGGTTCTGCCATTGTACTCCTTGTCCTTGTCCTCTTGGCCCCACAGGCATAATCTCTGGAATGGTCTCCACTCCTATCAAGCTGAGAGCCGGTCCTTTCCCTTTATCCTCCCATTTAACTCCACTGGTAGAGGGTTGATTTGGATCTTTTACTTCCACACTATGATCCCCCGATCTATCATTAGTCCTCTGCATCACAGGATACATTCCACCACCTGCTGCTCTGGGCGGTTTGTCACATTGAGGGCTAATATGCCCCCGCTCCCCACAATTCCAGCATTGGACATTGCTCAAATAGTAGCCCCGTCCTCTCCTTGTTCCTCCCATATTCCCTTCACCTGTTGATATATTGTCTCTTCTATTATTTGGTGCACCTCGGCTTCTTCCCTTTCCACCTGCTTCCATCCAATTCAAACTTAGAGACTTCATGAGCTCCACTGCATCATGTATGTCCCTCTTCAAAGTGTCTTCCTGTTCTGGAACAACAGCAGCTTCCCTTTCAGGATGTATACTCTCAATCTCTGGCATCTTCACAAACTTCTTTGGCTCTTCCTCTATTCCCATCCGCCTCAGACGCTTCACCTTCCACTCCTTCTCTCGAGCTACTCTGACAGCCTCCTCAAAGCTATCCAGGTTCTTCAGCTCTACCTTTAGACGGAGGGTTGGCTCCAGACCAGCACCAAACCGGTCCCTCTTTATCATCTACGGGGGTACTTCAGGAATCAGAGCCTCACACCATAGACTCCACAGTCTACCAAACTCTATCAGATACTGATCCACATCTTGACCGTCCTTCTGCTGAATGTTACACAACTCCTTCCACACTTCATTCGGACTCCTCACACGGGCAAACTGTGCCAAAAATGCAGCTCTGACTACACGGTACTTAGGATCCTGTTGATGAATGTTCCTATGTGTAGTCACAAACATCTGTAGCCATGTTTTTGCATCACCCTGCAAGCAATAAGCCAAAATCTGAGAAAGGATCTCCGGGGTTGCCTTGTCTTTCATCAAGGCTGTAAATTCCATCTTTTCCAGAAACCTGACTACACTCTCTTGTGGCAATCCCCAATACTCTGGAAAATCTTGAGCCATTTCCAAATCTTTCTTCACACAGCCCCTGTCTTCTTTCACAAACCAGAGGAAATCTGCTCCTCTGTGGAGGCACCAAAAAGTGATGGCACGGAAGCGGTAAAGCTGTCTACGCCCTTATAGGATGCCACACTTCCATACACGCACATAAACACACCAGAATACCTGACCAAAAAGCATGAACAAAATTTATATTTCAGATCTGGCTGTCACAACTTGTACCCAAACAAACACAGAAACAAAAAAAGAACTCTCTGGCATCACCAAACACCAGCCACAGCTAATCAAAAGAATGTACAACTCTGGCTTGAGTCTTCAGAAGAGGTAGAAATCCACAAAAAACCACACACATGCCCTCTCTACATGGGTCTACTCTTCCCTGCACAGTGGACACTCTCTTCTGCTTCGCTGCAGTCTCTCGCCTCCCACTGTTGGCACTCTCAACCCCCCTATTCCTCTGGAGTGGATGTTCACTTCTTTCACTCCTTTGCTACTCCCTTTGCTTCACTACCAGCCGCCATATGTTAATTCATCTAGCCTTCTCATCATCGGGTGCTCTGCGCTAGTCGTCACCCCTCAGGCTCCTCCGCCCAATCAACTCCTCTTTGTTGCCTTTTACCCCCAGGCGGCTTCCCTTGGCTACCAGTTGCTAGTCACCAACCGCAGCCCCACTCCTGTCCTCTGTGACGGCCCCTCCATCTATTGTTCCTAGGTGACTTTCCAGCCCGTCACCTGCACGCTACAGAAACCCCCTGTATCACCAGCGCCTCTTGCGGGCCAATCAAAACCCAAGCGGCCTCTCTAGTCTTCGCCTGCACTCCAGCCCTCCAAAACCAGAGAGCCACACCCTTCTCTCCTTTGCACCTAGAGGCCGTCACAACCAGCCTCCCTCTCTGGTACCGCCAACACGACCACCTTCGTCAACTATGTCTGACCAACGCATGTCCTTCTTTTCTGTGCCAGAGGCGGCCCTGCTCTTCTCTCCGTTCTCACCAGCCACCGCCTACACAAGCCTGTGCTGCAGCCAGTCGTCAATCACCATCTACTCTGTTAACACACGCTCTCCAACTTGTCAGCTGTCTCGAATCGACGCCAACAGCTGCCTTTAATGCATGATCACCTGTGTGTGCGCATCTACGCCCACAGAGAGCTCCCCTGCAACAACACCATCCCCATGCTTCTACTAGGCGGCTTGCCCCACACCTTTGCGCCTTGCTTCTGGTCTCTACACTCTCCAGGTGTCTTCCTTCATTTTACTCAACGACCCGGTGGTTTTTTCCTTCGAGATGGCTATCTCCACTTCTTGTATCTTCGGCAGCTTCTTCTCAATAGTATGTTGGCTGCGCCAATCTGTAACGCGCGTCGCCCAGACTCCAGCACTTCTCTGCACACGCTTTCTTTTTTTGTTCTCCCTTCAGCTACACCCCCGGAGTCCTCCAGAATAACACAACCGCCTCTCTCCTTTTCCAGCAGCTCGTGCATCACCCGCCACTTCCACGTTTTCGTATCTTCTGGACTCCTTCGTTGGCGGCAGCATCAACAGCCATGTGGCCACATTAATATTCTTCTTATTTTTTATTTTCCTCCTCTCCTAATGGATGGCCGCCCATATTGCCTTCACACCAATCTCAAACTACATTGGCCACTTCATCTAATTTGCCCATACTTCCACACACATTTAAACACAGCCTTCCAATGCCCACTCATACTTGGGCGTGTACACATACTCAGAGCCAAACGAGGAGCTGAAATCAATCCTAGCGAACCTCCAGTAGACCACGTCCAAACAGGCTTGTACGTGCTCACATCAATACCATCTACTCTGTACACCTGGCAATGCTCTCAAAAGCAAAACTTCACACACGCTATGCACACGTATGTACACATTATCAATTCCTTTTTTGTCTACACAACGCTTTTTTTCCCATTAAGAGGCACAGCTGTTGATTCCTATCCATAGAACAATTACTATCCGAGATTTACTTTATCTATCGTAAACAGAAATTGAGTCTCGATTTACGGATCCATCAGTCCAGCCTAACCCCATCCGATCCCATGGGTTAGCCAACCGCCCAACCACTTTAGTGATGGGATCCAATTTGGAATTTGATTAGGTTTTGTCCTGGGTACCAAGGAAAAGAGTTCCAAGGCCCCCTAGCTGGAAGTTCATGCAAACATAAAACTAGTCACACCAATATGAAATTGCCTTTTTCTCAGCATCAACTAGCTTTAAAACAATCCTTTAATAAAACCATAATGTCACTGATGACAATCCTCAAAGTCTCTGGTTGAATCCTTAATTCCAGTCATTCTTTCATCGGTGTACTTATGGCATCATTGGCAACCAGAATGTTCACCACCTGTTCTCTTAGGGGCCTTTTCCATAGTTCCTAGCTCATAGTAACCGGCAATATATTCATATAACAGAATGGAATCTCCATGGAAGATCAGCAAGATCAACCCACAGATCCATATAAAAGAGCCATGGACTCATCCGTTTGAGGACCAGCAAGGTCAATCAACCAGATCCATGCCCGATTTCAGAAAACAACTCTTATTCCTTGTTCCAATATTTTCCACGATGCACGTGTGGGTATCTTCGGCGACCCAGAGCCCGAGCACCGTATGGTCGCCACCCTCTAGGATCCTTCGCAGGTGACCTAGCGCTTCACTCATAGGCCGCTTCCTTGGTCCCTCATCCACCGTACCGGAAGCTCACCATTTAAATCGAACCGAGGCTGGTCAAGACCTCGGTCGACCTTGCTATGCGAGACGTCCTCCATTGACTCTCCGTCAGCATTTGCAACTTTAACAGTTAGGTCTTCATGACCTTAATCCACAAGACGATCAAAATGCTTCCCCAGCATTCTTGACATAAAATAGTCATTTACAAACAGTCACAAAATACAGTTTCTAAATCTAACTCTCGTCTTTCCACATTATCCCTCCTTAGTCCACATTCCATTCAAAGTGTACTCATTCTCATCCATTTTCTCATATTGACGACTCATTAATTCACATAAACATTCACATTCACATCCATACATCCACATCTACATGCATACATCCGTTTTCATCCATACATCCACATCTACATGCTTACCTCCATTTTCACATCCTCATTTATACATCCACATCCCATATCCACATTCATACATACACATCTATATCCACATTCATACATACACATCTATATCCACATCCATACATCCACATCCATATGCATACATCCACTATCACGTCCTCATTCATACATCCACATCCACATACATACATACATCCACATCCACATTCCCATTCACATCTATACATCCACATCTACATCCACATACATACATACATCCACATCCACATTCCACATTCACATCTATACATCCACATCTACATCCACATTCACATACATCTACATCCATATTCCCATTCACATCTTTACATCCACATCCACATTTCCATTCACATCTATGCATCCACATCTACATCCACATACATACATACATCCACATCCACATTCCACATTCACATCTATACATCCACATCTACATCCACATTCACATACATTCACATCTACATTCCCATTCACGTCTATACATCCACATCTACATCCACATTCACATCTATGCATATATATCTTCATGCATACATCCATTTTCACATTCATACATCCACACTCCCATCTCCACATCCACACATCCACATACATACATCCATTTCCACATTCCCATTCATATAACCCCATATGCCTTCACATCTAATCTTTTACATCATATCCATTCTTGCCCTATCACAACCCATATACATCTTATCCTATCACATACACTTCTTACCTCATTCCATACACATCTTATCACTTCTTAATTCATCTTATCACCTCCTAACTTATTTCATAAGCATCTTATCGCCTCTTATCACATCTTATACACCTCTTATCACATCCTATCACATCTCATATCTATTTATAAAATACAAGAGAATTCTTATATTTGATATAAGATTTTTTTACACATTTATTTATGCATAAATTCTATTTAAGGAGATTAATACTTTCGAAGTAAAAATCAATCTTTTATGCATCTTCCTATGCATAAATTCATTTTAAATGAAAATGACACTTTTGAATTAAATTTCAATCTTTTATGTATCTTCCTATGCATAAATTCAATTTAGATGAGAATGACACTTTTGAATTAAAAATCAATCTTTTATGCATCTTCTTATGCATAAATTCAATTTGGTAGGAATTACACTTTTAGAATAAAAGAATTTCTCTTATGCATCTAAGTTATGCATAAAATCCATTTATGATGAAAATCACACTTTTAGTATAAAAAGAATATCTTTTATGCATACCTCTATGCATGAAATCCAAATATGTTAAAAGTAACACTTTTATAATAAAATAATCAACTTTTATGCATACTTCTATGCATGAAGTTCAATTATGATAAAAGTAACACTTTTATAATAAAATAATCAACTCTTATGCATACCTCTATGCATGAAATTCAAATATGATAAAAGTAACACTTTTATAATAAAGTAATCAACTTTTATGCATACCTCTATGCATGAAATTCAAATATGATAAAAGTAACACTTTTTTAATAAAATAATCAACTTTTATCCATACCTCTATGCATGAAATTCAAATATGCTAAAAGTAACACTTTTATGATAAAATAATCATCTTTTATGCATGCCTCTATGCATGAAATTCAACTATGCTAAAAGTAACACTTTTTTAATAAAATAATCAACTTTTATCCATACCTCTATGCATGAAATTCAAATATGCTAAAAGTAACACTTTTATGATAAAATAATCATCTTTTATGCATGCCTCTATGCATGAAATTCAACTATGCTAAAAGTAACACTTTTATGATAAAATAATCATCTTTTATGCATGCCTCTATGCATGAAATTCAACTATGCTAAAAGTAACACTTTTATGATAAAATAATCATCTTTTATGCATGCCTCTATGCATGAAATTCAACTATGCTAAAAGTAACACTTTTATGATAAAATATTCAGCTTTTATGCATGCCTCTATGCATGAAATTCAACTATGCTAAAAGTAACACTTTTATGATAAAATATTCATCTTTTATGCATGCCTCTATGCATGAAATTCAACTATACTAAAAGTAACTCTTTTATAATAAAAAAAGATGAATTTTCTTTTACTAATTTCTAAAAATTTTGCCATAACCTCCTTTGTATGGCTGACCATTTTTCAATTTTCTACATCTTTAAAACTAATTAAAAGTACACCAATATTGAAATTATCCTAAGTAAACATTTTTTTCACTTAATTGAGATAAACATTATAAAAATTTGACATTAATCACTTAACCATTCACCTAGGATAGAGAATGGTTGGTTTTGTTAGAGAAGAGAGGGGAATGCCTTTTGTAACGAGGCCTAACATTATAGAGAAGACATAAAGCATAAAAACCATTTTAAAACCATAAAAATCCATAAAATAATTGAAAGAAGGAAGAACCACCAACTTACTAATGACTTTGATAGCTTTCCTTTGGCTTGATGGTTTGAGGGTTCAACTCTTGTTTGAACAAGAGTGGCCACCAATCTTTGGAAGAGGGAAATGTCAAAAACTAATGAATTATTAACAAATTCATAGTTCTTGGCTTGGGTGGAGTAGAGTAACAATGCATTAGACATTGTTGAGTTTTAACAAAGGGGAAGGCCTCTATTTATAGGAAAAAGTGAGCTCCTAGCCAAACAAACTGATTCTAGAATTTTCCAACTCAGTTTGGTCAATTTTCGACCATTTTTAGGTCAGTTGAGCTAACTTTTTGCAACTAGACTTGACTTAGGAGAGAGGAGAGATGAAATATCTCAATTTTTATGAGTTTAAAACTCATTCAAGCATGTGAAATATGCACCTCCTTTAATGGACTCCCCTTCCTTACATATGTGTCAAAATGGAATCATTATATCCAAAATATCTCATATTTTTAATATTGCTATAGTTTTTTACTAATAAACCTTGTACATTTTCAACTCTTCATCTTATGTGAGCATTTACTCATTTTTGGATACCCAAAATATCTCATATTTTTAATATTTCTCATAGTTTTTTACTAATAAACCTTGTACATTTTCAACTCTTCATCTTATGTGAGCATTTACTCATTTTGGGATACCCAAAATATCTCACATTTTTAATATTGCTCATAGTTTTTTACTAATAAACCTTGTACATTTTCAACTCTTCATCTTATGTGAGCATTTACTCATTTTTGAGTATCTTCTTTTACAAATTGGATTTATCTCCTCCCTACACATGGATTGATGCTATTGGCCCATAGGAACCTTAATTGGACCATAATCAAAAAATTTCTGAAAATCTAGACCCTTAGGCTAAGGTCCTTTATACCCATTTCCAATAAATTCCAATTGCACATTGGAAAGTTCTTTTTGAATTTCTGTTTCAAGGGAATTCATTTTAATAATATGAGAAATTTTTCTATCTAAAAATATTCAAAATCTGAATATTCTCTCTCTAGAATATTTTCTCTCATTATGTCAAAATAGGCAGAGACAAGATCTTTTATATTTCTAAAGAGGGGATTGATTACAGGGGAAGATGCTGGACATTTTGAGAGGCTGGGGAGGAATCTTACAGGATCGATGAAGAAAATAAAATTGTGGGAAGATGAGAAAAGATGGGGACTAATGTGAAAGGATGTGGAGTAATGAGAAACGATGGAAATATTATTGGAACTGTATTTGTATGTGAAATCTATTTTTAAATGAATGTTTAATGTCAAGAATGCTGGGGAAGCATTTTGACCGTCTTGTGAATGCGGTTGTGGAGACCTATCTGGTAAAGTTGCAACTGCTGGACGGAGAGTCATCGCAGGACGTCTCGCGTAGCAAGGTCGGCCGAGGTGTTGACCAGCCTCGGTTTGATTTAAATGGTGAGCTTCCGGTATAGTGGATGAGGGAACAAGGAAGCGGCCTATGAGTGAAGTGCTAGGTGGCCCCTGCGAATGATCCTAGAGGGTGCTGACCATATGGTGCTCGGGCTCTGGGTCACCGAAGATACCCACAAGTACATCGGGGAAGATATTGGAACAAGGAGTAAGAGTTGTTTTCTGAATTCGGGCATGGATCTGGTTGATTGACCTTGCTTGTCCTCAACGGATGAGTCCATGGCTCTTTTATATGGATCTGTTGCTTGATCTTGCTGATCTTCAATGGAGATTCCATCTGGATATTTTTATGTGATTATATTACCAGGTACTATGAGTTAGAAACTATTGAAAAGGCCCCTGAGTGAACAGGTGGTGAGCATTCTGGTTGCCAATGATGCCATAGGTACAACGATGAAGGAATGTAAGGATTGAACCGAAGATTTTGACGATTATGATCACTGACACTATGGTTTCATTAAATGATTGTTTTAAAGATTGTTGAATCTGTGAAAAAGGCAAGTTCATATTGGGTGTGTAAGTGGTGTGACTAGTTTTATTTTTTCCTGAATAACCGGCTAGGGGGCCTAGGAACTCTTTTCCCTGAACTAGCTATGGGACTTACGGGTTGGGTGATTCCTCCACGATAACTTTTGACTATGTTGGAGAAAAGTTATCCTGGAGGAATCGCCCGTGCTTTCCGGGCAAGGGAAGTTTTTCCCGGTAAACTGATGGATTAGTCTCTTGTCCGGATATCCGTGGTGGCCGAGGCCCCAAGCATGGCACCCTGCCCCGTGCAAGAAGTGCCTAGCACCCTTGAATTCGTTTCACGATGGGGACAAGGACTTTACAGCTGGTATCAGAGCAAATTGGCTAATGAAAATCAACCGAGAAGCCAAAAATGTTAAAAATTTATGAAGAAGCGGTAAAAGGTTATAATTGTGATAAAATTCATTCAAATTGATATTTAAACTGAAATTTGTAAATTAAGTCAATATTAGATAATTTGAAAAAAATCTCATATTTTGGGAATCAATTACTCCATATAGTTTTGGACATATCTTAAACATACCAACTCCAAATTTGTCGGAGATCATAGATTTAGATTCTAGTCTTCAAGATCTATCTAATGATATGTCACATGAGGGGGTTTTGACAAACTTTTGATTAAGTTCACCATGATCCCATTTTTCAAATGGGAATGGGAATTTTTCCAAATTATCTAATATGGTGTTAATTGGTAATTGGGTCTTTAGATGGAAGTACTGCAATTATATGGATTCCTGGACTTTCTTGAGGCCTAGACATGATGGTATTTACCTTCTTATAGTTCTGAGGACCGTGTCTACGCGTATATACTGAGGGTATAACTGCAACTCTTTACTAGTAGTATATACAAGTAAATCTAAGATCCTAAAAAAATGCTGTCCAGATGACGATTTTGAATGTGGTTGATATGATTTTAAAATTTTGGTTGAGAATTGATGAGTTAAATTGGATTTTGATTGAAAAATAATGATTCCTGAATTTTGATTGAAATGTATTAAACTGAGCAAAACCGCAATGAGATGAATGGGATGAGTCCCTTTGATGATGTTCGTAGTAGCTGGAATGACGTTAATGACTTCAGCAAATCACTATGAGATTAGTAGATTGTGCTGGCAGATTGCTTCTGTTAACACTTGACCCAGTGGATCAAGTTAAGGGGTGTCAAATTAAAAATCTGTAAAATTAAAAATTACCGTGGAGGACAGTTCAGATACAAATTTCGATCTAATGGACCTTTATTGTGATAAGGATTTGAATGTTATGATCTGAGTGAATTATTATCTGATGATGAGTTTTATATAAGGGATCTTTATCCTAGGATTCTGTTGGGTTCTCTAGACTATAGGAACCCCAGAATCAGTTGGATCTTAGAAAAAAGAGTTCTCCTCTGATTTTGCGAGATGAGGACATCTCTTGTTTTTTAAGTGGGGTAGGATGTAAGATTCCTCCCTCCGGCTTTCTAGGTGTGCAGGTGTAAGAACCTTCCCTTTTGATCTTATAACTATTCCCCTCTCAGAAATAAAAGAAAGATCTTGTTTGGCCTAGAGAGAGAAAATGTTCTAGAGAGAGATTATTCAATTTTTAGATATTTTTGGATGGAAAAAATCTCTTCTTATTAAAATAAATTCCCCTGAAACAGAAGTTCAAAAAGAAATTCAAAAGGTGCATTAGAAATAAATTATAATCTGTTCAAAAGGCCTAAACCTGAGGGTCCAAAATTTTTGAAAATTTTAGATAAGGTTCTGAGAGGCCAATCAGATTAATCCAAATGTAAGGAGGAGATAAATTGAAGAAATAAAGAAAATCCCCCCACAAAAGAGTAAATACTCACATAAGCTGAAGAGTTGACTAAGGATCGGGTTATTAGTTTTTTTTTAAAATATTTAGAGAAATGATGCATTTTTGACACCTCAGTGTGGCAAAAACCCCCTCATGAAGGAGGCACCTATTTCACATGTGTGGGTGAGTTTTAAACTCACAAATAATGAGATATTTTCATCTCTCCTCTTTCTTGCTTCAACTAGATCCAAAAAGTAAGCTAAATTGACCTAAAAATGGTCAAAAATTGACCAAACTGATCTGGAAAATTCTAGAATCAGTTTGCTTGGTTAGAGCCTTACTTTCTCCTATAAATGAAGCCTCCCCCTTTGTAAATGATGAATAGTGTTTTATGCACTGTTACTCTACTCCACCCCAGAGCCAAAAATAATGAATTTATTAATAATTCATTAGTTTTTTAACTTTTCCTCTTCAAAAGAATTGGTGACCACTCTTGTTGTTTGCAAACAAGAGTAGATCCCTCAAACCATCAAGCCAAAGGAAAGCTCACACAAATTCATGTAAGCTAGAAAGCCTATTTTTTCTTTATTCTATTTTATGGTTTTCTGATTTTTGCTTCCTTTAAATTGAAAATGGATGCTATGTCTTGCTGGAAAGGCTTTCCTCCTCTATTCATTCTTCAATTTAGCCTTTCTTTATCCTAGACGAGTAATCAAATTGTAAGAATTAAACTTATCATATTGTTTCTCTTTTAAAAGTGGCATTTGATTAGTTTAGAATGCTTTAAACCATTTGGGATAATTTTTAAGTAACTTGAGGATAGAAAATTTTGAAAAATGGTCAGCCATACAAAGGAGGTTATGGAAAAATTTTCTTAAATTTTGTGAAATAAGTTTTATCTTTTATTATTTAAAAAGAGTAATTCCCACCGTTTGTGTATTCTAAAAGTGTTATTTTCATTCTAGGCATAGAAAAATGCATAGTAGAAATATTTTTATTGTAAAAGTAATATTTCCATTAAAATTAAATTCTATGCATAGAAATATGCATATTGGATAATTTCTTTTTATTATAAAAGTGTGATTTCCATTAGATTAAAATTCTATGCATAGAAAGATGCATATTTGATAATTTCTTTTTATTATAAAAGTGTAATTTCCATTAGATTAAAATTCCATGCATAGAAAGATGCATATTTGGAAATATATTTTTTATAAAAGTGTTACTTTCATCAAATTTTGATTTTATGCATAGAAAGATGCATAAAGAAATTTATGTAAAATTTATTTTTATTTCAAAAGAGCTATTCTCATCATTTTGATTTTATACATAGAAAGATGCATAAAGAAATTTATTTTTATCTCAAAAGAGTTATTCTCATCAATTTTGATTTTATGCATAGAAAGATGCATAAAGAAACTTATTTTTATTTCAAAAGAGTTATTCTCATCAAAATTGATGCATAAACGAATTTTTATAAAAGTGTTATTTCCCACTGAAGTTGTTCTTATGCATAAATAGATGTGTAAAGAATCTTTATATCAAAAAAAAGAATTCTCTTACATTCTATAAATAGATGTGATGAGAATAGAAGTAATGAGAATAAGAGGTAAATAGGTGTGATGAGATGGGATACGAATCAGATAGATGGGAATGGATGTGATGGGAATAGAAGTGATGAGAATGAGAGGTAAATAGGTGTGATGAGATGGGATGGGAATCAGATAGATAGGAATAAATGGACGGATGGATGTGATAAGAATAGAAGTGATTAGAATGAGAGGTAAATATATGTGATAAGATGTGATGTGAATCAGATAAATGTGAATGAATGATATAGGATGTGAATGAATGTGTAAGCATGTGAATCGGGATGTGAATAAATGATATAGGATGTGAATGAATGTGATAGCATGTGAATCCGGATGTGAATGAATGATAAGGGATGTGAATGGATGTGATGTGATGTGAATGAATGATAAGGGACGTGAATGAATGGTAAGTGTTCATCTCCCCTAACTCATTTATATGGTGCATGTTGTGTTCACATGGCCTTGGGTTGAACTATTTATTTACATGTCCCATGTCTAATTACCCAATAAATGTGTTCCCCTTCATTACAAACCATCTCCATACAAATGGTTTCATTCTTTAAACCTTTGATTAGAATTACATAATCATAAGGGTTGGGTACAACATTATGGAGAACACAACACCTCCTCAATTCTAAATGTGAATGTATCATGTTGAGATAGAATTTTCCCAAAGAGTATGCAACTCAAGATTCTATTACTGTAATTCTGCATGACACCCCAAATCAGCCCCTTGTCTTTGCTCCTTGAAGGTATATGCCTCTCCCAAAGATCACTCCAACCATTGAGCTTTCCACATAGATTTTTGGGCTGAAGACAATGAAGTTTTAGGAATTCCTGGCAAGCCTATTCACTATTATACCTCCCCATTTACTTCATCAAAATCATTCAAAACCCCTTAGTGATGCTTCATCCTAGGATCAAGTTGTCATGAAGCCTCTTCTTTGGGAAATCCTTTCCATTTGACAAGGTATTCCACAAGAGTTTGATTACAAAGATCCCTATCTCTTTTTCCCAAAATCTTCTCCATCCAAGTGAAGCAATTCCTCACATGAACAACTACTTCCGGCCCCACATAAGCTTTCAAGTGTGACACATGAAAGACATCATGAATCCTCATTGATGAAGGTAACGACAATTGGTAGGCTACTTCACCAACCTTCTTGAATACTTTCTAGGGTTCATAATACCTATGAGCCAATTTGGTGCTAGTATTTCCTTTGAGCAAACCATATCTTGATTTTGGCAAGCTCAAGAACACATAGTTGCCCTCCTTGAACTCCAAGTGTCTTCTATGCTTGTCTGCATAGTAATTCATACTCTCTTGGGCTTGATTCATATGCATCTTACATTATTGAAGCAAAGCTTGCATTTTGTTGGCCTCTTCCCTTGCATTTTGATTCACCACATCTTTCTTGATGACCAATAGTATCACATTCACTTTATGCCCATATAATACTTCAAAAGGAGACATGCAAATGCTCTCATAATGGGTGCTATTTCATGTAAATTCAGCAAGAGGCAACCTTTGATACCATCACTTTGGGTCTCATAAAAAAAGTGCCTCAAATAGGTCTCCACCCACATTTCACCCTTTCCATTTGACCATCGGATGATAGTGATTCTAGCCGTCAACCTAGTGCCCATGGATAGCAAACAATGTGCTCCAAAATAAGCACATGAATTTCACATCCCGGTCACTCACAGTCTCCATAGGCATAGCACGCAACTTTAAGACATGCTCCGCACAACAAAATATACTTGATCTTGGTAGGGATAAACTTTGTCATACAAACCACCGCAACATACAAGTTGACCCAACCCCTCTTTGTAGAAGGTAATGCCATAACAAAATCCATAGAAATGTGAGTCCATTTGCCTTTGGGAATAGGAAAAGGTTGCAATAACCCATTTGGCTTATGAGTAGGATCTTTGTTAAGTTGACAAGGCACACATTTTGACAATAATGCATGTATGTCCTTCCACATTCCCTTCCAAAATAAGTTCTTTCTAGTCTTGTTAGGTTTTGAAAATTCCCAAGTGACTTGCCATAGGGGTTACATGCATTTCTTCCAAAACCTTTTGTCTTGTATGATGAATGAGGTACCAAGTAGACCTTTTCCTTGTAGTGTATGAGACCATTTTGAAGTAAAAAATGTGGCAACTCATCATGAGTACCTTGTTGTAAAAAAATCTAAGGTGACTTCTCATACAACAAGTACTCCTCTTGTTTGTCTACAATCCAATAATTATGCACCACACTAATGGTTGAAATTGAGCATGCCACATTCTTGAGAGTGCATCAGCCCGCAAATGTTTTTTCCCTTGGTGTATGTGATATCAAAATCATACCCTTGAAGTGTAGTCAACCACCTTCTTCGATTGGGTGTGAGAGTGGCTTGAAGCATAAAATAATTCAATACCCTATGATTTCTCCTCACATAGAATCAACTTCCATAGATATGATGATGTCATTTCTTAATTGCATGCAATATGGCAATCATTTCTTGTTTGTATACATGCATAGCCATTTCCTTCTCATCAAGCTTTCGTCTTTTAAATGCAATGACACAATGATCTTGATAAAGAATGGCAACAATTTCCCTTCCATAATTATCTCCATGAATAGTGAATGGCTTTGAGAAATATTGACACATGAAGATAGGAGAGGGAATGAGTAATCTTTTCAACTCTTCAAAGCTTCTGTCGGCAATGACATCCCAAAAGAAAGACTTTTTCTTTAGCCTATATTACTTGAGTGGTGCCATCACTTAAGCATGCTTCTTAATAAACCTCCTATATAAGAGCATAGACCCAAAAACCCTCTAAGTTGAGTGATATTTTCAGGTTTTGGCCACTTATTCACACACTCCACATTCTTGGGATTAATCGTTATGCCATCTTTTAATCTTACAATATGACCAAGATACTCAACCACACAAGACAAAGCACCTACAGACGTGCACACAGACGCATTTACTCAACTAAAAAAAAACTTACGGGCGCGTCTATTTTCACGTCTATAAGCGCGTCTACAGACCCGCATCTAAAGGCACGCTTAAAAGGTAGCAAACAGATGTGCTTATAGACATGCCTTTAGACGCGCACACAGACGTGCATATAGACACCTAAATAGACGGTCGGGGAGAAATTTAAAAAAAGACAGATGCATGTATAGACGCGTTTATACACGCAAAAGACAGACGCATGTATAGACGCATTTATAGACGCTCAAATAGATGCTTCTTGAACAGATAAACGCGTATATAGACACATTTATAGACGCACTACAGAATATTTTTTAAATTTTGTGTGCTTTAACAGAATGCTGTGTATGTTGTGTATGCAATGTAGTAACAGGAATCCCATTTCCACATTGTGTAATTCAATTCTTACAGCCAATCGCATTTTAATTAGCACTCTTGCAAGCATGTCTATAGCCGACATTAATTACAATTCCAAATAAAACATTACAACTCTGAAACGTTTAGTTACAAGGCATTAATTGATAGCTCAAAAAGTGCTTGTATGTACATATAGCACGAAGCTAAGCCATGTCCTGTGGCTTTAAGTACCAAAAATAAGAGGAGTGTATATACAAGAGGCACGAAGCCAAGCCAGTGGCTAGGTACAAAAAAGAGTACCTAGCACTACTCCTCGCTCCCTTCTGTGCTCCCTTCTCCGCCTCCTTCTTCCTCGTCTTCTTCCTCATCTTCTTGTGCAGGGTCCTGTAAACAAGGGACAACATATATCAATGTATGAAAAATCAAATCTTTATTTATAATATTAAAATTATTTAATTACTTTCAAATACCTCGGGGGACTCTCCAGTAGCCCGGATATATTGCTCCTCAGTAATCAACCCGTCATTATAGAAGTGCCTCCATGTATCTCCTCCTATGATGGTGGTGGTGGTAGGCTGTCTTGACAGGAGTAGGGTACCTGCCCGTGATATCAAGCTGCAAAATGACACAATTTGCGGAGGGGTTAGTACAAAGAAACAACCTCCTA
Source organism: Cibotium barometz (assembly GCF_041138505.1). Classification (NCBI taxonomy): domain Eukaryota; kingdom Viridiplantae; phylum Streptophyta; class Polypodiopsida; order Cyatheales; family Cibotiaceae; genus Cibotium; species Cibotium barometz. The sequence continues at coordinate 28,807,620 of NC_141090.1, forward strand.
ATAAACTACCTAAACAATATAATTTGAGATCGATACTTACAAACTAGGCCTCCCATGATTCAACACCCCCACTACTCCAAAATGCACGCTTCCATATTGCTCCATTTGGATCCTTCGTGCCTCCACGTGCTTTAGACTGGGTTCCTCCTTTGCTGACTTCATTGCTTTCTTCCACTCACGCTTGTGAGCGGTGTGGGACGGGCCCCTTGGTGGTTGACCTCCCTGGAGCCTGGCAAGCTCCGCTAGTGCATGCCTCTTAAGCGAAGATCTTTTATTGCTAAGTATCGAAACAATCTTTGACTTGGCCTATTTATCTGTGAACTGAACATTGGGGGGGTTAGGATACCTAGAGCAAACAGCAGTGAGGGTCTCATTAGCTAACCTCTTTGGTTGATCTTTGTAGTGAATAAAGCAATCTCTGTAATAGTGAATAAAGCAATCTCTGTAATTGTTAGCAATTATAGAGCGCATGAAGGCCATGATGTCCTTCCCCCATACATCCATCAAGATGCCTGAGTGATGTCATAGTAGATCGTACCATCACCCGGAGGCACGTCTAAGTCATCTGAATCATTCTCGTCCCCACCACCACCCCTGCCAAAGCACTGTGCCATGCATCCCCCATCGCTCTTCCTGCTACTACGCGTGCTACTGTGTCGTGTCAAGCTAGTACGCTAGCCACGTGAAGCTGCTGGAGAACCAAGTCTCGACTGCACGGGAGTACCCCGACGGCTCTGCGAGGCAGAATGGCCTCCTGACTACATGGGGGAAGGGACATAGGACGGCATGGGGGAAGGGTCTCGGCTATGTAGCCGGCTGGGCTGTGTTGATTCCAGTGGGGTAATCTCAAAAGGTGTGGGGTTGGGGTGGTTTGGAGTCTATAGTGCCGACTCTTGGGGGGTGTTTAGAGTACCCGTCATGTAGCCATATAACTCCACAGGACTGGGAGGGTGCCCCAAAAGGTTATATAAGTCCCGAAAGATGGATTCCCGAGGATCAGGTGAGCCTGAAGCGCTTCCTGGCCACATGATGAACTGGAAAAAAGAAAAAAAGAAGATTATTGATGAACTGAGAAGAGAAAAAGAAGAGAAAAAGAGAGAAAAAGAGAGAAGGAAAGAGAGTAGAAAAGGCATGCATAGCGGGGATAAAAGAGAGGAGAAAGGAAAGGAAAAGAGAGGAGAAAAAGAGGGGATAAAAGAGAGAAAAAGAGAGGAGAATAGAGGAAAAGAGAGGAGAAAAAAAGAGAGAAAAAGAGAGGAGATAAGAAAGAAAAAGAGAGACGAAAAGAGAAGGAAAGAGAGGATAAAAGAGAGGAAAATATAGAGTGCAATCTATTTTTTCAATCACGCTTTCTCTTTCCATCATTAATGCAATCCCCTTCTTCAATCATGCAATCCCTTTCCATCATTAATGCAATCCCCTTCTTCATTAATGCAATCCCCTTCTTCAATCATGCAATCCCTTTCCATCATTCATGCGATCCCTTTCTTCATTCATGCAATCACTTATTTCCATGAAAGGAGAGGAAAAGAGAGGAGAAAAAGAGAGAAAAAGTGGGGATAAAAGAGAGGAGAAAGGAGAGGAAAAGAGAGGAAAAACGAGAGGAAAAGAGAGTAGAAAAAGTGGGGATAAAAGAGAGGAGAAAGGAGAGGAAAAGAGAGGAGAAAAAAAGAGAAAAAGAGAGGAGGGGAAAAAAAAGAGAGAAAAAACACAGCGTCTATATTCGCGTTTAACAGTGCGTCTACAGACGCGGCTACTTCTTTCCAACACAAAGTAGATGCGTCTATAGACGCGCTTTTAGACGCGTTTTTAGACGCCCTCTCAGATGCATCTATAGATGTGCTCTGATAGACATACTATTCTAAAAAGATGAAAAGGACATGCGCCCGACGTGCCCGACACAAAAACATAGTTGTTGTACCAAAAACATTCATTTCAAAGAGAGCAAAGGACGAATCAAACGAGATCAACTTTTAAAGAAGATCGACCCTAAAGAGACTTACCTTGGATAGAGGTAGGGAAGCTTCTTGTCCTTCTTCAAAGCTGCTTCTCTTTCTTCTCTTCCTTGTTCACCCTTTGTCTCTCTTCCTTGTTCACCCTTTGTCTCTCTTTCTTCTCTTCCTTGTTCACCCTCTTCTCTTGTGTGCTTGGACATGATTGTGTAAGCCTGTAGATAAGTGTGGGTGCTTGAAGATAAGTGAGGCTATGGATCTGTTAATAGCAAAGCAAGCCCGTTAAAAGTATGTTTGAAAATAAAAATTGCGTCTACAAGAGTGTCTACTATCGCGTCTAAAAACCACGTGTAATTGCACGTTTACAGAAGTTTAGATGTGCCTATAGACACGTACCACACAAAACAGACGCGATTTTAGATGCGCAAATAGATGCGCCACAGAGTTTTAAGATTAAATATTTGATACAAGAGCAATTTTTTGGGTTGTTTATTTGTAGTCATCTTCAACAAGTAGCTCCAGTGAGGATGAATCTCTCCATATCCACCATCATGAAATGTGGTTGGAGAAAAAAATCAAATGTATGTGTGATCGATGTCGAGGAAACATGTATCGTGCACGCAGGATTACACTCAATCACATCTCAAAGTATGGAGAATGGGATGCGACCGTAAACATGGTAAGTGTTAAACAGTTAAGGTTGATTGAGATACCTATGGCTGTTCATATATTTGAGTTATGATCCCGTTTTAATTTGATACAGGATGCAGTGCTACACCTGCATATGTTGCCCTATGCTCGTCGTGATGAGGAGGCAAAGCATCGGCGATATGAGGTGGGATCTACAGGAGGGATCGTTACAGATGCATGGAGTGATGGTGATAGTAGCCCTCTGCCATTACCTCATGAAGCCGTGGAGGAGGAGATGTTTGATGATATGGTGCGGGATTTATATGTCCATCAATCCAAAGGGAGGGATGATAGCATGGAGCAGGACGATCTTTTTACCGCAGCATCGACTCCACTGTTTGAGGAGTGCACATTCTCTGTTCTACGTGCCTCCCTTGAGTTACTAAACTTGCAAACCATCTATGGATGGAGCAATGCAAGTTTGAATGCATTACTCAAGTAAGCTTTAAAGTGTATTTTGCAAACATGGTGAAATATGCTAGTGGGTCAATTACTCGAATGCTTTTCCTCATTTATGGTCTTCACGTGCAGGCTATTGTGTAAAATGCTTCCAAGGGAGAATAAATTACCGACCTCAAGAGATATGGCAAGGCAACATGTGACCTCTCTTGGAGGATTAGATTACAAGCGCATCCATGCATGCATCAACGATTGTGTTTTGTTTCGTGGACTACATAAAGATGCAAGAGAGTGTCCTACTTGTGGAGAGGCAAGATATAGAGCAGATCTCAAAACTTTGGACGTGCCTCATAAGGTTCTGCGACATTTTCCCATAATCCCTCGCATCCAACATATGTTCAAGTGCAAATCCATTGCAGAGCTCATGTCATGGCATTCCTCCCATCAATCAACCGATGGCAAGTGGAGAATTCCCACAGACACTCTTGCATGGAAGCATATTGAAGACACTCCTGCATGGAAGCATATTGAAGACACATGGCCAAGCTTCAAGGAAGAACCTAGGAGCTTGAGACTTGGATTTGGGACGGTTCCACGACTCCTCCACCACTTGGCATGAGCCGGTAAGGGTTTGTAACTATTGTGTGCTATATTGGCAAGAAATAAAGATTGCCCGCTAATACTATCTTTTGTTTAGATACTCCATCTTTTATCATTTACCATATTGGTCCCACCTCAAGATCAATCACCTGCTTGATCCCATGAATATCTTCAAGAATGTGGCATCTACCATTTGGGAACATTTGAATGGGACATGAGATTCTGTAGTAGGCATAAGGGAGGATCTACGTACCACAAGGAGGATGCGTGAAGCTTGGCCACAAGAGAGACCAAATGGGCGTGTTTTTTTACCTCGTGCACTGTGGAGGTTATCAAAGCTAGAGATGGTCGCGGCGGAGAAGTGTGCTATTACTACAATTCGTACTCCCACTGGATGCATGAGTTATTTGAAGGGGGCCTTTACAAAGAGCAAGAAAAGAGGTGTAGAGCAATTATATGGCTTGAAATCTCATGATTGGCACAAGATGCTCCAAGTAAGTATTTTATGTGCATAATATCTTTTTCCTTTCAAATTTGTGAGTGAATTAGAAGTAACTAATCAACCATTCCTCATGTGTTTAGTTCATACTACCTACTAGCATTTTCATAGTGCATCGAAGGACGTGAAATATTGTATTTACAAGATGGACGAGCTTGTGAGGTGTTGAACCAACGTGAGAAAGAGAGAGAGACACGCCATATGCATCCCCAAAGGTGTGTGGAATACACACAATAGATGAGTATATATAGAGGAGATCCTAGGGCTATATATAGAGACATTCTATATATAGCCAACACCCCCGCTCAAAGAAGGGTCTCTAACTGTGGATGAAAAAACCCTTGGGGGCTCAAGGGAAAAACCCATAGCTCTATATACACCTACCGCTATATTAAATTATTTTATAGTTACAAAGTATTATTCAAAGGAGCTACATCACTCCCATATATACAATAGCCATGAAGGCTACGAAGGAGCTACATCACTCCCATATATACAATATCCATGAAGGAGCTACATCACTCTCATATATACAATAGCCATGAAGGAGCTACATCACTCCCATATATACTTCATCACTCTTATGTGTACAATAGCCATGAAGGCTTTGAAGGTCATCCATCTTCATGTTGTCTTGATCCATTCATGTAGGTTGGGTGCGAGTCTATCTTCGTGACGATGCCAAATAATATTTTTGTAGTCTCTTCTCTATATTGAAGCTCAACAATATCCAAATACAATCCTGATCCATAAACCCTGTAATATGGAAGAAGTCTCCATAACAAATGGAAAACCATAATTTTGTTATAGAAATATGAGATGTACACGAAAAGATGTACATAAAGAAATAGACATAAAGGTATCTATTATATGGTTGCTTAGGAATAGAGTCCATCCGCAAGGACATGCATGGCAATGTCAACTTGTGGAAGATCATCCAATCAATGGCAAATGAACTAGATTTGGTAAGAGAATCTGGTTACTTGGAGAAGTTGACTTGGAAGATTGACCTGTCAATAAACACTAAAATAGAAAATGACACTAGTTAGTAAGGATATCATGGAAAGCTAGAAGCATATCTTTGCCATGGGAAAAATCTATGACATAAGATCAAACCTCCAATATTATGAGTCAAGATAATGAGACAACTATAACTTGGATCAAACCTCCAAGATGACATGATATGAAAGTAAACCTCATAAGATGACAGGACGAGAAATCAAACCTCTTCTGATGTCCATAGGTAGGATGACCAGACATGATGAAAAAGCAAACCTCTGACATGAAACAACAATTAGGATGTAGACACCTCTGACAAGACGAAAAAGCAAACCTCTGACATGACGTACTTGAAAGTAAACCACATAAGATGATAGGCCGAGAAATCAAACGTGTGACATTCACAATCAGGATAGTAAACCTCATAAGATGACGAAATGAGAAATCAAACCTTTGACATCCGTAGGCAGCATGTAGCCAGGATGACATGATGTGAACATAAACCTCATAAGCTGATAGGACGAGAAATCAAACCTCTTGGGAAATATGCTCGACAGAATTTCTTGTTAGTTGCCATAGATTGAATTCCAAGACTTGACCACCATTATAGCCATTTAGACCTGCATGGTTGCATTGTCGACCACAAAAGACATTGATAGACTTAAATAAACCTAGTCAATCTGATGAGCCAAAGCCAAGGCACGGTGCATCCAATGACCATGGCATCATGGTAACAATCCATGGAAACGTAGTCAACCATCATTCACGAAACATGTAACCATCATCACGGAACAACACCATGGCATCATGGATAAAATCCATGGAAACACAATCAACCAATATAGATTAGCCAAGTGAACCAACATCAACGAAACATGTAGCTTGGAATGACCAACAACAACGAAACATGTAGCTTGGAATGACCAACATCAAAAAAACATATAGCTTGGAATGACCAACATCAACGAAACATATAACCATCATCTTGGAACAACGATCCATGGAAACATAGTCAACCATCATTCACGAAACATGTAACCATCATTCACGAAACATGTAACCATCATAGACTTAAATAAACCTAGTCAATCTGATGAGCCAAAGCCAAGGCACGGTGCATCCACCAATGACCATGGCATCATGGTAACAATCCATGGAAACGTAGTCAACCATCATTCACGAAACATGTAACCATCATCATGGAACAACACCATGGCATCATGGATACGATCCATGGAAACATAGTCAACCATCATCGACGAAACATGTAACCATCATCACGGAACACGAAACATGTAACCATCATCATGGAACAACACCATGGCATCATGGATTGTAGTGAGTGAATTGCATCAATGCAATGAACACATATACATATATCGATAAAATGTGTAACCATCACCACCATGGCATCATACCAAGGCACCAAAGTTACAAACTCACCAAACCTGTCAGAATCACCGAGGCTTGCATGCTTAAAATAATAATTGTCAAGTCCGTGAGACTGGTTGTAATGTAACAAGCAAAGGTAGAACACATGGCACCTTTAACTATTTCTTGCAAAGGCTCCCGAGAAATAGTTGCATGCTTACAAAGCCTCTCGAGTAGTAACAGCATGCTAAGCATCAATAAAGTCCTCTTTACACACAAGACAAACTTCCTCAAACCCATAGAAAGAACAAATATTCAACTTCCTTGTGAGAACAATCAAACGAGAGATCAACATCACCGCCGAGATAAAAGGATAATGAGATCATCACCGAGATGACCATGAGCAAGTAACTGTAACGATTCTGAAGTCATGAGATAAAACAATCAGATCATCACCGAGATGACCATGAGCAAGTAATTATAATGATTCCTAAGTCATGAGTTAAGACGATCAGATCATCACCGAGATGACCATGAGCAAGTAACTGTAACGATTCTGAAGTCATGATATAAAACAATCAGATCATCACCGAGATGACCACGAGCAAGTAACTATAACAATTCCTAAGTCATGAGTTAAAATGATCAGATCATCACCGAGATGACCATGAGCAAGTAACAATAACGATTCTGAAGTCATGAGATAAAAGGGTCTTCATTGAATTTACCACAAGCATTTCATGGGCACAAATTAGAACCAACCTATTTCAAACAAACTAATGCACACCTTTGGTTTGGTATGCGAGATTTTTGCTCACACGCACAGGGCTACGAATTGATATTGAGAGAAGGAGTAACCATTCAAAAAGTAAGATCCAACATCAGATATGTAAGCAATATCAAGCAGACATACACCAAAAGGATAGCAAGCCAAAACCATGACATCATGGATAAAGTCCATGGAAACATCATCAACGAATATAAAGAAATCATCATAATGAGCATCACAAAATAAAACCATGGCAGGATGAAAAAAATCCATATACATATCATCAGCAGTCGATCGAAAAGAAAAGCATAATTACCATCATGTGATAATACCTTGGATTGTCAATAAATACATTATGAATGTCCAAGCTTAATCATGTGATTCCTGTAGCTAGCACAGACCATGGCATAAGTCACGATCAATGTGAGTTGCATAAGGTACGAAAGATCTTCTTCTACTTACATCATGAAAGTAAGAATCAAATATGTTGATTATCATGGACAAACAACTCTAAGGAATATGCATCTCATCAATATCAAATACCATGGCATAAGTCACGATCAATGTGAGTTGCATAAGGTACGAAAGATCTTCTTCTACTTCCATCATGAAAGTAAGAATCAAATATGTTGCTTTTCCCCTATGTCTACTCCTGAGAGGTGAAAAAGGTACCACAGGAAACAAGTGCTCCTCTCGTGACCACAACTACCGGGCCCGAGCACCTATTTCACCCTCAAACTAATGGTCATGCTTGGATAAGAAGAAAAGGGTTTCTTCTGCTACTACAATGGCATAATAAAATGCATGCTGATTCTGGATGTTCAGGAAAGTAAAAGGGGAAATCGCATAAAAAACTTGCATCAAATAAAATTGCATGAACGCGTTCCATGTATAAAAATCGAAGTGCGAATCTGCTCCCCACAGTTCCCCCACACCGATACTCGTAAGAGTCTCTATTATGGTTCATTGTAAGAGATATGCGTCTATAAGGTGCTGTGTGTTTTTTTGCTTTAATAAAAAATCTGCGCACAGACCCAAACCCGTGCATGCCCTGCTTCTGTGCGCCAACTTCACCCCAAGCACCCCTTCTGCAGGCCGCGTACTTTTGCTGGCCACTCTGATCTGAGCTCCTGACTCTCTATTGCGCATCATGCATATTCCCAACTGCCCTACAAAAGGCTGGCGGTTTTGCTTTTTTTTTTTCAAGCTTCCCCTTCTGCCACCTACAAGCAGCCTTTTGGTCTGTATACAGGCTGTAAGACAGCCCTTCTACACACTAAACTGAGGCTATCCCTTGCTCACTCTCCTCCACCCCTATTCCTACATGCATATCACATGTATTGAGGGTAGGTACATGAGCGTAATCACAGCCAACCAGGAGGAAAACCAAAGAAGGATTAGGGTTTCCCATGAAATTTGCTTCTACACCTCCTCTACACACATGAATCTCGCATAAAGCAAAGAATTCGACCCAAAAAACGATCATGGATGTTCAATAAAGCACAATTCGAGCCAGGCACCCTAAATTCTCCCGCATACCGTAGAAACGATCAAAGAAACACACACAAGATAAAGAAAAGAGAGAAAATAGTTTCAGGAGGGAGGCATACGTGGGCAGCTCGCTTTCATCTTCATGTTAAGGAAGGAGTAAACACATCCTTCAGAGAGCATATACCTGGGAAGCTCGCTTTCATCTTCAAAGAGACACATCCTTTAGAGAGCATCAATTTTTTCCTCTATTAACACTGCCGCTTATATTCAGCTAAGTATAATCTCTTTCCGTCTTGGGATTGATACCCAAACGCTTGGTTCTATGCCTTGATACGTTGCCCTCAATAATTGAAGGAAGCAAAGCTTTCCATAGAGAGAAGAGGGAAGCAACGATTGATGCATAGCTCGCTCTGATACCATGTTGAACCAACGTGAGAAAGAGAGAGAGACACGCCATATGCATCCCCAAAGGTGTGTGGAATACACACAATAGATGAGTATATATAGAGGAGATCCTAGGGCTATATATAGAGACATTCTATATATAGCTAACATGAGGTACTTTACATGATACAAAATGTGATGCGTGTATCAATGCTCCATGCAAGGTGTTCATATTGCTAATATGGTGTACTTTTTCATTTCTAGGTATGTGAGCTTAAAGAAAATAGATCCCACCACGCTTGAGAATGCTCGAGTTATGTCAGTGGAGGTGGTTTGTTTAGTGGAGGAGACATTTCCACGTTCTATTCTCACCAGCCAACTACATCTCATAGTGCATTTGGTGGATGAGATTGCTATATGCGGTACTATACATGGACGATGGTTCTTCTTCCTTGAGCGCTTTATGAAGACCTTGAAGGGTTTCGTGAGACAAAATGCAAGACCCGAAGGTAGCATGGATGAGGGTTGGTTGATACAAGAGTCACTTGTATATATTTCTGAGTTTCTTGTTGATGTGGATAGCTCTCTCCCACGACTATGGAGAGATGATGAAGACCTAAGGATGACCTCTATTGTGCCTCAAGGGAAAGGACGCAACAAAGTAATAGACACGGAGTTGCTTAATAATATCAACCTCTATTGCGTGCTTAATAGTGATGTGATGAAAAGATGGGTGACAAGATACGAGGATGCGAAGGCAAGAAGACAAGAAGAAAGGGCCCTCTTTCATACACACCACGGATCTCGTGTGCCATACCCTCAGTATCTAAGAGCACTTCCAAAGGATATTCATGTGGATTGGCTACTTGACGAAATGGAGAAAGCAGAGAAAAACGAGGGGATGCATATCACAATGGAAGAATGGGAGTATGCTAGGGGATGTATGAGTAAGGTCGGTATATAGAATGTTATGCATAAGTTAGGAGCTTTCAATAATTTAGATTGCTTATTTAATTGATTTTTTCTTGGTGTAGTGCACTATGTTCAATGCTATATGGTGTCCGGGCAAGCATTTTTGAACACAACGGATTGATGATAAGAGAAACACACAAGATTGCGGCGTCATTGCTAGCTTTGAGGGAGCCAATGGAGCCATGGATGATTATTGTGGCATAATCCAAGATATTATTAAGCTTGACTTTTGATGCTTCTTTGTGTATTTTGGATGTAAAGTGGTTTAAGGACGTGGTGGAAAGAGGCCCTAATGCAACAATCAAACGCCATGCAAGTGGCTTTGTAACTATTGACTCCACAAAGTTTTGGCAAAGTAAGAAGGACACACTAGTACTACCACAACAATGTGAACAGGTACTGTACACACATATAAAAGTACTACCACAACAATGTGAACAGGTACTGTACACACGTGAGGACAAGCCTACCATTGGTGATGCTGATTTTGATGAGCACATGAGTAGTTGAATGTACTTGTAGATCTAAACACTTGTATGGATTTTGAAGTAGATAGTTTGGCAAGGGTTGATCTCATTGAGGATGAGATTGAACCGTAGCCCATCATTGATATTGATATTGGCTAAACTATTTTACATATTATCTCATTCTCCTCACCTCACTTATTTTTTGTATATGTGGGTTTGCAAAAAAGCATTGATGTTTTTGTTAAAATTATGTACTTTGGTAATCATGGGTAATTTTTGGAAAGCAGTCAATTTTTGTACTCTCTGTTTGCATCTAAATACACGTCTAATTCTCAGTGTAGACGCACTAATAGACGCCCTTATACACACGTAAATAGACGCGCTGATACACGCATAAATAGACGTGCTGTTAGACATAGTGTTAGATTCTCAGTGTAGACGCCCTAATAGACGCGTCAAACAATACACGTGCTATTAGACGCGTCCGTAATTTCTCTATTCAAGCAATGCCTATAGACGCGCCCGCTATTTTACGCGTCTATAGTTGCTTTGTGTTGTTGTGAACTTCACTTGATCGTCCTCCATCTTACTTATTTGATGACGATATCATCAAATAATACCAACACGAACTTGTAAAGGAATGGCAGCAACATCTTGTTCATCAAGGCTTGTAAAGTAGTGGGTGCATTGTAAAGGTAAAATGGCATAACCATGAATTGAAGCAACCCTCTTTCCATCCTAAAAATTGTTCTAAGCTCGTCTCCTTCTTTTGGAACTATGCAAAAAAGAGCGGGTTGCAACACACCATCCTGCCCATTTGGCGACTACACATTAATAGGATGCCTCAATTGTGAGACACATATAACAAATTGCCTGAAATATGACTCACACTAGGTAGAAACATAGGAGATGGATGTGAATGGGAAGAAAAGTGTGAAATGGACCAAAGTTAAGGGAATGTAAAGGAGGAATTTAAACCCTAAGGTTTTTTAAAGAAAAAATATAGTATTTCCTATTTCTTTCCATGCTACTGGGTGGCCACTAGGGCCTTCTCCCAGTATGTGCTCATTCTCTCCACACTACTACTCGCACTAGATTTCTCCCTAGTGGACTGAGATTTCTTTGAGCTCAGTGACAAAATCCATTATATATTTTTTTCTTTGTTTTTGTTATTAAGACTATGGTTCATTTATTTGCATGCAAGGGATAAGAGAAGTGTGATGTGCTTGTGTGTGATTGTGCTAGGGACGAGAGAAGTGTGCTACACTTCTGTGCATAATGTTGTGAGAGGAATTTTGCATATGGGACATGGACAAATCCACAGGAGGAGAAGCCATGAGAACTTTTGATGGTGTAATTTGGATGGCTCTTGGATTACAAGATTGAAGATGTGTTTATGTATGTGGAAAGGGGTTGATATCATCTATGGTTGACCATACACAATATGATTATGTACTTTTATGTGCATCTAATATCCACCATGAAAGACCTATCTACTTGGTCCACTTGGCAACAAAGGTCTATCACTTAAACATGCTTCTTAATAAACCTCCTATAGAAATAGGATAGACCCAAAAACCCTCTAAGTTGAGTGGTATTTCTAGGTTTTGGCCACTTATTCACACACTCCACATTCTTGGGATCAACCGTTATGCCATCTTTTAATCTTACAATATGACCAAGATACTCAACTTCACTTGCCATGAATCTGTACTTGGCAAATAACTCATTGCTTCTCAACACCTCAAGTACCCTCCTATCATGCATAAGATTCTCGTCCTCCATCTTACTAAAGATGAGGATATCATCAAATAATACCAACACAAACTTGTAAAGGAATGGCTGCAACATCTTGTTCATCAAGGCTTGTAAAGTAGTGGGTGCGTTGTAAAGGAAAATGGCATAACCATGAATTGAAACAACCCTCTTTCCATCCTAAAAGTTGTTTTAAACTCAGCCCCTTGTTTTGGAACTATGTAGAAAAGGGCAGGTGGAAACACACCATACTACCCATTTGGCGATCGACTACCCGTTGAGAGGATGCTTGGAAGTGAGACACATATAACAAATTGCCTGAAATGTGAACCACACTAGGTAGAAACATAGGAGATGGATGTGAATGGGAGGCAAAGTGTGAAATGGACCAAATCTAAGGGAATGTAAAGGAGGAAAATAAACCCTAAGGTTTTTTTAAGAAAAAATATAGTATTTCCTCTTTCTCTCCATGTTACTGGTGGTCATTGGGTCCTGCTCCTAGTACCTCCTCTTTCTCCCACATTGCTACTGGCGCTAGCTTTCTCCCTAGTGGACTGAGATTTCTTTGAGCTTAGTGATGACATTCATTATATTTTTTTTCTTTTTTATTATTATTAAGACTATGATTCATTTGTTAATTGACTTGCATGCAAGAGATAAGAGAAGTGTGATGTGCTTGCGTGTGATTGTGCTAGGGATGAGAGATGTGTGCTACACTTGTGTGCATGATGATGTGAGAGGAATTTTGTAGATGGGACATGGACAAATCCATAGGAGAAGAAGGCATCAAAGCTTCTAATGGTGTAATTTGGATGGCACTTGGAATAGAAGATGGGAAAAGACATGGGATGATGGAAGATGTGTTGATGTATGTGGAAGGGGTTGGTTTCATATATGGTTAACCATACACGTTATGATTATGAACTTTTAAGAGCATCTAATACCCTTGCATGGAAGACCTATCTACTTTGGTCCACTTGGCAACAGAGGTCTATCCCTTATGCATGCTTATTAATAAACCTCCAATAGAAATAGGATAGACCCAAAAACCCTCTAAGTTGAGTAGTATTTTTAGGTTTTGGACACTTATTCACACACTCCACATTCTTGGGATCAACCGTTATGCCATCTTTCAATCTTACAATATGACCAAGATACTCATCATCACTTGCCATGAATCTGTACTTGGAAAATAACTCATTGCTTCTCAACACCTCAAGTACCTTCCTCACATGCATAAGATTCTCATCCTCCATCTTACTATAAATGAGGATATCATCGAATAATACCAACACAAACTTGTAAAGGAATGGGTGTAACATCTTTTTCATCAAGGCTTGTAAAGTAGTGGGTGCGTTGTAAAGGCAAAATGGCATAACCATGAATTGAAACAACCCTCTTTCCATCCTAAAAGTTGTTTTAAGCTTGTCCCCTTCTTTTGGAACTATGCAAAAGAGAGCAGGTGGCAACACACCATCTACCCATTTGGCAGTCGACTACCCATTAAGAGGATGCTTGTAATGTGAGACAAATATAACAAATTTCCTGAAATGTGAATCGCACTATGTAGAAACCTAGGAGATGGATGTGATTGGGAGGAAAAGTGTGAAATGGACCAAAGTTAAGGGAATGTAAAAGAGGAAAATAAACCCTAAGGTTTTTTAAAGAAAAAATGTAGTATGTCCTCTTTCTCTCCGTGCTACTTGGTGGGCACTGTGGCCTTCTCCCAATACCTCCTCTTTCTCTCCACAATGCTACTAGAGCTGGCTTTCTTTTCCTAGTGGACTGAGATTGTTTTGAGCTTAGTGAAGACATTCCTTATATTTTTTTTTCTTTTTTATTATTATTAAGACTATGATTGATTTGTTAATTGACTTGCATGCAAGAGATAAGAGAAGTGTGATGTGCTTGTGTGTGATCGTGCTGGGGACGAGAGAAGTGAGCTACACTTGTGTGCATGATGATGTGAGAGGAATTTTACAGATGGGACATGTACAAATCCACAGGAGGAGAAGGCATGAGAACTGCTAATGGTGTAATTTGGATGGCGCTTGGAGTAGAAGATGGAAAAGACATGGGATGATGGAAATTGTGTTGATGTATGTGGAAGGGGGTTTGTATCATCTATGATTGACCATACACATTATGATTATGAACTTTTATGTGCATCTAATACCGATGCATGGAAGACCTATGTACTTGGTCCACTTAGCAATAGAGGTCTATCCCTTAAGCATGCTTCTTAATAAACCTCCTATAGAAATAGGATATACCCAAAAAACCCTGTAAGTTGAGTGGTATTTTTAGGTTTTTGACACTTATTCACACACTCCACATTCTTGGGATCAACCGTTATGCCATCTTTTAATCTTACAATATGACCAAGATACTCATCCTCATCACTTGCCATGAATCTGTACTTGGCAAATAACGCATTGCTTGTCAACACCTCAAGTACCTTCCTCACATGCATAAGATGCTGGTCCTCCATCTTACTGTAAATGAGGATATCATTGAATAATAACACCATAAAATTTTAAAGAAATGTCTATAACATCTTGTTCATCAAGGCTTGTAAAGTAGTGGGTGCATTGTAAAACCAAAATGGCATAACCGTGAATTGAAACAACCCTCTTTCCATCCTAAAAGCTATTTTAATCTTGTCCCCTTCTTTTGGAACTATGAAAAAAAGAGGGGGTGGCAACACACCGTCCTACCCATTTGGCAACCAACTACCTGTTAAGAGGATGTGTGTAATGTAACACATATAACAAGTTGCCTGAAATGTGAATCACACTAGGTAGAAACATAGGAGATGGATGTGAATGGGAGGAAAAGTGTGAAATGGACCAAAGTCAAGGGAATGTAAAAGAGGAAAATAAACCCTAAAGTTTTTTAAAGAAAAAATATAGTATTTCCTCTTTCTCTCCATGCTACTTGGTGTGGTTACTGTGGCGTTCTCCCAGTACCTCCTCTTTCTCTCCACATTGCTACTGGCGTTGGCTTTCTCTCTAGTGGACTAAGATTTTTTTGAGCTTAGTGACGACATCCATTATATATATTTTTATTATTATGACTATGGTTCATTTCTTAATTGACCTGCACATGCAACAGATAAGAGCAATGTGCATGTGTGTGATTGTGCTAGGGATGGGAGAAGTATGCTATACTTGTGTGCATGATGTTGTGAGAGGAATTTTGCATATGGGACATGGACAAATCCATAGGAGGAGAAGCCATGAGAGATTTTGATGGTGTAATTTGGATGGTGCTTGGAATAGAAGATGGAAAAGACATGGGATGATGAAAGATGTGTTCATGTATGTGGAAGGGGGTTGGTATCATCTATGGTTGACCATACACATTATGATTACGAACTTTTATATGCATCTAATAGCGATGGAGGGAATACCTATCTACTTGGTCCACTTGGCAACAGAGGTCTATCCCTTGCATTAAAAACATATGAGAAATCCATGTGATTATGATGAAAAGAGAAGAAATCCACAGGTACATGTAGCAAAGAAGTTATGTGCATAAGGCCTAAATGGTTTAACCTTTAACCATCAGGATGGCTATCAAGCTTTCCATGAGCCCTACACCATGAAAGGCCATGTCCACCCTCATTTATTTGTGAAAATTATTGTGTTGTGGGGGCCTGTGTTGCACCAATCTTTGTAGAGGTGGGCTGATCTGAGATTACAGAGTTGCGGAGTGGTGAAAGGTTTGTGAATATCACATAAACAGGGCTGGAAGGTGGTGTGTGTTGTGTTAACTCTAGAATGACACTTTCTATGAAGATGATATTCTCTCTTTTTTTTCTTCTTGTTGCTCTAGAATCTATTGAAAGGATGCGATGTTGTGGGCTACCTCTTCTTCCATACACTGCATTTTTGATTCTAATTGTAGAAGGATGCCCCCCATATTTTTACCTTTCTTTGACTTCTTACCACCCTTTAGCTCCTTAGCCTCCCTTAATACCACTTGTCCTTGCAACTCTTTTGAAATGAGGGCAGATGGCTCCTTGGATCCTTCAACATGAGGTACCCTTGTCTCTTGAGTGCCTTGGGGAATGGGAAGATTAGCTAGCTGAGCAATTTAGCTAGGAGATAAGGATTACACACCTTGGATTGCTATGACTTGAGGTAATTCTCCATTTTGTGGTGGATATACAAGCCCACTACTCTTGTTTTTCCTCGTGGACCTTCATTATGTAATTGAGAGGGATCCTGTTATATCTATCCACTAGCTTTACTTATATGAGCATTGACATTGCTCTGCAAGCTTTCTCATCTACTTCATTCTTTATATTCTCATACTCCACCCCATTTTAGTTAAAGGAAACACTCTCTTTAGCATGTCCTCCATGGGGAATCTGATCGATTGTATGGACATACGTTGTCATGACGTGGGCGGTGTCGCTGGGGAAGTGCGAGACTTCTGGCTGTGAGTAGCTTCCAAATCCCAAGCATTTAAGATCTTCACATAACATATGCTATATGTTTGTACAATATGTTTGACATGCAACAACACTCATGAGACAAAACAAATAAAACTCACAAGACATCATCAAATACAAAGGTATACATATCTTCAGCATATGCATGCCGACAGCCCATAGCATAGCTTTAGCAGAATTTGATATCTTCCACAAGAAAGAGACAGACCCTCCTCATACAAAAGCTTGTAATGTCATTGCCAGACACATGCCCGTAAAGCTCCAAACAAGCAGATTCCGTCTACCTTGGGTATCCATGAGGCATGCTACTAAAAGCAGGAAGCAAGAAGATTCACAATTCCAACAGAGACACTGGCAACCAAATCTGAGGTTATTCCAGCATTTCTGAACACCGTAGAGGAGATGTAGAAAACAGCATTTATTCCTGCCAGCTGCTGGAAAGCAAACAAGGCCACTTCAATCACCACCACTTTTCTATAGCGAACAGTGAACAATTCCTTGTAGGTGGCTTGTTCCAGAGACCTGCTCGCCAGCTCTTCAGTCGCCTTCCAGCACTTAGCGGCTCCTTTTTCCTTTGCTTGCCCCCCCTCTAAGCGGCTCCTTTCAGAATGACCAGGGCCCCCGCTTTTATCACCAATCAGTCCCTTGCTATACAAGGCGGCGCTGCGGCTCTGCAGTTCGATCAGAGCCCCCAGCCCCCTTCCGCTTCCACGAGCGGCTACGCGTGTCTATCTGCAGCTACGCGCAACATCCGCCACCTCCATGCTTCGCCATCCTTCCAGGCCTTCGAGCTGGCAGTCCTTCACGCCTCCATGTGGCCATTCTTTATTGGCCATGTTAATGTATTATTTTTCATTTACCTAAAAGATGGCCACCATCAAGGCTTTCACACTCATCTAAAGGCTACCTTGGCCCATTAATATTAATTGCTCCATGCTCCACACACCTCGTAATGCAACCTTCCAATGTCCACTCTCACTTGGACGCGCGCACAAATTCAGGCTACCAAGGAGCTGATACCCATCTCCAGCCAACCACATTCCGGACAAGCCTGCAACAAGCTCAGCACAAACCATTCCACCCTGTACGTCTGGCAACGCATTCCAAAGCAAAACTCTCCACATGCCATACATCCCATATGTACACAGGCACTTAATCCCATGCATCTGGATTTGCATTTAATGGCCTCACATGCATGGTTTCACACCATAGACATGCCACAGCACGACATCCACCCCCTCTAAACCTGCACATCCTCTGGTATGTGCCACACAGGTCCTGGAATTCAGTGTCCATGCATTATTTGCACACCAACATTGGTATATGTACAAGCACCCAACTAGGCGTCTTAAACCCTGTCAAACCTGACCCAGTTGGTATCACCCTAGGAAACATGAAACAGTAGAAGAATATACATAGTGCCACTCACAAGGGGTTATCCTTTGTTGAAACATAGCATGACATCTTAACCTACCCCCCTAGCCTGCAAGATATTTATATCTTAGCAATCACATCTGAATGGTTCTGCTTTCCCACCTGGATCAAATACCAACCGCTTTTGGCATATGTGCGATATCCTTTGCTCATATGAAGCCCTATCCGCACTTAGATTCTCTGCATATGCATAATTATCCTCATCATTCAAAGTGGGATGCTCTTCAAAATAATTTCCTTCAAAATTTTCCTCAGGCCATGTTTGAAGCCTTTGCACAACATATTGTATGGCCACACCAAGTAACAACTGCATTAACAGCATGGAACACACACTTGGTAGCATCCCGTCCAAATCTACCTTGCCTGGATCCAGCTCACCCACTGACAAACATTCATTCTTCTCATCCAAAGACGGAAAAGCATGGTCTTCATTGGCTTCCTCTATGCTATTATATACCTCTTCTTTAGGCCGTTGCAAAGTATGCAAAGCATCCACATACAAAATCCAACAAGGCATCATCGAGAATAGCCTCCAGCTCTGGATCAGTCTCATCACAATCATTTGGCTTACATAACACTTGCATATCCTCACTTGCAACCAACAGTTGACTAGCATCAAGCATAGAAGAGCCCAAAGCTGATGGGGATCTATTATATATCATGAAATCATCCAATGCATCATCTAGGATAGCATCCAATTCAAGATCAATCGCATTGAAGCCATTATCATCTTGCAATCCCACATGTTGATTATCATGAACATTCATACCCCCATAGCTATATCCATTTGGTTGCTCATATGCAGCCTCATGAGGCTCTGTGACCACACTTTGCATATCTTGCTTGTTATCTCCCAGTATTTCTTGATACCTGTCTGTAGATGGGCTTAGAATTATGGGTCCCTCACCCGAGTACCCTTGAATCTGTATGTCGTTGAACCCTGTATGATCCAAAAAGACAGATTCAATTTCCCTCTCCAAATCATCATCATAAACAGGCTTCCAAGCTCGAGATTGTTGCTCACAAATGTGGTTGCAAGGTAACCCTGACACTGATGACATAGCATCACCCTGTTTATTGTTGGAACACCCAGTTAGCATTCCAGGATAACCCAAATCCAAAGAACCTTGGCAACCAGTTTCAGAAGCAACATCACTGTTGGAATCACCCATATCACTCACCCCCTCTAAATCAATCACACATACTTGTGGCCCATCTTGTAATATTTTATTTTCCTCGCATGCATATTCATGTACATCACCCTGCTTATAAGCATCATAACCAGATAAGAATGCAGTAATGATAGCATCTTCTTCTTGTCTTAGATCTTCAAACTCTGCAATCATGCTTTCAGCAAGAAGCATTGGTTCCTGCTGTTCTTCACACATATGATACGACACCTGAGGAATACCCTTCGAAGGAGCACTTTCGTCATGAGAATCCTCAAGTTTACACAGCTTACATGCTTCACAGCCCAAGAGGAAACTATTAGCGATGTCCTTTTCCTCGTGTACTGGGTCTTGAGCACCTGTCCTGAAGCTCTCTGAATCAAGTGTCTCCTCAAGCATAGGCATACACACATCATGTGGTATGATTATAGGACCCTATATGTCTGCACCCTCAAACAAGGAAGACAGATTATACTTGCACAGTTCACCCATTGCATCTTTATGAGGCTGTAGCAAAGCATCGCTTTTGGCACTGTGAAGGCCTTGTTGCTCACTAATGGCTTTTTGTAGTCCCAATTTAGCATAAACAGCCTCCACAATCTCTGTATCAGCCTTGAATAGCAATTGATTATCCTCCATAAGACATGCATCGACAACCGCTTCTAAATTGGCTCGGATCGTTGCTGGAACACTATCACAGCTCACATTATACCTCATTTCATCACCCTTTTGCTTTTTCTTTTCCCAAGTAAGTTGCTCCTGCTTTAGGTTCATGGAACTCGCATAAATAAGTGCATCTGCAAAATCACTCCATCGTTTGGAGTGATACTCTGCTAGTTCCAACACTTCATCTTTTAAATCAGGACTTATAAGGTATGCAAAAGATGCAATCATCATGTTTTCTGGAACCCCTTGATTCTTCATCTCTGTCTCGTAACACCTTAGATAGCTTTCTGGATCGAAACCATCAAATATATTGACCCTGTTATATACCAATTGCACCGCAATTTCCACCGCTTCCTGAATTCGCTTTTCTTCTTCAATCTTCCTGAACCGCTCTTCAAGCTCTTTCATCTCTGCATATAAATGCTCCATTTTGCTAGCCATCTCTATGTACTCTCACCCCAGCGGTTTCACGTCGGGTTCACCAAAGCTGTCGTGATGTGGGCGGTGTCGCTAGGGAAGTGCGAGACTTCTGGCTGTGAGAGTAGCTTCCAAATCCCAAGCATTTAAGATCTTCACATAACATATGCTATATGTTTGTACAATATGTTTGACATGCAACAACACTCATGAGACAAAACAAATAAAACTCACAAGACATCATCAAATACAAAGGTATACATATCTTCAGCATATGCATGCCGACAGCCCATAGCATAGCTTTAGCAGAATTTGATATCTTCCACAAGAAAGAGACAGACCCTCCTCATACAAAAGCTTGTAATGTCATTGCCAGACACATGCCCGTAAAGCTCCAAACAAGCAGATTCCGTCTACCTTGGGTATCCATGAGGCATGCTGCTAAAAGCAGGAAGCAAGAAGATTCACAATTCCAACAGAGACACTGGCAACCAAATCTGAGGTTATTCCAGCATTTCTGAACACCGTAGAGGAGATGTAGAAAACAGCATTTATTCCTGCCAGCTGCTGGAAAGCAAACAAGGCCACTTCAATCACCACCACTTTTCTATAGCAAACAGTGAACAATTCCTTGTAGGTGGCTTGTTCCAGAGACCTGCTCGCCAGCTCTTCAGTCGCCTTCCAGCACTTAGCGGCTCCTTTTTCCTTTGCTTGCCCCCCCTCTAAGCGGCTCCTTTCAGAATGACCAGGGCCCCCGCTTTTATCACCAATCAGTCCCTTGCTATACAAGGCGGCGCTGCGGCTCTGCAGTTCGATCAGAGCCCCTAGCCCCCTTCCGCTTCCACAAGCGGCTACGCGTGTCTATCTGCAGCTATGCGCAACATCCGCCACCTCCATGCTTCGCCATCCTTCCAGGCCTTCGAGCTGGCAGTCCTTCACGCCTCCATGTGGCCATTCTTTATTGACCATGTTAATGTATTATTTTTCATTTACCTAAAAGATGGCCACCATCAAGGCTTTCACACTCATCTAAAGGCTACCTTGGCCCATTAATATTAATTGCTCCATGCTCCACACACCTCGTAATGCAACCTTCCAATGTCCACTCTCACTTGGACGCGCGCACAAATTCAGGCTACCAAGGAGCTGATACCCATCTCCAGCCAACCACATTCCGGACAAGCCTGCAACAAGCTCAACACAAACCATTCCACCCTGTACGTCTGGCAACACTTTCCAAAGCAAAACTCTCCACACGCCATACATCCCATATGTACACAGGCACTTAATCCCATGCATCTGGATTTGCATTTAATGGCCTCACATGCATGGTTTCACACCATAGACGTGCCACAGCACGACAACGTTTGTATGGGGAGACGTAAATGCAGAGACTATTGTATCATTTCCTCTATGATGAGGACCTGCTCAATGGAGCCCCACCTTTGTGACTATACCGGCTTGGTGTTTCTATCATAAGTCTTCAGAAATTCTACACACAAGTGTGGGTTGATGGTGCAAGGAAGGACCTCTGCCATTCTACCAAGTCCTACCTTCTCTATCTTGTTCTTGACATCAGTATCTTCTAAGATATTCAAACGCTTCGGGCTATGATACTAGAACATAATCTTCCCATGAGCTGTCTGAATGTCTTTGTGGATGACGGTACCTTCGACTGAGTGTGCATACGGCACAAGGTAAGTGAGCTTGGTGCCACGTGGTGCTCTTTTCCTCTCTTTTTTTGGTTACCCTGTGGTACTAGCCCAAGTTACGATCAGGTTTCCCTCAACCTCTGGTTCAAAAGTAGCGATTGGTAGGAGCTTGCAGTCCTCCTTTTTTTTGGTATATATGTGTTAGTGATTTTTATGCATGGGTGTATCATGGGAAGAGTGTTAGTGTGGTGAGAAATAAATCGAGAAGGGATGTGTGTGAATTAGTGTTTGTCGAGAATTAGTCCTAATCCATGAAGTAGCAAGCCATGAAATGGCTGAGCATGAAGTGGTTGTACATGAAAGGTTAATCTGTGAGGTGTTAACCCATGAAGGGTTAGCACGTGATAGGTTAGTTCGTGAAAGCTTACCCCGTGTCGTGATAGGTTAGTTCGTGAAAGCTTACCCCGTGAAAGGTTAAAGCGTGAAGTGTAAAGATGTGAGGGGCTTAATCTATGAAAGGCTAAACCCGTGAAGGAGCAATGGTTATTTTGTGAAATAGCAGGTTGTGTTGTGACAATCATTAGTGTTGAATAAGTGTTGATGGGTAGCCTATGGTGTAAGCAATATAATTTTAGCAATTAGTGTATTCTCCCCAAACCTGAGATTTTTTGTTGACTTCATGAAATAGCAAACTACTATTTCACGGGCCATTCATTTATGCATTTATGATGATTTTAAGAAAATGAATGAAACAATCAAAAGTGTGTGAGGAGCTCCTACCTGAGAATCTATGGTCGCAAGTAAGTGAGGAAGAACATTGACGACCAAACACACTCTAGAAGATGATGAGGATGATGATGCCAAGAAGTGATGGAGGATGGTCAATGAAAAATGACAAAAAAGGAAAAAACGATGTATTTATGATCTAGCCGTCAGCCTCGACGGCCATCTCAATTGGGTATGCCACGTGTCTGTCTGTAATTCGTGGAGGTTTTTTGACCATTTCGTAGCATGAACTTGCATAAGTCGGCTCACGACGTGAACTATTTTGAAGTGTTTCACACGACATGAAACAGTCTTGATGAGCATTTCACGATGTGAACTAGCTCGAATTGGTTCACGACGATGGGAAACAACTTGTACCCTTGTGCATGCAAATATTGATACCCTATGATTTCCTATATGCTCAAACACTCCAAGGCCACATATGCATTTTGAGGAGTAGAAGTGTACACGTGAAATGAATGAACAAGCATATCCCTTTACCTTGTACCCAGTTGTTGGAGCTAGGTACCCCTCCTCATCCTCCTTCCTTTTATTTCCATGGGATCCAATGTTGTACTTTGGAGCTTGTGGGCATGTGTTGTTGACCACTTAAGTTTTGAGTGAGAACTTTTGATTTTTCCTTCCATCCAGTGGAGGAGTACATCTACTGAATCTTGGTGAACCTGTTTAACTTCCATGAGTGCATGTCTCCTTTACCCCAGGGTCCACGGCTTGGTTCATATTTTCCTCATTGGCGGATGACATTGGTGGTGTGGCACTCCCTTGACTTGTTTCTTTCTCTAGATCAACTTTGGTGCTTCCTTAGCACTTGAGTCCTGTCTGTGCTTATGGCTCTCTTCTGTGCTTCTAGAGGTACATGCAAAATTGTGTTTTGGACTCGTTTTTGGTACCCATACCTTTTTCGTTTCCTTGATAATAACCTTGTACTGCTAGTAGGTCTTTTCAAACCCACCACTGCTGCTGTTGAATGTTGAGTTGTGTGCGGGCTTGGAATACACTTTCTTGTCCTTGGTTGGATATCCGTCTCTTGCTTGTAGCATGGCTCTTTTGCCTTGATACCCATGAGGTTTTGTCTGTCCCATAGTATCCTTGTGCTTGAAACTGGGCTTTGGGAACCCATTGTTTTTTCATGGATACTTTTGCTACATTTGTTTTGGTTCTCTTGAAGAGAGATGATCTTTCTATGTGGATGCTTGTTCTATTAAGCCTTCTATTTTTCGTGGCATTGGAGACTCCATGTCGCATGCCACTGCCTATTTTACCTTATTCAATGGACTCCATAATGGCATGGTATGATGTCTTTGCCATCATTGAGTTGTACTTTCCATTTTTCCCATTGGATGTGATAGTTGCTGGTGCAAATCCAGAATCGTCCCTACAGGCATAACAAACACCTTCCCAACAAAGGGATTATTTTTGATTGAGATGTTTATATTCAAAAGGCCTTGTTTGTCTAATAGACACATTGCAAACGTGTGCATTAGTAGTTGCCTCTAAGGGGGTTTGTTTAAAGCTACCCGTGTCTCATAGGAAATCAAGTTATGACTTGGCCCCATATCAATTAATTGATGCCGTGTGACCACTCCTTGTAGAGACTTTTACTCTAGGTCATGCAAGTTCAAGATCCAGGTCATCCTTGTCAAGCAAGGTGAGTGAAGCCATGTTTACGTGTAGCGTTCTCCCTTGGAGTCTTTGTTCTGTGCTTTGGCTTCCCTTGCCTTGGATTCCCTTGCCTTGGATTCATCTTGAGCTGTTTGATCTCTTTTCCTTGACTAGCTATTTCTTTTGTTTTAGGAGATGCTCTTGTGTCAGCAATTCCTGGGTTAGGGGTCCATAATATTTCTTGAGTTTTCTTTCGTTTATAGACCCTTCCATTTTCACTCCTTTTCGATATTTTCAAATTGGATTGACCCTTGAGGGGTGATTTTGAACACTCTAAAAGGTCCTAACCCTGTGTATTTTAGTTTCTTTTTCTTGGTGTTACCAACACCATACATGAGGATGAAGTCCCCCATTTCTAGTTCTTTGTGTTTCAGGTTATGGTCAAACTAGTGTTTTCTTCGTAGTTTTTCGACCATAAACCAATGCGATGCAATCAACAGGGTTTCATCGCATTTTGATGGGGATTACTCTTTTTGATTAATAAAAGATGAAATTTATTTCACAAATTTTTAGAACATGCGTTTCGTGCGCATCAGGACCTTCGTTTTTCAGAAAGCAGGCGATTTCGAGCACTGCGAGTAAGTCATCGATTCTCTATAGAGAACTCTATTTTAAGAACTGCAGGAAGACAGATTGGTTGTGCAGACACATTGTGTGTACTGCAAGGAGGTCAACAGTTGCCATTGGATGTATGTATGTACATTGAGGTCAGTGATTATGACATTTGAGTGTAGTACAGTACCGCTGTAGAAAATATAGCTATTTGTGCAAGACAAACCAGAGTGATGTTTCTGGTAAATTTGTGTGTCTGGCAAGATGTCAAACGATGGCATAAACCAAATTGTTGCTGAGAATCTTGATAAGAACAACTTCCATGCTTGGAGGTTCAGGTTGATAAATTTCCTGATGAGAAAGGGCTATTGGGACTACATAGAAGGTGAGCATGAAGAGGCACCAGAGATACCAGAGATCAATCCGACTGCTGCTGCAGATGTGAAAGAGTTCAAGGATTGGAACCAAGGAGCCAAAAAGTTATGTATTGGCTCTCTATTAGTATACAAGACACCATGATTGGGCACATACAGGATGCCAAGTCCCCTAAGGAGGCGTGGGACACCTTGGTAAAACTCTATGAAATGAATACCAAGGCACGAAAGACACAGTTGAAGAAATAACTTTATACTGTGGAGAAAAAGAGTATGTCTATTGTCGGAAATTCCAAACACGGAATCACCTGCCTCTATAGCTGTCCATCTAACAGCCTTGGAAAACACCACGGACCTGGGGCACCACCAGCACACTGGCTAGAACACTTCTTACACGGTTCACCACACCACCCACACCAGAAAGATAGCACAAAGCAAGGGCACCATAGACAAAATAATTACCCAACAACACATACAGTCTTGTTTCCACTTGTAAACATACACAGCACCATCCAACAAACAGTGCTAAAACCAAGGTTGTTTTCCACAACAAACTCTATGCTATTTTCACAGCCTCAAAGAGCCCTTGCTGAATTGCATAGGCTGTCACAAACTGTAAATACATGAACATCGCGTTCTGACCAGGTCCCTTGATTCTCAAGACAAGGAGTACCAAACAGCCTCGAGTTCACAAACCCACACAAGCCTATCTCCTATAATTTCCTAAGATACATCCCTACATCCCTGTACATGCAGCCAAGGGTCTACAGCTGTAAATGCAGTCATTAAAAATAGCCCACAAGCTCGTCCACCTAAACAGCCCCCAAGCTTTCCCTACTCACTTCTCTGCAGCCAACCCCACCATTTCCCCAAGCGGCCCACTCAGCAACAAACTCCTTCCCTTCATTGGCACCAGCCGACCTTCCTTGTCCTCGTAGCATCCAGAGGCGGCCACCTTCACACCAAGCTCCTTCTCTTAGTTCTCTGCAGTCCCCACCTTGTTACAGTTGACTCCCCCTCTTCGCTCCTCTACAATCGGTGCCAGCCACCTTCTCTTTCTGCTTCAGTTGATACCACGACTAGTTTTGCCTTATTGTAGTGGACGCTTTCCTCTTCACTACTGTTGACTGTAGTTAGCGTCACCACCTTCGCTACTCAACAGTGCTCGACAGCATATCCGGAGTCACCCTCAATAATCACTGCCACCATCCACTGAGAACTGGCGGCGCTCCAAAACAAAAAGAACTCCTTCTCTCTGTCATCACCAGCACTGCGCCCACCCAACAAATTTTCTTGCTATAGCTATACTCTCTCTGTCCTTGCTACCAACCATCGCCATCGGCAGCGCCACACACAACACCTAAACCCAACCACGATCACCCTGGCCCGCTCCCTCTTACTCTCCTTCGCTGCCAGCTTCTCCCGCGGCAAAAAAAACAGCGTGCTCTCTCCTCTCCTTCGCTCTTTTAAAAAAAAAAAACCTTTTTTTGCTCTCTGTTGTCTCCCTTTGCAAAGCCGCTGTCAAAATTGTAGGTGGCCAGGTGGATGTTGGCTTCGCCAGCCACCTTGATGTCTCGAAGGGCCTGCCACGATGCTAAGAGGGCCCTTTTACATTACCTTGTGCTTCACCTTTACATGCGGCGCCCATGGCTTTCCAAAACGAATGTGAGAGCTACCCTTTTGTCATCGTGGTGTGAGCACACCCTTTAGAGCTACCACCCTTGCCCTATAAGCTGCAGCATAATTTTTCTAAACATGGCTATTGCAGTGGGTGCCATGCTCTGTCGGTCATCATCACATGCTTGTTAAAAATGGAGCGCCTTCTCTATGTCCAGAATCAGCCCCAGATTGATTAGCCATCATCACATTTAGGGTTCCCGTAATATTTTCACGTGGAGGCATTACCACCAAAAGCTCGGGAAAAAGCATGAAATCACTCTGTTGCCAACATACATACATTAAAACCCAAAGGCTGCCTTCTGCAAGCTTTCCACATATTGGAGACCAACTTTCCTCAAGGCCATACACCCTGTTGCAATAAAAAAAACTTCAAATCTCAAGCACCTACTCCCAAAAAAACATGCATGTACTAGCTGACTACAAAGCCATCCACTCTGTACATTTGCCAGGGCATTCAGGGCAAAGTTTTTTTACATGCCATGCATCCCATATGAACACAAGCCCAAAACATCTTTCAAATTTTTGCCTGACATCTGTGAATGACTATGCATTGAAGATCAAGGGCATCGTGGAATCCCTTGTATCTATTGGTGTTTGAGTAGATGATGATGATAAGGTGGAAGTCTGTCTACGTGGTCTCGGACCACAATACAAGGCGTTCAAGACGTCTATTCAAACTCAAGAAAACATTCCCAATTTCACAGATTTGGTGTCTATGTTGATTATAGAAGAGAAGAGCCTGGGTGAAGACCAAAAGTCTTCTCACAAAACAAAAACAGTTCAGAGCAACAGGCCTTCTATACAAGTTCAGGAAGAGGACGAGGTAGAGGAGGCCGTGGACACGGCCAAAGAGGTGGCCGAACAGGTAATCAAAATTATGGCCAGCAGCAGCAACAACAACAGTCGCAGAATTCACAACAACAACAACAACACGTAGTTGAAAGAGGCCAATTCAGAGGTAGGGGGAGTCAAAGAGGTCGTGGAAATTGGCAAAGGTAGCATATTGATACACGTGGATGCTTTTATTGTGGTAAGCATGGACATGTGCAGGCAGATTGTTATAAGAAGCAGGCTGACATGCAAAATGGAAAATTGCAACAAAATAACTATGCATCCTCGAGTAGAAACAATGAGGATAATGAAAGGTTGTTTGTTATGCAGCATGTCGTTAATGCCATGTCTGAAAATCTTGAAGCAGCACATAAAGATGATGTATGGTATGTTGATTCAAGAACCACATGACAAGTCATGGAGAGTGGTTCAAGGAGATGAAAAACCTTGAAAGACTAGGTTTTGTGGAAACAGGGGATGACACTGCTCATCTAATTACCCATGTTGGAGATGTGCCATTGTCTATGCAGGATGGCAAACTGAAGTACCTTGTAGATGTACTTCATGTCCCGAACACAACAAAGAATTTGGTTTCAGATGGCCAGATGATTGAGCAGGGTTTGCAAGGTTTGCAAGTTCGTTTTAACCTGTAAACCCTGTAAAGAATTTGGTTTTCAATTGGCCAGATGATTGAGCAGGGTTTGTAGGTTCATTTTAACCTTGATGGTTGTTATGTTGAAGACTCTAAAGACAAGTGTAGGTTGGTTGCAAAAGGCAACAGAGTGGGCAGAATGTTTACATTGAATGTAAACATGCTTAAAGTGAGTGTTGCGATGTTTGCAAATGGTTTAGGAATTGTTGCAGACACAGATATTTGGCATAAAAGAATTGGACATGTGAATGTGCAGAGAATGAAGTCTATGCAGACTAAAGGAATTGTGATAGGACTGCCAAAGTTTAAAGTTGAAGGTATGTAGAAAATATGTGAAGCATGCCAATTTGGAAAGCAAACAAAGCATGTATATCCACGTGACAAAAATGTGAGCAGAAATGCACTAGATGTTGTGCATTCAGATGTATGGGGTCCTACGAAGACCATGTCTATGGGAGGCTACAGGTATTATATGACATTTATTTGATGACCACACAAGGAAAGTGTGGGTATACTTCATGAAGGAGAAGAGTGAGGTGTTCACTCATTTTCAGAATTTCAGAGTTATGGTTGAAAAGCAAATAGGGAAATATGTAAAGTGCCTAAGGTCAGATGGAGGGGGAGAGTACTTCTCCAATGAGTTCTCTGAATTTTTGAAGAAGAATGGTATTCGGAGATAGTTTACATGTAGATACACTGTGCAACAAAATGGAGTTGCGGTGAGCAAAAAAACAGGCACATTGCTTAGATTGCACGAGCATTGATGGGAGAGAAGAATATGCCGTATAGCTATTGGGTTGAGGCTATTTCTACACCAGCACTTTACATCATGAACAAGACTCCAACTGCAGCCATACATGATGTAACTCCAAAGGAGAGGTTTACTGACAGAAAACCTGATTTGTCTCATCTGAAAATCTTTGGATGCATTGCATATGTGCATGTGCTAGATGAGCTGAGAACTAAGCTTGATGCAAAAGCTGAAAAATGTGTGTTTATTGGGTATTCCCTTGAGCAAAAGGGATACAGGTGTTATAGCCCTGCTACACGTGAGTTGAGGGTAAGCAGGGATGTTGTTTTTTATGAGATGAGCAACTGGTATGTTGTTGGGGCTAATGTGAGTGGAAATGTGGTTGCACAGAATCACAGTCTTTGAGTGGACCAGGAGAGTCCTCATCTAGACTTGGTTCAATTGATAGACCATAGAGTCACAAGCTGCGTCATAATACCAGTCCTGCAAATGTGATTAGTACATCACATAAAGGCAAAGAGAAAGTGGTTGAGCCCCTTAGTATGCCTGACATTTCTGCAGGGCATTCTCATGTTGATGGAGAGTCTAGTGGCTCAGAGATGAGCCTTGATGAGGATCTAGGGATACCAACTATGAGAACACCTGGTGTAAAGAAGGCTATGGAAGCCATGACTCCAAAGCTACGAAGATCTGGGAGAGTGAAGAATCCTGTGCTGCAGAGGTTTACCTATGATGGTTATGTGGCACATCACTATGCATACATGGCAAAAGTTGTACAGGTTGTAGAGCCCACATGCATTGATGAGGCTGTTGGAAATGTGTTTTGGGAGAAAGCTATGGATGAGGAGATGGATGCATGCACTATATGGAAATGAGACTTGGGATTTAGTGCAATTGCCTGAAGGGAAGAAAGCCATTGGATGCAAGTGGGTGCATAAAGTAAAACATAACAGTGATGGAAGCATAAATAGGTACAAGGCTAGATTGGTAGGCAAAGGATATGCACAGACATATGGCATTAAGTATGAGGAAAATTTCAGCCCAGTTGCCAAGATGGCAATATTGAGAGTTGTGATAGCAGTGGCTGCGTCAAAGCAATGGTCTTTATATCAGATGGATGTAAAGAATGCATTCTTGCATGGGGATTTGCAGGAAGAGGTGTATATGTTGTAGCCACCTGGTTATGAGGATGTGAGTCACCCCGAGTTGAAGAAAGCTTTGTGTATGGCTTAAAACAAGCACCAAGAGCATGGTCTGACAAGATTTCTGAATATCTTGTCACTATTGGCTTTCATGTAGCCAATGCAGATTTCTCACTATATGTGAGACACATTGATAGAGGGGTTGTGCTTGTTGTCATCTATGTAGATGACTTGATCATTTACGGGGGACCATGATGCAGAGGTCTTTTGATGTAAAGATCTTGCTTAGACAGAAGTTTGAGATGAAGGATCTGGGGAAGCTCAGATATTTCTTGGGCATTGAGGCGATTAGGTCACCACATGGTATTGGATTACTGCAGAGACAGTATGGCTTGGACATGTTGTTCAAGTATGGTATGACAGGTTGTAAGCCTATCTTAGTGCCATTGGATCAGAATAGCAAGTTGAGTGTAGATTCAGGAGAGATTTTGGAGGATCCTACTATGTATAGGTGCATAGTAGGAAGCTTGATCTACATGACGATCACCAGGCCAGATTTGAGCTATGCTGTTGGGTTGGTGAGTCAGTTTATGCAGGTTCCTTGGAAGCTACAGTTGGATGCATTGAGACACATATTGAGGTAAGTGAGGTCTACTTTGCATTGTGGACTATTTTATGAAACTGGGATAGAGATGTGTACATGGGTACACAGATGCTAATTGGGCTGGTAGTATCTAGATAGAAGATCTACTAGTGGCTTCATGTTTTCTTTGGGAAGTGCTGCTGTGACTTGGAGCAGCAAGAAGCAGGTTTCTCTATCCAATACAGGCCGAGTACAGAGGTGCTGCTATGGCAGCATGTGAGGTAGCTTGGTTTAGAAAGCTACTTGCAGATTTGGGTCTATCAGTGGGGATAGACAAGTTGTCATTTTCTGTGACAACATTAGCAGTATACAGTTGGCCAGGAATCCAGTTTTTCATGCTCGCATGAAGCATATAGAGGTCCACTACCATTTTGTTAGAGAGAAGGTTTTAGCAGGAGATGTTGACCTTGTTTATGTCAGCACACAAGATCAGGTCGCTGACATCTTCACCAAAGCATGGGGTACAGAGAAGCTCCGTAGAGTCAGGGCTTTACTTGGTGTACATGAGATGGAGTTGAGCTTGAGGGGAGTGTTGAGATATCGAGCTCATCTAGTGAGGTAGTGGACAGTGATGACCCGCCTGGGAGATAGGCCCCACACTTACACCACTGGCATGGTTGGTGAGATCATGGGTGATATGTGACCAGTGGGATGACAGATTGTGTGACAGCCATTCTAGAGACTGGCATAGTTATAGCGCCAGCTCATTTACTTGGGTTCACACTATAGAGAACCCTAGTATGTATTTGGTTGAGTATCTTTTCATATGTGGTGTACTCTTATCTTTGTATATGGTGTGTTGAGTGTTGTTTGAAGAAGAAGAATATTTTCAGCCTCTCACCTTGTGTGTTCTCTTTTCGAGTTTTGTGAGTGTGTGTGTGCTTACTCAAGCTCTCTTCTCCCCTGCATCTTTTCATAAATCTCGTTCTCTATTTGGCGTTCCTTGTCTAAGGACGACCAGCTCAAATCTCGAAATCTCATGAGTCTCATCCTACACATGCTTATGAATCATTCATTCCAAAACAAAGCAATCACAAGTCATACATATTATCTTACACTCATCTCTAGTCCATAATATTTCAAGGCATGCATATTCAAATCAATCAAAATCAACTTCAAGTATAAAACAATGGATGCCGCCTTCTTAGCAAAACAACGATCCTCCGTATGGCCACTAGGACCACAAAAAGTGCACTCCTTGGAAGAATCCTTTGATTTGTCCTTCGCCTTTGGTTGAAGAATCTTTAGCATTGGAATTAGAGCCTTTGCGTTGATCATTCCCCTTGCCTTTGCCTTTGCCCTTGCCTTGGCTTACAAAAGCCAAGTCCTTTTTGAAGTTTGCTTGCGAGTAAGGCACTTATCATGAAGAAGACCCATGGTCTCTTCAAAGGAAGGGAAAGGAACTCAAAGAAAGATGTTATCTTTGAACGATTCAAAAGAACAAGGCAATTTACCAAGTAGCTTGTGGACCGGATTGCTTACCAATGTACCAAACTCTTCAAGTTGCCGCTTGATTCGATTGAATTCTCCAAGCTTCTCCACTATGTTGTCGGATTCAGAGATAGAAAGCTTATCCAAATCTTCTTCCAACTTAGCCATCTTAACCGTTGAAAGTCTTCCATATTGCATTTGTATAGCGTGCCATAATTGTTGAGCCGTACTCCTTGTAGAAAGAAATTGAGTCACAACCAATGTAGACATGCCATGCACAAGTAAAGCTTTGGCCCGTGCATCCATATAGGTTTGATATTGAGAATGCACCATATGAGGAGAAGTGATTATAGACCACACCCCGGTGCTTTCCAAAAGAAGTTGCATAAACAAGGACCAAGTGTGGTAGTTGTTTGGGGTAAGCTTTTGTGAATCGGAAAGACTTGGAAGGCTCAAAGATTGAGTGAATGGGTTAAAGGGCTGATATGATTGAGTGGGGAGAGGAGTAATAGTGGAAGTAGTAGAAGGAGGAATCATAGTAGATGAAGTTGCCATAAAAGGCATAGATGATGTAGGGGGATATACCATAGAGGGCATAGAAGTATGTGGATAGGAAGGTATAAAGGACAAAGAAGAAAGAGAGAAAGGATCCGTAGAAGGTAATGGATATGACGGAAAAGAGAAAGTAGAAGCACCTACCAAAGAAGGAATTGCACCAACTTCCGTTGTAGTAGTTGCCGGTCTAACCGTCGTAGGAGATGTAGGATCCATAGTATCTTCAAGTTTGCCTTTGTCTTTTGGAGTAGAGGACTTCTGAGATCCCATAGAGAGAGGAGGGTAGGAAAACACAACATACCTCCAAAAAATGCAGCCAATAGATGGGCTGTCCCCACCAAGAAAGTATCTCCAAAATATGCACAAAGATAGTGTGAAAACGCAGCCGATATAAGAACCAATAGACTCCGTAGAAACCAACAAAAGAGGGGTGAGAATGTAGCCTTAGATAGAAGGAGTATGGAGGAGTTAATTGTCCACAAAAATGCACACACAAAATGTGTAGCAAAGTAGAATTTTCAGCCGGTAGAAAGGTGTAGAAAAGAGGATAAATATGTACCTCAAAACACCATGAAGAGGGTCAAAGTTCATGATGAAAATGCAGCCAAGAAATGGCTACAAATCTCTCCACAAGAAGCCTCCAAAAAACGCTACCGCATGTAGGGAAAACTAGTTGGCAATGTTTTCACCGCCGCCGGAAGTAGAGTTGTAGGACTCGGATTGAAGTGCTTTAAAAACACACTTGTAGAGGATGGTAAGGGGCTGGTTTGAAGCCTTTTGCATCATTAAATGAGTGTAAGGATGATGAGTAAGGGCTTCTGTAAAAAACGCAAGCAAAAATTCTGCATGTAGGCAATCTGCGAAGAATAACTCAAACACGGTGAGAAATTTGCGAAAACTTTCTTCTGTTAAGTTATAGACCACAATGATTCCAATAGGTCGCATGGTCACAATCCTCAAAAACGCATTCGTTTAGCAGAAAATCAAAAAAATGAAAAACGCCATTGAAAGCGGGGTTGTTGAAGAGTACATTATGTGCGCCACCACCTTGCTCTGATACCATGTGAGAAATAAGAGATGAGAGAAAAGATAATGTACTCAAGAACTCATCAATGAACCACTAGCCAACTTGATTAGAAATGAACTACAATGCCTCATATATATAGGCACAAGATGAACGGATCTCTAGAAAAGTTCCTCCACCCAAAAAATGTGTAGATAGGAAAAAATGGAAATAAATGCCTAGAGACTAAAGAGTGTGCCACTAGCGTGGCACTATCTGGAGATGACACCTATCCAACAAAAAAACACATTGATGATTCCAGTAGGTCATGCGGGCACAATCCTCAAAAACGCATTCGTTTAGCAGAAAATCAAAAATGAAAAAATGCCATTGAAAGCGGGGTTGTTGAAGAGGACTAGAGGTACATTGGTAAGCAATCCAGTCCACAAGCTACTTGGTAAATTGACTTCTTCTTTTTAATCGTTCAAAGATAACATCTTTCTTTGAGTTCCTTTCCCTTCCTTTGAAGAGACTATGAACACCATATTAGATAATTTGGGGAAAATCCCATTTCCATTTGATAAATGGGAGCATGGTGAACTTGTCCATTTGACAAAACCCCCTCATGTGACATATCATCGAAAAGATCTTGAAGAGTAGAATCTAAATCTATGATCTCCGACAAATTTGGAGTTAGTATGTTTAAGATATGTCAAAAACTATATGGAGTAATTGATTCCCAAAATGTGAGATTTTTCCCAAATTACCTAATATTGACTTTATGGGTCTTGTTTATGATAAGTGCCTTACTCGCAAGCAAAACAAAAAGGACTTAGCTTTTGTAAGCCAAGGCAAGGGCAAAGGCAAAGGCAAGGGGAATGATCAATGCAAAGGCTCTAATTCCCATGCTAAAGATTCTTCAACTAAAGGCGACAAGGACAAATCAAAGGATTCTTCCAAGGAGTGCACTTTCTGTGGTCGTATAGTGGCCATATGGAGAATCGTTGTTTTGCTAAGAAGGCGGCATCTAAGAAGGTAAAAGCTGAACTTGAATTCAAATCTAAGGGTTCTTCTACATCAACATCTTCTCACGACAAAGACAAAGACAAGAAGGAAGACGGTAACGCCAAGGTTGCATATGTTGCTATGTCTTCTACTTCTTCATGTGACACATCACTTGTGGTAACAAGATCTTGATATGCATACTACGGATGAGTGGATTGCCGATAGTGGTGCTACCTCTCACATGACGAATAGTTCTTCCTTATTGGAAAACCATAAGGCTTTCTCTTCATCAGTACACATTGGTGATGCTTCGTCTCTCCGTGTGATTGGTATTTGTGATGGTTCTTTTGGAGATGCTATCTTACATGATGTTTTGCATGTGCCTAAGATGTCTGTCAACTTATTTTCTATCTCTAAGGATACTTCTAAAGGTCTTGAGGTTTACTTTGATGATGAAGTGATTGAAATCATTGATAGTAAGACAGTCACTTTCTTTTGTGGCCAAATAGTTATCAAAATGCTGGGCTTTATCATATAAGCACTTTTACAGCACAGTTGCCTCCACATGAGTCTCATCTTCATCAATTATTTGCTTCTCCTAAAGCACTTGTTTCTAATGAATATAGTGATCTATGGCATTTTCACTTTGGCCATGTTCCTCTTGTTACTTTGCAACATCTTGTCTCACATGACATGGTTACAGGTCTACCAAGGCTTCAGAAACCTCACCATCACATTTGTTCTCCTTGTGCTCAAGGAAAGCAACATCGGGCTTCTTTTCCAGAGGAGGCTACTCATAGGGCCACACGCATACTTGAGCTTAGTCATGTTGATCTTGCAGGACCTATGGAAGTACAATCGCTTGGTGGATCCAAGTATTATATGCTTCTTGTGGATGACCTCTCGCAAATCATGGGTTCATTTCTTACCTAAAATGTCTGATGCTCTTTCTCATTTCAAGGTTTGGCTTGCCCAAATGGAGAGTCAAGAAAGTCAAAAGGTATCTTTTCTCAGGACTGACAATGGAGGTGAGTTTACAGCATTTGAGGATTTTCTAGCTTCAAAAGGCATACAACGACAAACCACCATACCCTACACTCCTCAGTAGAATGGTGTGGTTGAAAGAAAGAATAGAACGGTGAAGGAAATGGCCCGCTCCGTCTTACATCATGCGATGCTACCTTCCTCCTTTTGGGGTGAGGCTATAGCTACTTCAGTTTATCTTCTCAATCGCTCTCTTACGAGAGCAGTGGATGGCATGACTCCAGAGGAGGCTTTCATAGGCCACAAGTCTACTATTTCTCATTTTCATGTCTTTGGTTGTGTTGCTCATGTACATCTGCCTTCTTCTAAGAGGAGAACTCTTGATGCTAAGTCCAAACCTATGATATTCACAGGATATGCTTCTCGCTCTCCAAAGGGTTCCATTTTTGGGATCCTTCTTGTGAAGATATTGTTCTTTCACGTGATGCCATCTTTGATGAGCATGTTTTTGGTCTTGATGAGTTACCGCCTTCTACATCTCTCTCAGAT
This sequence comes from Cibotium barometz, assembly GCF_041138505.1. Taxonomy (NCBI): domain Eukaryota; kingdom Viridiplantae; phylum Streptophyta; class Polypodiopsida; order Cyatheales; family Cibotiaceae; genus Cibotium; species Cibotium barometz. Next base: position 28,844,365 of record NC_141090.1, read on the forward strand.
CCATTTCCATCTCTTGAGCTTGAGCCTCTCTCATTCCCTACAGTCTCATCCTCATCTACACCATCAGTTCCTACTTCATCCCCTCCATCCATTTCGATTGCGACACCTACTACTTCATTGGACTCTACACGGACTTCTGGTCCTCCAAAATGGGTTCGCTCTCTAGGTATATCACTTTCAGATGCTCAACAATCTACTACATGTGTCTTACGTATATGCCCTTTAGGTATATGATTTCAGATGCTCAACAATCTACTACACGTGTCTTACGTACATGCCCTTCAGTAAATATTACCTTGATGTCTCATATTGGTGATGTGTTTGAGCCTGAAACGGTTAAGGAAGCTCTTTCCTTACCACATTGGTGTGAAGCAATGCAAGAAAAGATTTCTTCTATTGAATCTAATAACACATGGTAGTTAGTTCCACGACCTTCACATAAAAAGGTCATTGGTGTTAAGTGGATTTTCAAAGTCAAGTTTCATTCTGATGGTACTCTTGATAAGTGCAAGGCACGACTTGTTGTGCTGCTAAAGGTTATGCTCAAAAAGAAGGTGAAGACTTTGATGAAACTTTTGCTTCTACTACCAGATATTCTACTATTCGTGTTGTTTTTTCTCTTGCTCTTCACACTATGCCTGGCCTATATATCAAATGGATGTTAAATCTGCCTTCTTGAATGGAGATTTAGAGGAGGAAGATTATGTGGCATAACCTGAAGGTTTTATTGCACAGGGTCATGAACATGATGTGTATTTATTAGAGAAAGCTCTTTATGGTCTTAAGCAAGCTCCTCAATCTTGGTATCAGAAGATTGACAGTTTTCACCTTTCTCTATATTTTGAGAGGACTCATGCAGATCCTAATCTTTATGTGCTTATTATGGATGATGATATATGCATTCTTGTGCTTTATGTGGATGATTTGATACTCACTGGCTCTAATTTGGACCAATGGGTTCAAACTCAACTCACAACATCATTTGCCATGATTGATCTTGGACTACTCCACTATTTTCTTGGTTTAGAAGTGTGGCAATTTACTTCTGGCATCTTTCTTTGTCAAAAGAAGTATACTTTAAGATTGCTTGAGAAATATGGCATGCATGATTGTGCATTACTCACTTGTCCCATGGATCCTAATTCAAAATTATCCAAAGATGATGATTCCCCTGAGGTTGATTATATAGAGTATCGCCAACTTATTGGTTCTCTATTTTATTTGGTAGACACTCGGCCAGATCTCTCCTATGCTATGAGTATTCTCAGCCAATTCTCTTCATAGCCTCGTCGGTCTCATTGGCAGGCAGCTTTGAGGGTTCTTCGATCTCTTCATGGAACTCTTGAGTATGGCACTTCTTATGCAGGTGGAGATACACTTATTGGTTACCCAGATTCTGATTGGGCAGGGTGTATTGACACTGGGCGTTCCATGTCCGACTATTGTTTTATGCTTGGTAAAGGACTCGTTTCTTGGGAATGTCAAAAGCAGCGAATTACTTCTTCTTCATCGCTCGATAGAAGCAGAGTACAAGTCATATCTTGATGCCACTTCTGAAGCACTTTGGCTTTAGCAAATTCTGAATCACCTTGGATGTTCTACTCCGACACTCATCTACTCAGATTCACAGAGTGCTATTGCTTTAGCCAAAAATCCAGTTATTTGAGGACGATCCAAACATATTGATGTTCATTTTCATTTTGTTCGTGATTGGATTTCTGAAGGTCGCACTCAGCTTGAGTATTGTCCTACCAAAGATAATGTTGCTGATTTGTTTACTAAGCCTCTTCCTCGACCTACCTTGGATTATCTTCTTCAGTACATTGGCATTGGTCCTCCCATCTGGACCTGAAGAGGAGGTGCTGGATAGGTGTCATCTCTAGATGGTGTCACGCTAGTGGCACACTCTTTAGCCTCTAGGCATTTTTGGGATTTATAGCATTCATTTTCATTTTTTCCTATTTACACATTTTTGGGTGGAGGAACTTTTCTAGAGATCCGTTCATCTTGTGCCTATATATATGAGGCATTGTAGTTAATTTCTAATCAAGTTGGCTAGTGGTTCATTGATGAGTTCTTGAGTACATTGTCTCTTCTCTCATCTCTTCTTTCTCACACTTCCCTACATCAGTCTCTTCTCTATAAGGATAGAAGTATTGCAAAGGAAATAAATGGATGGTAGTATCAGATCTCTAGTCAAATAGTTCACCACTACCCATTGGATTTACATGACCAGTCATAAGGTCTACTCTAAGGATTAATTCATCAAATTGTAGGTAGATATGGTTTTTGGACCAATCATGGAACATTTTAGCTTCACGAAGAAATGGTCTTCCTAGGATCATTTCATAAGAATCAAGTTTCTTGGAGAAGTGAATCACAATGAATTTATGCCTCACCCGATGCTTCAACACCTTGATCTTAAGATTGCATAACATTCCCATTGGTTTGGTAACAGTACCATCAGCCCTTTTGATCACAGTGTTTGAGACTTCAAGCCTAGGTCTAGACATTTTTTCCCAACATTTTTTTGGTGATTATACTAACTCATGCACCACAGTCAAGGGCTCCCATTATTGTGATGCCCATGGCAGTGTGACTAGCAGTAATGCATTGGATTCATAACCTTCAAAGTACTGGTGCAATTTATTCAATGGAATTTTGACCATTGATTTCGCATAATCATCCTATAATTGGGTTCTTGGATCTTCTATGACTTGAATTGGAAAAATTCCATAGTAGTAGGGTCGAGGCTTGTGGGTATCTGGTGTAAATGATGATAGTCCTACATTGAGTTCTCCATTTAAAAGAGCTTTCAATGCTTTGAATATTTCAAGATCTCAACACAAGTGCATAGTCATCATGGTCTTTGTTTCAAAAGCCATGAACTCCAACAATTTAGGGATCACTACAAGACAATGCTGCCATACACGCGTTTCATACACGCGATAAATTACGAGCGTGTGTATGGTCGCGCTTGTATTTGAATAGAATCGGGCGCGTGTATTTTATCATTTAAGGTCGCGTGTATATTTGCATTTATCAACGCGTGTATAAACGCGTTTATATACACGCAGTAATACACGCATCTATACATGCTACCATACACGGATTAATACACGCTACCATACACGGATCAATACACGCCACCATACATGGATTAATACACGCATGGTAAAGAAAAACTGAAAAAAACTGAATTCCTTTACAAAATTAAGAACTATTTTCTTTAAACCATCTCATAGTACATTACAGTATACATCATTACACAATCCCACTACATGCATTTACAACAATGAAATATATTCAAAAATAAATCATGCATATGAGATGATAGAAATGTCATCAATTTAGAACATACAGTGTCGGATTGGTTAGGGTTCGATCTCATCTTCAATAAGATCCATCCTTGTCAAACGATCAACATCAATATCCATTTGATCAATTTGTAAGGCTACGATTAAATTTATTCCACTATCGATATTCTGTACTCCATTGATAATGGTATCGATGTCCTGATCATCCTCATCACCATCACCATCATCCTCAATGGTAGGGTCATTCTCATGATCATGAGAAATGGCACGCTCATCCTCATTATCATGATCATCTCTTATTTCTTGATCATCGATCACAACATCTTCATTGGCATGTTCGATATCATCTTCATTGCGGCTTGTTACATCCTCCATATGCTCCATATTAGTGAATGTATTATACATCACTTTGGAACGTGGTGCAATAGGGATGACGTACCACCATTTAATGTCATGCACCATTGGTAGATAGATAACCTACTCAAATACACATAGTACAGTAATTAATTAGCATATCAAAAGTCAAGGGGTACGCGAGCTTAGATATATATGTACATGAAACACATTAGTAAAAAAAAGCATACCTGCTTACATTGTTGTGGCAATACGAGCCTATCTTTCTTTGTTTGCCAAAACTTTGTAGAGTCAATAGTTACATAGCCACTTGCATGGCGTTTTATCATTGTATCAGGCCCTTTTTCCACCACGTTCATTTGCCATTTGACATCCAAAACATACACAAAGAAGCGACGAAAATCAAGCCTAAATATGTCTTGGATTATGCCACAATAATCATCCATTTTTCCATTAGCTCCCTCAAAGCTACTAATGACACCGCAATCTTGTGTATTTCTCTTTTCATCAATTCTTTGTGTTCGAAAATGCTTGCCTTCACACCATATAGCATTGAACATAGTGCACTGGACCAAAATAGAAGCAATATTTGTGTAAGCAATGTGAATAAATATTAAAAGCAAATCACTTACAACTAATGCAAAACATTAGTTCTATGTACCTTTAACATGCATCCTCGTGCATACTCCCATTCTTCCGCCGTGATATGCAGCCCCTCGTCGCTCTCTGCTCTCTCCATTTCCTCATGCAACCAATCAACATGGATATCATTCGGAAGTGTAAGATTCCTCCCCCAACCCCCTTTTTGATGTCTAGTATCTTTCCCTGTAATCAATCCCTCTTCAGAAATATAAAGACCTTGTTTCTAACTGTTTTAGCTTAGAGAGAGAAAATTATTCTAGAGAGAGAATATTCAGATTATGAATATTTTTGGATAGAAAAATAACTCATCTTATTAAAATAAGTTCCCCTGAAACAGAAATTCAAAAAGAATTTTCCAATGTGCAATTGGAATTAATTGGAAATAGGTATAAAGAACCTTAGTCTAAGGGTCTAGATTTCCAGAAATCTTTAGACTATGGTCCAATTAAGGTTCCTATGGGCCAATAGCATCAATACATGTGTAGGGAGGAGATAAATCCAAATTGTAAAAGAAGATACCCAAAATTGAATAAATGTTCACATAAGATGAAGGGTTGAAAATGTACAAGGTTTATTAGTAAATAAACACATATGTAAGGAAGGGGAATTCTTTAAAGGAGGTGCATATTTCACATAAGATGAAGAGTTGAAAATGTACAAGGTTTATTAGTAAATAAACACATATGTAAGGAAGGGAAGTTCTTTAAAGAAGGTGCATATTTCACATAAGTTGAAGAGTTGAAAATGTACAAGGTTTATTAGTAAAAAACTATGAGCAATATTAAAAACATGAGATATTTTGGGAATAATGATTTTATTATGACACATATGTAAGGAAGGGGAGTCCCTTAAATGCTCACATAAGATGAAGAGTTGAAAATGTACAAGGTTTATTAGTAAAAAACTATGAGCAATATTAAAATGATTCCATTATGACACATATGTAAGGAAGGGGAGTTCTTTAAAGGAGGTGCATATTTCACATAAGATGAAGAGTTGAAAATGTACAAGGTTTATTAATAAAAAAACTATAACACATATGTAAGGAAGGAGAGTTCTTTAAAGGAGGTGCATATTTCACATGCTTGAATGAGTTTTAAACTCATAAAAATTGAGATATCTCATCTCTCCTCTCTCCTCATTCAAGTCTAGTTCCAAAAAGTTAGCTTAACTGACCTAAAAATGGTCAAAAAGTGACCAAACTGACTTAGAAAATTTTAGAATCAGTTTGGTTGGTTAGGAGCTCAAATTTTCCTATAAATAGAAGCTTCCCCTTGTTGAAAAAAATAGTGTCTTATGCTTTGTTACTCTACTCCACCTAAGCCAAATTAGATAGTGTCTTATGCTTTGTTACTCTACTCCATCTAAGCCAAAATATAGTGTCTTATGCTTTGTTACTCTACTCCACCTAAGCCAAGAACTGTGAATTCTTTAATAATTCACTAGTTTTTGACACTTCTCTCTTTCTTCAATCCCCATTGGTGACTCCATCAACATACTAAACCAATTGATTGGTTGGGGGCCTCTACCGTGAATAAAGAATCAAGCAAATCATAAGGTAAGTATATTGAATTTTGATCTTTTCTATAATTTCTCAATGATTCTCTCTTCTCAACCCCTCTCAAGCTTGAGAAGCTTAATTGGTATGGTTTTTTTAAATGCTATTGAAGTTAATTGGTGAATAGTAGGGAAGAGTTACATAATTTAATAAATGCTATAGAAGTTAATTTCCATTTATGTTTAAATTCAAATGGTTTTTATGTAATTTCTCTCTCTCTCTCTCAAGAAATGGTCATACTCATGACCCATTCTCAATCCAAATGAAGCTTTTCATAAAGCTTTTCCTTAATCCAAGATTAAGCTATGCTTGAGGCCAAATTAATGGCTTTTTGCTATGCTTTTAGTTTATGCACATTGATGATTCAATCCATTATGGATTGATGATCCAATTAGAGACCATTCTAATTGTTTTCTTAATGATTCAATTAGAGACCATTATGGATTGATGATCCAATTAGAGACCATTCTAATTATATCCTTAATGATAAGCTTTATCCCGTAGAAAAAAAAAATTGAGATTTATCAGTCATAGTAGCGGAGCTATGGCAAAATTTTTATAGAAATTACGCATAAAATAAATTCATTCAAAGCATAAAAAGAGGACTTCCTACCATATTCTAGGAACTATCATCCTAGATTAATTAAAAGAATTTTATTATGCATGGAGATGTGGATGTTTGCATGTAGATGTAGATGTATAGATGTAGATGTGGATGTGGAGGTGGATGGATGGATGTAGATGTAGATGTATAGATGTAGATTTGAATGGAGATGTGGATGTATGCATGTAGATGTAGATGTATAGATGTGGATGTGGATGTATACATGTAGATGTAGATGTATAGATACGGATGTGGATGTGGAGGTGGATGTATACATGTAGATGTAGATGTATAGATGTAGATGTGGATGTGGAGGTAGATGGATGCATGTAGATGTAGATGTATAGATGTAGATGGGAATGGAGATATGGATGTATGCATGTAGATGTAGATGTATAGATGTAGATGTGGATGTGGAGGTGGTTGGATGCATGTAGATGTAGATGTATAGATGTAGATGTGAATGGAGATGTGGATGTATGCATGTAGATGTAGATGTATGGAGGTGAATGTGAATGTGGATGTGGATGTATGCATAGAGATGTAGATGTATGCATGTAGATGTGAATGTACGCATATAGATGTGGATGTATGGATGTGAATATACGATATGCGATGTGAGAGAATCTGAAGTGATGAGATAGAAATGATGTGATGGGATGAGTATACATATAAATGGAATATGGAATAAGTAATGTAGATTGATGAGGGGTAATGTGGAAAAATGAAAGTTAAAATAGAAATTGTGTTGTAAACTGTTTGTAAATACTGTTTGTAAATGCTGTTTGTAAATGATTGTTTTATGTCAAGAATGCTGGGGGGAGCATTTTGACCGTCTTGTGATTAAAGTCGTGATGGTAAAGTTGCAACTGCTGACGGGGAGTCAATTCAGGACGTCTCGCGTAGCAAGGTCGGCCGAGGTCTTGACCAGCCTCGGTGCGATTAAAATGGTGAGCTTCCGGTACGGTGGATGAGGGGTCAAGGAAGCGGCCTATGCGTGAAGCGCTAGGTTACCTGCGAAGGATCCTAGAGGGTGCTGACCATACGGTGCTCGGGCTCTCGGTTGCCTAGGATACCCACGCGTGCGTCGAGGAAGATATTGGAACAGAGTTGGAGTTGTTTTCTGAAATCGAGCATGGATCTGGTTGATTGACCTTGCTGGTCTTCAATGGATGAGTCCATGGCTCCTTATATGGATCTGTTGGTTGATCTTGCTGATCTTCAACGAGAGTCCATCTTGTTAGGTGATTATATTGCCAAGTATTATGGGCTAGGAACTATCGAAACGGCTCCTGAGCGTTCTAGTTGCCAATGATGCCATAGATACTCTGATGAAGGAATGATGGGAAATTAAGAATCAATTGGATAAATTGGAAGATGGTGATCAATGATACTATGGTTTTATTAAAGGATTGTTTTAAGCTGGTTGAATCTGGTTGAAAAAGGCAATTTCATATTGGGTGTGTGAGTGGTGTGACTAGTTTTATTTTGCATGAACATCCGGCTAGGGGGCCTTGGAACTCTTTTCCTTGGTACCCGGGACAAAACCTAACCAAATTTTTAATTGGATCCCATCACTACAGTGGTTGGGCGGTTGGCTAACCCATGGGATTGGATGGGGTTAGGCTGGACTGATGGATCCGTAAATCGAGACTCAAACTTTTGTTTTTACGATAGAAACAAAAAAAAAAATCCCGGACAATAACTGTTCTATGGATAGGAATCAACGGCTGTGCCTCTTGAATGGGGAAAAAAGCGTTGATCCCAATGATCTAAGTGCAAGTTTCTTCCTTGAACTGACTAAGTATCTTATAGATATAATTGGATCATCTCGATCAGAAATGATCTTGGCTACGTTCGAGTAAAAGTTATCCGGGTGGAATCGCCCGTGCTTTCCGGTAAAGGAAGTTTTCCGGGTTCGGTTTTGGAACAATCGATGGATTAGTCTCTTATCCGGATATCCGTGGGTGAGGCCCCGAATGTGGGACCCCTGTCCCGCGCGAGAAGTGCTACTTCCGCTGCTAGTATCCCGAATCTGTTGCTCGGTGGGAACAGGGATCTTACAGTTGGTATCAGAGCATTTGGTTAATAAAGATCAACTGAGAAGACAAATATATCAAAAATTTATCAAGAAACACAAAAGGGTTATAATTGTGTGAGATAATTCATACAATTTGATATTCAAACTGAAATTTGTAATTTGGTAATTGGGTCTTCAGATGGAAGTACCGCAATTATATAGAATCCCTGACTTGCTTGAGGCCTAGACATGATAGTAATTATCTTATAATTCCAAGGGCCGTGACTACCCGTATATACCGAGAGTATACTGCAGCTCTTTACTGACAGTATATACGAGTAAATCTAAGACTTGAAATTATAAGCGTTAATGCTATCTAGATGATGATTTCGAATGTGATTGATATGATTTTTAATTCTGTTTGAGAATTGATGAATTGATTTGGATTCTGATTGAAAATGCTGATTGAAAATGCTGATTGAAAAATGTTGATTTTTAAAAATTAGTTGAAATATAATGAAACCACAATGAGGGGGAATGGGACGAATCCCTGTGATGATATTCATAACTAGAATGATGATAATGAATTCAGCAAATCACTATGAGGTTAGTGGGTTGTGCTGTTAGATTGCTATTGTTAATATTGACCGGTAGATCAAGTTAAGGGATGTCAAATTGAGAACTTGCTTAACTAAAATTTCCGTGGAGGAATGTTTCAAAGGAAACTTTTCGGTCTAATGGACCATTATCGTGTTAAAGATATGAATGACATGATCTGAATGAATTGTTATTAAATGTTGAGTTCTATATAAGGGATATTTATCCCAGTGTTCTGTTGGGTTGACTAGAATATAAGGAACCCCAGAATAAAATTGGATCTTAAGAAAAAAGAACTGTCCTCTACCTTGCGAGATGAGGACATCTCGCACTTTTTAAGTGGGGTAGAATGTGAGATTCCTCCCCAGCCTTCGAGGTATACAGGAGTAAGAATCTCCCTTCTGATCTCATAATTATTCCCTCTCTAAAATAAAAGAAAGTTTCTGTGTAAAAAAAAGGAAGACCTTTTCCCTAGAATACTTCTCAAGAGTCCCACCTGTTTTAAGGATTTAGAACAATGAGTTCAGAAGTGAGAATCGGTGTTTTGGATACCAAGGTTTTGGTTTTCATTCGAGTACGGCCCAAAAGAAGTTCTTATCTCTTGGGGAGTATAAGAAGTTATCCCCCAGATATTGTGATCCTTATATCTGAATTCAATGAAAGTAGGTGACTTAGCCTACAAGCTTCTTTTATCTCCTCATCTCAAAATTCTTAATGCCTTCTATAGAAAAATGTGTCAAACTCAAATCATGGAAAGACGGTAAAACTTCAGTGGCAAGTTACCGTTGGCTTCTAGGTTACGCTAGCTCCTTCCTTTATATAAGTCGTAACTTTTACTTGTCGCTCACAGTAATCTTACTCCCATCAATCTCCTTTCTTTCTTAATCTCCTTCATGGCTTGGCAGCAAGAGCTAGTTTTATCCATGATGATTTCTCACCTTCAAGACGCAAGAAAGTCTGTGAAGAAAGACTTTATAGAACAGTATGAGCGCTCACTTTTTCCTCACCTAGGAACTTTTGTAGCTCAGACCAAATGGCGGACCTATCAAAACATAACTAGGGTAACACCCTGGGGTCAGCAGCACTTTCGTAACAATGTCCGCTTGGCCATGGTTATTGAAGCCTTGGGTTTGGGTCCCCGATACTACCTGAGCGGGTCTTCTTACTGGCGTGTTTTCTTCCTCATGAGAAGATATGCCTTTACCCCGTTTTTGGCTTGCCTCTCAGAGGTCCTTTTGTTAGATCACCTCATACCACTGAGATAGGTGCGGCAATAACCAGCAGAATCATTCCCATAGATGAGTTACCCTATACTTGTGCAGCTTGTGAGGACTACTTTTGTGACCATATGATGGACGGGCTTATGGAAGTGTAAAGAGTTCTTCTATCTTTACTGTATAAGTTCCGAGAATGAATAAAGTTTAAATCTTGTTCTTATTTTGAATCTTGCTCTCTTTAAGACTTTTCTTGGTGGTTAATCTTGATTAAAATTTTTCTCTAAGTCTCATATTCGTGCATCTTGCGAAATGATCCCGAGTTGCGAGATGAGGACATCTCGCGTTTTTTAAGTGGGGTAGAATGTAAGATTCCTCCCCCAACCCCCTTTTTGATGTCTAGTATCTTTCCCTGTAATCAATCCCTCTTCAGAAATATAAAGACCTTGTTTCTAACTGTTTTAGCTTAGAGAGAGAAAATTATTCTAGAGAGAGAATATTCAGATTATGAATATTTTTGGATAGAAAAATAACTCATCTTATTAAAATAAGTTCCCCTGAAACAGAAATTCAAAAAGAATTTTCCAATGTGCAATTGGAATTAATTGGAAATAGGTATAAAGAACCTTAGTCTAAGGGTCTAGATTTCCAGAAATCTTTAGACTATGGTCCAATTAAGGTTCCTATGGGCCAATAGCATCAATACATGTGTAGGGAGGAGATAAATCCAAATTGTAAAAGAAGATACCCAAAATTGAATAAATGTTCACATAAGATGAAGGGTTGAAAATGTACAAGGTTTATTAGTAAATAAACACATATGTAAGGAAGGGGAATTCTTTAAAGGAGGTGCATATTTCACATAAGATGAAGAGTTGAAAATGTACAAGGTTTATTAGTAAATAAACACATATGTAAGGAAGGGAAGTTCTTTAAAGAAGGTGCATATTTCACATAAGTTGAAGAGTTGAAAATGTACAAGGTTTATTAGTAAAAAACTATGAGCAATATTAAAAACATGAGATATTTTGGGAATAATGATTTTATTATGACACATATGTAAGGAAGGGGAGTCCCTTAAATGCTCACATAAGATGAAGAGTTGAAAATGTACAAGGTTTATTAGTAAAAAACTATGAGCAATATTAAAATGATTCCATTATGACACATATGTAAGGAAGGGGAGTTCTTTAAAGGAGGTGCATATTTCACATAAGATGAAGAGTTGAAAATGTACAAGGTTTATTAATAAAAAAACTATGACACATATGTAAGGAAGGAGAGTTCTTTAAAGGAGGTGCATATTTCACATGCTTGAATGAGTTTTAAACTCATAAAAATTGAGATATCTCATCTCTCCTCTCTCCTCATTCAAGTCTAGTTCCAAAAAGTTAGCTTAACTGACCTAAAAATGGTCAAAAAGTGACCAAACTGACTTAGAAAATTTTAGAATCAGTTTGGTTGGTTAGGAGCTCAAATTTTCCTATAAATAGAAGCTTCCCCTTGTTGAAAAAAATAGTGTCTTATGCTTTGTTACTCTACTCCACCTAAGCCAAATTAGATAGTGTCTTATGCTTTGTTACTCTACTCCATCTAAGCCAAAATATAGTGTCTTATGCTTTGTTACTCTACTCCACCTAAGCCAAGAACTGTGAATTCTTTAATAATTCACTAGTTTTTGACACTTCTCTCTTTCTTCAATCCCCATTGGTGACTCCATCAATATACTAAACCAATTGATTGGTTGGGGGCCTCTACCGTGAATAAAGAATCAAGCAAATCATAAGGTAAGTATATTGAATTTTGATCTTTTCTATAATTTCTCAATGATTCTCTCTTCTCAACCCCTCTCAAGCTTGAGAAGCTTAATTGGTATGGTTTTTTTAAATGCTATTGAAGTTAATTGGTGAATAGTAGGGAAGAGTTACATAATTTAATAAATGCTATAGAAGTTAATTTCCATTTATGTTTAAATTCAAATGGTTTTTATGTAATTTCTCTCTCTCTCTCTCAAGAAATGGTCATACTCATGACCCATTCTCAATCCAAATGAAGCTTTTCATAAAGCTTTTCCTTAATCCAAGATTAAGCTATGCTTGAGGCCAAATTAATGGCTTTTTGCTATGCTTTTAGTTTATGCACATTGATGATTCAATCCATTATGGATTGATGATCCAATTAGAGACCATTCTAATTGTTTTCTTAATGATTCAATTAGAGACCATTATGGATTGATGATCCAATTAGAGACCATTCTAATTATATCCTTAATGATAAGCTTTATCCCGTAGAAAAAAAAAATTGAGATTTATCAGTCATAGTAGCGGAGCTATGGCAAAATTTTTATAGAAATTACGCATAAAATAAATTCATTCAAAGCATAAAAAGAGGACTTCCTACCATATTCTAGGAACTATCATCCTAGATTAATTAAAAGAATTTTATTATGCATGGAGATGTGGATGTTTGCATGTAGATGTAGATGTATAGATGTAGATGTGGATGTGGAGGTGGATGGATGCATGTAGATGTAGATGTATAGATGTAGATTTGAATGGAGATGTGGATGTATGCATGTAGATGTAGATGTATAGACGTGGATGTGGATGTATACATGTAGATGTAGATGTATAGATACGGATGTGGATGTGGAGGTGGATGTATACATGTAGATGTAGATGTATAGATGTAGATGTGGATGTGGAGGTAGATGGATGCATGTAGATGTAGATGTATAGATGTAGATGGGAATGGAGATATGGATGTATGCATGTAGATGTAGATGTATAGATGTAGATGTGGATGTGGAGGTGGTTGGATGCATGTAGATGTAGATGTATAGATGTAGATGTGAATGGAGATGTGGATGTATGCATGTAGATGTAGATGTATGGAGGTGAATGTGAATGTGGATGTGGATGTATGCATAGAGATGTAGATGTATGCATGTAGATGTGAATGTACGCATATAGATGTGGATGTATGGATGTGAATATACGATATGCGATGTGAGGGAATCTGAAGTGATGAGATAGAAATGATGTGATGGGATGAGTATACATATAAATGGAATATGGAATAAGTAATGTAGATTGATGAGGGGTAATGTGGAAAAATGAAAGTTAAAATAGAAATTGTGTTGTAAACTGTTTGTAAATGCTGTTTGTAAATGATTGTTTTATGTCAAGAATGCTGGGGGGAGCATTTTGACCGTCTTGTGATTAAAGTCGTGATGGTAAAGTTGCAACTGCTGACGGGGAGTCAATGAAGGACGTCTCGCGTAGCAAGGTCGGCCGAGGTCTTGACCAGCCTCGGTGCGATTAAAATGGTGAGCTTCCGGTACGGTGGATGAGGGGTCAAGGAAGCGGCCTATGCGTGAAGCGCTAGGTTACCTGCGAAGGATCCTAGAGGGTGCTGACCATACGGTGCTCGGGCTCTGGGTTGCCTAGGATACCCACGCGTGCGTCGAGGAAGATATTGGAACAGAGTTGGAGTTGTTTTCTGAAATCGAGCATGGATCTGGTTGATTGACCTTGCTGGTCTTCAATGGATGAGTCCATGGCTCCTTATATGGATCTGTTGGTTGATCTTGCTGATCTTCAACGAGAGTCCATCTTGTTAGGTGATTATATTGCCAAGTATTATGGGCTAGGAACTATCGAAACGGCTCCTGAGCGTTCTAGTTGCCAATGATGCCATAGATACTCTGATGAAGGAATGATGGGAAATTAAGAATCAATTGGATAAATTGGAAGATGGTGATCAATGATACTATGGTTTTATTAAAGGATTGTTTTAAACTGGTTGAATCTGGTTGAAAAAGGCAATTTCATATTGGGTGTGTGAGTGGTGTGACTAGTTTTATTTTGCATGAACATCCGGCTAGGGGGCCTTGGAACTCTTTTCCTTGGTACCCGGGACAAAACCTAACCAAATTTTTAATTGGATCCCATCACTACAGTGGTTGGGCGGTTGGCTAACCCATGGGATTGGATGGGGTTAGGCTGGACTGATGGATCCGTAAATCGAGACTCAAACTTTTGTTTTTACGATAGAAACAAAAAAAAAAATCCCGGACAGTAACTGTTCTATGGATAGGAATCAACGGCTGTGCCTCTTGAATGGGGAAAAAAGCGTTGATCCCAATGATCTAAGTGCAAGTTTCTTCCTTGAACTGACTAAGTATCTTATAGATATAATTGGATCATCTCGATCAGAAATGATCTTGGCTACGTTCGAGTAAAAGTTATCCGGGTGGAATCGCCCGTGCTTTCCGGTAAAGGAAGTTTTCCGGGTTCGGTTTTGGAACAATCGATGGATTAGTCTCTTATCCGGATGTCCGTGGGTGAGGCCCCGAATGTGGGACCCCTGTCCCGCGCGAGAAGTGCTACTTCCGCTGCTAGTATCCCGAATCTGTTGCTCGGTGGGAACAGGGATCTTACAGTTGGTATCAGAGCATTTGGTTAATAAAGATCAACTGAGAAGACAAATATATCAAAAATTTATCAAGAAACACAAAAGGGTTATAATTGTGTGAGATAATTCATACAATTTGATATTCAAACTGAAATTTGTAATTTGGTAATTGGGTCTTCAGATGGAAGTACCGCAATTATATAGAATCCCTGACTTGCTTGAGGCCTAGACATGATAGTAATTATCTTATAATTCCAAGGGCCGTGACTACCCGTATATACCGAGAGTATACTGCAGCTCTTTACTGACAGTATATACGAGTAAATCTAAGACTTGAAATTATAAGCGTTAATGCTATCTAGATGATGATTTCGAATGTGATTGATATGATTTTTAATTCTGTTTGAGAATTGATGAATTGATTTGGATTTTGATTGAAAATGCTGATTGAAAATGCTGATTGAAAAATGTTGATTTTTAAAAATTAGTTGAAATATAATGAAACCACAATGAGGGGGAATGGGACGAATCCCTGTGATGATATTCATAACTAGAATGATGATAATGAATTCAGCAAATCACTATGAGGTTAGTGGGTTGTGCTGTTAGATTGCTATTGTTAATATTGACCGGTAGATCAAGTTAAGGGATGTCAAATTGAGAACTTGCTTAACTGAAATTTCCGTGGAGGAATGTTTCAAAGGAAACTTTTCGGTCTAATGGACCATTATCGTGTTAAAGATATGAATGACATGATCTGAATGAATTGTTATTAAATGTTGAGTTCTATATAAGGGATATTTATCCCAGTGTTCTGTTGGGTTGACTAGAATATAAGGAACCCCAGAATAAAATTGGATCTTAAGAAAAAAGAACTGTCCTCTACCTTGCGAGATGAGGACATCTCGCACTTTTTAAGTGGGGTAGAATGTGAGATTCCTCCCCAGCCTTCGAGGTATACAGGAGTAAGAATCTCCCTTCTGATCTCATAATTATTCCCTCTCTAAAATAAAAGAAAGTTTCTGTGTAAAAAAAAAGGAAGACCTTTTCCCTAGAATACTTCTCAAGAGTCCCACCTGTTTTAAGGATTTAGAACAATGAGTTCAGAAGTGAGAATCGGTGTTTTGGATACCAAGGTTTTGGTTTTCATTCGAGTACGGCCCAAAAGAAGTTCTTATCTCTTGGGGAGTATAAGAAGTTATCCCCCAGATATTGTGATCCTTATATCTGAATTCAATGAAAGTAGGTGACTTAGCCTACAAGCTTCTTTTATCTCCTCATCTCAAAATTCTTAATGCCTTCTATAGAAAAATGTGTCAAACTCAAATCATGGAAAGACGGTAAAACTTCAGTGGCAAGTTACCGTTGGCTTCTAGGTTACGCTAGCTCCTTCCTTTATATAAGTCGTAACTTTTACTTGTCGCTCACAGTAATCTTACTCCCATCAATCTCCTTTCTTTCTTAATCTCCTTCATGGCTTGGCAGCAAGAGCTAGTTTTATCCATGATGATTTCTCACCTTCAAGACGCAAGAGAGTCTGTGAAGAAAGACTTTATAGAACAGTATGAGCGCTCACTTTTTCCTCACCTAGGAACTTCTGTAGCTCAGACCAAATGGCGGACCTATCAAAACATAACTAGGGTAACACCCTGGGGTCAGCAGCACTTTCGTAACAATGTCCGCTTGGCCATGGTTATTGAAGCCTTGGGTTTGGGTCCCCGATACTACCTGAGCGGGTCTTCTTACTGGCATGTTTTCTTCCTCATGAGAAGATATGCCTTTACCCCGTTTTTGGCTTGCCTCTCAGAGGTCCTTTTGTTAGATCACCTCATACCACTGAGATAGGTGCGGCAATAACCAGCAGAATCATTCCCATAGATGAGTTACCCTATACTTGTGCAGCTTGTGAGGACTACTTTTGTGACCATATGATGGACGGGCTTATGGAAGTGTAAAGAGTTCTTCTATCTTTACTGTATAAGTTTCGAGAATGAATAAAGTTTAAATCTTGTTCTTATTTTGAATCTTGCTCTCTTTAAGACTTTTCTTGGTGGTTAATCTTGATTAAAATTTTTCTCTAAGTCTCATATTCGTGCATCTTGCGAAATGATCCCGAGTTGCGAGATGAGGACATCTCGCGTTTTTTAAGTGGGGTAGAATGTAAGATTCCTCCCCCAACCCCCTTTTTGATGTCTAGTATCTTTCCCTGTAATCAATCCCTCTTCAGAAATATAAAGACCTTGTTTCTAACTGTTTTAGCTTAGAGAGAGAAAATTATTCTAGAGAGAGAATATTCAGATTATGAATATTTTTGGATAGAAAAATAACTCATCTTATTAAAATAAGTTCCCCTGAAACAGAAATTCAAAAAGAATTTTCCAATGTGCAATTGGAATTAATTGGAAATAGGTATAAAGAACCTTAGTCTAAGGGTCTAGATTTCCAGAAATCTTTAGACTATGGTCCAATTAAGGTTCCTATGGGCCAATAGCATCAATACATGTGTAGGGAGGAGATAAATCCAAATTGTAAAAGAAGATACCCAAAATTGAATAAATGTTCACATAAGATGAAGGGTTGAAAATGTACAAGGTTTATTAGTAAATAAACACATATGTAAGGAAGGGGAATTCTTTAAAGGAGGTGCATATTTCACATAAGATGAAGAGTTGAAAATGTACAAGGTTTATTAGTAAATAAACACATATGTAAGGAAGGGAAGTTCTTTAAAGAAGGTGCATATTTCACATAAGATGAAGAGTTGAAAATGTACAAGGTTTATTAGTAAAAAACTATGAGCAATATTAAAAACATGAGATATTTTGGGAATAATGATTTTATTATGACACATATGTAAGGAAGGGGAGTCCCTTAAATGCTCACATAAGATGAAGAGTTGAAAATGTACAAGGTTTATTAGTAAAAAACTATGACCAATATTAAAATGATTCCATTATGACACATATGTAAGGAAGGGGAGTTCTTTAAAGGAGGTGCATATTTCACATAAGATGAAGAGTTGAAAATGTACAAGGTTTATTAATAAAAAAACTATGACACATATGTAAGGAAGGAGAGTTCTTTAAAGGAGGTGCATATTTCACATGCTTGAATGAGTTTTAAACTCATAAAAATTGAGATATCTCATCTCTCCTCTCTCCTCATTCAAGTCTAGTTCCAAAAAGTTAGCTTAACTGACCTAAAAATGGTCAAAAAGTGACCAAACTGACTTAGAAAATTTTAGAATCAGTTTGGTTGGTTAGGAGCTCAAATTTTCCTATAAATAGAAGCTTCCCCTTGTTGAAAAAAATAGTGTCTTATGCTTTGTTACTCTACTCCACCTAAGCCAAATTAGATAGTGTCTTATGCTTTGTTACTCTACTCCATCTAAGCCAAAATATAGTGTCTTATGCTTTGTTACTCTACTCCACCTAAGCCAAGAACTGTGAATTCTTTAATAATTCACTAGTTTTTGACACTTCTCTCTTTCTTCAATCCCCATTGGTGACTCCATCAACATACTAAACCAATTGATTGGTTGGGGGCCTCTACCGTGAATAAAGAATCAAGCAAATCATAAGGTAAGTATATTGAATTTTGATCTTTTCTATAATTTCTCAATGATTCTCTCTTCTCAACCCCTCTCAAGCTTGAGAAGCTTAATTGGTATGGTTTTTTTAAATGCTATTGAAGTTAATTGGTGAATAGTAGGGAAGAGTTACATAATTTAATAAATGCTATAGAAGTTAATTTCCATTTATGTTTAAATTCAAATGGTTTTTATGTAATTTCTCTCTCTCTCTCTCAAGAAATGGTCATACTCATGACCCATTCTCAATCCAAATGAAGCTTTTCATAAAGCTTTTCCTTAATCCAAGATTAAGCTATGCTTGAGGCCAAATTAATGGCTTTTTGCTATGCTTTTAGTTTATGCACATTGATGATTCAATCCATTATGGATTGATGATCCAATTAGAGACCATTCTAATTGTTTTCTTAATGATTCAATTAGAGACCATTATGGATTGATGATCCAATTAGAGACCATTCTAATTATATCCTTAATGATAAGCTTTATCCCGTAGAAAAAAAAAATTGAGATTTATCAGTCATAGTAGCGGAGCTATGGCAAAATTTTTATAGAAATTACGCATAAAATAAATTCATTCAAAGCATAAAAAGAGGACTTCCTACCATATTCTAGGAACTATCATCCTAGATTAATTAAAAGAATTTTATTATGCATGGAGATGTGGATGTTTGCATGTAGATGTAGATGTATAGATGTAGATGTGGATGTGGAGGTGGATGGATGCATGTAGATGTAGATGTATAGATGTAGATTTGAATGGAGATGTGGATGTATGCATGTAGATGTAGATGTATAGACGTGGATGTGGATGTATACATGTAGATGTAGATGTATAGATACGGATGTGGATGTGGAGGTGGATGTATACATGTAGATGTAGATGTATAGATGTAGATGTAGATGTGGATGTGGAGGTAGATGGATGCATGTAGATGTAGATGTATAGATGTAGATGGGAATGGAGATATGGATGTATGCATGTAGATATAGATGTATAGATGTAGATGTGGATGTGGAGGTGGTTGGATGCATGTAGATGTAGATGTATAGATGTAGATGTGAATGGAGATGTGGATGTATGCATGTAGATGTAGATGTATGGAGGTGAATGTGAATGTGGATGTGGATGTATGCATAGAGATGTAGATGTATGCATGTAGATGTGAATGTACGCATATAGATGTGGATGTATGGATGTGAATATACGATATGCGATGTGAGGGAATCTGAAGTGATGAGATAGAAATGATGTGATGGGATGAGTATACATATAAATGGAATATGGAATAAGTAATGTAGATTGATGAGGGGTAATGTGGAAAAATGAAAGTTAAAATAGAAATTGTGTTGTAAACTGTTTGTAAATACTGTTTGTAAATGCTGTTTGTAAATGATTGTTTTATGTCAAGAATGCTGGGGGGAGCATTTTGACCGTCTTGTGATTAAAGTCGTGATGGTAAAGTTGCAACTGCTGACGGGGAGTCAATGAAGGACGTCTCGCGTAGCAAGGTCGGCCGAGGTCTTGACAAGCCTCGGTGCGATTAAAATGGTGAGCTTCCGGTACGGTGGATGAGGGGTCAAGGAAGCGGCCTATGCGTGAAGCGCTAGGTTACCTGCGAAGGATCCTAGAGGGTGCTGACCATACGGTGCTCGGGCTCTGGGTTGCCTAGGATACCCACGCGTGCGTCGAGGAAGATATTGGAACAGAGTTGGAGTTGTTTTCTGAAATCGAGCATGGATCTGGTTGATTGACCTTGCTGGTCTTCAATGGATGAGTCCATGGCTCCTTATATGGATCTGTTGGTTGATCTTGCTGATCTTCAACGAGAGTCCATCTTGTTAGGTGATTATATTGCCAAGTATTATGGGCTAGGAACTATCGAAACGGCTCCTGAGCGTTCTAGTTGCCAATGATGCCATAGATACTCTGATGAAGGAATGATGGGAAATTAAGAATCAATTGGATAAATTGGAAGATGGTGATCAATGATACTATGGTTTTATTAAAGGATTGTTTTAAACTGGTTGAATCTGGTTGAAAAAGGCAATTTCATATTGGGTGTGTGAGTGGTGTGACTAGTTTTATTTTGCATGAACATCCGGCTAGGGGGCCTTGGAACTCTTTTCCTTGGTACCCGGGACAAAACCTAACCAAATTTTTAATTGGATCCCATCACTACAGTGGTTGGGCGGTTGGCTAACCCATGGGATTGGATGGGGTTAGGCTGGACTGATGGATCCGTAAATCGAGACTCAAACTTTTGTTTTTACGATAGAAACAAAAAAAAAAATCCCGGACAGTAACTGTTCTATGGATAGGAATCAACGGCTGTGCCTCTTGAATGGGGAAAAAAGCGTTGATCCCAATGATCTAAGTGCAAGTTTCTTCCTTGAACTGACTAAGTATCTTATAGATATAATTGGATCATCTCGATCAGAAATGATCTTGGCTACGTTAGAGTAAAAGTTATCCGGGTGGAATCGCCCGTGCTTTCCGATAAAGGAAGTTTTCCGGGTTCGGTTTTGGAACAATCGATGGATTAGTCTCTTATCCGGATATCCGTGGGTGAGGCCCCGAATGTGGGACCCCTGTCCCGCACGAGAAGTGCTACTTCCGCTGCTAGTATCCCGAATCTGTTGCTCGGTGGGAACAGGGATCTTACAGTTGGTATCAGAGCATTTGGTTAATAAAGATCAACTGAGAAGACAAATATATCAAAAATTTATCAAGAAACACAAAAGGGTTATAATTGTGTGAGATAATTCATACAATTTGATATTCAAACTGAAATTTGTAATTTGGTAATTGGGTCTTCAGATGGAAGTACCGCAATTATATAGAATCCCTGACTTGCTTGAGGCCTAGACATGATAGTAATTATCTTATAATTCCAAGGGCCGTGACTACCCGTATATACCGAGAGTATACTGCAGCTCTTTACTGACAGTATATACGAGTAAATCTAAGACTTGAAATTATAAGCGTTAATGCTATCTAGATGATGATTTCGAATGTGATTGATATGATTTTTAATTCTGTTTGAGAATTGATGAATTGATTTGGATTCTGATTGAAAATGCTGATTGAAAAATGTTGATTTTTAAAAATTAGTTGAAATATAATGAAACCACAATGAGGGGGAATGGGACGAATCCCTGTGATGATATTCATAACTAGAATGATGATAATGAATTCAGCAAATCACTATGAGGTTAGTGGGTTGTGCTGTTAGATTGCTATTGTTAATATTGACCGGTAGATCAAGTTAAGGGATGTCAAATTGAGAACTTGCTTAACTGAAATTTCCGTGGAGGAATGTTTCAAAGGAAACTTTTCGGTCTAATGGACCATTATCGTGTTAAAGATATGAATGACATGATCTGAATGAATTGTTATTAAATGTTGAGTTCTATATAAGGGATATTTATCCCAGTGTTCTGTTGGGTTGACTAGAATATAAGGAACCCCAGAATAAAATTGGATCTTAAGAAAAAAGAACTGTCCTCTACCTTGCGAGATGAGGACATCTCGCACTTTTTAAGTGGGGTAGAATGTGAGATTCCTCCCCAGCCTTCGAGGTATACAGGAGTAAGAATCTCCCTTCTGATCTCATAATTATTCCCTCTCTAAAATAAAAGAAAGTTTCTGTGTAAAAAAAAAGGAAGACCCTTTCCCTAGAATACTTCTCAAGAGTCCCACCTGTTTTAAGGATTTAGAACAATGAGTTCAGAAGTGAGAATCGGTGTTTTGGATACCAAGGTTTTGGTTTTCATTCGAGTACGGCCCAAAAGAAGTTCTTATCTCTTGGGGAGTATAAGAAGTTATCCCCCAGATATTGTGATCCTTATATCTGAATTCAATGAAAGTAGGTGACTTAGCCTACAAGCTTCTTTTATCTCCTCATCTCAAAATTCTTAATGCCTTCTATAGAAAAATGTGTCAAACTCAAATCATGGAAAGACGGTAAAACTTCAGTGGCAAGTTACCGTTGGCTTCTAGGTTACGCTAGCTCCTTCCTTTATATAAGTCGTAACTTTTACTTGTCGCTCACAGTAATCTTACTCCCATCAATCTCCTTTCTTTCTTAATCTCCTTCATGGCTTGGCAGCAAGAGCTAGTTTTATCCATGATGATTTCTCACCTTCAAGACGCAAGAGAGTCTGTGAAGAAAGACTTTATAGAACAGTATGAGCGCTCACTTTTTCCTCACCTAGGAACTTCTGTAGCTCAGACCAAATGGCGGACCTATCAAAACATAACTAGGGTAACACCCTGGGGTCAGCAGCACTTTCGTAACAATGTCCGCTTAGCCATGGTTATTGAAGCCTTGGGTTTGGGTCCCCGATACTACCTGAGCGGGTCTTCTTACTGGCGTGTTTTCTTCCTCATGAGAAGATATGCCTTTACCCCGTTTTTGGCTTGCCTCTCAGAGGTCCTTTTGTTAGATCACCTCATACCACTGAGATAGGTGCGGCAATAACCAGCAGAATCATTCCCATAGATGAGTTACCCTATACTTGTGCAGCTTGTGAGGACTACTTTTGTGACCATATGATGGACGGGCTTATGGAAGTGTAAAGAGTTCTTCTATCTTTACTGTATAAGTTTCGAGAATGAATAAAGTTTAAATCTTGTTCTTATTTTGAATCTTGCTCTCTTTAAGACTTTTCTTGGTGGTTAATCTTGATTAAAATTTTTCTCTAAGTCTCATATTCGTGCATCTTGCGAAATGATCCCGAGTTGCGAGATGAGGACATCTCGCGTTTTTTAAGTGGGGTAGAATGTAAGATTCCTCCCCCAACCCCCTTTTTGATGTCTAGTATCTTTCCCTGTAATCAATCCCTCTTCAGAAATATAAAGACCTTGTTTCTAACTGTTTTAGCTTAGAGAGAGAAAATTATTCTAGAGAGAGAATATTCAGATTATGAATATTTTTGGATAGAAAAATAACTCATCTTATTAAAATAAGTTCCCCTGAAACAGAAATTCAAAAAGAATTTTCCAATGTGCAATTGGAATTAATTGGAAATAGGTATAAAGAACCTTAGTCTAAGGGTCTAGATTTCCAGAAATCTTTAGACTATGGTCCAATTAAGGTTCCTATGGGCCAATAGCATCAATACATGTGTAGGGAGGAGATAAATCCAAATTGTAAAAGAAGATACCCAAAATTGAATAAATGTTCACATAAGATGAAGGGTTGAAAATGTACAAGGTTTATTAGTAAATAAACACATATGTAAGGAAGGGGAATTCTTTAAAGGAGGTGCATATTTCACATAAGATGAAGAGTTGAAAATGTACAAGGTTTATTAGTAAATAAACACATATGTAAGGAAGGGAAGTTCTTTAAAGAAGGTGCATATTTCACATAAGATGAAGAGTTGAAAATGTACAAGGTTTATTAGTAAAAAACTATGAGCAATATTAAAAACATGAGATATTTTGGGAATAATGATTTTATTATGACACATATGTAAGGAAGGGGAGTCCCTTAAATGCTCACATAAGATGAAGAGTTGAAAATGTACAAGGTTTATTAGTAAAAAACTATGAGCAATATTAAAATGATTCCATTATGACACATATGTAAGGAAGGGGAGTTCTTTAAAGGAGGTGCATATTTCACATAAGATGAAGAGTTGAAAATGTACAAGGTTTATTAATAAAAAAACTATGACACATATGTAAGGAAGGAGAGTTCTTTAAAGGAGGTGCATATTTCACATGCTTGAATGAGTTTTAAACTCATAAAAATTGAGATATCTCATCTCTCCTCTCTCCTCATTCAAGTCTAGTTCCAAAAAGTTAGCTTAACTGACCTAAAAATGGTCAAAAAGTGACCAAACTGACTTAGAAAATTTTAGAATCAGTTTGGTTGGTTAGGAGCTCAAATTTTCCTATAAATAGAAGCTTCCCCTTGTTGAAAAAAATAGTGTCTTATGCTTTGTTACTCTACTCCACCTAAGCCAAATTAGATAGTGTCTTATGCTTTGTTACTCTACTCCATCTAAGCCAAAATATAGTGTCTTATGCTTTGTTACTCTACTCCACCTAAGCCAAGAACTGTGAATTCTTTAATAATTCACTAGTTTTTGACACTTCTCTCTTTCTTCAATCCCCATTGGTGACTCCATCAATATACTAAACCAATTGATTGGTTGGGGGCCTCTACCGTGAATAAAGAATCAAGCAAATCATAAGGTAAGTATATTGAATTTTGATCTTTTCTATAATTTCTCAATGATTCTCTCTTCTCAACCCCTCTCAAGCTTGAGAAGCTTAATTGGTATGGTTTTTTTAAATGCTATTGAAGTTAATTGGTGAATAGTAGGGAAGAGTTACATAATTTAATAAATGCTATAGAAGTTAATTTCCATTTATGTTTAAATTCAAATGGTTTTTATGTAATTTCTCTCTCTCTCTCTCAAGAAATGGTCATACTCATGACCCATTCTCAATCCAAATGAAGCTTTTCATAAAGCTTTTCCTTAATCCAAGATTAAGCTATGCTTGAGGCCAAATTAATGGCTTTTTGCTATGCTTTTAGTTTATGCACATTGATGATTCAATCCATTATGGATTGATGATCCAATTAGAGACCATTCTAATTGTTTTCTTAATGATTCAATTAGAGACCATTATGGATTGATGATCCAATTAGAGACCATTCTAATTATATCCTTAATGATAAGCTTTATCCCGTAGAAAAAAAAAATTGAGATTTATCAGTCATAGTAGCGGAGCTATGGCAAAATTTTTATAGAAATTACGCATAAAATAAATTCATTCAAAGCATAAAAAGAGGACTTCCTACCATATTCTAGGAACTATCATCCTAGATTAATTAAAAGAATTTTATTATGCATGGAGATGTGGATGTTTGCATGTAGATGTAGATGTATAGATGTAGATGTGGATGTGGAGGTGGATGGATGCATGTAGATGTAGATGTATAGATGTAGATTTGAATGGAGATGTGGATGTATGCATGTAGATGTAGATGTATAGACGTGGATGTGGATGTATACATGTAGATGTAGATGTATAGATACGGATGTGGATGTGGAGGTGGATGTATACATGTAGATGTAGATGTATAGATGTAGATGTGGATGTGGAGGTAGATGGATGCATGTAGATGTAGATGTATAGATGTAGATGGGAATGGAGATATGGATGTATGCATGTAGATGTAGATGTATAGATGTAGATGTGGATGTGGAGGTGGTTGGATGCATGTAGATGTAGATGTATAGATGTAGATGTGAATGGAGATGTGGATGTATGCATGTAGATGTAGATGTATGGAGGTGAATGTGAATGTGGATGTGGATGTATGCATAGAGATGTAGATGTATGCATGTAGATGTGAATGTACGCATATAGATGTGGATGTATGGATGTGAATATACGATATGCGATGTGAGAGAATCTGAAGTGATGAGATAGAAATGATGTGATGGGATGAGTATACATATAAATGGAATATGGAATAAGTAATGTAGATTGATGAGGGGTAATGTGGAAAAATGAAAGTTAAAATAGAAATTGTGTTGTAAACTGTTTGTAAATGCTGTTTGTAAATGATTGTTTTATGTCAAGAATGCTGGGGGGAGCATTTTGACCGTCTTGTGATTAAAGTCGTGATGGTAAAGTTGCAACTGCTGACGGGGAGTCAATGAAGGACGTCTCGCGTAGCAAGGTCGGCCGAGGTCTTGACAAGCCTCGGTGCGATTAAAATGGTGAGCTTCCGGTACGGTGGATGAGGGGTCAAGGAAGCGGCCTATGCGTGAAGCGCTAGGTTACCTGCGAAGGATCCTAGAGGGTGCTGACCATACGGTGCTCGGGCTCTGGGTTGCCTAGGATACCCACGCGTGCGTCGAGGAAGATATTGGAACAGAGTTGGAGTTGTTTTCTGAAATCGAGCATGGATCTGGTTGATTGACCTTGCTGGTCTTCAATGGATGAGTCCATGGCTCCTTATATGGATCTGTTGGTTGATCTTGCTGATCTTCAACGAGAGTCCATCTTGTTAGGTGATTATATTGCCAAGTATTATGGGCTAGGAACTATCGAAACGGCTCCTGAGCGTTCTAGTTGCCAATGATGCCATAGATACTCTGATGAAGGAATGATGGGAAATTAAGAATCAATTGGATAAATTGGAAGATGGTGATCAATGATACTATGGTTTTATTAAAGGATTGTTTTAAACTGGTTGAATCTGGTTGAAAAAGGCAATTTCATATTGGGTGTGTGAGTGGTGTGACTAGTTTTATTTTGCATGAACATCCGGCTAGGGGGCCTTGGAACTCTTTTCCTTGGTACCCGGGACAAAACCTAACCAAATTTTTAATTGGATCCCATCACTACAGTGGTTGGGCGGTTGGCTAACCCATGGGATTGGATGGGGTTAGGCTGGACTGATGGATCCGTAAATCGAGACTCAAACTTTTGTTTTTACGATAGAAACAAAAAAAAAAATCCCGGACAGTAACTGTTCTATGGATAGGAATCAACGGCTGTGCCTCTTGAATGGGGAAAAAAGCGTTGATCCCAATGATCTAAGTGCAAGTTTCTTCCTTGAACTGACTAAGTATCTTATAGATATAATTGGATCATCTCGATCAGAAATGATCTTGGCTACGTTAGAGTAAAAGTTATCCGGGTGGAATCGCCCGTGCTTTCCGATAAAGGAAGTTTTCCGGGTTCGGTTTTGGAACAATCGATGGATTAGTCTCTTATCCGGATATCCGTGGGTGAGGCCCCGAATGTGGGACCCCTGTCCCGCGCGAGAAGTGCTACTTCCGCTGCTAGTATCCCGAATCTGTTGCTCGGTGGGAACAGGGATCTTACAGTTGGTATCAGAGCATTTGGTTAATAAAGATCAACTGAGAAGACAAATATATCAAAAATTTATCAAGAAACACAAAAGGGTTATAATTGTGTGAGATAATTCATACAATTTGATATTCAAACTGAAATTTGTAATTTGGTAATTGGGTCTTCAGATGGAAGTACCGCAATTATATAGAATCCCTGACTTGCTTGAGGCCTAGACATGATAGTAATTATCTTATAATTCCAAGGGCCGTGACTACCCGTATATACCGAGAGTATACTGCAGCTCTTTACTGACAGTATATACGAGTAAATCTAAGACTTGAAATTATAAGCGTTAATGCTATCTAGATGATGATTTCGAATGTGATTGATATGATTTTTAATTCTGTTTGAGAATTGATGAATTGATTTGGATTCTGATTGAAAATGCTGATTGAAAAATGTTGATTTTTAAAAATTAGTTGAAATATAATGAAACCACAATGAGGGGGAATGGGACGAATCCCTGTGATGATATTCATAACTAGAATGATGATAATGAATTCAGCAAATCACTATGAGGTTAGTGGGTTGTGCTGTTAGATTGCTATTGTTAATATTGACCGGTAGATCAAGTTAAGGGATGTCAAATTGAGAACTTGCTTAACTGAAATTTCCGTGGAGGAATGTTTCAAAGGAAACTTTTCGGTCTAATGGACCATTATCGTGTTAAAGATATGAATGACATGATCTGAATGAATTGTTATTAAATGTTGAGTTCTATATAAGGGATATTTATCCCAGTGTTCTGTTGGGTTGACTAGAATATAAGGAACCCCAGAATAAAATTGGATCTTAAGAAAAAAGAACTGTCCTCTACCTTGCGAGATGAGGACATCTCGCACTTTTTAAGTGGGGTAGAATGTGAGATTCCTCCCCAGCCTTCGAGGTATACAGGAGTAAGAATCTCCCTTCTGATCTCATAATTATTCCCTCTCTAAAATAAAAGAAAGTTTCTGTGTAAAAAAAAAGGAAGACCCTTTCCCTAGAATACTTCTCAAGAGTCCCACCTGTTTTAAGGATTTAGAACAATGAGTTCAGAAGTGAGAATCGGTGTTTTGGATACCAAGGTTTTGGTTTTCATTCGAGTACGGCCCAAAAGAAGTTCTTATCTCTTGGGGAGTATAAGAAGTTATCCCCCAGATATTGTGATCCTTATATCTGAATTCAATGAAAGTAGGTGACTTAGCCTACAAGCTTCTTTTATCTCCTCATCTCAAAATTCTTAATGCCTTCTATAGAAAAATGTGTCAAACTCAAATCATGGAAAGACGGTAAAACTTCAGTGGCAAGTTACCGTTGGCTTCTAGGTTACGCTAGCTCCTTCCTTTATATAAGTCGTAACTTTTACTTGTCGCTCACAGTAATCTTACTCCCATCAATCTCCTTTCTTTCTTAATCTCCTTCATGGCTTGGCAGCAAGAGCTAGTTTTATCCATGATGATTTCTCACCTTCAAGACGCAAGAGAGTCTGTGAAGAAAGACTTTATAGAACAGTATGAGCGCTCACTTTTTCCTCACCTAGGAACTTCTGTAGCTCAGACCAAATGGCGGACCTATCAAAACATAACTAGGGTAACACCCTGGGGTCAGCAGCACTTTCGTAACAATGTCCGCTTAGCCATGGTTATTGAAGCCTTGGGTTTGGGTCCCCGATACTACCTGAGCGGGTCTTCTTACTGGCGTGTTTTCTTCCTCATGAGAAGATATGCCTTTACCCCGTTTTTGGCTTGCCTCTCAGAGGTCCTTTTGTTAGATCACCTCATACCACTGAGATAGGTGCGGCAATAACCAGTAGAATCATTCCCATAGATGAGTTACCCTATACTTGTGCAGCTTGTGAGGACTACTTTTGTGACCATATGATGGACGGGCTTATGGAAGTGTAAAGAGTTCTTCTATCTTTACTGTATAAGTTCCGAGAATGAATAAAGTTTAAATCTTGTTCTTATTTTGAATCTTGCTCTCTTTAAGACTTTTCTTGGTGGTTAATCTTGATTAAAATTTTTCTCTAAGTCTCATATTCGTGCATCTTGCGAAATGATCCCGAGTTGCGAGATGAGGACATCTCGCGTTTTTTAAGTGGGGTAGAATGTAAGATTCCTCCCCCAACCCCCTTTTTGATGTCTAGTATCTTTCCCTGTAATCAATCCCTCTTCAGAAATATAAAGACCTTGTTTCTAACTGTTTTAGCTTAGAGAGAGAAAATTATTCTAGAGAGAGAATATTCAGATTATGAATATTTTTGGATAGAAAAATAACTCATCTTATTAAAATAAGTTCCCCTGAAACAGAAATTCAAAAAGAATTTTCCAATGTGCAATTGGAATTAATTGGAAATAGGTATAAAGAACCTTAGTCTAAGGGTCTAGATTTCCAGAAATCTTTAGACTATGGTCCAATTAAGGTTCCTATGGGCCAATAGCATCAATACATGTGTAGGGAGGAGATAAATCCAAATTGTAAAAGAAGATACCCAAAATTGAATAAATGTTCACATAAGATGAAGGGTTGAAAATGTACAAGGTTTATTAGTAAATAAACACATATGTAAGGAAGGGGAATTCTTTAAAGGAGGTGCATATTTCACATAAGATGAAGAGTTGAAAATGTACAAGGTTTATTAGTAAATAAACACATATGTAAGGAAGGGAAGTTCTTTAAAGAAGGTGCATATTTCACATAAGATGAAGAGTTGAAAATGTACAAGGTTTATTAGTAAAAAACTATGAGCAATATTAAAAACATGAGATATTTTGGGAATAATGATTTTATTATGACACATATGTAAGGAAGGGGAGTCCCTTAAATGCTCACATAAGATGAAGAGTTGAAAATGTACAAGGTTTATTAGTAAAAAACTATGAGCAATATTAAAATGATTCCATTATGACACATATGTAAGGAAGGGGAGTTCTTTAAAGGAGGTGCATATTTCACATAAGATGAAGAGTTGAAAATGTACAAGGTTTATTAATAAAAAAACTATGACACATATGTAAGGAAGGAGAGTTCTTTAAAGGAGGTGCATATTTCACATGCTTGAATGAGTTTTAAACTCATAAAAATTGAGATATCTCATCTCTCCTCTCTCCTCATTCAA
Organism: Cibotium barometz; assembly: GCF_041138505.1. Taxonomy (NCBI): domain Eukaryota; kingdom Viridiplantae; phylum Streptophyta; class Polypodiopsida; order Cyatheales; family Cibotiaceae; genus Cibotium; species Cibotium barometz. The sequence continues at coordinate 28,874,669 of NC_141090.1, forward strand.
GTCTAGTTCCAAAAAGTTAGCTTAACTGACCTAAAAATGGTCAAAAAGTGACCAAACTGACTTAGAAAATTTTAGAATCAGTTTGGTTGGTTAGGAGCTCAAATTTTCCTATAAATAGAAGCTTCCCCTTGTTGAAAAAAATAGTGTCTTATGCTTTGTTACTCTACTCCACCTAAGCCAAATTAGATAGTGTCTTATGCTTTGTTACTCTACTCCATCTAAGCCAAAATATAGTGTCTTATGCTTTGTTACTCTACTCCACCTAAGCCAAGAACTGTGAATTCTTTAATAATTCACTAGTTTTTGACACTTCTCTCTTTCTTCAATCCCCATTGGTGACTCCATCAATATACTAAACCAATTGATTGGTTGGGGGCCTCTACCGTGAATAAAGAATCAAGCAAATCATAAGGTAAGTATATTGAATTTTGATCTTTTCTATAATTTCTCAATGATTCTCTCTTCTCAACCCCTCTCAAGCTTGAGAAGCTTAATTGGTATGGTTTTTTTAAATGCTATTGAAGTTAATTGGTGAATAGTAGGGAAGAGTTACATAATTTAATAAATGCTATAGAAGTTAATTTCCATTTATGTTTAAATTCAAATGGTTTTTATGTAATTTCTCTCTCTCTCTCTCAAGAAATGGTCATACTCATGACCCATTCTCAATCCAAATGAAGCTTTTCATAAAGCTTTTCCTTAATCCAAGATTAAGCTATGCTTGAGGCCAAATTAATGGCTTTTTGCTATGCTTTTAGTTTATGCACATTGATGATTCAATCCATTATGGATTGATGATCCAATTAGAGACCATTCTAATTGTTTTCTTAATGATTCAATTAGAGACCATTATGGATTGATGATCCAATTAGAGACCATTCTAATTATATCCTTAATGATAAGCTTTATCCCGTAGAAAAAAAAAATTGAGATTTATCAGTCATAGTAGCGGAGCTATGGCAAAATTTTTATAGAAATTACGCATAAAATAAATTCATTCAAAGCATAAAAAGAGGACTTCCTACCATATTCTAGGAACTATCATCCTAGATTAATTAAAAGAATTTTATTATGCATGGAGATGTGGATGTTTGCATGTAGATGTAGATGTATAGATGTAGATGTGGATGTGGAGGTGGATGGATGCATGTAGATGTAGATGTATAGATGTAGATTTGAATGGAGATGTGGATGTATGCATGTAGATGTAGATGTATAGACGTGGATGTGGATGTATACATGTAGATGTAGATGTATAGATACGGATGTGGATGTGGAGGTGGATGTATACATGTAGATGTAGATGTATAGATGTAGATGTGGATGTGGAGGTAGATGGATGCATGTAGATGTAGATGTATAGATGTAGATGGGAATGGAGATATGGATGTATGCATGTAGATGTAGATGTATAGATGTAGATGTGGATGTGGAGGTGGTTGGATGCATGTAGATGTAGATGTATAGATGTAGATGTGAATGGAGATGTGGATGTATGCATGTAGATGTAGATGTATGGAGGTGAATGTGAATGTGGATGTGGATGTATGCATAGAGATGTAGATGTATGCATGTAGATGTGAATGTACGCATATAGATGTGGATGTATGGATGTGAATATACGATATGCGATGTGAGGGAATCTGAAGTGATGAGATAGAAATGATGTGATGGGATGAGTATACATATAAATGGAATATGGAATAAGTAATGTAGATTGATGAGGGGTAATGTGGAAAAATGAAAGTTAAAATAGAAATTGTGTTGTAAACTGTTTGTAAATGCTGTTTGTAAATGATTGTTTTATGTCAAGAATGCTGGGGGGAGCATTTTGACCGTCTTGTGATTAAAGTCGTGATGGTAAAGTTGCAACTGCTGACGGGGAGTCAATGAAGGACGTCTCGCGTAGCAAGGTCGGCCGAGGTCTTGACAAGCCTCGGTGCGATTAAAATGGTGAGCTTCCGGTACGGTGGATGAGGGGTCAAGGAAGCGGCCTATGCGTGAAGCGCTAGGTTACCTGCGAAGGATCCTAGAGGGTGCTGACCATACGGTGCTCGGGCTCTGGGTTGCCTAGGATACCCACGCGTGCGTCGAGGAAGATATTGGAACAGAGTTGGAGTTGTTTTCTGAAATCGAGCATGGATCTGGTTGATTGACCTTGCTGGTCTTCAATGGATGAGTCCATGGCTCCTTATATGGATCTGTTGGTTGATCTTGCTGATCTTCAACGAGAGTCCATCTTGTTAGGTGATTATATTGCCAAGTATTATGGGCTAGGAACTATCGAAACGGCTCCTGAGCGTTCTAGTTGCCAATGATGCCATAGATACTCTGATGAAGGAATGATGGGAAATTAAGAATCAATTGGATAAATTGGAAGATGGTGATCAATGATACTATGGTTTTATTAAAGGATTGTTTTAAACTGGTTGAATCTGGTTGAAAAAGGCAATTTCATATTGGGTGTGTGAGTGGTGTGACTAGTTTTATTTTGCATGAACATCCGGCTAGGGGGCCTTGGAACTCTTTTCCTTGGTACCCGGGACAAAACCTAACCAAATTTTTAATTGGATCCCATCACTACAGTGGTTGGGCGGTTGGCTAACCCATGGGATTGGATGGGGTTAGGCTGGACTGATGGATCCGTAAATCGAGACTCAAACTTTTGTTTTTACGATAGAAACAAAAAAAAAAATCCCGGACAGTAACTGTTCTATGGATAGGAATCAACGGCTGTGCCTCTTGAATGGGGAAAAAAGCGTTGATCCCAATGATCTAAGTGCAAGTTTCTTCCTTGAACTGACTAAGTATCTTATAGATATAATTGGATCATCTCGATCAGAAATGATCTTGGCTACGTTAGAGTAAAAGTTATCCGGGTGGAATCGCCCGTGCTTTCCGATAAAGGAAGTTTTCCGGGTTCGGTTTTGGAACAATCGATGGATTAGTCTCTTATCCGGATATCCGTGGGTGAGGCCCCGAATGTGGGACCCCTGTCCCGCGCGAGAAGTGCTACTTCCGCTGCTAGTATCCCGAATCTGTTGCTCGGTGGGAACAGGGATCTTACAGTTGGTATCAGAGCATTTGGTTAATAAAGATCAACTGAGAAGACAAATATATCAAAAATTTATCAAGAAACACAAAAGGGTTATAATTGTGTGAGATAATTCATACAATTTGATATTCAAACTGAAATTTGTAATTTGGTAATTGGGTCTTCAGATGGAAGTACCGCAATTATATAGAATCCCTGACTTGCTTGAGGCCTAGACATGATAGTAATTATCTTATAATTCCAAGGGCCGTGACTACCCGTATATACCGAGAGTATACTGCAGCTCTTTACTGACAGTATATACGAGTAAATCTAAGACTTGAAATTATAAGCGTTAATGCTATCTAGATGATGATTTCGAATGTGATTGATATGATTTTTAATTCTGTTTGAGAATTGATGAATTGATTTGGATTCTGATTGAAAATGCTGATTGAAAAATGTTGATTTTTAAAAATTAGTTGAAATATAATGAAACCACAATGAGGGGGAATGGGACGAATCCCTGTGATGATATTCATAACTAGAATGATGATAATGAATTCAGCAAATCACTATGAGGTTAGTGGGTTGTGCTGTTAGATTGCTATTGTTAATATTGACCGGTAGATCAAGTTAAGGGATGTCAAATTGAGAACTTGCTTAACTGAAATTTCCGTGGAGGAATGTTTCAAAGGAAACTTTTCGGTCTAATGGACCATTATCGTGTTAAAGATATGAATGACATGATCTGAATGAATTGTTATTAAATGTTGAGTTCTATATAAGGGATATTTATCCCAGTGTTCTGTTGGGTTGACTAGAATATAAGGAACCCCAGAATAAAATTGGATCTTAAGAAAAAAGAACTGTCCTCTACCTTGCGAGATGAGGACATCTCGCACTTTTTAAGTGGGGTAGAATGTGAGATTCCTCCCCAGCCTTCGAGGTATACAGGAGTAAGAATCTCCCTTCTGATCTCATAATTATTCCCTCTCTAAAATAAAAGAAAGTTTCTGTGTAAAAAAAAAGGAAGACCCTTTCCCTAGAATACTTCTCAAGAGTCCCACCTGTTTTAAGGATTTAGAACAATGAGTTCAGAAGTGAGAATCGGTGTTTTGGATACCAAGGTTTTGGTTTTCATTCGAGTACGGCCCAAAAGAAGTTCTTATCTCTTGGGGAGTATAAGAAGTTATCCCCCAGATATTGTGATCCTTATATCTGAATTCAATGAAAGTAGGTGACTTAGCCTACAAGCTTCTTTTATCTCCTCATCTCAAAATTCTTAATGCCTTCTATAGAAAAATGTGTCAAACTCAAATCATGGAAAGACGGTAAAACTTCAGTGGCAAGTTACCGTTGGCTTCTAGGTTACGCTAGCTCCTTCCTTTATATAAGTCGTAACTTTTACTTGTCGCTCACAGTAATCTTACTCCCATCAATCTCCTTTCTTTCTTAATCTCCTTCATGGCTTGGCAGCAAGAGCTAGTTTTATCCATGATGATTTCTCACCTTCAAGACGCAAGAGAGTCTGTGAAGAAAGACTTTATAGAACAGTATGAGCGCTCACTTTTTCCTCACCTAGGAACTTCTGTAGCTCAGACCAAATGGCGGACCTATCAAAACATAACTAGGGTAACACCCTGGGGTCAGCAGCACTTTCGTAACAATGTCCGCTTAGCCATGGTTATTGAAGCCTTGGGTTTGGGTCCCCGATACTACCTGAGCGGGTCTTCTTACTGGCGTGTTTTCTTCCTCATGAGAAGATATGCCTTTACCCCGTTTTTGGCTTGCCTCTCAGAGGTCCTTTTGTTAGATCACCTCATACCACTGAGATAGGTGCGGCAATAACCAGCAGAATCATTCCCATAGATGAGTTACCCTATACTTGTGCAGCTTGTGAGGACTACTTTTGTGACCATATGATGGACGGGCTTATGGAAGTGTAAAGAGTTCTTCTATCTTTACTGTATAAGTTCCGAGAATGAATAAAGTTTAAATCTTGTTCTTATTTTGAATCTTGCTCTCTTTAAGACTTTTCTTGGTGGTTAATCTTGATTAAAATTTTTCTCTAAGTCTCATATTCGTGCATCTTGCGAAATGATCCCGAGTTGCGAGATGAGGACATCTCGCGTTTTTTAAGTGGGGTAGAATGTAAGATTCCTCCCCCAACCCCCTTTTTGATGTCTAGTATCTTTCCCTGTAATCAATCCCTCTTCAGAAATATAAAGACCTTGTTTCTAACTGTTTTAGCTTAGAGAGAGAAAATTATTCTAGAGAGAGAATATTCAGATTATGAATATTTTTGGATAGAAAAATAACTCATCTTATTAAAATAAGTTCCCCTGAAACAGAAATTCAAAAAGAATTTTCCAATGTGCAATTGGAATTAATTGGAAATAGGTATAAAGAACCTTAGTCTAAGGGTCTAGATTTCCAGAAATCTTTAGACTATGGTCCAATTAAGGTTCCTATGGGCCAATAGCATCAATACATGTGTAGGGAGGAGATAAATCCAAATTGTAAAAGAAGATACCCAAAATTGAATAAATGTTCACATAAGATGAAGGGTTGAAAATGTACAAGGTTTATTAGTAAATAAACACATATGTAAGGAAGGGGAATTCTTTAAAGGAGGTGCATATTTCACATAAGATGAAGAGTTGAAAATGTACAAGGTTTATTAGTAAATAAACACATATGTAAGGAAGGGAAGTTCTTTAAAGAAGGTGCATATTTCACATAAGATGAAGAGTTGAAAATGTACAAGGTTTATTAGTAAAAAACTATGAGCAATATTAAAAACATGAGATATTTTGGGAATAATGATTTTATTATGACACATATGTAAGGAAGGGGAGTCCCTTAAATGCTCACATAAGATGAAGAGTTGAAAATGTACAAGGTTTATTAGTAAAAAACTATGAGCAATATTAAAATGATTCCATTATGACACATATGTAAGGAAGGGGAGTTCTTTAAAGGAGGTGCATATTTCACATAAGATGAAGAGTTGAAAATGTACAAGGTTTATTAATAAAAAAACTATGACACATATGTAAGGAAGGAGAGTTCTTTAAAGGAGGTGCATATTTCACATGCTTGAATGAGTTTTAAACTCATAAAAATTGAGATATCTCATCTCTCCTCTCTCCTCATTCAAGTCTAGTTCCAAAAAGTTAGCTTAACTGACCTAAAAATGGTCAAAAAGTGACCAAACTGACTTAGAAAATTTTAGAATCAGTTTGGTTGGTTAGGAGCTCAAATTTTCCTATAAATAGAAGCTTCCCCTTGTTGAAAAAAATAGTGTCTTATGCTTTGTTACTCTACTCCACCTAAGCCAAATTAGATAGTGTCTTATGCTTTGTTACTCTACTCCATCTAAGCCAAAATATAGTGTCTTATGCTTTGTTACTCTACTCCACCTAAGCCAAGAACTGTGAATTCTTTAATAATTCACTAGTTTTTGACACTTCTCTCTTTCTTCAATCCCCATTGGTGACTCCATCAATATACTAAACCAATTGATTGGTTGGGGGCCTCTACCGTGAATAAAGAATCAAGCAAATCATAAGGTAAGTATATTGAATTTTGATCTTTTCTATAATTTCTCAATGATTCTCTCTTCTCAACCCCTCTCAAGCTTGAGAAGCTTAATTGGTATGGTTTTTTTAAATGCTATTGAAGTTAATTGGTGAATAGTAGGGAAGAGTTACATAATTTAATAAATGCTATAGAAGTTAATTTCCATTTATGTTTAAATTCAAATGGTTTTTATGTAATTTCTCTCTCTCTCTCTCAAGAAATGGTCATACTCATGACCCATTCTCAATCCAAATGAAGCTTTTCATAAAGCTTTTCCTTAATCCAAGATTAAGCTATGCTTGAGGCCAAATTAATGGCTTTTTGCTATGCTTTTAGTTTATGCACATTGATGATTCAATCCATTATGGATTGATGATCCAATTAGAGACCATTCTAATTGTTTTCTTAATGATTCAATTAGAGACCATTATGGATTGATGATCCAATTAGAGACCATTCTAATTATATCCTTAATGATAAGCTTTATCCCGTAGAAAAAAAAAATTGAGATTTATCAGTCATAGTAGCGGAGCTATGGCAAAAATTTTATAGAAATTACGCATAAAATAAATTCATTCAAAGCATAAAAAGAGGACTTCCTACCATATTCTAGGAACTATCATCCTAGATTAATTAAAAGAATTTTATTATGCATGGAGATGTGGATGTTTGCATGTAGATGTAGATGTATAGATGTAGATGTGGATGTGGAGGTGGATGGATGCATGTAGATGTAGATGTATAGATGTAGATTTGAATGGAGATGTGGATGTATGCATGTAGATGTAGATGTATAGACGTGGATGTGGATGTATACATGTAGATGTAGATGTATAGATACGGATGTGGATGTGGAGGTGGATGTATACATGTAGATGTAGATGTATAGATGTAGATGTGGATGTGGAGGTAGATGGATGCATGTAGATGTAGATGTATAGATGTAGATGGGAATGGAGATATGGATGTATGCATGTAGATGTAGATGTATAGATGTAGATGTGGATGTGGAGGTGGTTGGATGCATGTAGATGTAGATGTATAGATGTAGATGTGAATGGAGATGTGGATGTATGCATGTAGATGTAGATGTATGGAGGTGAATGTGAATGTGGATGTGGATGTATGCATAGAGATGTAGATGTATGCATGTAGATGTGAATGTACGCATATAGATGTGGATGTATGGATGTGAATATACGATATGCGATGTGAGGGAATCTGAAGTGATGAGATAGAAATGATGTGATGGGATGAGTATACATATAAATAGAATATGGAATAAGTAATGTAGATTGATGAGGGGTAATGTGGAAAAATGAAAGTTAAAATAGAAATTGTGTTGTAAACTGTTTGTAAATACTGTTTGTAAATGCTGTTTGTAAATGATTGTTTTATGTCAAGAATGCTGGGGGGAGCATTTTGACCGTCTTGTGATTAAAGTCGTGATGGTAAAGTTGCAACTGCTGACGGGGAGTCAATGAAGGACGTCTCGCGTAGCAAGGTCGGCCGAGGTCTTGACAAGCCTCGGTGCGATTAAAATGGTGAGCTTCCGGTACGGTGGATGAGGGGTCAAGGAAGCGGCCTATGCGTGAAGCGCTAGGTTACCTGCGAAGGATCCTAGAGGGTGCTGACCATACGGTGCTCGGGCTCTGGGTTGCCTAGGATACCCACGCGTGCGTCGAGGAAGATATTGGAACAGAGTTGGAGTTGTTTTCTGAAATCGAGCATGGATCTGGTTGATTGACCTTGCTGGTCTTCAATGGATGAGTCCATGGCTCCTTATATGGATCTGTTGGTTGATCTTGCTGATCTTCAACGAGAGTCCATCTTGTTAGGTGATTATATTGCCAAGTATTATGGGCTAGGAACTATCGAAACGGCTCCTGAGCGTTCTAGTTGCCAATGATGCCATAGATACTCTGATGAAGGAATGATGGGAAATTAAGAATCAATTGGATAAATTGGAAGATGGTGATCAATGATACTATGGTTTTATTAAAGGATTGTTTTAAACTGGTTGAATCTGGTTGAAAAAGGCAATTTCATATTGGGTGTGTGAGTGGTGTGACTAGTTTTATTTTGCATGAACATCCGGCTAGGGGGCCTTGGAACTCTTTTCCTTGGTACCCGGGACAAAACCTAACCAAATTTTTAATTGGATCCCATCACTACAGTGGTTGGGCGGTTGGCTAACCCATGGGATTGGATGGGGTTAGGCTGGACTGATGGATCCGTAAATCGAGACTCAAACTTTTGTTTTTACGATAGAAACAAAAAAAAAAATCCCGGACAGTAACTGTTCTATGGATAGGAATCAACGGCTGTGCCTCTTGAATGGGGAAAAAAGCGTTGATCCCAATGATCTAAGTGCAAGTTTCTTCCTTGAACTGACTAAGTATCTTATAGATATAATTGGATCATCTCGATCAGAAATGATCTTGGCTACGTTAGAGTAAAAGTTATCCGGGTGGAATCGCCCGTGCTTTCCGGTAAAGGAAGTTTTTCGGGTTCGGTTTTGGAACAATCGATGGATTAGTCTCTTATCCGGATATCCGTGGGTGAGGCCCCGAATGTGGGACCCCTGTCCCGCGCGAGAAGTGCTACTTCCGCTGCTAGTATCCCGAATCTGTTGCTCGGTGGGAACAGGGATCTTACAGGAAGTGTTGCTAGATGCTTAGGGTACGCCTTCCGAGAGCCATGTTGCCTCCGAAAGAGAGCTCTTTCTGCTTGCCTTTTTGTCTTTGCATCCTCATATCTTGTAACCCATCTGCTCATCACTTCACTATTAAGGATACAAGTGAAATTGAGATCATCAATCAATGTTCTGTCAATTACTTTACTCTATCCTTTTCCTTGAGGCACAATAGAGGTCATCCTCAAGTCCTCTTCATTGCTCCATAGTCGTGGTGGCAAAGAGCTGTCCACCTGACCAAGAAATTCTGAAATATATACAAGAGACTCTTGTATCAACCAACCCTCGGCCATGCTTCCTTCAGGCCTTGCACTTTGCCTCACAAAGTCTTTTAAGGTCTTCATGAAGCGCTCTAGGAAGAACATCCAACGTGCATGCACAGTACCACATAAAGCGATTTCGTCCACTAAATGCACAATGAGATGTAGTTGACTTGTGAGAATGGTTCGCGGAAAAGTCTCCTCTACCAAACAAACCACCTCCACTGCCATAACACGCGCATCATCCAACGTGGCTGAATCAATTGCTTTGGAACTAACATATCTGAAAAATAAATAAATAGTACGTTATACCTCATGCACGTTCATTTTGCAAGGTATAATGAAGGGTGATCTGACATGGGTTTTACATACCTCACAAGCTCGCCCATCTTATAAATACATTTTTTCAAACTCTTATTTGCACAATGGTCGATGCTGGTAGGTAGTATGAACTGCGCACATAAGAGCACATGTATGTATGGTTTATGGCATTACAAAATTTAATTTCAACGTACAAGACTTGGAAAACACTTACTTGAAGCATCTTGTGCCAATCGTGGGACTTCAACCCATATAGTTGCTCAACACCTCTTTTCTTAGTGGTTGTAAAGGCTCCCTTCAATGATCTCATGCATCCAGTGGGAGTACGCAAAGTGGTGATGGCGTGCTTTACCTGCTTCTCCTCTTTCTTTGATATAATCCATGGTGCAGGCGAAGACGAACGTGCCCACCCACCTCTCGTGGCCAAGCTTGACGCATACGTCCTGCGACCCGCAAGTCCTCACGTACGCTAACATTGTCTCGTTTACCAATAATATGTTCCCAAATACCAGATTCCACATTCTTGAAGATGTGCCTGGGATCAAGAAGATGGTTGATCTTAAGATGGGTCCAATATGGCAGCCGAAAAAAAATGGAGTACCTACACAAGGGATTGCTCTATGTGACCTTTAATCCAATTAGAGACTACACAAAACAAGATTGAAAAAACATTACTATACCTGTTCATGCCATCTGGAGGAAGAATAGTTGTAGACTCCCAAATACGCTTCCAATCTTTTGCACGAAGTGTTTGTGGAGGAATGTTACTCTTACTAGCAACATATTTAGGATGATCTGAGAGGAGAAATCGATGATGATTATCGAATATGGTCTTACACAAACCGTCAGCATACTCATGTACTAACGAAGGGCCACAAACAGGACATGCATGTTTACCCGATGTTTTCAAACCTGTTAAAATATAAATAAAAGTTAGAATAATAAGGTCAATATGTATAATTAATATATATAGCCAATAGTATTAGAGTAGGGAGGTAATTAGAATTCTTACCAGAACAATCGCTGTATCCTGGAAAGTCATGCATTGTCCACATCAACACTGCTTTTAAGTCGAAGTGTCGAGAGGAGGGAGGCCTACTAATGTCCACCACCGCAACACCTCTCCATAGTTCCTCCAACTCATCAATCAACAGTTCAAGATAAACATCCATATGCTTGACTTTATGTTTCCCTGGAATTAGAAGAGATAACATAAGATGTCCCTTCTTGATCGCCATCGATGGTGGAAGGTTGTAATTCACCAACACAACTGGCCACACGCTGTATGTGGTGCTTTTGAAACCAAATGGATTCACTCCATCCATACCTAGGCCAAGTCTCAAGTTTCTGGGCTCTGTTTTAAAGCTGGGCCACTCATCTTCAATATGCTTCCAAGCAGGAGTGTCTGCGGGAATTCTCCACATGCCATCATCCGATCGATGTGAGGAATGCCATGACATGAGCTCTGCTATGGATTTGCACTTGAACATGTGTTTGATGCGAGGAATTATAGGAAAGTGTCGCAAGACTTTACGAGGTACATCAATACTCTTCATATCTGTTCTATACCTTGCTTCACCACAAGTGGGACAATGTCGAGCCTCCTTATGCGTCCCACGAAAGAGAATGCAATCATTGACGCATGCATGTATGCGATCATAATCCAATCCTCCAAGAGATGTCACATAGCACCTCGCTATGTCTCTTGAGGTGGGTAGTCTATTATCCTTTGGAAGCATGTTTGATAATAGCCTGCATTCAATATCAACAATTATAATTAGTCTTAAATCTTAAACCTTAAACCACTAATTCAAATTTGTAAGTTAGAATGCTTACTTCAATAATGCGTCAAGACTTGCATTGCTCCATCCATAAACTGTTTGTATATTGAGTAGTTCAAGTGAAGCACGTAAAACAGAGAATGTGCACCCTTCAAACACCGGTGTCGATGAAGCCTTGTAAAGATGCTCTTGTTCCATATCATCGTCGTCCATCCCTTTGGGATCATCAAAAAGATTCCTTACCATATCACCAAGCACCTCCTCTTCCACAACTTCGTGGGGTGCAGGGCTATTGTCATCCCTTTCCCACTCATCTCTGACAATAGATCTCGAAGCTCCAGCATCATCTCGTCGACGCTTTGCATGCTCTCGTCGCGCGTAGGGCACCATGTTAGGGTGTGGTACTGCATCCTGCTTCAATTAGAGTTTATATATTACAACTCTATTAATTTAATTTGGATACCATGAGTCATTTGAATACCATCAATTTACATCTACTCACCTCTAAACCTGTTTGATTCCATTCTCCATACATGGAGATATGATTCAAGGTAATTCGACGTGCTCGTACAATGCATCCTTGACATCGATTACACATACATTTGATCCGTTGTCCCAACCACACATCACGATTACGATGATGCATTGTCTCATCTTCCCCATAACTGCTTGAAGAGGTTGATGACGTCCTATGTACAATCCAGAAAACACAAAATCATAATATGTTTTTAATGAAAGTATAAAAATCGCGTGTATTGACGCGGCTATTTCCTAAAAATTGTGTGTATTAACGCGGCTATTTCCTAAAAACCGCGTGTATTAACGCGGGTAATTCCGGCAAAATGCGTGTATAAACGTAGGTAAATTTTCATACACGCAAAGATACACGCGTTTATAAACGCGACTATAAATGCGACGGTCTGTTTAAACTAAAAATAGCCCGCCTTCCCCAAATAAAGATTTTGAACTAACATATCAACACTGCTTTCGTTTTCGCCTCTTCCAACAAAAACGAAACCTAAGTGCAAGGAGGGAGCAGAGAAGGAGCACACACGGGAGGAAACCGAGCAAGAAAGTAGACTCACTTTTTCAGAGGTGAGTCAGTTTGTCCTTTGCCTTGTCTCCTTCCTCAGATTTGTTTATGCTATTTTCTCTTTGCTTTTTGGGTTTGTCTCCGTCCTTTTGCTTCTGTGCACACGATTGGGTGAATGATTCTGACAGGGGCGACAATGGACCTTTTATAAGGACACTTTGTCGGAGGTCGGTCCCTTTGAAAATTTTTTTTTACAGGTCGCGTGTAGGAACGCGTGTAAAAGCGCGTGTATCCTGTTTGCAGAGTATGTTCACGCGGATATACACGTGTTTTTGGACGGGTGTATACACGCGTTTTTTGGACGGGTGTATACACGCGTTTTTTGACGGGTTTATACACGCGTTTCTGCATGGGTGTATACACGAGACTGCGTTTCCTGTTTCTATGGTTTGCAGGCAACACAACTGACTTGAATGATGATATTTGTGTGAGTCAAGAGACAGCCCATGATGTACATGAGGATTATTTTTGCAGGTTCTTTATGGATATTCCAGGTTCTTCATCCGATCCATTTGCATACAGTAATTGGCTGATGGAGATGCTGAATCATTTTGGGCGCCATCCTGGTCCAGTTGAGCTTACAGAGTATATGTATGCCCATCCCCCTCCTTCCCTGCCTGGTGTCTATACCCCTACCGCGAGTATCCAGGGCACTCCAGTGCCGTCTATGCCTACGAGTCCGACGAGACGGCATGCAGCTTCTCCTCTTCCACGTCCACCGAGGAGACATACCTCGTCCCAGACACACTCACGCACACCCTCACAGCCACCATCACGTGCTCCCTCATCAGAGCCACCGTCACGTCAGGGCTCACAGCCATCGTCACGTAGACAATCCCCCAGTCGTGACTCCACCCGCAGCAGTAGGAAGAGTGGGAGTGGAGGATGCGGCAGGTGCTTTGGTGGGGGAGGTGGGGGAGGTGGGGAGGTAGTAGGGCACGCAGTGAGAGAGGAGATAGAGGGAGAAGAGTTAGAGGAGACAGTTCGGAAGAGGAGGAGATGAGAGAGGTGGAGAGAGTGGTCTGCTATGATGTGACGGATAGGGGCGAGATAGTGATGGATGCGAGGGGGAGGGAGGTAATGGAGTACATGCGTGGGGTAGTATCAAACTCATATAGAAATTGTTTTATTAAATTTAAAGATCAAAATAGCCGATTAGTTGGGGAGGTGATAGAGGCTGTACATAGTCGGTACCCCAATCCCCCACATGCTACATTCTCGGATGTATGGGGAAGGACGCGAATAAGGGAGATCTTAAGTAATAAAAGATCTCACCTTAAAAAACTCGCGTACGATGACCGGCTAAATGTAGCTGCGGGTGGCTATCCTGCCGAGAAACCTGCCACTACGCACAAACGCGAGTGGAAGGAGGCAAAGAAACGAGCAGAGGGTGGCGTGAAGAGCAGGCAGCATGTGGAGGCACGACGGATCCAGATGGAGACCATTGGATCTTCGCATTTCAGATCTGGCGGCGGCGTCGAGTCATGGGAGGCAGAGTTCGTAAGTATCTTGCCACTTTATTTGATTGTTTACTTAATTCATTGATTCTATGATTGTTTTAATCTTATAAATTGTGTTGATTATGATACAGCGACGGGTTACGGGGAAGAAGCCCACAACCCACGATACTGCATATGCTCGCCGGCATAGCAAACGTGACACGTGGGCCATCTTCAGAGCTGAGGGACGTATTACGGATGCGCACTTTGAGATGGCCATGAGACCATACGGTCGACAGGTACTTGAAAATTCTAAACGAATGATTTTGGTTTATTGAATTACATATATATACACTTATATACTATATATTACTTGAACAGGCACAAGCTGCTGATGATCCACCCGCCGCCACTGCAGAGGGTGGACGTGAGCACTACTCATCGGACATTCCGACCGATGTGAGCTCATCTGAGCATGGAGGGAGCACCGAGTCATCATCTGGGTCTGCTCAGACTTATAGTATTACATTCCATATTGAGGATGTGGTTGTATATATTTTTTTGTAAACTGAAGCGATGGGCTACTTCGAGATATGGACTCCCTTGTATATATGTGTGAAATTTTGATAGTAATATTGAATCGTGAATCGATAGTATTACATTCATGTCTGTCTTGAATCGTGTATTGACAATGTATGCATTCATGTCGTTCTTGTCTTAATTTCCCTCGTGCATATGTTCTTCGTGGATGGTCTAATGCACCAAAAAAAAAATCCAGAGAGTGTTATTGGGTGTTGGAATGCTGGAACAGTATTCAGGCACGAAATAGCACTCTCTGGATTTTTTTTTTTGCTCTCTGTTCGCGTGTATGAACGCGTCAGAACTGCTAAAAATAGCGTGTATATACGCGGATACTCTAAAAAATACGCGTGTATAAATGCGTCAAAACTAATAATTACGCGTGTATAAGCGCATCTAAATTAAAAAAGCGCGTGTATAGACGCATGTATCAACGCGTCTGAGTACATCTGAAATGAACCGAACGCGTGTATACACCCGTGTATGAGCGCGTCCGAAAAATCCTATACACGCGCTTTTACACGCATGTCTCTGGCCGCGATGATACACGCGCTGATACACGAGCCCGCTACTTTTTTTCACAAGTCATTTTTAGCGGCTAGGAGCGTGGGTATGAGCCCGATCCCTTGTAGTGGATGTTCAAGGGATTACCTGTCATCACCTCTCTGGGTGCAATGATATTGGAATTTTCACCTCTTGAATGGGCTCATGGCTCTCATACTCAACCATTCTCCTAAAGATCTTATTTTCTGTGCTTGGGAGAAGTGAGTTCTCACTGACCTCAAGGATGACACTAGTTATATCCAAGGGTTTGTGGGTTTGTGAAAGGCTTTAGTTTGTTCAGATGAATAATGTTAGAGATGTTTACTTGTTTTGGTCTTAGTTTCTAACTCCTGGAGAGTATGTGTGACCATATCCTTGAGGTCATGAAGTTGTTACAATTGTCTTATAGGGTCAAGGTGTGGACTAAGTTTCTTTTTGTTTGGTTTCTTGAGAACTTGCATCCTTTCCTTTTTGTTTGGTTTCTTGAGAACTTGCATCCTTTCCTTTTTGGCCTCCTTAGTTTTTGCTTGAGTGTCTCTAGTTTTTTCAGAACCAATGTGTATGTCCACCACATAATCCGAATACTCATCAATATCATTCATGTAGATTGGTTCATAAGGTGTTCCCAGCTTCACTCGTTTTGTTTTCTCCGTTTGTCCCCCTTTTATGGATTTCTTTCTTCTGTGACCCCTCTTCTTTTTGGATCCCACTATACTAAAGTAGCCTAGTTTTCTACTTTCTTTTCCACAACATATGTGTTTTGAGCCATGATAATCATCATTCACAATGGGTTAGGATTTCTTAGAATTGATCTTGAGATTGATCACCGGTTTCAATCATGTTGAGAGGTGTGATGGTAGGACCATTTTGCTAATTTGCAACCACTACTTTCATTGGGCAATATTTGATCCAATGATCTATGCCACAATGATATAGGTTACACATGGCATGTTGGAAGATGCAACTTGGGTGATTGGTTGGTTTCTGATGGGGCACTCAGAGACTTGGTATGGCCCCTAAAAATGATAGCATTGAAGAGGCATTCTCTTGATAGTAGAGTTGTTGGTGCCTCAACGTCTTCTTACTGTAGCTAGCTACTATACTGGTTTGAATCCACCTCTTTCATTGGCTACATAGTAGTTTAGATAGAGTCCTCAATGTGACATGTGAGACACTATACAAGTCAACCTTATATTTTGGACACTCAAAAGGTTCCTTGAAACCTATTCCATTCAATGGTGTGATTCTTATGGGTGGAGGTTGAGGTCCCAAGATTGGTGGAGGTAAACAAAAAATTTTATACATTATAAATCACCCTTGCAATAGGTTGTTATAACATTTTCTCAGAATTAGGTTGAGGTGTTGCAATGGGAATTATGACTTGTTGTGATGATGGAGTTGGTAAAGTTAATTGGGCTGAGGTCTAGAAGCATTAGCAAGGGTTTGCAAAAGTGTGCATCACTATGAAACCTCATGACCATACCATCCATAAAAATTACAACTTCCATTATAGTATGCCATTAGGACTAGAAACTCACTGGTCAAGTTCCCTTGTGGGCAAATTGAGCACCATTGCAGCTCTCTCCTTGGATACATATGTATGCTTCTTAGAGCTCTATTGGCTTTCATCCCCTCTTGGTGTGCTTTCATAAAACTTGTGAAATTCATCTCCGCTAAAGTGTTACCCTTAGCAAGGGTTTAATTGTAGAAGTTCTATGTTTCGTGACTCCAGAAGAAAAATATTTAGAATTTGATACTTTGGCTCCCTTGATCATCATATTATCTTCTAGTTGGATGGCATTCTTTGTGACTTTAGCTCATGTATTGATCCCTCTAATGACTGAGCCATTATAGATCGCTTCATGTTTAATCCCATGGATGAATCTATGAAGCAATTGGTTATTTAAATAGCATTCATGTGGAAGGAAATGAGAGTTCAAATGGTTAAGATGACTAATGAAATCTCTAACCCATCAAATTATCTTCTATTTGGATGGCATTTGCTGTGACTTCATCCCACGTAGTGATCCCTCTAATGACTAAGACATTACAGATCGCTTCATATTTAAGCCCATGGATGACTCTATCAAGCAATTGATTATTTAAATAGAGTTCATGCAAAAGGCAATGAGAGTTCAAATTCATAAGACAACTAATGAAATCTCTAGCTAACTCCTCTTCTTATCTCTCGGCTTTGTGCATTTGTGAAGCTAAACCCCATAAGACTCCTTCACACAAATTGCTTCAAGAACAATCTCATAAGAGCAGTGAAGTTCAAGAGTTCCTTGACCTTGAGAGTTCTATACCAATACCCATCCTTACTGTCTAATGTTAGACTAAAGCAATCAGTTGACCTTATCTGACTCTGCATATTCTCATCTAATGTTGTGACTGACTTAGCTTTGACTTAGCATCAGCTCCCCAGACATTAGTTTAACACTCATAGGTGTTGCATTTCCATGAACTCAATTAAAGCCACACATTCGCCACAACTAAAACATCAAATCAAAAAAACCTTACATCCGTTATAACAGATTTAATCCAATCTCTATGACTTCTTCAGATAGACAAAAAAATACATTAATGTCTCAACATCCCTGAGACATGGGCCAAAACGTACAAGAAGAAAACACCAAAGATAGACTCCAAAAACAATTCTCCACTAAACCATCTTCTCACTTAGACCTCAAACCTCACTGAAAGTACTATCACAAATAGTATGTCTTTCTCAAAAAAATACAAACTAGCCTTCATCTAACAGACAACAACTATAGTTGAGCTAGTTTTAGACTGAGTCAAGTCTCTAACAGAGATGCCACAAAGAGATATATACTAGGGAAACATCTTCCTAGCTAATTCTTTGGTCCTTTAGCACACCCTCTTCTCTGACTCAACCGATTCCACCCCCACTCTGATCTTCACTCTTCAACTTGCAAAATCCGTAAGACGTCTCATTTGTAGGTAACCTCCTCTCTATAGTCCCTCTACTCACTCCCCTTCAACATTTCGTTCCATCCTTGTAAGGATGAGTTTTGTACCTCGCCAGATGTATCTAGAACTATAAAACCTCATACCCATACTCACAAGTGTCCCTTAGCATGCTCCCCCATCATCTTTTCTAAGACCTCCTCCAAGCGGTACGACGAATGTCCTAGTAGTGCTGTGAATTTGTCTCACCACCTCGGGTGTGAAATTTACTTTCATTGCCACCTTTGTACTTGCTTTAATAAGACATTGACCAAACCATGGCTTCCATTAACTAAATGTTTGCATGCCCATAATAATGGGGCTCCAAACACACTCACCATGTGTGTGTATATTTATATAAGGCATTCACATCAGAAAACATAACTACATCAACGCTCCTCAGGGCACCGGTAGGAGTATTCGGCTCACAAACTATTGACATTTCCTTATGTACTTAATCCACTATTTTAACTTCATTCTTTGGCCCATTCCAATGCATAATCCAAGAGCTCCAGATTGACCTTCTCATAAATTCTACAACTTGTCCAAGTCACACCATCAGAATCTCTCATGGCTTCTCCTTCTCTAGGCTTGCTTGAGTACCATCTGCATGCATCACAAAAATTCTCATCGCATATATCCCAATCCCCCCAGTGGAACACTTTCAAGTGTTTGTGTTCTCTGAATAACTGAACCTTCCACCTGGATCAAAAGGAAAAGAGGCCACTCCACATATGATGGCCAAGGGTACGTGTAGCTCTCCACCTTGATCAAAAACCATATAGTCTTGTTGCACACCTGCATACATCTCAAATACTATACTTGCAAGTTTCCAAAAATATTTCATGTCTGCACACGTATCTCTATCTTGCACATCATCAAACCGAATCCCAACAATAACCTAAACACTTTCATGAAAATAGCCCAAATCAACAACCTACTACATCTCCTAGTCAAGCTCCTTAGCTTTCTGGTTCCACAATCTACTCAAAGTATCCAAATCTCATCATCCCTAACACATACTCCAGCATCCACATGACGGGCATCTACTAACTCAACATCTCCTAGATCCATAGATTCTTCAAACAAAGCAAAGAAACCCTCCAAGTTATCATCCAACAAAGCATCTACATCATTTTCCATATATTCATGTACATATTCTTGCTGAACCGTGCTAGCACCATCAGACCTATGTCATCATACAAGGCAATTATTACAAACTCTCTACTTCACATTTTGATACATCACAAGACAAACCTTTAAACTCCACATTGGCATCCTCTGATAAAGCAATTCTCAACTTAGGTACCTATGATGTCTCCCCAATGCACTAGGGAAAACCTACCCCTCCATTATAGACTCACCAACCTTTAAGAAATCCTCCATCACTTTGCCAGTATCTACTACCTCCAACTCTGGGTCCACATTCCTACAACCTGTACCCTCTCTGACTTCACAACAAACACACTAGTTCATTGCTTTTACATCCACTAAAACTTCACTCACACAGGGATCTACAACATGCACATTGCTACTAGCATGGCACACATGAAGCAAATCAAATGTGTCAACTCTACCAAACATGGTGGGTGGCATACAAAAACAAGCTCTCCATCTCATCTTTCTCTCTTGGCACATGGAAATCTTCATAGCTTCTACAAATGTGTGTGGGTATTTCCCTCACCTTCTCCTTAATCCTCCCATGTAGCACTTCAATAAACTTGTCCTTCTTTAGAAATCCACGAGGAACCTGGTTCTCTCCCAATGTCTTGAGTATCTTTTGCCAAGTAGATTCAAACCTATCCATAAAATCTGACACTTCTTCATGCTCTCCTTAGCTCAACATACCCAGATCTCTCCATAGGTCCTTATTAGGACTAGCTGCCTTTCCATACCTTTGCCTCAGAGCTCTCAATCCATCCCAACTTCCTCTCTCAGCATCTATGGCTTCATACTCACTCCCTGGATGCAACTTCTTTTTACAACAAAATCTCTTCAACTTATAGGCATCCTCATCTTTGTTGTTCTTGAAAGCTACTAACTCAATGCTCCTCAAGAACAGAGTGACATCTTCTCCCTTCTCACATTTGAAAACATCATATCTAAATCCATCCATGGGTCTTGAGTTGTCAGCAAAAGTGGGTTCCAACCTGTTGACCAAAGCCCTAAAATAAGAACTTTTTGTTTCTTAGTGGGAGCACCAAAGCATCTAAGGATCTTGTGTGATGACCTCTATAACACCACACCAGCACACAAGAAGCAAATGTAAAGTCCTCAGTTGATCAGCAAAGTGGGTTCCAACCTACTTATCAAAGACCTAAATAAGAACTTTATGTTCCTCATTGGGGCCACCAAAGCATGTGAGTATGTCTAGGTGATGACCTCTATAACACCACCAGCAAAAAAACAAGAAGCAAATGTAAAGGAATCATTATGAGACTCTAAAATCCTAGATCCAAGGGCACCAAATCAACTCTGCACCTATCCTCATTCCTTCAACTGACACCTTCAAACACCTACACACACCCAAATCTAACTTCAAGGGCACCAAGTCAACTCTGCACCTATCCTCATTCCTTCAAACTGACACCTTCAAACACCTACACACACCCTAATCTAACTCAATTGGTTCCTCCAATTGTCCTCCCAAGTCACACATGACCTCCAACACCTCTAATCTTCAACTTGTATGACAGTTGACGTCCTCTGATAGTCTGCTCACCTGAATCCTTCCCAGTTGACAAATAGCTAACTGTAAATTGATTTAGAAGGCTGACGTTGACCTCAATCCAATATGAGTCCTCTTGGCTCTTTTATTACCCTCAAACATTAGCTAACTTTAAACCTACGATCCCAGAATCTTACTGAACACTTTTTTAACCTTTTTTTAACCTTAGGCTAACACATGTCGACTAAATCTCACTCAGCTGTCTTAAACACACGCAGCCAATTTGAGCTACCTCAATTGAATCCAAAAACTCACTTATGTGTCCTATGGCACTTCTTGACTCTCATGCTACCCTATTTTTCATAAAGATATAACATTATAGACTCTCACTGATTGAACTCAAATATGACTCTATGAATTGAATTGTCTCAACTGATTGTCAAAACCACTTCCCTTCAACCCAGATAAACCAATCCTAGTCCTCTACACCTTCGGTTGATTACATTTGATGCTCGATTGACCCTATCTGACTCTGTATCGTCTTATGTGATGTTGACTGAGTCAATTCTAACTCAGCACATCAGCTCTCCCCATACATCACATAAACACTCATAGGTGTTTCATTTCCATGAACTCAATCAAAGCAACACATTCACCACACAACTAAAACATCAAATTAAAAAAACCTTGCATCCGTTTATAACAAATTCAAAAAAAACTCTCACACTTCTTCAAATAGACAAAAAAACACATCTCAATGTCTCAACATCCTTGAGACATGGGCCAGAACATACGAGAAGAAGACACCAAACACCTTTGGGATCCTCTATAGATGGGTGACATCATGATAAGGTGATACACTTTCTACCAGTTGCATTGGTTGCTACCACACTTGAAGACAACCAATATAAGTGGATTTAATATCATCATAAGATGTATTTAGCAATATATCTAGTGCCTTTTCGATATAATAAATGTGAAATAATATTAAACAACCATGTTTTAATTCTTTAACTCTACATAAAAGTGTTTCACAACCAGTTGTAAACCATTGTCTAGGCCACAGGTTTTCAGTCTACCTTATCATGCTTTCACCCAGATAGACTCCAACAACAATTCTCCACTAGACCATATTCTCACTCACGACCTCAAGCCTTACAAAACCCATTGCCATAAATCGTATGTATTTCTCAAACCCACACAAACCATCCTTCATTTGATACCAAATAATAGCTATAGTTGAGCTAGTTTTAGATTGAGCCAAGTCTCTAATAGAGATGCCACATAGAGATACAAGGGCAACATCTTTGTAGCTGATTCTTTGGTCCTCATCACACCCTCTACTCTTACTCAACCAATTCCACCCCCACTATGCTAATTTTCACTTTGCAACCTTCAAAATCTATAAGACCTCGCATCCATAGGTAACCTCCTCATCTCTGTGGCCCCTCTACTAACTCCCCTTTCACATTTCCTTCCATCCTTTCAAGAATGGGTTCTATGTGGCATCTCTAGGTTTAGACTGAGCCAAGTCTCTAATAGAGATGCCACATAGAGATACAAGGCCAACATCTTCCTAGCTGATTCTTTGGTCCTCAGCACCCCCTCTGCTCTTACTCAACCAATTCCACCCCCACTATGCTAATTTTCACTTTGCAACCTTCAAAATCTATAAGACCTCCCATCCATAGGTAACCTCCTCTTTGTGGCCCCTCTACTAACTCCCCTTTCACATTTCCTTCCATCCTTTCAAGAATGGGTTCTGTACCTCTCCAAACGTAGCCAGCACCCAAAAACCCCACACATACTCACATGTGTTCGTTAGTAGGCTCCCCCGTTATTACTAAAACCTCCTCCAAGCCTATGATAAATTTCCTAATGGTGTTGCAAATTTGGCTCACCACCTTGGGTATGCAATTCTCTTTCATTGTTGCCACCTTTGAACTGATGAAAAACAGGTAGAGGGAGAGGAGACACACACACACGAGCAAACCCTAATATATATATTGCAAACCCTAACCAAAGAGGGAAGCCATCTCCCTTCTCACACAATGCATAAAGCCATAATCCATAATACACAAGACACACTATGTGTTGTGTCCACACACTACTAACCCTAGCTAATGTCCACACACTATGACCAGCTCGACGCCATCATTTATGTCTCACACATGCTACTACCTAACATGCCAGCACATAGCATAGCTGGCACACACTGACATCGAGCTTGAATCTCAACAGCCCCTCTCAAGCTCATGATGTACTGCCATAGATGAAGATGTAGATGAGCTTGGGATATCAAAGCTCTCAACACTCCCCCTCAAGCTCATCCCACGTACTCCCAACATAGTACAGAAGTACTCAAACTTCTCCCTGCTAAGTGGCTTTGTAAAGATGTCAGCCACCTGCTCTTCAGTCTTCACATACTATAGATCCACTGTACCATCCAGCACTTTCTCTCTGACAAAGTGATAATGGACCTCTATGTGTTTGGTCCACGTATGAAACACTGGATTCTTGGCCAACTGTATGCTGCTCATGTTGTCACAATGAATGACAACTTTGCTATCAATAGGCTCACCCAAATCAGCCAAGAGATTCTTTAACCATATTTCTTCACATGTAGCAATGGCGGCACCCCTGTGTTTAGCCTCTGTACTAGATAAAGCAATAGTAGGTTGCTTCTTGCTACTCCAACTCACCACGGCACTTCCAAGTGTAAAGGCATAACCACTAGTAGACCTCCTGTCATACGAGCTACCTGCCCAATCTACGTTTGTGTAGCCATGTATATCCAAGACTTTACAATGCTCATAAAGAAGACCATAATGTGTAGTGGTCTTTACATATCGCATAATGCATCTCACTGCATCCAAATGAGGTTTTCTGGGGCTCTACATAAATTGGCTTACTAGCCCCACAGCATAACTGAGATTCGGGTGTGTTATAGTCATGTAAATAAGGCTTTTAACCATCTTTCTATACATAGATGGATCATCCAACTCTTCACCAAAATCAGCCCGCAACTTCACATTCTTCTCCAAAGGTGTACTCATTGGCTTACACCCTGTCATGCCATATTTTGCCAACATATCCAATGCATATTGGCGTTGCACTAACCATGTACCTGCATGGTCTTTGATCACTTCAATTCCAAGAAAGTATCTCAATTCACCCAAGTCTTTCATGTCAAACTGCCCACTCATCTTGACATGCATAACATCTGTAGCATGATCACGCTGTGATAATCAAGTCATCCACATAGATGACAAGTAAGACAATCGCATGATCTGTTTTCTTCACATAGAGTGAAGAATCTGCTGTAGAAACCTGAAATCCAAGAGAGATAAGATATCTGCTCATCTTATCACTCCAAGCACGAGGTGCTTGCTTCAAACCATATAAAGCTTTCTTCAATCTGCATACATGAGTGGGATACTTTGGGTGTATATATCCTTCTGGCTGTGCCATATACACTTCTTCTTGTAGATCACCATTTAGAAATGCATTTTTCACATCCATTTGATGCATTTCCCAACCATTTGCTATAGCCATAGCAATGACTGCTCTCACTGTTCCCATCTTTGCCACTGGACTAAATGTTTCATCATAGTCCAAGCCTTGGGTTTGTGCATAACCCTTAGCTACCAATCTCGCTTTATGACGTTCGATGGAACCATCTGACTTGCATTTCACTTTGTAAACCCATTTACAACCAATAACATTTTTTTCTTATGGTAATGCAACCAAATCCCATGTTGTGTCATTATGAACCAATGCGTCCATCTCAACATCCATTGCCTTCTCCCATACATGCTTTCCAATAGCTTCTGTATAGCATGTAGGTTCCACATGCTTCACCAAAGAGGTCATATATGCGTAATGCATAGCAAAATCACGATATGTCAACCTATCAACTGGATACCTGACCCTTTGGGATCTCCGCAATGCATGCGGATCACTCTGAACACCCCTCCCTCTAGCATGTGGAGGCACATATCTATCCTGCCTTGCACCAGGTGTGCGTAAAACTGGTATGCCAAGTTTCTCATCCAAACTCTCTGAACTTGACAACTCATAACCTATAATTCCAATTCCTTCAACTTTCTTTTTCCCTTTATCCATAGCACTACTCCCAGTGCTCACACTCTCATGCCTCAAGCGTCTTAACCATGGACGTATAGTGCTTCAACTTTCTTTTTCCCTCCTGACCACGGATGTATAGTGCTACTCTCAGACTCTGCTAGCCCAGACATAGAAATAGAACTTGCTTGTGGGCAAGTTCACATGCACATAAGCATCAAAAGAATCAATGACACCCTCATCCTTTGCTTTGTACCAACTAGCAAGTTCATCAAACACCACATCTCTTGAGATAACCACTTGCCTAGTTTGTGGATTGTAACACGCACTTTTCTGCCTTAGGATCCAACTTCCTCCTTCTCTCGTCAAGAACATGTACATAAGCTATGCAACCAAACACTTTGAGGTGTCCAATGTCTAGCCTAAAACCTGTAATCCGCATCTCTGGTGTACTTCCATGTATGGCTGCTGTAGGTGTCTTATTAAAGTATATACACTGCAGTGGCACATGCTTCTGCCCAATAATAATCTGGCATGCTCTTTTCATTGAGCATTGCCCTGTCCACTTCACAAATGACTCTATTCTTCCTCTCAGTAGCAACACCATTTTGCTGAGGTGTATACCTGCAGGTTAATTGTCTTCTTATGCCATGCTTTCTCAAGAAATGTTCAAAAGCATGTGAGGTGTATTCACCACCTCCATCTGTCCTCAAACATTTTATCCAAGAGCCATATTGCTTCTCTGCAAAAGCTTTGAAATCCATAAACTTTTCCAACACTTCACTTTTCTCTCTGAGAAAGTAAATCCAAGTCATTCTGCTGAAATCAATGAATGTCACATAGTATAAACTGCCTTTAATAGATGGGTTTTGTGCAGGACCCCATACATTGCTATGTACTATCTCAAGTGGCCTGCTACTCATGTTGCCTTCTCTAGGAAACCGCAACCTTGCCTACTTTCCAAACTGATAGGCTTCACAAACATGCATATTCCCATCACACTTGAATCTAGGCAGCCCACTAACAATGCCTCTTGTCTGCATGTTCTTTAACCTTTGTATATTCACATGTCCAATCCTCTTATGCCACATGTCAATGTCCTGTACCACATTTCGGCTTTTAGAGAACATGGATGATTTCAACTCAGGAATCCCAGCATCTAGCTTAAATAACCTGTCTTCTTTCTTTCCTTTGGCAATCACTCTACATCCATTTTTGAAATCCTCAACGAAGCAACCATGCTCGTTGAAACGAACTTGTAATCCCTGTTCTACTATTTGACCAACTGAGAACTTTTTGTAATAGAAGGCACATACAAGACATCTGCCATAGATTTTGTTTCACCATTGTGCATAACCAATGGTACACTTTCAACATGTGTGATAGCATGTTGGGTGTATCATCTCCTGTTTCCACATAACCTTTCACATCCATAGGCTTCATATACTCAAACCATTCACCATGACAAGTCATATGGTTTGATGCTCCAGAGTCCATATACCAAGTGTCATCATTTTCAGCATTTGTCATCATAGATCCCACAACATGTTTCATGGCAAACAAGTGATTTGCGCTGCCATCATTACTGCTTGATGCATAATTTCCACCACCATGTTGTGCATAATGTCCACCATGTTGTGCTCTACCCGCTCTCAAATCATTTTGTTTGCAAAAACAATCACGTGCCATATGACCAAATTTCCCACAGTAATGGCATTCCACATTTTGCATAGATGTTTGTTGGCCTTGCCAACGTCCTCTACCACGAGGATTACCTCTGCCTCTCTGAGGTGTATATCCACGACCACCTCTAGCACCATATGTAGGCTGAAAATTCTGTTGTGGTGACCTGTCCTGCCATCCACGACCATTACCATGGCCACGTGATGCAAATCTCCCCCTGCCTCTAAATCCTCTTTGTGAATAGAAAGCCTGATTTCTACCATTATCATCATGGCTAGTAGATGCATCATGAGAGGAGTCACTGAGTTTGATTTTCTCAACAAGCAAGAGTGAAACCAACTCATCAAAGTCTGGTAAACCTGTACTATGAACCGAGATGGAGGTATCAAAAGACTTATACTCCTTGCCAAGACCACGCAAGGTAATGTCTACCAAATCATTATCAGGCATGGGGGCATTGATTGTTGCCAATGCATCTGCAGATTTCTTTATCTCTTGTACATAATCATGAATGCTCCTTCTATTCCGTTTCACATTATGAATCTGTTGTCGCACAACTGAGACTTGCGAGCACTAGTGTCTGTATCAAACAGCTTTACTAATGTATCCCATGCATCCTTGGGATTCTCAGCATCATGTATATGTATGAGTATAGCA
This sequence comes from Cibotium barometz, assembly GCF_041138505.1. Lineage (NCBI taxonomy): Eukaryota > Viridiplantae > Streptophyta > Polypodiopsida > Cyatheales > Cibotiaceae > Cibotium > Cibotium barometz. The sequence continues at coordinate 28,902,057 of NC_141090.1, forward strand.
TCCGAAATACATATAGACAGATAATGCAACACTTTGTATGCTCTTTCTGACCATTGCTTATGAGCTATAACCTGCTGCTATGTAGGTTGTCGGGGTAGTTCCGGCTCTGGCTCCGCACCTGTAATAAGATTCCAAAAACCTTTTCCCTTCAGAAAGCTTTTGATCTTGTACTTCCATGCCTAGAAGTTCTTCTTATCCAATTTTTCACCCACAATTTGTACTGGATTATCCGACATATTTGCTCAATGCAAATGCACCTTCTGCACACGTCCAAATCTGAAAACGAGCCTTTCCTCAGCTCAACCACACTCTGATAAGTGTTGCAGATGCTCAAAAGTACACAATGAACTTCACTTTTGATGTAAAAAAATCAAACTGATTGCATCCAAACTGATTGCATCCAAAATCAAACTGATTGCATCCAAAATGAACTGACACACGCAGTCCAAGATACCCTGCTTTGATACACTTTTTCCAAGGCTCCAAATTGCAATGTAGTGGTTCAATAAAGTATGGATAACTTGTATTGACACCTAAACAAGCTCAATGTTGCATATCAACACCAACCAAGATGTGTACATAATACTAATTTTGTCAAACCCCCTTCTCTGTTTTGAGAAAAACCAGAAAAACCAGTAAAACCAGTAGTAAAATTGCTCTAATTTCTTCAATGCTTGTCCAAATTGAGAGACCAAGAATTCATTATCTTAGCAATGATGTCCACTAACTCCATGTAAAAGGAATTAGACCAATTGTTTAAGATGAGAGAGTAATTAGTCGATTAATCACACTCTGTTTCACTGAACACAGTAGACAGCTTGTTTAATCAGCTCATTTCCAGCTCCCTAGACCATAATTGCTCCAACCAATCATGTAGCCTCCTTCTCAAGTGTATGTACCAACCAATTGCTAAGCCAATTTTGGAAGTTATCAATCACACAAGTAGTATTTGGCCTCCTCGCATCAAAAATTATGTGAAAATGTTCTATTTTCTGCTGTAGATCTATGCTGCCTACTCCTGAGGGATTTTGGGCTAATTAAAGTGTCAATTAATGGTGTATATGAGTGCCTAACACACTAAGGCATTTGTGTAACCCATCAGTGGATTGATTTTTGCCAAAAACTTGGTTTAATTTCATCAAAAGTTGACCTCTTTTTCTCTATTTTGTGAGAGCTTCAAAACCAGTGATTTTCAATCACTCAAATGCATCATATTTGCTCCAAAATCAGTGTAGGGCTTGCACATGAGTTGCCAATACATTCATCCTTGTCACATACATATTTCTTTACCAGATTTGCATCTATTTTCACCATACATCACCGCTTCCAAGATCCAATGGAAAGCTTCCAAAAAACCAAAATTTTCTTTTGCTTTGGGCAACCCTAATTTGCTTTATTTCTGCTTGAATCACCTACAATCCGCTCAAGGGTGTTTAGTAGACCTTACCCGGTAGGCCAAGCTCTCAGATCTAATAGAAATTGGTGTGCTCCAAGCTTCACAGCATCAATGGCAAGCTTCACAACTTCTTCTCCCTCTTCTCTCACTCACTCATAAACCCTAATAGAGAGCACCAGGCTCTGATACCATGATGAAAAACAGGTAGATGGAGAGGAGACACACACACAAGAGCAAAACCTAATATATATATTGCAAATCCCTTCTCACACAATGCATAAAGCCATAATCCATAATACACAAGACACACTATGTGTTGTGTCCACACACTACTAACCCTAGCTAATGTCCACACACTATGACCAGCTCGACGTGGTCATTTATGTCTCACACATGCTGCTACCTAACATGCCAGCACATAGCACAGCTGGCACACACTGACATATCGAGCTTGAATCTCAACATGAACTTGTTTTAACAAGACTTTGACCAAATCATGGCTTCCATTAACTAAATGTTCACATGACCATAATGATGAGATCCGAGCGCGCTCACCATGCATGTGTATATTCATATAAAGCATTCACATTGGGCAACATAACCACATCAATGCTCATCAAGGCACGGGTAGGAGTATTTAGCTCACGGACTATGGCATTTCCTTATGTACTTCATCCACTATTTCAACTTCATTCTTTGGCCCATTTTAATGCATCATCCAAAAGATCTAGATTGACCTACTCACGAATTCCATGACTTTTCCAAGTTACACCATCATAAGCTCTCATGGTGTCTCCTTCTCTAGGCTTGCCTAACCATTTGCATGCATCACAAAAGTTCTCCTCACAATGTGGCACTACATGAGGATGCATTGGCCTAAACCCTAGTGGGGTGGATTTGCTACATAAGGTATGTGTCTTAATGGCTCCCCAATATGTGCTTTAGTCATATGGGCATTAAGTGTAGTCAATCTTGTAGCACGAGTTGGTAGCACACTCACTCTAGAGAAGGGTTGTTTCATGGGGTCACTAGAATGAGATGTGACCCCTCTAGGAATGGCAATACTAGATATGCCAGTGCAAGGGGTCCATGTGTAAAGTGGTGGTGGCTACCATGGTAACCATGGGCATGTAGCTCAAAGGTAATAATGTGTCAATATCATAGATGCCATAGTTGGTGGTTTGGTGCTAGCTGGATGAGACAGTGTACTAGTAGTGTATTGGGTGGGGATAGCTCTAGGATATAAGAAGGTGATGCTCATGCTAGTGTGCTATTGAGTCCCTACATGGCCTTGTGAGTTAGAAGATGTGGGTTGGTCCATGGTATAGCTAGATGAAACTACAAAATTAAGAGATTAGACAATAAGGAGGACACATGTTGGTTGCAAAATAACATGTATGGGGTTATGTGGTCCAAGGACAAAGTGCAAGTAAATCTTACTTGCATACAGTACTGGAGTGCTTTCTCCCTTTTTTTGGGGAACAAAAGAAGCACCATGGGCTAATCGATGAATGTGACCAATGTACGTGGTTTTGTAATAAGAGACTTGAACATACAAGCAATATGGATTGCAATATAGTGAGAGAAGACAAGAACAAATTTGACAGCTACATGATTTGCAAACTAGAGTCTAGAACTTTGTGATTGGAGAAAACCATGGAGGCACGAAGGATGCCACAAGAAGCTTGTCGCGCAAGCAATGAAATCAAGAATGTTGTAGAGGACCAAGGAACAATTAAGTGGAGACATGGAATCTCAAAGGTAGCTTTTGAAGAATATTCAAGATGATACTACCCAACAATTTGGTGTGATGAAGAATATAAACAATGGGGAGGCTATATCCACTTTCTTTGTAGTATCTTTTTTCACCAAAAAAAGAAGGAGAGAGTATGAGGTGACGATCAAGCCAGAACCTAAATGCAGTTACCCTGAATTTTAGCAAAGAGTTCCCAGGAAAAAATCATATCTTTCTTGTAACCACATTTATTACTTGTTATGTAAGTCCTAGGTCTACATATCAGAATGAGAACATGGTTTTCCATCCCCCCTATTATACCAGAGAGAGATATCATTGTAGCTTTACAAAGGAATCACAAGTTATCTGGCATCAAATGACATTTAACATTTCATTATCACATGAAGTATTTATCTAAGAACTCACTTTTAGAGAGCTCCCCTAATTTGTCTACATTCTCTGGATGATAGGTGACTTCGTAGCGACACCATCTCCACCCATGTACATGTTACCCTGGTGATTGACTAGAGGTGCTCTATCAAGCTCTGAGAAAAAGTTTGCGATCTTAACGAGATACCGTTGTTGTGGATCCCTAAAGATCTCAGCTCCTTGACCATTCGTGTAGACATATTGAAGTCTCACATTGAGTGTTCAAAAAACCAAAAATTTTCAAGTTGGCTCAAACTTTGCCAGAACCCATTTTGAACCCCTTCGAACACATTAGGCCAAAAAAATAGTGTATTTTTTCGGATCGAAAATCGCCTAAAATTTACCAGTTTTCCATACTGACTCACTATGGGAAAATGGTTCCGGGACCAAAATTTCGCTATAGTGTGAACCCGACTAAATGAGCTGGCGCTATAACTATGCCAGTCTCTAGAGTGGCTGTCACACAGCCTGTCATCCCACTGGCCGCATATCACCCAAGATCTCACCAACCATGCCAGTGGTGTAAGTGCGGGGCCTTGGCCACTTCACAAATGACTCTATTCTTTCTCTCAATCAGCAACACCTCTTTGCTGAGGTGTATACTTGTAAGTTAACTGTCTTCTTATGCCATGCTTTCTCAAGAAATGCTCAAAAGCATGTGAGGTGTAACCACATGACATGTCATGGTGAGTGGTTTGAGAAGATGCAACCATTGGATACAAGAACCAATCCAACTAGATTCCACATTACTAGATGCAGTGAAGGAGGACTTAGTGGAGGTGAAATTTAGGCCATTGCCAAACTTATGACTATTCTTAATGTCTGGTGAAAGCTTAGCATGAAGGTCTGAACACCTGGGAAATGAGAAATGGAGGTCTAGACGCACCCAAAATGCATTTTTTCGTTGAAAAACTATCCAACGTCCAACAGACATTATAGTTGCTCTATAACTTTGCTCCCTCGAAGAAAGCTCCTTACTCAGAGTTCGTTTGCTGGTGCCTCCCAAAGAGCTCAGCGCCGCTTCTCTGGGATGCTCTGATCTAAGAGAAAAAATGCCTGCAACTCATAACAAAAATAAATTTTGCTCGGGAGACTGTGCCTGAAACAGTCGGATTATCCCTTGCCGGGATTATCCCTCCCCATCCGAGAGAGGATCCGTTTTAATTTACTTTCATTTTTGATTTTATTAAAAATGAATAATTAAAAAAATGATTTTTTATTTTTTTATGTTTCTTTTTTCTCTGCTCTGGTGGCGCTTGCTGCACTGGCTTGTTGAGATATCGAGCTCTAGTGAGGCGGTGGACACTAATGACCTGCCTTATCGCCGATGAGAGGCGCACCTTGAATGTCAGCAGGATAAGGGTTAGGATCGGTCGGCCATGTATGGGTGTCCATGTGTGAACGGCCAAGTCACCTATAAGAGTCAAATGTAACCCTAAAACTCTCATTCTCTAGGTGTTGAATACAAAGTGTGCTCTTGCCTTATCTTCTCGTTCCCCTTCTCCTGCGTATGTGTGTGTGTGTGTGTGTGTGAGAGAGAGAGAGAGAGAGAGAGAGAGAGAGAGTGATCGAGCACTGTGTAGTGGCACGGCGGCGGCGAGGCGGTGGAGCGGCGACGGCGGCTCCTTCTTCACTTACGACGCGAGAATCCTTCACGGCGATTGTGACCAAATCATTACCAAATAGTTACCCTTCCATGGGGTGTGCTTTCCATGTTTGCAATCTATCTTTAGTCTCAAACATTCTTAACATCAGGTTTCCTTGAGATCCCTCTTTTGACTCTTCTTGAATTGGAGTAGGTACGTCTAATTCTCTTTTCCTTGTCGGTTCGTTTCTTGGATACATTGTATCCTTGGCCCGGTTAACCCATAATTTGGCTTCGTGAAGTTGTTGATGCTCTTCTACTAGGGCCCTAGCTTCTTCAAGCTTTCTTATCTCTTCTTCAGCATTTGGGTATTCACCAATTCCTTTAGGGGTTGATGGTCTTTCTCCTTGTGTCTCTTGGTCAGGCTCATTTGGTTTTAGTGCTTGATCCCTCTCTTCTCTTAATTGAGTGGATCCAATGTTGATAGTATCTTCTTAAGATCCATCCTGAATTGCAACCCTAGTGTCACCTTTACCCACTTTTTTCACTCTCCTTCTCCTACCAGTTCTAGAAGTGGTGGCATCTACTGGGTTCTTCCCTTTGTCCCCTAGTTGGGCTTGGGCTCGTGTGTCAAGAGATTCAGTGGCATGATGTTTCCATGTTGCACACTTATGGTCTGGATGGTGGCCTAGTTAGAAGTGAAAGCAAAACCACTGGCACGGTATGGGCAATCTTTGATCAAATGATCAATATTTTCTTGTATTCAGAAACATAGAATAATTACAAGGGATTGAAGTAGAGGCTTAATCAATATTCCGCCCGAGGAGGAATCTTACAAGGGATTGAAGTAGAGGCTTAATCAATATTCCGCCCGAGGAGGAATCTTACATCCTCTCCCACTTGAAAAATGCGAGATGTCCTCATCTTGCAAAGTGGGGGTAATCCTTCGCCAACTCTTCTTCTTTCTCCCAGGTGGCGTCTTCTAGAGGGAAGAACTTCCACTTTACTAAGAATTCTCTAAGGACTCTGCTCCTGAGAATCTTTCGCGAATGTCAAGGATTTTCTCAGGTTGGAGTACCATCTAGCCTTTAGTCGGAGAGATCAATTGCTCATTACCAAGCACGTGACTCGCGCTAGGTACATATTTCTTAAGCAAGCTGACATGGAATACATCAGGGCATTGGTACGGCCTTGTGATCCAGTCCCTTCTATGCTTAAAACTTACTCCTCTGATTCCTCTTCAATGGGTTGCCAATTGACCATACAGACAGAGGTAGTGGGAAAAGTCCCAGATTCAACGTATTGGGTTCCTCAGGGTTGCATCACATCTATGGTGGCTAGCACATGCATCTAGTTTTCACTGAAATCTAAAGGAGAAAGTGATGCATACATTTTTGCTTCCTCTTCCTTTTTTGAAGCTTCCACTGTGGGTTGGCATATTTGTAGGGACTTTTAAAATTCCCAACACTCCTATGGCTACCAACTGAGCTACCTCCCAGCTCCCAACCTTGAAATCTGGTAGGTAGTGTACCACCTATTCATGCATATACCCATTTGTGGATGTTTTGTCTAGATTTTTGGTTTATGAAAAAAGTTGATGGATATGTTTTAAGACTATGTCCGATTTTAGTGTTTAATTGCTAGTCAAGTGTTTTACAAAACCCCAAGGCACTCTCCTTTAAGTTACAAACGACATCCCTCTTTGCTCATTTGACATTGAGTCGGGATAGTAGCCCTCTCTGCTCTTCACCACCCATCAGGTATTGCAATGCCCTTGTCATGAGATCCTGCATCACTCAGGATTTTTCTCCTCACCACCACTCAGGTATTGCAGCACCCTCATCACCAAATCTTGCACCACCCGAGACAACAACTCTTTCTACTCTTCATCACCCCTTAAGTACCGTAACACCCTTGTCACCAGAGCTTGCACAACTTCACCTTCTGCTCCCCAATACCACCTAAGAGTGCCTCTGCATCCAACTGACAAGAATCTTCAACACCAACCACCTCACGGAGCCTCACATCGATTCAAGCCTTCAAAAATGACCGTGCTTCAACTCCAACATCATCTTTGCTTCTACACCAGTCTTCTACTCAGAGTCTCCTCACATTAGAGGGCCTCTTGAGCATTTTTTCACTCACCATCATATATACACTCACTCACCGATTTTATGCTGTGTTGATTTGTTTTGATCTTTCATACATTTAGTCCTTTTGTCCTTTTTCCCTTACAAATCCATCCCGTATAACAAGGTCCGATTAGTAAGCAAAATAGTATCTGAGAAAACACCGACAGATGTTACTTCTGTATGGCCAACACTCAGTAGAGGTAACAATCCAGCTCTGCTACTACTTTTGGCTATGTACGATCAACACATAGCAGAAAAGAGAAAACTATATGGCCAACACTGAGAAAAGCAACCAACACTAGTCAACTGTGTGTGAGGAGAGAGAAGTTCCACCAATTGTAGCTGTTGTTGGTAGTTGTATGGCCAGTGCAAAGGAAGGAGCATCACTCGACTGCTTCATGGCCAACACTAGAGAGAGAAGAAAGATCTAGTCGGCCAGATGAGAGATGAACACTTGATGATAAAATCAGACCCAATCCTTGATTTAATAGAATCAACTAGCTATATTCGAAGCACTTTTTTCCTTTTACCCAAAATAGGTGAACTTACCCAAAAACACTCGGAGAGATTTAGCCTAATTTTATTCCCATCCTCGAGGGTTTTTGAATGCTGTGAATCCAATTGCAGCATTAGTTTTGCAATTCATTTCCCATAGTAGTCACCCCGCTCTGCTGCAACACTTTGGGTACCTTGATAAGCATCTTTTTTCAAAATGTTGATTAGTATTTGATAGATTTAAGTTAATCATCAATTGTGGGATTCAAACTCTAGCCCATGGGGTGCTATTTCATTCTCTTGAATCTCTTTTGAAGAGGCCTTCAATTGAAAGCTCTAAGTTTCCCCTTGTTTTGTACTACAAATAGTGAATTACCTCATCTCATTAGTGATTAATTGGCACTATTATTTATGTTCTTGGACCATTTATGTTGAGATATCGAGCTCATTTAGTGAGGCGATACTAATGACCCGCCTAGGGGATAGGCCCCAAACATACACCACTGGCATGGTTGGTGAGATCATGGGTGATATGCGACCAGTGGGATGACAGGCTATGTGACAGCCATTCTAGAGACTGGCATAGTTATAGCACCAGCTCATTAAGTTGGGTTCACACTATAGAGAACCCTAGTATGTGTTTGGTTGAGTACCTTTCATATTGTGTGTACTCTTATCTTTGTATCTAGTGTTGAGTGTTGTGTGAAGAAGAAGAAGATTTTTAGCCTCTCACCTTGTGTGTTCTCTTTAAGGGTTTTGTGAGTGTGTGTGTGCTTGCAAGAGCTCAAACTCTCTTCTCCCCTACATCTTTTCATGGTATCAGAGCCTGGTTCATGCTAAGGGCTGAGCTGCAAGCAAGAGAAGCACAGGAAACGATATGAGGATAAGAGCTTCATCTACTCTTCCCTATTTGTGTTTGCGACTACACCCTTGTCGGGAGGAGCTCCACGGGAGGCACCGGCAAATAATCTCTGATTCGAGAGAGTAAAGCTATAGGGAAACTATTTGTCCTACTGGACGTCATTTTTTGGGCCAAAAACGCGTTTCGGGTGTGTTAGGACCTCCGTTTTTTGGAAAGCAGGGGATTTCGAGCACCGCAACAAAGTAAGTCATTGATTCTCTGTCGACTCTATTTCAAGAACTGCAGGAAGACAGATTGGTTGTGCAGAAATTGTGTGTGCTACAAGGAGGTCAACAGTTGCCATTGGGTGTATGTATGCACATTGAGGTCACTGGGTTATGACATTTGAGTGTAATACAGTACCGCTCCAGAAAATACAGCAGTTTGTGCAAGACAAACCAGAGTGTTATTTCTAGTAAATTTGTGTCTAGCAAGATGTCAAATGATGGCATAAACCATATTGTTACTGAGAAGCTTCATAAGAACAACTTCCATGCTTGGAGGTTGAGGTTGACAAATTTCCTGATGGGAAAGGGTTACTGGGACTACATAGAAGGTGAGCATGAAGAGGCACTGGAGATACCGGAGATCAATCTGACTACTGTAGATGTGAAAGACTTCAAGGATTAGAACCAAGGAGCTAGAAAAGTTATGTACTGACTCTCTATCAGTATACAGGACACTAGGACTAGGCACATACAGGATGCCAAGTCCCCCAAGGAGGCATGGGACACCTTGGTAAAACTCTATGAAATGAATACCAAGGCACGAGAGATACAGTTGAAGAATGAACTTCATACTATGGAGAAAAAGAGTATGTCTGTGAATGACTATGCATTGAAGATCAACGGTATTGTGGAATCCCTTGCATTCATTAGCGTTTCAATAGATGATGATAAGGTGGAAGTCTATCTACGTGGTCTCGGGCCACAATACAAAGCATTCAAGATGTCTATCAGACTCGGAAAAACATTCCCAATTTCACAGATTTGGTGTCTATGTTGATTATAGAAGAGAAGAGCTTGGGTGAAGACCAACAGTCTTCACAAAACAAAAACACTTCAAAGCAACAGGCCTTCTACAGAAGTTCAGAAAGAGGACGAGGTAGAGGAGGCCGTGGACGCAGCCAAGGACGTGGCCAAACAGGTAATCAAAATTATGGCCAGCAATATCAACAACAATAGTCCTAGTATTCACAACAACAACAACACGCAGGTGGAAGAGGCCATTTCAGAGGTAGGGGGAGTCAAAGAGGTCGTGGAAATTGGCAAAGGTAGTATAATAATACACGTGGATGCTTTTATTGTGATAAGCCTGGACATGTGCAGGCAGATTGTTATAAGAAGCAAGGTGACATGCAAAATGGAAAATTGCAGCAAAACAACTATGCATCCTCAAGCAGAAACAATGAGGATAATGAAAGGTTGTTTGTTATGTAGCATGTTGTTAATGCCATGTCTGAAAATGTTGAAGCAACACATAAAGATAATGTATGGTACGTTGATTCAGGTGCTTCGAACCACATGACAAGTCATGGGGAGTGGTTCAAGGAGATGAAAAACCTTGAAAGACTAGGTTTTGTGGAAACAGGGGATGACACTGCTTATCCAATTGTCCATGTTGGAGATGTGCCATTGTCTATGCAGGATGGCAAAGTTTAGTACCTTGTAGATGTACTTCATGTTCCGAACATAACAAAGAATCTAGTTTCAGTTGGCGAGATGATTGAGCAGGGTTTGTAGGTTCGGTTTAACCCTGATGGTTGTTATGTTGAAGACTTTAAGAACAAGTGCAGGTTGGTTGCAAAAGGCAACACAGTGGGCAGAATGTTTACATTGAATGTAAACATGCCTGAAGTGAGTGTTACGATGTTTGCGACGAATGGTTTAGGAATTGTTCCAGACACAAACATTTGGCATAAAAGAATTGGACATGTGAATGTGCAGAGAATGAAGTCTATGCAGAGACTAAAGGAATTGTGACAGGGTTGCCAAAGTTTAAAGTTGAAGGTATGCAGAAAATATGTGAAGCATGCCAATTTGGAAAGCAAACAAAGCATGTATTTCCACGTGACAGAAATGTGAGTAGAAATACACTAGATGTTGTGCATTCAGATGTATGGGGTACTACAAAAACCATGTCTATGGGAGACTGCAAGTATTATTTATGTGACATTTTTTGATAACCAAAGGAAAGTGTGGGTATACTAGTGTGGATATACTTCATGAACGAGAAGAGTGAGTTGTTCACTTATTTTCAGAATTTCAGAGTTATGGTTGAAAAGCAAACAAGGAAATATGTAAAGTGCCTAAGGTCAGGTGGAGGGGGAGAGTACTTCTCCAATGAGTTCTCTGAATTTTTTAAGAAGAATGGTATTCGGGAGACAGTTTACATGCAGATACACTCTGCATGTAAATGGAGTTCTCTCAATTTTTGAAGAAAAATGGTATTCGGGAGACAGTTTACATGCAGATACACTCTCCATTTTGTTGCAAATACATTCTGCAACAAAATAGAGTTGCCGAGCGAAAAAACAGGCACATTGCTAGGATTGCGTGAGCATTAATGGGAGAGAAGAATGTGCTACATAGCTATTAGGCTGAGGCTGTTTCTACGGTAGTTTACATCATGAACAGGACTCCAACTAGAGCCATACATGATGTAACTCCAGAGGAGGGGTTTACTGGCAGAAAATCTGATTTGTCTCATCTGAAAGTCTTTGGATGCATTGCATATCTACATATGTGCCAGATGAGCTGAGAACTAAGCTGGATCCAAAAGCTGAAAAATGTATGTTTATTGGATATTCCCTTGAGCAAAAGGGATACAGGTGTTATAACTCTGCTACACGTGAGTTGAGGGTAAACAGGGATGTTGTTTTTGATGAGATGAGCAGCTGGTATGCTGCTAAAAAAGAAGCTGTTGGGGCTGATGTGAGTGGAAATGTGGTTGCACAGAATGCAAGTTAGCAATAATAGTCTTTGAGTGGACCAGGAGAGTCCTCATCTACTAGTTCAGTTGAAAGACCATGGAGTGGCAGGCTACATCATAATACCAGTCCTGCAAATTTGATTAGTACATCACATAAAGGCAAAGAGAAAGTGATTGAACCCCTTAGTATGCCTGGCATTTCTGTAGGGCATTCCCATGTTGATGGTGAGTTTAGTGGCTCAGAGATGAGCCTTGATGAGGATCTTGGGATACAAGCTATGAGAACACGTGGTGTAAAGATGGCTATGAGAACACCTAGTGTAAAGAAAGCTATGGAAGCCATGAATGCAAAGCTGCAAAGATTTGGGAGAGTGAATAATCCTGTGCAGAGGTTTAACTATGATGGTTATGTGGCACATCACTATGCATACATGGAAAAAGTTGTGCAGGTTGTAGAGCCCACATGCATTGATGAGGCTGTTGGGAGAAAGCTATGGATGAGGAGATGGATGCACTATATGGAAATGAGACTTGGGATTTAGTGCAATTTCCTGAAGGCAAGAAAGCCATTGGATGCAAGTGGGTGTACAAAGTAAAACATAACAGTGATGGAAGCATAAGCAGGTACAAGGCTAGATTGGTAGCCAAAGGATATGCGCAGACATATGGCATTGATTATGAGGAAACTTTTAGCCCAGTTTCCAAGATGGCAACAGTGAGAGTTGTGATAGCAATGGCTGCATCAAAGCAATGGTCTTTACATCAGATGGATGTAAAGATTTCTTGCATGGGGATTTGCAGGAAGAGCTGTATATGTGGCAGCCACCACTGGCTATGAGGATGTGAGTCACCCCCCCTCCCCGAGCATGTTTGCAGCTTGAAGAAGGCCTTGTATGGCTTAAAACAAGCACCAAGAGCATGGTCTGACAAGATTTTTGAATATCTTATCACTATTAGCTTTCATGTAGCCAATGCAGATTTCTTGTTGTATGTGAGACACAGTGATGATAGAGGGGTTGTGCTTGTTGTTATCTATGTAGATGACCTAATCATTACGGGGGACCATGATGCAGAGATCTTTGATGTAAAGATCTTGCTTAGACAAAAGTTTGAGATAAAGGATCTAGGGGAGCTCAGATATTTCTTGGGCATTGAGGTGATTAGGTCACCACATGGTATTGGATTACTGCAGAGACAGTATGGCTTGGACATGTTGTCCAAGTATGGTATGATAGGTTGTAAGCCTATCTCAGTGCCATTGGATCAGAATGGCAAGTTGAGTACAGATTCAGGAGAGATTTTGGAGGATCCTACTATGTATAGGTGCATAATAGGAAGCTTGATCTACATGATGATCACCAGGCCAGATTTGAGCTATGCTGTTGGGTTGGTGAGTCAATTTATGCACGGTCCTTGGAAGCCACATTTGGATGTATTGAGATGCATACTGAGAGTTATGTGAGGTCTACTTTGCGTTGTGGACTATTTTATGAAACTCGGACAGAGATATGTGTTTATGGGTACACATATCTGTGTACATGGGTACACAGATGCTGATTGGGCTGGTAGTATCTCAGATAGAAGATCTACTAGTTGCTTCATGTTTTCTTTGGGGAGTGTTGCTATGACTTGGAGCAGCAAGAAGTAGCCTACGGTTTCTCTATCGAGTACAGAGGTCGAGTATAGAGGTGCTGCTATGGTAGCACCTGCTGTGACTTGGAGTAGTAAGAAGAAGCAGCCTACGGTTTCTATATCACGAGTACAGAGGCCGAGTACAGAGGTGCTGCTATGGTAGCATGTGAGGTAGCTTGGTTGAGAAAGCTACTTGCAGATTTGGGTCTATCAGTGGATAGACAAGTTATCATTTTTAGTGACAACAATAGCAATATACAGTTGGCCACGAACCCAGTTTTTCATGCTCACACGAAGCATATAGAGGTCCACTATCATTTTTCAGAGAGAGGGTTTTGGCAGGAGACCTTGACCTTGTTTATGTCAGCACACAAGATCAGGTCGCTCACATCTTCACCAAAGCATTGGGTATAGAGAAGCTCCGTAGATTCAGGGCTTCGCTTGCTGTACATGAGATGGAGTTGAGCTCGAGGGGGAGTGTTAAGATATATCGAGCTAATCTAGTGAGGCGGTGGACATTGATGACCCTCCTGGGGGATAGGCCCCACACTTACACCACTGGCATGGTTGGTGAGATCATGGGTGATATGCGGCCAGTGGGATGACATGCTATGTGGTGATAGCCATTCTAGAGACTGGCATAGTTATAGCGCCAGCTCATTTAGTTGTGTTCACACTATAGAGAACCCTAGTATGTATTTGGTTGAGTACCTTTCATATTGTGTGTACTCTTATCTTTGTATATGGTGTGTTGAGTGTTGTGTGAAGAAGAAGAAGATTTTCAGCCTCTCACCTTGTGTGTTGAGTGTTGTGTGAAGAAGAAGAAGATTTTCAGCCTCTCACCTTGTGTGTTCTCTTTTAGGGTTTTGTGAGTGTGTGTGTGCTTTGCAAGAGCTCAAGCTCTTTTCTCCCCTGCATCTTTTCAATTTAGGGTTCAATAATAACATTGGGAACATGCGATTACTTTCCAAAGGTTCATATCAAGAAAGCCCCTCCAACAGAGTTTTCCAACTTAGGGTATTTTTTGCTAATCATTAGCATATTGGTCATCGAAGGAGGGCTCTCCCTTTATTTCTAAATTTATGTTTTATGTTGAGTCATGGGTTCTCTGCCTGGGCCGTCCCCCAAAATATGAATCTTTTAAACTTTTTGGGTTTGTTATATATCCTTAATGTTACAAAGTCATAGGTGGCTTCCTAAACCAGCCAAGGCCTGCCCGCACCTGTGGTCATCCCTCTATCCTAAGTGAAAGGTAATCATAACTAGAAGTCTAGCATTTGTCATCATAACTCGCATTGTAAACCTAATTGGAGTAATACTTACAAGCACCAACATGGTTATCATAACCAGTAGTGTAAACAATAACTTGAGCTAGCATTGACATCATAGTAGCCATGGATATTTTGTTTAGGAAGGGCGTTAGAAATATGCCAAAATATTATCTGAAATTGGGGATATGGGCATCCTGTCATTTAATTTAGGTTTATAGCTAACTTAGTGTGAACAATCTCTTAGTTAGAGTCAAAAGATAGGGATTAATTCCTATAAGACATAAGCTATCCAAAACTAGAAGACAGGGAGTTGCTCAAGGTTTTGTTTCCAGACAACATTTACAACATCAAAATTTTGCTGCTTTTAGTAGTGAAATAACAATGCCTTTAACAGCAAAATATCGCTGCCTTAGCACAGCAAAATATTGCTGCTCATTTAGCAATAAAACTAACAAAGAAATTTTGTTGCTAAAGCAGTGACCTGGAAATTGAGACTCCCACCTAAATAGCCGCCGACGTGATTCCATTCTCTCTACCTACCTCTCTTTGTTGCACATGCTAGGACAATGGATTTAATAGCACTTCCTCCCACCCAAGTCCTTCCACCTCTCCCTTTATCAAAGATCTCTCCCTTTCCAAGGTAAGTGCCTCTCTCCTTTCTTCTTTCCTCCAAAGATTTCATGGAAAGATTCATTCATTTCTGGTTTTCCAAGCTTTCATGGAAAGCTTCAACTATGCTCTCTATGTGAGATTTTATTTCCCTTTCCCTTTCTCCCCTCTTTTTTCCTTCCCCTAACCCTAACTTGCACATATAAGTGCTAATAGAGAGCTTTGATGGATGGAGAGCTCTCCATTAATTCTCTCTAGTATGATTTATATGTAAAATCTAGGATTAGAGCAGCATAAACCATAAATTTTCAATCAATTACGCACTAGGATTAGGTTGTTTTTCCTCTTCTCATTATCCTCTTTCACTTCTCCTCTTGCTTACTAATATGTTAAAATTTACTAACTTTTTTATTATTTTGTTGCTATTTTATAGGCTTATTTAAGTCCATAACTCACAACTCTAGCTTCTTGAGGTAAGAGCTTCTTCTTTTCTATTATGTTTTTATGGCTTATAGGGTTTTGTGAATTTTTTGGCTCTCTATGCATGTTGAGATCTCTCTATGTATGTATATAGATTTCAATGCATACATAGAGCTCCCAATGCATGCATAGAGCTTTCAGGGTTTTGTATTACTTGTGTATTAGTTCTTAATCTTATGTTTGTTGAGATATCGAGCTCGTCTAGTGAGGCGGTGGCCACTGATGACCCCCTGGGGGATAGGCCCCACACTTACACCACTGGCATGGTTGGTGAGATCATGGGAGATATGCGGCCAGTGGGATGACAGGCTATGTGACAGCCATTCTAGAGACTGGCATAGTTATAGCGCCAGCTCATTTAGTCGGGTTCACACTATAGAGAACCCGTGTATGTATTGGTTGAGTACCTTTCATATTATGTGTACTCTTATCTTGTATATGGTGTGTTGAGTGTTGAGTAGAGAAGAAGAAGATTTTCAGCCTCTCACCTTGTGTGTTCTCTATTAGGGTTTTGTGAGTGTGTGTGTGTGCTTGCAAGAGCTCAAGCTCTCTTCCCCCCTGCATCTTTTCATGGTATCAGAGCCTGGTTCGTGCTAAGGGCTGAACTGCAAGCAAGAGAACCACAGGAAGCGGTATGAGGGTAAGAGCTTCAACTACTCTTCCCTATTGTGTTGGTGACTACACCCTTGTCGGGAGCTCTACGGGAGGCACCGGCAAATGGTCTCTGATTGAGGAGCTTTCTTCGTGGGAGTAAAGCTATAGGGTAACTATATAGTCCTTCGGACTGAAATTTTTGGGCCGAAAACGCGTTTCGGGCGCGTCTGGACCTCCGTTTTTCAGAAAGCAGGCGATTTCGAGCACTGCGGGTAAGTCATCGATTCTCTGCAGAACTATGTTTTAAGAACTGCAGGAAGACAGACTGACTGTGCAGACACTGTGGGTGCTTCAAAAAGGTCTACAGTTGCCATTGGGTGTATGTATGCACATTGAAGTCACTGGTTGTGACATTTGAGAGTGCTACAGTATCGCTGTGCAGAAAATACAGCAGTTTGTGCAGAAAAACCAGAGTGTAATTTCTGGTAAATTTGTGTGTTTGGCAAGATGTCTAATGATGGCATAACACAGATTGTGGCTAAGAAGCTGGATAAGAATAACTTCCATGCTTGGAGGTTCAGGTTGACGAATTTCCTGATGGGAAAAGGCTATTGGGACTACATAGAAGGTGAGCATGAAGAGGCACCGGAGATACCGGATATAAATCCGACTGCTGCAGATGTGAAAGAGTTTAAAGACTGGAACCAAGGAGCCAGGAAGGTTATGTATTGGCTTTCCATTAGTATACAGGACACCATGATTGGGCACATTCAGGATGCCAAGTCCCCC
This sequence comes from Cibotium barometz, assembly GCF_041138505.1. NCBI lineage: Eukaryota > Viridiplantae > Streptophyta > Polypodiopsida > Cyatheales > Cibotiaceae > Cibotium > Cibotium barometz. Next base: position 28,919,036 of record NC_141090.1, read on the forward strand.
AAGGAGGCGTGGGACACCTTGGTAACGCTTTATGAAACAAACACCAAGGCACGTAAGATACAGTTGAAGAATGAACTTCATACTGTGGAGAAAAAGAGCATGTCTGTGAATGACTATGTGCGGAAGATAAAGGGTATTGTGGAATCCCTTGCATCTATTGGTGTGTCAGTAGATGATGATGACAAGGTGGAAGTCTGTCTACGTGGTCTCGGGCCACAATACAAGGCGTTCAAGATGTCCATTCAGACTCGGGAAAACATTCCCAACTTTACAGATTTGGTGTCTATGCTGATTATCGAAGAGAAGAGCTTGGGTGAAGACCAACAATCTTCACAAAGCAAAAACAGTTCAGAGCAACAGGCCTTCTACACGAGTTCAGGAAGAGGACGAGGTAGAGGAGGCCGTGGACGCGGTCAAGGAGGTGGCCGAACAGGCAATCAGAATTATGGTCAGCAGAGCAGCAGCAACAACAACAGTCCCAGAATCAACAACAACAACAACAACACGCAGGTGGAAGAGGCAAATTCAGAGACAGGGGGAGTCAAAGAGGACGTGGAAATTGGCAAAGGCAATATAATGATGCACGTGAATGTTATTATTGTGGTAAGCCTGGACATGTGCAGTCAGAATGTTATAAGAAGCAGGCTGACATGCAAAATGGGAAAGTGCAGCAAAACAACTATGCATCCTCAAGCAGAAATAACGAGGATAATGAAAGGTTGTTTGTTATGCAGCATGTTGTGAATGCCATGTCTGAAAATATTGATGCAGCACAAAAGGATAATGTATGGTATGTGGATTCAGGCGCTTCGAACCACATGACGAGTCATGGGGAGTGGTTCAAGGAGATGAAAAACCCGGAAAGACCAGGTTTTGTGGAAACAGGGGATGACACTGCTCATCCAATTGCCCACATTGGAGATGTGCCATTGTCTATGCAGGATGACAAAGTGAAGTACCTTGCAGATGTACTTCATGTACCGAACATAACAAAGAATCTGGTTTCAGTTGGCCAGATGATTGAGCAGGGTTTGCAGGTTCGGTTTAATCCTGATGGATGTTATGTTGAAGATTTTAAAGACAAGTGCAGGTTGGTTGCAAAAGGCAACAGAGTGGGCAGAATGTTTACGTTGGATGTAGACATGCCTGAGATGAGTGTTGCGATGTTTGCAAATGGTTCAGGAATTGTTGCAGACACAGACATATGGCATAAAAGAATTGGACATGTGAATGTGCAGAGATTGAAGTCTATGCAGACAAAAGGAATTGTGACAGGGCTGCCAAAATTTAAAGTGGAAGGTATGCATAAAATCTGTGAAGCATGCCAATTTGGAAAGCAAACAAAGCATGTGTTTCCACGTAACAGATATGTGAGCAGAAATGCACTAGATGTTGTGCATTCAGATGTATGGGGTCCTACGAAGACCATATCTATGGGAGGCTGCAGGTATTATGTGACTTTCATCGATGACCACACAAGGAAAGTGTGGGTATATTTCATGAAAGAGAAGAGTGAGGTGTTCACTCACTTTCAGAATTTCAGAGTTTTGGTTGAAAAGCAAACAGGGAAATATGTCAAGTACCTAAGGTCAGATGGAGGGGAAGAGTACTTCTCCAATGAGTTCTCTAAATATTTGAAGAAGAATGGTATTCGGAGACAGTATACATGCAGATACACTCCGCAGCAAAATGGAGTTGCTGAGCAGAAAAACAGGCACATTGCTGAGATTGCGCGAGCATTGATGGAAGAGAAGAATATGCCGCATTGCTATTGGGATGAGGCTGTTTCTACAGCAGTATACATCATGAACAGGACTCCAACTGCAACCATACATGATGTAACTCCAGAGGAGAGGTTTACTGGCAGAAAACCAGATTTGTCTCATCTGAAAGTCTTTGGATGCATTGCATATGTGCATGTGCCAGATGAGCTGAGAACTAAGCTGGATCCGAAAGCTGAAAAATGTGTGTTTATTGGATATTCCCTTGAGCAAAAGGGATACAGGTGTTATAACCCTGCTACACGTGAGTTGAGGGTAAGCAGGGATGTTGTCTTTGATGAGATGAGCAGCTGGTATGCTACTGAAAAAGAAGCTGTCGGGGCTGATGTGAGTGGAAGTGTGGTTGCACAGAATGCAAGTCAGCAATCACAGTCTTTGAGTGGACCAGGAGAGTCCTCATCTAGTGGGTCTGTTGATAGACCATGGAGTGGCAGGCTGCGTCATAATACCAGTCCTGCAAATGTGATTAGTACATCACGTAAAGGAAAAGAGAAAGTGGTTGAGCCCCTTGGTATGCCTGACATTTCTGCAGGGCATTCTCATGTTGATGGAGAGTCTAGTGGCTCAGATATGAGCCTTGATGAGGAGCTTGGGATCCCAGCTATGAGAGCACCTGGTGTAAAGAAGGCTATGGAAGCCATGAATGAAAAGCTGCGAAGATCAGGGAGAGTGAAGAACCCTGTGCAGAGATTTACATATGATGGTTATGTGGCACATCACTATGCATATATGGCAAAGGTTGTGCAGGTTGTAGAGCCCACATGCATTGATGAGGCTATTGGAAATGTGTGTTGGGAGAAAGCTATGGATGAGGAGATGGATGCACTATATGGAAATGAAACTTGGGATTTAGTGCAATTGCCTGAAGGCAAGAAAGCCATTGGATGCAAGTGGGTGTACAAAGTTAAACATAACAGTGATGGAAGCATAAATAGGTACAAGGCTAGATTGGTAGCCAAAGGATATGCGCAGACATATGGGATTGATTATGAGGAAACTTTCAGCCCAGTTGCCAATATGGCAACGGTGAGAGTTGTGATAGCTGTGGCTGCGTCAAAGCAATGGTCTTTACATCAGATGGATGTAAAGAATGCATTCTTGCATGGGGATTTGCAAGAAGAGGTGTATATGTTGCAGCCACCTGGTTATGAGGATGTGGGTCACCCCGAGCATGTTTGCAGGTTGAAGAAAGCCTTGTATGGCTTAAAGCAAGCACCAAGAGCATGGTCTGACAAGATTTCTGAATATCTTGTCACTATTGGCTTTCATGTAGCCAATGCAGATTTCTCATTGTATGTGAGACATGGTGATAGAGGAGTTGTGCTTTTTGTCATCTATGTAGATGACTTGATCATTACGGGGGACCATGATGTAAAGATCTTACTAAGACAGAAGTTTGAGATGAAGGATCTGGGGGAGCTCAGATATTTCTTGGGCATTGAGGTGATTAGGTCACCACATGGTATTGGATTACTGCAGAGACAGTATGGCTTGGACATGTTGTGTCCAAGTATGGTATGACAGGCTGTAAGCCTATTTCTGTGCCATTGGATCAGAATGGCAAGTTGAGTGCAGATTCAGGAGAGATCTTGGAGGATCCAACTCTGTATAGGCGCATAGTAGGAAGTTTGATCTACATGACGAATCACCAGACCAGATTTGAGCTATGCTGTTGGGTTGGTGAGTCAGTTTATGCAGGTTCCATGGAAACCGCATTTGGATGCAGTGAGACGCATACTGAGGTATGTGAGGTCTACTTTGCATTGTGGACTATTCTATGAGACTGGGACAGAGATATGTGTACATGGGTACACAGATGCTGATTGGGCTGGTAGTATCTCAGATAGAAGATCTACCAGTGGATTCATGTTTTCTTTGGGGAGTGCTGCTGTGACTTGGAGCAGCAAGAAGCAACCTACGGTTGCTCTATCCAGTACAGAGGCCGAGTACAGAGGAGCTGCTATGGCAGCATGTGAGGTAGCTTGGTTGAGAAAGCTACTTGCAGATTTGGGTCTATCAGTGGATAGACAAGTTGTCATTTTTTGTGACAACATTAGCAGTATACAGTTGGCCAGGAACCCAGTCTTTCATGCTCGTACGAAGCACACAGAGGTCCACTACCACTTCGTCAGAGAGAAGGTCTTGGCAGGAGACCTTGACCTTGTTTATGTCAGCACAGAGGATCAGGTAGCTGACATCTTCACCAAAGCATTGGGTACAGAGAAGCTCCGCAGATTCAGGGCTTCGCTTGGTGTACATGAGATGGAGTTGAGCTCGAGGGGGAGTATTGAGATATCGAGCTCGTCTAGTGAGGCGGTGGCCACTGATGACCCGCCTGGGGGATAGGCCCCACACTTACACCACTGGCATGGTTGGTGAGATCATGGGAGATATGCGGCCAGTGGGATGACAGGCTGTGTGACAGCCATTCTAGAGACTGGCATAGTTATAGCGCCAGCTCATTTAGTCGGGTTCACACTATAGAGAACCCGTGTATGTATTAGTTGAGTACCTTTCATATTATGTGTACTCTTATCTTGTATATGGTGTGTTGAGTGTTGAGTAGAGAAGAAGAAGATTTTCAGCCTCTCACCTTGTGTGTTCTCTATTAGGGTTTTGTGAGTGTGTGTGTGTGCTTGCAAGAGCTCAAGCTCTCTTCCCCCCTGCATCTTTTCAATGTTTAATCTACTAATTACTTTGTTTAACCTATTTTTTTAGGTCTTTCACCAATCCTCTCCTTCGACTTCACAAAAAGAGATAAGCCCTCTTTTTCTTTTCCTCATTTATGCTTTTTTCTACGTATTGTTACACCCTTGGGTGCGGGGTTCATGGTTATTTTAGAATTCTTTACTAAAAGATTATGCAGAGGATTCTTGCAAGCTCGAAGCATAGAGATTGCATAAGCTTGCAAGATCTATGCATAGCCTTCTTACAAGCTGTTAACTATACTAATTAATATCATTTTTCAAGCGTGGTTATGCTTCTTGTAATCCATCATTATATAATTGCCCTAAGTGCTTAATGAGACACGATATATGGGATGACCAAGCTTACGACTTGTGTAATGCTAGTCGTAAGAATGAGCTAGATGTATATAGATCTAGGAAGCCAATTTTAGGCCCCAATGTCCTCCTTGTATAGTACATTGGTCTATACCATCCCTCATGTGCTCCTTTTATTAGGGCACTGTCAATGGCCACATCCGAGGCATCGACAAACACATGGAACACCGAGTCATAGTTGGGCTGGGTGTGGCTGATAGTATTCTCTTCAAATTCTGGAATGCCTCTTGAAAGGATCTTGACCAGACATATTTTGCATCCTTCACCCGTTAGGTTATAGAAGGGCACTGCCACATTAGCTAGGAACCTCATGAACCTACTATGCCATTTGATTAGCCCTAGGAATCTTGCAAGTTCTTTGGTGGCGTTCTTTGGAGGTTGCATCTTTACAATCACCATAACCTTGCGCAGATCCACCGCCAGTCCTTCTGTAGACACTATGTGTCCCAAGAGAAATCCACTAGTTTTACAATGAAGGCACATTTGGCTAGATTTAGGCTCAGTCTTTCCCTCATGCACTTTTCTAGGCACATTATGAGGTGTGTAATGTGTTCTTCTTTCTTCCCGTGAACACGCTAAAGTCATCCACAAACACCCTCATTAAGGTGGTCAAATATTCATAGAATATTTCTTGCATCATCCTCTAGAATGTAGCAAGAGCATTTTTAAGCCTGAATGTAATCACATTGGTGGCAAAGGCTCTCCATTGTGTTACAAAGGCAATCTTTTCTTTATCTTCATGGGCCATTCGCACTTGTTTGTACACACTAAATCCATCTAGGAAAGAATATGTTTCATGTCCTACTACTACATCCAGCAAGGAATCAATGAAAGGTAGTGAAAATTGGTTGGACATAGTGGAAGCATTCAGCTTGCCAGTGGTAGTGAATGCACACCCTCAGCTTCCCATTATTTTTTTGAACAATGACTCGGTGATAGCCATTCTGCCCGATCCACAGGATAAATGAACCCTAATTTTAGTAATTTATCAATCTCTTCTTTTACGTGCTTGGTGTAGTTTGGGTTCATCTTATATCTACTTTGTCTTATAGGGGTTGCATCTTCCTTCAAGTTGATCTTATGCTGATAGAAAGTGAATTCAATCCCTTTCATGTTCGAATAGTTCCAAGCAAAGACATCCTTATAGGAATTGAGTAGTTGATGGAGCCTCCCTCTAAATTCTTGATTCAAATTAGCAGTAATCTTGACCGTTTTGGGTTCTTTATCATTCCCCAGATTCACCTCCATAAGCTTGTCTTCCTACACCCTGATATTTCTTTTCCTGAGCTTAGTTTCTTCCTGTTTTAGAGCCACCATGACTTTTTCATGTTCTTCCTATAGCTTTTCCATATCATCATGAGCATCCTCTTCCTCCTCACACTTGCTTTCCTTATTGGCTATCACTTCAAGATGGGCTACTAGGACCTTCGGGTAATACCTTTGCATGATCCTTTCTATATCCACTTTAAACAGGGAAAGTACATATGGATTTTCAAGATCTTCTCTTCTTCATCATCTTCTACCACTTCTAAGTAGTTCAAACTTCTGCATGCATTGTTCAGTTTCATGGGCTTAGCCTGTCTCTTTGTGCCACACCAAGATGCAAACATTCTTTTTTACCTCTTCAAATGGTTATCTTGTCCATCTCCCAATTATGCTCTATTCTTTCACTCTGGATCCAAGGCCTTCCTAGGAGCATGGGATATGCACCGACTATCTCAGTCATCTTGAGGAGAATTAACACAGCAATGAAGCAACATCTTGCCACCTCTATCTATTCTTCCATGAATATCCCTACAGGTTAGACCCTTCTCTAGTTACCCATGCAAATTTGGAATGGAGGAGGCTGTAAGTCATTGATCCCTAGCCTTTTAGATAGGCTATTTGATATGATGTTTACCCCTGAACCACCGTCCCAGAATGACTCTTGTTACTGTCTCACCCCTGATCCTGATGGTTACTTTTGAAATAGATGTGTAACACTCCTAAACAATTTCCACATTCTTGCATTCTGTCGCCACGTTTTTTGGTTGTTGTAAAGGAATTTGTGCCATTTTTTCACTTGGTATTATAGCCTCCATCAACTTCTGTCTATAGTTGGGAACTAGGTTCAGCATTGATCTAGAGTGATATTTAATTTCATCTTGCTGAGATTCTCCCATAATTCATACTCCTTTCTGGAGGAACAGCTGCATTCCTCCTTACTAGTGGGCTCATCTCCACATGTTCTTTCTTCTTCCTGTGGTGGCTGAGCTCCGGGGGTTAATTTGATCTCATGATCTACTTCACGAGATGGAGGAATCTCTGTCAGCTCTTCAAGAAACACATCTACATACTCACTTAACCACTCTCGTTCTTTAGCCTTGCATTTATACCTACTAGATTCATTTTAATGACATACATAGCTTGCCTCTTTCTAAGCCCTTTTAATAATTTAGAAGCCTTAATTAATTGCAGCACTTGGGATTTGGAAATTCTAATTCCTTGAACTTTATTCCCGTGAAGGTCTAGGAAAGAGATGGTTCCTTTGTGACAATGAATGTCAACCTAATTCTTTTGGAGCTAATCCATTCCAAGGATTCCATCATAAATTTCCAAGGGTAGGACTCTCAACTGGCACTCTATTACGTTCCCATCTAGACTAAACTGAATAAGGTTAGTCTCAAGGTGTGTGAAAAGAATCTTTCCACTGGCCAATTCCACTTGCATCGATTTCCTTGATTTTTTATTTAGGACTAATTTATGCAGACATCCTGAGGAAATAAAAGAATGAGTATTGAGTATTTCTATCTAGATGGTTGGTGTCACAATGGCTCCTCCATGCCACCCTAGATATTTCCACAATTTTTAGCCTAGCAAGAGCCATTTTGCTTCTCTCGTTGTAGCCTCTGACATCAAAATATTCTTCCATAGCTTCCACCCATTTCACCACAGTCTCGCCCAGGTTTTTCCCTTCACCTTTGAAGGGTCTTGGCTGAGTTCTGTGAAGAGACTTACGAACGTCGGGGTCAAGCTCTTTATCTTCAGATAGAGGGTCTGGCTGCTGATGGCGGCGACGGTTTCCTCATCTCATGATTCTACCAAAAATGACATATTATTGAATTTTTATTTTGATATCATCCACGAGATCCTAAGACTTAAGAGGTTCAGAAAAAATTTTCTTAAACAAGATAAATGATCTTATTGGAGATCTATGACATATACAAGACAATGTAAAGGCCGAAAAGGATACCCTTGCTACAAGAGTGATGGAGGAGACCAAAGCACCTAAAAAGCATGAGGCTAAGTCCTCGATTGACCTCTTTGCCCCCACCAGCACTTTGGCAAAAGAAGACATTGAGCAAGAGGTAATAATAGACCTTTTAAAACTTAGAAACATTTGTAATTATGTACAGGATGAATTTTCCTTTGATTGCAGAGGGTAGTTGAAATTGACGCATTTGCTGGGAGAGGCGGCGGCAACAGAGACCAAGACAAGGTCCATGGACATGATTAAACTCCATCTTGGTCGGCTTCCTATGGATGGCATCACCATTATCCACAGGTGCTCTGTGTAGCCTCTATGGCATCACCATTATCCACAGGTGCTCTGTGTAGCCTCTATGGCACAGAGTACCAAATGTCTAGTTCTGATTAAAAAATCCTTTGCCTTCGATGTTTTTGGTTCTGGATTTAGGGGTAAGCTTCTTGCTCGTATAGGTATAGCCAAAAGCAAAGGCATAGAGGATCCTCAAAAAATAGCCCAATCACTCCTTGAGCACACTCTGCCCACCACCAATAACAAGAGAAGGAAGCTCAATATTGTAAGAAAGCTTTTGTAAAGATGATGTATCACTTCTTATTATGAATACAATACAGTTTTTGCAAACAACACCATATTAGTGAATTTGGGAATTTCCCAATTCCCATTTTTGAATACTTAAAAAAGGGGACATGGATAACATGTTTGTAACTTTCTCAAAACCCTATCATATGACCTATCGTTGGAAAGCGCTTGAAAAATGGAATCTAAAGAGCTATAAAGCGCTCACTTTGGATTAGTGGTGTTCAAGTTATGGTTAATCCAAACTTTTGACCACGTGTCCCAAACTTGTGGAAAATTCCCATATTCCCCAATATGGTGTTAAACTTATTTTTATCAAGTATATCATTGTTTTTTCAAGTTTGTACTATCAATTTTTTTGTAAATGCATCAGAAATGACCGTGGGAGAGCCTGGGGGGAGCAGTGCCAGAACAATGCAAATTTTGAGCTTGTACCGCTATTGTAGAGCCCAGATTCACACTGTTTTGGCATAGCTTCCCCAGCCCTTCAAGAGCAATTTTGATGCATTGGATGACAAATAATGTATTTTTACACATGATTAAATTACTGTTTTTCATCATCAATGTAATCAACTTCATTATAAATGCATCACAAATAATCCTGAGTGGCTGAGGGATAGTGCGAATTTTGAGCCTGCACCGCCGCTGCAGAGCCTAAATTCACACTGTTCTGGCATAGCTTCCCTAGTCCTCCAGGAGCAATTCTGATGCATTGGATGACAAACAATGTATTTCTACACATGATTAAAGGTGTTTTTATCTTGTAAATTATTGTTTCTTACAATTAGTGTACTCAACTTCATTATGAATGCATCAGAAATGATCTTGAGTGGCTAGGGGAGAAGTACCAGAACAGTGCAAATTTTGAGCCTGCACCGTCGCTGCAGAGCTTAAATCCTCGAGGAGCAATTCTGATGCATTGGATGACAAACAATGTATTTTTACACATGTTTTTATCTTGTAAACTATTGTTTCTCACAATTAGTGTACTTAACTTCATTATAAATGCATTAGAAATGATCCTGAGTGGCTAGGGGAGAAGCGCCAAAACAATGCAAATTTTTAGCCTACATCGCCGTTGCGCAGAGGCCAAATTCACAGTGTTTTGGCACAGCTTCCTCAGTCCTCCAGGAGCATTGCCTTGGGTGACAAACTGGCACATGATAAACACTCCATGTAAAACAAACATGATGACACTAAAACATTGTAAAGAGAAACTTAAAATTTTAATTATCAGAAGTTTACAAATGAAATCTAGATAGGCTTGTTACAAAGGGGGATTTAAAACAAAAGAGTTGCTTCAAAAAGAAGGTTAACATCTAAGATCTCTAGATCTTGTCTCGCTCGACTCGAATACGTCGAGCTAGTTGCATGTCCTTGGCAGAAATGGTAACCCTCTTTGTATGTATTGCAAGGAGGTTGGTGTCTTCAAAAAGCCCAACAAGGTAAGCCTGGGAGGCTTCTTAAAATGCTTCAAGGGCAATCCCTTGCACAACGGAACTCTATTCTATATCGTTGGAGAATCTCCTTCACTGTGCAAGCGAAAGGGGCTCTTCTTATCAGCAACTCGGTGTTCCTATGATAAAACTTGATTTCTTGTAGAGCCCTATGCCCTTGGCTCATCCTTCTCCTTGGAGCTCTTTGTGTTATGTTGGTGCATTGGTGAGGTTGGGACTTCCTTGGCTTGAAGAGCTTGACCTTTCTATGCTTGTGTGAACTTGCAGGAACCTCCTCTTGGTCTCTCTCATAGTCTGAATCCTCCTCCTCCTGCTGCTGTGGTGCCTGTGTATCAAGTTGCTCCCGCGGCGAGTAGGTAGGGGACCCTATCCTGGTAGTAGGGTCTTGCCACCTCTGGTGCTGCGCAATGTAAGTTTTCACCAACCCAATCGAACTGCTCATCATCGGCCTCTCTGTCTTGATCTATGGGGTGGGTGAATTGTGGGGTCTTCTTCACGTGCTTGCTCCCACTAGAACGGCTTGCATGTGTGTGCGTTGTTGTTGTTGTGGGAGGAGGGTTGGACTCTAGTGATCCCATTGGACGTGTCCTAGAATCCAAGTAGTCACTCTCTTCCGCGGTGTCGCTAGTATGTGGTCGTTGGGTGCCTTGCACTGTGTTTTGTGAAGGCATGGTAACACATGCGGTGTTCTTGGTGCGTGCCATATCCATGTACAACTATGCCTACTGTGTTTTGTGAAGGCATGGTAACACATGCGGTGTTCTTGGTGCGTGCCATATCCATGTACAACTATGCCTACTATACTAACGTGGTGATGTGCTGGTGTCCGTGGGGGTGCCTACGTAGATCTTGAGCTCAAGCTCTCTTAAAAAGTGAAATGAAAATGAAGAAAGAGAAGGAACTATTAATAGTTTTTTTAGGGAAAAAAAACCTAACTAAACTTATTTTCTTGGCCTTATTACATCTAGATTTGTGCTGGTGTGTGCACAACCCAACGCATCCCTTGTCTCCTCATTCGTGCACGCCAAGCACCATGCCTATGGGGAGCATTGGTCTTTACAACCATTCAAGCCGAGCATGACTTTTGGCAGTCTTGCATGCCTCTTGCACAAGCTTTGATTGTTGGGCCCGCTCCCTAACCAATACCCTTCCAAAGGTTGTGCAATAAAACCAATTAAACATCTCTTATAGATAGTTTGTACGTGTTCCTCCTGCAGAAGCTCCACCTCCATGTCTTGTATTTTTGAAATAAACCCCTCTTGCTTTATAATGTGATTTCTCCATCCCTTGGGTACTCCACATATTTAGCGATCCATACTTGTTCATGAAATACGCACCATGCACATAAACTATGTGTTGTACACACATGACAATAGAATTTAATTAGAAAAAGTCCAGGTTAAAACACCAGTTTATTTTTTTATTGTATAACTTACCATATAGTGTGTTACTTTACTCTCTCCCCAAGCACCTAGCACACTTTTGGTGAATTCTACGATATGTTGTTGGAATGATGCTCGTTCTTGGGTAGTTGTGCTACTTTGATTCATAATACAAACCATGTTATTGAAATTTATCCAAAGCTTTTTGTGCATATTTACAAGAGCTGGCATTGGACAATCTACATTTGTGGTGATTGCACACAGGTCTCTCCAGAGTCCCCAAGTCTTCTTTGAATTCTCTATGTTTGCTCGCTTCTCCAAAAATATCCTTGCCTTTGCTTCAGTCATGGAGACCTTTTGAGCAACCTCGTATGACATACCAGAGGCCTACTTATTCACTTTAATTTTCACATTTCCGCCATGGCAGCCTAGAGAATTGAAAAGATGCTCTAATTTAACAAGGGAAACTTTCCTCTCTTCTGTATGCATTGTGAATGCATAATCGATATGGCACTTAAGCAATCGATCAAAGATTCTCATGAGTGCATAATCGATATGGCACTTAAGCAATCGATCGAAGATTCTCATGAGTGCATGAAGTGTGCAAAAGTGAATATTCTTCAGTGGAAAATTAATGATGGGGCTCCAATTTGAATTCATGTTTGGTTCTCCTAGTATATCAGGAGACATGACACCTTCCACCCATCTTGCATTTGGTCGTTCCTCATCTTCATCATCAGTTGACTCGGTTGGATCTACTACATCTTCCTATTTCTTCTTCCCTTTTAGGACCTCTCGAGGCATCCTTCCCAATAGAACCAACCTTCTACATACCTTTTCCATTTGTCTTTTTCTGCCTAGGAGTATCAATTTGAGCATTGCAGTATGGGCAAGTCTATCTTGATGTCGCGCCTTGAGCACAACCCATTATACATTTAATTATCTTCAAATCTCCCCCAAGATGCCAACCCACCTTGAACTTTCCTATGTTTTCTACATCTAAAAGTTGACCATCAATTTGCTTTTTGATTACATCTATTATCCAGGGAGTCCTTTCAAACATCCATGTCAATACCTCATGTGTCTCCTTTGGTACCTCCAATGCACCAAGCCACTAGACCTCTTTCTCAGATTGCACACTAAAACTTGGTTTGGTAGTCTTTTCGCATGCACATATCATGGCCTCATTCATGAGCGTAATGCTCATATGTTCCATCTTTCGACCTTTCACAATTTGGCACTCATCTAGCTTGAGCACAAATGAAAGTGTGCTCCCCAAAACTGCAAATAAACGGTAGTTTACAATATTCAAAACAAAATAATCATCTTCATTTTCTACTGAAAAACATGAATACTAGCAATTGCAAGTTCTCACCTTCTCGTGAAAGACCATAGACTTCACCATAGCTTGTTGTTGTAGTTTCTCAATATGAACAAAGATGTTATTATAAACATCATAGTGAAACTATGTACTTGTTGTCTTGATTTTCTTTCTGTGCTTGACCCTGTGTCTAATGTTAGTGTGCCCTCAACATGATAAAGCTGTCCTATAGCTTGCTCCACATCATCATTATTGATTATTGATATGCTTGACATTGGGAATCACCTTGAGTGTAGGAAATAAAGTGCGAGTGATTCCTTGTCTTAGAAATGTATCTTTTACAACCTGACGGATTGCTTGGTACCCTTTCATGCTGATTCCAACCGCATCACAAGCATGTTGAATTAATGAAGAATCGATGGAGGTGGTAATCTCGCTCACCACATTACTGACTATAGCTTGGCGTATTTTAGGACGATGAGGGTCAGTAATAATTGAGAGAATATCCTTGGTATTCAGAATGGCTTTGACCAAATCCTTCCATCCCTCTTTGTTAGAACCACACACCTCTTGCATAAAATTCCTCGCAGAACACAAATCATGACTATTTTGTTTAAATCACTGAGTGCATAATGAAAGTTCATGTTACTTACTTTGTTGTATGAATCCTTTTCTTCCGTGCTTCACCTTTAAACGCAAGAGATTCTATACGAGCCAATGTCTTTTTGTGCTCACGAGAGCACCATTTGGCATTGCTTTGAGTCATTTGATAAGTTCCTCTAGCCTTTGAATCTTTGCATCCTTCACATTCTCTGCGAGGATCTCTTTCATTCTATCAGATGATGTTTTAAGTCCTTCCTTACATTGTAAAACGGTGAATTGTGATGCTTGCAATTGAGATTGGAGAATATGGGTTTGCCAAGCTCCACTTGTAGTCAATCTTCTACAGTATCCTAACAAGCCAAGCTCTCCTACACCAAAAAATTACATAAAAGATGATAAATCACGAAAAGGAGGGTTTTCTCTTAATGGAGGGTCAATTGGATAAAGATGCCCATCAATTGGAGGGTCAATTGGATAAAGATGCCCATCAACCCAAAGATCTACATTTTTCTCCTTAGATATCCTATGAGCTTGGACAGATTGTGCATCAATAGGATGGGTTTTTTTAGAGCTGCCATACTCTTCAGGAATACGAATGTGTAAATCAACCTTCCGTTTTCTAGCTTCACAAGCCGGGGCTACACACACAGCTTGCAAAGGCTCCATAGCTAAGCAGAGGAAGAAGCTGGATTGAGAGAGAGAGAGAGAGAGAGAGAGAGAGGGAGAGAGACTGTTAAAACTTTGCTATTGGAGGTTTAACACAAATCCATTTTTCTAAGTAGAAAATGATATTTTTGATATACAAATATACTAACATGAAGTTTTTCATCAATAAATTACATTTATGAGAAAAAGAAAAAAAAATAATTTTTGGGGTCCCCACAATTTCAAGAACTCATGGATGTAGTGGTTCCTAACAGTTAGTTATGTTTATGGGGTTGTGGGGACCTCACAGCAGTTAGTTATGGATGTACTGGCTCCTGACAGGTTTCTGACGTGACCCTTGAATTACAAGCTTTTTGGAGGGAAAATTTTATTTTCATCATACATATTGGTTGGGTGGTGTTTTTTTCACCTCAAAATGTAAAAAATAAAAAATAATTTTTTTTTACTTTTTGGGGCCTACCTAAATATGAGAATGTTTTGCTGATGTGGAAGGGAGATATGGTGGGAGTTAATGAGAAAGGAGATTTCAAACTGATAAGAAAGATTTGTCCAAGGCTACTACAAGTGCCTGTAACTTTGACTAAAGTGCTCACACATACATCTACCATGTAAGATTCCTCCCCAACCTTCGAAGCATACAGGGGTAAGAATCTTCCTTTCTGATCTTATAATTATTCCCTCTCTAAAATAAAAGAAAGTTTCTGTTTAAAAAAGGAAGACCCTTTCCCTAGAATACTTCTCAGGAGTCCCACCTGTTTTAAGGCTTTAGAACAATGAGTCCAGAAGTGAGAATCGGTGTTTTGGATACCAAGGTTTTGGTTTTCATTCGAGTACGGCCCAAAAGAAGTTCTTTATCTCTTGGGGAGTATAAGAAGTCATCCCCCAGATATTGTGACCCTTATATCTGAATTCAATGAAAGTAGGTGACTTAGCCTACAAGTTTCTTTTATTCCCTCATCTCGAAATTCTTAATGCCTTCTATAGAAAAATGTGTCAAACTCAAATCATGGAAAGACGGTAAAACTTCAGTGGCAAGTTACCGTTGGCTTCTAGGTTACGCTAGCTCCTTCCTTTATATAAGTCGTAATTTTTACTTGCCGCTCACAGTAATCTTACTCCCATCAATCTCCTTCTTTCTTAATCTCCTTCATGGCTTGGCAACAGGAATTAGTTTTATCCCTGATGATTTCTCACCTTCAAGACGCAAGAGAGTCTGTGAAGAAAGACTTTATAGAACAGTATGAGCGCTCACTTTTTCCTCACCTAGGAACTTCTGTAGCGCAGACCAAATGGCGAACCTATCAAAACATAACTAGGGTAACACCCTGGGGTCAGCAGCACTTTCGTAACAAAGTCCGCTTGGCCATGGTTATTGAAGCTTTGGGTTTGGGTCCCCGATACTACTGCGTCATGAGATCAAGGCATCTTGGGTTTTCTGAGCGGGTCTTCTTACTGGCGTGTTTTCTTCCTCATGAGAAGATATGCCTTTATCCCGTTTTTGGCTTGCCTCTCAGAGGTCCTTTTGTTAGATCACCTCATACCACTGAGATAGGTGCGGCAATAACCAGCAGAATCATTCCCATAGATGAGTTACCCTATACTTGTGCAGCTTGTGAGGACTGCTTTTGTGACCATATGATGGACGGGCTTATGGAAGTGTAAAGAGTTCTTCTATCTTTACTGTATAAGTTCCGTGAATGAATAAAGTTTAAATCTTGTTCTTATTTTGAATCTTGCTCTCTTTAAGACTTTTCCTGGTGGTTAATCTTGATTAAAATTTTTCTCTAAATCTCATATTCGTGCATCTTGTAAAATTATCCCAGTTTGCGAGATGAGGACATCTCGCATTTTTTTAGTGGGGTAGAATGTAAGATTCCTCCCCCAACCCCTTTTTGATGTCTAGTATCTTCCCTTGTAATCAATCCCTCTTCAGAAATATAAAGGCCTTGTTCTAACTGTTTTAGCCTAGAGAGAGAAAAATATGCTAGAGAGAGAATATTCAGATTATGAATATTTTTGGATAGAAAATTAACTCATCTTATTAAAATAAGTTCCCCTGAAGTAGAAATTCAAAAAGAATTTTCCAATGTGCAATTGGAATTAATTGGAAATAAGTATAAAGAACCTTAGTCTAAGGGTCTAGATTTTCAGAAATTTTTAGATTATGGTCCAATTAAGGTTCCTATGGGCCAATAGCATCAATCCATGTGTAGGGAGGAGATAAATCCAATTTGTAAAAGAAGATACCCAAAAATGAGTAAATGCTCACATAAGATGAAGAGTTGAAAATGTACAAGGTTTATTAGTAAATAAACACATATGTAAGGAAGGGGAGTTCTTTAAAGGAGGTGCATATTTCACATAAGATGAAGAGTTGAAAATGTACAAGGTTTATTAGTAAATAAACACATATGTAAGGAAGGGGAGTTCTTTAAAGGAGGTGCATATTTCACATAAGATGAAGAGTTGAAAATGTACAAGGTTTATTAGTAAAAAAACTATGACACATATGTAAGGAAGAGGAATTCTTTAAAGGAGGTGCATATTTCACATAAGATGAAGAGTTGAAAATGTACAAGGTTTATTAGTAAAAAACTATGAGCAATAAAATTTTGACACATATGTAAGGAAGGGGAATTCTTTAAAGGAGGTGCATATTTCACATGCTTGAATGAGTTTTAAACTCAAAAATAATGTGATATTTTTATCTCTCATCTCTCTTGAACCAAACCAAATCAAAATGGAACCAAACCGAATCAAAAAGTAACCAAACTAGGTCCAAATCTAGTCCAAATTCAACCAAACTGACTTGGAAAATTCTAGAATCAGTTTGTTTGGTTAGGAGCTCAAATTTTCCTATAAATAGAAGCCTCCCCTTGTTGAAAAAAATATAGTGTCTTATGCTTTGTCACTCTACTCCTTCTAAGCCAAAATATACAGTGTCTTATGCTTTGTTACTCTACTCCACCTAAGCCAAATTAGATAGAGTCTTATGCTTTGTTACTCTACTCCACCTAAGCCAAAATATAGAGTGTCTTATGCATTGTTACTCTACTCTACCTAAGCCAAGAGTTGTGAATTCTTTAATAATTCACTAGTTTTTGATACTTCTCTCTTTCTTCAATCCCCATTGGTGGCTCCATCAACATACTAAACCAATTGATTGGTTGGGGGCCTCTACCGTGAATAAAGAATCAAGCAAATTATAAGGTAAGTATATTGAATTTTGATCTTTCTGTAATTTCTCAATGATTCTCTCTTCTCAACCCCTCTCAAGCTTGAGAAGTTTAATTGGTATGGTTTTTTAAATGCTATTGAAGTTAATTGGTGAATAGTAGTGAAGAGTTACATAATTTAATAAATGCTAGAGAAGTTAATTTCTATTTATGTTTAAATTCTAATGGTTTTTATGTAATTTCTCTCTCTCACTCAAGAAATGGTCATACTCATGAACCATTCTCAATCCAAATGAAGCTTTTCATAAAGCCTTTCCTTAATCCAAGATTAAGCTATGCTTGAGGCCAAATTAATGGCTTTTTGCTATGCTTTTAGTTTATGCACATTGATGATTCAATCCATTATGGATTGATGACCCAATTAGAGACCATTCTAATTGTTTTCTTAATGATCCAATTAGAGACCATTATGGATTGATGATCCAATTAGAGACCATTATGGATTGATGATCCAATTAGAGACCATTCTAATTGTTTTCTTAATGATCCAATTAGAGACCATTATGGATTGATGATCCAATTAGAGACCATTATGGATTGATGATCCAATTAGAAACCATTCTAATTATTTCTTTAATAATGAGCTTTATCCCTTAGAAAAAAAATTGAGATTTATCAGTCATAGTAGCGGAGCTATGGCAAAATTTTTATAGAAATTACGCATAAAATAAATTCATTCAAAGTATAAAAAGAGGAATTCCTACCATATTCTAGGAACTATCATCCTAGATTAATTAAAAGAATTTTATTATGCATGGAGATGTGGATGTTACATGTAGATGTAGATGTATGGATGTGAGTGTGAATGTGGAGGTGGATGTATGCATGGGACGTGGATGTATGCATGTAGAAATAGATGTGTAGATGAGGATGTAAATGGAGATGTGGATGGATGCATGTCGATGTAGAGGTATAGATGTAGATGTGAATGGAGATGTGGATGTATACATGTAGATGTAGATGTATAGATGTAGATGTGGATGTGGAGGTGGATGGATGCATGTAGATGTAGATGTATAGATGTAGATGGGAATGGAGATATGGATGTATGCATGTAGATGTAGTTGTGAATGGAGATGTATATGTATACATGTAGATGTAGATGTATAGATGTAGATGTGGATGTGGATGGGGATGTATGCATGTAGATGTAGGTGTATAGACATAGATGTGGATGTAGAGGTGGATGTATGCATGTAGATGTAGATGTATAGATGTGGATGTGAATGTGGAGTGGATGTATGCATGTAGATGTAGATGTATGGAGGTGAATGTGAATGTGGATGTGGATGTATGCATAGGGATGTAGATGTATGCATGTAGATGTGAATGTACGCATATAGTTGTGGATGTATGGATGTGAATATACGATTGTGATGTGAGGGAATCTGAAGTGATGAGATGGAAATGATGTGATGGGATGAGTATACATATAAATGGAATATGGAATAAGTAATGTAGATTGAGGAGGGATAATGTGGAAAAATGAAAGTTAAAATAGAAATTGTATTGTAAACTGTTTGTAAATGCTGTTTGTAAATGCTGTCTGTAAATGATTGTTTTATGTCAAGAATGCTGGGGGGAGCATTTTGACCGTCTTGTGATTAAGGTCGTGATGAGAAAGTTGCAACTGCTGACGGGGAGTCAATGAAGGACGTCTCGCGTAGCAAGGTCGGCCGAGGTCTTGACCAGCCTCGGTGCGATTAAAATGGTGAGCTTCCGGTACGGTGGATGAGGGGCCAAGGAAGCGGCCTATGCGTGAAGCGCTAGGTTACCTGCGAAGGATCCTAGAGGGTGCTGACCATACGGTGCTCGGGCTCTGGGTCGCCTAGGATACCCACGCGTGCGTCGAGGAAGATATTGGAACAGAGTTGGAGTTGTTTTCTGAAATCGAGCATGGATCTGGTTGATTGACCTTGCTGGTCTTCAATGGATGAGTCCATGGCTCCTTATATGGATCTGTTGGTTGATCTTGCTGATCTTCAACGAGAGTCCATCATGTTAAGTGATTATATTGCCAAGTATTATGGGCTAGGAACTATCGAAACGGCTCCTGAGCGTTCTAGTTGCCAATGATGCCATAGATACTCTGATGAAGGAATGATGGGAAATTAAGAATCAATTGGATAAATTGGAAGATGGTGATCAATGATACTATGGTTTTATTAAAGGACTGTTTTACACTGGTTGAATCTGGTTGAAAAAGGCAATTTCATATTGGGTGTGTGAGTGGTGTGACTAGTTTTATTTTGCATGAACATCCGGCTAGGGGGCCTTGGAACTCTTTTCCTTGGTACCCGGGACAAAACCTAACCAAATTTTTAATTGGATCCCATCACTACAGTGGTTGGGCGGTTGGCTAACCCATGGGATTGGATGGGGTTAGGCTGGACTGATGGATCCGTAAATCGAGACTCAAACTTTTGTTTTTACGATAGAAAAAATAAATAAATAAATCCCGGACAGAAACTGTTCTATGGATAGGAATCAACGGCTGTGCCTCTTGAATGGGGAAAAAAGCGTTGATCCCAATGATCCAAGTGCAAGTTTCTTCCTTGAACTGACTAAGTATCTTATAGATGTAATCGGATCATCTCGATCAGAAATGATCTTGACTACGTTAGAGTAAAAAGTTATCCTGGTGGAATCGCCCGTGCTTTCCGGTAGAGGAAGTTTTTCCGGGTTCGGTTTTTGGAACAACCGACGGATTAGTCTCTTATCCGGATATCCGTGGGCGAGGCCCCGAGTGTGGGACCCCTGTCCCGCGCGAGAAGCGCTACTTCCGCTGTGCCAGTACCCTGAATCCGTTGCTCGGTGGGAACAGGGATCTTACAGTTGGTATCAGAGCGTTTGGTTAATAAAGATCAACTGAGAAGACAAATATGTCAAAAATTTATCAAGAAACAGAAAAAAAAGTTATAATTGTGTGAGATAATTCATACAATTTGATATTCAAACTGAAACTCGTAATTTGGTAATTGGGTCTTCAGATGGAAGTACCGCAATTATATAGAATCCCTGACTTGCTTGAGGCCTAGACATGATAGTATTTACCTTATAATTCCAAGGGCCGTGACTACCCGTATATACCGAGAGTATACTGCAGCTCTTTACTGACCGTATATACGAGTAAATCTAAGACTTGAAATTATAAGCGTTAATGCTATCTAGATGATGAATTCGAATGTGATTGATATGATTTTTAATTCTGTTTGAGAATGGATGAATTGATTTGGATTCTGATTGAAAATGCTGATTGAAAATGTTGATTGAAAAATGTTGATTTTTAAAAATTAGTTGAAATATAATGAAACCACAATGAGGGGGAATGGGACGAGTCCCTGTGATGATATTCATAACTAAAATGATGATAACGAATTCAGCAAATCACTATGAGATTAGTGGGTTGTGCTGACAGATTGCTACTGTTAATACTTGACCGATAGATAAAGCTAAGGGATGTCAAATTGAAAACTTGCTTGACTGAAATTTCCGTGGAGGAATGTTTCAAAAGAAACTTTTCGGTCTAATGGACCATTATCATGTTAAAGATATGAATGATATGATCTGAATGAATTGTTATTTAATGATGAGTTCTATATAAGGGATATTTATCCCAGTGTTCTGTTGGGTTGACTAGAATATAAGGAACCCCAGAATAAAATTGGATCTTAAGAAAAAGAGCTGTCCTCTACCTTGCGAGATGAGGACATCTCGCACTTTTTAAGTGGGGTAGAATGTAAGATTCCTCCCCAACCTTCGAAGCATACAGGGGTAAGAATCTTCCTTTCTGATCTTATAATTATTCCCTCTCTAAAATAAAAGAAAGTTTCTGTTTAAAAAAGGAAGACCCTTTCCCTAGAATACTTCTCAGGAGTCCCACCTGTTTTAAGGCTTTAGAACAATGAGTCCAGAAGTGAGAATCGGTGTTTTGGATACCAAGGTTTTGGTTTTCATTCGAGTACGGCCCAAAAGAAGTTCTTTATCTCTTGGGGAGTATAAGAAGTTATCCCCCAGATATTGTGACCCTTATATCTGAATTCAATGAAAGTAGGTGACTTAGCCTACAAGTTTCTTTTATTCCCTCATCTCGAAATTCTTAATGCCTTCTATAGAAAAATGTGTCAAACTCAAATCATGGAAAGACGGTAAAACTTCAGTGGCAAGTTACCGTTGGCTTCTAGGTTACGCTAGCTCCTTCCTTTATATAAGTCGTAATTTTTACTTGCCGCTCACAGTAATCTTACTCCCATCAATCTCCTTCTTTCTTAATCTCCTTCATGGCTTGGCAACAGGAATTAGTTTTATCCCTGATGATTTCTCACCTTCAAGACGCAAGAGAGTCTGTGAAGAAAGACTTTATAGAACAGTATGAGCGCTCACTTTTTCCTCACCTAGGAACTTCTGTAGCGCAGACCAAATGGCGGACCTATCAAAACATAACTAGGGTAACACCCTGGGGTCAGCAGCACTTTCGTAACAAAGTCCGCTTGGCCATGGTTATTGAAGCTTTGGGTTTGGGTCCCCGATACTACTGCGTCATGAGATCAAGGCATCTTGGGTTTTCTGAGCGGGTCTTCTTACTGGCGTGTTTTCTTCCTCATGAGAAGATATGCCTTTATCCCGTTTTTGGCTTGCCTCTCAGAGGTCCTTTTGTTAGATCACCTCATACCACTGAGATAGGTGCGGCAATAACCAGCAGAATCATTCCCATAGATGAGTTACCCTATACTTGTGCAGCTTGTGAGGACTGCTTTTGTGACCATATGATGGACGGGCTTATGGAAGTGTAAAGAGTTCTTCTATCTTTACTGTATAAGTTCCGTGAATGAATAAAGTTTAAATCTTGTTCTTATTTTGAATCTTGCTCTCTTTAAGACTTTTCCTGGTGGTTAATCTTGATTAAATTTTTTCTCTAAATCTCATATTCGTGCATCTTGTAAAATTATCCCAGTTTGCGAGATGAGGACATCTCGCATTTTTTTAGTGGGGTAGAATGTAAGATTCCTCCCCCAACCCCTTTTTGATGTCTAGTATCTTCCCCTGTAATCAATCCCTCTTCAGAAATATAAAGGCCTTGTTCTAACTGTTTTAGCCTAGAGAGAGAAAAATATGCTAGAGAGAGAATATTCAGATTATGAATATTTTTGGATAGAAAATTAACTCATCTTATTAAAATAAGTTCCCCTGAAGTAGAAATTCAAAAAGAATTTTCCAATGTGCAATTGGAATTAATTGGAAATAAGTATAAAGAACCTTAGTCTAAGGGTCTAGATTTTCAGAAATTTTTAGATTATGGTCCAATTAAGGTTCCTATGGGCCAATAGCATCAATCCATGTGTAGAGAGGAGATAAATCCAATTTGTAAAAGAAGATACCCAAAAATGAGTAAATGCTCACATAAGATGAAGAGTTGAAAATGTACAAGGTTTATTAGTAAATAAACACATATGTAAGGAAGGGGAGTTCTTTAAAGGAGGTGCATATTTCACATAAGATGAAGAGTTGAAAATGTACAAGGTTTATTAGTAAATAAACACATATGTAAGGAAGGGGAGTTCTTTAAAGGAGGTGCATATTTCACATAAGATGAAGAGTTGAAAATGTACAAGGTTTATTAGTAAAAAAACTATGACACATATGTAAGGAAGAGGAATTCTTTAAAGGAGGTGCATATTTCACATAAGATGAAGAGTTGAAAATGTACAAGGTTTATTAGTAAAAAACTATGAGCAATAAAATTTTGACACATATGTAAGGAAGGGGAATTCTTTAAAGGAGGTGCATATTTCACATGCTTGAATGAGTTTTAAACTCAAAAATAATGTGATATTTTTATCTCTCATCTCTCTTGAACCAAACCAAATCAAAATGGAACCAAACCGAATCAAAAAGTAACCAAACTAGGTCCAAATCTAGTCCAAATTCAACCAAACTGACTTGGAAAATTCTAGAATCAGTTTGTTTGGTTAGGAGCTCAAATTTTCCTATAAATAGAAGCCTCCCCTTGTTGAAAAAAATATAGTGTCTTATGCTTTGTCACTCTACTCCTTCTAAGCCAAAATATACAGTGTCTTATGCTTTGTTACTCTACTCCACCTAAGCCAAATTAGATAGAGTCTTATGCTTTGTTACTCTACTCCACCTAAGCCAAAATATAGAGTGTCTTATGCATTGTTACTCTACTCTACCTAAGCCAAGAGTTGTGAATTCTTTAATAATTCACTAGTTTTTGATACTTCTCTCTTTCTTCAATCCCCATTGGTGGCTCCATCAACATACTAAACCAATTGATTGGTTGGGGGCCTCTACCGTGAATAAAGAATCAAGCAAATTATAAGGTAAGTATATTGAATTTTGATCTTTCTGTAATTTCTCAATGATTCTCTCTTCTCAACCCCTCTCAAGCTTGAGAAGTTTAATTGGTATGGTTTTTTAAATGCTATTGAAGTTAATTGGTGAATAGTAGTGAAGAGTTACATAATTTAATAAATGCTATAGAAGTTAATTTCTATTTATGTTTAAATTCTAATGGTTTTTATGTAATTTCTCTCTCTCACTCAAGAAATGGTCATACTCATGAACCATTCTCAATCCAAATGAAGCTTTTCATAAAGCCTTTCCTTAATCCAAGATTAAGCTATGCTTGAGGCCAAATTAATGGCTTTTTGCTATGCTTTTAGTTTATGCACATTGATGATTCAATCCATTATGGATTGATGACCCAATTAGAGACCATTCTAATTGTTTTCTTAATGATCCAATTAGAGACCATTATGGATTGATGATCCAATTAGAGACCATTATGGATTGATGATCCAATTAGAGACCATTCTAATTGTTTTCTTAATGATCCAATTAGAGACCATTATGGATTGATGATCCAATTAGAGACCATTATGGATTGATGATCCAATTAGAAACCATTCTAATTATTTCTTTAATAATGAGCTTTATCCCTTAGAAAAAAAATTGAGATTTATCAGTCATAGTAGCGGAGCTATGGCAAAATTTTTATAGAAATTACGCATAAAATAAATTCATTCAAAGTATAAAAAGAGGAATTCCTACCATATTCTAGGAACTATCATCCTAGATTAATTAAAAGAATTTTATTATGCATGGAGATGTGGATGTTACATGTAGATGTAGATGTATGGATGTGAGTGTGAATGTGGAGGTGGATGTATGCATGGGACGTGGATGTATGCATGTAGAAATAGATGTGTAGATGAGGATGTAAATGGAGATGTGGATGGATGCATGTCGATGTAGAGGTATAGATGTAGATGTGAATGGAGATGTGGATGTATACATGTAGATGTAGATGTATAGATGTAGATGTGGATGTGGAGGTGGATGGATGCATGTAGATGTAGATGTATAGATGTAGATGGGAATGGAGATATGGATGTATGCATGTAGATGTAGTTGTGAATGGAGATGTATATGTATACATGTAGATGTAGATGTATAGATGTAGATGTGGATGTGGATGGGGATGTATGCATGTAGATGTAGGTGTATAGACATAGATGTGGATGTAGAGGTGGATGTATGCATGTAGATGTAGATGTATAGATGTGGATGTGAATGTGGAGTGGATGTATGCATGTAGATGTAGATGTATGGAGGTGAATGTGAATGTGGATGTGGATGTATGCATAGGGATGTAGATGTATGCATGTAGATGTGAATGTACGCATATAGTTGTGGATGTATGGATGTGAATATACGATTGTGATGTGAGGGAATCTGAAGTGATGAGATGGAAATGATGTGATGGGATGAGTATACATATAAATGGAATATGGAATAAGTAATGTAGATTGAGGAGGGATAATGTGGAAAAATGAAAGTTAAAATAGAAATTGTATTGTAAACTGTTTGTAAATGCTGTTTGTAAATGCTGTCTGTAAATGATTGTTTTATGTCAAGAATGCTGGGGGGAGCATTTTGACCGTCTTGTGATTAAGGTCGTGATGAGAAAGTTGCAACTGCTGACGGGGAGTCAATGAAGGACGTCTCGCGTAGCAAGGTCGGCCGAGGTCTTGACCAGCCTCGGTGCGATTAAAATGGTGAGCTTCCGGTACGGTGGATGAGGGGCCAAGGAAGCGGCCTATGCGTGAAGCGCTAGGTTACCTGCGAAGGATCCTAGAGGGTGCTGACCATACGGTGCTCGGGCTCTGGGTCGCCTAGGATACCCACGCGTGCGTCGAGGAAGATATTGGAACAGAGTTGGAGTTGTTTTCTGAAATCGAGCATGGATCTGGTTGATTGACCTTGCTGGTCTTCAATGGATGAGTCCATGGCTCCTTATATGGATCTGTTGGTTGATCTTGCTGATCTTCAACGAGAGTCCATCATGTTAAGTGATTATATTGCCAAGTATTATGGGCTAGGAACTATCGAAACGGCTCCTGAGCGTTCTAGTTGCCAATGATGCCATAGATACTCTGATGAAGGAATGATGGAAAATTAAGAATCAATTGGATAAATTGGAAGATGGTGATCAATGATACTATGGTTTTATTAAAGGACTGTTTTACACTGGTTGAATCTGGTTGAAAAAGGCAATTTCATATTGGGTGTGTGAGTGGTGTGACTAGTTTTATTTTGCATGAACATCCGGCTAGGGGGCCTTGGAACTCTTTTCCTTGGTACCCGGGACAAAACCTAACCAAATTTTTAATTGGATCCCATCACTACAGTGGTTGGGCGGTTGGCTAACCCATGGGATTGGATGGGGTTAGGCTGGACTGATGGATCCGTAAATCGAGACTCAAACTTTTGTTTTTACGATAGAAAAAATAAATAAATAAATCCCGGACAGAAACTGTTCTATGGATAGGAATCAACGGCTGTGCCTCTTGAATGGGGAAAAAAGCGTTGATCCCAATGATCCAAGTGCAAGTTTCTTCCTTGAACTGACTAAGTATCTTATAGATGTAATCGGATCATCTCGATCAGAAATGATCTTGACTACGTTAGAGTAAAAAGTTATCCTGGTGGAATCGCCCGTGCTTTCCGGTAGAGGAAGTTTTTCCGGGTTCGATTTTTGGAACAACCGACGGATTAGTCTCTTATCCGGATATCCGTGGGCGAGGCCCCGAGTGTGGGACCCCTGTCCCGCGCGAGAAGCGCTACTTCCGCTGTGCCAGTACCCTGAATCCGTTGCTCGGTGGGAACAGGGATCTTACATACCACATGGCCTACATCATTGGAGGCTCAGAGTTGGTTTTACTCTATTGGGGTAGGTTACATTGGATTGTGGGGTTCCTCTCTTAGAAAAGATGTTCTGGCTCCTCTTCCTTATTAGGAGTCTCCACATGAAGTTTGTCGATGTCGACCCTTCTTCATTTGGTTTGTTGTATAGCAGTCTCTAGCCATGTGTCCTTGCTTCCCACAGTTGTGGCAAGTGAAGGTGTTCCTCCTCCCCTGCCTCTTCCTCATCCTCATCCTCATGCGAGGTCTCCTTGCTTGGGTGTAGAATGTTTTCTCCTCTCCAGTTGTTGGGTCCAATCCTTTCTTCCCTTTTACCTTATTCTCTAGTAGAGCTCTTTCTAACTCATGCAACTTCAAATCTAGAACATTATTTAATATTGCCACAATGTTCTCATACTCTCCCTTATTCACACTCTTTAGAAGCACTACTATTGCCTCATCACCTTCTACTGTCTTTCCAATGGTTGCAAGTTGTTGTGTGATGCTTTTATATTTGTTCAAGTGTGTGGTTAGAGGTTCACTTTCCTTTCATGTCAAGTTTGTAAAATTTTATTAGCAGATTTATCTTTGAGTTCTTTTCTCGGTGCAAAATAATTTGTTAAGTTCATCCCATGCATCTTTAGCTTGTTGTATCCCCGCAAATGTGGTGAAATGATTTCATCATTTAATCTAAGTGAAATGATTCCTAATGCTTTCTCATTTCTGATCTTCCACTCATTCTTCCCATTCTCCTCAGGACATTCATATCTTCCCTCAACTAGCCCCCATAAATCCTTCCTCATGAGAAAATACATGGTTTTCTTTTGCTATGTATGGAATTTCTCCCTGTTCAATTTAGCTACTTCTTATGCAATGCTCATTGATGATGTGAAGGGGTTCTTACCTCTTGATCCAATTCAAGATTCAAGGGCAGTGTCTACCCTTTTACAACTCCAATTTGGTGTTTAATGATGATTACAACAAGTTCACAACAATACACCAAAAATTGCATAAAGCCAAGGATTGTGAGATTAATTCCCTATTTTGTGTGCATAAAATAGATTGTACGGGGAGGCCAAATCTGGTGCCTTAGAGTTCAAATGAGTTCAAATCCTTTTAAGAGCATCAATAGCACTTATTCTAGTAGGGATCAAGTCCAAAAACATAATATTTGAACCAATAATGTATGCTTAATCTTAGTTTTACCAAAGTCACTTATAGATTTGATGCATAGCTTGATGCAGCTTCTCCTTGACAAAATTTGAAAAACTAAGATCATATGCATGTAGAGCACCCTTTTGAAAACCCCTTGGGCTACGAGGAATTAGATTAGTTCCATCTGTGGAAGTGTAGATCTACAATTTTCTCTAGAAATAAGGTGCCTGCAAATCGACCTACAAATCGACATAAATCAGTAGCATGCGTCAGCAATTTGAGAAATTGTTGTTGTAGACCCGTGGGTGGGGATGTTTCCTAGATGTGGCTAAGATCATTTTAGCTAATTTAAAGACTCGAGAGAGATCAAGCCCCTCCACTAGCTAGGGGTGCAGAAGACACTACAACACAGAATGAGGGTTTAGCAATGAAAATAGCAGCACTTTTATAACTAGAAGGGTACAGGGATGTCAGGCCTATATCATTGCTAAACATGCTGCTATTTTTTCTCCAACAGGTTTCCTACAAGAGAAACTAATAACGCTATCGTAAGATTCCTCCTCAGCCTGAATAATGAATAAGCTTTTATCTCAATCTCCTGTAATCATTCCCTATTTCAGAATACAAGAACATATTATTTTTCCTTGTTTTTGCCTAGAGAGAAGAAAAATTCTAGAGAGAGATAATTCAATATTGAGATATTTTTAAATATATAAAAATTACCCTAGTATCAAAAATATATTTCCCTAAAATAGAAGTTCAAAATAAATTCTCTAAGGTGCATTAGGAATGGGAATTCAGTCAAATGATGGGTAGATTACCCTAATGAGAGATCAATGATTCTCATTAAGAAAATCTAGATTAAGGGAAAAGGGTTTTGTGGAACCAATCTTGAGCCAGGAATTCTACTTGCATAGAACCTCTATTTTCTTTTAAAGGACTGTTTTATGCTAGAATGTTGGAGGAAACATTTGGTATGTGTTTAACTAAGGAGAGATTCGTTTGCATAAAAGAATCCCACCAATACAGTGGTTAGACGGTTGGCTAACCCATGGGCTGGTTGGGGTTAGGTTGGTGGATTGGGGGATTCCTGCGATACAAATAGTTACGATTAAGTTACGTTAGTTAGATTAAGTCCTAGGAAAACCCTTGTTCTATGGGAGGGAATCAACAGGTAGTGCCTCATTAAAGGAGAGGAAAAAAAGCAGTGAATCTACCAAGTGCTAACCATGTGACTTTCGGGTTTGGTCGGATCAGTTTGGTTAGTTAAGACTTTGACTCGTTAGATCAATTCTCCCATTAGATGATTTTCCTGCTAGAATCGCACCTTCCGAGTGAGGGAAGTTTTTTCGGGTTCGGTTTCAGAGGAACCGTTGAGCTAGTCTCTTATCCAGACATCCGTGGGGGCAAGGCCCAAAGTGTGGATCCCTGCCCTGCGCAAGAGGCTGACGCTGCTTCCGCCGCTAGCGGCCTCCGAGAGGGGGCATCACGGAGGGGGTGGGGGTCTCACAGTTGGTATCACAACTTTGTTGAAAACTAATAAGGGAAAATGAATTCTTATCAGAAATTTGTAAAAAAAACTCATAAAGAGCATTTACGTATGGTCTTTTCATTCCTTAAGCTTCATCAATAAAGATTTTTAATCAAAGAATTTGGTTTTATAGATGGAAGTTCCACACTTATCCGGTATTCCCGATCTCGCCCAGATATGACTACTTTCACCTTCGAGCATCTCATGTCTTCCACTACAACAACTCAAACGAGCCGAGCCAGACTCACAAGCCATCTCGAGGATTTATATTTCCATACCTAGTGGAGAGGCGATAGCACAAGTGGTTTGCAGGGTAGTATGTCCACACCTCTTGCGACCAGCACATGATGCCTAGGGAAAATATCTCATTGGCCATGATTCTGATGAGGCTAAAAGTGATTCATGGTGTCATTTTATATCACCCTACACCTGGAGATTTTAGACTTTCCTGCCATAGCTACAGACTTCTTAGCCACTTTATTCCAAAGTAGATGATAGTAGCTCCCTTGGCAGTAAGGGAGCTGTAGCAGCCCAGTATCACCATCTTATGCATTTCCCAAGGAGGTTTTGTCTTTCTAGAGCCGAGATTCTCTATGTACATATTGTAACTTTTATATAAATAAAGAAATGTTTTATGGAAAAATTCCCTCTTGTATAAGTGATTGTTTATTATATGACGAAATGATGAAGCAAAATCTATTACTCGGACATATATCATAGATCTCCAGTAAAACCGTTTATCTTGTTTAAAAATTTATTTTTCGAACCTCGTAAGTCTTAGGATCTCGTTGACAAAATTAAAAAATAAATTAATAATGTATCATTTTTGGCAGAATCATGTGGCGAGGGAACCGGGCCGACAGCTAGATCCTCTCACTGACGAGGAAGAGCTTGACCCCCCCGACGTTCGCAAGGCTCTTCACAGAACTCAGCCAGGACCCTTCAAAGGTGAAGGGGAGAACTTGGGCGAGGCTGAGGAGAAGTGGGTTGAGGCCATGAAGGAATATTTTGATGTCACCAGATACAATAAGAGGAGCAAAATGGCTCTCGCTGGGCTGAAGATTGTGGAAATAGCCAAGATGGCATGGAAAAACCATTGTGACACTAACCATTTGGATAGGAATACCCAGTCCTGGAATGATCTCAAAGCTTATCTAAGGAAGAGATTTTGTCCCCCCGGATTTTTAGAAACCAAGATGAATGAATTCTTAGAACTAAACCAGGGGAGCAAATCTATTGAAGAATATCACGAGGCATTTGCTCTTCTCCTCAAGTACTCACCACCACTAGACGAAGAGCAACTTATGGCCATGTTCATTTGGAAAATGAACAAACCTTTAGACACCCTAGTCAAGAATGCCAAGCCAGTTTCCATGGCTGAAGTTGTAAGAATGGATAGGACTTTGCCGAAGCCTTCATCGTTAAAGTCCCGCCAGCTCCCTCATCCTTCAAGAGATTCTAGACACCGAGAAGTTCTTCCAACCTTCCACCTCTAAAGAGACATCAAGGTCCCAACCAGAATCTGGAGTTGGGAAGTTTCAGGAATGAAGGGCCAAGGAAGCCAGGGTCCCAGAGTTTAGAGATAGACTCCTTCGTGTATCAATCCAATGAGGGTCCCCCCGCGCCAGCTCAAGGATTGCCCATCTCCTTCTATGGGCCAAGGAAGCCAGGGTTCCAGAGTTCCGAGATAGACTCCTTCGTGTATCAATCCAATGAGGGTCTCCCACGCCAAAATCAGGGCAACCCCAAAAGAGTGTCAATTCAGCCTACAGCCTCTGAACCCAATGAGGGTCCCCCACACCAAAATCAGGGCAACCCCAGAAGAGTGCCAGTTCAGCCTGCAGCCTCCATGCAAAGCAGTCTCCGAACTCCCTTCCACAATTAGGAAAACCAAAGAGAGAGAGTTCCACCTAGTCTACAGCAGCTAGAGTTGTCATTATAGATGAGGAAGTGGAGGAAGAAAAAGGACAGATCTATGCTGCAATTGAGCATCAGAGAAATAATCGTCAATTTTTAGTCCTCCAGACTTCAACAAAGTACCAAGGTAAGCAATTCAAGCTTTTGATTGATTCAGGGAAACCTATGCAAGTAGAATTGGCCAGTGGAAAGATTCTTTTCACACAACTTGAGATAGACCTTATTTAAATTAGTCTAGGTGTGGGAACGTAACTAAGTGCCAATTAAGAGTCCTACCTTGGAAATCCATGATGGAATCCTTGGAATGGATTGGCTACATAAGAAACAGGCTGACATTCATTGTCACAATGGAACCATCTCTTTCCTTGACCTTCACAGGAGTAAAGTTCAAGAAATTGGAATTCTTGGATCCCCAGTACTGCAATTAGTCAAGGCTACTAAATTATTAAAAGGGCTTAGAAAGAGGTAAGCTATTTATGTCATTAAGATGAATCAGGCTGACATTCATTGTCACAATGGAACCATCTCTTTCCTTGACCTTCACGGGAGTAAAGCTCAAGAAACTAGAATTTTCAGATCCCCAGTAATGCAATTAGTCAAGTCTTCTAAATTATTAAAAGGGCTCAGAAAGAGGCAAGCTGTTTATGTCGTTAAGATGAATCCGGTAGATATAAAATGCAAGGCTAAAGAACCAGAGTGATTGAGTATGCAGATGTGTTCCCAGAAGAGCTGACTAAGATGCATCCATCTCGTGAAGTAGATCATGAGATATGTAACATTCCTCCCTTCAGTTTTTGAGGTATGCAAGTGAAAGAACCTCACCTTCTGATCTTGTAATTATTTCCCTCTCTGAAATAAAAGAAAGATCCTGTTTTACCTTATTTTGGCTTGGAGAGAGAAAATGTCTAGAGGGAGGTAATTCAAAATTGAGATATTTTTGGATATAAAAATCCTCCTGGTGTCTAAAATGGTTTCCCCTGAAACAAAAATTCAAAAAGAACTTTCCAATGTGCAATTGGAATTAATTGAAAATAGGTATAAAGGACCTTAGCCTAAGGGTCTAGTTTTTCAGAAGTTTTTGGATTATGGTCCAATTAAGGTTCCTATGGGCCAATAGGATCAATCCAAGTGTAGGGAGGAGATAAATTGAAGAATAAATGAAAAACCCCCCAAAAATGAGTAAATGCTCACATAAGATGAAGAGTAGACTAAGGACCAAAGAAAAGAATTAAAAAACTCAATTTTGACACCTCAGTGTGGGGATCTCGCCTCATGAAGTAGGCACCTCTTTTTGATCATTACTCCCAAATTTTAATCAATAAACTGAGATATTTTCATCTCTCCTCTCTCCTATTTCAAAACTAGATCCAAAAAGTAAGCTAATTTGACCCAAAAATGGTCAAGAATTGACCAAATTGATTTGGAAAATTCTAGAATCAGTTTGCTTGGCTAGAGGCTCACTTTTTCCTATAAATAGAAGCCTCCTCCTTGGTAAAAGCTTAATGGTGTTTATGCACTATTACTCTACCCCTGTCTTGAGCCATCTACATTGAATTTTTTAATAATTCAATTGTTTTTGGCCTAATCCTCTCCAAAGTGAATTGGTGGCCACTATTGCTTCAAACAATAGTAGAACCCTCAATCCCTCAAGCCAAAGGAGAGCTTACAAGCTCCATGTAAGCTAATTTTCTTACTTTGTTTATGAATTTTAATGAAAAATCTATGGTTTTCTTGATTTTTATGTTTTGCAAATGATTGAATTAAAGTCAAATGCTATGCCCTTATCTTCTTTACATTCTAGCCTTTCTTTATCCTAGAAAGATTAACTAAGTGATTAATTAAAGTCTTCTTATTGTTTACTCTCTTGAATTTAGAAAATTGTGTAGATTAGAGTTCTATTTATTACAAAAGTGTTATTCTTATTAAATTTGATTTCCATGCATAGAAAGATGCGTAAAGGAAATTTTTTTATTACAAAAGTGTTATTCTTACTAAATTTGATTTCTATGTATAGAAAGATGCATAATGAAATTTTTTTAATTACAAAAGTGTTATTCTTATTAAATTTGATTTCTATGCAGAGAAAGATGCATAAGGGATTTTTTTTAATTACAAAAGTGTTATTTTTATTGAATTTGATTTCAATACATAGAAAGATGCATAATGAAAATTTTTTTATTACAAAAGTGTTATTCTTATTAAATTTTATTTCTATGTATAGAAAGATGCATAAAGGATTTTTTTTATTATAAAAGTGTTATTCTTATTTCTATGCATAGAAAGATGCATAATGGAATTTTTTTATTACAAAAATGTTATTCTTATTAAATTTGATTTCTATGCATAGAAAGATGTATAAAGGAATTTTTTATTATTATAAAAGTGTTATTCTTATTTCTATTCATAGAAAGATGCATAATGGAGTTTTTTTATTACAAAAGTGTTATTCTTATTGAATTTGATTTCTATGCATAGAAAGATGCATTAAGGAATTTTTTTTATTACAAAAGTGTTATTCTTATTAAATTTGATTTCTATGCATAGAAAGATGTATAATGGAATTTTTTATTACAAAAGTGTTATTCTTATTAAATTTGATTTTTATGCATAGAAAGATGCATAAAGGAATTTTTATATCAAAATTAGAATTCTCTTAAATTTTATGTTTAAATTCTATGAGTATTTGATAAATGAATAATTAAATACTCTAAGAGAGAAATTTCCATCGTTTTATATTCACACAGATTGTAAAAAGAAAATTCAAGAAATCTATCGAGATCGAAATATTCAGATAAATGATTAATTTATTCCTCATTAGAATTCATAACTAATTTAGAAATTAGTTAAGTGAAAATTCAAAGAAAGAGATTCAGTAAAATAGTAATTGAATTATCAAACCTTTTCGAGAAAGATAGTTCAGGAAAAATCTTATCCGACGTGAACCTTGAATCAGACTATGACCAAGACCAAACTCTTTCATCAATTTTGAGGAAAGAAGCTGTGACTAGTTTAGAAAAATACACTCAAATCTCTTGCCAAATTTGAAACTAAGTTTGAGACCCTTCGAATTGATCTGTGGATCAAGGTTATAGAATTTGAGGAATTCTGGTATGAAATTCAGAATTTCGATCAAGAAGTTTTGGGGATATTGATTCAAAAGATACTTCTTGTATTCAAAAGAAAATCAAACTAAAAACTTCAT
Source organism: Cibotium barometz (assembly GCF_041138505.1). Classification (NCBI taxonomy): domain Eukaryota; kingdom Viridiplantae; phylum Streptophyta; class Polypodiopsida; order Cyatheales; family Cibotiaceae; genus Cibotium; species Cibotium barometz. The sequence goes on from NC_141090.1 coordinate 28,953,376, forward strand.
AGAAACCCTGTTCTCTTAAAGGACTGTCTTACGCCAAAATGCGCTCAAGGCAGCATTTGGTATATGTTTTTCTAAGGGAAGTTTGGTTGCAATTAGCTGCTCTGGCAGGGGGAGTTTTCAAAAGACGGCTCATGCGGCAAAGCTTGCCTAGGTCTTGACCAACCTCGGTATGGTTGAAAAATGGTGGGCTTCTTGTACGATGGGTGAGGGCCGGCGAAGCGATCCCTGAGTGAATAGATGTGATGACATGTGAATCCGATAGATGTGAACGAATGGATGAGATATGATGTCATGTGAATCAGGATGTAAATGAATTATATGGGATGTGAATGGATGATATGTGATGAAAATAGATGTGAATGTATATGTGAAGAATGGATGTGTATGTGTATGTGAAGAATGGATGTGGATATATATGTGAAAGAATGGATGTGGATGTGTATGTGAAGAATGGACGTGGATATGTATGTGAAGAATGGATATGGATGTGTATGTGAAGAATGGATGTGGATGTGTATGTGAAAGAATGGATGTGGATGTATGTGAAAGAATGGATATGGATGTGTATGTGAAAGAATTGATGTGGATGTGTATATGAAGAATGGATGTGGATATGTATGTGAAAGAATGGATGTGGATGTATGTGAAAGAATGGATGTGGATGTGTATGTGAAAGAATGTGATATGATGTAAAGAGATGTGATGGAATATATGTGGATGTGAAGTAATAAATATGAATGTATGGATAGATGTGGGTAGTCGTACATGTGAAGGATTGGATGGATGTGGATGAATGAGCTGAGATGTGTATGAATGAGATATGATGTGAATAGATGTGATGTGATGTTATGTGGATAGAATGTATGTGATGGGATGGTGATGAGAATGAATGTGACAGATATGAATGAATGTGATGTGATGGATGTGATTGGATGGAGGTGATGTGATGTGAAATGGATAGATGTGAATGAATGAGATGTGATGTCATGTGAATCGGGATGTGAATGGATGAGATGTGATGTGATGTGATGTGAATCGGGATGTGAATGAAGAAATATGATGTGAAGCGGATGTGATGTAAATTGGGATAGATGTGAATGGATAATATGTGATGTGAATAAATGTGATGTGGTGTGATGGGAAACGGGATAGATGTGAATGAATGAGATGTGATGTGAATGGATGAGATGTGATGGGATGTGAATCAGGATAGATGTGAATGAATGAGATGTGAGGTGAAATGGATGTGATGTGATGTGATGTGGATCGGGGTAGATACAAGTGGATGAGATCTGATGAGGATAAATGAGGAAAGATGTGATGAGATGAAAATGATGTGATTGGATGAGAATGGGAATACATATGAAATAGATGTGGATTAAATAATGTGGATTGATGTGGAACAATGTGGAAAGACGAGAGTTTGTTATAGAAACTGTATTTATGACTTGTTTTTAAATGACTGTTTTATGTCAAGAATGCTGGGGAAGCATTTTGACCGTCTTGTGAATGAGGTCGTGGAGACCCAATTGATAAAGTTGCAATAGCTGAGGAAGAGTCAATCGAGGACGTCTCACGTAGAAAGGTCCGCCGACCAAGGTCTTGACCAGCCTCGGTTTGATTTAAATGCTGAGCTTCCGGTACGGTGGATGAGGGACCAAGGAAGCGACCTATGAGTGAAGCGCTAGGTGACGTGCGAAGGATCCTAGAGGGTGTTGACCATACGGTGCTCGGGCTCTGGGTCGCCGAAGATACCCACACATGCATCGGGGAAGATATTGGATCAAGGAGTAAGAGTTATTTTCTCAATTATTCACGCATGGATCTGGTTGATTGACCTTGCTGGTCCTCAACAGATGAGTCCATGGCTCTTCTATATGGATCTGTTAGTTGATCTTGCTAATCTTCAATGGAGATTCCATTTTGATTTATTACCGGGCACTATGAGCTAGGAACTATCGAAAAGGCCCTTGAGTGGACAGGTGGTGAGTGTTCTGGTTGCCAATGATGCCATAGGTACACCGATGAAGGAAAAATTGGAAATTAGGATTCAACCAGATATTTTGGAGGATTATGATCAGTGATACTATAGTTTCATTAAAAGATTATTTTAAACTGAATCTGTGAAAAAAGGTAATTTCATATTGGGTGGCGTGACTAGTTTTAAGTTTGCATGAATATCCTGCTAGGGGGCCTGGGAACTCTTTTCCGTGGTACCCGGGATAAAACCTAACCCAATTCTTAAATGGATCCCATCACTATAGTGGTTGGGCGGTTGGCTAACCCACGGGACTTGATGCGGTTAGGCTACAATGATGGATCCCTAAAATGAGACTCAATTCTATTATGGTACGATAGATGAAGTAAATCCCGGATGAAAATTGTTCTATGGAAAAGAATCAACAGCTATGTAGGTTCACCTTGATGATAGATCATCAAAGTTGGAAGTGGATCTTCACCCAAAGGGATCTCAACATGCGTCAAAGGAGATGGATGTAGACCCGACAAGAATTTGATTTTGAAATTAAGTATCGCCCATGGAAAGAAAATGTGGTGGCAGATGCGCTCAGCAGAAAAGCCTCCTTGCTCGCAATTTCAGTGGTGTCAAATCTATTCATCATTGAAGCAAGGGAGAGAATCATGCAGGACGAATTATTTACCCCTATTGCTACCCTTCTAATGTAGAAAAGCAAGACTCCTCAGGAAATGAGTCGAGTTCTTGGGTACAAATTGGATGAAGGATGCATGTATTATAATAAGCGGCTATGCATTCCCAATGATGAGGGAATAAAGGGAAGGATTCTCAGAGAAGCCCATGATAGCCTGATAACTGGACATCCAGGGTTTATAAAAACCTATAGGTCTATGAAGAAAAGCTTCTTCTCTACTTGATCATGTGCGGCAATGCTTAATGTGAGAGAATCAAGGTAGAGGGAGTCAAGATGCCAGGGAAACTGTAGGTGAAGTGCTAGGACACCTAAGTAGGATCCTAGAGGGTTCTGACCATGTGATGCACGAGCTTACGGTTGCTAGGACACCCATGCGTACGTCGAGAAAGATTTGGATGAACCCACAGAATGACTTTTGTGAATGGAATTTTGATATTGGATCTCGTTGGTTGACCAACTAGTCTTCAACAACAGAGAGGCCGGATGATATACTTTATAAAACAATGCACTCAATATTTCGGAGGATCATGATTAGTAATACTATGATTTCATTATTTTAAAGATAAGTAATTTCTCATTGGGTGTGTAAGTGGTATGACTACCTTGAATTTTGCTTGAAACAACGGCTAGGGGGCCTCGGAACTCTTTTCCTCAGTACCCAAGCAAAATAGAACCAAATTTTTATAAAGAAATCCCACCAATACAGTGGTTGGGTGGTTGGCTAACCCATGGACCGATAGGCTAGATCGGGGGATTAGGATGTGATAAGATGTGTATGGGATGAAGTAAAGAGTGTATCTGATGGGATAAGATGTATATGGGTTATGATAGGGCGAGAATGGATGTGATGTAAAAGAATAGATGTGAAGGCGTATGGGGTTATATGAATGGGAATGTGGAAATGGATGGATGTATGTGGATGTGTGGATGTGGAAATGGGAGTGTGTATGCATGTAGATGTGTATGTATAGATGTAAATGTGGATGTAGATGTGAATGTATAGATGTGAATGGGAATGTGGATGTGGATGTACGTATGTATGTGGATGTGGATGTATGAACAAGGATGTGAAAATGGATACATGCATGTAGATGTGGATGTATGGATGTGGATGTGGATATGGATGTGGATGTATGGATGTAGATATGAATGTGTATGTATGAATGCGGATATGGGATTGGATGTATGATGTGGATGTACGAACATGGATATGTATGTAGAATAATGAATGTGAATGTGTATGTGAAATAATGTGTCGTCGATATGAGTGAATGGATAAGAATGAGTACACATATGAATGGAATGTGGAATAAGTAATGTGGACTGATGAGGGATAATGTGGAAAGACGAGAGTTTGATATAGAAATTGTACTTTGTGACTGTTTGTAAATGGCTGTTTTATGTCAAGAATGTTGGGGAAGCATTTTGACCGTCTTATGGATTAAGGTCATGGAGACCTAACTGATAAAGTTGCAACTACTGACGGAGAGTCAATGGAGGACGTCTCGCGTAGCAAGATCGACCGAGGTCTTGACCAGCCTCGGTTTGATTGAAATGGTGAGCTTCCGATACGGTGGATGAGGGACCAAGGAAGCGGCCTATGAGTGAAACGCTAGGTCACCTGCGAAGGATCCTAGAGGGTGCTGACCATACGGTGCGCGGGCTCTGGGTCACCCGAAGATACCCACACGTGCCTCGTGGAAGATATTAGAACAAGAGGTAAGAGTTGTTTTCTGAAACCGGGCATGGATCTGGTTGATTGACCTTGCTGGTCCTCAACGAATGAGTCCATGGCTCTCTTATGGATCTGTTGATTGATCTTGCTGATCTTCAACAAGGATTCTATCTTGATTTTTATATGTGAAAATATTGTCGACTATTATGAGCTAGGAACTACTGAAAAGGCCCTTGAGTGAACAGGTGGTGAGCGTTCTGGTTGCTAATGATGCCATGAGTATACTGATGAATGAATGATTGGAAATATGGATTCAACCAAAGATTTCCAGGATTGTCATCAGTGACATAATGGTTTCATTAAAGGATTATTTTAAAGATTAGTTGATGCTGAGAAAAAGGCAATTTCATATTGGGTGTGTAAGTGGTGTGACTAGTTTTATGTTTGCATGAACTTCCGGCTAGGGGGCCTAGGAACTCTTTTCCCTAGTACCTGAGACAAAACCTAACCAAATTCCTAATTGGATCCCATCACTACAGTGGTTGGGAGGTTGGCTAACCCATGGGACTGGATGGGGTTAGGCTGATGGATCCATAAATCGAGACTCAAATTCGGTTATTACGATAGATGAAGTAAATCTCGGATCGTAATTGTTCTATGGATAGGAATCAACGGCTGTGCCTCTTGATGGGGAAACAAGCGTTGTCCCAATGATCCAAGTGCAAGTTTCTTCCTTGATCTAACCGAGTACCTTTATAGGTGCAGTCGGATCAGTTTGATCAGTAATGGTCTTGACTACGTTAGAGTAAAGAGTTATCCTGGTGGAATCGCCCGTGCTTTTCGGATAAAGGAAGTTTTTTCGGGTTTGGTTTTGGATAAACCGACGGATTAGTCTCTTGTCCGGATATCCATGGGCGAGGCCCCGAATGTGGGACCGCTGCCCCGCACTAGATGTGCTACTTCCACTGACTTCTAGCACCCTGAATCCATTGCGCAGTGGGGACAGGGATCTCACAGTTGGTATCAGAGAAAATTGGCTAATAAAGATCAACTGAGAAGCCAAATATGTCAAAAATTTATCAAGAAGCACAAAAAGGTTGTAATTGTGTGATATAATTCATACAACTTGATATTCAAACTGAAAATTCGTAAATTAGTAATTGGGTCTTCAAATGGAAGTACCGCAATTGTATGGAACCCTGACTTGCTTAAGGTCTAGACATGATGGTATTTACCTTATAGTTCCAAGTATCATGATTACCTGTATATACTGAGGGTATAACTGCAGCTCTTTACCGAGAGTATATACGAGTAAATCTAAGACTTGAAATTATAAGCATTAATGCTATCCAGTTGATGAATTTGAATGTGGTTGGATATGATTTTTAATTCTGTTTGAGAACTGATGAATTGATTTGGATTCTGATTGAAAAATGATAATCCCTGAAAATTGGTTGAAATGTAATAAGCTGAGCGAAACCACAATGAGGATGAATGGGACAAGTCCCTGTGATGATATTCATAACTAGAATGATGATAATTATTTCAGCAAATCACTATGAGATTAGTGGATTGTGCTGTCAAATTACTGCTGTTAACACTTAACACAGTAGATCAAGTTAAGGGATGACAAATTGAGAACTTGCTTGACTGAAATTCCCGTGGAGGAATATTCAGAAGGGAATTTTTCGGTCTAATGGACCATTATCATGTAAAAGATATGAATGATACAATCTGAATGAATTGTTATTTAATGATGAGTTCTATATAAAGGATATTAATCCCAGTAGTCTGTTAGGTTGACCAGAATATAAGGAACCCCAGAATAAATTGGATCTTAAGAAAAAGAGTTGTCCTCTACTTTGCGAGATGAGGACATCTCGCACTTTTTTAAGTGGGGTAGAATGTAAGATTCCTCCCCCAGTCTTCGAGGTATACAGGAGTAAGAATCTCCCTTTCTGATCTTTTAATTATTCCCTCTCTAAAATAAAAGAAAGATTCTGTTTAAAGAAAGGAAGACCCTTTCCCCAGAATACTTCTCAGGAGCCCAACTGTTTTAAGGATTCAGAACGTTGAGTTCGGAAGTGAGAATCGGTGTTTTGGATACCAAGGTTTTGGTCTTCATTCAAATATGGCCCAAAAGAAGTTCTTTATCTCTTGAGAAGTATAAGAAGTTATCCCCCAGATATTGTGGGCCATATCTGAATTCAAAGAAAGTAGGTGACTTAGCCTACGAGCTTCTTCTACCTCCTCATCTCAAAGTTCATAATGTATTTCATGTAAGCCTTTTATAGAAATATGTGCCAAACCCAATCATGGAAAGACAGAAAAACTTTAGTGGCAAGATACCGTTGGCTTCTAGGTTACGTTAGTTCCTCCTTTTATAAGTCGCAACTCTTACTTGTTGCTTGCAGTAATCTTACTTCCATCGATCTCCTTTCTTTCTTAATCTCTCTTATGGCTTGGCAGCAAGACTTGGTTTTATCCATGATGATTTCTCACCTTCAAGACGCAAGCGAGTCTGTGAAGAAGGATTTTATAGAATTGTATGAGCGCTCACTTTTCCCTCACTTGGGAACTTTTGTAGCTCAGACAAAATGGCGGACCTATCAAGACATAACTAGGGTAACACCGTGGGGTCAGCAACACTTTCATAACAATGTCCGCTTGGCTATGGTTATTGAAGCTTTGGGTTTGGGTCCCCGATACTACTGCGTGATGAGATCAAGGCATGGTGGATTTTCTGAGCAAGTCTTCTTACTGGCATGTTTTCTTCCTCACCAGAAGATATGCCTTTATCCCATTTTCGGCTTGCCTCTTAGAGGTCCTTTTAATAGGTCACCTCATACCAATGAGATAGGTGCTGCAATAACCGGCCAAATTATTCTCATAGACGAGTTACCTTATACGTGTGTAGCTTGTGAGTGCTACTTTTGTGACCATATGATGGACGGGCTTATGGAATTGTAAAAAGTTCTTCTATCTTTACTGTATATGTTCCATGAGTGAATAAAGTTGAAATCTTTGTTCTTGTCTTGAGTCTTACTCTCTTTGAGACTTTTCTTGGTGGTTAATCTTAATTAAATTTTTTCTCTTAGTCTCATATTCGTGCATCTTGCGAAATTACCCCAGTTTGCAAGATGAGGACATCTCGCATTTTTCAAGGTGGAAGTGAATGTAAGATTCCTCCCCAATCTCTCAAAATGTCCAGCATCTTCTCCTATAATCAATCCCCTCTTCTGAAATATAAAAGATCTTATTTCTAACTGTTTAGACTTAGAGAGAGAAAATATTATAGAGAGAGAATATTTAGATTTTGAATATTTTTAGATAGAAAAATTATCTCATCTTATTAAAATAAGTTTCCCTGAAACAAAAATTCAAAAAGAACTTTCCAATGTGCAATTGGAATTAATTGGAAATGGGTATGAAGGACCTTAGCCTAAGGGTCTAGATTTTCAGAAATTTTTGGATTATGGTCCAATTAAGGTTCCTATGGACCAATAAGATCAATCCATGTGTGGGGAGGAGATAAATCCAATTTTGTAAAAGAAAATACCCAAAAATGAGTAAATGCTGACATAAGATGAAGAGTTGACTATGTACTAGTAAGAAACTATGAGAAACATTAAAAATATGAAATATTTTGGATATAATGATTCCATTTTGACACATATGTAAGGAAGAGGAGTCCCTTCAATGCTCACATAAGATGAAGAGTTGAATATGTACAAGGTTTAATAGTAAGAAACTATGAGCAATATTAAAAATATGAGATATTTTGGGAATAATGATTCCATTTTGACACCTATGTAAGGAAGGGGAGTCCCTTCAATGCTCACATAAGATGAAGAGTTGAATATGTACAAGGTTAATTAGTAAGAAACTATGAGCAATATTAAAAATATGAGATATGGTTGGCCACTCTTGTTCAAACAAGAGTTGAACCCTCAAACCATCAAGCCAAAGGAAAGCTTTCAAAGTCATTAGTAAGTTGGTGATTCTTCTTTTCACTTATTTTATGGTTTATATGGCTTTAAATGGTTTTTATGCTTTATGTCTTTTCTAAAAATGTTATGCTTCATTTATAAAAAGGCATTCCCCTCTCTTCTCTAACAAAACCAACCATTCTCTATCCTAGGTGATTGGTTAATTGATTAATGTCAAGTCTTTATAATGATTATTTTATTATAAAAGTGTTACTTTTAGCATAATTGAAATTCATGCATAGAGGTATGCATAAAAGATGAATATTTTATTGTGAAAGTGTTACTTTTAGCATAATTGAATTTCATGCATAGAGGTATGCATAAAAGATGATTATTTTATTGTAAAAGTGTTACTTTTAGCATAATTGAATTTCATGCATAGAGGTATGCATAAAAGATGATTATTTTATTGTAAAAGTGTTACTTTTAGCATAATTGAATTTCATGCATAGAGGTATGCATAAAAGATGATTATTTTATTGTAAAAGTGTTACTTTTAACATAATTGAATTTCATGCATAGAGGTATGCATAAAAGATGAATATTTTATTGTAAAAGTGTTACTTTTAGCATAATTGAATTTCATGCATAGAAGTACGCATAAAAGATGAATATTTTATTATAAAAGTATTACTTTTAACATAATTGAAATTCATGCATAGAGGTATGCATGAAAAGATGATTATTTTATTATAAAAGTGTTACTTTTAGCATAAATGAATTTCATGCATAGAGGTATGCATAAATGATGCATATTTTATTATAAAAGTGTTACTTTTAGAATAATTGAATTTCATGCATAGAGGTATGCATAAAGATGATTATTTTATTATAAAAGTGTTACTTTTAGCATAATTGAATTTCATGCATAGAGGTATGCATAAAAGATGATTATTTTATTATAAAAGTGTTACTTTTAGCATAATTGAATTTCATGCATGGAGGTATGCATAAAGATGATTATTTTATTGTAATAGTGTTACTTTTAGCATAAATAAATTTCATGCATAGAGGTATGCATAAAAGATGAATATTTTATTGTAAAAGTGTTACTTTTAGCATAATTGAATTTCATGCATAGAGGTATGCATAAAGATGATTATTTTATTATAAAAGTGTTACTTTTAGCATAATTGAATTTCATGCATAGAGGTATGCATAAAAGATGATTATTTTATTATAAAAGTGTTGCTTTTAGCATAATTGAATTTCATGCATAGAGGTATGCATAAAAGATGAATATTTTATTGTAAAAGTGTTACTTTTAGCATAATTGCATTTCATGCATAGAGGTATGTATAAAAGATGAATATTTTATTGTAAAAGTGTTACTTTTAGCATAATTGCATTTCATGCATAGAGGTATGCATAAAAGATGAATATTTTATTGTAAAATTGTTACTTTTAGCATAATTGAATTTCATGCATAGAGGTATGCATAAAAGATGAATATTTTAGTATAAAAGTGTTACTTTTAGCATAATTGAATTTCATGCATAGAGGTATGCATAAAAGATGAATATTTTATTGTAAAAGTGTTACTTTTAGCATAATTGAATTTCATGCATAGAGGTATGCATAAAAGATGAATATTTTATTGTAAAAGTGTTACTTTTAGCATAATTGAATTTCATGCATAGAGGTATGCATAAAAGATGAATATTTTATTATAAAAGTGTTACTTTTAGCATAATTGAATTTCATGCATAGAGGTATGCACAAAAGATGAATATTTTATTGTAAAAGTGTTACTTTTAGCATAATTGAATTTCATGCATAGAGGTATGCATTAAAAGATGAATATTTTATTGTAAAAGTGTTACTTTTACCATAATTGAATTTCATGCATAGAGGTATGCATAAAAGATGATTATTTTGTTATAAAAGTGTTACATTTAGCATAATTGAATTTTATGCAGAGGTATGCATTAAAGATGATTATTTTATTATAAAAGTGTTACTTTTAGCATAATTGAATTTCATGCATAGAGGTATGCATAAAAGATGAATATTTTATTGTAAAAGTGTTACTTTTAGTAAAATTGAAGTTCATGCATAGAGGTATGCATAAAAGATGAATATATTTTTTTGTAAAAGTGTTACTTTTAGCATAATTGAATTTCATTCATAGAGGTATGCATAAAAGATGAATATTTTATTGTAAAAGTGTTACTTTTAGCATAATTGAATTTCATGCATAGAAGTATGCATAAAAGATGATTATTTTATTATAAAAGTGTTACTTTTAGCATAATTGAATTTCATGCATAGGGGTTTGCATAAAAGATGATTAGCTTTTTATAAAAGTGTTACTTTTATCATATTTGAAACTCATGCATAGAGGTATGCATAAAAGATGATTATTTTATTATAAAAGTGCTACTTTTAGCATAATTGAATTTCATGCATAGAGGTATGCATAAAAGATGAATATTTTATTGTAAAAGTGTTACTTTTAGCAAAATTGAATTTCATGCATAGAGGTATGCATAAAAGATGAATATTTTATTGTAAAAGTGTTACTTTTAGCATAATTGAATTTCATGCATAGAGGTATGCATAAAAGATGAATATTTTATTGTAAAAGTGTTACTTTTAGCATAATTGAATTTCATGCATAGAGGTATGCGTAAAAGATGAATATTTTATTATAAAAGTGTTACTTTTAGCATAATTGAATTTCATGCATAGGGGTATGCATAAAAGATTATTATTTTATTATAAAAGTGTTACTTTTATCATATTTGAAATTCATGCATAAGGGTATGCATAAAAGTGATTATTTTATTATAAAAGTGTTACTTTTAGCATAATTGAATTTCATGCATAGAGGTATGCATAAAAGATGAATATTTTATTGTAAAAGTGTTACTTTTAGCATAATTGCATTTCATGCATAGAGGTATGCATAAAAGATGAATATTTTATTGTAAAAGTGTTACTTTTAGCATAATTGCATTTCATGCATAGATGTATGCATAAAAGATGAATATTTTATTGTAAAATTGTTACTTTTAGCATAATTGAATTTCATGCATAGAGGTATGCATAAAAGATGAACATTTTATTATAAAAGTGTTACTTTTACATAATTGAAATTCATGCATAGAGGTATGCATAAAAGATGAATATTTTAGTATAAAAATGTTACTTTTAGCATAATTGAATTTCATGCATAGAGGTATGCATAAAAGATAAATATTTTATTGTAAAAGTGTTACTTTTAGCATAATTGAATTTCATGCATAGAGGTATGCATAAAAGATGAATATTTTATTGTAAAAGTGTTACTTTTAGCATAATTGAATTTCATGCATAGAGGTATGCATAAAAGATGAATATTTTATTGTAAAAGTGTTACTTTTGGCATAATTTAATTTCATGCATAGAGGTATGCATAAAAGATGAATATTTTATTATAAAAGTGTTACTTTTAGCAAAATTGAATTTCATGCATAGAGGTATGCATTAAAAGATGAATATTTTATTGTAAAAGTGTTACTTTTAGCATAATTGAATTTCATGCATAGAGGTATGCATAAAAGATGATTATTTTGTTATAAAAGTGTTACATTTAGCATAATTGAATTTCATGCAAAGGTATGCATTAAAGATGATTATTTTATTATAAAAGTGTTACTTTTAGCATAATTGAATTTCATGCATAGAGGTATGCATAAAAGATGAATATTTTATTGTAAAAGTGTTACTTTTAGTAAAATTGAAGTTCATGCATAGAGGTATGCATAAAAGATGAATATATTTTTTTGTAAAAGTGTTACTTTTAGCATAATTGAATTTCATTCATAGAGGTATGCATAAAAGATGAATATTTTATTGTGAAAGTGTTACTTTTAGCATAATTGAATTTCATGCATAGAAGTATGCATAAAAGATGATTATTTTATTATAAAAGTGTTACTTTTAGCATAATTGAATTTCATGCATAGGGGTATGCATAAAAGATGATTAGCTTTTTATAAAAGTGTTACTTTTATCATATTTGAAATTCATGCATAGAGGTATGCATAAAAGATGATTATTTTATTATAAAAGTGCTACTTTTAGCATAATTGAATTTCATGCATAGAGGTATGCATAAAAGATGAATATTTTATTGTAAAAGTGTTACTTTTAGCAAAATTGAATTTCATGCATAGAGGTATGCATAAAAGATGAATATTTTATTGTAAAAGTGTTACTTTTAGCATAATTGAATTTCATGCATAGAGGTATGCATAAAAGATGAATATTTTATTGTAAAAGTGTTACTTTTAGCATAATTGAATTTCATGCATAGAGGTATGCGTAAAAGATGAATATTTTAATATAAAAGTGTTACTTTTAGCATAATTGAATTTCATGCATAGGGGTATGCATAAAAGATGATTATTTTATTATAAAAGTGTTACTTTTATCATATTTGAAATTCATGCATAAGGGTATGCATAAAAGATGATTATTTTATTATAAAAGTGTTACTTTTATCATAATTGAAATTCATGCATAGAGGTATGCATAAAGATGATTATTTTATTGTAAAAGTGTTAGTTTTATCATAATTCAAATTCATGTAAGTATATATTAGCCTCAAATTGTATCTTATCTTTTAATTAAAGAAGGTTAATTAAATACCAACTTTTTAAAATGTTCATTTATTTGTATGTCTATAGCTTGAAGCAGTGAAATTCCCCCTACACAAGATGAAAATGATTTTGCATTACAACAGGGTTTGCAAGCTCTATTTCATAGGGTGCAAGATGAAGGATATATTGTTATTACTGGAGGAGATGTTTGGCAAGCATGGCAAGCAAGTGCATTCCTAAACCCTAAACCTCTTATCTATGAGTTTTTTGGAAACATACACTTATGTAATTTTGCTAAGTATTGTAATTGAATTTTGACATTCCTAAAACCATGGCTTACAAATGTCTTTTCTTTTTGGTATTTGTCAAGTTTTACATCGCACTTTTTCATGATGATGTGAAGCTATGTTAGTTTTACTATGTCTACATTAGAAAAAAAAAGAGTTGGGCTAGATTGGGCTAGATTGGGGAGTCCTGTGCAAACTCCCCAGTCTGTCCCAGCTTTTTTTTTATTATGCAATACTTTCGCTGCTCAACAGCAAAATAGCTGTGAGACTCCCACCCCCCTCCGTGATGCCCCCTGGAGGGCACTTTGGCGGGCGGAAGCAGCGTCAGCCTCTCGTGCGGGGCAGGGATCCACACTCGGGGCCTTGCCCTCGGATGTCCAGACAAGAGACTAGCCCGGCGGTTCCTTCGAAACCGAACACGGAAAAACTTCCCTCGCCCGGAAGGCACGGGCGATTCCGCCAAGAAAATCATCTAACGGGAGAATTGATCTAACGAGTCAAAGTCTTAACTAACCAAACTGATCCGACCGAACCCAAAAGTCACATGGTCAGATCAAGGAAGAGACTTGCACTTGGTCCATGGAATCAACATTTTTTTCCTCCTTTAATAACGAGGCACAGCTCCCACCACAGAGCAAGGATCTTCGTAGGACTTAATCTAACTAATGTAACTTAATCGTAACTATTTGTATCACAGGAATCTCATCTTAGCACATCCTATCACATCTTATACACCTCTTATCATATCCTATCACATCTCATACACATCTTATCACATCTCATACACCTCTTATCGCATCTTATCACATTTTGTCACACCTCATACACCTCTTATCACATCCTATCACTTTCCATACGCATCTTATCACATCTCATACACCTCTTATCACATCCTATCACTCCCCATATGCATCTTATCACATCTTATCACATCTCAATATCTATTTATAGAATACAAGAGAATTCTTATATTTGATATAAGATTTCTTTACGCATCTACTTATGCATAAATTCCATTTTAAAGAGAATAACACTTTCGAAATAAAAATCAATCTTTTATGCATCTTCCTATGCATAAATTCATTTTAAATGAGAATAACACTTTTGAATCAATCTTTTATGCATCTTCCTATGCATAAATTCAATTTAGTAAGAATTATACTTTTAGAATAAAAGAATTTCTTTTATGCATCTAATATATGCATAAAATCCATTTATGATGAAAATCACACTTTTAGTATAAAAATATCTTTTATGCATACCTCTATGCATGAAATCCAAATATGATAAAAGTAACATTTTTATAATAAAATATCATCTTTTATGCACACCCCTATGCATGAATTTCAATTATGATAAAAGTAACACTTTTACAATAAAATAATCATCTTTATGCATACCTCTATGCATGAATTTCAATTATGATAAAAGTAACACTTTTATAATAAAATAATCATCTTTTATGCATACCCTTATGCATGAATTTCAAATATGATAAAAGTAACACTTTTATAATGAAATAATCATCTTTTATGCATACCCCTATGCATGAAATTCAATTATGTTAAAAGAAACACTTTTATAATGAAATAATCATCTTTTATGCATACCTCTATGCATAAAATTCAATTATGCTAAAAGTAACACTTTTATAATAAAATATTCATCTTTTATGCATATCTCTATGCATGAAATTCAATTATGCTAAAAGTAACACTTTTACAATAAAATATTAATCTTTTCTGCATACCTCTATGCATGAAATTCATTTTTGTTAAAAGTAACACTTTTACAATAAAATATTCATCTTTTATGCATACCTCTATGCATGAAATTCAATTATGCTAAAAGTAGCACTTTTATAATAAAATATTCATCTTTTATGCATACCTCTATGCATGAATTTCAAATATGATAAAAGTAACACTTTTATAATAAAATAATCATCTTTTATGCATACCTCTATGCATGAAATTCAATTATGCTAAAAGTAACACTTTTACAATAAAATATTCATCTTTTATGCATACCTCTATGCATGAAATTCAATTATGCTAAAAGTAACACTTTTACAAAAAAATATATTCATCTTTTATGCATACCTCTATGCATGAACTTCAATTTTACTAAAAGTAACACTTTTACAATAAAATATTCATCTTTTATGCATAGCTCTATGCATGAAATTTAATTATGCTAAAAGTAACACTTTTACAATAAAATATTCATCTTTTATGCATACCTCTATGCATGAAATTCAATTTTGCTAAAAGTAACACTTTTACAATAAAATATTCATCTTTTATGCATACCTCTATGCATGAAATTCAATTATGCTAAAAGTAACACTTTTATAATAAAATATTCATCTTTTATGCATACCTCTATGCATGAAATTCAATTATGCTTAAAGTAACACTTTTACAATAAAATAATCATCTTTTATGCATACCTCTATGCATGAAATTCAATTATGCTAAAAGTAACGCTTTTATAATAAAATATTCATCTTTTATGCATACCACTATGCATGAAATTCAATTATGCTAAAAGTAACACTTTTACAATAAAATGATCATCTTTATGCATACCTCTATGTATGAAATTCAATTATGCTAAAAGTAACACTTTTATAATAAAATAATCATCTTTTATGCATACATCTATGCAGCATGAAATTCAATTATGTTAAAAGTGACACTTTTATAATCAAGCATACCTCTTTGCATGAAATTCAATTATGCTAAAAGTAACACTTTTACAATAAAATATTCATCTTTTATGCATACCTCTATGCATGAATTTCAATTATGTTAAAAGTAACACTTTTATAATAAAATATTCATCTTTTATGCATACCTCTCTACATGAAATTCAATTATTTTAAAAGTAACACTTTTACAATAAAATATTCATCTTTTATGCATACATCTATGCATGAAATTCAATTATGTAAAAAGTAACACTTTTATAATAAAATAATCATCTTTTATCCATACGTCTATGCATGAAATTCAATTATGCTAAAAGTAACACTTTTACAATAAAATATTCATCTTTTATGCATACCTCTATGCATGAATTTCAATTATGCTAAAAGTAACACTTTTATAATAAAATAATCATCTTTTATGCATACCTCTATGCATGAATTTTAATTATGCTAAAAGTAACACTTTTGTAATAAAATAATCATTATAAAAACTTGACATTAATTAATTAACCATTCACCTAGGATAGAGAATGGTTGGTTTTGTTAGAGAAGAGAGGGAAATGCCTTTTTGTAATCAAGCATAACATTTTTAGAAAAGACATAAAGCATAAAAACCATTTAAAGCCATATAAACCATAAAATAAGTGAAAAGAAGAATCACCAACTTACTAATGACTTTGAAAGCTTTCCTTTGGCTTGATGGTTTGAGGGTTCAACTCTTGTTTGAACAAGAGTGGCCAACCAATCTTTGGAAGAGGAAAATGTAAAAAACTAATGAATTATTAATAAATTCATAGTTCTTGAGGTCAAAATGTTTGTAGAGGGTTCAATGAGGTCCTAGGGTTGTGAATATAAGGATAACTGATTCTAGAGGACAATTAAGAAATCTTGAGAATTGGTTTATGTTTAGGAACTAAAAGAGGATTTCGGAGGTAGAATCGGGCTGTTTTACATCAGCTCAAAGTTGATTTGGTCAGGTGGAGGTCAGTTGTGGTCAGGAGAGGCTTCTAGGGGAAAGATGAGAGCTTTTGGAGGTTAGTGTTGACCTGAGAGGACATCTAGAGGACACAGTTGGGCTAGAAAGGGAGGTTGGGAGGGTGTAGAAGTATTTAATTGAGTCAATTGGAGGTCAAAGGATAGGTGCAGGTCTAGTTGGAGCCCTTGGAGCTGGGATTCTAGTGTGCCCCAGTTTTGATCCCAATGTGTCTTCTTCTTGTGTGCTTGTTAGTGGTGTATAGAGGCCATCATCCAGATACCACACAACGTCTAAAGATTGTCATTTCTAACTTCAAGATTTAAACTTCCAAAATAAATGGCGTAGCTCTTGAATTTACACTTTACATTGAGAAATCTTCTAAAAATCCTTAGGTAATGCTTGAGGATTGTCTTAAGGCTACCTCTCCAAGTAAGACTTCTTTATCATACTTCTTAAAGATTGGGCATTCTTGAGTCAAAAACAATAAGCTTTACTTATATAGATCCTTTATTTTCATCAAAATTTGCTTAGTCTATTCTTATTTAATACTTTGCTTTGGGATATAGCCTCTTCTTGATTAGAATGCTCTCAACTTTTGGAGTTAAGGGTCATATTGTTAGTATATGTTCAACGCCGACCTCTCTTCACATATCTTTAGTGGGAAACCCAGCTTAGATGCTAGAAGGGCTCGTAGTTATGGCCATTGATGGTTAGGAGATGATGAGGGGTACAAGCATTAGTTGGGATCCTAAACCCTCATAATCTATATCGCCATCGAAGCTCTACAATAGAGTGCATGGGTGGACAATACCATCATATTGTATCTGTCTGTTGTTTGGTATAATCAAAATTTTAAAATTCTCTCCATTCTTTCTATTGCATTTTCTAGTGTACTTTCTCTTGATGTATCTCTTTCCGCTGGCTCCATTTCTTACACATAATAGGGATCTTATATCTGTAAAAAACTTCTTTTCCCAAGAGGGACAGACTTAATCTAATCATATTTGGGAATCAACTAGATTTCCTTGAGATAATAGGATTCTAGCTTAGAGGTCTTTTATTTTCTCTCTCTAGATTCTCCACATTCTCTCTTGAATTCTTTGCATTAATGATTAAAAAGAATTTTAAGCATTCCTCTAAACAAGTTGAATTGATCAAGGGCCTTAAGTTCATCTAAAACCATATTCTCTCTATAAAATTATAATCACATTTTTCTCTCCTTAGACTAGGGTTGTCCCTAACAATAAATTGTACTCAAAAACTTTCATTCCCCTCTAATTAATATCATTCTAACAAAATTTCCTTTCAAGGTGATCAACTTGTACATATCTATGTACACCATGTGCAGATAGGTATATACATATCTATCCTTCTAATTAAATTTCCTTTGAAAGAAGGTCCGTTTGTACGTATCTATGTGCAATATGTGCATATTTATGTACATCATAAAGGTACACACTTATTTTACATAATTTAATATCCATTTGTACGTATCTATGTGCAATATGTGCATATTTATGTACATCATAAAGGTACACACTTATTTTACATAATTTAATACATATTATTAATTAACCATAATTAATTTCTTAAAAATAAGGCATTTATTCTATCCTACTTAAATCCTACTTAAAGGCTCAACCTCATAGTTCTAAAAAATAAGACATTTATTCTATCCTACTCGAAGGCTCAACCTCATAATTCTAAAAAATAAGGACTTTATTCTCTCCTATACTTAAAGGCTCAACCTCATAATTGTAAAGCATTTAATTTCTCTAAATCTAGAGCTTTATTCTGATTTTAGATTCAATCAAATAATTAAACCTATGGTAGCTTCTTTGGTCAAATAATTAAACCTATGGTAGCTTCTATGGTCAAATAATATTGTGTTTGTGAGGGTATCTGATAGAGAATATCCCTTTCTACAAAGATTAAATTAGTCCTTTTATGTAGGTTAACTCCAAGCTATAGAATTAATATGTTTCTCATCTAATTGATTTAAATTATATAATCATATGAAAATATTTAGTCTTGATAAAATTCTAAAGTTCTTATATATATTTACTTATATGTAGAAAATATATTTTTTAGATTTAGACCAATAAAAAGCAAGATCGATAGTAAAAATGGTTAAATTTGAATAATAAATGTGAGTTGTACCTTTTGGGGGCTTCATGAACTTGACATTGATGCAAAAGTGGATAAAGAAGACCTACACAACACCCTAGAATGCCATAAATGTTTCTGCACTTCCCTAGGTACTCATAGTACTAGATATAACAAAGGACATTTTGAAGGGGTTAAAGTGCTAGAAAAGGGACTATACTAGTCTAGGAAGAGTACTTGGCACATAAAGTAATGAAAAGGACTTCACAAGTATCAAGAAAAAATCATCGATTTCTCATGAATGAAGGGGCATATTTATACTGAAAATGGTGGATGGGAGCCTTCACATGATACTAGTCCTCTTTAAGTTCACATATGCATGGAAAATGATGGACACTCATTGAGAGGTCACATAAATGGTGGTGAGCAGCAACATGCAAGCTAGCTCTGGTAGAAGACCTACATGGAAGCAAACTAGCTTTGGAGAGAAGACCTACAATAAAAGAAACAAGAAGATGTGATGGCAAAGTATGAACTCCAATATCAAGAGGTTCAAGACTAAGAATTTAACAAATTCAAGATAATTAAAAATTAACACTTGTTTGGTATCTTAGTAGGACATAAATATGTCTTTTTAGGGGTTTATTTAAAAATTCATATCCTTTGAATGGGAGTAGTATTTTAGCATTTATCTTCCAAGGCATGTCTTCATGGATGTGGAAAAACTTAGAAAATATTAAAATGGTAAAAATAACCTTAAATATAATTGCTAAATCACCATAAGTAGAGGCATATCCAATACTATAATCCAAGCAGGTTACGAATTTACAAAGTAGGTTTCTACATGCAAGAAAACAATGATCTCGACTCATTATAAATATCTCTAGGAAACCTTAAATAATATTTAATACATGAGAGATAGATTTTCCATGATAAAATAGTTATTTCATTAATAATAAATTCAATATTAATTTACTTCCTAGAATCTCTTTTTAGTTATTGAGTCTTTGACACCCAAAATACCACAATAGTGTGAGATTATATGGTGATTTACTTTAGTTATACTAATAAATAAATGTCTCCACCAGAGTAATTGGTCAATTTTCCTCTCTCTTGGGAGCTTGGAGCTTCTCTCTCTCTCCAACAACTCTTGAAGTTGCTCTTGTCCTCTTGGTGGACCAATTTATTGGTTGGGGGCTTCACTGCTAATAAGAATCAAGCCAAACTTGGAGGTAAAATTGATTTATATGGTTTTTTTAAATTATCTCAATGACTTTCTTCTTCTTAACCCTCTCAAGCTTCAAAAGCTTTAAAATGCTAGTTTTTATTCAAATCAAGCTTTCCCTAAGTTTATTAATGTTAAATTAGCATTAAGTTAATCTTTATGCCTAATTATAATGCTTTCTTTAAGTAAATCTCTCTCTCTAAAAGAGTAGCCATCTTTATGGCTCAATCCCTTGGAAAAGGGATACTTCTCAATGATAGTCTCTTAATTCAAATCTAAGCTCTAAATTCGATGAGCTAGAGGATACGAATTGATATTTTCATGATTTTGGAATAAGGGTTAATCCTTTTTAGATTGTTTATGAGTAAATCTTTAATTCATTCTAAATGAGAAAAGGATTATCCTAATAAATTGGGAAAAGAGGAATGTCTAAATTAACTTAATTTAGTGGAATAATCATAATTATGTTTATAGTTATGGTTAAAATTATGATTTGAATACATAGTTTGATTTTAAGCATAAAAGAAGAACTTCTATCATATTTTCATTACAAGCTTTTATTCTTTTAGGAAAAGTTGAGAATTATCAGTAAGCAGTGAAGCTATGGTAAATTTTTCAAAAAATAATACATATCTTATTTTTATGCATAATGCTAAAAGAGGACTTCCTACCATATTCTAGGATTAAACATCCTTTGCAAAAAGAATGATTTTCATCATATTCAAGGGAAAAAATTTTCTAGTATTTATGCATAAATATTTAATTAAGAGAAAAGAGAAAATTTTGGTAAATTTATTTTTATGCAAAAAGAGGAATTCCCATGATATTCGAGATCCAAACAATTAAATGTTAAAAGAGGAATTTTTGGCATAAATCAAATTATGAGTATTTATCAAAAGTCAAATTTTGAGTATTATTATTTTTATTAAAAAATATGGGTAAAATTGATTTTTGTAAATCCCATGAATCTTTTATTCAGAAAGAAGAATATTGAATATATCCTAATTGTGAAATTTGAGAATGAATGTGAAAATATCCATCTAGAAAACTTGGATAATTCTTATTCAAAAAAGGGAATCTAGAATCCCTGGGAGGATCGAGGATCCAATGAGTAAATGGAAGTTTAGAATTAGTTCTCATTAATGAAGCTTAAGGAATGAAAATACAATACGTAAATGCTCTTTCTCAGTTTTTACTATTCAATTCTGATAAGGTTTACTTTCTCTTTTTAAACCTTCAACAACACTTTGATACTTAGATTTAATGGGATCGAGAAAAAGTACCTTTAACTAGGTCAAGCAATTGGCAGAAACTTAGAAAAGTCCTATCAGTATCGAAAGTAGAGAAACTGCACTAAAAGTGGATGTGATAAGATGTGATGTGGATCTGAATAGATGTAGATGGATGTAATAAGATGTGATGTGGATCTAAATGAACGTAAATGGATGTGATGGGATGTAAATGGATGCGATGTGATGAGATGAGATGTGAATGTGGTGTGATAAGATGTGAATGTGATGTGAATGAGATGGGATGATATGTGAATAGATGTGATGTGATGTAAATGGATGAGAATGAGATGTGATGATATGTGGAAGAGATGTGATGTGGTAGATGTGAATGTGAATGAATGGATGGATGTGGATGAATGTGACGAGATGTGAATGGATGTGATGTGATGTGGATAGATGTGGATGGAATGAATGTGATATGATATGGATAGATGTGGATGTGATGATGTAATGTGGATGGAATGAATGTGATGTGATGTGGATAGATGTGGATGTGATGTTATGAGGATGGAATGAATGTTATGTGATGTGGATGGAATGAATGTGATGTGATGTGGATGGATGTGAATGAGATGTGATAAGATGAGGATGGATGTGACGAGATGTGAATGAATGTGATATGATATAAATGAATCTGAATGGGAGTGATGAGATGTGAATGGATGTGATGAGATGTGAATGGGTGTGATGAGATGTGAGTGGATGTGATGAGATGTGAGTGGATGCGATGAGATGTGAATGTATGTGAATGTGATGTGATGATATCTGAATGGATGTGGTGAGATGTGGTGAGATGTGAATGTGATGTGATGAGATGTGATGTGGATCTAGTTAGATATGAATGGATGAGATATAATGTGGATAGATGAGATGTGATGTGATGTGGATCTGGGTAGATGTGAATGGATGTAAAGTGATGTAAATAGATGAGATGTGATGTGATCTGGATCTGGGTAGATATGAATGGATGTGAAGTGATGTAAATAGATGTGAACGTGATGTGATGATATGTGGATGTGATGTGGATATGAATGAATGTAGATGGATGTGATGTGATATGAATGGATGAGATGTGATGTGGATATGTTGTGACATGGATAGATGTGATGTGGACCTGGATAGATGTGAATGGATGAGATGTGATGTGGATGGATGTGACGTGATGTGAATGGATGAGATGTGATGTGGATGGATGTGACGTGATGTTGTGATAAGGATAGATGTGGATAGATGTGATGAGATGTAATATGAGATGTGATGAGATGTAATATGAGATGTAATATGATGTGATGAGATGTAATATGAGATGTGATGTGGATGGATGTGACGTGATGTTGTGATAAGGATAGATGTGGATAGATTCGATGAGATGTAATATGATGTGATTGGATGAGAATGAATGAAGGACGACGGGAATACATATGGTTGGATGTGGAATAAGCAATGTGAGTTGATGTAGAAGAATGTGACGATGGGAATACATATGGTTGGATGTGGAATAAACAATGTGAATTGATGTAGAAGAATGTGGAATAACGAGAAATAATGTGGAACAATGTGGAAAGATGAGAGTTTGTTAGAAATTGTATTTATGAAACCTGCTTTTAAATGAGTGTTTTATTTCAAGAATGGTGGGGAAGCATTTTGACCATCTTATGAATGAGGTCATGGAGACCTAAGTGATAAAGTTGCAACCAGTTGACGGAGAGTCAATGGAGAACGTTTCACGTAGGAAGGTCGGCCGAGGACTTGAGCAGCCTCGGTTCGATTTAAATGGTGAGCTTCTAGTACGGTGGATGAGGGACCAAGGAAGCGGCCTATGAGTGAAGCGCTAGGTGACCTGCTGCGAAGGAGCCTAGAGGGTGCTGACCATACGGTGCTCGGGCTCTGGGTCATCAAAGATACCCACACATGTGTCAGGGAAGAAAATGGAAAAAGGAGTTAGAGTTGTTTTTTGAACTGGAGCATGGATCTGGTTGATTGGCCTCGCTGGTCCTCAACAGATGAGTCCACGGCTCTTTTATATGGAATTGTTGGTTGATCTTCCGTGGGAGAGTCCATCTAGATTTTTCTTATGTGATTATATTTCCGGGTACTATGAGAGCTAGGAACTATTGAAAAGGCCCCTAAGTGAATAGGTGGTGAGTGTTCTGGTTACCAATGATACCATAGGTACATCGATAAAGGAATGATTGGAAATTAGAATTCAAGCTAGATATTTTGGAGGATTATGATCAGTGATACTATGGTTTCATTAAAAGATTGTTTTAAAGATAGCTGAATCTATGAAACAGGCAATTTCATATTGGGTGTGTAAGTGGTGTGACTATCTTGAAGTTTGCTTGAAGCATCGGGTTAGGGGGCCTGGGAACTCTTGTCCCTGGTACCCGGGGAAAAACATAACCAAATTTCTAAATGGATCCTATCCCTACACTGATTGGGCGGTTGGCTAACCCATGGAATTGGATGGGGTTAGGTTGGACTAATGGATTCCTAAAATGAGACTCAATTATGTTATGTTACGATAGTTGAAGTAAAATCTCGGATAACCTTTGTTCTATGGAAAAGAATCAATGGTTGTGCCTTTCGATAAGGCAAAAAGCGTTGGTCTCTATGATCCAAGTGCAAGTCTCGTCCTTGATCTGACCATGTGACTTATAGGTTTGGTCGGATCAATTTGGTTAGTTAAGTCTCTTTCCTACGTTAGAATAGATTTTTCCCGGTGGAATCGCCTATGTTTGTTGGGCGAGGGAAGTTTTTTCAGATTCGGTTTTGGAAGAACCGAGGAATTAGTCTCTTGTCCGAATATCCGTGGGTGAGGCTCCGAGTGGGAGACTCTGCCCTGCGCAAGAAGTGCTACTTCTGCTACTAGCACCCCTGAATTCGTTGCGCTGAGGGGGGTCTTTCAGCTGATCAAAGCCATGTTGGCTAAAGTGGATCAACTGAGAAGCAAGAAATGTGGATCCACTTTAGCCAGGCTGGCTAAAGTGGATCAACCGAGAAGCAAGAAATGTCAAAAATTTATGAAATACCACTAAAAAATTGTAATTGTGTGATGAAATTCATACAAATTGATATTCAGAATGAAGATTCATAAAGGGGAAATGGGTCTTCAGATGGAAGTACCGTAATTGTGTGGAATCCCTGACTTCCTTGAGGCCTAGATATGATGGTATTTACCTTATAGTTCCAAGGACCGTGATTACTCGCATATACCGTGGGTATAACTTCAGCTCTTTACTAGCAATATATATGAGTAAATCTAAGACCTTGAAATTATAAGCAAAAATGCTATCCATTTCATGAATTCGAATGCTGGTTGATATGATTTTAGAATTCTGGTTGAGAATTGATGAGTTGATTTGGATTCTGATTAAAAGATGATGATTTATGAATTCTGGTTTAAAGAAGATAAGTTGAACAAAGCCACAATGAGGATGAATGGGACGAATCCCAGTGACGATGTTAGTAACTGATCTGTCCTACTTTCATTAATTTTCTTGATAAGAATTCATTAATTTTCTTGATCAAAATTCATTTGAAGATTTTGTTCATGGATTCAGTATGTCCATTAGCATGTGGGTAGTAGATTGATGATTTTTATGCATAATCATGTGTTTCTCTGTGAGCCTCTTAATCACTTCATTGAGGAAGTGGCTTCCTTGATTGCTGACTATCTCAATCAAGCATCTAAATTTTATCATGATTGTTTTGTTTAGAAACTTTTCCACTGATGATGCCTTACAATGTTTCCACTGATGATGCCTTACAATGTTTCAAATATTTTGCTTCTACCCACTTTGTGCAATAATCTGTGGCGATGATTATGTACTTGTTTCTTGTTCTTTGAGTTGCTAGCTTGAATGGGCCTACAAAGCTGAGACCACATTTTTGGAATGGCTCAAGTGGTACTATCGGGGTGTGAGGAATTCTGTTTGAATCATTTGGCTACCCTAGCCTTTGGCACATGTCACACTCTTTTGCAAATGTGTGGGCATCTTTCAATGTTGTTAGCCACCATAGTCTTTCTCGGAACACTTTCCTTCTGGTGATGTCTCCAAAAAAGTTTCCTCTACTCATCCCTTGATGTGCCTCTGCCCCACCATAGCTTGCTATTCATGTTCAAGACCGCACCTTCTCAAAATCTAGTCTATCCCCATCTTGTATAATTGTCCTGCCCACCACCACCACCACCATGAATGACTTGCTATGGAGAGTCAAATTTTTCCTCTGATATCTTGTTATATACTCCAAAAAAGACAATTCAGAAAGGAATTGTAGTATCTTATCATGCCAACTTGGTCTCTCTCCATCTATGATAAAGAGGTGTGCATCTGGGAAATCATCCTCCACCCCATCTGCAGTTTCTCTTAACTCCAGTATGAAAGGGAATTTTCCACTAGATGTTATTTCCTGGGGTGTTCTTAATGGTGAGTTTAAACTTCTGCACCAACAACATCCATCTTGGCTAGTGTTCTTGCTAAGTCTGGCTTATTCACTAGACATAAGAGTGCTTTGTGGTCCACATGAAATTCAAAAACATTAACCAATAGATAATTCTTGAATTTTTTGATTGAGTAAATCATTCCCAATGATTCCTTCTCCCTGGTGGAGTAATTCCACTTTGGCTTTGACAGTCTTCTACTTGCATAATACACCGGTCGAAACCATCCTTCATGTGATTCTTGCATGAAAGCACTTCCTATGACAAACTCGAAAGCATCCATGAGCACATGGAACACGAGATCAAAATTTGGCCTGCTAGAGAATTGGTGCTGAAGGGAACATCTATTTCAAATTCCAAAATGCTTCGTGACATGCTTCCACTAGACATATTCTACTCCTTTACAATTAGACTATATAGAGGTATTCCTACATTTTCCAAGCATCTCATGAACTTGATGTGCCATTTAATCACAAGAATCTAAACTCCTTGGTATTCTTAAGTAGTTGCAGCTTTACTATGATCTCTACTTTTGTGGGGTCCACTACTAGTCCTTCTACAAAAACTATGTCCAAAGAAGGATCCACTGGTGACTTGCAAAGGAACACTTAGTTGGGGTGAGACTCAATCTGGCTATTTTGCATTTTTGCAAACACATCATCAAGTTCTTTTTGTGTTCTTCTTTTCTCCTAAACACACTGAAGTCATTTATAAAAACCCTCATGAAGGTGGTTAAATATTCATAGAATATTGCTTGCACCATTCTCTTGAATGCGTCTAGAGCGTTCTTCGGCCCAAAGGTCATTACTTTAGAAGAAAAATCCACCCATTTGGTCACAAAGGCTATTTTCTCTTTGTCTTTTGGAGCCATGCACACTTGGTTGTAACCACTAAATCCATCCAGAAATGAGTATATATCACGTCCTACAACATCCAATAGTGATATATGAATGGTAGAGGAAATGGATCTTTAGTTTTTTATAGTGTATGGAGACTCTGATTTTCCTAATCTCTTCCTTGACCTTCTTATTAGCATAGTTAGGATTCATCCTAAACCTACTCTACCTTATTGGAATTACATCCTCCTTTAGATTGATCTTGTATTGATAGAATTTGGGATCAATTCCTTTCATGTCAGAGTAGTTCCATGCAAATACATCATTATAGGATCTCAATAGCTCCAAGAATTTTTCTCTAAATTCTTGTGACTGAGTTTTGCATTGACTTTGACTATTCTTGGCACTTGATCATCTCCTAAGTTTATCTCTTCAAGCTCATCTTCTTGGACTCTAATGTTATGCCTCTTCCAATTAGGCTTCTTCTTCATTGAGAACAGTCAAGGCGTTCTCTTTCCGTCCTTGTATCTCTGTTATCCTGTCCTGATTATCTTGTGATTGTCTTCATCTTCTTTCCTATTTCATTCTTTTTTTTATTTCCTTCATTCACTAGCACCTCAAGTTGAGTGGCTAGTTGTAACTCCTATTATATTTGATATAGGAGATCCAATAATATGTTTACACCAAACCCAAAATCCCCAATATCATTTAGGAAACTAGTTGTCCTCTTTTGTTGATTGTTACTTCAAGAACTCCTATGTTACAATAGTTTCACAATACAATGCTTTTTTCACACTTCTTCAGTGCTTCTTCAATCCATAAATAAAACTTTAGTATCAATACCTGGACGTTTCACCAACTTCTCTATGGCACTATTATTATGGAGAAAATTTGTACTTGCTATACTTAAGCACTCAGTTGTTCATCATTAAGAATTGGTCAAGAGTTATCTTAAGCCTCATTTATCTTAGGTCTTCCCATAGTTCATATTGCACTCCAATTCCATTCCTTTCTTTCTCGTGAAAGAAATTGTTGGGCTTTCTCGTTTCTCAAGGTTTCATTTTTATTGCCCATTTTCTTTCTAGATTTTGTTTGTCTTTCCTCAATTCTACAATGAGGTTTTGTAATTCTGGGTTACTCTCAAGACTCTCTAGTCCACACTCAAGTTTTCTCGCAATGAGGTTTTCTAAATTTGGGCTACTCTCTATTTGGCACTCTTGTACCCTTTCATCTAGCACATTCCTGTTGCTTTGCTTCTTTCCTACAGAAATTTGGTCTCTTTTCTTGGTTAGAGTGGTCTTTTCTAGATTTAATTTGGTCTCTTTTCTTGGTTAGAGTGGTCTTTTCTAGATTTTTCTTAGCTTTACCTTATTCACATGGGTTCTCTCCTACAGAAATTTGGTCTCTTTTCTTGGTTAGAGTGGTCTTTTCTAGATTTTTCTTAGCTTTACCTTATATCATGGGTTCTCTCCTACACTACCCAAATCACTCCTTGTGTATTCTTCACAAGCTTGGTGACTTGTTCTCAGACCATCTTTTTCTGCACCCATTTTTATAGTAGATAAGTTTTTCAAATCAGATCTTTTCTTTAGCATTACCTTTATTGGTCCTTTTGTGACCTTATTAAGCCAAACACTCTTTAGGGCTTTTCTTCTAATCTCTTGGGTGCAATATCCACTTTTACCATGTTCACATTTGGATTGAGTCCTCAAGAATTAGACTCCACCTTAGTGTGTGCCCCCTCCTTTAGTGTAGCATGATATTCTTGCACTTTGTACATGAGAGATTTGGTCTCAGTACAAATCCATCCTTTCATGTTCTCATCCGCAAGCTTTGCGAGGGAATCCTTAAGTTCTTTAAGAATATCCACTACCTTCTTCCTACCTTTCTTCTTCCACGGATTCCACTCTTCTTTGGTATTCCAATCTAAACTAGAGTCTGAGTTAGAAGTGCCTTCTTCAAATTCAAACACCAAGGGCTCCTCTTATTTGTCTTTTTATTTCTAAGTTCTTTTTCTCAGTATCTTTTGTGCTTTTAACCAGGATCGTCTCTGCTCCTCTCCTTGATCCTACTACTACTTGTTCAAATGTGATAGTTTAGTTTTTAGGTTAGAAGATACCACAACATTTTGGAGCATCATCTATAATCCTCCCATAAACCATTGTGGCTTAAAGTAGCTCTTGTTGGCTTGTTGGAGCATCATCTGTAATCCTCCCACAATCCTCTTATTAATAGTGCTTTAAACTCAAGTACAACATAGTCTTTTGGTGCCTTTTCTTTCAGGTGAGTCTTTGCAACTTCATCAGCACTTATATGGTAGTCTTGTTGTTATGAAATCTCTTCAAAAAAGCACTCTTAATCTCATCAAATGCATAGAGTGATCTAGAGTGATCTAAACCATACTACTACAAATACCAATTGGTGGCTTTTTACCACCCACCAAAGTTGTTTGAAGAACTCAATTTTTGAGCTATTGAAGCTCTTTGTGGTAAAAAATGTTATTTCAAATAAGAAGACATGAGCATCGAGATCTTCATCACTCTTTGCCTTAAATTTTGGGTACTTTAGTGCCATTACTTCTGGTTGAGGTTGTCTAGCTTCCCTTAGTTTGGTAATAGGACATAAAAGTGTTCATGGATATATTTGTTTCCTCTTTTAAACTCAACTTCATGGAAATATTTAGAACACATGGATAGTGAATCAAAGGTTTTATTTTTTTCATATCATCACGCATATAGTGAAGGAAAATTGGGATCTTTTGGGATCACATTGGTTACCTCTAGGATTTTTAATTTCATAAGAATTTATAGGCCAAAACACAATCTCATAACATTTGCAGAGCTATTTGGACTATATTTGGATTAAAGGTTTTAATTAACCAATTTATCTTGCATTTCTTTCTAATGTTTTTCAATATGCATTACTTCAAAAACATATATATGGTTTAATACAATCCATTTTATGCTCACTACAAGAGGAGGCCTTATTAGTGGTGTTTACTTGCGGCGTTTTACGTTACGCTGCTATAAGTGCCGTTATTAGCAGTGTTGGATAAGCACCTCTATTAACGTCGTTATTATTAATGCCGCTCACAGTGGTGTTTACTTGCGGTGTTTTACGTTACGCTATTATAAGTGCCGTTATTAGCAGTGTTGGATAAGCACCACTATTAACGTCGTTATTAATGCCGCTCACAGCGGTGCTAGCTAAATGCCGCTATAAGCACCATTATAAGAATTTCTCGACGACACTGAAAAAAAATAGAGTTTTGAAACTAATTGAAAATGAAAACTTTAAATAAATTATAACACAAAAATCTTGACAAACATCCAAATATTATTAAAATAAAACAATAAAATCATAAAATAGTTATACAAACCGATCAATGTGTACATATGTTATGATGATATATATTTAATTTATACCATCATATAATCCATGCATGCCAATTGATCTATTTCTAAATCCATCATTTCAATGGCTCCTACATCAATACAAAGTCCTATTCCACTACTTGAAGAAGATGTAGAGGTATTATCATCATGGTCCTCATGGTGGTTGTCATCCACAATATGAAGTTCATTCTTCAATTGTATCTTTCATGCCTTGGTATTCGTTTCATAGAGTTTTACCAAGGTGTCCCACGCCTCCTTGGGAGACTTGGTATCCTGTATGTGCCCAATCATGGTGTCCGTATACATAACTTTTCTAGCTCCTTGGTTCCAATCCTTGAACTCTTTCACATCTGCAAAGCAGTCGGATTAATCTCCGGTATCTCCAGTGCCTCTTCATGCCATCATGAAATTTATCAACCTGAACCTCCAAGCATGGAAATTGTTCTTGTCAGGCTTCTCACCAACAATCTGGTTTATGCCATCATTTGACAGCTTGCCAGACACACAAATTTACCAGAAACAGCACTCTGGTTTGTCCTGCACAAACTACTATATTTTCTACAGCGGTACTATACTACACTCAAATGTCACAACCAGTGGCCTCAATGTGCATACATACACCTAATGGCAACTATTTGACCTCCTTGCAGCACACACAATGTCTACACAACCAATATGTCTTCCTGTAGTTCTTAAAATAGAGTTCTGCATAGAATCGATGACTTATCCCGCAGTGCTCGACTACTTTTCGAAAAATGGAGGTCCTAACGCGCCCGAAATGCATTTTCAGCCTGAAAAAATGGGTCTGATAAGATAATATAGTTGCCCTATAGCTTTACTCCTATGAAGAAAGCTTCTCAATCAGAGATCGTTTGCTAGTGCCTCCCGTAGAGCTCCGGACAAGGGTGTAGTTGCCAACACAAATAGGGAAGAGTAGATGAAGCTCTTACCCTCGTATCGCTTCCTATACTTCTATTGCTTGCAACTTAGCCCTTAGCATGAACCAGGCTCTGATACCATGAAAAGATGCAGGGGAGAAGAGAGCTTGAGCTCTTGCAAGCACACACACACTAACAAAACCCTAAAAGAGAACAGACAAGGTGAGAGGCTGAAAATCTTCTTCATCTTCACACGACACTCAACACACCATATACAAAGATAAGAGTACACACTATATGAAAAGGTACTCAACCAAATATATACTAGGGTTCTCTATAGTGTGAACCCAACTAAATTAGCTGGCGCTATAACTATGCCAGTCTCTAAAATGGTTCACACAGCCTGTCATCCCACTAGCCGCATATCACCCATGATCTCACCAACCATGCTAGTGGTGTAAGTGTGGGGCCTATCCCCGAGGTGGGTCATCAGTGTCCACCGCCTCACTAGATAAGCTCCATATCTCAACAAGGGGTCCCCTATGTAAAAAAGAGCAGGTTTGGGTAGGGCATCACACCAATACATTATTGGATGGGGGTGAAACTTTGCAAGTGGGTCCATGGGGCCGCTACCTCTCCACTCGCAAATTTTTACTCCCAGCAGCTGATGATGTTGGATGGGTGGGACGGTGTGTTACCACCCGCTCGTTTTTGCATAGTGCCCAAGGGGTCCCCTATGCAAAAAAGGGTATTGCACCTTACATATATAAACTCTATATAAATTGGAAAAATGACATAGTCCAATATATAAAACAAAATGTGATATAGTTGGTGGATGTCATATATAGAAACATGAGGTCACAGATACAAATGGCATGTAAAATGTGTCGATAAAAAAACATGATGGGATATACATCTACATGATGGGATGTACATCTACATGATGCCTAATCTTCATCTAAGAGGATGTAGTAAGCTCTAGGATGATATGCTTGCTACCTCCTCCTAAACTCTTATACAACCCACTTTGTAATGGTCCTCTAAGTGAGATGCTCCTCTACCATGGTTGAGGACTCACCACGTGTAGCAATTGTTGCATCACTAAGCTCTTGTTCAATCAGATTTCCTCTATGCTTATGCCTCATCTCCCATAAGCAAAGGTCAACGCAGACGCGAGTAGAAAAATGGCCACATGTAGAGTGATCTACTGACCTCAAACATGTCTCAAGCCCTCGGTCCACCATGCTCTTAGCTCTGATTGGGGTGCGTAAATAAACCTACCTAGCTTGCCAAATAAACTCATCGATGCGAGTCCATGGTGCTCTCCGTGCCTCCTCCACTTCCTCGGGTGATAACTACATCTGTTTTACGGGAATCTCAAAATCATATAGAAAATTCTCTGCAACATATCCATCATCAGCCATGATATCTAGCATAGCCTACTGATGATTAGTGCTACCGATGGGCCTCCATGTGATAAGATCCACAGTCATTGTTGACCTTGGGTACAAATTGTCTATCCCCAGAGGCAATATAGGCCAAACTCTACATTGCACAGAAAAGTTTGACATCTAGTAGTCATCGCCGATGATTTAACAAGGTAGTAAAGATGAAACTGGTGGTGGCACCCTAATGTGTACCACCCCTAAGTGTCAAACTCACTTGAGGCAAACTGTGCAATCTATGGTACCAACATCTGCATGTGGTCTTATAGCCAAAGAGTTTGGCAAAAAGGGATAGATCACAATGCATCACATGATGGTGGGCTGCATCACAACCAAGCCTGGCCCACTCTCTCACATAGTGCTCCATGTAGTTATATATGATATGCAATCCGTCACTCCAAATCCATCTCATGGACCATCTGTCTCTGGTGCTCAATCTCCTGGAACGTTATTTGAACTTTTAAAATTAATAAATCTTAGTTTTCGACTGAAAGATAACGTTTGCAAGAGCAAGAGAGGGAGGGAGAATTGGTAGTGTAGGATCAAGAGAGGTGAATGGCATACACGTGATAGGTGCAGGCCATCCACGTGTCGTGCATGAGAATTGTGAGCAGAAGTGCGCCATCGGTCACATTATGGATGCGCAGAAGAATGGTGAAAAATGGTGAAAAACCCAAGAGAGACGCAAGAAAGCTCGCCTAGATGCAGAAGAAAGACACGACTAGGCTCGCCTAGATGGTGTAGATAGAGGTGAGAAGGCTCCAACCCAGTAGTTTCTTCCTCCTCCACGTCGTTTGTGGAGCACGAACAAACCCATCTTGTTGTGATATTCTCCTCCACTACAAAGAGTTTTCATTTGCCTATCTTAAGTGTTTTCGATCAGATCAGATCATCACTACAAAGAGTTTTCTTTTGCCTATCTTAGTGTTTTCCTTTCGATCAGATCATCACTACTACAAATTGGATTTGACGATGAAATTTAGCCTGTGTCTAGTTGAGGTGGGTGTAGTAGGCGGCAAGAAAGCTGACTGAGGGCAACTAGAGTTGTAGGCAGAGTGTCTCGCAAGTGGTGGGAGGGCCCGAGGTGTGCATCCAAAGAGGGCATGGTGGGGTGGCAGGGGCTGGCACGTCTGTAAGGACTTTAAACCAAGTTTTAAGGGTGGGTACAACTAGCACCAAAATGTTGTCTTAAGGTTTCAATTCTTATGGAGTGGTAATGGCCTGTGTTTTTCTAATTCCATAGTATCTATGGGTCAATGTGATCAATACTCAATGCATGTCAATGCACACATGGTTAAGTTGATATGCCCATTTGCCGTAGCCATAGCATCCCATCCAAACTCACGATGCCATTTGCAAGCAAGCAACCTGTAGCGTGTTGGCATCAAATGAAAAAGCTTATCTTTATACTATGCATAATTTTGGGAACCTTTTCAATAGCCTAATGTAGGGATCAGCACAATGAAGAAGAAGGCAAACAAAAGAGCGGTTTGACACTAAAAGTGAAGGCCTTCTTCTTCTTCTTCTTCTTCTTCTTCTTCCCCTCTCTCTCTCTCTCTCTCTCTCTCTCTCTCTATATATATATATATATATATATATATATATATATATATATATTCCCCCCCCTCTCTCTCTCTCTCTATAGAGCATTTCTTTATTTCAATCTCTCAATTTGAAAAAGTAAAGGCAATACGCCGACCGGCATAGCCAAACGCGACAAAAGCAGTTGTTCGATAGCTCGATCGAGATCAATGAGTACAGCAGGATAGCACTCGGGCGAGATACATAGATAACGAAAGCTGTGAGGAAGCACCAAAGACTTGTGAATTTAGGGCACATATAGCTGGGCTGAGATATGTGCCTCCCACCAACAAAAAAATTATTTGCTTCTCTTTATATTCAAATATTATCTTGCTTGAGATAATATTTGAATAAAAATATTCTGAGGGGACACGTTCTATTTGATCATTTGTCGCATGCGGTTTTTTTTCATTTTGAGTTTCTCCATCAAGATACATGATATTGATATTCTCTCGAGCATTTTACATTTTTAATCTTGCACGAGATACATACATAATATTTAAATTTCGAGTCACATTTTGCATTTTTCATTTGAGTATCTTGCCCGAAATACCCGAGATATAATATTTAATATTACTGTCTCACCAAAGATATATTAATTCAATTTTATTTTTTTATCTTGCCCAAGATATGTTAATTGAATGTCATTTTTTGTATCTTGCCCAAGATATATTCAATTTCAATATCTCGCCCGAGAAACATTTTTTCATTTATCATATCTCGCCCGAGGTATATTTTTTTATTTTTTATATCTAGCACACGAGATATAAATATATATACTTAGGTGTCATGGCAACATGACTAGGCAATCTAGTCAGTAATTTTGCCTATCTCACCTGAGATACATTAAGATGTTGAGCGAGATATGTGTCCATGGTGGTAGTATGGAAATGTGTGATTGGCACACTTCAACTCACTGAAGACACCCTGGAGACGGATTCGAGAAGCTCGAAAATGTTCCACTTTTGTCAAAATTGCCTCGAAGTAGCTAGCTTATCACTTTTGTCTACTCATGTCTCAAAGATTGCACTCTTCTTTATGTTTGACTGGTGAAAGCTTTCTAAAGTGGACTAGATGATATTTGTGGCCTGTGTATTACTATATAAAGGCCACAAATATACAAAAGTTTTTTATCTCTTTGTCCTTTATGAGAAACTTGGTTGCTTAATTACTATCTACAGAATTTTTCTCTCTTTGTTCCTTGTGTAGTGAACTTGTGTAAGTCATTGGATTTGCATCTTACATTCTTTAATTCAGCTTCTTAAAGAAACTTGACACAAAGTTGGATACTTCAATTCTTCAAATCTTGTTGCTATGAGGAAGGCTTATAGTAGTGATCATAGCTTTCTAGAAGAATGAATATATGGAACTTGCACCATCTTAATCTCCTTGTTTGCAACACATTATTAACATCACATATATGCATCAAATTTGCTTAAAGTTCCAAACAATGGTGCACAATCTTGCTCTATTTTTTTACCACCCTTTCTTGTTCTTCTTGAAGTCCTTGCACCCTGTTTTACTTTGATTAAGAGGTCCTTATACTGTATAAAGCCCACCGGCTCACACTAGTGGACTCGGTTTGATTCTCAACATGACCATACTCTGTATATATATCAAATACACAATATCTTGCATTATTTTATGCATTAAGATACAATTTGCTTAGTTCTTTCCAAAATTTCTCTTGCTTTATCAAGAGAACACTTCTGTGAACTTGTTTTCCTTAACTTCCATAAGATTAACACTAATCTTTGAAGATTAGTACTAGTCCACTTGATTAAGTTGTAAACAACCTAATCTAAGGATAATCTTTACAAACCAGTGTTATTTAATCCTTCTTTGCAAACCAGTGTTATTTAATCCTTCTTTGCAAAGATTTCTTGGCATTTCAACCATTTGTTGGCATTTCAATTGTTTCTTACAATCAACAAGACTGCAACAAATAGTCAAGAGATGCAAAGAATGTGTAGGATTTTGATAAATATCACTCACACTTGTGAATCTTTGCACAAATCTTGCTCTCTACACTTGAATCTTCAATTTAGCAGCACTTATCTTGAAACAGTTTTTCATTGTTCTTCAACTCTACACTTGAATCTTTAACTCTGTACTTAAATTTACATAGCAAACTGTATTCTGCAACTGTGTTCTACACAACTTTGTCTGCAAACTCTTCTTGAATCTATGAACTATAACACTTTACACCAGTAGTTCTGCATACTGTCTTGAAAATGGCACCAAGAATTTGCATAGTAACCTTCTTCTTACAATATTCCTTCAAGAACTCGGAAATTTAGCAATCTTTGAAAAAGTATGCTCTCTAAGTAAGATAATGTAAGAAATCACTCAAAGCTGATTGTACTAAAATTTCTATAAATCCTAATTTTGAGAATCAAGAAAATCTCAAAAAGTTCAAGAAAATCAAACACTACGTGAATTAGGGTTTCTAAAAATAATGATTAATATAAATTTAAAAATGATTAACATAAATTTCATTACTAATCTTATCAAATCAAGAAGTTTACAAATCTAAAAACAGTGTAAAAATAGATTTTAAAAATGATTAAGTACTAATCACTTCCTAATAAAAGCATCAAGATCTAAGCCGCCAAGAGGTCTGATACCAATGTAATGAAGGGGACCTAGGGCTTGCACTAACTAGGATGGAGTACACACATGTCTCACTCATCCTAGGAAGTAGCACCTAGACAAAGAAAGAGTGCCATAGATCAGCCATGAAAGCTTGGGCATAAGCTTCAAGAAGACAAGATGTCTATAGAGTAAAAATCATCAAAAGTTACAATGTCCATGATCATATCCAAAGGCTCCTAAAAGTATACATGTAAATGACCCTAAGCTACATCCTCCATGTGCATGTGCATACCAAATCTACTTCATTACATTCAACTGTTGAATTTTTTTGATCTTATGTAGAGAATTCACTTGGTCTATGACAGGGCCTACACAAGTTTAATAATTTAATTATATAAATTTAGTATGACCCTCTTGTGGATCAAAGTAGTTGTCTTGATAAATTTAACAAAAAAACTTTGAGTGAATTTGAGTAAGGGAAGCCGTTTTCTATCCATCTTAATCAATTTCTCTCTCTTTTTGTCTAGCTAAAGTCTAAAACAAAGGCTACCTATTAGACTTGGTGTTTCACCAAACCTAGAGAGTATTCTATTTTTCAAACAATTGAGCTATGATTACATAGTCTTAGTCCTACATGTATATGCCACATCATATGGAGGAGATGCCACATAATCATCTTGCCATCTCATCATGCCCTGTCATCATGCCACCTCAATAAGGTTAACAAGGTTGACTACCTAAAGCCTAAAGCCTACATGGCATGCCACATGACATGCATACATGTCATTTCCACATAGTGAAGAATTTCCATATCATCTTGTCACCTCAGCAAAGTCAACTTGGTTGACTACCTCTACCTACATGGCATGCCACATCATATACATGCATGGCATTACCACCTCACCTTAAAGCATAAGAAATGCCCACATGGAGGTCCCATGTCAACAAATATTCATAAAATATTATTATATATATATATATATATAATGTATTTAAAATAAATAATTAATTCTAAATTTAAAAAAGTTATTATTATATTTAAAAAGATTAGGTAAATTGAAAAAAATTTAGATATGATCCATAATCTAATTCCAACCAATGAAATGCTTACTGCTACTATATATAGGGGAATATTTTTGGGGAGATGCCTATGGTGAGCTTTTTTACTTTTTATTGAGTTATTTTGACGGCAACCACTTTTGAATCATGATTTGGTGTAAAATCTATTAATCTTGTAACATATGGAACATAAAATAGATACATTATATTTTTATATTTTCCCTCAAGTAATTGTGAAGAATAAGGTAGCCATAAAATACCATTATCTTCGTGGAGGACATACTAAAAAAACAAGGCATTGTTCTGGCTGTCCCATCTTAAACAACTATATATTTCACACCAATAAAAATTCAATCATACATGTGGCCATTTATAGCACTTTCTTAAAAGAGGCACCACAAAAATGTCAATAATACATGTGACCAATAATATCATTCTCTCAAAGGTCTAATATCATGTGACCTCCTTTTTGGCATTCGCTTGTGTCCCACCCAATATTGTTTTGCTCACATTATTTAGAATTTCCATAAGAATGGTGGACCACACTGGATTTGGGAAAAACATTTGGGCTGTAGAATGTAGTTATTAACTAAAAGATATTCTTAAAAACAAAAAAAACACTAGTTGGATTCATAGTGGAAAGATAAATAACATCATTCTCGATCATTAAAAGCACAGCAGGGGCTCTCGTTTGGGGGGGAACCCTGCCAGTGTGGAAATTTGAGGAGTGCCCGTCGGTTGCAGCAGCAAGGGCCCTCGTCTGGGGAGGAAGCATGCAAGCGTGGAAATGCTAGAAGCTTGAGAGCAACAACAAAGCAACCGAGAGGGAGGTCAGACAGTAGGACACACAGAGGAAATGCTGCAGGCAGAACTTCCTCTCCCACTTCTTCTCTTGCTTCCTCAGGCTTTGAATCTTCTCCAGAGCCATCCCCAGCCAGGAAATCTCATAGGGTGCTAGCTTCCTCCTCTCCTTCCTTAGCTGCAGCAAAGGCCAAAGGAGCTATAAGAAAGGGGCATTATCCTCTTTCACCCAAATCACCTACTACACCAAGCAAGAAGTTCAACATGCAGCTGGGCTCAGATGCCACTCCAAGCACAGAGGTGAGCATCTTTACACATGTTGTTGTGCAGCCAATTTTTGTTCAGGTGCCTGGCTTGTGTGAATTTTTCTAGAGGTGTGTTGCACATGCATGCTAGGGTATTACCATGCTGTTCTAGGGGGGGTAATGGAGTGAGTGTGCTCACAATGTCATCAATGAAACAATGTCCCTATTGAATACCTTACAAAATAATTTTTTTGCTTCAATGATGACTCCTCACTTGTTGTGTGTTGCAATAAGTGTGTTGCATACCAAAACATCCCTAGAAAAATTCAAGTTGTGGGCAATAGTGCTTTATTGAGTTTTAGTAACACTACATTGCATATTGCATGCTGACAACACACTAGAGAATACATTTTCTACACCTTTGATTCTCCCACACTTTCTATACATGCGCACAAGCATTGTTATCATAAGCATACTTGTAGCCTCATGCATATATATGGAAGGTGCATGTCCAAAGAAAGCAGGTCATACATGAAAATATGTTAGCAAAATGTGTTGGACTGATTCTAGTTGTGCTGTGGAATGTTGCAGGGCAAATCGCGTTGGTACCCTCCATATGTCCAGTTTGAAAGAAAGTAAGTTTTCTATATGACCAAAGCCCAAGCACATGAAGTCTACGGTCTTTCAGATTCTGGAGTGGATGCGCGAACATTGGGTGAGGCTAATTTTACAGATGCAGATTGGCTATCATGTTTTGATGAGGTGCCAAGAAGGGGCAGTAAAGTAAGTGCAGGACTTTGAAGCTAGAGTTGTGGCCCACGTTCTACACCCTTTTTACTTCGGTATATCAGGAACCTCCCAGCAACTATGGGATGGAGGTGACCAAGGCATTTGCAAGAGGTTTTCTGCATGAGTGTACAAAAGGGCTAGTCGATTGGGCTTTATTTTGTGAGAACATGATAGCGATGTCAGGTAAAAATCTGAAAGGTGTTTTGGGTCTGTGTACATATGGTGTGCATGGTTTGCGAATAAGCTTTGCCCTGAATGCCCTGGCAAATGTATAGAGCAGGTGGTTTTGCAGTGAGCTGGTATGCGTGTCGTTTTTTTTGGGAGCAGATGCTGGAGATTTAGAAGTTTCTTATTGCAGCAGTGTGGTGTGCGGGTGGTTGCCAAATGCATGGCACCGACTGTGATGGTCATATTTGGTAAGTGATGCAGCTGATGGAAGGATGTGGATAGCTCTTGTTTTAGAAGGCCGTGGGCACCGTTTGTTCAGTAAAAAAACATAAGGAAAGCAAGGTAATGAGGGTGGGTGGCCATCATTTTGAGGCTTTAAAAAAAATAAATAATAATATATACCACAAGTGGTCAGCTTGTAGCTACGTGGAGATTTCGTTTGGCTGCCAACGAGACCATCTGGAAGGCTGGCGAAGGCGAAGAGAATCGAAAGGAGATCGCCGTGTGATAAAAAAGTGGCTCTAGGATTTAGTAGGAGGGTGGGGAAGAGTCGCCCTCTAGAGCAGGGCTCGTGGGTGATTGCGGAAGCAGCAGGTGTAAGGTGTCGTCTGAAGGTGGCTGGTGGTGACAAAGCAGACGGGCTGGGGCTGTTCGAAGGTCGCAAGTGAAGATAGCCGCCTTGGGTACGAGAAGCCTAAGGTGATACTGCAGAGGCTAAGGCGCTCGAGAGACACAGCCATCTTGTAGCGGGTGGTGCTGCTGACAGGCGCTGGGGGTGAAAGTGAAGAGCGAGGGGGAGCGTGGAGCGCAGCCGTAGGTGCAAGCGAAGAGCAGCAGCAAGGTAGAGAAAGAGAAGCCGACTGAGGGCTGGGGATTCTGCAGCCAGAGATAGTGTGAAGGGAAATGGCCGCCTAGTGGTTTTACTGGGGGCGCTGCAGAGGAAGTTGACGGGCTGCGTGAGAAGGAAACCATGGTGGCAAATGGGGAGTATTGTACAGGTAGCCGCCTTGTGTACAGGGAGGTGGGTCTGCTAATAGGCGCAAAAAAGAGAGGGCTGCGTGAGAAGGGAACCATGGTGGCAAATGGGGAGCATTGTACAGGTAGCCGCCTGGTGTGGGCTGCAGCGTGAGAAGGGAACCATGGTGGCAAATGGGGAGCATTGTACAGGTAGCCGCCTTGTGTACAGGGACGTGGGTCTGCTGATAGGTGCAAAAAAGAGAGGGCTGCTGCTGCTGGCAGTGACTAACGTTGTGGGTGATGTGGCTTGGGCTGGTGTTTGGTTGGTGGCGGGAGAGACAGTGCAGAGGCTCTGTGGTTGGCACAACTGCTGGTCACGAGACGGACACACACAGAGTGAGAGCTGCTCAGTAGAGGGTTGCTGGTGGGGCACCCTCTAAAGAGAGAAGTGACTGGTTTTGTGTGGGCGACGGCTGCAGGCAGAGAGTGGATGCCGACTAGAGAGAGAGCCTTGGTTTTTTGTGTGTGTTGGCTGTAGTAGAGGTGCTGATGTGTGGACTGGAGACAGTGGGGCTCGCCTACGACACTTGGAAGGTAGTAGCTAGACAGAGAGTAGCCAGGCTACAGAAGCAGTGAAGGAGGGTTGCTGGTGGGGCGCCCTCTAAA
This sequence comes from Cibotium barometz, assembly GCF_041138505.1. NCBI lineage: Eukaryota > Viridiplantae > Streptophyta > Polypodiopsida > Cyatheales > Cibotiaceae > Cibotium > Cibotium barometz. The sequence goes on from NC_141090.1 coordinate 28,994,753, forward strand.
GAGAAGCAGAGATCGGGAGACAGAGGCTTGGTTGTCAGACGCAAGGGTGAATTCCCTTGGCAGTAAATCCTGGCCAGAGTCTTGGTTTTTGGTGTAATTGCTGAGTTTGTTACAGTGTGGATGGTATTGTGTATGTTTTTTGAAGGATAATCAGTTGTCTATCGTGGTTTTGAGCTGTATTTTTGGTATGGGTGGGTGGTGAATCGTGAGAAGTGTTCCAGCCGGTGGCTGGTGGTGCCTCCGTTCGTGTTGTTATATCCAAGTTTGGGAGGTGAAGGGATATAGAGGCAGTAGTTCTTTTTTCTTTTTTTCACCTCACATTCTTCTGGTGCCCCCACTACTGAGGAGAGCTCAGGTATTTCTCTTGCCCACGAGGGTGTATGCCCCAGAGTGAGAGATTGAAGGAAGGTGTTCCAATTTTTTTTTTGGGTTTGAAGGTGAAGTTTGGGGATTAAAATGATGTCGTATCCAGAGTTTTTTGGTGGGCCTAATGAAGATGTGGCAGATTTTTTGGAAAGGATGGAGGTTGCATGCATAAGCAACCACATCAATGAGCCGGCACAGGTATTGCGGTTGCTGAATATCTGCTTGAAGGGGGATGCAAGGATTTGGTACAGAGCTTTTGAAGAGTCATTAAAGGATGCTAAGCCATGCATTCCAATGACTGAGGATGGATTGAAGACTGCACTTTTGAATAGGTTTAAGAAGATTGAGGATCCAGACAGAGTTTGGCATGAGGTGCAGGGGTTGACACAGAGTGAATTGGAGCCAATTGATGATTATGTGAAGAAATTCTCTTTGCAGTGGGAGACTTTGTGCAGGGCTTTGGGAGATGATCAGGTACCTCCGGACATGATGAAGAAGGATCGTTTTATTGTAGGATTGAAGGGAGGCATTCACTGGAAGGTTGAATTAAAGAAGCCCAGGTCTTATGAGGATGTGGTGGAGATAGCCAAATCAAAGGATTGGAAATTGCAACAGATGAACCAGCTGGGGATGGTTCCAATGGCAGTGAGGCCTGAAATGAGAAGGGTAGAAGCGGTACCGATGAGAACCGTGCTGGAAAGAGTGCAACCGACAGAAGCTCGGGTGAATAATGTCATACCACAGGGGACAAAGGTAGCACCTACAGCTGTTACAGCTTCTGATGAAAGGCTTCAACAGGACATGAGGCAAATGGTGGATTGTATGAAGAATCCGAGTCTGAAAATGATGGAGAACACAGGTGGTGGATGTGGCCGAGGTAGAGGCTATAATCAGGAAGGGGTTGAAGGTCAGACAGGATATGGAAGTGGCCGTGGTTTTAGCAGGGGTAGACGGTTTATTCCTACATGTTGGAATTGTGGTGAATTTGGACATCTAAGTAAAGATTGTGATAAGCCTCAGCGAATGGGGGGTGATATGTATCCCTTACCCTCTTAGATTCCCAACAGGGCAAATGATTATGGGATTGAAATTAGAGGTGAAGCAGGGACCAGTGGATTGACAAATGAGGAGAAGGGTAAAACTAAGGTGATAGATGTGGTCACCCTTGAGAAGATGAAGGAGACAGAAGCTTATATGATTCCTTTGGGGAAACGGATGCCACAAGAAAGGGAAAGCAGGGATTCTGTAGGGCCCAGCAAGAAGAAAGGTAAAGTGAAGGAAGGAGGGGATGTAAAGGTCAAGCAGAAGCGGAAGTCTTGTGGGAAGTTTCAGGTGACTAATTTACCACTGGGGGTTGGGCAGAAAAGCTACAATCTACAGGAGGACATGGCTAGAAGGATTGATGATATTGATGAGGAAGTGCTTAGTGATGAGGTTGTCCAACAAGAAGAGGCCATACAGGAAGAATGCGAGGAGGTACAAGTGAATCATGAGCAAAGGTATGCATGTGATGTGAAAGAGTCTGCTTTTAAGTCTTTGGATGATGAACCTTTGTGGGATGAGTGGGATATAGAAAGTCTGCAAGATGATGAACCAGAGTTGGAGCTAGATGATCAGATGTGCATTAATGTTAAGAAAGCCACAAGTAGAATTGATGCTATGAAAGAGGAGCGACACCAGAAGACTATGAATGATGCTGATGCTATGGATGAGATTATGGATGCTGTGATAGATGAATTTCTTATTGGCCTTGATGAAGATGAGCATACAGGAACTGAGGTGGATGCTTTGGCAATAGTGCCTGTTGAAGAGGAGTTTGTTTTGCCTATAGTGGTTGGCTTTGATGGTGATGCTTCTTATGTTGATGAACAAGAAAATGTTATGACAGAGCAGGTTTTTCTTGATGAAGCTTTCATCAGTCATTACCCTCAGTAGGAGTTGCTTCACTGGTTCTCCAATATTAGTGTTGATCGCATCAGTGATTTTGGGATTGAGATGAGGCAGGATGGTGTGTATGTCAAGAGTTTTGTTTCCAAAAGTTCTTATGATATGATGTGGGATGTGGGATGGCAAGCTAAGTCTGGGGAACATGACAGTGTTTCTTTGATCACATGGAATAGAGATGTTTTGGTTACACTGTATGATGCTCAAAGGATTGACGAAGGGAAACGTGGTCATATGCTTTCTCCTGATCATGAATGATTCAGCAGGCTAGGGGTTGGGCAAAGTATGTCAGGTAAAAATCTGAGAAGTGTTTTGGGTCTGTGTACATATGGGATGCGTGGTGTGTGAATAAACTTTGCTCTGAATGCCCTGGCAAATGTACAGAGTGGGTGGTTTTATGGTTTTTTTACGAGCTGATGGTGATGCCTACATGTGAAAGTGTGTCAGGAACTCCGAATGTAATGATGGTTGGTCAATCTGGGGCTGATTCTGGATGCAAGGATGGCACTCCATTTTTAGCAAGCATGTGATGATGATCGGCAGTGCATGGCACCGATGGAATTGGTCGTATTTTGGTGAGGAGAGGTGCTGATGATGATGAGCAGTGGGCAGATATTGCATCTGTTTTGGAAGGAAAGTATGGGCGCTGCACCTTAACTTGAAGCATAAGGAAAGCAAGGTAATGAAGGGTGTGTGGCCATCATTTTGAGGCTTAAAAAAAATATATATATATATATATGTAATATCAAAGTGGCAAGCTGTAGGTCCACGTGGAAGCTTGTGCTGCAGCCAACGCCGTCTGCCAACACGTGAACGCAAAGTCTGGAAGGCTGGCGAAGATAATCAAAAGGAGATCACCGTGTGATAAAAAAATGGCTCTAAGCTACTCTTGAGTCAAATGTCTTTTATAACAGCACCTGCACCATCATGTTCACCCTTCCCATGACCAGATCCCGAGAAATGATGTGTCATCTTTAACCCTGTGAGAGTCCCATACCGGGCAACAGAGTAGAAAGGCCTCTTTGCCTTAAACTGCGAGGCTGCCCCATCTAACCACACCCAATGCTCCTTGAGGGATAAGCCTAGCTCTTTCAACCATCCATGATGGAGCATGAAGCAATGTTGAACAAAAAGAGTATCATGAGTTTTATCATCAAAAATGTAAAAATGATAATACTTTTGAAGACTTCCTGCAATCTGCACATATGTGATATGGACAAATATTGTAAGAAAACCAATGCATTGATTGAATCTCATTTTGTTCTTTGAATGTATAATTTTCAGCAAAGTCTACAACTAAAACAACCACATCGTCAGGAAATACACGTAGACACTCTTTAAATTGCTCAGCTTGCCATCTGTAGATAAAGTTGTGCTTTTTGAACTTTTGTAAGTGATCCCTAAAGAGGTCAAATAGTTCCCAGGTTGCATCTCCTTGTGGGAGAGAACTTTTCTTTTCTTTTTCTTGCTAGAATCTGTTTCACCAACTTGAATGTCTTCAAAAAGCTTCACCTTTATTGTGCGTACACTACTTGATTCCTCCATAGGACATGTCGAAAGCTTCTTTGAGGGTCCACAAGATGGGCACTCTCCCATCAAACACTTCAAAGCAAAGAAGTCTGAATTGCTAGGCTTCAAACACAATACTGATTCCCACAAATTTGTAAGGCTTGAGTAAGTTTGTGTGTGAGTTGTGCATTTTTCTCCAACACCACAAATGTTGCATTGACATATACACTCTTTTCCATGCACACCTGGACCAGTTTGGTGTAAATGGTTGATAGCATCCCGTAAGAATGACATCTGGACATGTGTGATGCAACAACAACTATACCGATCTCGAAGCTTGCATACAAAATAAGGCTTCAGCTTTTCAAATGCTCTTTGGTGAATCTGTACCTCCGGATGACTCTGTTTGAAAGCAAGAAAGAATTCTACCTGCAATAAATCAGGACAAGAAATCAGCCTATGAACAACATATATAGCTTATAGAAGTCAAAGAATTAGAACTAACTTGGTAATTTAGAAATTTTTCATACCAGAAATAAACAATAGCTTTTAGGTTAAAGGTTTGAAACAATAGCTGCCGTGTTCGGAGTGGTAGCTATTTGGTTAGAGTGGACACCACCAGGTAGATAAGGCAGCAACCACGTTAAGAGTGGAAGCTACTAGGTGAACAATGGTGGCTTTTAGGGACAGAAAGGTAACTACCAGCTTTGGAACAGTAGCTGCCATGTTAATAGTGGTAGCTACCTATTAAGAGTGAAAGCTACCAGGTAGGTAAGGTAGCAATCATGTTAAGAGTGGAAGCTACCAGGTTGACAATAGTGGCTTTTAAAGACAAAAACGTAACTACCAGCTTCGGAATAGTAGCTGCCATGTTAACAGTGGTAGCTACCGGTATAGAGTGAGAGCCACCAGCTAGGTAAGGTAGCAACCATGTTAAGAGTGGAAGCTACCAGGTTGACAATGGTGGCTTTTAAAGGCAAAAAGGTAACTACCATGTTTGGAACAACAATGGTAGCTACCTGTATAGAGTGAAAGCCAATAGGTAGGTAAGGTAGCAACCATCTTAAGAGTGGAAGCTACCAGGTTGACAATGGTGGCTTTTAGGGATAGAAAGGTAACTACCAGCTTTGGAACAGTAGAGCTGCAATGTAAACAGTGGTGGCTACCTTAACTCTTAGCATAGTACCTATCATCAAGATACCACCTTAATCACTCCCAGCCTCATGCCGATGAGCTCCAAGCTTGGTAACTGAGCTCCAAGCCTGGGAACCACTACTCTTAGCATAGTACCTACCATGAAGATACCACTCTTATCAGCTCCCAGGCTTGGAGTTCATTGGTATGACAGAAATCCTAGTAACCTGATGCTTCTAGCTGGCCTAATAACATATCAACTTGAGCAAAACCTTTGCTACCAATCTGTGAGCCTACCACCACCTTTGTGGCTTCCTTTGCTAGCCACCTTTACGCGGATGAAACTATAATTGAAAGTGGTAGCTATTTATCTACAAGGGTTACCATGGTAGACTAGTATTACACACTATGAAGCTGGTGCCTAACTTCAGCCCTGCACTACCAACCAATGTACAACCAAGAGGTAATTAGGGACATTTAAAAAGTATGGCATAACAAGGAAGACAAACCTGAGGTTGTTCAAGCAGATGCACCGGATGCTTCTCATACAGCTTTCGTCCAACACGCTTTCGACATACATCCTTTTTGTTCGGCGACACACGTGTATTGTTTGTCCAATATGCAATGACTAAATCTTTCACTTCCTCTGTGATTATACTTCTATGTTGTCGTTGTCACTCACACAAATGCAATGGCAGCTGTGAGTCATGTTGCTTCATTTGAGATCTAGCTGCATAAAAATTCCTTCGATGAACTCCAAGTAGCCTTGATGCAGTTGCTATATTTGGTTTTCTACTTGTGGAATTCATGACCATCATGATACTTGCCCGTTTAACAAACGATTCCCTAGAGCTTTTTGGTCTTTTGACAGCCTTGAGAGTATTGTGTAATCCATGGAGCAAGATCTTATGATCTTGTGTGGATTCCTCAGCTTTGTGACAGTTAAGAGATGCACAATTAAATTGCACATCTCTTAAAGCTCGATGGTTGAGTATACTTGTGACGATCTCACCCTTTGCTTTATTGTCAAGACCCTGTGTATAATCCGTGAAACACTTAATCACTTTTGAAGTAATCACCTTCTGTTTTGTGATGTTGAGCCCGAGTTGTTTCACTGGTGACTTCCTTGACTTTAACTTCTCACGATAAGCACGCTTCCGGCTTGTTTCGTACTCCCTGATTAATTTTGATTTGCATGGTGCACACTTGAAGGAGCCCACTTAAAGGAGCCAGCACATGTACATAAGCTGCTTTGAACATCTTTTGCTTGTGCAATTGGAACTATTTCCATGTTGAAAAAACTCCTTTTGATCAGTTCAACAAGTCGAATGTGCTCACTTTGTGGATAGCATGAGGCTCTTAAGAGAGTCAGACTTGTCCATCAAAACTTCGAAGACACTGTAAGATGAGATGAAGGTAGCTGTCCACAAGCCCCATATGCAGCAATGCTTCTAATTTCTCAGAAGGGCTACTTGAAACATTGTCTATTTTTTCGATCTGGCGGGCTGCGCGACTGGTGGCTTGGGCCGCCCTGGCTTGGCTAGTGCCTTGGCCGAGCCTTAGCTTGTTGGGTTCTCAGTTTTACGAGGGAAACCTGCAATGCAAAAACACACACAGACGTGAAGTCGTCGTGGAGGCTTGTTTAAAGTAAAGAGAGAGAAAGAGAGAGAGAGAGAGAGAGAGAGAGAGAGAGAGAGAGAGAGAGAGAGATTCTGCTATAGAGGGGAAGGCTTACCACCAGTAATCACAAGACACACACACATATATGAAGTCGCCATCGAAGGTTGTTCACGGCAAAGAGAGAGAGAGAGAGAGAGAGAGAGAGAGAGAGAGAGAGAGAGAGAGAGATTCTGCTATAGAGGGTAAGCCTTACCATCAATCACAAGACACACAGACATGAAGTCGCCATGGAAGCTTGTTCACAGCAGAGAGAGAGAGAGAGAGAGAGAGAGAGAGAGAGAGAGAGAGAGAGAGAGGACGTGGGGAGTACTAAAAAACGGTTCTTTTTCTTTTTCTTTTTTTAAACATCCCACTTTTTGCTTTGTAACCGAAAAACGGCTCTTCTTCTTTTTCTTTTTTTAAACAACCCACTTTTTGCTTTGTATTAGATGGTTACTATCAGTGTACTAGTTGTGTCCCGGACATAGGTATTAAGTCCACCTATTTATGCATACACCCAAATGCTAAAAGTGGATCTTGCTCATGTGACACCGCATCCCATAGAGGCCAAAATGGTTCGATCCCCCCTTGGAGTATTTTATTATGCAAGGAGAATAATATCATGTACAAGCTTTGAGGGCCTTACTCTCTCCATGGGAGATGCGAGATTATCCTATACAAATGCCATAACATAACCGAACACAAGACAACCATAAAATTTAGCCGGCACATAGTTGTACAAATGCCGAGCTAGCAATATAAACCATATGCCTCCATGTGGGTACTGATTCTTCCCAAAAAAATCATGACTCTTCATGCAATAGAGCTGGTACAACAAGTGAAACTCTCCATTCAACTGCCGATATACAACAAGTATAATGGTTCGTGCAATAGGTACAATGGTTGGTACAATAGGTATAGGGGCTACTATAGTGATACAAGAGTGGGTATAATATATACAGTGGCTAGTACAGTGGTTAGTATAGTTGGTATAGCAAGTACAAGGACTGGTATAGTAGGTATAGTGGCTAGAATAGTAGGACTGGTATAAACACCATATTCGTGAGTTTGGGAATCTCCCAAGTCCCATTTTTGTAATACTAAAAAGGTGGGACCCGATTAACATGTCTATAAGTTTCTCAAAACCCTATCATGTGACCTATCATTGGAAAGCGCTTGAAAAGAGGGATCTACTAAGCTTTAAAGTGTACAATTTGGAGTAATGGTGTTCAAGTTATGGCAAATCCAAAGTTTTGACCACGTGTCCCAAACTTATGGGAAATTCCCATATTCCCCAATATGGCGTTTATAGTAGGTACAACAAGTACAAGGGTTGTTATAACAAGTACAACGGTTAGAAATCATAATAAAATGAATAAATATCCTTGCCTTTAGTATTTCTTATCATAAGTACTTTGTCAGTTCTTAATATCTACTCAGTTCCAAATGTAATGATGCGCACCTTAGTTTATTGTAAAATATTTTATTAGAAAAAAGAAGTTTCTATGGAGGGCCAACTATTTCGACTCAATGTGGTGTTTTTATATTTTATATGGTTCTTCTGTTGTGTTTCCATGCTCTGTCTAGTATTTCAAGTGTTGGTCTATTATTATTCTGGGTTCTATATTTGTGACATTAGTATCAGAGTAAAGGCTTTTTTGGAAGCAAGAAACTTCCTTCCAACAATAAGAAAGAGAAAAGATCAGAAGTGGGGACTACACCACTGACCAATAGTTTTGTTTATGGAAGCAGTTATGTGTTAGAAGCATGAGCAGTTCATAGATTGGACTAAGGATTTATGGATTCGCATAATTTATCCTCAGAATATGGAGTTGGTTCTATGTTTCCATGTTGAGCACTTGAAGTGTTGGTCTATTATTGTTCAGGGTTTTTATAATTGTGACAATTAACACATATATTTATCCTCTCATTTTATGAAACAAGGTTGCATATTATTACTGTGAAATATCTCTTTGGTGCCTAGGTAAAATTGTACACTCCTATAGAACACTCTTGTGGCTCCAGTGGACCCATAACTCTCGCTCGAGCTATGCAATGACAAATTTCTTCCCGACCTCGTCCTGGTCCTTGCATTTAAATGAAAACTCTATGTTTATTAATCAGTTTAATTACAATTTACAACCATCTCATATTACAATCAAAGGTATCTTAGTACCCCCATAGTTTGTGAACCTTTGGCATATAGAAGTCCACAGGTTCTCGAAGCCGACGACAGAAAACCTTGCCTTTGTCTTGGTCCACAATGTGTCCCTGCTCGTCGATGGAGCACTCTACAAAATGAAATTAAAACAAATAGTTATTATATGTTGAAATAACTAGTATAACATACAAAACATGCTTCATACTTGCATTGCCGATGCCTTTGCTGAGAGTCCGGGTGACATAACCAGGACCCTGTGTACCTCTCCTCTGTGTCCTGAATAATTGACCAAATATAACTATTCTAGCAATTTTTAAACAAAGGATATCTCAAAAGAGACAAATTATAGAAATTATACATTCTTATTTGGTTGTGTGTGGCACCATGTTTTACTCCTGATCTAGATCCTGTGGTGCCATGTCCAGCTCTAAATCCTGATCCTCCAAGGCTAGCTCCGTAAGTGTGATAAGCATCGTTATTGTTTCATATGTACTAGTGTGCCACGAATAAGGTCTGCAACATATTGTTTTTTGAGAAGTATTGTGCGATAAGCATCGTTATTATTTTCATATGTGCCAAGTACAGCACATCATTAACAATCTTTATCAATGTCTCGGGTCTTGCCCCATTGAATATAAACCTATGCAAATTATTTTCTTCCAGTAAGCATTGAAGGATTATTCCACGTAATGAACTAGGACCAATAAGTTGCACTACTCTTATAGCTTATTGCTCACACTCTGAGCTCTCTCTCTCTCTTTCTCTCTCTCTCTCTCTCTCTCTCTCTCTCACACACACACACACACACACACATTCAAATAAGTGCCCATGTGTCCATGGTGCCACGATGATATGCTCTAATGCTAATGTGGGCATTGATTCTTATGTTGGCTATGCTCTATGGTGGAGTGACACACTAAATGAAATGATGGGTTTACTTTATATGCAAGTAGGAGTATTTGCTATGCTGACAGCTCATGGTGAGGTTGTAATGTTGGTAAACAACCAATGGGCATGTGTAGGGTTGCCCACTAGGGGTGCCCAATCCCTCCTATGGTCTAAAAGCTATCCCTTATGGGCTAGTCTTGCCATGGCCTCACCCAATGCTTACCTAAATGCTCCAAATTCAAACCTAATCCTAAGGTTGACACTACATGAACTATCTAGAATAAATTCTCCAAATGGGTTAAGAGGACTAGCACTTGACTGAATGATGCACTGATGTAGAGACAAAAGCTTGGTTACTACTTGTACCTTGCCTTGCTGCTTAATATTTTGGCATGTCCTAGTGGGATCCACATGTCCAAACTCTTCAAAACTTGATGGCTCACCTGATTCACATTGGGTATACTCATCGGAGTATGAAAACCCATGTCGATGTCATCTATAACACCGAAAACAAGGCGACTATAGACTCGCCCCCATGCCTCTACTCATCGGAGTATGAAAACCCATGTTTTCATACTCATCGGAGTATGAAAACCCATGTCGATGTCATCTATAACACCGAAAACAAGGCGACTATAGACTCGCCCCCATGCCTCTACTGCAACCTAGACCATGGCTGTAGATGCATCCAAATAACTTGGTTTTACCTAGGGTTTGACCTGGTCATTATAAAAAATATCTACTAGACTCTCACAATGTCATCTTGCCAATAGCACTCATATTCTAGTTGTGCGAACCTCATCCCATTTAAAAAAACCATGTGTATGTCATCTGTAACATCAACAACATAAAAAACAAGGTTGTTGTAAACTACGACCTTTCCATGCCTCTCCTACCACCAAACCATGGTTGTAGACAGGTCCAAACACCTTTGTTTTGCCTAGGGTTTGACGTGGTAATAGTCCAATATATCTACTAGACCCTTGCGATGTGAGCTTGCCAATAACATTCCTATTTTGGTTGTGCAGACCTGGTAAAAATTATAACTTTGTGTGTTGTGCATTACTTAAAACTTGCCCTATTTCTTAATGTTTTGGCATGTCCCAATGGGACCCACATGCTCAAACTCTTCAAAACATTATGTCCCACATGTATACACATTGGGTATACTCATTTGAGTATCAAAACCCATGTCGATGTCATATGTAACATAAAAAATAGAGTTGTTATAAATTGCAGCCCCCATGCCTCTACTGCCATCTAGACCATGGTTGTAGACAGGGCTAAACACCTTGGTTTTCCCTTGGGTTTATTCTAGTGTGAGATACAATATATCTCCTAGACACTCATGATTCCAACTTACTAATTGCACTCCTATTTAGGTTGTGTGGATCTTTTGAAAATGACAACTTGCGTGTTGTAGATTACTTATACCTTACCTTCTTGCTCACTATTTTGACTTATCACATGAGTCTTGAGGTCTCCAAGGTCCACAACTCCTTGAAAAGAAATTCTATTGTGCCTCCTGCAACAAGCATTGCACTACGTATACTCGTCCCTCCTCTCACCTCACTTCACTCACTCACTCACTAGCATGGATTAGAGAGAGGATTAGGAAGAGGAAGACTCTATTACACAATCGGAGAGCTTTTTGTATTATGAGAGATTTTCACTTATATACATGGGCATAAGTGTTCACACTCATTTAAACTATGGCCGGCGGGTATTTTAGGCTCATAAGATGCCTAATGCTATTACAATGACTACTCATAATATATCCATGAAGTACATCACTTTAGACTTCATCCTAACTTGCTATCACATGCTCTTGAAGCAGAAACCACCATAAGTACTCCATCAGACCATTTTATGGGTGCCCGTCCAAGTTGTAGATTTGGACACCGTTGCTTCATATCTTCAATGTATGGCCTTTTGGTGTGTCCACCGTGACTCTTTAATGTGAGATAATGGTAATATCTCTTGTTGATTCTAGTAATGTGTTAACAAGCAATAAGAAACAATCAGCATTTTCCTTGTCGCATGCAAAGCAAGAGTAAAGGGCATTGCTATGGTAGCTAATGAGGTAGCTTGTTTTGAGAAGCTACTTAGTGATATGGGTGAGCCTGTATTGACAAGGCCATTGTCATTTAAGCATACAACTAGCCAATATTAACCTAATCTATCATGTTAGGATGAAGCACATTATTATTTTGTGAGGGAGAAGGTTCTAGTAGGTGATGTGGATTTGGTATATGCTAGCATAGAGGATCAGGTGGCTAACATCTTCACATTTAGGCATTGGGTACAAAGAATCTCCATAAGTTTAGGAGCTTACATGGAGTGTAGTGTGTGGAGTTGATCTTGAGGAGGAGTGTTGAGATATTAAGCTCAACTAGTGCTCTAAACGTTGATGACCCTCCTAGGTGAAAGCTTTCATACTTATGTTAGTGGTGACATTATGGGTGATATGCCACCAATGGTTTAGAGGCTATGTGATAGCCACTTTGGTGTACTAAAGTTATGGAATAGTTATAGAGCCAACTCATAATATAGTCAAGTTTACACTTTCCCTTTTAGCATGTACTCTTATCTCTTTATGTTATAGTTATATATAGAAGAGAAGATAATAGAAGAAAATTTAGCCATCATTCTCCTCCGTGGGGGGGGGGTGGGGGGGGTTCACTATTTGTAAACCCTCTAATATCAGGTGTGTTCAAGGCCTACTTTTACCTACTTTTAAAACCGCTTTATCTGTGAAATTTTCATGAATAAATCACACCCTGTGTCTATTCAACCTATGTGAATACCCCCTTTAAATGGTACCCTTCTGTATGTAAAAATTGTGTAAAAAATGTGATTTAAATTTTCATGAATAAATCACACCCTCTGTCTATTCAACCTATGTGAATACCCCCTTTAAATGGTACCCTTCTGTATGTAAAAAATGTGTTAAAAATTAATTTTAAAAATCCCTTTTTGTTGAGTCCATGTGATACACTTACATATTTATGAGTGAACACCCCCCCCCCCCCGAGTCCATATCTCTTATGTGCTTATCTACTATTGTGTTTATGTGTGTGTTTTCTTACAAGGAGCTCAAGTTGTTCCTTTCCCCTATATTCTTTTCACTGTGTTAACACAATATAGACATGGGAAAGGAGAGTATGGATAGTTTACTTCCTGATTTTGGGTCGGTAGCTTAGATTTTACCATTAGCTCTATTGAAATAATGTGCTATTGACAATTTTCTTTTCCAAGAGTACCCAAGAATTTAGATAGGGATTTCCCATGACGCTTTCATAATATTTTGAAGATAGTTTTAGTAAAGAAACTACAAAACACTTCACCACAAAAATCAACCCTAAATTTTCATGTCATGAGAATGAAAAATCTTTAACTTTTCATTCTTAAAGTTAAAAATTCAAATTGCAGTGTGCATAGATTAATAAGGGTTTTTCCATGTGCACATGGGAAAATTCCCTACACATTGGGGTTAAAAAGAGAAAGAAATCATAAAAATAGTATTCATTTTTTAAAATAATTAAATGATTTATTTCTATTAAAAAAAATATCCATAAATATATGCTAGGGAGCATGTGCGCATTAGCACATTTAAATTGATCCAAGGTTGGATGGTTGAAAAAACTAAAGTCTAAGGTTTGAAGCTGAGTGTAAAAAAAACTAAAGTCTAAGGTTTGAAGCTGAGTGTAAAAAAACTTAGGGGATAATTTTTGAAAAGAAATAAAATTATTAATGTGGAGATAAGAAATTAATAAATAACTCTAGCTGTGCAAAAATGTTGGAGTTGACTAGATGTATACGTGGATGCATGTGGGAGTGGTTGAGTGCATGAGACGATGGGTGGATGCATGAAGTCTAAGGTTTTGTTACATGGGATATGGTGGGGTACCAACCTCGAGTGATTAAATAGTGCATGTAGAGTGTGTAGCCATCATTTTCAACTATAAAAAAGCCTTCCTTCTCATGTATGAGAAATCCATGAAAGCTTTCCTAGAGAGAAGATATTACTTCTTGTCTTAGTTTCAATGCTGCACATGCTCACTGGTCATGTTTCAGCATTACCTAGTCTAGAAATCATTAGTTTTAGTGTTGCACATGCCCATTGGTCATATTTTAGCATTACCTAGGCTATAATAAATGATTTAAATCTAAGAGGGTGATCATTAAGTTGTACAAGCACCTAGGGATCCACATAAAAGCTAAAGAAGTGGGAAGCTGATTTATTTACAAACAAGATGCAAGAAACCTCTTCCAAGTTAATTTTTCCAAGGTACAATTAAGGTCTTTGCTTAAATTTTTCCAAGGTACAATTAAGACCTTTGCTTAAAATTTTCATTTCTTCTATTATTTTTTATTTTATTTTTCTTTCTCATGTTGATTTTAATTAGACTAATAAACTCCTATTCTCTTCATAATTCTCAAAACCAGTGAGCCTTAAAGTCTGATTTTGACCCTTGTCATTGTTAGTTTAAATTAGATATCAGATAATTTTTGGAAACCTTAATATGTTGAGAGAACCTTGTTGGTTAGAACCATAGGAAAATGAAAGATTTAGATAGGCTACTCCTAAACCATAGGAAAATCAAGGATTAGGATAGGCTACTCCTAAACCTAGGTAAAAATTTAATATTTAATAATTTATGGCTAAGCCTTAGGTTAAATTACTTTTTTAGAGAGAAAACTAATCGGGATGCTATAATTTAAGAAACAAATCTAGATAAATTTTAAGATTGAATTATGGATGGTGGAATTTAATTAGGGAAATAAGATTTAAACTATAAATTTAGGGCTACCGATGCTTAGAGAAAGAAAGGAGGCTTTAAAATGTAGAGAGAGAATGATAGTAGCAAGATGGGAGAATACCCTAGTTTAATGGAAGAAAATTAGGGATTGATAAGATTTAAACTAGATTTTATCCAAGGAAAACTTGTTTGTGTAAGAGTAGGCAAGGATTCTAGAAAGAGAACTCTAGAGAGAAAGAGAGATAAAAATTCTTTACTTGCCTTAATGTGCATGGGTAAAATTAAGGCTAATATCTACCTAAGATCCTAGATTTGACCCTTAACATCCAGATTATATAGATGTGGTTAGATTGGATTAATCTCTTCAAGGATAACATATATTTAGAGAGAGAAAGTCATGATTAATCCTAAAATGGGGGATAATGAGAGCACCTTATTGACCTTAATTAAGTGCAAAACCATATCTTAGAGGGAAGTCTTGAATGCATTAAGGTGATCAAATTAAATGACCCTTAGTGTGATTCCACTGGCTGCCATAGATAAAGGGGTGCAGATCTCAAAATCAAGATGTAGATCAAGATTTACAAAGAAAATAAAAAGCATTATCTTAGATATACTAGTATTTAGGTACTGAAGCACCATTAGTTTGAAGATAGAACTTAAAATATGACACATAACCATGTACTAACTGCAAAAATGATGACCTATAAAATTCAAGAAATTATATGGGTAAGAAAAAAGTGAATGGCTACATTAAGATCAAAAGATTATGTCCAAGATAGCTATGAATCTTGTACCATTTTAAATTTTAGGACAAGGAAAATAAAAATTCAGTATGACCTTTCATCCAAGCACACAAGAATTATATGATGTTTTATTTTCAATGGAGAGGACCTATACCAAATTTCAAATGTTACACCCTTTTAAGTTTCCCTTATTTTATATACAACAAATTAGGGAAACAAAAACTTATATCTGAAGGTTCCAAGATTTAAAAGAATCATAGACCAATTATGCATTTATTACGTAATCAAAATAACAAAGAATATGAAAGAACACTAGATCCTACTTACCGATAACCTCCAACCCCTCCACCAGTAGCTTCCTCATCCAAGGCCATCTAGTAGAGAATCTATTATGGTAACAGTGGAGCATATTAAGGGTAGCACCAAGGGTTTGGTGTTATACTACATGGATGATGAGTTAGGTAATTATTTACTGCTCTATTTGCAAATCAAAAAGGAGTTCAATATTGTGGTTTGGATAGTTGGTAAAAGCTGAAATAAACACCAAGGATAATTTTAACCTCTATATGGAGGGATTGTGAACTGATCATTGCTTCAAGGATAATTTTCTTGAGAAAGTTAGCATAGGATCATTTTCCCCTCCACTAAGATGGCAAAGCCCCTTGCATTTGGTTGGTAACATTGTATTTGAAAAGATGCAGGGGGGAAGAGAGATTGAGCTCTTGCAAGCACACACACACACTCACAAAACCCTAATAGAGAACACACAAGGTGAGAGGCTGAAAATCTTCTTCTTCTTCACTCAACACTCAACACACCATATACAAGATAAGAGTACACAATAATATGAAAGGTACTCAACCAAATACATACACGGGTTCTCTATAGTGTGAACCCGACTAAATGAGCTGGCGCTATAACTATGCCAGTCTCTAGAGTGGCTGTCACACAGCCTATCATCCCACTGGCCGCATATCACCCAAGATCTCACCAACCATGCCAGTGGTGTAAGTGCGGGGCCTATCCCCCAGGCGGGTCATCAGTGTCCACCGCCTCACTAGAGCTCGATATCTCAACACTCCCCCTCGAGCTCAACTCCATCTCATGTACACCAAGCGAAGCCTTGAATTTGCGGAGCTTCTCTGTACCCAATTCTTTGGTGAAGATGTCAGCTACCTGATCCTCTGTGCTGACATAAACAAGGTCAAGGTCTCCTGCCAAGACCTTCTCTCTGACGAAGTGGTAGTGGACCTCTATGTGCTTCGTACGAGCATGAAAGACTGGGTTCCTGGCCAATTGTATACTGCTAATGTTGTCACAGAAAATGACAACTTGTCTATCCACTGATAGACCCAAATCTGCAAGTAGCTTTCTCAACCAAGCTACCTCACATGCTGCCATAGCAGCTCCTCTGTACTCGGCCTCCGTACTCGATAGAGCAACCGTAGGCTGCTTCTTGCTGCTCCAAGTCATAGCAGCACTCCCCAAAGAAAACATGAATCCACTGGTAGATCTTCTGTCTGAGATACTACCAGCCCAATCAGCATCTGTGTACCCATGTACACATATCTCTGTCCCAGTCTCATAGAATAGTCCACAATGTAAAGTAGACTTCACATACCTCAGTATGCGTCTCACTGCATCCAAATGCGGTTTCCGTGGAACCTGCATAAACTGACTCACCAACCCAACAGCATAGCTCAAATCTGGTCTGGTGATCGTCATGTAGATCAAACTTCCTACTATGCTCCTGTACATAGTAGGATCCTCCAAGATCTCTCCTGAATCTGCACTCAACTTGCCATTCTGATCCAATGGCACAGAAATAGGCTTACAGCCTATCATACCATACTTGGACAACATGTCCAAGCCATACTGTCTCTGCAGTAATCCAATACCATGTGGTGACCTAATCACCTCAATGCCCAAGAAATATCTGAGCTCCCCCAGATCCTTCATCTCGAACTTCTGTCTAAGCAAGATCTTTACATCAAAGATCTCTGCATCATGGTCCCCCGTAATGATCAAGTCATCTACATAGATGACAACAAGCACAACCCCTCTATCACCATGTCTCACATACAATGAGAAATCTGCATTGGCTACATGAAAGCCAATAGTGACAAGATATTCAGAAATCTTGTCAGACCATGCTCTTGGTGCTTGCTTTAAGCCATACAAGGCTTTCTTCAACCTGCAAACATGCTCGGGGTGACCCACATCCTCATAACCAGGTGGCTGCAACATATACACCTCTTCTTGCAAATCCCCATGCAAGAATGCATTCTTTACATCCATTTGATGTAAAGACCATTGCTTTGACGCAGCCACTGCTATCACAACTCTCACCGTTGCCATCTTGGCAACTGGGCTGAAAGTTTCCTCATAATCAATGCCATATGTCTGCGCATATCCTTTGGCTACCAATCTAGCCTTGTACCTGTTTATGCTTGCATCACTGTTATGTTTAACTTTGTACACCCACTTGCATCCAATGGCTTTCTTGCCTTCAGGCAATTGCACTAAATCCCAAGTCTCATTTCCATATAGTGCATCCATCTCCTCGTCCATAGCTTTCTCCCAACACATATTTCCAACAGCCTCATCAATGCATGTGG
Organism: Cibotium barometz; assembly: GCF_041138505.1. NCBI lineage: Eukaryota > Viridiplantae > Streptophyta > Polypodiopsida > Cyatheales > Cibotiaceae > Cibotium > Cibotium barometz. The sequence goes on from NC_141090.1 coordinate 29,012,541, forward strand.
GCTCAACAACCTGCACAACCTTTGCCATATATGCATAGTGATGTGCCACATAACCATCATAGGTAAATCTCTGCATAGGATTTCTCACTCTCCCAGATCTTCGCAGCTTTTCATTCATGGCTTCCATAGCCTTCTTTACACCATGTGTTCTCATAGCTGGGATCCCAAGCTCCTCATCAAGGCTCATATCTGAGCCACTAGACTCTCCATCAACATGAGAATGCCCTACAGAAATGTCAGGCATACCAAGGGGCTCAACCACTTTCTCTTTTCCTTTACGTGATGTACTAATCACATTTGCAGGGCTAGTATTATGACGCAGCCTGCCACTCCATGGTCTATCAACAGACCCACTAGATGAGGACTCTCCTGGTCCACTCAAAGACTGTGATTGCTGACTTGCATTCTGTGCAACCACACTTCCACTACATCAACCCCAACAGCTTCTTTTTCAGCACAACATACCAGCTGCTCATCTCATCAAACACAACATCCCTGCTTACCCTCAGCTCACGTGTAGTAGGGTTATAACACCTGTATCCCTTTTGCTCAAGGGAATATCCAATAAACACACATTTTTCAGCTTTCGGGTCCAGCTTAGTTCTCAGCTCATCTGGCACATGCACATATGCAATGCATCCAAAGACTTTCAGATGAGACAAATCTGGTTTTCTGCCAGTAAACCTCTCCTCTGGAGTTACATCATGTATGGCTGCAGTTGGAGTCCTGTTCATAATGTATACTGCTGTTGTAGAAACAGCCTCAGCCCAATAGCAATGCGGCATATTCTTCTCTTCCATCAATGCTCGCGCAATCTCAGCAATGTGCCTGTTTTTCCGCTCAGCAACTCCATTTTGCTGCGGAGTGTATCTACATGTATACTGTCTCCGAATACCATTCTTCTTCAGATATTCAGAGAACTCATTGGAGAAGTACTCTCCCCCTCCATCTGACCTTAGGCACTTTACATATTTCCCTATTTGCTTTTCAACCAAAACTCTGAAATTCTGAAAGTGAGGGAACACCTCACTCTTCTCCTTCATGAAATATACCCACACTTTCCTTGTGTGGTCATCAATGAAAGTCACATAATACCTGTAGCCTCCCATAGATATGGTCTTCGTAGGACCCCATACATCTGAATGCACAACATCTAGTGCATTTCTGCTCACATATCTGTTACGTGGAAACACATGCTTTGTTTGCTTCCCAAATTGACATGCTTCACAGATTTTATGCATACCTTCCACTTTAAATTTTGGCAGCCCTGTCACAATTCCTTTTGTCTGCATAGACTTCAATCTCTGCACATTCACATGTCCAATTCTTTTATGCCATATGTCTGTGTCTGCAACAATTCCTAAACCATTTGCAAACATCGCAGCACTCATCTCAGGCATGTCTACATCCAACGTAAACATTCTGCCCACTCTGTTGCCTTTTGCAACCAACCTGCACTTGTCTTTAAAATCTTCAACATAACATCCATCAGGGTTAAACCGAACCTGCAAACCCTGCTCAATCATCTGGCCAATTGAAACCAGATTCTTTGTTATGTTCGGTACATGAAGTACATCTACAAGGTACTTCACTTTGCCATCCTGCATAGACAATGGCACATCTCCAATGTGGGCAATTGGATGAGCAGTGTCATCCCCTGTTTCCACAAAACCTGGTCTTTTCGGGTTTTTCATCTCCTTGAACCATCCCCATGACTCGTCATGTGGCTCGAAGCGCCTGAATCCACATACCATACATTATCTTTTTGTGCTGCATCAACATTTTCAGACATGGCATTCACAACATGCTGCATAACAAACAACCTTTCATTATCCTCATTATTTCTGCTTGAGGATGCATAGTTGTTTTGCTGCGCTTTCCCATTTTGCATGTCAGCCTGCTTCTTATAACATTCTGCCTGCACATGTCCAGGCTTACCACAATAATAGCATTCACGTGCATCATTATATTGCCTTTGCCAATTTCCACGGCCTCTTTGACTCCCCCTGCCTCTGAATTTGCCTCTTCCACCTGCGTGTTGTTGTTGTTGTTGATTCTGGGACTGTTGTTGCTGCTGCTGCTGGCCATAATTCTGATTACCTGTTCAGCCACCTCCTTGACCGCGTCCACGGCCTCCTCTACCTCGTCCTCTTCCTGAACTCGTGTAGAACGCCTGTTGCTCTGAACTGTTTTTGCTTTGTGAAGACTGTTGGTCTTCACCCAAGTTCTTCTCTTCGATAATAAGCATAGATACCAAATCTGTAAATTTTGGAATGTTTTCCCGAGTCTGAATGGACGTCTTGAACGCCTTGTATTGTGGCCCGAGACCACGTAAACAGACTTCCACCTTGTCATCATCATCTACTGACACACCAATAGATGCAAGGGATTCCACAATACCCTTTATCTTCAGCGCATAGTCATTCACAGACATGCTCTTTTTCTCGATAGTATAAAGTTCATTCTTCAACTGTATCTTACGTGCCTTGGTATTTGTTTCATAGAGCTTTACCAAGGTGTCCCACGCCTCCTTGGGGGACTTGGCATCCTGAATGTGCCCAATCATGGTGTCCTGTATACTAATGGATAGCCAATACATAACCTTCATGGCTCCTTGGTTCCAGTCTTTAAACTCTTTCACATCTGCAGCAGTAGGATTTATGTCCGGTATCTCCGGTGCCTCTTCATGTTCACCTTCTATGTAGTCCCAATAGCCTTTTCCCATCAGGAAATTAGTCAACCTAAACCTCCAAGCATGGAAGTTATTCTTATCTAGCTTCTCAGCCACAATCTGTGTTATGCCATCATTAGACATCTTGCCAAACACACAATTTTACCAGAAATTGCACTCTGATTTTTCTTGCACAACTGCTGTATTTTCTGCACAGCGGTACTGCAGTCCACTCAAATGTCACAACCAGTGACCTCAATGTGCATACATACACCCAATGGCAACTGTAGACCTCTTTGCAACACCCACAGTGTCTGCACAGTCAATCTGTCTTCCTGCAGTACTTAAAACAGAGTTCTGCAGAGAATCGATGACTTACCCACAGTGCTCGAAATCGCCTGCTTTCTGAAAGACGGAGGTCCAGACGCGCCCGAAACGAGTTTTCGGCCGAGAAATTGTTGTCCGATAGGACAGTATAGTTACCCTATAGCTTTACTCCCGTGAAGAAAGCTCCTCAATCAGAGATCGTTGCCGGTGCCTCCCGTAGAGCTCCCGACAAGGGTGTAGTCACCAACACAAATAAGGAAGAGTAGTTGAAGCTCTTACCCTCGTACCGCTTCTTGTGGTTCTCTTGCTTGCAGCTCAGCCCTTAGCACGAACCAGGCTCTGATACCATGAAAAGATGCAGGGGGGAAGAGAGCTTGAGCTCTTGCAAGCACACACACACACTCACAAAACCCTAATAGAGAACACACAAGGTGAGAGGCTGAAAATCTTCTTCTTCTTCACTCAACACTCAACACACCATATACAAGATAAGAGTACACAATAATATGAAAGGTACTCAACCAAATACATACACGGGTTCTCTATAGTGTGAACCCGACTAAATGAGCTGGCGCTATAACTATGCCAGTCTCTAGAGTGGCTATCACACAGCCTGTCATCCCACTGGCCGCATATCACCCAAGATCTCACCAACCATGCCAGTGGTGTAAGTGCGGGGCCTATCCCCCAGGCGGGTCATCAATGTCCACCGCCTCACTAGAGCTCGATATCTCAACAGTATTTGTGCAAAGAAGCCCTAATTTTACATTAGTTCAAGTGATATTTCCTTTGTAGTAGAACAAACAAAGAAGATGTTATTTACTTTGTTTATAGTTTGGTATGTCTTTTGTGTGCTTTTTAATAAGTTTTTTTAATGATTGTTTTTGTTTTTAATATTTTTGTCTATCTTTGTTGCACTTTCCCATCTTTAAATGTCCACCTATATACATAACCCTCAACTTTTACTATTTATGAAGACATTTCAACCATTTCTATAAAATCTTTGATTTTACCATTTTCACTGAGCCCTCTCTAATTTTTCAAACCATTTCTATCCTTAATTCCACCATTTTCATTAAACCGTCTCAATCATATCATTTCTCCTACCATTTCTACCCACCATTTTTGTTGAACCCTCTCAATAAATCATTTGTCAACACTCCCTCAGCTCCACTACATTCATCACCTTTTTGTAGATTCCATTGTCTAGAAAACTCCATCTCATTCATTTTGTCCATCACTACCACTCTAAATGACATGTTAGGTGTGTCAAGTAAAAATACCATGTAGTATATGTGTTAAAGGGGTAATTGGAGAAACCCCTATCCATGTGTGTCTATAATTTTATTCCTATTTTATAAATTCTAAACTTTTTCTCAAATTTTAAAATGATAAAAGTATCCACAATTTACAAAATTTATAAATTAGATATAGAAAGCCCTTAAATATGCATATTTTTTATCTCCATGATAAAATACTACCCCTTTGTGTTAAATTATTATGCTCTACTTACATATCTTGGAGTGGTCCCTCCTCCGGTCAAGGCTTATATAGAAAAACCAATCCCCAGTTAAACCTACCTCCATTAAATGACTTAACTTCATTATAAACCTACCTTCTCTAGCACCACGAAAACCCATAGCCAACTATACAAAAACCCTACCAATATCACACAAATATCTTATCAAAACCCCACCATAACCAAATCTCCATCATAACTTTAACTCCATTGAAGACCACGTCTCGTTGTTGAAACCCCAATGAACAACACTTCACGTGTAAATCTTAACTTTTCCCCATAAATTTTCCAAAACCCCACCTTTCTCATTTTTCTTTCTTTTTTTCCATGTTTTGTATGTTGACCTTATAGCTACATATCTTTGGTGGTGTCTTGTCTTCTGTCCTGTGAAGTTCCATACACTCACATATCTTTGGTGGTGTCTTGTCTTCTATTCTTTATGGTTCCATACTTATTGGTTTCATTTATTCATCATGACAAAGGCTTTAATATTGTGGGAAATATGTAGAGGTATTGCGTACTTCACCAGTAATAACATCATATTTGATTATTAGCTATTTTTCTTTCATTAGTTATTCTCGTCACTACACTAAAATGTTGGATTGCATAAAAGTTCCGAACTCAATCGTACCAACTTGGCATGACTTTTTCCAGTCTAGAAACTTTCATGTGCTCAATTTCACTCATTCACCGACCATTAAACATTAATATTTACTCAATTGTGCATGGTGAGTTTCATCATCAATTGAATGATCTCATCCACAATCACCATGAGTTTGTTTGACATGTGATCTATATAGCTTGGTTGTTGGTTGTTGAGCATCTTCATCAACTACATGTTGACCTATCTGGTGGATTATAGAGCATTTGTGTGAAAAGATATGTCTATAGCTTGGTTCTTGGTTGTCAAGTATATTCATCAAATATGTATTGACCTATTTGGTGGATATTTATAGAGAACTTGTGTGACACGATATGTCTATAGCTTGGTTCTTGGTTGTCATGCATCTTCATCAAATATGTCTTCACATATTTGGCATCTCCACTTCTCCACCAATTAAGGTCTCCTCATTCAATCTCCACTACACTTTCATAAACTTATCCACCAATTAAAGTCTCCTCATTGAGTCTTTGTGGTTCGTATACCTTTCTAACAAGAATAAATAATGGATTTCTATCATGTTTTATGTAATGGTGTTGTTTTTAGCATGACATGTTCCAAGTATAAGGAGGTCGTGGTTGTATCTTCACCCCTAATTTCCATTGTAAACTTTCTAGATTCTATATTTTTTATTTCTCTTTATTTTCTACTATTGCATAAATTAGTGGATTTGAGTTATTTTGATTCTATAGTGCTACTTGATTAAGAAAGAAAAGGAACCTTTCCTCCAAATCCCTTCCTGTTATAGCCCTCTAGATATGAGCCCATATTTTCCTACACTTTTTCTTTTATTATTTTTGGCAAGACACTTTTGTCCCGAGGCATCCCTTTTATAACCCTTCTAGGGAGTATATTTTCTTGCTTTCCCACAATAAGACACTACACGATTAGAGACTGCAAGACACTACATCAAGAGATTATTTATCCACTAGGTAATTCCTTGAAACAATATACGTAAAGAGAAAGTATTCCTTTCGTTTAAATCAAAAGTCTCCAAGAGCCACAAAATTGGTTTCTCCTTTACAAGACTAGTGTTACGATGCATGCCATAATGATAGAATCTACTTGCTATATAGTCTTTTGACATAGTCGCTATACCAATGTTGTGAAATCTACTATGTAGTGTGGAATAAATCCTAGTGTTAATGTTCATGCCATAGTGATAGAATCTACCTGCCTTGTAGGTTTTGACATAGTAACTCTAACAACACACTAATACCTACTAGGTAGTGTGTAATAAAGAGAGTGCAAGATATCTTTAAAGCACCTTTTAGTCTGCATCACACTTCTCTCTCACTTAAGGTAAAGGAAAAGAAATAAATAAAAAGGAAGAGATAGAGGAAGGAGAGAGAGATAAAGAAGAGGATGATGGTCACTTAAAGAGATAGCAATACCGCTCACGCAAACACATACACCTACACAAGAAATCAAGGATGGAAGAAAGTAGAAAATAATCTAGCTTGCATAATGGGATTCACCATTCCTTATTTCATGTTATTGTCTAATCTACATTTGGATGCCAAAAAGAGTTGTACCATATGTTGCTTATTCTTATAGTAAAACTATTTTAAAGCTTTGTACATTTCTCAATTAGCTTCCATAAAATAGGCATTGTAATGCCAACATGCTATTATGATATTGACACTAAGTGTATTACATAGGAGTAAGTTTATTTCTCATTTCCAAGTACAACCCACATGTACATTATAAGTCCAAATTGCTATTATAACATTGACACAAAATGTATTACATAGGAATAAGTTCATTTATCCTTTCGAAGAATAACCCACATGTTTTTAAGTTCAAGGTAGTTTACCTAATTGCTTTACATCCCATTGTAGCAATTTTTCAAAACACTTAATTGTTTATATCCATGTATTTTAGACCTACTATTTCAATACTATATTTTCCACATTGGACTTATTATGTTCATACTAGGATACTACATTTATATTTCTTCGTTGTTTTTTAGACACACATTATATGTGAATGAACTCCAATTTTATTCTACTTCATTGTTTTAGACACACATTACATTTGAATGGACACTAATTGCAAAAAAAGAACACAATTATGGTCCTCCTATGAGATTTAAACAATTTTGTCATTCAAAAAATGTACATGATTATGGGCCTCCTATGAGCTCTATATATACTTTTCTTACCTGCTATCTAAGGCCGATTTTTTGGGATTTGGAATATTGTTAAGCTAAAAATTTATGAAGATTTTTTTGGTTATTATATCACGATTTCTTACATGGATCACCAATCCAAACAACATATAAAAATCTGATGATTTCAATTTAGTGTACCATTTCTTTCTAGAAAAGTTAATGGTGGCAAGTGGCTGATTATCTTTGCAAATATATGCAAAATATTTTTGAAATGTTTTTTAAATGATGAAATTAGCTGGAATATTTATAATTCTTGGAATCTTTATATGCACACAAAAGAGGGGACCCTGGAAATAAGCAAATCCTATAAATAACAAAGTTAACTAGAATATTTGTAATTCTAGAAGCCTACACATGCACACAAAAGGAGGGACCATAAAATAAAAAAAATTGGCGAGATTTCTTCTAATTCTAGAAGCCCATGCATGCACACACAAAGGGGGGACCATGAAAATTAGCAAATCCTAAACCTTGGATTTATTCTAGAAAACTATTTTCCTATTGGCATTTTCTTATTCTAACTGTTTGATTAAATGGGAATGAATTGGGAGACATTATGACATTGGAAACCTACCCTAGCTTTATTAGGTTACTTCTCAATTTCTTCTAACACACGATTTTCACATGTAGAGCTAGCCATCAATAGTAAATATATATTGGTATGCCATAATACCCCATATCATGTAGGTCCATGGACAAGGTATATACTCGACTAAAAATGATTCTAAAGTTTTACGAGGCTAAGAGAAAGTTGTCTTGACTCATTGTAGTCTAATATAATCCAACAACTAGCCTTGCAATTTAAGTTTGTGACTCGGAATTGGGAGGTTCTAGGTTCGAATCCCTGCTAGCCTCTAGTTTGTGTCTAGTTGTTTTTAGCCATAATTGTACCATCTTTGGGTGGGAAATCATGTTACCTCAAGGTGGGAACCTAAGATTCTACTCTAAAAGGATCTACTCACTAGATATAAATTTAACATTTCATTCAGAATACACAACACATAATAAGATCATTAATTGTTTTTCTCTAAAAAAACATTATATATAATAAGTAAAATCATGAGTGAAGTTTAGTGTAAATTCACTTGATGACAAAGTACACATCAAAGATACATGATATAAAGTGGTCATTTTTCTAAGGGGACACACCACATACTTTCTAGGTTAAAAGGCAATCATGTTCATGATCAAGGTTTTGCATAACAAAAAGAAATATTTCTCTTGAAGGTTTGAGTACTTTTATCTTTTTCCATCTTGTAGAGTTTTGATGACCATGTAGTGATTGAATGAACTCCGTATAACCTTATATTATAACTTCCATCTAATAACAAGGAAGTCTATGTTATATATAAAAAGGGCAAGGAAGGGTTATCTAGCAAGGAGTACCCAAACCCAAGTTTACTTTTTACCTCCCTATCTATATCTTGCAAGTTACAATAGCTCACAAGGTGCAAGGGTACAAGAACAATAGAAAACTTGTAATTAGATTCTCTCGGTTACTCATAAATATTATTTCTTCTTTTAAAAGAATATGTGCAATTCAATACATTTTATCTATGATTTACATTTAAAATTTTACAAAAAGTTGAAAGTCATAAGCTTTAAGATTTATACAGAAAAATGTTTTCTCCTTACAGAAGTGTACAAGAGCAATGGAACTATGGGGGCAATGGAAGATAATGCCAGATGCTACGGTAAAGACATGAGATGGGGTTGAAGGCTCCATTAGAAGGACTAGATAAAGCTCACACTCATATTGTCATAGAAGTACATATCCTCTAGTACGTATGGGCTCTAACTATAGACAATGCAAACCTTGGGGCACAAATTTTCATTTTAAACCTTGAATTTAGGGGGCACAAATTGAAAGGGTTGATATTAAACCTTAGGTAATAGAGTGGAAGAGCACTTCTATTTTTCTTAAAACTTGGCTTTTTCCTTTCCCTTTTACTAAGGGATAACAACACTCGTCCCTCCCCTTGCCCTCTTAAACTCTTAAGTTTTGGGCCTAACCTCACAATAGAAAAGGTTTGGGATAACAACCCTCCCCACCTCCCTTTCCCCTTTCCCTCTTAAACCTTCAAGTTTTAGGCCTAACCTACAATAAGAAGGTTTGGGAAACTATTGCAATTTTCTAGTGAACATCACATGAAGCATTCCTAAGCTTTAGACATGTGTGGAAGAGAAAATTATAATTTTGAGCAAGCATTGTAATCTATCAACTTGAAGGTGATGAGCGATTTTCCCAAAATTGGACGGTCGTAGGATGAAGCGTCCCACCTATTCCCAAGGGAGAGACACACAGGTACCTACACCCAAGGGGGATGTTATTTGGGCCGGGCGTGGAGACTGTGTTTGCACACTGCATGGGAAGAGGTGTGTGTGAGTGTGTGTGAGATTCTCGTGCTGGGGAAGACAAAATTCATGCATTTTCAACCCCCGACACGCTCGCCTATTTACTCCTTATCCTTTGAATGTTGTTGTCCTATATAACCACTTCCTACTAAAAGCTTGCTTTCTTATTGATTTTTGATTATATATATATGATATAGCATTCACGTCCCCCTTCCATTTTTCAAAGGTTTTCTTTAAGTGTAGTTTCTGAGCACACTATATTACTAGGGGCTTTTTATATCGTTTTCATGTAGGATGCATTTCAGTTAGGGTTACCATTTTTTATGCATCAAAAATCAAGAGCAGGTGATCAATTGGTGGGTTACTATTTCCTACGGAAGAAGAGATTGCGTAGCTGGATTAATAAATAGGACATTATAGCTTTTTGACTGCTTTGGAATTAGCTTTTAAAGACTGTGAGAGAGACGGTAGTAAGAGGCTTATACCTAGACGGTAGTAAGAGGCTAAGGTCCTCTCTAGCCAGCCTTGTAAACCTAAGTCTTTTTGTCAATATCATTACCATGGATCCTGACCCCTTCCTGAACCTCGTTTTTCCTGATTTTGATGACTTTGATGAGCGGTACATCATTTGCTCACAACCTGAGCCGTTCATCACTACCCACAACAATATTGGTGTAAGCAGTATTGATGCAAAAGTTCCCATGGATGCAGATCCTCTTGAGAAATTGGTGGTTGCCAGAAACATCAACACTCCAGACTTCACCTCTGTGCTCAAGCTTTCCGACATAGCCTGTGTCCTGGGAAAGTTTTCAAAGCCTTCTTTGTGCTCGGACTCTCTAAACTCTACCTCTAGTGCAGCCGGCCGTCATCATCATCATGAGTTAGCGCCCAAGTTTTCTTCTGTCGGCAAACCCAGCTCTAGCCCTGAGAAGAGGCCCAAGCTCTCGCCAAGCTCCAAAATCGGATCAAACATTTCCGATGCTGTTAAGGTTGACAACCTTCATCAGCCTAGAAATCCTATAAACAAAGACGGCCTGTCCCAGAGAGAAATCCACATTCAAGCGGAGAGGATGAGAAGGAAGAGTATGGCAGACTACTTCACTATATTGCAGTCTCTGGTGCCTAGACTCAAGCTTAAAGTAAGTTAAACTAACCTAATTCACTTTCAATCGGCTTGTTTAAGCTCTTAATTATGTGCCTAGCTTTGTCCTAGCAGTAAATTAATCCAATTTGAGAAGCTTCTTTACGCCTATTCACAAAGTTTTAGTGAGTTAATTCACTTCTACATAATCTTAACATGTTTAGTCAACCTTTTTTGTTTTAGATGAGCTCTATAAACCCATCGGTTGCATTCTCTGGTAGAATAATTTCTACTCTGAGTTGCATGTCATCGCATACGTCCAATGTTCGAGCTTACTCTTGAATCATCAAGTGGTGGGATCGATCACTGCTTGCGCTTATGGATGACGGGATATCTTAATGTTTACTAAAAAGTTCATACGCTGATTGATGATTGTGTGTGCTTAAGGACACTAATCATGAGGGGATGTATTAATGTCTGATCTTAATCATGACTGATAAAATGCTGATTGACATCTGCGCTTAACATGAAGGGTTGTAGCCTAATAACGAGGGGCAATATGCTGGTATTACGATTGTCTTAAGGTAATGAATGAGCGATTGCAAGGTGAGTAATGATTTTTAGAGCAATATTATGAGATTTACGATAATGGGGTGGTTAACTGCCGTAATAATGAAAATGCGTCGAAATTGATTAGGGTCTGAATAAAATGTGAGAACGTATGCAACTGTCTAAATCCATGGGATAATGTTCACTTAGAAGTGCTTTCACAAGCTTATCAATTGATAGTATGGTGATTAGTTATCGGTGAATAACATGATTAAGAAGAGATTGTGCATGTGTAGCATGCAGATCGGATCACAGTCTTGACAGAGCTAATCGCATACATTCAATCTCTACGGGGCACATTGAAAGATCTGGAACAAAAGAAGATTCGTTTGCTTACAATGTTGGGCTTGTCCGAAGAGGATTGTCACTATATTGCGAGCCAGGAACCCTTGAACGGTTGTACTGGCTTACCGTCGGATCGTAAGGCTGACAGAAAGGTCTACACTAATTACAGCATGGATAGCCATGCAGAGGTTACTGTTCGCATTACCGGGGTTGACGTCTTTGTCACCCTTAACACTCCTAAGCAGAAAGGTGTTTGGCCTAAGGTCTTGCTTTTGCTCCAACGATTCAACGTCGAAGTTATCAATGCCACATTCGCCACCAGTGCAGATCATAATTTCCATTGCATCCATGGAAAGGTTAGTCATTCCTCCCTTAATTATGCCATTCTTATCATTTCTCTAAATCAATGGTTTACTATCACACTCAAGTGTGCTAATATGTGCCACTGCTTAATCCATGGAGTTAATTATTTACTTAATCCATGGAATACGTTTTAAGGGTAATAAGCTAATGGGTAATCTTAGCTATTCCACAGGTCAAACTTTTACTTCAAACACATCGATTAATTAGTCTCTCACTAATGTACTTATGTATGCAAGTAAGTGAATGCCTCACTTAAATGTGGTGATGTTGAAATTATCTCAATCCCCACATTATTTGCCTAGTTGAAGTACTTATTTTATGTGATTATGCTAACCCATGGGTCACTTGAAGTACTTATTTTATGTACATGTGATTGTCCTGAACAATGGATTACCTCTTTACTTTTATATGCAGCTATGTCAAGTTTCTTTGTTTTGATTGTCATGTAGGTTGTTAATGATGTCTCCAAGGTAGCATGCAGCTTGGATCTACAAGAGCTAATAGAGGAGCTAATTTTCAAGGAGTTGAACAAGAGGCCCAAATTATAATACCTATACTTAACCTGACTTGATTGTGTGTTGTATGTTTATCATATATGTTTTTATTTGCTAGTAAATAATAGCATTATATTGATCACATATATTGTATTGCATGTACTTATATAACATTACATTTGATGTTGTCAAAGTATGTGATCTTCTTATTAAGAAGTGAATGTAACAATTTTGATTGATATTTGGTAATGTGATTGAACATAGTTTTTTATAAGCAAAGGTTGTCTGGAAAAAAAAAGTTCCCTAACAAAAATCATAAAGTGTATGTGGCTGCAATGCATGATATATATGTGTACATATATGTAATTGTTATGTGCAAAGTATTCACATCATAAAGTGCATGTGGCTACAATGCATGATATATATGTGTACATATATGTAATTGTTATGTGCAAAGTATTCACATCATAAAGTGCATGTGGCTACAATGCATGATATATATACACATATATATAATTGTTATATGCAAAATATTCACATCATAAAGTGTATTGGGCTACAATGCATGATATATATGTGTACATATATGTAATTGTTATGTGCAACATATTCACATGAACAAATGCTGGTATTATTTACTGTGTAGAAAATTTTGAAAATATTGTGGACTTTCCATTTTTCTAGAGGTATGGCAAAAGATAAATTCCCTTTTAAGAAAATGTGTAATTTGTTCATTTCCCATTTCACTTTAATTTCCCAATTGTTAAAGAGAGAGAGAGAGAGAGAGAGAGAGAGAGAGAGAGAGAGAGTCTAAAGTGGTTTACATGTACAAAATTTGAGCTCCTTTGGCAAAAATAAAAAGTATAATGTGGTCACGCCTTTTACAAAGGCAAGCCAAGAGGTCCAATTGCACTAGTAAAGTTGAAGGGGCTTGTCTGTATTATGGCCATTAGTCTCCTAAATCAGATCCAGCTTGTTTGGCCCCCTTATCTTGGATTTTCAATAGAGACAATTGATAATACTTTAGTGGAGCCAAATAAAAAAATGGAATACTCCCTACAGTTTCCAAATGTGTGACATATTAACCATTTTTCTTATAACAGTTTCCTTGTAATAGTGTTCTTATAGTGCCTACTTGTCTATGGTTCCTACATGCACTACAAATAACCTTTCAAATTGCTAATGCGTACTTTGATGTTCCAACATGCATTCATATGCATGCTTTGTTCATTAATATAATTTACAAATGCACTTGCTCTCGTGTTTTCAAGTCTATGCATAAGTCCACATATCTCATATGCAAGCAAATTATGGATCACTCTTGTATCCATCAGGGAACATCAATGTATCAACTCATTAGGGGTAGACAAACCCACCAATTACCTAGCTATTTTTATTTTCTTTTGATCAACATCAATCTCCTCAAAAGATTCCATGTAACCAATAACATGTGATCCATGAGCATGTTTCAGTCACAACACATAATTATGGGTATGGTATGTGGTACCACATGATGATACTCTTTTCATATATATCCATGCAAAATATTCCTTTGACTCCTGTAAAGGTCAACGAATTCCTTCTCTTTGTGTGAGGAGAGATCATTTCCAATGTATATTGATTAAGTTCTACAATGTTTAGTCCTTTGATCTCATCAAAACCATCATTGTTTTGCATGTTTGATCTTCTATGAATGTTGAGTGCATTGATGTGAGCAATAGTTCTCTCGTCCATGGTAAAACAAAAATTGGTGCGTTGGCCCTTATCTTAGGTCATGTTCTTTGATATGCTCTTGTTTATCCAAGATCCATTTGACTTCTTACTTTTCTTGAGAAAAAGATCTATTATAGTGTTGCCTAAGTTAAACCGAATAGCGAGCAAAATATCTATTATTTTGTCACCCCTTAGTTAAACGAAATAGCATTGCAAGATCCATTTGCTATCAATGGTCAAATATGTTAGGTAAGTTGGCCCTTATCTTAGGTCATGTTTTTTGCTATACTCTTATGTATCCAAGATCCATTTGATTTCTTACATTGCTAGAGAAAAATATGTATTATATTGTTGCCTCAGTAGTTAAACCAAATAGAATTCATAATCCTAGCATTTAAAGTGTTAAATAATAAAGCAGATGAATTTCTTAGTTTTGGACAATCTAGGTTCTTAAAATTGTTCAATTGAATTGTTACCTTTTCTTATTAGTTCTTTACACGTAGAGAACTATTGAAGTTACCTTCTTCGCAAGTATTAGTGAATTTATCATGAACATCATGTATATACATGATGGATCAAGTGTATGTTGGTGAACATGTTCATGTGTTACTTTTGTTAGCTTGATAGAATTTATTCTTCCTCCATAATTTCACTTTTCATAAGCCTTAAAGAAGAGCCAAATATATCACTATGAGATGTGTTGGTGCATTCGCGAGGCATTCGCCCCATTTTCTATAATCTAAGATTTATATAAGAGGAATAATCAACAACCTACCTACACTTATATATTCATGGAGACAGCTGATTTTTTACCCTGTTTATGGCTCATTCTTAGTGTGATGCAATGCTAGCCATATTAAACAAGGTGATAGGCATGCCCTTGGTTTATTGATTTTAATCTAAAATTACTTGTGCATCACATTACTAGTGACCAATTACATCACATCCTTGGTTTCTTATATATTAACATTTTTTGTCACATTAATAGAAAATAATCATATTACATTAATAACAACCAATTATCCTAGATTCTTGAATTTAGAAGAATTTCATAGAATTATATGTAATATCACCTGCTTTGACTTATCTTCTCTTAAGACATGTTTGATTTGATTGACCATGCTAGACTAATCTATAAATAACCCTCCTCTCATTGTGTTAGTTTTGTAACTCATAAGATTAACCTTTATGATTTGGTCCTCATTTCTTAGCAATAAATAAGGATTAATCAAGATTACCTCATGATGGGTTGGCCCAAAATGGCATCATATGAATCTCATTGCTTGAGAGTAGGATCATCTTCATTGCAGTTACTAGCATGAAGGCATGATCTAATGCTTCACATCAAAGGAAACACAATCATGTTTATTGCATATACTGTCAATGAAAACAAAACATGATCATCTTCATTACATATACCGACAATGAGCGAAAACATGATCATCTTCACATATACTTATGAAATGAGAGCATGATCCACAAAAGAATAAGATGAATGATGAGAATATGCATGTTTCTTGCTAGGCAAAGGAGTACATAATTTTCTATCCTATAATATCTAAAACAAACCATTTTGACATACGTTTGGATGCTTGTATGTCTATCCTTTCCTCATCCAGTGTACCATCCACCATTTCCCCATCAATAGGTTGATTTGTGTGTTGCAAATGGAGCTTATTTTTAGCTAGTATGGGTTTATTTGTAGTAGCTTGTTGAGAAATCATTTGCTCCACATAAGCCTAGTATCTAGAATTTCACAAAGGTAGGAGTGCATCAAAGATGTCATGTGAGTATACATTTGACCATCTTTTTACACAAAGGCATGGGCTGAACTAAGTTCTCAACAAATATAACATCTCTACTCATCACCAAAATCCAACATGCAATAGGATGGTATAGTCAATACCCTTTGCTTTTTGTTTTTGGGTTGTATATTCCCACAAAAATGCATTTTATTGTTTGATTATCTAACTTATAGCATTGTTTCTCCTACATAAGAGCATAAGTAAGATAACCAAAAAATATACAAATGAGTCACAGAGGGATTCTTACCATTCAAAGCTTCATAAGGGGTTCAATTTTCTACAAGGCCATATAGCACATAAGGCACGTATAACTCACTCCCAACTTAACATGAGGTAAATACTGACCTTTAACCATGCAATATGCCATGTCCATGATTAAAATATTCCTTCTCTCAGCCACACCATTTTGCTGGGGTATGTAAGGCACATGCATTAATGTTTTATGCCTCTCGGGGGTGGTAAACCCTCTGTATCATGTGCGTTCAAGGCCTATTTTAAGAGTCCCTTGTCTGTGAATTTTTCACAAATAAAAGATACCCTTTTTCTATTCAACTTGTGAATACCCCCTTTAAATGGCAGCCTACCGTGTGTAAAAAATATGTTAAAAAAGTATTTAAAAAATCCCTTTTGTCAAACCCACATGCTATTCTTACATATTTATGGTTGACCACCCGGAGCTTCACATATACTCATGAAATGAGAGCATGATCCATGAAAGAATATGATGCATGAGAAAATGTGTGTGTCTTGCTAGGCCAAGGAGTACCTAATTTGCTATCCTGTAATATCTACACACCAACCATTTTGACATACTTTTGGATGCCTATATGGCTACCCTTTCCTCATCCATTGTACCATCCACCATTGCCCCATCAATAGGTCGATTTGTGAGCTGCAAATGGAGTTTATTTTAAGCTAGTATGGGTTGATTTGTAGAATCTTGTTGAGCAATCATTTTTTTGACATGAGTCTAGTATCTAGAATTTTACAAAGGTGGAATTATATCAAAGAGGTCATCTGAGTATCCATTTAACTATTCTTTTACGCAAAGGCATGGGTTGAGCTAAGCTCTCAGAAAAGATAACATCTGTAGTCACCAGAACGCACCATGTGATCGGATGGTAAAGTCAACCCCTTTTCTTTTTCTTTCTTGATTGTTTCCCACAAAAATGCATTCTATTATCAGATTATCTAACTTATAGCACTTTTTATCCTACATAAGAGCACAAGTAAGATAACCAAAAAGTATACACATGAGCCACAGACAGATTCTTGCCATTACAAGCTTCATAAGGGGTTCAATTTTTTGCAAGGCCATATAGCACATAAGGCACATATAACTTACTCCAACCTAACACGAGGTAAATCCTATCCTTTAACCATGTGACATGCCATCTCCATGATTAATATATTTCTTCTCTAAGCCACACCATTTTGATGGGGTATGTAAGGCACGTGCATTGATGTTTTATGTCTCTTTCAACCATATATATACATGAAACTCCTTTAACGTATACTCTCCTCCTCCATCTATACGAAGAGCGCCCAATCTACATGAAAACATTTACATGTAGACACATTTTGAGCCATAGAAACAATGTGTATAAAGCATGTAAAAACCTCAATGGATATAACAAGCATCAATAAAATTCAAAAAGTAGAGATATCCCCCAATCACTATGTATAAGTTGTAGTTTTAGCCCCTTACTGATTCATCTTTCGAGAATGATGCCCACCATTGCATCTTGCGAAAAATAAATTCCTCACATACATGTTGTTATGGGACTCAAGATTTGATAACTCTACTCTTGCGAAAAATAAATTCCTCACATACATGTTTGTTATGGGACTCAAGATTTGATAACTTTACCACCATCTCATACCTTTCAAGGCACAAGAAACTGCCAAAGGTAAGCATGCCATAATTTCACGTCACTCATGACACATGTGGAAGTAAGTGAGCAAGAATTATGTGCCATTCTCTCATTCTTGTTCAACCTATAAAGCCTATGGCATAGAGTATTGCATAAGAAAAGTAAGGTTATCTGGAAAACAAAGTTTCACATGAGAAATCATAAAGTGTATGTGGCTACAATGCATAATATGTATGTGTACATATATGTAATTGTTACGTGCAACATATTCACATGACCAAATGCTGGTACTATTTAATGTATATAAAAAAACACCATATTCGTGAGTTTGGGAATCTCCCAAGTCCCATTTTTGTAATACTAAAAAGGTGGGACCCGATTAACATGTCTATAAGTTTCTCAAAACCCTATCATGTGACCTATCATTGGAAAGCGCTTGAAAAGAGGAATCTATTAAGCTTTCAAGCGCACAATTTGGAGTAATGGTGTTCAAGTTATGGCAAATCCAAAGTTTTGACTACGTGTCCCAAACTTATAGGAAATTTCCATATTCCTCAATATGGTGTTAAAATTAAAAATATTGTGCACTTTCCATTCTTCTAGAGGTATGGCAAAAAAAAGCCCTTAAAAGAAAATGTGTAATTTGTTCATTTCCCATTTCACTTCAATTTTCCAAATGCTAGAGAGAGAGAGAGAGAGAGAGAGAGAGAGAGAGAGAGAGAGGGAGCGAGGGAGAGATAGAGAGAGACAGAGAGAGAGAGAGAGTCTAAAGTGGTTTACATGTATTAAATAAGAAGTATAATGTAGTCATGCCTTTTTATGAAGGCAAGCCAAAAGGGCCAATTACACTAGTAAAGTTGAAGGGGCTTATCTGTGTTATGGCCACCATTAGTCTCTTAAATCACATCTAGCTTGTTTGGCCCCCTTATCTTGGACTTTTTATAGAGACAATTGATAATACTTTGGTGAAGCCCAAATTAAAAAACGGAATATTCCCTACAGTTTCCAAATGTGTGACATATTAACAAGCTTTGTTATAATAGTTTCCTTGTGATAGTGTTTTTATAGTGCCCATTTGTCTATGGTTCCTACATGCACTACAAATAACCTTTCAAATAAATCATTATTGCTAATTCGTACTTTGATGTTCCAACTTGCATGCTTTGTTCATTAATACAATTTATAAATGCACTTGATCTCATGTGTTCAAGTCTATGCATAAGTGCACACTTGATCTCGTGTGTTTAAGTCTATGTATAAGTCCACATATCTCATGTGCAAGAAAATTATGGATCACTCTTGTATCCCCATCAGGGAACATCAATGTATCAACTCATTAGGAGTAGACAGAGCCACCAATTACCTAGCTATTTTTTTTCTCTTGATCATCATTAATCTCCTCACATGTAACCAATAACATGTGATCCACTAGCATGATTCATTCACAACACATAATTATGGGTATGGTATATTGTACCACCTGATGACACACTCTCTTCATCTATATCCATGTATACTCATGCAAAATATTCCTTTGTTTTCTCTTGATCATCATTAATCTCCTCTAAAGTTGCCATGTAACCAATAACATGTGATCCACTAGCATGATTCATTCACGACACATAATTATGGGTATGGTATATTGTACCACCTGATGACACACTCTCTTCATCTATATCCATGTATACTCATACAAAATATTCCTTTTTTTTTTCTTTTGATCATCATTAATCTCCTCAAAAGTTGCCATGTAACCAATAACATGTGATCCACTAGCATGATTCATTCACAACACATAATTATGGGTATGGTATATTGTACCACCTGATGACACACTCTCTTCATCTATATCCATGTATACTCATGCAAAATATTCCTTTGCTTCCTATAAAAGGTCTACTAATTCCTTCTTGTTGTGTGAGGTGAGATCCTTTCCAATGTATATTCATTAAGTTCTACAATATTTAGTTCTTTGATCTCATCCAAACCATCAATTTTATGCATGTTTTATCTTCTATGAATGCTGAACATTGATGTGAACAAGACTTATCTCATCCATGGTAAAATATTTTTGGTGCGTTGGCCCTTATCTTAGGTCATGTCCTTTGAAATGCTCTTGTTTATCCAAGATGCATTTGACTTTTTACTTTTCTTGAATAGAAGATCTATTATAGCGTTGCCTACATTAAACCAAATAGTGAACAAAATATCTATTATAGTGTTGCTTGAGTTAAACCAAAGAGCAAGCAAGATCCATTTGCTATCCTTGGTAAAATATGTTAGGTGAGTTGGCCCTTATCTTAGGTCATGTTCTTTGCTATGATCTTATTTATCCAAGATCCATTTGACTTCTTACTTTGCTTGAGCAAAATATCTATAATAGTGTTGCCTCAATTAAACTAAATAGCAATCATAATCCTAACATTTACCAAGCAATCAGAATCCTAGCATTTAAAGTGTTAAATAATAAAGCATATGAATTTCTTGGTTTTGGAAAATCTAGGCTCGTAAAATTGTTCAATTGAATTCTTACCTTCTCTTATTAATTCTTTACAGGTAGAGAACTATTGAAGTTCTCTTCTTCCCAAGTATTAGTGAGGGAGAGGAGACACACACACAGGAGCAAACCCTAATGTACATTGCAAACCCTAACCATAGAGGGAAGCCATCTCCACTCTCACACAAAGCATAATGCATAATCCATAATACACACAACACACTATGAGTTGTGTCCACACTCATCTAACCCTAGCTAATGTCCACACACTATGACCAACTGGACACACGGTCATTTATGTCTCACACATCCATATGCTCAAACCATTCACCATGACAAGTCATATGGGTTGATGCTCCAGAATCCATATACCATGTGTCATCATTCTCAGCATTTGTCATCATCGATCCAACAACATGTTTCATGGCAAACAAATGATTTGCAGTGCCATCATTAGTGCTTGATGCATAATTTGCACCTCCATGTTGTGCATAATTTCCACCATAATGACCACCACGTTGTGCTCTACCCCCTCTCAAATCATTCTGTTTGCGGAAACAATCTCTCGCCATATAACCATATTTCCCACAATAATGGCATTCCACATCTTGCATAGATGTCTGCTGGCCTTGCCAACGTCCTCTACCACGGGGGTTACCTCTGCCTCTTTGAGGTGCATATCCACGACCACCTCTAGCACCATATGTGGGCTGAAAATTCTGTTGTGGTGACCTGTCCTGCCATCCACGACCATTACCACCACGTCTACGTGATGCAAATCTCCCCCTGTCTCTAAAACCTCTCTGCAGAGGCGGCGAGTAGAAAGCTTGATTTCTGCCATTATCATCATGGCTAGTAGATGCATCCAGAACTGAATCATTGAGTTTGATTTCCTCAACAAGCAAGAGTGAAACCAACTCATCAAAGTCTGGTAAACCTGTACTCCTCATTGAGATGGATGTATCAAAAGATTTATATTCCTTGCCAAGACCACGCAAGGTAATATCCACCAAATCATCATCAAGCATGGGGGCATTTATTGTTGCCAATGCATCTGCAAACTTCTTTATTTCTTGCACATAATCATGGATGCTCCTTTTATTCCGCTTCACATTATGTATCTGCTATCATCGCAATTGAGACTTGCGAGCACTCGTGTCAGTATCAAACATCTGTACCAAAGTATCCCATGCATCTTTGGGATTCTCAGCATCCTGTATGTGTATGAGCATAGCATCAGAAGTACATATAGACAGATAATGCAGCACTTTGAACGCTCTTTCTGACCATTGCTTATGAGCAATAACCTGCTGCTGTGTAGGTTGTCGGGGTAGCTCAGGCTCTGGCTCAGCACTTGTAATGAGACTCCAAAATCCTTTTCCTTTCAAGAAACTTTTTATCCTGTACTTCCATGCCTGGAAGTTCTTCCTATCCATCTTTTCACCAACAATCTATACTAGATTATCTGAAATGTTTGCTTAATGTGCACCTTCGGCACTCGTCCAAATTTGTAAATGAGCCTTCCTCAGCTCAACCACACTCCTATGAGTGTTCCAAATACACCAAAGTAACCACAAATCTTCAAATTTGATGTAGAAAATCAACCTGTATGCATCTAAGATGAACTGGCTCACGCAGTCCAAGATACCCTGTTTTGATGCACTTTCCAAGGCTCCAAATCACAATGTAGTGGTGCAATCAAGTATGGGCAACTTGTATCGACACCTAAACAACCTCAATGTAGAGTATCAACACCATCTGGCATGTGTACATATCAATTTTTGAAAACCCCTTTCTCTGTTTTGGGAAAAACCAGAAAAACCAGAAAAACACGTAGGAAAATGGCTCTAATTTCTTCAATATTTGTCCAAATTGAGCAACCAGGAATTCAATAGCTTAGAAATGATGTCCATCAACTCCATGTAAGAGGAATTTGTCCAATTCTTTAAGACCAAAGATTAACTGCTCAATTAAAATTGCTTGTTTCTCTGCAACCAATTGGATAGCCTGTTTAATCAGCTCATTCCCAGCCCAATTAAGCATAATTGATCAAACCAACCATGTAGCCCTCTTCTGGAATGTGTTAGCAACCAATTGCTAAAGCAATTGTGAAATGTATCAAGCACCAAGATGAAAATCGATCTCCTCATACCAAAAGTATCACAAAACTACCCTGTTTCTCTGTAGGAGCTGCGCCGCCTACTCTACAGGGATTTGGGGGTGTTTAAGTTGGTAATTGGTGAGGTAATTAAGTCCCCAACACACTTGGGTATGTGTGCAACCAGTCAATGGTTGGATTTTTGCCAAAAACACGCTCCAAATGCATCAAATCTTCACCTCCTTTTCTTTGTTTTGTGAGAGCTCAAAAACCAGTAAATTCCACTCATTCAAATGCATTCAAATTGCTCCAAAATCAGTATAGGGCTTGCATAGGATTTGCCAATACATCTCTCCTTTGTCAGATACATATGTCTTTTGCTAGATTTACATGTATTTCCACCATACATCAATGCTTTCAAGCTTTAATGGAAAGCTTCCAAAAACTAGAAATTTGCTTTGCTTTGAGTTGCTCTAAATTGCTTTGTTTTTGCCTGTATCACCTGCAATCCGCTCAAGGATGTTTAGAAGACCTTACCTGATAGGCCAAGCTCTTAGATCTGAGTAGTTGGTGTGCTCCAAGCTTCACAGCTCCAATGGCAAGCTTCACAGCTTCTCTTCACAACTTCTTCTCCCTCTTCACTCACTCACTCATAAACCCTAGTAAACAGCACAAGGCTTTGATACCATGTTGAAAGAACGGTAGAGGGAGAGGAGACACACACAGAGGAGCAAACCCTAATGTATATTGCAACCCCTAACCATAGAGGGAAGCCATCTCCACTCTCACACAAAGCATAATGCATAATCCATAATACACACAACACACTATGAGTTGTGTCCACACTCATCTAACCCTAGCTAATGTCCACACACTATGACCAGCTGGACACGCGGTCATTTATGTCTCACACATGTTCCTAACTAACATGCCAGCACATAGCATAGCTGGCTCACACTGACATCGAGCTTGAATCTCAACAGCCCCTCTTAAGCTCAAGATGTACTACCGATGAAGATGTAGACGAGCTTGGGATATCAAGACTCTCAACATTTATCATCAACATCATGTATATACATGATGGATTAAGTGTATGTTAGTGCACTTGTTCATATATTGCTTTTGTTAACTTGATAGCATTTATTTTTCGTCCGTAATTTCACTTTTCATAAGCCTTAAAAAAAGAGCCAAACATATCACTATGAGATGTGTTGGGTGCATTCACCCCATTTTCTATAATTGTAGATTTATATAAGAGGAATAATCACCAATCTACTACACTTATAGATTCATGGAGGCATCTTATTTTTTTACCCTACTTATGGCTCATTCTTAGCGTGATGCAACACTAGCCATATCAAACAAGGTGATAGGCACATGCTTGGTTTATTAATTTTATTCTAAAATTACTTGTGCATCTCACTAGGGAAATTATGAGCTCATTTTAGGACCCTATAAGGAGTTTCATGCTCTTTCTCTCTCTAAAAAATGGGGCCATGGTGAGGTCTATCAATCTTATGTCAGAACTTCTCCATGTGACATATCATTGAGAAGGTTATGGAGTAGATTTTAAATATACAATCTCTGACAACTCTTAAGTTTTAATGCTCAAGACATACCACAAACAAGATTTAAAATGCCAAAATGTAATGGTACATGCCACATCATCACTTTTGAAACGACTTTTTGGAGAGCTTCACTATCCTATGTTAGAACCCCATCATATTATATACCATTGGAAAAGTACATTCTAAATCTACCAACTCTGAACAATTTGGAAATGATGTGCTCCAATTTTACCATGGCCCCTTTTTTAGAGAGAGAAAGAGCATGAAACTCCTTAGAGGGCCCCAAAATGAGCTCATAATTTTCCTAATGCATTATTAGTAAACCAATTACATCACACCCTTGGTTTCTTATATATTAACACTTTTTGTCACATTAATAGAAAATAATTATATTACATTAACAGCAACCAATTATCCTAGAGTCTTGAATTTAGAATCATTTCATAGAATCATATATAATATCATCTACTTTGACTTCTCTTCTCTTAAGACGTGTTTGAAATACTTAAATTAAAATCATTTGATTGACCATGCTAGACTAATCTATAAATAACTCTCCTCTCATTGGTTGAGTCTTGTAACCCATAAGATTAACCTTTGTAATTTGGTCCTCATTTCTTAGGTATAGAGGTCTAGCAAACAATCATCGATAAATCAATATTAGCTCATGATGGTTTGGCCCAAAATGGCATCATATGAATCTCATTTCTTGTGAATAGGATTATCTTCATTTGCAACTTCTAGCATCAAAGCATGATTCGATGCTTCACCATCAAAGGAAATGTGATGATGTTTATTGCATATACTGGCGATGAAAAGAAAACATGAGCATCTTCATTACATATACTAGAAATGAGAGGAAACATAATCATCTTCACATATACTCGTGAAATGAGAGAATGATCCACAAAAGAATAAGATTCATGATGAGAAAATGCATGTGTCTTGTGAGGCAAAGGAGCTATCCTGTAATATCTACATAGCAATCATTTTGACATAGTTTTGAATGCCTATATGGCTATGCTTTCCTCATCCACTGTACCATCCACCATTGCCCCATCAATAGGTTGATTTTTGGGCTGCAAACTGGAGCTCATTTTTACCTATTATGGGTTGATTTGCAGTCGCTTGTTGAGTGATCATTTGCTCCACATGAGCCTACTATATGTAGCATTTCATAGAGGTAAGAGTGCAACAAAGATGTCATGTGAGTATACATTTGACTATTGTTTTACACAAAGGCATGGTTTGAACTAATTTCTCAACAAAGATAACATCTCTACTCACCAAAATCCACCATGTGCTCAGATGGTAATGTCTATACCCTTTTCTTTTTCTTTCTTAGTTGTATCCCACAAAGATGCATTTTATTGTCTGATCATCTAACTTATAGCATCGTTTCTCCTACATAAGAGTTGAAGTAAGATAAAATGAGCCATAGAGGGATTCTTGCCATTCCAAGCTTCATAAGAGCACATAAGGCACATATAACTTCCTTCAACCTAACATGAGGTAAAGCCTATCCTTTAACCATGCAGCATGCCATCTCCATGATTAATATATTCCTTGTCTCAGCCACACCATTTGTATGGGATATGTAAGGCATGTGCATTGATGTTCTATGCCCCTTTCAACCATATTAATACATGAAACACCTTTAATGTATACTCCTCCTCGATCTATATCCTCGATCTGTATGAAGGGTGCCCAATTTACATGAAAAAAGTTACATGTAGACACATTTTGAGCCATAGAAACAACATGCCTAAAGCATGTAGAAACCTCTAACTTTGCCTCTTCAATGGATATATTGAGCATCAATAAAAGTCACAAAGTAGAGATATTCCCCAATCATTATGTATAAGTTGTAGTTTCAACCCCTTACTGATTCATCTTTTGGAAATGATGCCCACCATTGCACCTTGGCAAAAATACATCGCTCACATACATGTTTGTTATGGGACTCAAGTTTTGATAGCTCTACCACCATCTTGTACCTTTTAAGGCACAAGAAACTTCCAAAATTCAAGTGGAAAAGGTAGGCATGCCATAATTTCACGGCACTAGTACTCATGGCACATGTGGCAGTAAGAGAACAAGCATTACATGCCATTTTATCATTTTTTATTGAACCTATAAACCCTATGGCTTATATTATTGCATAAGAAAAGTAATGTTATCTAGAAAATAAAATTTGACGAGAGAAATCAGAAATTATATGTGGCTACAATGCATGATATGTATGTGTACATATATGTAATTGTTATGTGCAACATATTCACATGACCAAATGTTGGTACTATTTAATTTGTAGAAAATTTTAAAAATATTGTGGACTTTTCTTTCTTCTAGAGGCCCATGGTTTTAAAAAAATCCCTTTAAAGAAAATGTGTAATTTGTTCATTTCCCATTTCACTTCGATTTCCCAATTGTTAGAGAGAGAGAGAGAGAGAGAGAGAGAGAGAGAGAGAGATTCTAAAGTGGTTCACATTTATAAAATTTTAGCTCCTTTAGCAAAAATAAGAAGTATGATGTAGTCATGCCTTTTTATAATATCAAAAATAAGAAGTATGATGTAGTCATGCCTTTTTATAATAGCAAGCCAAAAGGGCCAATTACACTAATAAAATTAAAGGGGCTTAGCTCTGTTGTAGACATTAGTCTCTTAAATCCCATCTAGCTTCTTTAGCCCCCTTATCTTGGATTTCCAATAGAGACAATTGATAATACTTTAGTGGAGCCCAAATTTAAAAATGGAATATTCCCTATAGTTTCTAAATGTGTGACATATTACCTAGTTTTGTTATAGTAGCTTCCTTATAGTAGTGTTCCTATAGTGCCTATTTGTCTACGGTTCCTACATGCATTACAAATAACCTTTAAACTCAATGTGATGATTTCTAATGCGTACTTTGATGTTCCAACATGTATTCACATGCATGCTTTGTTCATTAATACAATTTACAAATGCACTTGATCTCGTGTGTTCAAGTCTATGCATAAGTCCACACTTGATCTCATGTGTTTAAGTCTATGTATAAGTCCACATATCTCATATGCAAGCAAATTATGGATCACTCTTGTATCCATCAGGAAACATCAATGTATCTACTCATTAGGAGTAGACAGACCCACCAATTACCTAGCTATGTTTTTTTCTCTTGATCATCATTAATCTCCTCAAAAGTTGCCATGTAACCAATAACATGTGATCCACTAGCATGTTTCATTCACAACAGATAATTATGGGTATGGTATGTTGTACCATGTCATGACACACTCTTTTCATATATATCCATGTATGCTCGTGCAAAATATTCTGTTAACTCCTGTAAAAGGTCAGCCAATGCCTTCTCTTTGTGTGAGGTGATATCATTTGCAATATATATTGATTAAGTTTTACATTTTTTAGTTCTTTGATCTCATCCAAACCATCAATTTTATGCAAGTTTGATCTTCCATGGATGTTGAGAATTGAAGTGAGCAATAGTTCTCTCATCCACGGTAAAATATTCCTGGTGCGTTGGCCCTTATCTTAGGTCATGTTCTTTGATATGGTCTTTTTTATCCAAGATCCATTTAAGTTCTTACATTGCTTGAGAAAAAGATCTATTATAGTGTTGCCTAAGTTAAACCAAATAGTGAGCAAAATATCTATTATAGTGTCGCATGAGTTAAACCAAAGAGCAAGCAAGATCCATTCACTAAAAGAGGCGGGGGCATTATCCACGCCTTTTTTGAGGATTTAGAACTAAGTTCAAAAATCCCAAAATGTTGAAATACTCGTGGAAATAAGCGTCAAAACGAAAACGTTGAAATATGCATCGAAATACACATCAAAATAAACATGCTTTTCCACTCTTATTTCGATGGCATTTTTGGCGCATATTTTGACTGCTATTTCGATGATTATTTTGACTGGTATTATGATAATTATTTCGATGGATGTAGAAAATTTCGATGCTTATTTGGACGGATGCATGAAATTTTTGATGTTTATTTCAAACAAATGCAGAAACTTTTGACGCTTATCTCGACACGTGTATGTATAATTTTTTTTTGGCATAATGGTGCATCTAGCTACAATATTGTAGCTAGTAGCACCATTATACTAAACTTACACAGTACCAAAGTCAGTTGTACTTTGATATGAAGAACGAAGTAAATTTGTTGGAAAAGTTGGAGTGGCAGAATGTTTTTGACATTACAAAGTATGTACATTGTACACAAGTGCAAACAATGGCCAAAGATGTGAAGTTTACATATCAAAGACCATATTACAAGCTCTCACGAGGTGAGCCGACAAAAGACCATAGTATGGAATGGAAAGCTAAAATCGTTTTTATACTCGATGACCAAAATTGCATAAAGTAGTTGCATACAAGCTATACAAGCTCAAACAAAGATGTAAGCTGAAAGAAATATGTATGTACAAGAGGAAAGACATGGGCAAGGCCACTCTATGCTGCGGAGCCCTCACTCAAGGTCAGGTATTGGTCCCTGCAAAAACCATACAAGACACTTTTTTTTGGTATACAAAACAACGATCTAACATGCAATGCAAAGCAAGGATACAAATTATAAGGTTAAGGCTTGACACATTTACTATATCTGCAACATTACCCCAATTGAGGTTGATGCCTTCTCGCTCAAGCTTCTCCAAAAGAAAGTATGTGTTATGGTAGCAAGTAATGTCCTCCTCTTCTCCCATTGCCGGCCAACCAACCACTTGATTCTAAAAGTACCATAACATAAAAACAATAAACATTACATAACATCAAATGAAACATACAAGATAAGCGTTGATACTTACAAAGAAGACATATAATGCATCCTAACTACCGTTTCCAAGGTGAGAGCTTCCTACGCTCTCCATTTGGGCTTTCGCCGCATCAAATGAAACATACAAGATAAGCGTTGATACTTACAAAGTAAACATAGAATGCATCCCAACCACCGTTTCCAAGGTGAGAGCTTCCTACGCTCTCTATTCGGGATTTCTTGCATCCTTTTGCTTCTCCTCATTCCAATCCTTGGTGCTGATGTACCAAGGCTTCTCATCCCCCGCCTTCACTCTCCTAGTCACATCTCCCCGCCAATGTTTCATGACATCCACCATGTGTTCCTTTATCCCCCTTATGGAGACGACATCAGTGTCGAGATGGTCGGCTTGTACTCATCCTTGATTTGATTAATGCCTCTTTCTTTCTTAGCTTTATCCAACTTTGGCCATAAAGTCATAAAGTCATTAGCAAAGACGATGTGGCAAAGCTCGCGGATGGCAAAGAAGGAGGTGAACCTGTTTGAGTGGTAAGGAAGTGGACAAGACCTTGGGAGGGAGAGAACCTGCAAAACAAAGAACAAAGCAAAAAATAAAACATTCATTATCCCTAATCACACACACACATCTCACAACCAAGAGGAGAGGGGAGGGAGGGAAAAGAAGGAGGCGAACCTTCTTGAGTGGTAAGGAAGTGGAGAAGAGCTTGGGAGAGAGAGAGAACCTACAAAATAAAGAACAAAGCAGAAAACAAAAACATTCATTATCCCTAATCACACACACACATGTCTCACAACCAAGAGGAGAGGGGAGGGAGGGCAGAGAAGGAGGCGAACCTGCTTGAGTGGTAAGGAAGTGGAGAAGAGCTTGGGAGAGAGAGAGAACCTGCAAAACAAAGAAAAAATCAAAAAACAAAAACATTCATTATCCCTAATCACACACACACACACCTCACAACCAAGAGAAGAGATGAGGGAGGGCAGAGAAGGAGGCAAACCTGCTTGAGTGGTAAGGAAGTGGAGAAGAAGAGCTTGGGAGAGAAAGAGAGCCTGCAAAACAAAGAACAAAGCAAAAAACAAAAACATTCATTATCCCTAATCACACACACACACATATCTCACAACCAAGAGGAGAGGAGGACGTGGAAATAAACATCGAAAAAACAAATTTCCCACATTGATTTCGACCACCATTTCGGTGTCCTTTTCGATGGCATTTTTTGACGACCTTTTCCATGATTATTTCCATGACCTTTTTGATGCTTATTTCCACGGTCTCTACTTTTCATTAAAATTCAAAATCTTTCCAAGTCTTGTGCTCCCCCAACATTTCAAATTCCATATCATCGACTTCCACCCTCCACAAATACTTAAGGGAGGATCCCTCTCCAAAAATACGCATTTGTTCCCATTGAAAATCAATATGGAAACCATGGACGATGCCACACCCTCAAATTTTGTTAATTTAGAGGAGAAGACACTTTGCCCATGTACTCACTGCAAATACCAAGTACGTCGATAAATTTGCAATGATCATACAAAAAAAATGGGGAATATTTTTGGTGGAGTGATTGGAATATCTAATTAGTGGCAATGTGTGCTTCAACAACAATGATGAACCAGTGGATATCTAGCCTGAATGATGGAGACCAACAAAAGTAGCCACAAACGAGGTGATCCACCAACCAAGGAACTTGAGGCAGATTCGGAGTAAATACTAGAACATGGCATGGATGACATGATAAATACCTTACATGGTGGAACAAAAGATTGTGGTTTGAAACACAAAGAGGTAGAAGAAATCACACGACGTGTGGAATACGCTTCCCAAGGAGAGAAAGAGCTATGCAAGCTTGCTTATCTTCCACTATATCATGGAGCACATGTGTCTGTTTTATGCGCTGCCTATCCATATTGAACTTGCAATCGATTTTTGGATGGTTTGGAGCATATCAAACCTTTTTGCGTAAGCGATGATCTCATATGCAATTAGTAGTTATGTACATTTATATGCATTTTCTTAGCCTGTCTATTTTATGTGACAGCTTATTGAAACATCAAATATTGCCAGAAGATAATGAGTGCTAGTGGATTGTAGAGTCGAGCAAAAAAAATGTTGCACTCGATTGACATGGACTACAACACACACCATGCTTGTCCATATGATTGTATTCTTTATCGACAAGAATATAACAACATAGTAGAATGTCCACATTGTGGTACATCGAGATATAGACAAGATGTGCAAGGAGAAAGGATACCAACAAAAGTTTTATGACACTTTCCCATGATCCCTTGGATTAAAACAATGTTCAAGTGTAAATCCATTACAGGATTGATGACTTGGCACTGTAGCACTACGTCTATGGATGGTGTTATGCGTGTGCCCGTAGATTCCCCTGCATGGAAGCACATTGAAGATAAATGGGTAGCCTTTAAGGAGGAGACTCACCATATTCCACTCAGACTAGCGATGGATGGAGTGAATCCATTTGGTCTACAAAGTTCATCATAGAGTACAGTATCTTCCCCTATAGTCAAATCCCTCTTCAGAAATATCAAAGATCTTGTTTCTACCTGTTTTAGCCTAGAGAGAGAAAATATTCTAGAGAGAGATTATTTAGATTTTGAATATTTTTGGATAGAAAAATTTCTCATCCTATTAATATAAGTTCCCCTGAAACAGAAGTTCAAAAAGATTTCCAGAAGGTGCATTAGAAATCAAGTATAATCTGCTCAAGAGGCATTATCCTAAGGGTCAAGAATTTTAGGAATTATCATCCTAGATTAATTGAAAGAATTTCATAGTAATCATGGAGAAATTGATTTTTATGTTATGCATAATTGATGAATTAAGAAAAAGAGGATTTCTAATAATTAAATTTTATGTTAAAAAGAGTAATCCCCATCGTATGAGTATTCTTAAAGGGTTATTTTCATTATAGACATAGAAAAATGTATACTAGAAATATTTATTTATAAAAGTGTGACTTTCATCATAATTAATTTTTATGCATAAGTAGATGCATAAAAAGAAATTCTTTTATATTAAAAGAATGATTTTCATCATAGATGTATGGATGTGGAGGTGGATGTATGAATATGGATGTGGAAATGGATGTATGAATGTGGATGTGAAAATAGATGTATGGATGTAGATGTGAATGTGGATGTAGATGTGAAAATGGATGTATGGATGTAGATGTGGATGTGGATGTATGGATATGGAGGTGGATGTATGAATATGGATGTGGAAATGGATGTATCGATGTGGATGTATGAATGTGGATGTGAAAATGGATGTATGGATGTAGATGTGAATGTGGATGTATGAATGTGGATGTGGATGTGGATGTATGAATGTGGATGTGAAAATGGATGTATGAATGTAGATGTGAATGTGGATGTACGAATGTGGATGTGTATGTGGAATAATGAATGCAAAAATGTATGTGAATGGATATGTTTTGCGAGATGAGGACATCTCGTGTTTTTTAAGTGGGGTAGAATGTAAGATTCCTCCCCAGCCTCTCAGGATGTCCAGTATCTTCCCCTGTATTCAAATCCCTCTTCAGAAATATCAAAGATCTTGTTTCTACCTGTTTTGGCCTAGAGAGAGAAAATATTCTAGAGAGAGATTATTTAGATTTTAAATATTTTTGGATTAAAAAATTTCTCATCCTATTAATATAAGTTTCCCTGAAATAGAAGTTCAAAAAGATTACCAGAAGGTGCATTAGAAATCAAGTATAATCTGCTCAAGAGGCATTATCTTGAGCGTCAAGATTTTTTCAAAATTTTAAATTAAGGTTCCCATGGGCCAATAAGATCAATCCATGTGTGGGGAGGAGATAAATCCAATTTGTAAAAGAAATTACCCAAAAATGAGTAAATGCTTGCATAAGATGAAGAGTTGACTATGTACAAGGGTTATTAGTAAAAAATTTATGAGTATTACTAAAAAAACGAGATATTTTGGGTATAATCATTCCATTTTAACACATATGTAAGGAAGGGGAGTCCCTTCAAGGAGGTGCATACTTCACATGCTTGAATGAGTTTTAAACTAAAAAATAATGTGATATTTTTATCTCTCCTCTCTCTTGGATCAAACCGAATCAAAACCGAATCAAAAAGGAACCAAACTAGGTCCAAATCTAGTCCAAATTCAACCAAACTTAAATCTAGAAAATTCTAGAAATCAGTTGGTCTTGGTTAGAGCCTCCCTCTCCTAAATAGAACTTGAGTCTTTGTAAAAAAAAATAGGAGAATTATACCATGCCAAAATTATGCTGAAATAATGCTAATTTTTACTATTCTCTAAAATTCTCTCCAAATTGAAGAAATTGGAGCTTCCCTCTTTCTTCAATCTCCATTGGTGACTCCATTAGTACACCAAACCAATTGATTGGTTGGGGGCCTCTACTGTGAATAAAGAATCAAGCAATTTGTAAGGTAAATGGTGAATTTTGATCTTTTCTATAAATTCTCAACGTTTCTCTCTTCTCAACCCCTCTCAAGCTTGAGAAGCTTAATTGGAATGGTTTTTGAATGCTATTGAAGTTAATTGATAAATGGTAGTAAAGAATTACATAAAATTTTATTTATACTTAATTTTAATGGTTTTTATGTAATTTCTCTCTCTCACTCAAAGAATGGTCATTCTCATGAGCTATTCTCAATCCAAATGAAGCTTTTCATAAAGCTTTTCCTTAATCCAAGATTAGTCTATGCTTGAGGCCAAATTAATGGCTTTTTTCTATGCGTTTAGTTTATGTATTTCATGAATATTGATGATTCAATCCATTATGGGTTAATTATCCAATTAGGGATCATTCTAATCATTCCCTTAATGATAAGCTTTATCCATTAAAATAATTGAGATTTATCAGTCATAGCAGCAGCGGAGTTATGGTAAAATTTCTATAAAAATTTCACATAAAATAATTTCATTCAAAGCATGAAAAGAGAACTTTCTACCATATTCTAGGAATTATCATCCTAGATTAATTGAAAGAATTTCATTGTAATCATGGAGAAGTTGATTTTTATATTATGCATAATTGATAAATTAAGAAAAAGAGGATTTCTAGTAATTAAATTTTATGTTAAAAAGAGTAATCCCCATCGTATGAGTATTCTTAAAGGGTTATTTTCATTATAGATATCAAAAAATGTATACTAGAAATATTTATTTATAAAAGTGTGATTTTCATCATAATTAATTTTTATGCATAAGTAGATGCATAAAAGAATTTTTTTTATTATAAAAGTGTGATTTTCATCATAAAGGATTTTATGCATAAAAGAAATTCTTTTATATTAAAAGAATGATTTTCATCATAAATGATTTGTATGCATAAACATATGCATAAAAGATTTTTTTATATTAAAAGTGAGATTTTCATCATAATTGGATTTTATGCACAAATTAGATGCATAAGAGAAATTCTTTTATTCTAAAAGTGTAATTCCTACTAAATTGGATTTATGCATGGGAAGATGCATAAAGAAATTATTTTAACCCAAAAGTGTTATTCTCATCAATTTTGATTTTATGCATAGAAAGATGCATAAAGAATAATATTTTTAATTCAAAAGAGTTATTCTTATCAATTTGGATTTTATGCATAAAAAGATGCATAAAGAATTTTTTTTTTAATTCAAAAGAGTTATTCTTATCAATTTTGATTTTATGCATAGATAGATGCATAAAAGATTCATTCTAAAAGTGTTAATTTCATTAAGATGGAAATTTCTGCATAGAAAGATGTATAAAAGATTTTTTTAAATTTTGAAAGTATTATTCTCATTAAATTGAAATTTATGCATAGTAAAATGCATAAAAGGATTATTATAAAAGTGTTATTCCTACTAAAGTTATTTTTATGCCTAATAAGATGCATATGGGAAGTGATAGGATGTGATAAGATGTATATGAGATGTGCTAGGATGTGATAAGATGTGTATGAGAAGTGATAGGATGTGATAAGATGCATATAGGATGTGATAAGATGTGTATGAGATGTGATAGGATGTGATAAGATGTGTATGAGATGTGCTAGGATGTGATAAAATGTGTATGAGAAGTGATAGGATGTGATAAGATGCGTATGAGATGTGATAGGATGTGATAAGAGGTGTATGAGATGTGATAAGATGCGTATGGGAAGTGCTAAGATGTGACAAGATGTGTATGATAAGTGATAGGATGTGATAAGATACGTATAGGATGTGATAAGATGTGTATGAGATGTGATAAGATGTGTATGAGATATGCTAGGATGTGATAAGATGTGTATGAGAAGTGATAGGATGTTATAAGATGCGTATGAGATGTGATAGGATGTGATAAGATGCGTATGAGATGTGATAGGATGTGATAAGATGCGTATGGAAAGTGATAGGATGTGATAAGATGTGTATGAGAAGTGATAGAATGTGATAAGATGAGTATGGAATGAGTTAGGATGTGATAAAATGAGTTAGGATGTGATAAGATGTGTATGGGATGAGGTAAGAAGTGTATCCAATGGGATAAGATGTATATGGGTTGTGATAGGGCGAGAATGGATGTGATGTAAAAGAATAGATGTGAAGGCGTATCTGGATGTATGAATATGGATGTGGAAATGGATGTATGGATGTGGATGTGGATGTATGAATGTGAATGGGGATGTGGATGTATGAATGTGGATGTGGATATGGATGGATGAATGTGAACGCAGATGTGAAATGTATGATATAGATGTATGGATGTGGATATGGATGTGGATGTATGGATGTATATGTGAATGTGGATGTATGAATGTGGATGTAGATGTGAAAATGGATGTATGGATGTAGATGTGGATGTGGATGTATGGATGTGGATGTGGATGTGGATGTATGAATATGGATGTGGAAATGGATGTATGGATGTGGATGTGGATGTATGAATGTGAATGGGGATATGGATGTATGAATGCGGATGTGGATATGGATGTATGAATGTGGATGTGGATGTGGATGTATGAATATAGATGTGGATGTATGGATGTGTATGTATGAATGTAGATGTGAATGTGGATGTAGATGTGAAAATGGATGTATGGATGTAGATGTGGATGTGGATGTATGGATGTGGAGGTGGATGTATGAATATGGATGTGGAAATGGATGTATCGATGTGGATGTATGAATGTGGATGTGAAAATGGATGTATGGATGTAGATGTGAATGTGGATGTAGATGTGAAAATGGATGTATGGATGTAGATGTGGATGTAGATGTGAATGTGGATGTAGATGTGGATGTGGATGTATGGATGTGGAGGTGGATGTATGAATATGGATGTGAAAATGGATGTATCGATGTGGATGTATGAATGTGGATGTGAAAATGGATGTATGGATGTAGATGTGAATGTGGATGTATGAATGTGGATGTGGATGTGGATGTGGATGTGTGAATGTGGATGTGAAAATGGATGTATAGATGTAGATGTGAATGTGGATGTACGAATGTGGATGTGTATGTGGAATAATGAATGCAAAAATGTATGTGAATGGACATGAAGTTGATATGAGCGAATGGATGAGATGAGATGTCATGTGAACGAATGTGGATGTATGTGGAATAATGAATGCAAAAATGTATGTGAATGGACATGAAGTTGATATGAGCGAATGGATAAGATGAGATGTCATGTGAATCAGAATTTGAATGAATAATATAAGATGTGAACGAATGAGATGTAATGAGAAATGGATGTGATAAGACGTAATGTAAATTAAGAAAGATAGGAATGATGTTATGTAAAGTGAATGAATCTGATGTGATGGGATGGAAAATGATGTATCTGGTCAAGAATGGATACACATATGATTTGGAATTGGGTTAAGTAATATGGATTGATGTGGAACAATCTGGAAAGACGTGAGTTCATTATAGAAACTGTATTTATGACCTATTTGTAAATGACTGTTTTATGTCAAGAATGTTGGGAAGCATTTTGACCGTCTTCTGATTAAGGTCGTGGAAACCTAACTGATAAAATTGCAACTGCTGAGACGGAGAGTCAATGGAGGACGTCTCGTGTAGCAAGGTCGGCCAAGGTCGCAACCAGCCTCGATTCGATTTAAATGGTGAGCTTCCGGTACCGTGGATGAGGGACCAAGGAAGCCGCCTATGAGTGAAGTGCTAGGTGACCTGTGAAGGATCCTAGAGGGTGCTGACCATACGATGCTCGCGCTTTGGGTCACCGAAGATACCCACACATGCGTCGTGGAAGATATTGGAACAAGGAGTAAGAGTTGTTTTCTGAAACCGAGTATGGATCTAGTTGATTGACCTTGCTGGTCTTCAACAACTGATGAGTCCATAACTCTCTTATATGGATCTGTTGGTTGATCTTGCTGATCTTCAACGAGGATTCCATCTTGATTTTTATAAGTGATTATCTGCCGGGTACTATGAGCTAGGAACTATAGAAAAGGCCCCTGAGTGAACAGGTGGTGAGCGTTCTGGTTGCCAATGATGCCATAGATACTCCGATGAAGGAATGATTGAAGATTAAGATTCAACCGGATACCTGGAAGTTTATGATCGGTAACACTATGATTTCATTAAATGACTGAATTAAATACATTTGAATCTAGGAAAAAGGCAATTTCATATTGGGTGTGAGTGGTGTGATTGGAGTTAAATTTGCTTGAAAATCCGGCTAGGGGGCCTGGAAACTCTTTTCCCTGGTACCCGGGACAAAACCTAACCAAATTCTTAATTGGATCCCATCAGTACAGTGGTTGGGCAGTTGGCTAACCCATGGGACTAGATGGGGTTAGGCTGGACTGATGGATCCGTAAATCGAGACTTAATTTCTGTTTAGTTCGATAGATGAAGTAAATCCCGGACAAAAAATGTTCTATGGAAAAGAATCAACGGCTGTGCCTCTCAATGAGAAAAAAAAGCGTTGATCTCTATAATCCAAGTACAGTCTTTTTCCCTGATTTGACTATGGGACTTACGGGTTCGGTCAGATGAGCTCAGTTAGTTAAGGCTTTTGACTACGTTAGGGAAAAGTTATCCTGGTGGAATTGCCCGTGCTTTCTGGGCAAGAGAAGTTTTTCCGAGTTCGGTTTGGAAGAATTGAGGAATTAGTCACCTGTCTGGATATCCATGGGCGAGGCCCCGAGTGTGGGACCCTGCCCCGCACAAGATGTGCTACTTCCGCTGCTAGCACCCCGAATCCGTTGCGCGGTGGGGACAGGGATCTTACAAGATGGACTAAATGGGGTGGCTGTGAGGGTGTTCAAGAATTCTAGTGCTCCAATTGAGAATCAAGGGTTGTCAGCTGGGTGTCTTGGTGCCCTCTATTGTTGTTTTTGCTAGGTTTCTGTGGTGTTGTTGATTGTTTACTCTCCATGGTGGTGTGCTTCATAAGGGGCTATAAAGGTGGTTCTCCCAGACACATCATTCTTTTGGTGCCTCTAGAGAGGAGGGCTTTCAAGGCACCCTTTAGACTATTGGCAAGAGCTAAGAAGTGTCAGCTATTGAGATGGCATCTATGATGATGTACCCAGTGTTCCATGAGCTTTCTAGAGAGGATCCAAAGGATTTTTTTAATGGAATGGAGTTGGCATCCTTCACTTTTGAGAAGGACAGAGATGAGGAACATTGTTATCAATGTTGTTGAAAGGGGATGCGGGCACAAGTGTACTAGAAGAGTTTAGCTAAATTAAGGACATGCATATGAGGACATTAAAGTGTCTTTGGTACAGCAATATAAACAAGATGAATCCCCCGATGTTCTATGGCAAGAAATTCTGAAGCTAAGGCATGATCTAACATACGTGTTTGATAGATTTATAAAACATTTTAAGGAATTGTGGGGAAGATGGGAAGTTTGCTTTGGAAGAGAGCATCCGTTAGCTTTAGGTAAGAAAGATATGTTTATCGAGTACAGATCTGAAGGAGAAGGTGGAGCTGAAGCGACCTAAAAACTTTGAAGAGTCCCTGAGGATAGCCAAAGAGAAGGAGTGGAAGCTTTCTGGTAGTATCAAAGCTCCGGCCTTCCGATCCTCTTGTCATTAATCCAAATAGCTTTCTGGTATCAGAGCTTGTTAATCTCTCTTTAAATGTTCTTATTATAGTCTCTCATATTGGTCATCATTCACCCATATGTACTAGAGTAATAGAGTATATGTCTCCCCGGAGTCTAAGCTGTTACTTTTTTTGAAGCCTATTCCATTGCTGTTAAGTCGCTAGGCATAGCCAGGGGGTGCCGCGTCAAACGTTAAGGCATTTAGACCTTGAGGTGCTGTAAGAAGTTTGCACACAATGATCGAGCACAGCAAACTTCTCTCTTACCTTGATCAATGGCAATGTTATCTCTCACCAAGTCCATCTCTAAATAAGAGGTTTACAATCGAGTCAAGAAATATGTCAACCTCTTACTCACTTTCATTCTTAGACAATGCTACACATCCTAAGTGGAGCATTCTCGAGATTCATCGAGAAGCCTTGTATGATCTAGATAGAAAGTTCAAACTCATGTCTTCTACCAAATTCTCTATTTCTGAGTCTACTACTCACATAGGGTTTGGTTCTAACAAAACCCATTACTTCTACCCATTAGACAGAGAAGATGATCTCAGGAATGCCTTAGAATTAAGATACAACTATGTACATCTAGGTGTAATCTCTATCGGCACCATTCCACTATACAAAAAGGGTAATACTATGCTTATTAGGCTCCTGGTTTCTCTTATGGACACAAGAGTTAAAGATATACAAAAGTCTATAATTGCTGCTTAGGACACTCCCCTCTCTAAAGGAACCTCGTTCTCTACAGTCTTTCTAGACTATCTTCTATCCCTCAGAGATTCTTGCTATCTTAAAGCCCTTGTAATCATGGTGACCCTGGACACAAAAGACTTCATGATTTTCACAGAAACTGTGTCTATGCACCCATCAAGATGCAGATCAAAGCATGACAGTGTTCATGACGCTAGATGAAAGATCTTGCAGTATTATTCTCGTGGTCAAAAGGTGGTCAAATCTGAAGATTCCAAAGGAATGGACCTTCGACATAGAGAAGCTCAAAGATCCCTACCCACCACTCTGTGCAACGAGTTTCGAGATGCTAGCAGCGGAAGTAGCACTTCTTGCACAGGGCAGAGCCTCTCACTCGGGGCCTCGCCCAACGAATATCCAGACAAGATACTAATCCCTCGGTTCTTCCAAAACCGAACTCGAAAAAAGTTCCCTCGCCCAGTAGACAGCCGATTCCTCTAGGATATTTTGATTCTAACGTAATCAAGAGACTTAACTAACAAAACTGATCCAACCAAAGCTGTAAGTCACATGGTCAGATCAAGGAAGATACTTGCACTTGGATCATAGAGACCAACGTTTTTTTCCTCATCAAGAGGCACAACCGTTGATTCTTTTCCATAGAACAAAGACTATTCAAGACTTACTTCATCTATCGAACATAACAGAATTGAGTCTAATTTTAGGGATCCATCAGTCAAGCCTAACCCCATCCAGTCCCATGGGTTAGCCCAACACCCACAACCACTGTAGTTATAGGACCCATTTAGAAATTTGGTTATGTTATCCAGCTTGAATTCTAATTTTCAAAATCATTCCTTCATCGGTGTACCTATGGCATCATTAGCAAACTAGAACGTTCACCACTTGTTCACTCAGGGGCCTTTTCAATAGTTCTTAGCTCATAGTACCCAACAATATAATCACAAAAGAAAATCTAGATGGACTCTCCATTCAAGATCAACGAACAGATCCATATAAAAGAGCCATGGACTCATCCGCCGTTTTTGAGGACCAGCAAGGCCAGTCAAAACTAGATCCATGCCTGAGTTCAGAAAAAAACTCTAACTCCTTGTTCCAGTTTTCTTCCCCGACGCATGCGTGGTATCTTTGGTGACCCAGAGCCCGAGCACTGTATGATCAGCACCCTCTAGGATCCTTTTTTGCAGGTCACCTAGCGCTTCACTCATATGCTGCTTCCTTGATCCTTCGTCCACCATACTAGAAGCTCACCATTTAAATCGAACCCAGGCTAGTCAAGACCTAGGCTGACCTTGCTACGCGAGATGTCCTCCATTGACTCTCCGTTAGCTATGCAACTTAGGTCTGCACGACCTGATTCACAAGATGGTCAAAATGCTTCCCCATCATTCCTGACATAAAATAATCATTTAAAACAGGTTTCATAAATATAGTTTCTAACGAACTCTCATCTTTCCACATTGTTCCACATCATTTTTTGTTATTCCAAATTATTCTACATCAATTCACATTGCTTATTCCACATCCAGTCATATGTATTCTCATCGTCTTCATCCATTCTCATCCAATCACATCATATTACATCTCATCACATCTATCCTCATCACATCTCATCCATTCACATCTACCCATATCCACATCACATCCATTCACAACACATCTCATCCATTCACATCTACCCCGATTCACATCACATCTCATCCATTCACGTCTTATCACATCACATTCACATCCATTTACATCTCATCATATCATATTCACATCACATCACATCAATTCAGATATCATCACATCGCATCGCATCCATTCAGATATCATCACATCACATTCACATCCATTCACATCTCATCACATCCACTCACATCTCATCACATCCATTCATATCTCATCACACCCATTCACATCCATTCATATCTCATCACATCCATTCACATCCATCACATTCATTACATCCATCACATTCATTACATCCATTCATATCTCATCACATCCATTCACATCCATCACATTCATTACATCCACATCACATCACATCACATCCCATCCACATCTATCCTTATCACATCACATTCATTCCATCCATATCACATCACATTCATTCCATCCACATTACATCATGTCCACATCACATATCATTTATTCCATCCACATCTATCCATATCTCGTCACATCCATTCACATCTCATCACATTCATCCACATCCATCCATTCATTCACATTCACATCTATCCACATCTCATCACATTCACATCCACGTCCATTTACATCACATCACATCTCATCCACATCTCATCACATTCACATCTACATCCATTTACATCACATCACATCCCATTCACATCCCATTCACATCTCATCACATCCACATCCACATCCGCATCCGTTTACATCACATCACATCACATCCCATCACATTCACATCCCCATCCATTTACATCACATCACATCGTATTCACATCTTATCACATCGGACTCACATCTTATCACATCACATTCAGTACTGTTTTCTACTTTCGATACCGATGGGACTTTTCTAACTTTCTGCCAATTGCTTGGCCTAGTTAAAGGTACTTTTTCTCGATAGATATTTTCATATCCTTTC
Organism: Cibotium barometz; assembly: GCF_041138505.1. Lineage (NCBI taxonomy): Eukaryota > Viridiplantae > Streptophyta > Polypodiopsida > Cyatheales > Cibotiaceae > Cibotium > Cibotium barometz. The sequence continues at coordinate 29,054,812 of NC_141090.1, forward strand.
TCAAATTTCTCAAGTGAAATATATTCAATATTCTTCTTTTTGAGTAAAAGATTCATGGGATTTACAAAAATCAATTCTACCCATATTTTTCAATAGAATTAATAATGCTCAAAATTTCACTTTTGATAAATACTCATAATTTGAATTAATATGCTAAAAATTTCTCTTTTAATTGCTTGGATCTCAATTATCATGGGAATTCCTCTTTTTGCATAAAAATAAATTTACCAAAATTTACTCTTTTCTCATAATCAATTAATTATGCATAATTACAAAAAAGCATTTCTCATGAATATGATGAAAATCATTCTTTTTGCATAGGATGTCCAATCCTAGAATATGGTAGGAAGTCCTCTTTTAGCATTGTGCATAAAAATAAGATATGTATTATTTTCTGAAAATTTTACCATAGCTTCACTGTTATTATGACTGATAATTCTCAATTTTTCTTAAAAGAGTAAAAGCTTGTAATGAAAATATGATAGTAGTTCCTCTTTTATGCTTAAAATCAAACTATGAGTTTAAATCATAATTTTAACCATAATCATAAACTTAATTATGATTATTCTACTAGATTAAGCTAATTTCATTATTTCTCTTTTTTCAAATTGATAGAATAATCTATTTCTCATTTAGAATCAATCAAAGTATTTTTTAACTACTTATAAATAATCTAAAAGAAATAACCATTATTTTGTTAACACAAAATCATAAAAATACCATTTTCTTAATCTCTAGCTTATCAAGCCTAGAGTTTAGCTTTGAATTAAGAGGCTGTCATTGAGAAGCATCCTTTTTCAAGGGATTTAGCCATAAAGATGGCTATTCTTTTAGAGACAGATATTTACTTCAAGAAAGCATTACAAATAAGCATAAAGATTAACTCTCTTAATTAAGCATTAAGACTTTAAGAGAATGCTTGATTTGAATTAAAACAATTATTTAGAAAGCTTCTCAAGCTTGAGAGGGGTTGAGAAGAAGAAAGTCATTGAGATAAATTGGAAAAATAATTATTTAGAAAGCTTCTCAAGCTTCTCAAGCTTGAGAGGAATTGAGAAGAAGAAAGTCATTGAGATAAATTGGAAAAACCATAAAATTTTATTTTACCTTTAAGTTTGGCTTGATTCTCTATTAACAGTGAAGCCCTTGACCAATCAATTAGTCCACCAAGAGGAGAAGAGCAACTCCAAGAGTTGTTGTAGAGAGAGATAGCTCCAAGAGAGGAAAATTTAAGGGATAATAGAAAATATGATTATTTTAACATAATACTGGCATAGTATAGCTCCAATATTTTTTTACAAATGATTGAAGGTCTATTCATAGACGAGGGAGGCCACTAACCAAGTCCAATTGGGTTCTAGAATTTTTTAGGTTTAGTTTGACTCAATTTGGACAAGATTTCGACCTGTTTGGCTCCCTTTTTTATTTGGTTAGGTACAGCAAAGAGGAGAGAAAAAAATATCACAATTTTTTTCAATTAAAAAACCTTCCACACATGTGAAAAGGTGCCTACCTCAAGAGTCCTCCTCCTTACCAAGGTGTAAAAAATGCATCATTATTCCAAAATATCTCATTTTTTTAGTAATATCTTATAATTTTTAACTAATAAACCTTGTACTCAGTCAACTCTTCATCTTATGTGAGAACTTACTCATTTTTGGGTATTTTCTTTCATTCTTTTAGATTTATCTCATTCCAACACTTGGATTAATTCAATTGGCCCATTGAAACCTTAATTGGACCATAATCCAATTGGTCCATTAGAACCTTAATTGGACCATAATACAATTTTTTTTGAAAATGTAGAACCTTAGGCTAAGGTCCCTTATAAACATTTTCAATTAATTATTAATGCACCTTGGAAAGTTTATTTTGAACTTCTATTTTAGGGGAATCCATTTTAGACACTAGGAGGATTTTTATATCCAAAGATATCTCAATTTGGATGATCTCTCTCTAGGCCAAAACAGGGTGAAACAAGATCTTTCTTCTATTTCAGAGAGCAAAATAATTTCAAGAACAGAAGGGGAGGTTCTTACACCTTTACACCTCAAAAGTTGGAGGGAGGAATCTTACAGAAGCTACCCAAAGAACTCCCTTATCCACTAAGGTTGCAGATCAGAGAAGAAACCCCTCAAGCTTCAACCAGCAAGTCTCTTTGTGTATCTACAAATTTCAAACCTAGGTCAAAAGAACAAAAGATGAGGAAGCTTAAAGATTTATCCCAAAAACTAGGGAAAATGAGGCTTGATACTCAGCCAAATCGAGTCAAGGATGCTTTTCAACCACCACATGGTAGTGAAGAATTCGCTTCCAGAAAACCTGGCAAGATTAAACAGGAACTATAAAGAGAAATATCACCAGCAAACATACGAGCCATCTTTACCAATCCACAAATCCTCCCTCACTCTAGAAATGGTGGTGATAATATAGCCTTATAGGGAAGATGACATTTGGCAACAAAAGGCCAGCATCAAAGATGCAGAAGAAAAATGGGAGAATGTTATGGATATGTTCCAAAAGATGAAGCTTTCCAGAAGGATAAATGAGCACCAAAAGACCGATGAGGCCATAATATTAGGTTTGAATCCAAAGTGTGACTTTGAAATAGTTAAAGAATTATCTGCGGATTCAGATGATGAAGAATCCCCAAAATGTGTGGAACCAAACACAAAACCCGCAACATTCATGTTGCAAGAAGCCCCTTCTTCCATCAATTTCTATTGGATGGAGAGAATACATCTCTCATGAAGGCACAAATGATATAAAGCTCCCTGAAGAAGATATAAATAATATCAGAGCAAAGCTACAAAACAAAGGAGAACTACAATTAATAAACCTAGATGGTATTACAAGTATTTGCTAATCACTAATTACATCTTAATTATTTGCTAATTAATCACTAATTACATCTTAATTATTTGCTAATTAATCACTAATTACATCTTAATTATTTGCTAATCACTTTGCTAATGATGTTGATTCTAGTATTTGATCCACCATAGCTCATCACATTGCTATAATTTCAACACTCATCCCATTCATCCTCATTGTGGTTTTGCTCAGCTTATTACATTTCAACTAAATTTCAACTAAATTTCATGAATCATCATTTTCAATCAGAATCCAAATCAACTCATCAGTTCACAACCAAAATTTAAAAATCATATCAACCACATTCGAATTCATCATCTGGATAGCATTAATGCTTATAATTTCAAGTCTTAGATTTACTCGTATATACTGCTAGTAAAGATTTGCAGTTATACCCTCGGTATATACGGGTAGTCACGGTCCTTGGAACTATAAGGTAAAGACCATCATATCTAGGCCTCAAGAAAGTCAGGGATTCCATGCAATTGTGGTACTTCCATCTGAAGACCCAATTACTAGTAGCCAGAGCAGTGCTTGATAGAATGACTACATAATTCTTCAAAAAAACCTCCTTCAATCAAAAAGCTCCAAATCAGGTGATGCTCACCCTACTCACCTTCTTTGAAGGAAATTTGAGAACATGGTGGTATCGGCTTCCTATAGAAACACAAACCATAGAGATGGGCAAAGGGATAGCCTCTCTTGAAAAGCTTCTACTCAGGTAATTTTTGGATAAGCAGTTAATGCACGAATGAACATTATAAAAATTAGTTCTAGAGAATGAAGTGATGTGATCTAACAAGAATCAATGAATATTGGGATAATATTCAACATTTGATCTACCAACAAGGGCAGCTATGGAATGATCCCTCAGCCAAGCACTTTTACATAATCTCTTATCCAAAGGAGTTATTAGAAAAGGTTGTTAAAGATCTTCAAACCACAGTAGATGAGGCAGGTAATAGAGGTCTTGAGCAACTTCAGAACATGACATTTGGAGAAGTGCATAGGAACATCCTCCTCACTCTCTAACAAATGTACAGAGATAAAAGGGCATCAAAAATGATGATGAAAGAGCAAACCTTCTACTGAAACTTTTTGATACTTGGAATGAATCTAGAAACTATGGATGCAAGTTTGGAATGGAAAATTACTCTTGTAAAGAAGTCAGATAAGGCAAAACACAAAGCCTCCAAAGGACACAAAAGGTTTTTCAAAAGAAAACCATTCAGAAGAGTCTTCAAAAAGAAAGCACTAAATACAGGTGATGCATGCTTTCTCTGTGGGGCAAGAAAGGCCACTATGCCAAAGATTTCCCTAAGGCAAGTAAAAGGAAGGTAAAGGCTCTCCTCGCAGAAAATATAGAGTATGACTTGATTCAAACAGATCTAGAACTTACTATATATATCTCAGTGGATGTCCTCATGGACTTCTGAAGCTCGGAAGAAGAACCAAGTCCCCCACCATCATCTACAGAAGAAGAATCCTCCTCCAACTTCGGAGAAGAACTAGTGAAGTCTATCAGAATCAATGCTTCAAAACTAAAGCTGAGTTTCCCAGTTCTCTTGAAAAGTAGAAATGGAAGCAAATCAAGCATCAATAGGGAAGTACTTGTAGACATTGGAAGCAAAAGGAGTACCAGCATGGAAGCACTAGTGGACACCCTCAGCGCGCAAGCATGGTGGACATAACAATAGTCGCCACACCCGACTACAATGAAGAAGAAGAATTCCTCTACAACAACCTATCTTCAAAATAGTAGTACAAAGAGCTTGAAGAACTACTTTGACAATCAGAGGACTCAGAAAAAGAGGAACATTCTAAAAAGAAGAAGAATTATCTCACCCTACAACAAGTATCAAAAATAACCAAGGGATTTTTACAGAGAGCAGAGATGAATCTCCACCTAGATTGCCAGTCAAGGAAAAAGGGAAATTCGAGAGCAACACAGAAGAAGTGACAAAACTTAAAGCAGAATTGGTTGAACAATCAGAAGAACTGAGACAAGTGACCTACTACTACAACCAGGCCATAATGGATAATCAATCTTCTGCCCAGGATAATATGCAGCTAAAAGAAGAACTTGAAAAGTAAAAAGGCACTTGCCAGATAGCAAGATGATCTCGATTGTCTGCTAGAAAACAATGGTGAGCTCTTAGCCAAAATGGAGCTACTACAGCGCAGAAGCACTGGGGCCAATTCCTTCAAAACCAATATCAAGATGTTCAGTAGCTCTCTCAATCAACTAATTCTAGGAACAAGGATCAGAATAGATATCGCCAACAATCAATCTATTTTCCTCCCCCTCGACATGTTCATCAACATTGGTGCCACAGTTAGCCTAATCAAGCCAGGACGGCTCATTCGACCCAAAAGGATGAACAAATGCAGAATAGATGTCACTTATGCAAATGGCACTAAAGGGCTAATCACACAAACATTTATCACATGAACATCCTGATCAACAATCTAGCAGTTCCTCCATCAGATTATATGTCCATGAGAAGCATGACTGCGATATCCTATCGGCACCGACTTTCTACACACCTTCAAAATGTATGTAGTGTATCGTGAAAGGAGCATCTTCAGAATAAAGATTAAAAAGGGACATTATGAAGATCTGAAGATAAAAAGGGACATTATGAAGATCTGAAGATAAAAGGAGTAGCTGCCCTTAAAGTAGCCCTATCAATAAGATAGTCAAGCTACCAAACAAAGAGGATTCTATAGAGGAATTCTTCAACATTGAAAGACAAATGTATTTTGTAGAAATCGATGCTATGCATAAAAAGTATCTAACCCTTTTCTCCGAAGACCCCCTTGCCAGATGGGAGATATCTAAATTTGAAGTCGAGATACCACTTAAAGAAGGAGCCACTCCGACCAAAGCCCTGCTAGTCCATTCAAACTTGTGAGTCAAGAACTTTTGGAGAGGTTGCCGATCTTTGGAGAGGTTGAGGTGGTAGATCTAAGAGACATAGTTGAGACATCCAAGGAACCTTTGTGCAACCTTGACATCCAGAAACCTTTTGAGAAAGCTGCAGATCCTCTGTATAACATGTTCTTGGAGCATTATCTGTCCTAAAAAAATTGTTACTCCTAAAACATTTATCTTCTGAAGGAACATGTGAAGCTTTGTTTCAAAAATCACAAATCTAGATTTCTAAAGTTCATTGAAGACTTGTTCCAAGTTCTTGAGGTGCTCTTTGAGACATTTTGAGAAAATTAAAATGTCATCAATGTAAGGAGTTGCAAACTTCTTGAATTGCCTAAACACCTAGTCAATGCATCTTTGGAATTCTGAGGGTGCATTCTTTAATCCGAATGGCATCACTTTCCATTAAAATTGTCCATGTGGGACTACAAAGGTTGTTTTGTGTTTTTCTTTCTTCTCGGCAATCTTGATTTGATGAAAACCGGACTTCATGTCTAGCTGAGAGAACCATTTAGCAGCAGAGATTGACCTGATCAGATCTTCCTTATTGGGGATAGGATACCTTTTATCTGTTAGTCTATCACCATTCTATTTTTTCCTCTTTTGATTTCATTATGATTGTTGATGAAGAAAGTAGGAGAGGACTAGTCTAAATCTTCTTCTTTGATTAATCCTTTGGCTAGCATTTCTTGGATAAAGCTCTTGCATTCTTCAAGATCATCAGGATTCATTCTAGGTGATCAAGAAGATGAAGGAAAAATGCCTCTCTCTTCCGAAGATGTGTCTCCCCAAAGATGGACATCTTACAAGCTATTCGAACGCCTCTGACAAATATTGGGGCAGCATTCTCACGGAATTGAAGGATGGGAAGGAAGAAATTTGTAGATATGCCGCAAAAGATTTCATCATGCAGAACTAAATTACCCTTCCATCGACAAGGAAATTCTATCAGCCAAAAATTGTTTTGAGAATTTTTGACTATTTGTTCTTGCCGTGGAATTCACCCTAAAGACAGATCTCAATAATTTCATGGAATTTCTCTCTTCAAAAAATGTGCAAAAAATTGGCAACCGTCGACTTCTCTGATGGGCGGGATGGTTTGCCTGCTGGAATTTCAAATGCGAACATGTCAAAGGCACAAATAATTGATTTGCTTACATGCTAACTCGCAAAAGGGAGAGTGAAATCATTATACGCACATTGCTCCAAAATTGATGTAACGTAGCCCACGTGGCTTAGGTGAGTGGTTGCACCTTTTTGTCAACCACATAATATAAAAATACTATCTATCAGGCTTGTCAATAGAGTATCCTACAAGTTACAACAATACTATTATTGGGCATGTCAATAGCATACACCTCACTTCGGAAGGTACACTTTTTGGACTACACCCATGTGCACATGAAGGTAGTGCGCTTGTACAGTTTCTCTTTATAAATAATACCCGGCTTGACTCGCAAGGCACCCGGCTACTTGGGCCTTAAGGCATCTAACTTGAATGACAAGACAATCGGCTTGGGATTCAAGGGATCAAGCTTGGGTTTTAAGGCATGCTTGGGTATAAAGAAGCGCCCTCACAAAGAGAGACAGACGCCTTAGTGTATGCTTTCTCTAGTTTGTGAGCCTTCCTTAGCCATCATTTCCCTTCACTCTCTTATACATTGAGTCGTAGGTTTTTTCACTCTCAATCCAGAGTTTTTCCTGCCATCATAATATATGATTATTGAAATCATTGTGTTCATTTCTCTCGTTATACTCTTGACAAGTCTTTCTTTTACGGCCTTTGTTAACACAATTGTTAAGATTATTAATGATCTTGTTAGAGTTGAGAATATAAATCTAGGTTTTTTTTGTTATTTGTGTGAGAGTTCTCTGGATTTGTTAATGTGTACTATTATTTGGTCAATTCCCAAATTGTCAAGCTCTATTGTGAGTTTGTGCAATTTTCTTAAATTCACAAAAGTTCAAGTTGTGTGGAATTGGATAGTTCTTCTCTTTGATTTGGTTCAGTTAGTGTTGTCTAGATGGGTTTCTAGTGAAGCTAAGGTTGTTAGTGAAGAATTGACTTTGATTGAGTCTATGCTAGCTTAGTAAACGTATGTTGGGGTTAATCAGAGTCAGCTATACATCAGATTTGTTAGTAGGAGTAGGGACCTTAACACAACTTGTATTAGTTGAGGGGCAGTGATTTTGGGTTTCAGCTACTTGTTGAAAGGCACTCTAGGAGGACAACTGCCTACTCTTAGAAGGCTTTGTAGTCTAAAAGGGTTTTTGTGGCACAAGGAGACTCTTTTTGTCAAAGCTGAGTGATTCTAAGGTTGGATTCTGGTTTGGTTAAGGGGTTTTGAGGCTGTAAAGTTGTTAGAGCTGACACAAAGGAGAGGTTTCCTACATCAATTATGTAAGATTAGCTGGTTGGTCTGGTATGTGGGGGTCGATTGAAGTAACAGAGATCCTATAATGTGATATCCTCATCAATTTGGTGCATCTTGAGGGTTTAGATTTGTCAGCAGACATAGTGGAGAAGTTATGCGACATAGAGGTCAGTTTAATCTATTTCCGATAGCTAGGTCTATCGTCAAGTTAGAGTAGAGAAGGGAGTTAGAGAAGTGTCAGCAAAGGGCATATGACTGGTTCATAGAGCTTCTGAGATAATGATTCGAGGCTAGCATCCATATGAGGATATTTTTTTGGGGGCCTAGAGGAGATGATTCTAAACGGGAACAAGTGAAGGACTTTGGAGGTAGAATCTGAGCAATTTTGAGACATCAAGATGGAATTTGGTAAATAGAGAGTCAAATAAAGTCAAGAGGGGCTCGTAGTTGGAAAACCAAAGACGTTGGAGGTTAGAGCTTCCCTAAGAGGAACAATGAGTCCTTTGGAGTATCCCACCAACCAATTGGCTAAGTCCCAAGTGGTCAAATAGTAGCTTAGCACAGCATTAAATGATGTGAGGAGAAAAAGAATTTCATGTTCTTTGCTGGCCGACAGTAGTGTACCGCTAGCCAACCAGCAGCACTCCAAACACATATATAAGCACAACTCATAATTAAGAAAAACATCATTTAATAGATCATCAATCATTCATTCATCTTCAAGTAGAATCATGTAGAAGGGGCTATGGTCACCCCTATGGGGCTGACCATAACCCTACATCATGTATAAGCATTACTCAGAGACTGACTCGATCGTTTAATCACCTTCCACTGTCATAAAAGATTCCAAGATCCTTCATACTCTCCAAATACCACAATATTTGCAATCCTATGTCCCAACAAGGAGTCTTCAGAGGCGTCTAATAAATAATCTCAATAGTTTGATTTGGTGTTCAGCAACAACAAACTTAATGAACCAACAAGTTCTTGATTAAAAGAGGCATCAACCTACTCACAAGGATCATGCATATTACATTTGGTATTCAAGTCCATGGGAGATGAAATAGGCTTGTAGTTCTCCATCCAACGGCCTCTAGCAAATCATGAACATACCGCTCTTAAGAAACAAAGAATGCCCTCTAGGTCTGCCAAATCTCTAATCCCAAAAAGAAATGAAATGGAACCTCAAAGCCTGGAGGTTGCTCAACATACACCTCCTCGTGGAGTCACCATTCAAGAAAGTAGATTTAACATCCATCTCATACACTGGCCACCGCTAATTAGAGGCAAGGGAAATAACTCTTTGAATTGTGGAAATCTTAAATGTAAGAGAAAAAATGTCCTCATAGTCGATGCCTGGCCACCTTGAGCATAGCCCTTAGCTACCACAAGTCTGACCTTGTGCTTGTCCATGAACCCATCAAACTTATACTTGGTTTTGTAGGCCACTTGACACCAATGATTGATCATTTTGACAATCTCTAAACCAACTCCCAAGTCCCATTATTCTTTGTGACATCTAGTTCCACTTGCATGGCTTTCCTCCAAGCCTTCTAGGAAAGAGCTTCCTTAACTGAAATAGGCTCCCATCTAGCTGTCGGGACGTAGTTGTTCCCGTCCAACTCTTGGTCTACTGAGAACATCCAGAGGGTGGTATCTTTAGAGGTTTCTCCACCATCGAGAGGGTGGTATCTTTAGAGGTTTCTCCACCATCTTAAGCAAATTTGCCATCTCGGGAGTTCACGTGGTCTTGTGTGAAAAGAGGGTGGGTGGAAATGTTTTTTGAAGAAGAGGATGCACTTTCTTGCAAGGTGGCTATCTAGCAATGATGCCCGCCACCTTCTACCTACTTCTCCACATCCCATATGGCTCAAAATTCTCCAATGAGCCCTAAGTACAATAGCCCCACAAGCTCTCACCATCTTCAAAGCTACAAGTTAACCTGGGGCTCTGATACCATGTTGGAATGTGCAGTAGAAATGAGGCAGAACTCTGAGAGTAGCAAAATGCAAAAGTGCAAGAGAGGAGAAGTTATGTAAACTGTGCTATATACACAAGATAGCTGTTGTACATAATGTGTGGGGGGCAAGTCCCCTATATATATGGGCAAGGGGTAACAGTCGACTAGTAGAAATACGTCGACAGCCCCCCAAAATGGACCCACAACTAGGTCTGTCCTAATTGGCTAGCACATGCCCTAGTCAGCTAGCCCACAACCAGGTATTACATGGTTAGCCACCACAGCACCAAAAGGGGGCCCCTCCTAGCCGGATAGGTCAAAATAGTGAGCAACACGATAAGCTACAAGTAGTTTACAACATGCAAAGTTACCATTTTCATTAGGTTCGCACAACTATAATAGGAGTGCTATTGACAAGATGACATTGCGAGAGTCTAGTAGATATTTTTGACTATGACTAGGTCAAACCCTAGGTAAAACCAAGTTATTTGGATGCATCTACAGCCATGGTCTAGGCTGCAGTAGAGCCATGGGGGCAAGTCTATAGTCACCTTGTTTTTGTTGTTATAGATGACATCGACATGGGTTTTCATACTCGGTTGAGTATACCCAATGTGTATCATGTGAGCCATCAAGTTTTGAAGAGTTTGGAAATGTGGATCCCACTAGGACATGCCAAAATATTAAGCAGCAAGGCAAGCTAAGCTTTTGTCTCTACATCAGTGCATCATTCAGTCAAGTGCTAGTCCTCTTAACCCATTTGGAGAATTTATTCTAGATAGTTCATGTAGTGTCACCCTTAGGATTAGGTTTGAATTTGGAGCATTTAAGTAAGCCTTGGGTGAGGCCATGGCAAGACTAGCCCATAAAGGACAGCTTTCAGGCCATAAGAGGGATTGGGCAGCCCTAGTGTGGTGGGCAACCCTACACATGCCCATTGGTTGAAGACCAACATTATAACCTCCCCAAGGGCTGTTAGCATACCAAATACTTCTACTTGCATATAAAATAAACCCATCATTTCATTTAGTGTGTCACTCCACCATAGAGCATAGCCAACATAAGAATCAAGGCCCACATCAACATTACAGCAGATCATCGTGGCACCATGGGCACTTATTTGAATGTGTGTTTGTGTGTGTGTGTGTGTGTGTGTGTGTGAGAGAGAGAGAGAGAGAGAGAGAGAGAGAGAGAGAGCTCAGAGAGTGAGAAATAAGCTACAAGAGTAATGCAACTTATTGGTCCTAGTTCATGATGTGGAAAAATCCTTTAATGCTTAATGAAAGAAAATAATTTGCATAGGTTTATATTCAATGGCAAGACCCGAGACATTGATAAAGATTGTTAATGATGTGCTGTACTGGGCACATATGAAAATAATAACGGTTCTTATCGCATAATACTTCTCAGAAAACAATATGTTGCAGACATTATTCGTGGCACACTAGTACATGTCGGGATGAATTCAGCTAATATGAATAAATCATAGACAGAGCTTTCAAAGGCCATCACTGAGTGGAAATAAGATTAGCTAATCGATTCCACTCAAGAAACAAGATCTCATGCTCATCTCACTAATATAGTGTAGCGGGCTCAACATAATGTTTAGGAACTATCGCGTTTAAAGTACTCTTTTATAATGTACTATTTCTATAGTTTAATGGAACTATCGACTTATATACCTCATAGTCTGATATTATGTTATTGTTACCTTTGGTGGAATTTAGAGATACATTATGTTATTGTTCTTATCGTTGGTGGAATTATATTTGAGTATGTTTTACTTTACTTAGAATGTGATGATGGTGTGCATCTATTATCTTACGTATATGTACTAGTGGATTGTGATTGTATGATTTTCAATTTAGATACAATCTCCTTCTTGCATGCGTATAGACATCCATGGCACTCCAAAAGTCAAGTCTCTTGATAGCCATCAAGAGAGTAGTGTCGAGTCTCTTGATAGCCCATCAAGAGAGTATTGTCGAGTTTGGGTTTGAGTAGAGAGAAGATAGAGAAGGACATGGGAGAATATTCTGTGTTGCACGCTGACGAGCACCCTCACTCGACATTGTTTCTCCTTGTGTCCCCTGTAATCCCTAGTGAGGGCACCTCTAGATCCATTGAAGGTGGAGGAGGATTCAGAGCAAGAGGTTCAAGAGGAGGTTCACGGTCAAGAGCTAGAGCTAGCCTTGGAGGATCAGGATCTAGAGCTAGACATGGCACCACAGGATCTATATCAGGAGTAAAACGTGGTGCCACACACAACCAAAAAAGAATGTATAATTTCTATAATTTGTCTCTTTTGAGATATCCTTTGTTTAAAAATTGCTAGAATAGTTATATTTGGTCAATTATTCATGACACAGAGGAGGAGACGTATGCAGGGTCCTGGACTCTCAGCAAAAGGCGTCGGCGATGCAAGTATGAAGCATGTTTTGTATGTTATACTAGTTATTTCAACATCTAATAACTATTTATTTAATCTCATTGTCTAATAACTATTTCTTTTAATTTCCTTATATGAGTGATGAGAGGAGTGTCATAGATCCGCCCTAGCAGCTAGTTGGTGCCACAATCTTGTATAGGGGACATGGGTGTAGAGTGCTCCATCGACGAGCAGGGACACATTGTGCACCAAGACAAAGCAAGGTTTTCTATCGTCGGCTTTGAGAACCTGTGGACCTCTATATGCCAGAGGTTCACAAACTATGGGGGTAAGATATCTTTGATTGTAATATGAGATGGTTGTAAATTGTAATTAAATTGATTAATAAACATAGAGTTTTCATTTAAATGCAAGGACCAGGACGAGGTCAGGAAGAAATTTGTCATTGCATAGCTCGAGCGTGAGAGTTGAGGGCAAAATAGTATCTGAGAAAACACCGACAGATGTTACACCACGTGTGGCTACTGTATTTCTACTTTTGTATGGCCAACACTCAATAGAGGTAACAATCCAGCTCTGCTACTACTTTTGGCTATGTACAACTAGCACATAGCAAAAAAGAGAAAACTATATGGCCAACACTGAGAAAAGCAACCAACACCAGTTGACTGTGTGTGAGGAGAGAGAAGCTCCACCAATTGTAGTTGTTGTTTGTAGCTATATGGCCAGCGCAAAGGGAGGAGCATCACTCGACTACTTTATGGCGAACACTAGAGAGAGAGAAGAAAGATCTAGTCGGTCAGATGAGAGATGAACACCTGATGATAAAATTAGACCCAATCCTTGATTTAATAGAATCAACTAGCTATATTTGAAGCACTTTTTCCCTTTTACCCAAAATAGGTGAACTTACCCAAAAACACTCGGAGAGATTTAGCCTAATTCTGTTCCCATCCTCGAGGGTTTTTGAATGCTGTGAATCCAGTCGCTCGCAGCATTAGTTTTGCGATTCATTGCCCATAGTAGTCACTGCTACACTGACTTTCGGTACCTCGGTAAAGCATATTTTTTCAAAATGATGATTAGTATTTAATAGATTTAAGTTAATCATCAATTGTGGGCTTCAGACCCTATCCCATGGGGTTCTATTTCATTTTCTTGAATCTCTTTTTAAGAGGGCCTTCAATTGAAAGCTCTAAGTTTCCCCTTGTTTTGCACTACAAATAGTGAATTTCCTCGTCTCATCAGTGATTAATTGGCACTAATATTTATGTTCTTGGACCATTTATGTTGAGATATTGAGCTCATCTAGTGAGGCGACAATGTGATGACCGTGTGATAGCCATTCTAGAGACTGGTATATTTATAGCCGCAGCTCATTTAGTAAGGTTCACACAATAGAGAACCCTAGTATGTATTTGGTTGAGTACCTTTCATATTGTGTGTACTGTTATCTTTGTATATGTTGTGTTGAGTGTTGTGTGAAGAAGAAGAAGATTTTCAGCCTCTCACCTTGTGTGTTCTCTTTTAGGGTTTTGTGAGTGTGTGTGCGCTTGCAAGAGCTCAAGCTCTCTTCTCCCCTACATCTTTTCATGGTATCAGATCCTGGTTCATGCTAAGGGCTAAGCTGTAAGCAAGAGAAGCATAGGAAGTGGTACGAGGGTAAGAGCTTCATCTACTCTTGCCTAGTTGTGTTTTCGACTACACGTTTATCGGGAGCTCTACAGGAGGCACCAGCACGATCTCTGATTGAGGAGCTTTATTCGTGGTGGGGGAGTAAAGCTATAGGAAAACTATTTGTCTATTGGATGTCATTTTTTGGACCGAAAACACATTTTGGGCACGTTAGGACCTCCGTTTTTTGGAAACTAGGTGATTTCGAGCACTGTGCATAAGTCATCGATTCTCTGTAGAAATCTGTTTTAAGAACTGCAGGAAGACAGATTGGTTGTGTAAACATTGTGTGTGCTGCAAGGAGGTCAACAGTTTCCATTGGGTGTATGTATGCACATTGAGGTCAGTGGTTGTGACATTTGAGTGTAATACAGTACCACTGCAGAAAATAGAGCAGTTTGTGCAGGACAAACTAGAGTGCTGTTTGTGGTAAATTTGTGTGTTTGGCAAGATGGCATAAACCAGATTGTTGCTTAGAAGCTTGATAAGAACAACTTCTATGCTTGGAGGTTCAGGTTGACAAATTTCCTGATGGGAAAGGGTTACTGGGACTACATAGAAGGTGAGCATGAAGAGGCACCAGAGATATCGGAGATCAATCCAACTACTGCAGATATGAAAGACTTCAAGGATTAGAACCAAGGAGCCAGAAAAGTTATGTATATAGGACACCATGATTAGGCACATATAGGATGCCAGGTCCCGGAAGGAGGCGTGGGACACCTTGGTAGACCAAGGCATGAAAGATACAATTGAAGAATGAACTTCATACTGTGGAGAAAAAGAGTATGTCTATGAATGACTATGCATTGAAGATCAAGGGTATTGTGGAATTTAGACTCGGGAAAACATTCCCAATTTCACAAATTTGGTATCTATGTTGATTATAGAAGAGAAGAGCTTGGGTGAAGACGAACACTCTTCACAAAACAAAAATAATTCAGAGCAATAGGCCTTCTACACAAGTTTAGAAAGAGAACAAGGTAGAGGAGGCCATGGATGCGGCCAAGGAGGTGGCTGAATAGGTAATTAGAATTATGACCAGCAGCAGCAACAATAATAGTCCCAAAATTCACAATAGGAGGTGGCCGAATAGGTAATTAGAATTATGACTAGCAGCAGCAACAACAATAGTCCCAAGGAGGTGGCCGAATAGGTAATTAGAATTATGACCAGCAGTAGCAACAACAATATTCCCAACAACAACAACACGCAGGTGGAAGAAGCCAATTGAGAGGCAGGGGGGAGTTAAAGAGTTCGTGGAAATC
Source organism: Cibotium barometz (assembly GCF_041138505.1). NCBI lineage: Eukaryota > Viridiplantae > Streptophyta > Polypodiopsida > Cyatheales > Cibotiaceae > Cibotium > Cibotium barometz. The sequence goes on from NC_141090.1 coordinate 29,070,287, forward strand.
GGCAAAGGTAATATAATGATACTCGTGGATGCTTTTATTGTGGTAAGCCTCGACATGTGCGGGCAAATTATAAGAAGCAGGCTGACAAGCAAAATGGGAAATTGCAGCAAAACAACTATGCATCCTCAAGCAAAAACAATGAGGATAATGAAAGGTTGTTTGTTATACAACATGTCATTTAATGCCATGTCTGAAAATAATGAAGCACCACATAAAGATGATGTATGGTATGTTGATTCAGGTGCTTCAAACCACATGACAAGTCATGGGGAGTGGTGTAAGGAGATGAAAAACCTTGAAAGACCAGGTTTTGTGGAAACAAGGGATGACACTGCTCATCCGATTGCCCATGTTGGAGATGTGCCATTGGATGGCAAAGTGAAGTACCTTGTAGATGTACTTCATGTTCCAAACATAACAAAGAATCTAGTTTCAATTGGCCAGATGATTGAGTAGGGTTTGTAGGTTTGGTTTAACCCTGATGGTGGTTGTTATGCTAAAGACTTTAAAGACAAGTGCAGGTTGGTTGCAAAAGGCAACACAGTGGGCAGAATGTTTACATTAAATGTAAACATTCCTGAAGTGAGTGTTGCGATGTTTGCATATGGTTCAAGAATTGTTGTAGACACAGACATTTGGCATAAAAGAATTGGACATGTGAATGTGAAGAGAATGAAGTCTATGCAAACTAAAGGAATTATGACAAGGCTGCCAAAGTTTAAAGTTGAAGGTATGCATAAAATATGTGAAGCATGCCAATTTGGAAAGCAAACAAAGCATGTATTTCCACGTGAGAGAAATGTGAGCAGAAATGCACTAGATGTTGTGCATTCAAATGTATGGAGTCCTACAAAGACCATTTTCTATGGGAGGCTGCAGGTATTATGTGACATTTTTTGACAAGGAAAGTGTGGGTATACTTCATGAACGAGAAGGGTGAGCTATTCACTCATTTTAAAAATTTCAGAGTTATGGTTGAAAAGCAAACAGGGAAATATGTAAAGTGCCTAAGGTCAGGTGGAGGGGGAGAGTACTTCTCCAATGAGTTCTTTGAATTTTTGAACAAGAATGGTATTCGGAGATAGTTTACATGCAGATACACTCCGCAACAAAATGGAGTTGCTGAGCGGAAAAATAGGCACATTGCTGAGATTGCACGAGAATTGATGGGAGAGAAGAGTATGCCGCATATAGCTATTGGGCTAAGGTTGTTTCTACAGCAGTTTACATCATGAACAGGACTCCAACTGGAGCCATACATGATATAACTCCATAGGAGAGGTTTACTGGCAGAAAACCTAATTTGTCTCATGTGAAAGTCTTTAGATGCATTGCATATGTGCATGTGCCAAATGAGCTGAGAACTAAGCTGGATCCAAAAGCTAACAAATGTGTTGATTGGATATTCCCTTGAGCAAAAGGGATACAGGTGTTATAACCCTGTTACACGTGAGTTGAGGGTAAGCAGGGATGCCATTTGATGAGATAAGCATATGGTATGCTGCTGAAAAAGAAGCTGTTGGGGCTAATGTGAGTGGAAATGTGCTTGCACAAAATGCAAGTCAGCAATCAAAGTCTTTGAGTGGACCAAGAGAGTCCTCATCTAGTGGTTCACTTGATAGACCATGGAGTGGCAGGCTGTGTCATAATACCAGTCCTACAAATGTGATTAGTACATCACATAAAGACAAAGAGAAAGTGATTGAGCCCCTTAGTATGCGTGACATTTCTGCAGAGCATTCTCATGTTGATGGAGAGTTTAGTGGCTCAAAGATGAGCCTTAATGAGAGGATCCTGAGATTCAAGATATGAGTACACCTGGTGTAAAGAAGGCTTTGGAAGCCATGAATGCAAAGCTGTAAAGATATAGGAGACTGAAGAATCCTGTGCAAAGGTTAACCTATGATGGTTATGTGGCACATCACTATGCATACATGGAAAAAGTTGTGCAGTTGTAGAGCCCACATGCATTGATGAGGCTGTTGGAAATGTGTGTTGGGAGAAATCTATGGATGAGGAGAGATGGATGCACTATGTGGAAATGAGACTTGGGATTTAGTGCAATTGCCTGAAGGCAAGAAAACCATTGGATGCAAGTGGGTGTATAGAGTAAAACATAATAGTGATGGAAGCATAAGAAGGCAAGAAAGCCATTGGATGCAAGTGGGTGTACAAAGTAAAACATAATAGTGATGGAAGCATAAGAAGGCAAGAAAGCCATTGGATGCAAGTGGGTGTACAAAGTAAAACATAACAATGATGGAAGCATAAGTAGGTACGAGGCTAGATTGGTAGCCAAAGGATATGCAGAGACATATGGCATTGATTATGAGGAAACTTTCAGCCTAGTTGCCAAGATGGCAACACTGAGAGTTGTGATAGCAGTGGCTGCATCAAAGCAATGGTCTTTAAATCAGATGGATGTAAAGAATGCATTCTTGCATGGGGATTTGCAGGAAGAGGTGTATATGTTGCAGCCACTTGGTTATTAGAGGAAGTGAGTCACCCCCTCGAGCATGTTTGGAGGTTGAAGAAGGCCTTGTATGGCTTAAAACAAGCACCAAGAGAATGGTATGACAAGATTTTTGAATATCTTGTCACTATTGGCTTTCATGTAGCCAATGCAGATTTCTCGCTGTATGTGAACACGGTGATAGGGGTTGTGCTTGTTGTCATCTATGTAGATGACCTGATCATTATGGGGGACCATGATGCAAAGATCTTTGATGTAAGATCATGCTTAGATAGAAGTTTGAGATGAAGGATCTAGGGGAGCTCAGATATTTCTTGGGCATTGAGGTGATTAGGTCACCACATGGTATTGGATTACTGTAGAGAGTTTGTCTTGGATATGTTGTCCAAGTATGGTATGACAAGCTTTAAGCCTATCTCAGTGCCATTGGATCCAGAATGGCAAGTTAAGTGCAGATTTAGGAGAGATTCTAGAGGATCCTACTATGTATAGGTGCATAGTAGGAAGCTTCATCTACATGACGATCACCAGGCCTTGGGTTGGTGAGTCAGTTTATGTAGGTTCCTCAGAAGCTGCATTTGGATGCATTGAGATGCATACTGAGGTATGTGAGGTCTACTTTGCATTGTGGACTATTTTATGAAACTCAGACAAAGATATGTGTACATGGGTACATAGATGCTGATTGGGCTGGTAGTATCTCAGATAGAAGATCTACTAGTGGCTTCATGTTTTCTTTAGGGAGTGTTGCTATGACTTGGAGCAACAAGAAGCAGCCTACGGTTGCTCTATCGAGTACAGAGGCTGAGTACAGAGGTGCTGCTATGGTAGCATGTGAGGTAGCTTGGTTGAGAAAGCTACTTGCAGATTTGGGTCTATCAATGGATAGACAAGTTGTCATTTTTTGTGATAACATTAGCAGTATACATTTGGCCAAGAACCCAGTTTTTCATGCTCACATGAAGCATATAGAGGTCCGCTATCATTTTGTCAGACAGAGGGTTTTGGCACGAGACATTGACCTTGTTTATGTCAGCACACAAGATCAGGTCGTTGACATCTTCACCAAAGCATTGGGTACAGAGAAGCTCCGTAGATTCAGGGCTTTTCTTGGTGTACATGAGATGGAGTTGAGCTCAAGGAGGAGTGTTGAGATATCGAGCTCATCTAGTGAGGTAGTGGACACACTGATGACTCGCTCGGGGGATAGGCCCCACACTTACACCACTGGCATGGTTGGTGAGATCATGGGTGATATGCGGCAAGTGGGATGACAGGATGTGTGACAGCCATTCTAGAGACTGGCATAGTTATAGCGCCAGCTCCTTTAGTTGGGTTCACACTATAGAGAACCCTAGTATGTATTTGGTTGAGTACCTTTCATATTGTGTGTACTCCTATCTTTGTATATGGTGTGTTGAGTGTTGTGTGAAGAGGAAGAAGATTTTCAGCCTCTCACCTTGTGTGTTCTCTTTTAGGATTTTGTGAGTGTGTGTGTGCTTTTGCAAGAGCTCAAGCTCCCCTGCATCTTTTCAATTTAGGGTTCAATAATACCATTGGGAACATGCGATTACTTTCCAAAGGTCCATATCAAGAAAGCCCCTTGATTTTCCCCTCCAATAGAGTTCTCCAAATTAGGGTATTTTTTCTAAGTGAATAGAAAACTACTTTCACACGTTGTCTAAGGTTCTTAGGGCCATTAATGGTTCTTATCTCACATTCAAGTTTTTCTAAACCTCTTTAAAGCACCAAATCAGATTTTTCCCTTGATGTGAGGGGTCAATTTGTTAATCCAAAATCAGGTATAAATCTATATCAACATTGTTTGGGATGATGGGATTTCTAAACTTATATGATTCATGTACCGTATCTATCATGCTCAAATAAATAATTTGTACAAGGGCAAGATACTAGCCATTAAAAATTCTAAGACCTCCTTAAGAAGATTCAATGCATTATCATTTGGAGGGGACATGTATCATCATCATATCAGGCTTTCATGAACACATTGAGAATATGATCCATCATTGCCTACATGGATTTCATTACAGAATGAAATGAAGGATAAAGAAGACCAAGGGCTACATCAACATCAAGATCTACATCCACATGAAGAAGATCAAGAGCAACACTATCATCATACAACAAGAAGATCTTCATTAGCATATTGGTCATCGAGAGGGGGGACTCTCCCTTTATTTCTAAATTTCTGTTTTATGTTGAGTCATGGGTTGTCTGCCCGCGCCGTCCCCCAAAATATGAATCTTTTAAACTTTTTGGATTTGTTATATATCCTTAATGCTACAAATTCATAGGTGGCTTCCTAAACCAGCCAAGGCTGCCCACCTGTGGTCATCCCTGTATCCTAAGTGAAATATGTAATCATAACTAGAAGTCTAGCATCTATCAGCATAACTCGCATTGTAAACCTAATTGGAGTAATACCTACAAGCACTAACATGGTCATCATAACCAGCAGTGTAAACAATAATAAGAGCTAGCATTCACATATCATAGTAGCCATGGATATTTTGTTTAGGGAGGGCGTTAGAAATACGCCAAAATATTATCTGAAATTGGGGATATGGGCATCCTGTCATTAGGTTTAAAGCTAACTTAGTGTGAACAACCTCTTAGTTAGAGTCAAAAGATAGGGTTTAATTCCTATAAGACATAAGCTATCCAAAACTAGAAGACAGGGCGTTGCTCTTTAAGGTTTTGTTTCTAGACATCATTTACAACATCAAAATTTTGCTGCTTTTTGTAGTGAAATAACAATGCCTTTAGCAGCAAAATATCGCTGCCTTAGCAGCAAAATATTGCTGCTCAGCAATAAAACTAGCAAAGAAATTATGTTGCTAAGCAGCGACTTGGAAATTAAGACTCCCACCTAAATAGTCGCGGACGTGATTCCTTTCTCTCTACCTACCTCTCTTTGTTGCACATGCTAGGACAATGGATTCAATAGAACTTCCTCCCACCCAAGTCCTTCCACCTCTCCCTCCATCAAAGATCTCTCCCTCCATCAAAGATCTCTCCCTTTCCAAGGTAAGTGCCTCTGTCCTTTCTTCTTTCCTCCAAAAATTTCATGGAAAGATTCATTCATTTTTTTAGTTTTCCAAGCTTTCATGGAAAGCTTCAACTATGCTCTCTATGATGTGAGATTTTATTTCCCTTCCCCTCTCTTTCCTTTCCCTTTCTCCCCTCTTTTTTCCTTCCCCTAACCCTAACTTGCACATAGAAGTGCTAATAGAGAGCTTTGATGGATGGAGAGCTCTCCATTAATTCTCTTTATTATGATTTATATGTAAAATCTACGATTAGAGCAGCATAAACCATAAATTTTCAATCAATTATGCACTAGGATTAGGTTGTTTTTTCCTCTTCTCATTATCCTCTTTCACTTCTCCTCTTGCTTACTAATATGTTAAAATTTACTAACTTTTTTATTACTTTGTTTGCTATTTTGTAGGCTTATTCAAGTCAATAACTCACAACTCTAGCTTCTTGAGGTAAGAGCTCCCTCTTTTCTATGATGTTTTTATGGCTGTTTAGGGTTTATGTCTTTTACGGTTTTGTGATTTTTTTGGCTCTCTATGCATGTTGAGATCTCTCTATGTATGTATATAGATTTCAATGCATACATAGAGCTCCCAGTGCATGCATAGAGCTTTCAGGGTTTTGTATTACTTGTGTATTAGTTCTTAATCTTATGTTTAATCTACTAATTACTTTGTTTAATCTTTTTTTGTAGGTCTTTCACTAATCCTATCCTTCGGCTTCACAAAAAGAGATAAGCTCTCTTTTTCTTTTCCTGATTTATGCTTTTTTCTACATATTATTGCACCCTTGGGTGCCGGGTTTAGGGTTATTTTAGAATTCTTTATTAAAAGATTATGCAGAGGCTTCTTGCAAGCTCGATGCATAGAGATTGCATAAGCTTGCAAGATCTATGCTTAGCCTTCTTACAAGCTATTAACTACACTAGTTAGCATTATTTTTCAAGCATGGTTATGCTTCTTGTAATCCATCATTATACAACTACGCTAAGTGCTTAATAAGAAACAATATATGGGATGACCGAGCTTACGACTTGTGTAATGCTACTCGTAAGAATGAGCTAGATGTATATAGTTTTAGGAAGCCAATTTTAGGCCCCCAATCATAAATGGGTGGCCCGCCATTATAAAAAGTGAGCTTATGTAAATAAGTGATTTATGAAATATGAAAAGAGACAATCCCATTTGTCAAAATGGAGTCTTGCTTTTCTCTCCCTCTCATTCGCTTGTGTTTATGGTTTGTAAGCTTGTATTTGTGAATGCTTGCTTTCTTGATTGTGGTGTATGCATGAAGTGAATGGTGATGGTCTAATCTTCTCTTCTCTTTTCCCTTCTCTTGTCTCCCTCTCAAGATCCCTCTTACATGCACATTGGCATTTGGCATTGAGTGGAGATAGAGCTTTCCATGGATCCCTTCTTTCTTGCTCAGTATCTAGCTTGTAGATCCAGTTAAGTGACACAAGTGGAGATGGATTGAGTCCCTAGCGGCCTCACATTGGGGAGTTGGCTAAATGAAAGTCTCCAAATCAACCTTTGCATGGAATAATTTTCTTCTTCTCTCCCACTCTTATGCAAGGTAGTATGTTTTCGTCAACATACACAAGCTTTATACATAAGCTCTATTCATAGGCTTTATGCATAGATCTTGCAAGCTCTATGCAGAGATCTTGCAAGCTCTATGCATAGGCTTCTTTTGCAAGATTTATGCATAAATCCTATTTGTAGACCTTCAATAATCTTGCAATCTCTATGCATAGCCTTCTTGCAAGATTTATACATAAGCTCTATGCATGGGCTTTATAGATCTTGTAAGTTTATGCTCTATGCATAGGGTTGCAAGATTATGCATGAGTTTATGCATAGATCTCTATGCATGAGTTTATGCATAGATCTCTATGCATCTAGCTTAATTCATGCATTAAGATCTATGCATAAAGCTTAATACATAAGGTTTTATGCATAAAGGTTGTGGTGGATGAGCTTTATGCATTATGTTTTTATGTATAAAGCTTTTTTGATGTGGAGTGCTATGCATAGATGGAGAGTATTAGCTATTTGAATTTTCATAATCTCTTATTAATATAGCATATATTTATTATGCTCTCATTTTATATGCATAAGGTATTCTCTCTATTCCTAGACTTTATATGTGTATAGACATAGTCATCACAATTCTTGCTAGACCTCCTTATCTTTCACTCGTTCTCAGGGAGAAGTGACATTACATGCTAATAGCAAGTATTGTGAAGTGGGATCCTCTCATATATTAGAGCATAAGTAGGATATATGCATGCATAAGGCTTATGTATAGAGCTTTATGCATAAGACTCATGCATAATTCTTATGCATAAAGCTTGTATAAGACTTTTGTATAAGCGTCATGCATAGATCTTGTGCATAAGACTTATGCAAGCTTATGCTTAAGGCTTGCAAGTCTTATTATGCATGTCTTCTGCATAAATCTCTATGTATAAGGCTTATGTATAAGCCTTATATATAGAGCTTATGTGTAAGCCTAATGCAAGCTTTATGCATAGATCTTATGCATAAATATGTTACTACTCTTTTTTTTCATGTTATGTTTTGTAGGTCTTGCATTTCATAGTTTGAGTTAAGTGATAATAGATATTGGGAATCATTGTAGGCCATTTAGAATGTTGGTTAAGTCAAGTTAGGAGTGGTTATCCGTGTGAGAAGGTGACTATAGTGGAGGGGGAGCCCTTGATATCTTCACTATCCTTCTCTTGTAAAAGAGAAGTTTCCTTTGGCTTTAATAGTGGGGAACGCATGTGAAGGTGCATGGAAAAGTCCTCAGAAGCTATGATCCAAAAGGGGCACCTTTCACCCTGCTTGTCTAAGTAGTATTCTAGAAGAACTTAATAAAGATCTAATATCACATGAGAAGTATAAGAGCTCTAATCCACTATTTTTTTTAAAATCTTAGATAGTTCTTATGTTATTTATGCTTTAAGTGTTATTGTGTAAGAGTAGTGAAAACGGTCTACATCCTACCTCAATAGAGCGACTCGAGTATCCCGAGCATCATTGCATCTCTTGAGGTAACCTCTATGCATGCTTAAAGCTCTATGCATGTATAAGGTATACACAAAATAGAGTTTCTTTGTAAGTCCTCCTTATTTCATAAACATGATAGCCTCATTTTTATAATGTAGAGCATAGAGCTTACAAGCTCCATGCATAGGTTTCTTGCAAGTTCTATGAATACATTTCTTGCAATTTCTATGCATAGGGCTTACAAGATCTATGAATAGGTTTCTTACAAGATCTATGCATAGATTTCTTACAAGTTATAATCTGAGGCATCGACAAACACATGGAACACCCAAGTCATAGTTGGGCTGATGCAGGATCGGTGCGGCTGATAGTATTCTCTTCAAATTCTAGAATGCCTCTTAACAGGGTCTTGACCAGACATATTCTGTATCCTTCACCGTTAGGTTGTAGAAGGGCACTGGCACATTAGCTAGGAACCTCATGAACCTACTATGCCATTTGATTAGCCCTAGGAATCTTGCAAGTTCTTTGGTGGCATTCTTTGGAGGTTGCATCTTTACAATCACCATAACCTTGCGCGCGGATCCACTGTTAGTCCTTCTTTGGTGGCATTCTTTGGAGGTTGCATCTTTACAATCACCATAACCTTGCGCGGATCCATCGCTAGTCCTTCTTTGGTGGAATTCTTCGGAGGTTGCATCTTTACAATCACCATAACCTTGCGCGGATCCACCGCTAGTCCTTCTGTAGACACTATGTGTCCCAAGAGAAATCCACTAGTTACAATGAAGGCACATTTGGCTGGATTTAGACTCAGTCTTTCCCTCATGCACTTTTCTAGGCACATTATGAGGTGTGTAATATGTTCTTCTTTCTTCCCGAACATGCTAAAGTCATCCACAAACACCCTCATTAAGGTGGTCAGATATTCATAGAATATTTCTTGCACCATCCTCTAGAATGTAGTAAGAGCATTTTTAAGCCGAATGTAATCACATTGGTGGCAAAGGCTCTCCATTGTGTCACAAAGGTAATCTTTTCTTTATCTTCATGGACCATTCGCACTTGTTTGTACCCACTAAATCCATCTAGGAAAGAATATGTTTCATGTCCTACTACTTTATCCAGCAAGGAATCAATGAAAGGTAGTGGAAATTGGTTGGATATAGTGGAAGCATTGAGCTTTCTAGCGGTAGTCAATGCACACCCTCAGCTTCCCATTATTTTTTGAACAATGAATATCGAGGTGGCTAATAGCCATTTTTCCCGATCCACAGGATAAATGAACCCTAATTTTAGTAATTTATCAATCTCTTCTTTTACGTGCTTGGTGTAGTTTGGGTTCATCTTTTATCTACTTTGTCTTATAGGGGTTGCATCTTCCTTCAAGTTGATCTTATGCTGATAGAAAGTGGGTTCAATCCCTTTCATGTTAGAACAGTTCCAAGCAAAGACATCCTTATAGGAATTGAGTAGTTGAAGGAGCCTCCCTCTAAATTCTTGATTCAAATTAGCAGTAATCTTGACCGTTTTGGGTTCTTGATCATTCCCCAGATTCACCTCCTTAAGCTTGTCTTCCTACACCCTGATATTTCTTTTCTTGAGCTTAGTTTCTTCTTGTTTTAGAGCCACCATGTCGTGTTCTTCTGATAACCTCCCTTGTGTGCCCTTGATTGTTACACATCCTGCACTAGATATGTGGTCTGAGTTTCGATCCTGCGTGTCCTCCAAAAATCTTGGCTAGGGTGGCCCTTAGGTCTTCTTAAACCTTCCCTGCCTACTTCCTTCGTTTCTTTTTTTGGGGCTTTTGCACTTTGGCATCCGGCTCATGACTAGATTCTGAGTCTAAGATACGTTCTACAGAATCAAATTTTGAGGTTTCTTTCTCTTTTTTCTTTCTGTTGTCCTTCTTTTTGTTTTAGGAATCTTTGTTAGTTTGCTTCAATACTCCTTCGGATTTAAAGGAATCCTCCACCATTTGTTCAAAGGTCAGGGTTTCTAGGTTGTATGAGGCTACTACAGTCTGCAATTTTTCCCTCAGTCCTCTCACAAACCATTGGTTCAATGTGGCTAGGGTGGGACGGTTGGGCTAGTCCAGGCGCATCAACATTGCTCTGATTTCGTCCGCATAGTCTTTTGTCGGCCTCTTTTTCTATGTCATCCTCTCCAGCTTTTCTAGTACCTCCGTTATGGTCTTTTCTTTCCTAAATGTTTTCATGAAAGCCTTCTTTAACTCTTCAAATGTTTCGAAGTGTCTCAAACCATACTAGGTTAACGAGTTGGTGGCTTTGCCACCCAATGTTGTAGCAAAATATTCCATCCTTTGCCCCAACGGAGCTCTGTTTTCCTGGAACATGGTTTCAGAGGCAAAGATGTGAGTGTTTGGATCCTCTTCTCGATTGCCTTTGAATTTTTGGTATTTGAGAGACATCCTACCCCCCCCCCCCCCAACTACCTACTCTTCCTCTTTCTCAGCTTCTAGCCTCCTGTCTTTTGAAGGATCTTCTTCATGATTCTTTTGTGGTTCTATTATCGATATTTCCTATTGATGTGGATTCCTATCTAGTTCTTGATAATTTTTTTCCTAGTTTCTTTGTTATTCTAGAATCACTCTTTCCAGCGACCATGGAGTTCCATTTGCCAATCTTCTTAGCCACCCAGTGCGTAGAGGAGGGTGCAGTGGTACTTCTTGTTCTATACCTTCAACTTGTCTACGATGGTATCACATTTCCCTGTTTGAGCTTCCTTCATTCTCAATTTCTGCTCCATTGTGCTCTTATAACTCTCTTGTTAGCATTCCCACCCGTAGTTAGTGTGTGCTTTCCTGTTGACCATGTAGGACTTAACCTATACCAGCCTCTATCTTTATACACCCTATCTGGCATCCTGTTCTCGAGCAGGATTGCAAAAAGTGTTAGTGTCCGATTGAGACCCGGAACTTGGGTGGTTTTGAACCACCTAGTCGTTTATCGGGGAGGAGACCTGACTAATGCTACTATGCACCACTGATATGCCTAGGTTAAGGGAGTTGGTTGCAATAGAGCTGCAGTTAATTTTTGCATCTAGAGAGATTCTTAACATAGCTCCCAATCCTATCTCTCGAAGGGAGTCACTTATGAACATGATTGATTGTAAATGTAGAAACGAGTTAATGACAGAGAGAGAAATGACACAACTTGATAATCAAACAGGTTTACACAGAGCCATAGATGAAGACGAAGCCAAAAATATCTGTATTACTTTGTAAGGCTTAGCCCATATATTGCCACACACTCTGTCTCTCTACTCTTCAAGTTTTCTTTTGGTTTAGCTTGGTGGGTAGTACCCGTTGGCAAGAACAGTTACAAGGTTATTACAAGAAAGATCTAGAGATGTTTCCCAAGGGATAATCTTGATGGCAGTCCACTGCTAGGGTGATCGCCAACAGTTCACTTAGACATGTATGGTTTAACAAAACCTTTTCACATGCACAAAGTTTACCCTTTATGCATTTTGTAAGTCAATTCATTTTATCTTATATGAAATCCAACTTACCATTGGACACTCCTCTCCATATGGGCAATCTATTCCATATGGCCAGTCATCTCCATGGGGACAATCCACTCCTTTGGTAGTAGGCGTAGGATGAGTGGTGTAGGTCCGAGTGGCGCAAGCACACATCACGTTATGGCTATGATGAGCCTACACCAGTGATGTTAACTAGACCCACCCCCACTCTCTCACATCCATCTTCACCCCACAACGATGTAGTAGGGAGTCTAGGGAGGATAGTAGACATGCTAGCCAAGGGGGGAATAGGCTGCTTTTATGGTAGGGTGCATGAGGGAAGCAAGTCATGAACCACATGCTTATACTTTTTAATATCTAGAGTTCATGAACTCCTTTAAAACATGGACAGCCTAGGATGAGCTGTCAAGATATATATCATTTATGTGCTCAAGACTGAGTTCTCATTCCACATGTGGGCCTTTTCTTCTCAGAGGACTGGACAGCCTAGGATGAGCTGTCAAGATATATATCATTTATGTGCTCAAGACTGAGTTCTCATTCCACATGTGGGCCTTTTCTTCTCAGAGGACTGGATGAAGAGAAGGAAAAATCTTTTGCTCTCTAATCGGAGAGAAAACATCAAGAGAGCGGAGCAGAACAATTTGGAAAAGCCTGACGTTTTCTCATCACCACGATGAGTGGAGGCACGCGCCAAGCTTTGTGAGAAAGCGTCCACGTGCTTTTCAACAATAAGTGGTGGGTGAGTGCTTCTCAACTATAGAATTGAGGGGCTTCACACTTCGGCTCTAGAGGAAACTCCTCCTTCATTGTTCGCTTTTTAAGTATCTATTTTACTATTTTCCTTCTCCTCTTTCCTTTACTTTATACTATATTGTTTCCTTTAACTAATTGTCTATTTTCTTATTTTATTTTTATAGAGGGAGGTTGTTGGGCGTGACCCAACAAAAGAGGAGTATAATTATGGATACAAAGTACCCCATCCACAATTGTGGGCGTGGATGCGTACACGAGGTGTATGCTTGAGCGAGTCCGTTTTGGGGACTCAAGAAAACAAGCTAAATAGTGAAATAGCCCTTCTCTGATCTATATGTAGTTGTCTTTTATTGTTTTGTACTTACCTTACTCTTGTATGCATGTATGTAGGATGAAGGGGAAGAGGAAGAGGAAGATCCAGACTATGAGCATGAAGTGGGAGAAGGAAGTGAAGATGAGGACAAAGACAATGATGAGCCAGAGGAATCCAATGAGGATTCTACATAGCCTCCTCTTCCTTGATTTATTTTTTGTATATATAGCCAAAGGCCCAACAATTTGAGAAATATAATACATATTTGGCTCCTTTGCATTCTTCTCAATTTTATGTCTTTCTCAAGTTTATGTTTGTATCAAAAAATTGTGACTCTATTTTAATTTGAAAAAAGAGTTGGGGAAGACTATGGATTCTTGTGCAGACTCCTCAGTCTACCCTAGCTTTTTTTCCATGCAGTCCTATCGCATTGAGTAGCAATCCCGTTATATCAAAAAAAGCAAATTTTTTAGCACCAAAATGGTCCCAAAATCTTCCCACCCTTATAGTTAAAAAAGCGCTGCTATTTTTGCTGTTACACCCTCATTCTGTTGTGGTGAAGATTTAAACTATGTGTATTACATCCCCCACATGTATACATGTTTGGATAATGAGATTCCAAAAATCATGAAGTAGATCTAGAATTTTTGGCATTGTCCATCACAATCTAAACAACATTTTTTGGCATTGTCCATCACAATCTAAACAACATTTTTTGGACACACATCTTCTATAACTTATGAGATTCCAAAAATCATGAAGCAGATCTAGAATTTTTGGCATTGTCCATCACAATCTAAACAACATGTTTGGATAATGAGATTCCAAAAATCATGAAGCAGATCTAGAATTTTTGGCATTATACATCACAATCTAAACAACATTTTTTGGACACACATCTTCTATAACTTATGCAATAACCTTTCCTATGTATGTACCTGACTATATTTGCCATGAACTATCAATTACCTTTATGAAACATACCTTCAAACAACTGACAGAGGCAGGAAGAATTGTGGAAGGTGAAAAGGTTTTTGTGCATATAAATCATATTGTCTCCATTGACAGGCTGAGGTACCATGTGAATAGAAGATTTGACAGCCTGCCTGAGGAATATAAATTCAGCTCTAACTTGCACACCAGAAAGTGTAGAGTGCTTGAGGAAACGATGGCATTCCTTATGTACATTGTCTTCCATCAGCAATCTCTAGAAGAGCAAGGGCAGGAGGCTAAAGAAGAAGATATATCTGTAGCGGAGGAAAAAGAGGATATTCCTGTGGCAATAGATATGGCAGAGCAGGAAGAAGATATCAACCTCGAGGATGAGGGGCTGCTAGTGGCACAACCATCATGTCCAGAAGAGGTTGTCATTGCACGTTTGACCATCCATCACTTATAATTGTGCATCTGAAATGAACACGAATTATTGAAAATCAATGTCTCAACCTCCTCTTTCATACTTTCAAAATATTTATCTAACAAGGAGTTTCTCATATGATGATATGATGGAGGAGTGAAGCTAGCAACATACTCACCTATCTTTTTCCATGCAAGTTTCTAATCCTCATGACCATAGACATTGATTATCCTCTGAAACATATGGCCTTAGCCAATGATGAATGTGCCTCTTCAAGTGTAGTTTCTTGAAAACTTTCTTGTAGAGAATTTTGACTCATGTTGATTACCACTTGCACTTGCATGCATTAAAAAGTGTTGTGTTGATATTGCACTTTTCATAACTCTTCTTGGCTCTTTCTTTACTCTGCAATACCCATTCACACATTTTGTGCCAACAAATGACCTCTCGTATCACAAAGAGGAGGATTTCTAGATAGATATAATTAACATTTTATTTTTAAGTAGCTTTTAGAACATTGATATTTACCAATAAATTAAAAAATCACAAACACCTAGACTCTATAAAGAACAAAATAAGAATCTATTTAATCTACCATATATGAACACCAAGTACAATATATTATCACTAAGTCCAATATATCATCACTAAAGTAAATATACTGACACATACCTTTGTATGTTTTGTGGATCTGGAATCCAACCATGAAAGACTTAAGAATTTCACTTCAAAATAAAAAAAACTCACAATTAATGCACACAACATCAAAAGCATACTCTTCTCTATGAAAGTTTGTAGTAAGGAGAACTACCACCCTATAAAGGACTTATATTCCAAATTACACAATACAAACAAACTTAAATAAGTAGCTTATACCAAAGGAACAATACAACCCACTAAAGATTCAATATTCTAATGGCATATATTATGCAATGAGAACATGTAATGCAATCAAACACAAGAAAGGACCATAAATCAATCACATATGAAATCAAACACAAGAAAGGACCATAATCATATAAAGTAGGAAAAGTGGTCCAATAAATGACATATGCAATCCTATTGCACTATGTCAAGGAGTAACATTGCCCAACTAGTCCAATCTATAGCAAATTGAAACCCTAAATGACATGTGATAAGGTGCCAAGAATTCATAGATAAGGTGCGAATGTACATCAAGGACAACCACTACCTAATAAAGGATTAGTAGTCTAAGCAATACACGTGACAATATCCACTCAATGCAAGCTGATGTGATGCCAATACCAAGAGGTAGCACATCCCAATAATAGGACTAATGGCCAAATAAACAAGAAAACAACAAGAATTAATGAAGAATAGAACCTAATCAAGCTACGCATAGGCATTGCTATGCATAGACATGGCTATGAGTAATCCATGGACATGCATAGGCCATTTTTACTCATGGACATGCATAGGCCATTGTAAAGGCCTATTGCATGGCCATGGATTATGCATAGCCATGTCTATGCATAGTTATGCCTATGTGTAGCCTACATGCATGCACCAACATGGCTTATAAATTTGGATGCCGTGGCATCCATCATGGCATACCCCCCCTGTGGTTCATTTTTGTTCTGTTGTAATCAAAACCTCCTCAATGCCATGATCCTCCCCCATCCTCCTCCACACACCCCCTCTTCTAATCCATGCCATCCTTCTCTCCATCCCATTTTCTCACATCAGGAGAAGGTAAGCTCTCTCCTCTCTTGTTAGGGATTCATGAAATCTTTCACATGCTCTTTCTTTCCCTCTCTTTTTCTCCCTCTTATTTTATCCATTTGTATTAATTTTTAGTAGCCCTAATGCATAGATTCTTAATGCTTAAAGTTAGGGTTTCTTGAGTATGAAGAGGGAATTAAAATTTTATTAGAGAGTATTTATGGCATAGATTTGCAGGCATAGATTTGCATAGCCCTCACAACATGAGTAGAAGCACTTTGTATGCGTAGACATACAAAGAATGGGTTTATGCATAGCTTCTTGTAGCAAAATACATCACATCATCTCATAGCTCTCTAGCATAGAATTATAGGCCAATCACTATATAGGCCCAATCAACAAGCATAACTTACTCTCTAATTTAGTGTAAAGTGTTTATATCTTGATACATGCTAGTCAACTAGCATCTATGCAAGTTATGTATACTTTACTCAATTGAAGAACACAACTGCATGTTGATTAGGCATAAAGTGCCATGGATGCTTTTTCATGAATAGAATTCTACCTTTGCACACCTATAAGCTGGCTTCTTTAAACTCTTAGCATTGGTTTTATAACATGCCCATGCTACCTACTTATAAATAATAGATCAAATAATAATGTCATGTAAACCATCAAGGAAAGCATGTTTTGGGTCTAGAAATAGACTCAAGAATGCATGTAGGATTTTGCATAAATTATGGAGCTTATAATGTTATATATATATATATATATATATATATTCTAATATTTGTTGAGTACTTATCAAATAATGTACATATTTATACATAGTGGTAGAATTTCTTCCAAGAAAGTCCATTAATAAAAGTGTCTTTTATTTATGAAATTTTTAAAATAAAATTAAATTTAAAAAATAGTGATATTTCTTTAAGTTATGTGGGGCCCATCTATGCCATTTGTAAGTTAAGTTTATTTTTATATCACAAAAAATACCAGTTTATAAACCTATAGAGGTCACATGCGTTATTACTCTTGAAAAAAGTGTCAAAATTCGTGTAGTTTGTAAATGTATAGATAGAATTCTAGATGTGCTTTCAAAAAACTAAGTTTCAAGCCATTTTTAAACTTTCATGCATTGTGTGAGGGAATATTTTTAGAGGTAACCCTTGTTAGTTACCTATTTTCCCTACAAAACAGTGTTCATGGATCACCATAATTCCTTACTTTAATGGGGGAAGTATCAGAGACATGATATGACACTTGCATTCAAACAATGTTCAAGCAAATTATATTGAAGTTGCAACGTGGATGTGAGTGAGCAGGGGTGGGTATACTCGACGTTGGTGGTGTAGGCTCACACAGCCATAATGTGATAGCCCTACACCACTTAGACTTGCACCACTCAGACTCCTCAATCAAGATTTCTTGCTCATGAAAAAATGTATTCCACCATCCAAGTGAGCAAGCTGGAAAATACACATGTGCTGATTGTATGGTCTCTTTAATTTCTATCAAACATTGTTGAAAATTGATGGCTCACTTTTCTTTTTGAGATTTTGCTACTTCAATGCTTGATGCCATAAGAATTTTTGCTGCCTGAAGAATTTATCGTTCTAGGACACTGAGTAAAAACAAGGAGATAGCAATAGATTAGGGCAGAGGCAGTGTATTGCGATTAAATTCAAGCCAAGCTATTGGACTATTGATGTGTCAATGTATCTCCAGGATTTTTTTACTATTGATGTGTCAATGTATCTCTTCAAACTGCACAGACTAGATGGTTTTAAGGCCAGAGGACTAGGTGCACCAAATTGTGGAAAATGCCTAGGGGCAAGTGTATAAAATGTACTCCAAGAGAGGCAAATTGGTGCATTTGATTAGCACCTCTACATAATGACCTGTGGCAAGTAGAACCCTCTAGGGAACTGTGGGCTCTACTGTGTGCATGTAAGAAGGAAAAATGTGTGTGTAGTTCATGCTACACAGGTTGGCTACATGGATACTCATCATGCCATCACCCGTGATTTCATGGAAACTAAAGCTCAGATCAGGTTTAGATATTCTGTTTTGGATCTTTGTGTGTTACTTGGTATCAGAGTCTACGGCGATACACTAGAATCCTTTGAACAGCTGAGATCTAGAACAATGATGATCAGATCAGATCAGATACATGTTGGGTTCATTCGTGCGTGAATTCTAGATCAAATTTACAAGGGCATTATACGAGTGTGAGAACCAGAAATTTACAAGAGCTGTGAGAAAGTTCATTTTCATAATATCTTGTGAAAGTTCATTTACATAGCTCACTAATTACAAGATTGACACCCCACCTTCATCTATGAGCACACCATTATTGCAGGATGTTGTAGAGATGTCTTCTTCTCTCATTTCTCCATCTTTTGAGGAAGGAACTCTTTACACATCCATGGATACCACATCAACACATTTGGAGATCTCAGCTCCATCTTTGGATCATCATTATACCTCATCAATCGACACCCTTCCACTTTTGAGCACCTCTACATTGGTTGATATTGGCAAGTCAATATCAACCAATGTAGAGGTGCTCAAAAGTCAAAGATTAAGTTATTAACAAGATTAGGATCACTTTAATAGTGCATCTCTCTTATTGCACATGACACGGCTGATTTAGACTATTTGATCTTCACATGAGCCCTCACTTGAATCTGCCTATACCACCACTAACAGAGTTGCTTCATGGGATTACTTTTCTTCACTCCTCCTCCATGTTGAGTGGCCCTTTGATAGGCACAATGTGCTTGCCCAATGAGATCTTTCCATGCCTTAGGTAGGCCAAATTCCAAGGCTTCCACACTCTTCTACAGTCCATGTGCATGCAAAATGTGCTACAAATGCTCAACAACAAGACATTTAGTATTGTACAATATATTTTGAACAACAATAAAAACTCAAAGCTGTAGGTAGTCAAGTAATAACCATGTATTGTGTCAAGTTTGTCGCACCCCATGCCTTTTCATTGCTAGCATAGAACTCTGTCATAACTGCCTCGAATTTCTTAACATCCCCATCTTCAAACCCTGCTTTTTGCAACAAAGGTGCTAGACGATCAAGTGCCAACCACACTTTGGCCTTTGCCACCCTTGCTTGTCCTAAAGAGCCTCGATCAGGTACAACTACATGAAGCTTTCTCCACACCTCAAAATCTGTACCCAGGTGACCTCTCTGGGTATGATTAGATAAGAACTTTTTGGCTTTTGCACCTCCAAATCATTGTTTGCTAGGAACATTTCCTGTCTTCCCTAATCTTTTTAAGTCCTTATCAATCTTCACTTGACCACAATGTAAACCTGCATCTAAAAAGCACTTTGCTCTATTTTTTAAATAGTTCTTTCACTCTTTGATGTTGGTTTTATAATCCATGCAAATTCGATGTACATGTAGACTAGTTTCTCAATTATTCTAACGAGCGCATGCAAAACACAAATATGAACTATGATCAAAGGGATAGCAAGAATTGGATCCCAATTAGGATCCACTCCTGGAGCAACACAATTTGGGGCTTGATGCCTATTATTGTTTGCATTTAAACATTTCCATTCTCTCTCTTTTCCTCCTTTGGAGACACCTCGTTCGGCCGTGCAATACAGACAAGGATACTTGGCCATTGCTCCTTGGGAAATACCAAACATGCATTTCAAGGTTTTAAGATCTGTAGCTAGGTGCCATTCAACCTCATATTCACCATATCCTTCTATATAAAGCTTTTCGCATTCGACTACTATTGGATAGTGGAATGAAGCTCAGTTTGGTTAAAGTACCACTTTAGAATTTCATGAGTCTTTGTTGGAACCTGTTCAAGAGGCCAGTTAAGTTGTCTATAACATGTACTGGATAGCAACATAATATACTTTTTTTTAAAAATGGATAGCATCTCACCTCAAATGCAGCCAACCACCAAATCTCATTTTTTGATTGTACACTAAAGTGTCTCTCATCACCATTACTAATACTTGCATCCAAAGCTCTATTCATTAAAGTCAAGCTAACCCTTTCCAGCTTCTATCCTTTGATCACCTCACTCTCATCAAGTTTTAAAACAAATTTCACCCTTCCATTGCACTCATGAACACTGATGTCATAAAATTTAACCATAGCCATTTGTAATTTCCAAACATTCATAATGAAATTGTTGAACTCTGTAAGCTCTTATATGATTTTCTATTCCCCACTCTTTTTAGTCACTGTCAATGTACTAGACACGTGACAAGGCTCTCTAACAAGTTAGACCATTCCTAAATTGAGAATATTTCGAGCTTTGTTCACGTGAAATGGTTTTGGAATGGAATTACTATTTTTTTTCCAAGCTTAGAATTCAAACCTTCTTTAACTTTATTAAACAACATCCTGTAAGACTTTGTGCTTATGCCAGCCATGTCACATATATTCAGGGCGCTGTATTAACTAGTCAATGCATCGGGTGTTGAAAACTCATCTCAAGAGAAGTGGTATACATGCACAAATGTGTTCAGTTAAGCATGTAGAAGAACACTCATAACTGTGTGGCATCACAATAGGCCACAAGTATATCAATATATGGCATGCTGCAATAACAGGTTAATGCATCAACCTATGTCAAAGTGGTCAAGTGAAGGACCAAGTATGGATTTTGAAGTAAGGGTCAAGGTCCAAAGAAGAGTAATTGACCACTGATCACTTGACACCATCAACAGGAAGCATTTTTTGGGGGGAGCTACAATAACAGGTTAATGCAACGTGCTGCATTAATTCTATATAAGCCAAAACAACCAGGCGCTACAGTATTAGTTTCAACTATATGCTGCTAAAAATTCTACTGAACACCAAACACCCTAAGAGAACCCCAGCTTACACAACCACCTAAAAACCAACTCTCCAACCATGTCTTCTGACACGGAAGACTCATCCGTCGACATTTCAACTCTCTTCGCGACGAGGAGACTGAATTCACTAGTGGCCAATCAGAGACACAATCGCACCTTCTTGGTCAGTCCGCTGATGAGGAGGCACTCAGAATCTCGGCCCAGGAGGCAATGGAGGCACATAAAAGAAAAGGTAAAGCCACGTAGAAAGTACCCCAGGAAATCGGAGAGCCTTCAACAGCAAGCGCGGTCCCACATAAGCACAAGGCAAGCTCAAATACTAGCGCTTCAAGCGCGATAATGGAAAGAGGTATCACTATCACCACACATTTGCCACTGGGGCAAGAATGGGTGGAGCAACTAGGAGGGATGGTGGTGCATTCCACCTATATGCTCAAGACCACTACGTGCTTCAAAGTTTCTTATCATACCTCGGAGTGTTATCAGGCTCTGCAGGACCCTGAAGTCATTCCACATCTTGATGCGGGCCTCAGCAAGATGAGATATAAGCTTCCATGCAACCTTAATACGGGCTATGCAGTGCAATTCGTAAAGAACTACAACAGAAACACCAAGCAGACAAAGATCATCTCAAACGATGGGCAGGAAAAAATTTTGACAATCAATCTCAACGCGGTGAGGAAGGCCTTCGGCCTTGAAGTGGTCGCCGAACCGTATGTGGACCTGAGAAAGCTAGGAAACAAACTGGAAGGTGCAACCAGATATGAAAGCCACAAACAAAGGGGCGTTGTGGATATAACACAACATTTGCAAAAGGAGGCAAGAGTCTTAACGTTACTCACAAGGGTTGAGCTGTCGGATCATCACAATATAATCCCGGCCAATCACTTGTTGAGATTGCACAAGCCACAACAACACAACACCAACTGGGCGGATTATTTCTACCAGAAACTGGACAAGGTGTGTGCACAGCACAACAATCAGATCCAACACCCCATGTTGCTAATGCCACTGTTGTGCCACTTAGCAGCTTGGAGGCTAGATGGGAAGAACTTTGGGTTTGTAGAAAGGAACAAAACGGAGCTCTAGGAGCTTGTACCGCAACCAGAGCCGAAGAAACAAAAGGTGGATCCTGCTGCTCGAATGACAACAAGAAGTCAGGGAAAGAAACCGCGAAAGAGGAAGATACGAGAAAACAAGAGGAGGAAGCCGCGGCAGAGAAATGGAGGGAGATTGCCGAGCAACACCGATGCGAGAAGACAGCAGAACAAAAGAGAAAGGAGAGGGAACAGGAAAAGGGCAAGGCCAAAGTATAAGAAGAAGAAATGTTGCAGGAACAACCAGATTTCAAAATTCCACAATCCCTGCTAACAGAACAGGAGCTGGATATGGCTAGATTGAATAGCCTATTGCTGGCATCAACATTGATGCAGACCATGAAAGCCAGAGCAGAAGAACTAAATCAAGAAGATAATGCCTTCAAGGCATTAGAGGCAGTCGCAACCACTTCATCAGAGAACTACAAAGATGGTGCGACGTACGAGCACTACAAAAATACGCACACTGATGTGCCAGAACGGGAAAGGAACTTCCTAAGGGCTCTCATCCACTTCCAGATGGTTGGACTACAAATCTTTGAAAGGAATCAAAGTCAGCTGAAGAAATTGGAAACCCAAATCAAGAACCAGAAGGAAGTGGAGAAGGCCTTGGAAGTATCCTTAGCCAACAAGAAGGTGCTGCAACAACAAGTACGAGACCTAGAGAGACAATTACAGGAGACCAGGGAGGCACACCAAACAGAAAAAGAAGCACACGAGGCAGCCACGCAAAAGTTACTGCAAGAAAAAGAAGATCTAATCAAGGAGAAAGATAGAATCGTGCAGCAGCACATCTAGGAGGCGTATCAAACAAACCTGCAGCAACATCGCAGAACCACGCAATTGGAGAGTGCATGCCAAAATGCAAAACGGTTGCTTCGAGAGCGAGAATAGCAAATCCGCGAGCTGGAAGAGATCCCAAAGATTCCAATCTCACCGGACGATCAGTTGTAAACCGAGCACCGGCTCATCATGGTGGCGTCTTCGAATATAGTTGGTTTAGCTCTGGAACACCGTACGGTGGACCAAATGCTATCCTACTACTTCAATTCCATCACAACATCTTCTGTACAATACTCTGTAGACTAAACCCAACCTCTCCCACCTCTCCAACTAACCACCCTCCTCGAGAAGTATACATATTTCACTCATCCAATTTTGGCAATGTCTTTTTTCTGAGGTGATTTATGCCTCGAGGACCAAACCAAAATATATCAGCTACCTCTTCACCCTATCGCCCTTTACTTCCGTTCATGGTGCCGGTGTATACAGGAGTCAACCGATTTTGCACCCTCTGAACCCCTAATGGAGATATCCAAGCCAACTGACTTGCCGGATTATCCCTATCCGCAAGCTCAGATTTTTGAGAGCCAATTTTGGATGCAGACGCAAGGTTGGATTGAAGCCCGGTCCTGTTATCAGTTTTTGGTAGACCGCGGAGTCACACTATATAATCCGATGGGCCTTATCATTTTGTATAATCGGGTATGAGTGCCTAAGCACCATGTATACTGAATATAGCAATACATATGACACATCGCATGTCACTTATCTCGAAGGCCAAACCTTCGAGGAGAAACAGGCGGAGTGGGCGATTTTTGCGGCTTTACAGCCACCACCGGAAGATATCACCGGTGCCGCCACCCGCAGACATTCTTCCACCTTAGCAGATCTACACACCTATCCTGTAAAATATATCCCTCACCTCCATACATACTCCCCTAAGTTCAAAAACTTGCATCCCCTACAATTTTGGATCAATGAAGCCACCCACGAAACGAACAGCTGATCCCACGGGAAACTCATGGCGAAGAGGATACTCATGATTTTGTACAACAAATGCTTAACCCTCTCGTCAGCAACAAGGATGCTGCTCCGGCCCCGACAACACTGTTTCCTGACATACAACGCGATATACCAAATGAGGCAGAAACAGATGATGCGCCACCAAAGCCACCCCCAGCGCTCCCAAGAGAATGGACTGAAGCTGTTTACACCTTCCAAGATGTGCAAACACAAGCAAATCTTTGCACCTGGACAGGCGAAATGAAGAAACAGGGGTTGAGAATGATAGATATTATGGATGTCCGAACTCTCACGAAGTTCATAAGCAATTCCATGTGGTGTTGGGCGGACGATCATCTTTGGAAGTCGCGCGGTGGATACGTACAAATACAGGCCAGTCATTTCCCGCCGACACAAGAGCAAATGGGGATTTAGCCCAAATGGAGAATCAGATTTTTGCAACGACATCTTCTCGCATGGAGCTTTTATTGTCATGCTCATAGTAGGGACAGGTGCATCGACCCAACATTCATGCCCAACATTCATGCCCATGACAAGAAGGTGGAGTTGGACCACCTTTAGGGACTTGCGAAAGCAAGATCCCAATGTTGTTTATAATTTTCCGAAGTTCAATTTTGCACCTACGGCCACATCAAGGGGATTGGCACAGCAATTACGAGATTGGAATTAGCAATATCAAGATGTACCCGACCTGGCCTTCGTCGCGGTGAGCCATTTTAATAGGCTCGCTGTATTACTACTTCATACTATGCCTCAGTAGTCGCCAATTTTGGAAGAACAATAGATGGCCTACATCACGAGATAAACTTCAATCCGGACATTGGACCAAATTTGAAGCAAATATGCCGCCTATATATTAGAGTCAGAAACTTGTATGCCTGCCATATCCGCACATTTGAGGATATGGTAGACACCCTTTTTTGGCCACCGCATCCATACTTCTCAGGACTGTCTAAAATATTGTTTACCAGACATGCCTTAATTAAACCATGTATGACAACCAACATTTTGAAGCCATCCTAATTTTGAAAATTCCAAGGATGGAATTCAATCCAGGAAGGGGCATGTTACACAAGCAACATCCTCCATTTTGGTAATCCATTGTATTCCATTCATTATAGGCCGTGGGCCAAGAAGGTTGAATAGGGCTAGAAGGCTAAGGCCAGTTAGGGTTAAACCTCCCTTCAAAAGGTCCATGTATAAAAGCCAAGGGATTTGACTTGGTCTTCATTCTTCCATTGTTGAGAGTTTGGAATAGAGAGCAGCCTTCTTTCCTCTTGTGTTGATGTCTTGCTTCCTTTCCATTTACTCTTGTTTTGTTGCTACGCTTACGATCGATTCCCCATTCACCATGCTCATGCTTCTCTCTACTCATTCTTTTCCCCCTTACGATCGCGTAGTAACTTGGATTGAATCCAAGGAGGGTATTCGTGACAACATTGTGCAACCGCACACGGATCAGCTCCCACAAGGAAGTTGCTTGGAGGACGAGCTCTCCGAAGCGGCTTGGCTGAAGATCCCCACAACACGTTAGTCTCCGTCGAAGGCTTAACAGCTTGCTACCTGAGCTCCTCACCACAAACCAAGCTCTGATACCATGTAAAGAAGGAGGGAGAGAGGTAGGAGACTCGAATGCAACTTTCTTCACAACTCACAGAAGAGAGAGGACACACGGTTGGAGGCTAAAACCTATCTTCACTTTAGCACAAAATAACAAATACAATGAAAGATGGGTATACACTGTATGTATAACCCTAGAATACACGGTTCATATGTGAATCCAATCCAAACATACGTGGCTATCTAACTACACTACAAGTATACCTAACACAAGACATGACAAATGATAGTCACCTAGGATATACATCAGGGGTGGAACTTGATATCTCAACATTAGCATGCCAGAATCATTGTTCCAAAAGTGACTTCGATTTGCCAATTCAGGCTCAACTTGCTTGACGTTAGTGGACTCGCATGATATTATTGGGCAATTTAGGAAGATGGCAAGGATAGAAGAGAATGCATTAAGGCTAAATGAACTTTGAGTTTTCCTCTCCAAGCCTAGAGAATGCTATGCATTTTTCCTAGGGCTTCAGCCACTCAACTAAAGGATGAGAGTAAACCAAAAGATATATAATCTTTTATTCCCTGAGAGAAGCTAGATGAGCAACCACCAATAAAGCTGAAGGTTAGTATCTAAGTCAGCTTTCAGCCATTCCTTTCCAATGAACCTTTCATGTACGTGCTTTGTGCCTCTTCTTCTTTTGAACCCTTGTTTGAAACGAACAAAGCTCAAAATGAACCCGCATAGCATTTTCTCTTGCAAACCTTTGTTCTAAAGCTTTGATCTCCTTCACTTTGTAGAGCCAATGAAGTGCTACACCCTCTTTATTGGCTCTACAAACAATTTCCCAATGCCCGAAGTGATGAATTTGGGCTCAAATGTTTGAAGTAGTACATAACTTAGCGCCTAAGTGAGGAGCGTAACTTGGGAAGCAATATGCACTACCACGTTCCAAGGATAAGGAAGCCCATGAGGGGGCCTTCACCCTTGATTTTTGGTTTCAAATATGACATGGTAGTAAGGATTTACCACCAACTTTGAATCATGGTATAGATGTCCCAAATGATTCTAGTAATTAGCTCTCAAGCATACTTCTCAAAGTCAAATTGCCGCAACCAAACCAAACCTCCTAACCCCTCAGCCCTAGCCATTGACTCAGGAGAGAAGAAACCATATGATTACTCACTAGTAGAGGCCCTAGTGATGGCATAACTTCAACATTCCAACCGCTATGGATAGAGGGACTCAAACCCCCACGATTATGTTATAGTCACTAGAACCTTAATCTGGCATGTCTACTGATTCCATCATATCTGTCAACAAAGTTGATTTGATTAGTTGTTCAACCACCACTGACCCCTTGTAGTTCAATTAAAAGGCTTCCTTGTCGACATGCTCTATTATCTGGGGCATGGAAAATGCTTTGCATCTCCTGTTGAACTCTCTTCAAGTGAATTCGATCTATTACATACAGAAATTCACATAGAATTTTTATGTAGCTTTGAGAGAGCGAACTGAAGATGGTTGTTCACTTGCTGCTTTGGCTGTGGGGTCACAACTGGTATCTCATCTCTAGGTGGGCAATAAATTTCTATTGGTCTTGGGTCAAATCGAAACAAACTTGATAAACCATAAATCAAGTTTGTGTTCATAAAATTGTCATAGTTGGACGATGCAATCTATTTTAACTCTTTGGTATGGTTGGAGCATTGTGCTTCCCAGTTGGTAAACAAATGAGTTTTAGCATACCACAAAATAAGTCACCCTTTCCATTTGAACTTGAATGATAGGGAAGGGATGCACTCCCTAGCTAGTGACGACGAGAAGTGGGCAATGAGGGGAAGACATATTGGTGAAACAGAAACTTTGTCAAATGCAACAAGGCATTTCAACTCAATTCCAAAAGCAGGAGTCAAGCGAAAAGTACCCACAAGGAAAGGTAAGGATAAAACTAAGAGAAGGTGGTAGGGCCAGAGAGCCACCTTTCTCACTTTCAATTGTGTTGCTTGAAAGTAGGCAAATGATTTGAAATCAATTCAAATCGATGATCTGAGAAAGAGCTATAATTCTAACCTTGCATCAAGATTGTAGGGCCAAGGGATAGTCTCAGATAGACAGTTTCTATGGGGCATAGGCTAGGATGGAGAAACAAAATAAACTAGGATCGAAACCTTCAGCAGTCAACATATCCCACTTGTCATCCTGTGGAGACTGGAAAAAAGATTAGAATAAAACAACCCATAAATTGATCTCTTCCAAGTACTCCCAAAGTTTTCGTGTTTTGCCTTACAAAGCTCCATCATCTGTGGTCCAAATCATTGATTTCAAACTCGGGAATACAATGATGTAGCGGGTCTAGTGGTACTGGCAAGAAGTCATAACAAAAGCTTGGGATGGCTATAGAAAAAGCCAAATTGAATGAAACATAGCACTTTGAATTCGTGCCAAACCCATAAGCAAGGGGCACATTTATAATGCTTCTTTCGAGTGGGGAGGGAGGGCGTTCATTGAATGCTTTATTCATCCTTAGGTACGTAGACAATGGATTTTCCAAAATCAAATTTTACCACAATAAAACCTCAAAGAATTAAATTGAATTGAGTTTTAATTCTAGAGCAGGTGGACTTGATGTTAATTGATTCTTACCCTACATTCCTTCTTCACTTTGGTGGACCCATTAACCTTTATCTACCTTTGTAGGTAGCTCGGTCTATTAGCTTTTTTTTGCTTGCCAGGTGGTCATTAGCCAAAGTCCCTCCAACCCCATCCTTGGCCACTAGCGCATTGTCCCACCTGGCAAGTAAGCCATTCCATGAATAAAATTTCCAAAAAGTAAGCAAATGTTTTGGTGTCTAGCTAAAGGTAACATAATGGCGATGTATCAGACTACAAATCTTGGAATGATGGTTTGACTCCATCTTAGTTGCCTATTGAAGTTTCTTCACAAGGTTCATTAGGGAAAATTTGAACTCAAAAAGGGGCCTTGGAACAGATCCCTTGGAGGGTAGATGCATTATTTTTGAGTTCTTTATTCCATTTATTACTGACATGTGGGGTGCTTTTAAATTCAAAACAATGCCTCTTACATATAGTTTTTTATTCCCACTATGGTGCCTTATTTTATTGAAAAAAGTCACCACTCTCTTTCTTCATTACACTTTTGAATGGAACCAAGCCAACTTTGCTTACCAAAATTCGTCCCTAGAACCCATCATCTTGCATTCTCTCACTCGTTGTCTTCCTAACTCCACAACCACTCCAAATCTGAATTGTTTTGAGCGGGAAGTTTTTGATTTTCTCTTCTTCTCATCCACATTCCTTCCATTTTGGAAGCTCATAGCCTCCCACATCTTTCTCACACCACAATCTTCCTCTCCATCTCATGAGTGCTTGCCTACCTCCAAGTTCATGGCATATTCAATGGAATAATGATTCATCATACATCAAGGTTAAGGAGAGACTCAAGTGGCAAGTTTTGAAAAAGGATGGAAAAGAATTTGTTCTTCATGCACCATACCTGCTTGTGCATGAATAACAATCCTATTTCTACCCTCTTTCAAGTGAGGGTTGTGCTTACAAGTATTGTGTACATTTTGGTGCATCCAGGATACCAACAAGTTTGTTTGATGGACACGGAGGTATTATTTAGTGATGTTGTCTTTTGGTTTTAATGAAGCAATGTTCTTCACGGGAGATGAGCGTATTATCTTTGGTTTCTTTTAGTAAAAGTGTGAGTTCATGATGCTTTTTGGTATTGTTAAAGCACAGAACAATGCAATGGAACCTATGAAACAAAAGAAGAAAAAGGTGGACATCCACTTTCAAGTAGAAGTCGACTATGCTCCCTGCTTTAAGAGAAATTGGTCTAGGCCAGCATGCAAAGCCCGCATTATTGAGCTTCCAAATGAAGGAAAGAAAAATATGGACCTACGGCTAGATGGTAGTATTTACCCACCAGATCCAACCTCCTCTCAATCTCCATCATTCGTTGGGTTGACAAGTTTCTTCAAGTTTTTGTGTGAGGGTGAAAATGGATTGCTTGGATATTGCAAAAGATTGTTTGGCCAACGTCAAAGTATCATTCAATGTAACTTTGAAAGACATTTGAGTGATAGAGATGCTAGAATAAAAATGCTTGAAGATGTGAATTTTTACTTGGCATTGATCACAATAGCTTTGCAAGCTTCATATGACGACAAAGCAAAAGTTTGTTCTGGGTTACAAAAAGAGATTGATCATTTGTAGTAGACTATTCATAAGATGCAGGCCACTAATGAAGAGAAGAATGAAATTTTGGTTGTTCAAGAAATCAATAATTTCACTTTGGAGAGTAAGAATGCACACTTTAGAAAACAACTTGAAAAGTTCAACAAAAAATAACAATATTTGAAAGACATGCCATTGGGTGCTCGATTATGTAAGAGATAGTTCAAACCATTGGAAGAACTCAATGTTGTAGGTGGCCAATGGAAGCATCATGTAAAAGCTTGGAAGTATTATGGGATCTATAATTTCTTTGAGCACTCACTTTTCATTTTCATCTGTAGTTTCTTTTTTGGAGATGGGGGATTGGGTTTGGAGGCGGTATAGTTAGATGAATGATGGACTACAATAGCTATTGTTGTTGCTTCAAGATGGTTACAGATGTTGTCGGTCCAAAAGAGCAAGGTTCTAATATATTTGGTAAAAACACTATATTCGTGAGTTTGGGAATTTCCCAACTCTCATTTTTTGAATACTTAAAAGGTGGGACCTGGATAACATGCCTATAAGTTTCTCAAAACCATATCATGTGACCTATTGTTGGAAAGCGCTTGGAAAATGGAATCTAGTGAGCTATAGAGCCCTCAATTTGGAGTAATGATGTTCAAGTTATGATTAATCCAAAGATTTGACCACGTGTCCCAAACTACTGGGAAATTCCCATATTCCCCAATATGGTGTTCAAAGTTCTGACAAAAGACATCATGGAGTCAAAAATACATCATTGTAAGTTTGCAAGACTTCGATCAGACATAGCAAAGCAATCCTTGCAGAAGGTGAGTGAAGCATTCACTCCTACGGATGCATAAGGTATGTTCAGGTTGGTGAGCCAAGTGAGAGAAGAACCGGGTGAGAGGAGAATACCTAGCTTGGTTTAGGGAGCACTTTACTATGCTATGCATTTAGGGTTTAGGAGGAAAACTCCTTTTTTGTTTTACTTAACCAATGTGTAGGCCTGAATGTTGAACTCTTGAATCTACCTATACAGATGGGTGTTTACCCCGAAGTGTTCCCAAAGTGTATGCATACTTCTATAAGTAACTTAGTGCAACATAGAAAAGTTTTTCAAATAAAGTCATTTTTGATCGATTCATATGGCCTCTAAACTATCTATAGTCATTCTAGTTCGGCAATGAGATAAAACAAAACATAAGTTTACCTCTCTATTATGTCTTTCATGTTTATCCAAATACAATGATTCTGTGTATTCTTTTCCCCTTCCCCGTAACCAAGGAGAAAAGGCTTGAAATGATTGGTCAATTTTCCCATTTCTCCCTTTAGGGCTTGGCTAGGTGGGAAAGCATGGCATGTGATTCCCTCGAGGGCAAGCACATGCTTAGCGATAGGCAATGGGGGATCCCATGCTGAGAGCGAATAAAAGGAGTGGGGTTCAAAAAGGGGCTATTTGTGAGGCTCCAATTTTGTATATGAAATATTTTGGAATATATAGCACAGATAGTGTTCAAAATGGACAGTTTTGATGTTTTGAAGGTTTTGGGAAAGTTATGCTAGTCGAAAATTTTTGGCTTTTGTCCATTATTGAGTCAGCTTGATTTTGCGGCTTGAATTTGAGTAGGTTAGAGGTATAATTTGAAGAAACTCTGTGTGAGAGAGTTTTAGATCTTGTTGAGTAGAAAAACTTTGTCCCAGTGAAAATTTTGTGGTTCATTCGTTTTCATGCCTGTATGGAGGTCAGAAGTTGCTAACATAGTGGTTTTGAGCTAAAAGTGCATCTAGATTTCCGTGTCAAGAGTTGCAGCATTAGACAGAGGTCCAAATGGAAGAGTTGGCCATGAAAGGTCAAATGCAAAGGGAAAGAAGAGGGTCCGATCTTTGGGATGAGCTATCGGGCTCGTCCATCGGAGCTACGAGGCAGGCGTGGCAACGCTCCGAACAGGGCCGTTTTTTATACCTTAAAAAAAGAAGAAGAAGAAAGCGTCGAGATTCTGTACGCGCACGCTAAAAGATGGTGAAAAGCACACGCATACTAAAGATGGTAAAAGCGCACGCTTTCCAAGAAAAGCTACTTTTTGGTTGATTTTGGGGGCTTTTTAGCCGCTTTTTGGGAGTCATGAAAGGCTATAAAAGAAGAGGAGATTGTGAGAAGGAGAACACAACACAATGCATGCAAATCGAGGCAGCGCGAAGAAGAAGATAAGGCACGCATATCGAGGCTATGCTAAAGTGAAGACACGGCACGCAAATCGAGGCAGTGCGAAGGAGAAGATAAGACCAAGATTTTTGAGAGTGAGAGTGAGAGTGTGATTGAGATTTGATCATCTTCATGCGAGTGAGAGTGAGAGTGAGAGTGAGAGTGAGATAGCTCAGGGGTGGACGGGCAGTTCGAGCTCCTTCACGGAGTGATTCTTCTCCAAACTTCTTGTAAAATCTCATTGATTTGATTCAAATTCGAGTCTCTCTTATTGTTCAACTTGTGAATATTGTCTTGCTACAATTTTGCTCGTGATTGTGAAAGTACGGTGCATGACACTATTCACTGAAGAAGGAAGGGTCTCCTTAAAGGGGAGGGAGGGTCTCCTTAAGGGGGGGAAGGTGGATGAGAGGCCCTGACGGGCCACCCATTGGAATAGTCAATTAATGGAAAACAAAAAACAGACATAAATGTTTAATAGTAACTAGCAAGAAGATTCTAGGGAGAATTAAGATCCAATTTCATGTGACTTCATGGTGGACATGATATGCCAGAATCTCTTCTATTCCTATATGGATATACCGGAATAATAGGAGATTGAACAAAATCAGAGTGGGAACATTGGTTTTAAGAAGAATTCGGACTAAACAAACTACAGTACTTCTTTGGGTAGGCCAATAATTATTGGTTCCTTTATGAGCTTTCATTGCTTCTATATTAGAAATATCTGTTCATTCACTTTCACTCGTTTCCCTGTTCTCTTTAGAAAAGAAAGTCTTCAAAATTTTTGATGCAGAGACTATAGCAATAAGTGACAATATAGAATTCTCTAGTAGAGAGTAGGTTCACATGAAAACAATAGAATGTGCCGGTGGTTTGGCCATCCCAAAATCTTTTCTCTAGGTTCCTTGACTTCAAAATACGAATGATATTAAAAAGGCCATCATCAAGGCAAACAAGGCAAAAAAAAAAGGGAGTGGAGGTATTGTACTCCGAAGCCTCGACTATATAGTCAATTCCTCACTTGTGGCTGGCCTCATCTTCTTGAGTGCAACACGCTCGGGCTAGTATCTGAACCCTCCCCTCTCTTTTGAATGAATTTTCAAGCACCTCAAGTAGCAAGTGGGTGTACATAGCTTCTATTCTCATGTGGGCTTCTCGTAGTATCATTGGCATGAATTACTAATCTAGATTCTATCTGGCTGAGAATAGGCGTGATGTCTTCTAAACAAACTTGACTCGAAATACGAATGATATTCATCATCAAGGCAAATAGGGCAATAGCTTCTATTAAAGCAAATCCTAAAATAACATAACCAAATAAATGTTTAGCTAATGAAGGATTTTGCAACATAGAAGTGATCAAAGGACTGAATGCATTTCCAGTACCTGTTGCGGCTCCCGCTGAGGCCATGGTAGCTACTCCCACTCCAATTAATTTGGCACCGTCTAGCGTAATGAACTTTTGGGTGTCTATCAAGGCCACGATACCATGATGTGCCATGGTTGGACTCTAAGTTGGGTTCAAAAGCGCCTAAGAATCTGAAGAGTTATCACCAGAATGGCCAGACCAATTGTGGATTCCACAACTGCCACTGTTAACACTAGTAAAGAGAGTGATTAATCCATCATATCATCCAAATGAATGGAAAATACCGAAAAGTTCAAATGGACAGCCAGTGGCATTAACTCAATTAACATCAACATGATAATAATATTTTTTCTATTCAAGGAAATTCTCCAAATACCTTAAAGAAAAGGAATCATGGGAGATGTCAAATATTTGACCAGATCTATAAGACAAAGTCTTTCTTTGTTTGGAGGGCGAAAATGCTAAGCATTAGAGGTACTTGTGTTGGTTGGTGCCAACACGAGTTTTGTTCTTGATATTCATGGTAGTGGGAGAAAAGGCAAAGCCGGCACCAAAGGGTAAGGCTAGGGGGAACTTGGCAAGTGATCTCGGTCTCCAATAGAAGAGAAGGGTTCAATAGAATTTGTTGCTACTACGAGGCCCTACCCAATACCTCCAATCATAAGTACCTTCGAATTCAAATTTTTGCAAGCAAGTCGATTCAACAGAAGCTATTTCACTCTGCCTTCTCCAGTAGAACCTATTTCACTCTGTTGTGGCCTATTTCACTCTGTTGTGGAAGGCGTGATAGTGCATCAATAGCTCAATTGGATAGAGTACCGGCCTAGTAACGCTACCACAAAGTCTCCACGGAAATGTGGAGATAAAAGTGTGTATACAAGCGTGTAACCCTTCTGGACAATTTTATAACAAAAGAACCCTTTTTCTTCAACCCCTATCTCTCCAAATCTTTTCGCTTTCTCCCTAACTCAAGATGGAGATTCCTTGATAAACTTTGCTAAGGCCATCTAGATATCTTCCTAGGAAGTAGCAAAGGTAGGCACCGGTTATACAACCCAACACTACAATTATCGAGGATGACAAATACCAGGGATGGGAGGAAACTACATTTGCTACTTGTTCTAACACATCCGCTACTGTTTCTGAAGGCCATGGTAATGAAGATTTAGTTGATTCTGCGGGTATTACTATTATCCAAGGGAACGAACCTAATTTTAATGGTGGCTTTCTTGAAGGGTAGCTGGGTGCCGTTTCTTTTGTACTAACATCAAAAACATGTTCATTAATTGTAAGTACTTCTGATTTGTTGTCTGAACTAGTTGATATAACGTTATTTTTTACTTGCGATTTTGAATGTTTGTTTGAACTAGTTGTTGATATCACGAACGTTTTTTAAGGCAATTCTTCACTTTTAAATCCTTGTTTTTCTTCACTCATTGAGATCATGTTAGTTTTGACAGGCTTTTCATCACTAGTTGAGAACACTTTAGTGGTTAAAGGTAATTCAATGTTAACCTCACTTGTTGAGTGGTTTAGTGGGATACGCACTTTGGTATTTGTGTGATATGATGCTCCCAAACTTCGCAAAGTTTTTGGAAGAAGTGAATGTTTGAACATATTTCATGGAAATTGGAGAAATATTATTACACATAAATATATCGCAAGTGTCCACCTTTCATGGATAGTAGTGGAGGGATATTATTAGATGGGAAGTTATGCAAAGAGTCCCCCAACTCTACAAATTTACATGGCAATGATCGCAATAACTTCATAGGAAGTAGACATGATGTGACTTCGCAATGTGATTGCTACTCTACATTTACAATAGCATTGCCATTTCTTGCATCTACATCTTCTCACTTTTGCTGGACCATGGCAAGATGTTTTGGGTGAAGTTTCTAGAGGCCTTGTCGAAAGCAAGGAACATAATCATTGATTGTGAGCCAAAGGTTTGAGATTTGGTGGCACTAGTACATGGATGGGGTGATGAACCGTGTGCCTTTACACAGAAATGGAGGACGGAAACTATCTGAGATGCAAGTTAGGTATTGTTTCTTGAACTGTTCATAGTTGATCAACTTTGATTGCCAACAATATCATAAACCATCTATGTCATATTTCTCTAATCATAATCTATGTTATGTTTCAACAGCTTCCTCCAACTTCCAGAAAGCTAGTGGTATTGGATTTAAACAGTGTGCTATTGTATAGGTGTTTGAAGAGTGTAGAAGACAAGCTTGTCCTAGCTCTTGATCTTGAACCTTATTGGGTGGTGCTGAGACCTATCTTGGAAGAGTTCATGCTACACATGGAAAAAATGTTTGATGTGACACTACAACACAATGCCTCCCTACATGTGATTAATGATGGGTGCATGTATTATCACGCACATGTTTAAGTAATATTGGGCACATGTAAGTTTGTAGTTATATACGTATATACTGACAAAAACAATGCATGTGAAAGCCAGTGTATACACATGTAAATACTATGTAATAGAAGCATATACGCACTCCTTTACACTTGAAAACATGGAAAAATATTTAAAAGAAAAGCACTATATTTTAAAAGCAAATTCATACAACATTAAAATTTCATTACACAATCTCACTACATGCATAAACACCATATTAGATAATTTGGGAAAAATCCCATTCCCATTTGAAAAATGGGAGCATGGTGAACTTGTCCAAAAGTTTGTCAAAACCCCTATGTGACATATCATCGGAAAGATCTTGAAGAGTAGAATCTAAATCTATGATCTCCGATAAATTTGGAGTTAGTATGTTTAAGATATGTCCAAAACTATATGGAGTAATTGATTTCCAAAATGTGAGATTTTTTCCAAATTACCTAATATTGACTTCATACATCATAATGCAATATTGTATAAATTTACAATAATGTGTGTTCAAAAACAAATCAATAGATGATGACTTTAAGACAACACATCCAATAGAATTGTCATCAATTTAGAATGATGCAATGATGGATTAGTTAGTATTTGATCTCATATTCAATAAGATCCATCCTTGTCAAACGATCAATGTCAATATCCATTGGATCAATGTCAATAAGATCCATCCTTGTCAAACGATCAATGTCAATATCCATTGGATCAATTTGTAAGGCTATGAATAAATTTAAGTTATCATAAGCGACCCTATTTGTATTAATTTTTTTAGCCGTTGGGGTCGCTTAAAAGACCTTTGTTCTGAACTTTTTTTTTTAGCCGATGCGCATTCTCTCTCTCTCTCTCTCTCATACACATTATCTCCACTTGTGTCTCTTGCACACACATTCTCTCTCTCTTTCTCCCTCTCTCTCTCTCTCTCACACACACACACTTCACATAAACATTAGTCTCTCTCTCTCTCTCTCTTTCTCCCTCTCTCTCTCTCTCACACACACACACACTTCACATAAACATTGGTCTCTCTCTCTCTCTCTCTCTCTCTCTCTCTCTCTCTCATATACACTTGCCTCTTTATCACACACACATCGTACGTATACAAACATCATAAAAAATCTCTCTTTCTCTCTCTCTCTCTCTCTCACACACACACATACGCACGCACATTCGTGTACGACAAAAGACCCAAGAATCGACATACATCGACTTTTGAAAAAGCAATGGCCGACATCGATTACGGTAAGTATAAATTAAATTTTACAATCAATTAACATTTAAATCTGTAGATTTGGGAGGTAGACACTTCAAGAAACTCTTGATAGATGTAACACATGTGCATCATGGCCAAAAACACACATACATAAAGAAAATGTTAATGAAAGAGCGCCATCATTCTGAATGAGCGACTATATGTATCAAAAAATTATGTCTACAAACTTAGCACCAAATGGCTCTATCATTAATCGGAGTCATCGGAGGAAGAGTCCTCCTCTTGTACATTCTTGGGTGGTTGCGATGATAACCCTGCTGCTACTTGTCGAGCAACCTCGTCCATGTCGTTCTCACCATGTTGCTCCTGCAATTAAAAATGTCTATTAGCTATTTGAGTATAAAAAAAACCACATAACATATAACACATGTAGATCTTGATTGGCATAAAATAATATTTGATAGAATTACTTACAAAAGCATCGGGTGTCGACATCTCCTTCTGTAGCGCTCTGTAGCCGTAAATTGTGGCTCTCCGTATCTCGTCTGCAGATGGTGCTCGACCATAATCCTTTCTCTGTCATTTAAACATTGCATATATATAAGTAAGAAGTGAATTGAATGCATATGAGATCATAGATACATGGATACATATATATAAGTAAGAAGTGAATTGAATGCATATGAGATCATAGATACATGGATACATATATATATATATATGTATATACAAATAGCTATAGATAGTCGAACAAAAAATTTGTGCACTTACACAGAGTGCTCGAAAGCCACCAGAGCCCATCCGGCCAAGCCGAGAGGTGTGCCCTGACTGGACACGAGCCTGTGCTGCCTCCTGCAAATTAAATGCACTTTTATATGAATATATAATTAATGCAAAGAGTGCTCGAAAGCCACTAGAGCCCATCCGGCCAAGCCGAGAGGTGTGCCCTGACTGGACACGAGCCTGTGCTGCCTCCTGCAAATTAAATGCGCTTTTATATGAATATATAATTAATGCTATTCGAGAAGTACCTATCATATGCATTGAGTGAATTAACTTTGTGTACCTTCTGTTGAGGCCATGTCACTCTCAACCAAGCGAATTCTTTCTTGAAGTGCCGCCAAGAATCTTTGCACATCGCAGGTGGGCGTGTATGCTCAGGGACAACCGCAAATTTCCTAAGCATTTAACAACAGTGTGTTATTACAAGGTTTCACAATTTACGATCAATAAACATATAGATGGATATATAAACACATATACATAGGTAAGTGGATAGATAAATAGATAAATGTAGCGGTCAGTATGCGCTATGGATGCTCAATTGGGTGCATTTGGAGAGCGTACTAGCTCTCCGAATGGACCAATTGCACACCATAGTGCATACGGACCGGCTGACGGTCCGTATATGCTATGCTAACACATTTGGGTGCATGTCAATTACACCTTGAAGAACTATTTTGTGCAAGGTTACTCTAAGCCTCTAATATGGACATAAGTACAGTAAGAAGGTATGATTACAAATTAACTAGTTTTTGCTGAGGGAAGAACATTATTCCTAACCTGGGGATAAGCAAATATGCATTGTGCGCTACCATAGCATTTACAAACACTTCTAGGATGATTTTGTATGTGTATTATTTTTGTTCAAGTTTTCTTTGATTTTTAATGATATTAATATGACATTAATATTTTATGAATGCAGATTCCGGATCATCCTCTGGGACACCGCCTCCTCCCACTCTTCCTGTGCGTCCATCTGTAGTTGCGAGAGGAGATGGTTCCTCTTCTTCCACATCATCTACGACACTAGGCAACTCACAAACATATTACGTTGAAAGAATCCCATGTTGGTGTGCAGCATGCCATGGCACTCATCGATGAATGCGACGCATATGTTTTGCCCATATGGAGCAGTATGGTCCATGTCCTGATATGCCACCACAAGAGGAACGGGAGCATCCCATGGTAAGTGATGTCATTTTAGAACTATGTATAAATTCATATCCAAGTTTACTCCGCACTATTAATCGTGTTCCATGTGTGTCTCACCCTTCATATAATCAACAATGATGCATTATTCAGCACGTACCAGTTCTACATCCTCGATTTCATGAGGATTGTGAAGACCATGGAATTGATCCTTCATTCCTTCCACGCACACGATATGGTCAAGCCGTTTTTTAGTTTTTGCAAATGGAGGCATCATCAACTTCTTTGCCCCTCGGTGCCCAATCAGAGACATTGGGTGATCATCCATTGCCTGATTGTCTTTTATCTCTCATTCAAACGTACGATCGTAGACGCTATGGAGGATGGTTGGGAGCAGCCCTTCCAGCAGACGGAGAGGTTTTCAGCTTTTGGGGTGCTCGATATGTGATTGCACCATCTACCATTCCCAATGGTGGACGAGGTCTCTTTATTGCACAGGATTTACGCGTGCCCGCAAACTCAGAGGTGACTCTTATGTCATTTTGTGGGCCCATTTATGGTTGGGGCGCATGGCATGCACTTGTTCGCTTTATCAGAAGTATGACAACATATGCGCTTTGTGCTAATGCGGCCTCACTCACCGAAAGAAACATTAGATATGATTGTGGATCGCGGCTTTATATTGATGGAAGACCCTATGCTCAAGGAAATATAGTAGGGCTAATCAATAGTAGTAGAGGGAGAAATGAGAGAACAAATTGTAACTTTATGGCATGTGAGAATAGTCACGAGCCATGTTATATGATTAGAGATGTACCCATATATATAGTAGTGTGTGCTACAAGATCATTACAAGCTGGCGAGGAATTATTTGTAAATTATGGATGGCGTCGGCCATCACCAGCCCCTCTTTGAGAATGAAATTTGAGATAAAGTGTCGGCCTCTTAAATTATGTATGTTTCAAATAATGTATCCAGCTTTGTAGCCCAATCAGCATTTAGTTTTGACAAATATTTGATGATATATTTCATTGTCTCGTTAGTAATACAACTAAGGGTATTTTAGTGTCTTGTCTAAGGTTATCTTGAGTATAGATTTTTGCTGCTAATATGCTTGAATTGTGTTGTAAAAAGGGTTTTAATGTTATGATTATATCACTTAATAATTCAATTGTTGTTACTTTAAATCATTTCTTCATGTAGACTATGTTTATACATGCAGTGTCCAGATGTTGAGGGTGTATCTAGCTCTCACCGAAGTCACCATATCTTGCCAGAGGAGTACATGAGGCTTTTACGTACACAAGATCCAAGTACATATCAACAACTTAGAGATGAGTACAATGCAAAATGCAGAGAAAAAGCGACCAATGAGGGACATGTTGATGATGACATCAATGAGTTCCAAGCAAGTAGTGAAGAAGAAACTTGTCCGCATGAAAAATTTCTACGAGAAGAAGCTTCAAGGCCCATCTACGATGGTGCATCCATATCAAGATTGAGTGTGACCTTACTCATCTTGAATCCCAAACACGCTACCAATGGAGTAATGCATCGGTTTCTGCATTACTATCGTAAGTTATATTTGTATTTTGTTTGCATAAAAATAATGGCTCTCAATCACTTTTGTGCTCATTAAATATTTACAATTGAGTGGTAGGCTTCTTTCGAACAAGATTCTACCATCAAACAATCTGATCCCAAAGTCGAGGGACGAGGCAAAGAAAATGATCGCATTCCTTGGACTCGAATACAACACAATTCATGCATGTGTCAATGATTGCATTTTGTATCGTGGAGAGTATGAAAATGCAACCACTTGTCCCAAATGCGGTATTGCTCGTTTCAAGGCAGGAATCTTGAATGTCCCTATGAAAGTTCTGCGACACTTTCCCTTGGCACCACGAGTTGAACACATCTTCCGTAGCCCCGAAATAGCCAAGCTTATGGATTAGAGTTCGAGAAATGCAAGTATAGACGGAGTCATGAGGATTCCAAGCGATAGCAAAGCATTTAAGCATATCGATGCTACATGGCCAGAGTTTCATTGGGAGCCTAGCCATATAAAATTTGGAGTTGGCTTGGATGGAATCAATCCCTTTTCCATGCGATCAAGTGGTCAACTTGGCCCGTAGTTCTTATCAACTACAACATCCCACCATTCATGTCAATTAAGAAAGAGCATTTAATATTGTCTTTGTTGATTCCTGGTATGTGACAAATATTCTCATTTCTAAATAGCACACTCATTTCTATTTGAAAAATGTCAAATTTAAACGATGCATCAATGTAGGGAAGCGGCAAGTTAAAAACATCAACGTATATCTTGCACCGCTCATTGATGACTTGCAACAAATATGGAAAGGAGTAAATGTTATTGATATGTCAAAACCTGTGGGTAATAGAAGTTTCAAGGTTCGTGGCATTTTAGCATGGACAATACATGACTATCCTTCCTATGGCTTTGCATTAGGTATAGCAGGGCTCTTTAGTTGTTTGTTTGTTTATACAATCAAAAAATTTGGATGTTGAAAACATAAAAATAGTTTTTGTTTCTCTCAAGCCTATCAACAAAGGGTTACAAAGCATGTCCACCATGCGGTGATTGGCTACGCTCCAAATATAGTCGAAGTTTGAGTAAAAATATATACCTTCGACATCGACGATTTCTGCCTCCAGATCATGTGCTACGTTCCAAAGCGAATGCGAGACATTTTAATGGCAAAGTGGAGAATGGACGTTGTCCAACGCGAATGACTCCAAGAGATTGGTACGTCAAGTGGACAAACGGACCTCTAATAGATCTGGAGGCAAGAAATTAATGACACAAAATTCCTCCATATGGTATACGTTGGCGTATTGGAAAGATCTAAAAATAACTCATTTGCTTGATCCCATGCACATATTTAAAAATGTTGCACACTCGCTTTGGAATCATCTTATGGGCTTCAAGGATACAGAGGCTGCAAGGGCAGACCTAAAGATTTGCAACTGCAAACGATCACTATGGCCTATAATCAATGAGGAGATAGGAAATATTACTTATTCACAGGCACCATGGGTACTCACAAAGCAAGAGATAAGCGTCATCAATGAGCGGATACGATGCATACGTACTCCTATGGGCTATGGTGCTTCATTGCAAAACACGTTTACCATGGATGATAACTCTCTTTCGGGCCTAAAGACACACGACTGGCATAACTTCATTAAGGTATGGTGCCTCTCTAACATGTATCGTCAATTTCTAATGAAGGTGCCATTACATTATCATTTGTTAACACTAGAGCTAATCTGTGTGCAGAACGTCTTGCCACTTGTTATCGACGGTTGTTTGACTGAGGGTATTAGGGATGTTATATATCGATTGGGATCATTGACAAGGTATTGACAGTGGAACATCATATTGTTCTTACTTCTTTGTCACAAAAATCTTATGCTAATCACATTGTTTCTCTTTATAGATGGATTACATCCAAAGAGATCGACTCACGTGATATCCCGCAACGAAAGCTAGAGTGTATTGAGCTCCTTTGTCTGATGGAGAAGGAGTTACCTACCTCCTTTTTTGACATTCAAGTCCATGTTATGATCCATCTCGTTGAAGAGATAGAGATTGCTGGGACCGTGAGTACACGATGGATGTTCTGGGTTGAAAGGTACATGGGGGTATTGAAAGGATTTGTGCGCCAGCGAGCAAGACCCAAGGGATCCATGGCAGAGGGATGGCTGCTTCACGAGTGCATGTATTATCTATCTGAGTACTTGCAACATGTGGATAACGAAGCTCCTCCTGGTTGGAGAGAAGAACAATCAGACAACGAAACCACAGAGATGTTATGTGGGCAAGGGGTCCCACTAAAGATAAGTGCTGAGGAGAGGGAAGCGCTTAGTAATTTTGTGGTGTATAACTCAGATTGCATGCAAAAATGGATTGACAAGCATGACAAAGAATGCAAAGAGAGAAACAGGAGAAGTAGGGCATCCAAAAAGGGTCGGAGTGCACCTCCAACGATGAGCCTAGAATGGTTGAATACACATATCAGAGAGATGCGAGGGTAGGGGTTTGAAATCTCACGAGAAGAGTTTGAGCTTAGCCTAGGATGCGACACCATGGTAAGTTACTCCAATGTTATATTTTAATTTGAATAATACTACATGTTTTTCTAGATTCTAACCATACATGTTCATGTGGTTCCCATGTGGTTTTAGGTCCGAGCTCACAGTAACATGTGGGTGTGTGGTCAGCATCTCCGCGTCAAGAGGATTGATGATCTTCGTGTTACTCAGGACTCTTGCATCGTTGCGTCCTTTCATCAACTCTCTCGTGCAAGTGCTTGTGACACAAATTTGATTGAGGATGAGCTCGGCTACGTAGGGGATCTGGAGGGCATATACGAAATTAACTATCGTGTTATGAAACAGGTACGCATGATTCGTTTCAAAATATTATGCAAACCAAATGATTGAAATATTCAGCATCTTTGAGTAACAAGTTTATATACATTATAATATTGCAGGTAATTTTGAAGGTGCGTTGGTTTCGAGCGGAGTACAAAGGAAAAAGGGCCTCGAGGCACGAACAAAGCGGCTTCTGGTCCGTTGACTCATC
The DNA here is from genome assembly GCF_041138505.1 of Cibotium barometz. Taxonomy (NCBI): domain Eukaryota; kingdom Viridiplantae; phylum Streptophyta; class Polypodiopsida; order Cyatheales; family Cibotiaceae; genus Cibotium; species Cibotium barometz. Next base: position 29,113,712 of record NC_141090.1, read on the forward strand.
GAAGCTCCTACGAGCAACCAAAGAGCCCTATCTCTTCCCGATGCATGTGCAACAAGCTTTCTTTTACAAAAATCCAAATGGCAATCCATGGTGGCAAATTGTTCATGTGAACCCTAGAAGCCGAAGATTGTTTGATACCACCTTTTCTACTGAGCGTGAAAATACACCACACACAACAATGACCTCTACAGAGCCCGACAACACACCAGACACAACAATGACCTCTATATCACATGGGCAAGGAGATACAATTCTTCGCATTAGAGAAGCAAATTTGATTTCACAAACAAATGTCACACCACCCTCGGATGATGAAGGGGATGATCTGGGTAAAGATTTATCGGATGATCTAGGAGAAGATCTACTAGAGGCTGACATTGAGCAAATCTCAGAATCCACCTCGAACAATGCTCCACTCCCTGATGGACTCGGCATATGCCTAACAGAGATGGAACTTCAAGAGGCTATGGCTGACAACGACGAGGTGTTCTTAGAGATTGATATCTTTGGCAAGGCATAGTTTCCAATTGTTCATAAACAGCTTGGCTCATCAATTCAAAAGAAAATGGTAATGTGTTTCTATCTCGATATCCTTTTTTTTCATCGCTTGTTTTGATTGTACATGATACTAACTATAGGGTGGGGTGGTAGGGGGAGCCTCTTGGTCTTAGAGTGGCCTTATGCTGCTACTTAGGGGTTCGATTCCCCTTAGGCTCGTGTTCTATAGTCATGAGTCCATGTACTATGCGTGTGTGTGTTTTGTCTTACAGGCAAAAGTGTTGTGAAAAGAGCTGATCATGAAGCTAATGCGCAATGAGCAGCTGATGTGGCTGATGATGTAACTGACGATGCTGATGTGGCATCAAGAGCTGAGGTGGCAAATTAGCAACATCTAGTTAGGGTGTGCAAGCATCTAGTTAGCAAGGCTGGACTTGAAAGGTTTCCGAGACAAGTAGGGAAGAGAGGGTATAAAACTGCTCATACCATTTATACCTGCTTTATGCCAGAAAGAACTCGCTTCTACCAGAAGAAGCTGGCCTTTTTGACCAGTAAAGCTGCCCTTTTCCTCAGATGGCAAGGAAGAGCTATGCACAAAAAGAAGAATTGGTGGGCTGATTTGTGTGTGTGTAAGTGCGAGAGTATGTGAACTTTCTAGAGAACGTTTCAGGTGTTTGACGTTCCAAACTTTCTTTATTTAATTTAACAATAATTCAACCATATTACTCAAAGAAAGAAGTAGACTTGAATAACATAGCAAAGAAAATAATTGTACCGTGCATTGCTCCAATGATGCTTTAGAAGCGTTTGCATCTCATGCAATACAGCGGTCTCGTCCCAACCAATGCCGAACTCCTACGCGAGGATTGCCAACACATATTTCTTGTCATTATCATCTTGATCCCTACAATTTGAAAAAAAAAGTCACTTTAGTTAGATTTATCATTTGATATCAATGTATACATAGATTTTAAAAAATACATGAAAGAATTGGACTTACCGCCAGTGGATGTGTATCTTGGGCATGTATGTGTGCACGAGCTCTCTCAAGCGGCAACGAAAAAGTGCCCCACCGTCTACATACTGCACTCGCCCACTCTGATCCACCTGAATGCTAATGGGCATCGTGCCCGATAGCATGCGAAGCTCCGAGGTGGCATGTGGAGGTGCAGAAGGAGGCACACATGGTGAAGAGACTGGTGATGGTGATGGCTGCTTACTACTACTGCACAAAAAACACATATAATTTTTAAGATTCATTTTGGATGGTTTCATGAAAATTACACCTAGACACGGAGTAGATTAATGCATACCTCGAACGGCGGCACCTCTGTGCCAAGGGAGTGCCCTCGGCCTGTGTCAAAACACTGGGGCCTAGCATCTGCTGCACCTACGTCTGCACACCAAAAGCGTATGCACGGGTTGGGGTGTGCCGCCACCTTCGGGAATAGGATCCCTCGAAGAGCCCTCCCCAAAGGCTACTGGCCGTACTAGTGTCGCCCATGAGTGATCTCCCTACATCTAAAGTAAGGAATCCCTTCAATTGCATCTTTTTTCTCTTCTTTATAAACTCCATTACTATTTTCTTTTTTAGTTTTGATTGAAGTGACCAGGGCCTTTTGCCTTGGAAATCTTTAGATACCATGCACTTTACTCTTCTCTCCCTACATCTGAAGTAAGAAATCCCTTCAATTGCATCTTTTCTCTCTTCTTTATCCCAACCCACCAATGTTTAGGCCTCTCTTCTCAACAAATTGAAGGGATTTTCTCCTAATTCCATCAAATCAAATATCCATGTGGAGACTTGATGAATCAATGGTGGGATTTAATTTACATGGTCATTACTATAACAAGTTGTGGCATCTCTTGTTTTTCTTTAAAATGCAAAGTGTACTACAATTTACACTTTGAAAGACTTGATAAATTCAACCTTCATCCTTTGAGCACCAAACTAGCACACACATAAGCATATAGGAAAACCATAAACATGAGAAGCTTCATGTTAGCAAAGTTCTATTCACTCCAACCATAAAGCTCAAAATAGTGAAAATGCTCATACATCAAAAGCAATAAGAAATTTGCACAAATAATAAACATAAGAAACTCAAAACTGAGAGCTTATCATAGACAAATGGATTTGGGGTATACACAAATCCAGTAAAAATTTAGAAGTTCTTGAGATCATTAGCCACCTTGTCCACAAATGAATGTTTTCCCTAACACGTTCACAAATCACCACTTCATCTACTAGATGAGATCCAAACCACACAATGAAAAATTATCACATAGTTACACGCACCCTTAGGACTTATTTCTAGCCTTATAAGTGGGATGTTTAACTAGCTTTCCATGATTCAATTACTAAACCCATGTAATCACAAAATGCCTATCCCAAGGTCAATCTATCCCCTATCTATCCTAAGAGAGAAAGACCTAGGTTGGGGGGGTACACAATGTATTATGTTTGTCTTTGTGGTTATATATATATATATAGAGAGAGAGAGAGAGAGAGAGATAGAGAGAGGATTTGTGTCTTTGCCCTACCATGTAGAGGTAGATACTATGTTCATCGGTATGTTTTTTTAAGTCCAAGAAATCAAGGCAACTAAATTTGTTTAAATGCATACCCACATACCCCGTTTAATGTTAATGCATTTTGCAACTAGTTACAACTTCTCTCCACTAAGTTTCTCTCTATAAGGAAAGTTTAATGTTAGTGCATTTTGCAACTAGTTACAACATCTCTCCACTAAGTTTCTCTCTATAAGGAAAGTTATTATGAATATTATTTCACTAAATATTCATAATCTTTGTCGGACTAAACCAAAGGAAGGTTATTATGAGTACTTCATCTAATATTTATTATCTTTTGCATACTCAAACATTAACATAACTAAAGGTTATTACTAAAGTGAAAGAAGCTATCGCTTATCGTAACTCAAGAATATAGGTTTCCCTTGCTGTGTCTATTTCGTGAAGGAAGGAGAGAGAACAAGACCTTATCGTAAATACTAGTTGGGAACCCGTGCTTCGCACGTACCCAAACCTCTTCCCCTTCCCGAACCTCCGAATTCTTACCACGTGGCAGCTTTGTGAAACCCTTCCTTAAGATAATGTAGAGATGTAGAGATGCATCACAGATTTAGAAAATTCATATAAATCTATATCATGAAGAGAGAATGTATGCTTACCATGCATGTCCTTAAGCCATGTAGAATCAAGAATGTGGGTCTTTTGTAGTGCTGTTCCTGACTGCTCTTCCCAAATGGCCACCACCTCATTTTGAGAAAGGACATTTGCTGCAGGGCAAATGTAGACAGTCGTGTTTACTACACGAGGATCCTCTACAGTTTTGATCACATAAGCTGCAGCATCCTCCTCTCTCACCCAGATTACTGCAAAGCCTCAAATTATCTCGAAATTAATTCATAATCTAAGGTGTAAACCTTCGAAAAAAGTATGGCAAAAATGTTATACGTAGGATTTGACCTTTTTGATTGCCATCACCGTAGATGACCACGCTGTCCGTGGGTGGCAAGAACCGGCCATACTGAGCAAGGCCAGCCAGGAAGTAGCCGGCAAAGCAGTTGGCCGAGACGTAGGTGTAAGGGATCCCCGCCTTCTCCACAGCTCACCGGACTTGTCTCTTTTCCGCAAACAAATCACCCGCTGGCGACGGACAGTCCACCAGATGGTCCGGATCCATCCCATACTCCGAAGGCAAAAACCTCTACACCCACCATTAACATGCATGCAATGCTTCTGAATTAACCTTGATGCCCAATTAATTAATCATGCCTACTGCATTCATCATGTCACTGCTGATTGCAATAAACAAATCCAATCATGATTATCACCGTCTGCTTTCTATCAGTCATCTACCTATTCCTCGTCGCTATCTAGCTCATGATAAATTAGTTGTCCTAACTCTCATCATTAAATCCTGCATCTTTACAGCTGCTGATTTTACCTCGATGTTCCCAGCTTCTTTCATGGCCTCTATCAGCTTCAGTTGATCTAGAAGTTTGTGTTCACCCATGGCTGATATCACAATGTCTACTTGCTTCACTGCATCTACCAGGCTGCTATGATCTTCTACGCTGCCCTGCAATTAGGTACTGAAGCACAGAAATTAGTCTCAAAGGAATGGAATAATCATTGGAACATTTACTTTAATTCAAATAAGTAATTTCAAGTATTGCACTGTTCACAACTTTGATTCGAGACTGAGGGACGGTGCAGTTGGTTTTTTTTTTAACCTTCAAGAAGGTAGTGCCGGATCTCTTGAGGGACATCAAGAGCTGGGCCTTGTGAACATCAAAGGCTATGTCCGGGCGGATGAATAGAAACGTAGGGTGCCCAGCATCCAAGCTCGCCTGGGTGGTGTGCTTGCCAATGTAACCAGTAGCGCCAAATATCAGCACACGACCGGGCTATGACATTGCTTGTACAAGAGAGTGTGTAGGGAGGGAATGTTGTCTCTAATTACGCAGCCACACGTGCGTGCTCGCACACTCTCTCGCGCACGCTCTCTCTCTCTCTCTCTCTCTCTCTCACACACACACACACACACAGACGCACACACTCTCAAGTGGGAGAGCGTCCGACAAAGCGCAGTGCGCCTACACTCCCTAACACTGTGCCTTTCCTTTTGGTGAAATAGATACCCCAACAACACTCACCTTACCTGGCCGCCATGAGCTTGGATTGAGAGACGAACTGCGTGCCGCCGTGAGCGTGGAATCAAAGTTTGAAGCTGCTACAGTGCACACGAAACGGGCGAAAAAAATGAACACATTTTAGTTTTTTTAAAAATTCGCGATGCATAAACGACCCCAAAAAAAAAGGTGGCTTATGCATCGCAAGTTCGATGCATAAACCACTCATTTTCAGTTTGCAAGGGTCGCTACAATGGTGGCATAAACAACTGCAATTTAAAGGTCGCATAAGCATCCACGAAAGCAACCCCCGCTATTTTCTTCATATTTATATGAGGGTCGCTATGTATAGACCATTCTTGTAGTGTCTGTAAAAACTGTCTTTGGGGGGTTGCATTGGCCTAGCTCCACCACTTTGAAGAGGTAGCTAGCTCCACCAAAATGTAGACCTATTGAAATCTAGATCTACCACAGGGTAGGATTGAAGTAAATGAGAGGATCTCTAGCTCTTTCATCTTAGATTTATAAGCAAGATTTTCAGATTCACCAGCTGGCCATTGTGCGACCACTAAGTAGGCTTTCGAAATTCACCAATTGGTTATGTAAAAAGTGAATTTGTCAATGAACATGTTAGGATCCATAGCTTGGTGATTCTAGATTCCAAAGCCCAATTTGGAGAGAGCTACAAAAATAATAAAAGCATTGTATAAAATCAAAAGAACTAAATACTACTAAAAAATGAACCAAGGATATTACAAGTCAAAACATCACCAAATCAAAGTAATGAAGATACAAGGAAAGCCCATTAAGAAGTTACATATACTATCTTCAAAATCCAAAAAATCTCGAGCTGAACGAACTTCACCATGTCTCGATCTTTCCGTGGTATTCCTTGGATTGTTAGTAATAGGTGGAAGTGGTTGCTCATTTATTGACTTTGCAAAGTCAACAAGCCTTGTTCTCATCTTTCTTTGATCTTCAATACTCTCCACTAGGCAAATCACTTCCTTATTTAGTGCTAGCCCTAGCTCGATGATATTGCCATTACTGAAAAGATCAACAAGCTTGCAACCTTCTCTGCAATACTTTCGAATACGTTGCTTGATCAAAAGATTCTTCTTGATTCTTAGAAACTCAATGTCTAGGATAGTTTTAACATCTTTATTATCTATATCAAGAAGTCCAGTATCCAATATTGTCGCTTGTGTACCTGGATCAGGAACATCTGCTAGTCCTTGAAAGACATCTCCCTTGCTGAAAAACACTAAGGACGTGAAGAACTCTATTGCACCAATGCATCGGTTGTCACGTCAAAAATGCAATGCCCCATTATATTGTTCCTTTTCTTTGCCACTCAAATTTTTTAAAGCATTTTGCAAGTGAATAAAATCTTTAATATTTAGAAAGGTAAGCAACACATATTGGGATGGCAAAGATCTACCAGCTCTGCTGTAATGATCATAATGCCGTTCAAAAGATTACAAAATGATTCCACATCTCAATGCATATTTCTTCCCAAATCTTCAGTGTTATCCAAAACACATAACCCAATGGAAATTGGATTGTTGAGGTAGTGCTTCAAGTAGTAACTCCCGTCGAATGGAAGACTCACAGCATAAATACACCAAGGAAGATCCAAGGACAAGGACTTTCTTTGCTAAGGCTGATATTCGACTCCACATATTGCCTTGCTTCTATTGGAAAATCAATCTTCTTTGATCCAACTTGTAGCTTTGACTTTATATACACATCACATAACTTCAAAAGAACTGAGTATACAACCTCATTGATGCTATAGGTGATAGTCAATTCTGACCAATCTTGACATTGTTTGTCCTTGTTCAGAGTGTTGAACTCTACAAGCAATGCATCTTGAATAATTTTATCTTGCTTGAGCTGCTTGATACGCTTTGGCATGTCAATTACATCTACATCCTTAGCACCCTTTGAAAGAACAATTTTTCCAGACTTGATTTCTGATTGTATTTGTTTGACTTCTTATTCATCTAGCCCAATAAGACATCTGAAAACTGTGGCATTTGGTTTCTTGTTTTGCTTCTCCATGATTTCAAGCCAGCCTTTGAACACTTCATCAGAGTAAATAACCATGTGAGACTGCTTTGAAATGAAGGATGCTCCCACCGTAATTCTAGCCAGTCGCAAAAATTTCTGCAAAGAAATTTAAAAAAAAGAAGATGAAAATCAAGTATTTTTTTCAAAACATATAATTATAAGAGAGCAAGGGATATGGACATACATCCCAGCCTACACGAGATGATGAGCCCTCTGATACTCCAGATGCTGGCCTTGGCAGAGAATTATTGAAGATCCACTGACTCCTCAAGTGCTGCAAGACATCATAGTATGGTTGTTTGACATCATATAATGATTGGGCCTCTTCATTAGCTATAACAGATATGGCTGTTGCAACTTGTGGCTTTGGATCTACAACAATTCGAGCCTTCCTTTTTTCATACACTTATATCAGGTCTTGAGTACGACCATCTTTTTCCATTTCTTGATACCGTAAGAATTTTGCAGCATAGACGGAATGTTGGCCATCAATAATCCAATATGAATACTCAGTGAGTTTCTCCTCTGTTACCTCACTTAGTTTCATTGGAATTGCTTTCTTTTTGCTAGCATTCTTTACAGGCATCAAGTATGCACACGCTCCTGGCCTGTTTGCACTTGCACCAAAAAATAACATGCATTCATCCACAATGTGAGGTTCTATTTGAGAGGAGTTATAGTGATCAGGAGAGCTAGCCAGCATTGATTTATAGGGATCTCATACTCTTTGTACTTGAATGGAAAATACTTAGAGTATTTTTCCATACCCCCCTGTATCACTCTTTAGTGCCTTTTGCACCTCATTTTCCAAAACTTTGGGATCCACAAATCTTATTTTTGTTGAATTTTCCAAGCCTGTTTTATCTAATGTAGATTTAAGAACTGCTTCATCTACATCCATAATACATGTACTACTTTTTGCCTTTTTTTGAACTGGATTTTTAGAGGGCATTTTCTCTTTTTTTTGTTTGCCTTCCACACAATAAGCAATGGAAGCTTGCAACTCTTCAAGAGTTATTTCTTGACTTGCACAATCTAACTTCCACCCTCGAGAGAACATAGTATCTTGTTTATCTCTTACTATTCTTTCAATAATGAATGCCTTGGGATCTAATTGATACTCATGGATCCTAGGTATCCCAATATTTATGCATTCAATATCAGGATGAGAATCAACTACAAAAATATAAGATAGAGTGATTGGTCCTAGATCCTCAAAAGTATCCACGCCCACATCACTAGCAACAAATAGATGAATTTTGTTAGATTGTGAACCCTGAAGACCCCAAATATCTAAGTACCACTATCGTTGTTGAGATCAGTAGAGACAAAGTTAACACTATCCAGAACTTCCACCACTTTTCTTTTCTGAGACATCTTTCACTTGCAACAAAAACCACAATTGTTAATTATAGTTATTGTATAATTACACTTTAAAAAAAACTTAAAATATCATATTCAAAAATCACAATATATATCCATGAAAACACTATGGAGGAGATGAAGAGTATTTCCATCTTGGAGATCTCAATACATTTGTTAGTCTTGCTCTACCACATGGTAGAGCTAGATAAATGCATTCTAGCTGGACTTCAAAGTATTCTAGTGCTGGTTTTTCAATGGATATTATCTCTACCAGGTGGTAGAGCAAGATTAATAAATGTATTGACCAAAATGCTTTGAAATCTAGCTCTACCATGTGGTGGAGCTAGAATGCATTCTTCTAGCTCTACCATGTGGTAGAGCTAGACTTCAATGAATGTAACCGGTTGAGGTTGAATGTAACTATGGTAGAGCTGCATTCTACCCTAACCACATTGAAGAGATAGAATGCTTTGAGGTCTAGCTCTACCATGTGGTGGAGCTAGAATTGCATTTGAGGTCTAGCTCTACCATATGGTGGAGCAAGAATCGTAGAGGTAGAAAGCTTTGAGGTCTAGCTCTACCATGTGGTAGAGCAAGAATGCATCGATCTAGCTGTGTTCCATACACATCAACAAAACCAAATACTCCAATAAGAGACCTACTTCTCATGACAAGAATCAAGGAGCTAGAATTGCATTTGATCTAGCTCTACCACGTGGTAGAGCTGTATTCTACCTAGACCACATCGTAGAGCTAGAATGCTTTGAGATCGAGCTCCACCATGTGGTGGAGCTAGAATGCATTCTTCTAGCTCTACCATGTGGTAGAGCTAGTCTTCAATGAATGTAATCGGTTGACATTGAATGTAACTGTGGTAGAGTTGTATTCTAGCTAAACCACATTGTAGAGATAGAATGCTTTGAGGTCTAGCTCTACCATGTGGTGGAGCTAGAACTGCATTTGAGGTCTAGCTCTACCATGTGGAGGAGCTAGAATCGTAGAGGTAGAAAGCTTTGAGGTCTACCTCTACCATGTGGTGGAGCTAGAATCATAGAGGTAGAAAGCTTTGAGGTCTAGCTCTACCACGTGGTAGAGCAAGAATGCATCGATCTACCTGTGTTCCATACACATCAACAAAACCAATTACTCCAAGAAGAGACCTACTTCATATGACAAGAACCAAGAAGCTAGAATTACATTTGAGGTCCAGCTCTACCACGTGGTAGAGCTGTATTCTACCTAGACCACGTCGTAGAGCTAGAATGCTTTGAGGTCCAGCTCTACCATGTGGTGGAGCTAGAATTGCATTTGAGGTCTAGCTCTACCATGTGGTAGAGCTGTATTGTATCTAGACTACGTCGTAGAGCTAGAATGCTTTGAGGTCCAGCTCTACCATGTGGTGGAGCTAGAATACATTCTTCTAACTCTACCATGTGGTAGATCTAGACTTCAATGAATGTAACCGGCTGAGGTTGAATGTGACTGTGGTAGAGCTAGACCTCAAAGCTTTCTACCTCTACGATTCTAGCTCTACCACATGGTAGAGCTGGACCTCAAATGCAATTCTAGCTCCACCCCACATGGTAGAGTTAGACCTCAAAGCATTCTATCTTAATTACTCCATCTTGTAGATCTCAATACATTTATTAGTCTTGCTCTACCACATGGTAGAGCTAGTTTAATGCATTCTAGCTGGACTTCAAAGTACTCTAGTGCTGGTTTTTCAATGGATATTATCTCTACCAGGTGGCAGAGCAAGATTAATAAATGTATTGACCAGAATGCTTTGAAATCTAGCTCTACCATGTGGTGGAGCTAGAATGCATTCTTCTAGCTCTACCATGTGATAGAGCTAGAATGCATTCTTCTATCTCTACCATGTGATAGAGCTAGACTTCAATGAATGTAACCGGCTGAGGTTGAATGTAACTGTGGAAGAGCTGTATTCTACCTAAACCACATTGTAGAGATAGAATGCTTTGAGGTCTAGCTCTACCATGTGGTGGAGCTAGAATTGCATTTCAGGTCTAGCTCTACCATGTGGTGGAGCTAGAATGCATTCTTCTAGCTCTACCATGTGGTAGATCTAGACTTCAATGAATGTAACCGGCTGAGGTTGAATGTAACTGTGGTAGAGCTAGACAAATGCATTCTTCTAGCTCTACCATGTGGTAGATCTAGACTTCAATGAATGTAACCGGCTGAGGTTGAATGTAACCGTGGTAGCATTCTATCTTAATTACTCCGTCTTGTAGCTCTCAATACATTTATTAGTCTTGCTCTACCACATGATAGAGCTAGATAAATGCATTCTAGCTCGACTTCAAAGTACTCTAGTGCTGGTTTTTCAATGGATATTATCTCTACCAGGTGGCAGAGCAAGATTAATAAATGTATTAACAAGAATGCTTTAAAATCTAGCTCTACCATGTGGTGGAGCTAGAATGCATTCTTCTAGCTCTACCATGTGATAGAGCTAGAATGCATTCTTCTAGCTCTACCATGTGATAGAGCTAGACTTCAATGAATGTAGCCGCCTGAGGTTGAATGTAACTGTGGAAGAGCTGTATTCTACCTAAACCACATTGTAGAGATAGAATGCTTTGAGGTCTAGCTCTACCATGTGGTGGAGCTAGAATTGCATTTCAGGTCTAGCTCTACCATGTGGTGGAGCTAGAGTCTTAGAGGTAGAAAGCTTTGAGGTCTAGCTCTACCATGTGGTAGAGAAAAAATGCATCGATCTAGCTGTGTTCCATACATATCAACAAAACCAATTACTCCAAGAAGAGGCCTAACTCACATGACAATAACCAAGGAGCTAGAATTGCATTTGATCTAGCTCTACCACGTGGTAGAGCTGTATTCTTCCTAGACCACATCGTAGGGCTAGAATGCTTTGAGGTCGACCTCTACCATGTGGTGGAGCTAGAATTGTATTCTTCTAGCTCTACCACGTGGTAGAGCTAGACTTCAACAAATGTAATGGGCTGAGGTTGAATGTAACTGTGGTAGAGCTGTATTCTACCTAAACCACATTGTAGAGATAGAATGCTTTGAGGTCTAGCTCTACCATGTGGTGGAGCTAGAATTGCATTTGAGGTCTAGCTCTACCATGTGGTGGAGCTAGAGTCGTAGAGGTAGAAAGCTTTGAGGTCTAGCTCTACCATGTGGTAGAGCAAGAATGCATCAATCTAGCTGTGTTCCATACACATCAAGAAAAACCAATTACTCCAAGAAGAGACCTACTTCACATGACAAGATCCAAGGAGCTAGAATTGCATTTGATCTAGCTCTACCACGAGGTAGAGTTGTATTCTACCTAGGCCACATCATAGAGCTAGAATGCGTTGAGGTCCAGCTCTACCATGTGGTGGAGCTAGAATTGCATTTGAGGTCTAGCTCTACAATGTGGTAGAGCTAGACTTCAACAAATGTAATCGGCTGAGGTTGAATGTAATTGTGATAGAGCTGTATTCTACCTAAACCACATTGTAGAGATAGAATGCTTTGAGGTCTAGCTCTACAATGTGGTGGAGTTAGAATTGCATTTGAAGTCTAGCTCTACCATGTGGTGGAGCTAGAATCATAGAGGTAGAAAGCTTTGAGGTCTAGCTCTACCATGTGCTAGAGCAAGAATGCATCGATCTAGCTGTGTTCCATACACATCAACAAAACCAATTATTCCAAGAAGAGACCTACTTCAACCAACAAGAACCAAGCCTAGGAGCTAGAATTGCATTTGATCTAGCTCTACCACGTGGCAGAAATGTATTCTACCTAGACCACATCGTAGAGCTAGAATGCTTTGAGGTCTAGCTCCACCATGTGGTGGAGCTAGAATGCGCTCTTCTAGCTCTACCATTTGGTGGAGCTAGACTTCAACGAATGTAACTGACTGAGGTTGAATGTAACTGTGGTGGTAGAGCTGTATTCTACCTAAACCACATTGTAGAGATAGAATGCGTTGAGGTCTAGCTCTACCATATGGTGGAGCTAGAATTGCATTTGAGGTCTAGCTCTACCATGTGGTGGAACTAGAAGTGCATTTGAGGTCTAAAGCTTTAAGGTCTAGCTCTACCATGTGGTAGAGCAAGAATGCATCGATCTAGCTGTGTTCCATACACATCAATAAAACCAATTACTCCAAGAAGAGACCTACTTCACATGACAAGAACCAAGGAGCTAGAATTGCATTTGATCTAGCTCTACCATGTGGTAGAGTTGTATTCTACCTAGACCACATCGTAGAGCTAGAATACTTTGAGGTCCACCTCCACCATGTGGTGGAGCTAGAATGCTTTGAGGTCCACCTCCACCATGTGGTGGAGCTAGAATGCATTCTTCTAGCTCTACTGTGTGGTGGAGCTAGAATTGCATTTGATCTAGCTCTACCATGTGGTAGAGTTGAATTCTACCCAGACCACATCGTATAGCTAGAATGCTTTGAGGTCCAGCTCCACCATGTGGTGGAGCTAGAATGCATTCTTCTAGCTGTACAATGTGGTAGAGCTAGACTTCAATGAATGTAACCGGCTGATGTTGAATGTGAGTGACGGACTGTGGTAGAGCTGTATTCTACCTAAATCACATTGTAGAGATAGAATGCTTTGAGGTCTAGCTCTACCATGTGGTGGAGCTAGAATTGCATTTGAGGTCTAGCTCTACCATGTGGTGGAGCTAGAATCGTAGAGGTATAAAGCTTTGAGGTCTAGCTCTACCATGTGGTAGAGCAAGAATGCATCAATCTAGCTGTGTTCCATACACATCAACAAAACCAATTACTCCAAGAAGAGACCTACTTCACATGACAAGAACCAAGGAGCTAGAATTGCATTTGATCTAGCTCTACCACGTGGTAGAGCTGTATTCTACCTAGACCACATCGTAGAACTGAATGCTTTGAGGTCCAGCTCTACCATGTGGTGGAGCTAGAATTGCATTTGAGGTCTAGCTCTACCATGTGGTAGAGCTGTATTCTATCTAGACTACATCGTAGAGCTAGAATGCTTTGAGGTCCAGCTCTACCATGTGGTGGAGCTAGAATGCATTCTTCTAGCACTACCATGTGGTAGAGCTAGAATTCAATGAATGTAACCGACTGAGGTTGAATGTAACTGTGGTAGAGCTAGACCTCAAAGCTTTCTACCTCTACGATTCTAGCTCCACCACATGGTAGATCTAGACCTCAAATGCAATTCTAGCTCCACCACATGGTAAAGCTAGACCTCAAAGCATTCTATCTCCATTACTCCATCTTGGAGCTCTCAATACATTTATTAGTCTTGCTCTACCACATATGGTAGAGCTAGATAAATGCATTCTAGCTGGACTTCAAAGTATTCTAGTGCTGGTTTTTTAATGGATATTATCTCTACCAGAGATTAATAAATGTATTGACCAAAATGCTTTGAAATCTAGCTCTACCATGTGGTGGAGCTAGAATGCATTCTTCTAGCTCTACCATGTGGTAGAGCTAGACTTCAATGAATGTAACCGGCTGAGGTTGAATGTAACTGTGGTAGAGTTATATTCTACCTAAACCACATCGTAGAGATAGAATGCTTTGAGGTCTAGCTCTACCATGTAGTGGAGCTAGAATTGCATTTCATGTCTAGCTCTACCATACGGTGGAGCTAGAGTCGTAGAGGTAGAAAGCTTTGAGGTCTAGCTCTACCATGTGGTAGAGCAAGAATGCATCGATCTTGCTGTGTTCCATACACATCAACAAAACCAATTACTCCAAGAAGAGACCTACTTCACATGACAATAACCAAGGAGCTAGAATTGCATTTGATCTAGCTCTACCACGTGCTAGAGCTGTATCCGTGGCCCAAACGGCGCCGAAGAGGCATGAAATTTGAATCATGCATGGACAAATGTATGCCAAGCAACCCGGATCTTTCTTGTTGTGTTCAGATGCGATTCGGACTCATTTTGGATCCGAAACTTTGGTATGGTGATTTTGCACTATCTTTGCGGGACCCAAGTTGGACGCACTAGGAGAAGTGATTGCGATGCCCAAATCCATGCACGGAGTGATGTGGACATAGAGCAACTTCCCTAGCACAAGTCCGTGTGGTCCGTTCTCTGATGGGATCGCGGATCCTCAACTTCTAACTGTCCGAATCCGGGTTCTCGAAAAAGATGCACAAGCGTGCCAAATGGCAGAAATTTCCAACCATGGCCCAAACGGTGCCGAAGAGGCATGAAAATTGAAGCATACATGGATAAATGTATGCCAAGCAACCCGGATCTTTCTTGTTGTGTTCAGATGTGATTCGGACTCATTTTGGATCCAAAACTCTGTTATGGCGATTTTGCACTATCTTTGCCGCCGCCGAGACCCAAATTTGATGCGCTGGGAGAACTAATTGCGATTCCCAAATCCATGCACGAAGTGATGTGGACATAGAGCAACTTCCCTAGCACAAGTCCGTGTGGTCCGTTCTCTCATGGGGTCCCAGATCCTCAACTTCTAACTGTCCAAAGATGCACGAGCATGCCAAATGGCAGAAATTTTTAACTTCTAACTGCCCGAAGATGCACGAGCATGCCAACTTCTAATTGTTCGAATCCGGGTTCTCGAAAAAAATGCACAAGCGTGCCAAATGGCGAAAATTTCTAACCGTGGCCCAAACGACGCCGAAGAGGCATGAAAATTGAATCATGCATGGACAAATGTATGGCAAGCAACCCGGATCTTTCTTGTTGTGTTCAGATGCGATTCGGACTCATTTCGAATCTGAAACTCTGTTATGGTGATTTTGCACTATCTTTGCGAGGACCCAACTTTGACGCACTGGGAGAAGTGATTGCGATGCCCAAATCCATGCACAGAGTGATGTGGACATAGTGCAACTTCCCTAGCACAAGTCCGTGTGGTCCGTTCTCTCATGGCGTCTCGGATCCTCAACTTCTAACTGTCCGAATCCGGGTTCTCAAAAAAGATGCACAATCGTGCCGAATGGCAGAAATTTCCAACCGTAGCCCAAACGGCACCAGAGAGGCTTGAAAATTGAATCATGCATGGACAAATGTATGGCAAGCAACCCCGATCTTTCTTGTTGTGTTCAGATGCGATTCGGACTCATTTCGGATGCGAAACTCTGTTATGGTGATTTTGCACTATCTTTGCCAGGAACCAACTTTGGCACGCTGGGAGACCTGATTGTGATGCATAAATCCATGCACGGAGTGATGTGGACATAGAGCAACTTCCCTAGCACAAGTCCGTGTGGTCCGTTCTCTGATGGGGTCCCGGATCCTCAACTTTCAACTGTCCGAATCCGGGTTCTCGAAACAAGCGTGCCAAATGGCAGAAATTTCCAACAGTGGCCCAAACGGCACCGAAGAGGCATGAAAATTGAATCATGCATGGACAAATATGTGGCAAGTAACCTGGATCTTTCTTGTTGTGTTCAGATGCGATTCGGACTCATTTCGGATCCGAAACTCTGTTATAGTGATTTTGCACTATCTTTGCCGGGACCCAACTTTGACGTGCTGGGAGAAGTGATTGCGATGCCCAACTCCATGCACAGAGTGATGTGGACATAGAGCAACTTCCCTAGCACAAGTCCGTGTGGTCCATTCTCTGATGGGGTCCCGGATCCGCAACTTCTAACTGTCCGAATCCGGGTTCTCGAAAAAGATGCACGAGCGTGCCAAATGGCAGAAATTTCCAACCGTGGCCCAAACGGCGCCGAAGAGGCATGAAAATTGAATCATGCATGGACAAATGTATGGCAAGCAACTTGGATCTTTCTTGTTGTGTTCAGATGCGATTCGGACTCATTTCGGATCCGAAACTCTGTTATGGTGATTTTGCACTATTGTGAGATCCCGGTCTCCACTGCGCAACGGATTCGGGGTACTAGCAGCGGAAGTAGCACATCATGCGTGGGTAGGGGTCTCACACTCGGGGCCTCGCCCACGGATATCCGGACAAGAGACTAATCCGTCGGTTTGTCCAAAACCGAAACCGGAAAAACTTCCTTTACCCGGAAAGCATGGGCGATTCCACCAGGATAACTCTTTACTCTAACGTAGTCAAGATCATTACGGATCAACTGATCTGACTGCACCCACTACAAGGGATTGGGCTCATACCCGCGCTCTTAGCCGCTAAAAATGACTTGTGAAGAAAAGTAGCGGGCCCGTGTATCAGCGCGTGTATAATCGCGGCCAGAGACATGCGTGTAAAACCCCGTCTAAAGTACCTCTCAGACGCGCGTATACACGGGTGTATAGCCGCGTTTTCTTACACAGACGCGTTAATACACGCCCCTATATACGCTTCTTATTATATTAGACGCGCTTATACACGAGTGTATAGCCGCATCCTGTTCAGTTCCCATGTCCCAGACGCGTTTTTACTTGCGTGTATACACGCGTTTCTATAATTTAGATGCGCTTATACACGCGTGATTGCCAGTTTATACGCGTTAATACACGCATAATTTCCAGGGTATCCGCGTCGATACACGCGAATTTTAGCAGTTTTGACGCGTTTATACACGCGAACAGAGAGCAAAAAAAAAATCTAGAGAGTGCTATTTGGTGCCTGAATACTGTTCCAGCATTCCAGCACCCAATAGCACTCTCTGGTTTAGGGTTTTTGGTGCATTAGACCATCCCATTAGACCATCCACGAAGAACATATGCACGAGGGAGATTAAGACAAGAACGACATGAATGCATACATTGTCATTACTATCGATCAATCAATTCAATATTACTATCAAAATTTCATACATGTATACAAGGGAGTCCATATCTCGAAGTAGCCCATGGCTTGAGTTTACAAAAAAATATATACAATCACATCCTAAATATGGAATGTGATACTACAAGTCTGAGTACTACTCAGACCCAGATGATGACTCGGTGCTCCCCCCATGCTCAGATGAGCTCGCATCGGTCGGAATGTCCGAGGAGTAGTGCTCACGTCCACCCTCTGCAGCGGCGGCCGGTGGATCATCAGCAGCTTGTGCCTGTTCAAGTAATATATAGTATATAAGTATATATATATGCAATTCAATAAACCAAAACCATTCGTTACGAATTTTCAAGTACCTCTCGACCGTATGGTCTCATAGCCAACTCAAACTGCGCATCCGTAATACGTCCCTCGGCTCTGAAGATGGCCCACGTGTCACGTCTGCTATGCCGGCGAGCATACGCAGTATCGTGGGTTGTGGGCTTCCTCCCCGTAACCCGTCGCTGTATCATAATCAACACAATTTGTAAGATTAAAACAATTCATAGAATCAATGAATTAAGTAAACAATCAAATAAAGTGACAGGATACTTACGAACTCTGCCTCCCATGACTCGACGCCGCCAGATCTGAAATGCGAAGATCCAACGGTCTCCATCTAGATCCGTCGTGCCTCCACATGCTGCCTGCTCTTCACGCCACCCTCTGCTCGTTTCTTTGCCTCCTTCCACTCGCGTTTGTGCGCAGTGGCAGGTTTCTCGGCAGGATAGCCACCCGCAGCTACATTTAGCCGGTCATCGTACGCGAGTTTTTTAAGGTGAGATCTTTTATTACTTAAGATCTCCCTTATTCGCGTCCTTCCCCATACATCCGAGAATGTAGCATGTGGGGGATTGGGGTACCGACTGTGTACAGCCTCTATCACCTCCCCAACTAATCGGCTATTTTGATCTTTAAATTTAATAAAACAATTTCTATATGAGTTTGATACTACCCCACGCATGTACTCCATTACCTCCCTCCCCCTCGCATCCATCACTATCCCGCCCCTATCCGTCACATCATAGCAAACCACTCTCTCCATCTCTCTCATCTCCTCCTCTTCCGAACTGTCTCCTCTAACTCTTCTCCCTCTATCTCCTCTCTCACCCCGTGCCCTACTACCTCCCCCACCTCCCCCACCTCCCCCACCAAAGCACCCGCCGCATCCTCCACTCCCACTCTTCCTACTGCTGCGGGTGGAGTCACGACTGGGGGATTGTCTACGTGACGGTGGCTGTGAGCCCTGACGTGACGGTGGCTCTGAGGGAGCACGTGATGGTGGCTGTGAGGGTGTACGTGAGTGTGTCTGGGACGAGGTATGTCTCCTCGGTGGACGTGGAAGAGGAGAAGCTGCATGCCGTCTCGTCGGACTCGGAGGAATAGACGGCACTGGAGTGCCCTGGATACTCGCGGTAGGGGTATAGACACCAGGCAGGGAAGGAGGGGGATGGGCATACATATACTCTGTAAGCTCAACCGGACCAGGTTGGCGCCCAAAGTGATTCATCATCTCCATCAACCAATTGCTGTACGCAAATGGATCGGATGAAGAACCTGGAATATCCATAACGAACCTGCAACAAACATCATCATGTACATCATGGGCTGTCTCTTGACTCACACATTGTCATTACACAAGTCAATTGCCTGCAAACCATGAAATCTGAAACGCCGCAGTTTTCTGTCTGCAGAAACGCGTGTATACACCCGTCAAAAAACGCGTGTATACACCCGGCCAAAAACGCGTGTATATGCGCGTGAAAAAACTCTGCAGACAGGTTACACGCGCTTCTACACGCGTTTGTACACGCGACCTGCGAAAAAATTTTCTCGAAAAGACTGACCCCCCGACAAAGATAGAATGTCCTTATAAAAGGACCAGCCATTGTCGCCCCTGTCAGGATGCAGCAACCCAATCGTGTGCAAAAAGACAAACCCAAAGAGCAAAGAGCAAAGTAAACAAATCTGACAAAAGAGACAAGGCACAGGACAAAGTGACTCACCTCTGAAAAAGTGAGTCCTCTCTGCTCCTTCTCTGCTCCCTCCTTCTCCCGTGTGTGTGCTCCTTTCTCTGCTCCCTCTTTGCTGTTGGAAGAGGCGAAAACAGGCGAAAACGCATGCACTGTTGATTTCTAAGTTCAAAATCTATATTTGGGGAAGGCGGGCTATTTTTAGTTTAAATATGCCGTCGCGTTTATGTTCGCGTTTACGAACGCAGGTATATTCGCGTGTATAGGATTTTAGCTACGTTTATACACGCGTTTTGCAGAAATTAGCCGCGTGAATACACGCGTTTTTAAGGAAGTAGCCGCGTTTATACACGCAAGTTTTAGGAGATAGCCGCGTGAATACACGCGATATTGTGCTTTCATTAAAAATATATAATGAGTTTGTGTTTTCTGGTTTGTACACAGGATGTCATCAACCTCTTCAAGCAGTTCTGGGGAAGATGAGACAATGCGTCATCGTAATCGCGATGTGTGGTTGGGACAACGGATCAAATGTATGTGCAATCGATGTCAAGGATGCATTGTACGAGCACGTCGAATTACCTTGAATCACATCTCCATGTATGGAGAATGGAATCAAACAGGTTTAGAGGTGAGTAGATGTAAATTGATGGTATTCAAATGACTCATGGTATCCAAATTAAATTAATAGAGTTGTAACATATAATTTGATAAATTGAAGCAGGATGCAGTACCACACCCTAACATGGTACCCTACGCGCGACGAGAGCACGTAAAGCGTCGACGAGATGATGCTGGAGCTTCGGGATCTATTGTCAGAGATGAGTGGGAAAGGGACGACAATAGCCCTGCACCCCACGAAGTTGTGGAAGAGGAGGTGCTTGATGATATGGTGCGGAATCTTTTTAAGGATGATCCCAAAGGTATGGACGACGATGATATGGAACAAGAGCATCTTTATAAAGCTTCATCGACACCGGTGTTTGAAGGGTGCACATTCTCAGTTTTACGTGCTTCCCTTGAACTACTTAATATACAAACAGTTTATGGATGGAGCAATGCAAGTCTTGACGCATTGTTGAAGTAAGCATTCTAACTTATAAATTTGAATTAGTGGTTTAAGGTTTAGGATTTAAGACTAATTATAATTGATGATATTGGATGCAGGCTATTGTCAAACATGCTTCCAAAGGAAAATAGACTACCCACCTCAAGAGACATAGCGAGGCGCTATGTGACATCTCTTGGAGGACTGGATTATGATAAAATACATGCATGCGTCAATGATTGCATTCTCTTTCGTGGGACGCATAAGGAGGCTCTGACATGTCCCACTTGTGGTGAAGCAAGGTACAGAACAGATATGAAGAGTTTTGATGTACCTCGTAAAGTCTTGCGACACTTTCCTATAATTCCTCGCATCAAACACATGTTCAAGTGCAAATCCATAGCAGAGCTCATGTCATGGCATTCCTCACATCGATCGGATGATGGCATGTGGAGAATTCCCGCAGACACTCCTGCTTGGAAGCATATTGAAGATGAGTGGCCCAGCTTTAAAACAGAGCCCAGAAACTTGAGACTTGGCCTGGGTATGGATGGAGTGAATCCATTTGGTTTCAAAAGCACCGCATACAGCGTGTGGCCAGTTGTGCTGGTGAATTACAACCTTCCACCATCAATGGCGATCAAGAAGGGACATCTTATGTTATCCCTTCTAATTCCAGGGAAACATAAAGTCAAGCATATGGATGTTTATCTTGAACCACTGATTGATGAGTTGGAGGAACTATGGAGAGGTGTTGCGGTGGTGGACATTAGTAGGCCTCCCTCCTCTCGACACTTCGACTTAAAAGCAGTGTTGATGTGGACAATGCATGACTTTCCAGGATACAGCGATTGTTCTGGTAAGAATTCTAATTACCTCCCTACTCTATTACTATTGGCTATATATATTAATTAGACGGTTTGACTTTATTATTCTAACTTTTATTTATATTTTAACAGGTTTGAAAACATCGGGTAAACATGCATGTCCTGTTTGTGGTCCTTCGTTAGTACATGAGTATGCTGATGGTTTGTGTAAGACTATATTCGATAATCATCATCGATTTCTCCCCTCAGATCATCCTAAATATGTTGCTAGTAAGAGTAACATTCCTCCACAAACACTTCGTGCAAAAGATTGGAAGCGTATTTGGGAGTCTACAACTATTCTTCCTCCAGATGGCATGAACAGGTATAGTGATGTTTTTTCAATCTTGTTTTGTGTAGTCTCTAATTGGATTAAAGGTCACATAGAGCAATCCCTTGTGCAGGTACTCCATTTTTTTTCGGCTGCCATATTGGACCCATCTTAAGATCAACCATCTTCTTGATCCCATGCACATCTTCAAGAATGTGGGATCTGGTATTTGGGAACATATTACTGGTAAACGAGACAATGTTAGCGTACGTGAGGACTTGCGGGTCGCAGGACGTATGCGTCAAGCTTGGCCACGAGAGGTGGGTGGGCACGTTCGTCTTCCGCCTGCACCATGGATTATATCAAAGAAAGAGGAGAAGCAGGTAAAGCAAGCCATCACCACTTTGCGTACTCCCACTGGATGCATGAGATCATTGAAGGGAGCCTTTACAACCACTAAGAAAAGAGGCGTTGAGCAACTATATGGGTTGAAGTCCCACGATTGGCACAAGATGCTTCAAGTAAGTGTTTTCCAAGTCTTGTACGTACGTTGAAATTAAATTTTGTAATGCCATAAACCATAAATGTGCTCTTATGTGCGCAGTTCATACTACCTACTAGCATCGACCATTGTGCGAATAAGAGTTTGAAAAAATGTATTTATAAGATGGGCGAGCTTGTGAGGTATGTAAAACCCATGCTCAGATCACCCTTCATTATACCTTGCAAAATGAACGTGCATGAGGTATAACATACTATTTATTTATTTTTCAGAGATGTTAGTTCCAAAGCAATTGATCCAGCCACGTTGGATGATGCGCGTGTTATGGCAGTGGAGGTGGTTTGTTTGGTAGAGGAGACTTTTCCGCGAACCATTCTCACAAGTCAACTACATCTCATTGTGCATTTAGTGGACGAAATTGCTTTATGTGGTACTGTGCATGCACGTTGGATGTTCTTTCTAGAGCGCTTCATGAAGACCTTAAAAGACTTTGTGAGGCAAAGTGCAAGGCCTGAAGGAAGCATGGCCGAGGGTTGGTTGATACAAGAGTCTCTTGTATATATTTCAGAATTTCTTGGTCAGGTGGACAGCTCTTTGCCACGACTATGGAGCAATGAAGAGGACTTGAGGATGACCTCTATTGTGCCTCAAGAAAAAGGACAGAGTAAAGTAATTGACAGAACATTGATTGATGATCTCAATTTCACTTGTATCCTTAATAGTGATGTGATGAGCAGATGGGTTACAAGATATGAGGATGCAAAGACAAAAAGGCAAGCAGAAAGAGCTCTCTTTCGGAGGCAACATGGCTCTCGGAAGGCGTACCCTAAGCATCTAGCAACACTTCCGAATGATATCCATGTTGATTGGTTGCATGAGGAAATGGAGAGAGCAGAGAGTGACGAGGGGCTGCATATCACGGCGGAAGAATGGGAGTATGCACGAGGATGCATGTCAAAGGTACATAGAACTAATGTTTTGCATTAGTTGTAAGTGATTTGCTTTTAATATTTATTCACATTGCTTACACAATATTAATATTGCTTCTATTTTGGTCCAGTGCACTATGTTCAATGCTATATGGTGTGAAGGCAAGCATTTTCGAACACAAAGAATTGATGAAAAGAGAAATACACAAGATTGCGGTGTCATTAGTAGCTTTGAGGGAGCTAATGGAAAAATGGATGATTATTGTGGCATAATCCAAGACATATTTAGGCTTGACTTTCGTCGCTTCTTTGTGTATGTTTTGGATGTCAAATGGCAAATGAACGTGGTGGAAAAAGGGCCTGATGCAACGATAAAACGCCATGCAAGTGGATATGTAACTATTGACTCTACAAAGTTCTGGCAAACAAAGAAAGATAGGCTCGTATTGCCACAACAATGTGAGCAGGTATGCATTTTTTTACTAATGTGTTTCATGTACATATATATCTAAGCTCGCGTACCCCTTGACTTTTGATATGCTAATTAATTACTGTACTGTGTGTATTTGAGTAGGTTATCTATCTACCAATGGTGCATGACATCAAATGGTGGTACGTCATCCCTATTGCACCACGTTCCAAAGTGATGTATAATACATTCACTGATATGGAGCATATGGAGGATGTAACAAGCCGCAATGAAGATGACGTCGAACATGCCATTGAAGATGTTGTGATCGATGATCAAGAAATAAGAGATGATCGTGATAATGAGGATGAGCATGCCATTTCTCATGATCATGAGAATGACCCTACCATTGAGGATGATGGTGATGTTGATGAGGATGATCAGGACATCGATACCATTATCAATGGAGTACAGAATATCGATAGTGGAATAAATTTAATCGTAGCCTTACCAATTGATCAAATGGATATTGATGTTGATCGTTTGACAAGGATGGATCTTATTGAAGATGAGATCGAACCCTAACCAATCCGTCACTGTATGTTCTAAATTGATGACATTTCTATCATCTCATATGCATGATTTATTTTTGAATATATTTCATTGTTGTAAATGCATGTAGTGGGATTGTGTAATGATGTATACTGTAATGTACTATGAGATGGTTTAAGGAAAATAGTTTTTAATTTTGTTAAGGAATTCAATTTTTTTTCAGTTTTTCTCTGCCATGCGTGTATTAATCCGTGTACAGTGGCGTGTATTTATCCGTGTATAATAGCGAGTATTACCCCGTAAATATTATCGTGTATTTATGCGTGTATTACTGCGTGTATATAAACGCGTTTATACACGCGTTGATAAATGCAAATATACACGCGAACTTAAATGCTAAAATACACGCGCCCGATTCTATTCAAATACAAGCGCGACCATACACGCGTTCGTAATTTATCGCGTGTATGAAACGCGTGTATGGCAGCATTGTCTTGTAGTGACCTTTAACGGTACTTGGTCAAATCAAGGAAGAAACTTGCACTTTGATCATTGGGATCAACGCTTTTTTCCCCATCAAGAGGCACAGCCGTTGATTCCTATCCATAGAACAATTTCTATCCGGGATTTACTTCATCTATCGTAATAATAGAAATTAAATCTTGATTTACGGATCCATCAGTCCAGCCTAACCCCATCCAGTCCCATGGGTTAGCCAACCGCCCAACCACTGTAGTGATGGGATCCAATTAAGAATTTGGTTAGGTTTTATCCCGGGTACCAAGGAAAAGAGTTCCAAGGCCCCCTAGCTGGAAGTTCATGCAAACATAAAACTAGTCACACCACTTACACACCCAATATGAGAACGCTCACCACCTGTTCGCTCAGGGCCTTTTCCATAGTTCCTAGCTCATAGTAACCGGCAATATATTCATATAATAGAATGGAATCTCCGTGGAAGATCAGCTAGATCAACCCATAGATCCATATAAAAGAGCCATGGACTCATCCGTTGAGGACCAGCAAGGTCAATCAACTAGATCCATGCCCGGTTTTAGAAAATAACTCTTACTCCTTGTTCCAATATCTTCCACGACGCACGTGTGGGTATCTTCGGCGACCCAGAGCCCGAGCACCGTATGGTCAGCACCCTCTAGGATCCTTCGCAGGTGACCTAGCGCTTCACTCATAGGCTGCTTCCTTGGTCCCTCATCCACCGTACCGGAAGCTCACCATTTAAATCGAACCGAGGCTGGTCAAGACCTCGATCGACCTTGCTACGCGAGACGTCCTCCATTGACTCTCCATCAGCAGTTGCAACTTTAACAGTTCGGTTTTCATGACCTTAATCCTCAAGACGATCAAAATGCTTCTCCAGCATTCTTGACATAAAACAGTCATTTACAAACAGTCACAAAATACAGTCTCTATAACAAACTCTTGTCTTTACATATTATCCACTCTCGGACCACATTACTTATTCCACATTCCATTCAATGTGTACTCGTTCTCATCCATTCACTCATATAGACTACACATTATCTCACATACACCTTCATATTCATTATTCTACATACATATCCATGTTCGTACGTCCAGATCATACATCCAATTTCACATTCATACATACGCATCTACATGCATACATCCACATCCACATTCATACATCCATACCTCCATTTCCACATCCACACATCCACATTCATATTCATACATCCACATTCACATGCATACATCCATTTTCACATCCTCATTCATACATCCACATTCACATACATACATCCACACCCGTATCTACATCCATACATCCACATCCACCTCTTCATTCACATTCACATCCATACATCCACATCTACATACATACATCCACATCTACATACATACATCCATACATCCACATCTACATACATACATCCATTTTCACATCCTCATTCATACATACACATCCACATACATACATACACATCCGTATCTACATCCATACATCCACATCCACATCAACATTCACATTCATACATATACATCTACATGTATACATCCACATCACATTCATACAACCATATTACATCCATTCTCGTCCTAACACATCCCATATACATCTTAACACATCCTAACTCATCTTAACACATTCTATCACATCTCATACATCTCATACGCCTCTTATCACATCTTATCACATTTCATATCTTTTTTAAGAGAATTCTTATATTTGATATAAGATTTCTCTACATATTTATTTATGCATAAATTTCATTTAAGGAGACTAACACTTTCGAAATTAAAATCAATCTTTTATGCATCTTCTTATACATAAATTCAATTTGGTAGGAATTACACTTTTAGAATAAAAGAATTTCTCTTATGCATCTAAGTTATGCATAAAATCCATTTATGAGAAAAATCACACTTTTAGTATAAAAAGAATATCTTTTATGCATACCTCTATGCATGAAATCCAATATGATAAAAGTAACACTCTTACAATAAAATAATCAACTTTTATGCATACCTCTATGCATGAAATTCAATTATGATAAAAGTCACACTTTTATAATAAAATAATCAACCTTTATGCATACCTCTATGCATGAAATTCAATATAATAAAAGACACACTTTTATAATAAAATAATCAACTTTTATGCATACCTTTATGCATGAAATTCAAATATGATAAAAGTAACACTTTTGATATAAAAATTTATCCATTATGCATACTTCTATGCATGAAAATAAAATAATAAAAGTAATACTTTTGATATAAAAATTTATCCATTATGCATACTTCTATGCATGAAAATAAAAATGGTAAAAGTAACACTTTTGATATAAAAACTTATCCTTTATGCATACTTCTATGCATGAAAATAAAAATTGATAAAAATAACACTTTTGATATAAAAATTTATCCATTATGCATACTTCTATGCATGAAAATAAAAATGATAAAAATAACACTTTTGATATAAAAATTTATCCATTATGCATACTTCTATGCATGAAATAAAAATGGTAAAAATAATACTTTTGATATAAAAATTTATCCATTTTGCATACTTCTATGCATGAAATAAAAATGGTAAAAATAACACTTTTGATATAAAAATTTATCCATTATGCATACTTCTATGCATGAAAAAAAAAGGGTAAAAATAACACTTTTGATATAAAAACTTATTCTTTATGCATGATATTAAAATTCAATTTCTCCATGATTATAATGAAATTCTTTCAATTAATCTAGGATGATAATTCCTAGAATATGGTAGGAAGTCCTCTTTTTATGCTTTGAATGAAATTATTTTATGCATAATTTTTATAAAAATTTTGCCATAGCTCTGCTGCTATGACTGATAAATCTCAATTTTTCTAAGGGATAAAGCTTATCATTAAGGAAATAATTAAAATGATCTCTAATTAGATCATTAATCCATAATGGATTGAATCATCAATATACATAAACTAAAAGCATAGAAAAAAGCCATTAATTTGGCCTCAAGCATAGCTTAATCTTGGGTTAAGGAAAAGCTTTATGAAAAGCTTGATTTGGATTGGGAATGGGTCATGAGTATGACCATTTCTTGAGTGAGAGAGAGAAATTACATAAAAACCATTAGAATTTAAACATAAATGGAAATTAACTTCAATAGCATTTATTAAATTATGTAACTCTTCACTACTATTCACCAATTAATTTCAATAGCATTTAAAAAACCATACCAATTAAGCTTCTCAAGCTTGAGAGGGGTTGAGAAGAGAGAAACATTGAGAAATTATAGAAAAGATCAATATTCACTAATTACCTTACAAATTGTTTGATTCTTTGTTCACGGTAGAGGCCCCCAACCAATCAATTGGTTAAGTATGTTGATGGAGCCACCAATGGTGATTGAAGAAAGAGGGAAGTTCCAAAAACTAGTGAATTATTAATGAATTCATAGTTCTTGGCTTAGGTGGAGTAGAGTAACGATGCATAAACACTATATATTTTTCAACAAGGAGGAGGCTTCTATTTATAGGAAAAATTGAGCTCCTAACCAAACAAACTGATTCTAGAATTTTCTAAATCAGTTTGGTCAATATTTGACCATTTTTAGGTCAGTTAAGCTAACTTTTTGGAACTAGACTTGAATGAGGAGAGAGGAGAGATGAAATATCTCAATTTTTATGAGTTTAAAACTCATTCAAGCATGTGAAATATGTACCTCCTTTAAAGAACTCCCCTTCCTTACATATGTGTCATAATGGAATCATTTTAATATTGATCATAGTTTTTTTTACTAATAAACCTTGTACATTTTCAACTCTTCATCTTATGTGAAATATGCACCTCCTTTAAAGAACTCCCCTTCCTTACATATGTGTCATAATGGAATCATTTTAATATTGCTCATAGTTTTTTACTAATAAACCTTGTACATTTTCAACTCTTCATCTTATGTGAAATATGCACCTCCTTTAAAGAACTCCCCTTCCTTACATATGTGTCATAATGGAATCATTTTAGTATTGCTCATAGTTTTTTACTAATAAACCTTGTACATTTTCAACTCTTCATCTTATGTGAGCATTTACTCATTTTTGGATACCCAAAATATCTCATATTTTTAATATTGCTCATAGTTTTTTACTAATAAACCTTGTACATTTTCAACTCTTCATCTTATGTGAGCATTTACTCATTTTTGGGTATTTTCTTTTACAAATTGGATTTATCTTCTCCCTACACATCGATTGATGCTATTGGCCCATAGGAACCTTAATTGGACCATAATCCAAAAATTTCTGAAAATCTAGACCCTTAGGCTAAGGTCCTTTATACCCATTTCCAATTAATTCCAATTGCACATTGGAAAGTTCTTTTTTGAATTTTTATTTCAGGGGAGCTTATTTTAATAAGATGAGATAATTTTCTATCCAAAAATATTAAAAATTTGAATATTCTCTCTCTAGAATATTTTCTCTCTCTAGGTTAAAACAGTTAGAAACAAGTCTTTTATATTTCTGAAGAGGGATTGATTACAGGGGAAGATGCTGGACATTTTGAGAGGCTGGGGAGGAATCTTACATTCTCTCCCACTTGAAAAACGCGAGATGCCCTCATCTCGCAAACTGGGAGTAATTTCGCAAGATGCACAAGTATGAGATTGAGAGAAATTTTTTAATTAAGATTAATCACCAATTAAAAAGTCTCAAAGAGAGTAAGGGTCAAGACAAGAACAAGATTTAAATTTATTCATTCTTGGAACATATACAGTAAAGATAGAAGAACTCTTTACACTTCCGTAAGCCCGTCCATCATATGATCACAAAAGCAGCACTCACAAGCTGCGCATGTATAAGGTAACTCATCTATGGGAATGATTCTATTGGTTATTGCCGCGCCTATCTCAGTGGTATGAGGTGTTCTAACAAAAGGACCTCTGAGAGGCAAACCAAAAACGGGGTAAAGGCATATCTTCTGATGAGGAAGAAAACACACCAGTAAGAAGACCCGCTCAGAAAACCCAGGATGTCTTGATCTCATGACGCAGTAGTATCGGGGACCCAAACCCAAGGCTTCGATAACCATGGCCAAGCAGACATTGTTATGAAAGTGCTGCTGACCCCAGGGTGTTACCCTAGTTATGTCTTGATAGGTCCGCCATTTGGTCTGAGCTAAAGACGTTCCCAAGTGAGGAAAAAGTGAGCGCTCATACTGTTCTATAAAATCCTTCTTCACAGACTCGCTTGCGTCTTGAAGGTGAGAAATCATCATGGATAAAACTAATTCCTGTTGCCAAGCCATGAATGAGTTTAAGAAGAAGGGAGATCGATGGAAGTAAGATTACTGTGAGCGATAAGTAAAGTTACGACTTATATAAAGGAAGGAGTTAGCGTAACCTAGAAGCCAACGGTATCTTGCCACTGAAGTTTTACCGTCTTTTCATGATTTGGGTTTGGCACATATTTCTATAGAAGGCATTAAGAACTTTGAGATGAGGAGATAAAAGAAGTTCGTAGGCTAAGTCACTTACTTTCTTTGGTCCACAATATCTGGGGGATAACTACTTATACTCCCCTAGAGATAAAGAAATTCTTTTGGTCCGTATTCAAATGAAGACTATAACTGCTTCTTTGAATTCTCTGACTATCCTCTTCTTATCTGTATATTGTCTCTGTCAATCCTGGGCAGCGTTTATATCTTTATGAATTGCCTGCATCTGTTGCTCTAAGTCGCCAAGCATTTGACTGGTCATCTCGACCCTAATGAGTGGGTCGGACCTAGTTAATGGAGTTAAGCAATCTTGTTCGAGACGGATCCTGATTAGATTGGTATGAAGGAATTGGTCTCTAAATTTGGGTTCTAAACTTCCCCGTGCCCTTTTCATGGTAGGAGTCGGGCAGTCTTTTAACTGATGGTCAAAACCTTGGCATCCAAAACACTGGTTCTCACTTCTGAACTCATCGTTCTGAATCTTTAAAATAGGTGAGCCCCTGAGAAGGTATTCTGGGTAAAGTGTCTTCCCTTTTTAAACAGAATCTTTCTTTTATTTAGAGAGGGAATAATTATAAGATCAGAAAGGAGATTCTTACTCCTGTATACCTCGAAGGTTGGGGGAGGAATCTTACAAACTTTTACCCCACTTAAAAAGGTGCGAGATGTCCTCATCTCGCAAAGTAAAGGACAACTCTTTTTCTTAAGATCCAATTTATTCTGGGTTCCTTATATTCTAGTCAACCCAACAGAATATTGGGATAAATAT
This sequence comes from Cibotium barometz, assembly GCF_041138505.1. NCBI lineage: Eukaryota > Viridiplantae > Streptophyta > Polypodiopsida > Cyatheales > Cibotiaceae > Cibotium > Cibotium barometz. Next base: position 29,144,359 of record NC_141090.1, read on the forward strand.
TCCTTATATAGAACTCATCATTAAATAATAATTCATTTAGATCATATTATTCCTACGATAATGGTCCATTAGACCGAAAAATTTCCTTCTGAACATTCCTCCACGAGAATTTCAGTTAAGCAAGTTCTCAATTTGTCATCCCTTAACTTGATCTACCGTCTCAAGTATTAACAGTAGCAATTTGACAGCACAATCCACTAATCTCATAGTGATTTGCTGAAATCATTATCATCATTTATCATTACAGGGACTCGTCCCATTCATCCTCATTGTGGTTTTGCTCAGGTTATTATATTTCAACTAAATTTCAAAAATCATCATTTTTCAATCAGAATCCCAATCAATTCATCAGTTCCCAAATAGAATTAAAAATCATATCAACCACATTCGAATTCATCAACTCGATAGCATTAATGCTTATAATTTCAAGTCTTAGATTTACTCGTATATACTGCCGGTAAAGAGCTGCAGTTATACCCTCGGTATATACGGATAGTCATGAAACTCGAAACTATAAGGTAAATACCATCATGTCTAGGCCTCAAGCAAGTCAGGGTTCCATACAATTGCGGTACTTCTAATTGAAGACCCAATTACTAATTTACGAATTTCAATTTGAATTAACAATTTGTATTATATCACGCAATTACAACCTTTTTGTGCGTCTTGATAACTTTTGACATAATTGGCTCCTCAGTTGATCTTATTGGAGATCTATGACATAAATCTGATAAACAAATTTTTCTTTATCCGATCGTCCGTAAACAATCACTTTAAAAAACATTTTTCTTTATCCGATCGTCCGTAAACAATCACTTAAAAAAAACATTTTTATATTTATATACAAGTTGCAATAAGTACATAGAGCAACTTGGTTCTGAGTTCAAAATCTCCTCGAAAGACATATAAGAGGACCGTACTGGGCCATAGTCATGCCCTGTTACATAAGTTCTCTAACTGCAAAGGTGTAAGATTCCTCTCCAGCCTTCGAGGTATATAGGAGTAAGAATCTTCCTTTCGAATCTTATAATTATTCCCTCTCTAAAATAAAAGAAAGTTTCTGTTTAAAAAAAGGAATACCCTTTTCCTAAAATACTTCTCAGGAGTCACGCCTATTTTAAGGATTTAGAACAATGAGTTTAGAAGTGAGAATCGGTGTTTTGGATACCAAGGTTTTGGTTTTCATTCGAGTATGGCCCAAAAGAAGTTCTTTATCTCTTGGGGAGTATAAGAAGTTATCCCCCAGATATTGTGACCTTTATATCTGAATTCAATGAAAGTAGGTGACTTAGCCTACAAGCTTCTTTTATCTCCTCATCTCAAAATTCTTAATGCCTTCTATAGAAAAATGTGTCAAACACAAATTATGGAAAGACGATAAAACTTCAGTGGCAAGTTACCGTTGGCTTCTAGGTTACGCTAGCTCCTTCCTCTATATAAGTCGTAACTTTTACTTGTCGCTCACAGTAATCTTACTCCCATCAATCTCCTTTCTTTCTTAATCTCCTTCATGGCTTGGCAACAGGAATTAGTTTTATCCCTGATGATTTCTCACCTTCAAGACGCAAGAGAGTCTGTGAAGAAAGACTTTATAGAACAGTATGAGCGCTCACTTTTTCCTCACCTAGGAACTTCTGTAGCACAGACCAAATGGCGGACCTATCAAAACATAACTAGGGTAACACCCTGGGGTCAGCAGCACTTTCGTAACAATGTCCGCTTGGCCATGGTTATTGAAGCTTTGGGTTTGGGTCCTCGATACTACTGCGTCATGAGATCAAGGCATCTTGGGTTTTCTGAGCGGGTCTTCTTACTGGCGTGTTTTCTTCCTCATGAGAAGATATGCCTTTATCCCGTTTTTGGCTTGCCTCTCAGAGGTCCTTTTGTTAGATCACCTCATACCACTGAGATAGGTGCGGCAATAACCAGCAGAATCATTCCCATAGATGAGTTACCCTATACTTGTGCAGCTTGTGAGGACTGCTTTTGTGACCATATGATGGACGGGCTTATGGAAGTGTAAAGAGTTCTTCTATCTTTACTGTATAAGTCCCGTGAATGAATAAAGTTTAAATCTTGTTCTTATTTTGAATCTTGCTCTCTTTAAGACTTTTCTTGGTGGTTAATCGTGATTAAAATTTTTCTCTAAGTCTCATATTCGTGCATCTTGCGAAATTATTCCAAGTTGCGAGATGAGGACATCTCGCGTTTTTTAAGTGGGGTAGAATGTAAGATTCCTCTCCCAACCCCTTTTTGATGTCTAGTATATTCCCCTGTAATCAATTCCTTTTCTAAAATATAAGAGATCTTGTTTGTGGCTGTTTTAACCTAGAGAGAGAAAATATTCTAGAGAGAGAATATTCAGATTTTGAATATTTTTGGATAGAAAAATATCTCTTATAATTCAGATGAGTTCCCCTGAAACAGAAATTTAAAAAGAATTTTCCAATGTGCAATTGGAATTAATTGGAAATTGGTATAAAGAACCTTAGCCTAAGGGTCTAGATTTTCATAAATCTTTAGACTATGGTCCAATTAAGGTTCCTATGGGCCAATAGCATCAATCCATGTGTAGGGAGGAGATAAATCCAATTTGTAAAAGAAGATACCCAAAAATGAGTAAATGCTCACATAAGATGAAGAGTTGAAAATGTACAAGGTTTATTAGTAAATAAACACATATGTAAGGAAGGGGAGTTCTTTAAAGGAGGTGCATATTTCACATAAGATGAAGAGTTGAAAATGTACAAGGTTTATTAGTAAATAAACACATATGTAAGGAAGGGGAGTTCTTTAAAGGAGGTGCATATTTCACATAAGATGAAGAGTTGAAAATGTACAAGGTTTATTAGTAAAAAAACTATGACACATATGTAAGGAAGAGGAGTTCTTTAAAGGAGGTGCATATTTCACATAAGATGAAGAGTTGAAAATGTACAAGGTTTATTAGTAAAAAACTATGAGCAATAAAATTTTGACACATATGTAAGGAAGGGGAATTCTTTAAAGGAGGTGCATATTTCACATGCTTGAATGAGTTTTAAACTCAAAAATAATGTGATATTTTTGTCTCTCATCTCTCTTGAACCAAACCAAATCAAAATGGAACCAAACCGAATCAAAAAGTAACCAAACTAGGTCCAAATCTAGTCCAAATTCAACCAAACTGACTTGGAAAATTCTAGAATCAGTTTGTTTGGTTAGGAGCTCAAATTTTCCTATAAATAGAAGCCTCCCCTTGTTGAAAAATATATAATGTCTTATGCATTGTTACTCTACTCCACCTAAGCCAAAATATAGTCTCTTATGCTTTGTTACTCTACTCCACCTAAGCCAAAATATATAGTCTCTTATGCTTGTTACTCTACTCCACCTAAGCCAAATTAGATAGAGTCTTATGCTTTGTTACTCTACTCCACCTAAGCTAAAATATATAGTGTCTTATGCCTTGTTACTCTACTCTACCTAAGCCAAGAACTGTGAATTCTTTAATATTTCACTAGTTTTTGATACTTCCCTCTTTCTTCAATCCCCATTGGTGGCTCCATCAACATACTAAACCAATTGATTGGTTGGGGGCCTCTACCGTGAATAAAGAATCAAGCAAATCATAAGGTAAGTATATTGAATTTTGATCTTTTCTATGATTTCTCAATGATTCTCTCTTCTCAACCCCTCTCAAGCTTGAGAAGTTTAATTGGTATGGTTTTTTAAATGCTATTGAAGTTAATTGGTGAATAGTAGTGAAGAGTTACATAATTTAATAAATGCTATAGAAGTTAATTTCCATTTATGTTTAAATTCTAATGGTTTTTATGTAATTTCTCTCTCTCACTCAAGAAATGGTCATACTCATGAACCATTCTCAATCCAAATGAAGTTTTTCATAAAGCCTTTCCTTAATCCAAGATTAAGCTATGTTTGAGGCCAAATTAATGGCTTTTTGCTATGCTTTTAGTTTATGCACATTGATGATTCAATCCATTATGGATTGATGACCCAATTAGAGACCATTCTAATTGTTTTCTTAATGATCTAATTAGAGACCATTATGGATTGATGATCCAATTAGAGACCATTCTAATTATTTCTTTAATAATGAGCTTTATCCCTTAGAAAAAAATTGAGATTTATCAGTCATAGTAGCAGAGCTATGGCAAAATTTTTATAGAAATTACGCATAAAATAAATTCATTCAAAGTATAAAAAGAGGAATTCCTACCATATTCTAGGAACTATCATCCTAGATTAATTAAAAGAATTTTATTATGCATGGAGATGTGGATGTTGCATGTAGATGTAGATGTATGGATGTGAGTGTGAATGTGGAGGTGGATGTATGCATGGGACGTGGATGTATGCATGTAGAAATAGATGTGTAGATGAGGATGTAAATGGAGATGTGGATGGATGCATGTAGATGTAGAGGTATAGATGTAGATGTGAATGGAGATGTGGATGTATACATGTAGATGTAGATGTATAGATGTAGATGTGGATGTGGAGGTGGATGGATGCATGTAGATGTAGATATATAGATGTAGATGGGAATGGAGATATGGATGTATGCATGTAGATGTAGTTGTGAATGGAGATGTATATGTATGCATGTAGATGTAGATGTATAGATGTAGATGTGGATGTGGATGGGGATGTATGCATGTAGATGTAGGTGTATAGACGTAGATGTGGATGTAGAGGTGGATGTATGCATGTAGATGTAGATGTATAGATGTGGATGTGAATGTGGAGTGGATGTATGCATGTAGATGTAGATGTATGGAGGTGAATGTGAATGTGGATGTGGATGTATGCATAGGGATGTAGATGTATGCATGTAGATGTGAATGTACGCATATAGTTGTGGATGTATGGATGTGAATATACAATTGTGATGTGAGGGAATCTGAAGTGATGAGATGGAAATGATGTGATGGGATGAGTATACATATAAATGGAATATGGAATAAGTAATGTAGATTGAGGAGGGATAATGTGAAAAAATGAAAGTTAAAATAGAAATTGTATTGTAAACTGTTTGTAAATGCTGTTTGTAAATGCTGTCTGTAAAAGATTGTTTTATGTCAAGAATGCTGGGGGGGAGCATTTTGACCGTCTTGTGATTAAGGTCGTGATGAGAAAGTTGCAACTGCTGACGGGGAGTCAATGAAGGACGTCTCGCGTAGCAAGATCGGCCGAGGTCTTGACCAGCCTCGGTGCGATTAAAATGGTGAGCTTCCGGTACGGTGGATGAGGGGCCAAGGAAGCGGCCTATGCGTGAAGCGCTAGGTTACCTGCGAAGGATCCTAGAGGGTGCTGACCATACGGTGCTCGGGCTCTGGGTTGCCTAGGATACCCACGCGTGCGTCGAGGAAGATATTGGAACAGAGTTGGAGTTGTTTTCTGAAATCGAGCATGGATCTGGTTGATTGACCTTGCTGGTCTTCAATGGATGAGTCCATGGCTCCTTATATGGATCTGTTGGTTGATCTTGCTGATCTTCAACGAGAGTCCATCTTGTTAAGTGATTATATTGCCAAGTATTATGGGCTAGGAACTATCGAAACGGCTCCTGAGCGTTCTAGTTGCCAATGATGCCATAGATACTCTGATGAAGGAATGATGGGAAATTAAGAATCAATTGGATAAATTGGAAGATGGTGATCAATGATACTATGGTTTTATTAAAGGATTGTTTTAAATTGGTTGAATCTGGTTGAAAAAGGCAATTTCATATTGGGTGTGTGAGTGGTGTGACTAGTTTTATTTTGCATGAACATCCGGCTAGGGGGCCTTGGAACTCTTTTCCTTGGTACCCGGGACAAAACCTAACCAAATTTTTAATTGGATCCCATCACTACAGTGGTTGGGCGGTTGGCTAACCCATGGGATTGGATGGGGTTAGGCTGGACTGATGGATCCGTAAATCGAGACTCAAACTTTTGTTTTTACGATAGAAAAAAAAAATAAATCCCGGACAGAAACTGTTCTATGGATAGGAATCAACGGCTGTGCCTCTTGAATGGGGAAAAAAGCGTTGATCCCAATGATCTAAGTGCAAGTTTCTTCCTTGAACTGACTAAGTATCTTATAGATGTAATCGGATCATCTCGATCAGAAATGATCTTGACTACGTTAGAGTAAAAAGTTATCCTGGTGGAATCGCCCGTGCTTTCCGGTAAAGGAAGTTTTTCCGGGTTCGGTTTTGGAACAACCGACGGATTAGTCTCTTATCCGGATATCCGTGGGCGAGGCCCCGAGTGTGGGACCCCTGTCCCGCGCGAGAAGTGCTACTTCCGCTGCCAGTACCCCGAATCCATTGCTCGGTGGGAACAGGGATCTTACAGTTGGTATCAAAGCATTTGGTTAATAAAGATCACCTGAGAAGACAAATATGTCAAAAATTTATCAAGAAACACAAAAAGGTTATAATTGTGTGATATAATTCATACAATTTGATATTCAAACTGAAACTCGTAATTTGGTAATTGGGTCTTCAGATGGAAGTACCGCAATTATATAGAATCCCCGACTTGCTTGAGGCCTAGACATGATAGTATTTACCTTATAATTCCAAGGGCCGTGACTACCCGTATATACCGAGAGTATACTGCAGCTCTTTACTGACAGTATATACGAGTAAATCTAAGACTTGAAATTATAAGCGTTAATGCTATCCAGATGATGATTTTGCATGTGATTGATATGATTTTTAACTCTGTTTGAGAATGGATGAATTGATTTGGATTCTGATTGAAAATGCTGATTGAAAAATGTTGATTTTTAAAAAAATTAGTTGAAATATAATGAAACCACAATGAGGGGGAATGGGACGAATCCTTGTGATGATATTTATAACTAGAATGATGATAATGAATTCAGCAAATCACTATGAGGTTAATGGGTGTGCTGTTAGATTGCTACTGTTAATATTTGACCGGTAGATCAAGTTAAGGGATGTCAAATTGAGAACTTGCTTGACTGAAATTTCCGTGGAGGAATGTTTCGAAGGAAACTTTTCGGTCTAATGGACCATTATCATGTTAAAGATATGAATGATATGATCTGAATGAATTGTTATTTAATAATGAGTTCTATATAAGGGATATTTATCCCAGTGTTCTGTTGGGTTGACCAGAATATAAGGAACCCCAGAATAAATTGGATCTTAAGAAAAAGAGTTGTCCTCTACTTGGCGAGATGAGGACATCTCGCATTTTTTTAAGTGGGGTAGAATGTAAGATTCCTCTCCAGCCTTCGAGGTATATAGGAGTAAGAATCTTCCTTTCGGATCTTATAATTATTCCCTCTCTAAAATAAAAGAAAGTTTCTGTTTAAAAAAAGGAATACCCTTTTCCTAAAATACTTCTCAGGAGTCACGCCTATTTTAAGGATTTAGAACAATGAGTTTAGAAGTGAGAATCGGTGTTTTGGATACCAAGGTTTTGGTTTTCATTCGAGTATGGCCCAAAAGAAGTTCTTTATCTCTTGGGGAGTATAAGAAGTTATCCCCCAGATATTGTGACCTTTATATCTGAATTCAATGAAAGTAGGTGACTTAGCCTACAAGCTTCTTTTATCTCCTCATCTCAAAATTCTTAATGCCTTCTATAGAAAAATGTGTCAAACACAAATTATGGAAAGACGATAAAACTTCAGTGGCAAGTTACCGTTGGCTTCTAGGTTACGCTAGCTCCTTCCTCTATATAAGTCGTAACTTTTACTTGTCGCTCACAGTAATCTTACTCCCATCAATCTCCTTTCTTTCTTAATCTCCTTCATGGCTTGGCAACAGGAATTAGTTTTATCCCTGATGATTTCTCACCTTCAAGACGCAAGAGAGTCTGTGAAGAAAGACTTTATAGAACAGTATGAGCGCTCACTTTTTCCTCACCTAGGAACTTCTGTAGCACAGACCAAATGGCGGACCTATCAAAACATAACTAGGGTAACACCCTGGGGTCAGCAGCACTTTCGTAACAATGTCCGCTTGGCCATGGTTATTGAAGCTTTGGGTTTGGGTCCTCGATACTACTGCGTCATGAGATCAAGGCATCTTGGGTTTTCTGAGCGGGTCTTCTTACTGGCGTGTTTTCTTCCTCATGAGAAGATATGCCTTTATCCCGTTTTTGGCTTGCCTCTCAGAGGTCCTTTTGTTAGATCACCTCATACCACTGAGATAGGTGCGGCAATAACCAGCAGAATCATTCCCATAGATGAGTTACCCTATACTTGTGCAGCTTGTGAGGACTGCTTTTGTGACCATATGATGGACGGGCTTATGGAAGTGTAAAGAGTTCTTCTATCTTTACTGTATAAGTCCCGTGAATGAATAAAGTTTAAATCTTGTTCTTATTTTGAATCTTGCTCTCTTTAAGACTTTTCTTGGTGGTTAATCGTGATTAAAATTTTTCTCTAAGTCTCATATTCGTGCATCTTGCGAAATTATTCCAAGTTGCGAGATGAGGACATCTCGCGTTTTTTAAGTGGGGTAGAATGTAAGATTCCTCTCCCAACCCCTTTTTGATGTCTAGTATATTCCCCTGTAATCAATTCCTTTTCTAAAATATAAGAGATCTTGTTTGTGGCTGTTTTAACCTAGAGAGAGAAAATATTCTAGAGAGAGAATATTCAGATTTTGAATATTTTTGGATAGAAAAATATCTCTTATAATTCAGATGAGTTCCCCTGAAACAGAAATTTAAAAAGAATTTTCCAATGTGCAATTGGAATTAATTGGAAATTGGTATAAAGAACCTTAGCCTAAGGGTCTAGATTTTCATAAATCTTTAGACTATGGTCCAATTAAGGTTCCTATGGGCCAATAGCATCAATCCATGTGTAGGGAGGAGATAAATCCAATTTGTAAAAGAAGATACCCAAAAATGAGTAAATGCTCACATAAGATGAAGAGTTGAAAATGTACAAGGTTTATTAGTAAATAAACACATATGTAAGGAAGGGGAGTTCTTTAAAGGAGGTGCATATTTCACATAAGATGAAGAGTTGAAAATGTACAAGGTTTATTAGTAAATAAACACATATGTAAGGAAGGGGAGTTCTTTAAAGGAGGTGCATATTTCACATAAGATGAAGAGTTGAAAATGTACAAGGTTTATTAGTAAAAAAACTATGACACATATGTAAGGAAGAGGAGTTCTTTAAAGGAGGTGCATATTTCACATAAGATGAAGAGTTGAAAATGTACAAGGTTTATTAGTAAAAAACTATGAGCAATAAAATTTTGACACATATGTAAGGAAGGGGAATTCTTTAAAGGAGGTGCATATTTCACATGCTTGAATGAGTTTTAAACTCAAAAATAATGTGATATTTTTATCTCTCATCTCTCTTGAACCAAACCAAATCAAAATGGAACCAAACCGAATCAAAAAGTAACCAAACTAGGTCCAAATCTAGTCCAAATTCAACCAAACTGACTTGGAAAATTCTAGAATCAGTTTGTTTGGTTAGGAGCTCAAATTTTCCTATAAATAGAAGCCTCCCCTTGTTGAAAAATATATAATGTCTTATGCATTGTTACTCTACTCCACCTAAGCCAAAATATAGTCTCTTATGCTTTGTTACTCTACTCCACCTAAGCCAAAATATATAGTCTCTTATGCTTGTTACTCTACTCCACCTAAGCCAAATTAGATAGAGTCTTATGCTTTGTTACTCTACTCCACCTAAGCTAAAATATATAGTGTCTTATGCCTTGTTACTCTACTCTACCTAAGCCAAGAACTGTGAATTCTTTAATATTTCACTAGTTTTTGATACTTCCCTCTTTCTTCAATCCCCATTGGTGGCTCCATCAACATACTAAACCAATTGATTGGTTGGGGGCCTCTACCGTGAATAAAGAATCAAGCAAATCATAAGGTGAGTATATTGAATTTTGATCTTTTCTATGATTTCTCAATGATTCTCTCTTCTCAACCCCTCTCAAGCTTGAGAAGTTTAATTGGTATGGTTTTTTAAATGCTATTGAAGTTAATTGGTGAATAGTAGTGAAGAGTTACATAATTTAATAAATGCTATAGAAGTTAATTTCCATTTATGTTTAAATTCTAATGGTTTTTATGTAATTTCTCTCTCTCACTCAAGAAATGGTCATACTCATGAACCATTCTCAATCCAAATGAAGTTTTTCATAAAGCCTTTCCTTAATCCAAGATTAAGCTATGTTTGAGGCCAAATTAATGGCTTTTTGCTATGCTTTTAGTTTATGCACATTGATGATTCAATCCATTATGGATTGATGACCCAATTAGAGACCATTCTAATTGTTTTCTTAATGATCTAATTAGAGACCATTATGGATTGATGATCCAATTAGAGACCATTCTAATTATTTCTTTAATAATGAGCTTTATCCCTTAGAAAAAAATTGAGATTTATCAGTCATAGTAGCGGAGCTATGGCAAAATTTTTATAGAAATTACGCATAAAATAAATTCATTCAAAGTATAAAAAGAGGAATTCCTACCATATTCTAGGAACTATCATCCTAGATTAATTAAAAGAATTTTATTATGCATGGAGATGTGGATGTTGCATGTAGATGTAGATGTATGGATGTGAGTGTGAATGTGGAGGTGGATGTATGCATGGGACGTGGATGTATGCATGTAGAAATAGATGTGTAGATGAGGATGTAAATGGAGATGTGGATGGATGCATGTAGATGTAGAGGTATAGATGTAGATGTGAATGGAGATCTGGATGTATACATGTAGATGTAGATGTATAGATGTAGATGTGGATGTGGAGGTGGATGGATGCATGTAGATGTAGATATATAGATGTAGATGGGAATGGAGATATGGATGTATGCATGTAGATGTAGTTGTGAATGGAGATGTATATGTATGCATGTAGATGTAGATGTATAGATGTAGATGTGGATGTGGATGGGGATGTATGCATGTAGATGTAGGTGTATAGACGTAGATGTGGATGTAGAGGTGGATGTATGCATGTAGATGTAGATGTATAGATGTGGATGTGAATGTGGAGTGGATGTATGCATGTAGATGTAGATGTATGGAGGTGAATGTGAATGTGGATGTGGATGTATGCATAGGGATGTAGATGTATGCATGTAGATGTGAATGTACGCATATAGTTGTGGATGTATGGATGTGAATATACAATTGTGATGTGAGGGAATCTGAAGTGATGAGATGGAAATGATGTGATGGGATGAGTATACATATAAATGGAATATGGAATAAGTAATGTAGATTGAGGAGGGATAATGTGAAAAAATGAAAGTTAAAATAGAAATTGTATTGTAAACTGTTTGTAAATGCTGTTTGTAAATGCTGTCTGTAAAAGATTGTTTTATGTCAAGAATGCTGGGGGGGAGCATTTTGACCGTCTTGTGATTAAGGTCGTGATGAGAAAGTTGCAACTGCTGACGGGGAGTCAATGAAGGACGTCTCGCGTAGCAAGATCGGCCGAGGTCTTGACCAGCCTCGGTGCGATTAAAATGGTGAGCTTCCGGTACGGTGGATGAGGGGCCAAGGAAGCGGCCTATGCGTGAAGCGCTAGGTTACCTGCGAAGGATCCTAGAGGGTGCTGACCATACGGTGCTCGGGCTCTGGGTTGCCTAGGATACCCACGCGTGCGTCGAGGAAGATATTGGAACAGAGTTGGAGTTGTTTTCTGAAATCGAGCATGGATCTGGTTGATTGACCTTGCTGGTCTTCAATGGATGAGTCCATGGCTCCTTATATGGATCTGTTGGTTGATCTTGCTGATCTTCAACGAGAGTCCATCTTGTTAAGTGATTATATTGCCAAGTATTATGGGCTAGGAACTATCGAAACGGCTCCTGAGCGTTCTAGTTGCCAATGATGCCATAGATACTCTGATGAAGGAATGATGGGAAATTAAGAATCAATTGGATAAATTGGAAGATGGTGATCAATGATACTATGGTTTTATTAAAGGATTGTTTTAAATTGGTTGAATCTGGTTGAAAAAGGCAATTTCATATTGGGTGTGTGAGTGGTGTGACTAGTTTTATTTTGCATGAACATCCGGCTAGGGGGCCTTGGAACTCTTTTCCTTGGTACCCGGGACAAAACCTAACCAAATTTTTAATTGGATCCCATCACTACAGTGGTTGGGCGGTTGGCTAACCCATGGGATTGGATGGGGTTAGGCTGGACTGATGGATCCGTAAATCGAGACTCAAACTTTTGTTTTTACGATAGAAAAAAAAAATAAATCCCGGACAGAAACTGTTCTATGGATAGGAATCAACGGCTGTGCCTCTTGAATGGGGAAAAAAGCGTTGATCCCAATGATCTAAGTGCAAGTTTCTTCCTTGAACTGACTAAGTATCTTATAGATGTAATCGGATCATCTCGATCAGAAATGATCTTGACTACGTTAGAGTAAAAAGTTATCCTGGTGGAATCGCCCGTGCTTTCCGGTAAAGGAAGTTTTTCCGGGTTCGGTTTTGGAACAACCGACGGATTAGTCTCTTATCCGGATATCCGTGGGCGAGGCCCCGAGTGTGGGACCCCTGTCCCGCGCGAGAAGTGCTACTTCCGCTGCCAGTACCCCGAATCCATTGCTCGGTGGGAACAGGGATCTTACAAAAGGGGGCTATTATTTTCTCCTTACGGATAAATCGACTAAGAAGTCTATAAATTCGACATGAAAGTCTGAAATTTCGAGGTGTCGAATGCTATAGAATGACACCACGCACCATTTTCAGCTTTAACAGGATCATAGTCAATGAGAGATTCTGCCCCACAGCATTGTACGACGGTCGCAAGGGGCGTGGACATATTGCCCTGCAAACCACTTATGTCGTATTCTCTCCGCTGGGGTAGGAAAATATAAATCCGTGAAATGGCGTGCGAGTCTTGCTCGGCTTGTTTGAGTTGAAGCGGAAGAGATGAGATGCTCGAAGGCAAATGCAATCATATCTTGAGACTGGGTGAGGTCGGGAATACCAGATAAATGGAAAACTTCCATCTATAAAAATAATTTCTTTGATTAAAATTTCTTCATTAAAGAAGCTTACGGAATTAAAATACATTATGAAAATGCTGTTTCTGAATTCTTATTACTAATTTCCGATAAGAATTTAATTATCTTTATTAGCTTTCAATTTCGCTCTTATACCAACTGTGAGATCCCGGTCTCCACTACGCAACGGATTCGGGGTAGTAGCAGCGGAAGTAGCACATCATGCATGGGTAGGGGTCTCACACTCGGGGCCTCGCCCACGGATATCCAGACAAGAGACTAATCCGTCGGTTTGTCCAAAACCGAAACCGGAAAAACTTCCTTTACCCGGAAAGCATGGGCGATTCCACCAGGATAACTCTTTACTCTAACGTAGTCAAGATCATTACGGATCAACTGATCTGACTGCACCTTTAACGGTACTTGGTCAAATCAAGGAAGAAACTTGCACTTGGATCATTGGGATCAACGCTTTTTTCCCCATCAAGAGGCACAGCCGTTGATTCCTATCCATAGAACAATTTCTATCCGGGATTTACTTCATCTATCGTAATAATAGAAATTAAATCTTGATTTACGGATCCATCAGTCCAGCCTAACCCCATCCAGTCCCATGGGTTAGCCAACCGCCCAACCATTGTAGTGATGGGATCCAATAATGAATTTGGTTAGGTTTTGTCCCGGGTACCAAGGAAAAGAGTTCCAAGGCCCCCTAGCCGGAAGTTCATGCAAACATAAAACTAGTCACACCACTTACACACCCAATATGAAATTGCCTTTTTCATAGCATCAACTAGCTTTAAAACAATCCTTTAATAAAACCATTATGTCACTGATGACAATCCTCAAAGTCTCTGGTTGAATCCTTATTTCTAGTCATTCATTCATTGGTATACTTATGGCATCATTGGCAACCAGAACGCTCACCACCTGTTCGCTCAGGGCCTTTTCCATAGTTCCTAGCTCATAGTAACCGGCAATATATTCATATAATAGAATGGAATCTCCGTGGAAGATCAGCTAGATCAACCCACAGATCCATATAAAAGAGCCATGGACTCATCCGTTGAGGACCAGCAAGGTCAATCAACTAGATCCATGCCCGGTTTCAGAAAACAACTCTTACTCCTTGTTCCAATATCTTCCACGACGCACGTGTGGGTATCTTCGGCGACCCAGAGCCTGAGCACCGTATGGTCAGCACCCTCTAGGATCCTTCGCAGGTGACCTAGCGCTTCACTCATAGGCCGCTTCCTTGGTCCCTCATCCACCGTACCGGAAGCTCACCATTTAAATCGAACCGAGGCTGGTCAAGACCTCGATCGACCTTGCTACGCGAGACGTCCTCCATTGACTCTCCGTCAGCAGTTGCAACTTTAACAGTTCGGTCTTCATGACCTTAATCCTCAAGACGATCAAAATGCTTCTCCAGCATTCTTGACACTAGTGAATTATTAATGAATTCATAGTTCTTGGCTTAGGTGGAGTAGAGTAACGATGCATAAACACTATATATTTTTCAACAAGGGGGAGGCTTCTATTTATAGGAAAAATTGAGCTCCTAACCAAACAAACTGATTCTAGAATTTTCTAAATCAGTTTGGTCAATATTTGACCATTTTTAGGTCAGTTAAGCTAACTTTTTGGAACTAGACTTGAATGAGGAGAGAGGAGAGATGAAATATTTCAATTTTTATGAGTTTAAAACTCATTCAAGCATGTGAAATATGTACCTCCTTTAAAGAACTCCCCTTCCTTACATATGTGTCATAATGGAATCATTTTAATATTGCTCATAGTTTTTTTTACTAATAAACCTTGTACATTTTCAACTCTTCATCTTATGTGAAATATGCACCTCCTTTAAAGAACTCCCCTTCCTTACATATGTGTCATAATGGAATCATTTTAATATTGCTCATAGTTTTTTACTAATAAACCTTGTACATTTTCAACTCTTCATCTTATGTGAAATATGTACCTCCTTTAAAGAACTCCCCTTCCTTACATATGTGTCATAATGGAATCATTTTAATATTGCTCATAGTTTTTTACTAATAAACCTTGTACATTTTCAACTCTTCATCTTATGTGAGCATTTACTCATTTTTGGATACCCAAAATATCTCATATTTTTAATATTGCTCATAGTTTTTTACTAATAAACCTTGTACATTTTCAACTCTTCATCTTATGTGAGCATTTACTCATTTTTGGGTATTTTCTTTTACAAATTGGATTTATCTTCTCCCTACACATGGATTGATGCTATTGGCCCATAGGAACCTTAATTGGACCATAATCCAAAATTTTTTGAAAATCTAGACCCTTAGGCTAAGGTCCTTTATACCCATTTCCAATTAATTCCAATTGCACATTGGAAAGTTCTTTTTTGAATTTTTGTTTCAGGGGAACTTATTTTAATAAGATGAGATAATTTTCTATCCAAAAATATTAAAAATTTGAATATTCTCTCTCTAGAATATTTTCTCTCTCTAGGTTAAAACAGTTAGAAACAAGTCTTTTATATTTTTGAAGAGGGATTGATTACAGGGGAAGATGCTGGACATTTTGAGAGGCTGGGGAGGAATCTTACAACTATCTTGCCATACATTTGTCCATGCATGATTCAATTTTCATGCCGCTTCGGCGCCGTTTGGGCCATGGTTGGAAATTTCTGCAATTTGGCACGCTTGTGCATCTTTTTCGAGAACCCGGATTCGGACAGTTAGAAGTTGGCATGCTCGTGCATCTTCAAACAGTTAGAAGTTGGAAATTTCTGCCATTTGGCATGCTCGTGCATCTTCGGACAGTTAGAAGTTGAGGATCTAGGACCCCATGAGAGAAAGAACCACATGGACTTGTGCTAGGGAAGTTGCTCTATGTCCACATCTCTTCGTGCATGGATTTGGGAATCGCAATCAGTTCTCCCAATGCGTCAAAGTTGGGTCCTGCAACCTGGATCTTTCTTGTTGTGTTCAGATGCGATTCGGACTCATTTTGGATCCGAAACTCTGTTATGGTGATTTTGCACTATCTTTGCCAGGACCCAACTTTGACGCACTGGGAGAGCTGATTGCGATTCCCAAATCCATGCACGAAGTGATGTGGACATAGAGCAACTTCCCTAGCACAAGTCCGTGTGGTCCTTTCTCTCATGGGGTCCTAGATCCTCAACTTCTAACTGTCCGAAGATGCACGAGCATGCCAAATGGCAAAAATTTCCAACTTCTAACTGTCCGAAGATGCACGAGCATGCCAACTTCTAATTGTCCGAATCCGGGTTCTCGAAAAAGATGCACAAGCGTGCCAAATTGCAGAAATTTCCAACCGTGGCCCAAACGGCGCCGAAGAGGCATGAAAATTAAATCATGCATGGACAAATGTATGGCATGCCAACTTCTAACTGTCTGAAGATAAACGAGCATGCCAACTTCTAACTGTCCGAATCCGAGTGATGTGGACATAGAGCAACTTCCCTAGCACAAGTCGGTGTGGTCCGTTCTCTGATGGGGTCCCGGATCCTCAACTTTCAACTGTCCAAATCCGGGTTCTCAAAAAAGATGCACGAGCATGCCAAATGGCGGAAATTTCCAACCGTGGCCCAAACGATGCCGAAGAGGCATGAAAATTTAATCATGCATGGACAAATGTGTGGCAAGCAACCCGGATCTTTCTTGTTGTGTTCAGATGCAATTCGGACTCATTTCGGATTCAAAACTTTGGTATGGTGATTTTGCACTATCTTTGCCGGGACTCAAGTTTGACGCACTGGGAGAAGTGATTGCGATGCCCAAATCCATGCACGGAGTGATGTGGACATAGAGCAACTTCGCTAGCACAAGTCCATGTGGTCCGTCCTCTGATGGGGTCCCGGATCCTCAACTTCTAACTGTCCGAATCTGGGTTCTGGAAAAAGATGCACAAGCGTGCCAAATGGCAGAAATTTCCAACCGTGGCCCAAACGGCGCCGAAGAGGCATGAAAATTGAATCATGGATGGATAAATGTATGGCAAGTAACCCGGATCTTTCTTGTTGTGTTCAGATGCGATTCAGACTCATTTCGGATCCGAAACTTTGTTATGGGGATTTTGCACTATCTTTGCCAGGACCCAACTTTGACGCGCTGGGAGAACTGATTGTGATTCCCAAATCCATGCACAGAGTGATGTGGACCTAGCACAAGTCTATGTGGTCCGTTCTCTGATGGGGTCCCAGATCCTCAACTTCTAATAAGTGTCCGAGTTCGGGTTCTCGAAAAAGAAGCACGAGTGTGCCAAATGGCGAAAATTTCCAACAGTGGCCCAAACGGCACCGAAGAGGCATGAAAATTCAATCATGCATGGACAAATGTGTGGCAAGCAACCCGGATCTTTCTTGTTGTGTTCAGATGCGATTCGGACTCAGTTCGGATCCGAAACTTTGTTATGGTGATTTTGCACTATCTTTGCCGGGACCCAACTTTGACGTGCTGGGAGAAGTGATTGCGATGCCGAAATCCATGCACGGAGTGATGTGGACATAGAGCAACTTTCCTAGCACAAGTTTGTGTGGTCCGTTCTCTGATGGGGTCCCGGATCCTCAACTTCTAACTGTCCGAATCCGGGTTCTCGAAAAAGATGCACGAGCGTGCCAAATGGCAGAAATTTCCAACCGTGGCCCAAACGGCGTCGAAGAGGCATGAAAATTGAATCATGCATGGATAAATGTATGGCAAGCAACCCGGATCTTTCTTGTTGTGTTCAGATACGATTCGGACTCATTTCGGATCCGAAACTCTGTTATGGTGATTATGCACTATCTTTGCCAGGACCCAACTTTGACATGCTGGGAGAACTGATTACGATTCCCAAATCCATGCACGAAGTGATGTGGACATAGAGCATTCCCTAGCACAAGTCCGTGTGGTCCTTTCTCTCATGGGGTCCCAGATCCTCAACTTCTAACTGTCCGAAGATGCACGAGCATGCCAAATGGCGGAAATTTCCAACTTCTAACTGTCCGAAGATGCACGAGCATGCCAACTTCTAACTTTCCAAATCCGTGCTCTTGAAAAAGATGCACAAGCGTGCCAAATGGCAGAAATTTCTAACCGTGGCCCAAACGGCACCGAAGAGGCATGAAAATTGAATCATGTATGGACAAATGTATGGCAAGCAACTTCTAACTGTCCGAAGATGAACGAGCATGCCAACTTCTAACTGTCCGAATCCGAGTTCCCGAAAAAGATGCACAAGCGTGCCAAATGGCAAAAATTTTCAACCGTGGCCCAAACGGCACCGAAGAGGCATGAAAATTGAATCATGCATGGACAAATGTATGGCAAGCAACTCGGATCTTTCTTGCTGTGTTCAGATGCGATTCGAACTCATTTCGGATTTGCACTATCTTTGCCGGGACCCAACTTTGACGTGCTGGGAGAACTGATTGTGATACCCAAATCCATGCACAGAGTGATGTGGACATAGACCAACTTCCCTAGCACAAGTCCGTGTGGTCCGTTCTCTGATGGGGTCCCGGATCCTCAACTTTCAACTGTCCGAATCCGGGTTCTCGAAAGGATGCACAAGCGTGCCAAATGGCAAAAATTTCCAACCGTGGCCCAAACGGCGCTGAAGAGGCATGAAAATTGAATCATGCATGGACAAATGTATGGCAAGCAACCCGGATCTTTCTTGTTGTGTTCAGATGCGATTCGGACTCATTTCGGATCCGAAACTCTGTTATGGTGATTTTGCACTATCTTTGCTGGGACCCAACTTTGACACGCTAGGAGAAGTGATTGCGATGCCCAAATCCATGCACGGAGTGATGTGGACATAGAGCAACTTTCCTAGCACAAGTCCGTGTGGTCCGTTCTCTTATGTGGTCCCGGATCCTCAACTTCTAATTGTGCGAATCCGGGTTCTCGAAAAAGATGCACAAGCGTGCCAAATGGCAGAAATTTCCAACCGTGGCCCAAACAGCGTCGAAGAGGCATGAAAATTGAATCATGCATGGACAAATGTATGGCAAGCAACCCGGATCTTTCTTGTTGTGTTCAGATATGCGATTCGGACTCATTTCGGATCCGAAACTCTGTTATGGTGATTTTGCACTATCTTTGCCAGGAAGCAACTTTGACGCGCTGGGAGAATTGATTGCGACTCCCAAATCCATGCACGAAGTGATGTGGACATAGAGCAACTTCCCTAGCACAAGTCCGTGTGGTCTGTTCTCTCATGGGGTCCCAGATCCTCAACTTCTAACTGTCCGAAGATGCACGATGCACAAATCCATGCACGGAGTGATGTGGACATAGAGCAACTTCCCTAGCACAAGTCCGTGTGGTCCGTTCTCTGATGGGGTCCCGGATCCTCAACTTCTAATAAGTGTCCGAATCCGGGCTCTCTAGAAAGATGCACGAACTTGCCAAATGGCGAAAGTTTCCAACAGTGGCCCAAACGGCACCGAAGAGGCATGAAAATTGAATCATGCATGGAAAAATGTGTGGCAAGCAACCCGGATCTTTCTTGTTGTGTTCAGATGCGATTCGGACTCATTTCGGATCCGAAACTCTGTTATGCTGCTTTTGCACTATCTTTGTCGGGACCCAACTTTGACATGCTGGGAGAAGTGATTGCGATGCCCAAATCCATGCACGGAGTGATGTGGACATAGAGCAACTTTCCTAGCACAAGTCCGTGTGGTCCGTTCTCTTATGTGGTCCCAGATCCTCAACTTCTAACTGTGCGAATCCGGGTTCTTGAAAAAGATGCACGAGCGTGCCAAATGGCAAAAATTTCCAACCGTGGCCCAAACGGCGCTGAAGAGGCATGAAAATTGATTCATGCATGGACAAATGTATGGCAAGCAACCCGGATCGTTCTTGTTGTATTCAGATGCGATTCGGAGTCATTTCGGATCCGAAACTCTGTTATGGTGATTTTGCACTATCTTTGCTAGGAACTAACTTTGACCCGCTGAGAGAACTGATTGCGATGTACAAATCCATGCACGGAGTGATGTGGACATAAAGGAACTTCCCTAGCACAAGTCCGTGTGGTCCGTTCTCTGATGGGGTCTAGGATCCTCAACTTTCAACTGTCCGAATCCGGATTCTCGAAGAAGATGCAAGAGCATGCCAAATGGCGAAAATTTCCAACAGTGGCCCAAACGGCACCGAAGAGGCATGAAAATTGAATCATGCATGGACAAATGTGTGGCAAGCAACCCGGATCTTTCTTGTTGTGTTCAGATGCGATTCGGACTCATTTCGGATCCGAAACTGTGTTATGGTGATTTTGCACTATCTTTGCCAGGAACCAACTTTGACGCACTGGGAGAACTGATTGCGATGCACAAATCCATGTACGGAGTAATGTGGACATAGAGCAACTTCCCTAGCACAAGTTCGTGTGGTCCGTTGATGGCACGGAAGCGGTAGAGCTGTCTACGCCCTTATAGCATGCCACACTTCCACACGCATGCAAACACACCAGAACACCAGACCAAAGAGCATGAACAAGACTTATATTTCAGAAATGACCTTGACCTTTACAGAGGTGGATATCCCAAAATATCCCAGACACTTGCTACACCAAGCACCCGCTCGCAATCAGCCTGCTCCAGCTCCTGGTCGCTCCCAATCCCTTCGCTCCTCTCTTCTCTACAGCCGACCTCTGCACTCTCTGCTCTGCACCTCAGCTGAAATCCTCTCTGCTACACCTCCAGCACCCTGCCAGTTCCCCAAGCATAGAACCAGTCACCTACACTGGCTGTCTTCACGCCTCTGCCCAGCAGCTTGCCTCCACACGGCAGCTCACACTCTCAACCACACAAAGTAACTCCTAGGCGGCTCCCTCACGGCCCACATGCAGCTCACACCTTGCGCTCATCTGTTGCAACACCACACACAAAACTCACGGGTCTCCTCTCCTCATGCTCTCCCAGCTGCGCCGAGCGAACCTTCCCTTCTTTGTTCAGCAACTCTGCCACACTTCCACACAGCCGTCACCTGGAACCTGCACTGCTCTGCGCTTGTGGCTGCAGCTAGCCACAGCAACACACACGAGCTCTGTCCTTTCACTCTCCCTCAGAGAGTCTCCGTCGTATCCACGTGGCTGCTCCAGCTCCCATACATAGGCACCAGTGCCCAGAAAAAAAAGACACACACCCTCTTCGCCTTCCAGCTGCGCTCCTCAACGCTTGCAGCCCGTCACACCAACCTTCAGACCAATCGACGTCCCTCGCCAGGCTGCTTCTCTCACGCTCCTGCACAGTCAACGTCCCTTCCTCCACTCAATCAACACGGCTTCCTGTCAAGCACACACACAGCGGTGGCCTCCTGCCCCCCGTCTCTGTGTCCACTTCTCTCCCCGCTGCTCTTTCTGCAGCGCCTCACCCCCAGAACACACGGGGCTCTCCTCCCCGTCGGCTCCCCTCAGTCCTCACCTCCAGCAGCCCGCTCCACCAGCTGCTCCTCACAAAAGAGAGAGAGCCCTCTCACAATAACCAGGCGACCTCACTGTCTCCCAGGCGACTCTCTCTAGAATCCTTTAGAGCCCCCTATCCCTTCGCATCCAAAGGCACTTCTCTCTAGAACCTCCGCCAGCCCGTCACCCTCCATGCTTCTGGACTGTGCGCTGGCCGCCATACAGTTTTCCACGTAGCTCTTTATTTTATTTATTTTGAAGGAAAGGCCACCATATTGCTTTCACACCAACCAATTTTAAAGGCAACAAAGGCCCCTTCACCTATTAATTGCCCTCCCTTCCTCTTCCTTCAATGCGACCTTCGGTGCCCACTCATTTGGACGCGCACACAAACAAAAACAATCGAATGGCTGACACCATCTCCAGCATAACACGCTCCGGACAAGCTGTGCTTCTAGAATTTCACCATTGTCCCTGCACATACACCTCCATCAAAACCCTATGCCTGACTGCTGCATCCTCGATGCCCACACCAAGTCAATGGGTGTTCCCACGACTTCACCACAACACGAACAACACTCATGTACACATGTACAAGTTGAGGTTGAGGTTCCCAAAAAACTACACACACCGTTCTCTAATGGGGTCCCGGATCCTCAACTTTCAACTGTCCGAATCCGGATTCTCGAAGAAGATGCAAGAGCATGCCAAATGGTGAAAATTTCCAACAGTGGCCCAAACGGCACCGAAGAGGCATGAAAATTGAATCATGCATGGACAAATGTGTGGCAAGCAACCCGGATCTTTCTTGTTGTGTTCAGATGCGATTCGGACTCATTTCGGATCCGAAACTCTGTTATGGTGATTTTGCACTATCTTTGCCGGGACCCAACTATGACGGGAGAAGTGATTGCGATGCCGAAATCCATGCACGGAGTGATGTGGACATAGAGAAACTTCTCTAGCACAAGTCTGTGTGGTTTGTTCTCTGATGGGGTCCCGGATCCTCAACTTCTAACTGTCCGAATCCGGGTTCTCGAAAAAGATGCACAAGCGTGCCAAATGGCAGAAATTTCCAACCGTGGCCCAAACGGTGTCGAAGAGGCATAAAAATTGAATCATGCATGGACAAATGTATGGCAAGCAACCCGGATCTTTCTTGTTGCGTTCAGATACGATTCGGACTCATTTCGGATCCGAAACTGTGTTATGGTGTTTTTGGACTATCTTTGCCAGGACCCATCTTTGACATGCTGGGAGAACTGATTGCAATTCCCAAATCCATGCACGAAGTGATGTGGACATAGAGCAACTTCCCTAGCACAAGTCCGTGTGGTCCTTTCTTTCATGGGGTCCCAGATCCTCAACTTCTAACTGTCCGAAGATGCACGAGCATGCCAAATGGTGGAAATTTTCAACTTCTAACTGTCCGAAGATGCACGAGCTTGCCAACTTCTAACTGTCCGAATTCGTATTCTCGAAAAAGATGCACAAGCATGCCAAATGGCAGAAATTTCCAACCGTGGCCCAAACGGCACCGAAGAGACATGAAAATTGAATCATGTACGGACAAACGTATGGCAAGCAACTTCTAACTGTCCGAAGATGAACGAGCACGCCAACTTCTAACTGTTCGAATACGAGTTCCCGAAAAAGATGCACAAGTGTGCCAAATGGCAAAAATTTTCAACCGTGGCCCAAACGGCGCCGAAGAGGCATGAAAATTGAATCATGCATGGACAAATGTATGGCAAGCAACTCGGATCTTTCTTGTTGTGTTCAGATGCGATTCGGACTCATTTCGGATTTGCACTATCTTTGCCGGGACCCAACTTTGACGCGCTGGGAGAACTGATTGTGATACCCAAATCCATGCACTAAGTGATGTGGACATAGAGCAACTTCCCTAGCACAAGTCCGTGTGGTCCGTTCTCTCATGGGGTCCCGGATCCTTAACTTTTAACTGTCCGAATCCGGGTTCTCGAAAAAGATGCACAAGCATGCCCATTTGCAAAAAATTCCAACCGTGGCCCAAACGGCGCTGAAGAGGCATGAAAATTGAATCATGCATGGACAAATGTATGGCAAGCAACCCGGATCTTTCTTGTTGTGTTCAGATGCGATTCGGACTCATTTCGGATCCGAAACTCTGTTATGGTGATTTTGCACTATCTTTGCCAGGACCCAACTTTGACGCGCTGGGAGAACTGATTGCGATTCCCAAATCCATGCACGAAGTGATGTGGACATAGAGCAACTTCCCTAGCACAAGTCCGTGTGGTCCGTTCTCTCATGGGGTCCCAGATCCTCAACTTCTAACTGTCCGAAGGTGCACGATGCACAAATGCATGCACGGAGTGATGTGGACATAGAGCAACTTCCCTAGCACAAGTTTGTGTGGTCCGTTCTCTGATGGGATCCCGGATCCTCAACTTCTAATAACTGTTCGAATTCGGATTCTCGAAAAAGATGCACGAGCATGCCAAATGGCAAAAATTTCCAACAGTGGCCCAAACCGCACCGAAGAGGCATGAAAATTGAATCATGCATGGACAAATGTGTGGCAAGCAACCCGGATCTTTCTTGTTGTGTTCAGATGCGATTCGGACTCATTTCGGATCCGAAACTCTGTTATGCTGCTTTTGCACTATCTCTGCCGGGACCCAACTTTGACGCGCTGGGAGAAGTGATTGCGATGCCCAAATCCAAGCACGGAGTAATGTGGACATAGGGCAACTTTCCTAGCACAAGTCCGTGTGTTCCGTTCTCTGATGGGGTCCCGGATCCTCAACTTCTAAGTGTCCGAATCCGGGTTCTTGAAAAAGATGCACGAGTGTGCGGAATGGCAGAAATTTCCAACCGTGGCCCAAACGGCGCTGAAAAGGCATGAAAATTGAATCATGCATGGAGAAATGTATGGCAAGCAACCCAGATCTTTCTTGTTGTGTTCAGATGCGATTCGGACTCATTTCGGATCCGAAACTCTGTTATGGTGATTTTGCACTATCTTTGCCAGGAACCAACTTTGACGCGCTGGGAGAACTGATTGCGATGCACAAATCCATCCATGGAGTGATGTGGACATAGAGCAACTTCCCTAGCACAAGTCCGTGTGGTCCGTTCTCTGATGGGGTCCCGGGTTCTCAACTTTCAACTATCTGAATCCGGGTTCTCGAAAAAGATGCACGAGCGTGCCAAATGGCGAAAATTTCCAACAGTGGCCCTAACGGCACCGAAGAGGCATGAAAATTATTCGGATCCAAAACTCTGTTATGTTGATTTTGCACTATCTTTGCCGGGACCCAACTTTGACGTGCTGGGAGAAGTGATTGCGATGCCCAAATCCATGCACGGAGTGATGTGGACATAGAGCAACTTCCCTAGCACAAGTCCGTGTGGTCCGTTCTCTGATGGGTCCCGGATCCTCAACTTCTAACTGTCCCAATCCGGGTTCTCAAAAAAGATGTACAAGCATGCCAAATGGCAGAAATTTCCAACCGTGGCCAAAACGGCGTCGAAGAGGCATGAAAATTGAATCATGCATGGACAAATGTATGGCAAGCAACCCGGATCTTTCTTGTTGTGTTCAGATACGATTCGGACTCATTTCGGATCCGAAACTCTGTTATGGTGATTTTGCACTATCTTTGCCAGGACCCAACTTTGACACACTGGGAGAACTGATTGCGATTCCCAAATCCATGCACGAAGTGATGTGGACATCGAGCAACTTCCCTAGCACAAGTCCGTGTGGTCATTTCTCTCATGGGGTCCGAGATCCTCAACTTCTAACTGTCCGAAGATGCACGAGCATGCCAAATGGCGGAAATTTTCAACTTCTAACTCTCCGAAGATGCACGAGCATGCCAACTTCTAAATGTCCGAATCCGGGTTGTCGAAAAAGATGCACAAGCATGCCAAATAGCAGAAATTTCCAACCATGGCCCAAACGGCGCCGAAGAGGCATGAAAATTGAATCATGCACGGACAAATGTATGGCAAGCAACTTCTAACTGTCCGAAGATGAACGAGCTTGTCAACTTATAACCGTCCGAATCCGAGTTCCCGAAAAAGATGCACAAGCGTGCTAAATGGCAAACATTTTCAACCGTGGCCCAAACGGCGCCGAAGAGGCATGAAAATTGAATCATGCATGGACAAATGTATGCCAAGCAACCCGGATCTTTCTTGTTGTGTTCAGATGCGATTCCGACTCATTTCAGATTTGCACTATCTTTGCCGGGACCCAACTTTGACGCACTGGAAGAATTGATTGTGATACCCAAATCCATGCACAGAGTGATGTGGACATAGAGCAACTTCCCTAGCACAAGTCCGTGTGGTCCGTTTTGGATTTGCACTATCTTTGCCGAGACCCAACTTTGACGCGCTGGGAGAAGTGATTGTCATACCCAAATCCATGCACAGAGTGATGTGGACATAGAGCAACTTCCCTAGCACAAGTCCGTGTGGTCCGTTCTCTGATGGGGTCCCGCATCCTTAACTTCTAATTGTCCAAATCTGGGCTCTCAAAAAAGATGCACGAGCGTTCCAAACGGCGAAAATTTCCAACCGTGGTCCAAACGGTGCCGAAGAGGCATGAAAATTAAATCATGCATGGACAAATATGTGGCAAGCAACCCGGATTTCGGATCCGAAACTCTGTTATGGCGATTTTGCACTATCTTTGCCCGGGACAAATCCATGCACGGAGTGATGTGGACATAGAGCAACTTCCCTAGCACAAGGCCGTGTGGTCTATTCTCTGATGGGGTCCCGGATCCTCAACTTCTAACTGTTCGAATCTTGGTTCTCAAAAAAGATGCACGAGCGTGCCAAATGGTGGAAATTTCCAAAAGTGGCTCAAACGGCACCCAAGAGGCATGAAAAGTGAATCATGCATGGACAATTGTGTGGCAAGCAACCCGGATCTTTCTTGTTGTGTTCAGATGCGATTCGGACTCATTTCGGATCCGAAACTCTGTTATGGTGATTTTGCACTATCTTTGTCGGGACCCAACTTTGACGCGCTAGGAGAAGTGATTGCGATGCCCAAATCCATGCACGGAGTGATGTGGACATAGAGCAACTTCCCTAGCACAAGTCCGTGTGGTCCGTTCTCTGATGGGGTCCCGGATCCTCAACTTCTAAATGTCCGAATCCGGGTTGTCGAAAAAGATGCACAAGCGTGCCAAATGGCAGAAATTTCCAACCGTGGCCCAAATGGCACCGAAGAGGCATGAAAATTGAATCATGCATGGACAAATGTATGCCAAGCAATCCGGATCTTTCTTGTTGTGTTCAGATGCGATTCGGACTCATTTCGGATCCGAAACTCTGTTATGGTGATTTTGCACTATCTTTGCCAGGACCCAACTTTGACACGCTGGGAGAACTGATTGCGATTCCCAAATCCATGCACGAAGTGATGTGGACATAGAGCAACTTGCCTTGCACAAGTCCGTGTGGTCCTTTCTCTCATGGGGTCCCAGATCCTCAACTTCTAACTGTCCGAAGATGCACGAGCATGCCAAATGGCAGAAATTTCCAACTTCTAACTGTCCGAAGATGCATGAGCATGCCAACTTCTAACTGTCCGAATCCGGGTTCTCGAAAAAGATGCACAAGCGTGCCAAATGGCAGAAAGTTCCAATCATGGCCCAAACGGCGTCGAAGAGGAATGAAAATTGAATCATGCATGGACAAATGTATGGCAAGCAACTTCTAACTGTCCGAAGATGAACGAGCATGCCAACTTCTAATCATCCGAATCCGAGTTCCCGAAAAAGATGCACAAGCGTGCCAAATGGCAAAAATTTTCAACCGTGGCCCAACGGCGCCGAAGAGGCATGAAAATTGAATCATGCATGGACAAATGTATGGCAAGTAACCCGGATCTTTCTTGTTGTGTTCAGATGCGATTCGGACTCATTTCGGATTTGCACTATCTTTGGCGAGACCCAACTTTGACGCGCTGGGAGAACTGATTGTGATACCCAAATCCATGCACAGAGTTATGTGGACATAGAGCAACTTCCCTAGCACAAGTCCGTGTGGTCCGTTCTCTGATGGGGTCCCGCATCCTTAACTTCTAATTGTCCGAATTTGGGTTCTCAAAAAAGATGCACGAGCGTTCCAAATGGCGGAAATTTCCAACCGTGGCCCAAACGGTGCCAAAGAGGCATGAAAATTGAATCATGCATGGACAAATATGTGGCAAGCAACCCGGATCTTTCTTGTTGTGTTCAGATGCAATTCGGACTCATTTCGGATCCGAAACTCTGCTATGGCGATTTTGCACTATCTTTGCCCGGGACCCAACTTTGACGCGCTAGGAGAACCGATTGTGATGCACAAATTTCGGATCCGAAACTCTGTTATGGCGATTTTGCACTATCTTTGCCCGGGACCCAACTTTGACGCGCTAGGAGAATCGATTGCGATGCACAAATCCATGCACGGAGTGATGTGGACATAGAGCAACTTCCCTAGCACAAGGCAGTGTGGTCCATTCTCTGATGGGGTCCCGGATCCTAAACTTCTAACTGTACGAATCTGGGTTCTCGAAAAAGATGCACGAGCGTGCCAAATGGCAGAAATTTCCAACCATGGCCCGAACGGCGCCGAAGAGGCATGAAAATTGAATCATGCATGGACAAATGTATGGCAAGCAACCCGGATCTTTCTTGTTGTGTTCAGATGCGATTCCGACTCATTTCGGATCCGAAACTCTGTTATGGTGATTTTGCACTATCTTTGCCAGGACCCAACTTTGACGCGCTGGGAGAAATGATTGCGATTCCCAAATCCATGCACGAAGTGATGTGGACATAGAGCAACTTCCCTAGCACAAGTCCATGTGGTCCTTTCTCTCATGGGGTCCCAGATCCTCAACTTCTAATTGTCCGAATCCGGGTTCTCGAAAAAGATGGACAAGCGTGCCAAATGGCAGAAATTTCCAACCGTGGCCCAAACGGCGCCGAAGAGGCATGAAAATTGAATCATGCATGGACAAATGTATGGCAAGCAACCCGGATCTTTCTTGTTGTGTTCAAATGCGATTCGGAGTCATTTCGGATCCGAAACTCTGTTATGGTGATTTTGCACTATCTTTGCCAGGACCCAACTTTGACGCGCTGGGAGAACTGATTGCGATTCCTAAATCCATGCACGAAGTGATGTAGACATAGAGCAACTTCCCTAGCACAAGTCCGTGTGGTCTATTCTCTCATGGCGTCCCAGATCCTCAACTTCTAACTGTCCGAAGATGCACGATGCACAAATCCATGCACAGAGTGATGTGGACATAGAGCAACTTCCCTAGCACAAGTCTGTAAGATCCGTTCTCTAATGGGATCCCGGATCCTCAACTTCTAAATAACTGTCCGAATCCGGGTTCTCGAAAAAGATGCACGAGCGTGCCACATGGCGAAAATTTCCAAAAGTGGCCCAAACGGCACCGAAGAGGCATGAAAATTGAATCATGCATGGACAAATGTGTGGTAAGCAACCCGGATCTTTCTTGTTGTGTTCAGATGCGATTCGGACTCATTTCGGATCCGAAACTCTGTTATGGTGATTTTGCACTATCTTTGCCGGGACCCAACTTTGATGCGCTGGGAGAAGTGATTGCGATGCCTAAATCCATGCACGGAGTGATGTGGACATAGAGCAACTTTCCTAGCACAAGTCCGTGTGGTCCGTTCTTTGTTGGGGTCCCGGATCGTCAACTTCTAACTGTCCAAATCCGGGTTCTCGAGAAAGATGCACAAGCATGCCAAATGGCAGAAATTTCCAACCGTGGCCCAAACGGCGCCGAAGAGGCATGAAAATTGAATCATGCATAGACAAATGTCTGGCAAGCAACCCGGATCTTTCTTGTTGTGTTCAGATGCGATTCGAACTCATTTCGGATCCGAAACTCTGTTATGGTGATTTTGCACTATCTTTGCGAGGACCCAACTTTGACGCGCTGGGAGAACTGATTGCGATTTCCAAATCCATGCACGAGGTGATGTGGACATAGAGCAACTTCCCTAGCACAAGTCCGTGTGGTCCGTTCTCTCATGGGGTCCCAGATCCTCAACTTCTAACTGTCCGAAGATGCACGATGCACAAATTTCTTCCACGGAGTGATGTGGACATAGAGCAACTTCCCTAGCACAAGTCCGTGTGGTCCGTTCTCTGATGGGGTCCCGGATCCTCAACTTTTTATAACTGTTCGAATCCGGGTTCTCGAAAATGATGCACGAGCGTGCCAAATGGCGAAAATTTCCAACAATGGCCCAAACGGCATCGAAGAGGCATGAAAATTGAATCATGCATGGACAAATGTGCGGCAAGCAACCTGGATCTTTCTTATTGTGTTCAGATGCGATTTGGACTCATTTCGGATCCGAAACTCTGTTATGGTGATTTTGCCCTATCTTTGCCCCGGGACCCAACTTTGACGTGCTGGGAGAAGTGATTGCGATGCCCAAATCCATGCACAGAGTGATGTGGACATAGAGCAACTTCCCTAGCACAAGTTCGTGTGGTCCGTTCTCTGATGGGGTCCTGGATCCTCAACTTCTAACTGTCCGAATCCGAGATCTCGAAAAAGATGCACAAGCATGCCAAATGGCAGAAATTTCCAACCATGGCCCGAACGGCGCCGAAGAGGCATGAAAATTGAATCATGCATGGACAAATGTATGGCAAGCAACCCGGATCTTTCTTGTTGTGTTCAGATGCGATTCCGACTCATTTCGGATCCGAAACTCTGTTATGGTGATTTTGCACTATCTTTGCCAGGACCCAACTTTGACGCGCTGGAAGAAATGATTGCGATTCCCAAATCCATGCACGAAGTGATGTGGACATAGAGCAACTTCCCTAGCACAGGTCCATGTGGTCCTTTCTCTCATGGGGTCCCAGATCCTCAACTTCTAACTGTCCGAAGATGCACGAGCATGCCAAATGGCGGAAATTTTCAACTTCTGACTGTCCGAAGATGCACGAGCATGTCAACTTCTAACTGTCCGAATCCGGGTTCTCGAAAAAGATGCACCAGCGTGCCAAATGGCAGAAATTTCCAACCGTGGCGCAAACGGCGCCGAAGAGGCATGAAAATTGAATCATGCATGGACAAATGTATGGCAAGCAACTTCTAACTGTCCGAAGATGAACGAGCATGCCAACTTCTAACTGTCCAAATGCGAGTTCGCAAAAAAGATGCACAAGTGTGCCAAATGGCAGAAATTTCCAACCGTGGCCCAAACGGCGCCGAAGAGGCATGAAAATTGAATCAATCATGGATAAATTTATGGCAAGCAACCCGGACCTTTCTTGTTGTGTTCAGATGCGATTCGGACTCATTTCGGATTTGCACTATCTTTGCCGGGACCCAACTTTGACACACTGGGAGAACTGATTGTGATACCCAAATCCATGCACAGAGTGATGTGGACATAGAGCAACTTCCCTAGCACAAGTCCGTGTGGTCCGTTCTCTGATGGGGTCCCGGATCCTCAACTTCTAAGTGTCCGAATCCAGGTTCTCGAAAAAGATGCCGCGGAAATTTCCAACCGTGGCCCAAACGGCGCCGAAGAGGCATGGGACAAATGTGTGGCAAGCAACCCGGATCTTTCTTGTTGTGTTCAGATGCGATTCGGACTCATTTCGGATCCGAAACTCTGTTATGGCGATTTTGCACTATCTTTGTCGGGACCCAACTTTGACGCGCTAAGAGAACCGATTGCGATGCACAAATCCATGCACGGAGTGATGTGGACATAGAGCAACTTCCCTAGCACAAGTTCGTGTGGTCCATTCTCTGATGGGATCCAGGATCCTCAACTTCTAACTGTCCAAATCCGGGTTCTCGAAAAAGATGCACGAGCGTGCCAAATGGTAAAAATTTCCAACAGTGACCCAAACGGCACCGAAGAGGCATCTAAATTGAATCATGCATGGACAATTGTGTGGCAAGCAACCCAGATCTTTCTTGTTGTGTTCAGATGCGATTGGGACTCATTTCGGATCCAAAACTCTGTTATTACGGTGATTTTGCACTATCTTTGCCGGGACCCAACTTTGACGCGCTGGGAGAAGTGATTGCGATGCCCAAATCCATGCACGGAGTGATGTGGACATAGAGCAACTTCCCTAGCACAAGTCTGTGTGGTCCGTTCTCTCATGGGGTCCTGGATCCTCAACTTTCAACTGTCCGAATCCGGGTTCTCGAAGAAGATGCACGAGCGTGCCAAATGGCAAAAATTTCCAACAGTGGCCCAAACGGCACCGAAGAGGCATGAAAATTGAATCATGCATGGACAAATGTATGGTAAGCAACCCGGATCTTTCTTGTTGTATTCAGATGCGATTCCGACTCATTTCGGATCCGAAACTCTGTTATGGTGATTTTGCACTACCTTTGCCAGTACCCAACTTTGACGCGCTGGAAGAACTGATTGCGATTCCCAGATCCATGCACAAAGTGATGTGGACAAAGAGCAACTTCCCTAGCACAAGTCAGTGTGGTCGGTTCTCTCATGGGGTGCCAGATCCTCAACTTCTAACTAACCGAAGATGCACGATGCACAAATCCATGCACGGAGTGATGTGGACATAGAGCAACTTCCCTAGCACAAGTCCGTGTGGTCCGTTCTTTGATGGGGTCCCGGATCCTCAACTTCTAATAACTGTCCGAATTCGGATTCTCGAAAAAGATGCACGAGCGTGCCAAATGGCAAAATATTCCAACACTGGCCCAAACGGCACCGAAGAGGCATGAAAATTAAATCATGCATGGACAAATGTGTGGCAAGCAATCCGGATCTTTCTTGTTGTGTTCAGGTGCGATTCGGACTCATTTCAAATCCGAAACTCTGTTATGGTGATTTTGCACTATCTTTGCCGGGACCCAACTTTGACGCGCTGGGAGAAGGGATTGCGATGCCCAAATCCATGCACGGAGTTATGTGGACAAGTCCGTGTGGTCCGTTCTCTGATGGAGTCCCGGATCCTCAACTTCTAACAGTCCGAATCCGGGTTCTCGAAAGAGATGCACGAGCATGCCAAATGGCAGAAATTTCCAACCGTGGCCCAAACGGCGCCGAAGAGGCATGAAAATTGAATCATGCATAGACAAATGTCTGGCAAGCAACCCGGATCTTTCTTGTTGTGTTCAAATGCGATTCGAACTCATTTCGGATCCGAAACTCTGTTATGGTGATTTTGCACTATCTTTGCGAGGACCCAACTTTGACGCGCTGGGAGAACTGATTGCGATTTCCAAATCCATGCACGAGGTGATGTGGACATAGAGCAACTTCCCTAGCACAAGTCCGTGTGGTCCGTTCTCTCATGGGGTCCCAGATCCTCAACTTCTAACTGTCCGAAGATGCACGATGCACAAATTTCTTCCACGGAGTGATGTGGACATAGAGCAACTTCCCTAGCACAAGTCCGTGTGGTCCGTTCTCTGATGGGGTCCCGGATCCTCAACTTTTTATAACTGTTCGAATCCGGGTTCTCGAAAATGATGCGCGAGCGTGCCAAATGGCAAAAATTTCCAACAGTGGCCTAAACAGCACCGATCATGCATGGACAAATGTGTGGCAAGCAACCCAGATCTTTCTTATTGTGTTCAGAGGCGATTTGGACTCATTTCGGATCCGAAACTCTGTTATGGTGGTTTCACTATCTTTGCCCCGGGACCCAACTTTGACGCGCAGGGAGAAGTGATTGCGATGCCCAAATCCATGCACGGAGTTATGTGGACATAGAGCAACTTCCCTATCACAAGTCCGTGTGGTCCGTTCTCTGATGGGGTCCCGGATCCTCAACTTCTAATAACTTTCCGAACCGGGTTCTTGAAAAAGATGCACAAGCGTGCCAAATGGCATAAATTTCCAACCGTGGCCCAAACGGCGCCGAAGAGGCATGAAAATTGAATCATGCATGGACAAATGTATGGCAAACAACTCGGATCTTTCTTGTTGTGTTCAGATGCGATTCGGACTCATTTCGGATCCGAAACTCTATTATGGTGATTTTGCACTATCTTTGCCAGGACCCAACTTTGACGCGCTGGGAGAACTGATTGCGATTCCTAAATCCATGCACGAAGTGATGTGCACATAGAGCAACTTCCCTAGCACAAGTCCGTGTGGTCTGTTCTTTCATGGGGTCCCAGATCCTCAACTTCTAACTGCCGAAGATGCACGATGCACAAATCTATGCACGGAGTGATGTGGACATAGAGCAACTTCCCTAGCACAATTCTGTAAGGTCCGTTCTCTGATGGGATCCCGGATCCTCAATTTCTAATAACTGTCCGAATCCGGGTTCTCGAAAAAGATGCACGAGCGTGCCAAATGGCGAAAATTTCCAAAAGTGGCCCAAACGGCACCGAAGAGGCATGAAAATTGAATCATGCATGGACAAATGTGTGGAAAG
Source organism: Cibotium barometz (assembly GCF_041138505.1). Classification (NCBI taxonomy): domain Eukaryota; kingdom Viridiplantae; phylum Streptophyta; class Polypodiopsida; order Cyatheales; family Cibotiaceae; genus Cibotium; species Cibotium barometz. The sequence continues at coordinate 29,178,208 of NC_141090.1, forward strand.
CAACCCGGATCTTTCTTGTTGTGTTCAGATGCGATTCGGACTCATTTCGGATCCGAAACTCTGTTATGGTTATTTTGCACTATCTTGAGCGGGACCCAACTTTGACGTGCTAGGAGAAGTGATTGCGATGCCCAAATCCATGCACGGAGTGATGTGCACATAGAGCAACTTTCCTAGCATAAGTCCGTGTGGTCCGTTCTCTGATGGGGTCCCGGATCGTCAACTTCTAACTGTCCAAATCCGGGTTCTCGAAAAAGATGCACAAGCATGCCAAATGGCAGAAATTTCCAACCGTGGCCCAAACGGCGCCGAAGAGGCATGAAAATTGAATCATGCATGGACAAATGTATGGCAAGCAACCCGGATCTTTCTTTTTGTGTTCAGATGCGATTCGGACTCATTTCGGATCCGAAACTCTGTTATGGTGATTTTGCACTATCTTTGCGAGGACCCAACTTTGACGAGCTGGGAGAACTGATTGCGATTCCCAAATCCATGCACGAAGTGATGTGGACATAGAGCAACTTCCCTAGCACAAGTCTGTGTGGTCCGTTCTCTCATGGGGTGCCAGATCCTCAACTTCTAACTGTCCAAAGATGCACGATGCACAAATCCATCCAAGGAGTGATGTGGACATAGAGAAACTTCCCTAGCACAAGTCCGTGTGGTCCGTTCTCTGATGGGGTCCCGGATCCTCAACTTTTTATAACTCTTCGAATCCGGGTTCTCGAAGATGATGCAAGAGCGTGCCAAATGGCGAAAATTTCAAAAAGTGGCCCAAACGGCACCGAAGAGGCATGAAAATTGAATCATGCATGGACAAATGTGTGGCAAGCAACCTAGATCTTTCTTATTGTGTTCAGATGCGATTTGGACTCATTTCGGATCCGAAACTCTGTTATGGTGATTTTACACTATCTTTTCCCGGGACCCAACTTTGACGTGCTGGGAGAAGTGATTGCGATGCCCAAATCCATGCACGGAGTGATGTGGACATAGAGCAACTTCCCTAGCACAAGTCCGTGTGGTCCGTTCTCTGATGGGGTCCCGGATCCTCAACTTCTAACTGTGCGAATCCGGGTTCTCGAAAAAGATGCACAAGCGTGCCAAATGGCAAAAGTTTCCAACCGTGACCCAAACGGTGCCGAAGAGGCATGAAGATTGAATCATGCATGGACAAATGTATGGCAAGCAACCCGAATCTTTCTTGTTGTGTTCACATGCGATTCGGACTCATTTCAGATCCGAAACTCTGTTATGGTGATTTTACACTATCTTTGCCAGGACCCAACTTTGACGCGCTGGGAGAAATGATTGCAATTCCCAAATCCATGCACGAAGTGATGTGGATATAGAGCAACTTCCCTAGCACAAGTCCGTGTGGTCCTTTCTCTCATGGGGTCCCAGATCCTCAACTTCTAACTGTCCGAAGATGCACGAGCATGCCAAATGGCGGAAATTTTCAACTTCTAACTGTCCGAAGATACACGAGCATGTCAACTTCTAACTGTCCGAATCCGGGTTCTCGAAAAAGATGCACCAGCGTGCCAAATGGCATAAATTTCCAACCGTGGCCCAAACGGTGCCGAAGAGGCATGAAAATTGAATCATGCATGGACAAATGTATGGCAAGCAACTTCTAACTGTCCGAAGATGAACGAGCATGCCAACTTCTAACTGTCCAAATCCGAGTTCCCGAAAAGATGCACAAGCGTGCCAAATGGCAGAAATTTCCAACCGTGGCTTAAACGGCGCCGAAGAGGAATGAAAATTGAATCATGCATGGATAAATTTATGGCAAGCAACCCCGATCTTTCTTGTTGTGTTCAGATGCGATTCGGACTCATTTCGAATTTGCACTATCTTTGCCGAGACCCAACTTTGAGGCACTGGGAGAACTGATTGTGATACCCAAATCCATGCACAAAGTGATGTGGACATAGAGCAACTTCCCTAGCGCAAGTCCGTTTGGTCCGTTCTCTGATGGGGTCCCGCATCCTCAACTTCTAATTGTCCGAATCCGGGTTCTCGAAAAAGATGCACGAGCATGCCAAATCGTGGAAAATTCAAACCGTGGCCCGAACGGCGCCGAAGAGGCATGAAAATTGAATCATGCATGGACAAATGTGTGGCAAGCAACCCGGATCTTTCTTGTTGCGTTCAGTTGCGATTCGGACTCATTTCGGATCCGAAACTCTGTTATGGCGATTTTGCACTATCTTTGCTGGGACCCAACTTTGACGCGCTAGGAGAATCGATTGCGATGCACAAATCCATGCATGGAGTGATGTGGACATAGAGAAACTTCCCTAGCACAAGTTCGTGTGGTCCGTTCTCTGATGGGGTCCCGGATCCTCAACTTCTAACTGTCCGAATCCGGGTTCTCGAAAAAGATGCACGAGCGTGCCAAATGGCGAAACTTTCCAACAGTGGCCGAAACGGCACCGAAGAGGCATCAAAATTGAATCATGCATGGACAATTGTGTGGCAAGAAACCCAGATCTTTCTTGTTGTGCAGATGCGATTCGGACTCATTTCGGATCCGAAACTCTGTTACGGTGATTTTGCGCTATCTTTGCCGGGACCCAACTTTGACGCGCTGGGAGAAGTGATTGCGATGCCCAAATCCATGCACAGAGTGATGTGGACATAGAGCAACTTCCCTAGCACAAGTCTGTGTGGTCCGTTCTCTGATGGGGTCCCGGATCCTCAACTTCTAACTGTCCGAATTCGGGTTCTCGAAAAAGATGCACAAGCGTGCCAAATGGCAGAAATTTCCAACCATGGCCCAAACGGCGCCGAAGAGGCATGAAAATTGAATCATGCATGGACAAATGTATGGCAAGCAACCCGGATCTTTCTTGTTGTATTCACATGCGATTTCGACTCATTTCGGATCCGAAACTCTGTTATGGTGATTTTGCACTACCTTTGCCAGTACCCAACTTTGACGCGCTGGAAGAACTGATTGCGATTCCCAAATCTATGCACGAAGTGATGTGGACAAAGAGGAACCTCCCTAGCACAAGTCAGTGTGGTCAGTTCTCTCATGGGGTGCCAGATCCTCAACTTCTAACTAACCGAAGATGCACGATGCACAAATCCATGTACGGAGTGATGTGGACATAGAGCAACTTCCCTAGCACAAGTCCGTGTGGTCCGTTCTCTGATGGGGTCCCGGATCCTCAACTTCTAATAACTGTCCGAGTTCGGGTTCTCGAAAAAGATGCACGAGCGTGCCAAATGGCGAAAATTTCCAACACTGGCCCAAACGGCACCGAAGAGGCATGAAAATTAAATCATGCATGGACAAATCTGTGGCAAGAAACCCGGATCTTTCTTGTTGTGTTCAGATGTGATTCGGACTCATTTCGGATCCGAAACTCTGTTATGGTGATTTTGCACTATCTTTGCCGGGACCCAACTTTGACGCGCTGGGAGAAGGGATTGCGATGCCTAAATCCATGCATGGAGTGATGTGGACAAGTTCGTGTGGTCCTTTCTCTGATGGAGTCCCGGATCCTCAACTTCTAACTGTCTGAATCCAAGTTCTCGAAAAAGATGCACAAGCATGCCAAACGGCAGAAGTTTCCAACCATGGCCCAAACGGCACCGAAGAGGCATGAAAATTAAATCATGCATGGACAAATCTGTGGCAAGAAACCCGGATCTTTCTTGTTGTGTTCAGATGCGATTCGGACTCATTTCGGATCCGAAACTCTGTTATGGTGATTTTGCACTATCTTTGCCGGGACCCAACTTTGACGCGCTGGGAGAAGGGATTGCGATGCCCAAATCCATGCATGGAGTGATGTGGACAAGTTCGTGTGGTCCTTTCTCTGATGGAGTCCCGGATCCTCAACTTCTAACTGTCTGAATCCAGGTTCTCGAAAAAGATGCACAAGCATGCCAAACGGCAGAAATTTCCAACCATGGCACAAACGGCACCGAAGAGGCATGAAAATTAAATCATGCATGGACAAATATGTGGCAAGAAACCAAGATCTTTCTTGTTGTGTTCAGATGCGATTCGGACTCATTTCGGATCCGAAACTCTGTTATGGTGATTTTGCACTATCTTTGCCAAGAACCAACTTTGACGCGCTGGGAGAACTGATTGCGATGCACAAATCCATCCACGGAGTGATGTGGACATAGAGCATTTTCCCTAGCACAAGTCCATCTCTGATGGGGTCCTGGATCCTCAACTTTCAACTGTCCGAATCCGGGTGCTCGAAGAAGATGCACGAGCGTGCCAAATGGCAAAAATTTCCAACAGTGGCCCAAACGGCACCGAAGAGGCATGAAAATTGAATCATGCATGGACAAATGTGTGGCAAGCAACCCGGATCTTTCTTGTTGTGTTGAGATGCGATTCGGACTCATTTCGGATCCGAAACTCTGTTATGGTGATTTTGCACTATCTTTGCCAGGAACCAACTTGGGAGAATTGATTGGCGATGCACAAATCCATCCACGGAGTGATGTGGGCATAGAGCAACTTCCCTAGCATAAGTCCTGTGGTCCGTTCTCTGATGGGGTCCCGGATCCTCAACTTTCAACTGTCCGAATCCGGGTTCTCTCATGGGGTGCCAGATCCTCAACTTCTAACTAACCGAAGATGCACGATGCACAAATCCATGCACGGAGTGATGTGGACATAGAGCAACTTCCCTCGCACAAGTCCGTGTGGTCCGTTCTCTCATGGGGTCCCGGATCCTCAACTTCTAATAACTGTCCGAATTCGGGTTCTCGAAAAAGATGCACGAGCGTGCCAAATGGCAAAAATTTCCAACACTGGCCCAAACGGCACCAAAGAGGCATGAAAATTAAATCATGCATGGACAAATGTGTGGCAAGCAACCCGGATCTTTCTTGTTGTGTTCAGATGTGATTCGGACTCATTTCCGGTCCGAAACTCTGTTATGGTGATTTTGCACTATCTTTGCCGGGACCCAACTTTGACGCGCTGGGAGAAGGGATTGCGATGCCCAAATCCATGCATGGAGTGATGTGGATAAGTTTGTGTGGTTCTTTCTCTGATGGAGTCCTGGATCCTCAACTTCTAACTGTCCGAATCTGGGTTCTCGAAAAAGATACACGAGCATGCCAAATGGTAAAAATTTCCAACCATGGCCCAAACGGTGCCGAAGAGGCATGAAAATTAAATCATGCATGGAGAAATGTATGGCAAGCAACCCGGATCTTTCTTGTTGTGTTCAGATGCGATTCGGACGCGTTTCGGATCCGAAACTCTGTTATGGTGATTTTGCACTATCTTTGCCAAGAACCAACTTTGACGCGCTGGGAGAACTGATTGCGATGCACAAATCCATCCACGGAGTGATGTGGACATAGAGCATTTTCCCTAGCACAAGTCCATCTCTGATGGGGTCCTGGATCCTCAACTTTCAACTGTCCGAATCCGGGTGCTCGAAGAAGATGCACGAGCGTGCCAAATGGTAAAAATTTCCAACAGTGGCCCAAACAGCACCGAAGAGGCATGAAAATTGAATCATGCATGGACAAATGTGTGGCAAGCAACCCGGATCTTTCTTGTTGTGTTCAGATGCGATTCGGACTCATTTCGGATCCGAAACTCTGTTATGGTGATTTTGCACTATCTTTGCCAGGAACCAACTTTGACGCACTGGGAGAATTGATTGGCGATGCACAAATCCATCCACGGAGTGAATGGGGCATAGAGCAACTTCCCTAGCACAAGTCCTGTGGTCCGTTCTCTGATGGGGTCCCGGATCCTCAACTTTCAACTGTCCGAATCCGGGTTCTCGAAAAAGATGCACGAGCGTGCCAAATGGTGAAAATTTCCAACAGTGGTCCAAACGGCACCGAATAGGCATGAAAATTAAATCATGCATGGACAAATGTGTGGCAAGAAACCCGGATCTTTCTTGTTGTGTTCAGATGCGATTCGGACGCGTTTTGGATCCGAAACTCTCTTATGGTGATTTTGTACTATCTTTGCCGGGACCCAACTTTGACTTGCTGGGAGAAGTGATTGCGATGCCCAAATCCATGCACGGAGTGATGTGGACATAGAGCAACTTCCCTAGCACAAGTCCGTGTGGTCCGTTCTCTGATGGGGTCCCGCATCCTCAACTTCTAATTTTCCGAATCCGGGTTCTCGAAAAAGATGCACGAGCATGCCAAATCGTGAGAATTTCCAACCGTGGCCCGAAGGGCGCCGAAGAGGCATGAAAATTGAATCATGCATGGACAAATGTGTGGAAAGCAACCCGGATCTTTCTTGTTTTGTTCAGATGCAATTCGGACTCATTTCGGATCCGAAACTCTGTTATGGCGATTTTGCACTATCTTTGCCGAGACCCAACTTTGACGCGCTAGGAGAACCGATTGCGATGCACAAATCCATGCACACGGAGTGATGTGGACATAGAGCAACTTCCCTAGCACAAGTTCGTGTGGTCCGTTCTCTGATGGGGTCCCGGATCCTTAACTTCTAACTGTCCGAATCCGGGTTCTCGAGAAAGATGCACGAGCGTGCTAAATGGCGAAACTTTTCAACAGTGGCCCAAACGGCACCGAAGAGGCATCAAAATTGAATCATGCATGGACAATTGTGTGGCAAGAAACCCAGATCTTTCTTGTTGTGTTTAGATGTGATTCGGACTCATTTCGGATCCGAAACTCTATTACGTTGATTTTGCGCTATCTTTGCCGGGACCTGACTTTGACGCGCTGGGAGAAGTGATTGCGATTCCCAAGTCCATGCACGAAGTGATGTGGACAAAGAGCAACTTCCCTAGCACAAGTCAGTGTGGTCGGTTCTCTCATGGGGTGCCAGATCCTCAACTTCTAACTAACCGAAGATGCACGATGCACAAATCCATGCACGGAGTGATGTGGACATAGAGCAACTTCCCTAGCACAAGTCCATGTGGTCCGTTCTCTGATGGGGTCCCGGATCCTCAACTTCTAATAACTGTCCGAATTCGGGTTCTCGAAACAGATGCACGAGCGTGCCAAATGGCAAAAATTTTCAACACTGGCCCAAACGGCACCGAAGAGGCATGAAAATTAAATCATGCATGGACAAATGTGTGGCAAGCAACCCGGATCTTTCTTGTTGTGTTCAGATGCGATTCGGACTCATTTCGGCGGATCCGAAACTCTGTTATGGTGATTTTGCACTATCTTTGCCGGGACCCAACTTTGACGCACTGGGAGAAGGGATTGCGATGCCCAAATCCATGCATGGAGTTATGTGGACAAGTTCGTGTGGTCCTTTCTCTGATGGAGTCCCGGATCCTCAACTTCTAACTGTCCGAATCCGGGTTCTCGAAAAAGATGCACGAGCATGCCAAATGGCAGAAATTTCCAACCATGGCCCAAATGGTGCCGAAAAGGCATGAAAATTAAATCATGCATGGACAAATGTATGGCAAGCAACCCGGATCTTTCTTGTTGTGTTCAGATGCGATTCGGACGCGTTTCGGATCCGAAACTCTTTTATGGTGATTTTGCACTATCTTTGCCAAGAACCAACTTTGACGCACTGGGAGAACTGATTGCGATGCACAAATCCATCCACGGAGTGACGTGGACATATAGAAACTTCCCTTGCACAAGTACGTGTGGTCCGTTCTCTGATGGGGTCCTGGATCCTCAACTTTCAACTGTCCGAATCCGGGTGCTCGAAGAAGATGCATGAGCGTGCCAAATGGTAAAAATTTCCAACAGTGGCCCAAACGGCACCGAAGAGGTATGAAAATTGAATCATGCATGGACAAATGTGTGGCAAGCAACCCGGATCTTTCTCGTTGTGTTCAGATGCGATTCGGACTCATTTCGGATCCGAAACTCTGTTATGGTGATTTTGCACTATCTTTGCCAGGAACCAACTGTGACGCACTGGGAGAATTGATTGGCGATGCACAAATCCATCCACGGAGTGATATGGACATAGAGCAACTTCCCTAGCACAAGTCCGTGTGGTCCATTCTCTGATGGGATCCTGGATCCTCAACTTTCAACTGTCCGAATCCGGGTTCTCGAAAAAGATGCACGAGCGTGCCAAATGGCAAAAATTTTCAACAGTGGTCCAAACGGCACCGAATAGGCATGAAAATTAAATCATGCATGCACAAATGTGTGGCAAGCAACCTGGATCTTTCTTGTTGTGTTCAGATGCGATTCGGACGCGTTTTGGATCCGAAACTCTGTTATGGTGATTTTGTACTATCTTTGCCGGGACCCAACTTTGACTTGCTGGGAGAAGTGATTGCGATTCCCAAATCCATGCACGGAGTGATGTGGACATAGAGCAACTTCCCTAGCACAAGTCTGTGTGGTCCGTTCTCTGATGGGGTCCCGGATCCTCAACTTCTAACTGTCCGAATCCGGGTTCTCGAAAAAGATGCACAAGCGTGCCAAATGGCAGAAATTTTCAACCGTGGCCCAGATGGCGCCGAAGAGGCATGAAAATTGAATCATGCATGGACAAATGTATGCCAAGCAACCCGGATCTTTCTTGTTGTGTTCAGATGCGATTCGGATTCATTTCGGATCCGAAACTCTGTTATGGTGATTTTGCACTATCTTTGCGAGGACCCAACTTTGACGCTCTGGGAGAACTAATTGCGAATCCCAAATCCATGCACGAAGTGATGTGGACATAGAGCAACTTCCCTAGCACAAGTCCGTGTGGTCCTTTCTCTTATGGGATAATAGATCCTCAACTTCTAACTGTCCGAAGATGCTCGAGCATGCCAAATGGCGAAAATTTCCAACTTCTAACTGTCCGAAGATGCATGAGCATGCCAACTTCTAATTGTCCAAATCTGAGTTCTCGAAAAAGATGCACAAGCGTGCCAAATGGCAGAAAGTTCCAACCGTGGCCCAACGGCGCCGAAGAGACATGAAAATTGAATCATGCATGGACAAATGTATGGCAAGCAACTTCTAACTGTCCGAAGATGAACGAGCATGCCAACTTCTAACTGTCCGAATCCGAGTTCCCGAAAAAGATGCACAAGCGTGCCAAATGGCAAAAAATTTCAACCGTGGCCCAAACGATGCCGAAGAGGCATGAAAATTGAATCATCCATGGACAAATGTATGGCAAGCAACCCGGATCTTTCTTGTTGTGTTCAGATGCGATTCGGACTCATTTCGGATTTCCACTATCTTTGCCGAGACCCAATTTTGACGCGCTGGGAGAACTAATTGTGATACCCAAATCCATGCACAGAGTGATGTCGATATAGAGCAACTTCCCTAGCACAAGTTCGTGTGGTCCGTTCTTTTATGGGGTCCCGCATCCTCAACTTCTAATTGTCCGAATCTGGTTTCTCAAAAAAGATGCACGAGCGTGCCAAATGACGGAAATTTCCAACCGTGGCCAAAACGGTGCCAAAGAGGTATAAAAATTGAATCATGCATGGACAAATATGTGGCAAGCAACCCGGATCTTTCTTGTTGTGTTCAGATGCAAATCGGACTCATTTAGGATCCGAAACTCTGTTATGGCGATTTTGCACTATCTTTGCCAGGACCCAACTTTGACGCGCTGGGAGAAGTGATTGCGATGCCCAAATCCATGCACCGAGTGATGTGGACATAGAGCAACTTCCCTAGCACAAGCCTGTGTGGTCCGTCCTCTGATGGGGTCCCGGATCCTCAACTTCTAACTATCCGAATCCGGGTTCTCGAAAAAGATGCACAAGCATGCCAAATGGCAGAAATTTCCAACCGTGGCCCAAACGGCGCCGAAGAGGCATGAAAATTGAATCATGCATGGACAAATGTATGGCAAGCAACCCGGATCTTTCTTGTTGTGTTCAGATGTGATTCAGACTCATTTCGGATCCGAAACTCTGTTATGGTGATTTTACACTATCTTTGCCAGGACCCAACTTTGATGCGCTAGGAGAACTGTTTGCGATTCCTAAATCCATGCACAAAGTGATGTGGACATAGAGCAACTTCCCTAGCATAAGTCCGTGTGGTCTGTTCTCTCATGGGGTCCCAAATCCTCAACTTCTAACTGTCGGAAGATGCACGATGCACAAATCCATGCTCGGAGTGATGTGGACATAGAGCAACTTCCCTAGCACAAGTCTATAAGGTCCGTTCTCTGATGGGATCCCGGATCCTTAACTTCTAATAACTATCCGAATCCGGGTTCTCGAAAAAGATGCACGAGCGTGCCAAATGGTGGAAATTTCCAAAAGTGGCCCAAACGGCACCGAAGAGGCATGAAAATTGAATCATGCATGCACAAATGTGTGGCAAGCAACCCGGATCTTTCTGTTTGTGTTTAGATGCGATTCGGACTCATTTCGGATCCGAAACTCTGTTATGCTGCTTTTGCACTATCTTTGTCGGGGCCCAACTTTGACGTGCTGGGAGAAGTGATTGCGATGCCCAAATCCATGCACGGAGTGATGTGGACATAGAGCAACTTTCCTAGCACAAGTTCGTGTGGTCCGTTCTCTGATGGAGTCCCGGATCGTCAACTTCTAACTGTCCAAATCCGGGTTCTCGAAAAAGATGCACAAGCGTGCCAAATGGCAGAAATTTCCAATCGTGGGCCAAACAGCGCCGAAGAGGCATGAAAATTGATTCATGCATGGACAAATGTATGGCAAGCAACCGAGATCTTTCTTGTTGTGTTCAGATGCGATTCGGACTCATTTGGGATCCGAAACTCTGTTATGGTGATTTTGCACTATCTTTGCGAGGACCCAACTTTGACGTGCTAGGAGAACTGATTGCGATTCCCAAATCCATGCACGAAGTGATGTGGACATAGAGCAACTTCCCTAGCACAAGTCCGTGTGGTCCGTTCTCTCATGGGGTCCTAGATCCTTAACTTCTAACTGTCCGAAGATGCACAATGCACAAATCCATCCACGGAGTGATGTGGACATAGAGCAACTTCCCTAGCACAAGTCCGTGTGGTCCGTTCTCTGATGGGGTCCCGGATCCTCAACTTTTTATAACTCTTCGAATTCGGGTTCTCGAAGATGATGCAAGAGCGTGCCAAATGGCGAAAATTTCAAAAAGTCCGTGTGGTCCGTTCTCTAATGGGGTCCTGGATCGTCAACTTTTTATAACTGTTCGAATCTGGGTTCTCGAAAATGATGCACGAGCGTGCCAAATGGCGAAAATTTCCAACAGTGGCCCAAACGGCACCGAAGAGGCATGAAAATTGAATCATGCATGGACAAATGTGTGGCAAGCAACCCGGATCTTTCTTATTGTGTTCAGGTGCGATTTGGACTCATTTCGGATCGAAACTCTGTTATGGTGATTTTGCACTATATTTGCCCCCGGGACCCAACTTTGACGTGCTGGGAGAAGTGATTGCGATGCCCAAATCCATGCACGGAGTGATGTGGACATAGAGCAACTTCCTTTAGCACAAGTTCGTGTGGTCCGTTCTCTGATGGGGTCCCGGATCCTCAACTTCTAACTGTCCGAATCCGGGTTCTCGAAAAAGATACACAAGCGTGCCAAATGGCAGAAATTCGCAACCGTGGCCCAAACGGCGTCGAAGAGGCATGAAAATTGAATCATGCATGGACAAATGTATGGCAAGCAACCCGGATCTTTCTTGTTGTGTTCAGATGCGATTCGGACTCATTTCGGATCCGAAACTCTGTTATGGTGATTTTACACTATCTTTGCCAGGACCCAACTTTGACGCGCTGGGAGAAATGATTGGGATTCCCAAATCCATGCACGAAGTGATGTCGACATAGAGCAACTTTCCTGGCACAAGTTCGTGTGGTCCTTTCTCTCATGGGGTCCCATATCCTCAACTTCTAAGTGTCCGAAGATGCACGAGCATGCCAAATGGCGAAAATTTTCAACTTCTAACTGTCTGAAGATGCACGAGCATGCCAACTTCTAACTGTCCGAATCCGGGTTCTCGAAAAAGATGCACCAGCGTGCCAAATGGCAAAAATTTCCTATCATGGCCCAAACGGCGCCGAGGAGGCATGAAAATTGAATCATGCATGGACAAATGTAAGGCAAGCAACTTCTAACTGTCCGAAGATGAACGAGCATGCCAACTTCTAACTGTCCAAATCTGAGTTTCCGAAAAAGATGCACAAGCGTGCCAAATGGCAGAAATTTCCAACCTTGTCCCAAACGGCACTGAAGAGGCATGTAAATTGAATCATGCATGGATAAATTTATGGCAAGCAACCGGGATCTTTCTTGTTGTGTTCAGATGCGACTCGGACTCATTTCGGATTTGCACTATCTTTGCTGGGACCCAACTTTGACGCGCTGGGAGAAGGGATTGCGATGCCCAAATCCATGCACGGAGTGATGTGGACATAGAGCAACTTCCCTAGCACAAGTCTGTGTGGTGCGTTCTCTGATGGGGTCCTGGATCCTCAATTTCTAACTGTCCGAATCCGGGTTCTCGAAAAAGATGCACAAGCGTGCCAAATGGCAGAAATTTCCAACCGTGGCCCAAATGGCGCCGAAGAGGCATGAAAATTGAATCATGCATGGACAAATATATGCCAAGCAACCCGAATCTTTCTTGTTGTGTTCAGATGCGATTCGGAATCATTTCGGATCCGAAACTCTGTTATGGTGATTTTGCACTATCTTTGCCAAGACCCAACTTTGACACGCTGGGAGAACTGATTGCGATTCCCAAATCCATGCACGAAGTGATGTGGACATAGAGCAACTTCCCTAGCACAAGTCCGCGTGGTCCTTTCTCTCATGGGATCCTAGATCCTCAACTTCTAACTATCCGAAGATGCACGAGCATGCCAAATGGCAGTTCTAAATTTCCAAATTCTAACTGTCCGAAGATGCATGAGCATGCCAACTTCTAACTGTCCAAATCCGGGTTCTCGAAAAAGATGCACAAGCGTGCCAAATGGCAAAAAGTTCCAACCGTGGCCCAAACGGTGCCGAAGAGGCATGAAAATTGAATCATGCATGGACAAATGTATGGCAAGCAACTTCTAACTGTCCGAAGATGAACGAGCATGCCAACTTCTAACTGTCCGAATCCGAGTTCCCGAAAAAGATGCACAAGCGTGCCAAATGGTAAAAATTTTCAACCGTGGCTCAAACGACGCCGAAGAGGCATGAAAATTGAATCATGCATGGACAAATGTATGGCAAGCAACCCGGACCTTTCTTGTTGTGTTCAGATGCGATTCGGACTCATTTCGGATTTGCACTATCTTTGCTGAGACCCAATTTTGACGCGCTGGGAGAACTGATTATGATACCCAAATAAATGCACAGAGTGATGTGGATATAGAGCAACTTCCCTAGCACAAGTCTGTAAGGTCCGTTCTCTGATGGGATCCCGGATCCTCAACTTCTAATAACTGTCCGAATCCGGGTTCTCAAAAAAGATGCACGAGCGTGCCAAATGGCGAAAATTTTGAAAAGTGGCCGAAACGGCACCGAAGAGGCATGAAAATTGAATCATGTATGGACAAATGTGTGGCAAGCAACCCGGATCTTTCTTGTTGTGTTCAGATGCGATTCGGACTCATTTCGGATTCGAAACTCTGTTATGCTGCTTTTGCACTATCTTTGCCGGGACCCAACTTTGACGCGCTGGGAGAAGTGATTGCGATGCCCAAATCCATGCACGGAGTGATGTGGACATAGAGCAACTTTCGTAGCACAAGTCCGTGTGGTTCGTTCTCTGATGGGGTCCTGGATCGTCAACTTCTAATTGTCCAAATTTGGGTTCTCGAAAAAGATACAGAAGCGTGCCAAATGGCAGAAATTTCCAACTGTGGCCCAAACGGCACCGAAGAGGCATGAAAATTGAATCATGCATGGACAAATGTATTGCCAGCAACCCGGATCTTTCTTGTTGTGTTCAGATGCAATTCGGACTCATTTCGGATCCGAAACTCTGTTATGGTGATTTTGCACTATCTTGCGAGGACCCAACTTTGACGCGTTAGGAGAAGTGATTGCGATTCCCAAATCCATGCACGAGGTGATGTGGACATAGAGCAACTTCTCTAGCACAAGTCCGTGTGGTCCGTTCTCTCATGGGGTCCCAGATCCTCAACTTCTAACTGTCCGAAGATGCACAATGCACAAATCCATCCACGGAGTGATGTGGACATAGAGCAACTTCCCTAGCACAAGTCCGTGTGGTCCGTTCTCTAATGGGGTCCTGGATCCTCAACTTCTTATAACTGTTCGAATCCGGGTTCTCGAAAATGATGCACGAGCGTGCCAAATGGCGAAAATTTCCAACAGTGGCCCAAACGGCACCGAAGAGGCATGAAAATTGAATCATGCATGGACAAATGTGTGGCAAGCAACCCGGATCTTTCTTATTATGTTCAGATGTGATTTGGACTCATTTCGGACAACTTCCCTAGCACAAGTTCGTGTGGTCCGTTCTCTGATGGGGTCCCGGATCCTCAACTTCTAACTATCCGAATCCGGGTTCTCGAAAAAGATGCACGAGCATGCCAAATCGCGGAAATTTCCAACCGTGGCCCGAACGACGCCGAAGAGGCATGAAAATTGAATCATGCATGGACAAATGTGTGGCAAGCAACCCGGATCTTTCTTGTTGTGTTCAGATGCGATTCAGACTCATTTGGGATTCCAAAATCTGTTATGGCGATTTTGCACTATCTTTGCCGGGACCCAACTTTGACGCCCTAGGAGAATCGATTGCGATGCACAAATCCAGGCACGGAGTGATGTGGACATAGAGCAACTTCCCTAGCACAAGTTCGTGTGGTCCATTCTCTCATGGGGTTCCGGATCCTCAACTTCTAACTGTCCGAATCCGGGTTCTCGAAAAAGATGCACGAGCGTGCCAAATGGCGAAAATTTCCAACAGTGGCCCAAACGGCACCAAAGAGGCATCAAAATTGAATCATGCATGGACAATTGTGTGGCAAGAAACCCAGATCTTTCTTGTTGTGTTCAGATGCTCGGACTCATTTCGGATCCGAAACTCTGTTATGGTGATTTTGCACTATCTTTGCAGGGACTCAACTTTGACGCGCTGGGAGAAGTGATTGCGATGCCTAAATCCATGCACGGAGTGATGTGGACATAGAGCAACTTTCCTAGCACAAGTCCGTGTGGTCCATTCTCTGTTGGGGTCCCGGATCGTCAACTTCTAACTGTCCAAATCCGGGTTCTCGAAAAAGATGCACAAGCATGCCAAATGGCAGAAATTTCCAACCGTGGTCCAAACGGCGCCGAAGAGGCATGAAAATTGAATCATGCACAACCCGGATCTTTCTTGTTGTGTTCAGATGCGATTCGGACTCATTTCGGATCCGAAACTCTGTTATGGTGATTTTGCACTATCTTTGCGAGGACCCAACTTTGACGCGCTGGGAGAACTGATTGCGATTTCCGAATCCATGTACGAGGTGATGTGGACATAGAGCAACTTCCCTAGCACAAGTCCGTGTGGTCCGTTCTCTCATGGGGTCCCAGATCCTCAACTTCTAACTGTCCGAAGATGCACGATGCACAAATCCATCCACGGTGTGATGTGGACATAGAGCAACTTCCCTAGGACAAGTCCGCGTGGTCCGTTCTCTGATGGGGTCCCGGATCCTCAACTTTTTATAAGTGTTCGAATCCGGGTTCTCGAAAATGATGCACGAGCGTGCCAAATGGCGAAAATTTCCAACAATGGCCCAAACGGCACCGAAGAGGCATGAAAATTGAATCATGCATGGACAAATGTGTGGCAAGCAACCCGGATCTTTCTTATTGTGTTCAGATGTGATTTGGACTCATTTCGGATCCGAAACTCTGTTATGGTGATTTTGCACTATCTTTGCCCCGGGACCCAACCTTGACGTGCTCGGAGAAGTGATTGCGATGCCCAAATCCATGCACAGAGTGATGTGAACATAGAGCAACTTTCCTAGCACAAGTCCGTGTGGTCCGTTCTCTGATGGGGTCCCGGATCCTCAACTTCTAACTGTCCGAATCCGGGTTCTCGAAAAAGATGCACAAGCATGCCAAATGGCAGAAATTTCCAACCATGGCCCGAACGGCGCCGAAGAGGCATGAAAATTGAATCATGCATGGACAAATGTATGGCAAGCAACCCGGATCTTTCTTGTTGTGTTCAGATGCGATTCCGACTCATTTCGGATCCGAAACTCTGTTATGGTGATTTTGCACTATCTTTGCCAGGACCCAACTTTGACGCGCTGGGAGAAATGATTGCGATTCCCAAATCCATGCACGAAGTGATGTGGACATAGAGCAACTTCCCTAGCACAAGTCCGTGTGGTCCTTTCTCTCATGGGGTCCCAGATCCTCAACTTCTAACTGTTCGAAGATGCACGAGCATGCCAAATGGCTGAAATTTTCAACTTCTGACTGTCCGAAGATGCACGAGCATGTCAACTTCTAACTGTCCGAATCCGGGTTCTCGAAAAAGATGCACCAGCGTGCCAAATGGCAGAAATTTCCAACCGTGGTGCAAACGGCGCTGAAGAGGCATGAAAATTGAATCATGCATGGACAAATGTATGGCAAGCAACTTCTAACTGTCCGAAGATGAACGAGCATGCCAACTTCTAACTGTCCAAATCCGAGTTCCCAAAAAAGATGCACAAGCGTGCCAGATGGCAGAAATTTCCAACCGTGGCCCAAACGGCGCCGAAGAGGCATGAAAATTGAATCAATCATGGATAAATTTATGGCAAGCAACCCGGACCTTTCTTGTTGTGTTCAGATGCGATTCGGACTCATTTCGGATTTGCACTATCTTTGTCGGGACCCAACTTTGACACACTGGGAGAACTGATTGTGATACCCAAATCCATGCACAGAGTGATGTGGACATAGAGCAACTTCCCTAGCACAAGTCCGTGTGGTCCGTTCTCTGATGGGGTCCCGGATCCTCAACTTCTAAGTGTCCGAATCCGGGTTCTCGAAAAAGATGCACGAGCATGCCAAATTGCGGAAATTTCCAACCGTGGCCCAAACGGCGCCGAAGAGGCATGGGACAAATGTGTGGCAAGCAACCCGGATCTTTCTTGTTGTGTTCAGATGCGATTCGGACTCATTTCGGATCCGAAACTCTGTTATGGCGATTTTGCACTATCTTTGTTGGGACCCAACTTTGACGCGCTAAGAGAACCGATTGCGATGCACAAATCCATGCACGGAGTGATGTGGACATAGAGCAACTTCCCTAGCACAAGTTCGTGTGGTCCGTTCTCTGATGGGGTCCCGGATCCTCAACTTGTTACTGTCCAAATCCGAGTTCTCGAAAAAGATGCACGAGCGTGCCAAATGGTAAAAATTTCCAACAGTGACCCAAACGGCACCGAAGAGGCATCTAAATTGAATCATGCATGGACAATTGTGTGGCAAGCAACCCAGATCTTTCTTGTTGTGTTCACATGCGATTCGGACTCATTTCGGATCCAAAACTCTGTTATTACGGTGATTTTGCGCTATCTTTGCCGGGACCCAACTTTGACGCGCTGGGAGAAGTGATTGCGATGCCCAAATCCATGCACGGAGTGATGTGGACATAGAGCAACTTCCCTAGCACAAGTCTGTGTGGTCCGTTCTCTCATGGGGTCCTAGATCCTCAACTTTCAACTGTCCGAATCCGGGTTCTCGAAGAAGATGCACGAGCGTGCCAAATAGCAAAAATTTCCAACAGTGGCCCAAACGGCACCGAAGAGGTATGAAAATTGAATCATGCATGGACAAATGTATGGCAAGCAACCCAGATCTTTCTTGTTGTATTCAGATGCGATTCCGACTCATTTCGGATCCGAAACTCTGTTATGGTGATTTTGCACTACCTTTGCCAGTACCCAACTTTGACGCGCTGGAAGAACTGATTGCAATTCCCAGATCCATGCACAAAGTGATGTGGACAAAGAGCAACTTCCCTAGCACAAGTCAGTGTGGTCGGTTCTCTCATGGGGTGCCAGATCCTCAACTTCTAACTAACCGAAGATGCACCATGCACAAATCCATGCACGGAGTGATGTGGACATAGAGCAACTTCCCTAGCACAAGTCCGTGTGGTCCGTTCTTTGATGGGGTCCCGGATCCTCAACTTCTAATAACTGTCCGAATTCGGATTCTCGAAAAAGATTCACGAGCGTGCCAAATGGCAAAATATTCCAACACTGGCCCAAACGGCACCGAAGAGGCATGAAAATTAAATCATGCATGGACAAATGTGTGGCAAGCAATCCGCATCTTTCTTGTTGTGTTCAGGTGCGATTCGGACTCATTTCAAATCCGAAACTCTGTTATGGTGATTTTGCACTATCTTTGCCGGGACCCAACTTTGACGCGCTGGGAGAAGGGATTGCGAGGCCCAAATCCATGCATGGAGTGATGTGGACAAGTCCGTGTGGTCCGTTCTCTGATGGAGTCCCGGATCCTCAACTTCTAATAGTCCGAATCCGGGTTCTCGAAAAAGATGCACGAGCATGCCAAATGGCAGAAATTTCCAACCGTGGCCCAAACGGCGCCCAAGAGGCATGAAAATTAAATCATGCATGGACAAATGTATGGCAAGCAACCCGGATCTTTCTTGTTGTGTTCAGATGCGATTCAGACGCGTTTCGGATCCGAAACTCTGTTATGGTGATTTTGCACTATCTTTGCCAGGAACCAACTTTGACGCGCTGGGAGAATTGATTGCGATGCACAAATCCATCCACGACTGATGTGGACATAGAGCAACTTCCCTAGCACAAGTCCGTGTGGTCCGTTCTCTCATGGGGTCCCAGATCCTCAACTTCTAACTGTCCGAAGATGCACGATGCACAAATCCATCCACGGAGTGATGTGTACATAGAGCAAGTTCCCTAGCACAAGTCCGTGTGGTCCGTTCTCTGATGGGGTCCCGGATCCTCAACTTTTTATAACTGTTCGAATCCGGGTTCTCGAAAATGATGCACGAGCGTGCCAAATGGCAAAAATTTCCAACAATGGCCCAAACAGCACCGAAGAGGCATCTAAATTGAATCATGCATGGACAAATGTGTGGCAAGCAACCCAGATCTTTCTTATTGTGTTCAGAGGCGATTTGGACTCATTTCGGATCTGAAACTCTGTTATGGTGATTTTGCACTATCTTTGCCCCGGGACCCAACTTTGACGCGCAAGGAGAAGTGATTGCGATGCCCAAATCCATGCACGGAGTTATGTGGACATAGAGCAACTTCCCTATCACAAGTCCGTGTGGTCCGTTCTCTGATGGGGTCCCGGATCCTCAACTTCTAATAACTTTCCGAACCGGGTTCTCGAAAAAGATGCACAAGCGTGCCAAATGGCATAAATTTCCAACCGTGGCCCAAACGGCGCCGAAGAGGCATGAAAGTTGAATCATGCATGGACAAATGTATGGCAAACAACCCGGATTTTTCTTGTTGTGTTCAGATGCGATTCAGACTCATTTCGGATCCGAAACTCTATTATGGTGATTTTGCACTATCTTTGCCAGGACCCAACTCTGACACGCTGGGAGAACTGATTGCGATTCCTAAATCCATGCACGAAGTGATGTGGACATAGAGCAACTTCCCTAGTACAAGTCCGTGTGGTCTGTTCTCTCATGGGGTCCCAGATCCTCAACTTCTAACTGCCGAAGATGCACGATGCACAAATCTATGCACGGAGTGATGTGGACATAGAGCAACTTCCCTAGAACAAGTCTGTAAGGTCCGTTCTATGATGGGATCCCGGATCCTCAATTTCTAATAACTGTCCGAATCCGGGTTCTCGAAAAAGATGCACGAGCGTGCCAAATGGCGAAGATTTCCAAAAGTGGCCTAAACGGCACCGAAGAGGCATGAAAATTGAATCATGCATGGACAAATGTGTGGCAAGCAACCCGGATCTTTCTTGTTGTGTTCAGATGCAATTCGGACTCATTTCGGATCCGAAACTCTGTTATGGTGATTTTGCACTATCTTTGCCGGGACCCAACTATGACGTGCTAGGAGAAGTGATTGCGATGCCCAAATCCATGCACGGAGTGATGTGGACATAGAGCAACTTTCCTAGCATAAGTCCGTGTGGTCCCTTCTCTGATGGGGTCCCGGATCGTCAACTTCTAACTGTCCAAATCCGGGTTCTTGAAAAAGATGCACAAGCATGCCAAATGGCAGAAATTTCCAACTGTGGCCCAAACGGCGCCGAAGAGGCATGAAAATTGAATCATGCATGGACAAATGTATGGCAAGCAACCCGGATCTTTCTTTTTGTGTTCAGATGCGATTCGGACTCATTTCAGATCCGAAACTCTGTTATGGTGATTTTGCACTATCTTTGCGAGGACCCAACTTTGACGAGCTGGGAGAACTGATTGCGATTCCCTAATCCATGCACGAAGTGATGTGGACAAAGAGCAACTTCCCTAGGACAAGTCCCTGTGGTCCGTTCTCTCATGGGGTCCTAGATCCTCAACTTCTAACTGTCCGAAGATGCACGATGCACAAATTCATCCACGGAGTGATGTGGACATAGAGAAACTTCCCTAGCACAAGTCCGTGTGGTCCGTTCTCTGATGGGGTCCCGGATCCTCAACTTTTTATAACTCTTCGAATCCGGGTTCTCGAAGATGATGCAAGAGCGTGCCAAATGGCGAAAATTTCCAACAGTGGCCCAAACGGCACCGAAGAGGCATGAAAATTGAATCATGAATGGACAAATGTGTGGCAAGCAACCTAGATCTTTCTTATTGTGTTCAGATGCGATTTGGACGCATTTTGGATCCGAAACTCTGTTATGGTGATTTTGCACTATCTTTGCCCCGGCGGGATCCAACTTTGACGTGCTGGGAGAAGTGATTGCGATGCCCAAATCCATGCACGGAGTGATGTGGACATAGAGCAACTTCCCTAGCATAAGTCCGTGTGGTCCGTTCTCTGATGGGGTCCCGGATCCTCAACTTCTAACTGTGCGAATCCGGGTTCTCGAAAAAGATGCACAAGCGTGCCAAATGGCAAAAATTTCCAACCGTGGCCCAAACGGTGCCGAAGAGGCATGAAAATTGAATCATGCATGGACAAATGTATGGCAAGTAACCCGAATCTTTCTTGTTGTGTTCACATGCGATTCGGACTCATTTCAGATCCGAAACTCTGTTATGGTGATTTTACACTATCTTTGCCAGGACCCAACTTTGACGCGCTGGGAGAAATGATTGCAATTCCCAAATCCATGCACGAAGTGATGTGGACATAGAGCAACTTCCCTAGCACAAGTCCGTGTGGTCCTTTCTCTCATGGGGTCCCAGATCCTCAACTTCTAACTGTCCGAAGATGCAGGAGCATGCCAAATGGCGGAAATTTTCAACTTCTAACTGTCCGAAGATACACGAGCATGTCAACTTCTAACTGTCCGAATCCGGGTTCTCGAAAAAGATGCACCAGCGTGCCAGATGGCAGAAATTTCCAACCGTGGCCCAAACGGCGCCGAAGAGGCATGAAAATTGAATCATGCATGGACAAATGTATGGCAAGCAACTTCTAACTGTCCGAAGATGAACGAGCATGCCAACTTCTAACTGTCCAAATCCGAGTTCCCGAAAAAGATGCAGAAGCGTGCCAAATGGCAGAAATTTCCAACGGTGGCTTAAACGGCACCGAAGAGGAATGAAAATTGAATCATGCATGGATAAATTTATGGCAAGCAACCTCGATCTTTCTTGTTGTGTTCAGATGCGATTCGGACTCATTTCGGATTTGCACTATCTTTGCCGGGACCCAACTTTGAGGCACTGGGAGAACTGATTGTGATACCCAAATCCATGCACAGAGTGATGTGGACATAGAGCAACTTCCCTAGCACAAGTCCGTTTGGTCCGTTCTCTGATGGGGTCCCGCATCCTCAACTTCTAATTGTCCGAATCCGGGTTCTCAAAAAAGATGCACGAGCATGCCAAATCGTGGAAATTTCAAACCGTGGCCCGAACGGCGCCGAAGAGGCATGAAAATTGAATCATGCATGGAAAAATGTGTGGCAAGCAACCCGGATCTTTCTTGTTGTGTTCAGATGCGATTCGGACTCATTTCGGATCCGAAACTCTGTTATGGCGATTTTGCACTATCTTTGCTGGGAGCCAACTTTGACGCGCTAGGAGAACCGATTGCGATGCACAAATCCATGCACGGAGTGATGTGGACATAGAGAAACTTCCCTAGCACAAGTTCGTGTGGTCCGTTCTCTGATGGGGTCCCGGATCCTCAACTTCTAACTGTCCGAATCCGGGTTCTTGAAAAAGATGCACGAGCGTGCCAAATGGCGAAACTTTCCAACAGTGGCCCAAACGGCACCGAAGAGGCATCAAAATTGAATCATGCATGGACAATTGTGTGGCAAGAAACCCAGATCTTTCTTGTTGTGTTCAGATGTGATTCGGACTCATTTCGGATTTGAAACTCTGTTACGGTGATTTTGCGCTATCTTTGCTGGGACCCAACTTTGACGCGCTGGGAGAAGTGATTGCGATGCCCAAATCCATGCACAGAGTGATGTGGACATAGAGCAACTTCCCTAGCACAAGTCTGTGTGGTCCGTTCTCTGATGGGGTCCCGGATCCTCAACTTCTAACTGTCCGAATCCGGGTTCTCAAAAAAGATGCACAAGCGTGCCAAATGGCAGAAATTTCCAACCATGGCGCAAACGGCGCCGAAGAGGCATGGAAATTGAATCATGCATGGACAAATGTATGGCAAGTAACTCGGATCTTTCTTGTTGTATTCAGATGCGATTCCGACTCATTTCGGATCCGAAACTCTGTTATGGTGATTTTGCACTACCTTTGCCAGTACCCAACTTTGACGCACTGGAAGAACTGATTGCGATTCCCAAATCCATGCACGAAGTGATGTGGACAAAGAGGAACCTCCCTAGCACAAGTCAGTGTGGTCGGTTCTCTCATGGGGTGCCAGATCCTCAACTTCTAACTAACCGAAGATGCACGATGCACAAATTCATGTACGGAGTGATGTGGACATAGAGCAACTTCCCTAGCACAAGTCCGTGTGGTCCGTTCTCTGATGGGGTCCCGCATCCTCAACTTCTAATTTTCCGAACCCGGGTTCTCGAAAAAGATGCACGAGCATGCCAAATCGTGAAAATTTCCAACCGTGGCCCGAAGGGCACCGAAGAGGCATGAAAATTGAATCATGCATGGACAAATGTGTGGCAAGAAACCCGGATCTTTCTTGTTGTGTTCAGATGCGATTCGGACTCATTTCAGATCCGAAACTCTATTATGGTGATTTTGCACTATCTTTGCCGGGACCCAACTTTGACGCGCTGGGAGAAGGGATTGCGATGCCCAAATCCATGCATGGAGTGATGTGGACAAGTTCGTGTGGTCCTTTCTCTGATGGAGTCCCGGATCCTCAACTTCTAACTGTCTGAATCCAGGTTCTCGAAAAAGATGCACGAGCATGCCAAACGGCAGAAATTTCCAACCATGGCCCAAACGGTGCTGAAGAGGCATGAAAATTAAATCATGCATGGACAAATGTATGGCGAGCAACCCGGATCTTTCTTGTTGTGTTCAGATGCGATTCGGACGCATTTTGGATTCGAAACTCTGTTATGGTGATTTTGCACTATCTTTGCCAAGAACCAACTTTGACGCGCTCGGAGAACTGATTGCGATGCACAAATCCATCCACGGAGTGATGTGGACATAGAGCAACTTCCCTAGCACAAGTCCGTGTGGTCCGTTCTCTGATGGGGTCCTGGATCCTCAACTTTCAACTGTCCGAATCCGGGTTCTCAAAGAAGATGCACGAGCGTGCCAAATGACAAAAATTTCCAACAGTGGCCCAAACGGCACCGAAGAGGCATGAAAATTGAATCATGCATGGACAAATGTGTGGCAAGCAACCCGGATCTTTCTTATTGTGTTCAGATGCGATTCGGACTCATTTCGGATCCGAAACTCTGTTATGGTGATTTCGCCCTATCTTTGCCAGGAACCAACTTTGACGCACTAGGAGAATTGATTGGCGATGCACAAATCCATCCACGGAGTGATGTGGACATAGAGCAACTTACCTAGCACAAGTCCGTGTGGTCCGTTCTCTGATGGGGTCCCGGATCCTCAACTTTCAACTGTCTGAATCCGGGTTCTCGAAAAAGATGCACGAGCATGCCAAATGGCGAAAATTTCCAACAGTGGTCCAAACGGCACCGAATAGGCATGAAAATTAAATCATGCATGGACAAATGTGTGGCAAGCAACCCGTATCTTTCTTGTTGTGTTTAGATGCGATTCGGACGCGTTTTGGATCCGAAACTCTGTTATGGTGATTTTGTACTATCTTTGCTGGGACCCAACTTTGACTTGCTGGGAGAAGTGATTGCGATGCCCAAATCCATGCACGGAGTGATGTGGACATAGAGCAACTTCCTAGCACAAGTCCGTGTGGTCCGTTCTCTGATGGGGTCCCGCATCCTTAACTTCTAACTGTCCGAATCCAAGTTCTCCAAAAAGATGGACGAGCGTGCCAAATGGCAAAACTTTCCAACAGTGGCCCAAAAGGCACCGAAGAGGCATCAAAATTGAATCGTGCATGGACAATTGTGTGGCAAGAAACTCGGATCTTTCTTGTTGTGTTCAGATGCGATTCGGACTCATTTCGGATCCGAAACTCTGTTATGGCGATTTTGCACTATCTTTGCCGGGACCCAACTTTGACGCGCTAGGAGAACCAATTGCGATGCACAAATCCATACACGGAGTGATGTGGACATAGAGCAACTTCCCTAGCACAAGTTCGTGTGGTCCGTTCTCTGATGGGGTCCTGGATCCTCAACTTCTAACTGTCCAAATCCAGGTTCTCGAAAAAGATGCACGAGCGTGCCAAATGGCAAAACTTTCCAACAGTGGCCCAAACGGCACCGAAGAGGCATCAAAATTGAATCGTGCATGGACAATTGTGTGGCAAGAAACCCAGATCTTTCTTGTTGTGTTCAGATGCGATTCGGACTCATTTCGGATCCGAAACTCTGTTACGGTGATTTTGCGCTATCTTTGCCGGGACCCAACTTTGACGCGCTGGGAGAAGTGATTGCGATGCCCAAATCCTTGCACGGAGTGATGTGGACACAGAGCAACTTCCCTAGCACAAGTCCGTGTGGTCCATTCTCTGATGGGGTCCCGGATCCTCAACTTCTAACTGTCCGAATCCGGGCTCTCGAAAAAGATGCACAAGCGTGCCAAATGGCAGAAATTTCCAACCATGGCCCAAACGGCGCCGAAGAGGCATGAAAATTGAATGATGCATGGACAAATGTATGGCAAGCAACCCGGATCTTTCTTGTTTTATTTAGATGCGATTCCGACTCATTTCGGATCCGAAACTCTGTTATGGTGATTTTGCACTACCTTTGCCAGCACCCAACTTTGACGCGCTGGAAGAACTGATTGCAATTCCCAAATCCATGCACGAAGTGATGTGGACAAAGAGCAACTTCCCTAGCACAAGTCAGTGTGGTCGGTTCTCTCATGGGGTGCCAGATCCTCAACTTCTAACTAACCGAAGATGCACGATGCACAAATCCATGCACGGAGTGATGTGGACATAGAGCAACTTCCCTCGCACAAGTCCGTGTGGTCCGTTCTCTGATGGGGTCCTGGATCCTCAACTTCTAATAACTGTCCGAATTCGGGTTCTCGAAAGAGATGCACGAGCGTGCCAAATGGCAAAAATTTCCAACACTAGCCCAAACGGCACCGAAGAGGCATGAAAATTAAATCATGCATGGACAAATGTGTGGCAAGCAACCCGGATCTTTCTTGTTGTGTTCAGATGCGATTCGGACTCATTTCGGGTCCGAAACTCTGTTATGGTGATTTTGCACTATCTTTGCCGGGACCCAACTTTGACGCGCTGGGAGAAGGGATTGCGATGCCCAAATCCATGCATGGAGTGATGTGGATAAGTTCGTGTGGTTCTTTCTCTGATGGAGTCCCGGATCCTCAACTTCTAACTGTCCGAATCCGGGTTCTCGAAAAAGATACACGAGCATGCCAAATGGCAAAAATTTCCAACCATGGCCCAAACGGTGCCGAAGAGGCATGAAAATTAAATCATGCATGGACAAATGTATGGCAAGCAACCCGGATCTTTCTTGTTGTGTTCAGATGCGATTCGGACGCGTTTCGGATTCGAAACTCTGTTATGGTGATTTTGCACTATCTTTGCCAAGAACCAACTTTGACGCGCTGGGAGAACTGATTGCGATGCACAAATCCATCCACGGAGTGATGTGGACATAGAGCATTTTCCCTAGCACAAGTCCATCTCTGATGGGGTCCTGGATCCTCAACTTTCAACTGTCCGAATCTGGGTGCTCGAAGAAGATGCACGAGCGTGCCAAATGGCAAAAATTTCCAACAGTGGCCCAAACGGCACCGAAGAGGCATGAAAATTGAATCATGCATGGACAAATGTGTGGCAAGCAACCCGGATCTTTCTTGTTGTGTTCAGATGCGATTCGGACTCATTTCGGATCCGAAACTCTGTTATGGTGATTTTGCACTATCTTTGCCAGGAACCAACTTTGACGCACTAGGAGAATTGATTGGCGATGCACAAATCCATCCACGGAGTGATGTGGGCATAGAGCAACTTCCCTAGCACAAGTCCTGTGGTCCGTTCTCTGATGGGGTCCGGGATCCTCAACTTTCAACTGTCCGAATCCGGGTTCTCGAAAAAGATGCACGAGCGTGCCAAATGGTGAAAATTTCCAACAGTGGTCTAAACGGCACCGAATAGGCATGAAAATTAAATCATGCATGGAAAAATGTGTGGCAAGCAACCCGGATCTTTCTTGTTGTGTTCAGATGCGATTCGGACGCGTTTTGGATCCGAAACTCTCTTATGGTGATTTTGTACTATCTTTGCCGGGACCCAACTTTGACTTGCTGGGAGAAGTGATTGAAATGCCCAAATCCATGCACGGAGTGATGTGGACATAGAGCAACTTCCCTAGCACAAGTCCGTGTGGTCCGTTCTCTGATGGGGTCCCGCATCCTCAACTTCTAATTGTCCGAATCTGGGTTCTCGAAAAAGATGCACGAGCATGCCAAATCGCGAAAATTTCCAACCGTGGCCCGAACAGCACCGAAGAGGCATGAAAATTGAATCATGCATGGACAAATGTGTGGCAAGAAACCCGGATCTTTCTTGTTTTGTTGAGATGCCATTCGGACTCATTTCGGATCCGAAACTCTGTTATGGCAATTTTGCACTATCTTTGCCGGGACCCAACTTTGACGCGCTAGGAGAACCGATTGCGATGCACAAATCCATGCACATGGAGTGATGTGGACATAGACCAACTTCCCTAGCACAAGTTCATGTGGTCCGTTCTCTGATGGGGTCCCGGATCCTCAACTTCTAACTATCCGAATCCGGGTTCTCGAAAAAGATGCACGAGCGTGCTAAATGGCGAAACTTTCCAACAGTGGCCCAAACGACACCGAAGAGGCATCAAAATTGAATCATGCATGGACAATTGTGTGGCAAGAAACCAAGATCTTTCTTGTTGTGTTCAGATGCGATTCGGACTCATTTCGGATCCGAAACTCTGTTACGGTGATTTTGCGCTATCTTTGCCGGGACCCAACTTTGACGCGCTGGGAGAAGTGATTGCGATGCCCAAATCCATGCACGGAGTGATGTGGACATAGAGCAACTTCCCTAGCACAAGTCCGTGTGGTCCATTCTCTGATGGGGTCCCGGATCCTCAACTTCTAACTGTCCGAATCCGGGTTCTCGAAAAAGATGCACAAGCGTGCCAAATGGCAGAAATTTCCAACCATGGCCCAAACGGCGCCGAAGAGGCATGAAAATTGAATCATGCATGGACAAATGTATGGCAAGCAACCCGGATCTTTCTTGTTGTATTCAGATGCGATTCCGACTCATTTCGGATCCGAAACTCTGTTATGGTAATTTTGCACTACCTTTGCCAGTACCCAACTTTGACGCGCTGGAAGAACTGATTGCGATTCCCAAGTCCATGCACGAAGTGATGTGGACAAAGAGCAACTTCCCTAGCACAGGTCAGTGTGGTCGGTTATCTCATGGGGTGCCAGATCCTCAACTTCTAACTAACCGAAAATGCACGATGCACAAATCCATGCACGGAGTGATGTGGACATAGAGCAACTTCCCTAGCACAAGTCTGTGTGGTCCGTTCTCTGATGGGGTCCCGGATCCTCAATTTCTAATAACTGTCCGAATTCGGGTTCTCGAAAAAGATGCAGGAGCGTGCCAAATGGCGAAAATTTCCAACACTGGCCCAAACGGCACCGAAGAGACATGAAAATTAAATCATGCATGGACAAATGTGTGGCAAGCAACCCGGATCTTTCTTGTTGTGTTCAGATGCGATTCGGACTCATTTCAGATCCGAAACTCTGTTATGGTGATTTCTTACTATCTTTGCCGGGACCCAACTTTGACTTGCTGGGAGAAGTGATTGCGATGCCCAAATCCATGCACGGAGTGATGTGGACATAGAGCAACTTCCCTAGCACAAGTCCGTGTGGTCCGTTCTCTGATGGGGTCCCGGATCCTTAACTTCTAACTGTCCGAATCCAGGTTCTCGAAAAAGATGCACGAGCGTGCCAAATGGCAAAACTTTCCAACAGTGGCCCAAACGGCACCGAAGAGGCATCAAAATTGAATCGTGCATGGACAATTGTGTGGCAAGAAACTCGGATCTTTCTTGTTGTGTTCAGATGCGATTCGGACTCATTTCGGATCTGAAACTCTGTTATGGCGATTTTGCACTGTCTTTGCCGGGACCCAACTTTGACGCGCTAGGAGAACCGATTGCGATGCACAAATCCATGCACGGAGTGATGTGGACATAGAACAACTTCCCTAGCACAAGTTCGTGAGGTCCGTTCTCTGATGGGGTCCCGGATCCTCAACTTCTAACTGTCCGAATCCAGGTTCTCGAAAAAGATGCACGAGCGTGCCAAATGGCAAAACTTTCCAACAGTGGCCCAAACGGCACCGAAGAGGCATCAAAATTGAATCGTGCATGGACAATTGTGTGGCAAGAAACCCAAATCTTTCTTGTTGTGTTCGGATGCGATTCGGACTCATTTCGGATCCGAAACTCTGTTACGGTGATTTTGCGCTATCTTTGCCGGGACCCAACTTTGACGCGCTGGGAGAAGTGATTGCGTTGCCCAAATCCATGCACGGAGTGATGTGGACATAGAGCAACTTCCCTAGCACAAGTCCGTGTGGTCCATTCTCTGATGGGGTCCCGGATCCTCAACTTCTAACTGTCCGAATCCGGGTTCTCGAAAAAGATGCACAAGCGTGCCAAATGGCAGAAATTTCCAACCATGGCCCAAACGGCGCCGAAGAGGCATGAAAATTGAATCATGCATGGACAAATGTATGGCAAGCAACCCGGATCTTTCTTGTTGTATTTAGATGCGATTCCGACTCATTTCGGATCCGAAACTTTGTTATGGTGATTTTGCACTACCTTTGCCAGCACCCAACTTTGACGCGCTGGAAGAACTGATTGCAATTCCCAAATCCATGCACGAAGTGATGTGGACAAAGAGCAAATTCCCTAGCACAAGTCAGTGTGGTCGGTTCTCTCATGGGGTGCCAGATCCTCAACTTCTAACTAACCGAAGATGCACGATGCACAAATCCATGCACGGAGTGATGTGGAAATAGAGCAACTTCCCTCGCACAAGTCCGTGTGGTCCGTTCTCTGATGGGGTCCCGGATCCTCAACTTCTAATAACTGTCCGAATTCGGGTTCTCGAAAAAGATGCACGAGCGTGCCAAATGGCGAAAATTTCCAACACTAGCCCAAACGGCACCGAAGAGGCATGAAAATTAAATCATGCATGGACAAATGTGTGGCAAGCAACGCGGATCTTTCTTGTTGTGTTCAGATGCGATTCGAACTCATTCGGGTCCGAAACTCTGTTATGGTGATTTTGCACTATCTTTGCCGGGACCCAACTTTGACGCGCTGGGAGAAGGGATTGCGATGCCCAAATCCATGCATGGAGTGATGTGGATAAGTTCGTGTGGTTCTTTCTCTGATGGAGTCCCGGATCCTCAACTTCTAACTGTCCGAATCCGGGTTATCGAAAAAGATACACGAGCATGCCAAATGGCAAAAATTTCCAACCATGGCCCAAACGGTGCCGAAGAGGCATGAAAATTAAATCATGCATGGACAAATGTATGGCAAGCAACCCGGATCTTTCTTGTTGTGTTCAGATGCGATTCGGACGCGTTTCGGATCCGAAACTCTGTTATGGTGATTTTGCACTATCTTTGCCAAGAACCAACTTTGACGCGTTGGGAGAACTGATTGCGATGCACAAATCCATCCACGGAGTGATGTGGACATAGAGCATTTTCCCTAGCACAAGTCCATCTCTGATGGGGTCCTGGATCCTTAACTTTCAACTGTCCGAATCCGGGTGCTCGAAGAAGATGCACGAGCGTGCCAAATGGCAAAAATTTCCAACAGTGACCCAAACGGCACCGAAGAGGCACGAAAATTGAATCATGCATGGACAAATGTGTGGCAAGCAACCCGGATCTTTCTTGTTGTGTTCAGATGCGATTCGGACTCATTTCGGATCCGAAACTCTGTTATGGTGATTTTGCACTATCTTTGCCAGGAACCAACTTTGACGCACTGGGAGAATTGATTGGCGATGCACAAATCCGTCCACGGAGTGATGTGGGCATAGAGCAACTTCCCTAGCACAAGTCCTGTGGTCCGTTCTCTGATGGGGTCCCGGATCCTCAACTTTCAACTGTCCGAATCCGGGTTCTCGAAAAAGATGCACGAGCGTGCCAAATGGTGAAAATTTCCAACAGTGGTCCAAAAGGCACCGAATAGGCATGAAAATTAAATCATGCATGGACAAATGTGTGGCAAGCAACCCGGATCTTTCTTGTTGTGTTCAGATGCGATTCGGACGCGTTTTGGATCCGAAACTCTCTTATGGTGATTTTGTACTATCTTTGCCGGGACCCAACTTTGACTTGCTGGGAGAAGTGATTGCGATGCCCAAATCCATGCACGGATTGATGTGGACATAGAGCAACTTCCCTAGCACAAGTCCGTGTGGTCCGTTCTCTGATGGGGTCCCGCATCCTCAACTTCTAATTGTCCGAATCTGGGTTCTCGAAAAAGATGCACGAGCATGCCAAATCGCGAAAATTTCGAACCGTGGCCCGAACGGCGCCGAAGAGGCATGAAAATTGAATCATGCATGGACAAATGTGTGGCAAGCAACCCGGATCTTTCTTGTTTTGTTCAGATGCGATTCGGACTCATTTCGGATCCGAAACTCTGTTATGGCGATTTTGCACTATCTTTGCCGGGACCCAACTTTGACGCGCTAGGAGAACCGATTGCGATGCACAAATCCATGCACACGGAGTGATGTGGACATAGAGCAACTTCCCTAGCACAAGTTCGTGTGGTCCGTTCTCTGATGGGGTCCCGGATCCTCAACTTCTAACTATCCGAATCTGGGTTCTCGAAAAAGATGCACGAGCGTGCTAAATGGCGAAACTTTCCAACAGTGGCCCAAACGGCATTGAAGAGGCATCAAAATTGAATCATGCATGGACAATTGTGTCGCAAGAAACCCAGATCTTTCTTGTTGTGTTCAGATGCGATTCGGACTCATTTCGATTCCGAAACTCTGTTACGGTGATTTTGCGCTATCTTTGCCGGGACCCAACTTTGACGCGCTGGGAGAAGTGATTGCGCTGCCCAAATCCGTGCACGGAGTGATGTGGACATAGAGCAACCTCCCTAGCACAAGTCCGTGTGGTCCATTCTCTGATGGGGTCCCGGATCCTCAACTTCTAACTGTCCGAATCCGGGTTCTCGAAAAAGATGCACAAGCGTGCCAAATGGCAGAAATTTTCAACCATGGCCCAAACGGCGCCAAAGAGGCATGAAAATTGAATCATGCATGGACAAATGTATGGCAAGCAACCCGGATCTTTCTTGTTGTATTCAGATGCGATTCCGACTCATTTCGGATCCGAAACTCTGTTATGGTAATTTTGCACTACCTTTGCCAGTACCCAACTTTGACGCGCTGGAAGAACTGATTGCGATTCCCAAGTCCATGCACGAAGTGATGTGGACAAAGAGCAACTTCCCTAGCACAGGTCAGTGTGGTCGGTTCTCTCATGGGGTGCCAGATCCTCAACTTCTAACTAACCGAAGATGCACGATGCACAAATCCATGCACGGAGTGATGTGGACAAAGAGCAACTTCCCTAGCACAAGTCCGTGTGGTCCGTTCTCTGATGGGGTCCCGGATCCTCAACTTGTAATAACTGTCCGAATTCGGGTTCTCGAAAAAGATGCACGAGCGTGCCAAATGGCGAAAATTTCCAACACTGGCCCAAACGGCACCGAAGAGGCATGAAAATTAAATCATGCATGGACAAATGTGTGGCAAGCAACCCGGATCTTTCTTGTTGTGTTCAGATGAGATTCGGACTCATTTCGGATCCGAAACTCTGTTATGGTGATTTTGCACTATCTTTGCCGGGACCCAACTTTGACGCACTGGGAGAAGGGATTGTGATGCCCAAATCCATGCATGGAGTTATGTGGACAAGTTCGTGTGGTCCTTTCTCTGATGGAGTCCCGGATCCTCAACTTCTAACTGTCCGAATCCGGGTTCTCGAAAAGGATGCACGAGCATGCCAAATGGCAGAAATTTCGAACCATGGCCCAAACGGTGCGGAAGAGGCATGAAAATTAAATCATGCATGGACAAATGTGTGGCAAGCAACCCGGATCTTTCTTGTTGTGTTCAGATGCGATTCGGACGCGTTTTGGATTCGAAACTCTGTTATGGTGATTTTGCACTATCTTTGCCAAGAACCAACTTTGACGCGCTGGGAGAACTGATTGCGATGCACAAATCCATCCACGGAGTGATGTGGACATATAGAAACTTCCCTAGCACAAGTCCGTGTGCTCCGTTCTCTGATGGGGTCCTGGATCCTCAACTTTCAACTGTCCGAATCCGGGTGCTCGAAGAAGATGCACGAGCGTGCCAAATGGTAAAAATTTCCAACAGTGGCCCAAACGGCACCGAAGAGGCATGAAAATTGAATCATGCATGGACAAATGTGTGGCAAGCAACCCGGATCTTTCTCGTTGTGTTCAGATGCGATTCGGACTCATTTCGGATCCGAAACTCTGTTATGGTGATTTTGCACTATCTTTTCCAGGAACCAAATTTGACGCACTGGGAGAATTGATTGGCGATGCACAAATCCATCCACGGAGTGATATGGACATAGAGCAACTTCCCTAGCACAAGTCCGTGGGGTCCGTTCTCTGATGGGATCCCGGATCCTCAACTTTCAACTATCCGAATCCGGGTTCTCGAAAAAGATGCACGAGCGTGCCAAATGGCAAAAATTTTCAACAGTGGTCCAAACGGCACCGAATAGGCATGAAAATTAAATTATGCATGGACAAATGTGTGGCAAGTAACCTGGATCTTTCTTGTTGTGTTCAAATGCGATTCGGACAGGTTTTGGATCCGAAACTCTGTTATGGTGATTTTGTACTATCTTTGCCGGGACCCAACTTTGACTTGCTGGGAGAAGCGATTGCAATGCCCAAATCCATGCACGGAGTGATGTGGACATAGAGCAACTTCCCTAGCACAAGTCTGTGTGGACCGTTCTCTGATGGGGTCCCGGATCCTCAAATTCTAACTGTCCGAATCCGGGTTCTCGAAAAAGATGCACAAGCGTGCCAAATGGCATAAATTTCCAACCGTGGCCCAAATGGCGCCGAAGAGGCATGAAAATTGAATCATGCATGGACAAATGTATGCCAAGCAACCCGGATCTTTCTTGTTGTGATCAGATTCGGACTCATTTCGGATTCGAAACTCTGTTATGGTGATTTTGCACTATCTTTGCCAGGACCCAACTTTGACGCGCTGGGAGAACTAATTGCGAATCCCAAATCCATGCACGAAGTGATGTGGACATAGAGCAACTTCCCTAGCACAAGTCCGTGTGGTCCTTTCTCTCATGGGATAATAGATCCTCAACTTCTAACTGTCCGAAGATGCACGAGCATGCCAAATGGCGAAAATTTCCAACTTCTAACTGTCCGAAGATGCATGAGCATGCCAACTTCTAACTGTCCGAATCCAGGTTCTCGAAAAAGATGCACAAGCGTGCCAAATGGCAGAAAGTTCCAACCGTGGCCCAAACGGCGCCGAAGAGGCATGAAAATTGAATCATGCATGGACAAATGTATGGCAAGCAACTTCTAACTGTCCGAAGATGAACGAGCATGCCAACTTCTAACTGTCCGAATCCGAGTTCTTGAAAAAGATGCACAAGCGTGCCAAGTGGCAAAAAATTTCAACCGTGGCCCAAACGATGCCGAAGAGGCATGAAAACTGAATCATGCATGGACAAATGTATGGCAAGCAACCCGGATCTTTCTTGTTGTGTTTAGATGCGATTCGGACTCATTTCGAATTTGCACTATCTTTGCCGAGACCCAATTTTGACGCGCTGGGAGAACTGATTGTGATACCCAAATCCATGCACAGAGTGATGTGGATATAGAGCAACTTCTCTAGCACAAGTTCGTGTGGTCCGTTCTTTTATGGGGTCCCGCATCCTCAACTTCTAATTGTCCGAATCTGGTTTCTCAAAAAAGATGCACGAGCGTGCCAAATGACGAAAATTTCCAGCCGTGGCCAAAACGGTGCCAAAGAGGTATGAAAATTGAATCATGCATGGACAAATATGTGGCAAGCAACCCGGATCTTTCTTGTTGTGTTCAGATGCAATTCGGACTCATTTAGGATCCGAAACTCTGTTATGGCGATTTTGCACTATCTTTGCCAGGACCCAACTTTGACACGCTGGGAGAAGTGATTGCGATGCCCAAATCCATGCACGGAGTGATGTGGACATAGAGCAACTTCCCTAGCACAAGTCCGTGTGGTCCATTCTCTGATGGGATCCCGGATCCTCAACTTCTAACTATCCGAATCCGGGTTCTCGAAAAAGATGCACAAGCATGCCAAATGGAAGAAATTTCCAACCGTGGCCCAAACGGCGCCGAAGAGGCGTGAAAATTGAATCATGCATGGACAAATGTATGGCAAGCAACCCGGATCTTTCTTATTGTGTTCAGATGTGATTCAGACTCATTTCGGATCCGAAACTCTGTTATGGTGATTTTACACTATCTTTGCCAGGACCCAACTTTGATAAGCTGGGAGAACTGATTGCGATTCCTAAATCCATGCACAAAGTGATATGGACATAGAGCAACTTCCCTAGCACAAGTCCATGTGGTCTGTTCTCTCATGGGGTCCCAAATCCTCAACTTCTAATTGTCCGAAGATGCATGATGCACAAATCCATGCTCGGAGTGATGTGGACATAGAGCAACTTCCCTAGCACAAGTCTGTAAGGTCCGTTCTCTGATGGGATCCCGGATCCTCAACTTCTAATAACTGTCCGAATCCGGGTTCTTGAAAAAGATGCACGAGCGTGCCAAATGGTGAAAATTTCCAAAAGTGGCCCAAACGGCACCGAAGAGGCATGAAAATTGAATCATGCATGCACAAATGTGTGGCAAGCAACCCGGATCCTTCTGTTTGTGTTCAGATGCGATTCGGACTCATTTCGGATCCGAAACTCTGTTATGCTGCTTTTGCACTATCTTTGTCGAGGCCCAACTTTGACGTGCTGGGAGAAGTGATTGCGATGCCCAAATCCATGCACGGAGTGATGTGGACATAGAGCAACTTCCCTAGCACAAGTCCGTGTGGTACGTTCTCTGATGGGGTCCCGGATCATCAACTTCTAACTGTCCAAATCCGGGTTCTCGAAAAAGATGCACAAGCGTGCCAAATGGCAGAAATTTCCAGCCGTGGGCCAAACGGCGCCGAAGAGGCATGAAAATTGATTCATGCATGGACAAATGTATGGCAAGCAACCCGGACCTTTCTTGTTGTGTTCAAATGCGATTCGGACTCATTTCGGATCCGAAACTTTGTTATGGTGATTTTGCACTATCTTTGCCAGGACCCAACTTTGACGTGCTAGGGGAACTGATTGCGATTCCCAAATCCATGCACGAAGTGATGTGCACATAGAGCAACTTCCCTAGCACAAGTCCGTGTGGTCCGTTCTCTCATGGGGTCCCAGATCCTTAACTTCTAACTGTCCGAAGATGCACAATGCACAAATCCATCCACGGAGTGATGTGGACATAGAGCAACTTCCCTAGCACAAGTCCGTGTGGTCCGTTCTCTAATGGGGTCCTAGATCGTCAACTTTTTATAACTGTTCGAATCCGGGTTCTCGAAAATGATGCACGAGCGTGCCAAATGGTGAAAATTTCCAACAGTGGCCCAAACGGCACCGAAGAGGCATGAAAATTGAATCATGCATGGACAAATGTGTCGCAAGCAACCCGGATCTTTCTTATTGTGTTCAGGTGCGATTTGGACTCATTTCGGATCGAAACTCTGTTATGGTGATTTTGCACTATCTTTGCTCCCGAGACCCAACTTTGACGTGCTGGGAGAAGTGATTGCGATGCCCAAATCCATGCACGGAGTGATGTGGACATAGAGCAACTTCCCTAGCACAAGTTCGTGTGGTCCGTTCTCTGATGGGGTCCTGGATCCTCAACTTCTAACTGTCCGAATCCGGGTTCTCGAAAAAGACACACAAGCGTGCCAAATGGCAGAAATTCGCAACCGTGGCCCAAACGGCACCGAAGAGGCATGAAAATTGAATCATGCATGGACAAATGTATGGCAAGCAACCCGGATCTTTCTTGTTGTGTTCAGATGCGATTCGGACTCATTTCAGATCCGAAACTCTATTATGGTGATTTTACACTATCTTTGCCAGGACCCAACTTTGACGCGCTGGGAGAAATGATTGGGATTCCCAAATCCATGCACGAAGTGATGTGGACATAGAGCAACTTCCCTAGCACAAGTTCGTGTGGTCCTTTCTCTCATGGGGTCCCATGTCCTCAACTTCTAAGTGTCCGAAGATGCACGAGCATGCCAAATGGCGAAAATTTTCAACTTCTAACTGTCCGAAGATGCACGAGCATGCCAACTTCTAACTCTCCGAATCCGGGTTCTCGAAAAAGATGCACCAGCGTGCCAAATGGCAAAAATTTCCTATCGTGGCCCAAACGGTGCCGAGGAGGCATGAAAATTGAATCATGCATGGACAAATGTATGGCAAGCAACTTCTAACTGTCCGAAGATGAACGAGCATGCCAACTTCTAACTGTCCAAATCCGAGTTCCCGAAAAAGATGCACAAGCGTGCCAAATGGCAGAAATTTCCAACCGTGGTCCAAACGTCACTGAAGAGGCATGTAAATTGAATCATGCATGGATAAATTTATGGCAAGCAACTGGGATCTTTCTTGTTGTGTTCAGATGCGATTCGGACTCATTTCGGATTTGCACTATCTTTGCTGGGACCCAACTTTGACGCGCTGGGAGAAGGGATTGCGATGCCCAAATCCATGCACGGAGTGATGTGGACATAGAGCAACTTCCCTAGCACAAGTCTGTGTGGTGCGTTCTCTGATGGGGTCCCGGATCCTCAACTTCTAACTGTCCGAATTAAGGTTCTCGAAAAAGATGCACAAGCGTGCCAAATGGCAGAAATTTCCAACCGTGGCCCAAATGGCGCCGAAGAGACATGAAAATTGAATCATGCATGGACAAATATATGCCAAGCAACCCGGATCTTTCTTGTTGTGTTCACATGAGATTCGGAATCATTTCGGATCCGAAACTCTGTTATGGTGATTTTGCACTATCTTTGCCAAGACCCAACTTTTACACGCTGGGAGAACTGATTGCGATTCCCAAATCCATGCACGAAGTGATGTGGACATAGAGCAACTTCCCTAGCACAAGTCCGTGTGGTCCTTTCTCTCATGGGATCCCAGATCCTCAACTTCTAACTATCCGAAGATGCACGAGCATGCCAAATGGCAGAAATTTCCAACTTCTAACTGTCCGAAGATGCATGAGCATGCCAACTTCTAACTGTCCAAATCCGGGTTCTCGAAAAAGATGCACAAGCGTGCCAAATGGCAAAAAGTTCCAACCGTGGCCCAAACGGCACCGAAGAGGCATGAAAATTGAATCATGCATGGACAAATGTATGGCAAGCAACTTCTAACTGTCCGAAGATGAACGAGCATGCCAACTTCTAACTGTCCGAATCCGAGTTCCCGAAAAAGATGCACAAGCGTGCCAAATGGCAAAAATTTTCAACCGTGGCCCAAACGACGCCGAAGAGGCATGAAAATTGAATCATGCATGGACAAATGTATGGCAAGCAACCCGGATCTTTCTTGTTGTGTTCAGATGCGATTCGGACTCATTTTGGATTTGCACTATCTTTGCCGAGACCCAATTTCGACGCGCTGGGAGAACTGATTATGATACGCAAATAAATGCACAGAGTGATGTGGATATAGAGCAACTTCCCTAGCACAAGTCTGTAAGGTCCATTCTCTGATGGGATCCCAGATCCTCAACTTCTAATAACTGTCCGAATCTGGGTTCTCGAAAAAGATGCACGAGCGTGCTAAATGGCAAAAATTTTGAAAAGTGGCCCAAACGGCACCGAAGAGGCATGAAAATTGAATCATGCATGGACAAATGTGTGGCAAGCAACCCGGATCTTTCTTGTTGTGTTCAGATGCGATTCGGACTCATTTCGGATCTGAAACTCTGTTATGCTGCTTTTGCACTATCTTTGCCGGGACCCAACTTTGACGCGCTGGGAGAAGTGATTGCGATGCCCATATCCATGCACGGAGTGATGTGGACATAGAGCAAATTTCCTAGCACAAGTCCGTGTGGTTCGTTCTCTGATGGAGTCCTGGATCGTCAACTTCTAATTGTCCAAATTCGGGTTCTCGAAAAAGATGCAGAAGCGTGCCAAATGGCAGAAATTTCCTACCGTGGCCCAAACGGCGCCGAAGAGGCATGAAAATTGAATCATGCATGGACAAATGTATTGCAAGAAACCCGGATCTTTCTTGTTGTGTTCAGATGCAATTCGGACTCATTTCGGATCCGAAACTCTGTTATGGTGATTTTGCACTATCTTGCGAGGACCCAACTTTGACGCGCTAGGAGAACTGATTGCGATTCCCAAATCCATGCACGAAGTGATGTGGACAAAGAGCAACTTCCCTAGCACAAGTCAGTGTGGTCGGTTCTCTCATGGGGTGCCAGATCCTCAACTTCTAACTAACCGAAGATGCACGATGCACAAATCCATGTACGGAGTGATGTGGACATAGAGCAACTTCCCTAGCACAAGTCCGTGTGGTCCGTTCTCTGATGGGGTCCCGGATCCTCAACTTCTAATAACTGTCCGAATATGGGTTCTCGAAAAAGATGCACGAGCGTGCCAAATGGCGAAAATTTCCAACACTGGCCCAAACGGCACCGAAGAGGCATGAAAATTAAATCATGCATGGACAAATGTGTGGCAAGCAACCCGGATCTTTCTTGTTGTGTGTTCAGATGCGATTCGGACTCATTTCGGATCCGAAACTCTGTTATGGTGATTTTGCACTATATTTGCCGGGACCCAACTTTGACGCACTGGGAGAAGGGATTGAGATGCCCAAATCCATGCATGGAGTGATGTGGACAAGTTCGTGTGGTCCTTTCTCTGATGGAGTCCCGGATCCTCAACTTCTAACTGTCCGAATGGGTTCTCGAAAAAGATACAAGAGCATGCCAAATGGCAAAAATTTCCAACCATGGCCCAAACGGTGCCGAAGAGGCATGAAAATTAAATCATGCATGGACAAATGTATGGCAAGCAACCCAGATCTTTCTTGTTGTGTTCAGATGCGATTCGGACGCGTTTCGGATCCGAAACTCTGTCATGGTGATTTTGCCAACTTTGACGCGCTGGGAGAACTGATTGCGATGCACAAATCCATCCACGGAGTGATGTGGACATAGAGCAACTTCCCTAGCACAAGTCCGTGTGGTCCATTCTCTGATGGGATCCTGGATCCTCAACTTTCAACTGTCCGAATCCGGGTTCTCAAAGAAGATGCACGAGCGTGCCAAATGGCAATAATTTCCAACAGTGGCTCAAACGGCACCGGAGCGGCATGAAAATTGAATCATGCATGGACAAATGTGTGGCAGGCAGCCCGGATCTTTCTTGTTGTGTTCAGATGCGATTCGAACTCATTTCGGATCCGAAACTCTGTTATGGTGATTTTGCACTATCTTTGCCAGGAACCAACTTTGACGCACTGGGAGAATTGATTGGCGATGCACAAATCCATCCACGGAGTGATGTGGACATAGAGCAACTTCCCTAGCACAAGTCCGTGTCGTCCGTTCTCTGATGGGGTCCCGGATCCTCAATTTTCAACTGTCCGAATCCGGGTTCTCGAAAAAGATGCACGAGCGTGCCAAATCGTGAAAATTTCCAACAGTGGTCCAAACGGCACCGAATAGGCATGAAAATTAAATCATGCATGGACAAATGTGTGGCAAGAAACCCGGATCTTTCTTGTTGTGTTCAAATGCGATTCGGACGCATTTTGGATCCGAAACTCTGTTATGGTGATTTTGTACTATCTTTGCCGGGACCCAACTTTGACTTGCTGGGAGAAGTGATTGCGATGCCCAAATCCATGCACGGAGTGATGTGGACATAGAGCAACTTCCCTAGCACAAGTCTGTGTGGTCCGTTCTCTGATGGGGTCCCGGATCCTCAACTTCTAACTGTCCGAATCCGCGTTCTCGAAAAAGATGCCGAATCCGGGTTCTCGAAAAAGATGCACAAGCATGCCAAATGGCAGAAATTTCCAACCGTGGCCCAAATGGCACCGAAGAGGCATGAAAATTGAATCATGCATGGACAAATGTATGCAAAGCAACCCGGATCTTTCTTGTTGTGTTCAGATGCGATTCGGACTCATTTCGGATCCGAAACTCTGTTATGGTCATTTTGCACTATCTTTGCCAGGACCCAACTTTGGCACACTGGGAGAACTAATTGCGATTCCCAAATCCATGCACGAAGTGATGTGGACATAGAGCAACTTCCCTAGCACAAGTCCATGTGGTCCTTTCTCTCATGGGATCCCAGATCCTCAACTTCTAACTGTCCGAAGATGCACGAGCATGCCAAATGGCGGAAATTTCCAACTTCTAACTCTCCGAAGATGCATGAGCATGCCAACTTCTAATTGTCCGAATCCGGGTTCTCGAAAAAGATGCACAAGCGTGCCAAATGGCAGAAAGTTCCAACCGTGGCCCAAATGGCGCCGAAGAGGCATGAAAATTGAATCATGCATGGACAAATGTATGGCAAGAAACTTCTAACTGTCCGAAGATGAACGAGCATGCCAACTTCTAACTGTCCGAATCCGAGTTCTCGAAAAAGATGCACAAGCGTGCCAAATGGCAAAAATTTTCAACCGTGGCCCAAACGACGACGAAGAGGCATGAAAATTGAATCATGCATGGACAAATGTATGGCAAGCAACCCGAATCTTTCTTGTTGTGTTCAGATGCGATTCGGACTCATTTCGGATTTGCACTATATTTGCCGACACCCAATTTTGACGTGCTGGGAGAACTGATTGTGATACCCAAATCCATGCACAGAGTGATGTGGATATAGAGCAACTTCCCTAGCACAAGTTCGTGTGGTCCGTTCTTTTATGGGGTCCCGCATCCTCAACTTCTAATTGTCCGAATCTGGTTTCTCAAAAAAGATGCACGAGCGTGCCAAATGGCGGAAATTTCCAACTGTGGCCAAAACGGTGCCGAAGAGGTATGAAAATTGAATCATGCATAGACAAATATGTGGCAAGTAACCCGGATCTTTCTTGTTGTGTTCAGATGCAATTCGGACTCATTTCGGATCCGAAACTCTGTTATGGCGATTTTGCACTATCTTTGCCAGGACCCAACTTTGACGCGCTGGGAGAAGTGATTGCGATGCCCAAATCCATGCACGGAGTGATGTGGACATAGAGCAACTTCCCTAGCACAAGTCCGTGTGGTCCGTTCTTTGATGGGGTCCCGAATCCTCAACTTCTAACTGTTCGAATTCGGGTTCTCGAAAAAGATGCACAAGCGTGCCAAATGGCAGAAATTTCCAACCGTGGCCCAAACGGTGCCGAAGAGGCATGAAAATTGAATCATGCATGGACAAATGTACGGCAAGCAACCCGGATCTTTCTTGTTGTGTTCAGATGCGATTCAGACTCATTTCGGATCCGAAACTCTGTTATGGTGATTTTGCACTATCTTTGCCAGGACCCAACTTTGACGCACTGGGAGAACTGATTGCGATTCCTAAATCCATGCACGAAGTGATGTGAACATAGAGCAACTTCCCTAGCACAAGTCTGTGTGGTCGGTTCTCTCATGGGGTCCCAGATCCTCAACTTCTAACTGTCCGAAGATGCACGATGCACAAATCCATGCTCGGAGTGATGTGGACATAGAGAAACTTCCCTAGCACATGTCTAAAAGGTCCGTTCTCTGATGGGATCCCGGATCCTCAACTTCTAATAACTGTCCGAATTCGGGTTCTCGAAAAAGATGCACGAGCATGCCAAATGGCGAAAATTTCCAAAAGTGGCCCAAACGGCACCGAAGAGGCATGAAAATTGAATCATGCATGCACAAATGTGTGGCAAGCAACCCGGATCTTTCTGTTTGTGTTCAGATGCGATTCGGACTCATTTCGGAT
Organism: Cibotium barometz; assembly: GCF_041138505.1. Taxonomy (NCBI): domain Eukaryota; kingdom Viridiplantae; phylum Streptophyta; class Polypodiopsida; order Cyatheales; family Cibotiaceae; genus Cibotium; species Cibotium barometz. Next base: position 29,221,049 of record NC_141090.1, read on the forward strand.
CCGAAACTCTGTTATGCTGCTTTTGCACTATCTTTGTCGGGACCCAACTTTGACGTGCTGGGAGAAGTGATTGCAATGCGCAAATCCATGCACGGAGTGATGTGGACATAGAGCAACTTTCCTAGCACAAGTCCGTGTGGTCCGTTCTCTGATGGGGTCCCGGATCGTAAACTTCTAACTGTCCAAATCCGGGTTCTCGAAAAAGATGCACAAGCGTGCCAAATGGCAGAAATTTCCAACCGTGGCCCAAACGGCGCCGAAGAGGCATGAAAATTGATTCATGCATGGACAAATGTATGGCAAGCAACCCGGATCTTTTTTGTTGTGTTCAGATGCGATTCGGACTTATTTCGGATCCGAAACTCTGTTATGGTGATTTTGCACTATCTTTGCGAGGACCCAACTTTGACGCTCTAGGAGAACTGATTGCGATTCCCAAATCCATGCACGAAGTGATGTGGACATAGAGCAACTTCCCTAGCACAAGTCCGTGTGGTCCGTTCTCTCATGGGGTCCCAGATGCTTAACTTCTAACTGTCCGACGATGCACAATGCACAAATCCATCCACGAAGTGATGTGGACATAGAGCAACTTCCCTAGCACAAGTCCGTGTGGTCCGTTCTCTAATGGGGTCCTGGATCCTCAACTTTTTATAACTGTTCGAAGCCGGGTTCTCGAAAATGATGCACGAGCGTGCCAAATGGTGAAAATTTCCAACAGTGGCCCAAACGGCACCGAAGAGGCATGAAAATTGAATCATGCATAGACAAATGTGTGGCAGGCAACCCGGATCTTTCTTATTGTGTTCAGGTGCGATTTGGACTATCTTTGCACTATCTTTGCCCCGGGACCCATCTTTGACGTGCTCGGAGAAGTGATTGCGATCCCCAAATCCATGCACGGAGTGATGTGGACATAGAGCAACTTCCGTAGCACAAGTCCGTGTGGTCCGTTCTCTGATGGGGTCCCGGATCCTCAACTTCTAACTGTCCGAATCCGGGTTCTCGAAAAAGATACACAAGCGTGCCAAATGGCAGAAATTCGCAACCGTGGCCCAAACGACGCCGAAGAGGCATGAAAATTGAATCATGCATGGACAAATGTATGGCAAGCAACCCGAATCTCTCTTGTTGTGTTCAGATGCGATTCGGACTCATTTCGGATCCGAAACTCTGTTATGGTGATTTTACAGTATCTTTGCCAGGACCCAACTTTGACACGCTGGGAGAAATGATTGGGATTCCCAAATCCATGCACGAAGTGATGTGGACATAGAGCAACTTCTCTAGCACAAGTTCGTGTGGTCCTTTCTCTCATGGGGTCCCAGATCCTCAACTTCTAACTGTCCGAAGATGCATGAGCACGCCAAATGGCGCAAATTTTCAACTTCTAACTGTCCGAAGATGCACGAGCATGCCAACTTCTAACTGTCCGAATCCGGGTTCTCGAAAAAGATTCACCAGCGTGCCAAATGGCAGAAATTTCCAACCATGGCCCAAACGGTGCCGAGGAGGCATGAAAACTGAATCATGCATGGACAAGTGTATGGCAAGCAACTTCTAACTGTCCGAAGATGAACGAGCATGCGAACTTCTAACTGTCCAAATCCGAGTTCCCGAAAAAGATGCAGAAGCATGCCAAATGGCATAAATTTCCAACCGTGACCCAAACGGTGCCGAAGAGGCATGTAAATTGAATCATGCATGGATAAATTTATGGCAAGCAACCGGGACCTTTCTTGTTGTGTTCAGATGCGATTCGGACTCATTTCGGATTTGCACTATCTTGGCTGGGACCCAACTTTGACGCGCTGGGAGAAGGGATTGCGATGCCCAAATCCATGCATGGAGTGATGTGGACAAGTCCGTGTGGTCCGTTCTCTGATGGAGTCCCGGATCCTCAACTTCTAACTGTCCGAATCCGGGTTCTCGAAAAAGATGCACGAGCATTCCAAATGGCAGAAATTTCCAACCGTGGCCCAAACGGTGCCGAAGAGGCATGAAAATTAAAACATGCATGGACAAATGTATGGCAAGCAACCCGGATCTTTCTTGTTGTGTTCAGATGCGATTTAAACGCGTTTCGGATCCGAAACTCAGTTATGGTGATTTTGCACTATCTTTGCCAGGAACCAACTTTGACGCGCTAGAAGAACTGATTGCGATGCACAAATCCATCCACGGAGTGATGTGGACATAGAGCAACTTCCCTAGCACAAGTCCGTGTGGTCCGTTCTCTGATGGGGTCCTGGATCCTCAACTTTTAACTATCCGAATCCGGGTTCTCGAAGAGGATGCACGAGCGTGCCAAATGGCAAAAATTTCCAACAGTGGCCCAAACGGCACCGAAGAGGCATTAAAATTGAATCATGCAAGGACAAATGTGTGGCAAGCAACCCGGATCTTTCTTGTTGTGTTCAGATGCGATTCGGACTCATTTCGGATCCAAAACTCTGTTATGGTGATTTTGCACTATTTTTGCCAGGAACCAACTTTGACGCACTGGGAGAATTGATTGCGATGCACAAATCCATCCACGGAGTGATGTGGACATAGAGCAACTTCCCTAGCACGAAAAAGATACACGAGCGTGTCAAATGGCGAAAATTTCCAACAGTGGTCCAAACGGCACCGAAGAGGCATGAAAATTAAATCATGCATGGACAAATGTGTGGCAAGCAACCCGGATCTTTCTTGTTGTGTTCAAATGCGATTCGGACGCGTTTTGGATCCGAAACCCTATTATGGTGATTTTGCACTATCTTTGTCGGGACCCAACTTTGACGTGCTGGGAGAAGTGATTGCGATGCCCAAATCCATGCACGGAGTGATGTGGACATAGAGCAACTTTCCTAGCACAAGTCTGTGTGGTCCGTTCTCTGATGGGGTCCTGGATCCTCAACTTCTAACTGTCCGAATCCGGGTTCTCGAAAAAGATGCACAAGCGTGCCAAATGGCAGAAATTTCCAACCGTGGCCCAAATGGCGCCAAAGAGGCATGAAAATTGAATCATGCATGGACAAATGTATGGCAAGCAACCCGGATCTTTCTTGTTGTGTTCACATGCGATTCGGAATCATTTTGGATCCGAAACTCTGTTATGGTGATTTTGCACTATCTTTGCCAGGACCCAACTTTGACACGCTGGGAGAACTGATTGTGATTCCCAAATCCATGCACGAAGTGATGTGAACATAGAGCAACTTCCCTAGCACAAGTCCGTGTGGTCCTTTCTCTCATGGGATCCCAGATCCTCAACTTCTAACTGTCCAAAGATGCACGAGCATGCCAAATGGCAGAAATTTCTAACTTCTAACTGTCCGAAGATGCATGAGCATGCCAACTTCTAACTGTCCGAATCCGGGTTCTCGAGAAAGATGCACAAGCGTGCCAAATGGCAGAAAGTTTCAACCGTGGTCCAAACGGTGCCGAAGAGGGATGAAAATTGAATCATGCATGGACAAATGTATGGCAAGCAACTTCTAACTGTCCAAAGATGAACGAGCATGCCAACTTCTAACTGTCCGAATCCGAGTTACCGAAAAAGATGCACAAGCGTGCCAAATGGCAAAAATTTTCAACCGTGGCCCAAACGAATTGAATCATGCATGGACAAATGTATGGCAAGCAACCCGGATCTTTCTTGTTGTGTTCAGATGCGATTCGGACTCATTTCGGATTTGCACTATCTTTGCCGAGACCCAATTTTGACGCGCTGGGAGAACTGATTATGATACCCAAATCCATGCACAGAGTGATGTGGATATAGAGCAACTTCCCTAGCACAAGTCTGTAAGGTCCGTTCTCTGATGGGATCCCGGATCCTCATTTTCTAATAACTATTCGAATCCGGGTTCTCGAAAAAAAGATGCACGAGCGTGCCAAATGGCAAAAATTTTGAAAAGTGGCCCAAACGACACCGAAGAGGCATGAAAATTGAATCATGCATGGACAAATGTGTGGCAAGCAACCCGGATATTTCTTGTTGTGTTCAGATGCGATTCGGACTCATTTTGGATCCGAAACTCTGTTATGCTGCTTTTGCACTATCTTTGCCGGGACCCAACTTTTACGCGCTGGGAAAAGTGATTGCGATGCCCAAATCCATGCACAGAGTGATGTGGACATAGAGCAACTTTCCTAGCACAAGTCCGTGTGGTCCGTTCTCTGATGGGATCCCGGATCGTCAACTTCTAACTGTCCAAATCCGGGTTCTCGAAAAAGATGCACAAACGTGCCAAATGGCAGAAATTTCCAACCGTGGCCCAAACGGCGCCGAAGAGGCATGAAAATTGAATCATGCATGGACAAATGTATTGCAAGAAACCCGGATCTTTCTTGTTGTGTTCAGATGCAATTCGGACTCATTTCGGATCCGAAACTCTGTTATGGTGATTTTGCACTATCTTGCGAGGACCCAACTTTGACGCGCTAGGAGAACTGATTGCGATTCCCAAATCCATGCACGAAGTGATGTGGACATAGAGCAACTTCTCTAGCACAAGTCCGTGTGGTCCGTTCTCTCATGGGGTCCTAGATCCTCAACTTCTAACTGTCCGAAGATGCACAATGCACAAATCCATCCACGGAGTGATGTGGACATAGAGCAACTTCCCTAGCATAAGTCCGTGTGGTCCGTTCTCTAATGGTTTCCTCGTTCCTCAACTTTTTATAACTGTTCGAATCGGGGTTCTCGAAAATGATGCACGAGCGTGCCAAATGGCAAAAAATTTCCAACAGTGGCCCAAACGGCACCGAAGAGGCATGAAAATTGAATCATGCATGGACAAATGTGTGGCAAGCAACCCGGATCTTTCTTATTGTGTTCAGATCTGATTTGGACTCATTTCGGACAACTTCCCTAGCACAAGTTCGTGTGGTCCGTTCTCTGATGGGGTCCCGGATCCTCAACTTCTAAATGTCCGAATCCGGGTTCTCCAAAAAGATGCACGAGCATGCCAAATCGCGAAAATTTCCAACCGTGGCCCGAACGACGCCGAAGAGGCATGAAAATTGAATCATGCATGGACAAATGTGTGGCAAGCAACCCGGATCTTTCTTGTTGTGTTCAGATGCGATTCAGACTCATTTTGGATCCCGAAATCTGTTATGGCGATTTTGCACTATCTTTGCCGGGACCCAACTTTGACGCGCTAGGAGAACCGATTGCGATGCACAAATCCAGGCACGGAGTGATGTGGACATAGAGCAACTTCCCTAGCACAAGTTCGTGTGGTCCATTCTCTGATGGGGTTCCGGATCCTCAACTTCTAACTGTCCGAATCCGGGTTCTCGAAAAAGATGCACGAGCGTGCCAAATGGCGAAACTTTCCAACAGTGGCCCAAACGGCACCGAAGAGGCATCAAAATTGAATCATGCATGGAAAATTGTGTGGCAAGAAACCCAGATCTTTCTTGTTGTGTTCAGATGCGATTCGGACTCATTTCGGATCCGAAACTCTGTGATGGTGATTTTGCGCTATCTTTGCTGGGACCCAACTTTGACGCGCTGGGAGAAGTGATTGCGATGCCCAAATCCATGCACAGAGTGATGTGGACATAGAGCAACTTCCCTAGCACAAGTCCGTGTGGTCCATTCTCTCATGGGGTCCCGGATCCTCAACTTCTAACTGTCCGAATCCGGGTTCTCGAAAAAGATGCACAAGCGTACTAAATGGCAGAAATTTCCAACCATGGCCCAAACGGCGCCGAAGAGGCATGAAAATTGAATCATGCATGGACAAATGTATGGCAAGCAACCCGGATCTTTCTTGTTGTATTCTGATGCGATTCCGACTCATTTCGGATCCGAAACTTTGTTATGGTGATTTTGCACTACCTTTGCGAGTACCCAACTTTGACGCGCTGGAAGAACTGATTGCGATTCCCAAATCCATGCATGAAGTGATGTGGACAAAGAGCAACTTCCCTAGCACAAGTCAGTGTGGTCGGTTCTCTCATGGGGTGCCAGATCCTCAACTTCTACCTAACCGAAGATGCACGATGCACAAATCCATGTACGGAGTGATGTGGACATAGAGCAACTTCCCTAGCACAAGTCCGTGTGGTCCGTTCTCTGATGGGGTCCCGGATCCTCAACTTCTAATAACTGTCCGAATATGGGTTCTCGAAAAAGATGCACGAGCGTGCCAAATGGCGAAAATTTCCAACACTGGCCCAAACGGCACCGAAGAGGCATGAAAATTAAATCATGCATGGACAAATGTGTGGCAAGCAACCCGGATCTTTCTTGTTGTGTGTTCAGATGCGATTCGGACTCATTTCGGATCCGAAACTCTGTTATGGTGATTTTGCACTATATTTGCCGGGACCCAACTTTGACGCACTGGGAGAAGGGATTGAGATGCCCAAATCCATGCATGGAGTGATGTGGACAAGTTCGTGTGGTCCTTTCTCTGATGGAGTCCCGGATCCTCAACTTCTAACTGTCCGAATGGGTTCTCGAAAAAGATACAAGAGCATGCCAAATGGCAAAAATTTCCAACCATGGCCCAAACGGTGCCGAAGAGGCATGAAAATTAAATCATGCATGGACAAATGTATGGCAAGCAACCCAGATCTTTCTTGTTGTGTTCAGATGCGATTCGGACGCGTTTCGGATCCGAAACTCTGTCATGGTGATTTTGCCAACTTTGACGCGCTGGGAGAACTGATTGCGATGCACAAATCCATCCACGGAGTGATGTGGACATAGAGCAACTTCCCTAGCACAAGTCCGTGTGGTCCATTCTCTGATGGGATCCTGGATCCTCAACTTTCAACTGTCCGAATCCGGGTTCTCGAAGAAGATGCACGAGCGTGCCAAATGGCAATAATTTCCAACAGTGGCTCAAACGGCACCGAAGAGGCATGAAAATTGAATCATGCATGGACAAATGTGTGGCAGGCAGCCCGGATCTTTCTTGTTGTGTTCAGATGCGATTCGGACTCATTTCGGATCCGAAACTCTGTTATGGTGATTTTGCACTATCTTTGCCAGGAACCAACTTTGACGCACTGGGAGAATTGATTGGCGATGCACAAATCCATCCACGGAGTGATGTGGACATAGAGCAACTTCCCTAGCACAAGTCCGTGTCGTCCGTTCTCTGATGGGGTCCCGGATCCTCAATTTTCAACTGTCCGAATCCGGGTTCTCGAAAAAGATGCACGAGCGTGCCAAATGGTGAAAATTTCCAACAGTGGTCCAAACGGCACCGAATAGGCATGAAAATTAAATCATGCATGGACAAATGTGTGGCAAGAAACCCGGATCTTTCTTGTTGTGTTCAAATGCGATTCGGACGCATTTTGGATCCGAAACTCTGTTATGGTGATTTTGTACTATCTTTGCCGGGACCCAACTTTGACTTGCTGGGAGAAGTGATTGCGATGCCCAAATCCATGCACGGAGTGATGTGGACATAGAGCAACTTCCCTAGCACAAGTCTGTGTGGTCCGTTCTCTGATGGGGTCCCGGATCCTCAACTTCTAACTGTCCGAATCCGGGTTCTCGAAAAAGATGCCGAATCCGGGTTCTTGAAAAAGATGCACAAGCATGCCAAATGGCAGAAATTTCCAACCGTGGCCCAAATGGCACCGAAGAGGCATGAAAATTGAATCATGCATGGACAAATGTATGCAAAGCAACCCGGATCTTTCTTGTTGTGTTCAGATGCGATTCGGACTCATTTCGGATCCGAAACTCTGTTATGGTCATTTTGCACTATCTTTGCCAGGACCCAACTTTGGCACACTGGGAGAACTAATTGCGATTCCCAAATCCATGCACGAAGTGATGTGGACATAGAGCAACTTCCCTAGCACAAGTCCATGTGGTCCTTTCTCTCATGGGATCCCAGATCCTCAACTTCTAACTGTCCGAAGATGCACGAGCATGCCAAATGGCGGAAATTTCCAACTTCTAACTCTCCGAAGATGCATGAGCATGCCAACTTCTAATTGTCCGAATCCGGGTTCTCGAAAAAGATGCACAAGCGTGCCAAATGGCAGAAAGTTCCAACTGTGGCCCAAATGGCGCCGAAGAGGCATGAAAATTGAATCATGCATGGACAAATGTATGGCAAGAAACTTCTAACTGTCCGAAGATGAACGAGCATGCCAACTTCTAACTGTCCGAATCCGAGTTCTCGAAAAAGATGCACAAGCGTGCCAAATGGCAAAAATTTTCAACCGTGGCCCAAACGACGACGAAGAGGCATGAAAATTGAATCATGCATGGACAAATGTATGGCAAGCAACCCGAATCTTTCTTGTTGTGTTCAGATGCGATTCGGACTCATTTCGGATTTGCACTATATTTGCCGACACCCAATTTTGACGTGCTGGGAGAACTGATTGTGATACCCAAATCCATGCACAGAGTGATGTGGATATAGAGCAACTTCCCTAGCACAAGTTCGTGTGGTCCGTTCTTTTATGGGGTCCCGCATCCTCAACTTCTAATTGTCCGAATCTGGTTTCTCAAAAAAGATGCACGAGCGTGCCAAATGGCGGAAATTTCCAACTGTGGCCAAAACGGTGCCGAAGAGGTATGAAAATTGAATCATGCATAGACAAATATGTGGCAAGTAACCCGGATCTTTCTTGTTGTGTTCAGATGCAATTCGGACTCATTTCGGATCCGAAACTCTGTTATGGCGATTTTGCACTATCTTTGCCAGGACCCAACTTTGACGCGCTGGGAGAAGTGATTGCGATGCCCAAATCCATGCACGGAGTGATGTGGACATAGAGCAACTTCCCTAGCACAAGTCCGTGTGGTCCGTTCTTTGATGGGGTCCCGAATCCTCAACTTCTAACTGTTCGAATTCGGGTTCTCGAAAAAGATGCACAAGCGTGCCAAATGGCAGAAATTTCCAACCGTGGCCCAAACGGTGCCGAAGAGGCATGAAAATTGAATCATGCATGGACAAATGTACGGCAAGCAACCCGGATCTTTCTTGTTGTGTTCAGATGCGATTCAGACTCATTTCGGATCCGAAACTCTGTTATGGTGATTTTGCACTATCTTTGCCAGGACCCAACTTTGACGCACTGGGAGAACTGATTGCGATTCCTAAATCCATGCACGAAGTGATGTGAACATAGAGCAACTTCCCTAGCACAAGTCTGTGTGGTCGGTTCTCTCATGGGGTCCCAGATCCTCAACTTCTAACTGTCCGAAGATGCACGATGCACAAATCCATGCTCGGAGTGATGTGGACATAGAGAAACTTCCCTAGCACATGTCTAAAAGGTCCGTTCTCTGATGGGATCCCGGATCCTCAACTTCTAATAACTGTCCGAATTCGGGTTCTCGAAAAAGATGCACGAGCATGCCAAATGGCGAAAATTTCCAAAAGTGGCCCAAACGGCACCGAAGAGGCATGAAAATTGAATCATGCATGCACAAATGTGTGGCAAGCAACCCGGATCTTTCTGTTTGTGTTCAGATGCGATTCGGACTCATTTCGGATCCGAAACTCTGTTATGCTGCTTTTGCACTATCTTTGTCGGGACCCAACTTTGACGTGCTGGGAGAAGTGATTGCAATGCGCAAATCCATGCACGGAGTGATGTGGACATAGAGCAACTTTCCTAGCACAAGTCCGTGTGGTCCGTTCTCTGATGGGGTCCCGGATCGTAAACTTCTAACTGTCCAAATCCGGGTTCTCGAAAAAGATGCACAAGCGTGCCAAATGGCAGAAATTTCCAACCGTGGCCCAAACGGCGCCGAAGAGGCATGAAAATTGATTCATGCATGGACAAATGTATGGCAAGCAACCCGGATCTTTTTTGTTGTGTTCAGATGCGATTCGGACTTATTTCGGATCCGAAACTCTGTTATGGTGATTTTGCACTATCTTTGCGAGGACCCAACTTTGACGCTCTAGGAGAACTGATTGCGATTCCCAAATCCATGCACGAAGTGATGTGGACATAGAGCAACTTCCCTAGCACAAGTCTGTGTGGTCCGTTCTCTGATGGGGTCCTGGATCCTCAACTTCTAACTGTCCGAATCCGGGTTCTCGAAAAAGATGCACAAGCGTGCCAAATGGCAGAAATTTCCAACCGTGGCCCAAATGGCGCCAAAGAGGCATGAAAATTGAATCATGCATGGACAAATGTATGCCAAGCAACCCGGATCTTTCTTGTTGTGTTCACATGCGATTCGGAATCATTTTGGATCCGAAACTCTGTTATGGTGATTTTGCACTATCTTTGCCAGGACCCAACTTTGACACGCTGGGAGAACTGATTGTGATTCCCAAATCCATGCACGAAGTGATGTGAACATAGAGCAACTTCCCTAGCACAAGTCCGTGTGGTCCTTTCTCTCATGGGATCCCAGATCCTCAACTTCTAACTGTCCAAAGATGCACGAGCATGCCAAATGGCAGAAATTTCTAACTTCTAACTGTCCGAAGATGCATGAGCATGCCAACTTCTAACTGTCCGAATCCGGGTTCTCGAGAAAGATGCACAAGCGTGCCAAATGGCAGAAAGTTCCAACCGTGGTCCAAACGGTGCCGAAGAGGGATGAAAATTGAATCATGCATGGACAAATGTATGGCAAGCAACTTCTAACTGTCCAAAGATGAACGAGCATGCCAACTTCTAACTGTCCGAATCCGAGTTACCGAAAAAGATGCACAAGCGTGCCAAATGGCAAAAATTTTCAACCGTGGCCCAAACGAATTGAATCATGCATGGACAAATGTATGGCAAGCAACCCGGATCTTTCTTGTTGTGTTCAGATGCGATTCGGACTCATTTCGGATTTGCACTATCTTTGCCGAGACCCAATTTTGACGCGCTGGGAGAACTGATTATGATACCCAAATCCATGCACAGAGTGATGTGGATATAGAGCAACTTCCCTAGCACAAGTCTGTAAGGTCCGTTCTCTGATGGGATCCCGGATCCTCATTTTCTAATAACTATTCGAATCCGGGTTCTCGAAAAAAAGATGCACGAGCGTGCCAAATGGCGAAAATTTTGAAAAGTGGCCCAAACGACACCGAAGAGGCATGAAAATTGAATCATGCATGGACAAATGTGTGGCAAGCAACCCGGATATTTCTTGTTGTGTTCAGATGCGATTCGGACTCATTTTGGATCCGAAACTCTGTTATGCTGCTTTTGCACTATCTTTGCCGGGACCCAACTTTTACGCGCTGGGAAAAGTGATTGCGATGCCCAAATCCATGCACAGAGTGATGTGGACATAGAGCAACTTTCCTAGCACAAGTCCGTGTGGTCCGTTCTCTGATGGGATCCCGGATCGTCAACTTCTAACTGTCCAAATCCGGGTTCTCGAAAAAGATGCACAAGCGTGCCAAATGGCAGAAATTTCCAACCGTGGCCCAAACGGCGCCGAAGAGGCATGAAAATTGAATCATGCATGGACAAATGTATTGCAAGCAACCCGGATCTTTCTTGTTGTGTTCAGATGCGATTCGGACTCATTTCGGATCCGAAACTCTGTTATGGTGATTTTGCACTATCTTGCGAGGACCCAACTTTTGACGCGCTAGGAGAACTGATTGCGATTCCCAAATCCATGCACGAAGTGATGTGGACATAGAGCAACTTCCCTAGCACAAGTCCGTGTGGTCCGTTCTCTCATGGGGTCCGAGATCCTCAACTTCTAACTGTCCCAAGATGCACAATGCACAAATCCATCCACGAAGTGATGTGGACATAGAGCAACTTCCCTAGCACAAGTCCGTGTGGTCCGTTCTCTAATGGGGTCCTGGATCCTCAACTTTTTATAACTGTTCGAATCCGGGTTTTCAAAAATGATGCACGAGCGTGCCAAATGGCGAAAATTTCAAATTTGCTCGCTGAAGCTCCCGCTGCTTGTAAGATCCCTGTTCCCACCGAGCAACGGATTCGGGGTACTGGCAGCGGAAGTAGGCTTCTCGCGCGGGACAGGGGTCCCACACTCGGGGCCTCGCCCACGGATATCCGGATAAGAGACTAATCCGTCGGTTGTTCCAAAACCGAACCCGGAAAAACTTCCTTTACCGGAAAGCACGGGCGATTCCACCAAGATAACTTTTTACTCTAACGTAGTCAAGATCATTTCTGATCGAGATGATCCGATTACATCTATAAGATACTTAGTCAGTTCAAGGAAGAAACTTGCACTTGGATCATTGGGATCAACGCTTTTTTCCCCATTCAAGAGGCACAGCCGTTGATTCCTATCCATAGAACAGTTACTGTCCGGGATTTTTTTTTTTTTCTATCGTAAAAACAAAAGTTTGAGTCTCGGTTTACGGATCCATCAGTCCAGCCTAACCCCATCCAATCCCATGGATTAGCCAACCGCCCAACCACTGTAGTGATGGGATCCAATTAAAAATTTGGTTAGGTTTTGTCCCGGGTACCAAGGAAAAGAGTTCCAAGGCCCCCTAGCCGGATGTTCATGCAAAATAAAACTAGTCACACCACTCACACACCCAATATGAAATTGCCCTTTTTCAACCAGATTCAACCAGTTTAAAACAATCCTTTAATAAAACCATAGTATCATTGATCACCATCTTCCAATTTATCCAATTGATTCTTAATTTCCCATCATTCCTTCATCAGAGTATCTATGGCATCATTGGCAACTAGAACGCTCAGGAGCCGTTTCGATAGTTCCTAGCCCATAATACTTCGCAATATAATCACTTAACAAGATGGACTCTCGTTGAAGATCAGCAAGATCAACCAACAGATCCATATAAGGAGCCATGGACTCATCCATTGAAGACCAGCAAGGTCAATCAACCAGATCCATGCTCGATTTCAGAAAACAACTCCAACTCTGTTCCAATATCTTCCTCGACGCACGCGTGGGTATCCTAGGCGACCCAGAGCCCGAGCACCGTATGGTCAGCACCCTCTAGGATCCTTCGCAGGTAACCTAGCGCTTCACGCATAGGCCGCTTCCTTGGCCCCTCATCCACCGTACCGGAAGCTCACCATTTTAATCGCACCGAGGCTGGTCAAGACCTCGGCCGACCTTGCTACGCGAGACGTCCTTCATTGACTCCCCGTCAGCAGTTGCAACTTTCTCATCACGACCTTAATCACAAGACGGTCAAAATGCTCCCCCCAGCATTCTTGACATAAAACAATCATTTACAAACAGCATTTACAAACAGCATTTACAAACAGTTTACAATACAATTTCTATTTTAACTTTCATTTTTCCACATTATCCCTCCTCAATCTACATTACTTATTCCATATTCCATTTATATGTATACTCATCCCATCACATCATTTCCATCTCATCACTTCAGATTCCCTCACATCACAATCGTATATTCACATCCATACATCCACAACTATATGCGTACATTCACATCTACATGCATACATCTACATCCCTATGCATACATCTACATCCACATTCACATTCACCTCCATACATCTACATCTACATGCATACATCCACTCCACATTCACATCCACATCTATACATCTACATCTACATGCATACATCCACCTCTACATCCACATCTACGTCTATACACCTACATCTACATGCATACATCCCCATCCACATCCACATCTACATCTATACATCTACATCTACATGTATACATATACATCTCCATTCACAACTACATCTACATGCATACATCCATATCTCCATTCCCATCTACATCTATACATCTACATCTACATGCATCCATCCACCTCCACATCCACATCTACATCTATACATCTACATCTACATGTATACATCCACATCTCCATTCACATCTACATCTATACCTCTACATCTACATGCATCCATCCACATCTCCATTTACATCCTCATCTACACATCTATTTCTACATGCATACATCCACGTCCCATGCATACATCCACCCCCACATTCACAGTCACATCCATACATCTACATCTACATGCAACATCCACATCTCCATGCATAATAAAATTCTTTTAATTAATCTAGGATGATAGTTCCTAGAATATGGTAGGAAGTCCTCTTTTTATACTTTGAATGAATTTATTTTATGCGTAATTTCTATAAAAATTTTGCCATAGCTCCGCTACTATGACTGATAAATCTCAATTTTTTTTTCTAAGGGATAAAGCTTATCATTAAGGATATAATTAGAATGGTCTCTAATTGGATCATCAATCCATAATGGTCTCTAATTGGATCATCAATCCATAATGGTCTCTAATTGGATCATTAAGAAAACAATTAGAATGGTCTCTAATTGGGTCATCAATCCATAATAGATTGAATCATCAAAAAGCCATTAATTTGGCCTCAAGCATAGCTTAATCTTGGATTAAGGAAAGGCTTTATGAAAAGCTTCATTGGATTGAGAATGGTTCATGAGTATGACCATTTCTTGAGTGAGAGAGAGAAATTACATAAAAACCATTAGAATTTAAACATAAATGGAAATTAACTTCTATAGCATTTATTAAATTATGTAACTCTTCACTACTATTCACCAATTAACTTCAATAGCATTTAAAAAACCATACCAATTAAACTTCTCAAGCTTGAGAGGGGTTGAGAAGAGAGAATCATTGAGAAATTATAGAAAGATCAAAATTCAATATACTTACCTTATAATTTGCTTGATTCTTTATTCACGGTAGAGGCCCCCAACCAATCAATTGGTTTAGTATGTTGATGGAGCCACCAATGGGGATTGAAGAAAGAGAGAAGTATCAAAAACTAGTGAATTATTAAAGAATTCACAACTCTTGGCTTAGGTAGAGTAGAGTAACAATGCATAAGACACTCTATATTTTGGCTTAGGTGGAGTAGAGTAACAAAGCATGAGACACTATATATTTTGGCTTAGGTGGAGTAGAGTAATAAAGCATAAGACTCTATCTAATTTGGCTTAGGTGGAGTAGAGTAACAAAGCATAAGAGACTATATTTTTTTTAACAAGGGGAGGCTTCTATTTATAGGAAAATTTGAGCTCCTAACCAAACAAACTGATTCTAGAATTTTCCAAGTCAGTTTGGTCACTTTTTGACCATTTTTAGGTCACTTAAGCTAACTTTTTGGAACTAGACTTGAATTAGGAGAGAGGAGAGATAAAATATCTCAATTTTTATGAGTTTTAAACTCATTCAAGCATGTGAAATATGCACCTCCTTTAAAGAACTCCCCTTCCTTACATATGTGTCATAATGGAATCATTTTAATATTGCTCATAGTTTTTTATTAATAAACCTTGTACATTTTCAACTCTTCATCTTATGTGAACATTTAAGGGACTCCCCTTCCTTACATATGTGTCATAATAAAATCATTATTCCCAAAATATCTCATATTTTTAATATTGCTCATAGTTTTTTTACTAATAAACCTTGTACATTTTCAACTCTTCATCTTATGTGAAATATGCACCTCCCTTAAAGAACTCCTCTTCCTTACATATGTGTCATAGTTTTTTTTTACTAATAAGCCTTGTACATTTTCAACTCTTCATCTTATGTGAAATATGCACCTTCTTTAAAGAACTCCCCTTCCTTACATATGTGTTTATTTACTAATAAACCTTGTACATTTTCAACTCTTCATCTTATGTGAAATATGCACCTCCTTTAAAGAATTCCTCTTCCTTACATATGAGTTTATTTACTAATAAACCTTGTACATTTTCAACTCTTCATCTTATGTGAGCATTTACTCATTTTTGGGTATCTTCTTTTACAATTTGGATTTATCTCCTCCCTACACATGGATTGATGCTATTGGCCCATAGAAACCTTAATTGAACCATAGTCTAAAGATTTCTGAAAATCTAGACCCCTTAGGCTAAGGTTCTTTATACCTATTTCCAATTAATTCCAATTGCACATTGGAAAATTCTTTTTAAATTTTTGTTTCAGGGGAACTCATCTGAATTATAAGAGATATTTTTCTATCCAAAAATATTCAAAATCTGAATATTCTCTCTCTAGAATATTTTCTCTCTCTAGGTTAAAACAGCCACAAACAAGATCTCTTATATTTCAGAAAAAGGAATTGATTACAGGGGAATATACTAGACATCAAAAAGGGGTTGGGGGAGGAATCTTACATTCTACCCCACTTAAAAAAACGCGAGATGTCCTCATCTCGCAACTTGGAATAATTTCGCAAGATGCACGAATATGAGACTTAGAGAAAAATTTTAATCACGATTAACCACCAAGAAAAGTCTTAAAGAGAGCAAGATTCAAAATAAGAACAAGATTTAAACTTTATTCATTCTCGGAACTTATACAGTAAAGATAGAGAACTCTTTACACTTCCATAAGCCCGTCCATCATATGGTCACAAAAGCAGTCTTCACAAGCTGCACAAGTATAGGGTAACTCATCTATGGGAATGATTCTGCTGGTTATTGCCGCACCTATCTCAGTGGTATGAGGTGATCTAACAAAAGGACCTCTGAGAGGCAAGCCAAAAACGGGGTAAAGGCATATCTTCTCATGAGGAAGAAAACATGCCAGTAAGAAGACCCGCTCAGAAAACCCAAGATGCCTTGATCTCATGACACAGTAGTATCGGGGACCCAAACCCAAGGCTTCGATAACCATGGCCAAGCGGACATTGTTACGAAAGTGCTGCTGACCCCAGGGTGTTACCCTAGTTATGTTTTGATAGGTCCGCCATTTGGTCTGCGCTACAGAAGTTCCTAGGTGAGGAAAAAGTGAGCGCTCATACTGTTCTATAAAGTCTTTCTTCACAGACTCTCTTGCGTCTTGAAGGTGAGAAATCATCATGGATAAAACTAGTTCTTGTTGCCAAGCCATGAAGGAGATAAGAAAGAAAGGAGATTGATGGGAGTAAGATTACTGTGAGCGACAAGTAAAAGTTACGACTTATATAAAGGAAGGAGCTAGCGTAACCTAGAAGTCAACGGTAACTTGCCACTGAAGTTTTATCGTCTTTCCATGATTTGAGTTTGACACATTTTTCTATAGAAGGCATTAAGAATTTTGAGATGAGGAGATAAAAGAAGCTTGTAGGCTAAGTCACCTACTTTCATTAAATTCAGATATAAGGGTCACAATATCTGGGGGATAACTTCTTATACTCCCCAAGAGATAAAGAACTTTTTTTGGCTGTACTCGAATGAAAACCAAAAACCTTGGTATCCAAAACACCGATTTTTCACTTCTGAACTCATTGTTCTAAATCCTTAAAACAGGCGTGACTCCTGAGAAGTATTCTAGGAAAAGGGTCTTTCTTTTTTAAACAGAAATTTTCTTTTATTTTAGAGAGGGAATAATTATAAGATCAGAAAGGAAGATTCTTACTCCAGTATACCTCAAAGGTTGGGGAGGAATCTTTCATCCTACCCCACTTAAAAAGTGCGAGATGTCCTCATCTCGCAAGGTAGAGGACAGCTCTTATTCTTAAGATCCAATTTTATTCTGGGGTTCCTTATATTCTGGGTGGTCAACCCAACAGAACACTGGGATAAATATCCCTTATATAGAACTCATAATTAAATAACAATTCATTCAGATCTTATCATTCATATCTTTAACATGATAATGGTCCATTAGACCGAAAAATCTCCTTCTGAACATTCCTTCACGAGAATTTCAGTTAAGCTAGTCCTCAATTTGACATCCCTTAACTTGATCTACCGGTCAAGTATTAACAGTAGCAATCTAACAGCACAACCCACTAACCTCATAGTGATTGGCTGAATTCATTATCATCATTCTAGTTATGAATATCATCACAGGGACTCGTCCCATTCCCCCTCATTGTGGTTTCATTATATTTCAACTAATTTTTAAAAATCAATATTTTTCAATCAGTATTTTCAATCAGAATCCAAATCAATTCATTCATTCTCAAACAGAATTAAAAATCATATCAATCACATTCGAAATCATCATCTAGATAGCATTAACGCTTATAATTTCAAGTCTTAGATTTACTCGTATATACAGTCAGTAAAGAGCTGCAGTATACTCTCGGTATATACGGGTAGTCACGGCCCTTGGAATTATAAGGTAAATACTATCATGTCTAGGCCTCAAGCAAGTCAGGGATTCTATATAATTGCGGTACTTCCATCTGAAGACCCAATTACCAAATTACGAATTCCAGTTTGAATATCAAATTGTATGAATTATCTCACACAATTATAACCTTTTTGTGTTTCTTGATAAATTTTTGATATATTTGTCTTCTCAGTTGATCTTTATTAACCAAATGCTCTGATACCAACTGTAAGATCCCTGTTCCCACCGAGCAACGGATTCGGGGTACTGGCAGCGGAAGTGGGCTTCTCGCGCGGGACAGGGGTCCCACACTCGGGGCCTCGCCCACGGATATCCGGATAAGAGACTAATCCGTCGGTTGTTCCAAAACCGAACCCGGAAAAACTTCCTTTACCGGAAAGCACGGGCGATTCCACCAAGATAACTTTTTACTCTAACGTAGTCAAGATCATTTCTGATCGAGATGATCCGATTACATCTATAAGATACTTAGTCAGTTCAAGGAAGAAACTTGCACTTGGATCATTGGGATCAACGCTTTTTTCCCCATTCAAGAGGCACAGCCGTTGATTCCTATCCATAGAACAGTTACTGTCCGGGATTTTTTTTTTTTTCTATCGTAAAAACAAAAGTTTGAGTCTCGGTTTACGGATCCATCAGTCCAGCCTAACCCCATCCAATCCCATGGATTAGCCAACCGCCCAACCACTGTAGTGATGGGATCCAATTAAAAATTTGGTTAGGTTTTGTCCCGGGTACCAAGGAAAAGAGTTCCAAGGCCCCCTAGCCGGATGTTCATGCAAAATAAAACTAGTCACACCACTCACACACCCAATATGAAATTGCCCTTTTTCAACCAGATTCAACCAGTTTAAAACAATCCTTTAATAAAACCATAGTATCATTGATCACCATCTTCCAATTTATCCAATTGATTCTTAATTTCCCATCATTCCTTCATCAGAGTATCTATGGCATCATTGGCAACTAGAACGCTCAGGAGCCGTTTCGATAGTTCCTAGCCCATAATACTTGGCAATATAATCACTTAACAAGATGGACTCTCGTTGAAGATCAGCAAGATCAACCAACAGATCCATATAAGGAGCCATGGACTCATCCATTGAAGACCAGCAAGGTCAATCAACCAGATCCATGCTCGATTTCAGAAAACAACTCCAACTCTGTTCCAATATCTTCCTCGACGCACGCGTGGGTATCCTAGGCGACCCAGAGCCCGAGCACCGTATGGTCAGCACCCTCTAGGATCCTTCGCAGGTAACCTAGCGCTTCACGCATAGGCCGCTTCCTTGGCCCCTCATCCACCGTACTGGAAGCTCACCATTTTAATCGCACCGAGGCTGGTCAAGACCTCGGCCGACCTTGCTACGCGAGATGTCCTTCATTGACTCCCCGTCAGCAGTTGCAACTTTCTCATCACGACCTTAATCACAAGACGGTCAAAATGCTCCCCCCAGCATTCTTGACATAAAACAATCATTTACAAACAGCATTTACAAACAGCATTTACAAACAGTTTACAATACAATTTCTATTTTAACTTTCATTTTTCCACATTATCCCTCCTCAATCTACATTACTTATTCCATATTCCATTTATATGTATACTCATCCCATCACATCATTTCCATCTCATCACTTCAGATTCCCTCACATCACAATCGTATATTCACATCCATACATCCACAACTATATGCGTACATTCACATCTACATGCATACATCTACATCCCTATGCATACATCTACATCCACATTCACATTCACCTCCATACATCTACATCTACATGCATACATCCACTCCACATTCACATCCACATCTATACATCTACATCTACATGCATACATCCACCTCTACATCCACATCTACGTCTATACACCTACATCTACATGCATACATCCCCATCCACATCCACATCTACATCTATACATCTACATCTACATGTATACATATACATCTCCATTCACAACTACATCTACATGCATACATCCATATCTCCATTCCCATCTACATCTATACATCTACATCTACATGCATCCATCCACCTCCACATCCACATCTACATCTATACATCTACATCTACATGTATACATCCACATCTCCATTCACATCTACATCTATACCTCTACATCTACATGCATCCATCCACATCTCCATTTACATCCTCATCTACACATCTATTTCTACATGCATACATCCACGTCCCATGCATACATCCACCCCCACATTCACAGTCACATCCATACATCTACATCTACATGCAACATCCACATCTCCATGCATAATAAAATTCTTTTAATTAATCTAGGATGATAGTTCCTAGAATATGGTAGGAAGTCCTCTTTTTATACTTTGAATGAATTTATTTTATGCGTAATTTCTATAAAAATTTTGCCATAGCTCCGCTACTATGACTGATAAATCTCAATTTTTTTTTCTAAGGGATAAAGCTTATCATTAAGGATATAATTAGAATGGTCTCTAATTGGATCATCAATCCATAATGGTCTCTAATTGGATCATCAATCCATAATGGTCTCTAATTGGATCATTAAGAAAACAATTAGAATGGTCTCTAATTGGGTCATCAATCCATAATAGATTGAATCATCAAAAAGCCATTAATTTGGCCTCAAGCATAGCTTAATCTTGGATTAAGGAAAGGCTTTATGAAAAGCTTCATTGGATTGAGAATGGTTCATGAGTATGACCATTTCTTGAGTGAGAGAGAGAAATTACATAAAAACCATTAGAATTTAAACATAAATGGAAATTAACTTCTATAGCATTTATTAAATTATGTAACTCTTCACTACTATTCACCAATTAACTTCAATAGCATTTAAAAAACCATACCAATTAAACTTCTCAAGCTTGAGAGGGGTTGAGAAGAGAGAATCATTGAGAAATTATAGAAAGATCAAAATTCAATATACTTACCTTATAATTTGCTTGATTCTTTATTCACGGTAGAGGCCCCCAACCAATCAATTGGTTTAGTATGTTGATGGAGCCACCAATGGGGATTGAAGAAAGAGAGAAGTATCAAAAACTAGTGAATTATTAAAGAATTCACAACTCTTGGCTTAGGTAGAGTAGAGTAACAATGCATAAGACACTCTATATTTTGGCTTAGGTGGAGTAGAGTAACAAAGCATGAGACACTATATATTTTGGCTTAGGTGGAGTAGAGTAATAAAGCATAAGACTCTATCTAATTTGGCTTAGGTGGAGTAGAGTAACAAAGCATAAGAGACTATATTTTTTTTAACAAGGGGAGGCTTCTATTTATAGGAAAATTTGAGCTCCTAACCAAACAAACTGATTCTAGAATTTTCCAAGTCAGTTTGGTCACTTTTTGACCATTTTTAGGTCACTTAAGCTAACTTTTTGGAACTAGACTTGAATTAGGAGAGAGGAGAGATAAAATATCTCAATTTTTATGAGTTTTAAACTCATTCAAGCATGTGAAATATGCACCTCCTTTAAAGAACTCCCCTTCCTTACATATGTGTCATAATGGAATCATTTTAATATTGCTCATAGTTTTTTATTAATAAACCTTGTACATTTTCAACTCTTCATCTTATGTGAACATTTAAGGGACTCCCCTTCCTTACATATGTGTCATAATAAAATCATTATTCCCAAAATATCTCATATTTTTAATATTGCTCATAGTTTTTTTACTAATAAACCTTGTACATTTTCAACTCTTCATCTTATGTGAAATATGCACCTCCCTTAAAGAACTCCTCTTCCTTACATATGTGTCATAGTTTTTTTTTACTAATAAGCCTTGTACATTTTCAACTCTTCATCTTATGTGAAATATGCACCTTCTTTAAAGAACTCCCCTTCCTTACATATGTGTTTATTTACTAATAAACCTTGTACATTTTCAACTCTTCATCTTATGTGAAATATGCACCTCCTTTAAAGAATTCCTCTTCCTTACATATGAGTTTATTTACTAATAAACCTTGTACATTTTCAACTCTTCATCTTATGTGAGCATTTACTCATTTTTGGGTATCTTCTTTTACAATTTGGATTTATCTCCTCCCTACACATGGATTGATGCTATTGGCCCATAGAAACCTTAATTGAACCATAGTCTAAAGATTTCTGAAAATCTAGACCCCTTAGGCTAAGGTTCTTTATACCTATTTCCAGTTAATTCCAATTGCACATTGGAAAATTCTTTTTAAATTTTTGTTTCAGGGGAACTCATCTGAATTATAAGAGATATTTTTCTATCCAAAAATATTCAAAATCTGAATATTCTCTCTCTAGAATATTTTCTCTCTCTAGGTTAAAACAGCCACAAACAAGATCTCTTATATTTCAGAAAAAGGAATTGATTACAGGGGAATATACTAGACATCAAAAAGGGGTTGGGGGAGGAATCTTACACTGCTCGCCCATCGCCGCCTTCGCTTCTTGCTCCCCCCCTTCTGCTCGCCGTTGCGCCCCCCCCCCTTCGCAGTCCTGCCTGCTTGCGCCCCCCCTCCTCGCTGCTGCTGCGCCTCCCCCTTTTCGCCATCTCATCCCCCCCCCTCCTAGCCTCTTCGCGCCGTTTCGCCCCCCCTCTCCCTCTTCGCCCATTCGCCCTCCCTCCCCCTTTTTTTCGCTTGATTCGTCCCCCCCCTCCCCGCCTGCTTGCGCCCGCCTCCTCTCAGCACTGCCCCGCCCCCCCCTTCTTGTTGCTGCCGCCCCCCCCCCAGGGCTTCTCCTTGGGGTTTGTTCGCCCCCTCCCTTCGCTTTCGTGCCTTTTTCCGGTCTTCCGCCTCCTCGTGTGCAGCCAATTTTTTCTTGCAGGTTCCCCGTTTTCGCCTCGCCTTCGCCTTCGCCTGAGCTTCAGACTCTGATGGAGACTCCTCCCGCCTCGCCTCAGAGGGACTCATCCGCAGCCCCCTCGCCCGCCCCCGAGGACATCCCCATCAGGCTTTCTCTTTCGCCGGAAGAGGAAGCGAGCCTCACCGCAGAGGTGGAACGCCTCCAGGCTCATTCCACCATCTGCCGTATAGTCGGCACTCGCCCCAGCAGAGGGGAGATCAGGGATCTTCTTCAGGCCCGCCTTCTAGCAGATGTGGGCAAGATCCTGGATGTACAGCTCTTGGGCCGGGGACATTATCAGATCGAGTTTGAGGCCGCCCAGAGCGTGGCCAAGGTCCTTGCCATGAGTCCTCTGGACATCAGGGGTGCTCGGGCTTTCTTCAGGCCTTGGCAGCATGGATTTGACCCAGCTGCGGCGGAGCAGGGAGAGCGCCTCTTCCATATTACAGTTTGTTTCCCTGGTCTCCGCCGGGAGTATCTTCCGCTCCTCTCCAGGCTCGGAGCATTGGTGGGCTCGGTTCTTGAGACGGGCCCCTCAGCAGCTTCAGTGGTGGCCAGAGCAGCTGGGCTACCTTCGGTCAGAGTGTTGGTATCTGACATCTCCTCCCTTCCTAAGGTCATTCAGCTACCTAGGATAGGGGGGGGGTGGATAGATCAGAGAGTTGAGTTCTCGGGGCTCCCGAACCAGTGCTTCATTTGCAGGCAGGTTGGTCATCTGGCCAAGGCCTGCCCTCGCAGGAGACCCCGACCCTCACCACCACAGCAGCAGGCTACTGATGGCCCGCCCACAGATTCGGCTCGGCAGGCTGCCTCCGGGACACCTGCCCAGGCCACAGAGACCTCGGAGTGGCAGCCTGGACAGGGGCGCCGCCGAGGGAGACAGCCACAGCAGCACGCCCAGAGACCGCTGCAGCAGCAGCCACAGTCTCAGCCTCACTGGGTTCCCGTGAGGAACAGCTTTGCTCCCCTTCAGGAGGAGTCCCCTGCAGCGACTGAGGACCAGGAGATGCCAGCTCCCCCTTCTTCACCCCCCCCACCCCCGTCCCCTCCCACCGCCTCTTCTCCACCTTCGCCTCCTCCCGCCTCCGCTCCGGTTTCGGCAGCGGCTCCCTCTCCACCTCCCTCGCCTCCCCCTCCTCCCCCTTCGCCCGCCTCACCTTCCCGGGAGACCCTGGCAGTTCCCTGGCGCTCACCTGCAGTCCGGAGAGCGCTGAGCACTGACCTCGCTCGAGCATCACAGAGGAGACCTATGCCGATTAGGGCCTCACGGATTTCATCTATCCGCAGTCGGCTGAGTCGCCTTGGCATTAGACAGCGCTCGGAGGCCTTTGATTATACCTTTACACGGCTTTTTGGAGCAGAGGGCCCCCATGAGCCAGCACCTATTCGAGTACATGTAGTGATACCTCCGGCCCGCGGGGAGGAGGCACTAGATTCAGCGGTGGCCTTCTCGTTCCCTCTATGTGGACCTTGTGATCGGGAGTGGACTCTAGAGCTCGCTCTCAGCACTTTGAAGACTCAAGCAGTTGAGTTTTCTCACCACATGAGCGATCTGGAGGTGACTGATGTGATAGGCCGACTTTGGGAGTTGGCTCACTTTTTCTTGGATCCCGGGAGTGTGGATACCTCAGGGATTCGGCATTTGGTCGTGCGTATAGTGGCAGACTTGGCGCGCAACCCTGGCTATGTGAGTATACACGAGGTTTCTCTATCAGAGCAGGAGGCAGTCGCCATGGGCCACAGCCACTGGCGCCTGATCCGGGATTCTTGCAGTACACCGGGTGGGCAGATTCGCAGCCGTTCGGATGGGGACTACTCTCCATCCAAGCCGCTTGCGAAGGCCCGCCGTACGGCTGAGACAGCATCCACCTCAGCAGGGCATCCATGAGGATCATCTCATGGAATGTACAGGGCCTTGGCGGAGCACACTTTATACGCTATCGAGGTTGCTTGAGGCAGGAGCTTCAGAGATGCCTGGTTGGTGGCAGCATTGACATTCTGATGATGCAGGAGCACCATTTGGGTGAGAGCAGGATCCGGAGATATGGTTCGGTGATGCCTGGTAGATGGGACACTTTTTGGTCTGCAGGGTTTGGTCCTTTGGGTGGACAGGGAGGAGTATGCATGGTTATTGCAGATGTATGGCGGCAGGCCATTGTGGATCGAGGGATCATTGTGCCTGGTAGAGCACAGTATGTCATTTTGAGGATGCATGATGAGCTATTGGGTGTGCTCAACATCTATGCGCCCAATCATGCTAGTGCCAGAGCAGAGTTTTGGACTCAGGTTACAGATGCATTGCCAGAGGCCGCACATTGGTGTGTTGGAGGAGACTTCAACATGCTCGAGGACCCAGGCAGATAGGGTGGGAGGCAGTCATGTTACAGTGCATGGCACGGAGCTTGCAGCTTGGGACCGGTTATGCATGTCACTGAGGATCACAGATGCATGGCAGCATGGGGCTTTCTCCCGGTCTCAGGACAGTCTTAGTTTCTCTCGGTCGGATCGCCGGCAGGGAGGGACTAATCTATCTCGGATTGATCGCTTTTATGTGGGCGATTGGTTAGGGGAGCGAGGGGGCTCCGTCGGCATTCTTGCTGGCACCTCATTTTCAGATCATGCGCCAGTTATATTGACATTGGAGGAGGGGACACGGGAGCCCAGCTTGCAGTTGAGGATCCCAGAGAGGGTACTTGCAGATCCCAGTCTCGCTGAGGACATTGAGAGGATCTGGCATGATAGTCAGTGCTCTGACCAGGATGCAGCGGGCCAGTGTGCCCAGGGACTCATTGATCTTAGCTCTTTTCTACATGCTGCAGCTTTGACACGACTGGGAGAGATTCGCGAGCGGGAGCAACGGCTGAGACGCAGCCTTGCTTCGCTACAGCGCCTTCAGGAGCAGCAGCCTGCATGTGAGTGGGTGGCGTCCCAGCTGTGCCAGGCATGCCAGGAGGTTAGAGAGGTAGAGGAGCAGAGACATGAGTTTTACTTTCGTCGTCAGGCCTCTCAGTGGACGCAGCTTGGTGATAGAGTGACTGGGGAGTTTTTTGAGATCACTGGACCCCGTCATGCGCGAGCAGGAGTTCGCCAGCTTGGTAGACCGGATGGATCGATAGCTACTGAGCTCGGGGAGATCAGAGCCATTGCCACTGCTTTTTATAGTGACCTGCTTTCAGCGGAGCCTGCCACTGAGGATCGAGATGTATGCAGACAGACTGTGTGGGCCCATGTGCAGAGGAGGGTCACAGACCATATGCGCACAGTTCTAGGTGCGCCTCTGTCAGAGATTGAGCTTGCCGAGGCCTTGAGGGTCCTGCTGCGACATAGTTGCCCAGGGGAGGACGGACTGACGCCGGCCTTTTTTATGCGCTATTGGGACCTTTTGGGGCCAGGCCTCCGCAGGGGCTTTCAGCATGTTTTGGACACTGGGGTGATGCCGCAGAGCTTTTCAGAGGGCTTGATCTATCTTATCCCCAAGGGGGAGGGAGTATCGGATGACATTCGGCACTGGAGGCCTATTACGATCCTCAATACTGTATACAAGGTCTTAGCAAAGGCCTTGAGTTTGAGGATCCAGCCCTTCCTGGGGGAGTTGATTCATGCTACTCAGACAGGATTTGTCAAGGAGCGCAGTATCCTTGACAACATCTTTACTTTCTGGGAGGCGACGGCCCGAGCCAGGTTTCTTGGCGAGGACTTGGTCGTGATGCTTCTCGATTTTGAGAAGGCATACGATAGAGTTGACTGGGGATTCTTAGAGGGCACTATGCTACGCCTGGGCTTTGAGCCAGGATGGATCAGAGGGGTGGCAGCTTTATATTCCACAGCTCGCAGCCAGGTGCTGATTGCAGGAGGTCGGGGGCCGAGTTTTGAGCTGACCAGATCAGTCCGTCAGGGATGTCCTCTTGCCCCTTTCCTTTTTCTCTTCTTTGCGGAGGCTATGAGTATGTATTTGACGGCAGAGGAGGTTGGTTTGAGAGGACTCCAGCTCCCAGTCCGGGGGGAGGACTTGCTTGATGCTGAGTTTGCAGACGACACGGGCTTATTTTTGCATGGCCAAGAGGCCAATCTTATTCGGGCAGAGCAGTCGCTGCAGGTTTTTAGTGCAGCTTCGGGAGCATTGATCAATTGGCGCAAGACAGTGGCCTTTTGGATCAGTAGTGCTCCCACTCCGGCATGGAGCCCGGACCCCGGTTTTAGATGGATTCCTCCAGGCACAGCAGTGCGGTATTTGGGATGCCAGATTGGCCTCGATTTGTCACCTGAGCAGCAGATTGCCCCGCTTCTTCTGAGCATTCGGAAGAAGCTATTGTATTGGAGTACAGCTCGACTTTCCTTGGCTGGGAGGGTGGTGGTGGCAAATCAGGTGCTGTTAGCGACTATGTGGTACATTACGTCTTGCTGGATTTTCTCGAGCTCTTGCATCAGCCAGGTACAGAGGCTGATCAGGAACTTTCTGTGGTCTGGGCAGGACGGTCAGCCAGCTCGGGCAAAGGTTGCATGGGCAGTTATTACACTTCCGCTGGCTCAGGGCAGTTTGGGCATTATAGATCCAGCCGATCAGAGTAGAGCCCTATTGGGGAAGCTTATTGTTCGGGGGTTGCTTCCAGGCGCTGAGCCTTGGAAAGAGCTCCTCTTGCAGCGACTGCAGGCCCGGGCGCCTCCTGCAGGGGGTACTTGGGCACCAGAGATTCGCTGGATCTTCATAGAGATGAGGAGGACAGGCCTCAGTAGAGGATGGGAGGACAGATTTGCTTTGAGTATCCTGAGAGCTTGGGAGCTGCTGAGACCGGGGCTCTCTCAGCGGCCTCCTTCTTGTGTTGAGGAGCGGGCCAGGCAGCCGCTCATCTGGAGCCCAGCGGTTCGTACAGAGCAGGGTCATATGCTGGGTTCTCGGCCTCTCTAGCCTGGGGACCTTTAGCGGCAGGCCCAGCTCGTAGTTTTGGAGACTGGCAGGCTTTCTGCAGTCTACCAGAGGAGACCCAGGTGGAGAGGCTGAGTCACTTCAGAGGGGGGCTGATTATGAGGGATGATATTCAGGAGGCACTTACAGAGGAGTGGTTCTCACCTCTCGAGCCAGTGGCCCCACGGTGGATGGGAGCCTTTACACAGTTGGAGATCCTGATTGCTGTCAGAGCTAGCACTGAGGATGGCAGATGCCTCTATTATGAGATTCAGGATGAGGGCAGACTCCAGAGAGTGGAGGTGGAGTCGCCTTTGGTTGCAGAGTGCACCTTTCAGAGGATTCGGGTAGTGGCTGCCGCTTCTCGGAAGTGGCATATTGACCCCGACCCTGCTGACGTGCTCCCGGATTGGCGCATTTGGGCATATGCAGCGCGCCCCTTGGCCCGGCTACAGTGGGACCCCGGGGAGTACGAGTGGCATGATCCTTATGCATCCCTTGAGGCCACAGAGATCACCTTTTTCCAGTATACTGTTCGGCTGGGACGACATATTTTGACGGCGAGGAGGACGGTTTCTCCAGCGGCAGCGGGGCATTGGCGATTGCAGGGACTATCACAGGAGTTCCTGGAGGATTTTTGGGCTCGGCTCTGGGCTAGTCGACAGGCCCGCAGGATCTCGGCTTTTCAGTGGCTGGTCGCCCACAGGGGCTCAGCAGTTGGCACTTGGCTTGTTTACAGCGGTCTTCCGGCGGCCTGCGTCCGATGCGGCCACCCTATGGAGACACAGAGACATTGCCTTTGGGACTGCCCTCAGGCACAGCAGATTTGGCTGCGGATGCTGCGTATTCTGGCCCCCCTCTCTCCAGAGGGTATGTTTACGTGGGGTGCCGCTGCTTGGTCGACTTCGTCAGGGCCTGCTATGGGATATGAGATGGAGCAGGGCAGTCAGGCCATCAGATTTATTAGGGGCCAGCCTCGCCTGGTTCCGGCGCCGGATTTCTCGTCCGCCAGCTGGACACAGGAGAGGGATTTACGATGGGAGCTCCTCAGCAGCCTTACCATCTGGTTCACCTGGAGGGCCCGGTGCTTTACGGCCTTTGAGGGGAGATTAGAGCCACCAGCAGAGACTGTTCGGGGGATTTGGCAGGAGTTGATCCACACCCTGCGAGGACAGTACGACCGCATCCGGGGAGACTCGGATGAGGCGATCTTACGGTGCCAGGCCTTTCACACCACTTGGCGCTGCGGCCCATTCTACACCCTACACACGGGATCCCCCCGTTGGCACTACAGGCCACCTGTTTGGCTCTTCCCCCCCCCTATTGTATGATTTAGCCACTCAGTTCTTTAGACTGATGCTTGTATTTTGCAGCACCTAGGGAGAGTCTCCCGGGCTGCCATGATGTATTCACTGCTCTTCTCTCTGTTACGAGCAGGAGAGATCTCTTTTGTAGCCCTACGGGCGGTTTTTTTACATAACTAATGAAAGGATCTTTTCTCGGAAAAAAAAAAAATGGCGAAAATTTCCAACAGTGGCCCAAACGGCACCGAAGAGGCATGAAAATTGAATTATGCATGGACAAATGTGTGGCAAGCAACCCGGATCTTTCTTATTGTGTTCAGATGTGATTTGGACTCATTTCGGATCCGAAACTCTGTTATGGTGATTTTGCACTATCTTTGCCCCGGGACCCAACTTTGACGTGCTGGGAGAAGTGATTGCGATGCCCAAATCCACGCACGGAGTGATGTGGACATAGAGCAACTTCCCTAGCACAAGTCCGTGTGGTCCGTTCTCTGATGGGGTCCCGGATCCTCAACTTCTAACTGTCCGAATCCGGGTTCTCAAAAAAGATACACAAGCGTGCCAAATGGCAGAAATTCGCAACCGTGGCCCAAACGGCGCCGAAGAGGCATGAAAATTGAATCATGCATGGACAAATGTATGGCAAGCAACCCGAATCTCTCTTGTTGTGTTCGAATGCGATTCGGACTCATTTCGGATCCGAAACTCTGTTATGGTGATTTTACACTATCTTTGCCAGGACCCAACTTTGACGCGCTGGGAGAAATGATTGCGATTCCCAAATCCATGCACGAAGTGATGTGGACATAGAGCAACTTCCCTAGCACAAGTTCGTGTGGTTCTTTCTCTCATGGGGTCCCAGATCCTCAACTTCTAACTGTCCGAAGATGCACGAGCATGCCAACTTCTAACTGTCCGAATCCCGGTTCTCGAAAAAGATACACCAGCGTGCCAAATGGCAGAAATTTCCAACCGTGGCCCAAACGGCGCCGAAGAGGCATGAAAATTGAATCATGCATGGACAAATGTATGACAAGCAACTTCTAACTGTCTGAAGATGAACGAGCATGCCAACTTCTAACTGTCCAAATCCGAGTTCCCAAAAAAGATGCACAAGCGTACCAAATGGCAGAAATTTCCAACCGTGGCCCAAACGGTGCTGAAGAGGCATGAAAATTGAATCATGCATGGATAAATTTATGGCTTTCTTGTTGTGTTCAGATGCGATTCGGACTCATTTCGGATTTGCACTATCTTTGCCGGGACCCAACTTTGACGCACTGGGAGAATTGATTGTGATACCCAAATCCATGCACAAAGTGATTTGGACATAGAGCAACTTCTCTAGCACAAGTCCGTGTGGTCCGTTCTCTGATGGGGTCCCGGATCCTCAACTTCTAACTATCCGAATCCAGGTTCTCGAAAAAGATGCACGAGCGTGCCAAATCGTGGAAATTTCCAACCGTGGCCCAAACGGCACCGAAGAGGCATGAAAATTGAATCATGCATGGACAAATGTGTGGCAAGCAACCCGGATCTTTCTTGTTGTGTTCAGATGCGATTCGGATTATTTCGGATCCGAAACTCTGTTATGGCGATTTTGCACTATCTTTGCCGGGACCCAAATTTGACGCGCTAGGAGAACCGATTGCGATGCACAAATCCATGCACGGAGTGATGTGGACATAGAGCAACTTCCCTAGCACAAGTCCGTGTGGTCCGTTCTCTGATGGGGTCCCGGATCCTCAACTTCTAACTGTCCGAATCTGGGTTCTCGAAAAAGATGCACGAGCATGCCAAATGGCAAATATTTTCAACAGTGGCCCAAACGGCACCAAAGAGGCATGAAAATTGAATCATGCATGGACAATTGTGTGGCAAGCAACTCGGATCTTTCTTGTTGTGTTCAGATGCGATTTGGACTCATTTCGGATACGAAACTCTGTTACGGTGATTTTGCGCTATCTTTGTCGGGACCCAACTTTGACGCGCTGGGAGAAGTGATTGCGATGCCCAAATCCATGCACGGAATGATGTGGACATAGAGCAACTTCCCTAGCACAAGTCCGTGTGGTCCATTCTCTGATGGGGTCCCAGATCCTCAACTTCTAACTGTCCGAATCGGGTTCTCGAGAAAGATGCACAAGCGTGCCAAATGGCAGAAATTTCCAACCATGGCCGAAACGGCGCCGAAGAGGCATGAAAATTGAATCATGCATGGACAAATGTATGGCAAGCAACCCTGATCTTTCTTGTTGTATTCAGATGCGATTCCGACTCATTTCGGATCCGAAACTCTGTTATGGTGATTTTGCACTACCTTTGCCAGTACCCAACTTTGACGCGCTGGAAGAACTGATTGCGATTCCCAAATCCATGCACGAACTGATGTGGACATAGAGCAACTTCCCTAGCACAAGTCAGTGTGGTCGGTTCTCTCATGGGGTGCCAGATCCTCAACTTCTAACTAACCGAAGATGCACGATGCACAAATCCATGCACGGAGTGATGTGGACATAGAGCAACTTCCCTAGCACATGTCCGTGTGGTCCGTTCTCTGATGGGGTCCCGGATCCTCAACTTCTAATAACTGTCCGAATTCGGGTTCTCGAAAAGGATGCACGAGCGTGCCAAATGACGAAAATTTCCAACACTGGCCCAAACGGCACCGAAGAGGCATGAAAATTAAATCATGCATGGACAAATGTGTGGCAAGCAACCCGGATCTTTCTTGTTGTGTTCAGATGCGATTCGGACTCATTTCGGATCCGAAACTCTGTTATGGTGATTTTGCACTATCTTTGCCGGGACCCAACTTTCACGCGCTGGGAGAAGGGATTGCGATGCCCAAATCCATGCATGGAGTGATGTGGACAAGTTCGTTCTTTCTCAGATGGAGTCCCGGATCCTCAACTTCTAACTGTCCTAATCCGGGTTCTCGAAAAAGATACACGAGCATGCCAAATGGCAAAAAATTCCAACCGTGGCCCAAACGGTGCCGAAGAGGCATGAAAATTAAATCATGCATGGACAAATGTATGGCAAGCAACCCGGATCTTTCTTGTTGTGTTCAGATGCGATTCGGACGCGTTTCGGATTCGAAACTCTGTTATGGTGATTTTGCACTATCTTTGCCAAGAACCAACTTTGGGAGAACTGATTGCGATGCACAAATCCATCCACGGAGTGATGTGGACATAGAGCAACTTCCCTAGCACAAGTCCGTGTGGTCCGTTCTCTGATGGGGTCCTGGATCCTCAACTTTCAACTGTCCGAATCCGGGTTCTCGAAGAAGATGCACGAGCGTGCCAAATGGCAAAAATTTCCAACAGTGGCCCAAACGGCACCAAAGAGGCATGAAAATTGAATCATGCATGGACAAATGTGTGGCAAGCAACCCGGATCTTTCTTGTTGTGTTCAGATGCGATTCGGACTCATTTCGGATCCGAAACTCTGTCATGGTGATTTTGCACTATCTCTGCTAGGAACCAACTTTGACGCACTGGGGAGAATTGATTGGCGATGCACAAATCCATCCATGGAGTGATATGGACATAGAGAAACTTCCTAGCACAAGTCCGTGTGGTCCATTCTCTGATGGGGTCCCGGATCCTCAACTTTCAACTGTCCGAATCCGGGTTCTCGAAAAAGATACACGAGCGTGTCAACTGGCAAAAATTTCCAACAGTGGTCCAAACGTCACCGAAGAGGCATGAAAGTTAAATCATGCATGGACAAATGTGTGGCAAGCAACCCGGATCTTTCTTGTTGTGTTCAAATGCGATTCGGACGCGTTTTGGATTCCAAACTCTATTATGGTGATTTTGCACTATCTTTGTCGGGACCCAAGTTTGACGTGCTGGGAGAAGTGATTGCGATGCCCAAATCCATGCACGGAGTGATGTGGACATAGAGCAACTTCCCTAGCACAAGTCTGTGTGGTCGGTTCTCTGATGGGGTCCCGGATCCTCAACTTCTAACTGTCCGAATCCGAGTTCTCGAAAAAGATGCACAAGCGTACCAAATGGCAGAAATTTCCAACCGTGGCCCAAATGGCACCGAAGAGGCATGAAAATTGAATCATGCATGGACAAATGTATGCCAAGCAACCCGGATCTTTCTTGTTGTGTTCAGATGCGATTCGGAATCATTTCGGATCCGAAACTCTGTTATGGTGATTTTGCACTATCTTTGCCAAGACCCAACTTTGACACGCTGGGAGAACTGATTGTGATTCCCAAATCCATGCACGAAGTGATGTGGACATAGAGCAACTTCCCTAGCACAAGTCCGTGTGGTCCTTTCTCTCATGGGATCCCAGATCCTCAACTTCTAACTGTCCGAAGATACACGAGCATGCCAAATGGCAGAAATTTTCAACTTCTAACTGTCCGAAGATGCATGAGCATGCCAACTTCTAACTATCATAATCCGGGTTCTCGAAAAAGATGCACAAGCGTGCCAAATGGCAGAAAGTTCCAACCGTGGCCCAAACGGCGCCGAAGAGGCAAGAAAATTGAATCATGCATGGACAAATGTATGGCAAGCAACTTCTAGCTGTCCGAAGATGAACGAGCATGCCAACTTCTAACTGTCCGAATCCGAGTTCCCGAAAAAGATGCACAAGCGTGCCAAATGGCAAAAATTTTCAACTGTGGCCCAAACGACGCCGAAGAGGCATGAAAATTGAATCATGCATGGACAAATGTATGGCAAGCAACCCGGATCTTTCTTGTTGTGTTCAGATGCGATTCGGACTCATTTCGGATTTGCACTATCTTTGACGAGACCCAATTTTGACGCGCTGGGAGAACTGATTATGAAACCCAAATCCATGCACAGAGTGATGTGGATATAGAGCAACTTCCCTAGCACAAGTCTGTAAGGTCCGTTCTCTGATGGGATCCCGGATCCTCAACTTCTAATAACTGTCCGAATCCGAGTTCTCGAAAAATATGCACGAGCGTGGCAAATGGTGAAAATTTCAAAAAGTGGCCCAAACGGCACCAAAGATGCATGAAAATTGAATCATGCATGGACAAATGTGTGGCAAGCAACCCGGATCTTTCTTATTGTGTTCAGATGCGATTCGGACTCATTTCGGATCCGAAACTCTGTTATGCTGCTTTTGCACTATCTTTGCCGGGACCCAACTTTGACGCGCTGGGAGAAGTGATTGCGATGCCCAAATCCATGCACAGAGTGATGTGGACATAGAGCAACTTTCCTAGCACAAGTCTGTGTGGTCCGTTCTCTGATGGGGTCCCGGATCGTCAACTTCTAACTGTCCAAATCCGGGTTCTCGAAAAAGATGCAGAAGCGTACCAAATGGAAGAAATTTCCAACCGTGGCCCAAACGGCGCCGAAGAGGCATGAAAATTGAATCATGCATGGACAAATGTATTGCAAGCAACCCGGATCTTTCTTGTTGTGTTGAGATGCGATTCGGACTCATTTCGGATCCGAAACTCTGTTATGGTGATTTTGCACTATCTTGCGAGGACCCAACTTTGACGCGCTAGGAGAACTGATTGCGATTCCCAAATCCATGCACGAAGTGATGTGGACATAGAGCAACTTCCCTCGCACAAGTCCGTGTGGTCCGTTCTCTCATGGGGTCCCGGATCCTCAACTTCTAACTGTCTGAAGATGCACAATGCACAAATCCATCCACGGAGTGATGTGGACATAGAGCAACTTCCCTAGCACAAGTCCGTGTAGTCCGTTCTCTAATGGGGTCCTGGATCCTGAACTTTTTATAACTGTTCAAATCCGGATTCTCGAAAATGATGCACGAGCGTGCCAAATGACGATAAATTCCAACAGTGGCCCAAACGGCACCGAAGAGGCATGAAAATTGAATCATGCATGGACAAATGTGTGGCAAGCAACCCGGATCTTTCTTATTGTGTTCAGATGTGATTTGGACTCATTTCGGATCCGAAACTCTGTTATGGTGATTTTGCACTATCTTTGCCCCGGGACCCAACTTTGACGTGCTAGGAGAACCGATTGCCATGCACAAATCCATGCACGGAGTGATGTGGACATAGAGCAACTTCCCTAGCACAAGTTCGTGTGGTCCGTTCTTTGATGGGGTCCCGGATCCTCAACTTCTAACTGTCCAAATCCGGGTTCTCGAAAAAGATGCACGAGCATGCTTAATCGTGGAAATTTCCAACCGTGGCCCGAACGGCGCCGAAGAGGCATGAAAATTGAATCATGCATGGAAAAATGTGTGGCAAGCAACCCGGATCTTTCTTGTTGTGTTCAGATGCGATTCAGACTCATTTCGGATCCGAAACATTGTTATGGCGATTTTGCACTATCTTTGCCGGGACCCAACTTTGACGCGCTAGGAGAACCGATTGCGATGCACAAATCCATGCACGGAGTGATGTGGACATAGAGCAACTTCCCTAGCACAAGTTCGTGTGGTCCCTTCTCTGATGGGGTCCCGGATCCTCAACTTCTAACTGTCCGAATCCGGGTTCTCGAAAAAGATGCACGAGCGTGCCAAATGGCAAAACTTTCCAACAGTGGCCCAAACGGCACCGAAGAGGCATCAAAATTGAATCATGCATGGACAATTGTGTGGCAAGAAACCCAGATCTTTCTTGTTGTGTTGAGATGCGATTCAGACTCATTTCGGATCCGAAACTCTGTTACGGTGATTTTGCGCTATCTTTGCTAGGACCCAACTTTGACGCGCTGGGAGAAGTGATTGCGATGCCCAAATCCATGCACGGAGTGATGTGGACATAGAGCAACTTCCCTAGCACAAGCCCGTGTGGTCCATTCTCTGATGGGGTCCCGGATCCTCAACTTCTAACTGTCTGAATCCGGGTTCTCAAAAAAGATGCACAAGCGTGCCAAATGGCAGAAATTTCCAACCATGGCCCAAACGGCGCCGAAGAGGCATGAAAGGATTTATGTCTTTCTTAGCTTTCATCTTGAAATAAGTTACGAATTGCACTAGGAGTTGCATCTAAAGGTCCTGGTGGTTTATATTCGCTATCCATGCCGAACACTATATAAATACCTTGATTTATTGGGACAGTGCACAATGCACATGTGGAAATATTTTGCATTTGCCTCCCTAAACATATTAAGTGGTAGTAGTGTCCACAGGGTAGTATATACTGGCCGCTCCACCCATCGAATAGTTTGTAACATACAGGACATTGGGGGGTGGAGGAACTAGTAGCCTCAGCAGAAACTCCCACAAGATCAGGATGTATCAAAAAATGAGAGATGTGGTTTCCTTGGCGCACAGGAGCAATACGTGAAGAGATGGTCTGTACATCTTGGCTGATCTTTGTGAGCTGCTCTTGAATCCCTCTATTGGCCGGGGGAGGAGTTGACGCTTGAGATAATCGCTCAGCTTCTTTCTCCTTCTCTACAAGCTATGCCCCTAAGCTTTCTTTGACCTTGTTTAACTCCAATCCAGTGCCCTCCACCACGAGAGCAAGTTCCTCCCTTGTGAATGTCACTGTCTCTTCACGTATGTCGTGGGTGTTGACAGTGGCCTCTCTGGAGGCAAAGTCCATTGGAGTTTCTAGGATAAATTGTGCATATAGCATCTTAGCAAAATAGAGTGGAGCCTCGGCGTTATGGAGAGGACGACCGTACACCTCCAAGAAAATGCGCTCGGCATTAATTTTGATATCATTGTGAGTGCAATGTGAAATCTTCCATCTTCCCTTCTTAATCTCACCATCTGGACATGGCCATATTTCCTTTATCATCTCTGTGGTTAGCGTTTTATGTCTTTCCATTGGGCATAGTAGGATTTATCCATTTCGACAACCTGCATGCTGTTCTTGTAGCTTCGCGGGCTCTCAAGCCATGTGCAAGGGCCTTCATTCGCTCATATGCCTTCTTGGCTAACTCTTGATGCTCGTTTGCTTGCGCCTCTACCATATCTGCATGAACGTAAATGACTTTAGGATTTTAATGAACTGTAAAGATCAACGTAAGATAAATTGACCATTACCCTCAAAAACTTAAAGTTTAACACCACGAGAAGAGATATGTATTGCAAAGACTCAATGAGAAATATCCACTTGCCTCTAAAAATACTTCAAACAATGTGCGCACATCAAATTTTGAAGAGAAAACATAAACTTAAACACCACAAGAGGAGAGAGATATTGCAAAGACTCAATGAGATAATATTTCAAACAATGGACACATCAAATTTTGAAGAGAGAAACAAAGTGCCATTCTTGAAACTTAATCTCCTGATACTGTATCATTAAAATTGGGGTGAATGACACTGATAGCTCTACAAGAGGACATTGTGTCCTCGTTGGGTCAGTATTTAGTGATCTAAAAAATTCCACTACTTGCAAAATTGATTTTCGCTCATCGCGATTAGGCAGACACATCCAATTTTTGACTCTACAAGTAATAGTATCCATGGTAACTTTGTCATAGGAACTATTATCCATCCACAACTCTTGTACTTTTTGCCAAAATTCATATAAAGTTTGTAATAAATACCCTAAAGCAAAAACATCAGATGCAGGAGTGTATGCATCTGCCAAAAATGGATCATAAAGTTCCGGGGCTATCCACGGCCGTTTATTTCGCTCTCTGTCTGCGTAGGAGACCACCTGTGCCACCTTCTCAGGGTTCTTGTGTCTGCTTCAAATACAAAATTGAGAGACACCCATTTTTTGGGCGCTCTCAACAGTAACGCCCAATCGATAATACCTACGCGTGGCTTCAACTCTTTTGTAAAATCCAACACTACATTGAATGGATGTAGGTCTGTATGTACAATTCCTGCCAGATATGCTGCCGCTAGGCCTTCCACCAAGGCATGCATAATATATGGCATGGTTATTACTATTTTATTTATTTTAGAAAGTTCTAGATGACTTAAAGGAATATTATCGGACGGGAGTTGTCTCCATCCTCGATCCAAACGAAAAATTGCTCTGGTGAACTCACTGAATCTGAAGGGGACCTTCAGAAGAGTATCACCAAGCGAGCCGCCATTATAGTATGGAAAAATAGTGATCCAAGGAGATTCTTTTGTGAAGGCAATACACCTGACAATTGATGGGTGTAGAACCTGCATGCCCTGCTCTGCCTAGAAGCTCTCGAACTTGGTGCTGCCTTCTCCTTTGTAGTGCTTTCCGTAAAAAGTAATGTGCTCCGGCAAAAATGATATACCTTTAACTGTATACTCTTTTACTGTGCCAAAAATACCAGAGCCTATTATTCGCCCTTGGAACAGAGACTCGTGCAGGATGCCAATGAGGTGTGTGCACATAGAATTGTAGATTGTACGATTAATGGCACTTGTCCCACTCGCATCTGCCTGGCTGGACGTTGCAGCGATGTTCTGGGCAATGCGCACTCTTTTGGGGAGTGACTTTGCATCCAGCGCCTTCATGCGCTTGCTCTTGGCTCTTTGCTTGCTCCATACAACGTCCCATAACTGTAGACGATGTATATTAGCTTCAGGCGGGGCAGCATCTCTAAGATCATTGCATGCTACATGCATGCTCTCCAAAATGATTCGTGTTATATGTTGATGGTTGAAATCTGCTATCTTTTGTCTAGCAAGTAACTCAGCGTTGCCTCCGCATCGAAGTCGACGCTGTGCATTTTCCCATATCTGCTCTATTAGATCTCGCATGAGTATCTCAGACTCATTGATCTTTTTGACGACGTCATCAGCACATTGTGACACTGTGATGACTGCTTCAATGCGAATTGCTCGTAGAACAATTTTACACTCTTCAGGGGAAAGCATGTTGGTCGTCTTCGTAAATCTAGCAAATATCACTAAACACAAAAAAATAGAATATTAAACAACATTACTGAAATCAACATCAAGCGAACGTGAGAGAACAGCAACAAGTGTATCATTACTTATCAATGTTCAAACAAAAACGGAATATCAAATAATTTTATTGAAATAAACATCATCCAATACATCATCAAACGTGAGA
The DNA here is from genome assembly GCF_041138505.1 of Cibotium barometz. Lineage (NCBI taxonomy): Eukaryota > Viridiplantae > Streptophyta > Polypodiopsida > Cyatheales > Cibotiaceae > Cibotium > Cibotium barometz. The sequence goes on from NC_141090.1 coordinate 29,260,088, forward strand.
GAACAGCAACAAGTGTATCATTACTTATCAATGATCAAACAAAAACGGAATATCAAATAATATTACTGAACTCAACATCATGCAATACATTCTCGAACATGAGACAACTGCAACAAGTGCATTATTACTTATTAAGTGTATACATGTTGAACTCCTCATCTACACACCTATCGTGATAGAGAGAGAAAAAGAGAGAGTTGTGAAGGGTATTATGAGAGAAAAAGAGAGAGTTGTGAAGGATATTATGAGAGAGTTGTGAAGGGTATTATGAGAGAGAGAGAGAGAGGGGGGGAGGAAGAGAGAGAGGTGTGACAGATAGAGAGAGAGGGGACATTAGATGACATTTTTAATAGTTTTGTGAGTTCCTAAAGAGAGGAAAATAATGTTTTGTTTTCCTAAAGCACTCCTCATCTACACACCTATCGTGATGATAGAGAGAGAGTTGTGAAGTGTATCATGAGAGAGAGAGAGAGAGAGAGAGAATTGCGAAGTGTATCATGAGAGAGAGAGAGAGAGAGAGAGGAGAGGAAGAGAGAGAGTTGTGACAGATAAAGAGAAGAAACATTAGATGATATTTTCAATATTTTTGTGAGTTCCTAAAGAGGAAAATAATGTACTGTTTTAATTTTTAAGTAAATAGAGGGAGAAAAAAGAAATTATTAGGAATTATGTATATTTTAAGAGAAAAAAAAGAAATCCTTATCTACACATCTATCGTATTGTGAAGTGTATCATGAGAGAGAGAGAGAGAGAGAAAGAGTTGTGAAGTGTATCATGAGATAGAGAGAGGGGGGTAGGAAGAGAGAGAGAGATATTCATTTTTTCGAGTTACGAATCACGATATTATGAAATAAAACGTTAAGACAATATAATGTAAACTTTGATCCATGAAATACTGATGCTGCGTTAGCAACCAAGTATTGCATGGATCAAACACAATAAAAACAATACAAGTCAAATCAAACAAATTTACGATATTTTTTCGACCGCGTTAACGATCATATGCCGTAATATGCAAGCAAATTTATGACATTTTTTCGACCGCGTTAACAATCAAATGCCGCAATATGCTAAAAAAATATATGCACTAGCGGACGACACCAACTTGCCGCATTAACGACAAAATGCCGCCCGATTCTATGGGAATACGAATAGGATACGAACATACACTGGCCGCATTACCGACCATATACCCGCATTTGACAAAGGGAAGGGAAGGGAAGGTGACATCGCCATAACGATACTATGCTTGTTGCGTTACGGACTAGTACCGCTGTGGCGTGCCATACTTACCATAGGACACAGACTAGCCACGTTACCAACTAAGAACCCCAGGGTAAGCACCATTCCGAAGAATTGCCTTACACACACACCGCTTGTGTGGCAGACCACCCACATCCTGCCGCGCATTGCGATAATGGGCGGCTGCCCGCATGAACACACACCCACACACACCCCTCATGTGGCGGACCACCCACATCCTACTGCGCATTGCGACAATGGGTGGCTGCTCGCACAAACACACACCCACACACACACACACAAACACAAGTCTCATTACTTGTGTATACTATCAGCAATGAACTCCCAAAGGGCTCCTCGGGCCCATATATATAGAAAATTGTAGCCCGTCGGGCTAGATGACGACCCCGTCGGGACCCGCCGGGGTTTTCTTTTTCCCGGCAGGACCGTCGAGTATTGCAAAACCCTGGCGGGATTTTATCCATTTATCAGGGAGCTTCCCACCGACTTTTTTGGGAACATGTTAACACATGTTTTTAACAGAAAAAAATTTGTGATCACCTGAATATAAAATCATTGATGCACGAGCATGCCAAATGGCGGAAATTTCTAACCGTGCCCCAAACGGCGCCGAAGAGACATAAAATTCGAATCATGCCTCGAAAAATGTGTGGCAACCAACCCGAATCTTTCTTGTTGTGTTCAGATGCGATTCGGACTCATTTCGGATCCGAAACTCTGTTATGGCGATTTTGCACTATCTTCGCCGGGACTCAACTATGACGTGCTGGGAGAACTCATTACGATGCCCAAATCCATGCAGGGAGTGATGTGGGCATAGAGCAACTTCCCTAGCACAAGTTCGTGTGGTCTGTTCTCTGATGGGGTCCCGGATCCTCAACTTCTAACTGTCTGAATTCGGGTTCTCGAAAAAGATGCACGAGCGTGCCAAATGGCAGAAATTTCTAACAATGGCCCAAACGGCGCTGAAGAGACATGAAAATCGAATCATGCATGGACAAATGTGTGGCAAGCAACCCGGATCTTTCTTGTTGTGTTGTTCAGATGCCATTCGGACTCATTTCGGATCCCAAACTCTGTTATGGCGATTTTGCACTATCTTCGTCGGGACCCAACTTTGACGCGTTGGGAGAACTGATTGCGATCTCCAAATGCATGCACGGAGTGATGTGGACATAGAGCAACTTCCGTAACACAAGTCCGTGTGGTCCGTTCTCTGATGGGGTCCCGGATCCTCAACTTCCAACTGTCTGAATCCGGGTTCTCGAAAAAGATGCACGAGCGTGCCAAATGGCAGAAATTTCCAACCGTGGCCCAAACGGTGCTGAAGAGGCATGAAAATTGAATCATGCATGGAAAAATGTGTGGCACGCAACCCGGAACTTTCTTGTTGTGTTCAGATGCGATTCAGACTCATTTCAGATCCGAAACTTTGTCATGGCGATTTTGCACTATCTTTGCCAAGACCCAACTTTGATGCGCTGGGAGAACTGATTGCAATGCCCAAATCCATGCACGGAGTGATGTGGACATAGAGCAACTTCCCTAGCACAAGTCCGTGTGGTCCGTTCTCTGATGGAGTCCCAGATCCATCTAACTGTCCGAATCTGGGTTCTTGAAAAAGATGCACGAGCGTGCGAAATGGCAGAAATTTTCAACTGTGGTGCAAACGGCGCCGAAGAGGCATGAAATTCGAATCATGCTTGGAAAAATGTGTGGCAACCAACTCGGATCTTTCTTGTTGTGTTTAGATGCGATTCGGACTCATTTCGGATCCGAAACTCTATTATGGCGATTTTGCACTATCTTCACCGGGACTCAACCTTGACGCGCTGGGAGAAGTGATTGCGATGCCCAATTCTATGCACAGAGTGATGTGGACATAGAGCAACTTCCCTAGCACAAGTCTGTGTGGTCCGTTCTCTCATGGGGTCCCAGATCCTCAACTTCTAACTGTGCGAATCCAGTTTCTCGGCGAAAAAGATGCACGAGCATGCCAAATGGCGGAAATCTCCAACCGTGGCCCAAACGGCACCGAAGAGGCATGAAATTTGAATCATGCATGGAAAAATGTGTGGCAACCAACCCGGATCTTTCTTGTTGTGTTTAGATGCGATTCGGACAGATTTCGGATCCAAAACTCTGTTATGATGATTTTGCACTATCTTGACCGGGATCCAACTTTGACATGCTCGGAGAACTCATTGCGATGCCCAAATCCATGCACGGAGTGATGTGGACATAGAGCAACTTCCCTAACACAAGTTCGTGTGGTCTGTTCTCTTATGGGGTCCCGGATCCTCAACTTCTAACTGTTCGAATCCGAGTTCTCGAAAAAGATGCATGAGCATGGTAAATGGTGAAAATTTTCAACAGTGGCCCAACCGGCGCCGAAGAGGCATGAAATTCGAATCATGCATGGAGAAATGTGTGGCAAGAAACCTAGATCTTTCTTGTTGTGTTCAGATGCGATTCGGACTTATTTCGGATCCCAAACTCTGTTATGGCGATTTTGCACTGTCTTTGCCGTCGGGACCCAACTTTGACGCGCTGAGAGAAGTGATTGCAATCTCCAAATGCATGCACAGAGTGATGTGGACATAGAGAAACTTCCCTAACACAAGTCCATGTGGTCCGTTCTTTGACAGGGTCCCGGATCCTCAACTTCTAACTGTCCGAATCCGAGTTCTCAAAAAAGATGCACGAGCATGCCAAATGGCGAAAAATTTCCAACCGTTGTCCAAACGGCGCCGAAGAGGGATGAAATTCGAATCATGAATGGAAAAATGTGTGACAACCGACCCAGATCTTTCTTATTGTGTTCAGATGCGATTCGACTCATTTCGGATCCGAAACTCTGTTATGGCGATTTTACACTATCTTCACCGGGACCCAACTTTAACGTGCTGGGAAAGGTGATTGCGATGCGAAAATCCGTGCATGGAGTGACGTGGACATAGAGCCACTTTCCTAGCACAAGTCCGTGTGGTTCGTTCTCTAATGGGGTCCCGGATCCTCAACTTCTAACTGTCCGAATCCGGGTTCTCGAAAAAGATGCACGAGCGTGCCAAACGGGGGAAATTTCCAACCGTGGCCCAAACGGCGCCGAAGAGGCATGAAAATGGAATCATGCATGGAAAAATGTGTGGCAAGAAACCCGAATCTAGCTTTGTACCATGTAGATCAACAAAACCAATTACTCTAAGAAGAGACCTACTTCACATGACGAGAACCAAGGAGCTACAATTGCATCAAATCTAGCTCTTCCATGTGGTGGAGCTAGAATGCATCGATCTAGCTGTGTACCATGCAGATCAACAAAATCAATTACTCCAAAATGAGATCTACTTCACATGACAAGAACCAAAAATCTAGAATTGCATTTGATCTAGCTCTACCACGTGGTAGAGCTGTATCCAACGTAGACCACATCGTGGAGCTAGACTGCTTTGAGGTCTAGCTCTACCATGTGGTGGAGCTAGACTTGCATTTGAGGTATAGCTTTACCATGTGATAGAGCTAGAATGCATTGATCTAGCTGTGTACCATGCAAATCAACAAAACCAATCACTCCAAGAAGAGACCATGACGAGAGCCAAGGAGATAAACATGTGTGTCGAATGGCACTGGGACCCAACTTTGACGCGCTGGGTGAAGTGATTGCGATGCCCAAATCCCTGCACGGAGTGCTGTGGACATAAAGCAACTTCCCTAGCACAAGTCCGTGTGGTCCGTTCTCTGATGGGGTCCCGGATCCTCAACTTCTAACTGTCCGAATCCGAGTCCTCGAAAAAGATGCACGAGTGTGCCAAATGGTGAAAATTTCTAACCGTGGCCCAAACAGCGCTGAAGAGGCATGAAAATCGAATCATGAATGGACAAATGTGTGGCAAGCAACCCGGATCTTTCTTGTTGTGTTCAGATGCGATTCGGACTCATTTCGGATCCCAAACTTTGTTATGGCGATTTTGCACTATCTTCGTCGAGACCCAACGTTGACGCGCTGAGAGAGAAGTGATTGCGATGCCCAAATCCGTGCACGGAGTGATGTGGACATAGATCAACTTCCCTAGCACAAGTCCGTGTGGTCCGTTCTCTGATAGGATCCAGGATCCTCAACTTCTAACTATCTGAATCCGGGTTCTCGAAAAAGATGCACGAGCGTACCAAATGGCAGAAATTTCCAACAGTGGCCCAAACGGCGCCGAAGAGGCATGAAAATTGAATCATGCATGGACAAATGTGTGGCAAGCAACCCGAATCTTTCTTGTTGTGTTCAGATGCGATTCGGACTCATTTCGGATCCGAAACTCTGTTATGGCGATTTTGCAGATCAACAAAACCAATTATTCTAAGAAGAGATCTACTTCACATGACAAGAACCAAGGAGCTACAATTGCATCAGATCTAGCTCTACCATGTGGTGGAGCTAGAATGCATCGATCTAGCTATGTACCATGCAGATCAACAAAATCAATTACTCCAAGATGAGATCTACTTCACATGACAAGAACCAAGAAGCTAGAATTGCATTTGATCTAGCTCTACCACGTGGTATCCAACCTAGACCACATCGTAGAGCTAGAATGCTTTGAGGTCTAGCTTTACCATGTGGTGGAGCTATACTTGCATTTGAGGTATAGCTTTACCATATGATAGAGCTAGAATGCATTGATCTAGCTGTGTACCATGCAAATCAACAAAACCAATCACTCCAAGAAGAGACCATGACGAGAACCAAGGAGATAAACAAGTGTCTCGAATGGCGTTGGGACCCAACTTTGACGCACTGTGGGAGAAGTGATTGCGATGCCCACATTTATGCACGGAGTGCTGTGGACATAGAGCAACTTCCCTAGCACAAGTCCGTGTGGTTCGTTCTCTGATGGGGTCCCAGATTCTCAACTTCTAGCTGTCCGAATCCGGGTTCTCGAAAAAGATACACGAGCATGCCAAATGGCAAAAATTTCTAATAGTGGTCCAACCGGTGTCCAAGAGGCATGAAAATTGAATCATGCATGGACAAATGTGTGGCAAGCAACCCGAATCTTTCTTAGGGTGTTCAGATGGGATTCGGACTCATTTCGGATCAAAAACTCCATTATGGCGATTTTGCACTATCTTTGCTGAGACCCAACTTTGACGCACTGGAAGATCTGATTCGAATGCCTAATCCATGCACGGAGTGATGTGGACATAGAGCAACTTCCCTAGCACAAGTCCATGTGGTCTGTTCTCTGATGGGGTCCCAAATCCTCAACTTCTAACTGTCGGAATCCGAGTTCTCGAAAAAGATGCACGAGCATGCCAAATGGCGAAAATTTCCAACAGTGGCCCAAACGGCACCGAAGAGGCATGAAAATTGAATCATGCATGGACAAATGTGTGGAAAGCAACCTGGATCTTTCTTGTTGTGTTCAGATGTGATTCGGACTCATTTCGTACCCGAGACTCTGTTATGGCGATTTTGCACTATCTTTGCCGGGACCCAACTTTGATATGCTGGGAGAACTGATTGCAATGCCCAACTTTGACATGTTGGGAGAACTGATTGCGATGCCCAAATCCATGCACGGAGTGATGTGGACATAGAGCAACTTCCCTAGCACAAGTTCGTGTGGTCCGTTCTCTGATGGGATCCCGGATTCTCAACTTCTAACTGTCTGAATCTGGGTTCTCGAAAAAGATGCACGAGCGTGCCAAATGGCAGAAATTTCCAATCATGGCGGTCCAAACGGCACCGAAGAGGCAAGAAAATTTAATCATGCATGGAAAAATGTGTGGAAAGAGACCCGGATCTTTCTTGTTCTGTTCAGATGTGATTCGGACTCATTTCAGATCCGAAACTCTGTTATGGTGATTTTGCACTATCTTTGCCAGGACCCAACTTTGACGCGCTGAGGAACTGATTTGCGAAGCCCAAATCCATGCACGGAGTGATGTGGACATAGAGCAACTTCCCTAGCACAAGTCCGTGTGGTCCATTCTCTCATGGGGTCCCAGATCCTCAACTTCTAACTGTCCGAATCCAGGTTCTCGATGAAAAAGATGCACGAGTGTGCCAAATGGCAAAAAATTTCTAACCGTGCCTAGAACGGCACCGAAGAGGCATGAAATTCGAATCATGCATGGAAAAATGTGTGCCAACCAACCCAAATCTTTCTTGTTGTGTTCAAATACGATTCGGACTCATTTCGGATCCGAAACTCTGTTATGGCGATTTTGCACTATCTTCTGCGGGACCCAACTTTGACGCGCTGAGAGAAGTGATTGCGATGCCCAAATCCATGCACAGAGTGATGTGGACATAGAGAAAATTCCCTAGCAGAAGTCTGTGTGGTTCGTTCTCTAATGGTGTCCCGGATCCTCAACTTTTAACTGTCGAAATTCGGGTTCTCGAAAAAGATGCACGAGCGCGCCAAATGGCAGAAATTTCCAACAGTGGCCCAAACGGCACCGAAGAGGCATGAAAATTAAATCATGCATGGACAAATGTGTGGCAAGCAACCTGGATCTTTCTTGTTGTGTTCAGATGTGATTTGGACTCGTTTCGAATCCGAAACTCTGTTATGGCGATTTTGCACTATCTTTGACGGGACCCAACTTTGATATGCTGGGAGAACTGATTGTGATGCCCAACTTTGACATGCTGGGAGAACTGATTGCGATGCCCAAATCCATGCACGGAGTGATGTGGACATAGAGCAACTTCCCTAGCACAAGTCCGTGTGGTCCGTTCTCTGATGGGGTCCCGGATCCTCAACTTCTAACTGTCCGAATCTGGGTTCTCGAAAAAGATACACGAGCGTGCCAAATGGCGGAAATTTCCAACTATGGCGGTCCAAACGGCGCCAAAGAGGCATGAAAATTGAATCATGCATGGACAAATGTGTGGAAAGCAACCCGGATCTTTCTTGTTGTGTTCAGATGCGATTCGGACTCATTTCGGATCCGAAACTCTGTTATGGTGATTTTGCACTATCTTTGCCAGGACCCAACTTTGACGCGCTGGGAGATTTGATTTGCAAAGCCCAAATCCATGCACGGAGTGATGTGGACATAGAGCAACTTCCCTAGCACAAGTCCGTGTGGTCCATTCTCTCGTGGGGTTCCAGATCCTCAACTTCTAACTGTCCGAATCTGGGTTCTCGACGAAAAAGATGCACGAGCGTGCCAAATGGCAAAAAATTTCTAACCGTGCCCAGAACGGAACCGAAGAGGCATGAAATTCGAATCATGCATGAAAAAATGTGTGGAAACCAACCCAAATCTTTCTGTTGTGTTCAGATACGATTCGGACTCATTTCGGATCCGAAACTCTGTTATGGCGATTTTGCACTATCTTCGGCGGGACCCAACTTTGACGCGCTGGGAGAAGTGATTGCGATGCCCAAATCCATGCACAGAGTGATGTGGACATAGAGAAACTTTCCTAGCACAAGTCTGTGTGGTTCGTTCTCTGATGGCGTCCCCGATCCTCAACTTCTAACTGTCCGAATTCGGGTTCTCGAAAAAGATGCACGAGCGTGCCAAATGGCAAAAATTTCCAACAGTGGCCCAAACAGTGCGGAAGAGGCATGAAAATCGAATCATGCATGGACAAATGTGTGGCAAGCAACCCGAATCTTTTTTGTTGTGTTCAGATGGGATTCGGACTCATTTCGGATCAAAAACTCTGTTATGGCGTTTTTGCACTATCTTTGCCGGGACCCAACTTTGACGCGCTGGGAGAAGTGATTGCGATCTCCAAATGCATGCACGGAGTGATGTGGACATAGAGCAACTTCCCTAACACAAGTCCGTGCGGTCCGTTCTCTGATGGGGTCCTGGATCCTCAACTTCTAACTGTCCGAATCCGGGTTCTCGAAAAAGATGCACGAGCATGGTAAATGGTGAAAATTTCCAACAGTGGCCTAAACGGCGTCGAAGAGGCATGAAATTCGAATCATGCCTGGAAAAATGTGTGGCAACCAACCCGGATCTTTCTTGTTGTGTTCAGATGTGATTTGGACTCATTTCGGATCCGAAACTCTGTTATGGGGATTTTGCACTATCTTCGTTGGGACCCAACTTTGACGCGCTGGGAGAAGTGATTGCGATGCCCAAATCCATGCACTGAGTGATGTGGACATAGAGCAACTTCCCTAGCACAAGTCCGTGTGGTCCGTTCTCTGATGAAGTCCCAGATCCTCAACTTCTAACTGTCCGAATCCGAGTTCTCGAAAAAGATGCACGAGCGTGCCAAATGGCGAGAATTTCCAACCGTGGCCCAAATGGCACCGAACAGGTATGAAATTCGAATCATTCGTGGAAAAATATGTGGCAACCAACCGGGATCTTTCTTGTTGTGTTCAGATGCGATTCGGACTCATTTCGGATCCGAAACTCTATTATGGCGATTCTGCACTATCTTCGACGGGACCCAACTTTGACGGGCTAGGAGAAGTGAGTGCGATGCCCAAATCCATGCACGGAGTGATGTGGACATAGAGCAACTTACCTAGCACAAGTTCGTGTGGTCCGTTCTCTCATGGGGTCCCAGATCCTCAACTTCTAACTGTCCGAATCCAGGTTCTCGGCGAAAAAGATGCACGAGCGTGCCAAATAGCAGAAATTTCCAACCGTAGCCCAAATGGCGCCAAAGAGGCATGGATTTCGAATCATGCATGGAAAAATATGTGGCAACCAACCCGAATCTTTCTTGTTGTGTTCAGATGCGATTTGGACTCATTTTGGATCCGAAACTATGTTATGGCAATTTTGCACTATCTTGGCCGGGACCCAACTTTGACGCTTTGGGAGAACTGATTGCGATGCCCAAATCCATGCACGGAGTGATGTGGACATAGAGCAACTTCCCTAACACGTCCGTGTGGTCGGTTCTCTTATGGGGTCTCGGATCCTCAACCACTAACTGTCCGAATCCAGGTTCTCGAAAAAGATGCACGAGCATGATAAATGGCGGAAATTTCTAACAGTGGCCCAAACGGTGCCGAAAAGGCATGAAATTCGAATCATGCATGGACAAATGTGTGGCAAGCAACCCGGATCTTTCTTGTTGTGTTCAGATGCGATTCGGACGCATTTTGGATCCGAAACTCTGTTATGGCGATTTTGCACTATCTTTGTCGGGACCCAACTTTGGCGCGCTGGGAGAACTGATTGCGATGCCCAAATCCATGCACGGAGTGATGTGGACAAAGAGCAACTTCCCTAGCACAAGTCCATGTGGTCGGTTCTCTAACTGTCCGAATCCGGGTTCTCGAAAAAGATGCACGAGCGTGCCAAATGGCGCAAATTTCCAACCGTGGCCCAAACGACGTGGAAGAGGCATGAAATTCGAATCATGCCTGGAAAAATGTGTGGCAACCAACTTGGATCTTTCTTGTTGTGTTCAGATGCGATTCGGACTCATTTCGGATCCGAAACTCTGTTATGGCGATTTTGCACTATCTTGGCCGGGACCCAACTTTGACGCGCTGGGAGAACTGATTTGCGATGCCCAAATCGATGCACGGAGTGATGTGGACATAGAGAAACTTCCCTAACACAAGTGTGTGTGGTCCGTTCTCTTATGGGGTCCTGGATCCTCAACTTCTAACTGTCCGAATCCGGGTTCTCGAAAAAGATGCACGAGCATGGTAAATGGCAGAAATTTCTAACAGTGCCCCAAACGGCGCCGAAGAGGCATGAAATTCAAATCATGCATGGACAAATGTGTGGCAAGCAACCCGAATCTTTCTTGTTGTGTTCAGATGCGATTCGGACTCATTTCGGATCCGAAACTCTGTTTGGCGATTTTGCACTATCTTTGCCGGGACCCAACTTTGACGCGCTGGGAGAAGTGATTGTGATCTCCAAATGCATGCACGGAGTGATGTGGACATACAGCAACTTCCCTAGCACAAGTCCGTGTGGTCCGTTCTTCGACAGGGTCCCAGATCCTCAACTTCTAACTGTGCAAATCCGGGTTCTCGAAAAAGATGCACGAGCGTGCCAAATGGCGAAAATTTCCAACCGTGGCCCAAACGGCGCCGAAAAGGCATGAAAATAAAATAATGCATGAAAAAATATGTGGCAAGAAACCCGGATCTAGCTGTATACCATGCAGATCAACAAAACCAATTATTCTAAGAAGAGACCTAGTTCACATGACGAGAACCAAGGAGCTACAATTGCATCAGATCTACCTCTACCATGTGGTGGAGCTAGAATGCATCGATCTAGCTGTGTAACATGCAGATCAACAAAATCAATTACTCCAAGATGAGATCTACTTCACATGACAAGAACCAAAAAGCTAGAATTGCATTTGATCTAGCTCTACCACGTGGTATATCCAACCTAGACTACATCGTAGAGCTAGACTGTTTTGAGGTCTAGCTCTACCATGTGGTGGAGCTATACTTGCATTTGAGGTATAGCTTTACCATGTGGTAGAGCTAGAATGCATTGATCTAGCTGTGTACCATGCAAATCAACAAAACCAATCACTCCAAGAAGAGACCATGACGAGAACCAAGGAGATAAACAAGTGTCTCGAATGGCGTTGGGACCCAACTTTGACGCACTGTGGGAGAAGTGATTGCGATGCCCACATCTCTACACGGAGTGCTGTGGACATAGAGCAACTTCCCTAGCACAAGTCCGTGTGGTCCGTTCTCAAATGGGGTCCCGGATTCTCAACTTCTAACTGTCCGAATCCGGTTTCTCGAAAAACATGCAAGAGCATGCCAAATGGCGAAAATTTCTAACAGTGGCCCAAACGGTGTCCAAGAGGCATGAAAATTGAATCATGCATGGACAAATGTGTGGCAAGCAACCTGGATCTTTCTTATGGTGTTCAGATGCGATTCGGATTCATTTCGGATCAGAAACTCCGTTATGGCGATTTTGCACTATCTTTGCCGAGACCCAACTTTGACGCACTAGGAGAACTGATTGCGATGCCTAATCCATGTGCACGGAGTGATGTGGACATAGAGCAACTTCCCTAGCACAAGTTTGTGTGGTCCGTTCTCTGATGGGGTCCCAGATCCTCAACTTCTAACTATCGAAATCCAGGTTCTCGAAAAAGATACACGAGCATGCCAAATGGCAGAGATTTCTAACAGTGGCCCAAACGGCACCGAAGAGGCATGAAAATTGAATCATGCATGGACAAATGTGTGGCAAGCAACCTGGATCTTTCTTGTTGTGTTCAGATGTGATTCGGACTCATTTCGGATCCGAAACTCTGTTATGGCGATTTTGCACTATCTTTGCTGGGACCCAACTTTGACATGCTGGAAGAACTGATTGCGATGCCCAAATCCATGCACAGAGTGATGTGGACATAGAGCAACTTCCCTAGCACAAGTCCGTGTGGTCCGTTCTCTGATGGGGTCCCGAATCCTCAACTTCTAACTGTCCGAATCTGGGTTCTCAAAAAAGATGCACGAGCGTGCCAAATGGCAGAAATTTCCAACCATGGCGGCCCAAATGGCGCCGAAGAGGCATGAAAATTGAATCATGCATGGAAAAATGTGTGGCAAGCAACCCGGATCTCTCTTGTTGTGTTCAGATGCGATTCCGACTCATTTCGGATCCGAAACTCTGTTATGGTGATTTTGCACTATCTTTTCCAGGACCCAACTTTGACGCGCTGGTAGAATTGATTTGCGAAGCCAAAATTTATGCACGGAGTGATGTGGACATAGAGCAACTTCCCTAGCACAAGTCTATGTGGTCCGTTTTCTCATGGGGTACCAGATCCTCAACTTCTAACTGTCCGAATCTAGGTTCTCGACGAAAAAGATGCACGAGCGTACCAAATGGCAAAAAATTTCTAACCGTGCCCAGAACGGCGCCGAAGAGGCATGAAATTCGAATCATGCATGGAAAAATGTGTGGCAACCAACCCAAATCTTTCTTGTTGTATTCAGATACGATTCAGACTCATTTCGGATCCGAAACTCTGTTATGGCTATTTTGCACTATCTTCGGGGGGACCCAGCTTTGACGCGCTGGGAGACGTAATTGCGATGCCCAAATCCATGCACTGAGTGATGTGGACATAGAGAAACTTCCCTAGCACAAGTCTGTGTGGTTCGTTCTCTGATGGCGTCCCCGATCCTTAACTTCTAACTGTCCGAATTCGGGTTCTCGAAAAAGATGCACGAGCGCACCAAATGGCGGAAATTTCCAACAGTGGCCCAAACGGTGCCGAAGAGGCATGAAAATCGAATCATGCATGGACAAATGTGTGGCAAGCAACCCGAATCTTTCTTGTTGTGTTCATATGCGATTCGGACTCATTTCGGATCCGAAACTCTGTTATGGTGTTTTTGCACTATCTTCGTCGGGACCCAACTTTGACGCGCTGGGAGAAGTGATTGCGATCTCCAAATGTATGCACGGAGTGATGTGGACATAGAGCAACTTCCCTAACACAAGTCCGTGTGGTTCGTTCTCTGATGGGGTCCCGGATCCTCAACTTCTAACTGTCCGAATCCGGGTTCTCGAAAAAGATGCACGAGCATGGTAAATGGTGAAAATTTCCAACAGTGGCCTAAACAGCGTCGAAGAGGCATGAAATTCGAATCATGCTTGGAAAACTGTGTGGCAACCAACCCGGATCTTTCTTGTTATGTTCAGATGTGATTCGGACTCATTTCGGATCCGAAACTCTGTTATGGGGATTTTGCACTATCTTCGCCAGGACCCAACTTTGACGCACTGGGAGAAGTGATTGCGATGCGCAAATCCATGCACTGAGTGATGTGGACATAGAGCAACTTCCCTAGCACAAGTCCGTGTGGTCCGTTCTCTGATGAAGTCCCAGATCCTCAACTTCTAACTGTCCGAATCCGGGTTCTCGAAAAAGATGCACGAGCGTGCCAAATGGCGAAAATTTCCAACCGTGGCCCAAATGGCACCGAACAGGCATGAAATTCGAATCATTGCTGGAAAAATATGTGGCAACCAACCGGGATCTTTCTTGTTGTGTTCAGATACGATTCGGACTCATTTCGGATCCGAAACTCTGTTATGGCGATTCTGCACTATCTTCGCCGGGACCCAACTTTGACAGGCTAGGAGAAGTGAGTGCGATGCCCAAATCCATGCACGGAGTGATGTGGACATAGAGCAACTTCCCTAGCACAAGTCTATGTGGTCCGTTCTCTCATGGGGTCCCAGATCCTCAACTTCTAACTGTCCGAATCCAGGTTCTCGGCGAAAAAGATGCACGAGCGTGCCAAATGGCAGAAATTTCCAACCGTGGCCCAAACGGTGCCAAAGAGGTGTGCATTTCGAATCATGCATGGAAAAATGTGTGGCAACCAACCCCGATCTTTCTTGTTGTGTTTAGATGCAATTCGAACTCATTTTGGATCCGAAACTCTGTTATGGCAATTTTGCACTATCTTGGCCGGGACCCAACTTTGACGCGCTGGAAGAACTGATTGCGATGCCCAAATCCATGCACGGAGTGATGTGGACATAGAGCAATTTCCCTAACACAAGTCCGTGTGGTCGGTTCTCTAATGGGGTCTCGGATCCTCAACCACTATAACTGTCCGAATCCGGGTTCTCGAAAAAGATGCACGAGCATGATAAATGGCGGAAATTTCTAACAGTGGCCCAAACCGTGCCGAAGAGGCATGAAATTCGAATCATGCATGGACAAATGTGTGGCAAGCAACCCGGATCTTTCTTGTTGTGTTCAGATGCGATTCGGACGCATTTCGGATCCGAAACTCTGTTATGGCGATTTTGCACTATCTTTGTCGGGACCCAACTTTGACGCGCTGGGAGAACTGATTGCGATGCCCAAATCCATGCATAGAGTGATGTGGACATAGAGCAACTTCCCTAGCACAAGTCCATGTGGTCGGTTCTCTAACTGTCCGAATCCGGGTTCTCGAAAAAGATGCACGAGCGTGCCAAATGGCGAAAATTTCCAACCGTGGCCCAGACGACGCGGAAGAGGCATGAAATTTGAATCATGCTTGGAAAAATGTGTGGCAACCAACTTGGATCTTTCTTGTTGTGTTCAGATGCGATTCGGACTCATTTCGGATCCGAAACTCTGTTATGGCGATTTTGCACTATCTTGGCCGGGACCAAACTTTGACGCGCTGGGAGAACTGATTTCGATGCCCAAATCGATGCACGAAGTGATGTGGACATAGAGAAACTTCCCTAACACAAGGCTGTATGGTCCGTTCTCTTATGGGGTCCCGGATCCTCAACTTCTAACTGTCCGAATCCGGGTTCTCGAAAAAGATGCACGAGCATGGTAAATGGCAGAAATTTCTAACAGTGCCCCAAACGGCGCCGAAGAGGCATGAAATTCAAATCATGCATGGAAAAATGTGTGGCAAGCAACCCGGATCTTTCTTGTTGTGTTCAGATGCGATTCGGACTCATTTCGGATCCGAAACTCTGTTTGGCGATTTTGCACTATCTTTGCCGGGACCCAACTTTGACGCGCTGGGAGAAGTGATTGCGATCTCCAAATGCATGCACGGAGTGATGTGGACATAGAGCAACTTCCCTAGCACAAGTCCGTGTGGTCCGTTGTTCGACAGGGTCCCGGATCCTCAACTTCTAACTGTCCGAATCCGGGTTCTCGAAAAAGATGCACGAGCGTGCCAAATGGCAGAAATTTCCAACCGTGGCCCAAACGGCGCCGAAAAGGCATGAAAATGGAATAATGCATGGAAAAATATGTGGCAAGAAACCCGGATCTAGCTGTATACCATGCAGATCAACAAAACCAATTATTCTAAGAAGAGACCTACTTCACATGATGAGAACCAAGGAGCTACAATTGCATCAGATCTAGCTCTACCATGTGGTGGAGCTAGAATGCATCGATCTAGCTGTGTACCATGCAGATCAACAAAATCAATTACTCCAAGATGAGATCTACTTCACATGACAAGAACCAAGAAGCTAGAACTACATTTGATCTAGCTCTACCACGTGGTATATCCAACCTAGACCACATCGTAGAGCTAGACCGATTTGAGGTCTAGCTCTACCATGTGGTGGAGCTATACTTGCATTTGAGGTATAGCTTTACCATGTGGTAGAGCTAGAATGCATGGATCTAGCTGTGTACCATGTAAATCAACAAAACCAATCACTCCAAGAAGAGACCATGATGAGAACCAAGGAGATAAACAAGTGTCTCGAATGGCGTTGGGACCCAACTTTGACGCACTGGGAGAAGTGATTGCGATGCCCACATCTGTGTACGGAGTGCTACGGACATAGAGCAACTTCCCTAGCACAAGTCCGTGTGGTCCGTTCTCTGATGGGGTCCGGGATCCTCAACTTCTAACTGTCCGAATCCGGGTTCTCGAAAAAGATGCACGAGCATGCCAAATGGTGAAAATTTCTAACAGTGGCCCGAACGGTGTCCAAGAGGCATGAAAATTGAATCATGCATGGACAAATGTGTGGCAAGCAACCCAGATCTTTCTTGTGGTGTTCAGATGCGATTCGGACTCATTTCGGATCAGAAACTCCGTTATGGCGATTTTGCACTATCTTTGCCGAGACCCCAGGAGAACTGATTGCGATGCCCAAATCCATGCACGGAGTGATGTGGACATAGAGCAACATCCCTAGCACAAGTCCATGTGGTCTGTTCTCTAACTGTCCGAATCCGGGTTCTCGAAAAAGATGCACGAGCATGCCAAATGGCGAGAATTTCCAACCGTGGCCCAAACGACGCGGAAGAGGCATGAAATTCGAATCATGCCTGGAAAAATGTGTGGCAACCAACTTGGATCTTTCTTGTTGTGTTCAAATGCGATTCGGACTCATTTCGGATCCGAAACTCTGTTATGGCGATTTTGCACTATCTTGGCCGGGACCCAACTTTGACGCGCTGGGAGAACTGATTGCGATGCCCAAATCGATGCACGGAGTGATGTGGACATAGAGAAACTTCCCTAACACAAGTCTGTGTGATCCGTTCTCTTATGGGGTCCCGGATCCTCAACTTCTAACTGTCCGAATCCGGGTTCTCGAAAAAGATGCACGAGCACGGTAAATGGCAGAAATTTCTAACAGTGCCCCAAACGGCGCCGAAGAGGCATGAAATTCAAATCATGCATGGAGAAATGTGTGGCAAGCAACCCCGATCTTTCTTGTTGTGTTCAGATGCGATTCGGACTCATTTCGGATCCGGAACTCTGTTTGGCGATTTTGCACTATCTTTGCTGGGACCCAATTTTGACGCGCTGGGAGAAGTGATTGCGATCTCCAAATGCATGCACGGAGTGATGTGGACATAGAGCAACTTCCTTAGCACAAGTCCGTGGGGTCCGTTCTTCGATAGGGTCCCAGATCCTCAACTTCTAACTGTCCTAATCCGGGTTCTCGAAAAAGATACACGAGCGTGCCAAATGGCAGAAATTTCCAACCGTGGCCCAAACGGCGCCGAAAAGGCATGAAAATGGAATAATGCATGAAAAAATATGTGGCAATAAACGCAAATCTAGCTGTATACCATGCAGATCAACAAAACCAATTATTCTAAGAAGAGACCTACTTCACACGACGAGAACCAAGGAGCTACAATTGCATCAGATCTAGCTCTACCATGTGGTAGAGCTAGAATGCATCGATCTAGCTGTGTACCATGCAGATCAACAAAATCAATTACTCCAAGATGAGATCTACTTCACATGACAAGAACCAAGAAGCTAGAATTGCATTTGATCTAGCTCTACCACGTGGTATATCCAACCTAGACCACATCGTAGAGCTAGACTGCTTTGAGGTCTAGCTCTACCATGTGGTGGAGCTATACTTGCATTTGAGGTATAGCTTTACCATGTGGTAGAGCTAGAATGCATGGATCTAGCTGTGTACCATGCAAATCAACAAAACCAATCACTCCAAGAAGAGACCATGACGAGAACCAAGGAGATAAACAAGTGTCTCGAATGGCGTTGGGACCCAACTTTGACGCACTGGGAGAAGTGATTGTGATGACCACATCTGTGCACGGAGTGCTATGGACATAGAGCAACTTCCCTAGCACAACTCCGTGTGGTCCGTTCTCTGATGGGGTCCCAGATCCTCAACTTCTAACTGTCCGAATCCGGGTTCTCGAAAAAGATGCACGAGCATGCCAAATGGCGAAAATTTCTAACAGTGGCCCAAACGGTGTCCAAGAGGCATGAAAATTGAATCATGCATGGACAAATGTGTGGCAAGCAACCCGGATCTTTCTTGTGGTGTTCAGATGCGATTCGGACTCATTTCGGATCAGAAACTCCGTTATGGCGATTTTGCACTATCTTTGCCGAGACCCAACTTTGACGCAATGGGAGAACTGATTGCGATGCCTAATCCATGCACGGAGTGATGTGGACATAGAGAAACTTCCCTAGCACAAGTCCGTGTGGTCCGTTCTGTGATGGGGTCCTAGATCCTCAACTTCTAACTATCAGAATCCGGGTTCTCGAAAAAGATGCACGAGCATGCCAAATGGCAGAAATTTCCAACAGTGGCCCAAACGGCACCAAAGAGACATGAAAATTGAATCATGCATGGACAAATGTGTGGCAAGCAAGCTGGATCTTTCTTGTTGTGTTCAGATGTGATTCGGACTCATTTCGGATCCGAAATTCTGTTATGGCGATTTTGCACTATCTTTGCCGGGACCCAACTTTGACATGCTGGGAGAACTGATTGCGATGCCCAAATCCATGCACGGAGTGATGTGGACATAGAGCAACTTCCCTAGCACAAGTTCGTGTGGTCCGTTCTCTAATGGGGTCCCGGATCCTCAACTTCTAACTATCCGAATCTGGGTTCTCGAAAAAAACGTCTCAAAATGGGCTGTGTAAGGAATTTCGCTAACTTGCTAATTAGTAGAATGTTGACGGTCAAAACGGCTCCAAATTTAGCCGTTTTGGGTATTTAAAGCGTATCTATCTGACTGAATACGTATCTAAGTGCATATTTTAAAATCTTAAAAAATAGATCGTTTTCATGCTACTCTTTAATGGCTCGTCTCGAAATTTGTCCTCTTTTAGTGACTACGCGGCAAAATGACCATTCTCTCCAAACGCGCTCTTATCCATTCTCCAAAAAAATTTCACTCCTCTGCTTCTCTAAAAATTTCACAAGCTACATCTCATTCTCATTCTTCTGTGTCTCTCATGATCTAATAGCTCTGCTTATACTTTTTGCTCGGTTAGTAATGAGTGATACATCTAATCGAAAGTTTCATTTGAACATCAAGCTCAACCAAGAGTATGCAACTACACGGAGTGTCTACCAAAGATCCCTATCATGTGCAAATGAAGCTCAACATCTTCGCAACGAAGGAAAGAAGCATATTGACCTATGGACAGATGGAAGTCTATATCCACCGGATCCCAAAACAGGAAGGTATCCTTCTTTTCACACACCACATGATTTGATTAGATTTGTTGGTGATGGGGAGGATGGCTTACTTGGTTATAGTTCAAGACTATCTCAATCACATATTAATTATGCAGAATATACTACATATCTTCAAAATACTTCATCTTTGAATGCAACAAAAATTTTAGAACTTGAAAACGAAATAGTGTCTTTGAAACAAGAAAATGATCAATTGAAATCCTTAAAAGAAACTCCAATAGGATTAAGAGCACGAGTAAAACGAATGCGGGATGTAGTTAACTTAACAGAGAGATCTGGACAAAGAAAAAAAAGGTTAAAACTTGTAAGAGATCATGTTACTAACCTTCTAGGATTTGACATGTCTAATGCTCAGGAAAGGGTGAGATTTTTGAATGAGCTTATGAATAGGTCGGATATCTTGAAACTTTTAGAACTTCCTGAAAATCAAACTAAAAAAAAACTGGTCTTTCAACATCTATTAAAAGATATGGACTTATTAGTCCAGCCTTCCCAAATGCAAGAAGTTTGTGACACAGTGGGAGTGAGTAGAAAGGGATACAGAGCCATCTCTAAAACCTGGTTCAGGGTCCTTAAGTATTACAAAATCAAAGCTTTTGGGTTGCCTAGACCTCACAATGTTGGAAAATATAGAACTATGTTAAATGAGGAAATTTCTAAACATTTCGGAGAGTATTTCCATATTGAGGGAACAATGCCATATGAGAGACAAAAAAAAAAATTCATCTTTTGAATACAACGTTTATAATAATATTTGGATGAACATTAGAAAAGTCCAATCTTTTATGGTGAGATATTACAACATAAGAGAAATAGATTGTGAAGGAAAACTTGTATTTGTTTTAAAATTAGATGAAGCTCAAATCCAAAAGTGTCAAAAAATGGAAAGAATATCTATATCCCTAATGAATAAAGCATTGGACTATAGTCAGGGTAAGCTTGATTCTCCATACCACAAAACTCAATCAGAAATGGAGCTATGGTGGATTGGATCAGCTCAGGTACCAGTAGAGAGTCATGAAACATTAAAGTGGCTCTTCTCAAAAACAGACATTCCTTCAGTTATTCAGAGCCAGAATACAGGTGAACACCTTCATGTTGATGACATAGGTGATTTCATTGTGGAATGGCATTTGAGTGCCGACCTCAAGGCGTTGAAGTGTATGTTTGGTGTATGTGGAGGAGCAAATACCAAATATCCATGTCTTTATTGCATGGCAAGCACAGGGACAAAAGAATGGCTTGCAGAAAATGAGATTGGAAAACCACCATCCAGAAATAATGTGAATATTGTCGATTATCCAACTTCTGTTAAAATATGGGATCCAATTCTACCAATACATTTGAAAAATGTGCATATATGTACACTGCATGCAGAGATAAGAATCTTGGACAAATTGCTCAGACTTCATCTGGACTATGCATATTCTATTAAGCCGACTAAACTTGCAGATGAGTGCATAGAAAAGTGCGAAGCCTTGCTCTCTCAAATGGGTTTTCATGGTGGGGAAGTGCATCTTAAAAAAGATCCTGTTCTTTCTGGAGGTACAGGTGATGTTCTGCAAGATGTTTCAATGGGAGGAGCAAAAGCGAGAAGATTTTTGAGCAACCATGACACCAAACAAGTCAACGCAATGTGGAACTGTTGGAAACAGCTGTGTGTCATCACCACAAATGTCAAAAGTAGACCAGATGTAGCCAACAAACGTATGGAAGTTTGGAAAAAACTCGACAATTTTTTCAAAGTCCTTAGACGACAAGTTGGTTCAAATACTTATGTAGATGATTTCAAAAACGCAATAAAGCTTTTGATCAAAGCTATCACAGATGCCTGGGGAGAAAAAGACATAACTTATTACTTGGTGAGTATTCAGACTTATCAAAACAGTTATAACTTGGTGTGTCCAGACTTATTACTTGAAATTTCTTAAATGTACTAACAAAAATTTTCTTTGTAGCATATTCTTTACTTGCATGGACCATATTTTGCTACAGAAGGACCACTTGCAACATGGAATACACAAGGATTGGAAAAGTCTCATTATCAAGCGAGAACTTCCTTTTTTAGATGTACCCGAAGAGGAGGAGGTGGACAAAGAAGAAGCAATGCACTAAACGAATTATTCAATTGGTTCTACAGGAGGCAATTACAAAGGATGAGATCAAAGACCCAGCAATCTGAAACTACACCAACACCTCAAGAAAGAGACTAATGATTACTAACACATTTGTACCTCTAACAAAAAGTTTTGCTGAAATAAAGTTGGTCCTTGCAAAATATTGTGTACATTAGTATTTGATTCTCTTGGGACTTCTTGGCATGTCACCTCTGTATCTCAAAAATTTTCTCCTTCTATAACCTCCAAGGAGATTGATATCTGACACCTTAGCTGCAGCTGCATAGCTAGAGTAGCAAAGAAAGTATCCTGCTCTTGAGGCATTGAAACCTGCAGCATATCCAAAGATTCTAAGAGCAGCAGCTCTCTCTAGAAGCAAAACCTTGTTAGCATTTATTTGAAGGGGAGTATATGTGAGATCCCTGTTCCCACCGCGCAACGGATTCGGCGTACTAGCAGCGGAAGTAGCACTTCTTGCGCGAGGCAGGGTCCCACACTCGGGGCCTCGTCCACGGATATCCGGACAAAAGACTAATCCGTCGGTTTTTCCAAAACCAGACCCGGAAAAACTTCCCTTATCCGGAAAGCACGGGCGATTCCACCAGGATAATTTTTACTCTAACGTAGTCAAAACTCTTACTGATCAAACAGATCCGACTGCATCTATAAAGATACTTGGTCAGATCAAGGAAGAAACTTGCACTTGGATCATTGGGATCAACGCTTTTTTCCCCACCAAGGAGGCACAGCCGTTGATTCCTATCCATAGAACAATTACTATCCGGGATTTACTTTATCTATCGTAATAACAGAAATTGAGTCTCGATTTACGGATCCATCAGTCCAGCCTAACCCCATCCGATCCCATGGGTTAGCCAACCGCCCAACCACTGTAGTGATGGGATCCAATTTGGAATTTGGTTAGGTTTTGTCCCGGGTACCAAGGAAAAGAGTTCCAAGGCCCCCTAGCCGGAATTTCATGCAAACATAAAACTAGCCACACCACTTACACACCCAATATGAAAATTGCCTTTTTCTTAGCATCAGCTAACTTTAAAACAATCCTTTAATGAAACCATAGTACCACTGATCACAATCTCCCAAATTATCCAGTTGATTCATAATTTCCCATCATTCCTTCATCAGAGTATCTATGGCATCATTGGCAACTAGAACGCTCACCACCTGTCCACACAGGGGCCGTTTCAATAGTTCCTAGCCCATAATACTCAACAATATAATCACTTATCAAGATGGACTCTCGTTGAAGATCAGCAAGATCAACCAACAGATCCATATAAAAGAGCCATGGACTCATCCGTTGAGGACCAGCAAGGTCAGTCAACCAGATCCATGCCCGGTTCCAGAAAACAACTCTTACTCCTTGTTCCAATATCTTCCTCGACGCACGCGTGGGTATCCTGGGCGACCCAGAGCCCGAGCACCGTATGGTCAGCACCCTCTAGGATCCTTCGCAGGTGACCTAGCGCTTCACTCATAGGCCGCTTCCTTGGTCCCTCATCCACCGTACCGGAAGCTCACCATTTTAATCGAACCGAGGCTGGTCAAGACCTCGGCCGACCTTGCTACGCGAGACGTCCTTCATTGACTCTCCGTCAGCAGTTGCAACTTTATCAGTTAGGTCTCCACGACCTTAATCACAAGACGGTCAAAATGCTTTCCCAGCATTCTTGACATAAAACAGCCATTTACAAACAGCATTTACAAACAGTTTATAAATACAATTTCTATATTAACTCTCATTTTTCCACATTATCCCACATGCAATCCACATTACTTATTCCACATTTCATTTATATGTGTACTCATCCAATCATATCATTTTCCATCTCTTCACTTCAGATTCCTTCACATCACATATCATATATTCACATCCATATCCACATCCATACATCCACATCCACATCCACATTCACATCCATACATCCACATCTACATGCTTATCTCCATTTTCACATCCTCATTTATACATCCACATCCCATATCCACATTCATACATACACATCCATATCCACATCCATATCCACATTCATACATACACATCCATATCCACATCCACATGCATACATTCATTATCACGTCCTCATTCATACATCCACATCCACATACATACATACATACATCCACATCCACATCCACATTCTCATTCACATCTATACATCCATATCTACATGCACATTCACATCCACATCCACATCCACATTCTCATTCACATCTATACATCCATATCTACATGCACATTCACATCCATACATCCACATCTATATCCTCATTCACATCCATACATCCACATTCATGCATCCACATCTACATGCCTACATCCATACATACACATCCACATTTACATCCATGCATCCACATCCACATCCTCATTCACATCCATACATCCACATTCATACATCCACATCCACATCCACATTCACATCCATACATCCACATCTACATGCTTATCTCCATTTTCACATCCTCATTTATACATCCACATCCCATATCCACATTCATACATACACATCCATATCCACATCCACATGCATACATACATCCACATCCACATTCCCATTCACATATATACATCTTTATCTACATGTACATTCACATCCATACATCCACATCTATTTCCTCATTCACATCCATACATCCACATTCATGCATCCACATCTACATGCATACATCCATATATCCACATCCACATTTACATCCATGCATCCACATCTACATCCTCATTCACATCCATACATCCACATTCATACATCCATACATCCACATTCATACATCCACATCCACATCCACATTCACATCCATACATCCACATTCATACATCCACATCCACATCCATACATCCACATTCATACATCCACATCCACATCCACATTCACATCCATACATCCACATTCATACATCCACATCCACATCCACATGCATCTTATCATATCTTATCACTTCCCATATCTTTTATGCATACCTCTATGCATGAAATTCAATTATGCTAAAAGTAACACTTTTATAATAAAATATTCAACTTTTATGCATACCTCTATGCATGAAATCCAATATGATAAAAGTAACACTTTTGATATAAAAAAATTATCCTTTATGCATACTTCTATGCATGAAAATTAAAAATGATAAAAGTAACACTTTTGATATAAAAAATTTTCCTTTATGCATCCTTCTATGCATGAAAATTAAAAATGATAAAAATAACACTTTTAATATAAAAAAATTATCCTTTATGCATACTTCTATGCATGAAAATTAAAAATGATAAAAGTAACACTTTTGATATAAAAATTTTATCCTTTATGCATGATATTAAAATTCAATTTCTCCATGATTATAATGAAATTCTTTCAATTAATCTAGGATGATAATTCCTAGAATATGGTAGGAAGTCCTCTTTTTATGCTTTGAATGAAATTATTTTATGCATAATTTTTATAAAAATTTTGCCATAGCTCCGCTGCTATGACTGATAAATCTCAATTTTTTCTAAGGGATAAAGCTTATCATTAAGGAAATAATTAAAATGATCTCTAATTGGATCATTAATCTATAGTGGATTGAATCATCAATATGCATAAACTAAAAGCATAGAAAAAAGCCATTAAATTGGCCTCAAGCATAGCTTAATCTTGGGTTAAGGAAAAGCTTTATGAAAAGCTTGATTTGGATTGAGAACGGGTCATGAGTATGACCATTTCTTGAGTGAGAGAGAGAATTTACATAAAAATCATTAGAATTTAAACATAAATGAAAATTAACTTCAATAGCATTTATTAACTTATGTAACTCTTCACTACTATTCAAACTTCAATAGTATTTAAAAAAAACCATACCAATTAAACTTCTCAAGCTTGAGAGGGGTTGAGAAGAGAGAACATTGAGAAATTATAGAAAGATCAATATTCACTAATTACCTTACAACTTGCTTGATTCTTTGTTCACGGTAGAGGCCCCCAACCAATCAATTGGTTAAGTATGTTGATGGAGCCACTAATGGGGATTGAAGAAAGAGGGAAGCTCCAAAAACTAGTGAATTATTAAATGAATTCACAGTTCTTGGCTTAGGTGGAGTAGAGTAACGATGCATAAACACTAACTATTTTTCAACAAGGGGGAGGCTTCTATTTATAGGAAAAATTGAGCTCCTAACCAAACAAACTGATTCTAGAATTTTCTAAATCAGTTTGGTCAATATTTGACCATTTTTAGGTCAGTTAAGCTAACTTTTTGGAACTAGACTTGAATGAGGAGAGAGGAGAGATGAAATATCTCAATTGTTATGAGTTTAAAACTCATTCAAGCATGTGAAATATGCACCTCCTTTAAAGAACTCCCCTTCCTTACATATGTGTCATAATGGAATCATTTTAATATTGCTCATAGTTTTTTTTTTACTAATAAACCTTGTACATTTTCAACTCTTCATCTTATGTGAAATATGCACCTCCTTTAAAGAATTCCCCTTCCTTACATATGTGTCATAATGGAATCATTTTAATATTGCTCATAGTTTTTTACTAATAAACCTTGTACATTTTCAACTCTTCATCTTATGTGAAATATGCACCTCCTTTAAAGAATTCCCCTTCCTTACATATGTGTCATAATGGCATCATTTTAATATTGCTCATAGTTTTTTACTAATAAATCTTGTACATTTTCAACTCTTCATCTTATGTGAGCATTTACTCATTTTTGGATACCCAAAATATCTCATATTTTTAATATTGCTCATAGTTTTTTACTAATAAACCTTGTACATTTTCAACTCTTCACCTTATTTGAGCATTTACTCATTTTTGGGTATCTTCTTTTTTACAAATTTGGATTTATCTCTTCCCTACACATGGATTGATGCTATTGGCCCATAGGAACCTTAATTGGACCATAGTCTAAAGATTTCTGAAAATCTAGACCCTTAGACTAAGGTTCTTTATACCTATTTCCAATTAATTCCAATTGCACATTGGAAAATTCTTTTTGAATTTCTATTTCAGGGGAACTCATCTGAATTATAAGAGATATTTTTCTATCCAAAAATATTCAAAATCTGAATATTCTCTCTCTAGAATATTTTTCTCTCTCTAGGCTAAAACAGATAGAAACAAGGTCTTTATATTTCTGAAGAGGGTTGATTACAGGGGAAGATACTAGACATCAAAAAGGGGTTGGGGGAGGAATCTTACATTCTACCCCACTTAAAAAACGCGAGATGTCCTCATCTCGCAACTTGTGATAATTTCGCAAGATTCACGAATATGAGACTTAGAGAAAAATTTTAATCAAGATTAACCACCAAGAAACGTCTTAAAGAGAGCAAGATTCAAAATAAGAACAAGATTTAAACTTTATTCATTCTCGGAACTTATACAGTAAAGATAGAAGAACTCTTTACACTTCCATAAGCCCGTCCATCATATGATCACAAAAGCAGTCCTCACAAGCTGCACAAGTATAAGGTAACTCATCTATGGGAATGATTCTGTGGGTTATTGCTGCGCCTATCTCAGTGGTATGAGGTGTTCTAACAAAAGGACCTCTGAGAGGCAAGCCAAAAACGGGGTAAAGGCATATCTTCTCATGAGGAAGAAAACACGCCAGTAAGAAGACCCGCTCAGAAAACCCAGGATGCCTTGATCTCATGACGCAGTAGTATCGGGGACCCAAACCCAAAGCTTCAATAACCATGGCCAAGCGGACATTGTTACGAAAGTGCTGCTGACCCCAGGGTGTTACCCTAGTTATGTCTTGATAGGTCCGCCATTTTGTCTGCGCTACAGAAGTTCCCAAGTGAGGGAAAAGTGAGCGCTCATACTGCTCTATAAAATCTTTCTTCACAGACTGCCTTGCGTCTTGAAGGTGAGAAATCATTAGGGATAAAACTAGTTCTTGTTGCCAAGCCATGAAGGAGATTAAGAAAGAAAGGAGATCGATGGAAGTAAGATTACTGTGAGCGACAAGTAAAAGTTACGACTTATATAAAGGAAGGAGCTAGCGTAACTTAGAAGCCAACGGTAACTTGCCACTGAAGTTTTACCGTCTTTCCATGATTTGGGTTTGACACATTTTTCTATAGAAGGCATTAAGAATTTTGAGATGAAGAGATAAAAGAAGCTTGTAGGCTAAGTCAACCTACTTTCATTGAATTCAATATAAGGCTCACAATATCTGGGGGATAACTTCATATACTCCCCAAGAGATAAAGAACTTCTTTTGGGCCGTACTCGAATGAAGACCAAAACCTTGATATCCAAAACATCGATTCTCACTTCTGAACTCATTGTTCTGAATCCTTAAAACAGGTGGAACTCTTGAGAAGTATTCTAGGAAAAGGGTCTTCCTTTGTTAAATAGAACTTTCCTTTATTTTAGAGAGGGAATAATTATAAGATCAGAAAGGGAGATTCTTACTCCTGTATACCTCGAAGGCTGGGGAGGAATCTTACATTCTACCCCACTTAAAAAGTGCGAGATGTCCTCATCTCGCAAGGTAGAGGACAACTCTTTTTCTTAACATCCAATTTTATTTTGGGGTTCCTTATATTCTGGTCAACCCAGCAGAACACTGGGATAAATATCCCTTATATAGAACTCATCATTAATATTCAGATCATATCATTCATATCTTTAACATGATAATGGTCCATTAGACCGAAAAATTTCCTTCTGAACATTCCTCCACGGGAATTTCAGTCAAGCAAGTTCTCAATTTGTCATCCCTTAACTTGATCTACTGATCAATTGTTAACAGTAACAATTTGACAGCACAACCCACTAATCTCATAGTGATTTGCTGAATTCATTATCATCATTCCAGTTATGAATATCATCACTGGGACTCGTCCCATTCATCCTCATTGTGGTTTTGTTCAGATTTTTATATTTCAACTAATTTCAGAAATCATCATTTTTCAATCAGAATTTTCAATCAGAATCCAATTCAATTCATCAATTCTCAAACAGAATTAAAAATCATATCAACCACATTCGAATTCATCATCTGGATAGCATTAACGCTTATAATTTCAAGTCTTAGATTTACTCGTATATACTGTTAGTAAAGAGCTGCAGTATACTCTCGGTATATACGGGTAGTCGTGGCTCTTGGAATTATAAGGTAAATACCATCATGTCTAGGCCTCAAGCAAGTCAGGGATTCTATATAATTGCGGTACTTCCATCTGAAGACCCAATTACCAAATTACGAATTTCAGTTTGAATATCAAATTGTATGAATTATATCACACAATTACAACCTTTTTGTGCTTCTTGATAAATTTTTGACATATTTGTCTTCTCAGTTGATCTTTATTAACCAAATGCTCTGATACCAACTGTGAGATCCCTGTTCCCACCGCGCAACGGATTCGGCGTACTAGCAGCGGAAGTAGCACTTCTTGCGCGAGGCAGGGTCCCACACTCGGGGCCTCGTCCACGGATATCCGGACAAAAGACTAATCCGTCGGTTTTTCCAAAACCAGACCCGGAAAAACTTCCCTTATCCGGAAAGCACGGGCGATTCCACCAGGATAATTTTTACTCTAACGTAGTCAAAACTCTTACTGATCAAACAGATCCGACTGCATCTATAAAGATACTTGGTCAGATCAAGGAAGAAACTTGCACTTGGATCATTGGGATCAACGCTTTTTTCCCCACCAAGGAGGCACAGCCGTTGATTCCTATCCATAGAACAATTACTATCCGGGATTTACTTTATCTATCGTAATAACAGAAATTGAGTCTCGATTTACGGATCCATCAGTCCAGCCTAACCCCATCCGATCCCATGGGTTAGCCAACCGCCCAACCACTGTAGTGATGGGATCCAATTTGGAATTTGGTTAGGTTTTGTCCCGGGTACCAAGGAAAAGAGTTCCAAGGCCCCCTAGCCGGAATTTCATGCAAACATAAAACTAGCCACACCACTTACACACCCAATATGAAAATTGCCTTTTTCTTAGCATCAGCTAACTTTAAAACAATCCTTTAATGAAACCATAGTACCACTGATCACAATCTCCCAAATTATCCAGTTGATTCATAATTTCCCATCATTCCTTCATCAGAGTATCTATGGCATCATTGGCAACTAGAACGCTCACCACCTGTCCACACAGGGGCCGTTTCAATAGTTCCTAGCCCATAATACTCAACAATATAATCACTTATCAAGATGGACTCTCGTTGAAGATCAGCAAGATCAACCAACAGATCCATATAAAAGAGCCATGGACTCATCCGTTGAGGACCAGCAAGGTCAGTCAACCACTAATGGGGATTGAAGAAAGAGGGAAGCTCCAAAAACTAGTGAATTATTAAATGAATTCACAGTTCTTGGCTTAGGTGGAGTAGAGTAACGATGCATAAACACTAACTATTTTTCAACAAGGGGGAGGCTTCTATTTATAGGAAAAATTGAGCTCCTAACCAAACAAACTGATTCTAGAATTTTCTAAATCAGTTTGGTCAATATTTGACCATTTTTAGGTCAGTTAAGCTAACTTTTTGGAACTAGACTTGAATGAGGAGAGAGGAGAGATGAAATATCTCAATTGTTATGAGTTTAAAACTCATTCAAGCATGTGAAATATGCACCTCCTTTAAAGAACTCCCCTTCCTTACATATGTGTCATAATGGAATCATTTTAATATTGCTCATAGTTTTTTTTTTACTAATAAACCTTGTACATTTTCAACTCTTCATCTTATGTGAAATATGCACCTCCTTTAAAGAATTCCCCTTCCTTACATATGTGTCATAATGGAATCATTTTAATATTGCTCATAGTTTTTTACTAATAAACCTTGTACATTTTCAACTCTTCATCTTATGTGAAATATGCACCTCCTTTAAAGAATTCCCCTTCCTTACATATGTGTCATAATGGCATCATTTTAATATTGCTCATAGTTTTTTACTAATAAATCTTGTACATTTTCAACTCTTCATCTTATGTGAGCATTTACTCATTTTTGGATACCCAAAATATCTCATATTTTTAATATTGCTCATAGTTTTTTACTAATAAACCTTGTACATTTTCAACTCTTCACCTTATTTGAGCATTTACTCATTTTTGGGTATCTTCTTTTTTACAAATTTGGATTTATCTCTTCCCTACACATGGATTGATGCTATTGGCCCATAGGAACCTTAATTGGACCATAGTCTAAAGATTTCTGAAAATCTAGACCCTTAGACTAAGGTTCTTTATACCTATTTCCAATTAATTCCAATTGCACATTGGAAAATTCTTTTTGAATTTCTATTTCAGGGGAACTCATCTGAATTATAAGAGATATTTTTCTATCCAAAAATATTCAAAATCTGAATATTCTCTCTCTAGAATATTTTTCTCTCTCTAGGCTAAAACAGATAGAAACAAGGTCTTTATATTTCTGAAGAGGGTTGATTACAGGGGAAGATACTAGACATCAAAAAGGGGTTGGGGGAGGAATCTTACAGTATATCCCATAAACCTTGACAACACCTTGAAGGCAAATATTGGCAACTCAGCATCTTCAGAGAAGTTCATGTGGAATGCACAGAACACAGCCTTATCCAATGTAGGCAAGTAGTGCATGAGAGCAGATGAAGGCCTTCTTGACCTTGTTTCTGTAGATTTCACTCTGGTGCCTCTAGCTCTTCCCAGAAAATCATCCTTATCAAGCAATTCAATCTGCAAGACAAAAACCTCAATTAAAAAAAATTACAATCACAATAACATTTAACAAAGGATTAAATGGAAGCTACCTTCTGCAACTCATCCTCAATTACTACTTTGTCTTTCATCAAGTTGCAAGAGCCAACCCTTTCCACTTTATCAGAATTTGCCTGAAGCTTGAAATCTCTGCCAAAAGACTCAATACCCAACTCAATTAGCCTGTCCTCAAAATCCTCATCACTCAAGGAAGGTTTCCCCTCTTCCATTTTTTTAAGGCACAAGGCAAGTGCATCAGTAGCAAGGATAAATGAGTTGTCAGATGTTTGCAAATCAAGTGCCAAAAACTCTTCCTTTGGCTCTACTTCTGTATCAATAAAGTCTTTGGCCACTTCACAAGCTTCTGAAATTGCTGCAATACAGTAGTCTTCTCTGATATTGAAGAGACATTGAAGATAGGAAAGAGGAATAAAATCTTTCTCATTGATATAAAAGAAAGGAAGGTTTGGAAGAGTAACAGAGGATTCAGATATACTTGCTACCTCTGAAGGCTCTTCAGTAATAGTGGAAGCCCTAAATTCTGCAACATCAAGATTTGCACTTTCTCTCTCCTCAGCTTGAACATCAATTTCTTCCTCTTCTAAAATTTCACATTTCTCTAATTTTGAAACTGTGGTGACAATTAAGTTTTCTTCCTCATTCTCTGCATCAATTTCTGGTTGTTGCTCTTTATCCTGTATTTCTGCTTTCAAAAATAGGAAGAAAAGAAAGGAGACATCCTTGGGGACAAGGTTGCAATGTTTTTTATGGATAGGACAAGAAATGGATGAAGGGCATGTGAAAGAAGTTCTATTTGAAAATCTACTGAACCTCTTTGTTACTTTGGCTTTCTCCACAGATAGCTGTGTAGAATCTGTAAGGTGACAAAAATCATGGTCTCCGATACGAAAACAATGAGCTTGAATTGACATTTCAAATTGGTTGTACTCATCTTCAAGAATGTCCTTGAGCTTCAACAAAACATCTGAAAGAGAAAACCTTGGATTGAAAATCTCCACTGCATCAAAGTATACCTTCATATCATGACCATCTTGCAAAATAGCATTCAAGAGTTTCTCACTTGGGCTTTCTTCAACAAGCTCATGTCGACCCGCAACACCTTTACTCATTGAGATATTTGACAAAAATGCCTGAAAAATTCTGATGTGCCAGAACCAAGCGAAAATGAAAGGTCCAAAAAAATTGGAATGACTCTATCGCTTGGTGCGGGATTTGACAATTCCAAGGTCTCCAAATTAATTTTGATTTTTGCAAAATAGGGTTTGGAAGAGAAAACGGTGCATAGCTTGATCTGACGCAAATGAGTGGTCCAAAACTGGGGAAAAAATTTAAAAGCGCGTGACTAAAAGAAATTAAATAGTGACCGTTTATGCCACGTGGCAATAATGATTACATACCACGTGTACTCAACGGTACTTTGTACGACATATCCGAGGTATAAAAACTTAATATTGTTAAAAATATTCATTTTTTTCTCCGTCACTGTTTCAAGCGAAACCAGGCTACCTTTTGTTTCTCAACCCCACTTTTCCCATATCAAGCGTTTCTCAATTCCCTACCCGAATCAAGCGATAACGAACATCCGAGATCCTTGCATTCTCCGCATCGCTTCGTTCCTGCCCGCATCAAGCGATTACACACATCCGATTCACTAGGATTTCCCTCATCGCTTCGTTCGGGTCTTCAAGTTTTCATTAAATCCTGCCCGCATCAAGCGATAACATACATCCGAACCTCCAGGATTCTCCTCATCGCTTCGTTCGGGTCTTCAAGTTTTAATTAAATCCTGCCCGCATCAAGCGATAACACACATCCGAACCTCCCGGATTCTCATCATCGCTTCGTTCGGGATTTTCCTTTTTTTTACTTCGTGCCCGAATCAAGCGATTATCACCTTCCATAATCTTTGGAATCCCTATATCGCTTCGTTCGGGCTTCTTCATTTTTTTGTCCTATAATACAAATTGCTTGATCTGGTCTCCTTTTCTAGCTTCAATGGCAAGGACGAAGCAGACTGCAAGGAAAGTTTACCCACCATTGGAGACTGAAAAAGCTGAAGACAAGCCAGGTCCTTCCGAACAGGAGAAGCCCCTTCCAAAGCCTCGTGCGAGGGCGACAGCAAGAAAGAGATTGAATTATCAGGTGAAGTCCTTAAGAGAGATAAGAGCAGCACAGAAATCTACAAGTCTCCTCATCCCTCGACTGCCATTTACACGGGTTGTCAGGGACATATCAGAAAGGTTGATTGGTAAAATGAGAAACACATATCTTCAGAAAGTTCGATGGGAAACCCAGGCCCTCATGTGTCTTCAAGAGGCTGCTGAAGATTTTTGAATCGACTTTATGAATGATGGCTACATTGCTGCTGCATTTGCTCATAGGATCACTCTTATGAGCAAAGATTTTGTGCTGGTGTCCAGACTTAGATATAAGTTTGACAAAGCTTTGGAGCCTATTCCAAGTCAAGATATGAGAGCATTTGAAATTCTTAATATCCCTCCAGCAAGGCAACCCAAGCAGTCTGTTGTTATTGAAGATATTTCTCATCCTTATGATACAAGAAAAGCTCAGGATATCAAAGAAGAGGTTGAAAAAGAGAGAAAGCAAGAGAAAATTTCAGAGGATGCACTTCTTTCTCAGCAAGCTGAGATTCTCCATTCATCCAATTCAGAGCTTTATAAGAATGTGACAGGTCAAATGATAGTAGATGTGTCCATGCCTGGAGAGGATGAGGTGTATTGTGACATTGCCCCTGAGGACACAAGCATGCTTGTGAATCCTAATATTGAGATATCTGACACAGTCCTCTTCATCTGCCTGAGGTTTGTAGGGATTTGCTTTTGTTTTCTTGATGAATTTCCCAGGAACCATATTTTGTTGACATGTTTTGTTTGTGTATCCAGATGTCTTATGAGGGATCTTCATGAATCAATGGCTGTGCAAGTGACAATTCTTGATCCCCTTGTTACACAGTGCCTTTTCAATAGGCAAGGGGATCTTGCAAGTTTTCTCAAAAACTTTGATATGCTTACCTGCAATTACATCGTGTACCCTTATGTTGAAGTATAAGACTCATTCTCAATTACCTTTTGCCTATTATAGACATGACAGTATTCATTACTAATTTCAGTACTCATATTATCACAGAGGCCATTGGAGTCTTATTATTATCAATCTATTGGATAGAGATGTGATCTTTATGAACTCTTTGGCATCCATCCATGGGAGAAGTAAAATGTAAGAATCAATTTTGCCATGTGTTGACCCTCAAATTTCTTGCATGATTTCAATTATTTGGTTGACCCTCAAAATTTTATGTTTGCAGTGCTGCCAAACTTATCTTGAGTTTTCTAGCCTCTACCTATGTAGACTACAAACTTGAAGATTTTAAGTACTTCAATCAAGAAGTTCCCTTGCAGAAAGACTCAACATCTTGTGGATGGATGGTTCTTGCTAATGCTTGGAGATTTCTTGAGTCAAGATTCAGAATGACAACACTTCCTGTAAGTTCATGAATAAAAACCATTGATTGATTTAGTGAATACATTGAGTGACCTGTTTTCTTACTTTCTTATTTTCTTTTGTCTTAGTTGCATGAGTATTCAGATTCTTGGGTAAGTTGGGTAAGGGAGAAGGCAGTGTCCATGGTTTTGAGCAGATCCATCAATCCATATGATCCTGATTCTCCCTTTCCAGCTGGAGCCAAGGATACAACTTCAAAGAAAAGGAAAAGGGAGAAGAAGGAAAGCAAAGACAAGGATGACTCATTCAAGAAGGAAAAGACCTCTGCCAAAGAGAAGAAGAAGAGAAAGAAGAGCCCTTCCAAGAGCAAGTCTTCCAAGGGGAAAAAGAGCCATTCTAAAGAGAAGAGCCATTCTAAATTAAAGATCCCTCAGGCTACAAAGAAGATCCCTACCCCTCCTGTTAAAGAGAAGAGCCCTAGCCCACTTGCTAAAGAGAAGACCCCCAGCCCTCCTGCCAAAGAGATGAGCTCTTCACCAGCTCAAGGGAAGACACCTATCAAAGAGAAGATCCCTAGTCCTCCTACCAAAGAGAAGAGCTCTTCTCCAGCTCAAGAGAAGACACCTATCAAAGAGAAGACCCCTGTCAAAGAGAGGAGTGCTACTAAAGGTCTTCCTTTTCACTCACCAGTGAAATTTAAAATTCAGAAGCGTCGTTTGTCCAACAAAGGTAGTAAGAGGGCAAATGTTGGCTCTCCATTTAATTTCTTGTTCAAGTTCCCCAAGAAGACTGCCAAGTCTTCAAGGCCAACCTCCAAAGAATCTTCTCCAAAACCAGACCCCACTGCCAAATCTCCCTCGCCAACACGTGAAGGTCTCAAAGAGGAGCCCAACTTACCACCATTAGGGGAATCCACTCTAAAGTCTTCCTCTCCAACACCTCAAGTGCTGAAAACTCCAGAACTTGAACCTCAATCAGCAAAATTTGATCGAAGCAAACAGAAGAGAGAAAGATTCTCTAAAGATGCAGGGTCATCTCATGCCAAAAGGAAAGTTGATTTTGCAGAGTGATTCCACATATTGGATTTTGTTTTGTTCATTTTGTCCATATGAACACACATTTTTTGGGTTAATTTTCTGTAAAATTCTGTATCAATAATTTGATATCAATCTGTTAAACCTTGTTTTGTGTCGCGAACAATTTGTTAACCAATTTTGTGAAGAAGACGAGACGAAATCTAGCAGAATATATTGATTACATTATCATTTTCAACTATACAAACTTGCCCTTGCAAGTGGCTCAAATACAACTTTTTTTGGGGGGAGACATGTGATGCATGAGGTTACACTCTCCATCCTTGTACGGATAACAATATCATCTACTTTGAATCTATATTCAGGTGATATTTCATCCAGAAACTTAAGCGACTCTCTAACATGTTGTAGTCGCCAGTTTGATGTTACTATGAGTTTCCTAGGATCTATGAATGGATGGACTATGATGTTAAATTCAAACTCTGGACAATTCTCTTCAGAGTCCAAAGGGACCCAACTACCAAGCTTGCTTTTCCATCTCCTATAGTCATAGCCCAAAACTAAGGATTGGCGACACAGTTGGTATGAGATGGACAAAGAATTTGGGCTTACTCTACAACTGATATTGTCCCCCATATGAAAAGTTTCCTTGGTACTCCATCCTTCTCCAAGTACAGTGTCCAGATCAATCAGAGATAGTCTTCTATTAAGCCACATCGTTCTTGTCCTCTCCAATTCCATTGTTTTGAAACATGCCACAAAGACATGTATAGGCAAGAACCATTGAAGTTTAATCCTTCTTGAAATCCTTCCAGGAGACATTGCTTTAAGAATATCATCTTTGATTTTGGATTTGAAGCTTGTTATGGTATTTGGATCAGGAACTTCCCATTCTAGTGACATTATTGTGGGAATAGGTATGTCATACAATTCTCCATGAACACCTTCTCTTGATGGAACCCTGTATTCTGCAAAATACACAAATAAATCCACTGATTTGTAAAATGAAGGTGGTTTGTCTGCGTACATGACATCTGCAATCCCCTTGTGAATTGCCTTGAATGTGCCACTTAAGCTCTCAACAGGCTGCCACTCCACAGCTGTTGACGGAAAGATAACTGAAATGAAACAAACAACAAATATATCAGAAAGAGAAATATTGTGTTGTGTCAAATAGATAAAGGTTTGTTGAATTACAGTAAGAATGGAGAATTGGATGTTCATCCAAGTTCAACACCATGTCTTTGGCCATGTAGACATGTTGAACTTTTGCAAGCCAGCCATTGTCGGTCACTTTGAATGCAAGAACACGACCTTTCCAATGGGATTTCACTTCATTTCGCTTGGTTCTTTTCACCCTGTGGGCACCTTTGCAAGAGGGAAGCATTGTTACCCAATCATTCACATGAAAAGACATGGGTTTCCAAACACCATCTTCTCTCGTGTTATGAAAATCACAAGAAGTAATATTATGAGAAGGACGACGTGAGGACGCCATAGAAGCTCACAGATAAGAGAAAAATAGTAAATCTTTTGAATAGTGAATCTTTTGAATAGTGAATCTTTTGAAAGTGCAAAGAAGAAAGAATAAACCATATGCCAAAATGAAAGGAAGGCGGAAAGTAGACGTCTGATGTTTTGTCATTAATAGCGTTGTTTTCAAGGCCTGAAAAGAGGATTTCGTATCTTAATGCTTGATTTTTTGAAATAAAAAATGGAACAAGATGTCACTATTTTGGACCCAAACTTTAATGTTAGCCATCGTAAACGTCTAAATTTAGCCGTTTTAGCCGTTCGCCACTAAAATAGAACCGTTAAGAAGACATTTGGAGGAGACAAGAATGCCATACTTTTGTATACGTGTCAATTCACAATTGGATAATTTCTTAATCCTTGGATTAACAAACAGCCCTTTTCTAGCCGTTTTTGGCCCTAATGGGTATATCCAACCTAGACCACATCGTAGAGCTAGACTGATTTGAGGTCTAGCTCTACCATGTGGTGGAGCTATACTTGCATTTGAGGTATAGCTTTACCATGTGGTAGAGCTAGAATGCATGGATCTAGCTGTGTACCATGCAAATCAACAAAACCAATCACTCCAAGAAGAGACCATGATGAGAACCAAGGAGATAAACAAGTGTCTCGAATGGCGTTGGGACCCAACTTTGACGCACTGGGAGAAGTGATTGCGATGCCCACATCTGTGTACGGAGTGCTACGGACATAGAGAAACTTCCCTAGCACAAGTCCGTGTGGTCCGTTCTCTGATGGGGTCCGGGATCCTCAACTTCTAACTGTCCGAATCCGGGTTCTCGAAAAAGATGCACGAGCATGCCAAATGGTGAAAATTTCTAACAGTGGCCCAAACGGTGTCCAAGAGGCATGAAAATTGAATCATGCATGGACAAATGTGTGGCAAGCAACCCAGATCTTTCTTGTGGTGTTCAGATGCATTCGGACTCATTTCGGATCAGAAACTCCGTTATGGCGATTTTGCACTATCTTTGCCGAGACCCCAGGAGAACTGATTGCGATGCCCAAATCCATGCACGGAGTGATGTGGACATAGAGCAACTTCCCTAACACAAGTCCGTGTGGTCCGGTCTCTTATGGGGTCTCGGATCCTCAACTTCTAACTGTCCGAATCCGGCTTCTCGAAAAAGATGAACGAGCATGATAAATGGCGGAAATTTCTAACAGTGGCCCAAACGGCGCCGAAGAGGCATGAAATTCGAATCATGCATGGACAAATGTGTGGCAAGCAACTCGGATCTTTCTTGTTGTGTTTAGATGCGTTTTGGACTAATTTTGGATCCGAAACTCTGTTATGGCGATTTTGCACTATCTTTGTCGGGACCCCACTTTGACGCGCTGGGAGAACTGATTACGATGCCCAAATCCATGCACGGAGTGATGTGGACATAGAGCAACTTCCCTAGCACAAGTCCATGTGGTCTGTTCTCTAACTGTCCGAATCCGGGTTCTCGAAAAAGATGCACGAGCATGCCAAATGGCGAGAATTTCCAACCGTGGCCCAAACGACGCGGAAGAGGCATGAAATTCGAATCATGCCTGGAAAAATGTGTGGCAACCAACTTGGATCTTTCTTGTTGTGTTCAAATGCGATTCGGACTCATTTCGGATCCGAAACTCTGTTATGGCGATTTTGCACTATCTTGGCCGGGACCCAACTTTGACGCGCTGGGAGAACTGATTGCGATGCCCAAATTGATGCACGGAGTGATGTGGACATAGAGAAACTTCCCTAACACA
The DNA here is from genome assembly GCF_041138505.1 of Cibotium barometz. Taxonomy (NCBI): domain Eukaryota; kingdom Viridiplantae; phylum Streptophyta; class Polypodiopsida; order Cyatheales; family Cibotiaceae; genus Cibotium; species Cibotium barometz. The sequence goes on from NC_141090.1 coordinate 29,299,405, forward strand.
AGTCTGTGTGATCCGTTCTCTTATGGGGTCCCGGATCCTCAACTTCTAACTGTCCGAATCCGGGTTCTCGAAAAAGATGCACGAGCACGGTAAATGGCAGAAATTTCTAACAGTGCCCCAAACGGCGCCGAAGAGGCATGAAATTCAAATCATGCATGGAGAAATGTGTGGCAAGCAACCCCGATCTTTCTTGTTGTGTTCAGATGCGATTCGGACTCATTTCGGATCCGGAACTCTGTTTGGCGATTTTGCACTATCTTTGCTGGGACCCAATTTTGACGCGCTGGGAGAAGTGATTGCGATCTCCAAATGCATGCACGGAGTGATGTGGACATAGAGCAACTTCCTTAGCACAAGTCCGTGTGGTCCGTTCTTCGATAGGGTCCCGGATCCTCAACTTCTAACTGTCCTAATCCGGGTTCTCGAAAAAGATACACGAGCGTGCCAAATGGCAGAAATTTCCAACCGTGGCCCAAACGGCGCCGAAAAGGCATGAAAATGGAATAATGCATGAAAAAATATGTGGCAATAAACGCAAATCTAGCTGTATACCATGCAGATCAACAAAACCAATTATTCTAAGAAGAGACCTACTTCACACGACGAGAACCAAGGAGCTACAATTGCATCAGATCTAGCTCTACCATGTGGTAGAGCTAGAATGCATCGATCTAGCTGTGTACCATGCAGATCAACAAAATCAATTACTCCAAGATGAGATCTACTTCACATGACAAGAACCAAGAAGCTAGAATTGCATTTGATCTAGCTCTACCACGTGGTATATCCAACCTAGACCACATCGTAGAGCTAGACTGCTTTGAGGTCTAGCTCTACCATGTGGTGGAGCTATACTTGCATTTGAGGTATAGCTTTACCATGTGGTAGAGCTAGAATGCATGGATCTAGCTGTGTACCATGCAAATCAACAAAACCAATCACTCCAAGAAGAGACCATGACGAGAACCAAGGAGATAAACAAGTGTCTCGAATGGCGTTGGGACCCAACTTTGACGCACTGGGAGAAGTGATTGTGATGACCACATCTGTGCACGGAGTGCTATGGACATAGAGCAACTTCCCTAGCACAACTCTGTGTGGTCCGTTCTCTGATGGGGTCCCAGATCCTCAACTTCTAACTGTCCGAATCCGGGTTCTCGAAAAAGATGCACGAGCATGCCAAATGGCGAAAATTTCTAACAGTGGCCCAAACGGTGTCCAAGAGGCATGAAAATTGAATCATGCATGGACAAATGTGTGGCAAGCAACCCGGATCTTTCTTGTGGTGTTCAGATGCAATTCGGACTCATTTCGGATCAGAAACTCCGTTATGGCGATTTTGCACTATCTTTGCCGAGACCCAACTTTGACGCAATGGGAGAACTGATTGCGATGCCTAATCCATGCACGGAGTGATGTGGACATAGAGAAACTTCCCTAGCACAAGTCCGTGTGGTCCGTTCTCTGATGGGGTCCCAGATCCTCAACTTCTAACTATCAGAATCCGGGTTCTCGAAAAAGATGCACGAGCATGCCAAATGGCAGAAATTTCCAACAGTGGCCCAAACGGCACCAAAGAGACATGAAAATTGAATCATGCATGGACAAATGTGTGGCAAGCAAGCTGGATCTTTCTTGTTGTGTTCAGATGTGATTCGGACTCATTTCGGATCCGAAATTCTGTTATGGCGATTTTGCACTATCTTTGCCGGGACCCAACTTTGACATGCTGGGAGAACTGATTGCGATGCCCAAATCCATGCACGGAGTGATGTGGACATAGAGCAACTTCCCTAGCACAAGTCCGTGTGGTCCGTTCTCTAATGGGGTCCCGGATCCTCAACTTCTAACTGTCCGAATCTGGGTTCTCGAAAAAGATGCACGAGCGTGCCAAATGGGGAAAATTTCCAACCATGGCGGCCCAAACGGCACCGAAGAGGCATGAAAATTGAATCATGCATGGACAAATGTGTGGCAAGCAACCCGGATCTTTCTTGCTGTGTTCAGATGCGATTCAGACTCATTTCGGATCCGAAACTCTGTTATGGTGATTTTGCACTATCTTTGCGAGGACCCAACTTTGACGCGCTAGTAGAATTGATTTGCGAAGCCCAAATCCATGCACGGAGTGATGTGGACATAGAGCAACTTCCCTAGCACAAGTCCGTGTGGTCCGTTCTCTCATGGGGTCCCAGATCCTCAACTTCTAACTGTCCGAATCCGGGTTCTCGACGAAAAAGATGCATGAGCATGCCAAATGGCGAAAAATTTCTAACCGTGCCAAGAACGGCGCCGAAGAGGCATGAAATTTGAATCATGCATGGAAAATTGTGTGGCAACCAACCCAAATCTTTCTTGTTGTGTTCAGATACGATTCGGACTCATTTCGGATCCGAAACTCTGTTATGGCGATTTTGCACTATCTTCGGCGGGACCCAACTTTGACGCACTAGGAGAAGTGATTGCGATGCCCAAATCCATGCACAGAGTGATGTGGACATAGAAAAACTTCCCAAGCACAAGTCCGTGTGGTTCGTTCTCTGATGGCATCCGCGATCCTCAACTTCTAACTGTCTGAATTCGGGTTCTCGAAAAAGATGCACGAGCGCGCCAAATGGCGGAAATTTTCAACAGTGGCCCAAACGGTGCTGAAGAGGCGTGAAAATCGAATCATGCATGGACAAATGTGTGGCAAGCAACCCGAATCTTTCTTGTTGTGTTCAGATGCGATTCGGACTCATTTCGGATCCGAAACTCTGTTATGGCGTTTTTGCACTATCTTCGCCGGGACCCAACTTTGACGCGCTGGGAGAAGTGATTGCGATCTCCAAATGCATGCACGGAGTGATGTGGACATAGAGCAACTTCCCTAACACAAGTCCGTGTGGTCCGTTCTCTGATGGGGTCCCGGATCCTCAACTTCTAACTGTCCAAATCTGAGTTCTCGAAAAAGATGCACGAGCATGGTAAATGGCGAAAGTTTCCAACAGTGGCCTGAACGGCATCGAAGAGACATGAAATTCGAATCATGCCTGGAAAAATGTGTGGCAACCAACCTGGATATTTCTTGTTGTGTTCAGATGTGATTCCGACTCATTTCGGATCCGAAACTCTGTTATGGGGATTTTGCACTATCTTTGCCGGGACCCAACTTTGACGCACTGGGAGAAGTGATTGCGATGCCCAAATCCATGCACTGAGTGATGTGGACATAGAGCAACTTCCCTAGCACAAGTCCGTGTGGTCCGTTCTCTGATGAAGTCCCAGATCCTCAACTTCTAACTGTCCGAATCCGGGTTCTCGAAAAAGATGCACGAGCGTGCCAAATGGCGAAAATTTCCAACCGTGGCCCAAATGGCACCGAACAGGCATGAAATTCGAATCATTCCTGGAAAAATATGTGGCAACCAACCGGGATCTTTCTTGTTGTGTTCAGATGCGATTCGGGACTCATTTCGGATCCGAAACTCTGTTATGGCGATTATGCACTATCTTCGCCGAGACCCAACTTTGACGGGCTAGGAGAAGTGAGTGCGATGCCCAAATCCATGCACGGAGTGATGTGGACATAGAGCAACTTCCCTAGCACAAGTTCGTGTGGTCCGTTCTCTCATGCACTACAAGACAATGCTGCCATACACACGTTTCATACACGCGATAAATTACGAACGCGTGTATGGTTGCACCTGTATTTGAATAGAATCGGGTGCATGTATTTTAGCATTTAAGTTCGCGTGTATATTTGCATTTATCAACACGTGAATAAACGCGTATATACACGCAGTAATACACGCATCTATATACGGTAATATTCACGGATTAATACACGCTATTATACACGGATTAATACACGCCACTATACACGGATTAATACACGCATGGCAGAGAAAAACTGAAGAAAAACTGAATTCCTTTACAAAATTAAAAACTATTTTCTTTAAACCATCTCATAGTACATTACAGTATACATCATTACACAATCCCACTACATGCATTTACAACAATGAAATATATTTAAAAATAAATCATGCATATGAGATGATAGAAATGTCATCAATTTAGAACGTACAGTGACGGATTGGTTAGGGTTCGATCTCATCTTCAATAAGATCCATCCTTGCCAAACGATCAACATCAATATCCATTTGATCAATTTGTAAGGCTACGATTAAATTTATTCCACTATCGATATTCTGTACTCCATTGATAATGGTATCGATGTCCTGATCATCCTCATCAACATCACCATCATCCTCAATGGTAGGGTCATTCTCATGATCATGAGAAATGGCATGCTCATCCTCATTATCATGATCATCTCTTATTTCTTGATCATCGATCACATCTTCAATGGCATGTTCGACATCATCTTCATTGCGGCTTGTTACATCCTCCATATGCTCCATATCAGTAAATGTATTATACATCACTTTGGAACGTGGTGCAATAGGGATGATGTACCACCATTTGATGTCATGCACCATTGGTAGATAGATAACCTACTCAAATACACATAGTACAGTAATTAATTAGCATATCAAAAGTCAAGGGGTACGCGAGCTTAGATATATATGTACATGAAACACATTAGTAAAAAAATGCATGCCTGCTCACATTATTGTGGCAATACGAGCCTATCTTTCTTTATTTGCCAGAACTTTGTAGAGTCAATAGTTACATATCCACTTGCATGGCGTTTTATCGTTGCATCAGGCCCTTTTTCCACCACGTTCATTTGCCATTTGACATCCAAAACATACACAAAGAAGCGACGAAAGTCAAGCCTAGATATGTCTTGGATTATGCCACAATAATCATCCATTTTTCCATTAGCTCCCTCAAAGCTACTAATGACACCACAATCTTGTGTATTTCTCTTTTCATCAATTCTTTGTGTTCGAAAATGCTTGCCTTCACACCATATAGCATTGAACATAGTGCACTGGACCAAAATAGAAGCAATATTTGTGTAAGCAATGTGAATAATATTAAAAGCAAATCACTTACAACTAATGCAAAACATTAGTTCTATGTACCTTTGACATGCATCCTCGTGCATACTCCCATTCTTCCGCCGTAATATGCAGCCCCTCGTCGCTCTCTGCTCTCTCCATTTTCTCATGCAACCAATCAACATGGATATCATTCGGAAGTGTTGCTAGATGCTTAGGGTACACCTTCCGAGAGCCATGTTGCCTCCGAAAGAGAGCTCTTTCTGCTTGAGGTGGGTAGTCTATTTTCCTTTGGAAGCATGTTTGATAATAGCCTGCATCCAATATCATCAATTATAATTAGTCTTAAATCCTAAACCTTAAACCACTAATTCAAATTTGTAAGTTAGAATGCTTACTTCAACAATGCGTCAAGACTTGCATTGCTCCATCCATAAACTGTTTGTATATTAAGTAGTTCAAGTGAAGCACGTAAAACAGAGAATGTGCACCCTTCAAACACCGGTGTTGATGAAGCCTTATAAAGATGCTCTTAATCCATATCATCGTCGTCCATACCTTTGGGATCATCCTTAAAAAGATTCCACACCATATCATCAAGCACCTCTTCTTCCACAACTTCGTGGGGTGCAGGGCTATTGTCATCCCTTTCCCACTCATCTCTGACAATAGATCCCGAAGCTCCAGCATCATCTCGTCGATGCTTTGCGTGCTCTCGTCGCGCGTAGGGTACCATGTTAGGGTGTGGTACTGCATCCTGCTTCAATTAGAGTTTATATATTACAACTCTATTAATTTAATTTGGATACCATGAGTCATTTGAATACCATCAATTTACATCTACTCACCTCTAAACCTGTTTGATTCCATTCTCCATACATGGAGATGTGATTCAAGGTAATTCGACATGCTCGTACAATGCATCCTTGACATCGATTACACATACATTTGATCCGTTGTCCCAACCACACATCGCGATTACGATGACGCATTGTCTCATCTTCCCCAGAACTGCTTGAAGAGGTTGATGACATCCTATGTACAAACCAGAAAACACAAAATCATAATATGTTTTTAATGAAAGTATAAAAATCGCGTGTATTGACGCGGCTATTTCTTGAAAATTGCGTGTATAATTCCTGTAAAACGCGTGTATAAACGCAGCTAAAGTATCATACACGCGAATATACATGCGTTTATAAACGCGACGGTATGTTTAAACTAAAAATAGCCTGCCTTTCCCAAATATAGATTTTGAACTAACATATCAACATTACTTTCGTTTTCGCCTCTTCCAACAGTAACGAAACTTAAGTGCAAGGAGGGAGCAGAGAAGGAGCACACACGGGAGAAGGAGGGCGCAGAGAAAAGGGAAATAGACTACCCACCTCAAGAGACATAGCGAGGTGCTATGTGACATCTCTTGGAGGATTGGATTATGATCGCATACATGCATGCGTCAATGATTGCATTCTCTATCGTGGGACGCATAAGGAGACTCGACATTGTCCCACTTGTGGTGAAGCAAGGTATAGAACAGATATGAAGAGTTTTGATGTACCTCGTAAAGTCTTTCGACACTTTCCTATAATTCCTCGCATCAAACACATGTTCAAGTGCAAATCCATAGCAGAGCTCATGTCATGGCATTCCTCACATCGATCGGATGATGGCATGTGGAGAATTCCCGCAGACACTCCTGTTTAGAAGCATATTGAAGATGAGTGGCCCAGCTTTAAAACAGAGCCTAGAAACTTGAGACTTGGCCTAGGTATGGATGGAGTGAATCCATTTGGTTTCAAAAGCACCGCATACAGCGTGTGGCCAGTTGTGTTGGTGAATTACAACCTTCCACCATCAATGGCGATCAAGAAGGGACATCTTATGTTATCCCTTCTAATTCCAGGGAAACATAAAGTCAAGCATATGGATTTTTATCTTGAACCATTCATTGATGAGTTGGAGGAACTATGGAGAGGTGTTGCGGTGGTGGACATTAGTAGGCCTCCCTCCTCTCGACACTTCGACTTAAAAGTAGTGTTGATGTGGACAATGCATGACTTCCCAGGATACAGCGATTGTTCTTGTAAGAATTCTAATTACCTCCCTACTCTAATACTATTGGCTATATATATTAATGATACATATTGACTTTATTATTCTAACTTTTATTTATATTTTAATAGGTTTGAATACATCGGGTGAACATGCATGTCCTGTTTGTGGCCCTCCGTTAGTACATGAGTATGCTGACGGTTTGTGTAAGACCATATTCGATAATCATCATCGATTTCTCCCCTCAGATCATCCTAAATATGTTGCTAGTAAGAGTAACATTCCTCCACAAACACTTCGTGCAAAAGATTGGAAGCGTATTTGGGAGTCTACAACTATTCTTCCTCCAGATGGCATGAACAGGTATATTAATGTTTTTTCAATCTTGTTTTGTGTAGTCTCTAATTGGATTAAAGGTCACATAGAGCAATCCCTTGTGTAGGTACTCCATTTTTTTTCGGCTGCCATATTGGACCCATCTTAAGATCAACCATCTTCTTGATCCCATGCACATCTTCAAGAATGTGGGATCTGGTATTTAGGAACATATTATTGGTAAACGAGACAATGTTAGCGTACGTGAGGACTTGCGGGTCGCAGGACGTATGCGTCAAGCTTGGCCACGAGAGGTGGGTGGGCACGTTCGTCTTCCGCCTGCACCATGGATTATATCAAAGAAAGAGGAGAAGCAGGTAAAGCAGGCCATCACCACTTTGCGTACTCCCACTGGATGCATGAGATCATTGAAGGGAGCCTTTACAACCACTAAGAAAAGAGGCGTTGAGCAACTATATGGGTTGAAGTCCCACGATTGGCACAAGATGCTTCAAGTAAGTGTTTTCCAAGTCTTGTACGTTGAAATTCAATTTTGTAATGCCATAAACCATACATACATGTGCTCTTATGTGCGCAGTTCATACTACCTACTAGCATTGACCATTGTGCAAATAAGAGTTTGAAAAAATGTATTTATAAGATGGGCGAGCTTGTGAGGTATGTAAAACCCATGTCAGATCACCCTTCATTATACCTTGCAAAATGAACGTGCATGAGGTATACTATTTATTTATTTTTCAGATATGTTAGTTCCAAAGCAATTGATCCAGCCATGTTGGATGATGCGCGTGTTATGGCAGTGGAGGTGGTTTGTTTGGTAGAGGAGACTTTTCCGCGAACCATTCTCACAAGTCAACTACATCTCATTGTGCATTTAGTGGACGAAATCACTTTATGTGGTACTGTGCATGCACGTTGGATGTTCTTCCTAGAGCGCTTCATGAAGACCTTAAAAGACTTTGTGAGGCAAAGTGCAAGGCCTGAAGGAAGCATGACCGAGGGTTGGTTGATACAAGAGTCTCTTGTATATATTTCAGAATTTCTTGGTCAGGTGGACAACTCTTTGCCACCACGACTATGGAGCAATGAAGAGGACTTGAGGATGACCTCTATTGTGCCTCAAGGAAAAGGACAGAGTAAAGTAATTGACAGAACATTGATTGATGATCTCAATTTCACTTGTATCCTTAATAGTGATGTGATGAGCAAATGGGTTACAAGATATGAGGATGCAAAGACAAAAAGGCAAGCAGAAAGAGCTCTCTTTCGGAGGCAACATGGCTCGGAAGGCGTACCCTAAGTATCTAGCAACACTTCCAAATGATATCCATGTTGATTGGTTGTATGAGGAAATGGAGAGAGCAGAGAGCGACGAGGGGCTGCATATCATGGCGGAAGAATGGGAGTATGCACGAGGATGCATGTTAAAGGTACATAGAACTAATGTTTTGCATTAGTTGTAAGTGATTTGCTTTTAATATTTATTCACATTGCTTACACAAATATTGCTTCTATTTTGGTCCAGTGCACTATGTTCAATGCTATATGGTGTGAAGGCAAGCATTTTCGAACACAAAGTATTGATGAAAAGAGAAATACACAAGATTGCGGTGTCATTAGTAGCTTTGAGGGAGCTAATGGAAAAATGGATGATTATTGTGGCATAATCCAAGACATATTTAGGCTTGACTTTCGTCGCTTCTTTGTGTATGTTTTGGATGTCAAATGGCAAATGAACGTGGTGGAAAAAGGGCCTGATGCAATGATAAAATGCCATGCAAGTGGCTATGTAACTATTGACTCTACAAAGTTTTGGCAAACAAAGAAAGATAGGCTCGTATTGCCACAACAACGTGAGCAGGTATGCATTTTTTTACTAATGTGTTTCATGTATATATATATCTAAGCTCACGTACCCCTTGACTTTTGATATGCTAGATACCCGGGGCCTCCACCTTCCAAAAAAGTTTGTATCACGTGCGTTCAAAGGCATATTTTAAAACCCCTCTGTAGCCTGATTTCCCCTATTTTATGCATACCTCCTATTACTTTTGCAATATATTATTATAACCCTCCTGTACTTTTAAAATTTCCAGCTCATAGAATTTTTTCCCCCCTCTAGTAAATTTAAATTTAAAGATATTACGCCCCTTACAATTATTGAAAAAGGTGATCACAAGAATAATCGATAAGCCTTTGTCAACTTGCATATACTACTACATCTAGAAGGATGCCGTCATGTATTCTCACCTTGACCTTATCTTTGAATTTGTGCGTTCCAAGAGAAAACAAGGGAGATCCTTAAGAACATGTCCTTTCTAAATGCCTTGAAAGAAGGCCAGCATGCAGACTTAGTGAGATTATCAAGGTCTTCCTAGAAAGTAAGAATGCAAGTTTATTGAAACAAAGAATTGAATACTGATGTCGAGAGTGGAGAGTTCACGGGAGAGTAGGAGACGAGAGTCAACAATGTGTGGGTGTGAAGAATGGATAATGGGCACACCACAACCCACGAGTTTTATTCATGTGTTAGAGTTAGGGTGGAACCGGTTCATCTCCTCATCCACTGCCTCGCCTTCCTTCAGGCGTTCTTTTTCAGCTCTCCTCATCCCTTTCTTGTCATTTTTTTTCTTCTGCTTTGGAGGATTCTTCAGGATAAAGGTAGTCAGCTTGTCTCTCATGTCAACATCAGATACAAATCCACAAGCAGCACACTTCAACGTTATAAACTGACTTTTTGTGATGACTATCTCTGTCTCTGGGTTCCCACATCCATAACACTGGTCATATTTCTTAATGAAATTTTCCAAAAGCCCTGCAAGTTTTGCTGTATCATGTGCTCCATTCACAATAGCAATGCCAGCTTTCTCATCAAATTTTGACTGTGCACCAAGTTCACATCCAAAGTACTTAGTAGTGTAGGCTAGAGCCCTAGCCAAGGCCTTTGCAACATCGATCATGTTCACAAGATTGGTCTTGATTCCATTTCCTCTGCCTTCAATCTTAGTGATCAGCTTAGGCATTTTATACCTGTAGAAGGCATCATCACGGTTGCTGGCCCCGATGTTCTGAAGAGCCATTTCAAAAGGAGCACTGGCACTTATACAAACTCAAAAAGGCCCTTCGTCTGGTAAGAAGAGATGAATTTCTTGCCGTCCAGACCGGATGTGGAGCAAAGATGAGCTCTCTCCTGATGAAGCCATATCAGCAAATAGAACCAAGAAATAAAGTGTATGACTCCCTGCAAGCACTTAGAAGTGCTCAGCAAAGTATCTCCAAAGCGCGGAAACACTCCCAGATAAATAACACTTGCCTGCTCAATGTCTGTCAAGCATCCAAAGATGCTCCCACTGGCACAAAAGCTGTATGTACGAGCTCAAAAGCTCAACCAATGAGTAAGAAACAATGTCGAACTCTTTTCCAATCCCCGATGGTCAATACCTCAAAGCATGTACCCAAGACATAACCCGAATAGCATAGGCATAAGCATACATGAGTAAAATAGCTTCAGCCCACTGTATGTCAGCAGTGATTCACTGCTCAAAACTGAGTATTCTCAGTCCTAAATCAGGGCCAAAATGATGGCAAACCATTAACATAGCATCTCCATACATGTAGACATCATACGGTGTCATGACGTGTGCGGTCTAGCCGGGAACACACTGGGTGTCTGGCTGTGAGAGGGTAGGTTGCCATAATACATATGGATCACAGCGTAGTTTACATTTCTGCAAGTTCAAATCTGTTACATTTACTTCAAACACAATGCTAGAACTTCACCAAACCAGCTTGAACAAATAGCCACTCATCAGCATAGGCCCTTGCTGCATTGAAGGTTGAGGGTAGCTCTGTTGGTGAGGAGGTCTTTGCTCTTTTGCTTGTACTTCCACCTTGATGTGCCTTCCCAAGATAAACATACCACTAACGGCAGCTGCTGCTGCTTCAGCAGCTTGAGGATTTTCCATGGTAACAATTCCATAACATTCAACTGGTCCAGATTTATTATCCATCACTACTTTTGCATATAAAATTGTCCCATAAGGATGAAACAAGCTGACCAAATCACGATCCGTAATTCCTTCGGATAATCCAAGTACTAGAAGATTAATCCATAATTGCCCTGCTGTGCCTGAATCTCCATGTCTTCGTGCAGTTCTCTCTCATAGCACTGAGACGGTTTCCTGTATGCAGCTTCATGACGATTTCATTTTTACAAAAATTGGCCTACCTTTCCTATAGACCATCTTACAGGCCATTCCATCTCCACACAGAATTCCACAGCAGCTCCTTCCTTTCTGAGCTACCTGCAGGATTGCGCCTAAACCTGTATGCTACAGCCCGTTCAATCTCTACGTACTCTCATGCACATCCAAAGCAAAGCTCTCCTCCTCAATTACCTGCAGATCCTCACAGCATGCATAATATGGTGTCCATCTCCACGTAGCTATGCAGAATCCAGCCCGATGAAGGCTTGTCATCACCATAGCCATAATCAGACTGTGGAGGAGGGGCATCATCAGAGCAATCCTCCTCTGATTTGTGGCCGTGGTGGTGGCGGCCAAAAAAGCCTCAACAGATCAGAGTATTGTCCATGAATGTCACCACAATCTTGATCGGGGCTCCGAGCTCCAGCAGGTTGGGCTGTTGCATGAAGATGGTCTTGGAGGTAGAGCAGAGCTGCCCCCCTTGCCGAGGCGGGAGCTTCCCCCCCCCTTGTTTCACGACGGCCCCATTCCTCTCTGGGCGGCCACCTTCTGGATTTTTTGCCAGCTTCTAGGCTACGTGCTGGCAGCTACGTTGGCCCCTCACAAAGCTTCCATGTGGCCCTTTATATTATTGGCCACTTGTATCATATATTTCATTTATTTTTCTTGCCTCAATAATGGCCACTCACATCAATGCTCCTCACACATGGTAACCTAAAATCCCACTTTATCTCCGGGTACAAAAATGGTACCACAAAACCACCGCTGGCCGCATCCACATGAATTGGAGTGTCCCATCCTGTACACCTTCATACAGCTTCCAATGCCACTGTATCTGAGTGAATACCTTCCATATCTGTCCTTGCTGCTCAAGGCTCAGATTCCACATAAGTTGTTCCATGAACATGCTTTCACTGCATAGACGTGCCACAGCACGACATCGACCCCCTCTAAACCTGCACATCCTCCGGTATGTGCCACCAAGTTGCTATATAGGCTGGTGCCTTACGCTCAGGGTAGTCCATATCTCTTATCTTTGATATGCCAAGTTTTGAACACCCTGGCTGCACTCTCGAGACCCCCACATTTCGTATACATATTGATAAGGGCAATCCCTATAATGACATCTGACTGCAATCCTGCATTTCTGATGCTTGCATGGATCTCCTTGCCCTCGGGTAGGTCTGCCAGAACAGAGCATGCACTAAGAATGGTACTAAATGTCACCTTGTCTAGTTCAAGATCCTTCTTTTGCATGCGTCGATAAAGTTGCATGGCCTCTTTTGCATCCCCATGCTGGATATATGCAGCCAACATGGTGTTCTATAAGCCCACATTTTGTACATGCTTCTTGTCAAAAACCTTCACTGCGGCCTTAATACTCTCACACTTGCCATACATACTGATAAGGGAAGTCTGTAATTCTACATCATGCTCAAACCCACTATCAACCATTCTAGCATGGATCCTTTTGCCATCTTCTAGAGCTGCTGGAGAGGAACATGCAGCAAGAATTGTACTACAGGTGCGCTTATCTGAATATATCCCTTCAGCAAGCATTTGTTGATATAACTGAAAGGCTTCCTCTGCATGCCCAACTTGTGCATATGCTGCAATTATGGCAGTCCAAGACACAATATTCCGCAGGGGCACTCTGTCAAACACCCTCTGAGCATCTTTGATGCTCCCACATTTGCTGTACATGTTTATGAGGGCAGTCCCTAAAACAATGTTAGATTCAGATGCATTGCAAATAATATATTTATGTAGCTGTTTGCCTTCAGATAGGGCTGTACAGTTGGCGCATGCCGAAATCATGCTGATGAGTGTCACTTCATCACGCTCCGACATATTTTCATAAACTCTGCACGCATGTGAAAATCGGCCACATTTTCCATACAAGTTAACGAGGGCAGTCTGGATGACAATATCCTGCTCAAAGGCACTTCCCATGATGCAAGGGTGCATCTTCTTGCCTGTGGCTATGGCCACAGCACTGGCACATGCATCAAAAGTGTTTACAAATGTGACCTTATTAGGTAATGTGGCTTCTTGTAGCATTTGCCCAAAGACTTGGAGGGCATCCTGGCTCCTCCCATTTTGTGAATGTAATCCAATCAATGCATTCCAAGATACCACATCTCGAGTGGGCAACTTGTCAAACACATCACCTGCTTCCTCAAGTTGTCCACACTTGGCATACATATCAATAAGAGTGTTGCCAACAAATACATCCAGCTCAGAACCACACTTGATTATGTAATCATGAACTAATTTCCCATAATCTAGGTCTGTTAAGCTGGAACACGCTTTTAAAACACTGATGAAGGTTATAGAGTCAGGTGGCTCTCTTCCATGCAATGAGAGAAAAGATCTTCTAGCTCTGCATCAGAAAGTTTGCTATCATACCCATAACCCAATGAAAAATGAGTGCACAATTCTGGCAGTGTCGTGTGGCCTGTTCCATGCTTATTTATACACTCACATTGCCTTAACTTTGTTTGCTGCCTTCTGTATGCCAGCACCTGCATAGATGTGAGACATTAAGACATAAGCTACAGCATCCTTTTCATCCAAACACACTGCATGTTCAAAGGCCTGTTTCCCAAGCTCCACATTTCCCCAATTTCTACAAGCACCCAATACAGTTTGCCACACCACAAGATTATGACAAAACGACATCTTCTTTATTATTGCTGACGCCTTCTCTAATTGGCCTGCACGGCCAAGGAGATCAACCATGCAAGTGTAATGATCTAGGGATGGAACGATACCATAGTCTTTGCTCATGGCCTCAAAGTACATCTGGCTCTTGTTAAATAGACATGTGCGACTGCATGCATTCAGAACAACAACAAAGGTGATTGGATCTGGCCTTACACCTTCTCCTAGCATTCTGTCAAAGATACGAAAAACATTTTCACTTTCTCCATGCTGGGCATATCCTACCATTAGTGCAGTCCAGGAGACAACATCTTGAACTGGAAGCCTGTCAAACACTTGCTATGCTTTAGCAAGCGAGCTACTTTTGGCATACATATGGACCAAGGTGTTGCCAACAACAAGGTCCCTTTCCAACAACCCCTTTCTTTCAAGCTCAGCATGTATTTCTTGGCCCTTGTTTGTGGCTCCCATGCTGCCACAAGCTATCAAGCTACAAACAAATGTCACAGCATCTGGTGAGACTCCCTCTGATTGCATCTGTTCAAAACACTCGAGTGCTTCCTCACCATGCCCATGTTCGGCATATCCTGCTATTAATGCATTCCATGAGACTACATTTCGAACTGGAAGTTTATCAAACACTTGCCCTGCTTTTGCAAGCGAGCCACATTTAGAATACATGTCAACCAAGGTGCTGCCAACAACAACATTTCTCTCGAGTAACCCCATTCTAGCAACCTTGGCATGTATTCTAAATGCGAGTAGGGAGTCGATGGGAAGCTAAGCAATTTGACTACAGATTTATCAGCATCATCATACTCCACAGTCCACAGTGCATTCGACTTTGAATCATCCTACTCTGTGACACTGTGCTAGTGTGGAATTTCGTAGCAGACATACAATCAAGATGACACATTTTACGTATGGTTGACATCCAAATTGTGAAGCAGACAACACCAACAACTCTCATGCCTGTCAAAATAAAATTGGGCAACAGCTGCAACACAAAAAAAACATATGCATGCACATAAGAACTGGTCTAACAAGGAATCAATAAAAGACATGCACATGCTTTTTAGTAACCTATTCTTGGATTAAACACCTACTCATCATACACGCATATCATTGAACTTCATATAATGTCGTTGACTAGAGCTGCTCAAATGTATATTATACTCAAGCTACCCACATTATAGAAGGGATATACATGACATTTAACAAAAATCTACAATATGTATAAGTGTTTGTGATTCTTTCTTTAGCCGTTATTGTAGGTCCCATTGCCTTCTGCCAAAATGGATTGCCTTAGGAATGAATTGGATCTGCAAAACAATCTGATAGCAATCAAAAGAGAAATTTTGTATACGTGAGCTAAAGATGTTCCTCTATTCTTTTGAATTAAAGCAATAACTAAGACTTACTTTCTCTCACAAAAACTGTCCTTGAATATACGCTTAGACATGTCAAGTCAGAGTCGCTAAGTCTTTCAGCCCGCACCCAAAAAACTTCAGCCCCACCAAAATTCAGCCCATGTCAAATCAGCTTCTTGCCTCCCTATGTGTTTGATGACCTGTTGCCTACAATCAAAATGAAAATGAGAAAAATGATGCAAAAATCTGATATAACATGACTTAAAAATACAATTAAATGCTTCAACACTTACGTGAATCACATGAAAAACTAACCTGAAGTATTTACAAAATCATTAAAAAGCTTGTAGTCATTTTGATGTAGTTCATATTTATCAGTTGCTGTATTGTATGTTAAATGTGCCAATGCAATAACTGACTCTATATCGACCATGTTCAAGTCCGTCAAGTCATAAGTAAATCTTCGACACCCTTTCACCTTTTGATACCAACCAAGCTGAATTTCTACCCCTTGAGGCCGGTCCGTCAAGTCAAAACCTCGCTTATAATCCACATACCTGCCACCTACCTTCTTTCTCATCTTTTGAACTCTTCCAAGGTACCAAGTGCTATGAAGTGTGTCCATCTTCTTCAGATTTGTAGCTTTTCCAATTCTCTTTGACCTTTTTTGTCCCTCTCCATGTGTCACATCATGGAAATAAATTGTGCAATCAGACCCTATTCCAAAAAAATTGCCATTACTAGATGACGCTTCTTTTTCCTTGTGGCTGAAATACACTCCTTGCTTCACCCTAGTCAACCTATCCTTTGACAATGTAGAGTTTCCATTGAGTTGGCTTACCAAAGTAGATTTGAAGATGAATTTGCCATCAACCTCTACCACCGGTGAGATACTCTTCTTCTCAGCTTCATTGCTTGCCTCATCAAGAAGCCCATCGATCTCATGTCGAATCTCACTCAAAGATATGACCTCGTCATCTTCATTGCTCTCGTCGCCAATGGGGCTATCATCACCACATGGCTCCGCAAAGTCATCATGCTCATCTGCCTCGCCCATTTCAGTATCTAGCTTTGACCACATTGATTCTGTATCTAACCAAGGCTCTTTCCACCATTTAAGACCCTCACTTGTGCAAGGTTTGAGGCCCAATGTCTCACATAAAGTTTGTGCCTGCTTCAATCCCTCTTTTAATGCATCTATCATCTTTGTATCACAGGAAACACTTTCGTAGTTCCCAAGATCTGCTTCCAAAACACCTTCATGCTTGTTCAAGTCCTTCCAAATGTGTTCTTGTTTCTTATGGGTCCTTGAAAAAGTCACCCCATTTGAGCTATACTCATGCATGGCAACCTGATTCAAACTACCAACACAATGCAAAAGATCTCCAAAATCAAACGCTCTTTCCTGCCCAACCATACCGCCAATCTTGCTGAAATAGATCTCCGCTGCATCAGATCCTGTGAGATGTAGAGGACATTTGAAATTTGGATAGAACTCCCGAAACATCTTTATAAGTAGAACAACAAAATGGCAAGAAAGTTGAATGTCTATGTATGCCTCTTTGCTAATGAAGTTTTCCCTTAGGTTGTATGTAGGATGGTGATGTAGCCATAATCTCCACAGCTTGAAGAAGAAGACCACTTTAGCTGCAAGCACCACACGCTGTCCCAAGTCTAAATATGGTGATAAGAATATGTCTATGTAGTCAGCAACAACCTACAAATATGCCTCGGTCCCTTGCATGCTCCTCTCTTTCTTTCGCATTTCCCTCATACATTTTTGCACTTGTCTAGAGACAATCCTTTGGGCTGCCCCCCAGTTTTGACGATCATTTCGTTGTATGTCCCCATCTCGCAACCTGTGCTGATCAACAGAGAAAGTGTTGTAGACCATAGCAACGTGATTGAGTGTAATCCACACATGCCCAATTGCAAGCTGTCGGGTAGGACTGTCAAGAGGACTCACAAGCTTCTTTCCACAATGGACAAAATCTTGATCATGTAAACCATACACATCTCCTCTCACAAATCTTCCTTTCAACTTCCATCCAGGCCAATCAATGAAAAATTGCCTATCTCTCTTTCCTAGGTAGTCTTCAACCATGAGCTTTCGACGTCTACTGTCACCATCTGATGCATGCCCAATTATTGGACCTATCACGTCTTTGAACTTTGCATTCCACATCCGCTCCACAAGCATCCATTGGGTTCTGATGAAATCACTATCAAAGCGGTTGCATGTGCAATGCACAACTAGAGCCAATCTTGGAAGACTCTCATGAAGAGGGTTGACAATGAGGAGCCTTGCATAGTGTCCCACCACGTGGTTTTGGAAGGCATCTACTATTGTCTCATATCCTTGTGCTCCATCTCCAACGATGATGGCATCATTTGAAGAGCATTGATGATCCTCTCCTTCTCTTCCACAAAACCCAATCAAAGCATCATCTTTTGCATTCCATCTACATAAAGAGAAAGATTTTTATTTCAGCCCGCTTCATGCACAAAGAACTTTATATTTACAATCAAAGAAAGGAAGAGATATTGAAAAAAGCTTACCTAATGCGTCGCTTGATAGTTGTCTCATCTTCAACAATGATAATTGGCACTCGTGATGTTATTCCATGTTTTCTCTTTGCTTCAACATATATCTTCCCGATTGCATCAAAGATATATTCATGCTCCCCTGACTGAAAGTAAGTTGATTTTCTTCGGTGTCTTCTAGTGGTTGACATGGATGGCCCTCCAAGGTTTGCACTCAAAAACTCATGTAAGCATGGCCCACCCCATAGCTTCACGACTTCAAAAATGGTCTTTGTTGATTCTGTGAATCTTTGACCCTTTTCGGATCTTAATGCATTCTTTGCAATGTCTTGAAGAAAGTCCCATAAAGCTGATTTGCCTCCAAATTTACCTTGCCTGCAAGCTTCAATGATGTTATTGCAAAATCGCCTCACATCCTTTCTATTAATGCTTTCATAGTTGGCCTCTTTCAAGGATCTGATTCTCACGGAAAGCACCACAATCTTTGCCTTCAACCACCATAAATTTCTACCTGCTTCTCGTAATTTCTTCTTGGTCCCAACTGAGACACTTTTCAGCTCTTCAATTCCAAGGTAATCTAGCCGCATTCCTTTGCCCGTTTGCCTTTCTCCTCTCTTCTCAATGGAAATACTCTCCCGATACACTCTCATGCGAAAATCACCACATGATGGAATTGTCTTGCAATGCTTGCATGTAAAACTTTGAAAAGGCATTCCAATGCTTGAGATACGAAGGCAATGTATATGCCTAAAGCATCCATCTACCATGTACTCCATATCTCCATCATGCAAAGATGCTTTTGTATATGGCTCACAAAACCACTCTCGTCCCATCTTTAGATCTTGTAGGAGAGGTTTTATATCAACCTCACGACCACCAACATGAATTGTATGCTGCCATAATCCCCAACACAAGATAGTAAGATTGGATGAAGGCAAGCATGATGTACCTGTGGGGATAGAAGGCGCTTTTGAACGCTCTTTTGTTGATGTGAGAAAAGCACCCAAGGTTTGTTGGCGTGGATCTTTGTCAAAATGCTTTTTAGGTCGCCCACAAGATCCAGTCAAGAGTGAAGAAGACTGATGTGGTGTGGTCTTGCTCCATGCAATGGTGTGAGACTTTCCATTAATATGTTCCATTAGAATTGTTGGCAAATCTGAACCACGAGGACATAAGTGCAGCCACTTCCCATCATACTTACACACCACTCTGACAGTGCTTCTATCTTTGTAATCATGCAAGGTGGCTTCAACCAACTGAAAATCAGCCCCTACATGAAGAAACAAGATCTTGAGAGAAGAAAAGAAAAGAAAAATCAGCTGAAAATTAACACTAAAAAGAACAAGCAAAAATCCTTTAAAAAAAACCAATACAAGGGGCTGAAATTAGTGTCTTGCATGAGCTTAACAAAGATGTTACATAAAGAAGATAATAGTTTGGTTGCAAAGAATTAAGAAATAAGTTGATGCTTACCTTCATGAGTGTTATTGAAATTATTCATCTCCTCGATAGCCGCCAAAATTGCCACCGCATCATCACAATCATCTTCTTTGTCCTTTGTACTACTTCCTTGAGTGTCTATTGCATCGATCTTTAGCCCTCGATTGGAAAGGTACCGTTTTGTATGGGATTGTCCTTAAAGAATGTGAAATCTTTTGAAGTTTGATAAGCATGAGTATGCGGTCTGCTTGCCTCCAGTCATTCCCGATCCATAAAAGCTTTTACATTCATCACACCAAATTCGAATCAAAGGCTTGTCATTGACATCTTCAGTTGTAAGCTGAAAATTGTCATCTCTAGGTGGATTTCTGTTCCTCAAATTCTTACGAGTCTTGTCACATTGGACCTCCCAAAGGTCAAGAGTTTCTTTTGGTAGTAAAGAACTCTTGAGCATGTTGACCTTGCTACCATGAACATTCTCACCCTCTTCCCTTGCATTCATGTCACTAGTTTCTAAGGCAACATTTAAGCTTCTACAAATGCGTTTTGCGGGCCCGCCACCATAAGCCATGCTTAAACACCTCTTTATGCCAACACTTTTGTTGCTCTCCACTTGCCAACGCTCTTCTTGTGTGGCATTCAATGTGCACACTCCATCATCATCTTCATCTTCAATAACAAACTCAAAAGATTCACTTACAATGCCATCTTGCACAATCTCTTTGCGTATGGCACTATAGGTATAATCTCCCATCACTCTAACGTAACCCAACAACTTCTTTTCACTATCCCCATGGTCAAACACCTTAATGCGAGCCTTGGATGCCATGAATGATCGATCCTACATTCAAAAGAACCATAAAAGAGAAAATATCAAACATTATGAGGGATGCCAATAAATAGTTTAATGGGCATAAAATATCTACAAGGTCTCTATTTATTGAAAAAATATGAAAGAAAAATTAAAAGAAATTTCTTCTCTCTTGCAATAGGACCACACTCATTTTCTTTGATTTCAACCATAAAGCTTGAGAGAGCTTGCAAAAAATAAGGCAAATCTACTTTACTTGAGAGCTACATAAAATTCTATTGGAAAAAAATGCATGAGGATTACTACTAGATTGAATTCTTAGTAGATTTGGTGCAATGAGGAAGTTCTCATGGTCCAAATATCCCTGAATATGCATGCGAAGCTTGCCAATAAGAGGTGTGACCTTGACTTTCTTGCCAACAAATGCACTTTCGGCCTCAATCTCCGGTCCCATGTCACCCACACTAATGCCCAATGCTGTAGCCATTTCCAATGATATGAAGTTGTCCGTGGCACAATCATCAAACATAAATAATGCGGGCTGATCTTTGAGCTGTCCCCATGCCTTGCATACCATCCTATCCAAAGCATCATGGGCTGTCCCCCCTTGTACATGGGGCACCATATGCACATTAACCTTGGTTTCCTTTGCATCCTCTTTGCCTGCTTTCTTTGGGCATTGCCGGACCATGTGATCTTTACTACCACAAGAAAAGCTTTGTCCCCGTTTTTGAATTCCTTTTGCTTATGAACATGATGCTCATAATCCCCATGCTTCCTCTTGATTCCACGTTCATGTGGATCAGCCCTGGCATCCATAGATGCTCCTGCATACATAGGTGGCATAGGTGGACGTGAACCATGTGCTGTACCTGCATGCATGTGTGTAGCCCCACCACTATCTCTTGCAGCATAAGCATAATCCGGAGAGGGTGTGGAGATTGGAGCATGAAGAAATGGCTCTTCACGGGAGAGTTCAACAGGTAAAGTAGTAGTACGGGGATGTCGGTGCTCTCTAAGCCCATGAGAAACCTGCAAAGATGAAGAATGAGGCTTGTAACGATCATCTCTAGAAGTAATGTTACCTTCATAGGCATGGCTATGCCTCCCATGTAAGGTAGAATCACGTCGGGATGTAATGGAAGGCTCCTCTTTGTGGACAGCAGATTTCAGCTTTGGAGAGGCTATCCCAGGCATGTCCACCCCAGTGGAGATCTCTTTATAACAAGCTCCCCATCCTAGCCCTGCAATACATCACCCTTGTCCACTAAGAATGAAAGAGCTAGCTCACGAGGTTTCAGCCCTGATCCACGAGCCAAAGCTTCAAAGTCTTGAAAGACGGTTGCCTCCTTTTTCTTTGCATCTAACACTTGTTGAATGTGTGGGTCCTCACGTAGGCTGGCCAATTCCATCTCCCTGGCATGGAGAAGCTCTCGCATACGCTGAATTTCAGCATTCATGGCACTTGGCTCTTGCTCTTGCTCCTGCATTTTCTCCTTGCCACGGGACGGCTGTGCCAGTCCTAGCGATGGAGCACCACTACGGAGTATGCTCATCCAGAGCCCAAAGCTCACACAAGAAGATAAGAGGACCATTTGATAGCTCAATGGTGACAGCCATGAACATAAAGATTGTCACGTGCACACCCCTACAGGGTGCACAGTGACACACTGGCATCATTTCATAACATCATAGGCATATAGCAAATCATCATCATCAAGAAAGCATGTAGCAGATAAAAGCATGCACCACTGATCTGGAGCATGGAAGTACATCATCATGGCCTTGGGGGGTAACCCTAGGGGCAGCATAATTCAGTTAGAAGAGCATCAGTACACCTGTCGGCAGTTTCTGGACCATCTGGAGGAGGTCGACATCAGTCACAGCATCAGCATATGCAGCATAGAAGCATGTACCACAGGCCAGGGCAGTGCCTATGCCTTTCAAACCAACATAGGCCTCATCAATAGCAGGTTAGGGCCTGTTATAGGCTAGCCGACTGCACACAGCAGGTCGTGGACATTAATAACAGCCGACAGCAGTCTTTTTGGGCTGTTGTGGATTTACAGCAGGCCGACAGGCCTTAATACTGGCCGACCTGCATATAGAGGACATATATAAGAGGGGGGCCAGTCCACGCATTGAAGCATCTCCTCTTCTCAGCGTTTTGCAGCCACAGAGGAGTTAGGTCATCATCTATAATCCTCAGCCTCAGTAGTTCCAGCATAGGGAAAAAGGCAAGGGATCATCAGCAGTAGCATTCAGCATAGATCCTTTGGATCTCAGTTGTAATCATTTCATATTAATTTAGTTGCATTGCATTGCATTCAAAGCTATCTTGCAGTCCTCTTTCTTTATCTCTTATCTCTCTCAGTATAAGTTAAGTGCAAGATTAGCATATTAGGGCTGGATTACTACGATCAATCTCCCCATGTCACATTGGTATCAGATTCTCAGGGTAGCCAGCTCCTAGCGTTTTTCTACACCATGCAGTTATTCAGCATTTCATTCGCTTCCGCTCAGTTAAACCCAATTTTGAAGATTTTGCAAGCCTTCCTTAGGGTCCTTCCCTCAGGCATGCACTAGTAAATCCATCATCTGCACCATGCACAGCATATAGGAGTGCATATGGCTTGCATAGCATTCTCAGTTTCTTGCATTCAGCATCTTGCATCTGCAAGGTCTACAAGGACACCAAGGAGTTTTCTGGGGAAAACTGACATTCATCTTCATCAGAGAAAATGGAGGTTTGTGCTTCACATGGCAACATAAGGGAGTTATCTTCATCAGAAGAAGAACGGAAGGTGCTCCAACAGGCCTCAGGAAGTTCAGAGTTTCATGATCGACGGGGATGGTGTGTGAAAGGACTCCACAGGCAAGTCAAGGGTGCTTCAAGTTCTCCAAGCAGTTTAGACAGCATTGCCAGGCAATTCCTCAGTCGACTACTCCAGCATTAACCTCAGTTCCCCAAGAAGCAGAAGAAGTGGGGGATAGTGGTTTCAGAAGAGGAGGATCAGTATAACAGGGGGTCAAAGTGTTGCCAGGTCTACCACCTAGCAACAATCTCCGCAGAAGGGAATGTCACGTGCACACCCCTACAGGGTGCACAGTGACACACTGGCATCATTTCATAACATCATAGGCATATAGCAAATCATCATCATCAAGAAAGCATGTAGCAGATAAAAGCATGCACCAGTGATCTGGAGCATGGAAGTACATCATCATGGCCTTGGGGGGTAACCCTAGGGGCAGCATAATTCAGTTAGAAGAGCATCAGTACACCTGTCGGCAGTTTCTGGACCATCTGGAGGAGGTCGACATCAGTCACAGCATCAGCATATGCAGCATAGAAGCATGTACCACAGGCCAGGGCAGTGCCTATGCCTTTCAAACCATCATAGGCCTCATCAATAGCAGGTCAGGGCCTGTTATAGGCTAGCCGACTGCACACAGCAGGTCGTGGACATTAATAACAGCCGACAGCAGTCTTTTTGGGCTGTTGTGGATTTACAGCAGGCCGACAGGCCTTAATACTGGCCGACCTGCATATAGAGGACATATATAAGAGGGGGGCCAGTCCACGCATTGAAGCATCTCCTCTTCTCAGCGTTTTGCAGCCACAGAGGAGTTAGGTCATCATCTATAATCCTCAGCCTCAGTAGTTCCAGCATAGGGAAAAAGGCAAGGGATCATCAGCAGTAGCATTCAGCATAGATCCTTTGGATCTCAGTTGTAATCATTTCATATTAATTTAGTTGCATTGCATTGCATTCAAAGCTATCTTGCAGTCCTCTTTCTTTATCTCTTATCTCTCTCAGTATAAGTTAAGTGCAAGATTAGCATATTAGGGCTGGATTACTACGATCAATCTCCCCATGTCACATAAAGATGTTGCCACTCAGGTCATGAACCTAAAAACTCTAGTGAATAAAGTTATGACTGAAGATCAGAATGTTCCTAAATTCCTAGAGGCGTGGCGACTTCAACTGGATGAGACTACACTCTCGGGTGTCAATCTTCCTGAAAACATGCAGGCTATGTTGCTGCTTGCTGCCCTCCCGTCTTCATGGCAGCCCTTTATAACCACCCGAACCGCAGCTCATCTCTCCATACCTATTCTAATCCCTTCCATTATACACGAACATACAGCTTCCATGTAAGAGCTTCCATGGAGGATGTGTTCCATCATTGCAGCGGCTTCAATTTGGCCAGGGTGGTGCTTTAGCCTTTCTGTTAAAGGGTCTGTGTACTCAGGCTTCCCATTCATCACCTCACAAAACATAGCAGAAGTAACAACTGCTAGAAGACCTAGAACGTGAGCATCAAAGCAAACCATGGAAGCTAAGCCAGCCCCTACTGCAGTCCCATTCACAATAGCAAGCCCTTCTTTAGGCTGCAATTCAAAGGGCTTCTCCAGACCAACACTCTTTAAAGCTTCAATGGCGCTCACTACCTTGCCATCAGCATTGATTGCCTTAGAATTAGGCCTTCCTGTGACAAGCCCTGCAAGGTAAGAGAGGGGGACAAGGTCTCCTCATGCAGTGATGGTCCCTCTCAGGGGCAGCAAGGGGGTAATGTTGGCATTCAAAAGCTTCTCAATGGCAGCAAGGATGTCCCATCTGATACCAGAATAGCCTTGCATCAGTGTATTGGTTCTCACCAAAACTGCAGCCCTAGAGGCTTCTACAGGGAGGACATTACCTTCACTCTTGCCAAATATCCCAGAATTCAAGAATCGGATGAGCTCCTTTTGCAGCTCAACACCTTGTGATGTTTAATTACCATCCACTCAATCATACTATAACTGTTAAATTCGGTAATAAAACACATCAAACTGCTGAGGGTATTGGTCGATCCAAACAGCTCCGCAAGTTGCAGCAGCCCATAATCCAAGTTTAATGGAGAAGTTGAGCAAAGTACTCACAGAACTGAGCACCGAAAGCCGATAATTTCTTAAGCAAATGATGAGACGATGATTGAGCAAGGAGACCGTTACCTGTGGGAACGAGAGATGGAAAGCAGATGCCGGGACGAAGCGTCAAGCGAGGGCCTTTGCCTCGGAGACTAGTCTTCAATCGGGCTGCAGGGCCTGATACCTGTTCAGATACAGTGATATGTAGAGCTTCACTGCCTTGGATGAAGATCACACGGGGGAGTCGGGACTCTGAGCAGTGAGAGTGAGGTAGGGACTGAAAGAGAGAGAGAGAGAGAGAGAAAGGGAGTTCTGCAAATGGCCTCGCTGACTCCGCTCGTCAGAGTATACCATCGCTCAGTCGATGCAATGCGTGCGCCTGACCTTGCACATCTCCGCGTGTTTGGTGCAACGGCGTATGCGCATGTCTCCACCTTAGACCTTAGAAATCTTCCGCTTACAACACCAATAAAACACTAAGGAGCTTTATTAAGCTTAGTTAGCCAGCTTTATTAAGCTGCACAAAGATAGAGAAAGGGGGAAGCGGCGTCCAAAAGGAAGGAGGGAGTAGTAAAGAGAGAGCATCATTACGTGAGATGTTTCTTTATTGCTTCTCTCTTTTACAGCAACTAATTTAAAACACTTTCAAATTTAAAAAACGTTAAATAGAGTGTGGAGCAAAAAAAGAACTTTAAAGTGTGGGGCCAAAAAACACTACTAGATTTGAACCCTCTACCTAGACCCCAACAAAATTATGTCATACCACTAGAATAGTACCCTACTTCTAAAGTTTTGTGAATAAAAACACTCCTTATTTTATTTTTCCCAGGCACAATTGTAATACCCCTCCTTTATTTTTAAAACTGTAAGTGAGATTTATATTAAAACCCATCCTTTTGAACGCACGTGCTACACCTACACGTCTATAAGGTGGAGGCCCCGGGGCTAGATAATTACTGTACTATGTGTATTTGAGTAGGTTATCTATCTACCAATGGTGCATGATATTAAATGGTGGTATGTCATCCCTATTGCACCACGTTCCAAAGTGATGTATAATACATTCACTGATATGGAGCATATGGAGGATGTAACAAGCCGCAATGAAGATGATGTCGAACATGCCAATGAAGATGTTGTGATCGATGATCAAGAAATAAGAGATGATCATGATAATGAGGATGAGCGTGCCATTTCTCATGATCATGAGAATGACCCTACCATTGAGGATGATGGTGATGTTGATGAGGATGATCAGAACATCGATACCATTATCAACAGAATATCGATAGTGAAATAAATTTAATCGTAGCCTTACAAATTGATCAAATGGATATTGATGTTGATCGTTTGGCAAGTGGATCTTATTGAAGATGAGATCGAACCCTAACCAATCCGTCACTGTACGTTCTAAATTGATGACATTTCTATCATCTCATATGCATGATTTCTTTTTTAATATATTTCATTATTGTAAATGTATGTAGTGGGATTGTGTAATGATGTATACTGTAATGTACTATGAGATGGTTTTAAAAAAATAGTTCTTAATTTTGTAAAGGAATTCAATTTTTTTCAGTTTTTCTTTACCATGCGTGTATTAATCCGTGTATAGTGGCGTGTATTAATCCGTGTATGATAGCGTGTATTAATCCGTGTATGGTAGCGTGTATAGATGCGTGTATTACTGTGTGTATATAAACACGTTTATACACGCGTAGATAAATGCAAATATACACGCGAACTTAAATGATGAAATACACGCGCCCGATTCTATTCAAATACAGGCGCGACCATACACGCGCTCGTAATTTATCGCGTGCATGAAACGCGTGTATGGCAGCATTGTCTTGTAGTGTTTCGGATCCAAAACTCTGTTATGGCGATTTTGCAGTATCTTTGCCGGGACCCAACTTTGACATGCTGGGAGAACTGATTGCGATGCCCAAATCCATGCACGGAGTGATGTGGGGATAGAGCAACTTCCCTAGCACAAGTCTGTGTGGTCCGTTCTCTGATGGGGTCCCGGATCCTCAACTTCTAATTGTCCGAATCTGGGTTCTCCAAAAAGATGCACGAGCATGCCAAATGGCAGAAATTTCCAACCATGGCGGCCCAAACAGCGCCGAAGAGGCATGAAAATTGAATCATGCATGGACAAATGTGTGGCAAGCAACCTGGATCTTTCTTGTTGTGTTCAGATGCGATTCGGACTCATTTCGGATCCGAAACTCTGTTATGGTGATTTTGCACTATCTTTGCCAGGACCCAACTTTGATGCGCAGGGAGAACTAATTTGCGAAGCCCAAATCCATGCACGGAGTGATGTGGACATAGAGCAACTTCCCTAGCACAAGTCCGTGTGGTCCGTTCTCTCATGGGGTCCCACATCCTCAACTTCTAACTCTCCGAATCCGGGTTCTCGACGAAAAAGATGCACGAGCGTGCAAAATGGCGAAAAAATTCTAACCGTGCCCAGAACGGCGCAGAAGAGGCATGAAATTCGAATCATGCATGGAAAAATGTGTGGCAACCAACCCAAATCTTTCTTGTTGTGTTCAGATACGATTCGGACTCATTTCGGATCCGAAACTCTGTTATGGCGATTTTGCACTATCTTTGGCGGGACCCAACTTTGACGCGCTGGCAGAAGTGATTGCGATGCCTAAATCCATGCACAGAGTGATGTGGACATAGAGAAACTTCCCTAGCACAAGTTCGTGTGGTTCGTTCTCTGATGGCATCCCCGATCCTCAACTTCTAACTGTCCCAATTCGGGTTCTCGAAAAAGATGCACGAGCACGCCAAATGGCAGAAATTTCCAACAGTGGCCCAAATGGTGCCGAACAGGCATGAAAATCGAATCATGCATGGACAAATGTGTGGCAAGCAACCGGAATCTTTCTTGTTGTGTTCAGATGCGATTCCGACTCATTTCGGATCCGAAACTCTGTTATGGTGTTTTTGCACTATCTTCGCCGGGACCCAACTTTGACGCGCAGGGAGAAGTGATTGCGATCTCCAAATGCATGCACGGAGTGATGTGGACATAGAGCAACTTCCCTAACACAAGTCCGTGTGGTCTGTTCTCTGATGGGGTCCCGGATCCTCAACTTCTAACTGTTCGAATACGGGTTCTCGAAAAAGATGCACGAGCATGGTAAATGGTAGAAATTTCCAACAGTGGCCTAAACGGCGTTGAAGAATTCGAATCATGCCTGGAAAAATGTGTGGCAACCAACCTGGATCTTTCTTGTTGTGTTCAGATGTGATTCGGACTCATTTCGGATCCAAAACTCTATTATGGAGATTTTGCACTATCTTCGCCGGGACCCAACTTTGACGCGCTAGGAGAAGTGATTGCGATGCCCAAATCCATGCACTGAGTGATGTGGACATAGAGCAACTTCCCTAGCACAAGTCCGTGTGGTCCGTTCTCTGATGGAGTCCCAGACAGTTAGAAGTTGAGGATCCGGGACCCCATCAGAGAACGGACCACACAGACTTGTGCTAGGAAAGTTGCTCTATGTCCATGTCACTCCGTGCATAGATTTTGGCATCGCAATCACTTCTCCCTGCGCGTCAAAGTTTGGTCCCGACGAAGATAGTGCAAAATTCCCATAACAGAGTTTCGGATCCGAAATGAGTCCGAATCGCATCTGAACACAACAAGAAAGACCGAGTTGGTTGTCACACATTTTTCCATGCATGATTTGAATTTCATCCCTCTTCGGCATCGTTTGGGCCACGGTTGGAAATTTTTGCCATTTGGCACGCTCGTGCATCTTTTTCGAGAACCCGGAATCGGACAGTTAGAAGTTGAGGATCTGGGATCCCATGAGAGAACGGACCACACAGACTTGTGCTAGGGAAGTTGCTCTATGTCCACATCACTCCGTGTATGGATTTGGGCATCACAATCAGTTATCCTAGCGTGTCAAAGTTAGGTCACGGCAAAGATAGTGCAAAATCGCCATAACAGAGTTTCGGATCCAAAATGAGTCCGAATCGCATCTGAACACAACAAGAAAGATCGGGGTTGGTTGTCACATATTTTTCCATGCATGATTCGAATTTCATCCCTCTTCGGCGCCGTTTGGGCCACGGTTGGAAATTTCCACCATTTGGCACGCTCGTGCATCTTTTTCGAGAACCCGGATTTGGACAGTAAGAAGTTGAGGATCTGGGACCCCATGAGAGAACAGACCATACGGACTTGTGCTAGCAAAGTTTCTCTATGTCCACATCACTCCGTGCATGAATTTGGGCATTGCAATCAATTCTCCCAGCACGTCAAAGTTGGGTCCCGGCAAAGATAGTGCAAAATCGCCATAACAGAGTTTTGGATCCCAAATGAGTCCGAATCGCATCTGAACACAACAAGAAAGATCCGAGTTGCTTGCCACACATTTGTCCATGCATGATTAAATTTTCATGCCTCTTCGGTGCCGTTTGGGCCACGGTTGGAAATTTCTGCCATTTGGCACGCTCATGCATCTTTGTCGAGAACCCTGATTCGGACAGCTAGAAGTTGAGGATCCGGGACCCCATCATCAGAGAACGAACCACACGGACTTGTGCTAGGGAAGTTGCTGTATGTCCACAGCACTCCGTGCACGGATTTGGGCATCGCAATCACTTCTCCCAGCATGTCAAAGTTGGGTCCCAGCGCCATTCAACACACTTGTTTATCTCCTTGGTTCTTGTCATGGTCTCTTCTTCTTGGAGTAATTGGTTTTGTTGATTTGCATGATACACAGCTATATCAATGCATTCTAGCTCTACCACATGGTAAAGCTATACCTCAAATGTAAGTATAGCTCCACCACATGGTAGAGCTAGACCTCAAAGCAGTCTAGCTCTACGATGTGGTCTAGGCTGGATACAGCTCTACCACGTGGTAGAGCTAGATCAAATGCAATTCTAGCTTCTTGGTTCTTGTCATGTGAAGTAGATCTCATCTTGGAGTAATTGATTTTGTTGATCTGCATGGTACACAGCTAGATCGATGCATTCTAGCTCCACCACATGGTAGAGCTAGATCTGATGCAATTGTAGCTCCTTGCTTCTTGTCATGTGAAGTAGGTCTCTTCTTAGAATAATTGGTTTTGTTGATCTGCATGGTACACAGCTAGATCCGGGTTTCTTGCCACACATTTTTCCATGCATTATTCCAATTTCATGCCTTTTCTACACCGTTTGGGACACGGTTGGAAATTTTCGCCATTTGGCACGCTCGTGCATCTTTTTCGAGAACCCGGATTTGGACAGTTAGAAGTTGAGGATCCGGGACCCTATCAAAGAACGGACCACACGGACTTCTGCTAGGGGAGTTTCTCTATGTCCACATCACTCCGTGCATGCATTTGGAGATCCCAATCACTTCTCCCAGCGCGTCAAAGTTGGGTCCCGGTGAAGATAGTGCAAAATCGCCATAACAGAGTTTCGGATCCGAAATGAGTCCGAATCGCATCTGAACACAACAAGAACGATCTGGGTTGCTTGCCACACATTTGTCCATTCATGATTCGATTTTCATGCCTCTTTAGCACCGTTTGGGCCACGGTTGAAAATTTTCGCCATTTGGCACGCGCGTGCATCTTTTTCGAGGACCTGGATTCAGACAGTTAGAAGTTGAGGATCCAGGACTCCATCAGAGAATGGACCACACAGACTTGTGCTAGGGAAGTTACTCTATGTCCACAGCACTCCGTGTGCATGGATTTGGGCATCGCAATCACTTCACCCAGCGCGTCAAATGTGGGTCCCAGCGCCATTCGACACACTTGTTTATCTCCTTGGTTCTCGTCATGGTCTCTTCTTGGAGTAATTGGTTTTGTTGATTTGCATGGTACACAGCTAGATCAATGCATATTAGCTCTACCACATGGTAAAGCTATACCTCAAATGCAAGTATAGCTCCACCACATGGTAGAGCTAGACCTCAAAGCAGTCTAGCTCTACGATGTGGTCTAGGCTGGATACAGCTCTACCACGTGGTAGAGCTAGATCAAATGCAATTCTAGCTTCTTGGTTCTTGTCATGTGAACTAGATCTCATCTTGGAGTAATTGATTTTGTTGATCTGCATGGTACACAGCTAGATCGATGCATTCTAGCTCCACCACATGGTAGAGCTAGATCTGATGCAGTTGTAGCTCCTTGGTTCTTGTCATGTGAAGTAGGTCTCTTCTTAGAATAATTCGTTTTGTTGATCTACATGGTACACAGCTAGATCCGGGTTTCTTGCCACACATTTTTCCATGCATGATTCCATTTTCATGCCTTTTCTGCGCCGTTTGGGCCACGGTTGGAATTTTTTGCCATTTGGCACGCTCGTGCATCTTTTTCGAGAACCCAGATTCAGACAGTTAGAAGTTGAGGATCCGGGACCCTATCAAAGAACGGACCACACGGAATTGTGCTAGGGAAGTTTCTCTATGTCCACATCACTCCGTGCATGCATTTGGAGATCCCAATCACTTCTCCCAGCGCATCAAAGTTGGGTCTTGGGGGTGAAGATAGTGCAAAATCGCCATAACAGAGTTTCGTATCCGAAATGAGTCCAAATCGCATCTGAACACAACAAGAAAGATCCGGGTTGCTTGCCACACATTTGTCCATTCGTGATTCCATTTTCATGCTGCTTTAGCGCCGTTTGGACCACGGTTGGAAATGTTCGCCATTTGGCACGCTCGTGCATCTTTTTCGAGGACCTGGATTCGGGCAGTTAGAAGTTGAGGATCCAGGACCCCATCAGAGAACGGACCACACGGACTTGTGCTAGGGAAGTTACTCTATGTCCACAGCACTCCGTGCATGGATTTGGGCATCGCAATCACTTCACCCAGCGCGTCAAAGTTGGGTCCCAGCGCTATTCGACACACTTGTTTATCTCCTTGGTTCTCGTCATGGTCTCTTCTTGGAGTAATTGGTTTTGTTCATTTGCATGGTACACAGTTAGATCAATGTAATCTAGCTCTACCACATGGTAAAGCTATACCTCAAATGCAAGTCTAGCTTCACCACATGGTAGAGCTAGACCTCAAAGCAGTCTAGCTCTACGATGTGGTCTAGGTTGGATACAGCTCTACTACGTGGTAGAGCTAGATCAAATGCAATTCTAGCTTCTTGGTTCTTGTCATGTGAAGTAGATCTCATCTTGGAGTAATTGATTTTGTTGATCTGCATGGTACACAGCTAGATCGATACATTCTAGCTTCACCACATGGAAGAGCTAGATCTGATGGAATTGTAGCTCCTTGGTTCTCGTCATGTGAAGTAGGTCTCTTCTTAGAGTAATTGGTTTTGTTGATCTACATGGTACACAGCTAGATCCGAGTTTCTTACCACACATTTTTCCATGCATGATTCCATTTTCATGCCTCTTCGGTGCGGTTTGGGCCATGGTTGGAAATTTTTGCCATTTGGCACGCTCGTGCATCTTTTTAGAGAACCCGAATTCGGACAGTTAAAAGTTGAGGATTCGGGACCCCATCAGAGAACGGACCACACGGACTTGTGCTAGGGAAGTTGCTCTATGTCCACATCACTCCGTGCATGGATTTGGAGATCGCAATCACTTCTCCCAGCGCGTCAAAGTTGGGTCCTGGCGAAGATAGTGCAAAATCGCCATAATAGAGTTTCGGATCCGAAATGAGTCCGAATCGCATCTGAACACAACAAGAAAGATCCAGGTTGCTTGCCACACATTTGTTCATGCATGATTCGAATTTCATGCCTCTTCGACGCCGTTTGGGCCACTATTGAAAATTTTTGCCATTTACCATGCTCGTGCATCTTTTTCGAGAACCTAGATTCGGACAGTTAGAAGTTGAGGATCCGGGACCCCATAAGAGAATGGACCACACGGACTTGTGTTAGGGAAGTTGCTCTATGTCCACA
This sequence comes from Cibotium barometz, assembly GCF_041138505.1. NCBI lineage: Eukaryota > Viridiplantae > Streptophyta > Polypodiopsida > Cyatheales > Cibotiaceae > Cibotium > Cibotium barometz. The sequence continues at coordinate 29,332,601 of NC_141090.1, forward strand.
TCACTCCGTGCATGGATTTGGGCATCGCAATCAGTTCTCCCAATACGTCAAAGTTGGATCCCGGCCAAGATGGTGCAAAATCGCCATAACAGAGTTTCGGATCCGAAATAAGTCGAATCGCATCTGAACACAACAAGAAAAATCAAGGTTAGTTGCCAGACATTTTTCCATGCATGATTCAAATTTCATGCCTCTTCGGCGCTGTTTGGGCCACGGTTGGAAATTTATTCCATTTGGCATGCTCGTGTATGTTTTTCGCCGAGAACCCGGATTCAGACAGTTAGAAGTTGAGGATCTGGGACCGCATGAGCACACTGACTTGTGCTAGGGAAGTTTCTCTATGTCCACATCACTCTGTGCATGGATTTGGGCATCGCAATCAAATCTCCCAGCGCCTCAAAGTTGGGTCCCGACAAAGATAGTCCAAAATCGGCATAACTGAGTTTTGGATTCGAAATGAGTCCGAATCGCATCTGAACACACATGCTTTGTTTGCTTCCCAAATTGGCATGCTTCACAGATCTTATGCATACTTTCCACTTTAAATTTTGGCAGCCCTGTCACAATTCCTTTTGTCTGCATAGACTTCAATCTCTGCACATTTACATGTCCAATTCTTTTATGCCATATGTATGTGTCTGCAACAACTCCTGAACCATTTGCAAACATCGCAGCACTCATTTCAGGCATGTCTACATTCAACGTAAACATTCTGCCCACTCTGTTGCCTTTTGCAACCAACCTGCACTTGTCTTTGAAATCTTCAACATAACACCCATCAGGGTTAAACCGAACCTGCAAACCCTGCTCAATCATCTGGCCAACTGAAACTAGATTCTTTGTTATGTTCGGTACATGAAGTACATCTGCAAGGTACTTCACTTTGCCATCCTGCATGGACAATGGCACAATTGGATGAGCAGTGTCATCCAATTAGATGAGCAGTGTACATGGGCAATTGGATGAGCAGTGTCATCCCCTGTTTCCACAAAACCTGGTCTTTCCGGGTTTTTCATCTCCTTGAACCACTCCCCATGACTCGTCATGTGGTTCGAAGCACCTGAATCCACATACCATACATTATCTTTTTGTGCTGCATCAACATTTTCAGACATGGCATTCACGACATGCTGCATCACAAACAACCTTTCATTATCCTCATTATTTCTGCTTGAGGATGCATAGTTGTTTTGCTGCACTTTCCCATTTTGCATGTCAGCCTGCTTCTTATAACATTTTGCCTGCACATGTCCAGTCTTACCACAATAATAGCATTCACGTGCATCATTGTATTGCCTTTGCCAATTTCCACGGCCTCTTTGACTCCCCCTGCCTCTGAATTTGCCTCTTCCACCTGCGTGTTGTTGTTGTTGTTGATTCTGGGACTGTTGTTGTTGCTGCTGCTGCTGGCCATAATTCTGATTACCTGTTCGGCCACCTCCTTGACCGCGTCCACGGCCTCCTCTACCTCGTCCTCTTCCTGAACTCGTGTAGAAAGCCTGTTGCTCAGAACTGTTTTTACTTTGTGAAGACTGTTGGTCTTCACCCAAGTTCTTCTCTTCGATAATCAGCATAGACACCAAATCTGTAAAGTTGGGAATGTTTTCCCGAGTCTGAATAGCCGTCTTAAACGCCTTGTATTGTGGCCCGAGACCATGTAGACAGACTTCCACCTTGTCATCATCATCTACTGACACACCAATAGATGCAAGGGATTCCACAATACCCTTTATCTTCAGCACATAGTCATTCACAGACATGCTCTTTTTCTCCACAGTATGAAGTTCATTCTTCAACTGTATCTTACGTGCCTTGGTATTTGTTTCATAGAGCTTTACCAAGGTGTCCCACGCCTCCTTGGGGGACTTGGCATCCTGAATGTGCCCAATCATGGTGTCCTGTATACTAATGGAAAGCCAATACATAACCTTCCTGGCTCCTTGGTTCCAGTCTTTAAACTCTTTCACATCTGCAGCAGTCGGATTTATATCCGGTATCTCCGGTGCCTCTTCATGCTCACCTTCTATGTAGTCCCAATAGCCTTTTCCCATCAGGAAATTCGTCAACCTGAACCTCCAAGCATGGAAGTTATTCTTATCCAGTTTCTCAGCCACAATCTATGTTATGCCATCATTAGACATCTTGCCAAACACACAATTTTACCAAAAACTGCACTCTGGTTTTTCTGCACAAATTGCTGTATTTTCTGCACAGCGGTACTGTCGTACTCTCAAATGTCACAACCAGTGACGTCAATGTGCATACATACACCCAATGGCAACTGTAGACCTCTTTGCAGCACCCACAGTGTCTGCACAGTCAATTTGTCTTCCTGCAGTACTTAAAACAGAGTTCTGCAGAGAAACGATGACTTACTCGCAGTGCTCGAAAGCGCCTGCTTTCTCAAAAACGGAGGTCCAGACGCGCCCGAAACGCGTTTTCTGCCCGAAAATTTCAGTCCGAAGGACTGAAGGACTGTATAGTTGCCCTGTAGCTTTGCTCCCGTGAAGAAAGCTCCTCAATCAGAGACCGTTTGCCGGTGCCTCCCGTAGAGCTCCCGACAAGGGTGTAGTCACCAACACAATAGGGAAGAGTAGTTGAAGCTCTTACCCTCGTACCGCTTCCTGTGGTTCTCTTGCTTGCAGCTCAGCTCTTAGCACGAACCAGGCTCTGATACCATGAAAAGATGCAGGGGGGAAGAGAGCTTGAGCTCTTGCAAGCACACACACACACTCACAAAACCCTAATAGAGAACACACAAGGTGAGAGGCTGAAAATCTTCTTCTTCTTCTCTACTCAACACTCAACACACCATATACAAGAATAATAGTACACAATAATATGGAAGGTACTCAACCAATACATACACGGGTTCTCTATAGTGTGAACCCGACTAAATGAGCTGGCGCTATAACTATGCCAGTCTCTAGAATGGCTGTCACACAGCCTGTCATCCCACTGGCCGCATATCTCCCATGATCTCACCAACCATGCCAGTGGTGTAAGTGTGGGGCCTATCCCCGAGGCGGGTCATCAGTGGCCACGGCCTCACTAGACGAGCTCGATATCTCAACACTCCCAGTGCGTCAAAGTTGTGTCCCAGGGGCGAAGATAGTGCAAAATCGCCATAACAGAGTTTCGGATCCGAAATGAGTCCGAATCGCATCTAAACACAACAAGAAAGATCCGGGTTACTTTGCCACACAGTTGTCCATGCATGATTTGATTATCATCCCTCTTCGTGGCGCCGTTTGGGCCCCTATTGGAAATTTCCACCATTTGGCACGCTCGTGCATCTTTTTCGAGAACCCGAATTTGGACAGTTAGAAGTTGAGGATCCGGGACCCCATCAGAGAATGGACCACAGAGACTTGTGTTAGGGAAGTTGCTCTATGTCCATGTCACTCCGTGCATAGATTTTGGCATCGCAATCACTTCTCCCCGCGCGTCAAAGTTGGGTCCCGGCAAAGATAGTGCAAAATTGCCATAACAGAGTTTTGGATCCGAAATGAGTCCGAATCGCATCTGAACACAACAAGAAAGATCCGGGTTGCTTGCCACACATTTTTCCATGCATGATTCAATTTTCATGCCTCTTCGGTGCCGTTTGGGCCACGCTTGGAAATTTTCGCCATTTGGCAGGCTCTTGCATCTTTGTCGAGAACCCTGATTCGGACAGCTAGAAGTTGAGGATCCGGGACCCCATCAGAGAACGAACCACAGGGACTTGTGCTAGGGAAGTTGCTCTATGTCCACAGCACGGATTTGGGCATCGCAATCACTTCTCCCAGCATGTCAAAGTTGGGTCCCAGCGCCATTCAACACACTTGTTTATCTCCTTGGTTCTCGTCATGGTCTCTTCTTCTTGGAGTAATTGGTTTTGTTGATTTGCATGGTACACAGCTAGATCAATGCATTCTAGCTCTACCACATGGTGAAGCTATACTTCAAATGCAAGTATAGCTACACCACATGGTAGAGCTAGACCTCAAAGCAGTCTAGCTCTACGATGTGGTCTAGGTTGGATACAGCTCTACCACGTGGTAGAGCTAGATCAAATGCAATTCTAGCTTCTTGGTTCTTGTCATGTGAAGTAGATCTCATCTTGGAGTAATTGATTTTGTTGATCTGCATGGTACACAGCTAGATCGATGCATTCTAGCTCCACCACATGTTAGAGCTAGATCTGATGCAATTGTAGCTCCTTGGTTCTTGTCATGTGAAGTAGGTCTCTTCTTAGAATAATTGGTTTTGTTGATCTGCATGGTACACAGCTAGATCCGGGTTTCTTGCCACACATTTTTCCATGCATGATTCCAATTTCATGCCTTTTCTGCACCGTTTGGGGCACGGTTGGAAATTTTTGCCATTTGGCACGCTCGTGCATCTTTTTCGAGAACCCGGATTGGGACAGTTAGAAGTTGAGGATCCGGGACCCTATCAAAGAACGGACCACACGGACTTGTGCTGGGGAAGTTTCTCTATGTCCACATCACTCGGTGCATGCATTTGGAGATCCCAATCACTTCTCCCAGCGCGTCAAAGTTGGGTCCCGGTGAAGATAGTGCAAAATCGCCATAACAGAGTTTCGGATCCGAAATGAGTCCGAATCGCATCTGAACACAACAAGAAAGATCCGGGTTGCTTGCCACACATTTGTCCATGCATGATTCGATTTTCATGCCTCTTAAGCGCCGTTTGGGCCACTGTTGGAAATTTCTGCCATTTACCATGCTCGTGCATCTTTCGAGAACCCGGATTCGGACAGTTAGAAGTTGAGGATCTGGAACCCCATCAGAGAACGGACCACACGGACTTGTGCACGGATTTGGACATCGCAATCACTTCTCCCAGCGCATCAAAGTTGGGTCGCAACGCCATTCGACACACTTGTTTTTCTCCTTGGTTCTCGTCATGGTCTCTTTTTGGAGTAATTGGTTTTGTTGATTTGCATGGTACACAGCTAGATCAATGCATTCTAGCTCTACCGCATGGTAAAGCTATACCTTAAATGCAAGTCTAGCTCCACCACATGGTTGAGCTAGATCTCAAAGCAGTCTAGCTCTACGATGTGGTCTAGGTTGGATACAGCTCTACCACGTGGTAGAGCTAGATCAAATGCAATTCTTGCTTCTTGGTTCTTGTCATGTGAAGTAGATCTCATCTTAGAGTAATTGATTTTGTTGATCTGCATGGTACACAGCTAGATCAATGCATTCTAGCTCCAACACATGGTAGAGCTAGATCTGATGCAATTGTAGCTCCTTGGTTCTCGTCATGTGAAGTAGGTCTCTTCTTAGAGTAATTGGTATGTCCACATCACTCCGTGCATGCATTTGGAGATCGCAATCACTTCTCCTAGCGCGTCAAAATTGGGTCCCGACGAAGATAGTGCAAAATCGCCATAACAGAGTTTCAGATCGGAAAAGAGTCCGAATCGCATCTGAACACAACAAGAAAGATCCGGGTTGCTTGCCACACATTTTTCCATGCATGATTCAATTTTCATGTCTCTTCGGCGCTGTTTGGGCCACTGTTGGAAATTTTCGCCATTTGGCACGCTCGTGCATCTTTTTCGAGAACCCGGATTCGGACAGTTAGAAGTTGAGGATCCGGGACCCCATTAAAGAACGGACCACACGGACTTGTGCTAGGGAAGTTGCTCTATGTCCACATCACTCCGTGCACGGATTTGGACATCGCAATCACTTCTCTCAGCGCGTCAAAGCTGGGTCCTGGCAAAGATAGTGCAAAATCGCCATAACAGAGTTTCGGATCCGAAATGAGTCCGAATCGCATCTGAACACAACAAGAAAGATCTGGGTTGCTTGCCACACATTTGTCCATTCATGATTCGATTTTCATGCCTCTTCAGCGCCGTTTGGGCCATGGTTGGAAATTTTCGCCATTTGGCATGCTCGTGCATCTTTTTCGAGACCAAGATTCAGACAGTTAGAAGTTGAGGATCCGGGATCCCATCAGAGAACGGACCACATGGACTTGTGCACGGATGTGGGCATCGCAATCACTTCTCCTAGCGTGTCAAAGTTGGGTCCCAATGTCATTCGACACACTTGTTTTTCTCCTTGGTTCTCGTCATGGTCTCTTTTTGGAGTAATTGGTTTTGTTGATTTGCATGGTACACAGCTAGATCAATGCATTCTAGCTCTACCATATGGTAAAGCTATACCTCAAATGCAAGTCTAGCTCCACCACATGGTTGAGCTAGATCTCAAAGCAATCTAGCTCTATGATGTGGTCTAGGTTGGATACAGCTCTACCACATGGTAGAGCTAGATCAAATGCAATTCTTGCTTCTTGGTTCTTGTCATGGGAAGTAGATCTCATCTTGGAGTAATTGATTTTGTTGATCTGCATGGTACACAACTAGATCGATGCATTCTAGCTCCAACACATGGTAGAGCTAGATCTCATGCAATTGTAGCTCCTTGGTTCTCGTCATGTGAAGTAGTTCTCTTCTTAGAGTAATTGGTTTTGTTGATCTACATGGTACACAGCTAGATCCGGGTTTCTTGCCACACATTTTTTCATGCATGATTCCATTTTCATGCCTCTTCGGCGCCATTTGGGCCACCGTTGGAAATTTCTGCCATTTGGCACGCTCGTGCATCTTTTTCGAGAACCCGGATTTGGACAATTAGAAGTTAAGGATCCGTGATCCCATCAGAGAACGGACCACACAGACTTGTGCTAGGCAAGTTGCTCTATGTTCACATCACTCCGTGCATGCATTTGGAGATCGCAATCACTTCTCCTAGCGCGTCAAAGTTGGGTCCCGGCGAAGATAGTGCAAAATCACCATATCAGAGTTTCGGATCCGAAATGAGTCCGAATCGCATCTGAACACAACAAGAAAGGTCAGAAATGCTTGCCACACATTTGTCCATGCATGATTCGAATTTCATGCCTCTTCGGCGCTGTTTGGGCCACTGTTGGAAATATTCGCCATTTACCATGCTCGTGCATCTTTTTCGAGAACCCGGATTCGGACAATTAGAAGTTGAGGATCCGGGACCCCATAAGAGAACGGACTACACGGACTTGTGTTAGGGAATTTTCTCTATGTCCACATCACTCCATGCATGGATTTGGGCATCACAATAAGTTCTTCCAGCATGTCAAAGTTGGGTCCCGGCCCAGATAGTGCAAAATCGCCATAACAAAGTTTCGGATCCGAAATGAGTCCCAATCGCATCTGAACACAACAAGAAAGATTCGGGTTGCTTACCACACATTTGTCCATGCATGATTCGATTTTCATGCCTCTTTGGCGCCGTTTGGGTCCATGTTGGAAATTTCCGCCATTTGGCATACTCGTGCATCTTTTTCGAGAACCCAAATTCGGACAGTTAGAAGTTGAGGATCCGGGACCCCATCAGCGAATGGACCACACGGACTTGTGCTAGGGAAGTTGCTCTATATCCACATCACTCCGTGCATGGATTTGGGCATCGCAATCAGTTCTCCCAACGCATCAAAGTTGGGTCCCGGCCAAGATGGTGCAAAATCGCCATAACAGAGTTTCGGATCTGAAATGAGTCGAATCGCATCTGAACACAATAAGAAAAATCAAGGTTGGTTGCCAGACATTTTTCCATGCATGATTCGAATTTCATGCCTCTTTGGCACCGTTTGGGCCACGGTTGGAAATTTCTGTTATTTGGCATGCTCGTGCATGTTTTTCGCCGAGAACCCGGATTCGGAGAGTTAGAAGTTGAGGATCTGGGACCCCATGAGCACACTGACTTGGCTAGGGAAGTTGCTCTATGTCCACATCACTCCGTTCATGGATTTGGACATCGCAATCAGTTCTCCAAAGATCGTGCAAAATCGACATAACAGAGTTTCGGATCCGAAATGAGTTCGAATTGCATCTGAACACAACAAGAAAGATCCGGGTTGCTTTACACACATTTTTCCATGCATGATTCAATTTTCATGCTTCTTCGGCGCCGTTTGGGCCACTGTTGGAAATTTCCGCCATTTGACACGCTCGTGCATCTTTTTCGAGAACCCGAATTCAAACAGTTAGAAGTTGAGGATCCGAGACCCCATCAGAGAACGGACCACACGGACTTGTGCTAGGGAAGTTGCTCTATGTCCACATCACTCCGTGCATGGATTTGGACATCGCAATCACTTCTCTCAGCATGTCAAAGTTGTGTCCCAACGAAGATAGTGCAAAATCGCCATAACAGAGTTTCGGATCCGAAATGAGTCCGAATCGCATCTGAACACAACAAGAAAGATCCGGGTTGCTTGCCACACATTTGTCCATTCATGATTCAATTTTCATGCCTCTTCAGCACCGTTTGGGCCACGGTTGGAAATTTTTGCCATTTGGCACGCTCGTGCATCTTTTTCGAGGACCTGGATTCAAACAGTTAGAAGTTTAGGATCCGGGACCCCATCAGAGAACGGACCACACAGACTTGTGCTAGGGAAGTTACTCTATGTCCAGAGCACTCCGTGCACAGATTTGGGCATCGCAATCACTTCACCCAACGCGTCAAAGTTGGGTCCCAGCGCCATTTGACACACTTGTTTATCTCCTTGGTTCTCGTCATGGTCTCTTCTTGGAGTAATTGGTTTTGTCGATTTGCATGGTACACAGCTAGATCAATGCATTTTAGCTCTACCACATGGTAAAGCTATACCTCAAATGCAAGTCTAGCTCCACCACATGGTAGAGCTAGACCTCAAAGCAGTCTAGCTCTACGATGTGGTCTAGGTTGGATACAGCTCTACTACGTGGTAGAGCTAGATCAAATGCAATTCTAGCTTTTTGGTTCTTGTCATGTGAAGTAGATCTCATTTTTGAGTAATTAATTTTATTGATCTGCATGGTACACAGCTAGATCGATGCATTCTAGCTCCACCACATGGAAGAGCTAGATCTAATGCAATTGTAGCTCCTTGGTTCTCACTATGTGAAGTAGGTCTCTTCTTAGAGTAATTGGTTTTGTTGATCTACATGGTACACAGCTAGATCCGAGTTTCTTGCCACACATTCTTCTATGCATGATTCCATTTCTATGCCTCTTCGGTGCCGTCTGGGCCATGGTTGGAAATTTTCGCCATTTGGCACGCTCGTGCATCTTTTTCGAGAACCCGGATTCGGACAGTTAGAAGTTGAGGATCCGGGACCCCATCAGAGAACGGACCACACGAACTTGTGCTAGGGAAGTTTCTCTATGTCCACATCACTCCGTGCATGGATTTGGAGATCGCAATCACTTCTCCCAGTGCGTCAAAGTTGGGTCCGGGCGAAGATAGTGCAAAATCGCCATAATAGAGTTTCTGATCCGAAATGAGTCCGAATCGCATCTGAACACAATAAGAAAGATCCGGTTTGCTTTGCCACACATTTGTCCATGCATGATTCGAATTTCATGCCTCTTCGGCATCATTTGGGCCACTGTTAAAAACTTCCACCATTTACCATGCTCGTGCATCTTTTTCGAGAACCCGGATTCCGACAGTTAGAAGTTAAGAATCTGGGACCCCATAAGAGAAGGGACCACATGGACTTGTGTTAGGGAAGTTGCTCTATGTCCACGTCACTCCGTGCATGGATTTGGGCATCGCAATCAGTTCTCCCAATGCATCAAAGTTGGGTCTCGGCCAAGATGGTGCAAAATCGCCATAACAGAGTTTCGGATCCGAAATGAGTCGAATCGCATCTGAACACAATAAGAAAAATCAAGGTTGGTTGCCAGACATTTTTTCATGCATGATTCGAATTTCATGCCTCTTTGGCACCGTTTGGGCCACGGTTGGAAATTTCTGTTATTTGGCATGCTCGTGCATGTTTTTCGCCGAGAACCCGGATTCGGAGAGTTAGAAGTTGAGGATCTGGGACCCCATGAGCACATTGACTTGGCTAGGGAAGTTGCTCTATGTCCACATCACTCCGTTCATGGATTTGGACATCGCAATCAGTTCTCCAAAGATCGTGCAAAATCGACATAACAGAGTTTCGGATCCGAAATGAGTTCGAATTGCATCTGAACACAACAAGAAAGATCCGGGTTGCTTTACACACATTTGTCCATGCATGATTCAATTTTCATGCCTCTTCGGCGCCGTTTGGGCCACGGTTAGAAATTTCTGCCATTTTGCATGCTCGTGTATCTTTTTTCGAGAACCTGGATTCGTACAGTTAGAACTTGAGGATCCGGGACCCCATCACAGAACGGACCACAAGGACTTGTGCTAGGGAAGTTGCTCTATGTCCACATCACTCCGTGCATGCATTTGGAGATCGCAATCACTTCTCCCAGTGCGTCAAAGTTGGGTCCCAGCGGTGAAGATAGTGCAAAATCGCCGTAACAGAGTTTCGGATCCGAAATGAGTCCGAATCGCATCTGAACACAACAAGAAAGATCCGGGTTGCTTTGCCACACATTTGTCCATTCATGATTCGAATTTCATGCCTCTTCGGCACCATTTGGGCCACTCTTAAAAATTTCCACCATTTACCATGCTCGTGCATCTTTTTCGAGCACCCGGATTCCGACAGTTAGAAGTTAAGAATCTGGGACCCCATAAGAGAAGGAACCACATGGACTTGTGTTAGGGAAGTTGCTCTATGTCCACATCACTGCGTGCATGGATTTGGGCATCGCAATCAGTTCTCCCAACGCATCAAAGTTGGGTCCCGGCCAAGATGGTGCAAAATCGCCATAACAGAGTTTCGGATCTGAAATGAGTCGAATCGCATCTGAACACAATAAGAAAAATCAAGGTTGGTTGCCAGACATTTTTCCATGCATGATTCGAATTTCATGCCTCTTTGGCACCGTTTGGGCCACGGTTGGAAATTTCTGTTATTTGGCATGCTCGTGCATGTTTTTCGCTGAGAACTCGGATTCGGAGAGTTAGAAGTTGAGGATCTGGGACCCCACGAGCACACTGACTTGGCTAGGGAAGTTGCTCTATGTCCACATCACTCCGTGCATGGATTTGGACATCGCAATCAGTTCTCCTAGCACCTCAAAGTTGGGTTCCGGCAAAGATAGTGCAAAATCGGCATAACAGAGTTTCGGATCCAAAATGAGTTTGAATTGCATCTAAACACAACAAGAAAGATCCGGGTTGCTTGCCACATATTTGTCCATGCATGATTCAATTTTCATGCCTCGTCGGCGCCGTTTGGGCCACGGTTAGAAATTTTTGCCATTTTGCATGCTCGTGTATCTTTTTTCGAGAACCTGGATTCGTACAGTTAGAACTTGAGGATCCGGGACCCCATCAGAGAACGGACCACACAGACTTGTGCTAGGGAAGTTGCTCTATGTCCACATCACTCCGTGCATGCATTTGGAGATCGCAATCACTTCTCCCAGTGCGTCAAAGTTGGGTCCCAGCGGCGAAGATAGTGCAAAATCGCCATAACAGAGTTTCGGATCCGAAATGAGTCCGAATCGCATCTGAACACAACAAGAAAGATCCGGGTTGCTTGTCACACATTTGTCCATGCATGATTCAATTTTCATGCCTCTTCGGCACCGTTTGGGCCACTGTTGGAAATTTTTGCCATTTGGCACGCTCGTGCATCTTTTTCGAGAACCCGGATTCGGACAGTTAGAAGTTGAGGATCCAGGACCCCATAAGAGAACGGACTATACGGACTTGTGCTAGGGAATTTTCTCTATGTCCATATTACTCTGTGCATAGATTTTGGCATCGCAATCACTTCTCCCAGTACGTCAAAGTTGGGTCCCGGCAAAGATAGTGCAAAATCGCCATAACAGAGTTTCGGATCCGAAATGAGTCCGAATTGCATCGGAACACAACAAGAAAGATTCGAGTAGGTTCACACATTTTTCCATGCATGATTCGAATTTCATCCCTCTTCGGCGCCGTTTGGGCCACGGTTGGAAATTTCCGCCATTTGGCATGCTCGTGCATCTTTTTCGAGAACTTGGATTCGGACAGTTAGAAGTTGAGGATCTAGGACCGCATGAGAGAAGGGACCACTCGGACTTGTGCTAGGGAAATTTCTCTATGTCCACATCACTCCGTGCATAGATTTGGGCATCGCAATCAGTTCTCCTAGCATGTCAAAGTTGGGTCCCTGCAAAGATAGTGCAAAATCAGCATAACAGAGTTTCGGATCCGAAATGAGTTTGAATTGCATCTGAACACAACAAGAAAGATCCGGGTTGCTTGCCACACATTTGTCCATGCATGATTCAATTTTCATGCCTCTTTGGCACCGTTTGGGCCACGGTTGGAAATTTGCACCATTTGGCACGCCCGTGCATCTTTTTCGAGAACCCAGATTTGGACAGTTTTAGAAGTTGAGGATCTGGAACCCCATGAGAGAACGGACGACACGGACTTGTGCTAGGGAAGTTTCTCTATGTCCACATCACTCCGTACATGGATTTGGGCATCGCAATCAGTTCTCCCAGTACATCAAAGTTGGGTCCCGGCAAAGATAGTGCAAAATCGCCATAACAGAGTTTCGGATCCGAAATGAGTCCGAATTGCATCTGAACACGACAAGAAAGATCCGGGTTGCTTGCCACACATTTGTTCATACATGATTCAATTTTCATGCCTCTTTGGTGCCGTTTGGGCCACAGTGTGAAATTTTCACCATTTGGCATGTTCGTGCATCTTTGTCGAGAACCCTGATTCGGACAGCTAGAAGTTGAGGATCCGGGACCCCATCAGAGAATGAACCACACGAGCTTGTGCTAGGGAAGTTGCTCTATGTCCACAGCACTCTGTGCACTAGTTTGGGCATCGCAATCACTTCTCCCAGCGCGTCAAATTTGGGTCCCAGCGCCATTCAACACACTTGTTTATCTCCTTGGTTCTCGTCATGGTCTCTTCTTGGAGTAATTGTTTTTGTTGATTTGCATGGTACATAGCTAGATCAATGCATTCTAGCTCTACCACATGGTAAAGCTATACCTCAAATGCAAGTCTAGCTCCACCACATGGTAGAGCTAGACCTCAAAGCAGTCTAGCTCTACGATGTGGTCTAGGTTGGATACAGCTCTACCACGTGGTAGAGCTAGATCAAATGCAATTCTATCTTCTTGATTCTTGTCATGTGAAGTAGATCTCATCTTGGAGTAATTGATTTTGTTGATCTGCATGGTACACAGCTAGATCGATGCATTCTAGCTCCACCACATGTTAGAGCTAGATCTGATGCAATTGTAGCTCCTTGGTTCTCGTCATGTGAAGTAGGTCTCTTCTTACAATAATTGGTTTTGTTGATCTGCATGGTACACAGCTAGATTTGGGTTTCTTGCCACACATTTTTCCATGCATGATTCCATTTTCATGCCTTTTCGGCGCCGTTTGGGCCACAGTTGGAAATTTCCGCCATTTGGCACGCTCGTGCATCTTTTTGAAGAACAAAGATTCGGACAGTTAGAAGTTGAGGATCCGGGACCCTGTCAAAGAACGGACCACATGGACTTGTGCTAGGGAAGTTGCTCTATGTCCACATCACTCCGTGCATGCATTTGGAGATCGGAATCACTTCTCCCAGCGCGTCAAAGTTGGGTCCCGGCAAAGATAGTGCAAAATCGCCAAACAGAGTTTCGGATCCGAAATGAGTTCGAATTGCAACACAACAAGAAAGATCCGGGTTGCTTGCCACACATTTGTCCATGCATGATTTGAATTTCATGCCTCTTCGGCGCCGTTTGGGGCACTGTTAGAACTTTGCGACGCTCCTTGGCTTTTGCAACTCTAGCTTTAGCCTCCTCTTGAGCCTGACGTTTAAGTAGGTCAAGTGCTTCTTTCCGTGTTTGTACAGCATGCATCTGTTGAAGCATGGCTTCAGTTAATGGTTCATTGTATTTCTTGAGACGACTTCCATTAATGAAGTTAGGCATTTGCTCACCGTCTAGTGTCTCTAAACGCACTGCACCACTTGGGGTAAGCTCATTAATCACAAACGGTCCTAGGCCACGTTTTTTGAGCTTTCTCTTATGTTTCTTAAGTGTGTACAAGAGCACCAGGTCTCCTTTTTTGAATCGGCCAGTTGTTACATTTCTATCATACCATTGCTTTTGTCTCCTCTTCTCGGCATACATCCCCATTACCGCCAATAAGCGGGTCTCATCAAGCTTTTCCAATTCGTCAACGCGTTGTGAAAGCTCATGACCAGTCCAATCCAATTGTTTAGCTACTCGTAGAGAGTAGGTACAAGAAATTCAATGGGAAGAATTGCATCTAGCCCAAAAGCAAGTTCAAATGGGGTTGTGCCCACAGTTGTTTTATAGGCTGTCCTATATGCCCAGAGAACTGAGTGCAACTTTTGCTCCCAATCAGTCCTATGTCCCTCAACAATCTTTGTGAGTGCTGTGCAGAGAGTCTTGTTAGTACTCTCGGCTTGTCCATTGGTCTGGGGATGATAGGGTGCAGAACGCTTGTGAATTACCATAAATTCTTGAAGCAAAAATTCTATGACTTCATTTACAAAGTGCACACCTTGATCACTAACGATCTCAATTGGTAAGCCATAGCGTGTAAACACGTACTCATACAAGAACTTGGCTGTGGTTCTGGCATCATTTTTGACTGTTGCCTTTGCCTCAACCCATTTGGTCAAATAGTCGGTTGCGACTATAATATATTCTGCATGCGTGTTACGAGTTGGAGGTTTAATGGGACCGACAAAGTCAATACCCCATTTTGCAAAAGCACGTGTGCTTAACATAGGCCGCAATGGCATATTGTCCTTTGTGATGGGAGGTTTGGTCCTTTGACAATCGTCACAACGTTTCACATATTCTTCGGCATCCATTTGTAAGGTTGGCCACCAAAGCCTAGACCACCTAGTCAACTTAGCTGTGGTATTGCCAGAAAAGTGTCCACCACCAACACCTGCATGTGCATGAGTTAAGATTTTCAGATAGTCAGCTTCACATACACACATGCGTAAGTTACCATCCTTGCCCCTCTTGTAGAGTTGGCCCTCTATCAGCATATAGTTTGCTGCTTCAATTTTAATAGCCTGCTTTCGATGTTTAGGAATTGTTTGATCCAAATGACCATGCTGAAGATAGTCCACAATATACTTACTCCAACTTGGTGTAGTTGAAATTTGGAATAATGTGACATTCTGAATTGGCTTCTGAATTTACATGAAGCACAGTTACAAACAAATGTTTCAGCATCTGCATGCATGGTAGGCCACCATTGCCCATCTTGAGATATACGTCGCACACAAGTAGTAGCTGATGCATGGATTCCATCGATACCCGCATGTGCCCATTCCAAGATCTCCTCATATTGGTCGGGGTTAGGTATAAGCCTCAACACTCCATCATTACCCTGACGATATAATCTCCCTGAGATTAACTTGAATGGTCGCCATAGGTCCACATTAGGACCCGCTAGTTGTATTTGCCCACTTGTCAAAATTTCTAAAATGGATTCAGACCATCTAGGAGCTGTCTCTACAAGGAAAAGTGTTGAATCTAACATATCATCATCCACACCCACAGGAGCTTCGCCAGAGGTGATTCGAGACAAATGATCTGCCCTTAGATGAGTTGTTCCTTTTCGAACTGCAACTTCAAAATCAAACTCAAGAAGGATGATAAACCACCTCACAATCCTTCCAGTTGCACAAGGCTTATTCACCAAATATAGCAATGCTTGATGGTCCACAAAAAATATGAATTTGTTTACCAAAAGATAATGGCGAAACTTTTTCACTGCATATATCATGGACAATCCTTCTCTTTCTGTTGTGGTGTAATTCTTCTCAGCATTGTTCAACTGTCGACTAGCATATGAGATTGGGAAATCCTTATTGTGTTCTCCCGATTGAGCCAAAATACATCCAATTGCAAAGTTTGAAGCATCAATATGGACATGAAAGATTTGGTTCCAATCTGGTGCCCGTAAAATGGGTGCAGTCACTAATGCTTGCTTCAACTTTTCAAATGATTCCTCACACTCATCAGTCCAATTAAACTTTACAAGAAGAGCATATAACGGTCTGGGTAGGACAGCATACATGTAGATGAATCTACGATAATAGCCACAATGTCCCATGAATGTTTGTACCTCTTTAGGGTTGATAGGCCGAGGTAATGAGACAATGACATCAATTTTATCCATATCTGTTGAAATACCATTGCGAGAAACAATATGGCCCAAAATTTTCCCTTGTCTTACCATGAATTTGCACTTGTCAGGATTCAAGCATATACGATAAAGTTGACACTTTTGAAACACAAGTCTCAGGTGTTCTATATGATCATCACGCTCTTGTGAGTGAACACATAAATCATCCATGAAAATCTCAAGAAATTGCCTAAGGTACTCCTTGAATACATGACTCATTAACTGCTAAAAGGTTGCTGGTGCATTTGTTAGACCAAATGGCATAACACGATAGGCAAAGATGCCATCTTCAGTAGCAAAGGCTGTCTTATGTTGATCCTTTGGATCAATTGACACTTGATTGTACCCGGAGAATCCATCCAAGAAACTATATGCCTTTTTCCCTGCAACTCGTTCCAGAACATGATCCGTGATTGGAAGTGGGTAATGATCACGCACAGTAGCTGCATTTACCTTCTTGAGGTTTACACATACTCGAAGTTTTCCATTTTTCTTGGGCACCACTACAATAGGGGAGACCCATTCAGTGTGTTCAATCTCATAGATAAATTTTGCCTCTAAGAGCTTGTCTATTTCTTCCTTTATCTTCCGTGCAAAATTTTCATTGTAAGTATAAGGACGTTGCTTGGAGGGTTTTGCATCCTCTCGCAATGGTATTGTATGCTGACATATGCTTGGATCAACTCCTTTGAGGTCTTTATAACTCCAAGCAAAAACATCGCGATACTCCTTTATTGTTTGTATTAATAACTTCTCCTCATCTAAGGACAAGTCTGTGGCAATCCACACATAGCGAGGCTCTTCTCCTGGCTTAGCAATATCAATCTTTTTTGCATCTTCTGGACCATTGTATGAAACCCCTGGCACGCTCGGTTTTTGTCGCATGGGCTGTTGAAGAACAATCTTCCGATCTTGAAGAGTGTACTGTGTGAAATTGGGAGGAACATTGAGACCTTGTTCATGTCCACTTGAGTCTTCACTCATTGAAGACCATGCGGTTTTGAGCTCTCCTTTGCTATCTTGCATCGGATTTTTTTGTTCAACCGTTGTCTTTGCACTTCCCACACTCTTTTTTGAATCGGTTTTAGACTTGAGTTTTGGTTTTTGTTTCTTCGTTTTTTTACAATTTTTGCTAACAGTTGTTAGCTTTTCCCCTGCTTGGAATCCATCTGATCGTCTTATTTGGTCTTTGATACTATCTTGTGCTTGGACATAGTATAGATATCCGTTCTTTCCTGCGAAGTGAGGTGGTGGTCGAGAGTTTTCACTCTTAGACTCCTCCTTTTCTTTTTGTAGTCTCTCACGTTGTTCACGCTCATCTGGTCTACGAATTTTTTTATGGCTCTTACAGCATTTACGTTTAGGTCGGCTTCGAGGGATCTCTACCTGAATCTCCCTTCCTCTCAAGAGTAGGCGTGCCTTTCCTAACTCTTCCTCAGGGATTGTCACATCATTATTAAAATCAGAGTCCCAACCATCTTCCTCATCAGCATCATTAGCAGATTCGAGTGTTAAGTCCTCTACTGAGACTTCCTCAACATGCAGAGCTGTTGTGGATGTATCTCTATAGTACAAATCATCTAGAAGGGCACGTGGTTGTACCATTCGTATAGGAATAATATCATATCCATCTGAGTCACAAAATTGAATTGGCTTCGGTAAAGCACATGTCGATAATGTTGCAAGGACATGACTCCATTCTAATGGATCAATTAAATGCTCAGGGAAGGGTTGTGGAATGTATGCCTTGTCTGATACACTTCTATTACCCTTAAGTCTCTCAGTGTTGAAATCCCTACATGAGACTCCACACATCCACAGATCTTCTCGTCCGTTTGATAATGTAACTCTTGAGCCCTCAGATGAAGCAGAATCAAACTCATCTATTGGAGACCTTGTTACATCACGATATGAGTGATTCCTTAGGTTGACCCTTGTGATGACAGAATCATGTCGGAGATACAAATAATTGTATCCCTAATCTTGAATCATTTTGTAAGATCCCTGTTCCCACCGAGCAACGGATTCGGGGTACTGGCAGCGGAAGTAGCGCTTCTCGTGCGGGACAGGGGTCCCACACTCGGGGCCTCGCCCACGGATATCCGGATAAGAGACTAATCCGTCGGTCGTTCCAAAACCGAACCCGGAAGAACTTTCTTAACCGGAAGCACGGGCGATTCCACCAGGATAACTTTTTACTCTAACGTAGTCAAGATCATTTCTGATCGAGATGATCCAATTACATCTATAAGATACTTAGTCAGTTCAAGAAAGAAACTTGCACTTGGATCATTGGGATCAACGCTTTTTTTCCCATTCAAGAGGCACAGCCGTTGATTCCTATCCATAGAACAGTTACTGTCCGGGATTTTTTTTTTCTATCGTAAAAATAAAAGTTTGAGTCTCGATTTACGGATCCATCAGTCCAGCCTAACCCCATCCAGTCCCATGGGTTAGCCAACCGCCCAACCACTGTAGTGATGGGATCCAATTAAAAATTTGGTTAGGTTTTGTCCCGGGTACCAAGGAAAAGAGTTCCAAGGCCCCCTAGCCGGATGTTCATGCAAAATAAAACTAGTCACACCACTCACACACCCAATATGAAATTGCCTTTTCACAGATTCAACCAGTTTAAAACAATCCTTTAATAAAACCATGGTATCACTGATCACCATCTTCCAATTTATCCAGTTGATTCTTAATTTTTCCATCATTCCTTCATCAGAGTATCTATGGCATCATTGGCAACTAGGACGCTCACCACCTGTCCACTCAGGGGCCGTTTCTTAGTTCCTAGCCCTTAATACTCGGCAATATAATCACTTATCAAGATGGACTCTCGTTGAAGATCAGCAAGATCAACCAACGGATCCATATAAGGAGCCATGGACTCATCCATTGAAGACCAGCAAGGTCAATCAACCAGATCCATGCTCGATTTCAGAAAACAACTCCAACTCTGTTCCAATATCTTCCTCGACGCACGCGTGGGTATCCTAGGCGACCCAGAGCCCGAGCACCGTATGGTCAGCACCCTCTAGGATCCTTCGCAGGTGACCTAGCGCTTCACTCATAGGCCGCTTCCTTGGCCCCTCATCCACCGTACCGGAAGCTCACCATTTTAATCGCACCGAGGCTGGTCAAGACCTCGGCCGACCTTGCTACGCGAGACGTCCTTCATTGACTCTCCGTCAGCAGTTGCAACATTATCAGTTAGGTCTCACGACCTTAATCACAAGATAGTCACAATGCTCCCCCAGCAATCTTGACATAAAACAGTCATTTACAAACAGCATTTACAAACAGTTTACAATACAGTTTCTATTTTTACTTTCATTTTTCCACATTATCCCTCATCAATCCACATTACTTATTCCATATTCCATTTATATGTATACTCATCCCCTCACATCATTTTCCATCTCAACACTTCATATTCCTTCACATCACATATCGTATATTCACATTCATACATATATTCACATCTCCACATCCACATCCACATTCACATCCACACATCCACATCTACATCCATACATCTATTTTCACATCCACATCTACATGCACATTCATGCATCCACATCCCTACATCCACATCTACATGCATATTTACATCCATACATCTACATCTATATGCGTACATTCTCATCTACATGCATACATCCACATCTCTATGCATACATCCACATCCACATCCACATTCACATTCTCCTCATACATCTACATCTACATGCATACTTCCACCTCCATATTCACATCCACATCTATACATCTACATCTACATGCATACATCCATCTCCACATCCACATCCACATCTACATCTACATGCATACATCCACCTCCACATCCACATCCATATCTATACATCTACATCTACATGCATACATCCACATCCACATCTATACATCTACATCTACATGCCTACATCTACATCTCCATTCACATCCACATCTATACATCTACATCTACATGCATCCATCCACATCTCTATTTACATCCTCATCTATACATCTACTTCTACATGCATACATCCACATCTCCAGCATACATCCATCTCCACATTCACACTCATATCCATACATCTACATCTACATGCAAACATCCACATCTCCATGCTTAATAAAATTCTTTTAATTAATCTAGGATGATAGTTCCTAGAATATGGTAGGAGTCCTCTTTTTATGCTTTGAATAAATTTATTTTATGCGTAATTTCTATAAAAATTTTGCCATAGCTCCGCTACTATGACTGATAAATCTCAATTTTTTTCTAAGGGATAAAGCTTATCATTAAGGAAATAATTAGAATGGTCTCTAATTGGGTCATCAATCCATAATGGATTGAATCATCAATGTGCATAAACTAAAAGCATAGCAAAAAGCCATTAATTTGGCCTCAAGCATAGCTTAATCTTGGATTAAGGAAAAGCTTTATGAAAAGCTTCATTTGGATTGAGAATGGGTCATGAGTATGACCATTTCTTGAGTGAGAGAGAGAAATTACATAAAAACCATTAGAATTTAAACATAAATAAAAATTAACTTCTATAGCATTTATTAAATTATGTAACTCTTCACTACTATTCACCAATTAACTTCAATAGCATTTAAAAAACCATACCAATTAAACTTCTCAAGCTTGAGAGGGGTTGAGAAGAGAGAATCATTGAGTAATTATAGAAAAGATCAAAATTCAATATACTTACCTTATAATTTGCTTGATTCTTTATTCACGGTAGAGGCCCCCAACCAATCAATTGGTTTAGTATGTTGATGGAGCCACCAATGGGGATTGAAGAAAGAGAGAAGTGTCAAAAACTAGTGAATTATTAAAGAATTCACAGTTCTTGGCTTAGGTGGAGTAACAAAGCATAAGACACTATATATTTTGGCTTAGATGGAGTAGAGTAACAAAGCATAAGACACTATATATTTTAGCTTAGGTGGAGTAGAGTAACAAAGCATAAGACACTATATATTTTGGCTTAGGTGGAGTAGAGTAACAAGGCATAAGATTCTATATCTTTTTCAACAAGGGGAGGCTTCTATTTATAGGAAAATTTGAGCTCCTAACCAAACAAACTGATTCTAGAATTTTCCAAGTCAGTTTGGTCACTTTTTGACCATTTTTAGGTCAGTTAAGCTAACTTTTTGGAACTAGACTTGAATGAGGAGAGAGGAGAGATAAAATATCTCAATTTTTATGAGTTTAAAATTTATTCAAGCATGTGAAATATGCACCTCCTTTAAAGAATTCCCCTTCCTTACATATGTGTCATAATGGAATCATTTTAATATTGCTCATAGTTTTTTACTAATAAGCCTTGTACATTTTCAACTCTTCATCTTATGTGAGCATTTAAGGGACTCCCCTTCCTTACATATGTGTCATAATAAAATCATTATTCCCAAAATATCTCATATTTTTAATATTGTTCATAGTTTTTTATTAATAAACCTTGTACATTTTCAACTCTTCATCTTATGTGAAATATGCACCTCCTTTAAAGAACTCTCCTTCCTTACATATGTGTCATAATGGAATCATTTTAATATTGCTCATAGTTTTTTACTAATAAACCTTGTACATTTTCAACTCTTCATCTTATGTGAGCATTTAAGGGACTCCCCTTCCTTACATATGTGTCATAATAAAATCATTATTCCCAAAATATCTCATATTTTTAATATAGTTTTTTACTAATAAACCTTGTACATTTTCAACTCTTCACCTCATGTGAGCATTTACTCATTTTTGGGTATTTTCTTTTTACAATTTGGATTTATCTCCTCCCTACACATGGATTGATGCTATTGGCCCATAGGAACCTTAATTGGACCATAGTCTAAAGATTTATGAAAATCTAGACCCTTAGGCTAAGGTTCTTTATACCTATTTCCAATTAATTCCAATTGCACATTGGAAAATTCTTTTTAAATTTCTGTTTCAAGGGAACTCATCTGAATTATAAGAGATATTTTTCTATCCAAAAATATTCAAAATCTGAATATTCTCTCTCTAGAATATTTTCTCTCTCTAGGTTAAAACAGTCACAAACAAGATCTCTTATATTTCAGAAAAGGAATTGATTACAGGGGAATATACTAGACATCAAAAAGGGGTTGGGGGAGGAATCTTACATTCTACCCCACTGAAAAAACGCGAGATGTCCTCATCTCGCAACTTGGAATAATTTCGCAAGATGCACGAATATGAGACTTAGAGAAAAATTTTAATCACGATTAACCACCAAGAAAAGTCTTAAAGAGAGCAAGATTCAAAATAAGAACAAGATTTAAACTTTATTCATTCTCGGAACTTATACAGTAAAGATAGAGAAACTCTTTACACTTCCATAAGTCCGTCCATCATATGGTCACAAAAGCAGTCCTCACAAGCTGCACAAGTGTAGGGTAACTCATCTATGGGAATGATTCTGCTGGTTATTGCCGCACCTATCTCAGTGGTATGAGGTGATCTAACAAAAGGACCTCTGAGAGGCAAGCCAAAAACGGGATAAAGGCATATCTTCTCATGAGGAAGAAAACACGCCAGTAAGAAGACTCGGTCAGAAAACCCAAGATGCCTTGATCTCATGACGCAGTAGTATCGGGGACCCAAACCCAAAGCTTCAATAACCATGGCCAAGCGGACATTGTTACGAAAGTGCTGCTGACCCCAGGGTGTTGCCCTAGTTATGTTTTGATAGGTTCGCCATTTGGTCTGAGCTACAGAAGTTCCCAAGTGAGGGAAAAGTGAGCGCTCATACTGTTCTATAAAATCTTTCTTCACAGACTCGCTTGCGTCTTGAAGGTGAGAAATCATCATGGATAAAACTAATTCCTGTTGCCAAGCCATGAAGGAGATTAAGAAAGAAAGGAGATTGATGGGAGTAAGATTACCGTGAGCGACAAGTAAAAGTTACGACTTATATAAAGGAAGGAGCTAGCGTAACTTAGAAGCCAACGGTAACTTGTCACTGAAGTTTTACCGTCTTTCCATGATTTGTGTTTGACACATTTTTCTATAGAAGGCATTAAGAATTTTGAGATGAGGAGATAAAAGAAACTTGTAGGCTAAGTCACCTACTTTCATTGAATTCAGATATAAGGATCACAATATCTGGGGGATAACTTCTTATACTCCCCAAGAGATAAAGAACTTCTTTTGGGCCGTACTCGAATGAAAACCAAAACCTTGGTATCCAAAACACCGATTCTCACTTCTAAACTCATTGTTCTAAATCCTTAAAACAGGCGTGACTCCTGAGAAGTATTCTAGGAAAAGGGTCTTCCTTTTTTAAACAGAAATTTTCTTTTATTTTAGAGAGGGAATAATTATAAGATCAGAAAGGAAGATTCTTACTCCAGTATACCTCGAAGGTTAGGGAGGAATCTTACATTCTACCCCACTTAAAAAGTGCGAGATGTCCTTATCTCGCAAGGTAGAGGACAGCTCTTTTTCTTAAGATCCAATTTTATTCTGGGTTCCTTATATTCTGGTCAACCCAACAGAACACTGGGATAAATATCCCTTATATAGAACTCATCATTAAATAACAATTCATTCAGATCATATCATTCATATCTTTAACATGATAAAGGTCCATTAGACCGAAAAGTTTCCTTCGGAACATTCCTCCCCACGAAAATTTCAGTCAAGCAAGTTCTCAATTTGACATCCCTTAACTTGATCTACCGGTCAAGTATTAACAGTAGCAATCTGACAGCACAATCCACTAATCTCATAGTGATTTGCTGAATTCGTTATCATCATTCTAGTTATGAATATCATCACAGGGACTTGTCCCATTCCCCCTCATTGTGGTTTCATTATATTTCAACTAATTTTTAAAAATCAACATTTTTTTTTCAATCAGCATTTTCAATCAGAATCCAAGTCAATTCATCAATTCTCAAACAGAATTAAAAATCATATCAATCACATTCGAAATCATCATCTGGATAGCATTAACACTTATAATTTCAAGTCTTAGATTCACTCGTATATACTGTCAGTAAAGAGCTGCAGTATACTCTCGGTATATACGCGTAGTCACGGCCCTTGGAATTATAAGTAGGCCTCAAGCAAGTCAGGGATTCTATATAATTGCGGTACTTCCATCTGAAGAGCCGATTACCAAATTATGAATTTCAGTTTGAATATCAAATTGTATGAATTATATCACACAATTATAACCTTTTGGTGTTTCTTGATAATTTTTTGACATATTTGTCTTCTCAGTTGATCTTTATTAACCAAATGCTCTGATACCAACTGTAAGATCCCTGTTCCCACCGAGCAACGGATTCGGGGTACTGGCAGCGGAAGTAGCGCTTCTCGCGCGGGACAGGGGTCCCACACTCGGGGCCTCGCCCACCACGGATATCCGGATAAGAGACTAATCCGTCGGTCGTTCCAAAACCGAACCCGGAAGAACTTTCTTAACCGGAAGCACGGGCGATTCCACCAGGATAACTTTTTACTCTAACGTAGTCAAGATCATTTCTGATCGAGATGATCCAATTACATCTATAAGATACTTAGTCAGTTCAAGAAAGAAACTTGCACTTGGATCATTGGGATCAACGCTTTTTTCCCCATTCAAGAGGCACAGCCGTTGATTCCTATCCATAGAACAGTTACTGTCCGGGATTTTTTTTTTCTATCGTAAAAACAAAAGTTTGAGTCTCGATTTACGGATCCATCAGTCCAGCCTAACCCCATCCAGTCCCATGGGTTAGCCAACCGCCCAACCACTGTAGTGATGGGATCCAATTAAAAATTTGGTTAGGTTTTGTCCCGGGTACCAAGGAAAAGAGTTCCAAGGCCCCCTAGCCGGATGTTCATGCAAAATAAAACTAGTCACACCACTCACACACCCAATATGAAATTGCCTTTTCACAGATTCAACCAGTTTAAAACAATCCTTTAATAAAACCATGGTATCACTGATCACCATCTTCCAATTTATCCAGTTGATTCTTAATTTTTCCATCATTCCTTCATCAGAGTATCTATGGCATCATTGGCAACTAGGACGCTCACCACCTGTCCACTCAGGGGCCGTTTCTTAGTTCCTAGCCCTTAATACTCGGCAATATAATCACTTATCAAGATGGACTCTCGTTGAAGATCAGCAAGATCAACCAACGGATCCATATAAGGAGCCATGGACTCATCCATTGAAGACCAGCAAGGTCAATCAACCAGATCCATGCTCGATTTAAGAAAACAACTCCAACTCTGTTCCAATATCTTCCTCGACGCACGCGTGGGTATCCTAGGCGACCCAGAGCCCGAGCACCGTATGGTCAGCACCCTCTAGGATCCTTCGCAGGTGACCTAGCGCTTCACTCATAGGCCGCTTCCTTGGCCCCTCATCCACCGTACCGGAAGCTCACCATTTTAATCGCACCGAGGCTGGTCAAGACCTCGGCCGACCTTGCTACGCGAGACGTCCTTCATTGACTCTCCGTCAGCAGTTGCAACATTATCAGTTAGGTCTCACGACCTTAATCACAAGATAGTCACAATGCTCCCCCAGCAATCTTGACATAAAACAGTCATTTACAAACAGCATTTACAAACAGTTTACAATACAGTTTCTATTTTTACTTTCATTTTTCCACATTATCCCTCATCAATCCACATTACTTATTCCATATTCCATTTATATGTATACTCATCCCCTCACATCATTTTCCATCTCAACACTTCATATTCTTTCACATCACATATCGTATATTCACATTCATACATATATTCACATCTCCGCATCCACATCCACATTCACATCCACACATCCACATCTACATCCATACATCTATTTTCACATCCACATCTACATACACATTCATGCATCCACATCCCTACATCCACATCTACATGCATATTTACATCCATACATCTACATCTATATGCGTACATTCTCATCTACATGCATACATCCACATCTCTATGCATACATCCACATCCACATTCACATTCTCCTCATACATCTACATCTACATGCATACTTCCACCTCCATATTCACATCCACATCTATACATCTACATCTACATGCATACATCCATCTCCACATCCACATCCACATCTACATCTACATGCATACATCCACCTCCACCTCCACATCCATATCTATACATCTACATCTACATGCATACATCCACATCCACATCTATACATCTACATCTACATGCCTACATCTACATCTCCATTCACATCCACATCTATACATCTACATCTACATGCATCCATCCACATCTCTATTTACATCCTCATCTATACATCTACTTCTACATGCATACATCCACATCTCCCATCTCCACATTCACACTCATATCCATACATCTACATCTACATGCAAACATCCACATCTCCATGCTTAATAAAATTCTTTTAATTAATCTAGGATGATAGTTCCTAGAATATGGTAGGAAGTCCTCTTTTTATGCTTTGAATAAATTTATTTTATGCGTAATTTCTATAAAAATTTTGCCATAGCTCCGCTACTATGACTGATAAATCTCAATTTTTTTCTAAGGGATAAAGCTTATCATTAAGAAAATAATTAGAATGGTCTCTAATTGGGTCATCAATCCATAATGGATTGAATCATCAATGTGCATAAACTAAAAGCATAGCAAAAAGCCATTAATTTGGCCTCAAGCATAGCTTAATCTTGGATTAAGGAAAAGCTTTATGAAAAGCTTCATTTGGATTGAGAATGGGTCATGAGTATGACCATTTCTTGAGTGAGAGAGAGAAATTACATAAAAACCATTAGAATTTAAACATAAATGGAAATTAACTTCTATAGCATTTATTAAATTATGTAACTCTTCACTACTATTCACCAATTAACTTCAATAGCATTTAAAAAACCATACCAATTAAACTTCTCAAGCTTGAGAGGGGTTGAGAAGAGAGAATCATTGAGTAATTATAGAAAAAATCAAAATTCAATATACTTACCTTATAATTTGCTTGATTCTTTATTCACGGTAGCGGCCCCCAACCAATCAATTGGTTTAGTATGTTGATGGAGCCACCAATGGGGATTGAAGAAAGAGAGAAGTGTCAAAAACTAGTGAATTATTAAAGAATTCACAGTTCTTGGCTTAGGTGGAGTAACAAAGCATAAGACACTATATATTTTGGCTTAGATGGAGTAGAGTAACAAAGCATAAGACACTATATATTTTAGCTTAGGTGGAGTAGAGTAACAAAGCATAAGACAGTATATATTTTGGCTTAGGTGGAGTAGAGTAACAAGGCATAAGATTCTATATCTTTTTCAACAAGGGGAGGCTTCTATTTATAGGAAAATTTGAGCTCCTAACCAAACAAACTGATTCTAGAATTTTCCAAGTCAGTTTGGTCACTTTTTGACCATTTTTAGGTCAGTTAAGCTAACTTTTTGGAACTAGACTTGAATGAGGAGAGAGGAGAGATAAAATATCTCAATTTTTATGAGTTTAAAATTTATTCAAGCATGTGAAATATGCACCTCCTTTAAAGAATTCCCCTTCCTTACATATGTGTCATAATGGAATCATTTTAATATTGCTCATAGTTTTTTACTAATAAGCCTTGTACATTTTCAACTCTTCATCTTATGTGAGCATTTAAGGGACTCCCCTTCCTTACATATGTGTCATAATAAAATCATTATTCCCAAAATATCTCATATTTTTAATATTGTTCATAGTTTTTTATTAATAAACCTTGTACATTTTCAACTCTTTATCTTATGTGAAATATGCACCTCCTTTAAAGAACTCTCCTTCCTTACATATGTGTCATAATGGAATCATTTTAATATTGCTCATAGTTTTTTACTAATAAACCTTGTACATTTTCAACTCTTCATCTTATGTGAGCATTTAAGGGACTCCCCTTCCTTACATATGTGTCATAATAAAATCATTATTCCCAAAATATCTCATATTTTTAATATAGTTTTTTACTAATAAACCTTGTACATTTTCAACTCTTCACCTCATGTGAGCATTTACTCATTTTTGGGTATTTTCTTTTTACAATTTGGATTTATCTCCTCCCTACACATGGATTGATGCTATTGGCCCATAGGAACCTTAATTGGACCATAGTCTAAAGATTTATAAAAATCTAGACCCTTAGGCTAAGGTTCTTTATACCTATTTCCAATTAATTCCAATTGCACATTGGAAAATTCTTTTTAAATTTCTGTTTCAAGGAAACTCATCTGAATTATAAGAGATATTTTTCTATCCAGAAATATTCAAAATCTAAATATTCTCTCTCTAGAATATTTTCTCTCTCTAGGTTAAAACAGTCACAAACAAGATCTCTTATATTTCAGAAAAGGAATTGATTACAGGGGAATATACTAGACATCAAAAAGGGGTTGGGGGAGGAATCTTACATTCTACCCCACTGAAAAAACGCGAGATGTCCTCATCTCGCAACTTGGAATAATTTCGCAAGATGCACGAATATGAGACTTAGAGAAAAATTTTAATCATGATTAACCACCAAGAAAAGTCTTAAAGAGAGCAAGATTCAAAATAAGAACAAGATTTAAACTTTATTCATTCTCGGAACTTATACAGTAAAGATAGAGAAACTCTTTACACTTCCATAAGTCCGTCCATCATATGGTCACAAAAGCAGTCCTCACAAGCTGCACAAGTATAGGGTAACTCATCTATGGGAATGATTCTACTGGTTATTGCCGCACCTATCTCAGTGGTATGAGGTGATCTAACAAAAGGACCTCTGAGAGGCAAGCCAAAAACGGGATAAAGGCATATCTTCTCATGAGGAAGAAAACAAGTCAGTAAGAAGACTCGGTCAGAAAACCCAAGATGCCTTGATCTCATGACGCAGTAGTATCGGGGACCCAAACCCAAAGCTTCAATAACCATGGCCAAGCGGACATTGTTACGAAAGTGCTGCTGACCCCAGGGTGTTGCCCTAGTTATGTTTTGATAGGTTCGCCATTTGGTCTGAGCTACAGAAGTTCCCAAGTGAGGGAAAAGTGAGCGCTCATACTGTTCTATAA
This sequence comes from Cibotium barometz, assembly GCF_041138505.1. Lineage (NCBI taxonomy): Eukaryota > Viridiplantae > Streptophyta > Polypodiopsida > Cyatheales > Cibotiaceae > Cibotium > Cibotium barometz. The sequence continues at coordinate 29,361,785 of NC_141090.1, forward strand.
AATCTTTCTTCACAGACTCGCTTGCGTCTTGAAGGTGAGAAATCATCATGGATAAAACTAATTCCTGTTGCCAAGCCATGAAGGAGATTAAGAAAGAAAGGAGATTGATGGGAGTAAGATTACTGTGAGCGATAAGTAAAAGTTACGACTTATATAAAGGAAGGAGCTAGCGTAACCTAGAAGCCAACGGTAACTTGCCACTGAAGTTTTACTATCTTTCCATGATTTGTGTTTGACACATTTTTCTATAGAAGGCATTAAGAATTTTGAGATGAGGAGATAAAAGAAACTTGTAGGCTAAGTCACCTACTTTCATTGAATTCGGATATAAGGATCACAATATCTGGGGGATAACTTCTTATACTCCCCAAGAGATAAAGAACTTCTTTTGGGCCGTACTCGAATGAAAACCAAAACCTTGGTATCCAAAACACCGATTCTCACTTCTAAACTCATTGTTCTAAATCCTTAAAACAGGCGTGACTCCTGAGAAGTATTCTAGGAAAAGGGTCTTCCTTTTTTAAACAGAAATTTTCTTTTATTTTAGAGAGGGAATAATTATAAGATCAGAAAGGAAGATTCTTACTCCAGTATACCTCGAAGGTTGGGGAGGAACCTTACACATTTGAAATTGTCGCATGAATGGTCTACCCAATATCACTTCATAGTTTGGATGTTTTCCAAAATCTACTACTGCAAAGGTGTGCTCATATTCAATCCCACATGTGGTGACCAATATGTTCTCAAGCAACCCAAGGGGATGTTCTAAGCTTCCATCTGCTAGCTGCAAGTGTATCCTGGTACTCCTAATAGCTGGTTTGCCCCATTTTTCCCAAATGGACCTTGTCACAATGCCCACTCCTGCACCACTATCAAGTATTGCAGTTGAAGATACTTTTCGCACTTCTAATGGGAGGGTAGCATTTCCCTGATCGTCCTCACAAAATTTTCCTACTTTGTTGATAGGAACTGGCATTACATGCTTTGTCTCAGGGTGTATAGTACACTCATGGTGAACCTTTTGTAGCAATACCTGCTCTGACAAACATGTGGCAATATCATTCCACAACTCAGGTCAAATTTTTATCAAATCAAGCAAAGGTAAGGTACAAGCCACTGGTGCTGACAAAATAGCTTGCACCATACTCATATCTTTCTCCTTTGTCAACCTTTTATGCATGGAGGGTATCCTCAAGGTTTGAGAATGTTGGAATTAGGGTTGCAGGAATGCACACACAACTTCAAGAAGATGAGGAAGCTTGAGCACAACACAGTAGTGTATTATGAGTGCCAAAAATGAAAGATAACAAGCCCTAGAAGATAATGGGCGTATATACAATGCACGGGGGAAAAAACCTCCTAGTGAGGGAAAAAGTGCCCCGGCGGTCCTAAGTGTGTTCACACACATCACTACTATAATATGGTAACAAATCCCCCCTGGAGTGATGCGGTGAACAAGAGCTAGCACTCATGTATAGGGAAGTGTCTAGCTATGTGGACGAATCCACAAAAGGGAGTAAGCCCAAAGCTTTGCGAAAAGCTTCGAACTTCTCACGAGGCAGAGCCTTTGTGAAAAGGTCTGCAAGGTTATCCTGTGTTGGCACATAAGCCAAACTGATCTCTCCTGCAGAGAGTCTCTCCCTGACATAATGGTAGTGCACCTCAATGTGCTTCGTACGAGCATGGAACACTGGGTTCCGCGCAACTGCCAATGCGCTCTGACTGTCAGTGAAGATGGTGGTGGCAGATGGCTGCCCAACACCCAAATCAGCCATAAGGCGTCTGAGCCACACACACTCAACCGTAGCTGTGAAAGATGCCCTGTACTCAGCTTCACAACTAGAAGTGGCCACAGTAGGCTGCTTCTTGCTCAACCATGATATGCATGAGCTTCCAAGCATGAAGCAAAAACCACTCGTGGACACGCGTGTGTCATAACAACCAGCCCAGTCAGAATCTGAAAAAACATGTAAATCTGGCGGCAATGATCCCCCCTTGGGATAAAACAACCCAAGATGCCGAGTACCACTCAAATAGCGAAAGATACGCTTCACTGCCTGCCAATGCTTAATGCCTGGGCTATGCATAAATCTGCTCACCTGTGAGACTGCAAACTGAATGTCTGGCCTCGTAATGCATACATAAATGAGGCAACCAACAGCTGTCTGATAGAGTGTGACATCAAAGTGATCTCCAGCATCATGAAGACTCAACTTCAAACCTGTCTCCATTGGAGTAGCAATAGGTTTGCAGTCTTCAAGGCCAAATCTCCGCAACAATGTCTCAATATACTTTGTCTGACACAAAGCAATACCTCCATCACACTGCTTAAATTGTATCCCCAAATAATGATACAAATGCCCCAAATCTGACATCTCAAAAGAGGCATTCAAATCAGCCTTAAAATCAGCAATATGACTCTCATTTGGTCCTGTGAGCAGCATGTCATCGACATAGAGAGCAATGATTAGATGTACACCATCCACACCTTTAACATACAAAGTGCTTTCTGTTGGACTATTCTGAAACCCATGTGCAGTCAAATATGCATGTATTTTTTCATACCAAGCTCGTGGAGCTTGCTTTAAACCATATAAAGCCTTTTTTAACCTGCACACTTTGTTTTCCTGCCCTCTTTGAACAAAACCACGAGGCTGCGATACATACACCTCCTCATGCAAATCTCCATTTAAGAACGCAGTCTTTATGTCCAGCTGATGTACATTCCAACCATTATGAGCTGCTAATGCACAGATGCTACGAACAGTGGTCATACGACATGTGGGAGCAAAAGTCTCATCAAAATCAATGCCCTTCTCTTGAGCATAACCTTTTGCAACAAGCCTAGCCTTATGGCGATCCACTGTGCCATCAGGCTTACGCTTCAATTTGTATACCCACTTAGTGCCAATGGCCTTCTTGCCAGGGGGCAAGTCACATAAAGACCATGTACTATTCTTCATAATAGCATCGTATTCTGCTTGCATAGCAGCCATCCAATTTTCTGAACTTTGTGCCTCATCAAATGAAACAGGCTCACTTTCATCGCACATACTAGAAACAGCCAATGCATAACAATCTGACGCATAAGAGGCACCATGAGAGCCAGAACGAGTGCGACTAGACAAAGGGGCATCCAACTTGCTGTCACGCAAAGTCTGCACCAGCCATCTAGGCATGTTCCTAGAGCCCTCAATCTCTTGTCTCTCATCCTCAAGTGCATCATGCACATCTGCATCAGATATAGCCTGATCTGTGCCATCATTTAAAACCTGCATAGGCTGAAAAACTGCCTCATGAGGTATTGCACTTGACTGTGCGCCACTGAAAAGAGGCAACAATGTATCATAGACATCACGTGAGCTGATATCTGTCTCCTTAGTACATGAAACCAAGGGCTGAACTGCATCTTCCACAAATACAACATCACGGCTAACCAAAATGCGCTTTGTCTGTGGATGATACAAACGATAGCCTTTGCTCTCAGCACTATATCCAACAAAAATACATTTGACAGCTTTGTCATCCAATTTTCTGCGATGTTGCACAGGCACTAATGCATATGCCAGGCAACCAAAAACACGTAAATGGCCAACAGATGGCTTGCGGCTATGCCAAGCCTCATATGTCCAAAACTCGTAAAGAAGATTTGTCTGAAGCCTCTAATGCCTGAAACCAAGCCAGGGCTTTTCCCTCAAGAGTGAGTCCAAATCCTTCAATTTGAGTATGCTTATCAGCCACTTGCTCAGCTCGAACTGCTTGTCTAAATGCTGCTACATGGTCGTATGGATCTCCCGACACTTCATACTTCTTTACCAGTTTCTGAAGAGTTGATGGCCTTACTTGTCTTGAATACTCATCATAGGGCCTACGGCCTCTCACTCTCAGTGGGAATTGTTCCTCCCTTTGGAAAGATGGTCCACATGTTTCCAAAATTGGTGTGGGTATCCTATTACCAGCCTCACCAAACCCCTCCAAAGATCTTGTCACCCGCATTTCAGGAGGTGCATTAATGGGAAGCCAAGTTGGCTCCCCTACCCTCCGATTGTTATAGTGAGAAAGATGTTGGTGTGGTGTGACCTGTGGTCGCACATTTGGTGTAGGACGATATCTTGGTGCTAGAGTTGGGCTACTAGCTGTGGCCCACTTGGATGTTGAGGGTCCCTCTCTAGTGAACTCTCGTAGGGGAGGAGCAACAGTTTCTCCAAGAAAGGCTGTCTCTCCCGGTGTGGCTGTATTTGTTGAGAACACTTCCATGAATAATGGTTGTCCTTTCCATGTGAGTTCCTGAATCTCTGTCCAATCTAAGGTTCGGTATTCATTGGCCCATTTATCAATTATTCTGTTCATGTGTCCTGCAAGCTTCTCAACTACCACCACATGAGCTAGAGGAAGATCCAGCTGTGGCAATCTAGTTGTGGCATAATATCCCTCCAACGAGTCCTTATAGACCTCTTGAAGTGGATCATCCTGTAAGACCTTTGTCACTGGAATTTGTCGTACAAACTCCCATTGGTTTTCAGCCCCCTGATCCATTTTACTCTTGCCTTTCCTATCCCTTTCCAAACTTAGATCTACAAGAAGTAAATCATCTATGGTGGATGGCTTTGAGGACTGGGCATTGGAGGGTCCGGGCATGTCCGGCTCAATGAGCCAGTCATCTCTAGACTCCCTTGCTCTGGAAAGTTCTGATAAGTCTAAGAACTCGGTTTTAGAGAGCTCCCCTAATTTGTCTACCTTTTCTGGATGGTAGGTGACTTCGTAGCGAACACCATCTCCACCCATGTACATGTTACCCTGGTCATTGACTAGAGGTGCTCTATCAAGTGCTGAGAAAATGTCTGCGATCTTAACAAGATACCGTTGTTCTGGGTCCCTAAAGATCTCAGCTCCTTGAGCATTTGTGTAGACATATTGGAGTCTCACATTGAGTGTTAACCCCATGGTGTCGGCTTCAAATGGATTAAAGGATCTTGAGGGTGTCCTATTTGGGGCTACGGGATGACTATTTGTTGGCCCTAGATTGTCCATGGACAATGAACTAGTTGTTCTGGAGGAAAGGGTATCGGATTGGGATTCAGAAAGGGTTTCAGCAATATCTGCCAAATTGCCTACCGATTGGGTCCCACTTTCTTGCGTAGGTACTCTAGAAGGTGCCCTAGGCCCTGTGGCAGAATCTACAAGACGTCCCGACCGCAAGTGCATAAGGTCAAAATTTTTTGGTTTTTTTTTATGTGTTTTTGTTTTGTTTTGTTTTGTTTTTGTTTTTGTTTTTTTTTAAAAATAAAATATATATATATATATATGTATATATATATATATTTTTTAACCTACCTAATCACTAAATGCACTAAAAGGAGTATGTGCGGTGTAACTATCTATCCTATTTTTTTATTTAATTATGATTTTTTTAAATGATTTTATGTTTTTTATGTTTTTATTTTTTTAAATTTACACAAAAATTATGAATCACACTAAAAAAAATACTAATTATGCACAAAGTTACAAAAATTAAAAAATGCAGGTTACACTAATTATGCAAAAAATTAAAAAAAATAAAGAATTGCAAAATAGGCAAAAAAATAGACTCCTAAAAAACACTTAATTTATAATTAATTTATTTTTTTTATAAATTTTCTTTTGTTTTCTTTTGTTTTTCTCTCCTTTTGTTGGTTTTGTTTTGTTTTGTTTTTTTTTTAACTAATAAATTTCATGCCTAATTACAAAAAATATAAATCTACTAATTATGCACGTAATTACAAAAAATAACAAAAAAATGCACACTACTTTACTTATGCAAAAATTTAACAAAAAATTTAAAAAATGGATTTAAACTACCAAAACTAAAAATTGTTTTTCTTCTTTTTTCTTTTTCTTTTTTTCTTTTTTTAAAAAAAATAATATTTTTTTATATATTTTTTTCTCTTTTTTTAAAAAATCTTTTTTTTTTCTATCTCTTTTTCTCTTTTTTTTAAAAAAAATATTTTTTTGTTTTGTTTTTTATAATTTTTATTATTATTTTTTTATTTAAAAATATAAAAGAAACATGAAAAATTAATTAAAAAAATAAAAAAATAAAAAAAATATTTAAAAATGAACTTACCTTATCCTCACCACCGCCTTGCCAGATTTCTCGCCTGCGCGCATGTGCCTCCTTGCGGCGCTTTCTGCCAGCCGTCTGCTCTTATGCTGCTCCGCGTTGCTGCTTGCTACAGCCCGCCCGCACCATAGCTCAAAAGACAGTCACTCCGTGCTGCCGACAGCCTGCGCTTCGACGCCTTCCGCTCCGCCGGTCAGCCGCCTGCTCCTACAGCCTTTTGTTTCTTCGCCTTCGCTCGCTCTTCTGCCAGCTGCACCACCAGAGTCGTCGCTGCGCCTCCAATAGCCACGCACTAACAGCTTCGCTGCTGCGCCTCCAGCAGCCACGCTTCACGCACTGCCTTGCTGCTGCGCAGCCTTCGACCTCTCAACTCCACGCAGGTCGCTTCCAACAGCTTCGCTGCTGCGCCTCCCCAGCAGCCACGCTTCACGCACGAATATTTTTTTTAATATATTTTTTTTATTTTTTTCAACCGCCTTGAGCCTGACGCCTTCGCTTTCTTCTTCTTCTCTTTTTTTTTTTTCTTCTTTGCTGAGCCTCACCGCCCCTTGGCTACCACCTTCTTTTGCTTCACTCTTCCTTTCAGGCGCCTTCACCTACAGCCACTTCGCCTGCTGCCACGCTTCAAGTAAATATATATATATATATATATATATATTTCTTTGCTGCGGCCAGCTGCTTACCTCCCACAGTCCTTCGCCGCCTAGCTACAACCACTTTGACTTGCCCGACGCCACCATACGCCACTCACGACAAAAAATACAAAAACAGAAACAACTTGAACCTAAATAATGGCGGGATTACTCTACCGCAATGGGGTTTTAATTTTTATTTTTATTTTTTTGCTTCTAATCAAAAAAATACACACAAGGCGCCCTTGAGATCACACACTCAATGCCCTTGCAAACTCCACTCTAATCTACCCTAATCCACGATTTTGCAATCAATGGAGCACTTAGTAAGAAGTAATGGTTAACACCTTCACTAACTTAGGTGTGCGTTCCCCGGCAGCGGCGCCATTGTTTGGGACATCATAGCATAGCGGAGGCTACACTCCAACCCACACACTTGTCAATCCGTGAATGCAACCCGGTTAGCGCATAGAGGCTATCCCGAATGGGAGAAGAAGAGTTAACCACACACTAATGACTTCTAGTCCTACTCAATCCTTCTTCATCACTCAAGCAATCAATCTTACATAATCAAAGCATCAAGATTAGGTTACACTTAAGCACACAATGCAACTTATGCAAGGAACCTAATATGCAAAGAGCTCTCACACAAGCCTCAACTACACATCATTTCATGCACAAGCTTCATCACATGCACTCTACAACTCACAAATCAAAACATCATTAAGAAATCTAGATTAGCAAGTGTGTAAACCAAAACCTCATATCATTGAAAATGTAGAGAATAGAGAGTGCAAGATTGAAGCATGAATGGAGATGGAGAGCCTTGGGAGTGCACTTGACAGAAGGAGCTATGGAGTAAGCTCTCTCTATGAGCCTCTCAACTAAATGACCAAAGAGTCCTCTCTAGCTCTCAAATGGGCCACCTTTTATACAAAAATTCTAGAACTCCCAAAAGTTCCCATGTGGGATTATTGTCAAGCCCTCTCCCACATTCATCTACAACTTGGAACTCTTTTCAAGAGCCCTAAGTGTCTTTTTTGTTGCATCCTTGTATTGATCTTCATTCGTCATGCAACACGGGTTCTCGAAAAAGATGCACGAGCGTGCCAAATGGCAGAAATTTCCAACAGTGGCCCAAACGGCGCCGAAGAGGCATGAAAATCAAATCATGCATGGACAAATGTGTGGCAAGCAACCTGGATCTTTCTTGTTGTGTTCAGATGCGATTCGGACTCATTTCGGATCCGAAACTCTGTTATGGCGATTTTGCACTATCTTCGCCGGGACCCAAATTTGACGCACTAGGAGAAGTGATTGCAATCTCCAAATGCATGCACGGAGTGATGTGGACATAGAGCAACTTCCCTAGCACAAGTGTGTGTGGTCCGCTCTCTGATGGGGTCCCGGATCCTCAACTTCTAACTATCCGAATCGGGGTTCTCAAAAAAAGATGCACGAGCGTGCCAAATGGCGGAAATTTCCAACAGTGGCCCAAACGGCGCCGAAGAGGCATGAAAATCGAATCATGCATGGACAAATGTGTGGCAAGAAACCCGGATCTTTCTTGTTGTGTTCAGATGTGATTCGGACTCATTTCGGATCCGAAACTCTGTTATGGCGATTTTGCACTATCTTGGTCGGGACCCAACTTTGACGCATCGGGAAAACTGATTGCAATGCCCAAATCCCATGCATGGAGTGATGTGGACATAGAGCAACTTCCCTAGCACAAGTCCGTGTGGTCCATTCTCTAATGGGGTCCCAGATCCTCAACTTCTAACCGAATCTGGGTTCTCGAAAAAGATACAGGAGGGTTCCAAATGGTGGAAATTTTCAACCGTGGCCCAAACGGCATGGAGAGGCACGAAATTCGAATCATGCATGGACAAATGTGTGGCAAGCAACCCGGATCTTTCTTGTTGTGTTCATATGTAATTCAGACTCATTTCGGACCCGACACTCTGTTATGGCGATTTTGCACTATCTTCGCCGGGACCCATCTTTAACGCGCTGGGAGAAGTAATTGCGATCTCCAAATGCATGCACGGAGTGATGTGGACATAGAGCAACTTCCCTAGCACAAGTCCGTGTGGTCCGTTCTCTCGTGGGGTCCCAGATCCTCAACTTCTAACTGTCTGAATCCGGGTTCTCGAAAAAGATACACGAGCGTGCCAAATGGCAGAAATTTTCAACAGTGGCCCAAACGGCGCCGAAGAGGCATGAAAATCGAATCATGCATGGACAAATGTGTGGCAAGAAACTCGGATCTTTCTTGTTGTGTTCAGATGTGATTCGGACTCATTTTGGATCCGAAACTCTGTTATGGCAATTTTGCACTATCTTGGTCGGGACCCAACTTTGACGCGTTGCGAAAACTGATTGCGATGCCCAAATCCCATGCACGGAGTGATGTGGACATAGAGCAACTTCCCTAGCACAAGTCCGTGTGGTCCGTTCTCTAATGGGGTCCCGGATCCTCAACTTCTAACCGAATCTGGGTTCTCGAAAAAGATACAGGAGGGTTCCAAATGGTGGAAATTTTCAACCGTGGCCCAAACGGCGTGAAGAGGCACGAAATTCGAATCATGCATGGACAAATGTGTGGCAAGAAACCCGGATCTTTCTTGTTGTGTTCAGATGCAATTCAGACTCATTGCGGATGACCGACACTCTGTTATGGCGATTTTGCACTATCTTCGCCGGGACCCATCTTTAACACGATGGGAGAAGTGATTGCGATCTCCAAATGCATGCACGGAGTGATGTGGACATAGAGCAACTTCCCTAGCACAAGTCCGTGTGGTTCGTTCTCTCGTGGGGTCCCAGATCCTCAACTTCTAACTGTCTGAATCCGAGTTCTCGAAAAAGATACACAAGCATACCAAATGGCAGAAATTTCCAACCGTGGTTCAAACGGCACCGAAGAGGCATGAAATTTGAATCATGCATGGAAAAATGTGAAGCAACCAACCCGGATCTTTCTTGTTGTGTTCAGATGCGATTCGGACTCATTTCGGATCCGAAACTATGTTATGTCGATTTTCACTATCTTCAACGAAAACCAACTTTGACGCACTGGGAGAAGTGATTGCGATGCCCAAATCCATGCACGGAGTGATGTGGACATAGAGAAACTTCCCTAGCACAAGTCCGTGTGGTTCGTTCTCTGATGGGGTCCCGGATCCTCAACTTCTAGCTATCCGAATCAGGGTTCTCGACAAAGATGCACGAGCGTGCCAAATGGCAGAAATTTCCAACCATGGCCCAAACGTCACCGAAGAGGCATGAAAATTGAATCATGCATGGACAAATGTGTGGCAAGCAACCCGGATCTTTCTTGTTGTGTTCAGATGCGATTCGGACTCATTTCGGATCCAAAACTCTATTATGGCGATTTTGCACTATCTTTGCCGGGACCCAACTTTGACGTGCTTGGAGAACTGATTGCGATGCCCAAATTCATGCACGAAGTGATGTGGACATAGAGCAACTTCCCTAGCACAAGTCCGTATGGTCCGTTCTCTCATGGGGTCCCAAATCCTCAACTTCTAACTGCCAAAATCCGGGTTCTCGAAAAAGATGCACGAGCGTGCCAAATGACGGAAATTTCCAACCGTGGCCCAAACAGCGACGAAGAGGGATGAAATTCGAATCATGCATGGATAAATGTGTGACAACCAACCCGGATCTTTCTTGTTGTGTTCAGATGCGATTCGGACTCATTTCGGATATGAAACTCTATTATGGCGATTTTGCACTATCTTCGCCGGGACCCAACTTTGACGCGCGGGGAGAAGTGATTGCGATGCCAAAATCTATGCACGGAGTGACATGGACATAGAGCAACTTTCCTAGCAAAAGTCTGTGTGGTCCGTTCTCTGATGGGGTCCCGGATCCTCAACTTCTAACTCTCCGAATCCGGGTTCTCGAAAAAGATGCACGAGCGTGCCAAATGGTGGAAATTTCCAACAGGGGCCCAAACGGCACCGCGAAGAGGCATGATAATCGAATCATGCATGGACAAATGTGTGGCAAAGCAACCCGGATCTTTCTTGTTGTGTTCAGATGCGATTCGGACTTATTTCGGATCCGAAACTCTGTTATGGGGATTTTGCACTATCTTCGCCAGGACCTAATTTTGACGCGCTGGAAGAAGTGATTGTGATTTCCAAATGCATGCTCGGAGTGATGTTGTGGGATCCCTTTTCCCACCGAGCAACGGATTCAAGATACTGGCAGCGGAAGTAGCACTTCTCGCGTGGGACAGGGGTCCCACATTCGGGGTCTCGCCCACGGATATCCGGACAAAAGACTAATCCGTCGGTTTTTCCAAAACCAGACCCGGAAAAACTTCCCTTATCCGGAAAGCACGGGCGATTCCACCAGGATAATTTTTTACTCTAACGTAGTCAAGAACATTTCTGATCGAGCTGATCCAATTGCATCTATAAGATACATGGTCAGATTAAGGAAGAAACTTGCACTTGGATCATTGGGATCAACGCTTTTTTCCCCATTCAAGAGGCACAGCCGTTGATTCCTATCCATAGAACAGTTACTGTCCGGGATTCATTTTATCTATCGTAAAAACAAAAGTTTGAGTCTCGATTTACGGATCCATCAGTCCAGCCTAACCCCATCCGATCCCATGGGTTAGCCAACCGCCCAACCACTGTAGTGATGGGATCCAATTTGGAATTTGGTTAGGTTTTGTCCCGGGTACCAAGGAAAAGAGTTCCAAGGCCCCCTAGCCGGAAGTTCATGCAAACATAAAACTAGCCACACCACTTACACACCCAATATGAAAATTGCCTTTTTTCTTAGCATCAGCTAACTTTAAAACAATCCTTTAATGAAACCATAGTACCACTGATCACAATCTTCCAATTTATCCAGTTGATTCATAATTTTCCATCATTCCTTCATCAGAGTATCTATGGCATCATTGGCAACTAGAACGCTCACCACCTGTCCACACAGGGGCCGTTTCAATAGTTCCTAGCCCATAATACTCAACAATATAATCACTTATCAAGATGGACTCTCGTTGAAGATCAACAAGATCAACCAACAGATCCATATAAAAGAGCCATGGACTCATCCGTTGAGGACCAGCAAGGTCAGTCAACCAGATCCATGCCCGGTTCCAGAAAACAACTCTTACTCCTTGTTCCAATATCTTCCTCGACGCACGCGTGGGTATCCTGGGCGACCCAGAGCCCGAGCACCGTATGGTCAGCACCCTCTAGGATCCTTCGCAGGTGACCTAGCGCTTCACTCATAGGCCGCTTCCTTGGTCCCTCATCCACCGTACCGGAAGCTCACCATTTTAATCGAACCGAGGCTGGTCAAGACCTCGGCCGACCTTGCTACGTGAGACGTCCTCCATTGACTCTCCGTCAGCAGTTGCAACTTTATCAGTTAGGTCTCCACGACCTTAATCACAAGACGGTCAAAATACTTTCCCAGCATTCTTGACATAAAACAGCCATTTACAAACTGCATTTACAAACAGTTTACAAATACAATTTCTATATTAACTCTCATTTTTCCACATTATCCCTCATACAATCCACATTACTTATTCCACATTTCATTTATATGTGTACTCATCCACTCACATCATTTTTCATCTCTTCACTTTAGATTCCTTCACATCACATATCATATATTCACATCCATATCCACATCCATACATCCACATCCACATCCACATTCACATCCATACATCCACATCTACATGCTTATCTCCATTTTCACATCCTCATTTATACATCCACATCCCATATCCACATTCATACATACACATCCATATCCACATCCATATCCGCATTCATACATACACATCCATATCCACATCCACATGCATACATTCATTATCACGTCCTCATTCATACATCCACATCCACATACATACATACATCCACATCCACATTCCCATTCACATCTATACATCCATATCTACATGCACATTCACATCCATACATCCACATCTATATCCTCATTCACATCCATACATCCACATTCATGCATCCACATCTACATGCATACATCCATACATACACATCCACATTTACATCCATGCATCCACATCCACATCCTCATTCACATCCATACATCCACATTCATACATCCACATCCACATCCACATTCACATCCATACATCCACATCTACATGCTTATCTCCATTTTCACATCCTCATTTATACATCCACATCCCATATCCACATTCATACATACACATCCATATCCACATCCACATGCATACATACATCCACATCCACATTCCCATTCACATATATACATCCATATCTACATGCACATTCACATCCATACATCCACATCTATATCCTCATTCACATCCATACATCCACATTCATGCATCCACATCTACATGCTTATCTCCATTTTCACATCCTCATTTATACATCCACATCCCATATCCACATTCATACATACACATCCATATCCACATCCACATGCATACATACATCCACATCCACATTCCCATTCACATATATACATCCATATCTACATGCACATTCACATCCATACATCCACATCTATATCCCCATTCACATCCATACATCCACATTCATGCATCCACATCTACATGCTTATCTCCATTTTCACATCCTCATTTATACATCCACATCCCATATCCACATTCATACATACACATCCATATCCACATCCACATGCATCTTATCATATCTTATCACTTCCCATATCCTTTATGCATACCTCTATGCATGAAATTCAATTATGCTAAAAGTAACACTTTTATAATAAAATATTCAACTTTTATGCATACTTCTATACATGAAATCCAATATGATAAAAGTAACACTTTTGATATAAAAAAATTATCCTTTATGCATACTTCTATGCATGAAAATTAAAAATGATAAAAGTAACACTTTTAATATATAAAAAATTATCCTTTATGCATACTTCTATGCATGAAAATTAAAAATGATAAAAGTAACACTTTTGATATAAAAAATTTTCCTTTATGCATACTTCTATGCATGAAAATTAAAAATGATAAAAGTAACACTTTTAATATAAAAACATTATCCTTTATGCATACTTCTATGCATGAAAATTAAAAATGATAAAAGTAACACTTTTGATATAATTTTTTTTTCTTTATGCATACTTCTATGCATGAAAATTAAAAATGATAAAAGTAACACTTTTAATATAAAAAAATTATCCTTTATGCATACTTCTATGCATGAAAATTAAAAATGATAAAAGTAACACTTTTGATATAAATTTTTTTTCCTTTATGCATACTTCTATGCATGAAAATTAAAAATGATAAAAGTAACACTTTTAATATTAAAAAATTATCCTTTATGCATACTTCTATGCATGAAAATTAAAAATGATAAAAGTAACACTTTTGATATAAATTTTTTTTCCTTTATGCATACTTCTATGCATGAAAATTAAAAATGATAAAAGTAACACTTTTGATATAAAAATTTTTTCCTTTATGCATGATATTAAAATTCAATTTCTCCATGATTATAATGAAATTCTTTCAATTAATCTAGGATGATAATTCCTAGAATATGGTAGGAAGTCCTCTTTTTATGCTTTGAATGAAATTATTTTATGCATAATTTTTATAAAAATTTTGCCATAGCTCCGCTGCTATGACTGATAAATCTCAATTTTTTCTAAGGGATAAAGCTTATCATTAAGGAAATAATTAAAATGATCTCTAATTGGATCATTAATCTATAATGGATTGAATCATCAATATGCATAAACTAAAAGCATAGGAAAAAGCCATTAATTTGACCTCAAGCATAGCTTAATCTTGGATTAAGGAAAAGCTTTATGAAAAGCTTCATGTGGATTGAGAATGGATCATGAGTATGACCATTTCTTGAGTGAGAGAGAGAAATTACATAAAAACCATTAGAATTTAAACATAAATAAAAATTAACTTCAATAGCATTTATTAAATTATGTAACTCTTCACTACTATTCACCAATTAACTTTAATAGCATTTAAAAAATCATACCGATTAAGCTTCTCAAGCTTGAGAGGGGTTGAGAAGAGAGAAACATTGAGAAATTATAGAAAGATCAATATTCACTAATTACCTTACAAATTGCTTGATTCTTTGTTCACGGTAGAGGCCCCCAACCAATCAATTGGTTAAGTATGTTGATGGAGCCACTAATGGGGATTGAAGAAAGAGGGAAGCTCCAAAAAACTAGTGAATTATTAAATGAATTCACAGTTCTTGGCTTAGGTGGAGTAGAGTAACGATGCATAAACACTACATATTTTTCAACAAGGGGGAGGCTTCTATTTATAGGAAAAATTGAGCTCCTAACCAAACAAACTGATTCTAGAATTTTCCAAATCAGTTTGGTCAATTTTTGACCATTTTTAGGTCAGTTAAGCTAACTTTTTAGAACTAGACTTGAATGAGGAGAGAGGAGAGATGAAATATCTCAATTTTTATGAGTTTAAAACTCATTCAAGCATGTGAAATATGCACCTCCTTTAAAGAACTCCCCTTCCTTACATATGTGTCATAATGGAATCATTTTAATATTGCTCATAGTTTTTTTACTAATAAACCTTGTACATTTTCAACTCTTCATCTTATGTGAAATATGCACCTCCTTTAAAGAACTCCCCTTCCTTACATATGTGTCATAATGGAATCATTTTAATATTGCTCATAGTTTTTTACTAATAAACCTTGTACATTTTCAACTCTTCATCTTATGTGAGCATTTACTCATTTTTGAATACCCAAAATATCTCATATTTTTAATATTGCTCATAGTTTTTTACTAATAAACCTTGTACATTTTCAACTCTTCATCTTATGTGAGCATTTAAGGGACTCCCCTTCCTTACATATGTGTCATAATAAAATCATTATACCCAAAATATCTCATATTTTTAATATTGCACATAGTTTTTTACTAATAAACCTTGTACATTTTCAACTCTTCACCTCATGTGAGCATTTACTCATTTTTGGGTATTTTCTTTTTACAAGTTGGATTTATCTCCTCCCTACACATGGATTGATGCTATTGGTCCATAGGAACCTTAATTGGACCATGGTCTAAAGATTTCTGAAAATCTAGACCCTTAGGCTAAGGTTCTTTATACCTATTTTCAATTAATTCCAATTGCACATTGGAAAATTCTTTTTGAATTTCTGTTTCAGGGGAACTCATCTGAATTAGAAGAGATCTTTTTCTATCCAAAAATATTCAAAATCTGAATATTCTCTCTCTAGAATATTTTTCTCTCTCTAGGCTAAAACAGATAGAAACAAGGTCTTTATATTTCTGAAGAGGGATTGATTACAGGGAAAGATACTAGACATCAAAAAGGGGGTGGGGGAGGAATCTTACAGATGTGGACATAGAGAAACTTCCCTAGCATAAGTCCGTGTGGTCCGTTTTCTGATGGGGTCCCGGATCCTCAACTTCTAACTGTCCGAATCCGGGTTCTCGAAAAAGATGCAAGAGCGTGCCAAATAGCAAAAATTTCCAATCGTGGCCCAAACGGCGCCGAAGAGGCATGAAAATTGAATCATGCATGGACAAATGTGTGGCAAGCAACCCGGATCTTTCTTGTTGTGTTCAGATGCGATTCGAACTCATTTCGGATCCGAAACACTGTTATGGCGATTTTGCACTATCGGGACCCAAATTTGACGCGCTGGGAGAACTGATTATGATGCCCAAATCCATGCACGGAGTGATGTGGACATAGAGCAACTTCCCTAGCACAAGTCTGTGTGGCCGGTTCTCTCATGGGATCCCAGATCCTCAACTTCTAACTGTCCGAATCTGGGTTCTCGAGAAAAAGATGCACGAGCGAGCCAAATGGCGAAAATTTCCAACCGTGGCCCAAAAGGCACCGAAGAGGCATGAAATTCGAATCATGCATGGAAAAATGTGTGGCAACCAACCCGGATCTTTCTTGTTGTGTTCAGATGCGATTCGGACTCATTTCGGATCCGAAACTTTGTTATGGCGATTTTGCCGGGACCCAACTTTGATGCACTGGGAGAAGTGATTGCGATGCACAAATCTATGCACGGAGTGATGTGGACATAGAGCAACTTCCCTACAAAAGTCTATGTGGTCCGTTCTCTGATGGGGTCCCGGATCTTCAACTTCTAACTGTTCGAATCTGGGTTCTCGAAAAAGATGAACGAGCGTGCCAAATGGCGAAAATTTCCAATCGTGGCCCAAACGGCGCCAAGGAGGCATGAAATTCGAATCATGCATGGAAAAATGTGTGGCAAGAAACTCGGGTCTAGCTATGTACCATGTAGATCAACAAAACCAATTACTCTAAGAAGAGACCTACTTCACATGACGAGAACCAAGGAGCTACAATTGCATCCGATCTAGCTTTACCATGTAGATCAACAAAATCAATTACTCCAAGATGAGATTTACTTCACATGACAAGAACCAAGAAGCATGAATTGCATTTGATCTAGCTCTACCACGTGGTAGAGCTGTATCCAACCTAGACCACATCATAGAGCTAGACTGGTTTGAGGTCTAGCTCTACCACATGGTGGAGCTAGAATTGCATTTAAGGTCTAGCTCTACCATGTGATAGAGCTAGAATGCAATGATCTAGCTATGTACCATGCAAATAAACAAAACCAATTACTCCAAGAAGAGACCATGACGAGAACCAAGGAGATAAACAAGTGTGTTGAATGGCACTGGGACCCAACTTTGACGCGCTGGGAGAAGTGATTACGATGCCCAAATCCGTGCACCGCGAGTGATGTGGACATAGAGCAACTTCCCTAGCACAAGTCCATGTGGTCCCCTCTCTGATGGGGTCCCGGATCCTCAACTTCTAACTGTCCGAATCCGGGTTCTCGAAAAAGATGCATGAGCGTGCCAAATGGCAGAAATTTCCAACCGTGGCCCAAACGGCGCTAAAGAGGCATGAAAATCGAATCATGAATGGACAAATGTGTGACAATCAGCCCGGATCTTTATTGTTGTGTTCAAATGCGATTCGGAGTCGTTTCAGATCCGAAACTCTGTTATGGCGATTTTGCACTATCTTCGTCGGGACCCAACTTTGCGCGCTGGGAGAAGTGATTGCAATGCCCAAATCCATGCACGGAGCGATGTGGACATAGAGCAACTTCCCTAGCACAAGTCCGTGTGGTCCATTCTCTGATGTGGTCCCGGATCCTCAACTTCTAACTGTCCGAATCCGGGTTCTCGAGAAAGATGCACGAGCATGCCAAATGGCAAAAATTTCCAACAGGGACCCAAATGGCGCCAAAGAGGCATGAAAATCGAATCATGCATGCACAAATGTGTGGCAAGCAACGCGGATCTTTCTTGTTGTATTTAGATGCGATTCGGACTCATTTCAGATCCGAAAGTTTGTTATGGGGATTTTGCACTATCTTGGCCAGGACCCAACTTTGACGTGCTAGGAGAACTGATTTCGATGCCCAAATCCATGCATGGAGTGAGGTGGACATAGAGTAGCACAAGTCTGTGTGGTCCGTTCTCTGATGGGGTCCCGGATCCTCAACTTCTAACTGTCCGAATCCGGGTTCTCAAAAAAAGATACACGAGCGTGCCAAATGGCAAAAATTTCCAACAGTGGCCCAAACGGCACCGAACAGGCATGAAATTCGAATCATTCCTGGAAAAATATGTGGCAACCAACCCAGATCTTTCTTGTTGTGTTCAAATGCGATTCGGACTCATTTTGGATCCGAAACTCTGTTATGGCGATTTTGCACTATCTTCGCCGGGACCCAGCTTTGACGCGCTGGGAGAAGTGATTGCGATGCCAAAATCTATGCACGGAGTCACCTGGACATAGAGCAACTTCCCTAGCATAAGCCCGTGTGGTCCGTTCTCTGATGGGGTCCTGGATCCTCAACTTCTAACTGTCCGAATCCGGGTTGTTTGGGACATCATAGCATAGCGGAGGCTACACTCCAACCCACACACTTGTCAATCCGTGAATGCAACCCGGTTAGCGCATAGAGGCTATCCCGAATGGGAGAAGAAGAGTTTACCACACACTAATGACTTCTAGTCCTACTCAATCCTTCTTCATCACTCAAGCAATCAATCTTACATAATCAAAGCATCAAGATTAGGCTACACTTAAGCACACAATGCAACTTATGCAAGGAACCTAATATGCAAAGAGCTCTCACACAAGCCTCAACTACACATCATTTCATGCACAAGCTTCATCACATGCACTCTACAACTCAAATCAAAACATCATTAAGAAATCTAGATTAGCAAGTGTGTAAACCAAAACCTCATATCATTGAAAATGTAGAGAATAGAGAGTACAAGATTGAAGCATGAATGGAGATGGAGAGCCTTGGGAAGGAGCTATGGAGTAAACTCTCTCTATGAGCCTCTCAACCAAATGACCAAAGAGTCCTCTCTAGCTCTCAAATGGGCCACCTTTTATACAAAAATTCTAGAACTCCCAAAAGTTCCCATGTGGGATTATTGTCAAGCCCTCTCCCACATTCATCTACAACTTGGAACTCTTTTCAAGAGCCCCAAGTGTCTTTTTTGTTGCATCCTTGCAACACTCCCCCCTTCCTATTTTGCGCACGTCCTCGAGCGCGGTAGTAGCAAGAGCTGCAACAAAAAAAACAATGGATACAAGTAAAGTCTTTTATTGAAAAAAAGAAAAGAAAAGAAAAACCAGCAATGATAATTTCACACGTGAGCATACAAGTGCAAGGCTGATTAAAGTTTTAATGAGTACTAAAATAGGTGAGTAAAGTCTAGTCAAAGTGAGACTTAAGTGGTAGATAGTGCTATGCAAAGGCAAGTGTGCTTTGTACACCGCCGGTTATGACCGCAGTCTCAATGTCCTATTGGTCTGTAAGTTATTCCTAAGTGGCAAACCTACTCCTAAATATGAGCAAAGGTGATTGGAACTCTCTTTTTTTTTTTTGATGTGTGTGTAGAAGGTGATAAGGATTAAGGTTCCATCCCAAAGAGACCCAAGCAATGGCCAAGAGACCTCCGCCAAGAGAATCTAAAGACCGCTAAGTATCTCAAGGGCGACACACCCTTTTTCTTTCTTTTATGACCTAAGGAGTACCCCATGAAAATGAGGGCATCGGTCTCGAGGGCCCATAGTGTACCCCAGAGTCCTACCAGCATCCATCAAGGTGATAGATTCCTCAAAGGTCTTTTTCTGAAGCTTTTAGACATCAGTGTTCACCCCATAGAAACCAAGGCATCAGCCCCATGGTGCTAAGATAACCCCAGGTCCTACCAAGCATTTCTCATGGCTGTAGACACGTCATGTCTCAATTTACCTTGGATATATATATATTTTTAGGGTATATTTTCGTAAATTTTTATTACTCCTAGCACCTAGCTCATATCTAAGAGGTAGCCACCACTAGGGATAACTAATATACCTTGAAAGCATAAGAACTTGGCATATTCCCTTGGTATATATCCTACACTGTCTTTAGATAGAAATATCTTTTACTAAGTCTTCTAAGACTCTAGAATTCACTCACCATATTTTAACAACTAATCAAAAACTTAAACCAGCCAACATTGTGTGAACATGCAAACCATATATTCGAAAGATAAGAGCACATAAAGAAATAAAGATTAAGATTTGAATACACCTGTTGTAGTGCCCTGTTGATGTTGTTCGTTTGCATTGATGCATTGCTGATTTTGTGCAGATTGGTCCTCCTTGATCTTTGTAGGCGTAGCATGTCTCCCCCCTTCCTAATTTGTGTGCACGATAGGTGGACTATTGGGGCGTGTTTGATGCTCTTGTTTTTTTACGGAGATCTCTGCAAAATTTTTATTAACAAACAAGAAAAGAAAAGAAAAGAATAAAATTTGCCATTGGTGCCAAACACCGAATATAACCAAGGGGAAAAACCCAGTGGGATAAAAGTGCCCTGGCTTGTCGATCTTATTATGGAGTCACTGAACTTGCACTGGTGGTGGATCCGTGTCCTCGTCTGCTGGAAAGATAGTATCAATTTCCTCAGGATGCAGAGACAACCCCTCACAAAAACCTGCCGCTGGAGAAGGTGGTAGAAGAAGGAGTGCTTCCTCACTAAAATATGGCATTGGTTCTATGGGAAGGTTAATCAGACAGTTTCGATTTTGGAACTACGCAATATAGGTACTCATATTTATCCAATATTGACATGTTGAGGCTTGGGGAAGGAGGGCTTGCAAGATCGGTGGTTGCAAGTTATTTAAGCTTGTATCCCTCCATTGTTGTGCTTGAACCTCCTCAGGTAATCTACGTTGATTTGGTCCTCTCTCTGGTATTCTCACATTAAGAAGATTATGGCGTTGGGGTGTAACTCCCACAATTTGCTTCATTAAGCCCGTGCCATATCGTCTAAAGTAAGAGCGGCATATCCAACAAATATGTGAAGCTTCTTCTAATACAAGCCGTGCACACTCTTGACAATGTGGAAATGGGTGATGCTCTTGATAGAATAACGTGACAAAGTGATGCCCACAGCAATTTTCACCTAAGGAAGCATAGAAGTACCTAGAATGTGTTTGAAACGGAGGAGCACTATAACCCCCGCGATGATCTGGTCGAGTACTATCGGGGTCAATGCATGGTGGACATGTATCTCGCCAAATATCCATCAGGAGTTATCTGGACGTAGAACAATGAAATTTAGAACACTCATATCCATCATGACAATTCCAATCAAAAACAAGATTATCTCAAAGAGAACACATCTTCTAAAGGTATAAGGAACTACATTATTCAAACATTGATTTACCAAAGAGCTTTAATTGTAGTGTTAATGCCTTATCTTTGGTTTTTGGTATATCCTTTTTAAGAGGTGGAAACTTTAGCAATTGTCTTGGAATTTGAGCAAGATAAGAGGATTTAGGCATTGAAATGCTAGAATCTATGCTCAAATGAGACTCATTTGGACATGTCGTAGGTACACAAGTTGATGGTTGAATTGTGTAACAAGGAGAAATCGGGACAACCGGTGTTTCAATACATGTTTTAGGAAGATCAACACAAGTAGTTTTGTAGGTGCTATCACAGCCACCTTTCCTTTCTTGAAGAGTTTGTGTTGATTTCTTTTGCACCCACTGATATGGACAATCAAGGGTGGCTTTTGGAATCTTTCTGAAACACTCTTTTACCCCTGCCAAAGCATGGCATTTTGGAAGCCAAATTGCTGTTGCACCCTCATAATAGCCTTGTGCTTTAAGAACATGTTTTGGGACCCATCGAGTAACAATCCGAGGCTTAGGCTTGGAAATGATGTGCTTCTTAAGAGGCTTAGCAACTGGACTAGATGGTACAAGTTTGTACGCATCTTTGGGTAGCCACATTGATAATTCCTTCTTACCTGGCCTTCTTTGAGCAGCAACTAGAGTAGTTGGAACATGCCAGCCATGGCCCTCACTTGAGTACTCATCAATTATCCACATCATTTGTTTTGGAGCTTCAAGAGCAGATTTTGATTGTGGGTTGGGTAAGGTAGAAACATTACCTTTGACACGATAAAGCTCGTGGTGTAGCAGATCCCAAGATGCAATCAGAATCAATTTGCAACTTGTATTGTCTATTCTTCCAATCTAATGAGCAATTGGTAGCACTTAACCACGATCTACCGAGAACAACCTCTACTACTGCCTTGGACTTACGTGCCACATAAAAGGGCACTAACATCTGGTGATCCTGAATGGTCATCATAATGACACATTTTCCCTCTATAGGGTTATCTTCCTCTGAGAAGCTCCGTAGGTCCACAGGAATTTGCACAAGTGGTGGTTGACCCAAGGCTATCCAGGTGTCAAACGAGAGAACATTATAATCTGCACCAGAGTCAATTAAGGCAGAGACAAAGTAGGTAGACTCATGAAGATGAAGGCACACTTGAATATTGAATGGTTCGACATATGGCTCATCAGTAGCCAACTGTATGGCTAACATAGAAGCTTTGCGACGCTCCTTGGCTTTTGCAACTCTAGCTTTAGCCTCCTCTTGAGCCTGACGTTTAAGTAGGTCAAGTGCTTCTTTCCGTGTTTGTACAGCATGCATCTGTTGAAGCATGGCTTCAGTTAATGGTTCATTGTATTTCTTGAGACGACTTCCATTAATGAAGTTAGGCATTTGCTCACCGTCTAGTGTCTCTAAACGCACTGCACCACTTGGGGTAAGCTCATTAATCACAAAAGGTCCTAGGCCACGTTTTTTGAGCTTTCTCTTATGTTTCTTAAGTGTGTACAAGAGCACCAGGTCTCCTTTTTTGAATCGGCCATTTGTTACATTTCTATCATACCATTGCTTTTGTCTCCTCTTCTCGGCATACATCCCCATTACCGCCAATAAGCGGGTCTCATCAAGCTTTTCCAATTCGTCAACGCGTTGTGAAAGCTCATGACCAGTCCAATCCAATTGTTTAGCTACTCGTAGAGAGTAGGTACAAGAAATTCAATGGGAAGAATTGCATCTAGCCCAAAAGCAAGTTCAAATGGGGTTGTGCCCACAGATGTTTTATAGGCTGTCCTATATGCCCAGAGAACTGAGTGCAACTTTTGCTCCCAATCAGTCCTATGTCCCTCAACAATCTTTGTGAGTGCTGTGCAGAGAGTCTTGTTAGTACTCTCGGCTTGTCCATTGGTCTGGGGATGATAGGGTGCAGAACGCTTGTGAATTACCATAAATTCTTGAAGCAAAAATTCTATGACTTCATTTACAAAGTGCACACCTTGATCACTAACGATCTCAATTGGTAAGCCATAGCGTGTAAACACGTACTCATACAAGAACTTGGCTGTGGTTCTGGCACCATTTTTGACTGTTGCCTTTGCCTCAACCCATTTGGTCAAATAGTCGGTTGCGACTATAATATATTCTGCATGCGTGTTACGAGCTGGAGGTTTAATGGGACCGACAAAGCCAATACCCCATTTTGCAAAAGCACGTGTGCTTAACATATGCCGCAATGGCATATTGTCCTTTGTGATGGGAGGTTTGGTCCTTTGACAATCGTCACAACGTTTCACATATTCTTCGGCATCCATTTGTAAGGTTGGCCACCAAAGCCTAGACCACCTAATCAACTTAGCTGTGGTATTGCCAGAAAAGTGTCCACCACCAACACCTGCATGTGCATGAGTTAAGATTTTCAGATAGTCAGCTTCACATACACACATGCGTAAGTTGCCATCCTTGCCCCTCTTGTAGAGTTGGCCCTCTATCAGCATATAGTTTGCTGCTTCAATTTTAATAGCCTGCTTTCGATGTTTAGGAGTTGTTTGATCCAAATGACCATGCTGAAGATAGTCCACAATATACTTACTCCAACTTGGTGTAGTTGAAATTTGGAATAATGTGACATTTTGAATTGGCTTCTGAATTTTACATGAAGCACAGTTACGAACAAATGTTTCAGCATCTGCATGCATGGTAGGCCACCATTGCCCATCTTGAGATATACGTCGCACACAAGTAGTAGCTGATGCATGGATTCCATCGATACCCGCATGTGCCCATTCCAAGATCTCCTCATATTGGTCGGGGTTAGGTATAAGCCTCAACACTCCATCATTACCCTGACGATATAATCTCCCTGAGATTAACTTGAATGGTCGCCATAGGTCCACATTAGGACCTGCTAGTTGTATTTGCCCACTTGTCAAAATTTCTAAAATGGATTCAGACCATCTATGAGCTGTCTCTACAAGGAAAAGTGTTGAATCTAACATATCATCATCCACACCCACAGGAGCTTCGCCAGAGGTGATTCGAGACAAATGATCTGCCCTTAGATGAGTTGTTCCTTTTCGAACTGCAACTTCAAAATCAAACTCAAGAAGGATGATAAACCACCTCACAATCCTTCCAGTTGCACAAGGCTTATTCACCAAATATAGCAATGCTTGATGGTCCACAAAAAATATGAATTTGTTTGCCAAAAGGTAATGGCGAAACTTTTTCACTGCATATATCATGGACAATCCTTCTCTTTCTGTTGTGGTGTAATTCTTCTCAGCATTGTTCAACTGTCGACTAGCATATGAGATTGGGAAATCCTTATTGTGTTCTCCCGATTGAGCCAAAATACATCCAATTGCAAAGTTTGAAGCATCAATATGGACATGAAAGATTTGGTTCCAATCTGGTGCCCGTAAAATGGGTGCAGCCACTAATGCTTGCTTCAACTTTTCAAATGATTCCTCACACTCATCAGTCCAATTAAACTTTACAAGAAGAGCATATAACGGTCTGGGTAGGACAGCATACATGTAGATGAATCTAGAATAATAGCCACAATGTCCCATGAATGTTTGTACCTCTTTAGGGTTGATAGGCCGAGGTAATGAGACAATGACATCAATTTTATCCATATCTATTGAAATCCCATTGCGAGAAACAATATGGCCCAAAATTTTCCCTTGTCTTACCATGAATTTGCACTTGTCAGGATTCAAGCATATACGATAAAGTTGACACTTTTGAAACACAAGTCTCAGGTGTTCTATATGATCATCACGCTCTTGTGAGTGAACACATAAATCATCCATGAAAATCTCAAGAAATTGCCTAAGGTACTCCTTGAATACATGACTCATTAACCGCTGAAAGGTTGCTGGTGCATTTGTTAGACCAAATGGCATAACACGATAGGCAAAGATGCCATCTTCAGTAGCAAAGGCTGTCTTATGTTGATCCTTTGGATCAATTGACACTTGATTGTACCCGGAGAATCCATCCAAGAAACTATATGCCTTTTTTCCTGCAACTCGTTCCAGAACATGATCCGTGATTGGAAGTGGGTAATGATCACGCACAATAGCTCCATTTACCTTCTTGAGGTTTACACATACTCGAAGTTTTCCATTTTTCTTGGGCACCACTACAATAGGGAAGACCCATTCAGTGTGTTCAATCTCATAGATAAATTTGGCCTCTAAGAGCTTGTCTATTTCTTCCTTTATCTTCCGTGCAAAATTTTCATTGTAAGTATAAGGACGTTGCTTGGAGGGTTTTGCATCCTCTCGCAATGGTATTGTATGCTGACATATGCTTGGATCAACTCCTTTGAGGTCTTTATAACTCCAAGCAAAAACGTCGCGATACTCCTTTATTGTTTGTATTAATAACTTCTCCTCATCTAAGGACAAGTCTGTGGCAATCCACACATAGCGAGGCTCTTCTCCTGGCTTAGCAATATCAATCTTTTTTGCATCTTCTGGACCATCGTATGAAACCCCTGGCACGCTCGGTTTTTGTCGCATGGGCTGTTGAAGAACAATCTTCCGATCTTGAAGAGTGTACTGTGTGAAATTGGGAGGAACATTGAGACCTTGTTCATGTCCACTTGAGTCTTCACTCATTGAAGACCATGCGGTTTTGAGCTCTCCTTTCCTATCTTGCATCGGATTTTTTTGTTCAACCGTTGTCTTTGCACTTCCCACACTCTTTTTTGAATCGGTTTTAGACTTGAGTTTTGGTTTTTGTTTCTTCGTTTTTTAACAATTTTTGCTAACAGTTGTTAGCTTTTCCCCTGCTTGGAATCCATCTGATCGTCTCATTTGGTCTTTGATACTATCTTGTGCTTGGACATAGTATAGATATCCATTCTTTCCTGCGAAGTGAGGTGGTGGTCGAGAGTTTTCACTCTTAGACTCCTCCTTTTCTTTTTGTAGTCTCTCACGTTGTTCACGCTCATCTGGTCTACGAATTTTTTTATGGCTCTTACAGCATTTACGTTTAGGTCGGCTTCGAGGGATCTCTACCTGAATCTCCCTTCCTCTCAAGAGTAGGCGTGCCTTGCCTAACTCTTCCTCAGGGATTGTCACATCATTATTAAAATCAGAGTCCCAGCCATCTTCCTTATCAGCATCATTAGCAGATTCGAGTGTTAAGTCCTCTACTGAGACTTTCTCGACATGCAGAGCTGTTGTGGATGTATCTCTATAGTACAAATCATCTAGAAGGGCACGTAATTGTACCATTCGTATAGGAATAATATCATATCCATCTGAGTCACAAAATTGAATTGGCTTCGGTAAAGCACATGTCGATAATGTTGCAAGGACATGACTCCATTCTAATGGATCAATTAAATGCTCAGGGAAGGGTTGTGGAATGTATGCCTCGTCTGATACACTTCGATTACCCTTAAGTCTCTCAGTGTTGAAATCCCTACATGAGGCTCCACACATCCACAGATCTTCTCGTCCGTTTGATAATGTAACTCTTGAGCCCTCAGATGAAGCAGAATCAAACTCATCTATTGGAGACCTTGTTACATCACGATATGAGTGATTCCTTAGGTTGACCCTTGTGATGACAGAATCATGTCGGAGATACAAATAATTGTATCCCCAATCTTGAATCATTTGAAATTGTCGCATGAATGGTCTACCCAAAATCACTTCATAGTTTGGATGTTTTCCAAAATCTACTACTGCAAAGGTGTGCTCATATTCAATCCCACATGTGGTGACCAATATGTTCTCAAGCAACCCAAGGGGATGTTCTAAGCTTCCATCTGCTAGCTGCAAGCGCATCCTGGTACTCCTAATAGCTGGTTTGCCCCATTTTTCCCAAATGGACCTTGTCACAATGCCCACTCCTGCACCACTATCAAGTATTGCAGTTGAAGATACTTTTCGCACTTCTAATGGGAGGGTAGCATTTCCCTGATCGTCCTCACAAAATTTTCCTACTTTGTTGATAGGAACTGGCATTACATGCTTTGTCTCAGGGTGTATAGTACACTCATGGTGAACCTTTTGTAGCAATACCTGCTCTGACAAACATGTGGCAATATCATTCCACAACTCAGGTCAAATTTTTATCAAATCAAGCAAAGGTAAGGTACAAGCCACTCGTGCTAACAAAATAGCTTGCACCATACTCATATCTTTCTCCTTTGTCAACCTTTTATGCATGGAGGGTATCCTCAAGGTTTGAGAACAGTTCTCATATTCTCCCAGATATGATGGTAAGGTTTTCATTGTATGCTTACTTCTAGGAGAAACAATTGTTTGAACTTCCTCCTGGATGCTTGGGCGTCCAAAGTTGTTTTCCGTGCCCCTGGTAAAATCCACCTCAGAGAATGGAGGCGAACTAATAGAAGACATGTTCTCATGAACTTTCTCATGAACTGCGGCCCATATCTCATTTGCCATGTCCTCATTAGCATCAATAACTTCATCATTGCATGGGAAGACAAGGCGAGGTGGTGGCAGATTACCCCCTTTCAATCGGGTGTCAATTGGTGCAGACCTTTCGCTATGAGCTTGTGAAATGAGCTCACTTTTCATTTCCCGACTTGATGACACTTCTGGTATGGTTTCTAATGTTGGCTTTAGAGAGGTTGGGCCCCGAGGAATAGGTGGTGGTGGTCCCTCAAGTATTGACTGAGCTTCCCTAATGAGTTGCTGATGTACAGCTAGATTGATCTTCTCCTCACGAGGGTTTGGGTATTCTTGCAGCTTCTTGGGTAGCTCAAATAAAGCTGCAATGCGACTTCTATGAGCATCAATGATGGCCTCTAGAGTCTCATTCACTTTATCCACAAAAACAGAACCCCCAGAACTAACCTCAGTCGTACTAGCCTCATTTTGTTTAGCACTAGGCTCAGGTTGAGGTTGATGTTCCTCATGCACTTCTTGGGAAGTAAAAGTTTTATCCCTCATGTTTTGTTTAGAGGCTTCTTGAGAACTAGTGGATGTACTTTTAGTTTGCTTGTTTCGGTTCTTCTTCCTCCTAGTGGTCTTTTTTCTATTGGACTGTAGGGTCTTGTCCACTAGATTTGTCTTTGCATCCCTAGTTCGAGGTGTCTCATCAGTCTGTATTTCGGCATTTCGTGTCTGTGCTCATGACTCTAAGTGGCACGACATCCTCATTCTCAGATGAAGGTGGCGATGGAACTGCCCCTACAAGGTTGAGTGAGACCTTTGGTTGAGAGGTGCCTTCCTCATGTGGTTTCAGCAGACAGTCTTTTGGGAAGTGTTCTACACAACACCCTAGACAATATCTTTCAATTGGTGGAAACTGTTGTACTGTTGTATTGGACCGAGATGCTTGCCTAGAGCGATGTGGACAATCACGAGCCCAATGGGGTTCTCCGCACTCATAACAGGGGCCCATTGGTTTGGCCTCTACTTTCCTTGGCTGCCATTGACCTGAGGGGCCTGGAGTCCTAGGTTGGTAGCCGCCTAGCAACATTAAAAAGTTATGTTCCCCTGGTTGAGTGTCTAGTGCTGGGCTTGGGTATGCGGGACTTTCAAAGAGATTTTCTTTGGATGAATATGATGCGTATTCCTCTTCCACATAGCCTGGGTTTACCAAGTCTCTACACATATTTGAATTGTCGTAGTCGACAACCCTCACAGGAGCAGTCCCTGGAGCAGGAGGTTGAGCACCAAGAACAAGTCGTGCTTGCTCTTGTGCCATCGGTGGCTTACGTTCAAAATTAGTATACTATTGATACATTTGTGGAGCCACTCCACCCCTTGGCTGCTCACGTTCTTGTCTCATTCTTGCAATGCGAGTACATTCCTGTGTGGTATAGGTAAAGTTCCAAGCACAGGCTTGGCACCACTTTCTTGTGGGTTGGTTTGTGACTAGAGGAGAAAAGATGTTACAATCCTCTGTTTTATGGTTACCGCCACATGCTCCACAAAGATGAGGACCTATAGGAAGTACATTCCTCATTCTCTGCTGTTGTTGTGGCTGCATGGGTGGACGATAGGACTGTCCCAATCTCCGTAGCACTAGGTTAGCTATCTGGTCTGGATTTACTAGCGCGCTAGACCCTGAACTTTGGTCATCTCCCCACTGATCTCTAGGTTTCACCTCTGGGCCAGAACCATCTTGGAATTTAAAATTATCGGTGAAATCCATAGCATCATGGCAACACTCATTGAAATTTGTATGCTTCTTCGCATAGAGATGTGTATGCAGAGTCGAATTTTTGAGTCCTTTTAAGAAGAGAGAAATTAATCGACTTTGGGCGGGCTTCTCATCTTCTGGGCAACGATTAATGTACTGCTTCATTCTATTTACACAGTCTCTAACACTCTCATTCTCGCCTTGCTTGAAAGAGTAGATGTGTGCTACCGTGTCATGTTGAATTCCCATCAAGGAAAAAGCAGCAATGAATCTCTCTTCCAAAACTCGTAAAGAAGATTTGTCTGAAGCCTCTAATGCCTGAAACCAAGCCAGGGCTTTTCCCTCAAGAGTGAGTCCAAATCCTTCAATTTGAGTATGCTTATCAGCCACTTGCTCAGCTTGAACTGCTTGCCTAAATGCTGCTACATGGTCGTATGGATCTCCCGACCCTTCATACTTCTTTACCAGTTTCTGAAGAGTTGATGGCCTTACTTGTCTTGAATACTCATCATAGGGCCTACGGCCTCTCACTCTCAGTGGGAATTGTTCCTCCCTTTGGAAGGATGGTCCACATGTTTCCAAAATTGGTGTGGGTATCCTATTACCAGCCTCACCAAACCCCTCCAAAGATCTTGTCACCCGCATTTCAGGAGGTGCATTAATGGGAAGCCGAGTTGGCTCCCCTACCCTCCGATTGTTATAGTGAGAAAGATGTTGGTGTGGTGTGACCTGTGGTCGCACATTTGGTGTAGGACGATATCTTGGTGCTAGAGTTGGGCTACTAGCTGTGGCCCACTTGGATGTTGAGGGTCCCTCTAGTGAACTCTCGTAGGGGAGGAGCAACAGTTTCTCCAAGAAAGGTTGTCTCTCCCGGTTTGGCTGTATTTGTTGAGAACACTTCCATGAATAATGGTTGTCCTTTCCACGTGAGTTCCCGAATCTCTGTCCAATCTAAGGTTCGGTATTCATTGGCCCATTTATCAATTATTCTGTTCATGTGTCCTGCAAGCTTCTCAACTACCACCACATGAGCTAGAGGAAGATCCAGCTGTGGCAATCTAGTTGTGGCATAATATCCCTCTAACGAGTCCTTATAGACCTCTTGAAGTGGGTCATCCTGTAAGACCTTTGTCACTGGAATTTGTCGTACAAACTCCCATTGGTTTTCAGCCCCCTGATCCATTTTACTCTTGCCTTTCCTATCCCTTTCCAAGAAAATTCTGATAAGTCTAAGAACTCGGTTTTAGAGAGCTCCCCTAATTTGTCTACCTTT
The DNA here is from genome assembly GCF_041138505.1 of Cibotium barometz. Taxonomy (NCBI): domain Eukaryota; kingdom Viridiplantae; phylum Streptophyta; class Polypodiopsida; order Cyatheales; family Cibotiaceae; genus Cibotium; species Cibotium barometz. The sequence continues at coordinate 29,392,711 of NC_141090.1, forward strand.
TCTGGATGGTAGGTGACTTCGTAGCGAACACCATCTCCACCCATGTACATGTTACCCTGGTCATTGACTAGAGGTGCTCTATCAAGTGCTGAGAAAATGTCTGCGATCTTAACAAGATACCGTTGTTGTGGGTCCCTAAAGATCTCAGCTCCTTGAGCATTTGTGTAGACATATTGGAGTCTCACATTGAGTGTTAACCCCATGGTGTCGGCTTCCAATGGATTAAAGGATCTTGAGGGTGTCCTATTTGGGGCTACGGGATGACTATTTGTTGGCCCTAGATTGTCCATGGACAATGAACTAGTTGTTCTGGAGGAAAGGGTATCGGATTGGGATTCAGAAAGGGTTTCAGCAATATCTGCCAAATTGCCTACCGATTGGGTCCCACTTTCTTGCGTAGGTACTCTAGAAGGTGCCCTAGGCCCTATGGCAGAATCTACAAGACGTCCCGACCGCAAGTGCATAAGGTCAAATTTTTTTGGTTTTTTTTTATGTGTTTTTGTTTTGTTTTGTTTTGTTTTTGTTTTTGTTTTTTTTTAAATAAAATATATATATATATATATATGTATATACATATATTTTTTAACCTACCTAATCACTAAATGCACTAAAAGGAGTATGTGCGGTGTAACTATCTATCCTATTTTTTTATTTAATTATGATTTATTTAAATGATTTTATGTTTTTTATGTTTTTTTTTAAATTTACACAAAAATTATGAATCACACTAAAAAAAATACTAATTATGCACAAAGTTACAAAAATTAAAAAATGCAGGTTACACTAATTATGCAAAAAATTAAAAAAATGAAGAATTACAAAATATGCAAAAAAAATAGACTCCTAAAAAACACTTAATTTATAATTTATTTATTTTTTTTATAAATTTTCTTTTGTTTTCTTTTGTTTTTTTCTCCTTTTGTTGGTTTTGTTTTGTTTTGTTTTTTTTTAACTAATAAATTTTGTGCCTAATTACAAAAAATATAAATCTACTAATTATGCACGTAATTACAAAAAATAACAAAAAAATGCACGCTACTTTACTTATGCAAAAATTTAACAAAAAATTTAAAAAATGGATTTAAACTACCAAAACTAAAAAAAATTTTTCTTCTTTTTTCTTTTTCTTTTTTCCTTTTTTTTAAAAAAAATTAAGATTTTTTTATATTTTTTTTCTCTTTTTTTTAAAAATCTTTTTTTTTCTATCTCTTTTTCTCTTTTTTTTAAAAAAAAATATTTTTTTGTTTTGTTTTTATATTTTTTATTATTATTTTTTATTTAAAAATACAAAAGAAACATGAAAAATTAATTAAAAAAATAAAAAAATAAAAAAATATTTAAAAATGAACTTACCTTATCCGCCACCGCCTTGCCGGATTTCTCGCCTGTGCGCACGTGCCTCCTTGCGGCGCTTTCTGCCAGCCGTCCGCTCTTATGCTGCTCCGCGTTGCTGCTTGCTACAGCCCGCCCGCACCATAGCTCAAAAGACACAGTCACTCCGTGCTGCCGACAGCCTGCGCTTCGACGCCTTCCGCTTCGCCGGTCAGCCGCCTGCTCCTACAGCCTTTTGTTTCTTCGCCTTCGCTCGCTCTTCTGCCAGCTGCACCACTAGAGTCGCCGCTGCGCCTCCAACAGCCACGCACTAACAGCTTCGCTGCTGCGCCTCCAGCAACCACGCTTCACGCACTGCCCTGCTGCTGCGCAGCCTTCGACCTCTCAACTCCACGCAGGTCGCTTCCACCTCCGCTTCCTCTTCGACGGCCTTCACGCACCAACAGCTTCGCTGCTGCGCCTCCAGCAGCCATGCTTCACGCACGAATATTTTTTTTTATATTTTTTTTCAGCCGCCTTGAGCCTAACGCCTTCGCTTTCTTCTTCTTCTCTTTTTTTTTTTTTTTTCTTCTTTGCTGAGCCTCACCGCCCCTTGGCTACCACCTTCTTTTGCCTCACTCTTCCTTTCAGGCGCCTTCACCTACAGCCACTTTGCCTGCTGCCACGCTTCAAGTAAATATATATATATATTTCTTTGCTGTGGCCAGCTGCTTACCTCCCACAGTCCTTCGCCGCCTAGCTACAACCACTTTGACTTGCCCGACGCCACCATACGCCGCTCACGACAAAAAATACAAAAACAGAAACAACTTGAACCTAAATAATGGCGGGATTACTCTACCGCAATGGGGTTTTAATTTTTATTTTTATTTTTTTGCTTCTAATCAAAAAAACACACACAAGGCACCCTTGAGATCACACACTCAATGCCCTTGCAAACTCCACTCTAATCTACCCTAATCCACGATTTTGCAATCAATGGAGCACTTAGTAAGAAGTAATGGTTAACACCCTTCACTGACTTAGGTGTGCATTCCCCGGCAGCGGCGCCATTGTTTGGGACATCATAGCATAGCGGAGGCTACACTCCAACCCACACACTTGTCAATCCGTGAATGCAACCCGGTTAGCGCATAGAGGCTATCCCGAATGGGAGAAGAAGAGTTAACCACACACTAATGACTTCTAGTCCTACTCAATCCTTCTTCATCACTCAAGCAATCAATCTTACATAATCAAAGCATCAAGATTAGGTTACACTTAAGCACACAATGCAACTTATGCAAGGAACCTAATATGCAAAGAGCTCTCACACAAGCCTCAACTACACATCATTTCATGCACAAGCTTCATCACATGCACTCTACAACTCACAAATCAAAACATCATTAAGAAATCTAGATTAGCAAGTGTGTAAACCAAAACCTCATATCATTGAAAATGTAGAGAATAGAGAGTGCAAGATTGAAGCATGAATGGAGATGGAGAGCCTTGGGAGTGCACTTGAGAGAAGGAGCTATGGAGTAAGCTCTCTCTATGAGCCTCTCAACTAAATGACCAAAGAGTCCTCTCTAGCTCTCAAATGGGCCACCTTTTATACAAAAATTCTAGAACTCCCAAAAGTTCCCATGTGGAATTATTGTCAAGCCCTCTCCCACATTCATCTACAACTTGGAACTCTTTTCAAGAGCCCTAAGTGTCTTTTTTGTTGCATCCTTGTATTGATCTTCATTCGTCATGCAACACGGGTTCTCGAAAAAGATGCACGAGCGTGCCAAATGGCAGAAATTTCCAACAGTGGCCCAAACGGCGCCGAAGAGGCATGAAAATCAAATCATGCATGGACAAATGTGTGGCAAGCAACCTGGATCTTTCTTGTTGTGTTCAGATGCGATTCGGACTCATTTCGGATCCGAAACTCTGTTATGGCGATTTTGCACTATCTTCGTCGGGACCCAAATTTGACACACTGGGAGAAGTGATTGCAATCTCCAAATGCATGCACGGAGTGATGTGGACATAGAGCAACTTCCCTAGCACAAGTGTGTGTGGTCCGTTCTCTGATGGGGTCCCGGATCCTCAACTTCTAACTATCCGAATCGGGGTTCTCAAAAAAAGATGCACGAGCGTGCCAAATGGCGGAAATTTCCAACAGTGGCCCAAACGGCGCCGAAGAGGCATGAAAATCGAATCATGCATGGACAAATGTGTGGCAAGCAACCCGGATCTTTCTTGTTGTGTTCAGATGTGATTCGGACTCATTTCGGATCCGAAACTCTGTTATGGCGATTTTGCACTATCTTGGTCGGGACCCAACTTTGACGCGTCGGGAAAACTGATTGCAATGCCCAAATCCCATGCATGGAGTGATGTGGACATAGAGCAACTTCCCTAGCACAAGTCCGTGTGGTCCATTCTCTAATGGGGTCCCAGATCCTCAACTTCTAACCGAATCTGGGTTCTCGAAAAAGATACAGGATGGTGGAAATTTTCAACCGTGGCCCAAACGGCATGGAGAGGCACGAAATTCGAATCATGCATGGACAAATGTGTGGCAAGCAACCCGGATCTTTCTTGTTGTGTTCATATGTAATTCAGACTCATTTCGGACCCGACACTCTGTTATGGCGATTTTGCACTATCTTCGCCGGGACCCATCTTTAACGCGCTGGGAGAAGTAATTGCGATCTCCAAATGCATGCACGGAGTGATGTGGACATAGAGCAACTTCCCTAGCACAAGTCCGTGTGGTCCGTTCTCTCGTGGGGTCCCAGATCCTCAACTTCTAACTGTCTGAATCCGGGTTCTCGAAAAAGATACACGAGCGTGCCAAATGGCAGAAATTTTCAACAGTGGCCCAAACGGCGCCGAAGAGGCATAAAAATCGAATTATGCATGGACAAATGTGTGGCAAGCAACCCGGATCTTTCTTGTTGTGTTCAGATGTGATTCGGACTCATTTCGGATCCGAAACTCTGTTATGGCAATTTTGCACTATCTTGGTCGGGACCCAACTTTGATGCGTTGCGAAAACTGATTGCGATGCCCAAATCCCATGCACGGAGTGATGTGGACAAAGAGTAACTTCCCTGGCACAAGTCCGTGTGGTCCGTTCTCTAATGGGGTCCCGGATCCTCAACTTCTAACCGAATCTGGGTTCTCGAAAAAGATACAGGAGGGTTCCAAATGGTGGAAATTTTCAACCGTGGCCCAAACGGCGTGAAGAGGCACGAAATTCGAATCATGCATGGACAAATGTGTGGCAAGAAACCCGGATCTTTCTTGTTGTGTTCAGATGCAATTCAGACTCATTTCGGACGACCGACACTCTGTTATGGCGATTTTGCACTATCTTCGCCGGGACCCATCTTTAACACGCTGGGAGAAGTGATTGCGATCTCCAAATGCATGCACGGAGTGATGTGGACATAGAGCAACTTCCCTAGCACAAGTCCGTGTGGTTCGTTCTCTCGTGGGGTCCCAGATCCTCAACTTCTAACTGTCTGAATCCGAGTTCTCGAAAAAGATACACAAGCATACCAAATGGCAGAAATTTCCAACCGTGGTTCAAACGGCACCGAAGAGGCATGAAATTTGAATCATGCATGGAAAAATGTGAAGCAACCAACCCGGATCTTTCTTGTTGTGTTCAGATGCGATTCGGACTCATTTCGGATCCGAAACTATGTTATGTCGATTTTCACTATCTTCAACGAAAACCAACTTTGACGCACTGGGAGAAGTGATTGCGATGCCCAAATCCGTGCACGGAGTGATGTGGACATAGAGAAACTTCCCTAGCACAAGTCCGTGTGGTTCGTTCTCTGATGGGGTCCCGGATCCTCAACTTCTAGCTATCCGAATCAGGGTTCTCGACAAAGATGCACGAGCGTGCCAAATGGCAGAAATTTCCAACCATGGCCCAAACGACACCGAAGAGGCATGAAAATTGAATCATGCATGGACAAATGTGTGGCAAGCAACCCGGATCTTTCTTGTTGTGTTCAGGTGCGATTCGGACTCATTTCGGATCCAAAACTCTGTTATGGCGATTTTGCACTATCTTTGCCGGGACCCAACTTTGACGTGCTTGGAGAACTGATTGCGATGCCCAAATTCATGCACGGAGTGATGTGGACATAGAGCGACTTCCCTAGCACAAGTCTGTATGGTCCGTTCTCTCATGGGGTCCCAAATCCTCAACTTCTAACTGCCAAAATCCGGGTTCTCGAAAAAGATGCACGAGCGTGCCAAATGGCGGAAATTTCCAACCGTGGCCCAAACAGCGCCGAAGAGGGATGAAATTCGAATCATGCATGGATAAATGTGTGACAACCAACCCGGATCTTTCTTGTTGTGTTCAGATGCGATTCGGACTCATTTCGGATATGAAACTCTATTATGGCGATTTTGCACTATCTTCGCCGGGACCCAACTTTGACGCGCGGGGAGAAGTGATTGCGATGCCAAAATCTATGCACGGAGTGACATGGACATAGAGCAACTTTCCTAGCAAAAGTCTGTGTGGTCCGTTCTCTGATGGGGTCCCGGATCCTCAACTTCTAACTCTCCGAATCCGGGTTCTCGAAAAAGATGCACGAGCATGCCAAATGGTGGAAATTTCCAACAGGGGCCCAAACGGCACCGCGAAGAGGCATGATAATCAAATCATGCATGGACAAATGTGTGGCAAAGCAACCCGGATCTTTCTTGTTGTGTTCAGATGCGATTCGGACTTATTTCGGATCCGAAACTCTGTTATGGCGATTTTGCACTATCTTCGCCGGGACCTAATTTTGACGCGCTGGAAGAAGTGATTACGATTTCCAAATGCATGCTCGGAGTGATGTGGACATAGAGAAACTTCCCTAGCACAAGTCCGTGTGGTCCGTTTTCTGATGGGATCCCGGATCCTCAACTTCTAACTGTCCGAATCCGGGTTCTCGAAAAAGATGCAAGAGCGTGCCAAATGGCAAAAATTTCCAATCGTGGCCCAAACGGCGCCGAAGAGGCATGAAAATTGAATCATGCATGGAAAAATGTGTGGCAAGAAACCCGGATCTTTCTTGTTGTGTTCAGATGCGATTCGGACTCATTTCGGATCCGAAACACTGTTATGGCGATTTTGCACTATCGGGACCCAAATTTGACGCGCTGGGAGAACTGATTATGATGCCCAAATCCATGCACGGAGTGATGTGGACATAGAGCAACTTCCCTAGCACAAGTCTGTGTGGTCGGTTCTCTCATGGGATCCCAGATCCTCAACTTCTAACTGTCCGAATCTGGGTTCTCGAGAAAAAGATGCACGAGCGAGCCAAATGGCGAACATTTCCAACCGTGGCCCAAAAGGCACCGAAGAGGCATGAAATTCGAATCATGCATGGAAATATGTGTGGCAACCAACCCGGATCTTTCTTGTTGTGTTCAGATGCGATTCGGACTCATTTCCGATCCGAAACTTTGTCATGGCGATTTTGCCGGGACCCAACTTTGATGCACTGGTGGGAGAAGTCTATGCACGGAGTGATGTGGACATAGAGCAACTTCCCTACAAAAGTCTATGTGGTCCGTTCTCTGATGGGGTCCCGGATCTTCAACTTCTAACTGTTCGAATCTGGGTTCTCGAAAAAGATGAACGAGCGTGCCAAATGGCGAAAATTTCCAATCGTGGCCCAAACGGCGCCAAGGAGGCATGAAATTCGAATCATGCATGGAAAAATGTGTGGCAAGAAACTCGGGTCTAGCTATGTACCATGTAGATCAACAAAACCAATTACTCTAAGAAGAGACCTACTTCACATGACGAGAACCAAGGAGCTGCAATTGCATCCGATCTAGCTTTACCATGTAGATCAACAAAATCAATTACTCCAAGATGAGATTTACTTCACATGACAAGAACCAAGAAGCATGAATTGCATTTGATCTAGCTCTACCACGTGGTAGAGCTGTATCCAACCTAGACCACATCGTAGAGCTAGACTGGTTTGAGGTCTAGCTCTACCACATGGTGGAGCTAGAATTGCATTTAAGGTCTAGCTCTACCATGTGGTAGAGCTAGAATGCAATGATCTAGCTATGTACCATGCAAATAAACAAAACCAATTACTCCAAGAAGAGACCATGACGAGAACCAAGGAGATAAACAAGTGTGTTGAATGGCACTGGGACCCAACTTTGACGCGCTGGGAGAAGTGATTACGATGCCCAAATCCGTGCACCGAGTGATGTGGACATAGAGCAACTTCCCTAGCACAAGTCCGTGTGGTCCCCTCTCTGATGGGGTCCCGGATCCTCAACTTCTAACTGTCCGAATCCGGGTTCTCGAAAACGATGCATGAGCGTGCCAAATGGCAGAAATTTCCAACCGTGGCCCAAACGGCGCTGAAGAGGCATGAAAATCGAATCATGAATGGACAAATGTGTGACAATCAGCCCGGATCTTTATTGTTGTGTTCAAATGCGATTCGGAGTCGTTTTAGATCCGAAACTCTGTTATGGCGATTTTGCACTATCTTCGTCGGGACCCAACTTTGACGCGCTGGGAGAAGTGATTGCAATGCCCAAATCCGTGCACGGAGTGATGTGGACATAGAGCAACTTCCCTAGCACAAGTCCGTGTGGTCCATTCTCTGATGTGGTCCCGGATCCTCAACTTCTAACTGTCCGAATCCGGGTTCTCGAGAAAGATGCACGAGCATGCCAAATGGCAAAAATTTCCAACAGGGACCCAAATGACGCCAAAGAGGCATGAAAATCGAATCATGCATGCATAAATGTGTGGCAAGCAACGCGGATCTTTCTTGTTGTATTTAGATGCGATTCGGACTCATTTCAGATCCGAAAGTCTGTTATGGCGATTTTGCACTATCTTGGCCGGGACCCAACCTTGACGTGCTAGGAGAACTGATTTCGATGCCCAAATCCATGCACGGAGTGAGGTGGACATAGAGCAACTTCCCTAGCACAAGTCTGTGTGGTCCGTTCTCTGATGGGGTCCCGGATCCTCAACTTCTAACTGTCCGAATCCGGGTTCTCAAAAAAAGATACACGAGCGTGCCAAATGGCAAAAATTTCCAACAGTGGCCCAAACGGCACCGAACAGGCATGAAATTCGAATCATTCCTGGAAAAATATGTGGCAACCAACCCAAATCTTTCTTGTTGTGTTCAAATGCGATTCGGACTCATTTTGGATCCGAAACTCTGTTATGGCGATTTTGCACTATCTTCGCCGGGACCCAGCTTTGACGTGCTGGGAGAAGTGATTGCGATGCCAAAATCTATGCACGGAGTCACCTGGACATAGAGCAACTTCCCTAGCATAAGCCCGTGTGGTCCGTTCTCTGATGGGGTCCTGGATCCTCAACTTCTAACTGTCCGAATCCGGGTTGTTTGGGACATCATAGCATAGCGGAGGCTACACTCCAACCCACACACTTGTCAATCCATGAATGCAACCCGGTTAGCGCATAGAGGCTATCCCGAATGGGAGAAGAAGAGTTAACCACACACTAATGACTTCTAGTCCTACTCAATCCTTCTTCATCACTCAAGCAATCAATCTTACATAATCAAAGCATCAAGATTAGGCTACACTTAAGCACACAATGCAACTTATGCAAGGAACCTAATATGCAAAGAGCTCTCACACAAGCCTCAACTACACATCATTTCATGCACAAGCTTCATCACATGCACTCTACAACTCACAAATCAAAACATCATTAAGAAATCTAGATTAGCAAGTGTGTAAACCAAAACCTCATATCATTGAAAATGTAGAGAATAGAGAGTACAAGATTGAAGCATGAATGGAGATGGAGAGCCTTGGGAAGGAGCTATGGAGTAAACTCTCTCTATGAGCCTCTCAACCAAATGACCAAAGAGTCCTCTCTAGCTCTCAAATGGGCCACCTTTTATACAAAAATTCTAGAACTCCCAAAAGTTCCCATGTGTGATTATTGTCAAGCCCTCTCCCACATTCATCTACAACTTGGAACTCTTTTCAAGAGCCCTAAGTGTCTTTTTTGTTGCATCCTTGCAACACTCCCCCCTTCCTATTTTGCGCACGTCCTCGAGCGCGGTAGTAGCAAGAGCTGCAACAAAAAAAACAATGGATACAAGTAAAGTCTTTTATTGAAAAAAAGAAAAGAAAAGAAAAACCAGCAATGATAATTTCACACGTGAGCATACAAGTGCAAGGCTGATTAAAGTTTTAATGAGTACTAAAATAGGTGAGTAAAGTCTAGTCAAAGTGAGACTTAAGTGGTAGATAGTGCTATGCAAAGGCAAGTGTGCTTTGTACACCGCCGGTTATGACCACAGTCTCAATGTCCTACAAGTCTGTAAGTTATTCCTAAGTGGCAAACCTACTCCTAAATATGAGCAAAGGTGATTGGAACTCATTTTTTTTTTTTGATGTGTGTGTAGAAGGTGATAAGGATTAAGGTTCCATCCCAAAGAGACCCAAGCAATGGCCAAGAGACCTCCGCCAAGAGAATCTAAAGACCGCTAAGTATCTCAAGGGCGACAGACCCTTTTTCTTTCTTTTATGACCTAAGGAGTACCCCATGAAAATGAGGGCATCGGTCTCGAGGGCCCATAGTGTACCCCAGTGTCCTACCAACATCCATCAAGGTGATAGATTCCTCAAAGGTCTTTTTCTGAAGCTTTTAGACATCAGTGTTCACCCCATAGAAACCAAGGCATCAGCCCCAAGGTGCTAAGACAACCCCAGGTCCTACCAAGCATTTCTCATGGCTGTAGACACGTCATGTCTCAATTTACTTTGGATATATATATTTTTTAGGGTATATTTTCGTAAATTTTTATTACTCCTAGCACCTAGCTCATATCTAAGAGGTAGCCACCACTAGGAATAACTAATATACCTTGAAAGCATAAGAACTTGGCATATTCCCTTGGTATATATCCTACACTGTCTTTAGATAGAAATATCTTTTACTAAGTCTTCTAAGACTCTAGAATTCACTCACCATATTTTAACAACTAATCAAAAACTTAAACCAGCCAACATTGTGTGAACATGCAAACCATATATTCGAAAGATAAGAGCACATAAAGAAATAAAGATTAAGATTTGAATACACCTGTTGTAGTGCCCTGTTGATGTTGTTCATTTGCATTGATGCATTGCTGATTTTGTGTAGATTGGTCCTCCTTGATCTTTGTAGGCGTAGCATGTCTCCCCCCTTCCTAATTTGTGTGCACGATAGGTGGACTATTGGGGCGTGTTTGATGCTCTTGTTTTTTTACGGAGATCTCTGCAAAATTTTTATTAACAAACAAGAAAAGAAAAGAAAAGAATAAAATTTGCCATTGGTGCCAAACACCGAATATAGCCAAGGGAAAAAACCCAGTGGGATAAAAGTGCCCTGGCTTGTCGATCTTATTATGGAGTCACTGAACTTACCTTTGCACTGGTGGTGGATCCGTGTCCTCGTCTGCTGGAAAGATGGTATCAATTTCCTCAGGATGCAGAGACAACCCCTCACAAAAACCTGCCACTGGAGAAGGTGGTAGAGGAAGGAGTGCTTCCTCACTAAAATATGGCATTGGTTCTATGGGAAGGTTAATCAGACAGTTTCGATTTTGGAACTACGCAATATAGGTACTCATATTTATCCAATATTGACATGTTGAGGCTTGGGGAAGGAGGGCTTGCAAGATCGGTGGTTGCAAGTCATTTAAGCTTGTATCCCTCCATTGTTGTGCTTGAACCTCCTCATGTAATCTACGTTGATTTGGTCCTCTCTCTGGTATTCTCACATTAAGAAGATTATGGCATTGGGGTGTAACTCCCACAATTTGCTTCATTAAGCCCGTGCCATATCGTCTAAAGTAAGAGCGGCATATCCAACAAATATGTGAAGCTTCTTCTAATACGAGCCGTGCACACTCTTGACAATGTGGAAATGGGTGATGCTGTTGATAGAATAACGTGACAAAGTGATGCCCACAACAATTTTCACCTAAGGGAGCATAGAAGTACCTAGAATGTGTTTGAAACGGAGGAGCACTATAACCCCCGCGATGATCTGGTCGAGTACTATCGGGGTCAATGCATGGTGGACATGTATCTCGCCAAATATCCATCAGGAGTTATCTGGACGTAGAACAATGAAATTTAGAACACTCATATCCATCATGACAATTCCAATCAAAAACAAGATTATCTCAAAGAGAACACATCTTCTAAAGGCATAAGGAACTACATTATTCAAACATTGATTTACCAAAGAGCTTTAATTGTAGTGTTAATGCCTTATCTTTGGTTTTTGGTATATCCTTTTTAAGAGGTGGAAACTTTAGCAATTGTCTTGGAATTTGAGCAAGATAAGAGGATTTAGGCATTGAAATGCTAGAATCTATGCTCAAATGAGACTCATTTGGACATGTCGTAGGTACACAAGTTGATGGTTGAATTGTGTAACAAGGAGAAATCGGGACAACCGGTGTTTCAATACATGTTTTAGGAAGATCAACACAAGTAGTTTTGTAGGTGCTATCGCAGCCACCTTTCCTCTCTTGAAGAGTTTGTGTTGATTTCTTTTGCACCCACTGATATGGACAATCAAGGGTGGCTTTTGGAATCTTTCTGAAACACTCTTTTACCCCTGCCAAAGCATGGCATTTTGGAAGCCAAATTGCTGTTGCACCCTCATAATAGCCTTGTGCTTTAAGAACATGTTTTGGGACCCATCGAGTAACAATCCGAGGCTTAGGCTTGGAAATGATGTGCTTCTTAAGAGGCTTAGCAACTGGACTAGATGGTACAAGTTTGTACGCATCTTTGGGTAGCCACATTGATAATTCCTTCTTACCTGGCCTTCTTTGAGCAGCAACTAGAGTAGTTGGAACATGCCAGCCATGGCCCTCACTTGAGTACTCATCAATTATCCACATCATTTGTTTTGGAGCTTCAAGAGCAGATTTTGATTGTGGGTTGGGTAAGGTAGAAACATTACCTTTGACACGATAAAGCTCGTGGTGTAGCAGATCCCAAGATGCAATCAGAATCAATTTGCAACTTGTATTGTCTATTCTTCCAATCTAATGAGCAATTGGTAGCACTTAACCACGATCTACCGAGAACAACCTCTACTACTGCCTTGGACTTACGTGCCACATAAAAGGGCACTGACATCTGGTGATCCTGAATGGTCATCATAATGACACATTTTTCCTCTATAGGGTTATCTTCCCCTGAGAAGCTCTGTAGGTCCACAAGAATTTGCACAAGTGGTGGTTGACCCAAGGCTATCCAGGTGTCAAACGAGAGAACATTATAATCTGCACCAGAGTCAATTAAGGCAGAGACAAAGTAGGTAGACTCATGAAGATGAAGGCACACTTGAATATTGAATGGTTCGACATATGGCTCATCAGTAGCCAACTGTATGGCTAACATAGAAGCTTTGCGACGCTCCTTGGCTTTTGCAACTCTAGCTTTAGCCTCCTCTTGAGCCTGACGTTTAAGTAGGTCAAGTGCTTCGTTCCGTGTTTGTACAGCATGCATCTGTTGAAGCATGGCTTCAGTTAATGGTTCATTGTATTTCTTGAGACGACTTCCATTAATGAAGTTAGGCATTTGCTCACCGTCTAGTGTCTCTAAACGCACTGCACCACTTGGGGTAAGCTCATTAATCACAAACGGTCCTAGGCCACGTTTTTTGAGCTTTCTCTTATGTTTCTTAAGTGTGTACAAGAGCACCAGGTCTCCTTTTTTGAATCGGCCAGTTGTTACATTTCTATCATACCATTGCGTTTGTCTCCTCTTCTCGGCATACATCCCCATTATCGCCAATAAGCGGGTCTCATCAAGCTTTTCCAATTCGTCAACGCGTTGTGAAAGCTCATGACCAGTCCAATCCAATTGTTTAGCTACTCGTAGAGAGTAGGTACAAGAAATTTAATGGGAAGAATTGCATCTAGCCCAAAAGCAAGTTCAAATGGGGTTGTGCCCACAGATGTTTTATAGGCTGTCCTATATGCCCAGAGAACTGAGTGCAACTTTTGCTCCCAATCAGTCCTATGTCCCTCAACAATCTTTGTGAGTGCTGTGCAGAGTCTTGTTAGTACTCTCGGCTTGTCCATTGGTCTGGGGATGATAGGGTGCAGAACGCTTGTGAATTACCATAAATTCTTGAAGCAAAAATTCTATGACTTCATTTACAAAGTGCACACCTTGATCACTAACGATCTCAATTGGTAAGCCATAGCGTGTAAACACGTACTCATACAAGAACTTGGCTGTGGTTCTGGCATCATTTTTGACTGTTGCCTTTGCCTCAACCCATTTGGTCAAATAGTCGGTTGCGACTATAATATATTCTGCATGCATGTTACGAGCTGGAGGTTTAATGGGACCGACAAAGTCAATACCCCATTTTGCAAAAGCACGTGTGCTTAACATACGCCGCAATGGCATATTGTCCTTTGTGATGGGAGGTTTGGTCCTTTGACAATCGTCACAACGTTTCACATATTCTTCGGCATCCATTTGTAAGGTTGGCCACCAAAGCCTAGACCACCTAATCAACTTAGCTGTGGTATTGCCAGAAAAGTGTCCACCACCAACACCTGCATGTGCATGAGTTAAGATTTTCAGATAGTCAGCTTCACATACACACATGCGTAAGTTGCCATCCTTGCCCCTCTTGTAGAGTTGGCCCTCTATCAGCATATAGTTTGCCGCTTCAATTTTAATAGCCTGCTTTCGATGTTTAGGAATTGTTTGATCCAAATGACCATGCTGAAGATAGTCCACAATATACTTACTCCAACTTGGTGTAGTTGAAATTTGGAATAATGTGACATTCTGAATTGGCTTCTGAATTTTACATGAAGCACAGTTACGAACAAATGTTTCAGCATCTGCATGCATGGTAGGCCACCATTGCTCATCTTGAGATATACGTCGCACACAAGTAGTAGCTGATGCATGGATTCCATCGATACCCGCATGTGCCCATTCCAAGATCTCCTCATATTGGTCGGGGTTAGGTATAAGCCTCAACACTCCATCATTACCCTGACGATATAATCTCCCTGAGATTAACTTGAATGGTCGCCATAGGTCCACATTAGGACCTGCTAGTTGTATTTGCCCACTTGTCAAAATTTCTAAAATGGATTCAGACCATCTATGAGCTGTCTCTACAAGGAAAAGTGTTGAATCTAACATATCATCATCCACACCCACAGGAGCTTCGCCAGAGGTGATTCGAGACAAATGATCTGCCCTTAGATGAGTTGTTCCTTTTCGAACTGCAACTTCAAAATCAAACTCAAGAAGGATGATAAACCACCTCACAATCCTTCCAGTTGCACAAGGCTTATTCACCAAATATAGCAATGCTTGATGGTCCACAAAAAATATGAATTTGTTTGCCAAAAGGTAATGGCGAAACTTTTTCACTGCATATATCATGGACAATCCTTCTCTTTCTGTTGTGGTGTAATTCTTCTCAGCATTGTTCAACTGTCGACTAGCATATGAGATTGGGAAATCCTTATTGTGTTCTCCCGATTGAGCCAAAATACATCCAATTGCAAAGTTTGAAGCATCAATATGGACATGAAAGATTTGGTTCCAATCTGGTGCCCGTAAAATGGGTGCAGTCACTAATGCTTGCTTCAACTTTTCAAATGATTCCTCACACTCATCAGTCCAATTAAACTTTACAAGAAGAGCATATAACGGTCTGGGTAGGACAGCAAACATGTAGATGAATCTACGATAATAGCCACAATGTCCCATGAATGTTTGTACCTCTTTAGGGTTGATAGGCCGAGGTAATGAGACAATGACATCAATTTTATCCATATCTGTTGAAATCCCATTGCGAGAAACAATATGGCCCAAAATTTTCCCTTGTCTTACCATGAATTTGCACTTGTCAGGATTCAAGCATATACGATAAAGTTGACACTTTTGAAACACAAGTCTCAGGTGTTCTATATGATCATCACGCTCTTGTGAGTGAACACATAAATCATCCATGAAAATCTCAAGAAATTGCCTAAGGTACTCCTTGAATACATGACTCATTAACCGCTGAAAGGTTGCTGGTGCATTTGTTAGACCAAATGGCATAACACGATAGGCAAAGATGCCATCTTCAGTAGCAAAGGCTGTCTTATGTTGATCCTTTGGATCAATTGACACTTGATTGTACCCGGAGAATCCATCCAAGAAACTATATGCCTTTTTCCCTGCAACTCGTTCCAGAACATGATCCGTGATTGGAAGTGGGTAATGATCACGCACAGTAGCTGCATTTACCTTCTTGAGGTTTACACATACTCGAAGTTTTCCATTTTTCTTGGGCACCACTACAATAGGGGAGACCCATTCAGTGTGTTCAATCTCATAGATAAATTTTGCCTCTAAGAGCTTGTCTATTTCTTCCTTTATCTTCCGTGCAAAATTTTCATTGTAAGTATAAGGACGTTGCTTGGAGGGTTTTGCATCCTCTCGCAATGGTATTGTATGCTGACATATGCTTGGATCAACTCCTTTGAGGTCTTTATAACTCCAAGCAAAAACATCGCGATACTCCTTTATTGTTTGTATTAATAACTTCTCCTCATCTAAGGACAAGTCTGTGGCAATCCACACATAGCGAGGCTCTTCTCCTGGCTTAGCAATATCAATCTTTTTTGCATCTTCTGGACCATCGTATGAAACCCCTGGCACGCTCGGTTTTTGTCGCATGGGCTGTTGAAGAACAATCTTCCGATCTTGAAGAGTGTACTGTGTGAAATTGGGAGGAACATTGAGACCTTGTTCATGTCCACTTGAGTCTTCACTCATTGAAGACCATGCGGTTTTGAGTGTTAAGTCCTCTACTGAGACTTCCTCGACATGCAGAGCTGTTGTGGATGTATCTCTATAGTACAAATCATCTAGAAGGGCACGTGGTTGTACCATTCGTATAGGAATAATATCATATCCATCTGAGTCACAAAATTGAATTGGCTTCGGTAAAGCACATGTCGATAATGTTGCAAGGACATGACTCCATTCTAATGGATCAATTAAATGCTCAGGGAAGGGTTGTGGAATGTATGCCTCGTCTGATACACTTCGATTACCCTTAAGTCTCTCAGTGTTGAAATCCCTACATGAGGCTCCACACATCCACAGATCTTCTCGTCCGTTTGATAATGTAACTCTTGAGCCCTCAGATGAAGCAGAATCAAACTCATCTATTGGAGACCTTGTTACATCACGATATGAGTGATTCCTTAGGTTGACCCTTGTGATGACAGAATCATGTCAGAGATACAAATAATTGTATCCCCAATCTTGAATCATTTGAAATTGTCGCATGAATGGTCTACCCAATATCACTTCATAGTTTGGATGTTTTCCAAAATCTACTACTGCAAAGGTGTGCTCATATTCAATCCCACATGTGGTGACCAATATGTTCTCAAGCAACCCAAGGGGGATGTTCTAAGCTTCCATCTGCTAGCTGCAAGCACATCCTGGTACTCCTAATAGCTGGTTTACCCCATTTTTCCCAAATGGACCTTGTCATAATGCCCACTCCTGCACCACTATCAAGTATTACAGTTGAAGATACTTTTCGCACTTCTAATGGGAGGGTAGCATTTTTCCTGATCGTCCTCACAAAATTTTCCTACTTTGTTGATAGGAACTGGCATTACATGCTTTGTCTCAGGGTGTATAGTACACTCATGATGAACCTTTTGTAGCAATACCTGCTCTGACAAACATGTGGCAATATCATTCCACAACTCAGGTCAAATTTTTATCAAATCAAGCAAAGGTAAGGTACAAGCCACTGGTGCTGACAAAATAGCTTGCACCATACTCATATCTTTCTCCTTTGTCAACCTTTTATGCATGGAGGGTATCCTCAAGGTTTGAGAACAGTTCTCATATTCTCCCAGATATGATGGTAAGGTTTTCATTGTATGCTTACTTCTAGGAGAAACAATTGTTTGAACTTCCTCTTGGATGCTTGGGCGTCCAAAGTTCTTTTCCGTGCCCCTGGTAAAATCCACCTTAGAGAATGGAGGCGAACTAATAGAAGACATGTTCTCATGAACTGCGGCCCATATCTCATTTGCCATGTCCTCATTAGCATCAATAACTTCATCATTGCATGGGAAGACAAGGCGAGGTGGTGGCAGATTACCCCCTTTCAATCGGGTGTCAATTGGTGTAGACCTTTCGCTATGAGCTTGTGAAATGAGCTCACTTTTCATTTCCCGACTTGATGACACTTCTGGCTTAAGAGAGGTTAGGCCCCGAGGAATAGGTGGTGGTGGTCCCTCAAGTATTGACTGAGCTTCCCTAATGAGTTGCTGATGTACAGCTAGATTGATCTTCTCCTCACGAGGGTTTGGGTATTCTTGCAGCTTCTTGGGTAGCTCAAATAAAGCTGCAATGCGACTTCTATGAGCATCAATGATGGCCTCTAGAGTCTTATTCACTTTATCCACAAAAACAAAACCCCCAGAACTAACCTCAGTCGTACTAGCCTCATTTTGTTTAGCACTAGGCTCAGGTTGAGGTTGATGTTCCTCATGCACTTCTTGGGAAGTAAAAGTTTTATCCCTCATGTTTTGTTTAGAGGCTTCTTGAGAACTAGTGGATGTACTTTTAGTTTGCTTGTTTCGGTTCTTCTTCCTCCTAGTGGTCTTTTTTCTATTGGACTGTAGGGTCTTGTCCACTAGATTTGTCTTTGCATCCCTAGTTCGAGGTGTCTCATCAGTCTGTATTTCGGCATTTCGTGTCTGTGATCTAGTCATGACTCTAAGTGGCACGACATCCTCATTCTCAGATGAAAGTGGCGATGGAACTGCCCCTACAAGGTTGAGTGAGACCTTTTGTTGAGAGGTGCCTTCCTCATGTGGTTTCAGCAGACAGTCTTTTGGGAAGTGTTCTACACAACACCCTAGACAATATCTTTCAATTGGTGGAAACTGTTGTACTGTTGTATTGGACCGAGATGCTTGCCTAGAGTGATGTGGACAATCACGAGCCCAATGGGGTTCTCCGCACTCATAACAGGGGCCCATTGGTTTGGCCTCTACTTTCCTTGGCTGCCATTGACCTGAGGGGCCTGGAGTCCTAGGTTGGTAGCTGCCTAGCAACATTAAAGAGTTTTGTTCCCCTGGTTGAGTGTCCAGTGCTGGGCTTGGGTATGCGGAACTTTCAAAGAGATTTTCTTTGGATGAATATGATGCATATTCCTCTTCCACATAGCCTGGGTTTACCAAGTCTCTACACATATTTGAATTGTCGTAGTCGACAACCCTCACAGGAGCAGTCCCTGGAGCAGGAGGTTGAGCACCAAGAACAGGTCGTGCTTGCTCTTGTGCCATCGGTGGCTTACGTTCAAAATTAGTATACTATTGATACATTTGTGGAGCCACTCCACCCCTTGGCTGCTCACGTTCTTGTCTCATTCTTGCAATGCGAGTAAATTCCTGTGTGGTATGGGTAAAGTTCCAAGCACAGACTTGGCACCACTTTTTTGTGGGTTGGTTTGTGACTAGAGGAGAAAAGATGTTACAATCCTCTGTTTTATGGTTACCGCCACATGCTCTCCAAAGAGGAGGACCTGTAGGAAGTACATTCCTCATTCTCTGCTGCTGTTGTTGTGGCTGCATGGGTGGACGATAGGACTGTCCCAATCTCCGTAGCACTAGGTTAGCTATCTGGTCTGGATTTACTAGCGCGCTAGACCCTGAACTTTGGTCATCTCCCCACTGATCTCTAGGTTTCACCTCTGGGCCAGAACCATCTTGGAATTTAAAATTATCGGTGAAATCCATAGCATCATGGCAACACTCATTGAAATTTGTATGCTTCTTCGCATAGAGATGTGTATGCAGAGTCGAATTTTTGAGTCCTTTTAAGAAGAAGAGAGAAATTAATCGACTTTGGGCGGGCTTCTCATCTTCTGGGCAACAATTAATGTACTGCTTCATTCTATTTACACAGTCTCTAACACTCTCATTCTCGCCTTGCTTGAAAGAGTAGATGTGTGCTACCGTGTCATGTTGAATTCCCATCAAGGAAAAAGCAGCAATGAATCTCTCTTCCAAAACTCGTAAAGAAGATTTGTCTGAAGCCTCTAATGCCTGAAACCAAGCCAGGGCTTTTCCCTCAAGAGTGAGTCCAAATCCTTCAATTTGAGTATGCTTATCAGCCACTTGCTCAGCTCGAACTGCTTGCCTAAATGCTGCTACATGGTCGTATGGATCTCCCGACCCTTCATACTTCTTTACCAGTTTCTGAAGAGTTGATGGCCTTACGGCCTCCCACTCTCAGTGGGAATTGTTCCTCCCTTTGGAAAGATGGTCCACATGTTTCCAAAATTGGTGTGGGTATCCTATTACCAGCCTCACCAAACCCCTCCAAAGATCTTGTCACCCGCATTTCAGGAGGTGCATTAATGGGAAGCCGAGTTGGCTCCCCTACCCTCCGATTGTTATAGTGAGAAAGATGTTGGTGTGGTGTGACCTGTGGTCGCACATTTGGTGTAGGACGATATCTTGGTGCTAGAGTTGGGCTACTAGCTGTGGCCCACTTGGATGTTGAGGGTCCCTCTCTAGTGAACTCTCGTAGGGGAGGAGCAACAGTTTCTCCAAGAAAGGCTGTCTCTCCCGATTTGGCTGTATTTGTTGAGAACACTTCCATGAATAATGGTTGTCCTTTCCACGTGAGTTCCCGAATCTCTGTCCAATCTAAGGTTCGGTATTCATTGGCCCATTTATCAATTATTCTGTTCATGTGTCCTGCAAGCTTCTCAACTACCACCACATGAGCTAGAGGAAGATCTAGCTGTGTCAATCTAGTTGTGGCATAATATCCCTCTAACGAGTCCTTATAGACCTCTTGAAGTGGGTCATCCTGTAAGACCTTTGTCACTGGAATTTGTCGTACAAACTCCCATTGGTTTTCAGCCCCCTGATCCATTTTACTCTTGCCTTTCCTATCCCTTTCCAAGAAAATTCTGATAAGTCTAAGAACTCGGTTTTAGAGAGCTCCCCTAATTTGTCTACCTTTTCTGGATGGTAGGTGACTTCGTAGCGAACACCATCTCCACCCATGTACATGTTACCCTGGTCATTGACTAGAGGTGCTCTATCAAGTGCTGAGAAAATGTCTGCGATCTTAACAAGATACCGTTGTTGTGGGTCCCTAAAGATCTCAGCTCCTTGAGCATTTGTGTAGACATATTGGAGTCTCACATTGAGTGTTAACCCCATGGTGTCGGCTTCAAATGGATTAAAGGATCTTGAGGGTGCCCTATTTGGGGCTACGGGATGACTATTTATTGGCCCTAGATTGTCCATGGACAATGAACTAGTTGTTCTGGAGGAAAGGGTATCGGATTGGGATTCAGAAAGGGTTTCAGCAATATCTGCCAAATTGCCTACCGATTGGGTCCCACTTTCTTGCATAGGTACTCTAGAAGGTGCCCTAGGCCCTATGACAGAATCTACAAGACGTCCCGACCGCAAGTGCATAAGGTCAAATTTTTTTGGTTTTTTTTTATGTGTTTTTGTTTTGTTTTGTTTTGTTTTTGTTTTTGTTTTTTTTTAAATAATATATATATATATACATATATATATATGTATATATATATATATTTTTTAACCTACCTAATCACTAAATGCACTAAAAGGAGTATGTGCGGTGTAACTATCTATCCTATTTTTTTATTTAATTATGATTTTTTTAAATAATTTTATGTTTTTTATGTTTTTATTTTTTTAAATTTACACAAAAATTATGAATCACACTAAAAAAATACTAATTATGCACAAAGTTACAAAAATTAAAAAATGCAGGTTACACTAATTATGCAAAAAATTAAAAAAAATGAAGAATTGCAAAATATGCAAAAAAAAATAGACTCCTAAAAAACACTTAATTTATAATTTATTTATTTTTTTAATAAATTTTCTTTTGTTTTCTTTTGTTTTTTTCTCCTTTTGTTGGTTTTGTTTTGTTTTGTTTTTTTTTTAACTAATAAATTTCGTGCCTAATTACAAAAAATATAAATCTACTAATTATGCACGTAATTACAAAAAATAACAAAAAAATGCACGCTACTTTACTTATGCAAAAATTTAACAAAAAATTTAAAAAATGGATTTAAACTATCAAAACTAAAAATTATTTTTCTTCTTTTTTCTTTTTCTTTTTTTCTTTTTTTAAAAAAAAATTTAATATTTTTTTATATATTTTTTTCTCTTTTTTTTAAAAATCTTTTTTTTAAAAATCTTTTTTTTCTATCTCTTTTTCTCTTTTTTTTTAAAAAAATATTTTTTTGTTTTGTTTTTATATTTTTTATTATTATTTTTTTATTTAAAAATACAAAAGAAACATGAAAAATTAATTAAAAAAATATTTAAAAATGAACTTACCTTATCCGCCACCGCCTTGCCGGATTTCTTGCCTGCGCGCACGTGCCTCCTTGCGGCACTCTCTGCCAGCCGTCCGCTCTTATGCTGCTCCGCGTTGCTGCTTGCTACAGCCTGCTCGCACCATAGCTCAAAAGACACAGTCACTCCGTGCTGCCGACAGCCTGCGCTTCGACGCCTTCCGCTCCGCCGGTCAGCCGCCTGCTCCTACAGCCTTTTGTTTCTTCGCCTTCGCTCGCTCTTCTGCCAGCTGCACCACCAGAGTCGCCGCTGCACCTCCAACAGCCACGCACTAACAGCTTCGCTGCTGAGCCTCCAGCAGCCACGCTTCACACACTGCCCTGCTGCTGCGCAGCCTTCGACCTCTCAACTCCACGCAGGTCGCTTCCACCTCCGCTTCCTCTTCGACGACCTTCACGCACCAACAGCTTCGCTGCTGCGCCTCCAGAAGCAACGCTTCACGCACGAATATTTTTTTTTATATTTTTTTTTATTTTTTTTCAGCCGCCTTGAGCCTAACGCCTTCGCTTTCTTCTTCTTCTCTCTTTTTTTTTTTTTCTTCTTTGCTGAGCCTCACCGCCCCTTGGCTACCACCTTCTTTTGCCTCACTCTTCCTTTCAGGCGCCTTCACCTACAGCCACTTTGCCTGCTGCCACACTTCAAGTAAATATATATATATATATATATATAGTTCTTTGCTGTGGCCAGCTGCTTACCTCCCATAGTCCTTCACCGCCTAGCTACAACCAGTTTGACTTGCCCGACGCCACCATACGCCACTCACGACAAAAAATACAAAAACAGAAACAACTTGAACCTAAATAATTGCGGGATTACTCTACCGCAATGGGGTTTTAATTTTTATTTTTATTTTTTTGCTTCTAATAAAAAAAACACACACAAGGCGCCCTTGAGATCACACACTCAATGCCCTTGCAAACTCCACTCTAATCTACCCTAATCCACGATTTTGCAATCAATGGAGTACTTAGTAAGAAGTAATGGTTAACACCCTTCACTAACTTAGGTGTGCGTTCCCCGGCAGCGGCGCCATTGTTTGGGACATCATAGCATAGCGGAGGCTACACTCCAACCCACACACTTGTCAATCCGTGAATGCAACCCGGTTAGTGCATAGAGGCTATCCCGAATGGGAGAAGAAGAGTTAACCACACACTAATGACTTCTAGTCCTACTCAATCCTTCTTCATCACTCAAGCAATCAATCTTACATAATCAAAGCATCAAGATTAGGTTACACTTAAGCACACAATGCAACTTATGCAAGGAACCTAATATGCAAAGAGCTCTCACACAAGCCTCAACTACACATCATTTCATGCACAAGCTTCATCACATGCACTCTACAACTCACAAATCAAAACATCATTAAGAAATCTAGATTAGCAAGTGTGTAAACCAAAACCTCATATCATTGAAAATGTAGAGAATAGAGAGTACAAGATTGAAGCATGAATGGAGATGGAGAGCCTTGGGAGTGCACTTGAGAGAAGGAGCTATGGAGTAAGCTCTCTCTATGAGCCTCTCAACTAAATGACCAAAGAGTCCTCTCTAGCTCTCAAATGGGCCACCTTTTATACAAAAATTCTAGAACTCCCAAAAGTTCCCATGTGGGATTATTGTCAAGCCCTCTCCCACATTCATCTACAACTTGGAACTCTTTTCAAGAGCCCTAAGTGTCTTTTTTGTTGCATCCTTGTATTGATCTTCATTCGTTATGCAACACGGGTTCTCGAAAAAGATGCACGAGCGTGCCAAATGGCAGAAATTTCCAACAGTGGCCCAAACGGCGCCGAAGAGGCATGAAAATCAAATCATGCATGGACAAATGTGTGGCAAGCAACCTGGATCTTTCTTGTTGTGTTCAGATGCGATTCGGACTCATTTCGGATCCGAAACTCTGTTATGGCGATTTTGCACTATCTTCGCCGGGACCCAAATTTGACGCACTGGGAGAAGTGATTGCAATCTCCAAATGCATGCACGGAGTGATGTGGACATAGAGCAACTTCCCTAGCACAAGTGTGTGTGGTCCGTTCTCTGATGGGGTCCCGGATCCTCAACTTCTAACTATCCGAATCGGGGTTCTCAAAAAAAGATGCATGAGCGTGCCAAATGGCGGAAATTTCCAACAGTGGCCCAAACGGCGCCGAAGAGGCATGAAAATCGAATCATGCATGGACAAATGTGTGGCAAGCAACCCGGATCTTTCTTGTTGTGCTCAGATGTGATCCGGACTCATTTCGGATCCGAAACTCTGTTATGGCGATTTTGCACTATCTTGGTCGGGACCCAACTTTGACGCGTCGGGAAAACTGATTGCAATGCCCAAATCCCATGCATGGAGTGATGTGGACATAGAGCAACTTCCCTAGCACAAGTCCGTGTGGTCCATTCTCTAATGGGGTCCCAGATCCTCAACTTCTAACCGAATCTGGGTTCTCGAAAAAGATACAGGAGGGTTCCAAATGGTGGAAATTTTCAACCGTGGCCCAAACGGCATGGAGAGGCACGAAATTCGAATCATGCATGGACAAATGTGTGGCAAGCAACCCGGATCTTTCTTGTTGTGTTCATATGTAATTCAGACTCATTTTGGACCCGACACTCTGTTATGGCGATTTTGCACTATCTTCGCCGGGACCCATCTTTAACGCGCTGGGAGAAGTAATTGCGATCTCCAAATGCATGCACGAAGTGATGTGGACATAGAGCAACTTCCCTAGCACAAGTCCGTGTGGTCCGTTCTCTCGTGGGGTCCCATATCCTCAACTTCTAACTGTCTGAATCCGGGTTCTCGAAAAAGATACACAAGCGTGCCAAATGGGAGAAATTTTCAACAGTGGCCCAAACGGCGCCGAAGAGGCATGAAAATCGAATCATGCATGGACAAATGTGTGGCAAGCAACCCGGATCTTTCTTGTTGTGTTCAGATGTGATTCGGACTCATTTCGGATCCGAAACTCTATTATGGCAATTTTGCACTATCTTGGTCAGGACCCAACTTTGACGCGTTGCGAAAACTGATTGCGATGTCCAAATCCCATGCACGGAGTGATGTGGACATAGAGCAACTTCCAAAGCACAAGTCCGTGTGGTCCGTTCTCTAATGGGGTCCCGGATCCTCAACTTCTAACCGAATCTGGGTTCTCGAAAAAGATACAGGAGGGTTCCAAATGGTGGAAATTTTCAACCGTGGCCCAAACGGCGTGAAGAGGCACGAAATTCCAATCATGCATGGACAAATGTGTGGCAAGAAACCCGGATCTTTCTTGTTGTGTTCAGATGCAATTGAGACTCATTTCGGACGACCGACACTCTGTTATGGCGATTTTGCACTATCTTCGCCGGGACCCATCTTTAACACGCTGGGAGAAGTGATTGCGATCTCCAAATGCATGCACGGAGTGATGTGGACATAGAGCAGCTTCCCTAGCACAAGTCCGTGTGGTTCGTTCTCTCGTGGGGTCCCAGATCCTCAACTTCTAACTGTCTGAATCCGAGTTCTCGAAAAAGATACACAAGCATACCAAATGGCAGAAATTTCCAACCGTGGTTCAAACGGCACCGAAGAGGCATGAAATTTGAATCATGCATGGAAAAATGTGAAGCAACCAACCCGGATCTTTCTTGTTGTGTTCAGATGCGATTCGGACTCATTTCGGATCCGAAACTATGTTATGTCGATTTTCACTATCTTCAACGAAAACCAACTTTGACGCACTGGGAGAAGTGATTGCGATGCCCAAATCCGTGCACGGAGTGATGTGGACATAGAGAAACTTCCCTAGCACAAGTCCGTGTGGTTCGTTCTCTGATGGGGTCCCGGATCCTCAACTTCTAGCTATCCGAATCAAGGTTCTCGACAAAGATGCACGAGCGTGCCAAATGGCGGAAATTTCCAACCGTGGCCCAAACGACACCGAAGAGGCATGAAAATTGAATCATGCATGGACAAATGTGTGGCAAGCAACCCGGATCTTTCTTGTTGTGTTCAGATGCGATTTGGACTCATTTCGGATCCAAAACTCTGTTATGGCGATTTTGCACTATCTTTGTCGGGACCCAACTTTGACGTGCTTGGAGAACTGATTGCGATGCCCAAACTCATGCACGGAGTGATGTGGACATAGAGAAACTTCCCTAGCACAAGTCCGTATGGTCCGTTCTCTCATGGGGTCCCAAATCCTCAACTTCTAACTGCCAAAATCCGGGTTCTCGAAAAAGATGCATGAGCGTGCCAAATGGCGGAAATTTCCAACCGTGGCCCAAACAGCGCCGAAGAGGGATGAAATTCGAATCATGCATGGATAAATGTGTGACAACCAACCCGGATCTTTCTTGTTGTGTTCAGATGCGATTCGGACTCATTTCGGATATGAAACTCTATTATGGCGATTTTGTACTATCTTCGCCGGGACCCAACTTTGACGCGCGGGGAGAAGTGATTGCGATGCCAAAATCTATGCACGGAGTGACATGGACATAGAGAAACTTTCCTAGCAAAAGTCTGTGTGGTCCGTTCTCTGATGGGGTCCCGGATCCTCAACTTCTAACTCTCCGAATCCGGGTTCTCGAAAAAGATGCACGAGCGTGCCAAATGGTGGAAATTTCCAACAAGGGCCCACACGGCACTGCGAAGAGACATGATAATCGAATCATGCATGGACAAATGTGTGGCAACGCAACCCGGATCTTTCTTGTTGTGTTGAGATGCGATTCGGACTTATTTCGGATCCGAAACTCTGTTATGGCGATTTTGCACTATCTTCGCCGGGACCTAATTTTGACGCGCTGGAAGAAGTGATTGCGATTTCCAAATGCATGCTCGGAGTGATGTGGACATAGAGAAACTTCCCTAGCACAAGTCCGTGTGGTCCATTTTCTGATGGGGTCCTGGATCCTCAACTTCTAACTGTCCGAATCCGGGTTCTCGAAAAAGATGCAAGAGCGTGCCAAATGGCAAAAATTTCCAATCGTGGCCTTTCAAGAGCCCTAAGTGTCTTTTTTGTTGCATCCTTGCAACACTCCCCCCTTCCTATTTTGCGCACGTCCTCGAGCGCGGTAGTAGCAAGAGCTGCAACAAAAAAAACAATGGATACAAGTAAAGTCTTTTATTGAAAAAAAGAAAAGAAAAGAAAAACCAGCAATGATAATTTCACACGTGAGCATACAAGTGCAAGGCTGATTAAAGTTTTAATGAGTACTAAAATATGTGAGTAAAGTCTAGTCAAAGTGAGACTTAAGTGGTAGATAGTGCTATGCAAAGGCAAGTGTCCTTTGTACCCGCCGGTTATGACCGCAGTCTCAATGTCCTACAAGTCTGTAAGTTATTCCTAAGTGGCAAACCTACTCCTAAATATGAGCAAAGGTGATTGGAACTCTTTTTTTTTTTTTGATGTGTGTGTAGAAGGTGATAAGGATTAAGGTTCCATCCCAAAGAGACCCAGGCAATGGCCAAGAGACCTCCGCCAAGAGAATCTAAAGACCGCTAAGTATCTCAAGGGCGACAGACCCTTTTTCTTTCTTTTATGACCTAAGGAGTACCCCATGAAAATGAGGGCATCGGTCTCGAGGGCCCATAGTGTACCCCAAAGTCCTACCAACATCCATCAAGGTGATAGATTCCTCAAAGGTCTTTTTCTGAAGCTTTTAGACATCAGTGTTCACCCCATAGAAACCAAGGCATCAGCCCCAAGGTGCTAAGACAACCCCAGGTCCTACCAAGCATTTCTCATGGCTGTAGACACGTCATGTCTCAATTTACTTTGGATATATATATATTTTTAGGGTATATTTTCGTAAATTTTTATTACTCCTAGCACCTAGCTCATATCTAAGAGGTAGCCATCACTAGGGATAACTAATATACCTTGAAAGCATAAGAACTTGGCATATTCCCTTGGTATATATCCTACACTGTCTTTAGATAGAAATATCTTTTACTAAGTCTTCTAAGACTCTAGAATTCACTCACCATATTTTAACAACTAATCAAAAACTTAAACCAGCCAACATTGTGTGAACATGCAAACCATATATTCGAAAGATAAGAGCACATAAAGAAATAAAGATTAAGATTTGAATACACCTGTTGTAGTGCCTTGTTGATGTTGTTTGTTTGCATTGATGCATTGCCGATTTTGTGCAGATTGGTCCTCCTTGATCTTTGTAGGCGTAGCATGTCTCCCCCCTTCCTAATTTGTGTGCACGATAGGTGGACTATTGGGGCGTGTTTGATGCTCTTGTTTTTTTACGGAGATCTTTGCAAAATTTTTATTAACAAACAAGAAAAGAAAAGAAAAGAATAAAATTTGCCATTGGTGCCAAACACCAAATATAGCCAAGGGAAAAAACCCAGTGGGATAAAAGTGCCCTGGCTTGTCGATCTTATTATGGAGTCACTGAACTTACCTTTGCACTGGTGGTGGATCCGTGTCCTCGTCTACTGGAAAGATGGTATCAATTTCCTCAGGATGCAGAGACAACCCCTCACAAAAACCTGCCGCTGGAGAAGGTGGTAGAGGAAGGAGTGCTTCCTCACTAAAATATGGCATTGGTTCTATGGGAAGGTTAATCAGACAGTTTCGATTTTGGAACTACGCAATATAGGTACTCATATTTATCCAATATTGACATGTTGAGGCTTGGGGAAGGAGGGCTTGCAAGATCGGTGGTTGCAAGTCATTTAAGCTTGTATCCCTCCATTGTTGTGCTTGAACCTCCTCAGGTAATCTACGTTGATTTGGTCCTCTCTCTGGTATTCTCACATTAAGAAGATTATGGCGTTGGGGTGTAACTCCCAGGATTTAGGCATTGAAATGCTAGAATCTATGCTCAAATGAGACTCATTTGGACATGTCGTAGGTACACAAGTTGATGGTTGAATTGTGTAACAAGGAGAAATCGGGACAACCGGTGTTTCAATACATGTTTTAGGAAGATCAACACAAGTAGTTTTGTAGGTGCTATCGTAGCCACCTTTCCTTTCTTGAAGAGTTTGTGTTGATTTCTTTTGCACCCACTGATGTGGACAATCAAGGGTGGCTTTTGGAATCTTTCTGAAACACTCTTTTACCCCTGCCAAAGCATGGCATTTTGGAAGCCAAATTGCTGTTGCAACCTCATAATAGCCTTGTGCTTTAAGAACATGTTTTGGGACCCATCGAGTAACAATCCGAGGCTTAGGCTTGGAAATGATGTGCTTCTTAAGAGGCTTAGCAACTGGACTAGATGGTACAAGTTTGTACGCATCTTTGGGTAGCCACATTGATAATTCCTTCTTACCTGGCCTTCTTTGAGCAGCAACTAGAGTAGTTGGAACATGCCAGCCATGGCCCTCACTTGAGTACTCATCAATTATCCACATCATTTGTTTTGGAGCTTCAAGAGCAGATTTTGATTGTGGGTTGGGTAAGGTAGAAACATTACCCCTTTGACACGATAAAGCTCCTGGTGTAGCAGATCCCAAGATGCAATCAGAATCAATTTGCAACTTGTATTGTCTATTCTTCCAATCTAATGAGCAATTGGTAGCACTTAACCACGATCTACCGAGAACAACCTCTACTACTGCCTTGGACTTACGTGCCACATAAAAGGGCACTGACATCTGGTGATCCTGAATGGTCATCATAATGACACATTTTCCCTCTATAGGGTTATCTTTCCCTGAGAAGCTCCGTAGGTCCACAGGAATTTGCACAAGTGGTGGTTGACCCAAGGCTATCCAGGTGTCAAACGAGAGAACATTATAATCTGCACCAGAGTCAATTAAGGCAGAGACAAAGTAGGTAGACTCATGAAGATGAAGGCACACTTGAATATTGAATGGTTCGACATATGGCTCATCAGTAGCCAACTGTATGGCTAACATAGAAGCTTTGCGACGCTCCTTGGCTTTTGCAACTCTAGCTTTAGCCTCCTCTTGAGCCTGACGTTTAAGTAGGTCAAGTGCTTCTTTCCGTGTTTGTACAGCATGCATCTGTTGAAGCATGGCTTCAGTTAATTGTTCATTGTATTTCTTGAGACGACTTCCATTAATAAAGTTAGGCATTTGCTCACCGTCTAGTGTCTCTAAACGCACTGCACCACTTGGGGTAAGCTCATTAATCACAAACGGTCCTAGGCCACGTTTTTTGAGCTTTCTCTTATGTTTCTTAAGTGTGTACAAGAGCACCAGGTCTCCTTTTTTGAATCGTCCAGTTGTTACATTTCTATCATACAATCGCTTTTGTCTCCTCTTCTCGGCGTACATCCCCATTACCGCCAATAAGCGGGTCTCATCAAGCTTTTCCAATTCGTCAACGCGTTGTGAAAGCTCATGACCAGTCCAATCCAATTGTTTAGCTACTCGTAGAGAGTAGGTACAAGAAATTCAATGGGAAGAATTGCATCTAGCCCAAAAGCAAGTTCAAATGGGGTTGTGCCCACAGATGTTTTATAGGCTGTCCTATATGCCCAGAGAACTGAGTGCAACTTTTGCTCCCAATCAGTCCTATGTCTCTCAACAATCTTTGTGAGTGCTGTGCAGAGAGTCTTGTTAGTACTCTCGGCTTGTCCATTGGTCTGGGGATGATAGGGTGCAGAACGCTTGTGAATTACCATAAATTCTTGAAGCAAAAATTCTATGACTTCATTTACAAAGTGCACACCTTGATCACTAACGATCTCAATTGGTAAGCCATAGCGTGTAAACACGTACTCATACAAGAACTTGGCTGTGGTTTTGGCATCATTTTTGACTGTTGCCTTTGCCTCAACCCATTTGGTCAAATAGTCGGTTGCGACTATAATATATTCTGCATGCGTGTTACGAGCTGGAGGTTTAATGGGACCGGTAGGCCGCAATGGCATATTGTCCTTTGTGATGGGAGGTTTGGTCCTTTGACAATCGTCACAACGTTTCACATATTCTTCGGCATCCATTTGTAAGGTTGGCCACCAAAGCCTAGACCACCTAATCAACTTAGCTGTGGTATTGCCAGAAAAGTGTCCACCACCAACACCTGCATGTGCATGAGTTAAGATTTTCAGATAGTCAGCTTCACATACACACATGCGTAAGTTGCCATCCTTGCCCCTCTTGTAGAGTTGGCCCTCTATCAGCATATAGTTTGCTGCTTCAATTTTAATAGCCTGCTTTCGATGTTTAGGAATTGTTTGATCCAAATGACCATGCTGAAGAGAGTCCACAATATACTTACTCCAACTTGGTGTAGTTGAAATTTGGAATAATGTGACATTCTGAATTGGCTTCTGAATTTTACATGAAGCACAGTTACGAACAAATGTTTCAGCATCTGCATGCATGGTAGGCCACCATTGCCCATCTTGAGATATACGTCGCACACAAGTAGTAGCTGATGCATGGATTCCATCGATACCCGCATGTGCCCATTCCAAGATCTCCTCATATTGGTCGGGGTTAGGTATAAGCCTCAACACTTCATCATTACCCTGACGATATAATCTCCCTGAGATTAACTTGAATGGTCGTCATAGGTCCACATTAGGACCCGCTAGTTGTATTTGCCCACTTGTCAAAATTTCTAAAATGGATTCAGACCATCTAGGAGCTGTCTCTACAAGGAAAAGTGTTGAATCTAACATATCATCATCCACACCCACAGGAGCTTCGCCAGAGGTGATTCGAGACAAATGATCTGCCCTTAGATGAGTTGTTCCTTTTCGAACTGCAACTTCAAAATCAAACTCAAGAAGGATGATAAACCACCTCACAATCCTTCCAGTTGCACAAGGCTTATTCACCAAATATAGCAATGCTTGATGGTCCACAAAAAATATGAATTTGTTTGCCAAAAGGTAATGGCGAAACTTTTTCACTGCATATATCATGGACAATCCTTCTCTTTCTGTTGTGGTGTAATTCTTCTCAGCATTGTTCAACTGTCGACTAGCATATGAGATTGGGAAATCCTTATTGTGTTCTCTCGATTGAGCCAAAATACATCCAATTGCAAAGTTTGAAGCATCAATATGGACATGAAAGATTTGGTTCCAATCTGGTGCCCGTAAAATGGGTGCAGTCACTAATGCTTGCTTCAACTTTTCAAATGATTCCTCACACTCATCAGTCCAATTAAACTTTACAAGAAGAGCATATAACGGTCTGGGTAGGACAGCATACATGTAGATGAATCTACGATAATAGCCACAATGTCCCATGAATGTTTGTACCTCTTTAGGGTTGATAGGCCGAGGTAATGAGACAATGACATCAATTTTATCCATATCTGTTGAAATCCCATTTCGAGAAACAATATGGCCCAAAATTTTCCCTTGTCTTACCATGAATTTGCACTTGTCAGGATTCAAGCATATACGATAAAGTTGACACTTTTGAAACACAAGTCTTAGGTGTTCTATATGATCATCACGCTCTTGTGAGTGAACACATAAATCATCCATGAAAATCTCAAGAAATTGCCTAAGGTACTCCTTGAATACATGACTCATTAACCGCTGAAAGGTTGCTGGTGCATTTGTTAGACCAAATGGCATAACACGATAGGCAAAGATGCCATCTTCAGTAGCAAAGGCTGTCTTATGTTGATCCTTTGGATCAATTGACACTTAATTGTACCCGGAGAATCCATCCAAGAAACTATATGCCTTTTTCCCTGCAACTCGTTCCAGAACATGATCCGTGATTGGAAGTGGGTAATGATCACGCATAGTAGCTGCATTTACCTTCTTGAGGTTTACACATACTCGAAGTTTTCCATTTTTCTTGGGCACCACTACAATAGGGGAGACCCATTCAGTGTGTTCAATCTCATAGATAAATTTTGCCTCTAAGAGCTTGTCTATTTCTTCCTTTATCTTCCGTGCAAAATTTTCATTGTAAGTATAAGGACGTTGCTTGGAGGGTTTTGCATCCTCTCGCAATGGTATTGTATGCTGACATATGCTTGGATCAACTCCTTTGAGGTCTTTATAACTCCAAGCAAAAACATCGCGATACTCCTTTATTGTTTGTATTAATAACTTCTCCTCATCTAAGGACAAGTCTGTGGCAATCCACACATAGCGAGGCTCTTCTCCTGGCTTAGCAATATCAATCTTTTTTGCATCTTCTGGACCATCGTATGAAACCCCTGGCACGCTCGGTTTTTGTCGCATGGGCTGTTGAAGAACAATCTTCCGATCTTGAAGAGTGTACTGTGTGAAATTGGGAGGAACATTGAGACCTTGTTCATGTCCACTTGAGTCTTCACTCATTGAAGACCATGCGGTTTTGAGCTCTCCTTTGCTATCTTGCATCGGATTTTTTTGTTCAACCGTTGTCTTTGCACTTCCCACACTCTTTTTTGAATCAGTTTTAGACTTGAGTTTTGGTTTTTGTTTCTTCGTTTTTTTACAATTTTTGCTAACAGTTGTTAGCTTTTCCCCTGCTTGGAATCCATCTGATCGTCTTATTTGGTCTTTGATACTATCTTGTGCTTGGACATAGTATAGATATCCGTTCTTTCCTACGAAGTGAGGTGGTGGTCGAGAGTTTTCACTCTTAGACTCCTCCTTTTCTTTTTGTAGTCTCTCACGTTGTTCACGCTCATCTGGTCTACGAATTTTTTTATGGCTCTTACAGCATTTATGTTTAGGTCGGCTTCGAGGGATCTCTACCTGAATCTCCCTTCCTCTCAAGAGTAGGCATGCCTTTCCTAACTCTTCCTCAGGGATTGTCACATCATTATTAAAATCAGAGTCCCAGCCATCTTCCTTATCAGCATCATTAGCAGATTCGAGTTGTAAGTCCTCTACTGAGACTTCCTCGATATGCAGAGCTGTTGTGGATGTATCTCTATAGTACAAATCATCTAGAAGGGCACGTGGTTGTACCATTCGTATAGGAATAATATCATATCCATCTGAGTCACAAAATTGAATTGGCTTCGGTAAAGCACATGTCGATAATGTTGCAAGGACATGACTCCATTCTAATGGATCAATTAAATGCTCAGGGAAGGGTTGTGGAATGTATGCCTCGTCTGATACACTTCGATTACCCTTAAGTCTCTCAGTGTTGAAATCCCTACATGAGGCTCCACACATCCACAGATCTTCTCGTCCGTTTGATAATGTAACTCTTGAGCCCTCAGATGAAGCAGAATCAAACTCATCTATTGGAGACCTTGTTACATCACGATATAAGTGATTCCTTAGGTTGACCCTTGTGATGACAAAATCATGTCGGAGATACAAATAATTGTATCCCCAATCTTGAATCATTTGAAATTGTCGCATGAATGGTCTACCCAATATCACTTCATAGTTTGGATGTTTTCCAAAATCTACTACTGCAAAGGTGTGCTCATATTCAATCCCACATGTGGTGACCAATATGTTCTCAAGCAACCCAAGGGGATGTTCTAAGCTTCCATCTGCTAGCTGCAAGCACATCCTGGTACTCTTAATAGCTGGTTTGCCCCATTTTTCCCAAATGGACCTTGTCACAATGCCCACTCCTGCACCACTATCAAGTATTGCAGTTGAAGATACTTTTCGCACTTCTAATGGGAGGGTAGCATTTCCCTGATCGTCCTCACAAAATTTTCCTACTTTGTTGATAGGAACTGGCATTACATGCTTTGTCTCAGGGTGTATAGTACACTCATGGTGAACCTTTTGTAGCAATACCTGCTCTAACAAACATGTGGCAATATCATTCCACAACTCAGGTCAAATTTTTATCAAATCAAGCAAAGGTAAGGTACAAGCCACTGGTGCTGACAAAATAGCTTGCACCATACTCATATCTTTCTCCTTTGTCAACCTTTTATGCATGGAGGGTATCCTCAAGGTTTGAGAAAAGTTCTCATATTCTCCCAGATATGATGGTAAGGTTTTCATTGTATGCTTACTTCTAGGAGAAACAATTGTTTGAACTTCCTCCTGGATGCTTGGGCGTCCAAAGTTGTTTTCCGTGCCCCTGGTAAAATCCACCTCAGAGAATGGAGGCGAACTAATAGAAGACATGTTCTCATGAACTTTCTCATGAACTGCGGCCCATATCTCATTTGCCATGTCCTCATTAGCATCAATAACTTCATCATTGCATGGGAAGACAAGGCGAGGTGGTGGCAGATTACCCCCTTTCAATCGGGTGTCAATTGGTGCAGACCTTTCGCTATGAGCTTGTGAAATGAGCTCACTTTTCATTTCCCGACTTGATGACACTTCTGGTATGGTTTCTAATGTTGGCTTAAGAGAGGTTGGGCCCCGAGGAATAGGTGGTGGTGGTCCCTCAAGTATTGACTGAGCTTCCCTAATGAGTTGCTAATGTACAGCTAGATTGATCTTCTCCTCACGAGGGTTTGGGTATTCTTGCAGCTTCTTGGGTAGCTCAAATAAAGCTGCAATGCGACTTCTATGAGCATCAATGATGGCCTCTAGAGTCTCATTCACTTTATCCACAAAAACAGAACCCCCAGAACTAACCTCAGTCGTACTAGCCTCATTTTGTTTAGCACTAGGCTCAAGTTGAGGTTGATGTTCCTCATGCACTTCTTGGGAAGTAAAAGTTTTATCCCTCATGTTTTGTTTAGAGGCTTCTTGAGAACTAGTGGATGTACTTTTAGTTTGCTTGTTTCGGTTCTTCTTCCTCCTAGTGGTCTTTTTTCTATTGGACTGTAGGGTCTTGTCCACTAGATTTGTCTTTGCATCCCTAGTTCGAGGTGTCTCATCAGTCTGTATTTCGGCATTTCGTGTCTGTGATCTAGTCATGACTCTAAGTGGCACGACATCCACATTCTCAGATGAAGGTGGCGATGGAACTGCCCCTACAATGTTGAGTGAGACCTTTGGTTGAGAGGTGCCTTCCTCATGTGGTTTCAGCAGACAGTCTTTTGGGAAGTGTTCTACACAACACCCTAGACAATATCTTTCAATTGGTGGAAACTGTTGTACTGTTGTATTGGACCGAGATGCTTGCCTAGAGCGATGTGGACAATCACGAGCCCAATGGGGTTCTCCGCACTCATAACAGGGGCCCATTGGTTTGGCCTCTACTTTCCTTGGCTGCCATTGACCTGAGGGGCCTGGAGTCCTAGGTTGGTAGCCGCCTAGCAACATTAAAGAGTTTTGTTCCCCTGGTTGAGTGTCCAGTGCTGGGCTTGGGTATGCGGGACTTTCAAAGAGATTTTCTTTGGATGAATATGATGCGTATTCCTCTTCCACATAGCCTGGGTTTACTAAGTCTCTACACATATTTGAATTGTCGTAGTCGACAACCCTCACAGGAGCAGTCCCTGGAGCAGGAGGTTGAGCACCAAGAACAGGTCGTGCTTGCTCTTATGCCATCGGTGGCTTACGTTCAAAATTAGTATACTATTGATACATTTGTGGAGCCACTCCACCCCTTGGCTGCTCACGTTCTTGTCTCATTCTTGCAATGCGAGTACATTCCTGTGTGGTATGGGTAAAGTTCCAAGCACAGGCTTGGCACCACTTTTTTGTGGGTTGGTTTGTGACTAGAGGAGAAAAGATGTTACAATCCTCTGTTTTATGGTTACCGCCACATGCTCCACAAAGATGAGGACCTGTAGGAAGTACATTCCTCATTCTCTACTGCTGTTGTTGTGGCTGCATGGGTGGACGATATGACTGTCCCAATCTCCGTAGCACTAGGTTAGCTATCTGGCCTGGATTTACTAGCGCGCTAGACCCTGAACTTTGGTCATCTCCCCACTGATCTCTAGGTTTCACCTCTGGGCCAGAACCATCTTGGAATTTAAAATTATCGG
This sequence comes from Cibotium barometz, assembly GCF_041138505.1. NCBI lineage: Eukaryota > Viridiplantae > Streptophyta > Polypodiopsida > Cyatheales > Cibotiaceae > Cibotium > Cibotium barometz. Next base: position 29,429,273 of record NC_141090.1, read on the forward strand.
TGAAATCCATAGCATCATGGCAACACTCATTGAAATTTGTATGCTTCTTCGCATAGAGATGTGTATGCAGAGTCGAATTTTTGAGTCCTTTTAAGAAGAGAGAAATTAATCGACTTTGGACGGGCTTCTCATCTTCTGGGCAACGATTAATGTACTGCTTCATTCTATTTACACAGTCTCTAACACTCTCATTCTCGCCTTGCTTGAAAGAGTAGATGTGTGCTACCGTGTCATGTTGAATTCCCATCAAGGAAAAAGCAGCAATGAATCTCTCTTCCAAAACTCGTAAAGAAGATTTGTCTGAAGCCTCTAATGCCTGAAACCAAGCCAGGGCTTTTCCCTCAAGAGTGAGTCCAAATCCTTCAATTTGAGTATGCTTATCAGCCGCTTGCTCAGCTCGAACTGCTTGCCTAAATGCTGCTACATGGTCGTATGGATCTCCCGACCCTTCATACTTCTTTACCAGTTTCTGAAGAGTTGATGGCCTTACTTGTCTTGAATACTCATCATAGGGCCTACGGCCTCTCACTCTCAGTGGGAATTGTTCCTCCCTTTGGAAAGATGGTCCACATGTTTCCAAAATTGGTGTGGGTATCCTATTACCAGCCTCACCAAACCCCTCCAAAGATCTTGTCACCCGCATTTCAGGAGGTGCATTAATGGGAAGCCGAGTTGGCTCCCCTACCCTCCGATTGTTATAGTGAGAAAGATGTTGGTGTGGTGTGACCTGTGGTTGCACATTTGGTGTAGGACGATATCTTGGTGCTAGAGTTGGGCTACTAGCTGTGGCCCACTTGGATGTTGAGGGTCCCTCTCTAGTGAACTCTCGTAGGGGAGGAGCAACAGTTTTTCCAAGAAAGGCTCTCTCTCCCGGTTTGGCTGTATTTGTTGAGAACACTTCCATGAATAATGGTTGTCCTTTCCACGTGAGTTCCCGAATCTCTGTCCAATCTAAGGTTCGGTATTCATTGGCCCATTTATCAATTATTCTGTTCATGTGTCCTGCAAGCTTCTCAACTACCACCACATGAGCTAGAGGAAGATCCAGCTGTGGCAATCTAGTTGTGGCATAATATCCCTCTAACGAGTCCTTATAGACCTCTTGAAGTGGGTCATCCTGTAAGACCTTTGTCACTGGAATTTGTCGTACAAACTCCCATTGGTTTTCAGTCCCCTGATCCATTTTACTCTTGCCTTTTCTATCCCTTTCCAAACTTAGATCTACAAGAAGTAAATCATCTATGGTGGATGGCTTTGAGGACTGGGCATTGGAGGGTCCGGGCATGTCCGGCTCAATGAGCCAGTCATCTCTAGACTCCCTTGCTCTAGAAAGTTCTGATAAGTCTAAGAACTCGGTTTTAGAGAGCTCCCCTAATTTGTCTACCTTTTCTGGATGGTAGGTGACTTCGTAGCGAACACCATCTCCACCCATGTACATGTTACCCTGGTCATTGACTAGAGGTGCTCTATCAAGTTCTGAGAAAATGTCTGCGATCTTAACAAGATACCGTTGTTGTGGGTCCCTAAAGATCTCAGCTCCTTTAGCATTTGTGTAGACATATTGGAGTCTCACATTGAGTGTTAACTCCATGGTGTCGGCTTCAAATGGATTAAAGGATCTTGAGGGTGTCCTATTTGGGGCTACGGGATGACTATTTGTTGGCCCTAGATTGTCCATGGACAATGAACTAGTTGTTCTGGAGGAAAGGGTATCGGATTGGGATTCAGAAAGGGTTTCAGCAATATCTGCCAAATTGCCTACCGACGATTGGGTCCCACTTTCTTGCGTAGGTACTCTACAAGGTGCCCTAGGCCCTATGGCAGAATCTACAAGACGTCCCGACCGCAAGTGCATAAGGTCAAATTTTTTTGGTTTTTTTTATGTGTTTTTGTTTTGTTTTGTTTTGTTTTTGTTTTTGTTTTTTTTTAAATAAAAAATATATATATATATATGTATATATATATATATTTTTTAACCTACCTAATCACTAAATGCACTAAAAGGAGTATGTGCGGTGTAACTATCTATCCTATTTTTTTATTTAATTATGATTTTTTTAAATAATTTTATGTTTTTTATGTTTTTATTTTTTTAAATTTACACAAAAATTATGAATCACACTAAAAAAAATACTAATTATGCACAAAGTTACAAAAATTAAAAAATGCAGGTTACACTAATTATGCAAAAAATTAAAAAAAATAAAGAATTGCAAAATAGGCAAAAAAAAATAGACTCCTAAAAAACACTTAATTTATAATTTATTTTTTTTAAATAAATTTTCTTTTGTTTTCTTTTGTTTTTTTCTCCTTTTGTTGGTTTTGTTTTGTTTTGTTTTGTTTTTCAACTAATAAATTTCGTGCCTAATTACAAAAAATATAAATCTACTAATTATGCACGTAATTACAAAAAATAACAAAAAAATGCACGCTACTTTACTTATGCAAAAATTTAACAAAAAATTTAAAAAATGGATCTAAACTACCAAAACTAAAAATTGTTTTTCTTCTTTTTTCTTTTTCTTTTTTCCTTTTTTTTAAAAAAAAATTAATATTTTTTTATATTTTTTTTCTCTTTTTTTAAAAAATCTTTTTTTTTCCTATCTCTTTTTCTCTTTTTTTTTAAAAAAAATATTTTTTTGTTTTGTTTTTTAAATTTTTTATTATTATTATTTTATTTAAAAATACAAAAGAAACATGAAAAAATATTTAAAAATGAACTTACCTTATCCGCCACCGCCTTGCCGGATTTCTCGCCTGCGCGCACGTGCCTCCTTGCGGCGATTTCTGCTAGCCGTCTGCTCTTATGCTACTCCGCGTTGCTGCTTGCTACAGCCCGCCCGCACCATAGCTCAAAAGACACAGTCACTCCGTGCTGCCGACAGCCTGCGCTTCGACGCCTTCCGCTCCGCCGGTCAGCCGCCTGCTCCTACAGCCTTTTGTTTCTTCGCCTTTGCTCGCTCTTCTGCCAGCTGCACCACCAGAGTCGCCGCTGCGCCTCCAACAGCCACGCACTAACAGCTTCGCTACTGCGCCTCCAGCAGCCACGCTTCACGCACTGCCCTGCTGCTGCGCAGCCTTCGACCTCTCAACTCCACGCAGGTCGCTTCCACCTCCGCTTCCTCTTCGACGGCCTTCACGCACCAACAGCTTCGCTGCTGCGCCTCCAGCAGCCACGCTTCACGCACGAATATTTTTTTTTATTTTTTTTTATTTTTTTTCAGCCGCCTTGAGCCTGACGCCTTCGCTTTCTTCTTCTTCTCTTTTTTTTTTTTTTCTTCTTTGCTGAGCCTCACCGCCCCTTGGCTACCACCTTCTTTTGCCTCACTCTTCCTTTCAGGCGCCTTCACCTACAGCCACTTCGCCTGCTGCCACGCTTCAAGTAAATATATATATATATATATATATATATTTCTTTGCTGCGGCCAGCTGCTTACCTCCCACAGTCCTTCGCCGCCTAGCTACAACCACTTTGACTTGCCCGACGCCACCATACGCCACTCACGACAAAAAATACAAAAACAGAAACAACTTGAACCTAAATAATGGCGGGATTACTCTACCGCAATGGGGTTTTAATTTTTATTTTTATTTTTTTGCTTCTAATCAAAAAAACACACACAAGGCGCCCTTGAGATCACACACTCAATGCCCTTGCAAACTCCACTCTAATCTATCCTAATCCACGATTTTGCAATCAATGGAGCACTTAGTAAGAAGTAATGGTTAACACCCTTCACTAACTTAGGTGTGCGTTCCCCGACAGCGGCGCCATTGTTTGGGACATCATAGCATAGCGGAGGCTACACTCCAACCCACACACTTGTCAATCCGTGAATGCAACCCGGTTAGCGCATAGAGGCTATCCCGAATGGGAGAAGAAGAGTTAACCACACACTAATGACTTCTAGTCCTACTCAATCCTTCTTCATCACTCAAGCAATCAATCTTACATAATCAAAGCATCAAGATTAGGTTACACTTAAGCACACAATGCAACTTATGCAAGGAACCTAATATGCAAAGAGCTCTCACACAAGGCTCAACTACACATCATTTCATGCACAAGCTTCATCACATGCACTCTACAACTCACAAATCAAAACATCATTAAGATATCTAGATTAGCAAGTGTGTAAACCAAAACCTCATATCATTGAAAATGTAGAGAATAGAGAGTACAAGATTGAAGCATGAATGGAGATGGAGAGCCTTGGGAGTGCACTTGAGAGAAGGAGCTATGGAGTAAGCTCTCTCTATGAGCCTCTCAACTAAATGACCAAAGAGTCCTCTCTAACTCTCAAATGGGCCACCTTTTATACAAAAATTCTAGAACTCCCAAAAGTTCCCATGTGGGATTATTGTCAAGCCCTCTCCCACATTCATCTACAACTTGGAACTCTTTTCAAGAGCCCTAAATGTTTTTTTTGTTGCATCCTTGTATTGATCTTCATTCGTCATGCAACACGGGTTCTCGAAAAAGATGCACGAGCGTGCCAAATGGCAGAAATTTCCAACAGTGGCCCAAACGGCGCCGAAGAGGCATGAAAATCAAATCATGCATGGACAAATGTGTGGCAAGCAACCTGGATCTTTCTTGTTGTGTTCAGATGCGATTCGGACTCATTTCGGATCCGAAACTCTGTTATGGCGATTTTGCACTATCTTCGCCGAGACCCAAATTTGACGCACTGGGAGAAGTGATTGCAATCTCCAAATGCATGCACGGAGTGATGTGGACATAGAGCAACTTCCCTAGCACAAGTGTGTGTGGTCCGTTCTCTGATGGGGTCCCGGATCCTCAACTTCTAACTATCCGAATCGGGGTTCTCAAAAAAAGATGCACGAGCGTGCCAAATGGCGGAAATTTCCAACAGTGGCCCAAACGGCGCCGAAGAGGCATGAAAATCGAATCATGCATGGACAAATGTGTGGCAAGCAACCCGGATCTTTCTTGTTGTGTTCAGATGTGATTCGGACTCATTTCGGATCCGAAACTCTGTTATGGCGATTTTGCACTATCTTGGTCGGGACCCAACTTTGACGCGTCGGGAAAACTCATTGCAATGCCCAAATCCCATGCATGGAGTGATGTGGACATAGAGCAACTTCCCTAGCACAAGTCCGTGTGGTCCATTCTCTAATGGGGTCCCAGATCCTCAACTTCTAACCGAATCTGGGTTCTCGAAAAAGATACAGGAGGGTTCCAAATGGTGGAAATTTTCAACCGTGGCCCAAACGGCATGGAGAGGCACGAAATTCGAATCATGCATGGACAAATGTGTGGCAAGCAACCCGGATCTTTCTTGTTGTGTTCATATGTAATTCAGACTCATTTCGGACCCGACACTCTGTTATGGCGATTTTGCACTATCTTCGCCGGGACCCATCTTTAACGCGCTGGGAGAAGTAATTGCGATCTCCAAATGCATGCACGGAGTGATGTGGACATAGAGCAACTTCCCTAGCACAAGTCCGTGTGGTCCGTTCTCTCGTGGGGTCCCATATCCTCAACTTCTAACTGTCTGAATCCGGGTTCTCGAAAAAGATACACGAGCGTGCCAAGTGGCAGAAATTTTCAACAGTGGCCCAAACGGCGCCGAAGAGGCATGAAAATCGAATCATGCATGGACAAATGTGTGGCAAGAAACCCGAATCTTTGTTGTTTTGTTCAGATGTGATTCGGACTCATTTCGGATCCGAAACTCTGTTATGGCAATTTTGCACTATCTTGGTCGGGACCCAACTTTGACGCGTTGCGAAAACTGATTGCGATGCCCAAATCCCATGCACGGAGTGATGTGGACATAGAGAAACTTCCCTAGCACAAGTCCGTGTGGTCCGTTCTCTAATGGGGTCCCGGATCCTCAACTTCTAACCGAATCTGGGTTCTCGAAAAAGATACAGGAGGGTTCCAAATGGTGGAAATTTTCAACCGTGGCCCAAACGGCGTGAAGAGGCACGAAATTCGAATCATGCATGGACAAATGTGTGGCAAGCAACCCGGATCTTTCTTGTTGTGTTCAGATGCAATTCAGACTCATTTCGGACGACCGACACTCTGTTATGGCGATTTTGCACTATCTTCGCCGGGACCCATCTTTAACACGCTGGGAGAAGTGATTGCGATCTCCAAATGCATGCACGGAGTGATGTGGACATAGAGCAGCTTCCCTAGCACAAGTCCGTGTGGTTCGTTCTCTCGTGGGGTCCCAGATCCTCAACTTCTAACTGTCTGAATCCGAGTTCTCGAAAAAGATACACAAGCATACCAAATGGCAGAAATTTCCAACCGTGGTTCAAACGGCACCGAAGAGGCATGAAATTTGAATCATGCATGGAAAAATGTGAAGCAACCAACCCGGATCTTTCTTGTTGTGTTCAGATGCGATTCGGACTCATTTCGGATCCGAAACTATGTTATGTCGATTTTCACTATCTTCAACGAAAACCAACTTTGACGCACTGGGAGAAGTGATTGCGATGCCCAAATCCGTGCACGGAGTGATGTGGACATAGAGAAACTTCCCTAGCACAAGTCCGTGTGGTTCGTTCTCTGATGGGGTCCCGGATCCTCAACTTCTAGCTATCCGAATCAAGGTTCTCGACAAAGATGCACGAGCGTGCCAAATGGCGGAAATTTCCAACCGTGGCCCAAACGACACCGAAGAGGCATGAAAATTGAATCATGCATGGACAAATGTGTGGCAAGCAACCCGGATCTTTCTTGTTGTGTTCAGATGCGATTTGGACTCATTTCGGATCCAAAACTCTGTTATGGCGATTTTGCACTATCTTTGTCGGGACCCAACTTTGACGTGCTTGGAGAACTGATTGCGATGCCCAAACTCATGCACGGAGTGATGTGGACATAGAGAAACTTCCCTAGCACAAGTCCGTATGGTCCGTTCTCTCATGGGGTCCCAAATCCTCAACTTCTAACTGCCAAAATCCGGGTTCTCGAAAAAGATGCATGAGCGTGCCAAATGGCGGAAATTTCCAACCGTGGCCCAAACAGCGCCGAAGAGGGATGAAATTCGAATCATGCATGGATAAATGTGTGACAACCAACCCGGATCTTTCTTGTTGTGTTCAGATGCGATTCGGACTCATTTCGGATATGAAACTCTATTATGGCGATTTTGCACTATCTTCGCCGGGACCCAACTTTGACGCGCGGGGAGAAGTGATTGCGATGCCAAAATCTATGCACGGAGTGACATGGACATAGAGAAACTTTCCTAGCAAAAGTCTGTGTGGTCCGTTCTCTGATGGGGTCCCGGATCCTCAACTTCTAACTCTCCGAATCCGGGTTCTCGAAAAAGATGCACGAGCGTGCCAAATGGTGAAAATTTCCAACAAGGGCCCACACGGCACTGCGAAGAGACATGATAATCGAATCATGCATGGACAAATGTGTGGCAACGCAACCCGGATCTTTCTTGTTGTGTTGAGATGCGATTCGGACTTATTTCGGATCCGAAACTCTGTTATGGCGATTTTGCACTATCTTCGCCGGGACCTAATTTTGACGCGCTGGAAGAAGTGATTGCGATTTCCAAATGCATGCTCGGAGTGATGTGGACATAGAGAAACTTCCCTAGCACAAGTCCGTGTGGTCCATTTTCTGATGGGGTCCTGGATCCTCAACTTCTAACTGTCTGAATCCGAGTTCTCGAAAAAGATACACAAGCATACCAAATGGCAGAAATTTCCAACCGTGGTTCAAACGGCACCGAAGAGGCATGAAATTTGAATCATGCATGGAAAAACGTGAAGCAACCAACCCGGATCTTTCTTGTTGTGTTCAGATGCGATTCGGACTCATTTCGGATCCGAAACTATGTTATGTCGATTTTCACTATCTTCAACGAAAACCAACTTTGACGCACTGGGAGAAGTGATTGCGATGCCCAAATCCGTGCACGGAGTGATGTGGACATAGAGAAACTTCCCTAGCACAAGTCCGTGTGGTTCGTTCTCTGATGGGGTCCCGGATCCTCAACTTCTAGCTATCCAAATCAGGGTTCTCGACAAAGATGCACGAGCGTGCCAAATGGCAAAAATTTCCAACCGTGGCCCAAACAACACCGAAGAGGCATGAAAATTGAATCATGCATGGACAAATGTGTGGCAAGCAACCCGGATCTTTCTTGTTGTGTTCAGATGCGATTCGGACTCGTTTCGGATCCAAAACTCTGTTATGGCGATTTTGCACTATCTTTGTCGGGACCCAACTTTGACGTGCTTGGAGAACTGATTGCGATGCCCAAATTCATGCACGGAGTGATGTGGACATAGAGCAACTTCCCTAGCACAAGTCCGTATGGTCCGTTCTCTCATGGGGTCCCAAATCCTCAACTTCTAACTGCCAAAATTCGGGTTCTCGAAAAAGATGCACGAGCATGCCAAATGGCGGAAATTTCCAACCGTGGCCCAAACAGCGCCGAAGAGGGATGAAATTCGAATCATGCATGGATAAATGTGTGACAACCAACCCGGATCTTTCTTGTTGTGTTCAGATGCGATTCGGACTCATTTCGGATATGAAACTCTATTATGGCGATTTTGCACTATCTTCGCCGGGACCCAACTTTGACGCGCGGGGAGAAGTGATTGCGATGCCAAAATCTATGCACGGAGTGACATGGACATAGAGAAACTTTCCTAGCAAAAGTCTGTGTGGTCCGTTCTCTGATGGGGTCCCGGATCCTCAACTTCTAACTCTCCGAATCCGGGTTCTCGAAAAAGATGCACGAGCATGCCAAATGGTGGAAATTTTCAACAGGGGCCCAAACGGCACCGCGAAGAGGCATGATAATCGAATCATGCATGGACAAATGTGTGGCAAAGCAACCCGAATCTTTCTTGTTGTGTTCAGATGCGATTCGGACTCATTTCGGATCCGAAACTCTTTTATGGCGATTTTGCACTATCTTCGCCGCGGGACCCAACTTTGACGCACTGGGAGAAGTGATTGCGATCTCGAAATGCATGCACGGAGTGATGTGGACATAAAACAACTTTCCTAGCACAAGTCTGTGTGGTCCGTTCTCTGATGGGGTCCCGGATCCTCAACTTCTAACTGTCGAAATCCGGATTCTCGAAAAAGATGCACGAGCATGCCAAATGGCGAAAATTTCTAACCGTGGCCCAAACGACGCCGAAGAGGCATAAAAATTGAATCATGCATGGACAAATATGTGGCAAGTAACCCGGATCTTTCTTGTTGTGTTCAGATGCGATTCGGACTCATTTCGAATCCGAAACTCAGTTATGCTGATTTTGCACTATCTTTGCCGGGACCCAACTTTGAGGCGCTCGGAGATTTGATTGCGATGCCCAAATCCATGCACGGAGTGATGTGGACATAGAGCAACTTCCCTAGTACAATTCAGTGTGCTCATGGGGTCCCAGATCCTCAACTTCTAACTGTCCGAATCTGGGTTCTCGGCGAAAAACATGCACGAGCATGCCAAATGGCAGAAATTTCCAACCGTGGCCCAAACAACGCCGAAGAGGCATGAAATTCGAATCATGCATGGAAAAATGTCTGGCAACTAATCTTGATTTTTCTTGTTGTGTTCAAATGCGATTCGACTCATTTCGGATCCGAAACTCTGTTATGGCGATTTTGCACCATCTTGGCTGGGATCCAACTTTGACGCATTGGGAGAACTGATTGCGATGCCCAAATCCATGCACGGAGTAATGTGGACATAGAGCAACTTCCCTAACACAAGTCCGTGTGGTCCGTTCTCTTATGGGGTCCCAGATCCTCAACTTCTAACTGTCCGAATCTAGGTTCTCGAAAAAGATGCACGAGCATGGTAAATGGCGAAAATTTCCAACAGTGGCCCAAACGGCGTCAAGAGGCATGAAATTCGACTCATGCATGGACAAATGTGTGGCAAGCAACCTGGATCTCTCTTGTTGTGTTCAGATGTGATTCGGACTCATTTCGGATCCGAAACTCTATTATGGCGATTTTGCACTATCTTCGCCAGGACCAACTTTGACACACTGGGAGAAGTGATTGCGATCTCCAAATCCATGCACGGAGTGATGTGGACATAGAGCAACTTCCCTAGCACAAGTTCGTGTGGTCCGTTCTCTGATGGGGTCCCGAATCCTTAACTTCTAACTGTCCGAATCCGGGTTCTCGAAAAAGATACACGAGCGTGCCAAATGGTGGAAATTTCCAACCGTGGCCCAAACCGCACCGAAGAGGCATGAAAATGGAATCATGCATGGAAAAATGTGTGGCAAGAAACTCGGATCTAGCTGTGTACCATGTAGATCAACAAAACCAATTACTCTAAGAAGAGACCTACTTCACATGACGAGAACCAAGGAGCTACAATTCCATCATATCTAGCTCTTCCATGTGGTGAAGCTAACATGCATCGATCTAGCTGTGTACCATGCAGATCAACAAAATCAATTACTCCAAGATGAGATCTACTTCACATGACAATAACCAAGAAGCTAGAATTGCATTTGATCTAGCTCTACCACGTAGTAGAGCTGTATCCAACCTAGACCACATCGTAGAGCTAGACTACTTTGAGGTCTAGCTCTACCATGTGGTGAAGTTAGACTTGCATTTGAGGTATAGCTTTACCATGTGGTAGAGCTAGAATGCATTGATCTAGCTGTGTACCATGAAAATCAACAAAACCAATTACTCCAAGAAGAGACCATGACGAGAACCAAGGAGATAAACAAGTGTGTTGAACGGCATTGGGACCCAACTTTAATACATTGGGTTAAGTGATTGCGATGCCCAAATCCGTGCACGGAGTGCTGTGGACATAGAGTAACTTCCCTAGCACAATTCCGTGTGGTCCTTTCTTTGATGGGGTCCTGGATCCTCAACTTCTAACTATCTGAATCCAGGTCCTCGAAAAAGATGCACGAGCGTGCCAAATGGCGAAAATTTCCAACCGTGGCCCAAACGGCGCTAAAGAGGTATGAAAATCGAATCATGAATGGACAAATGTGTGGCAAGCAACCCGGATCTTTCTTGTTGTGTTCAGATGCGATTCGGACTCATTTCGGATCCGAAACTCTGTTATGGTGATTTTGCACTATCTTCGCCGGGACCCAACTTTGACGCGCTGAGAGAAGTGATTGGGATGCCCAAATCCGTGCACAGAGTGATGTGACATAGAGAAACTTCCCTAGCACAAGTCCGTGTGGTCCGTTCTCTGATGGAGTCCCGGATCTTCAACTTCTAACTGTCCGAATTCGGGTTCTCGAAAAAGATGCACGAGCATGCCAAATGGCAGAAATTTCCTACAGTGGCCCAAACGGCACCGAAGAGGCATGAAAATTGAATTATGCATGGAAAAATGTGTGGCAAGCAACCCGGATCTTTCTTGTTGTGTTCAGATGCGATTCAAACTCATTTCGGATCCAAAACTCTGTTATGGCGATTTTGCACTATCTTCGTGACGCACTGGGAGAAGTGATTGCGATCTCTAAATGCATGCACGGAGTGATGTGGACATAGAGAAACTTCCCTAGCACAAGTTCGTGTGGTCCATTCTCTGATGGAGTCCCGGATCCTCAACTTCTAACTGTCTGAATCCGGGTTCTCGAAAAAGATGCACGAGCATGGTAAATGGTAAAAATTTCCAACAGTTGTCCAAATGGCGCCCAAGAGGCATGAAATTCGAATCATGCATGGACAAATGTGTGGCAAGCAACCCGGATCTTTCTTATTGTGTTCAGATGCGATTCGGACTCATTTCGGATCCGAAACTCTGTTATGGTGATTTTGCACTATCTTCCCGGGACCCAACTTTGACGCGCTGGGAGAAGTGATTGCGATCTCCAAATGCATGCACGGAGTGATGTGGACATAGAGCAACTTGCCTAGCACAAGTCCGTGTGGTCCGTTCTTTGATGGGATCCCGGATCCTCAACTTCTAACTGTCCGAATCCGGGTTCTCGAAAAAGATGCACGAGCGTGCCAAATGGCAAAAATTTCCAACGGTGGCCCAAACGGCGCCGAAGAGGCATGAAAATAGAATCATGCATGAAAAAATGTGTGGCAAGAAACCCGGATCTAGCTATGTACCATGTAGATCAATAAAACCAATTACTCTAAGAAGAGACCTACTTCACATGACGAGAACCAAGGAGCTACAATTGCATCAGATCTAGCTCTGCCATGTGTTGGAGCTAGAATGCATCGATCTAGCTGTGTACCATGCAGATCAACAAAATCAATTACTCCAAGATGAGATCTACTTCACATGACAAGCACCAAGAAGCAAGAATTGCATTTGATCTAGCTCTACCACGTGGTAGAGCTGTATCCAACCTAGACCACATCGTAGAGCTAGACTGCTTTGAGATCTAGCTCTACCATGTGGTGGAGCTAGACTTGCATTTGAGATATAGCTTTACCATGTGGTAGAGCTATAATGCATTGATCTAGCTGTGTACCATGCAAATCAACAAAACCAATTACTCCAAAAAGAGACCATGACGAGAACCAAGGAGAAAAACAAGTGTGTCGAAAGGCGTTGGGACCCAACTTTGACGCGCTGGGAGAAGTGATTGCGATGCCCAAATCCGTGCACAAGTCCGTCTGGTCTGTTCCTTGATGGGGTCCCGGATCCTCAACTTCTAAACTGTCCGAATCTTGGTTCTCGAAAAAGATGCACAAGCGTGCCAAATGGCGAAAATTTTCAATAGGGACCTAAACGATGCCGAAGAGGCATGAAAATCGAATCATGCATGGAAAAATGTGTGGCAAGCAACCCGGATCTTTCTTGTTGTATTTAGATGCGATTCAGACTCATTTTCAATCCGAACTCTGTTATGGCGATTTTGCACTATCTTGGCCGGGACCCACCAACTTTGACGTGCTCGAAGAACTGATTGCGATGCCCAAATCCATGCACAGAGTGATGTGCACATAGAGCAACTTCCCTAACACAAGTCTGTGTGGTCCGTTCTCTGATAAGGTCCCGGATCCTCAACTTCTAACTGTCCGAATCTGGGTTCTCGAAAAAGATGCACGAGCAAATGGCAGAAATTTCCAACAGTGGCCCAAACAGCACCGAAGAGGCATGAAAATCGAATCATGCATGGACAAATGTGTGGCAAACAACCCAGATCTTTCTTGTTGTGTTCAGATGCGATTCGGACTCATTTCCGATCCAAAACTCTGTTATGGCGATTTTGCACTATCTTTGCCGGGACCTAATTTTGATGCGCTGGAAGAAGTGATTGTGATTTCCAAATGCATGCTCGGAGTGATGTGGACATAGAGAAACTTCCCTAGCACAAGTCCGTGTGGTCCGTTTTCTGATGGGGTCCCGTATCCTCAACTTCTAACTGTCCGAAAATCCGGGTTCTCGAAAAAGATGCACGAGCGTGCCAAATGACAAAAATTTCCAATCGTGGTCCAAACGGCACCGAAGAGGCATGAAAATTGAATCATGCATGGACAAATGTATGGCAAGCAACCCAAATCTTTCTTTTTGTGTTCAGATGCGATTCGGACTCATTTCGGATCCGAAACTCTGTTATGGCGATTTTGCACTATCTTAGCCGGGACCCAAATTTGATGCACTGGGAGAACTGATTACGATGCCCAAATCCATGCACAGAATGATGTGGACATAGAGCAACTTCCCTAGCACAAGTCCGTGTGGTTGGTTTTCTCATGGGGTCCCAGATCCTCAACTTCTAACTGTCCGAATCTGGGTTCTCGAGAAAAAGATGCACGAGCAAGCCAAATGGCGAAAATTTCCAACCGTGACCCAAAAGGCGCCGAAGAGGCATGAAATTCGAATCATGCATGGACAAATGTGTGGCAACCAACCGGGATCTTTCTTGTTGTGTTCAGATGCGATTCGGACTCATTTCCGATCCGAAACTTTGTTATGGCGATTTTGCCGGGACCCAACTTTGACGCACTGGGAGAAGTGATTGCGATGCACAAATCTATGCACGGAGTGATGTGGACATAGAGCAACTTTCCTACAAAAGTCTATGTGTTCCGTTCTCTGATGGGATCCCGGATCTTCAACTTCTAACTGTTCGAATCCGGGTTCTCGAAAAAGATGAACGAGCATGCCAAATGGCGGAAATTTCCAACCGTGGCCCAAACGGCGCCAAGGAGGCATGAAATTCGAATCATGCATGGAAAAATGTGTGGCAAGAAACTCTGATCTAGCTATGTACCATGTAGATCAACAAAACCAATTACTCTAAGAAGGATCCCGGATACTCAGCTTCTAACTGTCCGAATCCAGGTTCTCGAGAAAGATGCACGAGCGTGCCAAATGGCAGAAATTTCCAACAGGGACCCAAATGGCACCAAAGAGGCATGAAAATCGAATCATGCATGGACAAATGTGTGGCAAGCAACCCGGATCTTTCTTGTTGTATTTAGATGCGATTCGGACTCATTTCGGATCCGAAAGTCTGTTATGGCGATTTTGCACTATCTTAGCCGGGACCCAATTTTGACGTGCTAGGAGAATTGATTTCGATGCCCAAATCCATGCACGGAGTGAGGTGGACATAGAGCAACTTCCCTAGCACAAGTCTGTGTGGTCCGTTCTCTGATGGGGTCCCGGATCCTCAACTTCTAACTGTCCGAATCTGGGTTCTCTAAAAAAGATGCACGAGCGTGCCAAATGGCAAAAATTTCCAACAGTGGCCTAAACGGCGCCGAAGAGGCATGAAAATCAAATCATGCATGGACAAATGTGTGGCAAGCAACCCGGATCTTTCTTGTTGTGTTCAGATGCGATTCGGACTCATTTCGGATCCGAAACTCTATTATGGCGATTTTGCACTATCTTCGCCGGGACCCAACTTCGACACACTGGGGAGAAGTGATTGCAATCTCCAAATGCATGCACGAAGTGATGTGGACATAGAGCAACTTGCCTAGCACAAGTCCGTGTGGTCCGTTCTCTGATGGGATCCCGGATCCTCAACTTCTAACCGAATCTGGGTTCTCGAAAAAGATACACGAGAGTTCCAAATGGTGGAAATTTTCAACCGTGGCCCAAACGGCGTGGAGAGGCACGAAATTCAAATCATGCATGGACAAATGTGTGGCAAGCAACCCGGATCTTTCTTGTTGTGTTCAGATGCAATTCAGACTCATTTCGGACCCGATACTCTGTTATGGCGATTTTGCACTATCTTCGCCGAGACCCAACTTTAACGCGCTGGGAGAAGTGATTGCGATCTCCAAATGCATGATTGGAGTAATGTGGACATAGAGCAACTTCCCTAGCACAAGTCCATGTGGTCCGTTCTCTCGTGGGGTCCCAGATCCTCAACTTCTAACTGTCTGAATCCGAGTTCTCGAAAAAGATACGCGAGCGTGCCAAATGGCAGAAATTTCCAACCGTGGCCGAAACGGCACCGAAGAGGCATGAAATTTGAATCATGCATGGAAAAATGTGTGGCAACAACCAACCCGGATCTTTCTTGTTGTGTTCAGATGTGATTCGGACTCATTTCGGATCCGAAACTGTGTTATGTCCATTTTGCACTATCTTCAACGGAAACCAACTTTGACGCACTGGGAGAAGTGATTGCGATGCCCAAATCCATGCACGGAGTAATGTGGACATAGAGCAACTTCCCTAGCACAAGTCTGTGTGGTCCGTTCTCTGATGGGGTCCCGGATCCTCAACTTCTAACTGTCCGAATCCGGGTTCTCGAAAAAGATGCACGAGCGTACTAAATGGCAGAAATTTCTAACAAGGACCCAAACGGCGCCGAAGAGGCATGAAAATCAAATCATGCATGCACAAATTTGTGGCAAGCAACCCGGATCTTTCTTGTTGTATTCAGATGCGATTCGAACTCATTTCGGATCCGAAACTCTGTTATTGCGATTTTGCACTATCTTTGCCAGGACCCAACTTTGACACGTTGGGAGAACTGATTGCGATGCCCAAATCCATGCACGGAGTGATGT
Source organism: Cibotium barometz (assembly GCF_041138505.1). Lineage (NCBI taxonomy): Eukaryota > Viridiplantae > Streptophyta > Polypodiopsida > Cyatheales > Cibotiaceae > Cibotium > Cibotium barometz. Next base: position 29,445,240 of record NC_141090.1, read on the forward strand.
GGAAATAGAGCAACTTCCCTAGCACAAGTCCGTGTGGTCCGTTCACTGATGGGGTCCCGGATCCTCAACTTCTAACTGTCCGAATTCGGATTCTCGAAAAAGATGCACGAGCATGCCAAATGGCAGAAATTTCCAACATGGACCAAAATGGCGCCAAAGAGGCATGAAAATCGAATCATGCATGGACAAACGTGTGACAAGCAACCCGAATTTTTCTTGTTGTGTTCAGATGCGGTACGGACTCATTTCGGATCCGAAACTCTATCATGGTGATTTTGCACTATCTTCACCGGGACCCAACTTTGACGCGCTGGGAGAAGTGATTGCAATTTCCAAATGCATGCACGGAGTGATGTGGACATAGAGCAACTTGCCTAGCACAAGTCCGTGTGGTCCGTTCTCTGATGGGATCCCGGATCCTCAACTTCTAACTGTCCAAATCCGGGTTCTCGAAAAAGATGCACGAGCGTGCAAATGGCAAAAATTTCCAACGGTGGCCCAAACGGCGCCGAAGAGGCATGAAAATAGAATCATGCATGAAAAAATGTGTGGCAAGAAACCCGGATCTAGCTATGTACCATGTAGATCAATAAAACCAATTACTCTAAGAAGAGACCTACTTCACATGACGAGAACCAAGGAGCTACAATTGCATCAGATCTAGCTCTGCCATGTGTTGGAGCTAGAATGCATCGATCTAGCTGTGTACCATGCAGATCAACAAAATCAATTACTCCAAGATGAGATCTACTTCACATGACAAGCACCAAGAAGCAAGAATTGCATTTGATCTAGCTCTACCACGTGGTAGAGCTGTATCCAACCTAGACCACATCGTAGAGCTAGACTGCTTTGAGATCTAGCTCTACCATGTGGTGGAGCTAGACTTGCATTTGAGATATAGCTTTACCATGTGGTAGAGCTATAAAGCATTGATCTAGCTATGTACCATGCAAATCAACAAAACCAATTACTCCAAAAAGAGACCATGACGAGAACCAAGGAGAAAAACAAGTGTGTCGAAAGGCGTTGGGACCCAACTTTGACGCGCTGGGAGAAGTGATTGCAATGCCCAAATCCGTGCACAAGTCCGTCTGGTCCGTTCTCTGATGGGGTCCCGGATCCTCAACTTCTAACTGTCCGAATGTTGGTTCTCGAAAAAGATGCACGAGCGTGCCAAATGGCGGAAATTTCCAACCGTGGCCCAAACGACGCTGAAGAGGACTGAAAATCGAATCATGAATGGACAAATGTGTTGCAAGTAACCTAGATCTTTCTTGTCATGTTCAGATGCGATTCGGACTCATTTTGGATCCGAAACTCTGTTATGGCGATTTGACACTATCTTTGTCGTCGGGACCCAACCTTGACGCGCTGAGAGAAGTGATTGCGATGCCCAAATCTGTGCACGGAGTGATGTGGACATAGAGCAACTTCCCCAGCACAAGTCCATGTGGTCCTCTCTCTGATGGGGTCCCGGATCCTCAACTTCTAACTGTCCGAATCCGAGTTCTCGAAAAAGATGCACGAGCGTGCCAAATGGTAAAAATTTTCAACAGGGGCCTAAACGACGTCGAAGAGGCATGAAAATCGAATCATGCATAGAAAAATGTGTGGCAAGCAACCCGGATCTTTCTTGTTGTATTTAGATGCGATTCGGACTCATTTCGGATCCGAAACTCTGTTATGGCGATTTTGCACTATCTTGAGCGGGACCCAACTTTGACGTGCTCAAAGAATTGATTACGATGAACAAATCCATGCACGGAGTGATGTGGACATAGAGCAACTTCCCTAACACAAATCCGTGGGATGTTCTCTGATGGGGTCCTGGATCCTCAACTTCTATCTGTCCGAATCCGGGTTCTCGAAAAAGATGCACGAGCATGGTAAATGGCAGAAATTTCCAACAGTGGCTCAAACAGCGCCGAAGAGGCATGAAATTCAAATCATGCATGGACAAATGTGTGGCAAGCAACCCGGATCTTTCTTGTTGTGTTCAGATGCGATTCGGACTCATTTCGGATCCGAAACTCTGTTATAGCAATTTTGCACTATCTTCGCCAGTACCCAACTTTGACGCGCTGGAAGAAGTGATTGCGATTTCCAAATGCGTGCTTGGAGTGATGTGGACATAGAGAAACTTCCCTAGCACAAGTTCGTGTGGTCCATTCTCTGATGTGGTCCCGGATCCTCAACTTCTAACTGTCCGAATCCGGGTTCTCGAGAAAGATGCACGAGCGTGCCAAATGGCAGAAATTTCCAACAGGGGCCCAAATGGCGCCAAAGAGGCATGAAAATCGAATCATGCATGGACAAACATGTGGCAAGCAACCCGGATCTTTCTTGTTGTATTTAGATGCGATTCGGACTCACTTCAGATCCGAAAGTCTGTTATGGCGATTTTGCACTATCTTGGCCGCGACCCAACTTTGACGTGCTAGGAGAACTGATTTCGATGCCCAAATCCATGCACGGAGTGAGGTGGACATAGAGCAACTTCCCTAGCACAAGTCTTTGTGGTCCGTCAGCTGATGGGGTCCCGAATCCTCAACTTCTAACTGTCCGAATCCGGGTTCTCAAAAAAAGATGCACGAGCGTGCCAAATGGCAGAAATTTCCAACAGTGGCCCAAACGGCGCTGAAGAGGCATGAAAATCGAATTATGCATGGACAAATGTACACAGATCTCTCTTGCTGTGTTCAGATGCGATTCGGACTCATTTTGGATCCGAAAGTCTGTTATGGCGATTTTGCACTATCTTCGTCGGGACCCAACTTTGACGCGCTGGAAGAAGTGATTGCGATGCCAAAATCTATGCACAAAGTGACATGGACATAGAGCAACTTCCCTAGCACAAGTTCGTGTGGTCCGTTCTCTGATGGGGTCCCGGATCCTCAACTTCTAACTGTCCGAATCCAGGTTCTCGAAAAAGATGCACGAGCGTGCCAAATGGCAGAAATTTCCAACAGTGGCCCAAATGGCGCCGAAGAGGCATGAAAATCAAATCATGCATGGACAAATGTGTGGCAAGCAACCCGGATCTTTCTTGTTGTGTTCAGATGCGATTCGGACTCATTTCGGATCCGAAACTCTGTTATGGCGATTTTGCACTATCTTGGCCGAGACCCAACTTTGACGCACTAGGAGAAGTGATTGCGATCTCCAAATGCATGCACGGAGTGATGTGGACATAGAGCAACTTCCCTAGCACAAGTCTGTGTGGTCCGTTCTTTGATGGGGTCCTGGATCCTCAACTTCTAACTGTCCGAATCCGGGTGCTCAAAAAAAGATGCACGAGCGTGCCAAATGGCAGAAATTTCCAACAGTGGCCCAAACGGTGCCGAAGAGGCATGAAAATCGAATTATGCATGGACAAATGTGTGGCAAGCAACCCGGATCTTTCTTGTTGTGTTCAGATGCGATTCGGACTCATTTCGGATCCGAAACTCTGTTATGGCGATTTTGCACTATCTTGGTCGGGACTCAACTTTGACGCGCTGGGAAAATTGATTGCGATGCCCAAATCCCATGCACGGAGTGATGTGGACATAAACTTCCCTAGTACAAGTTTGTGTGGTCTGTTCTTTGATGGGGTCCCGGATCCTCAACTTCTAACCGAATCTGGGTTCTCGAAAAAGATACACAAGGGTTCCAAATGGTGGAAATTTTCAACCGTGGCCCAAATGACGTGGAGAGGCACGAAATTCAAATCATGCATGGACAAATGTGTGGCAAGCAACCCGGATCTTTCTTGTTGTGTTCAGATGCGATTCAGACTCTTTTCGGACCCGACACTCTGTTATGGCGATTTTGCACTATCTTTGCCGTCGGGACCCAACTTTAACGCGCTCGGAGAAGTGATTGATCTCCAAATGCATGCACGGAGTGTTGTGGACATAGAGCAACTTCTCTAGCACAAGTCCGTGTGGTCCGTTTTCTCATGGGGTCCCAGATCCTCAACTTCTAACTGTCTGAATTCGGGTTCTCGAAAAAGATGCACGAGCATGTCAAATGGCGGAACTTTCCAACATGGACCCAAATAGCGCCAAAGAGGCATGAAAATCGAATCATGCATGGACAAATGTGTGGCAAGCAACCTGGATCTTTCTTGTTGTGTTCAGATGCGATTCGGACTCATTTCGAATCTGAAACTCTATTATGGCAATTTTGCACTATCTTGGCCGGGACCCAACTTTGACGCGTTGGGAGAAGTGATTGCGATGCCCAATTCCCATGCATGGAGTGATGTGGACATAGAGAAACTTCCCTAGCACAAGTCCGTGTGGTCCATTCTCTCTGATGGGGTCTTGGATCCTCAACTTCTAACTGTCCGAATCCGGGTTTTCGAAAAAGATACACGAGGGTGCCAAATGGTGGAAATTTCCAACCGTGGCCCAAATGGCACGGAGAGGCATGAAATTCGAATCATGCATGGACAAATGTGTGGCAAGCAACCCCGATCTTTCTTGTTGTGTTCAGATGCGATTTGGACTCATTTTGGACCCGAAACTCTGTTATGGCGATTTTGCACTATCTTCGCTGCCAGGACCCAACTTTGACGCACTGGGAGAACTGATTGCGATGCCCAAAGCCATGCACGGAGTGATGTGGACATAGAGCAACTTCCCGAGCACAAGTCCATGTTGTCCGTTCTCTCATGGGGTCCCAGATCCTCAACTTCTAACTGTCCGAATCCAGGTTCTGAAAAAGATGCACGAGCATGCCAAATGGCAAAAATTTCCAACCGTGGCCCAAACGGCACCGAAGAGGCATGAAATTCGAATCATGCATGGAAAAATGTGTGGCAACTAACCCGGATCTATCTTGTTGTGTTCAGATGCGATTCGGACTCATTTCGGATCCGAAACTCTGTTATGGCGATTCTGCACTATCTTGGCCGGGACCCAACTTTGACGTGCTGGGAGAACTAATTGTGATGCCCAAATCCATGCACGGAGTGATGTGGACATAGAGAAACTTCCCTAACACAAGTCCGTGTGGTCCGTTCTCTTATGGGGTCCCGGATCCTCAACTTCTAACTGTCTGAATCCGGGTTCTCAAGAAAAAGATGCACGAGCATGGTAAATGGCAGAAGTTTCCAACAGTGGCCCAAATGGCGCCGAAGAGGCATGAAATTCGAATCATGCATGGACAAATGTGTGGCAAACAACCCGGAACTAGCTGTGTACCATGCAGATCAACAAAACCAATTACTCTAAGAAGAGACCTACTTCACATGACGAGAACCAAGGAGCTACAATTGCATCCGATCTAGCGCTACCATGTGGTGGAGCTAGAATGCATCAATCTAGTTGTGTATTATGCAGATCAACAAAATCAATTACTCCAAGATGAGATCTACTTCACATGACAAGAACCAAGAAGCTAGAATTTTATTTGATCTAGCTCTACCACGTGGTAGAGCTGTATCCAACCTAGACCACATCGTAGAGCTAGACTGCTTTGAGATCTAGGTCTTCCATGTGGTGGAGCTAGAATTACATTTGAGGTCTAGCTCTACCATGTGGTAGAGCTAGAATGCATTGCTCTAGCTGTGTACCATGCAAATCAACAAAACCAATTACTCTAAGAAGAGACCATGAGACGAGAACCAAGGAGATAAACAAGTGTGTTGAATGGCGCTGGGACCCAACTTTGACGCGCTGGGAGAAGTGATTGCGATGCCCAAGTCCGTGCACGGAGTGATGTGGACATAGAGAAACTTCCCTAGCATAAGTCTGTGTGGTCCGTTCTCTGATAGGGTCCCAGATCCTCAACTTCTAACTGTCCGAATCTGGGTTCTCGAAAAAGATGCAAATGAGAGCTCTCATGCAAAAAGAGCTCTTAATAAATGCGAGCTCTCATGGATAGAGAACTCACATACATATAGAGATATCATGCAGCATACGAGAGCTCGTACACTCAATGCAAATAAATGAAAATAAGAGATCTTATGCATAGAGATCTCTTGCAGCCATGAGATCTCCAATGCTCTTATAAAAAACTCCCATAGTACCCTTTTGGGTTGCAACATAAAAAAGAGAGCATTGGGTTTAGAGCTTACTACAACTCGGTAGGTGGTGAGGACCTAACACCAAAGCATTGGGTTTAGAGCTTACTACAACTCGGTAGGTGGTGAGGACCTAACACCAAAGCATGGTCAGGACGTGAGGTCAAGAGAATAACACAATAGAGAATTATTTACATACTTTTATTTACTATGATGCATGTGTTATCGATTATGTATAGAGGGCCCTCATGCATATAGATCTAGGGTATATCTATGCAAGGTGTGAGAGCTCTCATGCATAGAGAGTTTTCATGCATTGTGAGAGATCTTACATAAAGCTCTCAAGCATGGATCTCTTCCATGAGAGATCCATGCATATAGATCTCATAAATATAGAGCTATCATTGTGTGTGATTCATTGTGAGAGCTCCCATGCATATAGATCGCAAATCTCATGCATAGAGAGCTCTCATGCATATAGATCAGCTATTATCAAGTGCAAGTCATTGTGAGAGCTCCTATGCATAGAGGTCTATCATGCATATATATCTCATGCATGAGAGCTCTTATGCATATCGATGAGCTCTCATGCATATAGAGTTATCATACATGAGATCTTATGCATGAGATCTCTTGTATTCTAAGAGGTCTCATGCATGAGATCCCTCTTGCATTGTAAGAGCTCTCATGCATTAATAGCTCTCATATGCATAGATCTCTCATATCATGCATGAGAGCTATAGAGATTTTGGTAGAGCTCTCATGCAAAGAGCTAGGTCTTACATTAAGAGCTCTCATACATAGAGCTCCCATGCATAGAGCTTGGTCTTGCATTAGAGCGCTCATTCATAGAGCTAGGTCTTACATTAAGATCTCTCATACATAGAGCTCGCATGCATAGAGCTATATCTTGCATTATTATAAGAGTTCCCATGGATAGATCTCATGTATAGAGTGAAAGAGCTCTCATGCATAGAGCTAGCTCTTGCATTCAAAGCTCTCATACATTGATCTCACATGCATAGAGTTAGATCTTGCATTATTATGAGAGCTCTCTTACATACAGCTCATGCATAGAGCTATACCTTGCATTATTATAAGAGCTCCCATGGACAGATCTCATGTATAGAGTGAAAGAGCTCTCATGCATAGAGCTAAGTCTTGCATTAACAGCTCTCATACATAGAGATCGCATGCATAGAGTTAGATCTTGCATTAATTATTATAAGAGCTCTCATACATAGAGCTATATCTTGCATTATTATAAGGGCTCCCATGGATAGATCTCATGTAAAAAGTGAAAGAGTTCTCATGCATAGAGCTAGGTCTTGCGTTAGGAGCTAGATCTTGCATTATTATGAGAGCTCTCTTGCATAGATCTCATGCTTAGAGTGTAAGAGCAGGAAAGTACAATTTTAAGGAAGGAGAGAGGGGAGAAGCTATGCTATGAATAGAGGTACGATACTAGATGGGTGGTTTTTCATTTCAAGTAATCTTGCACTAGTTTAAGTCATTTCAACTCCAGCTCTACCATGTGGTAGAGCTAGAATGCATTTCTCCAGCTCTAGCATGTGGTAGAGCATTCAAATTATCCCGCCCAATTTTAAATTCAAATTATCCCGCCCTTTAAGAATTTAAAATGGTCTTGGTCTTTTTCAAATTTTCCTTGACGTCCATGTCGCTTATGTAATACAAACCTACTTTCCCATCTTGTCATTGACAACTAGCACTTGGGACATCACCGCATCCATTATCAAATTCAACGATACAAGAAGGTACACATATTTTTGTCTCATATTAAATCATTATCTATGATTAGATTTAAAGTTTTGAACATGTCAATTAAATTTCAAATCATACACATTGACATAGAGTAGAAAATAAAAGCATGCAAGAATTCAAAAAATCAGGAATGGTTGAAGAGAAAAAACCTGATACAGATTTGGGTTGCACTTCTTAGCAAATTGAACGGGGGAGAAGATTGGGTAGTGAAAAGCTGGTACGGGGTGCAAAGAGAGGTGAGCGGTGGGCATGGCTAGCCCAGCCCGCAGGCAGCCCGGATGGGAGAGAGAGGCGAGCGATGGGCTATGAAGTGATGGGCCGTGAAGCGATTCTTTAAATAGGATTAAAGCTATATTTAAATATATAGGTTAACTATAGTAACTTAAAGCATGTTTATAGTTTATACTTTACTTATTTATAGACTTTATATAGCTATATAAATCAAACCTATTTATATATAAACCCATATAATTTAAGTTTATAAATAACCTATAGTTTATAAATAAACCTTTATAAATAGGTAATATAAAGTTATAATCGATAGGCTTAAAGGTTTGATTATAAAAATATAGCTTTTATAGTTAAATATATAGGCTTAAAGTTTATAATTAATAGGCTTATAGGTTTGTTTATATAAATACGCTTAAAGATATATATAAATAGGCTTATATGTTTAATAGGTTAATTATAATAACTTAAAGATATATAAATAGGCTTATAGGTTTAGAAGATTAACTATATTATAGGTTTGATTATATAAATAGACCTAAAGATATATATAAATTGGCTTATAGGTTTAATAAGTTCACTATAGTAACTTAAAGTCTATTTATAGTTTATAATTATACTTTATATATCTTATTTATAAACTTTCTATAGCTATATAAATCAAACCTATTTATATATAAACCTATTATAATATAATAGGTTTATATATAAACCTATTTATATATAAATCTATTATAATATAATTTAAATTTTATAAATAACCTAGTATAGTGACTTAAATTATATACATTAACCTATATATTAACCTACAACTATAACTATATAACTTATAGTAACTTAAATTATATTAATATTTATAACTATATAGCTTATTATAGTAACTTATAGTTAATAAAAGCTTATTTTAATGCTACTATATTATAACTTATTTAATAAATATAACTGTAAGCTTATAAGTTTGATTATAGCTTTAAATTTATTATAGGTTAAAGTATATGTTTAAATTCAAGGGGATTTTGGTACAAAGATAGGGCAAGGAAATGTATCCATACTAGTGGAGGAATGTTTGAAAGATGTGGTCGGACTCCTACCTTTTCCTACAATGGATACTTCATCTCTCCAAGACTTATTATGGAGTGCCGTTCGATGGCCAAAGATTATTTTGCAATCTACTATCATGAATGGCAACTTAATTTGATCAAACGAAAGCTATAGCGGTGATGAAGAAGGGGATCGTTCTGATCCCCCAATTACAGATGCAATTCCTATAACAAGCCCTGAATTTGAAACATTGATTCCTACCATACATTGTTAGGTATCAAGGACTAGGGAAGATCAATTCACACACAAACCATGATTACATAAACACTTCTATTGCATTGAATGAGAGACTACAAGTTTATATAGATTTTTAGGACTAATGGAGTCTGACCTTTTTTCTAGATCCTTGGTTCTCATCATGTGAAGTAGGTCTCTTCTTGGAGTAATTAGTTTTATTGATGTGCATTAGCTCCACCACATGGTAGAGTTAGACCTCAAATAATTCCAGCTCTACGATGTGGTCTAGGTAGAATACAGCTTTACCACGTGGTAGAGCAAGATCAAATGCAATTCTAGCTGCTTGGTTCTTGTCATGTGAAGTAGGTCTCTTCTTGGAGTAATTGGTTTTGTTGATCTGCATGGTACACAATTAGATCAATGCATTCTAGCTCCACCACATGGTAGAGCTAGACTTTAAATGCAATTCTAGCTCCACCACATGGTAGAGCTAGACCTCAAAGTATTTGATCTAGCTCTACCACGTGGTAGAGCTGTATTCTACCTAGACCACATCGTAGAACTTTAAGGTCTAGCTCTACCATGTGGTGGAGTTAGAATGCATCAATCTAGCTGTACCATAAACCACGTTTAGACCTAGAATGCCTAGAGGTCTAGCTCTACCATGTGGTGGAGCTAGAATACATTGAACTAGCTCTACTATCTGGTAACTATATCATGTGGTGGAGCTAGAATGCATCAATGTAACTATATCATGTAACGGAGCTAGAGTTCATTGATCTAGCTCTACCATGTGGTAGAGCTATATCAAAATAATCTATCTAGACACCATGGTATCGCTAGAATGCTTTGAAGTCTAACTCCACCACATAGTAGAGATAGTCTTCAATGGGTTCTATCTCTACCATATGATAGAGCTAGTTCTAGCTCTAGTTCTAGCTCAGCCACATGGTAGAGCTATACTTCATGGTAGAGTCTGATGTAGGTTCCAATCAAAAAAAAATTTGCTTGCTAGATTTGATTACTAGTTTAACAAGTCCAACATGATTATGTGCAAGATGGATTTCCAATCTGGAGGGAGGGTCTACATGATGTTGAACAATGATTCTATTGGTATTGGCTGCGTGTGTAGAATTGATCCAAATTCCACTTGTAGTGGAACAAAGATTGGTCAAGGAAATGTGTCATTACTTGTGGAGGAATGCTTGAAGGATGTGGAACTACCATTCCCTACAATGGATACCATTTATCTAAAAAATGCATTATGGAGTAATGTTCGTTGGCCAAAAATGCTTTTAAGGCCTTTCACAAGGGATCTGGAATTTGGAGATTGGAGTGAAAGATGCAGTGATGCGGATCAAGAAGAGCCTGTGGAACCTCCAATTATAGATGCAATACCGATAACATCTCCAGAACTTGACATGCAAATCCGACAATCTTGGAAGAATGAGATGGTTCTTCTAAAGGATGAGAGCCTGATGCAAAATATCAATCAAGGGACTATCTTATATGCGTTTCCATTTGAATGTGTCAACTTTCAACAACTTGGTGATGATTGTGTGGGTGTGGCTATTGAAAGTGCAAATGAATTTCAAACTATGCCGCAAAGTGGATAGTATCACCCTAGTTAAATGGCCTATTAAACAGCTGACAATGCTGGATGGGAGCCCATTGCAACGCTATGTACCACTTAATGACATGCATGTTGAACATGCTGATGTATGTAATGAGGATAATGATGGAGATGTAACTAATGAGGTTATTGTTGCCCAAACCTCTGCAAAAAGACGCTACACTTTCATAAACAGGATTCCAAAGTAGAGACCACAACCAGCTTCTACATTATATATGTCACGTGAATCAGTTCAAAGGATTTCATCCATTGATTGTTGTGCAAAAAAATGTTGTCAGCTAATCGATCGTGATGTACTAATGAGGATACGACAAAACTTTTGGGGACAATCTCAGGAGTCTCATACAAATTATGTATATGATGTGCTTTCTACAGCTTGGCATCGTGATTCAGCTCAAAAAATTAAATATGAATTTAGGTTAAATGGGGCGATTGTTTGTTGCAGAGCATGGTATGAGATGCATGGTATACCAAAGACATCCTTTTACCGTTACAGGGAAAAGTTTGAGGCCGGTGTGTGTCAATATCTGCATGGAAACATAGGGGTATTGAGGAGAGGCCAACAACATGCTAGTGAGGCAAGAGCACTACTTGATGAATTTGTGAACATGAACTCCGAGCCTGTGCCACACAAAAGTAGAACAATGCTAGATGGCTCAAGGGAAACCAGGTTGTCGATTCCATCAATATTCAAGCAAGTTGACATTTTAAATAAAATCAACGCAACACTTGAGCAGTTGGGACATGAGGAGAGGCTATCAAAGTCATCGTTTAGTAGAATTTGGAATAAAGAGTACCCACAAGTGTCCCTAACAAAGGCAAGTGAGTTCTCCAGTTGCACCTTGTGTAGTGGTCTCAAGGCAAAACTAGAAGCCAAACCTAGTCTAGAAGAAAGAGCAAGGCTCCTCAGTGAAAGAGATATTCACATGCAACAACAACAAAGTTGCAGGAGCTTATACTATGCATGGCACATATTTTCGAAAACCTAACCACAAAAGTATGTATGCATCATCCATGACAAGATGGATCAAAAGAAAACAGCCATTCCTAGACTACGAGTCCTTCCCAAGGGTGTGGATTCGGGATATAATTTACCAATTGCATTAATTGGTATGATCACTCATGGCCATGTAGAAGGTCATTATGGACACTTTATTTTGAATGGTTTATGGCCATCTGATCCCAATCTAACAATTGGCTCAATTGCAAGTTGTTTACATAACTTAGAGAGGATGGATAAGCATCCTCTTAGTGATCTAGTAACAAATGGGCTTCCAAGGAGCAATGTTTCACTTCTACATGATTTACATTCAAGGACAGCTTTAGACAACCACAATATGAGTGATGGTAAAGATCCCATTGTTGAACCATGTATAAATCAGGGAGACACAATGAATTGGGTTTCCTCGTTTCGCAAGTTGCCAGAAAACTTGTTGCTACAACTAGATAATTGTGCTCGAGAAAATAAAAATCGGTACTTATTTGCTTATTTGTCATTGCTTGTTGCACGGGGTGCTTTCAAAACTATACAGTTGGGATTTCTAATAGTCGGACATACACATGAGGATATAGATGCCATGTTTAGTAGGTTTTCAGAGAAATTAAGAGTGGGGCAAACCTTTACTTTACCACATTTGATGGATACTTTAAGAACCAGCTCAACTTCTTCTCTAGCTTCCTTATAGCCATCGTGTGATTCTTCCTGTGGAGCATGGTTTGTTTACCCGATACAACAATGCTTGATGATCTACATAGAAAACAAACTTGGTGGCAAGGAGGTAATAACGAAATTTTCTTACTGCATATATCATTGCCAACCCTTCTCGCTCCGTAGTGGTGTAGTTCATCTCAGCATCGTTCAACTGGCGACTGGCAAAGCTAATGGGGTAGTCTAGCTTGTATTCTCCAGGTTGAGTTAAAACACACCCAATAGCAAAGTTTGATGCATCAATATGCACATGGAAGAGTAAATCCCAGTTAGGCATTCTCAAGATTGGAGCACTCGCCAAGGCCTTCTTTAATAGCTCATAGGCACGGTCACATTCTTCGGTCCAAATAAACTCGATGAGAAGCTTATACAATGGTCGAGCTATCTCGGCGAAGAAGAGAATAAACCTTCGATAATAACCAACGTGGCCCATAAAGCGTTGGACTCCCTTGTAGTTGGTGGGTGGTGGCAGTTCCAGAATGACCTTGATTTTACTCTCGTCCGTGGAAATCCCATTTTTGGACACTATATGCCCTAAGATAACTCCATGTTTAACCCAGAATTGGCATTTGAAAGGATTCAAGGAGATGCGATATAATCTACACCTTTCAAATATTTTTCATAAACACATCAAGTGCTCATCCCAAGAGGAATGAACACAAAGATCATCTAAGAAAGCTTCACAGAAGTCCCTTAGATATTCCTTAAAGGCCGTGTTTATCAATCGTTGGAATGTTGCAGGTGCATTGGTCAAGCCAAAAGCCATGACGCGAAAGGCAAACACTCCAAACTCCGTGATAAATGCTGTTTTAGCTTGGTCCTCGACTGCAATTGTGATCTGATTGTAACCCGAGTACCCATCTAAAAAGCTATATGCCTCCTTGCCTGCCACTCTTTCAAGCACATGTTCAGAATATGGCAAGGGGTAATGATCCCTTCTGGTGGCTGCATTAACCTTTTTGAGATCAACGCACACTCTGAGTTTCCCATTCTTCTTTGGCACGATGACTATCGGAGAAACCCATTCTGAGTGCTCAATTGGGTATATGAATCCACATTTTACCAGCTTTTCAATTTCCTCTTGTACAATCTTTGCATACTTAGGATTCATTGGGTAGGGACGTTGCTGGACTGGTTTAGCAGTGCTAATCATTGGAATCGTGTGTTGCACCACCGAGGGTGGAACACCCTTCATATCATGATATGTCCATGCAAATATGTCCTTGAATTCTTTAAGAAGCTTCGTAAGTGCAGCTTCTTCCGCCTTGGTGAGGTCTTGAGCAATAAAAACTGGTTTAGTCTCCTCACCCGGATCTGCTAAGTCTATCTCCTTTTAAAACTACCGCAGGGCCATCGTAGACACCGCTACTCCCATTGGTAGGCGTTCGTTGGGCTTTTGTGTAGACTACTTTACGTTCCCCTGTGGTGAATGATTTGAAATGCTCGGGGGCGGGGTGTAAGTCTACTGGTTCTTGTTGTGCCAGGCTTTTTTCTTTCAATTCCACTTCCTTTTGCTGCTGAGCCAACTCTTGATTTTGTCGCCTTCTTGCAGTACGACTTAGTTTTGGCTTCTCTTCGATTTCTAATTGGGCAACGTCATGAGGTTGCGGAATACACCACATGACACTTTGGAGGTATTGTCCCCAATTATCTGCTATCTTCCGATGAGCGTCAATGGCTCCTACATAACTAAGCCATTCTGCAGTGAATCTCTCCTTATTTATTGCAGTTCGTACATTAGCTCGATAGCGTTGGCGCTTATGTCTCGTTTTCTTCTTACCAAGTTTTTGATTTTTGTTTCTATCCGATTCGGACTCACTTGGTCGATCTTCACTTTCGGATGAACTGTAGGAGGCCACTGTCCTAGGCCTTGAGCACCTTGCTTCCACATTTGGGTGAATATTTGATTCATTTTCCCCATCAGGCTCAGGGTCAGTTTCTTCTTGAGATTCATACTCAGAGTTGCATTGGTCAGAGTCTTCGCTACTTTCAGTGTCGGTGGAGTTTGCCACGTTCTCGCCATCAGGAGTCAAGTGCATAACACCTATCATGTTTATTGGCACTAACGGTGGCATATCTTGCCCCTCAGCAGGTGTTACCCAACTTGTGCCTCTATTTTTCCATGTGTCTATGGTTGCCGCTAGGTGTACCCAATCCACGTTATCTGACTCAGTCATACCCGGTAGGACATCCATGTAAGGAGAATCCTTCCCATCATCAGTCTCTTTTTTGCATGTATAGCAATACCTTAATGGGGCGGAGTGAACAGTGGTATCCGATCGATTATCGATGATAACCTTGCTTCCTAAAGGATGCGCACGACCATTCTCAAGATCAACTCGAATGACAGAGTCCTGGAATTGTAGATAGACATGGTTTTTCGACCAGTCATGCACCATTTGTGCTTCCCTCATGAAAGAACGTCCTAAGATCATTTGATATGACATAGGATGCTTGGAGAAATCCATTACAATGAAGGTATGTTTTACCTTGTATCCCAGGACCTTGATCTTAAGGTCCCTTAACATTCCAATAGGTTTAGCAATAGTTCCATTTGCCATCTTAACCACTATGTTTGTGACTTCGAGGTGAGGTCTCCCCATAGATTCCCAACAGTTTTTAGTCACAATGCTCACTCCAGCACCACCATCAAGGATTCCCTTTAGAGTTAATCCCTTGGTAGTAATGGGGAGGGTTGCATTAGATTCGTCACCTTCAAAGTACTGTCCCAACTTGTTAACAGGTATTTCAACGACCGAATCTTCATCTAAGTTGGGTTGTAGATCCCAATGCTCCCCTTCATCTTGAAGCGTGTCAGGTCTATCCATATTTGCAAATTGTGGTAGCCCCGCCTTTAGTTCTCCATTGAAAAATGCCCGAAGAGCTAAGAATAGCTCAAGATCTCCGTATAATTTGGATATGATCGTGGTTCTGATCTCAGAGGACATGAAATCCATTAGCTTAGACACATTCAACGGTACTTTTCGATTCAATCTCCTCAACTGGGTTTGGGTAAGTTCCAATCTTTTTCTTGAGGGTTTTTGGCCCACGTGGCTTGTCTTGGGGAGTCTCAGTCAGTTTGGGTGGTTGAGAGGGCATTAACTGACTTGGTTGTGGGGCCGAGGAAGTTTCCTTCTGTTTCCCCTTATTTATGTACTCGCTTGATTCTCCTTCATTGAGCTCCCGAGTGGGTTCCTCCCTTAGGGTAGTGGCTTTGGTCCCCATGGTTTCTATTGAATCAGAATCATCCTCAGGATCATTCATATACACGGGGTCGTCTCCTGTCCCTATGTTAGTCTTTGAACTAGGCTTGGAGCTCGTGGCATTAAGCGATCTCTTTCGTCGTGTTTTCTTTTTCTTTGCCTGAGCGATTGATGCAGTATCCCTCTCTTCAAGAATGTAGTTTTGATTTTGGAGCATTGACCGTGTAACTACATTCGCGGGTACAACGGGTGTGGTTCCTCGTGCCTGGTTGGTGACCTCAACCAAATTCAATGGCATAATCTTGGGTGCATTAGGATTATGTGGACATTGAGCAATCAAATGATCTATGCCACAACGATTACATGTAAGTACCGGCATTCCCGATGTGCTCCCTTGATTTGGTTGCATCTGAGTAGCGACCTTTTGTAACCTATTAGGGCACTCCGCTACACGATGCGGTCCACCACACTTGTAGCATTGAAGAGGTGGTCTCCTCGCCATGGTATTAAGGTTTTGCCCTCTTGTGGCAAGAGCAGCCGCTTGATATACTGGCTTGACTTGCCCGAAATGATCCTCCATGTAGTACTGGGGATCATTTCAAACGTATCAATCCCGTATGGAGCAGTAGGGTCTATCTCCTCTTCATAATCCCCACATGCACTATGTGACTCACAACCCATCTGGTTTATTGGGGTAATCCTTGGATGTGGAGGTTGTGGTCCTAGCAGCACTGGCGGTGGTAACGGCACAGACTGGACTACATTCGGATTCCTTGGAACTATGTGCTGTGATGACGGTTGCTCGATAGGTTGTGCAGGCATTAGCGCGGGTACTTGAGGTGTGTTTGACCAAGCTAGTGGTGCCTGGTTTGCCAACATTCGCTTAAGTGTTAGGCAATCTTTAGATTGATGGCCATACTTACCACATGCATTGCAATTCCCATTGAATTTGACTCTGAATGTGGGACATTCACTCGTGCTATGTGGTCCTAAGCACACCGAACACCATTGTTGCTCTCTCCTTGGGTACATATGGCTATTCTGAGGAGCTCGATTACCCCTAAAGTATTCTTGGAGAGCCTTAGTAAGGTCGGTCACAGACATTTCAGATATCTTGGGCTCCTTGGCAATAGGTTTTACCGTCATTGGCTCGTGCCCAGATACTTGCGAACTAACCGATTTTGTTTCTGAAGACACCTTTTTACCTGCAATCATCAAGTTGTCTTCTAACTGGATTGCATTGGCAGTGACTGCTTCCCACGTTGTAAGACCTCTAATGACTAGGCCATTGTAAATGTCCTCGTGGCGCAATCCTCGGATGAATCTATCGAGGAGTTGGTTGTTATTGAAGTGTTCATCGGGAGTGCAGCGAGAATTTAGATGCTTCAATCGACTTATAAAGTCTCTCACTGACTCCCCTTCCTCGCGTTCAGCTTTTTGAAGTTGAGATGCTACCCCCCACCAAAGCACACCCTCGCGTATGTATTCTTTCAAGAACAATCTCTTGAGAGTGGGGTAGTGAGTGCGCTCTTCAACCCTTAAGGTTCGATACCAATCTCCGGCCTTCCCACTCAAGGTTAAGCCTAAGGCTTTACACTTATGCAGCTCATTGTGCTCTTCCAAGGAATCACACACGTGTTCAAAGACTTCAATGTGCTTCCTAACATCCTCGTTACCACTGAAGTTTTGAGTGAGCTTAGCCACTTGTACTGCCTTGCTTCTAGGTTCTCTCTCAGGCATACCCCGCATGTTTTCCGCAATAGATCGTCCGATCGTCTGAGCAAACGCTGCGAGATCACCTAGGTGAGCAGGCATAGTTGGTGGAGGCACTTCTGGGATAGCCTGGCTGATAGGAGTTGGCGTTGGTCTGAGTATGTTGGCAAATGACGTAGGATATAATATGTGACTAGGCCTAGCTCCCCTTGGATAATGGTTATGATAAGGTGGTCGTGGAGCATACGCCATTGGCATACTAAGAGGCATAGGAGCTACATGAGCATGAGTAGCGATAGGTACATATGGTTGATAGGCACTGGCACGCACTGTTGTAGGTACTGTTCCACTAGGTAGCGGTGTCGTACTAACTACAGTGGTAACAGGTGCACTTTCAGCTATGCTCATCATTGGGGTAGGCATTGCGGATTCCCTAATGGAAAGTTGAGCCAAGGTTGGAAAGCTAAAGTTACTACTCGTGGGCTCAACCTGCATTGAGACTCCAGGCGAAACAACATACGAAGGGTCTATGGGACTCACCGAGGGAGTCTCCAATTGTGATAGGGTTGGTTGTTTGGCCTTGCCCGTATCCAAAAACCTCATAGGGCCAGTGGAAACTAGGTCCACTCTCCTATTTTGCCTCTCAATTTGGATAATTCTATGAATAACCTCACATATCATTTGCTATTGCTCTTCTAGAATTAGTGGCGCTAGATGTAGATCGTAGGACTTCTAACCAACCTACATGGTATGTGTAACCTGTGTATAGGTCAGTTAGAGTCTCTGTGTGTAGATCATATTCCCAATTTTCATTGAGAAATATCCCATCTAGACTTGGTGTGCCAAATGGTTCTCTTGAAGTGGACGCAATGTCACTTCTTATGGATTGGCTTCTAGGGACCTCTACTTTAGGAAGAGCATCGGAATGTGGTAGCTCAGTAGGGCCCTCATTAAACGAAGTGGGTAGAATATCCACATGGACACTCTTTGGGAGGGTAGGGTCTACATAAGATGTGAATGGCGAATCTACTACCCCTTCTTCCTCATTTACTTCGCTTGTCGCATGTTCAGAGCGTGTAGCTCTACTAAAGGTCTCTATTAGACGACTAAACATGCTAGATCCGGGTTGTGGGGCCCACACTGGCATGTTTTGGCTTGTCTCCTCAGGGTTCTTGGTAGGGTGTCCTTCCATGGCTTCTGAGTCAGAGGACGAGTCACTATCCACTATTCATGGATCTTGGGTTGCACTCCCTTGGGTTCCAGCCGAAGGCCAAGATGCTAACGTGGAGGGATGGTGTGAGCCTGCGTAAACTGAAACGCTTTCTAGTGGCTCAGGCTCTAGCACCCGACCAGAACGTAGATGCATGTGACGTGGGTACCCTACGTATGTTGGTAACTACCCTTGAAGCCCACACAAGTGGTTTCTTGGGTATTTTGCACCTCGTTTTTACTTGTTTTTAGATTGTTTTTAGATTGTTTTTAACTCGTTTTTGACCCCCTTACTTACGATCGAACTTGGACTAGGGCGTGTGATAGCTCGAAACGAGCGTATCGTTTAAAGGGTCCTGGTGTGCTTTACAGCACCGTGTTCGCCTATCTAGAGCTCCTGTAGTTCTCAAAACAGTCCGTTTCCTTTGGGGGGAAGGGGAAAAAGCCTATTTGCTTGTGGAGGAGAGGGTGAGGGCTTTATCCCACATGCTCACTTTACTCCTTGGGGAGTGGGCTACATATAGGGCACAACTTCCCATAAGCTCTCACTTGAAAGAAAGCTATGGAGGCTCACTCTCCTATATATATATATATCAAAAGACCGAGACCGAGGCCGGGGTCGTGGGTCGTGGGGGTTCTTTCTTTTCAAAAAAATTTTCTCCAATTAGAAAATCTTTCCTCTCCACATGTTTGGTTCTTTCTTCAAAAATAAAATTTAATTTTTTATTTTTTATTTTTTATAATTTTTTTATTTTTTATTTTCTGTTTTTTTTTGTGAGATAAGTTTTCTAGGGTTTCCTTAGGGTTCAGCCTTGGCCGCGGCGCAGTTCGCACACAGCACAGGTCTGGGGATTCAGAAATCCCCCCTCAAACGCAGAAAACCAGATAACAGATCACACGCCCACACGCGGAGCGAAAAAATATCAGAAATGCAAAAGACAAATTACAGAAACAGATTGCAAAAAACGAAAACAACTCAACAGCACACACACAGTCGCTTTCCTACAGTGTAGATTAAACTTCACGCAGCACATCCGAGCTGCAAACTGGGTGCAAACTGGAGCTTGGTGCAGGGCAACTCCCCGACAGCAGCGCCAAAAATGTGCGCTTTTGCCGCACAGGTCGTAGCTGGGGACTTACCGGACACCGTATGCGAGCCACGAATGGCTGCAAGCATACAACCAGGGAAGGAAGCTCAAAACAGAATGCAAAAGGTGTGTCACTCACCGCTTAACTGCCGCCTTGAAGGATTCCCGCGTCGCAGCCGTGAAGGTGGAGCCGTCGTCGCCGCTCTACCGCCTCTCCGCCGCCGTGCCGCTACACAGTGCTCGATCGCTCTCTCACTCTCTCTCTCTCTCTCTCACACGCAGGAGAAGGAAACCAAGGAGATAAGGCAAGAGCACTCTTGTATTCACAACACATGAGAATGAGGATTTTAGGGTTACATTTGACTCTTATAGGTGACTTGGCCGTTCACACTTGGGCGCCCATACATGGCCGGCTGACCCTAACCCTTATCCTACTGATATTCAAGGTGCGCCTCTCATCGGCGATCACCCAATCTCTTTATCCTTAACATATGGTGCCGACAAGCCCGGCCCATGACTCAGAATATTTAAATTAATGACGTAAAACATAATACGTCTCAATGTCCGTCATAGGTTAACACTTGCTTACAAAGGTCCTTGACTTCAAGGCATATTGTGATGGCTACATTTGTGATGGGCAAGAAGCACTTATAGGTCACTCCAAATCACTTCTATTCAGGTTCTTCATGGAAGGAGACACAACGGTAATGCAATTTAAGGCACGTGTAGCTATTCATAATTGGAGTGGAAGTATCCGTCTTTGGAAGACAGACAGTGAAGGTAAACCAAGGTTACCAAAAGGAGATCCACCTCTACTACCAATGGCCAAGCATATAAAGATGCATGCAGAAGTAATATCAAGATTGAAGGGTTACATAAAATTTTGGCAGAATCTAAGTAATGGTTCATCTGTGCCAAGATATTATAGGCCCGTGAGATAGATTATTGGAGTAATGTAATCGAAGAGCTTAGAAAACCAATACAATTAGAGGCAAGAAAGTACACAGATTTTTGGCCAAAATCTGAAGGGTCCCATTAATTAGATGATATGAATGTTGAACAATTGCAGGAACAAAGATTCTTAGGTATTGAAGAACATAATGATCATTATTGTGGGCCTGCACGGGATAAACCAGGGGAGGCATTTAACCCTATGCTACATGTTCAGCAAGGACACTTTGTCATGCTGCACCCAGATGACACAAACATCTATCTAGTTTGGCTTGCTATGGCTGAATAGGATATTGATGATGAGCCTACATCACCAAATTACAAGAAACTCTTGATTCAATATTGGGGACCTTGTGCAAGAAAGAAAGGTTTGACAGATACTCAAGCTTATGCTGATTGTTAGAAGGGATATTGGCAAATTAATGAGGCAGAACAACAAGTATAGGAAAATGCTGATGCAATTCTTTGGTCGTGGAGACCAAGGAATCCACCACCATACAAAAGAATCAAGATACCAAAAAAGGAAGCCCGTAAAGCAAAAGCATGCTTAGGCTTGGCTATAACTCTAATATCCAAAAGAGATGTACTTTGGTACTATCTTCTTTATTTTTTATTTTCACTTATTGAATGAAATTTTCTTTGTGCCTCCTACATTTTTTTGATATAATAATGTTTCTATCTTATTTGTTCAATTGTTTCATAAATTTTGTGCAGTGTACAACTCAATTGGTGCAGGTCCTTGCAGCAAAGAAACAAATACCACTTTCTTATTAATGGTGTTTATCAACACCACCTTCCTACATGATTATCAAACTCCTTTCAAATATGTTTATGCACAAATACTAATTATACCACTTTTTTGGTTCGAACAGTGATTATCTCAACACTACCTTCCTCCATTCTGTATTAAGAAATTCCACAATAACTTTTCCCAAATTAAGTGGAAAATTCCCATAATACATGAAACTCTCAATTTCAAAATTCCCATAATGCAGGATTTTTTCCATAATACCTAATACGGTCTTATCAGATTAATGATGTTTTGAGCTCATCTCATAAAAGTTGCATCGATGCTTTTCATTGACATAGGAAGTTGTACTTTTGCACTTCCAATAGGATAAAAAAGCCACATATTATAGATTTACTTTCATGAGCATGGAGCAATCATTCCCTTTATCTAAGATTTTCTCTGTCACTATAGTTAAGTTCTTACATGATTTAGAATCACCATAATATAGATTCAGGGTATCATAACTAGTATATTAGAGCACAAATTTGGCATCATTAGTTTTAGTTCAAGCATTAATTTTACCAATTGTGGGATTTTCAAATGCAAAATTCGTTCAGGCAATGGTTTTGGCCATTGTAGCACTCCTTGTTTCTACTTCATATCTTTTACCATGCGAACCTCATGCGAAGTGGAAGAAGTAGTGCAAATAGCACTGACATTATTGAAAGAAACATGAGAAATACCTCATCGGGTTGTGTGTACTTTGTAGGAAAGTAGGCTTTTAGGTCCTCTTCCTAGTAAGACATGGCCTAATGTTAGAACTTCCCAATAGCATATAAATGTGTCTTGCATGAACACAATCCTTATGGTGTAGATGAGCTATGAGGAGACTCACAATCGAGCACAAGCATGGGTAGGAAGGAATGTAGCAACAAATAAATGTGATTTGAAAGAATCAATCTTGGGATATTGTGGAATCATGAGATGGCACGAATCCAATTGGCACTAAGTGTGTGTATGAGAGTAATAGAAGTTATGATGATACCATTGACAAAAACAACACCAAAATTATTTCACCAATTATGCCCACTGAAATGGCCTAAATTACAATGAAACACCTACTTCTATTTTTCTATGATGAGGTGTTTATTAACTTGGACACCCAACATGGATGGAAAATGCATTGGATGTGGGATTTTAGGACCATAGTTTCTAATGAGAAATTGTGGGAGGAACTTCAGGCCATTTGCTTTGATATGCCTAGCCAAGAGGGCGAATTTGAAAGGCTATCTATGGTCTCAAAAAAGCTCTTTGGAGCATGTTATCAATAGATGCACTCACACTGAATAAGTCAATCATATGCTAATTTATGATTTTAAAAAAAAGTCCCATTGCTTTCATACCATGTTATAAAAGGCATGAGTTTTTATCCCAATACAACTCTTATATTAATTTTCATCATAGGTGAGGCATAGATTATGAGTGAGCGAGCTAAATATAACTGTAAACAGAGCTAGTGCATAAGCAGAGGTGAAAAGCATTAAGAGTTAGGCTAAATGCACAAGGTCGACATAGATTGTGGCCAAGGTAAAGAGTTAGAGGGGAGCACAAATATGGAAGTGTTGGTCATTGGAATTGTTTCCCCAATGTAGAGTTAGAAGCCCATCCAACTTTGAGGGTTAGCCTTTGCTAGATTGGGCTAATAGTTGTCCGTAGTATTGTTCCTTGATTGTGATTTTCTTGGTGACACATGGCTTGTTTGTAAGGCAATAACTAGATGATTTTGAAACAAAGTTACATCTCTACTACTAGCAAGTTCAATGATAACAACTAAATTTCTTCAAATGATTGGCCATAATATTTTGGTATACCATAACATTGCCAACCTAGAAAGAAATCTTATATCTCAAAGAAGTGCACGAGGTAATATTTTAACCTTATTGAAGTATTCTAATGGGTCACAACATCATGATGTGGCCTAAGATGAAGACTTGTTCGAATTCAAGTTTGGATCGAACTCTATTTGAGACTTTTTCATGAGCTCTTTGGGATTTGTGTGATATGAGGCTCAAGGTTTTTGGAAGAAGTGAATGTTTGAACATCTTTCATGGAAAGTGGAGGGATATTATTAGACATTAAGCTATCACAAGTGTGGACCTTTCATGGAAAGAGTCCCCCAACTCTACGAATTTGCGTGGCAATGATAGCAATAACTTCATGGGAAGTAGACATGATGGTAAAAATTTAGCAATTGAACGTAGGGACTAAAATCATGGTACACATTTCCAAGTAGGATCCTTTTGATATGGTGAGAGTGCTTCAACATCACGTTTGACTCGTCCTCTTAGGAATCATGCAGGAGAAGTGAGGCAACAATTCTCCTCTCGTGACGCAGCTGGTGAGGCAACCGATTTGAGATGTGAGGCGAAAAAGTGGTGGTCAAACGTTTGAAAATGTCATGGTCACCTTGTCTTCCGTGTGAAATATAAGCTTCTAGTGTTGCATGCACAATGCACAATCAGAGTACACTAGTGCAATCTTCTGCAAGGCGCTATGGCTGCTCGGAGTCCTAAAGCTCACGTCCTGGCTGTCCCTTTGCCTGCTCAAGGCCACCTCAATCCCCTCATGCGCTTGTGCAAACACCTTGCTTCCCACGACATCCTGGTCACCTTCGTCACCCTGGATGCCATCCAGGATCGCCTGCAACAGACCCACAATACATCTTCCGCCCCTAAAGAGGTAGATAGTGACCAAGACGTGGCCCACTTGAATATCAGACGAGCTAGCATTCCCTCCCCCGCCCTGGACTTGACAGCGGACTTCAACATCACCTTCGAAACTACGATGCGACCACTTGAAGATATCGGTGGTCCTCTCGAGCAGCTCATTCAGCGCCTGTCGCTGAAAGGCCCCCCCATCACATGCATTATTTCGGACGTCATGGTGTCAAGTGCAACGCAGGCAGTCGCTGACAAGCTGCACATTCCAAGGGTCGCTCTGTTTCCGTCTAGTCAGAGTTTCAATTTGTTCTTCCATTACGTGGTGGAGGGTAGCCTTTCCTTGGAGGCCGGTAAGCACTCTGCCGATATTACGTATATGGCTCAGCTTTAGATATGCTAATTTGCGATGATGGCTAACCTTGTCTTCTTTTCTCGTCAGTTATCGATGCCAGCAATGGAAAAAACACGGGAGAGCAGCTCTTTCACGATGCGCTTCCGGGTCTCCCTTCGTTGTGCAACCGAGATATGTTTCATTTCAAGCACATCGTGGACGAGACGGATTTCATGTGTCGCTACGCGAACCGTCAGATCGAGATTGCGCATAGCAAGGCAGATATGATCGTGGTGAATTCTTTCGAGGAGCTGGAACGTCCGGCCTTCGAGGCAATGTCCAAAAGGCTTGCAGTTCCGGTCTACTCGATCGGGCCTCTGATCGAACAGCTGAGGGGGGAAAATATAAACACGAGCCTGTGGACGGAACAATACGAGTGTCTGCAATGGCTGGACGAGCAGCCAGCGGGATCTGTCCTATACATTTCATTCGGCAGCATCACCCTTTTCTCGGAGTCACAGTTTGAAGAGGTGCTGTTCGGCCTGGAGGCGAGCAACCAGAAGTTCCTGTGGGCATTCCGTCCGGACATGGTGAGAGGGGTGACGCGGACGGAGCTGCCAGACTGGTTTCTGAGGAAGACCAAGGAGCGAGGGTGCGTGGTGTCGTGGGCGCCGCAAGTGCAGGTGCTGGGGCATGCAGCGGTGGGGGGGTTTTGGACGCACTGCGGGTGGAATTCGACGATGGAAGCGGTGACGAGTGGGGTGCCGATGATCTGCTGGCCGTATTTCGCGGATCAGTTTCTGGATTGCAAGTACGTGGTGGAGGAGTGGAAGGTAGGGCTGAGGATGTTGGAGGCAGAAGGGGGGGAGGGGGAAGTTGTGGGGAGGGCGGAAGTGGAGAGGGTTGTGAAGGAGTTGATGGAGGGCGAGGAGGGCAAGCGGCTGAGGAGGCGCTCCGCCAGCCTTGCCGAGGCGGCGCGCCAAAGCCTGGTGCCTCCCGAGGGCTCCTCGCACGTCCACCTGCAGAAACTCGTCCACTTTCTCAATATGCACGCTGCTCCATTTTGACGCCTCCCTTCAAGTTTCGGATGTCACGCACACTATTCATTCACATTCCCAAATGTGACATAGAACCAAAAAATATGTAACAGTGGCTGTAAAACAAGCGAGGCTAATTAATAATCAAAATGCTTTGTGTATTGATGCACATGGTACGCAATTGTACATTACTTCGTCATCACCAGATGTTTACATAAGCAGTGAGAGATTAAATGTGACGATTGATTGTGCCACAGTACAGTGTAACAAGCTTCAGGGCATGGGTTTATAAGTACTTTAGACTGTGCCACAGTATAGTGTAACAAGCTTCAGTGCATGGGTTTATAAGTACTTTAGGTTACTTGATTTGCAAATATCCACAATTGCCAATAGCAATATTCCATAATACCATGCGCATGTAAAATCTATGTCCGTTCACGGATCCTAGTAACAAAAGGCATAGTAGAATTTCGCTTTCTTATTTCGTGCAGAAAAAGCAGCATGGCTTGGATCCTAGTAACAAAAGGCATAGTAGAATTTCGCTTTCTTATTTCGTGCAGAAAAAGCAGCATGGCTTGGATTGACGCAATACGGGAGAGCTTCACGCATGTAGCAGCCAAAGAATATATGCGCGAGGGAGAGTTTACCTATATAGGCAGGGGAGGTCGTTCGCATGGTTCTCGAGAGGTGGATTTCACCACTCCCTCTCCCCTTCTAGCCAAGCCTTAGTGAAAAATTGCGAATTCACTTTTTCGTGAACACGTATTCACGTAGATTTGTGAACTTGTTATTTTTATGTTCTTCTCTTGTGAAACCTTTGTGTATGGTTATTCAAGAAGATATGAGAAGTTTTGAAAGCATATTGAAAGAATTTATTTTTGTATCATATAAGTTATAAGAGAATGCTTTGAAAGCACGATACATTCTTTGTGAATTATTCTCGACAACTTGGTTGCAAGTGATGCTCATATGTTAAAACAATAATCATAGATGTTATTTTAACAAATAAGATCATAAACAAAGCCTTTAATATCACCGGTACAAGATATGGATGTTTTGAAAATGATAACTTTGTTTCATGGCAATATATGGAGAGCTAGAAAGGACGTTGGTTGTATTTGAAATTTCTTTGTCACAGATGCGTAGAGAAAATAATTTGCAATGATGTATCTCACATAGTAGGAGTTAAAACTTAATGCACATTGCTTGTAGAGAGATATGTTCACACCTTCACCTCATTCTAAGCTACACAATGTTCGTAAAAACTGTATTGCAAAAGTAAAAACATTAAGATTCAACAAACATCTAATGTATTTCAAATTTGCTTCAACTTGAACCCGATATTGTTTGCCACATGTATCTCAAATTCTAAAAATGTAATGTCAACAGAACTTATATAAAAAA
This sequence comes from Cibotium barometz, assembly GCF_041138505.1. NCBI lineage: Eukaryota > Viridiplantae > Streptophyta > Polypodiopsida > Cyatheales > Cibotiaceae > Cibotium > Cibotium barometz. The sequence goes on from NC_141090.1 coordinate 29,472,268, forward strand.
CTATTTATAGTCCTGGATATACATCCCTCAACCCTAGTACCCTATACAAGGCTTGCGAGATCTCAACTCTACAAAGTGTGCATGCATGTGACACTCACAAGGCCTTCAGTAAACAAACAATATGAAACTTGTGCCTACAAGGCAAGGCATAAAATCCGATACTAGCATTAAAGGTGGATTGGCATATTGGGCATACGTCAGGGTTCTCGAGGTGCTTTGGATAAGGAGCAAGGGCAAAGGATTGTGCACCAGGATGACGCAACATTGCCACCTCCACCTCTTCACCCAGCTCTCCACGTAAGGCTGCACGTGCATCGTTTGACTCTTGGCATAGCCGCGAATTGAGCTCATCAAGCATTCTAAGCCTTGCTTGAAGAGCTGCAATCTCATTCACAAGTTGTTCGTCGGTGCATGGCCTCTTTGCTTGCAGACGTTGTGCCTCCTCAAAATTTGCCACGTTCTCTTCACGCAACATTCTGACTTGTTGCTCCAATGGCTCTCGTGCACCTTGTTGGGCCTTGGACAACTGCACTTGGGTGATGACTACCTCACCACGACCTTTGATGCGCTTGTCCCTGTAAGAAGAGAAGTCTACAACAATCCCCTTCACAAAGTGCACGCACGAAAATTTAACAAAATACATGGGAACCTCATTGTGATGAGGGGCCTTACTGTAGATCTCCACATATATGTCCCGTGCATTCTAACGAATGCGTTAATCTCTGCAATTATCGAACTTCCAGCGACCATGCACATCAAGGTTTTGGTGAGGGGCTGGAGCATCTTCAAGCGTTCGTCTTCTCCTTCTTCCTTAGCTCCCACTTGCCTCTTTCCCCTCAATCTCAAAGGGCCAAATCTCCAATAACTCTTGTTTTGAAACCATATCTTTCACTTCTTTCCATTGCTTGCCTGAAAGTTAAATGCACATATAATTGATCACACATTTGATATGCAAAAGAAAAATTATCAATAATATGCATGATTTATAAAAGAAAGGCCTCACCATCAAGATTTGCCCATGTAGAAATTCGAGCAGATGTCATAGCGATCTGCTCAGGCATAATTTGTGCCAATCTACGCAATCTCTCGTATTGCAAGCGCTCACGCTCTTGCATCCTGAACTCCTCCTCAGCCTCACTACAAGGGATTGGGCTCATACCCGCGCTTTTAGCCGCTAAAAATGACTTGTGAAAAAAAGTAGCGGGCCCGTGTATCAGCGCGTGTATAATCGCGGCCAGAGACATGCGTGTAAAACCGCGTGTACAGTACCTCTCAGACGCGCGTATACACGGGTGTGTAGCCACGTTTTTTTTCGCAGACGCGTTAATACACGCTAGTATACACGCTTCTTATTATATTAGACGCGGTTATACACGGGTGTATGGCCGCATCCTGTTCAGTTCCAATGTCCCAGACGCGTTTTTACTTGCGTCTATACACGCGTTTCTTTTATTTAGATGCGCTTATACACGCGTTATTGCCAGTTTATACGCGTTTATACACGCGTAATTTCCAGTGTATCCGCGCAGATACACGCAATTTTTAGCAGTTTTGACGCGTTTATACACGCGAACAGAGAGCAAAAAAAAAAATCCAGAGAGTGCTATTTGGTGCCTGAATACTGTTCCAGCATTCCAGCACCCAATAGCACTCTCTGGTTTAGGGTTTTTGGTGCATTAGACCATCCCATTAGACCATCCACGAAGAACATATGCACGAGGGAGATTAAGACAAGAACGACATAAATGCATACATTGTCATTACACGATTCAAGACAGCCATGAATGTAATACTATCGATCAATCAATTCAATATTACTATCAAAATTTCATACATGTATACAAGGGAGTCCATATCTCGAAGTAGCCCATGGCTTGAGTTTACAAAAAAATATATACAATCACATCCTAAATATGGAATGTGATATTACAAATCTGAGTACTACTCAGACCCAGATGATGACTCGGTGCTCCCCCCATGCTCAGATGAGCTCGCATCGGTCGGAATGTCCGAGGAGTAGTGCTCACGTCCACCCTCTGCAGCGGCGGCCGGTGGATCATCAGCAGCTTGTGCCTGTTCAAGTAATATATAGTATATAAGTATATATATATATATATATATGCAATTCAATAAACCAAAACCATTCGTTACGAATTTTCAAGTACCTGTCGACCGTATGGTCTCATGGCCAACTCAAACTGCGCGTCCGTAATACGTCCCTCGGCTCTGAAGATGGCCCACGTGTCACGTCTGCTATGCCGGCGAGCATACGCAGTATCGTGGGTTGTGGGCTTCCTCCCCGTAACCCGTCGCTGTATCATAATCAACACAATTTGTAAGATTAAAACAATTCATAGAATCAATGAATTAAGTAAACAATCAAATAAAGTGACAGGATACTTACGAACTCTGCCTCCCATGACTCGACGCCGCCAGATCCGAAATGCGAAGATCCAACGGTCTCCATCTGGATCCGTCGTGCCTCCACATGCTGCCTGCTCTTCACGCCACCCTCTGCTCGTTTCTTTGCCTCCTTCCACTCGCGTTTGTGCGCAGTGGCAGGTTTCTCGGCAGGATAGCCACCCGCAGCTACATTTAGCCGGTCATCGTACGCGAGTTTTTTAAGGTGAGATCTTTTATTACTTAAGATCTCCCTTATTCGCGTCCTTCCCCATACATCCGAGAATGTAGCATGTGGGGGATTGGGGTACCGACTGTGTACAGCCTCTATCACCTCCCCAACTAATCGGCTATTTTGATCTTTAAATTTAATAAAACAATTTCTATATGAGTTTGATACTACCCCACGCATGTACTCCATTACCTCCCTCCCCCTCGCATCCATCACTATCCCGCCCCTATCCGTCACATCATAGCAAACCACTCTCTCCATCTCTCTCATCTCCTCCTCTTCCGAACTGTCTCCTCTAACTCTTCTCCCTCTATCTCCTCTCTCATCCCGTGCCCTACTACCTCCCCCACCTCCCCCACCAAAGCACCCGCCGCATCCTCCACTCCCACTCTTCCTACTGCTGCGGGTGGAGTCACGACTGGGGGATTGTCTACGTGACGGTGGCTGTGAGCCCTGACGTGACGGTGGCTCTGAGGGAGCACGTGATGGTGGCTGTGAGGGTGTACGTGAGTGTGTCTGGGACGAGGTATGTCTCCTCGGTGGACGTGGAAGAGGAGAAGCTGCATGCCGTCTCGTCGGACTCGGAGGAATAGACGGCACTGGAGTGCCCTGGATACTCGCGGTAGGGGTATAGACACCAGGCAGGGAAGGAGGGGGATGGGCATACATATACTCTGTAAGCTCAACCGGACCAGGTTGGCGCCCAAAGTGATTCATCATCTCCATCAACCAATTGCTATACGCAAATGGATCGGATGAAGAACCTGGAATATCCATAAAGAACCTGCAACAAACATCATCATGTACATCATGGGCTGTCTCTTGACTCACACATTGTCATTACACAAGTCAAATGCCTGCAAACCATGAAATCTGAAACGCCGCAGTTTTCTGTCTGCAGAAACGCGTGTATACACCCGTCAAAAAACGCGTGTATATATCCGGCAAAAAACGCGTGTATATGCGCGTGGAAAAACTCTGCAGACAGGTTACACGCGCTTCTACACGCGTTCTTACACGCGACCTGCGAAAAAAATTTCTCGAAAAGACCGACCCCCCGACAAAAACAGAATGTCCTTATAAAAGGACCAGCCATTGTCGCCCCTGTCAGGATGCAGCTACCCAATCGTGTGCAAAAAGACAAACCCAAAGAGCAAAGAGCAAAGTAAACAAATCTGACAAAAGAGACAAGGCACAGGACAAAGTGACTCACCTCTGAAAAAGTGAGTCCTCTCTGCTCCTTCTCTGCTCCCTCCTTCTCCCGTGTGTGTGCTCCTTTCTCTGCTCCCTCCTTGCTGTTGGAAGAGGCGAAAACAGGCGAAAACGCATGCACTGTTGATTTCTAAGTTCAAAATCTATATTTGGGGAAGGCGGGCTATTTTTAGTTTAAATATGCCGCCGCGTTTATGGGCGCGTTTACGTTCGCGTTTATCAACGCAGTTATATTCGCGTGTACATGATTTTAGCTGCGTGTATACACGCGTTTTGCAGAAATTAGCCGCGTGAATACACGCGTTTTTTAGGAAGTAGCCGCGTTTATACACGCAAGTTTTAGGAGATAGCCGCGTGAATACACGTGTTTTTGTGCTTTCATTAAAAATATATAATGAGTTTGTGTTTTCTGGTTTGTACACAGGATGTCATCAACCTCTTCAAGCAGTTCTGGGGAAGATGAGACAATGCGTCATCGTAATCGCGATGTGTGGTTGGGACAACGGATCAAATGTATGTGTAATCGATGTCAAGGATACATTGTACGAGCACGTCGAATTACCTTGAATCACATCTCCATGTATGGAGAATGGAATCAAACAGGTTTAGAGGTGAGTAGATGTAAATTGATGGTATTCAAATGACTCATGGTATCCAAATTAAATTAATAGAGTTGTAACATATAATTTGATAAATTGAAGCAGGATGCAGTACCACACCCTAACATGGTACCCTACGCGCGACGAGAGCACGTAAAGCGTCGACGAGATGATGCTGGAGCTTCGGGATCTAATGTCAGAGATGAGTGGGAAAGGGACGACAATAGCCCTGCACCCCACGAAGTTGTGGAAGAGGAGGTGCTTGATGATATGGTACGGAATCTTTTTAAGGATGATCCCAAAGGTATGGACGACGATGATATGGAACAAGAGCATCTTTATAAAGCTTCATCGACACCGGTGTTTGAAGGGTGCACATTCTCAGTTTTACGTGCTTCCCTTGAACTACTTAATATACAAACAGTTTATGGATGGAGCAATGCAAGTCTTGACGCATTGTTGAAGTAAGCATTCTAACTTATAAATTTGAATTAGTGGTTTAAGGTTTAGGATTTAAGACTAATTATAATTGATGATATTGGATGCAGGCTATTGTCAAACATGCTTCCAAAGGAAAATAGACTGCCCACCTCAAGAGACATAGCGAGGCGCTATGTGACATATCTTGGAGGACTGGATTATGATAAAATACATGCATGCGTCAATGATTGCATTCTCTTTCGTGGGACGCATAAGGAGGCTCTGACATGTCCCACTTGTGATGAAGCAAGGTACAGAACAGATATGAAGAGTTTTGATGTACCTCGTAAAGTCTTGCGACACTTTCCTATAATTCCTCGCATCAAACACATGTTCAAGTGCAAATCCATAGCAGAGCTCATGTCATGGCATTCCTCACATCGATCGGATGATGGCATGTGGAGAATTCCCGCAGACACTCCTGCTTGGAAGCATATTGAAGATGAGTGGCCCAGCTTTAAAACAGAGCCCAGAAACTTGAGACTTGGCCTGGGTATAGATGGAGTGAATCCATTTGGTTTCAAAAGCACCGCGTACAGCGTGTGGCCAGTTGTGATGGTGAATTATAACCTTCCACCATCAATGGCGATCAAGAAGGGACATCTTATGTTATCCCTTCTAATTCCAGGGAAACATAAAGTCAAGCATATGGATGTTTATCTTGAACCACTGATTGATGAGTTGGAGGAACTATGGAGAGGTGTTGCGGTGGTGGACATTAGTAGGCCTCCCTCCTCTCGACACTTCGACTTAAAAGCAGTGTTGATGTGGACAATGCATGACTTTCCAGGATACAGCGATTGTTCTGGTAAGAATTCTAATTACCTCCCTACTCTATTACGATTGGCTATATATATTAATTAGACGGTTTGACTTTATTATTCTAACTTTTATTTATATTTTAACAGGTTTGAAAACATCGGGTAAACATGCATGTCCTGTTTGTGGCCCTTCGTTAGTACATGAGTATGCTGATGGTTTGTGTAAGACTATATTCGATAATCATCATCGATTTCTCCCCTCAGATCATCCTAAATATGTTGCTAGTAAGAGTAACATTCCTCCACAAACACTTCGTGCAAAAGATTGGAAGCGTATTTGGGAGTCTACAACTATTCTTCCTCCAGATGGCATGAACAGGTATAGTGATGTTTTTTCAATCTTGTTTTGTGTAGTCTCTAATTGGATTAAAGGTCACATAGAGCAATCCCTTGTGCAGGTACTCCATTTTTTTCCGGCTGCCATATTGGACCCATCTTAAGATCAACCATCTTCTTGATCCCATGCACATCTTCAAGAATGTGGGATCTGGTATTTGGGAACATATTACTGGTAAACGAGACAATGTTAGCGTACGTGAGGACTTGCGGGTCGCAGGACGTATGCGTCAAGCTTGGCCACGAGATGTGGGTGGGCACGTTCGTCTTCCGCCTGCACCATGGATTATATCAAAGAAAGAGGAGAAGCAGGTAAAGCAGGCCATCACCACTTTGCGTACTCCCACTGGATGCATGAGATCATTGAAGGGAGCCTTTACAACCACTAAGAAAAGAGGCGTTGAGCAACTATATGGGTTGAAGTCCCACGATTGGCACAAGATGCTTCAAGTAAGTGTTTTCCAAGTCTTGTACGTACGTTGAAATTAAATTTTGTAATGCCATAAACCATAAATATGCTCTTATGTGCGCAGTTCATACTACCTACTAGCATCGACCATTGTGCGAATAAGAGTTTGAAAAAATGTATTTATAAGATGGGCGAGCTTGTGAGGTATGTAAAACCCATGCTCAGATCACCCTTCATTATACCTTGCAAAATGAACGTGCATGAGGTATAACGTACTATTTATTTATTTTTCAGATATGTTAGTTCCAAAGCAATTGATCCAGCCACGTTGGATGATGCGCGTGTTATGGCAGTGGAGGTGGTTTGTTTGGTAGAGGAGACTTTTCCGCGAACCATTCTCACAAGTCAACTACATCTCATTGTGCATTTAGTGGACGAAATTGCTTTATGTGGTACTGTGCATGCACGTTGGATGTTCTTCCTAGAGCGCTTCATGAAGACCTTAAAAGACTTTGTGAGGCAAAGTGCAAGGCCTGAAGGAAGCATGGCCGAGGGTTGGTTGATACAAGAGTCTCTTGTATATATTTCAGAATTTCTTGGTCAGGTGGACAGCTCTTTGCCACGACTATGGAGCAATGAAGAGGACTTGAGGATGACCTCTATTGTGCCTCAAGGAAAAGGACAGAGTAAAGTAATTGACAGAACATTGATTGATGATCTCAATTTCACTTGTATCCTTAATAGTGATGTGATGAGTAGATGGGTTACAAGATATGAGGATGCAAAGACAAAAAGGCAAGCAGAAAGAGCTCTCTTTCGGAGGCAACATGGCTCTCGGAAGGCGTACCCTAAGCATCTAGCAACACTTCCGAATGATATCCATGTTGATTGGTTGCATGAGGAAATGGAGAGAGCAGAGAGTGACGAGGGGCTGCATATCACGGCGGAAGAATGGGAGTATGCACGAGGATGCATGTCAAAGGTACATAGAACTAATGTTTTGCATTAGTTGTAAGTGATTTTCTTTTAATATTTATTCACATTGCTTACACAAATATTGCTTCTATTTTGGTCCAGTGCACTATGTTCAATGCTATATGATGTGAAGGCAAGCATTTTCGAACACAAAGAATTGATGAAAAGAGAAATACACAAGATTGCGGTGTCATTAGTAGCTTTGAGGGAGCTAATGGAAAAATGGATGATTATTGTGGCATAATCCAAGACATATTTAGGCTTGACTTTCGTCGCTTCTTTGTGTATGTTTTGGATGTCAAATGGCAAATGAACGTGGTGGAAAAAGGGCCTGATGCAACGATAAAACGCCATGCAAGTGGATATTGTAAGATTCCTCCCCCAACCCCTTTTTGATGTCTAGTATATTCTCCTGTAATCAATTCCTTTTCTGAAATATAAGAGATCTTGTTTGTGACTGTTTTAACCTAGAGAGAGAAAATATTCTAGAGAGAGAATATTCAGATTCTGAATAATTCTGGATAGAAAAATATCTCTTATAATTCAGATGAGCTCCCCTGAAACAGAAATTTAAAAAGAATTTTCCAATGTGCAATTGGAATTAATTGGAAATAGGTATAAAGAACCTTAGCCTAAGGGTCTAGATTTTCATAAATCTTTAGACTATGGTCCAATTAAGGTTCCTATGGGCCAATAGCATCAATCCATGTGTAGGGAGGAGATAAATCCAATTTGTAAAAGAAGATACCCAAAAATTGAGTAAATGCTCACATAAGATGAAGAGTTGAAAATGTATAAGGTTTATTAGTAAATAAACACATATGTAAGGAAGGGGAGTTCTTTAAAGGAGGTGCATATTTCACATAAGATGAAGAGTTGAAAATGTACAAGGTTTATTAGTAAATAAACACATATGTAAGGAAGGGGAGTTCTTTAAAGGAGGTGCATATTTCACATAAGATGAAGAGTTGAAAATGTACAAGGTTTATTAGTAAAAAAACTATGACACATATGTAAGGAAGAGGAGTTCTTTAAAGGAGGTGCACATTTCACATAAGATGAAGAGTTGAAAATGTACAAGGTTTATTAGTAAAAAACTATGAGCAATAAAATTTTGACACATATGTAAGGAAGGGGAATTCTTTAAAGGAGGTGCATATTTCACATGCTTGAATGAGTTTTAAACTCAAAAATAGTGTGATATTTTTATCTCTCATCTCTCTTGAACCAAACCAAATCAAAATGGAACCAAACCGAATCAAAAAGTAACCAAACTAGGTCCAAATCTAGTCCAAATTCAACCAAACTGACTTGGAAAATTCTAGAATCAGTTTGTTTGGTTAGGAGCTCAAATTTTCCTATAAATAGAAGCCTCCCCTTGTTGAAAAAAATATAATGTCTTATGCATTGTTACTCTACTCCACCTAAGCCAAAATATAGCATCTTATGCCTTGTTACTCTACTCCACCTAAGCCAAATTAGATAGAGTCTTATGCTTTGCCAAATTAGATAGTGTCTTATGCTTTGTTACTCTACTCCACCTAAGCCAAAAAAAATATAGTGTCTTATGCTTGTTTCTCTACTCTTATGCTTTGTTTCTCTACTCCACCTAAGCCAAAATATATAGCATCTTATGCCTTGTTACTCTACTCCACCTAAGCTAAAATATATAGTCTCTTATGCTTTGTTACTCTACTCCACCTAAGCCAAATTAGATAGAGTCTTATGCCTTGTTACTCTACTCCACCTAAGCCAAATTAGATAGAGTCTTATGCTTTGCCAAATTAGATAGAGTCTTATGCTTGTTACTCTACTCCACCTAAGCCAAAATATAGAGTGTCTTATGCATTGTTGCTCTACTCTACCTAAGCCATGAGCTGTGAATTCTTTAATAATTCACTAGTTTTTGATACTTCTCTCTTTCTTCAATCCCCATTGGTAGCTCCATCAACATACTAAACCAATTGATTGGTTGGGGGCCTCTACCGTGAATAAAGAATCAAGCAAATCATAAGGTAAGTATATTGAATTTTGATCTTTTCTATAATTTCTCAATGATTCTCTCTTCTCAACCCCTCTTAAGCTTGAGAAGTTTAATTGGTATGGTTTTTTAAATGCTATTGAAGTTAATTGGTGAATAGTAGTGAAGAGTTACATAATTTAATAAATGCTATAGAAGTTAATTTCCATTTATGTTTAAATTCTAATGGTTTTTATATAATTTCTCTCTCTCACTCAAGAAATGGTCATACTCATGACCCATTCTCAATCCAAATGAAGCTTTTCATAAAGCCTTTCCTTAATCCAAGATTAAGCTATGCTTGAGGCCAAATTAATGGCTTTTTGCTATGCTTTTAGTTTATGCACACTGATGATTCAATCCATTATGGATTGATGACCCAATTAGAGACCATTCTAATTGTTTTCTTAATGATCCAATTAGAGACCATTATGGATTGATGATCCAATTAGAGACCATTCTAATTATTTCTTTAATAATGAGCTTTATCCCTTAGAAAAAAATTGAGATTTATCAGTCATAGTAGCGGAGCTATGGCAAAATTTTTATAGAAATTACGCATAAAATAAATTCATTCAAAGCATAAAAAGAGGAATTCCTACCATATTCTAGGAACTATCATCCTAGATTAATTAAAAGAATTTTATTATGCATGGAGATGTGGTTGTTGCATGTAGATGTAGATGTATGGATGTGAGTGTGAATGTGGAGGTGGATGTATGCATGGGACATGGATGTATGCATGTAGAAATAGATGTGTAGATGAGGATGTAAATGGAGATGTGGATGGATGCATGTAGATGTAGAGGTATAGATGTAGATGTGAATGGAGATGTGGATGTATACATGTAGATGTAGATGTATAGATGTAGATGTGGATGTGGATGGGGATGTATGCATGTAGATGTAGGTGTATAGACGTAGATGTGGATGTAGAGGTGGATGTATGCATGTAGATGTAGATGTATAGATGTAGATGTGAATGGAGATGTGGATGTATACCTGTAGATGTAGATGTAGATGTAGATGTAGATGTATAGATGTAGATGTGGATGTGGAGGTGGAAGGATGCATGTAGATGTAGATGTATAGATGTAGATGTGAATGGAGATGTGGATGGATGCATGTAGATGTAGATGTATAGATGTAGATGGAATAGAGATATGGATGGATGCATGTAGATGTAGATGTATAGATGTAGATGTGAATGGAGATGTGGATGTATGCATGTAGATGTAGGTGTATAGATGTAGATGTGGATGTAGAGGTGGATGTATGCATGTAGATGTAGATGTATAGATGTGGAGGTGGATGTATGCATATAGATGTAGATGTATGGAGGTGAATGTGAATGTGGATGTGGATGTATGCATAGAGATATAGATGTATGCATGTAGATGTGAATGTACGCATATAGATGTGGATGTATGGATGTGAATATACGATATGTAATGTGAGGGAATCTGAAGTGATGAGATGGAAATGATGTGATGGGATGAGTATACATATAAATGGAATATGGTATAAGTAATGTAGATTGATGAGGGATAATGTGGAAAAATGAAAGTTAAAATAGAAATTGTATTGTAAACTGTTTGTAAATGCTGTTTGTAAATGATTGTTTTATGTCAAGAATGCTGGGGGGAGCATTTTGACCGTCTTGTGATTAAAGTCGTGATGGTAAAGTTGCAACTGCTGACGGGGAGTCAATGAAGGACGTCTCGCGTAGCAAGGTCGGCCGAGGTCTTGACCAGCCTCGGTGCGATTAAAATGGTGAGCTTCCGGTACGGTGGATGAGGGGCCAAGGAAGCGGCCTATGCGTGAAGCGCTAGGTTACCTGCGAAGGATCCTAGAGGGTGCTGACCATACGGTGCTCGGGCTCTGGGTTGCCTAGGATACCCACGCGTGCGTCGAGGAAGATATTGGAACAGAGTTGGAGTTGTTTTCTGAAATCGAGCATGGATCTGGTTGATTGACCTTGCTGGTCTTCAATGGATGAGTCCATGGCTCCTTATATGGATCTGTTGGTTGATCTTGCTGATCTTCAACGAGAGTCCATCTTGTTAAGTGATTATATTGCCAAGTATTATGGGCTAGGAACTATCGAAACGGCTCCTGAGCGTTCTAGTTGCCAATGATGCCATAGATACTCTGATGAAGGAATGATGGGAAATTAAGAATCAATTGGATAAATTGGAAGATGGTGATCAATGATACTATGGTTTTATTAAAGGATTGTTTTAAACTGGTTGAATCTGGTTGAAAAAGGGCAATTTCATATTGGGTGTGTGAGTGGTGTGACTAGTTTTATTTTGCATGAACATCCGGCTAGGGGGCCTTGGAACTCTTTTCCTTGGTACCCGGGACAAAACCTAACCAAATTTTCAATTGGATCCCATCACTACAGTGGTTGGGCGGTTGGCTAATCCATGGGATCGGATGGGGTTAGGCTGGACTGATGGATCCGTAAATCGAGACTCAAACTTTTGTTTTTACGATAGAAAAAAAAAATAAATCTCGGACAGAAACTGTTCTATGGATAGGAATCAACGGCTGTGCCTCTTGAACGGGGAAAAAAGCGTTGATCCCAATGATCCAAGTGCAATTTTCTTCCTTGAACTGACTAAGTATCTTATAGATGTAATCGGATCATCTCGATCAGAAATGATCTTGACTACGTTAGAGTAAAACGTTATCCTGGTGGAATCGCCCGTGCTTTCCGGTAAAGGAAGTTTTTCCGGGTTCAGTTTTGGAACAACCGACGGATTAGTCTCTTATCCGGATATCCGTGGGCGAGGCCCCGAGTGTGGGACCCCTGTCCCGCGCGAGAAGCGCTACTTCCGCTGCCAGTACCCCGAATCCGTTGCTCGGTGGGAACAGGGATCTTACAGATATGTAACTATTGACTCTACAAAGTTCTGGCAAACAAAGAAAGATAGGCTCGTATTGCCACAACAATGTGAGCAGGTATGCATTTTTTTACTAATGTGTTTCATGTACATATATATCTAAGCTCGCGTACCCCTTGACTTTTGATATGCTAATTAATTACTGTACTGTGTGTATTTGAGTAGGTTATCTATCTACCAATGGTGCATGACATCAAATGGTGGTACGTCATCCCTATTGCACCACGTTCCAAAGTGATGTATAATACATTCACTGATATGGAGCATATGGAGGATGTAACAAGCCGCAATGAAGATGACGTCGAACATGCCATTGAAGATGTTGTGATCGATGATCAAGAAATAAGAGATGATCGTGATAATGAGGATGAGCATGCCATTTCTCATGATCATGAGAATGACCCTACCATTGAGGATGATGGTGATGTTGATGAGGATGATCAGGACATCGATACCATTATCAATGGAGTACAGAATATCGATAGTGGAATAAATTTAATCGTAGCCTTACCAATTGATCAAATGGATATTGATGTTGATCGTTTGACAAGGATGGATCTTATTGAAGATGAGATCGAACCCTAACCAATCCGTCACTGTATGTTCTAAATTGATGACATTTCTATCATCTCATATGCATGATTTATTTTTGAATATATTTCATTGTTGTAAATGCATGTAGTGGGATTGTGTAATGATGTATACTGTAATGTACTATGAGATGGTTTAAGGAAAATAGTTTTTAATTTTGTTAAGGAATTCAGTTTTTTTTCAGTTTTTCTCTGCCATGCGTGTATTAATCCGTGTACAGTGGCGTGTATTTTTCCGTGTATAATAGCGAGTATTACCCCGTAAATATTATCGTGTATTTATGCGTGTATTACTGCGTGTATATAAACGCGTTTATACACGCGTTGATAAATGCAAATATACACGCGAAGTTAAATGCTAAAATACACGCGCCCGATTTTATTCAAATACAAGCGCGACCATACACGCGTTCGTAATTTATCGCGTGTATGAAACGCGTGTATGGCAGCATTGTCTTGTAGTGCCTCGGCTTGCATCAATGGATGCTTACCCCTACCTTGGCTTCGCTCTTCTCCTCGTGACATTATTGCAATGTGTATGCAGATGGGCAATAGTATGCTTTAGGTCGAGGTGGCAATTTGTATAATCTAGCTGATTGGTAGAGTCTTGCAATCGTGACATGTAAGTATAAGCGATATGCATAGCCATAATTTTATTAGCACGTGTGTTCATGATTACCGAGACAAATATCATGCCACGCAAGTGTAACAACATTGACAATGCATGTACTATGTAAATGCTCAAAGTGCATTGCAAATAGTGGGCATGCAAATGTTTTAATTAAGCTTCAAATATAGCATGAGACATGTACAATACAAATGCAATCAACAATAGTCCATAATCTAATTGATGACACGTGACATTAAAGTAATTTCATATTCCTCATTGCATCAATAATACACAGTGATAGTCTACGTGCTTTTATGTACAATGCATGTACTATGCAAGAATCAAATCAACATCCAACATAATGCAAATGATGCAATCATGTTGCCAACAGTCCGATATGCAAATGTTTCCATTGTTTTGAAATGAAAACATGTACACTGGAAACACCATTAACATTCAACATTCTACAATGTACATTGATAGTGACACATGATAACAAAGCAAACTCATATTCCAAATGCATGGAGCATCAATAATGTCACAATGATAGTCAATATTCCAATTAAACTATTGGCGAAGGGTGGCATCTACATCGCATGCTTTATGGAAACACATCTCCACATTGCCTATCATGCTATCAACCCACACCAATCCATTAGTTTACCACTACACAAGTTCTATTAGCTCACTTTGACCAATACAGCACAAGGATTTTTTAGCATTTTGCAAAATGTCTTCCTTCATATTGTTTATCCCTTCTAGGCTAGATACTACGTCTTGCATCTCCCTTTCCTCCATCTTACAGACCCGTACAAATAATGCATCTCGGATACACTTATTCACCAATTTGTATTGACTGTTAGTCAACCCTGTCCCTGCATTCCACTAAGTCCCAAATAATGGATTCATAGTCACAATGAGAAGCTTGTGTGCTGGAGGTTGTGTGTTGGAAGCTTATATACAAAGTACTGCAGTCAACCACAATCCACACTATTGTCAAAATCCAATCACATGTGTGCTAGAGGTTGTGTGTTGGAAGCTTATATACAAAGTACTGCATTCAACCACAATCCACACTATTGTCAAAATCCAATCACATGTCATGTTGTGACATTAATATCCTGAACTCTAAACCCAAGCCCATATGCATTTTACATGTCCATGCATGCATGCATTCAATAAAACAAGATTGACAAGACCAAATGCAATTTAAGTTTTCATACATGCAATGAAATGTTGCTTCAATATGACATAGTAAAACCATGCATGCATATATATTGTAAACAAAATCATGAAAAAGAAAAAGCAAAATCCAAGCACATGTCATGTTGTAAGCATTTTACATTTCCATGCATGCATTCAATAAAACAAAATTGACAAGACCAAGTACAATTTAAGTTTTCGTACATGTAATGAAATGTTGCTTCACTTCATAGTAAAACCATGCATGCATACGTATTTTAAACAAAATCATTTTTAAAAAAAAAGCAAAAAATCCCTACAATACGTTTATGCTAGGCCGGCCTAACTGGAATCCAACTTGCAGTTCCCATTGGTCCCACATCTAGTTCAAGAAGCAGGATCGGGAACCACAACCCGAACCAGGCCCCCCGGCCCAAGAAAGAGAGAGAAGAGAGGGGGATTACCTCTCTAGTCTCAGATTATGATCGCTAATGAGCCTGGCGGTGTTCTTTATAAAAGTGTGGTAAACTACTGCTGGTATCTGCAGTTATATCACCAGTATGACTCATAGTACCGGTGGTATTTGAAGAAATACCGCCGTTGTAACACTGCCGATACTTATCATATTACCCCAAATTATACATAAAGTACCGCCATAAGATAACTACACCCGACGGTATTTGAGAGTAATAATACCGTCGGTATTTTCATAAATACCGACGATAATATTTTCATAAATACTGGTGATAATATTGTCAGTACTGGCAGTAGCATCTCGGTAACCAGGTCAAGGTGCTGTCCTCAGCTCTATTTCCCACGGGCATGGCCAAGGGGGATCCACGGTGGAGAAGGTTTGGGGAGTGTGAGCCGTGGATCTAGGGGGCAGTTGAGTAATCGCAGGCCTGGCAGGCGCGGCAATGAAGGCAGGCCCAGCTGGCAAAGAATATTCGACCGTGTGAACGCCGCCGTCAATGAAGGTTCACAGCCTGAGATTACTACACTCCACGCTCCCAGAGATCACCCGAACCAGGCGTGCGCTCTTCATCATTTAGGCTGCCGCACTAGGCTGCTCTTCATGACGTGCACCCGACTGGTGCTCTTCTTCTCTCCAGCCTCAGCTCTCCAGTGTCTCCACCGTTCGCATCACCCAAACCAGGCGTGCGCGCTTCATTAGCTGCCGCCCCAACCTCGTCATCTTCAGAGGCATGCGCTCGATTGGTGCTCTTGTTCTCTCTAGCCTTAGCTCCAATCGCTACAATCAGCTTTCTCCATAAAGCTCTTTGTTGTCCCGCAGACATCTTGCCACCCGTCATTACGGCACCCGGCTTGCCTTCTCTCCCGGTATTGGCAATCTTCTCTCCCTTTGTTGGCTACACCTTCCTGTAAAACGGGTTGGTTACCTGAGGTGGAGGGGACAACCCGAGCCTGAGGGGATTGGTGAGAGAGAGAGAGAGACTGGTGCTCTTCAGTTGGCTGCCACCCGATTAGCTCCCCGAGCTGGAGGGGACTGCTCTTCATTATCTGTCTGAGCTGCCCGAGCTGGAGAAAACTGCCCGAGCTGGAGGGGACTGGTGAGGCGCCCGACTGGCAAGACTAGAGGGGACTGCTGCCCGGTCGATTAGCTGCCGCCGCCTGCAGATCTATTTGCTGAGTGCGCTTGCGTCAAGATACCGCTCGACTGCGCTCGATCGCCAGCCATGTGCATTGTTTTGGTCTTTTTACTTGTATAATTGTTTATTTTTACTTGCAAACAAGGTGTTCTTTCAAACACATTAATTAGACAAGCTTTCTAAGTGTGGGCTAGGCAACATCACAATTGGGATGGCATCGATGAAGTCTATTTATAGCTTTACCATCATAATTTATTAGATATGGAGAACTTGATACTTGCTAGTCTATCTACAATTTTACCATCATAATTTATTGGATATGGAGAACTTGATACCATATCCAATAAATGATTCTAGTATCCATCCTTTTAAAATGGTAGTGGGGAAGGGACTAGGTAAAGTCAAAGAGAAAATGCTGAACACCTTCTAGGGGTAGGGACTATACGTAAAGTTGAGAAATGAACACCAGGTCCTTCCACACAAGAGAATAAGACTAACAAGATAAAAAGCCCTGCTCGTTTGAAAAAGTATAACAAGAATGGATTTATGACACTTTTTATATACATGAGATGGCTAAACCATTGTATTGCTAGTGTGAAGCTTTCAACAATCACCCATGACACATTGTTGAAACTTGGGCAATTGTGGGAGGTCCCACAAAGATCCTCCCATTTTCAACACCCCCACCTTTCTCGAAAGATGCAACCAATGTTTCCACAAGAGTGTTAAGAGAGAGAGAATCACTTGGGTATGTTCATGGTCATTCCTAAACCTTGAACTTCTCATTGAGCCCTCACCATTTGAAAACAAGGTGGGATGATATGATATTGATGTGATCTTTTGTACACCACATTGGAATCCTTTCCGTCTCCTTCATTTTGAGTTGGACACATAGTAGGTACGTGGAGGGGTTTCGAGTTGGACACATAGTGCATGACATGGCTTACTACTATTACAAGTGATACAGTAAATATAATATACAACAATGTAAGTGTCTCTAGCTTTTTGCATGCAACGTATGTTTTTTTTTACGAGGGGGAGTCACAAATGCTCAAAAGAAACAATCTTGATCATTAGAAGTGCCAACAATCCATGAAAGGGTTGCAGATAGGTCTATGGCAATCTGCGTTAGTAGTCATGAATGATAGCAACTAGTCTAGAATACCCAACGTCGAATAGTACTTTGTTGTTCCTCCTTTTTGTATTGCCTTTCTAATTCTTGTGAGATAGGTGTAGCTTCTATCATCGTAGGACTGCCTATTACTTTATGGATTCTCCATATTTAGAATGGCCAAACATATGCATGCGTGTAGCATGAGAGAGAGAGAGAGAGAGAGAGAGAGAGAGAGAGTTCTAACATCATACGCAAGTCATTGGACCACATGTGATCCATATGATGGCATTGATTTTTGTCGAGCACCCTTGTCCTTCAAAATCGACGAGTTTGGCATTGGACCACACTTGTATAATTGAAGCACTCAACTGCTTATTGTAGGCTCACCCATCTTGTTCGTTGTCCAGAGGGCATATCAACTAGTAGAACTTGCAATGAAAAACAACATAATGAAAAATTAGTGTATGTGTCTTTTGTATCTATGAATGCTTAACATGCAAGTGGTATGCAAAAACCTCCACTAATATATGAATGCTTAACATGTAAGTAGTATGCAAAAACCTCCACTAATATATGTGTATGTCTCTTTCATGTAGCTGCTGATTTTCAAAAAGTACCTTCGCCAACTAAGGCTACTCTTGTGGCCACTATGCAAACACAGGTTAGTCTCATTTTTGTAATTTGTAAGAGATCTTTAAAATTTTAAAAAGAAAGTGGAATCTAGTTTTTGTACAAGGTCTTTGAGATTATGACTTCATGTCGCTTCTATAATAGTAGAATAAAGTGTGTCACTTCGTAACTATGCATGTGGCTTTCCTTTTAGGAATCTCCCTTTAATGTTGAGATCATGAGAGATAATGGGCATGTTATTCGTCAGTGACGTGCCTCGGAACATTGTCCCAAAAGACATATCATTCATAGTAAAAGAGTAGATATGATACGTCACCTAAAAAGGGATCATATGCTTGATGTTGAGATTCCAAAGCATCCCATGGATAGACCAAGACAACAAAAGAGACCCCCTAGGCTTCTACCCACACGATCCTCTCGTCAATGTGAAGCTCATTTTACAAACATTGATATAAAGATTAAAAATGCAAAGAAGAAATTCTACAAAGAGGTGATCAAAAAAGCACACTCTCTTTGGGAGTTAAAGGATGACAAAGAAAAGAGTTCATATGAGGAGTGGGAAGAAGCTTATGTAAAGAAAAGGACGGAGGAGTGGGAGAAGGGAATGCCTACTTGCATTGCCGGCATGCAAAGAAGGATTGCACAAGGCTGTAATGCCGCGGTACATATAGTTATTTAGTCTTCCTCAATGGTAAATTATGCATAAAGCATTTGTTTACATACTAATATTCATAAGGCTTTATAGAGGAGAAATGTGCCAAATCAAGAAGAGGCCGATGTCCATGAGATGGGAGACGATGATGATAGCGACAAGGTCGATGTTCAAGACGATGATGAGGCTAGTTTGAATGCAGTGGGAGATGCCGACATGAGAGAGGATGACATGAGAGAGGATATTTTCACTACCCCAGTAAGCCTTTGTTCAAGAAATATTATTGCATAAAATTTTTTATTTTTTTAAAAATTCGTAATTGTTATTTCTTTTGGTTTAGGGTTTGAGACTCTCTGAAACTGTGCATGTGCCTTCTGCTCCACAAAAGAGAGCGAGAAACAAAAAATCTGCACAATAGGTGATGAGAAGGGTGGTAGAGAGTGTTGACATGTGATTTTTGATCTATGCATTATTTGTCTCTTTGTAAGCACATGCAAAGTGTATTTTTTATTGATGCAACTCCTTGTGCGGTAAAATGTAGCCAATATTTGACATTGCGTCTCTTGAAGAAAGTAGCAAAAATAGACACATGAATGTTGTTATCAACTATAGAAGATTTGATTGCCAAAGTCCAACCTCGAACTCCATGTCAGCTTACATGGATAGGTAATTCTAATTATTGTATGCTTCTCACAGTATCTTACTTGTATGATATCCGTTCTTTGGCTAAATTCATTTGTAAATTATAATGGATTAAGACATGGTATGATTTACCATTTGAGATCCTTAAGATCGACATTACAGGTGGATTGTGACTTTAAACTTGTGGATAAAGGGGGTGTGGATGTGGAGGCTAGCACAAACTCTATAAATCTTTTTGCCTTGTAATTTTTTTTGTTGCGTCTCCTTTTCAGAAACTTTTTTGTGTATGTCCTAATACTAAAGAAGTTTCATATAGGTGGATAGAGTACACATTGCCAAATAATGTGCTAGATCATGTGTGGTTCGTAGACAGCTTATGGTTATCCTTTGTCCTTTTGAAGTTGATGACGTGTCACTTCAAAATTTCTTTGGGACCCCAGATCTCGGGAGCTATATGTTCAACTTTTTCTCGATCATTGATAGGTTAGCTCACTTTTGTGAATTGTAAATCTTGAATGTTGCTAACTTCATTTGTATAGTGAATGTTGAATGTTGCTTATCGTAATGATACAGATCTCATTGGACCCTATTGGCATTCTACAATGGACACATTCAACATGTCAATGGGCTACCTAGAGAGCAAAGTGCAATCTTATTTTTTGATTCCTTATCTATACGCTGTTTGACAGATTACTTGCCACGTGTTTACAGGTGTAAATCTACTTTATTTTATTGTATACGTTGTGTAAAGAAGTAATCCCACAAGCTTGTAAAGATAGAGGTTATGTTATTACTGCAAGATATTTGTATTTTTAGCACGCCATAGTTCTCATCCTGTGGTGGTACAGAGTGAGCTTTTGAATCTAGATACGTTGTGTCAGACCGCAATAGTGGAGGTATGTTTACCATTTAACAATTAGCTATTATAGAAAAAAAACTACTTTTTTACTTATGTGGTTTTATAATTTCTGTACAAGATTTCTCAACAACCTAATGGGTATGATTGCAGATATTATGTTATGGCTACCATGTGGTTTTTGATTAAGGACGGATTACAACACTCCAAGCCTAGAAATTGGGTATAAGCTTTCATCTCTATGTTCTTTAGTTTCATGGTTAGTTTATCTCTCTATGTTCTTTAGTTTTATGGATAATTTATCATATGCATTTACCTTCTTGATATGTTGTATTCAGCTTTCAAAAGCTTGGTTTGCACATGCGGATCTACAAAGGTTGAAGGGTGGCCTCTGATCTTGGATCCAAAATTGTATGTTGGAGACAGCCATGCACAGTAGATCAGACGTCATATGTTGCTAGATGATGATGTGGGTGCTTGTAGATTCTACATCTTTTGTATGATCATAGAGACTCACATTTTATTTCTGACATTCTACATCTTCTATATGAGATTCAACCTCTTTTGTGTGAGATTTTGTAACTTTTGTATGAGTCATGGCTCGTGTAATCTTATCAAACGCAAGTTCTGATTTTGGGTTTATTTTTTTCCATAAGTGTTGTAAAAGAGACAGTCATTGAGATTCCACATCTTATTTATGACATTCTACATCTTCTATATGAGATTCAACATCTTTTTTATGAGATTTTGTAACTTTTGTATGAGTCATGGCTCATGTAATCTTGTCAAACGTAAGTTACGGTTTTGGGTTTTATATTTTTCTATAAGTGTTGTAAAAGAGACGGTCATTGAGATTCCACATCTTATTTATGACATTCTACATCTTCTATATGAGATTCGACATCTTTTGTATGAGATTTTACATCTATTACTGACCATACTATTACCTCTATTGTAAAGTATTCTCAACTATTAACTCTATTGCTAATTGTGTTTATTGACCTAAACTATAAAGTTGTATAAAGTAATCTCGGGCTGTGAAAGTAATCTCGAAAACCCGAGATTACTTTCACAGCCCGAGATTACTTAATGAAACAGACACCTAAGTGCTCTGTTGTGAAAGTAATCTTGGACTGTAATCTCAGATTTTCGAGATTACTTTCACAGCCCGAGATTACTTTTACAACAGAGACCTGAGTGCACTGTTGGAAAAGTAATCTTAACTATTAACTCTACTGCCAATTATGTTTGTTGACCTAAACTACAATGTTATATAAAGTAATCTTAGGTTGTGAAAGTAATCTCGGGACCCCGAGATTACTTTTACAGCCTGAGATTACTTAATGAAATGGTGCACTCAGGTCTCTAGTGTAAAAGTAAGATTACTTTTACAACAACAGAGATCTGAGTGCACTGTTGAAAAAATAATCTCAACTATTAACTCTTTTGCTAATTATGTTTATTAACCTATACTACAATGTTGTATAAAGTAATCTCGAGCTGTGAAGGTACCATTGACTGTATAAATAAGAGATTTAAAACACCAAAAACTTGAATTATTGAAAACTTGCAAGGGAGTTAACGTAACAATAACTCGGCTGGCATGTGTTGTGTATACATGAGCAAGATCCTTACTTGAGATGCAAAAATGTTATGAATTTCATTTGCATCTGGAAGAATCAAAGAGAATAGCCGCTCTTCATCTTGCAAGTCACCATACTTGCAAGAAGTGATTTTACAGTAAAAACTATTAGCATCATTGCAAACTTTGACCTTCTTGCCAATGAGACTCGCTAGTTCTTCGGTAGAGCCATGTCTCTTGCTCAAAGGTAGCAAGGCATGACATGTATGACATGAGATAGTAATTGATGAATCCACTAGCAATGTTTTGGTGCAACAATGTGGATACCAAATTCGAGGCTTTCGCAGTCAAGAGTAGATGCTCTCTCCATATGATATCATTCTTGGCGAGAGCTTCCCACATCAAACAAATCTTCCGTGCAGCATTCGATAGAAATCCACCATAGCCTTGGAAGGTTGGTGTCTCTTTGATGACCGCACCATGACTAGTCTCACCATATGCTCTATCATTATATTCTTCAATTGCATGTCCACATTAGCCCTATTTGTATGTATAGCATATGATGGCTCCTTGTTTAGATCCCATTTGTGATGCCTAATGAAAGGGAGATGTTGACTCTTGCTATACGATTACATGTACATGTATTAATAAACTCCTTGATGTAAGATGAGGGTATTCCATGCCTTCTGATGTCAGTGCACCATGTTGACTTGATCGCTTCAAGCGTGGCATTTACACTTTTGTGTTCTCTTGAGCCTTTGACACAGTGTGCAGCTTTCACAATGCTTTCCCACTCCTCAATACATGTAATCTTTAACTTAAATGGCCCCTTCAAACAAATACAAAGAGAACCATCCTCTCTCTCTCCCAAGCAAAGCTCATCTTTCATTTTTCGCCACTTTTTCAAATCAAGCATGCCTTTATCATCATGACTTTTTGGCATTTCCAAGCTTATGGACACATCATCTTGTAGTACTCTTATCATTAAGTTATATAGCTCCTAACTAAAAGAGAAATATATACGGGATAAATGCTCATTTGGATTGCATACAACCTTGCAATTTTCTGAGACTTCCGTTGTAGTATCATGGTTGTTACCACTTTGACATTGGTCTTCAATGTTTAGTAGATCATCAGTACTTGCATCATCAGTATCCTCATCTCCAACTAGCCAATCCATCGTTGTGGACATTTAAGACTACATTATCAATACATACACAATCAAATTGATTAATATGCTAAACTATAAATTGTTTAAAGATAATGCACATCACATTGGAGATAAAATCATGTCAAAACAA
Source organism: Cibotium barometz (assembly GCF_041138505.1). NCBI lineage: Eukaryota > Viridiplantae > Streptophyta > Polypodiopsida > Cyatheales > Cibotiaceae > Cibotium > Cibotium barometz. The sequence continues at coordinate 29,495,430 of NC_141090.1, forward strand.
AGAATTTCATAATCAAATTGATCAATATTCTAAACTATAAATTGTTTATAGATAATGCACATCACATTGGAGATCAAATCATGTCAAAACAAGGTGTTTTTCGGCAATGCTTGTAAGCAAAAGTATAGCTCAATGTATTAGAAAGATTAAGCTAAGAGAAATACCTTCTTAACAAATTAATGCAAGTGGTAGTTTGATCTTTAGATCTAATAAGATAATAGAATGTTCTTCTCCTCCCCAGTTTCTGCAATGTATTGGCTAGAGAGAGAGAGAGAGAGAGAGAGAGAGAGAGACTATAATGTCAATGAAGTCCTCGCAAAATTACGATGATCCGAGATTACTATTGTCCCAAGATTACTATTGTCTCGAGATTACTATTATCCCGACTCCCGAGATTATTTAGTGGGCGGCTAGCATTATGTCCATGTAATGATGTTTAGTAAATATCATTTAAAGAAATATGGACTCTTTTCAAATTTTTCAAAATTATACCAATGCATTCAATTCTCTTTATTTTCCGAAAAGATTCGCCACCCCCCGCTTGCCCTAGCCCGAGATTACTTTGGCCCCGAGATTACTCAACTGGCGCCCGTCGCCAAGATCAACGCCCCTCGCGTCAAGACGACCCCCAAACCTTCTCCATCGTTGATCCCCCTTGGCCATGCCCGTGCCAAATAGAGCTGAGGGTGACCTAGTAGCACGAAGTCATCATCATGAATCTGACTTCGTGATTAACGCATTCATGCGACGTGATCACGAAAAATCTAACGTAATTACATAAATATGAAAATCGGGATGATGCAATTTGGGACTTCCATCATATCATCACTAACAATATGGGTAAATACAAAATATTGGTCAAGGATCTATCTTTATGGTGATAAATACAAAATATGCCATTGTCAAGAATGCAATAAAGAAGGAAAGAGTACATTGCAGAAGACATTCACAAACTAAAGTTTCAGTTGATGCAGTTCCCATATTCCATTTTTATCTCCCGTGACGTTTTCACAGAAAAGATGCAGTCTTGAGAATTGAGTTGAAATTTTAAACGATTGCAAATGCAACATTTCCTTTTAAGGACTCAGACTTTATATTATGTACTTTGATTTCTCGAATTGTGGCAATACCTGCTCATGGAGAGAACTTCATTGCTTGCACTGTCTCTGCAAATACTTTCTATCTCAACAACAGCTGCCTTTTCTGCTCACAGATAAGTCCTTGACAGTCTTGTCATATGTACAAACTTTGAAATATAACTTCAGTTATGCACTAAGTATGAATACATGCCAATACGCTCTCTTAACCTACAAAAGCCTAAGTTTTTCACAGCCTTTCAAAATAGATACCTTTGTCATGAAGTTGTGATACTCGAGAGTGATAAGTCACCTGAAGAGTCATAGTGTTTAGAAAAAAGCTTTGCAAGAATATATTATCTACTAAATGGACGATGATGAAATGTAAGAAAAAAATGAAACTATTGAGCAAGAGTACTACTTTTCTTTCACATGTCAGATAATGAAATTGCTTGACATGATGAGATGGATTTTGAGCACAAAATACAGACATGTTTATAAGACAACAATGTTACTTCAATCATACGCTAGTTTTATATATAATTAGATGAATCAAGGAACATGGTTGTCATCCACAAGACAATAAGCCACAAACCCCATCACACATAGTAGGAGATGGCTACTATGACATCCCTACTGATGCCATCAGCGCCCAATAGTGGGTGCACAGCTTTGCATCAATATATTCACACGCACCCCCCTCAAAGACATGCAACAGCCTCCATTCATTTGATCTGCATATGGAGTTCCATCAAAGCTCTGGAGAGAGAAAGCAAACTCAACACAATGAAGCATAGCACTTAGATAGAAGGCTAAGCAAAAAATACTCCACAATCTCTCCATGCAAGCTACTATGGCTTGTGAAGGGACAGTAATAAAGTTCCCTCCTTTTGCTCTCCCAATAAAAGCATAAGAGATAGACATGATAGTGAAATGTAGTAGAATATATTCTAGACTTTCATGGTGGAGGCACCAAATAGTGCCTATCATAGACTTTGTCTCTTCTTCCATAAGTCTTGCTTGAAGCACATGTTCAATGCACACGTGGTCTTTAGTCTTTTAAATGTCGTGTATTACAATGATGATTTCAAAGTGTGCTGGTAGAAACACTACCTGTAAGAGGTTCTGTTTAGGAAGGTAAGGTGCTCTAAATATGTGCAGGTCAACCATCGACCTGTGTCCCCCATATCAACCTCTTTGAATTTAGGTTAAGTACCCAGAGTTAAGTGATAGTGACCGCTTACTATAAGTACTTTAAAAAGCCCTTGTTAGTGGAAGTCCACAAATAATGCTTGCATGTGCACCCCTATGTCAGGCGCATGGTGACACACTGGCTAGTTAGATAGTTTGTCCTTCACCATTATTTACAGCCTCCAAAAGGGAGTTTCATATGTTTTTGTAGTGAGCTCACATCGGACTGCCAGAAGAAGTGTCGTGTGTCAGTCTCAACAAGGGAAATAAATGGAAATCAAATAAGCATTGAAGCAGGGCAAATTAAAAATCTTATCTTTGTGGGCAGTCAGCCTCCAAAAAGGGCCAACCACCTATGTGAACACGGTGGCCAGATAGGCCAACCATGCCAGCCAAATAGGACCACCTCACCTGTCAACCGGGAAACCACTCTCTTCGGCCTGTAGAACCTGTCCCTCAGCTTCTCCATTTGGCATCACATCTTCAGCTGCAATAATCCATTTCACTCCAGCCTGCAGTCGCATTCATTCCAGGCCGATTCTCCTCAATGTTGCCCAGTAGCAGCAGCAGCTCAACATCATCTCCTCCAAGTGGCCCAATCGCTGCTCAGTTTCCAGCATCAGCTGTACCACAATTATGTACACTTCTGGCCCAGATATTCACATCCAATCTGCAGTCCAGCCACAGTATTCCTTGGTTTTCATGCAATCATCAGTGTGGCATTATATATTGAAAGATTCGGTCAGTTACGCCACAGTCAAAATCACCTTCCTCACTGCATCCACCTATGTCAGTCTCCAGCCGGCTTGTACGGCAGTTTTCCAGCCATGGAGGAGCAGTAATGAAACTCATGGAACAATACACAGTCTGCATCCACATGGAGGATCATTCCTTGAGCCTCCTGCTTCAGTAGTATCCATAGTAACCACATCTACTAGCCATGTTGTCTGTATAGTGCATGGAAGATATCGAGTGTTCATGTATATTGTGTCCTTAATGCACACACATGTAAACACATTCAGTATACCCTTCCACACAGCAATGCGGTAGTTAGCCCCGCATTCCTGCATGTTACATATTAGTATCAATGCATGGTTCCTTTGAATCTGAAGAAGTTTTGTGGTAGTCCCGGTAGCAATAATGAGCTCAAAGCAACCATGGAACTTGCAGCCTGTTATTAGTGCAGAAGGGGGATGAAAGCAAAAAATGAATGATTTTTTTTTCTCTTGGTAGTCGCAGCAATGAATGGGTCTATCAATCACCTGTTATAAACCCATCCAGCATGGCAAATCTCATGCACTCACTCAAGAAATAGAACAAATTCCTAGTCAAGCATGCTACAACAATGGACTATTTCTTGCTCATGGAACATTGGTACCTTGTTAGAGTAGACCAGCACCAGCATGAGGAGGACAAGTGCCAAGCCCAACATCATGCGGAGGCAGCCTGGGAGGACTAATGCAGACGACACAGAGGATCTGGTGTGCCTCGGCTGACATTCAAGCCCCCATCACCACTTATGGACCGGCCCTCTCGGATCTCAGATGTACACTTTTTTTTTTTGGAAAAAAGTAGTGCTGATTATATTACTTGAAGACGAGAATACAAGAAGGCCTTACGGCCGGCGGGCTGCAATCACAAAGCGGATGCAACCTGAGAAAAACTCAAAAACAGATATACAAGCCTCTCAGGGCGTAATCAGCTGTGTGTGGACAAATAGCCACAGCGGGGGCGAGTATCGCCACTGAAGACTCTGAGCAGAGCGCTGGAAGAAGAGCTCCTGATGATCCCAGTCGCAAAGGAAACGACGTCTCTTTTCCTTCTCTGCCCGGGAGTCTCCTTGAATCTGATCCCACTTACCCTTGAGCGTGTGAATGATCATGCTCTAGGTGTCACCTAGGGTTTGAGTCGCAGAAGATGCCTAGTCTCCTAGAATCTGTGAGCATCGTGAGGTCCAAATGTGCCAGCCCACAATGCTCCCAATGATCTCCCAAATTGGGTGCCGGTTCATCGTTCCTACATCTGTCTCTGTCAACTGCCACGGGAAGCTCTCCATGTGCGCCCAAGTACCCTAGGAAATGAGGAAGACTAGGTCCTGTGGCGAAAACTTGTAGGCCAGGTGGTGCCCCATCTCTGTGCTGCACCAACAAAAGGCCCCCCAAGTGATCGGTCCTAACTCAGCTGCAGCCCGTGCTAAGATCCCCATGGCTCCCTTCCACACTACCTGGGCATGTGGACAACCCCATAGGCAGTGCTTCAGGGACTCCTCATCCTACTGACAAATCTGACACTGCCCATCCTGACCCATCTGTCTCAGATAGCTCCCCACCGGTATCCCCTTATGGGCCACCATCCAGAGGAAGTATGATATCTTCCTCGGCTGCCAGCTTGCCCAGAAGGTCTTCCAAAAAGCGCGAAGGAAAACCAGTGAGACCCCCTGAGCATACCATCTGTGCGCCTGGGTGGGTGGCCTGTGCTGCAGAGCTCCCAATACGTGCCTGCCAATGCACGCGCTGTATGAAAAGAAAGGGCTCTCTGATGAGTCGAGTGGAGGCCAACGCCACTCCACCTCTCCCAGGATGCGGCCCTCCTAGATCCAAAGTCTCCAGTCCTGGGCCTGCTCCATCAGGGGATCTATATGCCATTCTTTCCCGTGCAGCCCTACAACACGAATGCGCTGCCAGGGGAGAAGGGGCTCGATCAAGGCACCATTGCTCTGAAGACGGCTACCATCTATGACTGAGAAGAACTGTATCGAGGAGTCGGAGGCCTGACCAGCGACTACCAGCAGAATGCCTCTCAGTGTAAACTGCCCTAGCCACCTCTCGTCGCCCGGGAGGCGCTGTCTGGTGACTGGGGAAATCCTCCATCCTGCAGGGATGGCGGCGTCTATGTCCACTCTCCGAGCCTAGATCCCACGCGTCGTACCTACTGCTGCTACTAACTCAGCTATGTCCAGCTGACTGAAAATGTCCCTCCAAACCCTGAGCGAACGCGCTGGTCCACGTGCCCAATCCGCCTATGGGACCGCTCTCCAAGCTGTTGTCCTGTGCAATATGTCACCAGGCTACTCCAGATCAGTGGTTGTCGGTCAATCTCCTCCTTGCAGCTAGGGGGTACACCTGAGATAGGCTGTGCCTCAACCTCCTCCAGACTGTAAGGAGACTGCGGAGGAATGGGGAGCGAGGCGGGGTCAGCGGGGCCGAAGTAAAGATCCACCTGGTGGAAGGCTGCCAGTCTCCCCCTCTCTGGGGGGTGCACGCGCTGAGACCCTGCTGAAGCAGAAGCTTCCATGTCTGCCCTCCTGGGGTCAGACCACGGATGACCAGCTTGCCTAGCAAGACCTGACTTTGAAGCTCTGGATCGATGATGCTGAGACCTTCCTCTGCCTGGGGCAGAATAACCGTCTGCTAGGCTACCCTGGCTCTAGTGGCGCTGGAGCCGTCTGAGCCGGACCAAAGAAAGTTCCGCACCAGTCTCCTCAGCTGTGCTACACATGAACGCGAGAAGCACCAGCATGAGGCTACATACCATGCAGTGGCTAGAAGGACTTGATTGACCACGAGGGCCCTGCCTGCCAGAGATAGTCGTGCTGTGCTCCAAAAGGCTAGCTTCCGTCGAATGGAAGCTAGGACAGGTAGGAATTGCTGCGCCGGTGTGGTATCCAACCCTACCTGGAATCCTAGGTAGCGCGTCGTCTGACCTCGAGGGATCCATCGGAACCCAAGGAAAATGCCCCACTGTGAGCTGGGTCCAAGGTCCATGAGAAAACCAACTGACTTCTGCCAGTTGATTTTCGCCCCTGCTGCTAGGCAAAACACCTCCAGAGCCAGTCTCACTCGCTCCAGAGACTCTACATCATCCTAAACATACAGGGCCGTGTCGTCTGCATACTCTGAGTCAAGGAGTTCTGCATCGTCCCTGATAGGTAGGCACATCCCTCGGAATCCAGTGGTACGGGCTCATAGGAAGTGCGCCATGGCCTCCACGAAGAAAAGGAAAAGGTACGGCGCAAGCGGGCAGCCCTGACGTACCGAACGCCCGAGGGTGAACCTCTCCCCCATCCGGCCTCTGATGATGACCCAGCTAGAGGCTGATCTGTAAAGGGCTGCAATACCTCTGATCCACGCCTCTGGGAAGCCTAGCCATAGCAACGTGCCCTCTAAGAATGACCAGTCTACCCTATCATACGCCTTCTCAAAGTCAAGGAGTACGGCTAGGTGCTGCCCACCGTGCTGAGCCTACTCTGTCGCCTCTGAAAATGTGAAGATATTATCCAGAATGCTGCGATCCTGGACAAATCCAGTCTGTGTATCGTGGATCAGATCAGGTAAGATGGGGCGGATGCGGCCACTGATCATCTTGGCGAGGATTTTGTAGGGTGTGGGGAGGAGGGTGATAGGGCACCACTACCTGATCTCCTGTTGGTCTCTCCCTTTGGGGAGGAGGCTGATCAGTCCTGACGCAAGGCTCTCTGGCATCTGCCCGCTGAAGAAGATCTACTGGAATGCTGCGAGTAGGGGCTGGTGGACCTGCTCCCAAAATGTGGTGAAGAATGCTCTGGACAGCCCGTCCTCACCTGGGCATTTCTGCCCATCTATGTCTCTCACTGCGTCCTGCATCTCTGTGACTGTGAACGGGGCGAGAAGGGCCTCTCTCATGCTGGGCTGCACAAGTGTCGGTATGTATCTCCACACCTCCTCCCTGCAGTGGCGAGCTCGAGGGTCTGGAGGTTCCTACTGGAAAAGCGTCCTGTAATAGTCTGTTGCCAAGTCCATGACCTCCTCAGAACCTGTCCTGATGTTGCCATCATGCACCCTGAGAGAGCGGATATGCTCCCCTGCTGACCTCTGGCCATGAGTCCTGAAGAACTCTCTGCACATCCGGTCACCTTTCCTAGCCCAAAAGGACTTGGAAGCGTGGAACGAGAACTCTGATCGTCTCTACGTGATCTCCTCCAGCATGGCACAAGCCCTAACCTCCTGAAGCCTCAGCTCCTCTGAACCTAGAGAACTCTGATCGTCTCTACGTGATCTCAAAAACCTCCTGAAGCCTGAGCTCCTCTGAACCTAGAGAGGACTGCTGCATACGCTGAATCGAGGCGAGGTCTCTCCTGAGGCCCCTCTCCTTCGCCCACCACTGCTGCCTGACCCAAACCGCCTCCTCCTAGCAGATGCTGCTAGACTCGGCAAGAGCCTGCGACACCTGCGCCGCCAGATCCCCCATGGGGTCCCACTCCCCATCCCAAAGGTCCACTGTCCTGCTGTGAACCTCCGCCCTGGCGTAGATGGAGTCTGGGATCCTGCAAGAGCGGGGGGTAGGGAGTGAGTAGCTGTGTCCAATGATAGGATGACAGAGGCATGATCAGAGAATGTCGTTCTTGGAACCACCCCTGATGCTCCACCTCTGCCTATCGCCCAATTACTGACATAGAAGCGATCCAACCGCTCCAAGAATCTGCCGCCCTCCCTCCTGTACCCCCATGAGAAGTCCAGGCTCCCTGGCCATCTGCCGAAGAAGGGCTCTCTCCAACTGTCCCTCCCTCCTACCGCAAAGAGAAAGCACTCCCACTCCGACTGCTCCGCATGAGCGATGCTGGCAAAATCTGGGCCCCGTCCCTGCTGTTCCTCTAGCGCCTCAAGGTTGTTGAAGCCCCCTCCAACTATCCAAGAGTCCATCTCTGGAACCGACCCTGTCAAAGTGCTCCAAAAAGCGGCTCTCCGTCTCAAATCAGTCGGGGCGTAGATATTGAAAATTCCAATCCGGGATCCCTCAATATCTAAGCCAACCCAAAGAGCTCAACTTGGGACTAAAGTGCCATGCCCGCAAACGTGCTGCAGGAGCGGAGCGCCGATGGAGGTGCTGACACCTCCGCTCCTCCCCTGCTCGCCAATCGAGGACTCCCAGTAGGTGTGTGAGCGTCCTGCGAGGACCTTCCCACACCTACTGGTCTGTGAGGCCGAAAGCTTGCGTTCCTGTAGCAGGAGCACGTCCACTTGCCCCACCAGCGCTGGCTGAAGCTCCTGTCTCAGAATCATCTTTCTCGGACCACGGGTACCGAAAGAGTGGAACCCATTGATGTTCCAAGAAATGATGCGTATACTGGTCCACAAACAGTTGTCTACTCGCAGTCGATGTCGAGGTCGTCGGTGGGTGTCCTGTGTGCAGATGAAGGCGCTTCTGTGAAGGTTTAGGGGGAGAGGCCAGATCATCCATCCCATCCTCTAAAACCTTCAACAGAGGTGAGAGTCCCTTCATCCCATGATGATAGGCTTTCTCTAGCCAACTCGAAGCCTCTACCAGTGAAATGTTGTAGAAGCTCGCTACCTCTGAGGTCCTCCAAGGACGAACCCCTTCCGGGTAGATCCAGTCCAAGGGTGGTCAAATAATGACCATCAAACGGAAACGCTTGGCGCTGCGGTGCCATCTCAAACGGACGTCCCCTTCCTACCACTGCTGCCGAAGAAGGTTGGTTGCTCTGCTGCCAATCCAACTCTGAACCTGCTCCTGGGACTGAGTGCCAATGGTCTCTCATACACTCTCATCCATCCACTGCTCTGTCCCGTCACTAGTAAGTGTGAAAGAGTGGCGACCCTCATGGGGGGAGAGGGCGGACACCTTACCCTCCGCCCCCTTTTGGAGGAAGAAGATTCTGATATCCATATAGGCAGGAAAGGAACCGATTCCGGCTGCATCCAAGTAATCCCATGGTCGCGCTCGATAGAACTCTAGGGGTAGAGCTCTAGGAGCTAACCGTGGTGGGGGAGTCAATGACGATGAAGAGTCGGATCTAGACGCTTCATAACGGCCGAGCAAAGGATCATGAGGGCCTATGCACTGAGTTTGTTGCCTATGGCATCAAAACCTTGGCCACCCTGTTCAATGAAGCCATCTGCCACCCACAGGTTTCCCAGGACCTATATCCTGAACACCGTTACACCCATTCACAAAGCACGAGATCCCATGGACCCCAAAAACTACAAAACCATCATGATTGGGCATGTTATGTCCAAGATCTACACATTAGTCTTAGATGGCGAGGTCAGCACTTGTGTCGAGGCACGCGAGGGCTCAGAGCAACTGGGCAGGCACTCAACATACAACCACATCCTCACCCTCCGGAGTATTATTGAGGAGGCTAGGCACAGGAGACAGAGGGTATATTGTTGCTTTGTAGATTTCCGCAAGGCATTTGACACAGTTCCCCGAGCCTGCCTCATCAGACGACTACAAAAGCTGGGCTACGACTCAGAGGTTATTTGGGCAGTAGTAGCTTTGTATGTGAGGGTGATGGGTCCAGATCGGCTAAATCACCAGCATAATAGCAATCAAACAAGGATGTCCCTTTTCACCGACTCTGTTTGGCCTCTATATCGACGACACCATCAGGACACTAGGAGGTGCAGGTTGCTCTCTAGCAGAGGCTGTCATCGAGGTTCTCTTGTATGCAGACAATGTAGTGCTACTATCATCGTCCGCGGCTGGCCTTCAGCAACACTTAGATGCACTTCAGATGTTCTGTGATACTCACAACTTGTAGGTCAACCTTAGGAAATCAAGGTAATGATCTTCAACACCTCCCGGCTTGCTATGCACCGAGAGCAGTGCTTTTTCGCCTATGACCCCGTTGAGATAGTTGGCTCCTACACATATCTGGGAGTTATTTTCTCATGACCGATCTTCAAAAGGCGCCCAGCTATGCAGGCTCGAATCAGCAGAGGCTATGCAACACTTGCCGTATTGCCCATTGTATCAGCTATCTTTAGTCTCATAGATCTTCACGGTCTCCCAAAGACTTTAATACACTTTCTTTCTTTCTTTCTTTCAGCATGGCTAGTCATGTGGTTAGAGGCTCCTGAATCAACGTACCAGACATTATTTCAACAAGTACCTTCTCCTGTCATAGCTGAACTGAGCATATGATGCATAACAAACAATTGCTCACTTCTATCATCACTTGATGATGCATAGTTGCCTTGCTGCAACTTTCCATTTTTCAAATCATTCTGCCTTTTACAACAGTCCTTCATATGGCCTGGTTTTCCACAATAATAGCATTCAATACTGGTACTTGCATCATTGATTATTTGCACTCTACCACGGCCTCTCTAGCTCCCCTTGCCTCTAGTGCTACCACATCCAACTCTGGTCAGTCTAATTTCCAAACCGTCCCCCTGAACGGTCACCTCTGCCTCTTCCTCTGCCTCTACCTGAATCTAAATAGAAAGCAAACTCATTTGGGGTTGGTTCCATTTCTCTACTCTTCACTTATCAACAAAAAAAGCAACTCTTGAAAATTAGAAAATGTCTCTCGGACTCCAATAGATGTCCGAAACTAACCATATTTATTACCGAGACCACTCAAGTCACAAACACCAAGTCATCATCTTCAACTGGTGTACCAATAGAAGCAAGCGAATCTACAAGCTTCTTTACCTTCATGGAGTAGTCGTTGATGTTCATATTTTTCCTCTAAACATTATGCATTTTTTGCTTGAGCTGCATCTTCTGTGCCTGCGTTTTGTACTATACAGTTTGGACAATGTGTCCCATGCATCCTTTGGCATCTCTGCATCCTGAATGTGCACAATGCTATATCATAGCATCAGAGATGCTGATAGAAAGCCAATACGTAACCTTATAGGCTCTCTCATGCCAGGTCTTAAGAACCTGCACTTGTGCTGCAGTAGGGGTATCTGGAAGAGCAAGTTCCTGTTCATCTCCTGTGATGAAATTCCAATAGCCTTTGCCCATCAAGAAGTTGGAAATTATGAACTTCCGTGCTTGGTAGTTGTTTTTATCTAGCTTCTCACTCACAATCTGCGTGAGACTATCAGAGGCCATCTCAATCAACTACGACCAACAACCTGCAATTGCAAAAATAGAGATTCTGCCTCACAAGGGCAAACAACACACTTTCTACAAACTCAACCTTCTGTTACACAGACGGCCAAAAACATAGGTCTGCAAATGATGCTTGAAACCAGCAACTACACAATCACACCAAGTGATGTTTATGCATATATAGGCATTCATCACTACTCTGTACTTCTTAACGTCTCTGCATCAAAGTCATAGACCCAAAACTATAGGTCGATTTCTCCCAACACAGCTATTCCTCGCACACACAGCCAAAAATGGCCACTCCTTCCCAGTACCTCCTGCAAACTTTCGAGAGGCTGAACAGGTGAATCCAGAGGTGGTGGAGAGAGCCAAGAAGAAAGGGAAGAAAATTCTGCAAGAATTGAAAAGCCGGAGAGCAGTTTGAGGAGGTCTCGAAAGGCGGTCACCGAACATGACTTTCTTTTGGGTCAAGGAATCGAAGAATATGATTTAGTTATCTGCAACACCAAAGGACAAATATCACCTATGGTCAGGTATTGGCTTTGTCACTTATCAAGTTGTGCCGTCAGTTGGAGGCTATTCAATTCAAGCATGAAAGCAAGGAAGCAGATGCATGAGCCACAGCGGACTTACAAAAAGATGTAGCGGCTATGCAGGTATCTCAAGCCAAGTATGATGGACGAGAGACATTAGCGGATGTGGAGGAATTTCTAGAGACAAGTACATAATCATCATCTATTCCAAAAGAGAAAAGGCGTGCTTTGGTTCACAAGGCAAGGCGTTACGTGAAGCTAGAGGAGAAGAGGAGATTGGTTTGATTCTTCAAGAGTGTCATGATGAGAGTGGTCATCTAGGGAGACAACAATTGATTCTACAGTTATTGAGGGCTGGCTGGTTTTCATTGGCCTACTATGATTAGGGATGCTTTCTATTGGTGTCGGGCATGTCATCTTTGCCAGAAGCATGGTGATAGGAGGTTGACTTCGGAGCCATACAAGCCTCTAATCAGTTATGGGGCTTTTGAGCAGTGGGGGATTGATGCAATTGGACCTTTGCCGCATTCTAGGAGAGGAAGGAAGTATATTTTGGTTGCCATACATTATCTTGCCAAGTGGGTTGAAGTGAGGGTTGTGAAAGAGATGAGTACAAAGGAGATAGTTGATTTCATCTATGGGCATATTTGTACCAAGTTTGGTGTACCATTGGTCATCTTGATTGACAAAGGGCCAGGATTTCAATAGGAGTTGACCAAGGAGCTTCAAGGTAGATTGAGCGTGCAACATAGACATTGCTCGCCACACTATTCTCAGTGCAATGGTTTGGTGGAGAATGCTAATGGCCAGGTGATGCAGATGTTGACCAAATATGTAGCTGAAACTCCGGACAGATGGGATGAGGAGTTGGATAAATGTTTATGGGCATATCATATTTCATTCAAGGTCAATACCTCTTTTACTCCTTTGATTTGGTTTATGGTCAAGAGGCTATAGATCCTATTCAAGCTCAGTTGGGAGCTCTCCATAGCATGGAGAAGTATCAAAGGAGCAAGTACAAGCTAGGATTTATCAGCTTGAGGTGATACAGTTCAACAAAGCGATGGTTGTGGATTATTACATGTAGTAGGCAAACTAGAGAGCTGGGAGGTTCAATAAGAAGGTAAAATAGGAGGACATTCATGAGGGGAGTTTGGTGATGTTGTATAATTCGAAGCTTGATTCCACCTTTCAAACCAAGCTACAGCCAAAGTGGTTGGGTCCTTTCAAAGTTGTATGTGCATATGCCAATGGATCCTATTAGTTGGAAGACATGGAGGGAAAGCTTTTAAAACATAGAGTGAATGGTTTCCGTTTGAAGCTGTATTTTGTCAGAGATCTTATTTCTGAGTGTGCATGCTTTTCTTGAGCATGAATGCTCAACTTGATGGTGGGCACTATGATGTGGACAAAAAGTCTCACCAAAGCAAGAAGCTGAAACACGGTTGGACAAAAAGCTCCCGAAACATCGAATCTCTAGATGCCATCGGAAAGAGATCCTACCCTAAAATATGTGCGTGCGTATAAAAATGAAAAACGGGATAAGAAACATAGCTACTTGATGCAAAATGCCAAGTTCCAGACTCCTTGCTCTTCTCTCCTCTCTCGTGGATCAAAGAGCTCTAATACCAATTGAAGGAGGGTGGAGGATGTAGGGAAGAGAGGAGCACCAAAAAGCTCCCGAAACATCGAATCTCTAGATGCCATCGAAAAGTGTAGGGAAGAGAGAAGAGCACCAAAGGAGACCGTGTGTGGTGGGTGCTAGCTCACATAGATAAGGACAAAGTTCTTATTAAAAAGAATGGTATATACATGGGAACTAGGCCATTGGCCTTTATCCCAACACCAGCAGGCCGGAGACATGCATTTCCACGGAATGCTCAAGTAAGCAACAGAGCTTTGGAAGTGATTCATTCAGATGTTTGGGCAAACAAAGTTGCTTCTATTGGTGGATGCCACTATTTTGTGATACTGATGATCACATTAGAAATGTGTGCTTGTATTTTATGAAGCATAAAAGTCAAGTGTTCAGCAATTTCAAAGCCTTCAAGGCTATGGTTGAGAAGAAAAAGGACATGTAGATAAAAGTGTTAAGATCTGATGGAGAGGGAGAGTATTTCGCATATGAATTCAGTGGTTATTTGAAAGAGAAGGAAATTCAAAGAAAGTACTCATGCATATCTACCCCTTATCAAAATGGGGTTGCTAAAAGAAAGAATATGCACATTGCAAAAGTTGCAAGGGCTATGTTGCACGAGAAAAAGATGCCTGATTACTTTTGGGCTAAAACAATTGCAATTCATTTGTACATTATGAACAAAATCCCCATTGTAGCTATCCATGGCATGACATCTAAGGAAAAATATAGTAGCAAAAAACTAGATATTTTGCATTTGAAAGTATTTGTTTATATAGCTTATGTTCATCTTCTTGATGAGAGGAGAATTAAGCTAGACCCAAAGGTAGAAAAGTGTATCTTCATTGGTTATTCTATGCAACAGAAAGGGTATCACTATTATAAACCCTTCCACTCACAAAATGCAAGTGAGCAAAGATGTTTTTCATGGAATGAGTTGCTATTACACACAGGAAATAGTAGTGTTGCAATAATTACAACGTAATAATCAAAAAGTTTGAGTGTACCTAGTATGTTCTCAAATGGTGGATGTAATGCATCGACAAGGAGACTATGATCTAGTGGATCATCTCATTGCAGCCCAGATAGTGGTAATAGGGTATCAGGCAAAGGAAAGGTGAAAGTGGATCCTATACCTATATTTGATGTTTCATGTGGTCACTCTTCATGTTGATGGAGAGTGCAGTGGCTTAGAAATGAGCCTTGATGAGGAACTTGGGATTCCTTCTGTTGTTACTCCAAGTGCAAGGAAAATCAGAAATGTTGTAAAGACTCCTAGAGAGGTCCACACATGCAAAGTATCCAATTGATAGGCTAAGATATGATGGGTTTTTAATCCATCACTATGCATACATGGTCAAGGTTTTAGAAGAACCAAAGCCAACTTGCTTTAAGGATGTAGTTTGGAAGCAAAACTGGGAGGCAACCATGAATGAAAAGATGGCAACCTTGGATGAAAACCGAAAGTCTTGGGATTTGGTGCCTTTGGCTCAAGATTAGAAGGTGATTGGCTGTAAGTGGGTGTATAAGTGAACCACAACTTTGATGGGTGTGTGAGTAGGTATAAGGCAAGGTTAGTTGCTAAAGGATTTGCACAGGCATATGGCATTGACTCTATGAGGAAACCTTTAGTCCAGTTGCAAGGATTCCAACTATGAAAGTAGTAATTGCTATGGTTGTTGCAAAAGGATGGTCTTTGCATCAAGAGGATGTAAAGAATACCTTCTTGCATGGTGATTTGCAGAAAGAGGTTTATATGATGCAGCTAGAGGATTATGAGGATGGTGTACAACCTAACTTTGTATGCAAGTTGCGCAATGCCTTATATGGCTTAAAGCAGGTGCCTAAGGCATGGCAAGACAAGATAGGCCAATATCTTGTGACTATTAGATTCTAGATTTTTAATGCAATCTTTTCACTCTATGTGCAAAAAGCCGATAGGGGGATTGTCTATGTGGATGACCTAATTGTTATAGGTAACAGTGACACATACATCAATGAAGTGAAGCTGCTTTTGAAGCAAAAATTTGAAATGAAGGATTTGGGAGAGTTGCATTATTGGTTGGGCATTGAGGTGATAAGATTACCACGTGGCATATGGTTGTTGCAAAGGCAATATGGCTTGGATATGCTATCCAAATATGGGATGATAGGTTGTAAGCCCATCTCTGTTCCATTGGAGTAGAATGTGAAACTCAGTGCAAAAAAGGGGGGACTTCTTGAAGATATCGTTGTGTAAGACGCATTGTTGGTAGTCTGATTTACATGACTATCACTAGCCTAGATTTGAGTTATGTTGTGGGGCTGGTGAGTCAGTTTATGCAAGCACCAAGGAAGCCACATTTGGATGTGACTAGGCGCATATTGAGATAAGAGAAGTCCACATTATAGTATGGACTCTTTTATGAGGCTAGATGCCAAATACAAATACATGGGTACATAGATGCTGACTCGACCAATAGTATCTCGGATAGGAGATCCACTACTGGTTTTATGTTTTCCCTTGATAGTGTTGCAATTAGTTGGAGTAGTAAGAAGTAGCTGACAGTTGCTATTGTCGAGCACAGAGGCGAAGTGCAAGGGTGTAGCTATGGCTACATGTGAGGTAGCTTGGTTACATAAGCTACTTGCAGATTTGGGCTAGTCAGTATGTGGGGCAGTTGTCATTTGTTGTGACAACATTAGCAGCATTATGCTTGCTAGTAATAACCTTATCTATCATGCTAGATGCAAAGCACCTTGAGGTGCATTATCACTTTGCAAGGGAGAAGGTTGTAGCTAGAGAGGTTGATCTTGTTTATGTCAGCACCGAGGAGCAGGTGGCTAACGTCTTCACCTTGGGTACAGAGAAGCTTTGTAGATTCAGGAGCTTGCTTGGTGTACTCGAAATGGATTTGAGCTTGAGGGGGAGTGTGGAGATATCAAGCTCCACTCATGATGCATCTCTTGGGTGACTCTCCTTTATGTCACAGACTTTTGTTAGTTGTACTTATGGCATAGTTATATAGCCATGTATGTTTGGATTGGATTCACATATGAAACGTGTATTCTAGGGTAACACATGTAGGGTATATCCATCCCTCATTGTATTTTTGTTGTGTATTAAGTGAAGATAGGCTTTAGCCTCTAACTTTTGTCCTCTCTCTTTCGTGAGTTGTGAATTAAGCTATAGTCAAGTCTCCTCCCTCTCTCCCTACTTCTTTTCAATTATGCCATTTTGCTTGTTTTTTTCCTTACTATCTTTCTTGGAAAATTTGCATTATAGAAATGTGGAAATAAATGGAGTTGGTTGTAGAGAGTGAAGTTAAAGAATATGGATGTTTTAAGTGCACATTTAGTGCTATTATTTAGGGCCTTGCACCACGCATGTTGGATCTAAAGTGCTAACCTAATGTTCAATGTTTTCTTCCTATTTTGGATTAAAAAAATATCACCTAATGTAAAAGAAAATTTAAAGAAACTTTGAAAAAGCTTACCAAAATAGAAAAATCCTGAAAAAGCTCGCCTCTCTCAAAATAGCTCTCAAAAAATAAATAGTTTGTTTAATGATGTCCATACATTTTCTTTTACATTTCTTCAAACTTATCTACTTCATAATCTTTGATTGCATTCTTCCAATGACCATACTTCACTCTCGATACATAAGTTGAATGCCTGATAAGGTTTCTTTTCGCCTTTGGTTGTGAGAGTTGTTTGGCCTTGACTCCACCAATGGATGGCTTTATTGTGAATCCCCTTCCATTTGTAGAGATTTCAAGACCTTTTGTAATATATACATCACATCTATGGATTCCAATGTCAAACAAGACCTTTTCAATGCATGTAGAGCCTCCCTCCTACTTTTTTGCAAATCCAATATATATAAAAACTCAGCTTTTCAATGATTTGACACAAAGCATGTAATGTGGAAATATGAACATTGCACAAGAGGGATCGAGAATAGATTTGCAATGTTGATCAACCTTATCTGTGTTACGTGCTCTTGCCCACCATTTGGAATCCAAGACACTAGCAAGCTCTTTGCAATAAAGGCATGGGGACTTTTAGTTTCCTCCTCTGATTATGTTAAACATACACTTGAGGGATTGAAGATCAATTGTGATATGCCATTCCACTTAGAAATCACCTTTTCACTCAACATGAACGTATCCTCCTTGAACTTAACTTTTGATCATTACCGAGAGTGGAGTTTAGTTGCATGGTCCTATTGTTTTACTTGACATTAACATGTGCGAAGCTCTTTAGTATGTGTAGTGAAAAAACAAGACACTCATACATGGTGCTAAAATGATGCAATATTGTTTTCTTACCTCAAATGTTCCTAATCACAAAAGGTACTTTTTTGATTGCACACTTAACTACTTTGAGCTTTTGTCACAGCGATGGGTCAAGTGCTCTATTCATGAGGGTTTTAATCAATCATTCTATCATTTTTTCTTTAATGATTTCACATTCATCCATCTTAATAACAAATTTAAGACATCCTTGACTACCTTCATGTGTCATACCATAATATTCAACCATTCTCTTCTATAGTTCTATAGTTCTTGAAGATCAACAAAAATATTATTTAAAGGATCACATACAATGGTTCCTTTATTGCTTTCATACATCCTTCTATTTGAAAATGTTGTCTACTAGTGTAATCATCCACCTACTGATTGATATGTCCTCTTAGCTTTGACTATTGTAGGACTCAGTGGAAGAACACATTCTATGCATTAGTCTTTAAAGATTTAAAGATTGAGGACACAACTATGAATATACATGTATAATCTTTTCTGTGTGTGCCAATATTGTTAAGTGCTCATTGAATTAGATTCACATCCACTTTATCATTCTCCATAAATTCCTGAATGGCATTTCGTTTCATAGTTTTAAATTTCTTTTTTTCTAGAAAACTTTGGCGATTGTAGTTGATAGCAATCCCTTTATTTGTTTTGTTGGAAGAGTATTAGGACCAGTTTTTCCCTTTTGTGGCTCTAAAATTTTCGTACAACAAAAATTATCATGAAATGCATTTAATCATTTCTTTTCCCAATAACATTTCAAACAATGAAATCATGAGAAAAGTACCTTGCTTCTTTAACTCTTCTCTTGCCTCCTTCACTTCTAGCTTTCAATTCTACAATGTTGCAAAGATTTTGATTTCTAAGTGTATCACCTAAGGGTGCCTTTTGTTCTAGATTTTTAAAGCTTCTTTGTTTTTGTTGCATGTTCCTCTATTTCAATTTGTAGTTGCTCTTTCAATCTAGAGCTCTCTTCTCTCTATTGCATTCTAGTCTCCGTCTCTTGTGCATACAAATGTATGTACATATCAGCAACAAAATATATAGCCATGATGTAGCCATGCAAACCATTATTTTCATCTCGTACAAACTTCAAAAGAGTTGTTAGAGTACATAAAGGTGGAGTGGAAATTCTTATAGGCTATTTTAAATAAATGTTTCATCATAGCACAAATCAATCTATTGTAGTCCTTGATTTTTTATGGTCTCCCTCAACATGGCACCTATTTCTGGACCTTCTCTTTTTTGTGCACAGTCGCATATTGTTCTTCCAAATGAACATGAAGATGGTGCTAGAATTGCTTCTTGCTAGCTTGTTCTTCAATGGGGTGTTTGGAAGTTACCATTTTTTGTAGCAATGCCATGATATTCATCAAGTTTATATAAAACAAAGTGTTGAAGATGGTGGAAGAAATTGAAGTTAAAAAAAAAGTACGATTTGGAGAGATTAGTTATGAGCTATGACAAATAGCCAAAGGCGTTGTGGAGACGACTATGCAATCTATCATGAAAAGAATATCCCATGTGAACATTTAAGGTGAAACTTTGTTACATGTCGATTTGAAGTGTAATTTTAAATCACAAAAATAGAGAGATGTAATTATAAGATTGATGTGACTTCATAGTTTTTTCTCTTTGAACTACAACTAATTATCTCTTAAGAGCTCTCACAATTACATCAACTTACCACCGTAGAATGTAATCTTGAGGGAAACTTTATTTTTGTGAGTCCTCATAAAGCTCCCTCCCTCTCCATTAGCGGATGTGGAGGAATTTCTAGAGACAAGTACATAATCATCATCTATTCCAAAAGAGAAAAGGCTTGCTTTGGTTCACAAGGCAAGGCGTTACGTGAAGCTAGAGGAGAAGAGGAGATTGGTTTGATTCTTCAAGAGTGTCATGATGAGAGTGGTCATCTAGGGAGACAACAATTGATTCTACAGTTATGAGGGCTAGTTTTCATTGGCCGACTATGATTAGGGATGCTTTCTATTGGTGTCGGGCATGTCATCTTTGCCAGAAGCATGGTGATAGGAGGTTGACTTCGGAGCCGTACAAGCCTCTAATCAGCTATGGGGATTTTGAGCAGTGGGGGATTGATGCAGTTGGACCTTTGCCGCATTCTAGGAGAGGAAGGAAGTATATTTTGGTTGCCATACATTATCTTGCCAAGTGGGTTGAAGTGAGAGCTGTGAAAGAGATGAGTACAAAGGAGATAGTTGATTTCATCTATGGGCATATTTGTACCAAGGTTGGTGTACCATTGGTCATTTTGACTGACAAAGGGCCACGATTTCAATAGGAGTTGACCAAGGAGCTTCAAGGTAGATTGAGCGTGCAACATAGACATTGCTCGCCACACTATCCTCAGTGCAATGGTTTGGTGGAGAATGCTAATGGCCAGGTGATGCAGATGTTGACCAAATATGTAGCTGAAACTCTGACAGATGGGATGAGGAGTTGGATAAATGTTTATGGGCATATCGTATTTCATTCAAGGTCAATACCTCTTTTACTCCTTTGATTTGGTTTATGGTCAAGAGGCTATAGATCCTATTCAAGCTCAGTTGGGAGCTCTCCATAGCATGGAGAAGTATCAGTGGTCACAAGAGGAGCAAGTACAAGCTAGGATTTATCAGCTTGAGGTGATACAGTTCAACAAAGCGATGGTTGTGGATTATTACATGTAGTAGGCAAACCAGAGAGCTGGGAGGTTCAATAAGAAGGTAAAACAGGAGGACATTCATGAGGGGAGTTTGGTGATGTTGTATAATTCGAAGCTTGATTCCACCTTTCAAACCAAGCTACAGCCAAAGTGGTTGGGTCCTTTCAAAGTTGTATGTGCATATGCCAATGGATCCTATTAGTTGGAAGACATGGAGGGAAAGCTTTTAAAACATAGAGTGAATGGTTTCCGTTTGAAGCTGTATTTTGTCAGAGATCTTATTTCCGAGTGTGCATGCTTTTCTTGAGCATGAATGCTCAACTTGATGGTGGGCACTATGACATGAACAAAAAGTCTCACCAAAGCAAGAAGCTGAAACACGGTTGGATAAAAAGCTCCCAAAACATCGAATCTCTAGATGCCATCGGAAAGAGATCCTACCCTAAAATATGTGCGTGCGTATAAAAATGAAAAACGGGATAAGAAACATAGCTACTTGATGCAAAATGCCAAGTTCTAGGCTCCTTGCTCTTCTCTGCTCTCTCGTGGATCAATCACAAGAGCTCTAATACCAATTGAAGGAGGGTGGAGGATGTAGGGAAGAGAGAAGAGCACCAAAAAGCTCCCGAAACATCGAATCTCTAGATGCCATTGGAAAGTGTAGGGAAGAGAGAAGAGCACCAAAGGAGACCGTGTGTGGTGGGTGCTAGCTCACATAGATAAGGACAAAGTTCTTATTAAAAAGAATGGTATATACATGGGAACTAGGCCATTGGCCTTTATCACAACACTAGCAAGCCAGAGACATGCATTTCCACGGAATGCTCAAGTAAGCAACAGAGCTTTGGAAGTGATTCATTCAGATGTTTGGGCAAACAAAGTTGCTTCTAGTGGTGGATGCCACTATTTTGTGATACTGATGATCACACTAGAAATGTGTGCTTGTATTTTATGAAGCATAAAAGTCAAGTGTTCAGCAATTTCAAAGCCTTCAAGGCTATGGTTGAGAAGAAAAAGGACATGTAGATAAAAGTGTTAAGATCTGATGGAGAGGGGGAGTATTTCGCATATGAATTGAGTGGTTATTTGAAAGAGAAGGAAATTCAAAGAAAGTACTCATGCATATCTATCCCTTATCAAAATGGGGTTGCTAAAAGAAAGAATATGCACATTGCAAAAGTTGCAAGGGCTATGTTGCACGAGAAAAAGATGCCTGATTACTTTTGGTCTAAAACAATTGCAATTCATTTGTACATTATGAACAAAATCCCCATTGTAGCTATCCATGGCATGACATCTAAGGAAAAATATAGTAGCAAAAAACTAGATATTTTGCATTTGAAAGTATTTGTTTATATAGCTTATGTTCATCTTCTTGATGAGAGGAGAATTAAGCTAGACCCAAAGGTAGAAAAGTGTATCTTCATTGGTTATTCTATGCAACAGAAAGGGTATCACTATTATAAACCCTTCCACTCACAAAATGCAAGTGAGCAAAGATGTTTTTCATGGAATGAGTTGCTATTACACACAGGAAATAGTAGTGTTGCAATAATTACAACGTAATAATCAAAAAGTTTGAGTGTACCTAGTATGTTCTCAAATGGTGGATGTAATGCATCGACAAGGAGACTATGATCTAGTGGATCATCTCATTGCAGCCCAGATAGTGGTAATAGGGTATCAGGCAAAGGAAAGGTGAAAGTGGATCCTATACCTATATTTGATGTTTCATGTGGTCACTCTTCATGTTGATGGAGAGTGCAGTGGCTCAGAAATGAGCCTTGATGAGTAACTTGGGATTCCTTCTGTTGTTACTCCAAGTGCAAGGAAAATCAGAAATGTTGTAAAGACTCGTAGAGAGGTCCACACATGCAAAGTATCCAATTGATAGGCTAAGATATGATGGGTTTTCAATCCATCACTATGCATACATGGTAAAGGTTTTAGAAGAACCAAAGCCAACTTGCTTTAAGGATGTAGTTTGGAAGCAAAACTAGGAGGCAACCATGAATGAAAAGATGGCAACCTTGGATGAAAACCGAAAGTCTTGGGATTTGGTGCCTTTGGCTCAAGATTAGAAGGTGATTGGCTGTAAGTGGGTGTATAAGTGAACCACAACTTTGATGTGTGTGTGAGTAGGTATAAGGCAAGGTTAGTTGCTAAAGGATTTGCACAGGCATATGGCATTGACTCTATGAGGAAACCTTTAGTCCAGTTGCAAGGATTCCAACTATGAAAGTAGTAATTGCTATGGTTGTTGCAAAAGGATGGTCTTTGCATCAAGAGGATGTAAAGAATGCCTTCTTGCATGGTGATTTGCAGAAAGAGGTTTATATGATGCAGCTAGAGGATTATGAGGATGGTGTACAGCCCAACTTTGTATGCAAGTTGCGCAATGCCTTATATGGCTTAAAGCAGGTGCCTAAGGCATGGTAAGACAAGAGAGGCCAATATCTTGTGACTATTAGATTCTAGATTTTTAATGCAATCTTTTCACTCTATGTGCAAAAAGCCGATAGGGGGATTGTCTATGTGGATGACCTAATTGTTATAGGTAACAGTGACACATACATCAATGAAGTGAAGCTGCTTTTGAAGCAAAAATTTGAAATGAAGGATTTGGGAGAGTTGCATTATTGGTTGGGTATTGAGGTGATAAGATTACCACGTGGCATATGGTTGTTGCAAAGGCAATATGGCTTGGATATGTTATCCAAATATGGGATGATAGGTTGTAAGCCCATCTCTGTTCCATTGGAGTAGAATGTGAAACTCAGTGCAAAAAAGGGGGGACTTCTTGAAGATATCGTTGTGTAAGACGCATTGTTGGTAGTCTGATTTACATGACTATCACTAGCCTAGATTTGAGGTATGTTGTGGGGCTGGTGAGTTAGTTTATGCAAGCACCAAGGAAGCCACATTTGGATGTGACTAGGCGCATATTGAGATAAGAGAAGTCCACATTATAGTATGGACTCTTTTATGAGGCTAGATGCCAAATACAAATACATGGGTACATAGATGCTGACTCGACCAATAGTATCTCGGATAGGAGATCCACTACTGGTTTTATGTTTTCCCTTGATAGTGTTGCAATTAGTTGGAGTAGCAAGAAGTAGCTAGTTGCTATTGTCAAGCACAAAGGCTAAGTGCAAGGGTGTAGCTATGGCTACATGTGAGGTAGCTTGGTTACATAAGCTACTTGCAGATTTGGGCTAGTCAGTACGTGGGGTAGTTGTCATTTGTTGTGACAACATTAGCAGCATTATGCTTGCCAGTAATAACCTTATCTATCATGCTAGATGCAAAGCACATTGAGGTGCATTATCACTTTGTGAGGGAGAAGGTTGTAGCTAGAGAGGTTGATCTTGTTTATGTTAGCACCGAGGAGCAGGTGGCTAACGTCTTCACCTTGGGTACAGAGAAGCTTTGTAGATTCAGGAGCTTGCTTGGTGTACTCGAAATGGATTTGAGCTTGAGGGGGAGTGTGGAGATATCAAGCTCCACTCATGATACATCTCTTGGGTGACTCTCCTTTCTGTCTCACAGACTTTTGTTAGTTGTACTTGTGGCATAGTTATATAGCCATGTATGTTTGGATTGGATTCACTTATGAAACGTGTATTCTAGGGTAACACATGCAGGGTATATCCATCCCTCGTTGTATTTTTGTTGTGTATTAAGTGAAGATAGGCTTTAGCCTCTAACCTTTGTCCTCTCTCTTTCGTGAGTTGTGAATTAAGCTATAGTCAAGTCTCCTCCCTCTCTCCCTACTTCTTTTCAATTATGTCATTTTGCTTGTTTTTTTCCTTTCTTTCTTGGAAAATTTGCATTATAGAAATGTTACGCCAACGTAATGACGCCATGGACTCCGCGATAAGCCGAGAGGTTAAGGAGCATATGGCGTCCTTACGTTGGCGTAACATTGGTATTAGAGTGGTGTTGTTCTCTTCCTCTCACTTGTCGCGCACAACTTTCTTCTGGAATAACAGGAGCTAAGTCATTTGTTCTCATAAATTTCTCGTATAATTTTTCCCAGATTGTTTTGTGTGTGGAATATGGATCTATCTTCTTTGATTCCAGTTATTGGAATAGAGGAGAATACTGTCTTTAAGTGAACTCTATATTGCTTGAGAGAAAGAAGATGGTGATAGTGTGTGTGTGTTACACATACAATGAGAAATCAAAATTGTGTGTTGGCAAGCTGTTAGGCTTGGATGTAGTATCCAGGCCGCTAGTGAAAAGTGAGCATCAAGCAATATCTGTCTTTGTTACCCAAGAAACAATAGAAGTATAGAAGTAAGCTGCTGCTAAGCAGCCTACAACAGGTAAGAGCTTGAAGGCGGGAATTTTAGCATAGAAGAACCAGGAGCTAGTGGGCAGCAGCCGTAGTGCTGCAATAAAGAGCAGGCGGACAAGGCTATGTGTGTGGTGCCGGAGGAAACAAGCAGCAGATGGGGGACTGATCAGCAGGGAGTTAATCTTGGGGCAGCACCTGCAGGAGAGGCCGCAGAAGTCTCTAGCTCTCTGCGCAATGCACAGTGCATGTATGAGCCGATAAAGGCACAGTGCACGTATGAGCCGATAAAGGGGGTGGTGCTTGTAGAGATGGGCGTGAAGGAGCACGGTGCACGAGAAGGCACCATGTTTGCACACATACAAGAGCCGCAGCAGAGGGGTCGAAGCTTGTAGCAGCACAGGGATGAGTGTGGTTGAGAAGAGAGGTCAAAAGCTTATCCTCTTCCTGCAGTGCCCCATGCACACCCACGTGGACCTTGCAGAGATGGGCGTGTGCGTGCGCAGATAATTGAGAGGGGCGTGTGTGCCTCCGTGTAATGCACGCTGGCAGCATGGCGCTTCAACTCCACACAATTGAATTTTGTAGCCTTTGAATTTTTAAAAAGGATTTTTAAAAAAAGGGGGTGTTTCCCATGAGAGTAAGGCCAGTGCCCATATCGTAATTCATAGCAGTGCCTTTGTAGCCACATGTACACCTTACTTATGCCGTAGTGCATAAGACCGAATCATAGAAGCGCTCACTTCTATGCTACGGACATAGCCCACGTTTATGCTGGAGTCGATCGACACTCCTCCACTGGCTCTAATGTAGAAAATGATTGCGACAATAGTCTTTACACCTTGCCTATGCGCAATGCCTGCATCCTCCAATGTTTGGTACCAGTTGTGGACGCATTGGTAGAGTCCAACCCAATCGTGTCATAGTGTACGTATGCCCTCATGTCTGATTCGTGCCGTAGTGCACATGCTTTGCATTCATGGTGTAGTAGACGAATATATTTGTGGCATAACGCACTTGCTCGTGCAGTGCACGTATGTCTAAGGGTGCCGTAGCGTGCCCATGTCTGCTGAACCATTGACAATCTTGCACACACAAGTCATGTCATGGCGTGCACATGTTGGTGTCACGTCGTAAGTGCACTCATACCCACATTGTGCCGTAGTGCACTAGAATTTTTTTAAAGGTGGCAAGATGGAAATCGATGGTAATGTTCTCGCGTAGTTCGAGAAGTATTCGTTGACAATACATACATGATATAAATTCTCTCTGTTAGTGGTTTAACCATGTGGTTTACCACAAAGTAATATGAGAGCAGATCAGACACATTGTTCTTGTTGAAAGTCCACAAGAAGAAGTTCGTGACTCCAATGTGCTTAGACCCAACTGCAGTGTGATGAAAAATGTCTATTTGGATGTGGTCCATTGTGACGAACAAGTGTAGTCCGTAGAGACACTTTTGCAAGTGCAGTCTTGCCATGGTCATGACTTCTAAAATTGGTGCGATGGCATTTAAGATAGCTGGGATTGAGGTCGTGTTTGTCGATTACCTGCTAGTAGCCTTGATCACATGACCCCATTAGCAACGTACTCTCTAGACATGACTAGTGTTAGACTCTGGGAGCATAGCCTCGCCAGATTTCAATTTCCACTTTTGCGAACGTCGTCTTGCTAGAGTTAAAGTTTTTGTTCGGACAAATTTGTGTTTGTTTTATAGTGACAAACAAATGTGTTCTTCTGTAGACACACCTTCTCTGCAGTGTCACCACTCAGGTCTAGTCCGGAGTGACTTGGTCCTAGTTCGAAGTGAATTGAGGGTAGCACATGTGGTGATCACACATTTGGTTCAGAGAGACTAAATTTAAGTTGAGCATAGACTTAGTATTGACCATCAAAGTCACGTAGTTTGGCTATAGTGTAAATCTAAAACTGCGGTGTGTTTTACTTGGGCTAAGAGGACCTTCAGTGGCGTCAGTTGTTCCCAAATTAGACGAAGTGCTTATCACGAGAAATCAAGGTAAGCCTAATTGAGCCGTAGTGCTCATAACCCTTCACAATCTTTTAACAGTTGCTAGAAGATTGTGATAAACTTTGGCAAATGAGAACCATGTACAAGCGTAGTCTTGATGTGAATATGCCTTGTGTCCAAACAAGTTGCTTACTGTTTGTAGCAACAAGAGAGCCTTGGCCTGTAGAGGCAAGCTGCCCTTGTTGGTAGTAACAAAATAGTGTCACTACTTGGGCCTAGAGAGTAGTGACTAGTTTGATTTAGTCACGTAGATTGCCTTGTAAAAGTAATCCCTAAGGTGTGTATTACTTGGGATAAAGGGGCTAGCAGTGCTGCTAGCAGTACTCAATTGAATGGTTTATCTAGGAGTACTAATCTGAGGGATTAGCATACGCCTAGATAATAATAGCAGATTTAGGATTGATTTGTAGAAATCAAAGGTAAATCTAAAGGGGTATAGTCTTGAGATGTAATGCTCAATGCCCTTATAGAAGTTGATCGAAGAGAACTGTTCTTAAACTTACTAGCATGGTTTTCTCTTCTTTTTATTGCCATGCGTCGACATCCCACTGCTCGAGAGTTTGTGGTGATCTTTCGAGGGGGGAAAGAGCCTTTTTATATGTCACATCAATTGGTTTGGTGGTAATTTGATGGTATGGGACATCAAATTCTCACGGGATCGATTGTAGTCTTGGTGGAATGGGACGCCAAGGCTTGTGCATGTAACTTGACTCTTTGGCAGGTCTGTATGTACACTTGTCTATAGTGATAAAGTGTGCAAGATAAAATTTGAACTTTGAAAATTACCAAATATAGCCATAAGTTGGGATAAAACCCAGTTTACAGAGTTCGGAGAAGCTCTAGGTAGCAAGACCATGATGGTGTACTAGTGCTAACAGAGTGATTTAGTTCCGGAGTGATCTAAATCTAGAGGTTAGCAGTAAGACTAGTTTGGTTGGACAGTTTCATGGATGGGGGACGCCCTATAGCATTTTGCAAGCATAGTCTTGCCTATGTTCAACATAAGTGTGCGATTGTGAGCACATTTTAGTTGCTACCATATGAATTTGGGAAATATATTACTTTCCTACATAAGCAATTGTAATATTGCATGACACGCTATTTTGCTTACAAAGTTCATGTGCGTGTAAACCCTATAAGTCGTATGACCCCTGGGGAATGAGTGGAGCATTTCTAGGATTTAATAAGGTTTTACATGGCAATAGTGAGTAGTATCTCACTCCAGACGAGCCTGGTTGTTAGTATCGGATCCGACATATGTAGTGTACATAAACTCGGGCTGAGTTAGGATAGGAGGCTAAGCCAGAGAGCTTAGTGGTAAATCCTACTGTATCTGGTGAGTTTTGACTTAACCGGAGTGTTAAGAAGTAAACTCAAAGTCTGGGGCTAAACTGGAGTGTTCAGTGGCAGACATATCTTTTGTTAAATCAGAGAATTTAGAAACAAATGAGCTAGGGGTGAACCATGGTACCCAGGAAAAAAGCTCTTCACACTAAAATAGTGCACAATAATTTTAGGGTGATAAAAATCCATCGCAGGAATGTTTTACAACTTTCCATGGATGATAGATGAAGACCATGTACTTTACGGAGTTAAAGTACATAGGTGGTGACTTCGGCGCCACATTTTTTTTAGGAAGTCACCAGTGGTGTGGTTAGGTCAGCCGAGACTCCACAAGACCTATGCACTCGTTTTTAAGTTGACCTCTATGATAAGGACGTCCAGAAATTCGTGTTGTAATACCAGAGATTGTACTGCTATGTGCAATGGAGGGGTCAATTTGTGTAGTCACTTCTTAGCAGCAAGTGACTTAAGCATCTTGTTATAGATGGTTGTATATGGTACTCCCACTCAGGGGAGGTACGCCATTGGGTACGGAGTTACTCACAGACTAGTATGGAGCTACTAGTGTAATGATAGTGGGTACGTAGTTACTCACTACTAATACATAGCTGCTAATAAAATTAAGATCCTCGAGTGAAAGATACTCTAGATCAACATTTTAAATTACCGAACCACAATCCATGAGTATCGAGGTACTCATAAATATGTTGACGTTGCTCAAATCGAGGGACCGATTTGTTCGATGGTATGGAATAAGCAAGGAGAGTGGAGTAACTTAAAAGTTACACATCACTAGTCCTAGTGAGTTGTCAAGGTCATCCGTAGTTTGATGATCCCCTCTACCTATCAGACAACATTCAATTTTGCAAGCCCTGAATAGTGATTATGAGTTTGGTGTGAGATATGGTTATGAAGTTCTTACAAGAGTACTTGTTTATTTGCTTGTCATCGGTTATAGCTTGGTAGAGATTGCCACCTGTGATGGGTCGGTAGCTTTGCCGCTATAATGAGGAGCCAGCAAATAATGTTCTCATAGTTATACTTCATACCAACACCAAACAGGGATAGGATGAAATTCCTAAGTTGATCATCACGAAGTACTGTGATGTTTGCATTTATATTGAATGTATGATGTAATGAGACATTGGGCTTGTGTAATTACCTCAAATATCACATAGACTCGAATAGTTGTGTGAGTCCAGACAATACTTGAAGGGATGTGTCTGGTAATAGCAACAAAGAGTTGTAAGTGATTAGATGTAACTCCAAACACCCGTAGTGGTGCAAGAATCTTTATCAAACATCTCCACATACTATATCGTCTGCCCGCAGATATAGTATGGCATAAGAGATAGGAAGTTTGATTGTTATATTTGAAGGAAAATTTTCAAAACTTACATTTACTCTGAGTTAGAGTGGAGTTTAACCATCCGTAGATTGATGGTAGTTAGAAACTCAACAAGATTCTAGAGCATATACTTGTGCAAAGATGTTACTCTAAGAGAGAAAGTATCTCTCAGCTTTGGAACTAATCCTTGTGATGCATGATTAGATTGGCTCTAGTTTATTTCTCCTATGGCCATAGAGCTTTCCAAGGAGAAGTTTTAACAAGTTGGTGATGCAACATGGTAGCGTAGTCTACAAATATCTAGTAGCATAGTCTAAGAACTTGCGCTACTAGAGTGCTCTCTAGTACATTAGCTTCTGTGCTAATGACATGCAAAATCAAGGCATGAAATTTGCCTTGGGGTTTTGGTTGAAATACCAAATCACGGCTTGCGTGAGTACTACTAGACATTTGCTTACCAATGACTTCCCCAATTTGTTTTCGAGGACGAAAACTCTTTAGAAGGGGGAGTAATGTCACGTAGCCTGTAATGGCACGTCGGATTGCCCGTAGTGGCGGTCGAGCTCGACCGGACACGTAGACCACACGTCGGAGTATGGGTGGTGAAGGTGTCCGGGGTTCAGGGGTGAGGGCGCCCGGGTCGGAGTACCGCGGGCGGCCGGGTTAGTGTGGGCAGGCAGGCCACCACTATATATGACCTGGTCATGAGGTGTTATCCTCATTCTCATATATGGCTCTCTTGAGAGCATGCCCTCTATGGTTGGGTGGTGACCACGAGCTCCTTACCCTCTCGGCTATGGCGGAGTCCATGGCGTCGTTACGTTGGCGTAACAAGAAATGTGGAAATAAATGGAGTTGGTTGTAGAGACTGAAGTTAAAGAATATGGATGTTTTAAGTGCACATTTAGTGCTATTATTTAGGGCCTTGCACCACGCATGTTGGGTCTAAAGTGCTAACCTAATGTTCATTGTTTTCTTCTTATTTTGGATTAAAAAAATATCACCTAATGTAAAATAAAATTTAAAGAAACTTTGAAAAAGCTTACCAAAATAGAAAAATCCTGAAAAAGCTCGCCTCTCTCAAAATAGCTCTCAAAAAATAAATAGTTTGTCTAATGATTTCCATACATTTGCTTTTACATTTCTTCAAACTTATCTACTTCATAATCTTTGATTGCATTCTTCCACAATGACCATACTTCACTCTCGATACATAAGTTGAATGCCTGATAAGGTTTCTTTTCGCCTTTGGTTGTGAGAGTTGTTTGGCCTTGACTCCACCAATGGATGGCTTTATTGTGAATCCCCTTCCATTTGTAGAGATTTTAAGACCTTTTGTAATATATACATCACATCTATGGATTCCAATGTCAAACAAGACCTTTTCCAATGCATGTAGAGCCTCCCTCCTACTTTTTTGCAAATCCAATATATATAAAAACTCAGCTTTTCAATGATTTGACACAAAGCATGTAATGTGGAAATATGAACATTGCACAAGAGGGATCGAGAATAGATTTGCAATGTTGATCAACCTTATCTGTGTTACGTGCTCTTGCCCACCATTTGGAATCCAAGGCACTAGCAAGCTCTTTGCCAATAAAGGCATGGGGACTTTTAGTTTCCTCCTCTGATTATGTTAAGAGGGATTTAAGATCAATTGTGATATGCCATTCCACTTAGAAATCACCTTTGCACTCAACATGAACGTATCCTCCTTGAACTTAACTTTTGATCATTACCGAGAGTGGAGTTTAGTTGCATGGTCCTATTGTTTTACTTGACATTAACATGTGCGAAGCTCTTTAGTATGTGTAGTGAAAAAACAAGACACTCATACATGGTGCTAAAATGATGCAATATTGTTTTCTTACCTCAAATGTTCCTAATCACAAAAGGTACTTTTTTGATTGCACACTTAACTACTTTGAGCTTTTGTCACAGCGATGGGTCAAGTGCTCTATTCATGAGGGTTTCAATCAATCTTTCTATCGTTTTTTCTTTAATGATTTCACATTCATCCATCTTAATAACAAATTTAAGACATCCTTGACTACCTTCATGTGTCATACCATAATATTCAACCATTCTCTTCTATAGTTCTTCTATAGTTCTTGAAGATCAACAAAAATATTATTTAAAGGATCACATACAATGGTTCCTTTATTGCTTTCATACATCCTTCTATTTGAAAATGTTGTCTAGTAGTGTAATCATCCACCTACTGATTGATATGTCCTCTTAGCTTTGACTACTGTAGGACTCAGTGGAATAACACATTCTATGCATTAGTCTTTAAAGATTGAGGACACAACTATGAATATACATGTATAATCTTTTTTGTGTGTGCCAATATTGTTAAGCGCTCTCATTGAATTAGATTCACATCCACTTTTAAATCATTCTCCATAAATTCTTGAATGGCATTTCATTTCATAGTTTTGAATTTCTTTTTTTCTAGAAAACTTTGGCGATTGTAGTTGATAACAATCCCTTTATTTGTTTTGTTGGAAGAGTATTAGGACCAGTTTTTCCCTTTTGTGGCTCTAAAATTTTCATACAACAAAACAATTAAAAGATTATTATTTTCTCGATTCATATTATCGTGAAATGCATTTAATCATTTCTTTTCCCAATAACATTTCAAACAATGAAATCACGAGAAAAGTACCTTGCTTCTTTAACTCTTCTCTTGCCTCCTTCACTTCTAGCTTTCAATTCTACAATGTTGCAAAGATTTTGATTTCTAAGTGTATCACCTAAGGGTGCCTTTTGTTCTAGATTTTTAAAGCTTCTTTGTTTTTGTTGCATGTTCCTCTATTTCAATTTGTAGTTGCTCTTTCAATCTAGAGCTCTCTTCTCTCTATTGCATTCTAGTCTCCGTCTCTTGTGCATACAAATGTATGTACATATCAGCAACAAAATATATAGCCATGATGTAGCCATGCAAACCATTATTTTCATCTCTTACAAACTTCAAAAGAGTTGTTAGAGTACATAAAGGTGGAGTGGAAATTCTTATAGGCTATTTTAAATAAATGTTTCATCACAGCACAAATCAATCTATTGTAGTCCTTGATTTTTTATGGTCTCCCTCAACATGGCACCTATTTCTGGACCTTCTCTTTTTTGTGCACAGTTGCATATTGTTCTTCCAAATGAACATGAAGATGGTGCTAGAATTGCTTCTTGCTAGCTTGTTCTTCAATGGGGTGTTTGGAAGTTACCATTTTTTGTAGCAATGCCATGATATTCATCAACTTTATATAAAACAAAGTGTTGAAGATGGTGGAAGAAATTGAAGTAAAAAAAAAACTAAGATATGGAGAGATTAGTTATGAGCTATGACAAATAGCCAAAGGCGTTGTGGAGACGACTATGCAATCTATCATGAAAAGAATATCCCATGTGAACATTTAAGGTGAAACTTTGTTACATGTCGATTTGAAGTGTAATTTTAAATCACAAAAATAGAGATAGATGTAATTATAAGATTGATGTGGCTTCATAGTTTTTTCTCTTTGAACTACAACTAATTATCTCTTAAGATCTCTCACAATTACATCAACTTACCACCATAGAATGTAATCTTGAGGGAAACTTTATTTTTGTGAGTCCTCATAAAGCCACGTGTCAACATTATGTGTAGCAAAAAACAAAAGAATTGCTTCATTTTATGCTTTTATGATATGCTTTTCTACGTTAAAAAAAATATTGATGCTTCTTTTAATTTGAAATCAATCATAGTCCCATAATATACAAGCATGCATGTTCACCATAAAGAATTAGATGGAATATAGAATTCATACAACATTTGCTTCAACACAACAAGCTGTAGAAGGGGAACTTCCATATTTATATAATTATGGAAACTTAAGAAGGTTGATAATCCATCATAGAAATATAAACTTTGTTTTTGTTTTTTAGTGCAATTTTAAAGACATTATATTTTGCTTAATCTATTCATTTGGGAATGGATGTCGCTTGTTATTTGTTTTGTGCTATTTATAAACTACTTCCCCATGAATCAAATCTAAAAACTGGGGATTAGACTCACTGAAACCTGGCGCACTCATACATCCGAAGCTTGTTCACACTCTTTTATGCATTGATGCAAATGACCCATAAAAAAGGCTGCTAGGTTGCCTAGAGCTCAGTGGGCTAGTGAAGCACATGGTGTTTCTAATGCATCATAGGTCAAATTTAGTGCAAACAAATCATGGGCATGAAAGGAGGTCCAAGGGCCAGAGTACAAGAGACGATCTTTCATGAATTTTTAAACTAGAACAAGGCTGAGAGGATGAAAACCAAGAAACTAGAAGTGATTGAGATGAGCTCTACTTGATTATTAGCATATAGCACGCCACCTACATGTATCTAGAGGCACAAAAAGGGCATGAATTTTCACCTAGAGTGAAGCTTGAAGCCTCAAGAAAATTCATTGGCAATGCCAAACTAATAGCGTAGACATGAGGATTGCCTTGTTGGTTTAAGAGATAGGGACTATGAGGTGGAACTATAGACTACAATGTTAATGTTACAGTTAGTGCTAACAAAACTAAAACTAACAAATATTAAGATATTTACATAGGCAAGTGTCTAGAGAGAAACCCATGGGGTAGCCCAAAAGGGCAGCCCATTGATGCATTGTCCCTTTGGGCTTTTCCATGGATGTTTCCATGAACCCTTGCATATGTGGGCATGGGTGCTTGAAAACACACAAGGACCAGCCTAAAAGGGCAATGCATTGGCACACTACCCTTTTGGGCTTCTCCATGCATGTTTGCAAATGCCCTTTCTTATCACTTGGATGCATGAAGAAGTGCCCTTTTCTATCGCCCGGAAGTGCACTTTCTAGCTGTTTCAACCAGCATTTCATTGCATGATCTTACAATCAGGGAGCTAGAGGAATAGTGTGTAATAGCTTCTTTTAGGCATGGGCATATATGACACCCACAAACAATTTTTTTTGGCAATCAACATGGTATCAACATAGAAATTTCCTATTTCTCGTTGGTCCGGTATTGCCATTACAAATCTCATCCTTGGATTTCCCTCTTTTTGGTTTTGGAGGTCTTCTTTCGTTAGGTTTATCCCAATGTATTTGTTGGACTTTTTTTCTTGCCGCTATCCTCAGTCTTCTTATTTTTATTGAACCAACACTCTTCTCAAGTATGTACAACCTTCTAAAAATCTTCACAATACTTTGCTCAGCATTCCTCTTCTATATGGCCTGACATCGTACAAGGAGTACACCACTTTTCTCCAGCTCTCAACCTACCTCGAATACCCATTTCCTTCAAGGCCTTTTGTAGCTCGGTGCTTGAAATTTCTTATCGGTTGTCTCCGTTTTATCTTCTGACTCAGGTTTTTTCTTGATAGGTTTCTTCTTAGAACCTTTATTCTCTTCTTCATTACTTTATCCAGTGCCATTGATCTTTCGAGGAGTTCTGCATAGTCGTTTCATTCCTTCATCAAGCATTCAACAACTGTGGGTGAAACGCCTCGACTTTGATTAAACACACTCTTACTTTCACATAGCTACCAAGTCTTCTACTCATATGGCAGACCTTACAAATATGAGTAAGTCTACCCTCTACCATACACTCCTAAGTACTACTTAATAAACCAGACGGTCTACTCTGAACATGAAGTAGTCCGCATGGGAATGGAAGTCCCTACTCTTGCTACTACTCCTTCGAAACGACAGCTACAAGAAGGTCCAGTCCTTTTCCTTGCTTCTACCATGTCAACCTTGATAGGATTTGCAAAGGTGTTCTCAAGCTGTTGACAACACTCCAATTGTTCATTCTTGATCTCCTTTGCCATCTTCACTTGCTCGGTTGAAGCAGCATGAAAGTCTTCTTTGCCTTCTCGGTATCACCAATCCACTATTCGATGATCTCCTTCATTCTTGTGGAGCGCATGTATTATGGCTCCTTGTCTCTACTCTCTTCCTATTCTCACTTTGTCTTTCCTCTCTGCTCTCCATTTGCTATCAAAGGCCTAGATTTCTTTATAGTAGATCGGCAGCGGTTCTTTCCTTCTCCACGTCCTCCATCACCGTCGTTACCACTTCCTTTGATTGATCCACTTCCCAAATTCCTCGGCAATGTCGGAATTCCTTTTACCGCTTCCCTTGGTTGGTCGATCGATCTGGTCATCATTCACCTATTGGTTCATCTCAGCATCCTTTCTAGCTGGGGTGGCAAAACGATATAGGTTATTCTATTGGCATTGTGGGGAATATCATCCTTGGCATGAAGGGACAGTTTGAAAGATTATCCATACTTGCGTTATCTTTGGTCATCCCCTACCTAACAGCTACATTATGATTGCCATATATTACCTCTATCTAACCTCACAATTGGTCTTTGCATCTTTGTATAAGGCTCGGGGGGTGCACCTATAAGAAACCCTCCATAGCACCTACGTTCAAAGGGTAATTAAAAAACCCCTCTACTTACATGTCACAAGCTAATAAAATGACCCCTCTTTCTTAAGAAACTTACAGGTTTTTTTCAAAATTGGATGAAAAAAGCCCTCCTGTATATGTAAACCTGTAACTTTTTGGGATTTAAATACCCCTCCTGATGAACTCACGTGCTATGCTTATATATTTTTAGGTGAACCCCCCGGGGTATAAGGTCTCGCTACCTCTTTGGTTTCTATTCATGCCAATCGTATCTAGTCTATGACACTCATCTCTTGGTAGTGGCAGAAAAGATTGCAACACATTTAGGCTTTCCCACTCCCTCTTCAACAAGGGTTGTACTTAAGGCAAGTTTTATTGGGTGTTCTTTCATTTAAACAAATCTTGGCTCGTCCTCGCCATATTGCTTTTGTTTACTCTATCGTCCTCCCCATATTGCTTTTGTTTACTCTAGCTTTTTTCCTAGCAAGCACTTGTAGTCATTTGGTAAGCATTCAATCAAGCAAGGATATGATCTTTATTATTGGATTCATTTTTGGGCATTATGGACCTCATGGAAGGACCACAACCATTCGGTCTTTGGTGATTCTTGTTTTGCTGAATATCACTTTTTCTAAGCAACTCTGTGACAATCATTCTATAACTTTGTACATGTGTGAGATTTGATTATCACGCCTTCTTGCTATATACTGATATCTTTTGATGTCTGCAACTAGTTGTCCCTTTCTTTGGGATTCTCTCTCATTACAGAGATCACAGAGGCGGAGCAAATGATTGAGACAGCTAGAGCATGAACAATGACCCATTACTGGTTTCTTTCCCCAATGCCAGTTTGAAGTACCATCTAGCCCATCCTACATGCACGAACAACAATCCATTACTGGTTTCTTTCCCCAATGCCATCCCTCACCAATTCCAGAACCACCGTCAACTAAGAGTGTCCTATCTCTACTCAACCTACCTATGGAATTGGTTCCACGAACAGCCCGACCACTCAGATGGAGTGCTGATTTTTTCCTTTGGCAGTGGCACAGGGACTCCCTCTAGGACATCTTTTTCCTTTTTGGCCTTGCATAGGACCTTACAAATGTTTGGGTGGCCGTTTGCTAACAAAGGGAAGATGTTCAGATTTTCTTCCATTTGGTCAAGATGACCTTCGCCTAAGGGTTGTTTGTGTGATCAGTGGCCTATTAAAACTAATGGAGTATTAGTTTTTTGTCTTCCCTGCCATTGCTGGCCTCCGACTCTGCCAGTAGACCTTTGTAATTTTCCTAGCCCGATCCTTGAGAAACTTCAAAACATGGGGGGGGGGGGGGGGGGGAATAGTTTAAAAATAGCATTTCGTTAGAACAGTTTCCCAGTACTTTGACAGAAAATTTTTTGCTGATCGCTTTATCGAACAATTGGCAAGGGTGCACAATCTATGGACGAATTGGACGGACACCAGGATTGGCCTGATGAAGATGGTGCTGAAAGCTGCCTGCATGGAGTAGATGAAATGCCCAAATTCGACGGAAAGTAGTTAGGGAGGGGCCAAAAGACAATCAATGACGACGGAAGGTGAAAAAAATCGACAAAAAATGACCGGTTTAACCTCAGACATTCTTTATTTAGGCTCGATTTCATGAAACGTGGTTTATTTGCTGTGGAGCAGGGGCTGAGTGGTTCAGCCACCTCGTTTTTGTGTCCCCTTTTGCTCCCCTCTCTCGCTATGATAGCATGATGGATGTACAGTATCAACTGTGTTTATACTCAATCACTTTTTTATGGCTGTCGAGAACTTTGATTTTACAATAAGATAAATAAATCACTTTCCTGCTTAGATACACAAATGCCCCATATCTGGCAAATCAGCTGGGCTTGTTGCCAACTTTATTTTCGCTGCGACTTTTGAGTTCCGTAGCTTTTCCTTGCTTGCTTTACTGCTTGAATCATCATTTGAACTGCAGATATTAACACATTATCATACACACTTTTTGTTTCACACACACTCAATGGCATAAGAAAACCAGTTCACAAGCAGCTGCAAATACAAAAAAAAA
This sequence comes from Cibotium barometz, assembly GCF_041138505.1. Classification (NCBI taxonomy): domain Eukaryota; kingdom Viridiplantae; phylum Streptophyta; class Polypodiopsida; order Cyatheales; family Cibotiaceae; genus Cibotium; species Cibotium barometz. The sequence goes on from NC_141090.1 coordinate 29,533,160, forward strand.
TAACATTTGTGATCAGAGAACCTTGAAACAATTCTGGGCTTGCGCATCACTGCTCCACAGCAGGCTTTATACTTTTTCTTGGAGCCACAAGGGCAAGCTTTGTTCCTAGCTACCTTCTGCAAGATAAACAGAATCATACTTTCTCAGTCTCATTTTTCATTTCACTAAAGGAAATTCATCGTATGAACACTTCAAATGCTGTCATGTTTTCTCAAACTCCGGAAGGAAACAAGAGTTGCAAGGATAGGAGCAAAATTAAATGAACAAACGTACAGAATGATGAGCTAGGTTAAAGTGTTTCTTTTGTCTTAAAGCGTTTCTTTCTCAAACTGAAGACACACAAAATACATATGTTTCATCGAGTAAAAACTAGGGTTCTTCATCATCTATGAAACCAAATATTATTCACATCATAGAAGTACAAACCCAAAGCTATGCTCACAATACTTGACGGCACCAATCGCTCCTCCATTGGACAAGCGATTGGACAAGCGAACCATTAAAGTAAGAGACCTCTACTTACCTGGATTCTTTGTGATATGGTGCTCCCTCATTCTCCTTCACATGTTGATGCTTCTTGATTACAGTTATTAGGAGTTTCTTTTTCCTTTGTGCAACCACCTTCAGATACAGCCTCCACTTTCCCTGTTTTAACAAAAGAAATCTGTAACAATTAGCAGAAATTGGGCTTCATCCTTCAACCAGAAGCATATGACCCATAAAAACTAAATTTACCATTAAATACAATGCTTCTTATCATCAGGATGACCAAATCCAACTTATTTGACAATACATGCTTGAAAGATTTACAACCAGTAGGCAAAGTGTAGATCATGTTGTAGGTTTTGAATGCATCGTCATGACTATTTCCACACAAAAATCTTCAACCTTAACAAGTTTTTATTAGCTTAGAATTGGATCCTCCTTGGTGAATTTCCACTTATAATTTTTTGAAACAAATCAATTACATAGAATTGGATCCTCCTTTGTGAATTTCCACGTATAATTTTTTGGAACAACTTACTTACATTGGCAACTTTCAAAGAGTTCATCTTGCAGAGCTTTTACTTTCAAGCTAAAATGGCATTTTAAAGTCTTTGAAAATTTATGCATTTCTCCTTAGTGTTAGATATCTCTGGTGTAACTATGTGGGAACCAGCTAACTCTAACTGTGAGCTTCCCCCATATGAGGAGAAGGCACTTGAGTAGCTAGGTTACCCGCTAGATCTTGGTTTAGACACCAAATGGAGGCCATGTGTGGCTTGATGGTTGGATGGCTTCAGATAGAGTTGGCACACCACCAACTAGGCTACATGCAAATGCGGGAAGGCATCCCATGTCTGACCGCACTAAGAGTAGATAGAGCATTTCCCGCGACAGCCCACTCTCGGGTTGCGGAGCCCATTTAGGGCCCCAGACAATCCGAGATGGCTCTGGGACAAATAGAGACGGTAGGTTAGTTGCTCTATTTTGAGCAACTATTCTATCTAGTGGTTGGTGGCCCATTCGATAACCGACCCCTAGGCAACTGTCTTGGGCTGACTAAGTTGGGCCCCTGACTAGGTCTAACCAACCATGGTGGCTATATAAGAGCGATCCACATGGCCCATTATCACCATAAGCTACAACCTGGTTTCCTAAGCATACAACCTCTGTCCTCTACTATTTCCAGCACACCATCAAAGCTTCTTCACACGAGCGCACGGCTTGGAGGCAGCGCCATCTATTGTAGATCAGTTTTACAGTAATCAAATTTTGAGTTCTCTATACTGTCAATTTTTCTCTTGCATACGAGATCTTGTTATCTATTGTGCGCACACGTTTGAAACTCTAAAAATACCAAAGAAGAAAGCTAATTCAGTCCATCTCCTTGGCATTTCGGGCCTCTGAGCTGGCTGTTTGCTGGGATTCACCCTCATCTTCTCTTACCGGGCTAGCTTTTGTACTCTTTTTGATTTGATCTTGGGATAGTACCCCTCTAATCGCTTTTCAGTCCTCGGCCTTTTGGGCCCGTGTATCTTGTTCATCTTTTTTTTTAGTAATATAATCAGCCATACTTTCCAGACAAAAAAAAAGTCAGTCCATCTCCACAATGTATCTCTTCTTAGCAGCTACATTCCTAAATCTTTACACTGTTTGATTACATGATCTCCATAATGTATAGACTACACAACTTCCCTTGTTCAAGTAGAAATAACCATACGACTGAACAATCTAGAGACTACACACGTGGAAAGGTACACTGCCACATGCTATGAGTTTCTCCCTGCATGATGTAGAAATTGTCGCTCGACATACTTAGAAAGTGCAACCATTGTGAGCAAAGGGTTCATAAAAAATACACATCATCTGTCCACATGTTACAAAGAGTGTGTTGACATCGTCCATAGGCATACAAGGTATCCAAGTTACGGATGTACAGCACCTTAACAGTTATCTGCACATGGCTCTGCAACATGAGAGAAGGTGAGGCTTTTCATGCCCTAAGAAATCTAGTCTCCTCTAGTCACAACTGTACTTGGTATCGCAGAGGAAGTCTCTTGAGCTTGGGCTCCAAGATTCTCCTCCAGATTTTCCTAAACCTCCTTTCAAGTAGTAATATTGAACTAAAACGTTTTATCAGCAAGGATAGAAAAAACTACCTCCGAGGCTAGAAACAGAGGTCTGATCAAAAGACATTTAGAAGATCTATGATTAAGCATGTGAATTTTCATGTATAAGCGTGCCATGTGTAACTTCTCAAGTGAAAAAAAAGAGATGTCAATCTATCTCAAGATTACAAAAAAACTGCACACAATTTAGGGAGAAAAAAAATCCATCACAATGTATTACAAGCCTCCCATTTATTTATTTATTTAGATTTATTTATAGAACAAGGAGATAGATAATAGGTTCATAAGATGAGACTTTCAATGAAACTTCCTTTGATTATGTGAGACACATAGACAAACAATATAATTTTACCAGTTCTCCAAAATTGTGTCGACATTGCTTCAACTTCATTGTCCTCGCAGTTCAGAGCTCTTGTACATAGTCATGAAATCAAGAGCAACATGAATATATACAACAATCTATCAAGCCTTTCTTACATGAGGTAGACTAGACAAGAACATATTTTCCAAAAAAGCCATGCTGAAAGGAACAGCTGCACTCTCACCTTCCACGATGTCTTGCTAGTTTGAAGAACTGATTCCTTCATGAGTGATGTCCTAGCATCCATAATGATAAGTCCCTCTTCTGTCACTTTTGTCTTACTATTCCTTTTCTCTTTTGCTGGGGACTTTGGTCAGAGTTTTAAACATTTATATACTCATCACGACATGTGACACCACAAAGCGTAAATAATGAAGAAACAAGTGTTTCACCAAGGAAAATTTTTGCATACCAACCTCAATTATAATAGGATTTGCGGGTCCATCCCCATCATCATCCTTCCTTCAGACACTGTTGTAATGCTCACCATCATGATATGATCTGTCAATATGTTCAGCAATCTGTTCAATTGCAATGAACTTTAAGCACATCTCTATAATCACCAAGACAGAAATGCTCACCAATATAATCCAGGTTAGTGCTAATTTGAAGCACAACTCCAGAATCACCAATGGTACAAAAATATAAATGCAACTTTAACATCATTACATAGAGATTGAAACATCATTCTTCCTTGCATGCAGTATTTTCAAAATATAGCAAGGCAAGTTACACATCATCACTAAGAACTTGATGCCCGACCAAATGAGGTAAATTCAGACATTTTTTTGTAATATAAATTCAGATATATTTGATAACGTGTCAAACAAGTTTTTTTCAATTCTATTATCCCAAAGTATGCATGATTATATGATCATCATTAAATGTGCATAATGTATCAATTTGTTCCCAAATGGGTAGAGGTCGGGTCTTGCAAGAAAGAAATTGTAGTTATATCCTGTCTGTGTGCAGAGTGTTGAATCTTTTCTCGAAACTGGGCAGCGATCTTACATACAAAGACAAGGACTCAAGAGCACAAGCTCATGCCGTTGGCACTTGAGCAAATCAAACATCAATGATTATACGCAGCACGACCCTAGTATTTGGGGTTGCGACCTGTTCTCCTAGGGCACGAGATCAAGGCGGATCGAGGCCTGCTCCTCCGGTTTTTTCTACCGGTGCGACAAGCAAAATGTCGAGCAGCAAGTCTGGGCATTTTGCACTCTTATTAACACTATGATGTTGAGAGAGAGAGAGGGGGGAGAGAGAGAAAGAAAGAAAGAAAGTTTATTAAAGTCTTCGAGAGACCGTGAAGGTCTATGAGACTAAAGATAACTGGTACAATGAGCATAACGGTGACCGTTTTACCGTTTCTATAAAAAAAAAAGTTATGAAGGACGGTGTGTGTGTGTGAGAGAGAGAGAGAGAGAGAGAGAGAGAGAGAAGTCTCTTGTTATCTTAGAGAAGAGATAGCATTGACCTTAGAAATCTTGCTAAGGGCTCCAACAACCTGATTGGTTGCTCCCTTGCAATAAGAGATCTCTAAGTCAAATTCCTACAAGTTCAGCCCATCTGGCCTTTCAAACAGATGGGCTTTCAAACTCTCATGTCGAGCTGATAATATTTCAACAAATGGTGATCCACTCATACAACAAATTGAGATTTTCACTAGTGTCTCCAGATTTTGTGAAGCATGGACAACCACCAAAAATAGCTTTTCGAAGGTGGGGTACCACATTTTACTAGAACCTTCTTGCTTTTAAAGACTATGAGCCTCCAATCTTAGAATAAAGCAGCTCCTAATCATTAGCATCCATTTTGACCACAAAAGTTTTACTACGATCTGCAATTTGCAATGTAGGAGCCATGGTGACTAGTCCTAGTGTGCAAAAACAATGATCCAACTTGTCATTCCAATCCATCAGAGGATTGGCCTTGCCCTTTTGGCTTCTCACCCCCTTTAAGAATTACGCCAAGAGAGTAGCAAGATTGGCATAACTTCCACTGAAAAGAAGCCAATTAATACCTAGACAAATCAAGGAAAATGCCCAAAACCATCACATGGAAGTGCAATTTATAACATATGGCAGTCATCCACTAAATAATATATAAACCATCAACTTCATTATGCATAGACCATCCCCACTACCATCATCAACGCCCAGTAGAGGGTGCAAAACTTTGTATGAATGTATGCTCCCACACACACACGTGCACACAGTCTTTCATGCAAAGGTGTGTGTACTGAGTTTTTGTAAAAGGCAGACTCGGCCATAAATGAAGGGCTGGCACTAAGGAAGAAGGCTAATCAAACCATAGTCCAACAACTCTTCATCCAAGCTTATTAAACATTTTATTATTTCATTTTTGTCTCTCCCAAAATTTTTATTAAAAAAAAACAAAAACAAAAACAAAATAAAAAAGACAAAAAAAGAGCCAATGAAACCCAAAAATGATTTCACTTACCTAATCATTTGCAAAATAGGCCATTGCAAAAATTTATGTACGTTGTCTGGAGCGATCCACACACCATAAATAGTGATGGCGTGACCCAATATAAAATTTAAAAAAGTGAACATCTCTCATCTAAGGATCTTTGAAATAGTCCAAAGATGTTCTATGTGCTTCCAATGACTTATGTGACAAAAGCTAAAATAATAATGCCTAGATGATCTTAGAAAATGCCCAAACCCATCACATAAAAGTGCAGTTTATAACTTCATGACAATCATGTTCTAAATTATAAACCAGCAAAAAAACAAATAGCCATAGTCCACTAAAAATAGTAGGATATTGTCAAGAGTTGTGCTTATGCGAAAATGTCAATTCCAATTGAAATACTTAAACACTCAAGACAACCATAGCAAGACATTCATCCATAGCATACAATCAATGACAATCGTTAGATAAGACAAATAGCATGCACGTACACCATTTGCGTGTGAATCACTTCCCTTGCACTACCAAGTCTAAAAGAAGACAAGGATAGTCGTATTTGAATATCGTTATTGATCCTTATCCGAGATATTTACAAGGTATTTTTGGATCAAAACTGACAGACAAAATCTAGATACAATGTACGATAGTATCAATCCCAATAAGTAAGTCCTGTTAGCGGATGCCTTCAACAAAAACTCCATCCTAGGTAAAAATTCACAAAATAGCACCTACATGCCATCAATGGTTATAAATTAATCCATAATAACATAAATTCTCAAGGAAATAGTACTAGCTATATATATATATATATATATATATATATAGCTAGCACTATATATATATATATATAAATTAACCCATAATAACATAAATCCTCAAGGAAATAGTACTAGCTATATATATATATATATATATATATATATATACATACATATATATATATACATACATATATATATATACATATATATATATATATATACATACATATATATATATATATATATATGATTTCCAACACTTTATGCTATAAAAATATCAAAAAAGATATCTTTAAGGTAGATTCCATCAAAAAATGAAACTAAAAATCAGCAACAACAGGGAACCGGTTGGAGTAATCAATCGGAAGAACATTTCATACGTGAAAAACCTAAAACGTAGTAGCATTATACATGTGAAAATATTCGCTCATGACTATAGAGAGAGGACTTAAACTCTGATTATGCGCGAAAAAAGGCCAAGAAGAGGTGCGAAATTAGGAAGGGAGATAAGGAGACTGATGAGCATAGAAAATTACAGATTTCAACAGCAAAACAAAGGAAAGATGTACACCTAGATCAAGAGGAAATCGACAAACTGACAGAGCAGAGAAGGAACTTATGAAATAGATATGCGATGATGATCCCGACAACAGCACAACGCGTATGAAACGTGTATGAAGAACACAGGGAGATGAAGACAATGGAGAGACAACACAGCTAAGTCACCCAACCTCACAAGTGATAGGAGCCTAGGAATAAATAGGGAGAGAGAAATAGTGAAAAACACGAAAATATGGGAGCAAAAGTGCGAAAAGCAACTATTTTTAGCAAAAGTGCTTTTTAGATCTAAAATTAGTAATTTCTTGATTTTGACTTTTTATAACTTAGTCAATTTTAATTAATAAATCACTCTACTCCCTCACTTGGGAGAAACTTATTAATTAATGCGTGCGTTCTCACACACATTTGGCCATATCTAGACCTAGACAATTCGGATTTAGCTCAAACTAAAACCATCGGATAGATCTTTCCATGATCTATCACGAGAATGGGTTCATCTTGTCCTATCTCGTAAGCATCAATTGGTTCCAAACATAGGGATGATCCCGTAAAGAATCATGCTCTAGTCACTCTCATCCTGTCACTATATGTGACTGGCACACCATACTAAAGATGGTTAGAAAACTCACCAAACTGGAGATGGTGCGAAACTCACTATACTGGAGATGATGGGAAAGAGAGTCATACTGAAGATGACTAATCACACCGAAGGTGATAGATGGTCACACTAGAGGTGACAAGAACACACTGAAGGTGTTAAGCTATAACAAGGATAGCCTCATGGTGATCAAGCATGGAAAGGAAAGAGTACTCTATCTACAAATAGCATGTACACATGATAGCAGAGAATGTAGGCCTAGCCGAAAATGATGAGTCATGCAAGGGAACTCATAAACACGTATAATTAGTAGTAAATAATAATGTTCCCAAAAACATAGGATTTTACATATCTCGTAAGCATCAATTGTGGGTAACATTACAGATGGTGATGTGATATTCGGACATTCCTGGCATTGTAAGATGGAATCTGATTATGCTTGGAGAGAATGATTCTTTACCGAATCATCCCAATTTTTATATCATGTTGTACAAGAATGAGACGTATCTTGCATCCACAACGATTTTCCATACTTGACATTTCCAACACCTTCAATGACCTTAGGGGCGAGCCTTGGTGTGTTTAGAACCAATTGATGCTTACGAGATAGGACAAGATGAAGCCGTTCTTACGACGATAGATCGTGAAAAGATCTATCCGGTGGTTTCAGTTTGAGCTAAATTCGAGTTGTCTAGGTCTAGATATGGCCAAATGTGCATGAATGCATTAATTAATTAGTTTCTCTCAAGTGAGGGGGTAGAGTGATTTATTAATAAAAATTGTGTAAGTTATTGGCCAATTAAATAATTGACCTAAAACTAAAAAGTCAGAATTGGTAAATAACTAATTTTAGATCTAAAAAGTGCTTTTGCTAAAAATAGTTGCTTTTCATGCTTTTGCTCTCAGATTTTCATAATTTTTACTGTTTTTCTCTCCCTATCTATTCCTAGGCACCTATCCTTTTCTCATTTCTGAGGCTGGGCGACTTGGCTATCATGTCTCTCCATTGTCTTCATCACCATGTGTTCATCATATGCTACCCGAATCATCATCGCGTATCTATTTCATAAGTTCCTTCTCTGTTCTATCAATTGGTCGATTTCCTCTTGATCCATGCTCACATCTTTCCCTTGTTTTGCTCCTGAAATCTGTAATTTTCTGTGCTGATCAGTCTCCTTATCTCCCAACCTAATTTCGCAGCTCTTCTTGGCCTTTCCCTACTAAATCATATTTTAAGTCCTCTCTACAGTCATGAGCAAATATTTTCCCATGTATAATGTTGCCATGTTTTCAATTTTTCATGCGTGGGATGCTCCTTTGATCGATTTCTCCAACTGGTTCTCTGTTGTTGTTGCTGATTTTTAGTTTCGTTTTCATACCTAATTTGGCCGTGGAATCAACCTTAAAGATATCTTTTTCGGTATTTCTATAGCTTAAAGTGTTGGAAATTATATATATATATACCTCTAGTACTACTTCCTTGAGAATTTATGTTATTATGGGCTAATTACTAACCGTGGATGGCATGTGGGTGCTATTTTGTAGATTTTCACCCAAGATGGAGTTTTTGTTGAAGGCATCCACTACCAGGGGTTACTTCCTTGGGATTGATACTGTCATCCTTGGGATTGATACTGTCATACATTGTATCTAGATTTTGTCTGCCAACTTTGACCCAAAATTACCTTGTAACTATCTCGAATAAGCATCAATATTGATATTCAAATATGGCTGTCCGTGTATTCTTTAAAACTTGGCACTGCGGGGGAATTATGCCCATTCACATGCAGACGGTGTACATGCATGTTATTTGTCTTATCTCGTGATTGTCATTGATTATATGCTATGGATGAATGTCTTGCTATGGTTGTCTTGAGTGTTTAAGTATTTCAATTGGAATTTACGTTCTCGCATAAGCACAACTCTTGATAGGTATCAAAGCTTAATTGTCCATTCCAATTGATTGCTTGATTTCAACCTACATCATCCTAGCAGATTCAATGTGACTTGTGTGTTTGCTTGGAGTCATCATGATCAATACCAGAGGAAGATCGGCAGTATCCCTAAGGAACTAGCTAAGGAAGTACCCCTGGAAGCATGAAAGAAAGTGACAACTGAAAGACGGGGATCGAGATGCAAAGAACCAACACCAACACCAGTGATTCCAGCCAATGAGCCATGGCAAGAGATGCAGATGCTAGCTGCCCTTACAGAAAGAATGGCATCTTTTGAAAAGAGATTACATGTCCCAAGTAGAGGTGATCAAGAACGAAGTGAAATATCTCCAATGCGTACTCGATGAACCACAGGACCCTTAGTATTCACAAGGATCAAAAATATCTTGGAAGATGTAGCAGAGCGGAAGTGGAAGCAAAAAGGCAAGCAGTAGCTGAGACAAAGAGAAGAATTGAATTAGAAGAGAATAGAAGGGAGGAAGAGGAAGGAGAAAGAAAGTTTATTAAAGTCTTCGGGAGACCGTGAAGGTCTACGAGACCAAAGATAACTGATACAATGCGCATGACAGTGGTGTCTCAAACGAACCAACCAGACCGTATGTACCGAAAAAATGTATCAAGGACAATGTGTCTAGTCCTAATACTGATACTGATACAAAAAATGTCTATCTAGCTCCAGATGATACAAAAATGGTACAAAAAAGAGCTGATGCTACAAAAATAAGGGGTGATAGGGCGATCGTTAGAGGCTAATCACAGAGGGGCCATCGGGTAGGTCGGAAAAAATCTTATGATGGATGATTGGCCTCTGACGTTGTGTTGCCTAGTAGCGGTCACTCGTCAGGGGCGGCAGGTGGCCCTATGGCAAATGACTGCGACATTGACCCCAGTAGGGCAATCTGATAGCTTGGACAGAAGGTCACAAACTCAAATGTCTGAGTCTGTCCTCGGTCATAACTGTCGTGGCTCGGGCTCTCGCTCACATCTGTGCCATCTGCTAGACTGAGGAGAGGTATCCTATGACTAGAAGAAGTCGGTGATGATCCGCTGGGAGGTATCTAACAATGTAGGCTAGGCGCGCTGTCGTACTATGAGAGATGTATCTCGAAGGCAGGTTATCTCATGTACAAACGCTGCTAGGCACCGCTGGTCTGGGTACTACAGAGTCTGCGAGAGGGGACCAAATCCATCATAGAAAGGCAATGGTATCAGCCTCGGATGGCATAATAGATAGGGCATCTAAGGGCAAAGTGCTTCTCCGACTCGATCTCCTATAGGTCGCAAAGTGTACATATGCGGCCCTCCTGAGGGATACCCTCTGCGCATCCACTCTCAATCCGCAGTTTTTGTCATGACACCCTGAACTGGCCCAAGGCGATCCGAAGCGCATGTGGTAGATGAACCTGTGACACCCAGGGGAATATTGCAAAATATGGACGCAGTACCGGTGGTAGAAATTGAGCTTCAAATGAAGCTCGAGGGGGAGAAGCCATGTCCTGAAGGTGTGGACTTGGAGCAGATCCTCTCGTATAATCCGGTTGACCTCCTACTCAATGGGAGAGGCATAGGATGAGGGAGCATCGAGACTACTAAAAGGGAGGCAACCGATCCATGCCGAGGCCTAGCCATGTAAACCAACTGGTGAGGTGATTGTATCAACATCTCTGGTCCCCCTCGGCAGATAAAGCCATGGAGAAGGATAGGGCTAACCATGGTAGTCGAAGGCAGCCATCACATTAAGAGCCGAAATCTCTAACACTATGTAGATAGGTGATAGCCTGGAAGGCCACATCTAGCTGCAGTGGTGAGGCGCCAAACTCTGCTAGTAGGATCTGATGGGGTACAAAGGGTTTGTTGCGAATCATTCGAGCAACATCAATATCTGTAGGTGCTCCACACGTGCCCACTCCATATCTTAGAGATCAGGGCTCCCAACAAGGGCTGTCGTACATGCCTACTAGGCGGACCAAAGAATCAAAGAGAAGAGACTCAGTCCGCAAGTCTTGAAAGTGTGAGTGGTAACACTGTTGCTCCGGCCTAGCAAGTGCTGCACTAGCCTCTCTGGAGTTGGAGGGTTCCAGGATCGGAGTCCTCAACATTTATGCACCCACAAACCTCTAGAGGAGAGCTACGTTTTGGAGGACACTGGCTGATGCAATCCCGGATTTGGACTCATGGATTGTTGGAGGGGACTTCAACAGCCTGGAGACTATGGAGGACCAGCAGGGCAAAGGGCCAAAGTTCATTGGCATCTCAAATGCGGAGCAGACCATGTTGGAGACATTATTGTTCGCAATGGGAGGTTGGGACAGTTGGAGGGACCCTTCCTTCTGTCGGTAGCCAGAGAGTCTGAATTATTCTTGGGGCTTTTGGCGCAAAGGAGGCCGACTGTTGGAGCAACTTGACAGGTTTTATGTCAATGATTGGGCTATTAGTAGAGGAGGACAGGTGGGAGTTGTGCCTGGGACAACACTCTTAGACCACCCTCTAGTGATCCTGACACTGGACTCGATGGCACAGTCATTGCCCCCCGGTCGTGCAAGATTCTGGATTCCATCTTTACCAGAGAGAAGGTACACAACCACCTCACTAGTTTGTGGGACAGAGAGTGGGATGCTTGCGGGGACATGGTAAGTAAGGTAGCACAAACTTTGACAGAGACCAGTCATATATGCTAGGAAGCGGCCTTACAGGTGCGGTAGGAGTGGTGTGAGGGAGAGAGCCCTTCGCAAAGACTTATCAACATCTACAGCAAACAACGCCTAGCTCGGAGGAGCTCCGGCTTCAGGCTCTTCGGGTCAAAGTTCTCTTTCCATACTTCCTCGTCCTACTGGGCTAGGAAAGGCGATAGAATGAGCATAGAGTTCTTTCACACCCACGGCCAGAGGGCAGCAGGGAACCAAGTTCACAGCCTTAGGACAGCAGAGGGGCGTATTTGCACGAGCCAAGAGGAGTTCATGCGTATTTTGCAGGTATGATTTGTCTCATCTCGAAAGGGGGAGACTGGCAAGAGATTCAGTGGTGGCGCCCGATCACTCTCCTCTCCAAAGCTTACAAAATTCTCGCCAAAATGATCAGTGCTCGAGTACGGCCACTTCTCCTGGACCTGATTCACAACACACAAACAGAATTCGTCCAGGATTGCAGTATCTTGGACAATGTCTTCACCTTCTCCGAGGCGACGGAGTGGGCGCAACACAATGGGCAGCACCTGGCAATCCTACTTCTCAACTTCAAGAAGGCATATGACAGAGTTGACTGGTCGTTTCTCGAGGGCACCCTCGCAAGACTTGGCTTTCCACCAACTTGGATCAAGGGCATCTCAGCCTTGTAAAAGACGGCCTCTAGCAGGGTCATCATTGGCGGGCGGATGGGGGAGCGATTTCACTTAGAGCGGTCAGTGAGATAGGGCTGCCCACTCGCCCCTTACCTGTTCCTATTTTTTGCCAAGGCGATGGCTCACTTCCCCCCTGCCCATACAACCGGGCTTTGTGGAGTCCACCTACCCATCAGGGATGAGACCGAGCTCTTGGACTCTGAGTATGCAGACGACACGGCATTGTATGTTCAGGACAACGACATGACACTGGAGAGGGTGAGGCTGGCGCTGGAGGTTTTTTGTTTGGCTGCAGGTGCAAAAATCAATTGGCATAAGTCAGCTGGCTTTCTCACAAATCCAGGGGCCAGTTCTCAGTGGGGGATCTTCCTTGGCTTCAGATGGATCTCACGGGGACAGACTATGCGATATCTTGGGTTCCAAGTGGGCTTGGACGTCACCCTAGCCCAGCAGTTTCTCTCTGTGCTTGATTCCATTCGGCAGAAGCTTGCATTTTTGAGCACTGCGCGGCTTTCACTGGCAAGGCGGGCCCTAGTGGTCAATCAGGTTCTAATTGCCACGTGTTGGTGCTTCTCTTGTTCCTACGTGGCAGAGCTCATGAGACTAGTTTGGAACTTTCTATGGTCAGGGTCGGACAGCACCAGAGATATCAAAGCTACGGTAGCTTGGCAAATAGTCATCCTTCCACAATCATAGGGTGGCCTGGGCATCATTGATATGAAGCTCCAAAGTTAGGCCCTGTTCAGCAAGCTCGTTATCTGCTGTCTGACCCCAAGGGGCAAACGTGGAAGCTCTTGCTTCAACAAGGTATTAGCACTTGCATCCCAAGGAGAGGAGGTGAGTGGCTGCCTTCGGTTCGGTGGATCTTCAGAGTTGCCCTGCTCATTCAACCTCACTCGCCTTTCCTTCACAGTCTTCTTGCGGTCTAGAGACAGCTGCAGCTTAGCCTCACTCAGACACCCCCAGTAGTCGGGAGGAGATTGATCAGCAGCCACTCATCTGGAATGGCAAGGTGGTGGATAGTATAGGGCAGCAGCTAGGAGAGCAGTCACACATAGAGTGGGATGACTAGGCGCGGGGACCATCGCGATCCCTACGGGTTTGGAGAGATACTTTCAGGCACTTGGAGACGGCAGTGCTAGCGACAGCAGCAAGCGGGGTTCAAGGTGCTCAGGCCCGACGGACAGAGATCGACAAGGCAATTCTTGCAGGGTGGATGATGCTGCCAGTGGTGATGAAGCGCATGCCAGGAGATGAGCAGTGGCTAGGACAATTCACCCTACGTGGCATCCTGCTAGTGATGGCAAGGCAACTAGCAGACTCTACAACCTTCTTCTTCGCAGTCGCCAAGGATAGCTGGCTTAAGAGGGATGGAGTGGTGATAGACCCCCTTCTCCCCTGGCAGGGGATTCCGGTGGTTGGTCTTTAGGGGAAGGCTCGGCAAGTCGACCCTGTGATCGAGCAAGCACAGGTGCAGCTGTGGCAGCTATGGTTATGGGAGGGGTGGGCCCTGACAGAGGTAGACTGGTGACCACCAATAGATCCATCTCAAGGGTTTAGGGTTTAGGGTTTAGGAGTGGTGGTGACCACCAATAGATCCATCTCAAAGTTTCTCCTACAGTGAGAGACTTGGCAGGCGGATTCTTGGGATGATGCAGAGTAGACCGCTACCCAGCGGCTGAGGTGGTACGCCCAAGGGATCTCCAAGATGTTCTTGCAGGCGTTCTGGAAGGCCCTATGGGCAAGCTGGCATCCGCGACGGATTTCCTACTTTCTCTGGCTGCTAGCCCATAGGGGCCTTCCAGTTGGGAGCTGGCTGTGGCAAATAGGACAAGAGGGGTTGTGCCAGGTTTGTCAGGAAACAAAGGAGACACCGAAGCATTGCCTCTGGGGTTGTGCACGCACCCCAAAAGTGTGGAGGTGGCTCTTGGGATTCTGGCTAGCACGGCACCCGATCTGGGTCTGGTCACTTGGGGTGCATTCTATTGGTTTACCACGACGGTTGTATACCACCAGTTCTTCAGGGAAGAGCCCCAGAACCCTGTTTATTTCATCACACAGGGGACTTGGGGACCTATTGAGGGTCTACCGCAGCACATGGTAGAGATGGACACAGGCTCACAGGAGTGACCTCCAACCTAGGAGATTATTGGCAGCATAGTGGGTTGGCACATCTGGATGTTGCGCTGTGCGCAGGTCCTTCGAGTCACCACCCCCTCAGTTGCCCACATCAAAGATCAATGAAAGTGCATGTTTCTCTGACTCTGAATAGCAGTGCTCTATGTCGAGCATCTGACGAGAGGCATAGCATACCGATCTTCTCCTTGTTGAAGAAGAACGCTAGCCAATGTGTGCGTACCAAATCCAGGGTTGATGTAGAATTCCTTTAACCAATCTGGGTTGCGGAGAATGGGTTTTGAAGCTAAAGCATCTTTAACTTGTGTGAACCCACGGTCACACTCTTCATTCCAGCAGAATACAGTGTTGTCTTTCAACAACAAGGTAATAGGTCGAGTCATAGCAGCATACTCATCCATAAAGCATCGATAATACTGAGATAGGTTGACAAAGCAGCGAACCTGGCACTTAGTGGAGGGAGGAGTTAGCTTGAAAATGGCATCTACTTTTTCAAGATCAGGGCATATACCATTTGCAGATACAATATGCCCAAGAAGTTGTCCATGTGTGGCCCTGATCATACACTTCTCTGGGTTGAGGCTGCCCTTGGCCTCATCAATTTTGTGGAAGGCCATGCGAACCTTGGTGAGGTGCTCTTGCCGTATAGAGTAGATACAAAAATCATCAAGGAAGACTTCAATAAAAAGTCATAAGTATGGAGCAAACACCATCTGCATGAAATGTTGAAAACTGGCAGGAGCGTTAGTGAGCCCAAATGGCATCACCTTCAAAGCAAATGTACCCCACAGTGTAGTGAAAGTGGTTTTGATGACATCTTCCTCATCCTTTTTTGGAGTGACAACGATCGGTGACACCCATTCGGTGTTGTGAACGGGTACGATGAACCCAACATCCACCAACTTTGTGATCTCTAGTCTCAAAGCATATGTTTGTACTAGTCTTCAGCATCTGTAGCATTGTACCATGACCTTGCATCTGGTTTGAGCTCTATCTGGTGCTCAATGGCTCTCACATGTCTCAAATCATGATAGCTTGTAGCAAAGAGATTTGGGAGATCTTTGAACAATTCGAGGAACTCATCCTTTTTCTTGGAACTAAGGTCATTAGAAAGCATAGATTGGAGTTGTTGGGAAGTAGCAGTTAAAATTTCTTTAGGTGGATTGGTAGCATTCAGAACAAATACCTCCTCATCAGTGAAGTCCTCCCTCCCGTCTGTGTCTCCAGTTGATTCAAATGAGGGTGAGGGTGAAGGAGAGGACATTGAAGAGGAACTTTCTTCGTCCATAAGGGGATCATCTTTTGGTTGTACTGGGATCTTCTCTTTAGATGACCCAAAAGACATGTGTCCCATTTTCCAATAGCTAACGGCATCACTTCACCGCAACCATGGTCTCCCAAGTATTGCCGAATTGTTCTTCCCAGTATTCTCAATGTCTACCACATAGAAGTTCATCGTGGTTGTAACACCATTAACTATGATGGGTAGGTCCTCAATAACACCATGTGTGTGCAACCTTCGTTCGTCTGCTACTTTGATTTAGGTCGATGACTTCCGAGTGCACTTGAGGTTGAGTACATTCATAATCTAGGTACCATTACATTGCATGCAGCACCACCATCCACATACACATTCTTTACCCAAAAATTATTGATAATCATATCAACCGTATGAGGGTAGCGGTTGATATCTTCAGAGATGGCAGAAATATCACGTACCTTTCCACTTCTCTTGGACTTCCGGGTGGATATGCTTTGTTGTAATTCTCTTCGGACTCGTGGACTGAGTGCGACAAGTTGAGATAAAGTGATATTCATGGTGCGATGTGCAAGATCATCTACTATTGAGTAGTCTTCTTGTCCTTCTCTAAGAGGAAAGTGAGAAGGTTTCCACTTACTTCTTCACGTCTTCGGCACCTTAGGGATGGTAGAATATTCGGCCATCTCCACTTCTTTGGCTATGGGCAGATTAGCAATCGTCACCCTTTTCTTTGGACGACCAGATTTTCGACTTGAAGCTTCCTCATCATGTGCCCTTTTACCATGGTTCAGTACCTCTATGTTTGAATCTTCAACATCTATTCACCAAGTAGATTCAATCGTGGACCATTTGGGCATTCATTTTTGTAATGCCCTTTTTGATTACATCCATGGCGAATCACATTGGCATGATCTTGAGGAGATCGATTGGCATGATTCATCATGTTCACCACTTTTAATTGTAGATCATTGAGAGCTTTAACAATCCCATTAATAGCTGGGTCTCTGGGGATGTATGATGGGGGGGGATGGGAAGTATTGGAGCCTGGGGATGAGGTTGGGAAAAAGGAGCTTGGGAAAAAGAGGATTGGAGTTGAGATTGCATTGCAAGTGGAGGGGGCGGTTGGGAATATGGAGGGGAGGTCTAGCTGATGAAGAAGGATAAGGATGAGCAGATGGATGAGGGAAGGGTGGCATAAAGCTCTTCTTAGAAGCGGGGTCAAAAAGCACCTTATCAACCTTTTGAGCAATATCTTGTGCTTGTGCCATAGTAATAGGCTCCTTATACTTGAGCTTCAATCGAAACTCATCCGATGCTCCATTTGTCAAGCAACTTAGCAAATAAGTGGTCATTCTTGCTTGGAATACTTTGTTATCTAGTTGCAAGGTAGTTAGACGATCAAGTAGCTCAGTCGCATGGTCCACATACCATCGTGCTGACTCTCCCTATGACTGTCCTAAGTTTGCCACCAACTGAACATTCTCGCATTCCACCTCTGTTTAGAAATGCTCCACCATTGCTGCAGATAGCGGGCAAACTTTGTTGTGTAGCCTCTGATTACTTCTCATACCAAACTTGTGTAAAGCCCTTCAAAAAGGTTGGTAAGATCACTAACCAACGATCTTCAGTCAAGAAATTCAAAGAGACACATTTGCGTTTAAATGCAACCAAGTACCTTTTTTGGGTTCTCATCCATCCTCCCACAAAATACAGGGATGTCTGCCATCGAAAAGGAAGGAGAAAAAATGAGAGAAAGGGGAGGTGAAGTTTTATCTACCGGCAAACAATCGAAAGAGGTAGCTTCAATTGAAAATCAGGTGAAGATACATCCACAAAACACACATAGGTAGGGACTAGCCTATTATGATATACTGTACGAGAAGAGTTTTCAGCAAAGAGTAGCTCATAAACCACCTTGAAAGGACCAACCCTTATTGGTTGAGGCACTGTATTCATTTCAGACTGGTCTTCATATGTGAGGATTAGGGGCACGATGTTGCATAAGGTTGTTCATCAAAGTAAACAAGAATGCCATTACAAATGTCAACAAGTGAAGAGCTTGCACATCACCTTCAGCTTCCTCCAGCTCTTCGAGCCGCCAGGTTATTTCTTCAAGGGGTGTGTGGTTTGGCATTCTTCTTTTGAGCAATTCCATGAGGACTTTCCTAATGATCGTCTGAAGACTAACAATGCATTGTTGATGGTTAATCTTCAATCCAAAAAGAATTACAACATGAAGTTCAAAATGTGGTTGGAAAGGTTGGTTGGGTACAAATGGATTTCTTGGACGGAACATCACCAACCATATCCAATTCCTAAGAATGGTTGAAGTGAAGTTGAAAAGAAATCATCCAACATAAGCTTGTCCACAGGAACTAACAAGCATATACACAAGATTTCACTCTAGTTTTTTGGGTCATTCCAGCCTTTGAAGGTTATCCGTTTGATTACTTCAGATGCCGCAAGAACCTCGATGACGGTGCAATGTGTAGACATGAAGTCAAAGTCCTCCCAATGTATCACGAGCTCACCACCATGAACCATCCATGGCGAATAATCCCATCCATCATCTCCTCGATAAATGTGCTCAATTATAAATTGCTGGAGGTTGATGTGGAGATTTAGGAACAAATCATGCCAATTGGTTCCATCGACATGCTGGGGCCCAAGTACCAAGTCTTTGAATTTGGCGAGAACTGACATGAAATTTCACCCTCCTCGTGTTGCATGCATTGAAGCAATGATCTTGAAAATTTTCAAAATATATGTCAACATTTGAAGAAAGCACATAAAATGAAGCACTTTTTCTTTTTACATCAAGAGGAAATTCCTCATGGTTAAAAAGTTACGGTTCCAAGAGCTTCACCATATAAGGAATATCCTCCCAATTAAATCACCAACATCTAGCTAGCTTAGTGATAATGTAGGCTTTTGGCATTTGGGAGGTCATGGGTTTAAATCCGACTCCACTTCAGATCCTACTGCTTTAATATATATTTAGTTATATATATAAAAGGAGAGGAAAGGAGAGGAGAGGAGAGGAGAAGAGAGGAGAGAAGAAGAAGAAGAAGATAGTAGGGCGAAAGGTGTGGAGAAATCAGTCAAAATTTTTTTCTATAGTAGATCTGCACGCGCCTCGCCACACAAGATAGTAGGGCAAAAGGTGTGGAGAAATTGGCCAAAATTTTTTTCTACAACAGATCCACACGCACCTCGCCACACAGTCGTGTGATGCAAAATAGTTTTGAACACGCAGGCAGAGTTGTAGTTGTAGCACGAGCGCGAAAGACCAAGGTGAATGAGATTGTTTCTGTGCCTGAGTTTGATGTTGATATGCCTCCTGGACCATCTAATTTTGGTTATGATTCTTCTGGCAATGACAGTTTGGATAGTGAATTGAGTATTCCATCCATTTCTACACCTAGTGTGAAGAGTGTGAAAAGTAGTATGTATGTGCCTCCTCATGAGAGAGGAGAGTCTGAGAAGCTTGTGAGAAGGTCTCAGAGGGTTAGATACCCTATGGACATATTGACATATAGTGGAATTACTACAAAATACTTTGCATACATGGCAAAAGTTGTGGGAGATACAAAGCCATCGAGATTTGATGATGTTGTGCAAGATGAGCAATGGCGGATAGCCATGGATGAAGAAATGGATGCACTTACTTTAAATCAGACTTGGGATTTGG
Source organism: Cibotium barometz (assembly GCF_041138505.1). NCBI lineage: Eukaryota > Viridiplantae > Streptophyta > Polypodiopsida > Cyatheales > Cibotiaceae > Cibotium > Cibotium barometz. The sequence continues at coordinate 29,552,872 of NC_141090.1, forward strand.
TTAAGTTTCCTACAGGAAAGACATCCATTGGATGTAAATGGGTTTACAAAGCGAAATGCAAGTTTGATGGTTCAGTAGAATGGTACAAAGCAAGGCTGGTTGCAAAGGGTTATGCACAGAAATATGGCTTGGATTATGAGGAAACCTTTAGTCCTGTTGCAAAGATGGCTACTATGAGGACTATGATTGCTTTGGCGGCTACAAAAGGCTAGAAATTACAGCAAATGGATGTTAAGAATGCCTTCCTCAATGGTGATTTGCAAGAAGAGGTATATATGTCGTAGCCAGATGGTTATGTCCATCCTAACTTTCTGTAATATGTTTGTAGATTGAAGAAAGCTTTGTATGGGCTTAAACAAGCTCCACGAGCTTGGAATGAGAGGATCAGTCAATACTTACAAAGTGTTGGTTTTGTGGTTGGTAAGGCTGATCATTCATTATTTGTGAAGAAGGCTGATACCGATTATGTGGTGATTGTTATCTATGTGGATGATTTGATCTTGACAGGCAGTGATGAGAGCATGGCATTGCTGATATAAAAGCTAAGTTGAAGAATGAGTTTGACATGAAAGATCTTGGAGATCTTAAGTTCTTTCTTTGGATTGAAGTGATGATTACACCTATAGGTATATGGCTTGTGCAAAGGCAGTATGCATTGAATATGCTTGAGAAGTTTGGCATGAAGGCATGTAAGCCTATGGATACACCTCTAGATCAGAATTTGAAACTCATGGCTAATTCTGGATTTGAAGAAGAGGATGTCACTATGTACCGACAAATGGTTGGTAGTCTCATATATCTCACCATTACTAGGCCTGACTTGGCTTATGCAGTTGGCTTGATTAGTCAGTTTATGCAAAAACCACGAAAATCGTATTTGGATGCTGTAAGACAGATTATGCGGTATGTTAACGCTACTTATGAGCATGGATTGTTTTATGAGTATGGCAGAGATATTGAGCTGGTAGGATATACAGATGCTGATTGGGCAGGTTGTGCTTATGACAGATGATCTACCAATGGATATGCTTTTAGTCTTGGTAGTGGTATGGTGAGTTGGAGCAGTAAGAAGCAACCTATTGTTGCACTATCTAGTACAAAGGCTACGTACAGGGGTGCTGCATTAGCTGCTTGTGAGATTTCATGGCTTATGAAGTTATTGGTTGATTTGGGCATTGAAGTATGCTATCCTATCAAGTTGTTTTGTGATAATATGAGCAGTGTGCAGCTTGCTCATAATCCTATTTACCATGCTGGCACCAAACATATTGAGGTGCATTATCATTTCATCAAAGAGGTGGTGTTGATGAGGTGGATTGACCTCATACATGTGAAGACTGAAGACCAAATTGCTGATATTTTTACCATGTCACTGGATAGAGATAAGTTTACATCCTTCAAAGAGCTTCTTGGAGTTATGCTCCCTGCTTAAGCTTGAGGGGGAGTGTTGAGAGTCAAGCTTAGATATTTCATGGATATCTGGATATGATTATCATTATTGTGATTGGTTAGACCATTCATACTATGGTTAGTTCTTATCTCATCAGTTAGGATTTATGTATGGCTTGAGTTCATTTGGTTAGAACTAGAGGAAAGTTATGTTCATGTACTACTTCTTCTTCATGAGGGAATAGATTGTGTGTTGGAGGTTGCTTGCTCTCCTAGTGTTCTTTATCATTCCTAGTTTGCTTCCGTTCTTTTGACACTTGTCAGATCTATTATGAGTGGATGCATTACATTTGTACCCTTTGCTCTCTCTAACAAACAATCCAGTTTGCTTGTTCCATGTGCATTAATGGGTTGAAATAGGTTATTTGTAGATGTCCATTAACTTGTGTGATGGCAGTCAAACAAACGACCGTGCCTATCCTCACAAAACAAGATGGTTACACCACTTTCATGTCACATCATTGGCTCTCCAATTGTGAGCCAAGATAGATCCTCACATCATTCACACCATTGGACTCACCCCCTACCATTTGAAGAGGGATGCAGGTAACTAGAATGAGAGAGAGAGAGAGAGAGAGAGAGAGAGAGTTTATTAAAGTCTTCAGGAGACCATAAAAGGCCTATGAGACCAAAGTGAATCCAGTACAATGCACTAGGTGGGTGTGGTCTCAAAACGGACCCACAATCTCACAACATAAGATAACTGAAAAAAGCAAATAATATCATAAAGGATAGAACTATCCATGTACATCCATATGTTTATAAATCATAGAATCAAATCCCTAGATAGCCTGATACAAGAGATAGCTAGATATCAGTGATCCTCTGGCATGGAATAGGGGTGCAGAAAAGAGAGAGAGAGAGAGAGAGAGAGAGAGAGAGAGAGGAGTTTAGGGTTTAGAGATGGAAGAGGAGGAGGAGGAGGAGGAGGAGGAGTAAGGTGGAGGAGGAGGAGGAGGAGTAAGGTGGAGGAGAAGGAGGCAGAGAGAGAGAGAGAGAGAGAGAGAGAGAGAGAGTTTTGTGGGGGGTGAGGTGGGGATACTTATATAGATAAATCTCTCACATCATGCATTTAATGCAATATTACAGGATCAAATCATGGCTCATGCAAAATTTTCACTTTAGTCGTGTCAAATTGAGATATTAATTTCATTACTGAGATTATTGATGTGTTAAATGAGATATATCAACTAGATTCAAAGTCTATAGACCAAGGTGTATGATGCCTTCATGTCATACCTCTCTTTATAGAAACATCATTTTGTTGTCTTCCTATGCTCACCCAAGGGAAATGAATGCCACGGAAGGCAAAGGGAGTAGAGAGGGAATGGGGAAGACTGGAAGGAGAAGGGATTCATCACATGGCCTTGACCCTATATTATTTACTAGAGTCCAATGAGAATACTTCACACATAGCATTTAATGACCGTTTGATAAAGTTCAAATGGAACAACAAGCAACATAGTTGCCACTAAATACAATTTATGACTCCATTGATTCTAACACTACCATTTCCACTGAGTGATGAACTCTTTAGTGAGATTATGTGTTGAATAGTTAGTGTTTGTGATTGCTAAGGCATTGTAAGTGTCTAATCCATAAGGAACATAAAATATGGAGATTTTTTGTTCGAAATGTCATTCAGTTGTCACAACCACAATGGTGTTGCGACCTCCAAATCACTTCATTTCTATGTGTAAAATGGGGAATAGACTTCATGGGACCCATTAGCCCCACTGTAAAATCCATATGAATTGTCTATGACAATGTATTGAAAAAATTTGCGCCTCTTGAGGTACTGTTCTTGAGGTACTGTGGATGCGCAGCGATGTGGTGGCATTGTTGCGTGCATACACATTGGGGATGCCGTAATACATCAAGGCGTATGTGGAGCCGTCAATTTTGAGTTGCAATGGAAGAGGAAGAAAGGGAAGAAACATGATACACATGTAAAAATAGGAAGTGACTCAAAGGATATTCACATCAAGTTGAAGCCTAGACTTGATGTTCAACATCAAGTTGAAGCTTAAACTTGATGCTGAACATCGAGTTTAAGCTTCAACTTGATGTTGAACATTAATTTAAAGCTTCAACTTCATAATAAACACGAGATTGATGCTTTAATATGATATTCAACATCAACTTGAGTCTTCAATCCATTCATCATCATATGCATGTCATGTCACTACTTACAGTCATAGCCCATATGAGACACTATACACCCACATCACTGAGCTCTCCAGACAAGGTGAGATCCTATTCTTAGGGATTTCAATGCCTGCACCAGTGATAGACAAGTGGGATTGCTAGACTTTGATGATGATTCTCTCATTGTACCTGAGCTAGATGCTGCAAAGCTTGGGATCTTAAGATACTCAGATGATGCACATGCACATGTCACAAGATATGGACACCATCTACTGGAGTTGGGGGCTGTACATGACTTGATTATTTATAATGGGCTCTCTAGATGGCCACTGTCTAGAGGACTCACATGCTTCCCACATGGTGGTGGCAGTAGCACAGTAGACTACCTGATGGAGGACAAGGCTTCCTTTCGAAACAATTAGAAATAGGATATACATTCAATACATCCACCAACAGTAGCCCGAAGTCCCCCAATGATGCTTGGGAGGATTGAAGATGATAAAGAGGACAAAGAGGAGAACGAGCTTGCAGAACCACAATGGCAGCAAGCCAATCCTAAAATGGGTAATGTAGTTTTTAGATGGCAAAGAACCCCTAGCTATTGAGGAGGTACCATATGAACACCATTGGTCTAAGTGATTGGAGGAGCAACAAAGGGCACAGAAGCACTTGGTCAACCAGACTTTGATGACTGAGGTGATGCACACTGAAGAACCCAAAAGCCTTGAAGAGGCATAGGGTGATCATAGGTGGATGGAGGCCATGCACTCACAGTATGGCTCCATAATAAACAACACTTGGGACCTTGTGGATCATCCACCAAAATGCAAGGTAATCAGCGAAAAAAGGGTCTACAAAGTCAAGTACAAGTTTGACATCATGTTTGATAAGTACAATGCTCGTGGTGAATGGTTCCACATAGGTACATGGTTTTGATTATCAAGACAACTTTGCTCCCACATCTAGAGTAACCACAATTCATAGTGTGTTGGCCTTTATAGCATAGGAAGGTTGGCCCATTTTTCAGATGGATATCAAATCTACCTTTCTAAATGGAGATCTCAAGGAGGAGGTATAAGTGGTACCAACCACCATGATTTGTAATCCTTGGTTTAGAAGGTAAAGTTTGCAAACTCAAGAAAGCACTTTATGGGATAAAACAGGCTACATGTGAGTGGTACCAATGGATTGACACTCTACCAAATGGGTTCAAGAGGATCCCATCTGATGCAAGCTTGTGTATCTATAGAGAAGGAGGCATGTGTATCATCATGGTTCTTTATGTCAACAACCTTGTCATGACATGGAACCATGCAGAGAAGATCTCATGGAGACAAAGCACGTGCTAGGAGGAGAGTTTGAAATGACAGAACTTTTGACTCATGCATTTCTATTTAGGGATTGAGGTTTGGCAAGAGTCATATTAGATCTTCATCTTGCAGCAGAAGTATGCTAGAAAGATACCAAAGGCATTTAGCATGGTTGAGTGTAAGTCAGTTTTGGAACCCCCATGGAGGATAGAGTGAAGCTCTTAATAGAGGATTCATCACCATTGGTGGAAAAAGCAAAGTATACAAGGCTTGTGGATAGTTTGAGTTACTTGTGCAACACACGACCAGACATCAGTAATGCAAGTGTTGTGCTAAGTAGTTTTTCCAATAATCCCCAAATGAATAGTGGAGGGTAGGCATGCAAGTGCTGAAGTACATCAAAGACACAATATAGTATGGAATCACCTATACCAAGGGAAAAAACCTTGACCAAATTTTATGATTTTGTAAAACGGGAGATTCACTAAATCTTTTTACTTATGTTGTGTCTAATATTAAGAATTTCAAATGCTTAAAAGTATTTGTCTTCTTTGATAAAACAATTTGCATGTTCATAAAATAAACTATAAGTGCATACAACAATTTATGTGTTGATGTTATATGTAGCATCTTTCAGCCTGCATTCGCATAGTACATCTAAAAGTGTTATGTCTACCTCTTGCATTCATCATTAGATGTGGTGTTTGCATCCAACACGTTGCACATTGCACATTGCGATAGCATTTTGCATCTTACATTACAAAATATAACAAGGATCATTGAGGAAATCTTTTAGAATCATAGTCTACAACATAACATACATCTTAGTATGTAAAACAAAAGGCATATTGATGTAAGGAATTGATTTGTGGACATGCCTTTGACACATGATGATCCCAATTTAAAATAAGAAACAAGTCTCATGGAGAGGCAATGATGATTCCTTTTGCATAGCATGGTTGAAAGCTACATGAACATTGTACACTACAAATGAACATAAGATTTTGTAGCTAGCAGGGATTTCACTGACGTAAACGAGAACATGTGAACATGTTAATAACATATGTTAATAACACAAAAAATCTTGTGATCACATGTTATATTCACAAAGCTTTCACAAGGGCCTAAAAAAATTATCTTTGTCGGGCATAAAAAATCTTCTTAGGTGGCCACTGACCTGCTATTATGTGAAGATGGTAACATGAGAACATGTGAATAGCTTATTCCCATGTGTAGCCAAGCTTTTAAGGGGTTCCCAAATGGCAAGTGACCTGTTATTTTGTGAACGGTAACATGAGAACATGTGAATAACTTGTTCACATGTGTTATTATCACAAAAAATATTGTGATCACATGAATATTAAATCCCTGGTAGCTAGACTTAACTTTAACATTTCTTCTTTAAGTTTAACATTTCTTCCTGAAGTCAATTCATCAATCCATTTAACCCCATGGTGGGCTCCCAAAGGGGCCTAATCCTCTAATCAAGTGTGTTAAGCCTACAATTGAGCCCACCACCTATCACCTTTACACCTCAGCAAGGGAGGGAGCCAATTGTTTGAAATTTCAAATTTCAAATTTCACTCTCCCTCTTCACCCCTCCTCCATCTGTCCCTCCATGGCTGCTCCTCCCACCCTCCTTCCTTGTCCTCCCACCAACCTCCATGCCTCCTCCTTGCTTGCTCATCCTGCCTTCCTCCTCCATGCCCCATTCTCCTCTCTCCCTCCTCCTCCATTCCTACTCCTCCTCCTTGGATCCTCCATGCACCTCCTCCTCCCCCCCAACTTGCTTGCTCCTCCTTCTCCTCTTCCTTTCCCTACTTGCTCCTATCTATCATGTTTGTCCTGCCCTAACTTGCTCCTCCACCTTCCTCTCTTCCTTCTCATTCTTTATCATTCTTGTTGTTCGTCCATCTTTCTTATACTTGCAAGCATGTTCTCCCTATTTTTAATGCATAATTGTAGCTCATTTTTAAACCTTAATATCGTGTGCTCCTTCATATTTCCACTTGATCCTTCTCTATTCCATATTGTCTCCCTACAGTCTCTAACTACTCATGGTACCATTTGAGGACACCTCCAACAAGAGCTATTGCTGAAGGCTCAATATGCAAGCACATGCATTTTGTGATTGAAAGGGACTGCTCTACGGACTTCTTTTGCAAGTAAAGAATCATGTAGACTCTTGGGTAAATAAATTCTATCAAACTTCCACTTATAATTGCTTACTATAGGATATCAGCAATCTTATGTTGAGATATCAAGCTCCACCCTTGATGTATATCTTGGGTGACTCTTATTTATGTCACAATCTTTTGTTAGCTATACTTGTGGCATAGTTAGATAGCCACGTATGCTTGGATTGGGCTCACATATGAATCGTGTACTCTAGGGTTACACATGTAGTGTATACCCATCTCTCATTGTATTGTTGTTGTGTGCTAAGTGAAGATAGGCTTCAGCCTCCAACCTTATGTCCTCTCTCTTTTGTGAGTTGTGAAGAAAGCTGTAGTTGAAGTCTCCTCCCTCTCTCCCTACTTCTTTACATGGTATCAGAGCTTGGTTCGTGGTGAGTAGCTCATGCCATAAGTAGAGGCAAGCGAAGATCGTGATACCCTGGTAAGAGAATCAACATCCCCTTTCTTTCGAGCTTTTGCACTCATGATTGTGGTACCTATAGATAGATATATGATTCTCAAAATAGAAACGAAAGAGACTGAAGTCCTTACAACTTGAGTTCTTTGCTACTTATGGTTTTCACAAGAGACGTTCTTACACAAACCAAAGGGGAGAGACATGAGACAAGAGAGTGCGATTTGTGAAATTATTACTCCAAAATCCACACAACACAATACACCTAAAAAGGATGTAGACACTATATCTCTATCTATTCTATTAGCCCTAGATTACATCTTGCACATATCCTCAACAACTTTTGTCTTTTAAGTAATGCTAATACGATTTTCTAAAAGCCCAATATAAATCAGAATCGAGGTTGCACTAGTATATTGTTCAAGTCTGATTACCCATACTATTATATTTCAAATGGCACAACATTTACACATAATGTGGTGTTACACTCCAAACTACTAAAAAACATTATAGAAAATTACAGAGTGCCATGGTTACCCCTACTTATGTAGTAGTGTAGGGTCTCCCTAAACCATTCACACCAAAACCACGATCTCTTAGAAATCAATAACTTGGAATGAGCAAAGAAAGGATTTAAATTGTAGCATGCCACATGCAAAATCATCATCACAAGATGGCACATTTTACATGTGATTGCAAGCACAATTGCCATTGGCTTAGAAGTAAATTTTAATATTTTGCACTACACATGGCCAATTCTAGTAATCTTCATCATCACTATCCATTGCCTATGAAAGAAGCCCTTTAGAATGACCTGCATTCCCTTGTCTCTTTTGTACATTACATCCTCATTTTGATCTACATGTGTAGAAGAGGATACATCATCCATGGATAAGTCAACAATCTCCTAGGATCCTAAAATCATTTTCGCAACTCTGGCCTTCTTTGGTTGTGGTTTTACCCTAACCAAACTTGTTAGAGGATTTGGTGGTGCATATCGTTTCTCCTTATGAGGAGCCTTTACTTGTAAAACACAATCATCCTATATTAAACATGCTTCCATATCAAGATCACTTGTGAATTTCATATATTTATGTACTCAAAACATTTGCATACACCCCTTACTCTCACACCTATGTCTACAAGCATGAATGCTCAAATGCAGTGCTTAGTCTATGTCAAAAATGAGAGACTAGTCTATTAAAAAAGGAAAAAGAGCAAGAGGTGTATATGCATCCTTGACACCTAATAATGCAAACTACAAGAGACTAGAGTAGAAAACATATGCAAGATTCAAGCTACACCTGAGAGCTTACTAGTGGAGGTACAATCCAGGTAGTAATAGTCTATATGGAAATGAAGATGACATACGAGTTACTAATTGGTGAGCATTCTAGCTAGGTCAAGCATATAGGGCCCACTAGGTGATGTATGGTGGGAGAGGCCCACTCATAAATTGATGTGTTGTGAAGCATGCAAGTTGGAGTGGTCTAAAATGGGTCACTAATCTACGAGGCATAAGCACAAACCCAATTCAAAAATCTTGAGTACTTTAGGACATGTAACTAGTACAAAATGAAGCTATTAGTCACTTTCAATCTTGCAAGCTCATTCTCTAATTTGTCGAGCCAAAAACCTAAAATCAATACCTACTTAGGGATCCACACTAAACTGAGATTTAGCTAGCTTATTGCACAAGTCCTAAAATGCAAGAGGTTGCACTAAAACTCTTAGAGTGTACATGGATGTGATGATCCATAATTATGATGTAGGATCTCTCAAGGACATGCTTCTTTTACTTCAAGATGGAGCTAGAGAATCCAAGGAAGGGTGTTGCATGCTGAGCTGAGACTTCAAGGTCATGGAGTTACTGGGCATCTATGCCAAGTACACCATAGACCACATCAAATTTCCACAAGTGCCTACACTAAGATTGAACCCATGGCCATTGTGTAGATGGTGAATGGATGTGGCTCAAAGAAACAAAATCAACTACTTCATTAAATCCATTATGACAATGCTACTAAAAATGAGCCCATGGCCATTGTGTAAATGGTGAGTGGATGTGGTGAAAAGAAATAACAACACGCAACACCAACTACTTCATTAAAATCCATTATCATAATGCAATAAAGAATCTAAGAGAAAAAGCATGGGAACCCCTTGAGAACCTTTCCTCAACCTTGTATAGCTTAATCTAGAAAAATATATTGGTGCAAGGATTTGAAAAATAGATTTAATACATGGTTATTTATGGTGTATACATGTTCCAGAGAAGACCCATTTTTAAAATCTCTTAGCTGCTTGAGGTGGGCTGCTATTCTGGGTAACAATCTTAGCATTTTTCAAGCTACCCCATTACATATAAGAGACGATTTGACCCCAAGCAACACAAAAAATGCATAGAATTTTGGGCTTCAAAGAAGCTTGAGGAATAAAGGTAAGGCCATCCAAAGTTCACAGGGCAACATCAATTGTAGAGCGCATAAGAGATGGGGCATTTACATTCCAATGAGTCAAGGACACATGTAGTGAATTGCATGTCCAGTTTTTACAAAACAAGCTCAAGCACCTATATGTGTGTTCCCTCGATCATGCCCCTATATTTGGCCTCATAAAGGACATGACCACGTTTCAAAGGAGTTTCACACTACGAGAGGTTTAGGGAATACCGACATTAGAACGACGCAAATGTCGAACGTCAGTATGTACGTCCTAAACTTGGAGACGAAAAGTCGGGCGGGTAATTTTCAAAAGTTCGTATACCGACGCTTATACCGACGGGTATACCAACGGATATACCAATGGATATACCGACACATATACCGATGGATATACCAATGCCCGTAAGTTTTTTACAGCCGAGAACCTATTGTTCTCTGTTTTGCGCGGCATCGAATTACATCCAGAGAATGTATGCATCCATCTCCCTCAAGCGTTCGCCTTCTTCCATTCAACCCACTCTTGTTGTGTGTGTGTGTGTGTGGAGAGACTTCGTAAAGTTTGTGTGTAGATCTCCCTCTCTCTCTCTCTCCTTGGACGGTTTGCCTCTCCCCATCTCCTCATCTTCTTATGGCGTTTTGCCTCTCCCTCTCTCCTCATCTTCTTATGTGTGTGTGTGTGTGTGTGGAGAGATTAGGGTAAATGGAGATTAGGTTAAATGTGTGATGTGTGTGTATATCTCATTCCCCTCTCTTCATCCTTCTTCTTACCTTCTTAATTATGTATGGAAGAAGATTTGTATGTGTGTGTTGTGAGAGATGTAGAGAGTGAGAGAGCTTGTGTATGTGAATCTATTACTAATGTATGCAATGTGTGTGTAGGTTTGTTTCTTCCACGTGTGTCCTATCTTGCAGATCTGCTTCGAACACGCACTATCCAATCCACATTTGAGAGGTAAGCATATTACCAATTATGTTGTTTTATTAATATTACTTCTCTTTTTGTTTTAGGCAAGCTCCATATGCACCAAGGGAGTTTCACAAGTTTCACCCTTAGCCTAAAGTTTGAGAGCAATTTCTCCGAATTTTGAGGGGTTTTCAAGATGTTCCTAGTCCAATTGATGGAGTTTTAAAGGGTTTCTAGATAGTAGAGGAAAGTTTTAAAGGGTTTCTAGATAGTAGAGGGGTTTTCAAGATGTTCCTAGTCCAATTGATGGAGTTTTAAAGGGTTTCTAGATAGTAGAGGAAAGTTTGAGGGATAAAAGAAGAGTTAACTTTTTTTTCAAAACAAGCTCATTTCAAGCAAAACATTTTGTCTATGAAATATTTTGAGCTTTCACTTTGACGAAAATGTGTTTGCGTGTGGCTTAGGGACATGTTGGACATGGCACATGGAGTAATAGCTCAATAATCACCATGGGGTTGAAGCTACACTATAAAAAGCTCTAAATAGTGCCAAGCAAGTTGAGGGAAAACTTGGGACACGTGATAAAGGCAGGTCACTTTTGCAAGTGCAAGATCTTTGCAAGATTATACAATATTGTGCTAGAAGAGACTGAGAGAAGTTTTTCCATTCAAACAAAGGTTTGACAAGAAAAATAGGAGGCCCATAGCAAGGTAAACCGAATCCATAAAGTGAGCTAATTTTGACAAAAGTATACCACCTGTTGGAAATTGAATTTTCAACATGCATCCGTGCTAGTTGATTTGATTTTTCCCTCCCTCTATATGCTAATCCTTCTCTCTCACTACCTTTAAAATTATTTTTTCCTTAATCCTAATACCTCCTTTCATCCCTCTAACCTTATTTTAGGCCTTGCTTACGTAAACCCTTCTATCTCTCTTCTACCAAATATATCTTTTCTAATCCTATCCCCTCTCAAATTAATATCTCTCTAAATACCCTCTCTCTCTCTCTCTCTCTCTCTCTCTCGCACACACAAACACACACTAGTTCTCTCTCTCTCTTTCTTCTCTCCCACACACTAGTTCTTTTATATATAATTTTTTTACTATTAAAATGATGGTTTTTAGGACCATATATTCCTCAAATAAATCTCTCTCTCTCTTGGCTCTTCTAGGTTCTCTCTCTCTCTCTCTCTCTCTCCTCTTAAGGATATAATCCCCGTCCTTCCTTTTCCCTCCTTCCTTTTCACCTTGATGTAATTCACTCTCTTCTTGTCCCTCTCTTACCACTGTAACTTGCCACACTTGTCACAATAACTCATACCCTACATTTTTCTTGCTTTATAAAGCTTGTTGTTTAAAGTGCTATGCTTATCGTTACATTGATAACAAGGGAGGGGTGTTAATGACACATGCCTTCCCTCAAACACAATACTAGTTCTTACCATTATTTTTCTCGTTGGATGGTGGCAAGTATGCAGACTCCCTTCATCAATAAACATGATGCTTCACACAACTTTATCAAAGCTTCGCTCTACCTTTCAGATCATCCGTGCGCTAGGACTTGCGTCATTGCACCTTCCATATGTAATGCGTCACCGGTACCTTGACTATACAATGTAGCGGTCTTCTTACCCCAGCATATCTGATGTTGTGACTCTTTGCTTATGTGCGGCCCAAACTCTAGTCCATTTTGTCAACTTTGTTGCCGATGAAGGTCAGGATTTGAATTGCACGCTTCACTGAAGCACATCTCAGGATTTTCTATCAAGCTATCAACCCAAAGCATCCCGTCGGTGTCCCATTGGATGCATGCAGCATTGTCAGCTATGTCCATACTCCAAAACAGCCTTTGCCTCATCAACGATCTTTCTCTTCATGTTTGAATGTCAATTTTTGAGTGTGGAAAGCTATTTTGTTAATGTTGCTGGCTACGCTGGGTATGTTGAAAGGATGATGCGTATGGGAATCTGACTTGGTGAACAAGGACGGTAAATCCCAAGCTCGGATATGTGAGTCAACCTGTTGGCTTATGTGAGTCAACCTGTCAAGGCTTCAACTCTCCAATGCATCCATGATGCCTAGTAGGCTGTGGTGCTGGGGCCTATGTCTTGAAAAAATCAGAGATAGATCTCTATGTAGGATCCGGTTGTGCTACCTGGTCACACTGTCATGATCGAAGTGATGCATCTTGATGTTGAGTCATCTTGTGTAGGAAAGATGCAAGGCACCACTGATCCAAGTAGTGAAGGAGCCGTGTGAGGGGGCCAAAGCCATCACAGAAAAGACAATGGTACCACAGACTCAGATAGCATAGTAGATGTGGCATCTAAAAGCAAAGTCCTCCTCTAACTCAACCTCCTATAGATCACAAAGTGTGCATATGCGTACTCCTGTGGGACACCCTATGCTCGCCCACTCTCGACATAGTTGGTGAGAGGAGACCTGGTACTAACCAAGATATATCCAAAGCGCATGTGGTAGATGAGTCTGTGTATCCTAGCATGATAATGGACCCCTTAGGTGAGATATGAAGGCAATGTCTATGATAGAACTCAGGCTTCACAGGAAGCTCAGCGGGTGCCAGCCAGGTCTTGAAAGTATGCAACTGCAATACATCCTCTGGAATGATCCAGTTGATCTCTAGGTCAATGGGGGAGGCATAGGTAGATGGGGTATTGAGACTATAGTAGAAGGGGGGTAGCCCATCAATATCTAGAGATATGGCTTTACCAACACTACTAATCTCCCTCCAAATATAGAGCCATAGAAGAGGATAAAGCGAGTCAAGGTAGGTGGAGGAGATTGATGGATGAGTAGCCAAGCTCTTCGAACCTATGTAGGTAGGTGATAACCTGAAATGCCACGTCAAGCTAGAGTGGTGAGGACCCAAACTCAACTAGAGAGAGAGAGAGTGTGTGTGCGTGCGCGCGTGCAAACTATATTAACATCCTTTAAGACATCTTAAAGGTATATAATACAAAAGACACACCTTTAGTTACAATCTACTTCGAGGTGCCATTGGCACAACAACAAGAAAACAACTATTATAACCATAAGAGTGATTGAATACATCATGGCCATTAAGTAAATCAATGCTTAGGCCTTCTAAACTCCTCCATGATGGCTTTACTTCTATGATAAACTATCCATTTTTCCTCTTTTTTACCCAACTTCATCTTGGTGATTTCACTTGGTCGTGCTTTGAGTTGTGCTGGTGTAAGCTTATTTGTGAAACATTTTGATTGCTTTAATACATCTTCCATGTTTCCAAACTCCATAGCTACTTGATTCTTACCTTGCTTGCTGCCACACCATGGGAACACCCATTCTAACCCTTGTTCTTCCAATATTGGCCTTAGTTTGGTCTCCATACTATATGACTTCAAACATTCTTGGCGCTCTTCATCAGCTTGTTCCTCTTTTGTTTCTTCATGCCACCCATCAATAAGGACTCCTATACATGCATAGAATTCAATCTTCTTTTGCAATAAGGCTTCATTAACTATTGAAAAGATATTGTCTATCATACCTTGTTGATCTACCTCCTTCCGTGTTTTTGTATCTCCTCTTGCACATTGCTTCCCTCCTATACCTAACCTAAGAAATTAATTGAGGGCTGGTGGGTGGATCCTTATAATATTTGATTAGCGCTTCAATAACTACCTATTTTATTCATCCTTCAACAACTTGAGTTCTAGCATGTGCATCTGCCAATTGCCTCTTCAGCTCTCGAACCTCTTGTTGTACATTATAAATATGTTTATGATGCCTAGAAAGCTCCTCATACATATGTGGATGCAGAGGGCACCATGGTTGTAACTGTGGAGTATCTAGTTTTTCTTGTTATAGGTGTTGCTAACTTCGGGGAAAAGCTATTCTTTGGCCATGTGTGCTTCCATGCTCAAGCTAAGCTAGTCCCCTGGTTGGGCTTGGGGCTCAATGCAACTAGGGGTTAGGAAAAAGAGATAAACGTGGGGTAGAAAGGCAGTTGCATTTAATAAAGTTAGAGGATGAGAGAAGGGGTGGAGCTATTGTGCAAAACGAGATAAATGAGGGGTAGAAGGGTGGCCCTGCTTCATAGAGGTAGAGGTAGAGAGAAGGGGAAAAAGGCAAGGCTATTGTGCGAGGGGCGATAAGCATGAGCGTATAGTTTGAGATAGGACTCATGGGAATCACTTGTTATTGAGTTGTGACGTATTAAGACAGAGGTGACCTGCTACTGGAGAAATTCCTTGAAATGGACTTACAACAAGCAGAGAATAGCTTCAAATGAATCTAGAGAAACTACTTGCCAAAGAGTTGTTGTAATGTTATTGCTTACCAAAGAAATGAATTGATGATACGCTTGAAGGTTGTTTGCCAAAGTGTTGCTTGGAGATACAAAGAACTGATTGCCAAAAAAACGATTGAAGGTTTCTTGCCAAAGGGTAGCTTGAGATTCAAAGAAACAAATCTAGAGGCTTGGAAAAGAGTCACTAAATGTAGGTTGCTACTTGCCAAAGATTTGATTGATGAGTCGTCGGGTGATGCATTGGAGAGAAGGTAGATTCTTCCCTTCAAAGGATGTTGCTAGCCTATTTCCAGAACGTAAGAGAGAAGGGAGGAAGGAGCGACCTAGCATGATGCAAGGGAGGAAGGGCAACAATAGATCTCACTAGTTGGAAGACAGTAGAGAGAGAGAGAGAGAGAGAGAGAGAGAGAGAGAGAGTCTGTGTGTGTGTAAGGTGGTGATGGTGGTAGTGGACGGAGGTGGGTGTAGTGCTAGTGCCAAGGGTGGAACAAGTAGAATTGGTGCAACAAAAAATGTCAGTTGCCAAAAAAAAAACCGCACCTAAAATCCTTCAAAAACTCATTTGTTTCCCTTCCCCAAAAGTTTCAAGTGCTGTCAACCCTGTATAGGTTTTGGGGAAGGTTAAGATGGAAGCAAGGAATTGCCAAGTCAAGAAAATTTTAGGAAAAGGACCAACATCAAATTCCATGCAGGGAACTCCCAGTTCTATTTGTCAAACTCATTGGTTCCACATGAAGGGAATTGGAACTCACCCTTATGCATATCTAGCAAATCCCAAGTAAGTGGCAACATCACTTGTTTGAAATGTCACTTCAATAGCTCAAGCAAGCTTTGCAGCAAAAGCTACAATTTTCAAGTTGGACTAGGAGTGAATTTGACATTTGGATGGCCATTGCTACGGAGTTAGAAAAAGTAGATATCACATTCAATAACATTAACCCCTAAGAAGAGGTTGGTCCCATGAAAATAAGCAACTCAACATACAACCCCATATGGGTAACTCAAATTTCTACATGAGGAATCAAAGTTATACTAGAAGTATATCTTGCCATAGGATTCATCAACAACTAAGGTATCAACCCCTCCTTTCCTTGATGCTGCCTTAGTATATCACCATTCACAAGTAGCAAGCTGCACTACTAGGTCAAGGACTAAGCTACACACAAAATCGATGTAGAGAAAAACCAAGGGGAACACACGGTAGCAAAGCACATCTACATCCATCAATATGTTGACCAAAAGGTGTTGAAGAGTAACTAAAAGGTGTTGAACAAAAGGAGTTGCTTTAAGGCCATTTTCCAAATCATTTAAAAATCCAAAACTAAAAAGTACACCTAAAAATAGCAAAGGCATAGAAATTGCTCCCCACCAGCCTCCCACATTATGCCAAAACATTAGGAAAAAAGGGAGCTCATTTTAGGGCCTTTTACGGTTTGGAAAAATAAGCTCTCAACCAATGAATAGAGGGCCAACGTAACGTTGGAAATTCACAACAATAAGAGAAAATAGATAAAAGAAACAATATTTTATGTAGGTACAAGCATGCTACATTAATGTGGAGATTGGTTTTTTATTCTCACAAGATCTTTGGACATGAAGATTGAATCTAGTCTGACATTTTCTCTGACAAGGGCCTTCCCGCTTCCACCTTCCTTTGAACTTTGAAATGTTGTGCTGCCTTTCCTTCGAAAGGTCTACCATTCTACACCACTGCCTCATTGTGCAGCAGCCTCTTCTTTTCCAAAACTGCTCCCTTGATCCTGTTTGGCTTAGAGTAAGATGTTTCTTGTCAACTGTCTGTCTGCCCACTTTCTCTTTCTTGAAACTTCACTTTGTTATCTTGTTTACATTACTTTGCTGTGGTTACAGATTCACAAGGTCTCCATGGTGAATAAAAACTATGGCCGTTCTTGTGGAAGACGCTCTGTGGATGATAATGCTATGAAGGCAGAATTATACCACACATCCTTACCCCGTCGACCTGCTTCTTCTATTTCTTCAGTAGAGAATTCAAGTACAGTCAAAATGGAAGAAACTTGGAAAAGGTTTAGTGTTTCGAAAGGAGCATGGGTGCTCATGCAACCTAGCAAAAGAAAGAGATCCCAGACAAAAAACATTTTCTTGGCATCATGGAAGGGAAGAGTATGAGATTTTAAAATCACCAGAGGGAAGATATCGGTGAAAGAAGTTTTGATTCAGCATGTGTACATGCATAAAGAACTTGTCTTGCGAGACTATCCAAATGATCTTCCGCAACACAAGCCTAATTGTATATTTTTCTATTGTGGTTTTGTTCTTTATGAGGTGTATGGATTTTTAAGATAAAGCTTTCTTTCTTTGCTTATTGACATTCTTGTGTTATTTTATTTCAGATTTATACCCTTCATCGTATGAGACATGGCAAAACATCGATTGTATTCTGGGATTTATAGATGTTTTGCATGGATCGATAGGAGAACAATAATACCAAGGTCGATGTGCAACAGAGCTAGCTCAATCCGGTATATTTTTTACTGATCATTTTTATCAGTTGCTGGACAATGCAAACACACATGGTGTGTTAAGAAAACAAGACCTTACGACATGGAATTCAGTGGATTGGCCTCTCCCACATTTTAGTGTTACAGAGGCATATAGGGCCAAGCTTTTCAAAGAAGTACAGAAAGCTCTGAGGCCCAATATTGCCACAAGGATAATAAAAATTTCTTTATGCATGCCTCTCACAGTTTTTGTAGACTTGTTTATACCTTTCCAGTGAAGGTTTCAAAAACAATGTTCACAGTTAAAGCAACAAGTCTGGCATGCATGCCACAATTTTTGGATAAAGGTTGGGATAAAAAGACATGTAGTTCAGTGTTTTGTGAGGTTGTCCAACCTTCTATGCAACTGAAGTACATGGTTGCATCACAAAATTTTATTTTTTCTTTTTATTATAAGCGCAGTCGAATGCTAGGTACAAAACTAGTCCCAATGGATCAAGATGAAGATTCTTTTGGTGCAGAAAATAAACTTCTTGATATTGATGTTGTTGAGAATGGTGATGTGCTAGTCAATATCTCATTAAGACAATGTTGCTCCCTAGCTCAATTGCGCAATGACATTCTATTTGAGACAGAAGGTTCTATTTCAAAGGACTTTTTATTTATCTACAACAATAAGAAGGTATACCATCTGACTAGTTTACTTTACCCTATTGTTTCATATTGCTTTTTTGCAGGTGCTCAAAAGAAGAGAGAGTTCAATAAAATGCAAAGACATTGAAAATTTAAAAATTGAGATAACACAGACTCCATAAACAAAGGTATTATATTCAATAAAGTAAAATTCTGTACAGAAGTATTTAATTATATATGTAGAACATATTCTTGACAACAATTTTCTATTTATCTACAGGATGATCTAGAGGCTGCTCTACATGGTCCAAGCTCACCGTATCATCTTTATTTGGAGAATCTATTTTCTGCTGCTCCATCCTGTCGTGTATAGTCTCTTGGTGCTGCTCCATTGTCTCCTCTACTACCCCTGGAGCATCTGTTTGCTGCTGCTCCATCATCTCCTCAATAACATCAGCAACAACAGGTCCTTGTTCTTGTGGCTTCTCCTCATCAGCACTAGGTCCTTATTCTTGTGGCACCACATCCGCATCATCTGTGTCATCAAGGTGTATGACACCTTCTCGGACTTTAGAGCTCTCACCCAACTCGACAGTAGCTGGTACAATAGGTTTGGGGAAGGCATACTTCAAAAACCTCCAAATTATATCAGCTCTGAAACTATATACATAGTTCGAGCTGAAGCTATCTTCTCTCATCTGCAATGAGATATGATGATTTAGAACACTTTGTACCAATATCAAATTTTTTGAAGCTAAATGAAAATTATTTTTTCTTACAAGCTCTGGCTGTCCTATCTCAAAATAGCTTGAAAGTATATATTTGGCACTAATCAGCACTCTCCAGCCGCCGCAGCAGCTACTTGAATCATCTTGTTGTGGTGTCTGGATAGTTGGAAAGATATGTTAGAAACTGTTAATATCTGAACAAAATAAAATTATTCAATAAGTTCAAAGGCATAGTATGAAATAGACATCAGTAGAGGGAACAACTTTCTACCTCTAAATCTATTGGCTCTATTGAATCCAAAAGATTGACATTAGGAGGACAGTGATCCAATGCATCTAGAAGCCTTCTAATACAACTGCAATACATATAATTCAGTTAGTGTGTATTAAATCAAAATAATGAAGTTTAAAGTTAAAAATAGCACACAAACCACTTACAATTTCACCTCTCTGTGTGTGTTTCTAAGAGAGTTGAATAAAAAGCATTGCTTCTGCTGGATGTCAATAGAAGCAAAGCTCCAGTGGTCACTGCATAAGGAAAAAAGCATTAAGAAATCAAAGGCTACAAGAGTTCTCAATCTTGAAGAAAAATCCCAAAAGAAGCAGTCACCCACATACTTGTTATGATATGGAAGTAGCAAAATATCGACATGATCAAAATCACAGTGTCTGAACCAATTGAAAATATCCATGGGAGTTTCCTTTGGATCTCTTAACTTGAAGGAAATGGCAGGATCAATAATATGAACTGTATGCTGTACAACATGGTTCAGCCAGCTTCTCATCATGCTACATTGGACAAAACAATAATTAGGGTAGGGTGTAAAGGAGGAGGTACAATAAGGATTGTTTTAAAAACAAATGTAAAATAAAAGACACTTACTAGAGCATTGCAAGAATGATAGTATCTGAGCAATACTCATTCTTATGAGCCAATGCTGCCAAGCATGGTTTTGTCAAGTCAAAATTATTCTCTGAAGTTTTATCTTCAATATGGACAACTATGTTAGGGCCCAGCTCCTGCAACCTTCTCTGTATCTGCAGCTCCATCTGTACAGTCTCCACATCTCCTATAGTAGATTTGGATTCTTCTATTTGCTGCTTCAGTGACTCCTCATAAGCAGCTTTCCCTCTGGTGCTCTTTGAGTGGGTTACTTCAACAACCTTCACCTTATCTACCTTCAATTTTCTTGTAGGTGGAATTAATAATATGTCTCTCATTTTTATGTCCTGCCATTCCACAAGATGGACCAGCTTGTCATACCTCCATCTCACTCTGGACAAAGTGTTGAAGTCTTTGGCCATCAGAGTTACCCTGTGAGCATGGGCTGCTACAAGCATTACATCTTCAAAGTATTTCTCCAAGTAATCCTTTGCCATTTCCTGTAAGGAAAGAATGGCAGTCCTGTTCCACCTGAAACCAAGGTGCCAACTATCACATATTTCTCTCACTAGTCTCTGAAAAGGTGCCTTGGGGATTGCAAAGCCTATAGCTTTTTGTTGCTTCCTGATCTCCTTTAGCACACCTGCAGAATGTTTCAATTTCGTGGACTTTTACTGGAGCAGGCTCATTGGCTTCCCCTTCCTACCATGTGCAACTCTTCCCTTTGGGAGGCACACTAGATTCCTTGATATCTGCCCCAGCTGCTGCTACTGCTGCAAGCCCTGGCCCCTTGCCAGCCCTCCTTGCAGTTGCCTTGGTTCTTGCCATCACTCTGAAAAGCTGCATACAAAAAGCAATGGAAAAAGATTACAGCCATGGAGAACATGGAATGATACAAGAAGGCAATGACAAGGTGGATAAAGCAACATTTATAAATTTGTAACAAAACGCGATTTTCATAATTTGAAATTCCTAATAGCTCACCGTCGCGTTTTCCTGCAAATACTTGAAACAACATGCTATTACATTCCTACAGTGAATTGTCTGTCTTTACAACTACAAACAATATGGATTGAGTTTATGCAAGGAGTATACAGCCTTGAATAGCCTAGAAAGACACAAAATCACAATGATAGGGGTGGATGAAGCAGCAGTTTTAAATTTGCAACAAAATGCGATTTGGGCTGTTTGAGATTCCTAAAGCCCCCTCCTCGCGTTTTACTGCAAATTCTTGAGGCAGCATACTGGAGCATGCCTTCAGTCATTTCAGTGTGTTTCCAACTTGGTACAAGATGGATTGAGTCTATAGAAGGCAAGAAGTGATCAAGCTCTCACTCAACAAGCCCAATTCAAAAGTCTTCTTGCTTCTCTTTGCAGTGGAAAAAGCTAAGGAATGCATATAATATTTATCATAATATCTTTAGAAGCTACATCACATCACTCAGTACCTTACCCTAATATATTATTAAACAAGAAGAAAAGGATATAGAGTGTCTTACTGACCTGGAAGCTATGTGTCGGTGTGCTATGCTAGTGATGAGTACCCTGTGCTGGGGATGAACCTGTGCTGCTAGTCAGGATGCTGATGGTGTAGAGTAGGGAGGTAGAGAGGCAAGAGAGCTGAGTTAGGAGAGATTAAATAGGAGTGAATAGATTATTGCAAAATACAAATAAAGTAGCTAATAAATACCACACGTGTGGAATATAGTCGTTTTTTCACACGTGTGGGTCCCACCCAGATCTTTTGGAATTTGAAATTTGACACGTGTGAAAGTCACTTTTTGCCTTGGAAATTGTGCCAATCATGATTTCATAATCAGATCCATTGACACTCTTTCCTCCCCATCTTCCATCCCTGCCAGCACCCTCCCATCATCCTTTTCCTTCCCCCTCTGATTACTTCCTACCCAACACACTCCATCCACTCTGCAACCTGCCTGAAGACTACTACCACTGCCAGATCTCTAGGTTACCTAGGCTCCAGCTCAAGTTTGGAAGAGAGCAGGAGAATCACCAAGGCAACTCCAACAGTATGGAAGAGGAAAAGAAAGGTCAGAGATCTATATTCTTTTCAATGTTTTTTGATATATATTTCTTCCATCTATAGAATTCTTGAATCTTACTGCCTAGGAATCTGGTACATCACCCTAGGATTTGATTAGAGATGGATATGAATAGGACTTAGAAGTTTGCAACAAAATGCGAGGAGAGTGCTTTACATTTTTCAAATAGCCTAAATCGCGTTTTCCTACAAATTCTTATATTAGTTTTAGTTTTCATTTCTCCCTCTTTGTTTTGCTCTCTTTTGCCCTGGGGAATTCCTCCTAGTATCATTTACTGTCTAGAACACTGTAAGATGTTCCTAGCATTTGATTGGAGATGAATGTCAATAGAAATGGAGAATTTGCAACAAAATGCGAGGAGAGTACTTGACATTTTCCAAATGGCCCTGCATCGCGTTTTCTTGCAAATTCTTGTGTCCCTTTTGGTTTTCACTTCTTCCTCATTGTTTTGCTTTCTATGTCCCTGGGGATTTCTTTCTTGATGATGAGAAAAGTTTTTGCTTTGGAACAGTTGATTCTCAGGCCCCTTCTTTCAAGAGGAAGTTGGACTTTTCTGCTGCTATACTCAGACCACAGCAATCACCAGGTGATTCATGTGTGCTCATGAAGGGAGTTGTTTGGTGATATCCTATACATTCCCTGATTCCATATGTCAGCATATAGGATTCATGATATATAAATTTTTGTTTAGGCAAAAGCAAGAGACTGGAGCAGAAAGGTGAGTCTTCCCTTTCAAAACAAAGGGAACCAGAAGAGGACAAATCTCCAGATTTGCTCCTATTTGACTTTCTTCACAAGTGCAAGGCTCAGAGAAACTTCCACATATACCACAGTATTTTCAACAGGGAGTTCACTATGAGCTTTGTATTGGAGCATCACAGAGATTTTCTTTCAGACCATTGGGATACCTTCAAACAACTGACAGAGGCAGGAAGAATTGTGGAAGGTGAAAAGGTTTTTGTGCATATAAATCATATTGTCTCCATTGACAAGCTGAGGTACCATGTGAATAGAAGATTTGACAGCCTGCCTGAGGAATATAAATTCAGCTGTAACTTGCACACCAGAAAGTGTAGAGTGCTTGAGGAAACCATGGCATTCCTTATGTACATTGTCTTCCATCAGCAATCTCTAGAAGAGCAAGGGCAGGAGGCTGAAGAAGAAGATATATCTGTAGTGGAGGAAAAAGAGGATATTCCTGTGTGGCAACAGATATGGTAGAGCAGGAAGAAGATATCAACCTCGAGGATGAGGGGCTGCAAGTGGCTGCTCTTGACCTTGTTCAACTGAGGACTGAAACTCTTAGGGCAGCACAGCCAGTTGAAGATTTTGATGTTCAGAGCAGCAACTATGCAGTGCCCATGCTTCCAGGTGTCTTGATTGGTGGTAAAGATTATGTTTTCCTCCATGATATAGAGTGTATGCTCAATTTGAGGGAAGACTATGCCGTTTCCCTTATTGCCCAGGCTTCAAGGCTTGACAAGGAGGTTGGCATAGAGGATGACCATTCACTACTGGCTTTGGAAACAACTTTTGATCCTGTAGAGGCCCTTACTATTTGTTTCAAAGAGGCTGAAAATTTCCAAGAGCCAGATGAAGCTGCCTTCCAGCTCACCCAGAAAGCTATGAATCTCTCAGCACTTCACAAGGAAAAGCTTAAAGAAGAGGCTGGACTGGAGGGGAGAGGAATAAATCTTTGGAAAGATGAACTTCTTGTTGTTGCTGATGAAAATGAGAAGGTATGATCTTATTACTTCAAATCAAATACTTTATCTTGTGTTTAAATGTTTTGTAGTTGTGTATTATTATCTCACTCCAATCTTTTGATACGTGGCAGCTACAAATTGAGGATGACACATTCCTCCAGAGAACAAGTGGAAGCAGGCCGGCTGGGTTTGGCAAAATGTCAAGCCTAGCTCATTATATTCATGATCTAGGCAGTGCTAAGATCTTGATTTACCATAGGCAGTTGAGCAACAATGGAGAAGCCATTGTTTACTTCTTTAAATGTTTGTCTAGGGTTTTAGGTAGACATGATCTTCCATGGCAAAAGGAAAAGATCATTTTAATAGAGAGGTTGTCCGCCATAGATATATTTGGGGATTATGTGAATAAGCAGGCCTCTAGGGTCTCTTACTTTTTGTCTTACACTTCTTATGCATTAGCATGTGGTGTTAAGGAGCCCAAATGTTTGGAGGGCTATGGAAAACACAAGCTCATAAGGTTTTGAGAGCCACCCATGATTGCATCAGGCCACACAATCCAAGAAGAAGAACACGTAGAGATAGCTAAAGACAAGGATACCCCTCTCAGATAAGCAACAGAGGCAAGCATTGATAAACAGACAGTCGACATCAAGCCAACAAGGAAGAAAAAGAGTCCAATCAAGTTCAAAAAGAGAGTTCCGACTGGCACGCCCTGGGAGTAATAGGATTTAGTCATCAAATATAGCACAAACATTATGTTGAAGTTGAACTGATTTGTACAAAGTCTTTGATCCTCATCAGTTCCTTGTCCGTACAAACGATCAGTACCCTTTTGCATTTGTCCCATCACCATACGGCACTTCAGTACTGTTCCCACACTCAGTAGCTTCTAAAAGCGTTTGACACTCAGAAGCATAATTAAGTAGTATTGATTGAATTTTTTGTGTGTAGCTCATGGATGTATTGATGCTTGTTAATATAGATCACATGTTTCACAAAAGAAATACTTTTGATGGAGTCTCAAAACATATAGGCATAACACCAAGAGTCACTTGTTCCACAGAATAAAAATCTATTGATTGAGTTTGAAAACATGTGGACATAACACCAATAAGTTACAAACTGCTATTCATGTTTACTTGTCCATTTATGGTTTCTAAATATCTTCGAATCCCTCCATTGTCTATGTCTCTCTACTGCCATTGAATTGTCCAAAGTTTGTCTTCGTCTTTGCTTTTGGGCTAGAATAAAAGCAAGCTTGACTTTGGAACTAGCAACTTTTCTTTTAGCATGTAGCCTCTGTAGAATGCCTCGGTAAAACCATTGGAAGACTTTCTTCATAATATTTGCCTTTTGACTCCCTCCATAGTGTTGTGTGTGTCTGAAAAATGCATTACGTGCCATGTAGTGAGACTTCTTCATGCCTTGGGTAGACCAAATTGCTGGGCATCCATACTTTTTGACAAAATAGGGAAGGTGGTTGTAGATGATATGCTGTTTTCACAGAGACATAAGAATGCATAGTAAGTTATAAAAGAAAAGAGGATCACACTAAGTAAAAGAAGAAGACATCACTTTACCATGTAGTGAGTTATATTGCAAGCTGTCCACGCGTCTTTCATTGACTTCCCAAAATGTTTAATTGCCTCTTCAAAGTTCTTATAATCACTCTTTGTCCATGTTACATTGTCACAGAACATGAAGAGTTGATCAAGAGACCTCCACACCTCTGCCTTCACATTTCGTGCTTCCCCATCTGCCTCATGATCTTTCACGGCATTATGGACGCATTGCTTCCACAATCCATAATTAATCCTTGAAACTGTTCTACCTTGCCTTACTTGCTTACTACTGTGTTTGGATTGAGACAAGAATCTTCTTGCCTTAACACCACCAATAGAGGGCTTGATTGGTACCTCCTTGCCATTGGTAGACTTTTTAAAATCCTTTGTGATATGAACATCACCTCCATGCAGACCTATATCGGATGACACTTTTTCCAATGCATGAAGAGCATCCTTTCTATTTCTTTTGGGACGGAGTTTCCAAGCAAATCCAATATACAAAAATACCAATTTCTCAATAATTCGACATAGAGCATGCAATGTGCATATGTGAACATTACATAGTGGAATGTCAAGAATGGCCTTGAAGTCAGGGTCAACTTTATCTCTATTAGGTGCTCTCTTCCACCATTTGGAATCCATTACTTGAGTTGATTATTTGCAGTAAAGACAAGGAGACTTTGAGTTACCTCCTTTACTAACATTATACATGCACTTAGTGTTTTAAGATCCCCCGCCATGTGCCACTCTACTTAAAAATCACCTTTTCCTGCAACATGGAGATTCTCTCCTTGCACTTATCTTTTAATTATTCTTGATATTTCCGTGTGGCGAGACACCCAATCTAGTGTTTCATGGTCTTCTGTCTTCACCTGTGATTATAGAAAACAAAAGTCTTACTATAAAAGATTTGAAAACATTGACTAAAATCAAGTACAAAACAAAAAATGATCATACCTGGAACGAGCCTAACCACCATATTTGTTTCTCCGACTTTACACTAAAATACTTCGAACTCGCTTTAGTCAATGATGTATCAAGTGCTCCATTCATCAATGTAATAGTAATCCTTTCCATTTTCTTTTCCTTTACAACCTCACACTCATCCAGTTTGATAACAAATTTCAAAATACCTTTGCACTCTTCAAATGTTATTCCATAAAACTCGACCATTCTTCTTTGAAGTTGTTGTAGATCTACAAATATATTGTTCCAAGGGTCATATACAGTGGTTCCTTTACCACCATGAAATATTTCTTCAATATGGATATATTGTCCAATAAACTCATCTATACTTTCATTCAAATGACCTCTTATCTTCCACACGGTTGCTGGATTTGGCAGTAAAACTCGTTTAATCCTTTGATCTCTCAAAGTTGAGGATATCGCATGGAAAATCGAACTATATCCCTTCCTGCTAACTCCACTAACATCAAGAGGATTGTAGTACCATCAACTTGATTATTGGATATAAAGTCCTCTACAACATTGCGTTTGATTGTTTTGTATTTTTTTTCTTCAATCAAACCTTTTGCTACACCACAAGAAAGCAATCCTTTCATTTGTTTAACTAGAAGAAGGTTGGGATCCATATTTTCTTTTGCAAGCTCCAATAGTTTCCTATAGTAACAACACAATATGCCTATATTATTCAACACTTCCAATCTTGTTTTGCGTTAATGGACAAAATAGATATAGTCATTTGAGAGCATTTTTTAGTATAAAAAATAAAAAATTACAAACTAGCCTTGCTTCCTGAATTCTTCGCTTGCATCCACCGGTCCCAATCTTCAAATTTGCAATGTTTTTAATCTTCCTGCTTCGTTGTCTGTCTCCAAGCACGGTTCTCTTCCTTCTTGATCTTGTCAACTCTTTTTTACTCTTTGAATGCTCCTCAATTTCATTCTGCAAACTGCTGCTCCAATTTTGCACGAATGGCTATCTCTTGAATCCTGGCCCCCTTTTCTTGTAGGTACATCGTTTTATATGTTTCTGCAAATGCAGACTGTGCTGAAATATAACCAAGAAGTCCATTTTGTCCATCGCCTGCAAACCTCAGTAGTGTGGTTGGATTGACAAATGGAGGTGTAGAGTTTTTTACTAGACATTTTGGATATATGCTTCCATCGCACCATAAGTCAATATGTTGGAGCCCTTCTCTTCTCATATTTTCCCGTTGTTGAGCATTCAACACCGTATCCTTTTGTCTTTTTTGTGCTGGAGCATATTGTTCTTCTAAGTCGATGTGAAGATGGTGTAATCGCTTCTTCTGAGATTGTGACTCACTAGTATCGGCCATTTTTTGTGCTTCTAAGGTTGCAAAGTTTGCTTGTCAATCTCATAGTCTTTTTGTAACATGAATCATGGAAGTGTGGTGGTATCCATACAATCATTAAGTTCAGTGATAGATTCTTTATGAGAGGCCTACACACGTCGTCAAAAGAGATGCGGAATCTTCGGGAAACAAAAAAAAAAACTAAGGAGATATTTAATGCAAAATCGTGTTCATTAGACAAAAGATTATCTTATTCTTTTCTGAATTGACAGTTCGGTAGTCCTTACTGACAGTTCTGAGCCACGTTTCTATATTTTATTATTTTTGAGGTCTTTTAGGAGAGAAATAAATCGAAAAATAGTGAGTTTCTTACAGGGCCCTAAAATGAGCTCCCTTTTTCCCTAATGCAACTTTTGATATCTTGGTAGACATTCTCTCCTCTGACCTCCCCCCACCACATCATTCTTTGACCTCTAACAACTGCCCCAACCATTCTTATTTCTTCACCCACCGTTCTTTGACCTCTAACCACAGCCCCAACCATTCCTATTTCTTGACCCACCTTCCTTCCTACTTCTACCATCCCCCAACCCACTCCCTCCCCCCAAGGAGCAAGAAAACCATCAAATCTATCATGCTCACCACTAAGAGACATCACACATCTTGCAAGGTGACACCAAACAAGTCAAAGCAAGCCTCGCTCTCCACATTGAGTCCATTGCCAATATCTAATATGAGTCTCCCTTAGGCCTCATTGGTGCACATACTTTTGACTCACATACCATACAATGTAGTGCCACTCTGTTATTCATAGTAGGTACTCGTGCAATCCAAATTTAGACTTTCGATTCAAATACCAAATGGTATAGTGCTACAAGGCACTGAAGGACCTTGTGGAGTACAACTTTCAGTAGATGGGCTTTGCCAACCTAGTAGAGGTCCTCCTCACCATCCACAATTTAGCCAAGGCACACAATCACAAGATCAGGGGTGGTGCTACGAAGAAACCCTATGTATAATGTGCATTCAATGAGTATTAAAAAAACCCCTTACCCTTAAAACTTTTATGTATAAAATGGCCCCTTTTTCTTTACAAACATGTTTTTTCCGAAATCAATTTGCTCAAATTTTCCAACTAGATGGTGGATTTGAGTATGGCAAAGGATCATGTTGCTTTCATGAAAAGATTTGAGGCATGAAAATACTCTTCCCAATCAAGAGAGAAATCTTGATGTGCAGCTAGTGCTCCAATATTATGTAGCCATTGATAATATGAATTGACCACAAATACTGTTTTGTCTAAGTATGAGACTGAGATCATGCTCAAGGATACTACAACCTCTATTGATTCTCTTTTCACTAACATAGTATCCTTGTTTCTATACAAACATCCATTAGAGCCAAGGGATGCATCTGATTCTTTGAGTCAATAGGCTTAAGGAGAGGTACATACCATAGTTCTTGAACTTCCTAGACCCCATAATAGGTGAGGAGTTGTATATCATTTAAGGAGTTGGTTCTGTTTGTGGTGATTGCCTCTTCCACGAAAAGATCACTTATAGGGCAGAACTTCTAGGTTGCAATCTTGACCTGCATGATGTCATCACCCTTTCATAGATATACATGGTTAGTAGACCAATTGTGGACTATTCAAGCATGGCTCATGAAAGGAAATCCTTGGATGATGTCATATGGACCTTAGTTCTTCTTGAGGTCTGGTAGAACAAATAGGTGTCGAAAAGTGATGTAGAAGATGGTGATCCTTATGTGTTGCTCATGCCTAGTGGCCTTGTGATCCTTATGTGTTGCTCATGCCTAGTGGCCTTGTGAGACTGTTCCATTGTCTAGCTTCACTACAAGGGTGGTAGCCTCAAACTTGGGTGTCCCCAAGCTTCCCAATATTTCTTCATGATGGCTATAGATTTGTGGGTATGGTAGGTGAGAGGAATGGTGGTACTGATATCATCACTTTTGTAATAGTAATCTAACCTTATCATAGTAACCTTGGGTAAATTAGCATCACCAAGGGTGTTTGTGCTATTGATGGGATGATTTTGTTCATCATATAAACTTTCTATCTCAAGCGGTTTGATGTTTGGAAGGTTTCCATTCATCCAATTGGAGAAATCTCTTCAAAGGGTTGGACATCTTCCTAGTAGGGTGGCTATGGGAATTTTGATGTCCATTGATAAGAAGGCAAAAAGACATGCTATGTCTCTAGGTGTGTTTTCTCAACCCATGTGTATCTACAATGGTATAATATGAGGACCCCCTCGTTCTGTCATTGGAAGGGCCTCTCATCAAACATACTTCCCCATGAGTGGAGTTCTAGGATGGTATTGTGTGAATTGACCTCATGTCAATTTGATGGGAGTTTGAATGGTGGAACACAAAGATCAAATCCTTGTTGGGACTGTTTCCTCTCAAACACCAAATCTAGTAGATTGAATGGTTTATTGGGTGGAAGGAACACAAAGATCAAATTGACCTCATGTCAATTTGATGGGAGTTTGAATGGTGGAACACAAAGATCAAATCCTTGTTGGGACTGTTTCCTCTCAAACACCAAATCTAGTAGATTGAATGGTTTATTGGGTGGAAGGAACATCATAACTCTTGAATGGACTAGGTCTGTCTCCTTACTTTCTTTAAGTCTACAGTCAAACTGAGCCTAACATTCTCTCACTATATACTGGGCCTCGAGTAAGCATTGTTTCTTAGTGAAGGGATTAGGATACTCACCAAGACCATTGGGCATTGATGGTACTTGCTCCTAATTCACTTAGGTTAAAGTTGGACCTTTCTAAGGGATTGCCTTAATGATTCTGTGTGAAGACTTGCTAGCTAATTGAGAGGATAGCATAGTGGTGTCTTTGATGGATCCTTCCTGGATCACAATTTTGTATTTCCCTTTCCATTACCATTATAACCTTTTTTGTTTTGGACTGGTTTACACCCTTGTTCTTAGGCTCAGAGGGACTATCTTGTGAAGCTTCCTTGATTTTCTCTTGCAAGACATTGGCTTGCAAATAGTATGTTTAAATAGTAGTGATCCCATTAAAGGTGCCACTAACATTGTTGAGCTTAGCTTGATGTCATCCTTCATGTTGTAACTAAGACAAACAACTAGTTTGCAACATAACTTGAAGGATGGTGGGTTGTTATTCAATATTGATGTGATTGTCATGGATCTTAGCACTCTAAATTCCTAAATAAATGTGGGCAATAGTTGAGTATCGCTTAATCTCTCTTGTTGTTCATAGGAGGAATTCAAATATCATATTTTAGCAAAGTAATCATGAATGCTTTCACTACTTATTTGTTCATCATTGTAGAGCTAGGTGATAGGGCTCCATTTGTGGCCTTTAAGTGCAAAGCCTAAAAAGAATGCCTTTCATAATCTTTCAAATGTGACCATCTCAATGGGGCTAAGGGTGTAGTACCACCAACCTACCTTGGACTCTAGCATAAGCCTGAATTCACTAACTTTAATGAGGTCATTGACCTCTTCAAAGGTTCTGTTAACCAAAAAAAATGAACTCTTGTAAATGTAATAAGTAAGTGTGTGAATGCATGTGTGGCATTAGTTTCATAGAATAATACATGTCCATGGCCCCATGGTGGAGGTGGCAAGGAGCTCCATGTGCCACCCTCCATGTAGGCAAGTATCTTTTCAATTATGCATATAGGTTAAGGTGTGTGCATTATAATATGCATAAATGTGATGAGATGGAAGAGCATCTTGAATGGATCATGCCTCCACCTCACCCACATTTAATGAGAGGGAAGCTACTCTATGGTCCAATAATAATAAATAATATGGGAGGCCAAGAATCATGAGTCACCCATGGGCCAAGGTACATAAAATATTAGGAGAGAGGGATTGAGGTGGTAGAGCATCTTTGTGCCAACCCATCCAAAATATAAAATAAAGAGGATCAAATCAAAGGATCTAAGATATGGTTTGGAGCATAGGGAAAAAGAAGCCCAACTATTGTCGCTTACAATTCATGGTGCAGCCGACTATGGGCTAGGAAGAAGACAAACTTGGAAAAGTAGCATTATTTTATTTGGGGGATTACAACTTCACCTTGCCTATTTAAGAAGTCTCTTTCTTTGTAATGGACACACACTCCTCATTTGACACCCAACCTTCCACTTGTAGCCATGCTCCTTTCCACCTCCTTAGTCTATATCCATTTCCTTTGATGCCCTCTCTCTCACTTAGTTTCCTTCATCCACATAGAATGCTCCATCACTTCACTTCACTTGGATTCCTTCCACTCCTTTCCATTGTACATGAGCCACCCTTCTCCATGAATGTAGTTTCACACCATTACCCTTTCGTTGTGAATATCCTTCAAGTCACTCCTTATTTTTACATTTATATCATGTTCCTTCCCTCTCTTCCTCTTCCATTGTAATTGGAAATTGACGGCTCCACATATGCCATGATGCATTACGGCATCCCGAATGTGTATGTTCGCAACAATGCCACCACATCATTGCGCATCCACATTTTTGGTGCGGTTGCTGGGATGCGTAATCTCCATGGCCAGCAACACTGAAAAGAGAAAAACATCTCCTACGACTATGAAGTGCGGGACTGTGGGGACTGTGACTGTGGTAGTCCGGCTAGCTGAAGCACAGTGCAACAACTACATTCCCATGACTGCATGAGAGGATTGCACGACTACAATTTCGCTTGCGTATTCAAAATTATTCTGTACTCTGCACGACCGTGACTGTGTGGCGAGGCGTGCATAGATCTGCTGCTGCAGAAAAAAATCTCAGCCAATTTCTGCACTCCCTCTTTTCGCCTCACTATCTTCTATCTTCTTCTTCTTCTCTTCTCTTCTCTTCTCTTCTCCTCTTCTCTCCTCTCCTTTAATATATATAACTACATATATATTAAAGTAGAAGGATTTGAAGAGGAGTGGAATTTGAACCCATGACCCCTCAAATGTCAAAAGCCTACATTACCACCTAGGGGTTGGTGATTTAATTGGGAGGATATTGCTTATATGGTGAAGCCCTTGGAACCATAACTTTCTAACCATGAGGAATTTTCTCTTGATGGAAAGAGCAAAAGTGCTTCATTTTATGAGCTTTCTTCAAGTGTTAAAAAATATTTTGAAAATTTTCAAGATCAGTGCTTCAACGTGCGTGACACGAGAAGGGTGAAATTTCATGTCACTTCTCTCCGAATTTGAAGACTTGATACTTGGGCCCCAGCATGTCAATGGAACCAACTGGCATGAATCCCCACATTGACCTCCAGCAACAAGTTATAATCGAGCACCTTTCCCATGGAGATGATGGTTGGGATTATTTGTCGTGGATGGCTCGTGATGGTGAGCTCGTGATACATTGGGAGAACTTCAACTTCACGTCTACACATTGTGCCATCATCGAGCTTCTTACAGCCTTCAAAGTAATCAAACGGGTAACCTTCTGCCAAGGCTAGAATGACCCTGAAGACTGGAGTGAAATCTTGCATATTTGCTTGTTAGTTCCTATGGACAAGCTTATGTTGGATGATTTCTTTTCAACTTCACTTCAACGATTCTTAGGAATCGGATATGGTTGGTGATGTTCTGCCCAAGGAATCCCTTTGTACCCAACCAACCTTTCCAACCACATTTTAAACTTCATGTTGTAATTCTTTTTGGATTGAAGATTAATCATCAACAACGCATTGTTAGTCTCTTGGGGGCAAAACGTCTTGTGGAGGTTTTAAGATCCCCCCATCCTCTCCTTCTTCCTATTCTGGACTACTATGAAACTTGGGATGTCTGCATTTTGGTTTTGGTATAATATCATCTTGGATATTGCAATTTGATGGAGCTTAGAAGCCCTCAAAAAAGGCCGCTAGCATGGGTGTAAAGCTCACTTCACCGGGGGGAGAGATATATTGTTATAGCAAATCTTCACCTGCAAGCACCTGCAACCAAGCTGAGTATTCAACACTAATCTTTGGGCTACAAAAAGATCAAAAACATCGCATCCAACAACTCGAGGTGTGAGGAGACTCTCAACTTGTGTGTGAACAAGTTAGTGGGAGGTGGAAAGTATGAAGTGAAGGCTTGGTTCCACGACATCAATAAGCTCTAGAACTTTGCAAACAATTCGCCGACGTAAAGATTCAGCACATCCCTCGATCTCAAAATTCAGTTGTTGCTGATTTCTTAGAGCATGTGAAGCTTGTACATTGATCGCGCATGAAACGAGTGGTAGCACTACTGCAATGAAGCCGCAAGCCACGAATGAGGGTAATCATCTGTAAAGAGTGTGGAGGGAGAGTGGAGGCTGTGGCCATCAGGAAACCAAGTGTTATGCATATCTGATGCGAGTCTACCAACTTCAGACAATCATCAGGAAAGTCCTCAGGAACATTACTCAAAAGAGGAATGCCAAACCGCACACCCCTTGAAGAAATAGCCTGGCGGCTCAAAGAGCTAGAGGAAGCTGAAGGTGATGTACAAGCTCTTTAATTGTTGACATTTGTAATGGCATTCTTGTTTGCTTTGATGAACATCCTTATGCAACGCCGAGCCCCTAATCCTCGCATATGAAGGCCAATTTTGCTGAAAACTCTTCTCGTATAGTATATCACAATAGGCCAGTTACACCCTACCCTGTCTATGTGTTTCGTGGATGTATCTTAACCTAACTTTTAGTTGAAGCTACCTCTTTCTATTATTTGCCGGTAGATAAAACTTCACCTCCCTTCTCTCTCCTTTTTTTCCCTTCTCCTTCCTTTCCGATGGCAGACATCCTTGTATTTTGTGGGAGGATGGATGTGGCTACCGATCCATATACACGAAGATACACGCGCTTTTACCTGTGACAATCTATATCAAACCTAAAACAAAACCCACGGCCTACCCCAAATATCTTTCATTTTCACTTCTTTCCTGTTCTTTGTCGCCGCCAAATCTTCTCTCATCCAATAGACAACAAAAGGCAAGTGCAAGGAAGATCACACGGGTGGAAGGAGCACATACGGGTGAAGGAAACCTCAGCACAAAGGCCTCTTTGTTTGTGGCTTTCATAGTTTGCTGCCCCTTCCAGCTTGTTGCCAAGCTTCCTTAGGTCTACGTATGATTCGGCGACCACTTCTAGGCCAAAAGCGTTTCGTACCACATCGATACTGCCCCTTCCAGCTTGTTGCCAAGCTTCCTTAGGTCTACGTATGATTCGGCGACCACTTCTAGGCCAAAAGCGTTTCATCCCGCATCGATACTGCGTGTCAACACTTTCTCCTACCCATCGTCAGCGATGATTCTTGTTTGTTTTGTGTTCCTGTGTAAATTTTTTACAAACTGAACTGCGTATCGCATGTCTAGTTTGCACGGTAGTTTGTACCTTATCCTGCCCAGCCCGCACGCATCAAGATGTAGTATAACCTCTGGGTCCTGCAGTGCCTAGTAGCATTTTGATGTGTGATAGATCACTTTGAATCGAGTGGTGGGATTCAACATATAGGTTGAATGTGCTACCATGCCCCCCAACTGTTCTACCCATTCTTGCCCTAACAACGAATGCGTTGTAATTGTGATTCCCCTTTCAGTCATTGGGCTAGATGCGCTTGTGTCGGAGCTGGCTTTGCATTTGTGTGGTATTGCACTTGCTCTTGAGGGTTCTCCATCCTCTTGTGGTGCAATTTGCGTGGTCTTTCCCTTTCTTTTTTGTCTTTCCATTGCCCCCTGGGCTAAGATTCTGAGTGCTTCTTCGATTTCTCTCACTTTGTCTTTAGCAGACTGACCAGGAAGCTGGGATCGGGTTTCAGATTGCCCACTCATGAATTTGGTTTTCTCGTCTTAAAGGGAGCTGAAGTGGCGGAGGATATATTCTTCGGTGTTAGAAGACATCTTTTGGAGGGTTGTTTTAGGGTGTTGTAGAAGCTGGGGTTGCTTGGGATTGTTTGGTTTTTCAGTAGGAATTTCAACAGCATGCAGTTGTAATCGGTAATGCAGCACCCTATTCTTTTGTTATTTATTGCAGTGTGCTGCATTAATCTGCTACTATTGGGGCGCCCCCGTAAAATGCTTCTTGTTGATGCTGGTAAGTGATCAGTGGTACATTATTATTCTCTTTGTTGGAATTAGGGTTGCAGGAATGCACACACAACTTCAAGAAGATGAGGAAGCTTGAGCACAACACAGTAGTGTATTATGAGTGCCAAAAATGAAAGATAACAAGCCCTAGAAGATAATGGGCGTATATACAATGCACGGGGGAAAAAACCTCCTAGTGAGGGAAAAAGTGCCCCGGCGGTCCTAAGTGTGTTCACACACATCACTACTATAATATGGTAACAAATCCCCCCTGGAGTGATGCGGTGAACAAGAGCTAGCACTCATGTATAGGGAAGTGTCTAGCTATGTGGACGAATCCACAAAAGGGAGTAAGCCCAAAGCTTTGCGAAAAGCTTCGAACTTCTCACGAGGCAGAGCCTTTGTGAAAAGGTCTGCAAGGTTATCCTGTGTTGGCACATAAGCCAAACTGATCTCTCCTGCAGAGAGTCTCTCCCTGACATAATGGTAGTGCACCTCAATGTGCTTCGTACGAGCATGGAACACTGGGTTCCGCGCAACTGCCAATGCGCTCTGACTGTCAGTGAAGATGGTGGTGGCAGATGGCTGCCCAACACCCAAATCAGCCATAAGGCGTCTGAGCCACACACACTCAACCGTAGCTGTGAAAGCTGCCCTGTACTCAGCTTCACAACTAGAAGTGGCCACAGTAGGCTGCTTCTTGCTCAACCATGATATGCATGAGCTTCCAAGCATGAAGCAAAAACCACTCGTGGACACGCGTGTGTCATAACAACCAGTCCAGTCAGAATCTGAAAAAACATGTAAATCTGGCGGCAATGATCCCCCCTTGGGATAAAACAACCCAAGATGCCGAGTACCACTCAAATAGCGAAAGATACGCTTCACTGCCTGCCAATGCTTAATGCCTGGGCTATGCATAAATCTGCTCACCTGTGAGACTGCAAACTGAATGTCTGGCCTCGTAATGCATACATAAATGAGGCAACCAACAGCTGTCTGATAGAGTGTGACATCAAAGTGATCTCCAGCATCATGAAGACTCAACTTCAAACCTGTCTCCATTGGAGTAGCAATAGGCTTGCAGTCTTCAAGGCCAAATCTCCGCAACAATGTTTCAATATACTTTGTCTGACACAAAGCAATACCTCCATCACACTGCTTAAATTGTATCCCCAAATAATGATGCAAATGCCCCAAATCTGACATCTCAAAAGAGGCATTCAAATCAGCCTTAAAATCAGCAATATGACTCTCATTTGGTCCTGTGAGCAGCATGTCATCGACATAGAGAGCAATGATTAGATGTACACCATCCACACGTTTAACATACAAAGTGCTTTCTGTTGGACTATTCTGAAACCCATGTGCAGTCAAATATGCATGTATTTTTTCATACCAAGCTCGTGGAGCTTGCTTTAAACCATATAAAGCCTTTTTTAACCTGCACACTTTGTTTTCCTGCCCTCTTTGAACAAAACCACGAGGCTGCGATACATACACCTCCTCATGCAAATCTCCATTTAAGAACGCAGTCTTTATGTCCAGCTGATGTACATTCCAACCATTATGAGCTGCTAATGCACATGTAAGATCCCTGTTCCCACCGAGCAACGGATTCGGGGTACTGGCAACGGAAGTAGCGCTTCTCGCGCGGGACAGGGGTCCCACACTCGGGGCCTCGCCCACGGATATCCGGATAAGAGACTAGTCCGTCGGTTGTTCCAAAACCGAACCCGGAAAAACTTCCTTTACCGGAAAGCACGGGCGATTCCACCAGGATAACTTTTTACTCTAACGTAGTCAAGATCATTTCTGATCGAGATGATCCAATTACATCTATAAGGTACTTAGTCAGTTCAAGGAAGAAACTTGCACTTGGATCATTGGGATCAACGCTTTTTTCCCCATTCAAGAGGCACAGCCGTTGATTCCTATCCATAGAACAGTTACTGTCCGGGATTTATTTTTTTTTTCTATCGTAAAAACAAAAGTTTGAGTCTCGATTTACGGATCCATCAGTCCAGCCTAACCCCATCCGATCCCATGGGTTAGCCAACCGCCCAACCACTGTAGTGATGGGATCCAATTAAAAATTTGGTTAGGTTTTGTCCCGGGTACCAAGGAAAAGAGTTCCAAGGCCCCCTAGCCGGATGTTCATGCAAAATAAAACTAGTCACACCACTCACACACCCAATATGAAATTGCCCTTTTTCAACCAGATTCAACCAGTTTAAAACAATCCTTTAATAAAACCATAGTATCATTGATCACCATCTTCCAATTTATCCAATTGATTCTTAATTTTCCATCATTCCTTCATCAGAGTATCTATGGCATCATTGGCAACTAGAACGCTCAGGAGCCGTTTCGATAGTTCCTAGCCCATAATACTTGGCAATATAATCACTTAACAAGATGGACTCTCGTTGAAGATCAGCAAGATCAACCAACAGATCCATATAAGGAGCCATGGACTCATCCATTGAAGACCAGCAAGGTCAATCAACCAGATCCATGCTCGATTTCAGAAAACAACTCCAACTCTGTTCCAATATCTTCCTCGACGCACGCGTGGGTATCCTAGGCGACCCAGAGCCCGAGCACCGTATGGTCAGCACCCTCTAGGATCCTTCGCAGGTAACCTAGCGCTTCACGCATAGGCCGCTTCCTTGGCCCCTCATCCACCGTACCGGAAGCTCACCATTTTAATCGCACCGAGGCTGGTCAAGACCTCGGCCGACCTTGCTACGCGAGACGTCCTTCATTGACTCCCCGTCAGCAGTTGCAACTTTCTCATCACGACCTTAATCACAAGACGGTCAAAATGCTCCCCCCAGCATTCTTGACATAAAACAATCATTTACAGACAGCATTTACAAACAGCATTTACAAACAGTTTACAATACAATTTCTATTTTAACTTTCATTTTGCCACATTATCCCTCCTCAATCTACATTACTTATTCCATATTCCATTTATATGTATACTCATCCCATCACATCATTTCCATCTCATCACTTCAGATTCCCTCACATCACAATCGTATATTCACATCCATACATCCACAACTATATGCGTACATTCACATCTACATGCATACATCTACATCCCTATGCATACATTCACATCCACATTCACATTCACCTCCATACACCTACATCTACATGCATACATCCACTCCACATTCACATCTACGTCTATACACCTACATCTACATGCATACATCCACCTCTACATCCACATCTACGTCTATACACCTACATCTACATGCATACATCCACCTCCACATCCACATCTACATCTATACATCTACATCTACATGTATACATCCACATCTCCATTCACATCTACATCTATACCTCTACATCTACATGCATCCATCCACATCTCCATTTACATCCTCATCTACACATCTATTTCTACATGCATACATCCACGTCTCGGGGGGGTCACTATATGTAAATCCTCTATATCACGTGCGTTCAAGGCCTATTTAAAAAGTCCCTTATCTGTGAATTTTTTAGTGAATATAATGTATCCTTTCCTATTCAAATCTGTAAATTTTTTTTAAAATACAATAAATAAATCCCCTCTGTAAATATATTTCTGTAAGTTTTAAATATTTAAAATGTCCTTCTGTTGAACCCACGTGATACTTACATATTTATACGAGTGACCCCCCCGAGATCCACGTCCCATGCATACATCCACCTCCACATTCACACTCACATCCATACATCTACATCTACATGCAACATCCACATCTCCATGCATAATAAAATTCTTTTAATTAATCTAGGATGATAGTTCCTAGAATATGGTAGGAATTCCTCTTTTTATACTTTGAATGAATTTATTTTATGCGTAATTTCTATAAAAATTTTGCCATAGCTCCGCTACTATGACTGATAAATCTCAATTTTTTTCTAAGGGATAAAGCTCATTATTAAAGAAATAATTAGAATGGTCCCTAATTGGATCATCAATCCATAATGGTCTCTAATTGGATCATTAAGAAAACAATTAGAATGGTCTCTAATTGGATCATCAATCCACAATGGTCTCTAATTGGATCATTAAGAAAACAATTAGAATGGTCTCTAATTGGATCATCAATCCATAATGGTCTCTAATTGGATCATTAAGAAAACAATTAGAATGATCTTTAATTGGATCATCAATCCATAATGGATTGAATCATCAATGTGCATAAACTAAAAGCATAGCAAAAAGCCATTAATTTGGCCTCAAGCATAGCTTAATCTTGGATTAAGGAAAAGCTTTATGAAAAGCTTCATTTGGATTGAGAATGGGTCGTGAGTATGACCATTTCTTGAGTGAGAGAGAGAAATTATAAAAACCATTAGAATTTAAATATAAGTGGAAATTAACTTCTATAGCATTTATTAAATTATGTAACTCTTCACTAGTATTCACCAATTAACTTCAATAGCATTTAAAAAAAAACCATACCAATTAAACTTCTCAAGCTTAAGAGGGGTTGAGAAGAGAGAATCATTGAGAAATCATAGAAAAGATCAACATTCAATATACTTACCTTATGATTTGCTTGATTCTTTATTCACGGTAGAGGCCCCCAACCAATCAATTGGTTTAGTATGTTGATGGAGCCACCAATGGGGATTGAAGAAAGAGGGAAGTATCAAAAACTAGTGAAATATTAAAGAATTCACAGTTCTTGGCTTAGGTAGAGTAGAGTAACAAGGCATAAGACACTATATATTTTAGCTTAGGTGGAGTAGAGTAACAAGTATAAGACTCTATCTAATTTGGCTTAGGTGGAGTAGAGTAACAAGCATAAGAGACTATATATTTTGGCTTAGGTGGAGTAGAGTAACAAAGCATAAGAGACTATATATTTTGGCTTAGGTGGAGTAGAGTAACAAGCATAAGAGACTATATATTTTGGCTTAGGTGGAGTAGAGTAACAAAGCATAAGAGACTATATATTTTGGCTTAGGTGGAGTAGAGTAACAAAGCATAAGAGACTATATATTTTGGCTTAGGTGGAGTAGAGTAACAAGCATAAGAGACTATATATTTTGGCTTAGGTGGAGTAGAGTAACAAAGCATAAGAGACTATATATTTTGGCTTAGGTGGAGTAGAGTAACAAAGCATAAGAGACTATGTTTTTTTTTCAACAAGGGGAGGCTTCTATTTATAGGAAAATTTGAGCTCCTAACCAAACAAACTGATTCTAGAATTTTCCAAGTCAGTTTGGTCACTTTTTTGACCATTTTTAGGTCAGTTAAGCTAACTTTTTGGAACTAGACTTGGATGAGGAGAGAGGAGAGATGAAATATCTTAATTTTTATGAGTTTAAAACTCATTCAAGCATGTGAAATATGCACCTCCTTTAAAGAATTCCCCTTCCTTACATATGTGTCAAAATTGTATTGCTCATAGTTTTTTACTAATAAACCTTGTACATTTTCAACTCTTCATCTCATGTGAAATATGCACCTCCTTTAAAGAACTCCTCTTCCTTACATATGTGTCATAGTTTTTTTACTAATAAGCCTTGTACATTTTCAACTCTTCATCTTATGTGAAATATCACTACAAGACAATGCTGCCATACACGCGTTTCATACACGCGATAAATTACGAACGCGTGTATGGTCGCGCCTGTATTTGAATAGAATCGGGCGCGTGTATTTTTGCATTTAAATTCGCGTGTATATTTGCATTAATAAACGCGTGTATAAAAGCGTCTATATACACGCAGTAATACACGCACCTATACACGATAATATTTACGGGGTAATACTCGCTATTATACACGGATAAATACACGCTACTATACACGGATTAATACACGCATGGCAGAGAAAAACTGAAAAAAAACTGAATTCCTTTACAAAATTAAAAACTATTTTCCTTAAACCATCTCATAGTACATTACAGTATAGATCATTACACAATCCCACTACATGCATTTACAACAATGAAATATATTCAAGAATAAATCATATTGCATATGAGATGATGGAAATGTCATCAATTTAGAACATACAGTGACGGATTGGTTAGGGTTCGATCTCATCTTCAATAAGATCCATCCTTGCCAAACGATCAACATCAATATCCATTTGATCAATTGGTAAGGCTACGA
Organism: Cibotium barometz; assembly: GCF_041138505.1. NCBI lineage: Eukaryota > Viridiplantae > Streptophyta > Polypodiopsida > Cyatheales > Cibotiaceae > Cibotium > Cibotium barometz. The sequence goes on from NC_141090.1 coordinate 29,594,546, forward strand.
TTAAATTTATTCCACTATCGATATTCTGTACTCCATTGATAATGGTATCGATGTCCTGATCATCCTCATCAACATCACCATCATCCTCAATGGTAGGGTCATTCTCATGATCATGAGAAATGGCATGCTCATCCTCATTATCACGATCATCTCTTATTTCTTGATCATCGATCACAACATCTTCAATGGCATATGCATGTTCGACGTCATCTTCATTGCGGCTTGTTACATCCTCCATATGCTCCATATCAGTGAATGTATTATACATCACTTTGGAACGTGGTGCAATAGGGATGACGTACCACCATTTGATGTCATGCACCATTGGTAGATAGATAACCTACTCAAATACACACAGTACAGTAATTAATTAGCATATCAAAAGTCAAGGGGTACGCGAGCTTAGATATATATGTACATGAAACACATTAGTAAAAAAATGCATACCTGCTCACATTGTTGTGGCAATACGAGCCTATCTTTCTTTGTTTGCCAGAACTTTGTAGAGTCAATAGTTACATATCCACTTGCATGGCGTTTTATCGTTGCATCAGGCCCTTTTTCCACCACGTTCATTTGCCATTTGACATCCAAAACATACACAAAGAAGCGACGAAAGTCAAGCCTAAATATGTCTTGGATTATGCCACAATAATCATCCATTTTTCCATTAGCTCCCTCAAAGCTACTAATGACACCGCAATCTTGTGTATTTCTCTTTTCATCAATTCTTTGTGTTCGAAAATGCTTGCCTTCACACCATATAGCATTGAACATAGTGCACTGGACCAAAATAGAAACAATATTTGTGTAAGCAATGTGAATAAATATTAAAAGAAAATCACTTACAACTAATGCAAAACATTAGTTCTATGTACCTTTGACATGCATCCTCGTGCATACTCCCATTCTTCCGCCGTGATATGCAGCCCCTCGTCACTCTCTGCTCTCTCCATTTCCTCATGCAACCAATCAACATGGATATCATTCGGAAGTGTTGCTAGATGCTTAGGGTACGCCTTCCGAGAGCCATGTTGCCTCCGAAAGAGAGCTCTTTCTGCTTGCCTTTTTGTCTTTGCATCCTCATATCTTGTAACCCATCTGCTCATCACATCACTATTAAGGATACAAGTGAAATTGAGATCATCAATCAACGTTTTGTCAATTACTTTACTCTGTCCTTTTCCTTGAGGCACAATAGAGGTCATCCTCAAGTCCTCTTCATTGCTCCATAGTCGTGGCAAAGAGCTGTCCACCTGACCAAGAAATTCTGAAATATATACAAGCGACTCTTGTATCAACCAACCCTCGGCCATGCTTCCTTCAGGCCTTGCACTTTGCCTCACAAAGTCTTTTAAGGTCTTCATGAAGCGCTCTAGGAAGAACATCCAACGTGCATGCACAGTACCACATAAAGCAATTTCGTCCACTAAATGCACAATGAGATGTAGTTGACTTGTGAGAATGGTTCGCGGAAAAGTCTCCTCTACCAAACAAACCACCTCCACTGCCATAACACGCGCATCATCCAACGTGGCTGGATCAATTGCTTTGGAACTAACATATCTGAAAAATAAATAAATAGTACGTTATACCTCATGCACGTTCATTTTGCAAGGTATAATGAAGGGTGATCTGAGCATGGGTTTTACATACCTCACAAGCTCGCCCATCTTATAAATACATTTTTTCAAACTCTTATTCGCACAATGGTCGATGCGTCAAGACTTGCATTGCTCCATCCATAAACTGTTTGTATATTAAGTAGTTCAAGGGAAGCACGTAAAACTGAGAATGTGCACCCTTCAAACACCGGTGTCGATGAAGCTTTATAAAGATGCTCTTGTTCCATATCATCGTCGTCCATACCTTTGGGATCATCCTTAAAAAGATTTCGCACCATATCATCAAGCACCTCCTCTTCCACAACTTCGTGAGGTGCAGGGCTATTGTCGTCCCTTTCCCACTCATCTCTGACATTAGATCCCGAAGCTCCAGCATCATCTCGTCGACGCTTTACGTGCTCTCGTCGCGCGTAGGGTACCATGTTAGGGTGTGGTACTGCATCCTGCTTCAATTTATCAAATTATATGTTACAACTCTATTAATTTAATTTGGATACCATGAGTCATTTGAATACCATCAATTTACATCTACTCACCTCCAAACCTGTTTGATTCCATTCTCCATACATGGAGATATGATTCAAGGTAATTCGACGTGCTCGTACAATGCATCCTTGACATCGATTACACATACATTTGATCCGTTGTCCCAACCACACATCGCGATTACGATGACGCATTGTCTCATCTTCCTCAGAACTGCTTGAAGAGGTTGATGACATCCTGTGTACAAATCAGAAAACACAAACTCATTATATATTTTTAATGAAAGCACAAAAACGCGTGTATTCACGCGGCTATCTCCTACAATTTGCGTGTATAAACGCGGCTACTTCCTAAAAAACGCGTGTATTCACGCGGCTAATATCTGCAAAACGCGTGTATAAACGCAGCTACAATCATGTACACGCGAATATACCTGCGTTTATATACGCCAATATAAACGCACACATAAACGCGGCGGCATATTTAAACTAAACATAGCCCGCCTTCCCCAAATATAGATTTTGAACTTAGAAATCAACAGTGCGCCTGTTTTCGCCTCTTCCAACAGCAAAGAGGGAGCAGAGAAAGGAGCACACACACGGGAGAAGGAGGGAGCAGAGAAGGAGCAGAGAGGACTCACTTTTTCAGAGGTGAGTCACTTTGTCCTGTGCCTTGTCTCTTTTGTCAGATTTGTTTACTTTGCTCTTTGCTCTTTGGGTTTGTCTTTTTGCACACGATTGGGTTGCTGCATCCTGACAGGGGCGACAATGGCTGGTCCTTTTGTAAGGACATTCTGTTTTTGTCGGGGGGTCGGTCTTTTCGAGAAATTTTTTTCGCAGGTCGCGTGTAAGAACGCGTGTAGGAGCGCGTGTAACCTGTCTGCAGAGTTTTTCCACGCGCATATACACGCGTTTTTTGCCGGGTATATACACGCGTTTTTTGCCGGGTGTATACACGCGTTTCTGCAGACAGAAAACTGCCGCGTTTCAGATTTCAGGGTTTGCAGGCATTTGACTTGTGTAATGACAATGTGTGAGTCAAGAGACAGCCCATGATGTACATGATGATGTTTGTTGCAGGTTCTTTATGGATATTCCAGGTTCTTCATCCGATCCATTTGCGTACAGCAATTGGTTGATGGAGATGATGAATCACTTTGGGCGCCAACCTGGTCCGGTTGAGCTTACAGAGTATATGTATGTCCATCCCCCTCCTTCCCTGCCTGGTGTCTATACCCCTGTCGCGAGTATCCAGGGCACTCCAGTGCCGTCTATTCCTCCGAGTCCGACGAGACGGCATGCAGCTTCTCCTCTTCCACGTCCACCGAGGAGACATACCTCGTCCCAGACACACTCACGTACACCCTCACAGCCACCATCACGTGCTCCCTCAGAGCCACCGTCACGTCAGGGCTCACAGCCACCGTCACGTAGACAATCCCCCAGTCGTGACTCCACCCGCAGCAGTAGGAAGAGTGGGAGTGGGGGAGGATGCGGCGGGTGCTTTGGTGGGGGAGGTGGGGGAGGTGGGGGAGGTAGTAGGGCACGGGGTGAGAGAGGAGATAGAGGGAGAAGAGTTAGAGGAGACAGTTCGGAAGAGGAGGAGATGAGAGAGATGGAGAGAGTGGTTTGCTATGATGTGACGGATAGGGGCGGGATAGTGATGGATGCGAGGGGGAGGGAGGTAATGGAATACATGCGTGGGGTAGTATCAAACTCATATAGAAATTGTTTTATTAAATTTAAAGATCAAAATAGCCGATTAGTTGGGGAGGTGATAGAGGCTGTACACAGTCGGTACCCCAATCCCCCACATGCTACATTCTCGGATGTATGGGGAAGGACGCGAATAAGGGAGATCTTAAGTAATAAAAGATCTCACCTTAAAAAACTCGCGTACGATGACCGGCTAAATGTAGCTGCGGGTGGCTATCCTGCCGAGAAACCTGCCACTGCGCACAAACGCGAGTGGAAGGAGGCAAAGAAACGAGCAGAGGGTGGCGTGAAGAGCAGGCAGCATGTGGAGGCACGACGGATCCAGATGGAGACCGTTGGATCTTCGCATTTCGGATCTGGCGGCGTCGAGTCATGGGAGGCAGAGTTCGTAAGTATCCTGTCACTTTATTTGATTGTTTACTTAATTCATTGATTCTATGAATTGTTTTAATCTTACAAATTGTGTTGATTATGATACAGCGACGGGTTACGGGGAGGAAGCCCACAACCCACGATACTGCGTATGCTCGCCGGCATAGCAGACGTGACACGTGGGCCATCTTCAGAGCCGAGGGACGTATTACGGACGCGCAGTTTGAGTTGGCCATGAGACCATACGGTCGACAGGTACTTGAAAATTCGTAACGAATGGTTTTGGTTTATTGAATTGCATATATATATATATATATACTTATATACTATATATTACTTGAACAGGCACAAGCTGCTGATGATCCACCGGCCGCCGCTGCAGAGGGTGGACGTGAGCACTACTCCTCGGACATTCCGACCGATGCGAGCTCATCTGAGCATGAGGGGAGCACCGAGTCATCATCTGGGTCTGAGTAGTACTCAGATTTGTAGTATCACATTCCATATTTAGGATGTGATTGTATATATTTTTTTGTAAACTCAAGCCATGGGCTACTTCGAGATATGGACTCCCTTGTATACATATATGAAATTTTGATAGTAATATTGAATTGATTGATCGATAGTATTACATTCATGGCTGTCTTGAATCGTGTAATGACAATGTATGCATTCATGTCGTTCTTGTCTTAATCTCCCTCGTGCATATGTTCTTCGTGGATGGTCTAATGCACCAAAAACCCTAAACCAGAGAGTGCTATTGGGTGCTGGAATGCTGGAACAGTATTCAGGCACCAAATAGCACTCTCTGGATTTTTTTTTTTGCTCTCTGTTCGCGTGTATAAACGCGTCAAAACTGCTAAAAATTGCGTGTATCTACGCGGATACACTGGAAATAACGCGTGTATACACGCGTATAAACTGGCAGTAACGCGTGTATAAGCGCATCTAATAAAATAAACGCGTGTACAGACGCAAGTAAAAACGCGGCTGGGACATTGGAACTGAACAGGATGCGGCTATACACCCGTGTATAACCGCGTCTAATAGAAGAAGACGCGTGTATACTGGCGTGTATTAATGCGTCTGCAAAAAAAAACGCGGCTACACACCCGTGTATACGCGCGTCTGAGAGGTACTGTACACGCGTTTTTACACGCATGTCTGTGGCCGCGAGAATACACGCGCTGATACACGGGCCCGCTACTTTTTTTCACAAGTCATTTTTAGCGGCTAAGAGCGCGGGTATGAGCCCAATCCCTTGTAGTGTATGCACCTTCTTTAAAGAACTCCTCTTCCTTACATATGAGTTTATTTACTAATAAACCTTGTACATTTTCAACTCTTCATCTTATGTGAAATATGCACCTCCTTTAAAGAACTCCTCTTCCTTACATATGAGTTTATTTACTAATAAACCTTGTACATTTTCAACTCTTCATCTTATGTGAGCATTTACTCATTTTTGGGTATCTTCTTTTACAATTTGGATTTATCTCCTCCCTACACATGGATTGATGCTATTGGCCCATAGAAACCTTAATTGGACCATAGTCTAAAGATTTCTGAAAATCTAGACCCTTAGGCTAAGGTTCTTTATACCTATTTCCAATTAATTCCAATTGCACATTGGAAAATTCTTTTTAAATTTCTGTTTCAGGGGAACTCATCTGAATTATAAGATATATTTTTCTATCCAGAATTATTCAAAATCTGAATATTCTCTCTCTAGAATATTTTCTCTCTCTAGGTTAAAACAACCACAAACAAGATCTCTTATATTTCAGAAAAGGAATTGATTACAGGGGAATATGCTAGATATCAAAAAGGGGTTGGGGGAGGAATCTTACATTCTACCCCACTTAAAAAACGCGAGATGTCCTCATCTCGCAACTTGGAATAATTTCGCAAGATGCACGAATATGAGACTTAGAGAAAAATTTTAATCACGATTAACCACCAAGAAAAGTCTTAAAGAGAGCAAGATTCAAAATAATAACAAGATTTAAACTTTATTCATTCTCGGAACTTATACAGTAAAGATAGAGAAACTCTTTACACTTCCATAAGCCCGTCCATCATATGGTCACAAAAGCAGTCCTCACAAGCTGCACAAGTATAGGGTAACTCATCTATGGGAATGATTCTACTGGTTATTGCCGCACCTATCTCAGTGGTATGAGGTGATCTAACAAAAGGACCTCTGAGAGGCAAGCCAAAAACGGGGTAAAGGCATATCTTCTCATGAGGAAGAAAACACGCCAGTAAGAAGACCCGCTCAGAAAACCCAAGATGCCTTGATCTCATGACGCAGTAGTATCGGGGACCCAAACCCAAGGCTTCGATAACCATGGCCAAGCGGACATTGTTACGAAAGTGTTGCTGACCCCAGGGTGTTACCCTAGTTATGTTTTGATAGGTCCGCCATTTGGTCTGCGCTACAGAAGTTCCTAGGTGAGGAAAAAGTGAGCGCTCATACTGTTCTATAAAGTCTTTCTTCACAGACTCTCTTGCGTCTTGAAGGTGAGAAATCATCAGGGATAAAACTAATTCCTGTTGCCAGGCCGCCATGAAGGAGATTAAGAAAGAAAGGAGATTGATGAGAGTAAGATTACTGTGAGCGGCAAGTAAAAGTTACGACTTATATAAAGGAAGGAGCTAGCGTAACCTAGAAGCCAACGGTAACTTGTCACTGAAGTTTTACCGTCTTTCCATGATTTGGGTTTGGCACATTTTTCTATAAAAGGTATTAAGAATTTTGAGATGAGGAGATAAAAGAAACTTGTAGGCTAAGTCACCTACTTTCTTTGAATTCAGATATAAGGATCATAATATCTGGGGGATAACTTCTTATACTCCCCAAGAGATAAAGAACTTCTTTTGGGCCGTACTCGAATGAAAACCAAAACCTTGGTATCCAAAACACCGATTCTCACTTCTAAACTCATTGTTCTAAATCCTTAAAACAGGTGGGACTCCTGAGAGTATTCTAGGGAAAGGTCTTCCTTTTTTTTTTTAAACAGAAACTTTCTTTTATTTTAGAGAGGGAATAATTATAAGATCAGAAAGGGAGATTCTTACTCCTGTATACCTCGAAGACTGGGGAGGAATCTTACATTCTACCCCACTTAAAAAGTGCGAGATGTCCTCATCTCGCAAGGTAGAGGATAACTCTTTTTCTTAAGATCCAATTTTTATTCTGGGGTTGCTTATATTCTGGTCAACCCAACAGAACACTGGGATAAATATCCCTTATATAGAATTCATCATTAAATAACAATTCATTTAATATGATAATGGTCCATTAGACAGAAAAATTTCCTTCGGAACATTCCTCCACGGAAACTTCAGTCAAGCAAGTTCTCAATTTGACATCCCTTAACTTGATCTACCGGTCAAGTATTAATAGCAGCAATCTGAGAGCACAACCCACTAATCTCATAGTGATTTGCTGAATTCATTATCATCATTCTAGTTATGAATATCATCACAGGGATTCGTCCCATTCCCCCTCATTGTGGTTTCATTATATTTCAACTAATTTTTAAAAATCAACATTTTTCAATCAGCATTTTCAATCAGAATCCAAATCAATTCATTCATTCTCAAACAGAATTAAAAATCATATCAATCACATTCGAAATCATCATCTAGATAGCATTAACGCTTATAATTTCAAGTCTTAGATTTACTCGTATATACTGTCAGTAAAGAGCTGCAGTATACTCTCGATATATACGGGTAGTCACGGCCCTTGGAATTATAAGGTAAATACTATCATGTCTAGGCCTCAAGCAAGTCCGGGTTTCTATATAATTGCGGTACTTCCATCTGAAGAACCAATTACCAAACTATGAATTTCAGTTTGAATATCAAATTGTATGAGTTATATCACACAATTATAACCTTTTTGTGTTCCTTGATAATTTTTTTGACATATTTGTCTTCTCAGTTGATCTTTATTAACCAAATGCTCTGATACCAACTGTAAGATCCCTGTTCCCACCGAGCAACGGATTCGGGGTACTGGCAGCGGAAGTAGTGCTTCTCGCGCGGGACAGGGGTCCCACACTCGGGGCCTCGCCCACGGATATCCGGATAAGAGACTAGTCCGTCGGTTGTTCCAAAACCGAACCCGGAAAAACTTCCTTTACCGGAAAGCACGGGCGATTCCACCAGGATAACTTTTTACTCTAACGTAGTCAAGATCATTTCTGATCGAGATGATCCAATTACATCTATAAGGTACTTAGTCAGTTCAAGGAAGAAACTTGCACTTGGATCATTGGGATCAACGCTTTTTTCCCCATTCAAGAGGCACAGCCGTTGATTCCTATCCATAGAACAGTTACTGTCCGGGATTTTTTTTTTTTTTCTATCGTAAAAACAAAAGTTTGAGTCTCGATTTACGGATCCATCAGTCCAGCCTAACCCCATCCGATCCCATGGGTTAGCCAACCGCCCAACCACTGTAGTGATGGGATCCAATTAAAAATTTGGTTAGGTTTTGTCCCGGGTACCAAGGAAAAGAGTTCCAAGGCCCCCTAGCCGGATGTTCATGCAAAATAAAACTAGTCACACCACTCACACACCCAATATGAAATTGCCCTTTTTCAACCAGATTCAACCAGTTTAAAACAATCCTTTAATAAAACCATAGTATCATTGATCACCATCTTCCAATTTATCCAATTGATTCTTAATTTCCCATCATTCCTTCATCAGAGTATCTATGGCATCATTGGCAACTAGAACGCTCAGGAGCCGTTTCGATAGTTCCTAGCCCATAATACTTGGCAATATAATCACTTAACAAGATGGACTCTCGTTGAAGATCAGCAAGATCAACCAACAGATCCATATAAGGAGCCATGGACTCATCCATTGAAGACCAGCAAGGTCAATCAACCAGATCCATGCTCGATTTCAGAAAACAACTCCAACTCTGTTCCAATATCTTCCTCGACGCACGCGTGGGTATCCTAGGCGACCCAGAGCCCGAGCACCGTATGGTCAGCACCCTCTAGGATCCTTCGCAGGTAACCTAGCGCTTCACGCATAGGCCGCTTCCTTGGCCCCTCATCCACCGTACCGGAAGCTCACCATTTTAATCGCACCGAGGCTGGTCAAGACCTCGGCCGACCTTGCTACGCGAGACGTCCTTCATTGACTCCCCGTCAGCAGTTGCAACTTTCTCATCACGACCTTAATCACAAGACGGTCAAAATGCTCCCCCCAGCATTCTTGACATAAAACAATCATTTACAGACAGCATTTACAAACAGCATTTACAAACAGTTTACAATACAATTTCTATTTTAACTTTCATTTTGCCACATTATCCCTCCTCAATCTACATTACTTATTCCATATTCCATTTATATGTATACTCATCCCATCACATCATTTCCATCTCATCACTTCAGATTCCCTCACATCACAATCGTATATTCACATCCATACATCCACAACTATATGCGTACATTCACATCTACATGCATACATCTACATCCCTATGCATACATTCACATCCACATTCACATTCACCTCCATACACCTACATCTACATGCATACATCCACTCCACATTCACATCCACATCTATACATCTACATCTACATGCATACATCCACCTCTACATCCACATCTACGTCTATACACCTACATCTACATGCATACATCCACCTCTACATCCACATCTACGTCTATACACCTACATCTACATGCATACATCCACCTCCACATCCACATCTACATCTATACATCTACATCTACATGTATACATCCACATCTCCATTCACATCTACATCTATACCTCTACATCTACATGCATCCATCCACATCTCCATTTACATCCTCATCTACACATCTATTTCTACATGCATACATCCACGTCCCATGCATACATCCACCTCCACATTCACACTCACATCCATACATCTACATCTACATGCAACATCCACATCTCCATGCATAATAAAATTCTTTTAATTAATCTAGGATGATAGTTCCTAGAATATGGTAGGAATTCCTCTTTTTATACTTTGAATGAATTTATTTTATGCGTAATTTCTATAAAAATTTTGCCATAGCTCCGCTACTATGACTGATAAATCTCAATTTTTTTCTAAGGGATAAAGCTCATTATTAAAGAAATAATTAGAATGGTCCCTAATTGGATCATCAATCCATAATGGTCTCTAATTGGATCATTAAGAAAACAATTAGAATGGTCTCTAATTGGATCATCAATCCACAATGGTCTCTAATTGGATCATTAAGAAAACAATTAGAATGGTCTCTAATTGGATCATCAATCCATAATGGTCTCTAATTGGATCATTAAGAAAACAATTAGAATGATCTTTAATTGGATCATCAATCCATAATGGATTGAATCATCAATGTGCATAAACTAAAAGCATAGCAAAAAGCCATTAATTTGGCCTCAAGCATAGCTTAATCGTGGATTAAGGAAAAGCTTTATGAAAAGCTTCATTTGGATTGAGAATGGGTCGTGAGTATGACCATTTCTTGAGTGAGAGAGAGAAATTATAAAAACCATTAGAATTTAAATATAAGTGGAAATTAACTTCTATAGCATTTATTAAATTATGTAACTCTTCACTAGTATTCACCAATTAACTTCAATAGCATTTAAAAAAAAACCATACCAATTAAACTTCTCAAGCTTAAGAGGGGTTGAGAAGAGAGAATCATTGAGAAATCATAGAAAAGATCAACATTCAATATACTTACCTTATGATTTGCTTGATTCTTTATTCACGGTAGAGGCCCCCAACCAATCAATTGGTTTAGTATGTTGATGGAGCCACCAATGGGGATTGAAGAAAGAGGGAAGTATCAAAAACTAGTGAAATATTAAAGAATTCACAGTTCTTGGCTTAGGTAGAGTAGAGTAACAAGGCATAAGACACTATATATTTTAGCTTAGGTGGAGTAGAGTAACAAGTATAAGACTCTATCTAATTTGGCTTAGGTGGAGTAGAGTAACAAGCATAAGAGACTATATATTTTGGCTTAGGTGGAGTAGAGTAACAAAGCATAAGAGACTATATATTTTGGCTTAGGTGGAGTAGAGTAACAAGCATAAGAGACTATATATTTTGGCTTAGGTGGAGTAGAGTAACAAAGCATAAGAGACTATATATTTTGGCTTAGGTGGAGTAGAGTAACAAAGCATAAGAGACTATATATTTTGGCTTAGGTGGAGTAGAGTAACAAGCATAAGAGACTATATATTTTGGCTTAGGTGGAGTAGAGTAACAAAGCATAAGAGACTATATATTTTGGCTTAGGTGGAGTAGAGTAACAAAGCATAAGAGACTATGTTTTTTTTTCAACAAGGGGAGGCTTCTATTTATAGGAAAATTTGAGCTCCTAACCAAACAAACTGATTCTAGAATTTTCCAAGTCAGTTTGGTCACTTTTTTGACCATTTTTAGGTCAGTTAAGCTAACTTTTTGGAACTAGACTTGGATGAGGAGAGAGGAGAGATGAAATATCTTAATTTTTATGAGTTTAAAACTCATTCAAGCATGTGAAATATGCACCTCCTTTAAAGAATTCCCCTTCCTTACATATGTGTCAAAATTGTATTGCTCATAGTTTTTTACTAATAAACCTTGTACATTTTCAACTCTTCATCTCATGTGAAATATGCACCTCCTTTAAAGAACTCCTCTTCCTTACATATGTGTCATAGTTTTTTTACTAATAAGCCTTGTACATTTTCAACTCTTCATCTTATGTGAAATATGCACCTTCTTTAAAGAACTCCTCTTCCTTACATATGAGTTTATTTACTAATAAACCTTGTACATTTTCAACTCTTCATCTTATGTGAAATATGCACCTCCTTTAAAGAACTCCTCTTCCTTACATATGAGTTTATTTACTAATAAACCTTGTACATTTTCAACTCTTCATCTTATGTGAGCATTTACTCATTTTTGGGTATCTTCTTTTACAATTTGGATTTATCTCCTCCCTACACATGGATTGATGCTATTGGCCCATAGAAACCTTAATTGGACCATAGTCTAAAGATTTCTGAAAATCTAGACCCTTAGGCTAAGGTTCTTTATACCTATTTCCAATTAATTCCAATTGCACATTGGAAAATTCTTTTTAAATTTCTGTTTCAGGGGAACTCATCTGAATTATAAGATATATTTTTCTATCCAGAATTATTCAAAATCTGAATATTCTCTCTCTAGAATATTTTCTCTCTCTAGGTTAAAACAACCACAAACAAGATCTCTTATATTTCAGAAAAGGAATTGATTACAGGGGAATATGCTAGATATCAAAAAGGGGTTGGGGGAGGAATCTTACAGCACAGATGCTACGAACAGTGGTCATACGACATGTGGGAGCAAAAGTCTCATCAAAATCAATGCCCTTCTCTTGAGCATAACCTTTTGCAACAAGCCTAGCCTTATGGCGATCCACTGTGCCATCAGGCTTACGCTTCAATTTGTATACCCACTTAGTGCCAATGGCCTTCTTGCCAGGGGGCAAGTCACATAAAGACCATGTACTATTCTTCATAATAGCATCGTATTCTGCTTGCATAGCAGCCATCCAATTTTCTAAACTTTGTGCCTCATCAAATGAAACAGGCTCACTTTCATCGCACATACTAGAAACAGCCAATGCATAACAATCTGACGCATAAGAGGCACCATGAGAGCCAGAACGAGTGCGACTAGACAAAGGGGCATCTAACTTGCTGTCACGCAAAGTCTGCACCAGCCATCTAGGCATGTTCCTAGAGCCCTCAATCTCTTGTCTCTCATCCTCAAGTGCATCATGCACATCTGCATCAGATATAGGCTGATCTGTGCCATCATTTAAAACCTGCATAGGCTGAAAAACTGCCTCATGAGGTATTGCACTTGACTGTGCACCACTGAAAAGAGGCAACAATGTATCATAGACATCACGTGAGCTGATATCTGTCTCCTTAGTACATGAAACCAAGGGCTGAACTGCATCTTCCACAAATACAACATCACGGCTAACCAAAATGCGCTTTGTCTGTGGATGATACAAACGATAGCCTTTGCTCTCAGCACTATATCCAACAAAAATACATTTGACAGCTTTGTCATCCAATTTTCTGCGATGTTGCACAGGCACTAATGCATATGCCAGGCAACCAAAAACACGTAAATGGCCAACAGATGGCTTGCGGCTATGCCAAGCCTCATATGGACTGACAACCTGTAATGCTTTGGTGGGACACCTGTTTAGTACATAAGTGGCACACATGACAGCCTCAAGCCAAAAACCATGTGGTAGACTTTGACTCTTAACCATACATCTTGCCATTTCCATGAGAGACCTGTTTTTTCTCTCAGCCACACCATTTTGCTGTGGTGTATACGGCACTGTACATTGGTGTTTTATCCCACGCTCAGCCAGAAATGCATTAAATTCTGAAGACATATACTCCCCCCCTCGATCTGAACGGAGGGTGCCCATCTTACTTTCTGACACATTTTCAGCCATAACCAAAAACTGTTTGAAGCACAAAAACACTTCGGACTTTGCCTTCAAAGGATATACCCATGCATGCCTGGTAAAATCATCAATGAAAGTCACGAAGTAAAGGTAGTTTCCAAATGATGGAGTTTGCATGGGACCACAAACATCACTGTGAACAAGCTGCAATCTGCGTTCAGCTCTCACTGATCCATCTTTGGGAAAGGAAGCACGCTGCATTTTACCCAATATGCAGCCCTCACAAACATGCTTGACAGGTGCCTCAAGCTTAGGCAAAGAAGACACCATTTCAGATTTCTGCAGGCGCAGCAAACTTGCAAAATTCAGATGACCAAAACGTGCATGCCACAGTTTTGCATTTGAAATAGCCTGCGTATCCATAATAGCACATGCTGAATCCTCTACACATTTGCCATCCATATTGAGCTTATACAGCCCTCGACATAGTGAACCAGATGCTACAATGATGTCACCACAAGAGAGATCATGAACAGTACATCTGTCATCCACAAATTTTACAACCAAACCTGTTTTGGCAAATGCGGAGACTGACAGCAGATTCTTTTTGATCCCTGGCACATACAATGCATCAAAAAGTGTAAAGGTGTTGCAATTTGCAACATTCAGCACAATCTGTCCAACTCCTTTAACGGGATAAGAGGAGTTATTGGCACAAGTGACAGTATTCCCTGTGGGAGCAGACTCAAGGAAAGTGAATAAACTGCGCTGCGAGGTGATATGCTTAGTGGCACCACTGTCAAAGTACCATACATCTGAATCTACTGCAGACATACATGTGTCATGCAAAGATGGGTCATAACTGCACTGCGCATTGAATGCCCATTCTGTATCTTGAACAACATTAGCAGATTCATTGTTAGAAGGAGAGGCATCTGCAACAGCCATACCAGCCTCTTTCTTCTTAGCCTCTTTCGCAGCCAGCTTAGGACACGCTTTGATGACATGATCATTTCCCTTACAGTACTTGCAAAATGTCTTCTGTTTGTCACCCTTCTTCTCATCTTTGTCTTCCTTCTTTGGTTGCGCAGCATTTGCAGATTTCTGCTTACTAGAAGAAAAGCCAGCTTTACCTTTCCCGCTTCTCTGACTAGCAACGAAAGCTTGATCTGCGACACGCATAATATTCCTGTTTTGCCTTGACTGGTCTTCTTGCAGCAAAACAGAAACTAACTCCTCAAATGATAAGGCATTGGGATTGCCTTTCATCATCAAGCGAAGAGTGGAAGCAAAACCCTGATAAGAATCTGGTAGACCATTCAAAACAGTCTGCACAAGTGAACTGTCTGACAGGATTTCATCTGCAGAAATGAGCTGCTCTTTGAAAAACTTGATCTTTGTCAAAAAGCTATCCATAGAATCACCTTCGTTCATATGCTCACTCTCCAACTGTTTTCGGAGGTAAGCAACACGAGCCTCATTTCTTGCCTGATACAATGTGGCAAGTACATCCCAAGCATCCTTAGAAGTCCTGCAGGAGCGAATATGTGGGATAATGGTACGTTTGACAGACAGCGCAATCAAGGCATGAGCCTGCGCATCTCTACCATCCCAACGAATCTGCTCTGCTGAAAGTGGTGGTTCTCGAACAGCTGCTACAGCACTTGTGCCTGCACCATCATCAACAGTACCTGTTTCTGATGTGTTTGCAGCATTCCCAGCCACAATAGGACGTGCATCAATACCCTGCACAATGTTCCATAACCCCTTTGCTACCAATACATGTCGCATCATATATGCCCACAATGGATAGTTGGTGCCATCCAACTTATCCTCAGCAGCCAACATGCGGAATACATCATTGTTGTCAGCCATGGCCAATGACTGTACTACTAGATGTAAATGCTGTCTGTAAGAGGTAAACCTGTATAAAATCGACCTGTGCTATGTAGCACAGCCCAAAACAGACGAATGGGCACCTGTCCTGCAGATTTTAATCTTGACAGAAAATCTGCACAGTAGGACGATTTTGCCTGCGCAGTACTTGGAATGCAAAAACGGAGGGCGAAATGACTTCAGATCAAAATTCTGAAACGAACGAGCCCTACGGGCTCGCCCACGGCATATACTAACCTGCAGATGCTCGTGAAACCTCGTCGCAATCGGAGGAGATGAAGCGGCAGGTGCCGGTGATGCTGCCCGGGAGGAGGAAGCCTGCTCTGATACCAATTGTTGGAATTAGGGTTGCAGGAATGCACACACAACTTCAAGAAGATGAGGAAGCTTGAGCACAACACAGTAGTGTATTATGAGTGCCAAAAATGAAAGATAACAAGCCCTAGAAGATAATGGGCGTATATACAATGCACGGGGGAAAAAACCTCCTAGTGAGGGAAAAAGTGCCCCGGCGGTCCTAAGTGTGTTCACACACATCACTACTATAATATGGTAACACTCTTGACCTTGATCCCTACTGCAAAACCCATACTTGGTCCTTCCCTGGATGAATTTGGCATAGGCTGATGCATTAATCCTGTTATTGCAACGTGCCCTAAGTTGCTGTACTTTTGGCCTACTGTGATGCAACACAGTTATGCTTGTTCTCATACATGCTTAATTGAACATATTTGTGCATGTATATCACTTCTGTTGATGAGTTTTCAAGCACCCGATGCATTAGCTAGTTAATGCAGTGCCCTGATTTTTAGCTGCACCAACCACTTTGTTGCCTCTTGAGTGGTCTCATAGCATTACTGAGATGTAGTATACCCATTGGGGACCCTTGGTTGCCCTCCGATATGTGGAATTGAGCATGCCGATGCATTAGTTGTTAATGCGCATCAAGATGAATACACAATGCATACCTGACTGATATTAGTGATTGATTGGCCCTGGTATACTTGATAGGCATGGTATATGGCTTGTCTGCCCCCTAGATGACATTTGGTAGCAATCTTCATAATCCCGATGCAATGCGGTATTATTGTAGCGCCCTGTATTGTGGTACCTGTTGAGCTGATTTTCACCTTCCATTGTGATAGACTTCCACTTCCCAATGCATTCCATTGCCAGAACAAGTTGGAGTTGATTTTGGTTGCCATGGATTATTGCAGCGCGCTGCAATAACCTTAGCTTCTTGCAGTCCTACAACTGTCCTGTAGTGTTCTTCCTTCATGATTTTGTTCTTGTAGCCGTGTGCTTTCCATCATGTTGACTTGATTAGGGCAGATGTGAGTGCTAGGAACATGTTGACTCTAGTTAGTGCTTAAGCTCTTTGATGAGTGTGCCATGCCTCTAGCACCTAACTTTGTGATTCACCTTGACCAGGACATGGGCTTGACCTTAGACTTGTGAGTGCTTGTGCATGAATGTACCTGCCCTTGTGAGGTAATTTGGCTAAGAACCCGAAAGTGTTGGCTGAATTAGATGGTGCCCTAGCTTAAGTATTGACCTACCTAATTGAACAATTGAGCTGCGACACTTGGTTCAAGGTAATGCATTGAAGATCCAAGTGGCATACCTGGTGGCTGATACCCCTAATGCTGGCGGTATTTTGACTTGCGATGTTGTGGCGATGACCGGGGCGGACCACCTCAAAGGAGGCGATGATGCATGAAGCCTGGGTGGAAAGCACTTCTAAAAATCAAGAAATTCCAGAAGTGCATTGATTTGCTACTTCTAAAGGCTCCTTTCACTGGGCTCATGAAAGAAATTTTATATTCCTACAAGGAGGAAGCAAGAGTGTCGAGTGAAGCCCTTGCATACTTGTAAGAAGGCGCTGACTAAGCCTTGGTGTCGCTTTTTGAAGACACACAACTGTGTGCGATACATGCAAAGCATGTCACTATTTTGGATAGGGATATCTGACTTGCAAAAAGAATATGTTTGGATCCAACATTCATGCTACGAAACTTCTTGTTGTATGCAATAGCATGTAGATTTTGGGACATATTTGTCCGGATATGTATATATTCCATGAATTCAATGGAATTTTTGCTACTTTTGCACTCATGAATTCCATTGCAATTATTTGAGCATGTAAGTTTGTTTGGCAACTTACGTGAATAAATTGTTAAAAAAGGTACCATTACGTGGTTATGTGTCGAACAACACACGTGCAACAAGAGTGCAACCGATGCACACAACAAACTAGCACAAAATATGTAGATTTTTTCATACCAAAGCAACCATAATCAAATGAGATTTTATTATCCTGAAGCAACTTAACAAAATATGTAGATTCATAGTTGGAAATTTTAGCCTGAAAGGCCCAAAAAAATGACCTGCTCATGTTGGCATGTAGGAGGCCAAGACAATAGAGCCGTTTGGCCCTCTTGTGTGCCAACATAAGCAAGCCAATTTTTTTGGCCTTCCGAGCCAAAATTTCCAGGTTGTGGAGTAGGTGGCATCGTAGAGAGACTTACCTGCAAGACTTAGCGCCCTCTGTCAAAGTTATTAGTGATTTGGACATCCTCTTGTGTGATTGTAAGACATGGAATGCCATCCTATGCGATTGCATTATTCCAATCATATGCGATATGTTAAACATTGAATGTGATACTTAAGACATGTTTTGTGATGCTAGTGACATTGTTGATTGTATGTGATGATGTGGACATTGTATCCATGCTATCGTACGTGATGGTTTACACATTTAGACATTTTAGCATAATTATTTGACACCAATGCAGATGCAAATAACATAACCCAAAGTTGTATTATAGTGGTGTCATACCATGTACAAAGACAGACCGTATAGGATTACATGTGGACATCCTCTTATGTGATTGTAAGGCATGGGATGCCATCGTATGCACTTGCATTATTCCAATTGAATGCAATATGTTAAAGATTGAATGCAATACTTTAGACATGTTTGGCGATGCTATCGACATTGTTGATCGTATGCAATGATGTGGACATTGTATCCATGCTATCGTATGCGACACTTTACACATTTAGATAATCATTTGATAGTAATGTATACCAAAATAACATAACCCAAAGTTGTACTATAATCATGTCACACCGTATACAAAAACCATATAAAACAATATTAGATAATTTGGGAAAAATCTCATACTTTGGGAATTACCTTTTTAACATAGTTTTGGCCATATCTTGAGCATATTAACTCCAAATTTGTCGGACATTATAGGTTTAGATCCTACTCTTCAAGATCTTTCCAATGATATGTCACATGATGGGGTTTTGACAAAAGCTTGGATAGGTTCACCATGATCCCATTTTTCAAATGAGAATGGGATTTTTTCCAAATTATCTAATATGGTGTTATATAGAATTACATGTGTTTTTTTGCAGCTTCTATAGCCTTTACTGCATCAGATCTTCTCTTCCTAGACATGATAGTTGGCTTTGTAAAAGTAGATGCAATTAGTTGCGGATCAGTTACATTGATAGATGCACATATTGCCGCAACTGCCAAAATTATTCCAGTCACCTTTTGCCCAAATGGTCCTAAGGCCACATCGTGCCTTACCAAAATGCATTTGTGTGCTTTCATGACTAAAGGTACAATAGACATAGCTCACAGCTTTTGACAAAGCCCGACATTTTATCAACTCCTCCTTCCTACAGGGTGAGTACATGGAGTGCATGCACATGATCATGCGTGGCTGGAACAATCCCATGTAATGTGAAAGGCTCGGGGGGTCACTCCTTCATAAATGTGCCTATCACGTGAGTTCAACATAAGGGCATATTTATGAAGATGCAGAGATGTCGAAGGAGGCATGGGATACATTGGTGAAGATGTATAGTAGTAATACCACTACACTGAAGATGCAGCTCAAACAAGAGTTGCATAATGCGCAAAGGAATAAGTTGTACATAAATGAGTATTCCATGAAGGTTAAAATCCTTGAGATTCTCTTAGCTAAATTGGAGCACCTATTGATGATGAGAACTTAGTATCCACCTTGAGAGAGAATATGCACAATTTTGGACATTCATTGGAGTTCGTGAGTCCTTTCCTAATTTTCAGGAACTTGTTGCTCTCTTGTTGAGTGAACAGTAAAGGAATGGTGGTTCAACCATAGGAAGTTCTCAAGAGTCTGCATTCTACTCAAATCAAGATAAAGGCTTAGGTAGAGGAAAAGGCCGTTTTGGTGGCTATTCACGAAATCAGAACCAACATCAACAAGAGGAAAACAAATCCTATCGAGGAGGACGTGGTAACTCTAGAGGCAGGGGGAGCCAAAGAGGACGTGGGTTATGGCAAAGGAACTAGCTGGTAGATAGCAACACAGAGTGCTATTATTGTGGGAATCCTAGACATAAAGAGAAGACTTGCTATAAAAAGTAAAATGACATCAGAAATGGAAAGCTGCAACAAAGCAACTATGCATCATCCAGTGGGCATGGTGATGACAAAAATGAGTGCCTAACCACATGACCAATCATGTTGAGTGGTTTAGTGATGTCAGAAACCTAGAAAATCCAAGTTATGTTGAAATAGGTGATGATATTGCTCATCTAATTGCACAGGTTGGTAAGGTGCCACTGGCTATGCAGGATGGCTATGCAGGATGGAAGAACTAAGTACTTATCAGATGTACTTCATGTTCCTAACATCACCAAGAACTTGGTCTTAGTTGGCCAAATGGTTGAGCAGGGTTTACAAGTCAAATTCAACTCTGAGGGGTGCTTTGTTGAGGATTTGAAAAATTGGTGCCACTTGGTTGCAAAAGGTAACAGAAGTGGCAGAATGTTTACCTTGGATGCTAATATCCCAGAGGCGCAAGCTATTATGTTTGTGCATGGAAGAGTTGTCATTGTAGATATTGAAATATGGCACAAGCACATTGGGCATGTGAATATACAAAGGCTAAAATATAAGCAAATGCAAAGTATTGTTGCAGGCTTACTAAAATTCAGAGTGGATGGAATGCAAAAGGTATGTGAAGTAGGCCAAACCTGCATTTCCACGCAATGTTGAAGTAAGCAACAGGGCTTTGGAGGTGATCCACTCAAATGTGTGGACAACCAAAGCTGCCTCTCTTTATTTATTAATTGTTTGTCATGTGTTTACGAAAGACCTTACAATGTTACCTTAAAAGTTTGCATAGTATATGTGCAAGCTCATTCTCTTACTGAGAGTGCTACCTAGTGTTGTATTGTTAAACTACACTAAGATAGTAGAATTTAGACAGAGTTGTACTTTTAAGATAATTAATTGGGGATATTTGCATCATGGTTTGATTCCTTGTATTTCATTGTTTACAATAAACATTAATCTTAAACTATTATATCTTTTTGACGTGCTTTTCTTATACCTATAACATAAAATTATGAAATTCTACATCCACATCTCTGATCGAAAGAACACTATTATGCATTCGTTGAAGAAAATATGACATCACTAGGAATCAAAAAATGATTGAATAGCAAATTCAAACCAAGTCATCATGCTTGGGATCTATCAAATTAATAAAGAGAGAGGTTGTTTTTAACAGAGGTACTTCATACTAACATTAGATAGTTTCTCCATATGTTTCAATCACCATGCATGTGTGTGGACTTTGGAGGCAAATCCTTTCACTCAACTTCTAATATGATGGAGAATATTATTAGCATGATAGAGGACCATTGAGTATTTATGACAACTCTCATGTGGTCGATAAGTTCATTTTAGTCTAGCCCTAGAAAAGACTAGGCTATTTGGGTAGATCAAGGCTAGTTAGCCATGGAAGTTAAGAATTGGTAGGCCAATATGCATGGCAAGCTTTTAATTTTGCTTTTGCTATCACACCTACTACATTGGTTGGAAATGGATATCATACGAACTCTATTTATTAATAAATTTTGAGTTGAGAAAGTCTTAGAAAATGCTCCCTTAGCGATTCACCCCCATAGTTGAAGAATAAATGTATCACCCTATCCAAGGCATCCCCACCCACAAAACAAAGTTAACACCAATACCATTATCGAGCACCAACCAACTATAAGGACTGATTTCCATCACATAAGGGAAAAAGATTTAAGGTTTGAGTCCCCAAGCAACTTACCCATTAAGGGTCCAAACCTAGACAATGAACCACCAAGTTGCAATTCTCTAAACAATGATAATAGTGTATGGGGGTTTCTTGGTTATAGTAAGGGCACTCAAACGCTTTGTGAGGATCAATACATGTGTAGCATATGATTAACTCTTGTTCCTCGTGGTGCTCTGATAGACGGGGATAAGACATTCCTCTTGAATGTTGAAACACATTAGAGGGGATGGTCCATCCATGAGCTGATAAGGGTAATCACTCCCTATCTGATCTGATTGGTACCCCACCCACTCTTGGGGCTCCTCTACCAAAACTGGATTAATTGGGGTCACTCTAAGTGGTGGCAGCTCTGCAAATGCAAGACAAGGGCTGGCAAAGATATGTCAAAAGATATGTCATGTGTCAAACGGTTGTGGGGCCATTTTCCTATGATCGCCAATCATGACCTTATAGGAAATGGAGGTGGATTTCCCCCCCCCCCCCCTTTGAGAAGCAGTGGCATTAGGTGGCCTCATGATTCTTCCACCATTGGCAACCCTTGCAATACACCACAAGTCTCGATTGAAAAATTGGGCATTCAGATGTGGTATGGTTCCATCTACATATTTTGCAGTAGACTTACTCTCTTGCAAGGTACAAATGGGGGTTACTTGGGTTCTTGCATCCTCACTCTTGTCTCTAAATTGTTCCTAGGACAAAGTTACAAATTTCTTAAGTGTCATATCCATTGATGGCTGAAATTTTGTGATTAAATGAGAGGAAAAAGGATGCAAGAACAAGGGTTAATTGGAAGATTATGGATGTGTTTATGCAAGGAATCAGGATAGGTTCAAGGGGGAACAAAGAGGGTACCCTAGCATTGAATGAGAGGTTGCTTGGGCCACAAGAAAGCTTTTTTTTGCATGATTTTCAGCCAAAAGTGGAGGAGGAAAGCAAAAGCCATGAATTTGCTTCATGAATTCATGATTTTTTTTAATCAAAAGCAAAAGGCAAGGAACAATTTCAAAAATCTCAGCTCTCCTCTTCATCTCTATGCATATTCTTTATGCAAGAGTGATGGATCAGCCCCAAATCTTGTGTGGATGCATGGCCTTGAAGATCTTGGTCACCTTTCTTCTCCTCCTCCTCTTTTCCTTGATCTTGTGGACCTCTTTGAGCATGCTGAAAGAAGATTTATCTCAGCCATGAAATCTTGGAGCATGCACACATTATCTTCTTCCTCGTCTCTTTTTAAGAGTGGTGGTGGTGAGTTCTTCATTAAAGCTATGGACTTGGTTGTTTGCATGTTTGGAAAAGAAGCGGTTTACCTTGTGCATGATGGAGATCTACACAAATGGGTGGTAGCGTGGAGTTGTGGATCTTGTCTTTCTTTCTTCACCTTGGCCTTGAATCTTCTCTTCAAGCTATATAAGAAGATGTCTACATTGAGAAGAGAGAGATTCCATTGCTTGGAACAAGATTATGCCGGTTTGGTTATAGACTTATGGAGAATGTTCTTCTCACGATGTTTGTGTAGAAGAAGATTATGTTCATCTCTTGATTGGAGATAGTCTCCTCTTTAAATCATATTCTTCTTTGTTTGGTGAATGGAATCCCCC
The DNA here is from genome assembly GCF_041138505.1 of Cibotium barometz. Lineage (NCBI taxonomy): Eukaryota > Viridiplantae > Streptophyta > Polypodiopsida > Cyatheales > Cibotiaceae > Cibotium > Cibotium barometz. Next base: position 29,617,845 of record NC_141090.1, read on the forward strand.
ATGAAACTATTGTAAATTCGTAATCATCTTGATTTGATTGTGTTGCTTCAAGCAAGGGCCTTGATTGGATCCCTATTCTCCTCTTTCCCTTATTCTCTTCATTGGGAAATTGCTATCAGATCGTTGTATCTTGTTTCCTTGGTCTTTTATGAGAGATATGGTTTATCCCTCTCGGCGTTTTGTATGAAGATTGCCCTTGATTATGAGTTGAATGTTGTGGACATCCTTTTCATATAAGTTGTGATAACCTCAAGGCAATAAGGTGTTTGGTGAGTCTTTTGGCAAACACTTTTCTCTTTTTGTAGCAATAAGGATTGTGGTTTGTGAGATGTGGTTATCTTTTTGGTGCTGGGTATTTATGAGGTAGATTATCCTCCATCATTAGTGGTGCTTTCATTAAGAGCTTAGGCTAGTTATGTGTGCATCGGTCATGTTGGGGAGCAGTATCCGTCCCTTGCACACTCAAGCCATTTTGAAACCATGAGTTCCCAAACTTTCTTGGGCTATGAAGGAGAAGACATTGACAGCTTGATCCAAATAATCAATTGGATGGCCTATGACAAAGTCCGAGACACCGATGAAGACCGCCTATGCATGTTGAACATGTTATTGGCAGGATTTGCCCATTTGTGGTGGGAGGGAGTTCCTGAAGAGGGACAAGATACATGGCCACAAGCCGTGAATGTTTTCTGACATTGATATGGAAGATAGACCACGATGGAAGAGTTATGGTGTGCATTGGCGCACATTTATATGAACAAGCAAGAGGATGTGTCCCAGTTAGCTATCTTTGAAGAAAAGTGTATTGCAGTGGAGAGCAGGATGCAAGAACAAGATGGTCAAGTGCCACGCAATTTCTTCAAGAAGGATAAATTTATTTCTTTCGTCACTCCAACGCTCAAGGAGAAAGTGGAGCTGAAAGACCTTGATACATATGTGGCAACCATGCGGATAGCTAAAGAAAAGTATCAAAATATGCATATGGAACATCAACTCCTACCTATTTTTCCAAGAGAGATTCCAACCAAACCTTTGCCACCACCTATGGATCCTCATCTCAATCAGCCTCTTCCTATCCCCAATGGCTCTGTGCAACCATTAGCGACAAAAGGTCTTTTTGAGGAGGATATTTGAACTTTGGCACAAGGTATCACCAATATGTCTTTGGCCATGTTGGAGCAGCATGAGCCTACTCCTTATCCAAGAGGTGGAGGAAGACAAAGAAACCAATGGCAAGCGGTTGCTACTTGTTTCAATTGTTATGAGTGTGGCCACATCGCACCTAATTGTCCGCATCCTAGAAGAAGAGGCGAAATGTATCCAATCCTTTGTCCCCAGCAACTGGATCGCAAAGTTTAAGGAAGGGAAGCCAAAGTTCGAAGGGAGGTCAAACCAGCAAGGCACAAGCTTGATAGGCGGCCTGCTGAGGGAAGTAATATTACATTGATTAGGGTAAGTTCTTTTGAGGATGAGGCTAAAATTCTAGCCAACAAGATAATGCATGAGTCACAAGAGGAGCAACAAACGCGAGCCAAATGGGGAAAGCAAGATTGATTTGCTCCTAAACCTATGGAGAGTCAACCACAAGAGGAGGCTGAATCAAGTATGCGACAAAAGAGTGTGAGAAGAAAGATCTAGATGGGAGATTGTGCTTTGGGTAAAAATTAGCCAGCATACAGTCTCTTGGAAGACCTCAAGCAAAAGAAGGTGGACATGACATATGTCTAGCTACTTCAACTCAATTCCTCTCTTCGACAATAGTGGCATGGATCGATGAGTCTAAGGCGGCCAAAGAGGGTAGTCGTAGTTATATCGCTTATGCACATGATATACCCCTTGTTTTAGAAGTATGGTTGCAAGGATGTCCTGTCAAGCAAGCTTACTTGGATGGAGGTGCATAGGTATGTGTTCTTATAGAGGACACCATGCGGCAACTTAATTTGAAGATGAACTCGGCATCCTATCTATGGGTGATGATGGCCAATAGTTCTTAGGTACATAGTCTTGGTTGCATTGAGGATCTTGAAGTGAATGTAGGTGGACAAAAAGCAACAATGGATTTCCATGCAATGGCTACCAAATTTGGAGCCTATCCAAATATATTGGACTGACCTTGACTCATTAGTATGAAGACAAGTCAAGATTGGCATAACGGCCTTCTAGAGCTCTATATATATTGACTGCCCAAGGAGAGGGTGATCTTCAACATGAAGACTGGTGAGGTGATACAAGGTGCAACAGGAGAAGAAGCAGTTAGTGAAGAAGAATCATATACCTCTTCATCAAAATCAACCATAGATGATGGTGATATAGAGTGGGAGGCCAACCTCTTGGAAGAGATGCTGATTTGTTTGGATTGTCCTTTATTAGAGCCATGGAACAAGAAGGAGGGGATCAGCCCTTCACACATGGCGAAGAGGGCAATCAGCAGAATGTTGCTCTTTCTGAGCTTCAGAAGACCTTAGATCCAACTCTAAGTGAAGAAGAGAAGCAATAGTATCTTCAGGTATTTCAAAAGTATCCTAAATTATTTGATATAAAATACCATTACTTGAGAGGTACAAAGAGCATTGTGCATCATATTGATCTCAATCTTGATGCTAAGCCGGTCGTTCAAAATTTTAGAAGGATGAGTTCTCTTCAAGAGGATGTCCTTAAGGCAAAATTTATGAAGCTTTTGGAGGCTGGTTTCATTTATCCAATGTATGATTCTGAGTGGGTGTCACCAGTGGTTATCACTCCCAGACCCAATGGGTAAGTGGAGAGTTTGCATGGACTTTTGTCCTCTCACTACATGGACAAAGCGGGATCACTACCCTCTTCCTTTTCAGGATGAGATTCTTGATCAAGTTTTCAGTCATCATGAGTGCTATACTATTTGCGATGGGTACTCCAACTATTTTCAAATCTAGATAGCTCTAGAGGACCAAAAGAAGACTACCTTTGTTACTCCATCGGGATCCTTTTAGGGTCATGCCCTTTGGATTGATGAATGCATATGCAAGTTTTCAAAGGTGGATGAAATGGGTATTTGGTAAGTCTAAGGGTTTTCATGGATGACTTTTGTATATATAGTTCTCGTAAGCTGCATGTGGAAAAAGTGGATGAAGTGTTTGGCAGGCTAGATGTGGATGGAGTTTAGCTCAATCCCTCTAAGTGCAAGGTGTCAAGGACAAGAATCATTCTTTTGTGTTATGAGGTGTTATCCAATGGAGGCCTCATCCAAGGAAGGTGGAGGCTCTTCTTCTTCAAGATCCACCTACATGTACACAGGACCTTCTCAACTTTGTTTACAAGAGGTATTTGTCTAAGTCCTTTGAAATTTTGGCAAAATACATTCATTCATTGAAAAAGGTGACTCAAGCGAAACCATTCAGATGGACAGAAGTGGAGGATGCTGCTTTCCACAACATAAAAGAGACGTTAAGTACATTGCATGTATTGATGTCACCCATTTTGGATCAACCTTTTTATATTAGTTTGAGTGTTGGCAGACATGCAGTGGGAGTTGTCCTTATGTAGAAGGGGAAGGGGAGTTCCCACATGACCCTACTACATTAGTCAACCAACGGAAGCTACAAAGAGTACATGGCATGGAGTGGAGTATTTGGTATGGTGTCTTGTGTTTGGAACTAAGAAATGGAAGTCCTTTTTGTTAGCAAAGCCTTTTGTGGTATTGACTAGGAACCAACTCTTTCCCCAAGTAATGAAGACATCAGAGTCACCAAGGATCACCAAGTGGATGCTAAGTTTTACAAGAGTTCAAGTTTACCTTCTTGGTGCGAGAGGATTCTATGAGGGCTCAACTTACTTATTTGCTTACATATAGAGAGCCAAAAGAGCCAATGTCCACTTTGCAAGGCAAGATTGTGCCACATGCTGGAATCCAACAAGAGATGCCAAACAAAGAGGTAACCTTGTCTTTTTTTGGTAGTTCTAGGAGGGGAAGTAAAGAAGGAAGTGTTGGTTTTGTAGTGTATGATGTGCAAGGGAAAGAGGTATGTGCGGAGCATGTACAAGATGGGCAAATACATAGCAATAATGAGGCGGAATACTGTGCTCTATACATGGGACTGCAAAGATGTGTGAAGATGGAATATCAAATGGTGGTGGCCAAGGGTGATGCTATGTTGGTTGTGCAGTAAAAGTACAAAGTGTATGAAAGGCAAATGAAGAGGAGCTGAAGAAATCGCTCTTCAAAGTCAAGAGGTGATCAAAAGGCTTTCCAAGTTTGAAATATGGCATGTGAAGAGGGACAATAACAAGAGGGCTCATGAGTTGGCAGAATCCCAAAGAAAGACATTGGCTATTTCTGCAGTTCGGTCTAAGGAGCCACAATATAAAGGAAGGGAGAGTCTCAAGGACATTGAGACATGGCTAGTAATAGGGGAGTGTGATCCTAGTTTTGAGCGACATCAGAGGTATGCTTTGGTTCATAAAGCAAAGAGATTTTGTATGTCTAATGGTGATTTGTATATGAGGTGTTCAGATGATGTGATGAGGAAGGTGTTGAAGTATGAAAATATTGGTGCTTGTTTGGCAGCATCTCATGAGGAGGGCTGTGGAGGCCACTTTGGGACTGATCGAGTGAAGAGGAAGATCTTACTTGCTGGGCTTATATGTCCTAGTATGCATAGAGATGTGGCACATTAGTGTAGAAGTTGTCCTCAATGTCAAGCATATGGAAAGAGAATCTTGATGTCAGAACTAGCCAAGACTATCATGGCATTTACTCCCTTTGAGAAGTGGAATTCGGATTTCATTGGGCCTCTCCTCCCACATGAAGGGGTAAGAAATTCATCCTTTTTGGTATAAGACGAGAGGCTGGAATGCAAAAGCCACACAGAGTGCAAAGGGAGTGGAGGTTGCTAGGTTTTTTATGAATGATTTGTGTTGTCGTTTTGGAGTACCATTTGAAATTGTGACAGATCAAGGTCTTGGATTCCAAAAAAACCTCTTAAGAGAGTTGGAGACTTTATTGGATGTGAAGCATAAGTACGTTACACCATATATACCCTAGATGTAGCGAGTTGGTGGAATCACTTAATGGTACTTGTCAAAAGATTTTCTTTAAGCTTGTGGTGGATGTGCATCCAAAGGATTGGGATGAGTATCTAGACAAGGCTTTGTGGGCTTGCAGGTTGGCAGAAAAAAGAAGCACGGAATTTTCTCCCTGTTAGTTGGTTTATGGTAAGGAAGCCATGTTACCTCTTGAGGTAATGATGTATTCTTTTCAATTCTTTCAAAAGCATGTGGATGCTCCTAACTTGCAGTAGGAGGCTATGACTTTGCGCTTGCCTTTGCTTGATCTCTCAAGAGAGGAAGCAGTTCGATGCTATGAGAAGATATCAACTCAAATGGTTCGATGCCCAACTCAAAGACAAGAAGATTAAGAGGGAATCGTTGGTCCTAAGATATGATACTAGTTTGGATAACACATTCCAAACTAAGTTCCGAGTTCGATGGGAAGGCCCCTTTCTTGTGAAGCAAAAATATCACAATGGCACATACTTGTTTGCCGATCTTGATGGTACTATTCATTTTTCAAGGATGAATGGGTATGAATTGAAGAAGTATATCTCAAGAATGATGTAACACTTTCCATTTGGGCAAGTCCTTTTTTTGTTGTGTTGGATCTAGGCGGTTGTACATAATATAGTCTCCAATAAGATGGAAAGTAGAGCTCCATTTGAGTAATTTTGTAAAAATGATATTGAACATCATGTGTTGTTAGGCTTTAGCATGTAATAGGTACTCTTTTATATGTATTAAAGTTCTATACCAAGTTTGGTAGTCATCCAAACTCAAATGTGTTAGCTATGTGCTTTCAAAGCTTCACTAGTTCAGTGTACAACATGCAGTAATTTTCTATCAACAAAACAGAGCTATTTCGAGGTTTCAAAATGCATAATTTGGCTTTGAGTTGTTCAAAACTCCTTAATCTTAGAATGTGGGCTACAACTTTGTTTTTTTAGTTTTTCAATCCGACCTAAGGGTGAAAAGATATAATCAGATTTCTAATGTTGTGTCTTGGTGGACAAATTTCTGCATCCCTTTGGATGACACCAATACAGGTGCTATTTTGGTTTTTTGGCTTTCCCCATATGGTTTGTTCACACTCTATGTTCGAGACTTGAGGGAGGACTATATGATGTTGAATTTTTGTGCTTCATGAATTTGTGATTTTTTTAATCAAAAACAAAAGGCAAGAAGAAATGTCAAAAATCTCAGCTCTCCTTTTTATCTCTAAGCATATTCTTCATGCAAGAGTGATGGATCAGCCCCAAATCTTGTGTGGATGCATGGCCTTGAAGATCTTGGACACCTATCTTCTCCTCCTCCTCCTTGATCTTGTAAACCTCTTCGAGCATGCAGAAAGAAGATTCATCTTCTCCTCCTCCTTTTCTTGATCTTGTAAACCTCTTCGAGCATGCAGAAAGAAGATTCATCTTAGCCATGAAAGCTTGGAGCATGCACACATGGTCTTCTTCCTCTTCTCTTTTCAAGATCTGGTGATGAGTTCTTCATGAAAGCTATGGATTTGGTTGTTTGCATATTTGGAAAAGAAGCAGTTTACCTTGTGTATGATTGAGATCTACACAAAGCAGTGGTAGCATGGAGTTGTGGATCTTATCTTTCTTTCTTCACCTTAGCATGCAATCTTCTCTTCAAGCTATATAAGAAGATGTCTACATTGAGAGGAGAGAGACTTCATTGCTTGGAACAAGATTATGTTGGTTTGGTTATAGACTTGTTGAGGATGTTCTTGATGACGTTTGTGTAGAAAAAGATTATGTTCATCTCTTGATTGGAGATAAGTCTCCTCTTTCAACCATATTGTTCTTTGTTTGGTGAATGGAATCCCTCAAGAAACTATTGTAAATTGGTTTTCATCTTGATGTGGTTGTGTTGCTTCAAGCAAGGGCCTTGATTGGATTCCATGTTCACCTCTTTCCCTTATTCTCTTCATTGGGAAATTGCTATTGGATCATTGTTTCTTGTTTCCTTGGTCTTTTATGAGAGATATGGTTCAGCCCTCTTGGTCTTTTGTATGAAGATTACCCTTGATTATGAGTTCAATGTTGTGGAAAACCTTTTCATATAAGTTGTAATAAGAACAAGGTAGTAAGGTGTTTGGTGAGTCTTTTGGCAAGCGGTTTTCTCTTTTTGTAGCAATAAGGATTGTGGTTTGTGAGGTGTGGCTTTCTTTTGGGTGTTGGGTGTCTATGAGGTAGATTATGCTCCATCACTGTGACTAAGGTCTTAGCCCCTCTTGGGTCTTTTGGTTGGGATGTAGTATCATATACAGTATAGAATTCAGGGGTGATTGTGGATGATGTCTCACTTAGATCTTCATACTTTATGTAATCACTTAAATGGATGGCTAGGCTACAACATAGCTCAAGTACTCCGGAGCAAGTTGTCATGCAACTTCTTGCTCTTGATACCCCCAATAAGAATCACGGCAACAACTGTGTGTTGCTCAACCTCTCGTATGGTTTGCAATGAGAATTCAAGTGCATGGTTTGCAATGAGAATTCAAGTGCATACTCTTATAGGCAGTGATGTGTGTGAACACACTTAGGACCGTCGGGGCACTTTTTCCCTCTTTAGGAGGTTTTTTCCCCCGGCTTGTATATACGCCCATCCTTTTAGGGCTAACTTATCTTTTGTACATTGACACAATCTAATACACTTTGTGTTGTGTGCATTCTTGCTTCTTCTGCTCCAAGCTTTGTGTGCTTTCCTGCAACCCTAATTCTAACAATTGGTATCAGAGCAGGCATCGGCTCCCAGGGCTACACCGCCAGCACCTTCCGGCTCACGTTCTCCGATTGTGGTGAGCTTTCACGAGCGCTTGCAGGCCCCTATACTCTACAAACTTATCTCGTAGGGCTTTGCGTTCTCAGAAATCGCATCTGAGGTTGTTTCGGGCTCCGTTTTTGCATTTCAAGTTCTGCACAGGTGTTTTCGTCATTTTCTACAGAAATTTTGACAGTGCAGTTTTCTACAAAACAGGCATACGTACTCTATTGTGGACCATGCTACATAGCACGAGTTATTTTCTGTTCAGTGTTTGCTTCATTACAGGTAGCTTTTGCATCAGTTTCAGTCAGTGTGGCCATGGCTGATAACAGCAACAATGATGTATTTCGCATGTTATCTGCTGTGCTGATGACAAATTAGATGGAGGCAGCAACTACCCACTTTGGGCATACATGATGCAGTATGTTTTGGTTGCAAAAGGAGTGTGGAACATTGTGCAAGGTATGGATGTACGTCTAGGTTCTGTGGATATAGGATCTATTGAGGATGTTGTAGGTTCTAGCAGCTCTACTGTTGCTGCTGTTTTACCCACTGCTAAACAAGCTCGTTGGGATGGTAAAGATGCGCAGGCTCATGCCTTGATTGCACTTTCTGTCAAACGTAACATCACCCCACATATTCGTTCAGCTAAAACAGCAAAATAGGCTTGGGATATTCTAATTGGTTTGTATGCAGGTCGTAACGAGGCAAAAATCGCTTACCTGCGTAAAGAGCTAGAATTGAAGATTATGCAAGAAGATGATGACATGAATGTTTTTCTTGCTGAGATTAAAGATCTCAAAGAACAGTTGATTTCTGCAGGTGAGATTATTCCTGATCATTCTCTTGTGCAGACTGTTCTTGATGCTTTACCTGAGACATATCAGACTTTTGCTTCCACAGCAAATGCAGTTTCTGATGAAAAGGTAGTTTCAGATACAAAACTATGGCATGCTCGTTTTGGTCATCTGAACTTTGCTAGTTTGCTGCGTTTGCAGAAATTTGATATGGTTGCTTCATTACCCCCTCTTGAGGCACCATTGAAACATGTTTGTGAAGGCTGTATTTTGGGCAAAATGCTGTGTTCTGCGTTTCCAAAGGATGGTTCTGTGCGGGCCACTCGCAAATTGCAACTTGTCACATACATAGTGATGTATGTGGGCCTATGCAAACTATGTCATTTGGTAAACACTTGTACTTTGTGACTTTTATTGATGATTACTCAAGGCATGCATGGGTATATCCGCTGAAGGCAAAGTCCGAAGTGTTTTTGTGCTTCAAACAGTTTTTTCTTATGGTTGAAAATGTATCCAATTGTACTGTGGGCACCCTCCATTCTGATCGAGGGGGGGAGTACATGTCTAAAGAGTTTGATGCATTTTTGGCTAGTCGTGGGATAAAACACCAATGTACAGTGCCGTATACCCCTCAGCAAAATGGTGTTGCTGAGAGGAAAAACAGATCACTTATGGAGATGGCACTTTGTATGGTCAAGAGCCAAGCTTTGCCACATGCGTTTTGGCTTGAGGCTATCATGTGTGCTGCATATGTACTCAACAGGTGTCCCACTAAGGCCTTGCAGTCTATTACTCCATACGAAGCTTGGCATGGCAGGAAGCCTTCTATTGGTCACTTGCGTGTCTTTGGTTGCTTGGCCTACGCTTTAGTGCCTGTGCAACAATGCAGAAAATTGGATGATAAGACTGTCAAATGCATTTTTGTTGGTTACAGTGCTGAGAGCAAGGGTTATAGATTGTATCATCCGCAACAATCAAAGCGTATCTTGATTAGTCGAGATGTTGTTTTTGTGGAAGATGCTGTGCAGCCTTTGTTATCATGTACCAAAGAGACAGGTGTGAGCTCACGAGATGTATTTGATACATTGTTGCCTCTGTTTACAGGTGGGAATTCAAATGTAAGTCCTAATGAGGTAAATATTCAGCCTATGCACATTTCAAACAACATCATAGATCAGCCTATTTCTGATGCAGATTTACAGGATATAATTTCTGAGGATAGGGCTGAAAATGAGCAGGCTAGAAATATGCCTAAATGGCTGGTGCAAACCTTGCGTGATAGTAAAATTGATGCACCTATGTCTAGTCGTACTCGTTCAGGTTTTCAGCATGCCTCTTATGCATCTGATTGTTATGCTTTGGCTGTGTCTAGTATGTGTGAAGAGGAAGAACCTCTTTCATTTGATGAGGCACAAAAATCAGAAAATTGGTTGGCTACAATGCAAAGTGAATATGATGCTATAATCAAAAATGGTACATGGTCTTTGTGTGATTTGCCTATTGGTAAAAAGGCCATTGGATGTAAGTGGGTTTTTAAGTTGAAACGAAAGCCAGATGGCAGTGTAGATCGCTATAAGGCTAAACTTGTTGCAAAGGGTTATGCTCAAGAAAAGGGCATTGATTTTGATGAGACCTTTGCTCCCACTTGTCGTATGACTACCATTCGTAGCATTTGTGCATTGGCAGCTCATAATGGTTGGAATGTACATCTGTTGGACATAAAGACTACGTTCTTGAATGGAGATTTGCATGAGGAGGTGTATGTATCGCAGCCTCGTGGTTTTGTTCAAAAAGGGCAGGAAAACAAAGTGTGCAGGTTGAAAAAGGCTTTATATGGTTTAAAGCAAGCTCCACGAGCTTGGTATGAAAAGATACATGCATATTTGATTGCACATGGTTTTCAGAATAGTCCAACAGAAAGCACTTTATATGTTAAATGTGTGGATGATGTACATCTAATCATTGCTCTCTATGTCAATGACATGCTGCTCACAGGACCAAATGAGAGTCATATTGCTGATTTTAAGGCTGATTTGAATGCCTCTTTTGAGATGTCAGATTTGGGGCATTTGCATCATTATTTGGGGATACAATTTAAGCACTGTGATGGAGGTATTGCTTTGTGTCAGACAAAGTATATTGAGACATTGTTGCGGAGATTTGGCCTTGAAGACTGCAAGCCTATTGCTACTCCAATGGAGACAGGTTTGAAGTTGAGTCTTCATGATGCTGGAGATCACTTTGATGTCACACTCTATCAGACAGCTGTTGGTTGCCTCATTTATGTATGCATTACGAGGCCGGACATTCAGTTTACAGTTTCACAGGTGAGCAGGTTTATGCATAGCCCAGGGTCTCAGCATTGGAAGGCAGTTAAACGCATCTTTCGCTACTTGAGTGGCACCATACATCTTGGGTTGTTTTATCCCAAGGGGGGATCGTTGCCGCCACATTTGCATGCTTTTTCGGACTCAGATTGGGCTGGTTGCTATGACACAAGAGTGTCCATAAGTGGTTTTTGTTTCATGCTCGGTAGCTCATGCATATCTTGGTTGAGCAAAAAGCAACCTACTGTGGCCACTTCGAGTTGTGAAGCTGAGTACAGGGCAGCTTTCACAGCTACGGTTGAGTGTGTGTGGCTCAGACGGCTTATGGCTGACTTGGGTGTTGGACAGGAGTCTGCCACCTCTATCTTCACTGACAGTCAGAGCGCATTGGCAATTGCGAGAAACCTAGTTTTTCATGCTCACACAAAGCACATTGAGGTGCATTATCACTATGTCAGGGAGAGACTCTCAGCAGGAGAGATCAGCTTGGCCTATGTGCCAACACAGGACAACCTCGCCGATCTTTTCACAGAGGCGCTTCCTCATGAGAAGTTCGAAGCTTTCCGCAAAGCTTTGGGCTTGCTCCCCTTTGTGGATTGATCTACTTCGGGCATGGCACTCCCCTATACATGAGTGCCAGCTCTCGTTCACACCATCACTCCCAGGGGGGATTTGTTATCATATATATAGGCAGTGATGTGTGTGAACACACTTAGGACCGTCGGGGCACTTTTTCCCTCTTTAGGAGGTTTTTTCCCCCGGCTTGTATATACGCTCATCCTTCTAGGGGGCTAACTTATCTTTTGTACATTGACACAATCTAATACACTTTGTGTTGTGTGCATTCTTGCTTCTTCTGCTCCAAGCTTTGTGTGATTTCCTGCAACCCTAATTCCAACAACTCTCTCCCTTGTTTTGGCCAACATTATACACCCTAGTAATGGGACTCCATGTGTGACCACTAGGGGCAAAATCCTAGTACAAAATCCTTTCACAAGCTAGTAAAGGTGACCCATTCCACAAGACCCATTGCTCTAAACCATTGACCTACTTTAGAATGGGGCATAGTATGGCCTCGAATCTATGGCCCCTACCCCATTGAAGGTCCTTGACCTCTAGTTGGTCTTGAAATAGGTGGGTAATCATGCATGCAATGGTCATGGAGATGACACATTAGGATTCTTGGGTAGTGGTAGTGGGACCATAGGTCCCATTGATGGGTTTAGTGGTGTAGCCAAATTGTGCTTATGTTGTAGTGGCCACATGCACCATAAAGGGTGTCTACACCCGTTGAGCATTTGAGACAATGGGTGGTGATTGGACGGGATCTCTCACCCCTAAGATGGATTAGACGAAGGGGGTGATTGAGTTGATATCCCTCCATTGAATAGGCTAGTATATCTTCAGGAGGAGGTCATGGAGGTAAGAGTATGAGTCAGGCACTTCATTCCTAGACCATCTCCAAGGTTGTCATTGAAACATTAGGCATTGGGCACCATGTTGTGACATATGAGCTCTCAAATCGATGCATTATTGGAGTCAGGTGCATCATCCATGGATTAGACAAGAGAACCATGAAATTCACTTGAGCCATGGATATCTCAAGGTTTCAACTAAATGGTTTCTCCCATACCATTCCATCATACAAGGGTTGTGGTGGTAGTAGAACCTTGGGGGACCCACTCTTGAGGCATGACCCTAACGGTTCTAAGGATCAGATCATTGACTTGATGCTCAAATTTGACTTTCCAGGTTCCTTGACCGTGGTTTTTGAAAGCCCCATGCTCTTTGCACAGGAGGTAGGACCTTGGGGGACCTACTCCTGAGGCATGGCCTTAAAGGTTCTAAGGATCGCATTATTGACCTGATGCTCAAATTTGAGCTTCTAGGAGTCTTTCCTTGACCCACTATTTTTCTAACTCCTCATGATCTCTACGCAGTGACTCTTGGTATGTTGGATGTTTGGGGATTGTGAATCTCTATGGGGTACAATGCCGTAGCCCTAGAGTTGAACCTATGCCAAATATGTTGGTCACTCGGCCAAGGACACCATTGGCTAACATAGTAGGTGAAACTGGGGCCACGAGTCCTCATAGGCTCTTGGGCCTCCATGTCACTTGTTTCAATGCTTGTGGATTCTTCTATATGAGAGTTGTTGATGTTGAAGGGCCAGTGCCCTAAGTGGGACTCATGCTACTATGCCCTAAGTAGGACTCGATGTCCTATGTGATATAAAGTTGGGTGTGTGGATGGAAGCAATGATGTTGGATACACACTCTTCGAAAGCTATATTTTTTGTAAGTGATCCCTTTTTTAAGAGTGGAGTATATTCTTGGCAATGCTTACACACTATGGGATCATATAAGTCTTCTTGACATGTGACAACACGGTGTTGCTTCGATACCTTTACTCATACCTTGGCCCTATTATGTGCTCATGGCACCATATCTCTCAACACCTTCTAATGGTGCCAGAATGTGTAGTTTATTGCAAGGCGATGGGATGTGTGTTACCCAAAAAAATCGACCATCTCTCCTTAGTGCATACATTGCTACTTTAGGTGGTTTAGTGTGGTTTTACAACAACATGCCAATACCTCACCTACTTGAATAGCTACTCTTAGGTGGTTCGCTTTGACAAAAGAGAGTAGGTCTACTCATTTGGAGACCATTTACAAACATCGGCCAAGGTAGTAAGGTTTATTGATTACTACTTTCCTCTAGAGAAGTTAGTTATTTAGGCCCTATTTTCTTGCAGAAGACTCCTTGGTGCTAATTGCATGCTTATTCCTTCTAATTTGTTGATGTATGTGTCTTAGCTTTTCCTCTCTTTCATCATCTTGTGGGTTGCTACTTTGCACTTGATCTTTGCTCTTTGGTTTGACTCTTAACTCTCTTTGAAAACTTCTTTGATTTGGATTTGATGCTCGTTGTTGCATGATGCTTCACTATTTCCTTATGTGCCTTTGAAGCATTATGTGTGGATGACATGTTATGTGATATTGTCACCTTATGTACTTGCTCATTATTGCATGATGCTTCACTATATCCTTATGTGCCTTTGAAGCATGATGTGTGGATGACATGTTATGTGATATGGTCATCTTATGCACTTGTTCTTTAGGATGCTATAACATAGTGCTTTGTCCATTTATACTTTTGATGTGTTTTTCCTTTTGCATGTAGTCATGCATGTTTTCCCAAGATACTTCTCTTCCTTTATGAACTTCTCAACCTTGAGATGGTTGATGCTATTTATGTTTTTGCAAAGGCCTTGCCACATGAGATTTTGAGATTCAATGTTAATAATCTTCAACTACATACAATGGTGTGGATGTGATGCTTGTTGTTGCATGATGCTTCACTATTTCCTTATGTGCATTTGAAGCATTATGTGTGGATGACATATTATGTGATATGGTCATCTTATATACTTGCTCGTTATTGCATGATGCTTCACTAATGTGCCTTTGAAGCATGATGTGTGGATGACATGTTACGTGATATGGTCATCTTATGCACTTGTGCTTTAGGATGGTATAACGTGCTTTGTCCATTTATACTTTTGATGTGTTATTTCTTTTGCATGTAGTCATGCATGTTTTCCCAATGTACTTCCCTTCCTTACGAAGTTTTCAACCTTGAGATGGTTGATGCTAGTTATATTTTTGCAAAGGCCTTCCCGCATGAGATTTTGAGATTCAATGTTGATAATCTTTAATTGCATACAATGGTGTGGATGTGATGGGGATGTATAGCCCAAAATTTTGATTAGAGTTTTCATGTTTCTAACGTATGCTAATTTGTCGTGGATCAAAAGTTAGCTTAGAAGTGTCAAAATGATGAAGGGGTGTGCACATACAGAATACAAAGTGTGCTTAGATGGCATTGTATGTGCTTATATGGAAGGTGTGCCATGTGGCACTACTAAGGTGTCTCGATTGATGTAGTTGTTAGTGTGCCATATGTTTTTCCACATGTTCTTATTAAATGGAACATGGCTTCTTCACCACCATAGCTATGGTATCATTCTCATTGTGACTTGTTGATTTTGTGATGTATTTACGGAGAAGAAGTGGTGCTACATGAAGTCCATAGTATGCAAAACTTTTGCTAGAGATTGTCATGTCGTGCTCAAAATTACACCTGCACCATCTTTTTTTTTTGGGTGAATGCATTGGTGATGATTGTGTGTCTTCTCAAACATTATGTGGCTACGAGCAAGTAGCTTGAGAGCTAGGACCAAGATCAAAGCAAGAGTGAGGTGAGGTCTTGAGCCATATACTTCTAATTGGAATTAGACTTGCTAGTAGATCAACAATAGCATATAGAAATTTCGTAAAGGGCATAACTTCCGTAGTTGCACCTATTTTAAGCAACATCAACCAATCTTGCCAAGGGCACTAAAGCATCATGGAGTAGAGACTAACCGAGAATTTTCTTGTAATAAAAATAGTGCTAGTACCACAACTCATGAACTTCCCTAGTAGGGCTGCTATCCAATCTCCAATAGCGTAGCTTTATGGCTTCCCCCAACACACACACACACACACACACACACACACACAAGACAATACTACAACTCAGCAAGGCTACTCCTAAATTAGATATGTGTATATGTATAGATTTGTGGCCAAGTGACATTTCAAGATATTTCTCCCTCATATTGTTTGATCATTGAATCAAATATAATGTAACTGCGGGCATTCTGTTGACATGAGCTAGGAAGTCCGTAGGCCCGAGTTCGAGCTTAATACAAATTGCAGACGTTCTTCTTTCACAGTTCGCATTACAACAGGAGTACTCTCGTTAGGAGTTGCATCATAATCGTAGGGGAATTCAAGCTACACAGGTCAAGAAGACAGGGTTTGCTGTTTGGTCAAGCATAGGAGAGCAGCGGCCTGCGGGTCTGAGTACAGCGATTGGAAGCCATATGCCCTCTGGCTGGCACTGGTCGCTAGACTTTTGAGTGGATTGACAAGCTGGGTTTCAATGGGATATGCATGGGGAAGGAAGGAGTTCACATTATCCAGATACGTAGATCGCGGATTGTCTGCTAAAGTCGTAACCATGGAGTCAAAATTCAAACTCACAATCTTGGCGCATGTCCACAGTATTATTCGCCTCAGCGCCCAGTGGGATTGAATCGACAGGCTGCTCGGGTAAAGTAGAGACCCATGGACCAGCTTTTTTTTTTTCGTACACACCCGGGGCCCACTCTCAAGTGGGTGGAGCCGATTTCCCCTTCTAACAATTAGCCAATTATCATGGTCGGGCAAGGGCCACGTACCATCGGGCAAGAGCCACGAATTAGGCATCCCCCATGACCACCGCGATGAGTCGAGCGCTGGAACAGCGGAGGGGTCTCGTATGGATCCTCCTATCTCGGGTGATCCACCCATGGGCCAGCTTTATGTGATGCGATAGCATGCAATCACGTTGTGTCTCTCTCAAAAGCCTGGTTGAGCTCCTCCTCTTTCTACGCTACACTCGCTCTCCAATCTTCATTGGCTAGAGATAGAAAGCGTGCGATATCCTTTCACCCCCATGAACCAACTAGGAAATAAGTTCAACTACAGTTCCTCAATGAAGCAAAGAGCATAGGGAAGGAGTCACTTAAAAAATTCTTCCATCTATCTTTATTTCATTTGGACCCTATGCAATCCTTCCTCAAAAACTATATATTAAGAACACACACTTATTAGGGTCTGGCACTAGAATGGGTCTACGATGGGAATGTATACTCCTGTCCTAGACCACTTGGTCTAGGAAGGGTCTACAATAGGAACAACTTGTTTTCTTCCCATCCTAGATCTTAACATTTAAATAATGAGGTTTCGTAAGAACAAAAAACAACATGTATTATGTTGGTTGCAAGTACAAGTGCCCTATGTATAGGATGTTGGAGTCACCATAGGGGCAAAATAGCCCAGGGAGTCCACAAAGCAATATATAAGATATCACGTGAGTCAAAAAAAGGAGTTTTGTTTTCGTGTGGAGTTATAGAAAATATACATACATAAGGGTTTTTTTACTTGTAAAGTGAAAAATCCATGCATAAGGGGTGATTTAATTATGAAAAGGGGTACATAAGGGGTATTATATCTAAACCTCAAAAATATGTAAGTAGGGGGTTTTGTAAATACCATTCGAACATATAGGTTTTTCATGTACTGACCTCGGGAAAAATAGTCTTCATTGGACTCATATACAAAGGGGATAGAGGGGCTATGGCTATAGGCCTTTGGCTAGTAGTTGATAGTTTCCTCCTCTTAAGAGATTTTGTGTCGTGTGACTAAAAGGGGTTTTTGTCTTTATTCTTCAACTATGGGGGTGAATCGCTAAGGGAGCATTTTCTAAGACTTTCTCAACTCAAAATTTATTAATAAATAAAGTTCGTATGATATCCATTTCCAACCAATGTAGTAGGTGTGATAGCAAAAGTAAAATTCAAAGCTTGCCATGCATATTGGCCTACCAATTCTTAACTTCCATGGCTAACTAGCCTTGATCTACCCAAATAGCCTAGTCTTTTCTAGGGCTAGACTAAAATGAACTTATCGACTACATGAGAGTTGTCATAAATACTCAATGGTCCTCTATCATGCTAATAATATTCTCCATCATATTAGGAGTTGAATGAAAGGATTTGCCTCCAAAGTCCACACACATGCATGGTGATTGAAACATATGGAGAAACTATCTAATGTTAGTATGAAGTACCTGTGTTAAACACAACCTCTCTCTTTATTAATTTGATAGATCCCAAGCATGATGACTTGGTTTGAATTTGCTATTCAATCATTTTTTGATTCCTAGTGATGTCATATTTTCTTCAACGAATGCATACTAGTGTTCTTTTGATCAGAGATGTGGATGTAGAATTTCATAATTTTATGTTATAGGTATAAAGAAAGCACGTCAAAAAGATATAACAGTTTAAGATTAATGTTTATTGTAAACAATGAAATACAAGGAATCAAACCATGATGCAAATATCCCCAATTAATTATCTTAAAAGTACAACTCTGTCTAAATTCTACTATCTTAGTGTAGTTTAACAATACAACACTAGGTAGCACTCTCAGTAAGAGAATGAGCTTGCACATATACTATGCAAACTTTTAAGGTAACATTGTAAGGTCTTTCGTAAACACATGACAAACAATTAATAAATAAAATTGTTTTAAAGTAAATTAAATGATGCAAATATTTATTGTGATCAAGAGTAGGCACATCAAACAAGATGCCATCACAACATTTTGATTAGGTTCTTTACATGCATCATAATGATACATGGCACAATTACATGGGTGCCTTTTTCGTATTTGTTCATCTATCTTGTGTCCAACCTTTTAAATCATTGTGAAAAGGAATAGAAGGACCTAAGTTTATAATCATGAAGTTCATTCTCCTATTCCAATCAAAGCTTCAAGTATTAATGTTTAAATGTTCGTAAGTGCCACATGGTTCTATATTGTTAAATATTGAGTGTGTGAGTGTATTTTAAACATAAGTAGCTTCTCAATATTTAGTCTACATGTTTTCTTTTTTCAAAACTTGGATGTGTAAGGGTCAATGCACAATCGGGTTGGGCCCTCTTGCAAAACTGTTTTTGGGGCACTTTTGAGGCTGCAATGTGACGCACTAGAGGGTGAGATTTTGAATTTGAGGTGGGCCTCTCACAATCTTTTTTTTTCATAGCATAGTGATTTGCAAAGTGCTATAATAATGACATGCAACCTATGGAAATTCCTTGCTTAGAGCATTGCATAGCCCACCACATGTCACTACATGCATTTACTCCATGTGTAATCTATGATGCTTGTCACCACCATGTCCTGTCAAAACTCCCTATGTTGAATGCTACAAAGCTTGACATGTGTCGATGCGGCTCTCATGACTCTACCACTAGTAGTTTTAACAACTCATCGTAAAGAAAGGCTACATGCTATAAAGAAGTAGGGAGAGAGGTAGGAGACTCAACTGCAGCTTTCTTCACAACTCACAAAAGAGAGAGGACACACGGTTGGAGGCTGAAGCCTATCTTCACTTTAGCACACAACAATAATACAATGAGAGATGGGTATACACTATATGTGTAACCCTACAATACACGGTTCATATGTGAACACAATTCAAACATACATGGCTATCTAACTACGCCACAAGTATATCTAATAAAAGATGGTGACATAAATGATAGTCACCCAGGATATACATCAAGGGTGGAGCTTGATATCTCAACACTCCCCCTCAAGCTCAAATACATCTCGAGTACACCAAGCAAGCTCCTAAATCTGCGAAGCTTCTTTGTACCTAAGGCCTTTGTGAAGACGTTAGCCACTTGCTCCTCGGTGCTGACATATACTAGATCAACCTCTCTAGCTAGAACCTTCTCTCTCACAAAGTGATAGTGCACCTCAATGTGCTTCATTCTAGCATGCTAAATTGGGTAATTAGCAAGCATAATGCTGCTAATATTGTCACAATAAATGACAATTGCACCATGTATTGATTGGCCCAAATCACCAAGTAGTTTCTGTAACCAAGCTACCTCACATGCAGAGATTGTTGCACCCTTATACTCAGCCTCTATGCTCGGCAACTATCGATTGCTTCTTGCTGCTAGGCAAAATTCCCAAGGGAAAACATAAATCCACTAGTAGATCTCCTATTGGAGATACTACCAGCCCAATCAACATCCGTGTAGCCATGTACCTGTATCAACACTCAGCCTCATAAAAAGTTCCATACTGCAAAGTGGACTTTACATATCTCAATATGCGCCTAGCCGCATCCAAATGTGACTTCCTTGATGCTTGCATAAACTGACTCACCAGCCCAACCACATAGCTCAGATCTGGTCTGGTGATAGTCATGTATATCACACTACCAACTATACGTTTGTACACAATCACATCTTCAAGAAGCTCCCCTTTTTTTGCACTGAGCTTCACATTCTGCTCCAATGGAACAGAGATGGGCTTACAACCTGTCATCCCATACCTAGACAATATATCCAATCCATATTGCCTCTGCAACAACCATATCCCACCAGGGGATCTAATAACTTTAATGCTTGAGAGGTAATGCAACTCTCCTAAATTCTTCATTTCAAAATTTTGCTTCAAAAGTAAACTCACATCATCAATGTCTGTATCACTATCACTTGTAATAATTAAGTCATCCACATAGATGACTACCAACACAATCCCTCTATTTGTTCTTTTCACATAAAGTGAAAAGTTTGCATTGGAAATATGAAATTCAATGGTGACAAGACACTAGCCTATCTTGTCTGACCATGACTTGGGTGCTTATTTTAAGCCATACAAGGCTTTGCGCAACCTGCAAACCAAATGAGGATGTGCATCATTTTGTTAAACTCCTAACTGCATCATATAAAACTCTTCTTGCAAATCACCATGCAAGAAGGCGTTCTTTATATCCATTTGATGCAAAGACCATCCTTTTGTAGTAGCCATAGCAATTATTGCTCTCACAGTTTCCATCCTTGCAATTGGATTGAAGGTTTCTTCATAGTCAATGCCATATATCTATGCATATCCTTTGGCAACTAACCTTGCCTTAAACTTGCTTACAGACTCATCGACATTGTGCTTCACCTTATACACCCACTTGCAGCCAATTGCCTTCTTATCATGAGGTAAAGACATCAATTCCCAGGGTGGTTTGCATCCAAGGTTGCCATCTCCTCATCCATGGCTTCCTCCCAATCTTTTCCAACTGCATCCCTAAAACAAGTTGGCTCTAGTTCTTCTAGGATTTTGACCATATATGCATAATGATGGGCTGAAAAGCCATCATATCTTAGCCTGTCAACATGATACCTTACACATGTGTACTTGCATGTACCTACATCACCTCTAGGAGTCTTCACCACATTCTTGCTTTTTCTTGCGCCTAGAGTAACAACTGAAGGAATCCCAAGCTCATCTCATCAAGGCTCATTTTTGAGTCATTGGACTCTCCATCAACAGGAGAGTAACCACATGAGACATCAAAGACAGGTGCAGGATCCACCTTCTCCTTCCCTTTACATGATATGTGTGCACCACTACCTGGACTACCATGAGAAGAGCTACTAGATCACAGTCTTCCTATCCATGCATTGGATCCATTGTTTGAGGACTCACCAGCTCCACTCAGACTTTGTGATTGTTGCTTTACATTTGCAGCAGCATTGCCATTTCCTACATCTGCATCTTCTGTCACTTTTGTTGGACCATACCAACAACTCATTTCATCAAAAACTACATCTTTGCCCACTTGCATCCTACAATTGGAAGGGTTATAAAAACGGTACCCCTTTTGTTGTGGAGAATACCCAATGAAGATGCATTTTTTTCTTGCCTTTGGATCCATCTTAGTTCTCCTCTCATTAGGAACATGAACAGACGCTATGCAACCAAATACTTTCAAGTGTGAAATACCTGGTTTTTAGCCTATATACTTTTCCTCAGGCGTCATGCCATGGATAGCTATAGTGGGGATTCTATTCATAATACACACAGCAGTTGCTACTGCTTTAGTCCAAAAATAATCAGGCATCTTCTTTTTATTTAGCATAGCCCTTGCGACTTCTGCAATGTGCCTATTCTGTCTTTCTACAACCCCATTCTGTTGAGGGGTAGATTTGCATGAGTACTTTCTCTGAATTCCTTGCTCTTTTAAATAATCACTAAATTCATCTGAGAAATACTATCCCCCTCCATCAGATTTCAACACTTTTATTTGTGTGCCCTTTTCCTTCTCAACCATGGCCTTTAAGGCTTTGAAGTGGTTGAACACTTCACTTTTATGCTTCATAAAGTACACCCATACATTCCTTATGTGATCATCAATGAAGCTCACATAATAATGGCATCCACCAAGAGAGGCAGCTTTGGTTGTCCACACATTTGAGTGGATCACCTCCAAATCCCTGTTGCTTACTTCAACATTGCGTTGAAATGCATGTTTGGCCTACTTCACATACCTTTTGCATTCCATCCACTCTGAATTTTGGTAAGCCTGCAACAATACTTTGCATTTGCTTAGATTTTAGCCTTTTTATATTCACATGCCCAATGTGCTTGTGCCATATTTCAATATCTACAATGACAAATCTTCCATGCACAAACATAATAGCTTGCGCCTCTGGGATATCAGCATCCAAGGTAAACATTCTGCCACTTTTGTTGCCTTTTGCAACCAAGTGGCACCAATTTTTCAAATCCTCAACAAAGCACCCCTCAGAGTTGAATTTGACTTGTAAACCCTGCTCAACCATTTGGCCAACTGAGACCAAGTTCTTGGTGATGTTAGGAACATGAAGTACATCTGATAAGTACTTAGTTCTTCCATCTTGCATAGCCAGTGGCACCTTACCAACCTGTGCAATTAGATGAGCAATATCATCACCTATTTCAACATAACTTGGATTTTCTAGGTTTCTGACATCACTAAACCACTCAACATGATTGGTCATGTGGTTAGGCACTCATTTTTGTCATCACCATGCCCACTAGATGATGCATAGTTGGTTTATTGCAACTTTCCACTTCTGATGTCATTTTACTTTTTATAGCAAGTCTTCTCTTTATGTCCAGGCTTCCCACAATAATAGCACTCTGTGTTGCTATCTACCAGCTAGTTCCTTTGCCATAACCCATGTCCTCTTTGGCTCCCCCTGCCTCTAGAGTCACCATGTCCTCCTCGATAGGATTTGCTTTCCTCTTGTTGATGTTGGTTCTGATTTCGTGAATAGCCACCAAAACGGCCTTTTCCTCTACCTAAGCCTTTATCCTGATTTGAGTAGAATGCAGACTCTTGAGAACTTCCTATGGTTGAACCACCATTCCTTTACTGTTCAGTCAACAAGAGAGCAACAAGTTCTTGAAAATCAGGAAAGGACTCACGAACTCCAATGAATGTCCGAAATTGTGCATATTCTCTCTCAAGGCCATTCAAGGTCATGGATACTAAGTTCTTATCATCAATAGGTGCTCCAATTGAGCCAAGAGAATCTCAAGGATTTTAACCTTCATGGAATACTCATTTATGTACAACTTATTCCTTTGCGCATTATGCAACTCTTGTTTGAGCTGCATCTTTTGTGCAGTGGTATTACTACTATACATCTTCACCAATGTATCCCATGCCTCCTTCAGCATCTCTGCATCTTCATAAATATGCCCTTATGTTGAACTCACGTGATAGGCACATTTATGAAGGAGTGACCCCCCCGAGCCTTTCACATTACATGGGATTGTTCCAGCCACGCATGATTATGTGCATGCACTCCATGTACTCACCTTGTAGGAAGGAGGAGTTGATAAAATGTCGAGCTTTGTCAAAAGCTGTGTCTATTGTACCTTTAGTCATGAAAGCGCACAAATGCATTTTGGTAAGGCACGATGTGGCCTTAGGACCATTTGGGCAAAAGGTGACTGGAATAATTTTGGCAGTTGCGGCAATATGTGCATCTATCAATGTAACTGATCCGCAACTAATTGCATCTACTTTTACAAAGCCAACTATCTTGTCTAGGAAGAAAAGATCCGATGCAGTAAAGGCTATAGAAGCTACAAAAAAACACATGTAATTCTATATGGTTTTTGTATACGGTGTGACATGATTATAGTACAACTTTGGGTTATGTTATTTTGGTATACATTACTATCAAATGATTATGCTAAAATGTCTAAATGTGTAAAGTGTCGCATACGATAGCATGGATACAATATCCACATCATTGCATACGATCAACAATGTTGATATCATCGCCAAACATGTCTAAAGTATTGCATTCAATCTTTAACATATTGCATTCAATTGGAATAATGCAAGTGCATACGATGGCATCCCATGCCTTACAATCGCATAAGAGGATGTCCACATCTAATCCTATACGGTCTTTGTACATGGTATGACACCACTATAATACAACTTTGGGTTATGTTATTTGCATCTCCATTGGTGTCAAATAATTAGGCTAAAATGTCTAAATGTGTAAAGCATCACGTATGATAGCATGGATACAATGTCCACATCATCGCATACAATCAACAATGTCACTAGCATCACAAAACATGTCTAAAGTATCACTTTCAATTTTTAAAATATCGCATATGATTGGAATAATGCAAACGCATACGATGGCATTCCATGTCTTACAATCACACAAGAGGATGTCCAAATCAATAATAACTTTGAAAGAGGGCGCAAAGTCTTGCAGGTAAGTCTCTCTACGATGCCACCTACTCCACAACCTGGAAGTTTTGGCTTCGAAGGCCAAAAAAAATGGCTTGCTTATGTTGGCACACAAGAGGGCCAAACGGCTCTGTTGTCTTGGCCTCCTACATGCCAACATGAGCAGGTCATTTTTTTGGGCCTTTCAGGCTAAAATTTCCAACTATGAATCTACATATTTTGTTAAGTTGCTTCAGGATGATAAAATCTCATTCGATTACGGTTGCTTTGCTATGAAAAAATCTACATATTTTGTGCTAGTTTGTTGTGTGCATCGGTTGCACTCTTGTTGCACGTGTGCTGTTCGACACATAACCACGTAATGGTACCTTTTTTAACAAGTTATTCACATAAGTTGCCAAACAAACTTACATGCTTCCATGATTGGATAAAAATCTTCATGCCTTTACACCACCACCCATGGATACTTTGCTTGGCAAATTTCTTGAAGCGGCTAATAGTTGAGCATCTTTTTGAAGCTTCACATTCCTACCATGCAATCCCATTCTAGAAAAGAGCTCTTCAACTTTTGAAACCCTATCTTTGGGTTTCATATTCCAAACATACACATTATGCAAAAATTTGAATTTGTCAATCAAGCACATCTCGACATGCAACACACAAAAGTGCAACCTTGCCAACAAAATGTTGAGAATTGCATCCCATTTCTCATCCAATTTTTCGTGATTTGGACCAACGGTTTGATCACAACTCATGACACCATTGGCCCATTTGTACATTCCATCATCATCAAGAATGTCGACACGTCTCTTGTTGCACAATCGTTGTGTCCGCATGTAATAAATACATGGATGAGTTGCATTTGCACCTATTTCCACTCCAAAAAAGTACTTGAATGTTTTCAAGGCTCCTAACATGTGCCACTCAAAAAGTACTTGAATGTTTTCAAGGCTCCTAACATGTGCCACTCAATATTGAAGGATCCAAATCCTTCAACATGGAGCAACTCACCATTCAATTAATCATTTATAATATCAAGGATTAAGGACTGCTCAAAACCCCACTTCAACTTAGAGTGTGTCTCTTTGGGGACTTCAAATTTCCTATTACTGATATCTTGCAATGGAGCCATCAAACAACAAAGACGGGAGAAAGATGGCGAGTGAAATAGGATGAAGATGGGAAAAATAGGATGAGATGGGAGAAAGATGGCGAGGAACAATTTGTTGTAATTGGTAGAGGTGGCTATAATGAAGAAGGAAACCTTGAGGATGATTTCCAAAGAATGGGAGGTCAAAAGGTGGATTTTGAGGCAGAAAACATGTTTTGGTCAATAGTTATGGGTTGGGAAAGGGTTTGGGAGGGTGTTGAGGGTGTTTTGGAGATTTTCAAAAAAATCAAATTTTAGGTGATGTGGCACCCACGTGACACATTTGCGGGGAAGGGGGTAGTTATGAAGAGGATCATTTTTTGGGGAGACAATGGGGACCCCCATGTGCACATTTTGGGTGGGAAATGGTCCACTTCAATGCCTAGGGAAATACAATATGTAAGAGTGTGTAAGAGGATAGGGACCCATCCTATAGTCCTAATGCACTTCCTTAATCAATTCCTTATGAGGCCCTTTTTGACTCCAAATTTCACCTAATGGTCCTTGGAATTTGTATTGATAGGTAGTAGGGTTTAGGGACCCTTACATCAACCTCCCAAATGGTTTCAACAAGACACCAAATATAGTTGTGCTAGATAAGAAGTAGAAGTCATATTGGAAAACATCGTACTCGATGACACTTCTACTCAAAAATATGTGCATATTCATTTACATATTCATAATGAATAGACAAAGTCCTGCACTCATATTGACTAGACACGCACTCAAATACTTGAAATTTTACAAGTAAATAAATGAACAATTTTCATAATTGTACACCTAGGAGATCAGCACCACTCAAATGTAGAAAACAAGATATAATTGTGCTACAAACCTAGATTATACACATTGGAGCACAATCCTCTAATAAAAAATCCAAACCAAAGGCTGAACATCAAAAGTCGGATTGCCACACTATCCAACCATTGAGCATCAACTGTGTTCAAAATACCATACATGTTTTTTTTTTGTGTATACTTCATGGTATGTATGTTGTCTACTCAAAGTTTTGATGGCATCCCTTGCAATCAAGAATGAATGAGCACATTCACATTTTGTCTTAGGCTAAAAATCCTCAAGTATATGGTGTATAGATGCTTCCATGCAAGATATGGTTTCATTCTTCTCACAAAATCGGGGCTAGTGCACAATGGATGATCGGCAACATAAACATCATAACCAAATGCTCCACACCCTTCTCTAAATGTTTCCATTGTGACGACCTCGTGTTGTTTTGAATGGAGAACTAATTCTTCAATAACACTTACATTCAATTTGAGAGCTTTTTTTTTTGGCTACCTCATCTAAGATCTTAGTCTTGCGCCTTGTCTGTCTCCCATCTCTAAAGAAGAGATTTGTTGAACTTGTGTCTTTCTTTCCAGTATCTTTCCTACCTCCTTCGATTCTATTCGGTCCTGATTTCTCCATTTGCAATCTTAAACCTGCATGAAGCAATGCATCAACCTCTTCTTTTGGTAGGTTGGTTCCTTCTGCCACCACTGGCCAAATAGAGGGCACTTCGTGGTGTAGGAGATGATCAAGATTTTGATCAATGGCCCATGTGTGCATAACATCAGTATTGTAGAAGCATATCATGTGGTCTTCCTTCCAACCATGTGAGACCTCCTTGACAAGAAAGAGAGAGAAGGCTCCCCTATCACAAGCCCTCCAATTACCCGATCACATTTCCCAACCCTCCAAGTTAGGCCTAGACATTTGACCCTACTACTTTCTATTGTCCTTCTAATTGCCCAAAAATTTTGATGTACTTGTGCTTCCATCACACTAGCATCAGTGGATTCAATGTCCATGCTTGTTGCCTCATTTATCAATCTTGCTTCATTCTTTTCAAGTCTCCTAACTGACTCTAGATCACCACTTAAAGGACTTGGCACCTTGCACATTGGAGCACTTGATGCATTGGTATCCATCAGATCCCATGTAATTTGTGCTAGAGTAGATGTGTAAAAAGCTGCCCTCTAAAGTAGCTTCTCACAGCCAGGCTCTGCTAGTATGTGCCTACCAAGGTTTTATGCAAGTTAAAACACTTATCAACTAATAAAATTGTATGGATTTTGCACTCTGTAGAAGGGCATTCATTATGTCTAACACATGCATCATAAAGGGAAATATTTCACTTACACCCCTCCCCAATTATCTAGGTTCCATGTTTTGGTTCATGTAAGTTTGATAAAGGAGTGCATGCTTATCTTTGCTCTTCAATACTTGCAATAATGACTCAAATACATTGCATTCATGCAAGGATCATGCTTTTGAACAACCAAAACATTTTAGAGAGCACACAGGGGCAACAATTATATGAACATCATTGCATTTCCCAAATGGGCAATACAAATTGCCACCAATTACACCACATCCATCACAGATATGCCGCTATGATTACTGACATTGACACTGTACGACTATTTTCGAATGACTCAAGCCTGTGCTTCTACTACATCTGTTGTTGTAGCAATCCATCATTGCTCACACATGTTCTTATGCACACTTTGAGATCTTTTTACCACATACTTCATGGTATGAAGGGAGATGCTTTGTGCCCAGTGGAACAAGCAAGACCTTTCTCGATCGTGCATTTCATGTCCATTGAATACTTCCCTTATTGTGTTCAAATTTGCATGCAAAGCATGCCACTAAGCCACAAAAAATTTATTTCTCATAGCCATGCCGCGCCATTGCTTTTTTCATGCACTCCCAAAAGAGGACTTGAGACGTCTTGTCCTCCTCTTTGCTTCACTTTCTTATAAATCGTATTTCTCAACTGAATCATCTTAATCACTTTGATCTTCTAATAACTCGGGTACAGTTATTTCAAAGTTAGGTTCCCAATCTCAATCCTCATCTTCATCTTCTCCACCATATTTCTTGAGCATATCTTCAACCCTTATGAATGGTATCTCTTCCAAAATTTGAGTCTTTCTTTTGCTCTTCTTGAGTCCTTTTGTCCTTGGAACCTTGCAAAGCTTCAATTAAAAGCTCTTTAAAGGATTCCATCTACGTCTGAAATATGTCATTACGCACTACTAGGGTTCAACTTTCCCTTTAGACCTTCTTGTACTCACCATGATGACTCACAAAGAGAACAACACAATTCCCTAGAAAACTTTAGGACAACTCCAAGTGTTTTGGAGCTCTTTGATATGGAAACAGAAATTAGGCTGCAAACTTTCAAGCATAACCACCCATCATGAACTGAGAAATAGATACAAATCCATAACAAGAACACCCATCATGAACTGAGAAATAGATACAAATCCATAACAAGAACACCTAATGGGTGAGAATGAGGTAGCTCCCCCTAGCAAGGTAATGCTATGGTATTTCTCTTTACTCAATTATGCTCAGCCACATGCCAAATAGCACTTAGTTCTCTACTATAAAAACTCTCTTCTAATGATGAGAGTGGGATAAGTCTATGACTAACTACTCTTTACAAACTTAAGATTCCGACTCATAAAGTGGAGCATGACTCAAATCCAAAGTAGCAACCACCCTAGAGTGAAATTCACCATCAATCCTTCCATCTTCATCAATAACATGCGTAAAAGCTAGAATGGAGAAAGAACAATGTGGCAAAAATCTCGTAGGGTAGAAATCTTGGGTGATGATCTCCAAGGCAACAACAGAGAAGATGGCATACTTCTTCAAAGCATCAACTGAAAAATTGGGTGATGGAAATTTGCAAGAGCAACAGTATAGGTGCATAGTGATCTAGGTGAGAACAACTGAAGGGGGCTACCTTCTTTTATAAGATAGACAATCCTGAAGAGCATGAAAAGCTCTTTTTGGAAAAGTTTTGTCTAAAATTAGATTTTTGTTAAAATTTGACTTTAGAA
This sequence comes from Cibotium barometz, assembly GCF_041138505.1. Classification (NCBI taxonomy): domain Eukaryota; kingdom Viridiplantae; phylum Streptophyta; class Polypodiopsida; order Cyatheales; family Cibotiaceae; genus Cibotium; species Cibotium barometz. The sequence goes on from NC_141090.1 coordinate 29,646,999, forward strand.
ATTAAATCAATTAATATTTGAGCCTCCAATAATTTGGACATTTTTCATTGATACCCACTCTACCCCCTCACTTTTGATTAATTGATTGATTGATGTTTCACTACACATTCTAGCATAATTGGACCTAAACAACTATGGTTCTAACAAAACTGAAACCAATTTAGTTCTTTCTTACCAAGCTCCTTTTTAGAATGGTTCTAGATAGCTTCCCCTAAACTATAACCATATGACGCTAAACTTGCCTCATTTGACTAAGCATAATTGTTTAACGCACGAAGGATCACCTCCAAAGCCATTGAAGGTGTTAGATTTTATATTGGGTCTACTTGCCTTGTGAATCTACAAAGCCTTCTCATTCTCGTATGGCATATAGGTTATTGCCTTGTGGAGGGTGATCCAAGAAAGACATTACATATAACTTTACATAAGAAGTCCACCCATGGTCTAGCTCCCAACATCGTGTCACCTGCTTGCTGTGATTGATATGGATCTCCAAATATCCATCAATGGCCTCTAGTTTACAAAAAGTAATCCCACACTATACTATGGCTCTTGATGTGACATTAAAAGTAAACCCACACTAGTGTCACATGGAAGAGACTCTAGTCACATTGAAAGCAACCCCACAATATGTCACACTGAAAGTGACTCTACCTAAATAGCCATACTCAAGCTAAACAACCTCACATGGTGATCAGCAATGTCCCCAAAGGACTCATGAGTACTCCAAACTAAACATGTGCACATGATAACTCAATATGACCGGTTAATAGATGGAAGCCCTGTTACACAGAAACTCATACACATGTAATTATCAAACATGAGATCTCAAAAATAATAATTACTAAAAATGTAGACATTAAAAACTAGGGTTTCACAGTTAGGAGTTACTCTCTTGAGTGAATCACATCTATAAATTGTATCTCAGCTTTGAGTCTAGAATTTTTAGCCATTGAGGATTAAGACCTTCCAACTTGTATCATTTTTTGATTGGCTAAGTACCTATGTTCATTAAATATGAATTGCTTGCTTTTGGGGTGCTCCTTATTCGCACCCTGTTTGGTGTTCTTGTGTTCTACTGTTATCTCTTTATGGATGTTTATGGACATATGTTATGCATCAATGATGTGATAAGTCTATAAAATTTTGTTATCTTAACTGCTGTCAGTTGTTCAATTGGAATCTTTGTTTTTTCATAAGCACGACTCTTGACACCTAGTTGGAACTAAATCCTCATGTTGAATTGATTCATGGATGAGGTTCTTTGGAAGAGAACGTTATACTATTACACTTCAGTTCTATTCAGTTAAAACAAAGCTTTATTGTGTTTCAAAAAATTTGTGGTTCATCATCCCTGGCCTCTACTTCTTAAGCTTCATGGCATCTTGGGTAGATTTGTGGCATGTTCTATGATACAAGGAAAGAGGTATCTGACACTTGTGATATTCCTGTGTGCTTGCCCAATGGCAACAAAAAAATCATTTACAATGTGTAGCATGTGGCAAGACTTAAGAGAATCTTATTTATGTGCCAACACTTGCAGTTTAGCAACACATCCTGCAACACATCCTGTTTCGAGATTTGTAATGCAAGATAAAGGATCCAAGCAAAGATATTGCAATGGTTGCTACATGCACATATATGGACGGTATGTATACTCTTGATGTTGATCCCATTTCAGCTCAAGCTATGGCAGCCAGTGTTATAGATCCGACATCTCTTTGTCATGCACAATTTGGGCACATGAATAATTGCAACTTGCACTACTTGTAGAAGCACAACATGGTGCATGGTATGACCAGGCTTAATAGCAAGAAATCTGAATTTTATGAGGATTGAGTTCTCGCTAGATCTCCCTTTGGATGGATCAGTGAGATCTATCGAGAAGATTGCACTTGTATATTCTAATGTTTGTGGACCACTCAATGTGACCACGCATGCAAGCAAGAAATATTTTGTAACTTTCATTCATGACTTCTCACATATTACATGTGCATTCTTGATGCAACACAAGTCTAGCAACACAAGTCTAAGGTGGTTTATTTCTTTCAAGAATATAAGCACTTGATGGAAAACAAATTGGATGACAAGATCAAGACCTTGCCTTTAGATAAATATGGAGGGGAGTATGTGTCCAATGCATTCAATGACTATTTGAGACAACTTGGCATCAAACATCAGAAAACAAACCCAAACACTCCTCAACAATATGGTAGTGGAGGAAAAATACGTCTCTCTTATAGATGACGTGTTGAAAGCTTTCTCGGAAGAATTTGTCTAGACCTTTTTGGGGAGAAGTTGCAGTTACAGCTGCATATATTCAAAATAGATGTCCCACCAAGGCATTTGTAGGCATCACACATTTTCAGGCACTTGATGGCAAGCCTCTAAAGATTGGACATTTTTGTATTTTTGGCTCAGTGGCATATGCTTTAGTTCTGGACAAAAACAGGTCTAAGGTGGATAACAAAGGAACTAAATGCATATTTATTGGGTACAACCATGCAAGTAAAGGCTACAAGTTGTGCAATTAAGTCACACAAAATATCATTGTTAGTAGAGATGAATTTAATGAAGTTGAGAGCTTTAGAGACTTGAAGGGCATTTCAGATTTAGATCCAACTGCTCCTCTTATTGTCATTGATTACATTGAACCTATAGATGAGTCACAAGATGGCAATGTGCTGCAACCACAAACAGTAAATTCAGGACAACAAAAGATTCCCACATAGCTGAAAGATAATGTTGTTGAACGATAGAATATCTCTTATCAAAGGAGGCCAAACTTTCAGCCTACTACAAAAGCAAAAAGATCAATAATTTCAGTTCCCATATGGGCTACACCCACCCTCCAAGAAGCTAGTGAGCAACCCACTCTTGGTAGGACATGGGGTGCCACAAATAGATTTCACAAATTCATTTATGCATTGATGACTATAGTGATGAAATCTCCAAAGGAGCCTGCTAAATTTCAACAAGCACAAGGTAATCCTCTATGGATGGAGGTCATGTAGTCAGAGATGGATTCAATTCAGAAGAATAGTACATGGGAACTATGGCAAATCTATCATTGGCACAAAGTGGTCATACAAAGTTAAATATCATGCCAATGATGAAGTGGAAAAATATAAGGCTCGCTTTGTTTCCCATGGGTATTCACAAGCACAAGGTATTGACTACAAGGAGACATCTGCTCCTATAGCCAAGATGACCACTATCAAGAGTGTTGTGGCCATGGCCTTGCCTCATATGACTAGCCAATGTATCAGTTTGGTGTGAAGACAAGCTTCTTGAATGAGACCTCAAAGAGGAGATATATGTGAAGCAACCCTCAAGTTTCAGTGTTGCAGGACATGAACATATAGTGTGCATATTGTGGAAAGCATTATATAGTCTAAAGCAAGCACCATGTGCTTGGTATCATCACACACATGCATGTCTATCGTCACATCATTTTCGCAATACTCTAATAGAGACTAACTTGTATGTTCTACAAGAACATGACTGCATAGTCATCCTCATTCTATACGTGGATGATATTATACTCACATGCAATGATGCATAGAATATTGCAGTCATAAATTCCATGTTCTTCTTATTTCACCGCTAGTTTGAAAGGGGGTACCATACCGCAAGAAATGAATCATGGGAGTGAACTGGCCACCAAGTGCATTTCCAAAATGCATAAGAGTGAGGGCATCTTTGTGGGTGTGCCCGCTCGGAGACACGATAGTTGGGTGAGAATGTGAGAGATGGGCTTTGTCGAAGGCACTTCAAGGAGCACATGCAAGGACAACAAGAGCCAAAATCCAAGAGCCAGAAGCAAGTGCAACTGCCCGACCACCTATCGGCCAAGATGGCCAACCAAGCGTTGACCACTCTACAAGCTAGCCAACCAGCTTGTTGGCCGACCCCTATTAAAGTGCCCCCTTCCCTATATATGGGGTCCTCCTCCCATGCACTTTCTTCTTTGCAATAGCTCATGTGTTCCCTTTTCAAATGCAAATCCAACCCCTTTTATCAGGTTTCCCATCGCCCACCTATGGATGCCCAAGCTTAGCCCCAAGTGCACTATGTTTGGCAATTCTCCACGCTGGTATTGTTCTCTTTTTGTGGCAAATCATGTGTGCCGCTGGGAAATTTGTGAGCAGCCTGCTGAGCAAGGATCCCCCACCATGTGGGGCTTGTATTCAGTTCTTCTTCCTCCTCCTGTTGGAGCTAGTGATACAACAATTGTTCAGCTTCACCTTAATGATTCGTCTCCTCTCTTCTCCCATTAGGACTTGTTTGGGGTCTTCTTGGGCCCTTTTATTTGGACACTTAGTGAAATGCTTAAAATGCTAATCAAGCTTTGACCAAGCTAGTGGCCTAGGCCTGAAAATGCATTTTTCCTTTTCTACAAAAAAGAAAATAGGCCTAAAGGTAATCTAATCATTAGATCTTCTGTCCTTGGGAAGGAATATGGACCTAAATGCCTTTTTGTCTTGTAGTGAAGTACCTTTCACAAAGAATGTTTGAAAATTTTCGTCACTTTGTTCCCTCCCTTTTTGGAGGTGCTGCAGATCCCACTCTCTCTCTACATTCTCTCTCTAAAACGCGTTTAGGGTGTTTTACTTGGGTAAGGGCTTCTTTTTCTCTCTCTAGGAGCCATGGCCTACAGATCTGGACCTCCTACTCCATCATCCTCTCCACCAGCTCTCATGGAAGAGCTCACCATCCCCTCTTGTGAAGGTACAGATCTACACATCCTTGCAAGCTGAAGCTCTCCATCTCCATCACTAGCAAGCTCTCCATATCTATCATCCTCTCCACCAGCTCTCATGGAAGAGCTCACCATCCCCTCCTGTGAAGGTACAGATCTACACATCCTTGCAAGCTGAAGCTCTCCATCTCCATCACTAGCAAGCTCTCCATATCTATCTCCTCAAGGCCTCCATTTCTCTATATCCATCTGCATCTCCTCCACCTCCATCTCCATCACCATCTCCATCTTCATCTCCTCCATCACCATCCACATTTCCATCCTCCACCTCCATCCTCCATCTCCATCATCTCCATCACCATCCACATTTCCATCTCTGTATCCATCTACATCTCCATCTCCATCACCATCCACATTTCCATCTCTGTATCCATCTACATCTCCATCTCCATTTGCTAGGTACAATGGCTCTACGGGACATCACCAACAAGCAATCAAAGTTTCGCTTGCACGTGGACTTAGACGAGGAGTATGCCACAATGCGAAGTAATCGAACGAAGGGATGTATTCCTGCTGAGGTGCTACGACTTCAAGGTGCAAAAGCCATTGATCTTTGGACTGATGGAAGCATTTATCCCCTTGATCCACAGACTAGTGCACCTCCCCCTTTTCGTAATATCACGCAGGTCGTATGCTTCTTGGGTGATGGTTATAATGGTTTCTTAGGGTACTATCAGAGGCTCTATTCTTTGTACTTGCAGGAACTCTCAAATCAAAATCACCTCAGGAAGCTTCTAAAATTATGCAAGGCAGAAAAGGAAGAATGTGCGTCAACTTTCATGGCCACAAAGGAACATATGCTGGCTCGAGTCAAGGATCTAGAGAAGGAGGATGCAGAGCAGAAGATGAAGCTTGATAAAGGTGTGGAAAGGAGGGATCGAGCTATAGAGAACTATCTCCGTCTTCGAAACTCAACTCGGAACCTTCGCCGACGTGTCGATCATTTCACTCACCTCCCCGTGGGATATAATGCAAGACAGCGAAAGCGCAAGCCTCTGAGTCTTCTTTCCAAAGATGGGGGGGCTCGCAAGCGACGTGTGCATCAAACAAGTAATCACAGCTTCAAAACTAGCATTACATTCCTTTTTCATATAGTTATGTCATTGACTCTGAACTATGTGATGTCCAGGGAATGTGCTAAAGCAATATTAGGTTGTTCCAATACTGAGGAGTCTATCCTTGAGCACATTATTCCAGAGCAGAAAGTAATCAATATGATAACCAATCCAGTAAATGGTGCGTTGCGTGACAGGATTCAAAAGTATTTTCTCAAGGAATTCGAGCAGATTGTCAGTCCCATTGACATGCTCACTATGTGCGACACAGCAGGTATCAGTGATAAGGGATACAGGGCTTTGTATACTTGCATCACAGCACGTCTACGAGGCAAAGGAATGACACGATCTATACTTCCAACACCATACAGTATAGTTATGGCAAGGAAGTCAGCAAACAACAATATTGCCGACTTGCTAGGCGGCTACAGATGGGTGGATGGTAGCATGCCAATGTCAAATTCAAAAGATTTTGCTTACAACAAGTTTAACAATGTTTACGTCGAGGTGGAGGCGCTTCAACGAGCTATGATTCAGTTTTATGATATGACATTAGAGGAGATGGATGGAAAGGCTATATTTGTCCTCAAATTGGATGAATGTCAGGTTGTAAAGGGCCAAAGGGTGGAACGTACAAGTCTGACACTCATGAGCAGGGCATTGAAGCGAAAGAGCTTAGACGGCGAAGATGAAACAGGTGATGCGGAGAATAACTTGCACACAAAGCGACGCAAGCAAGATTACTTTGGAGTGCAGTCTGAGAAAGCCAACTCGCTTGATGAGCTTGGTGAAAGCCTCGTGGGTGAGAGTCTTTACTGATGGTTTGTCACCAATGCGTTCGGCTATCTCTTTAGCATCAGTGATGCCTTGTCCAAGGCTAAGGCCACAAAATCCTAGGAAAGACCCTGAACCTTTATCACCAAAGCTATAGATAGCTGCTTCCCTATTTACAAGAATACATTTATGGGCATTTTGAGCTATAGGGGCTTCAGACAGGATGGCGCTTAGGGCTCTGCACCTCAAAAATTCAGCTTGCGCATCATTTGAAAAGTCGTTGTGAATTACGCGAAGCATCTCGGCATTGAAGCTCGGGATGTAGTGCCATAGCGCAGCATCTTTCCCCTCCACCTCCTTTCGTGCTCCACCCTTTCGGCTTGCGAACCAGTCCATTTCTCTTGCGGTCTACAAAGTAGATAGAAGAATGAGTTGACTTCAAAAAATTACAAATTAAGAAGGGAAGAAATTGGGTGTACTACCTCAGTGGCATCATCATGATCCGCAAGGTCTGCATCACTAATATTGATGCTCCCGAAACTGACGGAATCCGAAATGGCAAGCGGCTTGTGAGGGGCAAAGCTAGTTTCTGGCACACTCTCGTAGAAATCCTTGCACTGGGATATTTGTACAAGAGTCTCTGCCACAAGGGACTCTGTTGAGGCATGATTTTCCGGGAGCGCAAGCACCTTTGTGACATCTGCGGAACTGAAGTCAATGTGGATGTCATCATCTTTGGACGGCTGTTGTGTGTCTCGCATGCCCGCGTACATAGCAATGACTGAGAGAGTTTCATCCTGGTGCAGCCCAAGGACATGGGCGATGTCATCCAAAAATAAGAACTCTACACCTTCTACTATGATGGGGTGTAGAGTTCGCACTTCGAGCTCTGGAACTTCATCCATGACATCGTCCCCTTCGATGTCCCGTTTCACAGCCTCAGCTTGCGGCTCTTCCGCCAGAGTCACAAGTGCAAGAGATGCTTCTTGCACTGGGGTGACAATCTCCTCCTTTGGGTCAGCTTCCTTGATCAAGAGATAAGGTGTGGCTTTCTTTGGAGGAGTGGCCTTCCTCTTTCCCTTGCTTTTCTCTGTTCCCTCTAAGATCAGGAGGGCAAGAGTCATGTCCCACCTCAAAAAACTTGTGCCAATGTTGCCCATTCCAAGACCTACTAGGTTATCTTCTTCCTCCTCCCTTAGATATGCGCTACTAAGGCCTTTGAGGAATCTTGCAAGCCTGAACCTGAAATTTTTGTCCGCTTTGTAGGTATGCTTGATAAGATCCACAGGCACCCAAGTTCCCTCCTCGTCTTCAAAGTTGACACAATATTCAGCCATGTATGTGTCCATGTAGCTAGTGAACGCCCCAAACACGTCATTATGGAGTTCGGCGGTGCCTTCCATGTCAATAGATGTCTGAAAGATGGGTGCAAGCTTCTCGATCAAGTGACCGAGGTCAAGCTTGTGCAATTGAGATAGGAGAGCTTGGGCGGGGGTGGCCATGCTTGAGTAGCGAAGAAGGCGAGGGGACCGCAAAGATGCCGAGAGTGAGGAGATGAACTCAAAGTGGTCAAAAGTGACTTATAAAGAGGTCTTTAAAACTTTTTTTATGTTTAAAAACTCACTTAAAACCTCCAAAAAAATAAAAACACGCGACAAAACTTAAAAGGGCACAAAATTGAACGCAAATTGCGAGTAGCCAAAATTGTTTTGAATTAATCTCTCAAAATCTGTTACATAGCTTGCTTGATATGGATACATCTGGGGAAGGGAATGCTTTTACAAAAGTAAGATGCCTCTTTCCTCTTACGTAGAGGTGTGTTATCAATCACAAATGAAAAGTCACCTTTCAGTGCAAACCTAAGGCCTAAGTACTCCCTTAGGTTCGCCATATTCCAATCAGCATTTACTACGATATCCCACACATCAGCTTGCGTGCTAACATGTACATCAAGCTGTTCTGCATCGTTGATGTCCGAATCGAGTGCTTGCCATTCGCCTCCAGTCAGCTTCCAACGTCTGTAAGGAAAGATAATAGAGAGTTGTTGCTTTCCAAGCTGGTACCGAACGACCATCTTCTCCGACACCACCATGCACTTTATCTTGTCACCCTGATGTTGAATAACCTTCAAATCCCACGAAGGTGGCAAAAAGGCACTCATTACTGTGCCTCCCTTTGCAATCCACATTGTAGGAGTCCGGTGAACATCAGCCTCCTTGAACAAAAACACCAACAAATGTAAAGGCATGAAGAACGTGAGAGTCGCACGATGTGACCCATAGGTGCACTTCATTGCATTGCACACATCAATCTCAATCCGACGTCTGGTTAGTGCAACCAAAGTATTGTCGGGCTTTGGCCAATCATGGTCCGTGAGACTTGGTGTAGGGAGCCTCCGTAGAGTCCCAGAACCATCTCTTGACGTGGGTACAATATACTCTGCATGAAAGAAGAAAACTGAGCGCTCTAAAAGCTCTGATGTTGAACAACCAGTATATAGTAGCTTGCCGATTTCAAAGTGGTGCGCCTCAAAGGTTCCAGAAAGGGCCTCTAAAGGCTCCCATTCCACAAATGTCGACGGAAAGATGTCTGCACAGAACATTACAAGAACACACTTGAAAAAATCAAGCTTCCGTAACATGAAATGATATTAGCATGTCTCAGTGCAGCCCATAAAACAAGAAGCACAAATAAAACTTACAATTTGCAGGAAAGCGTTTGTGATTGGCATTGTCAACACGGAGTTGCGATGCCTTGTAGACGTGTTGGATCATCACCCGCTTGCTTCCGTCAGCCCCCTGCTTGAGATCCACTATGCGACCCTTCCAATGGTGTGACTTTAACCCTATGTATCTGCGAGAGACTTTGTGGGCTCCCCTTGTGCTTGGACGCATCGTCACCCACATTCCTTTTGCAAAGGTGCTTGTAACCCACAAGCCAGTGTCGTCTTGTTCGTTGCTGCTGCTAAAGGACTCCACCCTTGAACGAGGTCGGCGACTCATTGTGCTTGGCTAACCGACTAAGCTAAATGCTATGAAGTTGTAGGTGTGTGAGAAGATCTCTGCAACCTAATGCTAGCAGAGCATATAAGCTGGCAAGAGGAGTCAAGAATGTGTATAAGCTAGCAAGAGGAGAGTGAAGAATGTGTGCAAGCAAGAGAGGATGGACTTGATGGGGAAAAAAGGACTGTTTTCCAAGCTTTCCATAGCCAAGAAGATCTCTGCAACCTAATGCTAGCAGAGCATATAAGCTGGCAAGAGGAGTCAAGAATGTATATAAGCTAGCAAGAGGAGAGTGAAGAATGTGTGCAAGCAAGAGAGGATGGACTTGATGGGGAAAAAAGTGGACTGTTTTCCAAGCTTTCCATAGCCAAGAAGGCACAGAAAGATAGATCTAACTTTAGGAGGGAAGGGGAAGGCAGAATAGGAAGGGAGGAGGCCAAAAAAGATTCTTTTAGTTAGAGAGAGACTCAAAACCGAATTGCTAGTTTTAGAGAGAGGAAGAGGGAGTGGGGAGAGGAAAAAGTAGCTTTAAATGAGGGATAATGATGGGGGGGCGTTTCTGGCCCTAGCCCACTTTTTGAGGTGGGGTCATTTATGCCAGTTTGAGCTGTCTTTATTAAAAAAAGGTGGAAAATCTGATTTTATTGAAAGATTTTGCATTTTCAGCCCAATTTCTTTAAAAAAAAAACGTATGATTCAAGTTTGACCCCTACATATTAGGGGCAGGGAAACCCAACATTTTTCTCCACATGGCCTTCTCCCATTGCACCATTCCTTAATGACTGTCATTAGGCTTGGGGCAAATTAAAGGGCCCAAGAAGACCCCAAACAAGTCCTAATGTTTCTCCAAGCATTCTCCACTTATTGTTTTCACACTGTCACACAAGAAGGGAGTAGGGGGGCTGGGGGGGGGGAGGGGACAAGGACTCTGACAAAGGAGGTGGCATCGAGTCAAGAGGAGAGGTGGAGAACATGAAAGGGAGGGAGGGACTATTAATGCAAGGATGGTGAGGAAGAAGATCATTGTGCCTTCGTTGTTGCATCAGGCATGGGCATGTGCAATAGCATTACCTTTTCCTTCCCCTTTTGTGTGTTCTTTCACTTTATCTGTTTTCTCATTTTGCATCTCACTTGGACTTTTGTTCATTCCTCCTCTACCCCTATGTCTCACCTGCTCCTAGTGCCAAGGGTGGCAAACTCTGGTCACATGGTGAAGCTCTAGGAAGATCGATCATCCTTACCACTGGCATGGTCAAAATGTCCACCTATCACTCAATATGCCTGAAGTGAGGGCAATCATATATATATATACCTTCGTAAGACTAGAACATATCCAATTTTACACATTCACATTTATGATCCCAAGTCCAAAAATTAGTACAATGGAAAAAAAGTGAGTACAAGTACTCGTGAGCACTGCCATAGGTTCTGCCAAACACAGTATTGCCAAGATAAAAGGATGCTTACTTTGCAAGACCTATGATGAAAACCCATGAGTAGAACCAGTACTATAATGCAACCACTTGCAAATGCAAAGGAAGCTTGCAAACTCTAGGTGTGTATGCACATGCGCGTGTGCATGTGCATGTGCAAAAGAGAGAGAGATAGACACGCAGGCAAACAGACAGAGAGAATGAATTTGGTAGCCAATTTGGGGGGGGAGGGGGGGCAGCAAGGGGGACGTGGCGACAAAATGTGTGGGACACTTTTTTCCAAAATTGTTCATATAGCGTAGCCTAGGAGGCAGTGCTGAAAAAGGGAAGACAAATGTAGCAAGCAAAGCAAAGCTTATGTCATCATCAGTAAAGACCCGTGGACAAATTTGTGTCACCACAAACATTTGGCACACTAGTCAATAACAATTACTTTGCTATCTATGCTCATCTCGATCAGCAAAATCTTGGCAAGCTTGGGGAGATCCTCCATAACAACGCACAAATTTGTGTCACCACAAACATTTGTCGCACTAGTCAATAACAATTACTTTGCTGGGATACTGCATCTATGCTCATCTCGACCAGCAAGATCTTGGCAAGCTTGGAGAGATCCTCCATGACACACACCTGAGAAACACTTTGCGCTAACCATTGCATCTATGAGTGAATCCGAGAGTGGAGTACCAAAGAGAGTGCCAAACCTGCTACCAATAGCCTAAGCTCCATTACCAATCCCAGAAACAATATCGTGAAAGGTAGGCAAGGAACCCTATGTTGACTCTCGAAGGCCTCTACAACAAACCTCTCAGTACCATGGGACAAGTGCAATGAGCACATCGTCACATTGGGTGGGTACAATTGGTAACTACTGCTTCCTTCGACGAAAGATTAAGCATAAAATGTTAGAATATATGATGTAGGAGTGTCAGGTAATGGGCTAGAAGTAGGATCACGGCACCTTCTACTCCAATTAGCAGAGGTTCTCCCTCCCAAGTGGTTTTTAGTAGACACGCTTGCAAGTGACTTGTGGGGTGTGCTTAGTAGCACAACATGATCCTTTGTATTGTCTGTGATGCGACTTATATGTCACTTCTCATTCTGCTTTTCATCGTATGTACTGCTCTTTGCATTATGTGTCATGTCTTATGTCTTCCCTGTCTACTACCAACAAGTAGTATCAAAGCTCGGTTCTTCATCTATGCTCTTGCACTTGTTAGCTCTAGTTACTCTCAACTCATCCAAGTCACTACACAAGAGAACTCGATGAACTTCAATCTACCGCTTCTAGCACTGCCTACAACCCTTGACGTCCTTTCATCAAAGGGAGGAAACTGTAAGCTCGAGATTGTTCATTGCCCCCTTGTTAAGCCCAAGGCAATTTCGCCCACATACATGCAACATGTATGTATGTATGTATGTATGCATGCATGCATGCATGCATTGCATATACACATATGTATGTAGGTATGTCTACACGTGTGTGTGTGTGTGCAATTCATTTTAGCCAATTGCAAGAGGGCATCCATCCTTTCTAGAATTTCGTGCTTGCTGACTTTTACAACCATGTTTGCAATTGAAGAGGGCATTCCGATCTTGCATCCATACATTGCCTCAAATGGGCTCATGCCAATAGAGAGATGCTTGGTACTATTATAGCACAATTGAGCTAGTGCCAACCACTTATCCCAAGACTTCTGAGTATCATGACAAAAGTGCTTCAAGTATTCCTCCACCTATTTGTTCACCCTTTTGGATTGTCCATCAATCTCAAGATGGTGTGCAATGCTCGGTGTGAGCAAAGTACCCATTGCTGCAAATAAGTCCTGCCAAAAGTGATGCATGAAATTTTGCATCTCTATCACTGACAATTTCTTGAGGAAAGCTGCTTAAAGACATGCTCATTGAATTGCCGAGCAACTTGTGATGTTGAATAACAAGTCTTCCTGGGTATGAAGTGGCATGTTTTGTCATTCTATCCACCACAACGTAGATGCTGTCCCGTCCCCTCTCTGTAGAAGGCAATTTTGTGATGAAATCCATTGCTATGTGAGTCTATTTGCCCTTTGGAATGGGTAATGGCTGCAAGAGACCCCCCGGTAATTTGCTATCGACTTTATTATGTTGGGAAGGCAAGCATTATGCCACATACTTAACCACATCCCGCTACATGGCTTCCCAAATAAATCTTTGTTTGATGTTCTCACGTCTTGGAGACACCCACATGTCCAACCATGGGAGACAAGTGCATTTCTTGCAAAACCTGCAGCTCTATTGTGAGTTTGGCACTAAATAAATTATGTCCTTGCACCAAAACAGCGCACTACGCAACTTAGATTCAAGATAACCTTGGCTTGAAGGCTTCTACAAATCTAAACATATGGGAGATGCCTTAGAATAATGCATGTACTCTTCCTGAATGCCATGAATCCAATCTCGATACAAGGTAGAGACACGAAACAAATTGCAAGCCCACATCCAAGACAAGGCATCTGCAACAACATTTTCCTTCCCTTTTCTATACTCCACGTCAAAATAATAGGATTGAACTGCAGCCAACCACCTCTTCTGCTCAACTGACAAACTGGGCTGCGTGAGAAGTATTTGAGTGTCCTATGATCTGTCTTGATGTTAATCTTGCTCCGATACAGAGAATGGTGCCATTTATTGAAAGCATGCAAGATGGGCAACATCTCATGATCATAAACATGATAATTCAGTTCCTTGGCATCAAACTTCTTGCTTTCAAAAGCTATAAGCCCATGCTCTTGTCACAAAATGGCTTCCAAGCCTTTGCCACTCGCATCTACCTCCACAATGGAAGGGCGTGAGAAATTGAGGCAGACCAACATAGGTGCAGGAGTCTCTTTCAGGTCCTAAAAACTGATTTGTACTTCTCTGACCACATGTAGACATCCCTCGTCAGTGAAAGGGTCTGCCCTCTTGGCAAATTTTTGAATGAACCGCTTGTAGAAAGAAGCAAGACCAAAAAATGCCAATCCCTAATGCAATTGACTTTGATAGGGTCCACTCTAATGCCACGTCTACTCATGATATGCCTGATGTACTCAACCTCCTCAGCCACAAAAGTGTATTTGCTGGAATGCTGATGCATCCTCAAACTTTCCAACACATGCTTCACGTGCTTAATGTGCTCTTGCCTATCCTTGCTGTAAATGAGGATATCACCAAAGAAAACCAGCACGCCTGCAAAGAGAAGCGGCTGCCCATCAGTGCATGGAAGGTGGACGGTGCATACAAGCACCAAGGCCATCTTGTGCTCATCTCCTTCTTTTACCCTTATTTGATAGTAGCCAGTTCTCAAATCTATCTTTGTGAAAAACTGAGCACCCTTGAGTTCATCCAACATGTCGTCAATCCTAGGGATTGGCAACGTGTTCTTGCTAGAGGCCTTGTTTAGGTCCTTGTAATCAATGCACCTACGGTACAATCCATCTCTTCTTTACCAAAAGCACTGGGGAGGCAATGAGTGGCGAAGTTCGTCTCAAGCAACTCCCACACCTGCATTGCCACTTCCTCAAGTTCCACTTTGGAAAGACGGTATGGGGCTTTATTTATGGGCATACTACCAGCCTTGGTACAATAGCACAATCCACATTCCTCTTGGGAGGTAAGAGGGAAGGCATATCAACAAATACATCAGCAAATTCAAAGAGCAATTGCTGCATATCCGAGTCTCCACATGGGGAATGCTACCCTTCTGAGCTACATACACATTCAATGCATAGATGGCATTCTCCTTCTGCAGCTCTGTAGGTAATTGTCTTGCTGAAATGACCAGCATTTTCAGGGCTATTATACCATGCAATACTATTGGCTTACCCCAGTATGCAAAGCAAAGTGTTAAGGCATTCAAGACCATGCTGAATTCTCCCAGAGATTGAATCCACTTGTAGCCCATGACAACATCAATCGACCCCATGTCCAGTGCAAAGAGATCACCTGCAAATTTGTCATCCTCAAAGAGTCGGATCCTTGCATCCTGGCAACACAGTTTGCTGATCATATGCTGCTGTCCATTGGCCACCTCTACTCTCTCAACCCGAGGTCTATCTCTGTAGCAATCAGTCCCACCTTATGTAAGGCTCTGGTGTCGATAAAACTATGAGTGTTGCCGCTATCCACAAGCATGTGAACAATCCTATGCTTGACCTCACCCTTTAACACTAGTCTTGTAATGGAGCCACAAAAGTGGCTAAAACAAAATCAACAAATTTTGCTTATTTTGGATATGACTTTTACATGCGACATGAGAAACTTACAAAATCAATCAATTTGTTCCGGTATGTGATAATGCATAAAACTCAACTGAGTAATGCTCTAATTTCAACGAGGATACAAAAGGTTGTGACCATTAGTTCTTTCAATACCTTCCATGTGGTTGGAATTTGAGGTGACTCTCTCATGTACCGCCACCACGTGTGAGCATAATCTTGCATATGCATGCCGTCAAAAATGATACGATCCTCATCTGATTTGGGGTAGAAGTGGAGGCAGTCTTCCAGCTTCATGTGCCACTCCTCAAGCTCATTTAGGCGTACGGGTATCCCCCTTGCTGAAAACATATACAGAGAGGAAGCATACATATATGAGCATCAGAAAAAAGACAGAGATGCACAAGAGAGGCCTAAAACACTGCTGTATATCAGCCCCAAACAGGGCAGCGAACTGAGATACAATATCAGGGGCTGAACAAGGGACTGATCTCGAGCAGATGGAGGAGGCCGGGGCTGCAACCAAGGGCAGCAATGGAAGCCAAACAAGAGGCTGAGGATGTGCGAACCTAGGCACAAATTTGGGGGCTGGAACAAGAGCAAATGGGGCGGCGACCGTACGAACAGGGCAACCACCAGGAGAGATAGATCTGGGCAATAGAGCTCAGAGGCAAAGAAGCAAGATCCACGGCTGGAGGAGCTGATTTGCAAAGCACATAGGCAAAGGAGCAGATCCAAGGCTGCAAGATACAAGGGCAGAGGAGGCCTGGAGACTAATCTCGAGCAGGAGCCAAGGAGCAGCAATAGATCCAAAAAGGGGAAGGACCTATATATAGCCCCGGGTGGGGGGGGGGGGGCGTCGCTATATCACACGGTGCTTTTAATAAGCGCCTCAGGTGGGATCGATGGCTGAGACGAGCGCGCGGTTCTCGGCCATCCGATCCCATGCGATCTTAAAGTAAACTAGGACGCGCAATCGACGGCTGCCACGATCGCGCGGTTCCTGGCCGTCGATCCAAATTTTTTGAAAACTAAACTAGGATCATCGCAGCGCGAACTGGGAAGATAATTTCGGCCGTCGGATCAAGCGAAACTGGCAGCGCCATCGTGGCCGTCGGTTGAACACCTGTAAAACCTAGCTGGTGAGGGAGACAGAAGCTTTCGAGACGGAGGAGTCTAATTGACAATGCACTCGGCCGTAGTAGAGGTATGTGAAAAAACATACGTTTTGTTCGTCGATGGTCATTAGAGACAATGCTATGCAAACGGTGATGATTTCAAAGATTTCAAAGATTTCAAAGGCATATGCAAACGGTGATGATCCTAGTTTAGTTTAGTTTGATTTATGAGACTAATGCATAAACGTTGAGTTTATTGACAATGCAACAACTCCTCCAAACGCATATGCCAAGTTGCCAACAATGATGATTTTATGGATTGACTTTCAATAGTGTGTCCTTTGTATAGCATGATATATGGCATTTTTTGTATTGCATTTTTTTGGGAATATAAATCATTTCTCAAGATTTTCTTCTTAGGAAATCTATTGGTTGCCTGTAGCGTTCAATTAATCAGGTTTGAGCGCCTTTCATTGTCATTCAAAGAATGCCCGCTTCCACCTTGTCATATGTTCCTTACACCACCCCTTTTGATCCCTTTCACTCAAAGAAGCTTGCTTAACATTCAAGGTAATTTGCTCTCTCTCTATCTCTCTCTCTCCCTTCTCTCTAAATCACTCAGTCTATTTGATATGTGGTAGGAAAATCAAAAAACAAGGTCTACGCAGTAAAATAAGAAAAGTAAGGAAAGTAGGACTGTGTAGTAAACTAGGACTGTGAGCAAACTACGACAGTCTAAGGGATAGATGAATAGCATTGTATTAAGAAAATTTTTTCGCGTTTTCAAACATGATAACTTTCTAAATATGTCCATGCGTGTGAAGGATGAGCTTGTGGATTGAAGATCGTGGGATTGAAGATGGCCCAAGTGAGCAAACTACGATCGAAGAATACTTGGTGCCTGATACAAGTAGCCAAGAATCTAGTTGGAGTCAAGAAGAGGATGGTTTCTTTGCACAAAGGGTTGAAAGCAAAGAAATTGAAGAAAGTGCCAAGGAGTCACTTAATCCACTGCTTTATCTATCGCCTATATATTTCTCCTTTGATAGGAGAAGTTATGATGTGATGGTCATGGTTATTCAAGGGAATTTGTCGATGACCATTGAGAGACTTAAGACTTTCGATTCTAGAGGAATCCTTGATCTGAAGAAATGGAGGCGAATGAAGGAAAATCTTTGCTTGGATCAGAATCAAGATGGCTCCCTTGTGCTTCGCTTAAAGTCATTTCCAAATTTAAGGATATCATGCATAGAGGAATGGGAGAATATTGTCATGACATGTCATAATATATTGGAGTGTGGAGATCATAGAGGGATAAAGGAAACCCTTGAAACCATTAAAGAAACATGGTGTGTTGACATTCGTCAACATGGAATCCCTATTTCTTATGTAAAGGACTTCATTAATTCTTGTGCTTGCAGAAACATGGTAAAAGGACCGGATGGAGATTCTATTCCACGTTGGCTTCAAAAGAACCCAAAAAGAGAACCCACTACCATTTTGAATATTGATAGCTCTAATGTGGAGAGGCATTTGATAGAGATAATGATAGAGCACAAAGTAAGGCTTGTGAAAGTTCGCTCAACAAAAAACCAAGGGCCATCAAAGAGGGTTGTTGATTACTTGTGCCATAGAGGTGGAGAACCTACTCAAAAGGGGACACTAAGGAGATTGAGGACCTCAAAGAAGTGTCACTGTCCGTTTAAGGTACAAGTGGAGTATTTGAATACAAAAGACATAAGGAGCCATGGTATGTGAAATAAATCCTACTCTTAAATTGTGTACGAAGAGACATCTTCCACCCCTTACCTTCTTCCGTTTCTTACTTTTTTTAGAGAGTCCTACATGAGCCTCCTTGTTGACAATTTTCTCCTAAAGTGAGGAAACAAGAAATAAAGCATATTTATGTATTTTAGGGTAAGGAAAACAACCTCAAAGTAGTACAAAGGTTGAAGAGATGTATTTTCATACCGTTGTAAGGGAGGCTTTTCCCTCGAATTCCACATTTCTCATCGACACTTCGTCATCGATTATTTTGTTGCCATGTGAGGAGCCTTCACTATCATGGATTTGAACATTTTTCTTTGATCGAGTCTTATGAATTGGAAGATTACAAAGTTTCATGGTCCACGCAATTTAAGGTTAGTACCATGTTTTTAAAGAAGCCCTCTACTTAACTAGCACATCAGAAGCCCTCAGACCAACTAGTACATCCATCTCTTACCTTCAAAGGAGAAAAAACAACACACTTTTGTCTCTTCTTCACTTGAGATGGAGCCACATGCTCATGGTTCGCCTCATCAAGAGAGCCCTTCAAGAGAGTGGCATGTTATGAGAGTAAAGATAACAAACAATGAACAAGTTAAAAAAAATCAAAAAATCATATCTTGCATACCAAAGGAGGAGACTCTTTCTGATTTTCATCCTTGCCGCTTGTCAATATGTCCTCATCGAGGTTTTCCATCCGTTGAGAACCCACTTCACCATCGTCATTGTCAGAATCATCACTTTCTTTTTGGCGTCGCTACAAGATGCAAAATGAGAGCTTAATAATATTCATGGTATAAATATATTTCACAATTAAGGTTAATAGGACAAGAGAAAATCTCACATGTCTGGAATATCCCTCTTTAATGCGCCGTTCAATCCCTTGCATGCGTTTCTCCTTGTTCTCCATGTATTGTTCCATGCCCTTGGCAACAAATCCCTCGATGAATGCTTCCTTTCGCATGTTGTAGGCTCTCTTAGACAAGTTGGTAGGAGCTTTCTTTTCCCAAGCATCTTCAGCCAAAAGTCTTTGTTTCTTTTCATTGTTTTTCATGTTGATTTCAAATTTACGTTTTGCATCTAGAAACCTTGTCTGTGCTTGCTTTGCAGCACTCTTTGAAGCTCCTTGCATTCCACCACCCAAGGGGCGTCCTGTCTTTTGAAGTGGGATATCCACCTCTAAGCCATGGTCGACTTTCAAGTGGCGAATCATATGAATTCTCTTGATATAGTTCGTGTTCCATCTAGGACACGTATCTGAGACTCGACATTGCCGAGCAAGTTTCCCAGAAGGAAGAATTATCTCCTCATAAAGAGGGTTTGCAAGTGGCATCTAATAGGAATGAGTACCGAACTCACCATCAATATAAAGAGGTGACATACACAAATTGGAACCACATACTTTTAGCAAAAAGAAAGACTACAAGAATATGTGCACAAGGGTTAAACTAGGTTGA
Source organism: Cibotium barometz (assembly GCF_041138505.1). Lineage (NCBI taxonomy): Eukaryota > Viridiplantae > Streptophyta > Polypodiopsida > Cyatheales > Cibotiaceae > Cibotium > Cibotium barometz. The sequence goes on from NC_141090.1 coordinate 29,666,602, forward strand.
AGCTTTAAGTGTGTCATGTATGCATGGTTGCATATTACTAAACACATGCATGACAAGAAGACATTAATCATGGCAATAAGTGAACCCAAGCATGGCTATAAGCATGCATGCAATAAGCACCAACGTTAAAATAAGGCTGATTTTCAAACTATAAGCATGCATGCAATAAGCACCATCGTTAAAAGAAGGCTGGTTCTCAAACTGGGTCTGTTTGTATAGTAAACCAGGGATAAATAAGCACCATCGTTAAAATACGGCTGATTTTCAAACTATAAGCATGCATGCAATAAGCACCATCATTAAAAGAAGGCTGGTTCTCAAACTGGGTCTGTTTGTATAGTAAACCAGGGATAAATAAGCACCATCGTTAAAATACGGCTGATTTTCAAACTATAAGCATGCATGCAATAAGCACCATCATTAAAAGAAGGCTGGTTCTCAAACTGGGTCTGTTTGTATAGTAAACCAGGGATAAAGTACGACTGTGTACTAAACTAGTGTGTAATCTATTTTGAAAAAAAACGTCAAGCTACTTGAACGTTTCAAAGAAATTAAAAAAACACGTCAAGGAGGAATGCAAGAAGAAGGCACCGTGTGGTATAGTCTGATTGACGGCTGAGGGAGGGAGGACGTGCCTCGTCGCTCGATGTATCACCGCCAATACTTGGACTTATGCCTTGGCGGACGCTACAGCCTCTTCTGCAGGTACGGCGAACGCTACAGCTTCCTGGCAGGTACGGCGGCAGGTACGGCGAACGCCACAGCTTCCTGGCAGGTACGGCGGACGAGCGCGCAGTTCCTTGCAGAACTAAACTAGGACGAGCGCGCAATTCCTTGTGAACTGGGGCGGCTGCAGGATAGCGACAGGTCCCTAGGTATTGGCGGTGTCATCCGACGGCCAGGAATCGCGGGATCATCTCAGACGCACGATCCATGCTTCTCCCAGTTCGCACGGCGCTCGTCCTAGTTTAGTTCTTGCATGCAAGTGATCGACGGCCAGGAACCGCGCGATCGTGGCAGCCGTCGATTGCGCGTCCTAGTTTACTTTAAGATCGCATGGGATCGGATGGCCGAGAACCGCGCGCTCGTCTCAGCCATCGATCCCACCTGAGGCGCTTATTAAAAGCACCGTGTGATATAGCGACGAGGGGGCGGGGTCACTTAGGGAGGGTCGGCCATAATTGGGCCAACCTGGTCAGCTAGTTTGGCTGACAGAATGTCGACCAAGGATGGCCAACATGGGGCTAAGAGGCCAAGCAGGGCCGATAGAGGGCCCTTGGGTTCCCCTGTGGAGTGGCACTCGGTGCCCCCTCTGGGTCCGATGCCAAGATCTGGAGCAAATGCCGAAGTCGGAGCCAAGGTCTGGTATCTCCCAAACTGGTGCAGATTGTCCTATCTATTCACTGGGTGGGCACACCCACAACAGAGGCCCTCAACTCAGTACACAGTGCACATTGGTATACTGTAGATAGGAGATGCACATAATGCTAACAACTTATGCACTTGTGAGCTTGTCCTTTGCATTTTGGCTGTATAGTTCTTATGCATGTAACCACCAGATGACAAGGCATCATCACGCTTGAGATTCGCATACTTGTGGAAGCGCATCTCATCACGAATATCCTTGAGCAAGGCCCGCTATGATCGTAAGGTATCTAAAATCATATCATCAACGAAAACCTGCTGCCCATTAACGACATTCTACTGCAAGGTAGCACCACTCGTCTGATGCCCAGGCTGTGTGTGGTTGCATGTGCTCACTAGTGGAGCAAAAGGAGCATGCACCCCTAGCTATGTCTGTCTACCAACAACATCTCTCTGAAAAGATGGCTTACCAAAAGGCCAAGAAGAGGATTGACCTCTCTCCCAAGGGAGTGGGCTGCCATGTAAGCCAAATCTAGCTCTAGGAGTACTCATCAAAGCATTAAAAGGAGCACTAAATGGATGCATACCCATAGGTCTGCCCAAAATAGATAGCTCAACTTGCATAGATGCAAAGAACTGCGAGCCAAAGATAGCCTGACATCCTGCAAGAAGGTGCTCTACGGCACAGAGAAGGCATCAACCAAATTTATGATGGGGTACATGCAAAGGTTTGGGAGACTCATAGAAATATTGCAAGGGGTGCCAGAGTTTGGGGCCATTCGGTGTTATTGCCTTTGGAAAGGGGCATTCTAGCTCTTTTGTGATTTCTTTTCTTTTCAGAAGGGGTGATCTTATAGGCTCATGGGTGGGGGAAAACCCTTTTAAAACCATAACACCCTTGTGTGGCCCAAAAAACACATCCTGATTGTTCGTTGATTCCTGTTGGCTGGTTGCCCTTATCCTGCATAGCAATGGTGGTGGTACTTTGTTGACTAAGCCGATGTCCCATCTAAATGAAAGCATTGTCATGCATAGCCATGGCGGTGGTAAGCGATTAACCAAGCTATTGTCCCATCTAGCGGAAAGCACTCTAAAGCATGGAAGAGAGCGCATCCAAGAATTGTGACTACTCCACGGATGTTGGGGATGCAAGGCGAGTGGCCATTGTGCTACTAAGAGGAGCATCCTCAAGGGCTAGCAAGTGTCTCCTGCTAAGCTCCCTCGCACCCGCCGGCCTACGCTGATTTGAAAATGTGAGGTAGACGCTTAGGTGCCATCCCACTAAAGGTGGAGGTCTACAGGAAAGCTCCCACAACTGTGCAAACGCAAAGCAAGAAGAGGATACGTGAGCACACTAGAGATGTCTCTTGAGCCACGTGAGACGCATAATAAAAAGTGATGTGAAGAGGCGCAAAAAAGGGCTGGAAATTACACCTAGTGAAGCGAAATTGTGGTTGAAAAGGAGGCTGGAATTATTTGGGGGGAAGGGGTGGGTGTGTGGACACCTATAACCGCTAGGACTTGTCCTAGGACCCATAGGACAGGTAGACAATTAAGACACCCCTAGTTTTGTCTAGCCTAATCGGGCTAAGGTTTTAACCCTGGTTACACAAGTAACCCCACCAACTAAGCCCGGTAAGACTCAACTCACAATTAGCTAACATGAGAGTTAATTAAGATTAAACCTAAACCTTAGAAAGGATGGTAAACTGGAAACAAAGTGGGTGGTGGAATCGTGAAGGCAGAAATCACAAGACCGGCAGCAGAAGAGCTACGGCATTGCGCAATGATGTCATCTACACCAGCTGTGACAAAGCAGGCAGTGGAAACCGAACAGAAACTGATTGCAAGACAGAGAGAAAGAAGAGACAAAGAACACTGTTGTATGCCTGAAATAAACTGCTGTATATCAGCCCCAAACAAGAGGCAAAAGAACTGAATAAAACCACCCAAAGAAGGGGAAAACAATGGTTGTATCAAGGCTGCAAGAGGGAAGCAAATCTGAAAGGCAAAGGTACTGCAATCAAGAGTTAATCAAGGCAGCAAGGAGCCTGAAAAGGATCGACCTGAGTGGGGCTGAATCTGGAGAATCGTGAGGCTGGAAACAGGAGCACACAGGGCTGAAAGCTAGGAGGCTGGACAGCAGGAGCACGGGGCTGGAAACAGGGAGCATCCGGGACTGGAGACTTGTTGCCTAGGCAGCAGGAGAAGGAGCATTTAGATAGGAGCATTTAGATAGGGAGTAGGAGAGGTGAGAAGTGGGAAGGAGGGTTGCCCTCAGGCTTTAAATTTGGCACCCATACTGGAGCCTTTCACAATTTCAAGTGCCAAATGGCACCTCCATTTTCTGGTTAAAGTGCCAACGTGACACTTTGAAAAAACAAGGGAAGTGCCCAATGGCACCTAACCTTAGGGGTCTAAGTGACCAGGGGTATATATCCTATATAATATATATAATATAGTACACAATACATAATAAATATGGAAAGGCCAAAAATTATACACAAGTTGGAGCAGGACTAATATGAAAAGGCCAACATAATATGCATAGGGCAAAAAGAATTAAGCTACGCAAAGTTTAAACAGGCAAAGAGCACGCGCGGCTGCTTGTATCTCTGTGCGTGACAAGAAGCGAGGCTCGAGAGCAGCTTCCAGCAGCTATGGACGATTGCGAGCAGCAGCTATGTTTGTTATTAAAAGGGGCACTCAAAATTTTAGCCAAAGGTGACATTTTGACACCCATGGTTGATGGCAAAAGTGCCACTAGATTTTCTATGGCACCTAGACTTAGGTGCCAAATTTAAAGCTTGGAACTTGCCCTATATATAAGACCAACGGGCACCCTAGAAAGGGGGTCAGCCCCCTGCTAGTTGACCCCCAAACTGGAACGACCAGGTCAGTGGTCGACAGGGGCAAAAGGCCCACTCTTGAACCCCCCTTCTAGGCCTCCTGACTAGTGACTAATCCTCACCTTGGGAGGACACACCCACAATAGAGGCCCTCACTTAGTACGATGGTGCACACCGGTATGTTATAGACATGAGATGCTCATAATACTTACATCCCCTCTCAATTCCTGGACGCGGGAGGAGGATCAGAGAGCTAGTTGTGTCAGGGGAACCTTTGAGAAGGCATCGCACAGACCGCATTCGATGAAGATGCTTGCCCTCTTGAGAGGAAAGAAACCCCTCCAGGCATGCACCATCAGAACAAGGCCGGAATTGAAAGAAGCATATTGCACATGAGCGAGGAGTTGTAGAGCTGAACTGCAACATAGTGGACCTCCAAGGAGCAGAAGAAGAACTGCGAGCATCGGAAGGAGAATAGGGGAGACCAATACAATGGGGTTGCTAAAGCAATGAGCCACCATCTGCTCGCAAGGATCGAGAGAAGCACAACTACTCACTCTGAATTTGCTAATGAGGTCGTATCGGGGAGCCCAACACTTTGGTTTTTTTTTTTTTTTTTAAGGGCAGCCGAGCAAAAAAGAAGTCATGGGATTCGGGCCTTTTGAGGCAAAAGGAACCCATCTGGATTCTCTGGCAGTGCAAGAACCGAGCATGGTAACCAACAAAAGTAAATCCTCTTTGGGTTTGCCCGCACTATACGTCTGAATAAAACACAAAACGGCACAGGGCCAAATGAGTTGGTAGAAAATATTATTGTTGTCAAACCTATGCCGCTAAAAAAATGAAGGTACAACTACCACACAAGCAAGCAAACCTCAAAAGTGCTTGTCGGTACCGTCACCAGACCTGAGCCACATGAAGGGCTGAACCTCTGTGAGGGCAAGTAGGGCAAGTGCTGCAGAATCATCCTCAATCTCCTCTAGTAGCAAACTAGAGAACATTGTCACCGAAATTGACCCCTTCTTGCCACCACAAATGATTACAGGTCTTGTCGATGGAGGGCTTTGGTTGGGATGTGGAGCCGCTGCTCTTTGACAGACCACCGCCTCTCTTCACATAGACGACCTCGGCCCCACCTACATGTTTGAGAAGACGTCCTTCTTGGTCAAGTGCTAGATGGACCAGCTCCTCCCAAGTGATGTTATCCATACGACCACTTGTCAAAAGAGAGAAATAGAAAGCCGCATAATCACTGAGCTTACCAAGCTTTATAAACAATGTAATAGCCATATCTCAAAGTTAACATCCTTACCAGCTTACATGATGTCTTGCTAAAATACATGCATCTTATATTGAACGAGGATCAGGGTTGAGAGTGCATAATTGAATCTCAAGGGTAATCCTTTTCATTGGAGTGACCCGGTTATACATCATATGAAGTAGTCCCAAGTATCTATGGCCACGTCATACGCTTAATCAGTTAGAGACGTGGGATCGGCAGTTGAGAACAATGAAGCACCGTACCCCGTGCATTACGCTTCTTCCATATCTTGAATTCCCACTCAAGACTCAAGAGTTGGCTACTGGATCACGGTGGCACTAGGATTGGTACGGTGAGCCCCACCCAGAACAAATCTCTTCACATCATAGGTTTCAAGGACTGCTTACATAGCAACCTTCCACAAGGCACAATTGCATAGCTGGCATTTTGGAGCCCGGGAATGCAAAACGGCAAAACGAAAATGGCCCTCGAGAACCTGCAAGCAGCAAAAAATGTTTTGGGTTTGCAAAGAGTTAAAACGCAGATCTTTTTGCTATTTTTTTTGTGCGCCTTTGTGTCGTTTTCGTGCGCCAGTGTGCCCGCCTGCAATCAACTACTTCTCCTCATCTCCAGCCTCCTTTCCCTCACCTTTCCCTCCTCCTTTTCAGCCATCCTCCTCCCCCTGTCCCTCCTTCTCCCTCCTCCTCCTCCTCGTTTTCCTCCACCTGTGCTTTCCTCCTCCTTTCCGCCTCCCTTCTCACTTGAGTCCTCCAGGCTCCTCCTCCAGGACCTTCACCTCCACACAATACCAAAATGCAATCCAACTCACTGACTGAATTGGCACTCTGCTGGCCCTCGTTCTGAGGATTTTGCTGTCAACCATTGAGTGAATAGTTCTGTGTTTATGCAGCGAATATGACTGCATAAATTACCTGATTTGAGCTCAAGATGAGGGCTGGTTGTTGCTGTATTAACAAGCACGGCTGCTGCTCCAGATCTGATGAGTAGATAGCGGTGTATGCTCAGATTTGATGCATGATTGATGGCTGCAGGTAGGTCACAGGTGACCTCTGAAGGAAAGAGAAGCTGAGCTGCTGCAGCTGATATGAGGAGCAGTGGAGGCAGACAAGGTAGACTTCCGACTGCTGTAGCAGCTGCTGGAGGTGTGAAGAATGAGGAATGAGACAGTCAGGTACCTGAAACAGGACAGGATCTGATCCAAAAATACATCAATGTTTCACACTAAATTTAAGTAAGAGGAAGGGAATGTAAATTTAAGTCAGGTACCTGAAACAGGACAGGATCTCATTTGAACACTCTGTCAGAATGCGACCTGCGTTAGCCGGAGGCATTCTAATGCAGTCGCATTCTGGCCGACGTCTAGCCCTCCATGCTCGTAGGAGCAAACAAGAAATTAGCAGGTGATGGAGCTTTTCTTCTGGGACTGGTGCACAGATTCAAACAACGAAAGCGACATGAGCAACAAATTCTCCCTGTAGACAACCCAGGATTGTAGGTTCAGCCGGTGTTTTCATCGAGGCCAAAGCTTTACGAATAGTTAAACCTTTTTCTTTTCCAAGCCCAATCATTGAATCAGCGTACAATAGCTTTACAGAGTATGACTTGAACGTAAACACTCAAGGGCAATGTCGTTTTAGGAGAATGACTCCCTCCTTAATTGTAATGCGTCATCGATGCCGTTGCTGAGAATTTAGCCAGCAAGATTCTGAACGAGTTTGTGTACACCCAAATGTGCTATGGACATGGGACAGATTTTCTAACTGCACAAGTGTAACCCACTCCTTCACTTGCCTCACAATCCTGGCAACTAGGACCTTTACATGCATTTCGATCTCATCGACTCAAACTTCAAACCGGCTAGTTTTCCTTCCTTATGGGCATTCTCCTGAGAGCACATCCCCTTCCTAAATTCAACGTGTAACACTCATTCTGCCCAACCTTGCTCTCTTTTATAAGCTTCCCCTTTGTGGAAACCACCAGGGTCAAAATAGAACACCATAATCAAGGGGTTCCAATACTACTTGTGTATGAGAATGAATCTTTACAACCTTAAGAGTTTCTAATCACTATTCCTTTCCACCATAACACTTTCTTATACAACCATAAGTGTATTCTTGAAACCTTTAACCAAGACTTTGGTAATTTCCAAATTCAGACACCTTTTCCTTTACAAGTTGATCATACACCCTTCCTGACTCATGTCATGCCGCATTGGGCTACCTTTTTCATGCCCCATGTGGCACATGATTACATGATTTTTCACATACGCTTTTCTCCCTTCCAACAATATCCTAAGTTGACCTAGCTGATATTTGTATCACAACTCTACATCTCCCTCCCTCATCTCTCAAAAGAGTAATCGGTTGGGGACTCCTTCACGATAGCCCTATTGCCCCTCCTTGCACGCCCGACATCCAACTCCTCCCCACTCTCTGCCCTCCTCCCTCATCACCTTCCTTGCGCCTCCTCTATTGTTGTTAGCTCTAGCTCGTTGTCTCTCGTTGCAAGTTTTGTCATCAGATTCCTATGTGTAGCAGCAATGTGCTCCCCTTTGGGCATGGGGGTTGAGCATCTGAGGACGGACTTCTAAGCCCTCTCACCCAACTACAACTTGTTGTGGGTTTTGGTAGAGCTCTCTCAATTGCATTATTATAAGGACTATCCTTACAAGCACAAGAATGCACCACCACTTACCACCGCAGCTGCTGCCAATGTCCCATTGTGCAGTGGTTGTGGTATTGATCATCTCTATAAGGATTGTACAATGCGAAGAGCACCTGTAGATGCTTCAAACCCAAGAACGACGAGCCTCAACTTGTTAGGGATCGAATGCAGACGCATTGCTCAGGTATCCTTAAATGCGATTGCTTGCATGCAAGCCAAGGCAATCACGTGAGAATTACGCAAGAGGGAGAGAGAAGGTCAAACTAGAACATCACAGGCTCCAAAATCCCAAAATAACCCACCCAGAAAGCAAGTGTTCAAAGTGGGCAAGGGAAAGGATAAGGTGATAGTGCATAGCGGTTCCGACGAGGACACGGCCACAGTAGCAACCTCAGAGACGACAGGAAGTTCGGAAGGGAAGTCCAGTCAAGGAGGGCCTAAGGGAAGGAAAGGCAGAAGAGCTCAGACCTAATACACCTAGCAGATTTCACGAATACCCTAATCCCATCCAGGAGTACACCGGTCAAAGTACCATCCATCATAGCAGAAATGAACGAAGATCGATTGTCAATCGATAACCCTCAGCTCATGGATCATATGTTTGAGGAGGATCCAGTTATGGAATGGTTAAGACACGAGGGTCTGAACAACCTTCACGATGATATAGGGAGACAATCTGATGGCATTACTGTGCCAGATGGGCCAAGAGATGTCGCAGGACTTGCTGCATTCTTGTCCATGGAAGTCAAGATGCCAATCACTTCATTGCTTAGGGGAAACCCGACATTATGGCATGACTTATCAGATTAGATGAACGGACACCTCGATTTGATGGAAAAAGTTCATGATGATGACAAGTGAACAAAGGAAGGATCAAATTCAAAAAATGACACACCTATGGTGCTTATCAATAAGTTAGGTCAATACTTTGAAAGTGACGACTCTAATGCGGTCATTCCCATATCATACCATCATAGGAAAGTAGAAGCTATCTTGGATGGCGGTGCGGGAGTAAGCATCATGACGAAGCAATGTTGGGAGAAATGGGGAAGCCCGCTCATGGAATAGACTTCGTTGATAGTCAAGTTGGCTAGTCAAGTTGGCTGATGGAACCACTACAAGACCAGTGGGTGTGTTGAAGGACTTAAGGGTCAAAACCTTTGGCATCACCTACCACATGTGGTTTGTAGTCATGGATTTTAAGAACCCAATTGACTCCTATGACATAATCCTAGGAAGACCATTCTTGAGATCAACAGGAGTAGTACATGATTGGTCGTCAAATACAATCTATCTCAGAAAGGATACTTCCGTGACAAAAGTGGACCTGACAACATGGAAATCTCGTCCACTAGGTGGCAACTTGTTTGCCGCTAAATCAGAAACGATAGCTAGGACAACAACTGTTAATCAGTTTGAAGCTGCAAAAATGAGAGGATAATGGGGGGTGATGCTGATGAAACATTGTACATGCCTCTATTTGAGCCAGAGTATTCGCATAATTGGATGCACTTGCTTGCTACCATTGATGTGCCTGAAAAGAGAGGAACTAGCTTGGTTAAGGATGAGAGTGGCTCAGAGGGCACGGTAGTCCCACTCCGCATGATCAATCTTGTAAGGCATGACAGGAAGCTTAACAATGCGTTACCAATCAAACCAAATCTCCAACATGTTAAGTGGCAAAATGTATTACCAACTCCTTCTTATACCACAACCAACATGGGTGACGATGGGGTGGCATACGTGGAATCTGACCTTCAATGGTTACAGTATGTACAAGCAACCACGGCCGATCTCACGAATTCACAAAGGATTGGGGTAGGAGGATGGAAGAGATCCTAATTCCAGTAGGATCATTGAAGATAGAAGAACCATCATTGGAAATGCGAGGGCAGAAGGGGGATAGGAGTGAGAAAAGAATTCCAAACTCAAGAAAACCCAAGGAATCCGTTGAAACCATGCCAAAGAAACAACGCGAACCTTAGCTTGAACCAGTAACGAAAGGGATGCCATTGCATAGTAAGAAGTCTCAACCGTCTCTACTTGATCGGGCTTTGGACAAATTGCTGGAAGAGGAAGATCAGAAGGATGTCCCGGTACATTTTAAGTCCTACTCTATTCAAGACCAAGATATATTCTATGAGAAGGCTAAGAGGATAGCGGCCACATATGATGATGGAGTCTATGAAGGACCAGCAAAAGTTAAGGAAATAAATTTGGCTGGGCCCGGAGAGACCCCAAAGCCGGTCTTTATGTCAGTGGACCTTACCAAGGAAGAAGAAGGCGATTTAATCGCTCTGTTGAAAAAATACAAGGATTTTTTTGCCTGGTCATACGAGGACATGAGGGGTGTGCCACCAAAAGTGGTGCAACACACAATTCCCATACGAGATGATGCGAAGCCAGTGCAACAACGACCTTATGACATGAATCCCAAGTATGAGACAATTGTGAAAGAAGAGATCGATAAACTTCTTGATGCGGGATTCATATACAAAATCGAGCATACAGAATGGGTGTCACCTATCGTAATCGTTACAAAAAAGAATGGTAAAATACGAGTGTGTGTTGACCTCAAAAAGGTCAATGCAGCAATAGTTAGGGATCATTATCCCTTGCCATTCACTGAACATGTGCTCGAGAGAGTGGCAGGTCATGAGGCATACAGCTTTCTGGATGGATTCTCTGGATACAACCAAGCGTCCATCGATCCCAAAGATCAACACAAAACGATCTTTGCCACAATGTGGGGTGTGTTTGCATATCGCAAGATGCCATTTGGCTTGACTAATGCCCCGTCAACTTTTCAAAGACTCATGAGTACGGCCTTTAAGGAGTACTTGCATGTGTGGCTAGAAATCTTTCTAGACGATTTATGCATATACTCTCGATGGCTAGAACATCTTAAATATTTACGAATGGTCTTTGAGCGATGCAGGTTGTATAGGATTTTACTCAACCTGCTAAAATGTCAATTTTGGGTGAGACATGGTGTTATCCTCGGTCATGTGGTGTCCAGAAATGGAATTGCCACAGACTTTAACAAGATTAAGTTGATCTTAGAATTTCAAAGGTGTTCAACGGTTCACTAGGCATACTGGGTATTATAGGAGATTCATTTATATGTATGCAGAGTTAGCTCGACTATTTTATAGGTTATTAATTGCCTTTGAATGGACATATGAATGCCAAAAGGCATATGATGCCTTGAAATGAGCTTTAGCATCAGCACCAATCTTACGCGCACCAAATTGGGATTTGATATTTCACGTTCATATTGATGCGTCGAACTTTGCAATAGGGTGTGTGCTAGCTCAACCTCGTGAGAGCAGAAGCTTGATCATCCCATATACTTTGGGAGTCACCAGCTGAATGATGCAGAAAGAAACTATACCACTACAGAACGAGAGGGGTTGTCAATGGTGTATGCAGTGAAGAAATTCAGGCACTACTTATTGGCAAACAAATTTGTGTTTTTTATTGATCACCAAGTACTCTTGTACCTGGTGAACAAACCTTGTATTACGGGAAGGATTACTCGTTGACTGTTGATTTTGATGGAGTTTGACGTTACAGTCGCAGTCAGGAAGGGAAGAACACATGTTCTTGCTGACCATATGTCTCAAATTCCCAATGGAGAAGCGCCAATAGGGGTGGACGACGATCTACCAGATGCACCCTTGTTTCTAATAGACTTAGTTCCCGAGTGGGCGAATGAAATCTGTCATTACTTGACAAACGGACTTCCCACTGATAGACCTCTAGACATGGCGAGAGCAAGAAGGTTGATTAGGGACGCTGCTCCTTACCAACATATAGCAAGACAATTATATAAACAAGCGAAAGATGGAGTTATACGCGCCGGTGCATTAGAGAAGATGAGTTTATTCTCATTTTGGACGAAGCACATTCAGGGATCGTGGGAAGACATTTCGCAGCTAAAACCACAGCACAAAAGGTACTTCAAACAGGCCTTTGGTGGCCCACCCTATTTAGTGATGCAGCCGAATTCGTGAAAAGATGTAACCCTTACCAGAGAGCAGCGAAGCCACAAAATTGGGATAGAATGCCCCTGTCCATGAACCTAGCTACACAACCTTTCAAAAAATGGGGAATCGACTTTGTTGGCCCCATTAGTTCGGTTGCCATTAATAGCCAGGCCAGGTACATTATAGTTGCCACCGACTACTTCACAAAATGGGCCGAAGCGAAAGCAACACGTAAGGTAGATGCCAGGTCAACTGTAAAATTTCTGTACGAGCAAGTGATATCACGTTATGGATGTCCCTTGGAATAAATCAATGATCGCGGCTCACACTTCTTGAATGAAGTAATTGCGCAACTAATAAATGAATTCATGATAATCCATAGAAAGTCCTCATCCTATTATCCTCAAGCCAACAGTTAGGAGATGAGAGCACGAATAAGACACTATGTAGAATCTTGACCAAGACGGTGGAAGCCAGTCATGGGGACTGGGAGCATAAGCTCACCGCAGCTTTATGGGCTTACCGGACTGCATACAAAGTGGTAATGCATTGTACACCCTTTAGTCTTGCATTTGGGTTAGAGGCAGTCATGCCAATGGAATATTTGCTACTGAGTCTAAGGGTGGCAGTTCACAAAAGGTTAACAGAGGAATCCTTAACAGAAAGACTAGTGGATCTAGAGCAACTCGAGAAGACTCGACTCCATGCAACCTATGGAATGAAGGTGGAAAAACTGCACAGCGAAAAAATTGGTTTGACCGAAACCTTAAAAATAAGGACCTCAACGAAGGGGATTTATATCTCATGTACGGCGTTAGAAACACGAAACGAAAATTGAAATATCAAGGTATGGGACCCTATCAAGTGGTGGAAATCACGCCAAAAGGTAGGATTGACGAGCATTCTGAAGCAGATATCATCAAGGAAACCACAACCATGCTTAAGAACCTTGCAAATTCGCCACCACCCCCACCACCGCCATCCTTGCCACCCCTGTGGCCACCATCCTTGCCTCTTTTTATGCTCTTCTGTACCTGTTGCTTGACTATTCTATTCGATTTCATGGAGGGCCTTGCGCCTCTAGAAGGCAATTATTTTCCACATGTGGTGAGACTTGCATTGAGAACATTGGGAGGATTGGTGCCCCATGTCCTCAAGGATAGGCCTGTTTGGTGCTTGAGCTAGTGAACCTCCTTGATATGCTTCTGTCTCTTTTGTTCCTGAGTCTCCCACACATGGGAACCCTTAGGCCTATCTAGGTCAATCCTTTCTACCCATTCATATTCAGCAACCTGCCTCTCTATTGCCATTGCTTGCTCTTCAACTACTTGGGCTCGCCTTCATTCCTCTAAAAGTTATAGAATAGCATGCGTGCAATCGCAAGAAGTCCTTGTAGTACATATATCAATTGGTCAACCTATCTATTTGAATCTTGCCATCCACAATTGTGACACTGATGTCTGAGGGGAGTGTCTTGTATAGGTGGGTTAAGTCCTTAGGGTTTATGTTAAAAACGTGCCTAGGTTTGAGTGCCTAGGTATAATATCCTCAACCTAAGGTTTTTTGTTTTTTCATTGAATTCCAATGAATTAAAAAGGAATAAGCATTAAAATAAAATACAATTTCATATAATTGGAAAATGTAGAAACATTGCAATACCATCATCAAGAGGATTTGTTGCAAAATTATAGTATATTTATCATCAAAAAAATCGCATAATTATCATTTCAAATGCATACAACGAAGCTTCAACTCAAAGGGTGAATCCATCTTTTCCCAAAGCAAACTCTTGTTGCTACCCATTATTTAAGTCTCTCTGAAGCACATGAGGCTTTCCAAGACACCTATTTCTTGCCTTTATTTGCATCGTGAATGGCTTGAACTAGTTGCATCTCCAAGGCTTTCTCCCTCTCAACTAACAAGCCAATGATTACACAATAAAACCATTCAAAAATTTCATGCATTGCTTTGAGTGACACCACCACCATGATGTATACTTTTAAAATATGCACATCTCGTGGTGCAATGTGACTTTTTCCTACCCTGTGCACTCCACACATTCAAATATCCATATTTCTTTGCAAACCATGGTGCATGTGCAAAAAGAATGTGCTACATCATAAAAAGAAGGCATGGAATGTCAATATTTCATTGCAAAACAAGTAGTTTGTAGTGAAAGTAAAGAGATTGGTTTGACCTGTGTGATGTGGGTTTCACCCCACCCATCAACCACAACTTGAATGAAGTCGACAAGAGCATCCTCATGCAATGGCACATCATTGCTGGTGGTGATGGAATGTTATCGTAATATGTTTGCCAAATTTTCGAGAGATTTCCAAACACGAGCTCTCATATTTCTCACAAGAGGATAGGCTTTCCAAATTTTTTGTGAATTCACACAAATATTACCAAAAACCCCAACCTATGTTTTTTTGACTTCGTCCATGATTGGATAAAAATCTTCATGCCTTTACACCACCACCCATGGATACTTTGCTTGGTAAATTTCTTGAAGCGCCTAATAGTTGGGCATCTTTTTGAAGCTTCACATTCCTACCATGCAATCCCATTCTAGAAAAGAGCTCTTCAACTTTTGAAACCCTATCTTTGGGTTTCATATTCCAAACATACACAATATGCAAAAATTTCAATTTGTCAATCAAGCGCATCTCAACATGCAACACACAAAAGTGCAACCTTGCCAACAAAATGTTGAGAATTGCATCCCATTTCTCATCCAATTTTTCTTGATTTGGACCAACAGTCTGATCACAACTCATGACACCATTGGCCCATTTGTACATTCCATCATCATCAAGAATGTCGACACGTCTGTTGTTGCACAATCGTTGTGTCCGCATGCAATAAATACATGGATGAGTTGCATTTGCACCTATTTCCACTCCAAAAAAGTACTTGAATGTTTTCAAGGCTCCTAACATGTGCCACTCAATATTGAAGGATCCCAATCCTTCAACATGGAGCGACTCACCATTCAATTGATCATTTATAATATCAAGGATTAAGTATATAGAAGACGAACATGCACTTTGAAACCGGGTCATGAGAAAGAAGAGGAAGAAGTTGAGGGTGGTCACCACATGGCCCAAGCTAAGGTAGACTAATACTCAAAGTGGCTCTAGAAGTGGAATTGTGGCTACTAGGAGAGAGATAGGATCATTCCTGGTGTGTGGAAGGATATACAAGATCAACATTGTTCTGATACCATGTTGGAAGTGAGGGTGCAAGAGAGCTTGGACAATGTAGACACAAGGCAATGGAGCAATGTAGGGTGATTTGTATTCATCATCATCCTGGTTATATATAGAAGAATGCCTCTGGGTAGGTAGCATAATCATCTCCCTGATTATCTCCATCTATATGACCAAGTCCTCCATCAACTAGACCATCAAGCCCTTGAACTTTCTCATCACATCAAACTAGGTGACACCCAACTGATGAGTCACCTGACACACCTACCACATGTGCTACCACACACTCACACCATGTCCTACATACGCACTGACTCTAGGCACACACTGACCACATGACCATGTCCTCTAGGCACATTCCTTAGGACATCAATTTATTTCCAACACATCTAAACTCTCCTCTCAGTTACCTCCTCGGCTAGAGTTCATTTTTGACCTCCGTGCCAATTTTGAGGTTGCTACTATAGCTGTGTTTTCATCAAAACCACTTTGAACTATCAATTTATCCTTCCCCTTACCTAGCTTAATCGATTGCTTTTTGGGTAGGGTGTTTTGTTGTTTAGGAGTTTGTGATGTTCCTGCTTGACCCCCCCCCCCTCTCTCTCTCTCTCTCTCTCTCTCTCTCTCTCTCTCTCTCTCTCTCTCTCTCTCTCTCTCTCTCTCTCTCTCTCTCTCTCTCACAAGCAATTCTCATGTGATCGCCTTTGCGTGCATGTGCATGACTGTGCTTAAGGATACTTGAGCGATGCATCTGTGTTCAATTCCTAACAAGCTAAGACTTATCATTTTTGGATTTGAAGCATCTACATGTGCTCTTCTCATTAAACAATCCTTATGGAGATGATCAATTCCTAACAAGTTAAGACTTGTCATTTTTGGATTTGAAGCATCTTTAGGTGCTCTTCTCATTGAACAATCCTTATAGAGATGATCAATTCCATAGCCATTGCACAATGGAACATTAGCAGTGACTATAGTGGTAACTGGTTGTGCATTATTATGCCTGTATGGACAATCCTTATAATAATGAGGACTTGCACATCCATAGCATTGGACAGGTTGTTTCGCTTGTGCCTTCTATGGACACTTATTTGCCTTGAATAGTCCATTGCATTTGTAGCATTGGATTGGAGGTCTTTGAGCCATATTATTCGTATCCCTAGCTTTTGCATTGATTGGCACTGTCTGATATATTGGGATATGTTGATCTCCTTGAACAATGTAATTGCTGAGGTAGCTCATGTATTCGCTTTCCTTTGGAGTGGATATCAATTGTTCAGCATATGTTTCTGTGATCCTTGGATCAGGTTCCATCCAATCTTGCAACATCTCTTCCACCATAACTTGATTCATTGGGGTGATTCTTGGTGGAAGTGGCTGAGGTCCTAGGATTGGTGGTGGTAATGGCACATTCTATTCTTGATATGGCATTGGATTAGGATTGGTAGCTCCTTGAATCATCTGAGTGGATTGTAATGGTGGAGATGGTAATGCTAGTTGTTGCGGCCTTGGCTGATATGTCTGTGTCTATGATGATGGGGTAAACATTCTAGGGTATTTGCATTGGGATGTTTCATGATATCCCCATTTAGCACAATGTCCACACCACAAGGCTTGTTGCCTTGTACATAGCCTTGGAGAAAGTAGATACAAAAAAGAGAAGCTTCAATGAGCTCATAACCCACTTGATCTAGGAGACATGCAAGCATATGAGAGATGCTTCCACCAACTACCATCACTCTGGTGCAAGCAACATCAATAGCAAGAGCTCCAAGAACAAACACATTTCTTGAAAATACATGCTCATCCCTTGCTCTTTTATAGTTGAAGAAAACTATGCTTTCATCGAGAAAAAGACAAGTCCTCCACAAAAGAGGGACGAATGCTATGTTTGATGGCTTCTAGCTTCTTCCATAAGCTCAAATTGGTGATCCATTTTCATGAATGGTTTTCTTGCTCCACAAACCAAGCATCTCCATGTAGAACACATGCTCAAGAATGAAGTTATGGAAATGATGGGCGATTTTCTCATGAGAAACACCTTCCAAGCATATCTTGGGCATCCAAAAAGCCATGCTCCCATCAAAAGTAGGTGCTTTTTCATGTTTTTGGCTTGCTTTTCATGCTTCTACTACAAAAAATTAGTCAAATCCATAAAGAAGGTCGCTCCCATAAGCTTTCCTCCTTTCTTTGCCAAGAAAAACACTTTTTTGGCTTTGCTAGATTGTTCCACAAACTTCCCCTACAATCCATCAAAAATTTTCCAAAACGTTAGTGCACCACCCTATGCACCTAGATCCTAGGTTGTTCCACATGTATGCCATACACAACTTACTAACAACCTCAAGTCATCTTGCAACGGCTTTACAAAATCATCCACTAGGGTGTGCGTGTTCATGTGTGTGAAAACAAAAAATCAGAGCACCATGTGAACCCAATGAGAAGACATCAATTGTATAGTAGCATGGTGAATTGGGATAGTAATTTCACAAGCATCTGGAGCCTCAGGTCAATGGCATGGTGGTTGGATAATGGATTGAAATAATTAACTTATTTTGACTTAGCAAAGTGATTATTATTGTAAATTCAAGTAATTTGACTCTTTTTATTACATATCATCTTGCACAATTGGATGCACATTTCATTATTGCCTTATGCAATTAATTGATCTATACATGGTTTGTGAGCCATGGGGCATGGACTTCAATCATGTTTCTTGGTATCATATCTCTATCCTATGGAACCACCATTATACCAATTGTATCAAGAACTTCACATCATGTATACCTCCTTGATGACTTGTTGCCCTTTGAAACCCACATGTTTCTTACAAGTGTAATTGCTCCAGGTCTTGTGTTAACCATGCTGCTTCTTACCAAAGTATGGGCCATGAGCCTTTAAGATATGATGCATTTGAAATAAAAAAGAGCTACATGTGATTGCAAAATAACAAAAATATTCAAAAAACTATTGCAAGTTTTTTATCATGTAAGGTGTAATGGCACTCAATCTCCATGTATTCGTTATTAAGGTGTGAAATTCTTTCACATACATTGTGAAATTCTTGATGTTTATTTATGTGAAATCAAAACATTAGGGTGATCATTCCCTTATCCATATGGTGAGGGATGATCCTTCATCTCATCAACTAAAGCCCCAAACATAAACACTCAAAACAAATCTACATCTCTAGTCAGAAGGTCCTCCCATTCAGCATCCTCATGATCCTCCATAGAATCCGATGAAGAGGTATAAGACAACTCCTAACTTTTAGCTTCTTCTACTCCACTTTGCTCTACGTCTCATTTCTTCATGTCAAACACCACCCTTTCCTTTAATGGATGGTCCTTGTGCAAGTCGAGCATCCCATTATGCCAATCTTATCAGGTCTTCATGCTAATGAGCCAAGGATGACCCAAGATGATTAGATAGGCACCACATCTTGCTAGCATGACATGAAAATCAAGTGTAGCTTTTGCCCTCCTACATTAAGTTTAATATCTTCAATGCAACCCAAACAACATACCTTGGCACTATTAGCCATCTTCACTCATAGAAATGAAGTGGCATTCATCTTCAACTTGAGTTGACTCATGGTGTCTTCAGTAAGCACACAAATCTCTACTCCTTCATCCAAGTAAGCTTGCCTTACATTCATACCTCTAACACTATGGGTATGTCCCTTAAATTAGTAACATGCATCATGTGTGCTATTGCTTTCTTCTTCAACCGCTTCAAGCTTACCACTCCGTGCCACTATCTCCTAAGGGAGAAATGGAGCAGTAGCAATGGTCCATAAGCTCTTCATCAATCATGTCCACCTTCTTCTATTTCAGGTCCTTTAAAAGATCATAGGTAGGTTGATCGTGACCTAGAGCATAATCCTCCATCTGGATCTTTTGTCTCATCCTTTTCTTCTTGGTACTAGGTTCTACTTCCTCTTGGACTTGTTTCCCCTTCTTAGCATAGGTCTTCCGTTCTTTGTGTGGCTCTCGAGCCCTCTTGTGTGGCCATCACATCCACCTCATCATTAGATGTGTTGACTCCAAGCACACCTACATTACTTCCCTCACCTAGCCTTCAATCTAGCTCATGTCTAGTTGATGATCCATCTCTGCAACCTTTAGCACCCTACTTCTCGCTTTGGCTACCTGTGATTAAAGATAGGGTACATCTCCCTTTCTCTCTTCGTGGATGAGGCCAATTTGAAGCTATTCATCCCCTCTCATGAAAATTGTAGCAAGTTGCCACCGCTTGCCACCGGTGCCTTGGTCTCCCACCACCTCTTAGATTCAGAGCAAGCTCTCTTTGTTGCAACAACACCAATGACATATTCATAACCCCTTGTGCCAACAGTCAGATATCCTCATCCAAAAGAGTTTGTGAAGCCACTAATTGCATAGAAAGTATAGGAAGATCAAGAACCCACTCGTTGAGAAATCACAGTAGGTTGTGGCTTTCTCATGGGAAAGTTCAAGGGCTACAACACCACCATAGATGTCATGGGCAAGTGACCTCCCAATTGCATCTTTTGGTGCTTCTCACCCTACTATCACATAGGTATCGAGATCATTTTTTTCCAACTTCTCTTTTAACATTGGAATCAACGAAGAAATAAATTTCTCTTTCTTAAAGAAATCTATTCGAATCTGACCAGCATGTGCTTACATACCTCTCTCCACCGCTAGCAACATCCTCATGCTCTCTTTGGTACATATATGCCCTCATTTGCCCATAGCTCTTCTACTATCTTTCTTCTTCTATACCATTGCAAAACACACAAACATATTGTGGGCAAGTAATCTTCTCTACAACCGGAATCCCATCCCACCATAGACGAGCTAGTCTAGTAAGCAACATACCAAGCATCTACAATCTATCATCATCCATGTCTCGATCCCAGTCATAAGCCAACTAATTGATTTGTTGGATGAATTATTTGGCATCTTCTCCATCATATCCTTGAAATTATTTGTAACTCATTGTTGCTAGTATAGGTCTTGAATGTATTGAGGGCGAGGTCTCCCTTGATACATCTATAAAAGTTGTTCTAGATAGCTCCTTATGAAAGTGACCACTAGGAAAGGACAAAGGAGTGCACACTCACCACACTGCCAATACAATTGACACAAGATAGTCACCAATAACACAATCACCAAAGGCTACTACACCACATTGTTTCTCCTCAAGAAACAACACCCAAAACCCAACAAGTTCACCAATGGCCCAAAGACATCTAGCAATAGATTTGCAATAGGGAAAGATATACAATGCATATGAAAGAACCCAACAACAAGACGTATTGCAGTAATCCCAATGCCATAAATTCAATAGCCACCACATTTCAAAGAAGTAATCAACCACCACTATGAAATACCATAAACCAAGATACAAGGAAATTGAAGAACCAAGAGAATAGTGGTCCGAGTGCTTGTGGAATGAAAGTAGATATAAGAAAGAGAAGCTTCAACAAGCTCATAACACCTTGTTCCAAGAAACATGCAAGCATATGAGACATGCTTCCACCAACTACTGTTAACCAAAAAAATGAGCTCTTGTAAATGTAATAAGTAAAGATGTGAATGCATGTGTGGCATTAGTTTCATAGAATAATACATGTCCATGGCCCCATGGTTGAGGTGGCAAGGAGCTCCATGTGCCACCTCAACCATGGCCCCATGGTTGAGGTGGCAAGGAGCTCCATGTGCTACCCTCCATGTAGGTAAGCATCTTTTCAATTATGCATATAGGTAAAGGTGTGTGCATTATCATATGCATAAATGTGATGAGATGGAGGCACATCTTGAATGGGTCATGCCTCCACCTCACCCACATTTAACGAGAGGGAAGCTAGTCCATGGTCCAATAATATAAATAATTTTGGAGGACAAGAATCATGAGTCACCCATGGGCCAAGGTACATAAAATATTAGGAGAGAGGGATTGAGGTGGCAGAGCATCTTTGTGCCAACCCATCCAAAATATAAAATAATGAGGATCAAATCAAACGATCTAAGATATGGTTTGAAGCATAGGGAAAAAGAAGCCCAACTATTGTCACTTACAATTCATGGTGCGGCGGGCCGACTATGGGCTAGGAAGAGGACAAACTTGGAAAAGTAGCATTATTATGTTTTGGGGGTTACAATTTCACCTTGCCTATTCAAGAAGGCTCTTTTCTTTGTAATGGACACACACACTCCTCATTCGACACCCAACATACCCCTTGTAGCTATGCTCCTCTCCACTCCTAGTGCACACCCATCTCCTTTGATGCTCTCTCTCTCACTTAGTTTTCCTAAGTCCACATAGAATGCTCCATCACTTCACTTCACTTGTATTCCCTCCACCCCTTTCCATTGTATATGAGTCACCCTTCTCCATGAATATAGTTTCACGCCATTACCCTTTTGAATACCCTTTGTGTCACTTCCTACTTCTTGTAAAATCCTATTTTGACATTTGTATCATGCTCCTTCTCTCTCTTCCTCATCTACCGTAATTCAAAATTTACGGCACCTCATACGCCATGATGCATTACGACATCCCAAATGTGTATGTTCGCAACAATGCCACCATAACGTTGCGCATCCACATTTTTGGTGTGGCTGCTGGGATACGTAATCTCCATGGCCAGCAACACTGAAAAGAAAAAAACGTCTCCTGCGATTATGAAGTGCAGGATTGTGACTGCTGCGATGGTCCGGCTGGCTGAAGTGCAAAGCAACGATTGCATTCCCACAACCGCATGAGGTGACTGCACGACTACAATTTCGCATGTGTTTTCGAAACTGTTCTGCACCATGCGACTGTGACTATGTGGTGAGGCACACACAGATCTGCTGTAGAAAAAATTTCGGCCGACTTCTGCACTCCTCTCACCCTACTATCTTCTTCTTCTCCTTCTCTTCTTTTCTCCTCTCCTCTCCTCTCCTCTCCTTTTATATATATATAACTAAATATATATTAAAGTAGTAGGATTTAAAGTGGAGTGGGATTTGAACCCATGACCTCCCAAATGCCAAAAGCCTACATTATCACTAAGCTAGCTAGGGTTTGGTGATTTAATTGGGAGGATATTGCTTATATGGTGAAGCTCTTGGAACCATAACTTTTTAACCATGAGGAATTTCCTCTTGATGTAAAAAGCAAAAGTGCTTCATTTTATGTGCTTTCTTCAAGTGTTGAAATATATTTTGAAAAATTTCAAGATCACTGCTTCAACACACACAACATGAAGAAGGTGAAATTTCATGTCACTTCTCACCGAATTCAAAGACTTGGTACTTGGGCCCCAGCATGTCAATGGAACCAATTGGTGCGATTTGCTCCTAAATCTCCACATTGACCTCCAGCAAGTAATAATCGAGCACTTTTCCCATGGAGATGATGGATGGGATTATTCGCCATGGATGGTTCGTGGTGGTGAGCTCGTGATACATTGGAAGAAGTTTGACTTCACGTCTACACATTGCACTGTCATCGAGCTTCTTGTAGCCTCCGAAGTAATCAAATGGGTAAACTTCTCCCAAGACTGGAATGACCCTAAAGACTGGAGTGAAATCTTGCGTATTTGCTTGTTAGTTCCTGTGGACAAGCTTATGTTGATGGTTACTCGGCTTCTATCAAATACGTATTGTAGAGGAAGATGTCATCAAAACCACTTTCACTAGACCGTGGGGTACATTTGCTTTCAAGGTGATGCCATTTGGGCTCACTAATGCTTCTGCCACTTTTCAATGTTTCATGCAGATGATATTTGCCTTATAAACCATTTTGAATAATACTTAAGTATGTGAAAACAATGTTATTTTTAAAAAAGACTGTATGAGAGAGTTGTTGGCCTTTAAGTGTGCTACAACTTAAACTCGTTGATTTTTAGGGGATCCTTCTCCATCCAGGTCAAAAAGTGCAAAAGAGTTAGTAAAATGGCAATTTTGGCTGTTTTTCATATATTGGGAATGGTGTTAAACTTTGCATGCGAGTTTTGATGCCCAAAGCAATGGAATTTGGAGAAAGGACATGAAGAGACGATTTGTATTGCTAAAAAAAAAGGTTTCAAAGTCTCCTCATGGGAATTTGGCAAAATCCTCACCGTTTAAAAGAAACGGGCTTTCAAAGAGGGCAAATTTCCATGCCTTCAGAAAAAAAAGGAGCTAGCAGCTATAAGTTATCATCCCATTATTACAAAATTGTTGATCTCGTTCTATACCACCTTGTAAAAATTTCATTCTCTATTTTGAATTGGATTCATTTCTTGAATTTCGACAAAAATGTTGATTTTGAAGGGGTTCAAAACACCAAAACCCACCACAATGCGACCAAACATGCCCTGGTCACGCCGTGGCAACTTTTGGTGTTTTTGGGTCCCTCATATCATATTGATCAACATTGTCTTCACTGGCATCACCAAATTCCTCATACATTTGTCAAAAATGATCATTATATGGACGAAGATTTTCTTAACTTATAATTTACTCATCATGCACTTGTTTGAACTTAAAACAATGGATACAATATCAAGAACAATTAACTGCACGAGACATCCAAGCAATAGGCTTATGCGCAAAAGATCACCATTTAGCAATGGATGAATGAAAAACTATCCATACATGGTCGATAATATTCTCAATAGTGGAAGTTGTGCTACAAAGAGCCGTCATAGCATGTCTCTTCTTTTTGTTGATTATGATAGATCGACAATACTACGGGCATCGAAAACCCAAAGTAATTCCTCGTGTAAACAACAATACATAGCATTTGAGCCTAAGACATGGTTCATGTCGTCAATGCCATGCCATGAATATTCAACGCAAGTGCATCTAGAGAAACGCAATGGTTCTAAATGACCTTGTCCGCATTTTGATCGGTGTCAAAATGCCCAATGACCCTTAACAAGGCCATGCACTTCATCGTCTCCACAAAGCTCAAGGCTATTTCTATCGTCTGTATTTTGGAAGACCTTTTTTTAAAACCGTTGTGTTGCAGGCATTTGAACACAATGCAACACAACTTGGAATGACAAAGAAGCTAAAGAAAGGGACTAAGAGTGACAAGGCTTGATGGGAGGAAGTTGCAAGAGAGGGCGGAGCAGCAAGTGGAGGACGAGCAGCAATTTCCAGAAGAGGGAGAGGAGGCAACAACACGAGGAGGTGGGGGCAGAGTAGCAACATGAGGAGGAGGAGGAGGAGGAGGAGGAGGAGGAGCAGGAGGAGTTGGGGGCAAAGTAGCAACAGTAGCAGGAGGAGGAGGAACAACAGCACCAGTAACGACAGGAAGAGCAACAAGAGGAGCAGTGGCAAGAACAAGAGGAGTGGTGTGGTATCTGTCACCATTTTCTGCCATGTCTTCTCTCGCACAGCAGCCCCCAAACTACCTCAAAAGCAGCCCCATACAAGACCCAAGGGGGCACCCAAGAACCCCCCGGAAGGGCACCCAATAGGGGCCCTTACGGCCATAACTGGCCGACCAGCCCTAGGGAAAGTGCCCCCAACTAAGGGCTATATAACCCCCCCCTGTCCTGGTTCCCTGTGCACTATACCTTGCTCCTACGTCACTGCCTTATGCCCTGCTCCAACCTCCTTGAGATCTGCCCTACTGCATCCTTGTACCAGATCAGCCTTGTGCCCACATCTCCTGCTGGATTGGCTCATCAGCACATTGATTTTGCCTGCTGCTGTTTCTGTTAGTTTCCAGCTCTTGACATCAGCCTCTTCATCAAGATCTCCATCTTCTCTTGCCTTCGCTTCTTGGGCAGACTTGGGGATCCCCTACAGAGGTTCTCAGCTTGCTGTCTGCAGCATACAGTCCCGTGTTCTCAGCCTCCTTCGAGCCCCTGATTTGCTCTCCAAAAGTCCACGCTGCTGGACTATTTGCTGTCTTCATCTGACATCAATTTCTCCCTCTTTCTGAAGATTGTATTCAGATTTATTGCCATGGTATCAGAGCACTAGGTTGCCTCTGATTGAAGCAAAGGAGGGATCGTTCAAAAGAAAGAAACTTAGCTGCTACCTTCGAGATCTATCAATGATCCAACTTTGTCAGCAGCCTCCACCCTCCCTCCCCTTCTTTTCCCTCTTTTTTCCATGGCTGCTGCAAAGAAAGCCTCTAATTTCCTCAACACCAACCCCAGAGATTGCTATAAAGCTGAAGAGTTTAAACAACCTTCGGTTCTCTCCCACTTCCTCGAGGATGCTGTCTCCCTTGAGGTTCTGCCTATTTTCTCCTCCTCATTGATGACTTCAGTCAATTCTCTTGGATCTATTTCTTGTCTCATAAAGATCAAACCCTCAGCCGGTTTCAAGCTTGGCACACTATGGTGGAGAAGGAATCCATGCATTCTCTGAAGATGATTCGCTCCGATAAAGGCAATGAATTTACCTCTCATGATTTTGATTAATACCTCTCCACTCATGGCATCCGTCGAGAGCTTGCTAATACAGTGACCCATCCGAAAACGAAGTTGTTGAATGCAAGAACCACACATCTGTAGAGATGGCCTGCACGATGTTGAATCACAATAAGCTTCCTCAGTGCTTATGGGGTGAAGCCATGATGACAATCATTCATACATTGAACCGCTCTCCTACAGCTCTCCTTCCCGACATGACTCCCCATGAAGCATATCTCAGTACCAAGCTCAACGTCTCTCACTTTCGCATCTTCCGTTGTGACACATATGTCCATGCCCCTAAAAAGGACCATGGCAAGATGGATCCCACCTCCCTGCAGATGTGCTTTGTTGGATACAACTCTGCCTCCACCGGCTACCACCTTTATGATCCTCGTCGCAAGGTGGCCTGCACTAGCCGTGACGTGACATTTGATGAGCAGGTCCCTTCCTTCTCCTCTGATTTCCCCTCTATTCTTAGAGATCCCCCGGAACCTCGCGAGACCTCTTCAGCCCCTGTCTCCTCACCAGTTGCCTCTGCCCCTGCCTCACCTTTAGTACCAGCTGCCCCCAGGTCTCCTCCGATTCCCCCTTTGTTCTTGGGGATCCCCCAGAACCTCGCGAGACCCCTTCGGCCCCCATCTCCTCACCAGTTGCCTCTGCCCTTGCCGCACCTTTAGTACCAGTTGCCCCCTAGGATCAAGTCTCCTCCAATTCCCCCTCTATTCTTGGGGATCCCCCAGAACCTCGCGAGACCCCTTCAACCCCTATCTCCTCACCAATTGCCTCTACCCCTACCTCACCTTTAGTACCAACTGCCCCCCAGGATCAAGGGTCTGCCAATTTCAAGCAATGCATTGTCAAAGTCCCTCGTTGGCTCCTAGACACACTTCACTCCTCCGGCATTGGTGATGCAGCTCCCTACCAAAGATGGCCCTCACCGTTCCTACCGCCATGTTCCTTGTCTTCCTTCCAACACGCTACAAGTCAATTACGCTCTCATGTCCCGTATCCTCGATGCCAGAGAACCCACCTCCGCTACTCAATCCCTTGCCCAGCCTCACTGGAAGGATACCATGGCTACTAAACTAGAAGCCATTCACCGCAACCATACCTAGGATCTTGTACCTTGCCCTCGCTCATCAGTCCATTATCAGTGTCCGTTGGATCTTCAAGATGAAAAATGCTGCCGATGGATTGGTTGAGAAATATAAAGCTCACCTGGTCGCCAAAGGATATGCCCAACATTTCGGCATCGATTTTGGTGAGACATTTGCTCCCACCACTCGGATGGCCACTATTCAAATTGCCATTGCTTTGGCTGTCACTATCAGAGATAAAAATATCACATTAATTTTGAGTTTAAAACTCATTCAAGCATGTGAAATATGCACCTCCTTTAATGGAGCTTCATTGATCCACACCCCCCCACCATCGTCTGCCGCATTCGAAAGGCCCTCTACGCTTTGAAACAAGCTCCTCGTGCATGGAACCAACGCATTGACACCTTCTTCCATCGACAAGGCATCTCCTGCCCTATTGCCGATCATAATCTCTATATCTTTTATGATGATTGTGTTCTCAATTTCCTTATTTTGAACATGGATGATCTTATTCTTACTGGCAACCATGGTGCCCACATCTTGGCCACCAAAGCCACTCTTGGCAACCATGGTGCCCACATCTTGGCCACCAAAGCCACTCTGTCTCGAAAATTTGAGATGACCGATATGGATCTCTTACACTTCTTCCTTAGGCTCGAGATCCGGCAAACCCCCCAAGGGTACTTCATCTCCTAGCAATGTTATATCAAGGAGCTTCTAGAATCCTTCAGATGGTGGATTGTACTCCTCTCACTTCTCCCATTGGATCCTAATTCTAAGCTCTCTGCCCACCACAGCCCTGCTGAGCTCACCGCCGATGCCACTTTGTACCTTAAGCTCATTGAATCCCTTTTAGCTTCGCCATCGATACCCTCAGCTCATTTATGCAGAAGTCTCTTCGCCCTCATTGGCTTGCAGGTCTCCTCCGTGTTCTCCGCTACCTCAAAGGGTACCCTTCAGCTTGGCCTATGTTATGCCAGTGGTGGCTCCTCCCTCCCCTCTCACTCTTCGTGGCTGGAGTGACTCGAATGGGCCAGCGACCCTGATACCCGTCACTCCACAACTGGTTATGTGTTCTCCTTTGGGTCCGCCACCATCTCGTGGACCAGCAAACACCAACCCACGGTGGCTCTCTCTTCCGCTAAGGTTGGATACTGCGCCATACGCAGTGCTACTTGCGAGTCTGGCTCCGACGCCTGTTGTTCAACACAAGAATTCTGCCAAATCGGACTGACCACCATTTTCTGCAACAATCAAAGTTGTATCGCTATCGGCCTCAACCCAGTGTTCCATGCCAGGACGAAGCATATAGAGATAGAATATCACTACACCCGTGAGAAGATTGTAGATGGCACCATCTTCCTCCTCTTTTGCACTATTCCCAACAACGCGGCAGGGCCCATTCTTGCGGCTATTTCTAGCAGGGGGTTTTGTCAGTAGAGAGGGCCAGTCAAGGGCCACACCTTGGACCAGTCGACCACGGCTCAACTATGTGCATCTCTCTCTCTTGCTTCCAGCTGCACTCACTCTCTTTTCACAAGAGAGGGGTCTAATGCCCTATAACTAAGGGGCCTAGCAAGCAGCCTGGAGATGGTCCATGTGACCAAGCACTATCAAAGGTCCCAGAGAATGCTAGCTAGGTCTCATATGCCTAGCAAGTAGTCTACGATTTTGACATGTGGCACATTGCCAAATTAGGGGAGTTTGGATCATCCGTCTCCCATGTATTAGATTGAACTTGTGGATTCTAGCATGCCCAGACACACTGCACTCTTGTACTCATTGGAATTCAAGTAATAAAGACCTTCACAGGGGGTCCAGCCCAGCTACTTGTCATGGGCCCTAGCTCAAGTGTTGTGCATGCTGGTTTGAAGTATTTCAGATCTCTATTTGTGAATTTGAGATGCTTTGAGTGTGAGGAGATGCAGGGAAAAGAGCAGGGCAGATTTCACTCTCTGTAGCAATCAGTCCCACCTTCTGAAAGGTCTTGGTGTTGATAAAACTATGAGTGCTACTGCTGTCCACAAGCATGTGAACAGTCCTACCCTTGACCTCACCCAATGTAACCACTCATCTCCACGAGCATTGCCACACGCATCATCTCGTGCATTGAATGGCATAGTAACATGATGCTCCACAAGAAATGCTCTAGGCATATGGCCTTGCATACCACAAGTGGGCTGAATGTCAGAGTGTGTATCACTAGCATGCACATCAAACTCAGTAAGACCATCAAGATCAAAAGGAAATCAGCACCCTTTGTGGCTCCAATATCTAGCTCAAACACATCCACCAACTCCTCATCATCGAATAATTCAATAATCATGCTGAGTTTGGCTGTGCCACTATTGCGCATCTTGCACACATCCCTATGCTTGGGAGTCCATTTGTGCCCACACTTAAAGCGCAGATTTGTCTACCTTGTATACTGCTTAATGTCTGATTTTTCATTTCCAGCACTTGCCTTGCCTCTTGGCTTTGCATCCAAGTGTTTGTGGGGCTTGACATGAGGCATCTTGCTACCCGATATTGTGGGAAACCTTGGGAATGGTGCTGCTGCAGATTTCTTATCATGCCAGTCAAGCATCTTAGGCTTTCTCTTGGCCTCGTATGCAGCCCCATGTGTGCTGACCACTGCATTCTTCTACTTGCTGGCCTTGGGCTCAAACACCTCTACAAGTCAGGCAGCTCGCTCAGTGGTCCGAGACTGATGTGCCTCTCATCTGCAGCCAAAGGAGGGTGCAATCCTTGTATGAAACGCAGCAACTTGCCCTTCTCAAATATGCCATGTACAAACATAGAGAGCCTCCAAAAATGCTGCACATACTCCTACATCGTTCCAGTCAGTGATAATACATAAAACTCAGCCAAGTACTGCTCTAATATTAGCGAGGATACAAAGCTCTATGATAATACATAAAACTCAACCAAGTGCTCTAATAGCAGCGAGGATACAAAGGTTGTTCCTATAAGATAGTGCTCTGCGGCACAAAGAAGGCATCATCCAAATCCACACAATCCCTATGCTGGGGTACATGCAAAGATCCATAAGACTGATACTCATAAGCACGGCGGGGATCTACCATAAAACCCCTACATGGACCAAAAAACACATCTTGTTTGTCCACCTCATCTCCATACAAAGGTACATGATGCTTGCCCTTATCCTGCATAGCCATGGCAATGTTAATATGTTGACCGAGTTGTTGTTCCATCTGGAGGAAGGCACTGTCCTGCATAGCCATGGCGTTGGTACGTACTGGCCAAGTTGATGCCCCTCTTGAGGGAGCACTATGAAGCATGGAAGACAGAGCATATCCAAAGAGGCTGATGCTTTTTCCTACTAAGCTCTCACACTCATCAGAATGCAATGACTCCTCAACACAAGGTAAACGCTTGGGTGAGGGTGATCTGGAAACAAATAACTTCAATAAGGAAGCCCACCCATGGTCTAGCTTTCAACATCCTATCACATGTCGTGACTAATATGGATCTCGAGATATCCATCAATAGTTTATGGCCCCTGTTGACACTGAAAGTAACCACACTACACTGTGGCCCTTGGTCGCACTGAAAGCAAGCCCACTCTCTATCGTCACCCCTAGTTGCATTGACAACAACCCCACACAAAAGTCATGACTCTGACTAAACAGCCACACTTAGACTAAACAGCCTCTCTTGGCTAAACAACAGCTCTTAGGCAAAACCTCTCTCTAGCTAAACAGCCATACTCAAGCTAAACAGCCTCACATGGTGATCATCCATGCTTTCCCCAAAAGGAGTACTCCCAATTGAACACGTGCACATGACAACTCAAGATGTCCGGTCCATAACTGAAGTCCGATCACACAGAACTCATACACATGTAATTAGCAAACATGAGATTTCAAAAATAATAATTATAAAAAAATGTAGACAACGTTAACACTAGGATTTCACAAAGAGAGAGAGAGAGAGAGAGAGAAAGAGAGAGATTTTAGGGTGCAGGGAACGAGGGAGGTATGATTAGGAGGCTAACACTTTAGACAGCCCACCCCAAAAAGTACCCATTCCCCCCCCTCCCCCCTTCATCACAGCCATAGTCACACGAGAACCTACTCCTATCAGAAAGGAACGTATTTTTAGCATCTTTGGTGCCAAACATACATTTCTTTTGCCTTGGAAATATCCTTGAGCTTGTAACAACTTTTTGGGAATCCACCTTATCACTGATGATGTTGTCATGGAGTTGCGTGAACAAGGCGTTGGTCGTGGATGAGGTTGAGACATGGGGTTGTGTAGACGAGGATGTAGGTGTAGAGTTTGGAGATGAAGAGGTTTTTGTTGATTGGGTATCCTGTGGTAGGGCAGTTTTACCTTTACCTTTTGCAATAGTGGAATCACCATTGTTTTGCGTTGGAGACTGCGTTGATGTCCCTTCTTGTAGCAATGGTATTTGAGTAGCATGGCCTTTATATACCATCTTGGCTTGTTGCTTGTGCCAATCAATTTGACAATTTGTCAAATAGGACCACGTACGTCCAAGGACCACATGCTCTTCCATTTTACCTGCAGGCAATACATAGAAACGTACCTGCAACACATGTTTAGCAATGATTATATCCAATGTCACATGTCCAATTGGTTTCGTCCGC
Organism: Cibotium barometz; assembly: GCF_041138505.1. NCBI lineage: Eukaryota > Viridiplantae > Streptophyta > Polypodiopsida > Cyatheales > Cibotiaceae > Cibotium > Cibotium barometz. The sequence continues at coordinate 29,698,090 of NC_141090.1, forward strand.
GTGCCGTAGTGGGGATCTTCAGCCAAGCCGCTTCGGAGAGCTCGTCCTCCTAGCAACTTCCTTGTGGGAGCTGATTCGCATGCAGTTGCACGATGTTGTCATGGACACCGTCCTTGGATTCAATCCGAGTTACTACGCGATCGTAAGGCGGAGGGGAATGAGAAGAAGAGAAGAGAGAAGCGTGAGCGTGGTGAATGGGGAATCGATCATAGTCGTAGCAACAAGACAAGAGTAAATGGACAGGAGGCAAGAGACATCAACACAAGGTAGAAGAAAGGTCGCTCTCTATTCCAAACTCCAGCAATGAAAGAATGAAGACCAAGCCAACCCACTTGGCTTTTATACATAGACCTTTTGAAGGGAGGTTTAACCCTAATTTCTGGCCTTAGCCTTCTAGCCCCTATTCAACATTCTTGGCCCACGACCTATAATGAATAGAATACAATGAATTGCCAAAATGGAAGATGTTACTTGCGTAACAAGGCTACACAACAAAGTTGGCCAAGGCTATCTGCAGCAATGGTGGAGCATTTCCGGATAGAGGTGGAATGCGAGAATGTTCATCATTTGGTGGAAAACATAGGATAGTCAGAGGGAGAGTTAGTGCGATGGTATGTGGACCGTGCGACTAAGCTACTTGATCGTCCAACTGCCATGTAACCGGATAACGAAGTGTTCCAAGCAGGAAAGCTACTTATTTGCTGAGTTGCTTGACCAATGGAGCGTCGGATGAGTTTCGATTGAAGCTCAAGTATGAGGAGCCTACTACTATGGCACAAGCGCAAGATATTGCTCAAAAGGTTGACAAGGTACTTTCTGACCCCGCTTCCAAGAAGAGCTTCGTGCCACTCTTTCCTCATCCATCCACTCATCCTTATCTTCTTCATCAGCTAGATCGTATTTGGAGAAATTATCAATACAAAAGTAGGATTTATGTCTTTCTTAGCTTTCATCTTGAAATAAATTACGAATTGCACTAGGAGTTGCATCTAAAGGTCCTGGTGGTTTATATTCGCTAGCCATGCCGAACACTGTGTAAATACCTTGATTTATTGGGACACTACACAATGCACATGTGGAAGTATTTTGCATTTGCCTCACTAAACATATTAAGTGGTAGTAGTGTCCACAGGGTAGTATATACTGGCTACTCCACCCATCGAATACTTTGTAATATACAGGACATTGGGGGGTGGAGGAACTAGTAGCCTCAGCAGAAACTCCCACAAGATCAGGATGTATCAAAAAATGAGAGATGTGGTTTCCTTGGCGCACAGGAGCAATATGTGAAGAGATGCTCTGTACATCTTGGCTGATCTTTGTGAGCTGCTCTTGAATCCCTCTATTGGCCGGGGGAGGAGTTGACGCTTGAGATAATCGCTCAGCTTCTTTCCTTCTCTGCTAGCTGTGCCCCTAAGCTTTCTTTGACCTTGTTTAACTCCAATCCAGCGCCCTCCACCATGAGAGCAAGTTCTTCCCTTGTGAATGTCACTGTCTCTTCACGTATGTCGTGGGTGTTGACAGTGGCCTCTCTGGAGGCGAAGTCCACTGGAGTTTCTAGGATAAATTGTGCATATAGCATCTTAGCAAAATAGAGTTGAGCGTCGGCGTTATGGAGAGGACGACCGTACACTTCCAAGAAAATGCGCTCGGCATTAGTTTTGATATCATTGTGAGTGCAACGTGAAATCTTCCATCTTCCCTTCTTAATCTCGCCATCTGGACATGGCCATATTTCCTTTATCATCTCTGTGGTTACGCATTTGTTTATGTCTTTCCATTGGGCATAAGTAGGATTTGTCCATTTCGACAACCTGCATGCTGTTCTTGTAGCTTCACGGGCTATCAGGCCATGTGCAAGGGCCTTCATTCGCTCATATGCCTTCTTGGCTAACTCTTGATGCTCGTTTGCTTGCGCCTCTGCCATATCTGCATGAACATAAATGACTTTAGGATTTTAATGAACTGTAAAGATCAACGTAAGATAAATTGACCAGGGTGGTTGCAAGATCAGGGTGCCCAGTTTTGTCCACTCAGGCACCCTGTAAACAGCAAAAAAATAGGCATTTGTTTACCTTTAGTGGCTAATCTCTCCTAGTAAATGAAGGAATTTTGTTTCAAGTTCTTTTGTTGGAACATCATATTCAAAGTTGGAAATATAGTTGCATAATTTGATTAAGCATTAGATAGTCAAAAGTCCTCATTTTCTTAGGTACAAAGTCAATGTATACACCCTGTCCCAAATTTGAGCTGATTCCATAAAATGCTAATATCTTTTACATATAAACTTATATGAGATTCCCACTTTGTACCTTAGATCTTCACATAATATGGAGCTTAACTTGATTTTTCGAGAAAATTTTAAGATATTTGCCTATTTTCTTTAAATATTTCAAGGTCTTTAAAGTGTTATAATATACGCCACTTTTTGTACCCACAATAGTTACCACTTAAAATCCTCAATCTTGTAGATCAAAAGAGTGGGTAGATACTGAGATATTAGTAGAATGTGGCGGTTAGTGAAAATTGCAAATCCAATGGTTGGATTTTTAATAATCTCTTTTTTAAAATTCTTCCAGACTATCAGAAGGCCTGCAAATATTAATAATCTAATTAGTAAAATTACATTTTTGATGTGAATCATCTAAAACCTATAGGGACTAGTGTACTTGTAATGGTGCGTCTACAGAAAAATAAATTGAATCACTCTAAGTATGGAAAGATCATTTATTTATCATTTTATCATATTTTTAATTAATTTTAATTAATTAGACTAATTTATATTAATTTAAGTTATATTGGGTTAGTTTAAGGTCAAGCATATTTTCTATTATTTGCTTGATCTCATTTTAATTACCTTGCCCCCTAAAATTTGCTCTCCAAGCATTGTCCCAGTCTAGCAGAAACATGATAAAACTGGACACCCTGATCTTGCAACAACCCACCATTACCCTCAAAAACTTAAAGTTTAACACCACGAGAGGAGATATGTATTGCAAAGACTCAATGAGAAATATCCACTTGACTCCAAAAATACAATGCGCGCACATCAAATTTTGAAGAGAAAACATAAACTTAAACACCACAAGAGGAGAGAGATATTGCAAAGACTCAATGAGATAATATTTTAAACAATGGACACATCAAATTTTGAAGAGAGAAACAAAGTGCCATTCCTGAAACTTAATCTCCTGATACTGTATCATTACAAAATTGGGGTGAATGACACCGATAGCTCTACAAGAGGATGTTGTGCCCTCGTTGGGTCAGTATTTAGTGATCTAAAAAATTCAACTACTTGCAAAATTGATTTTCGCTCATCGCGATTAGGCAGGTACATCCAATTTTTGACTCTATAAATAATAGTATCCATGGTAACTTTGTCATAGGAACTATTATCCATCCACAACTCTTGTACTTTTTGCCAAAAGTCATATAAAGTTTGTAATAAATATCCCAAGGCAAAAACATCAGATGCAGGAGTGTATGCATCTGCCAAAAACGGATCATAAAGCTCCGGGGCTATCCATGGCCATTTATTTCACTCTCTGTCTACGTAGGAGACCGCCTGTGCCACCTTCTCAGGGTTCTTATCTGCTTCAAATACAAAATTAAGAGACACCCGTTTTTTGGGCGTTCTCAGCAGTAACCCCCAATCGATAATACCTACGCGTGGCTTCAACTCTTTTGTAAAATCCAACACTACATTGAATGGATGTAAGTCGGTATGTACAATTCCTGCCAGATGTGCTGCCGCTAGGCCTTCCACCAGGGCATGCATAATATGTGGCATGGTTATTACTATTTGTTTTATTTTAGAAAGTTTTAGATAACTTAAAGGAATATTATTGAGCGGGGGTTGTCTCCATCCTCGATCCAAACGGAAAATTGCTTTGGTGAACTCACTCAATCTGAAGGGGACCTTCAGAACAGTATCACCAAGCGAGCCGCCATTATAGTACGGGAAAATAGTGATCCAAGGAGATTCTTTTGTGAAGGCAATTGATACACCTGACAATCAATGGGTGTAGAACCTGCATGCCCTGCTCTGCCTGGAAGCTCTCGAACTTGGCGCTGCCTTCTCCTTTGTAGTGCTTTCCGCAAAAAGTAATGTGCTCCAGCAAAAATGATATACCTTTAACTGTATACTCTTTTACTGTGTCAAAAACACCAGAGCCTATTGTTCGCCCTTCGAACAGAGCCTCGTGCGGGATGCCAATGAGGTGTGTGCACATAGAATTGTAGATGGTACGATTAATGACACATGTGCATCTGCCTGGCTGGACGTTGCAGCGACGTCCTGGGCAATGCGCACTCTTTTGGGGAGGGACTCTGCATCCAGCGCCTTCATGCGCTTGCTCTTGGCTCTTTTCTCGCTCCATACAACGTCCCATAACTGTAGACGTTGCATATTAGCTTCAGGCGGGGCAGCATCTCTAAGATCATTGCATGCTACACGCATGCTCCCCAAAATGGTTCGTGTTATATGTTGATGGTTGAAATCTGCTATCTTCTGTCTATCAAGCAGCTCAGCGTTGCCTCCGCTTCGAAGCCGACGCTATGCATTTTTCCATATCTGGTCTATTAGATCTCGCATGAGTATCTCAGACTCATTGATCTTTTTGACGACATCATCAGCACATTGTGACACTGTGATGACTGCTTCAATGCGAATTGCTCATAGAACGATTTTACGCTCTTCAGGGGAAAGCATGTTGGTCGTCTTCGTAAATCTAGCAAATATCACTAAACACAAAAAAACAGAATATCAAACATTACTGAAATCAACATCAAGCAAACGTGAGAGAACAGCAACAAGTGTATCATTACTTATCAACGTTCAAACAAAAACGGAATATCAAATAATTTTAATGAACTCAACATCATCCAATACATCATCAAACGTGAGAGAACAGCAACAAGTGTATCATTACTTATCAATGATCAAACAAAAACGGAATATCAAATAATGTTACTGAACTCAACATCATGCAATACATTATCGAACATGAGACAACCGCAACAAGTGCATTATTACTTATCAAGTGTATACATTATCGAACGAGAGAGAGAGAGAGAGGGGGAGGAAGAGAGAGAGGTGTGACAGATAGAGAGAGAGGAAACATTAGATGACATTTTTAATAGTTTTGTGAGTTCCTAAAGAGAGGAAAATAATGTTTTGTAATCCTAAAGCACTCCTCCTCTACACACCTATCGTGATAGAGAGAGAGATGTGAAGTGTATCATGAGAGAGAGAGAGAGAGAGAGAGAGAGAGTTGTGAAGTGTATCATGAGAGAGAGAGAGAGAGAGAGAGAGAGAGAATTGTGAAGTGTATCATGAGAGAGAGAGAGAGAGAGAGAGAGGAGAGGAAGAGAGAGAGTTGTGACAGATAGAGAGAAGAAACATTAGATGATATTTCTAATGTTTTTGTGAGTTCCTAAAGAGGAAAATAATGTACTGTTTTAATTTTTAAGTAAATAGAGGAAGAAAAAAGAAATTATTAGGAATTATGTATATTTTAAGAGAAAAAAAAGAAATCCTTATCTACACATCTATCGTGTTGTGAAGTGTATCATGAGAGAGAGATAGAGAGAGAGAAAGAGTTGTGAAGTGTATCATGAGAGAGAGAGAGGGGGGTAGGAAGAGAGAGAGATATTCATTTTTTCGAGTTACGAATCATGATATTATAAAATAAAACGTTTAGACAATATGATGTAAACTTTGATCCATGAAATACTCATGCCGCGTTAGCAACCAAGTATCAGATGGATCAAACACAATAAAAACAATACAAGTCAAATCAAACAAATTTACGATATTTTTTCGACCGCGTTAACGATCATATGCCGTAACATGCAAGCAAATTTACGACATTTTTTCGACCGCGTTAACGATCAAATGCCGCAATATGCAAAAAACAATTTATGCACTAGCGGACGACACCAACTTGCCGCGTTAACGACAAAATGCCGCCTGATTCTATGGGAATACGAATAGGATACGAACATACACTGGCCGCGTTACCGACCATATGCCCGCATTTGACAAAGGGAAGGGAAGGGAAGGTGACATCGCCATAACGATACTATGCTTGCCGCGTTACCGACTAGTATCGCTACGACGTGCCATACTTACCATAGGACACAAACTAGCCGCGTTACCGACTAAGTGCCCCAGGGTAAGCACCATTCCGAAGAATGGCCTTACACACACACCTGTCGTGTGGCGGACCACCCACATCCTGCCGCGCATTGCGACAATGGGCGGCTGCCCGCACGAACACACACCCACACACACATTCCTCGTGTGGCGGACCACCCACATCCTGCCGCGCATTGCGACAGTGGTGGACGGTTGCCCGTATGAACACACACCCACATACACACACACACACACACACACACACACAAGTTTCATTACCTGTGTATGCTGTCAGCAGCAATGAACTCCCAAAGGGCCCCTCGGGCCCATATATATAAAAAATTGTACCCCGCCGGGCTGGATGACGACCCCGTCGGGACCCGCCGGGGTTTCTTTTTTCTCGGCGGGGCCGCCGGGTATAGCAAAACCCCGGCGGGATTTTATCCGATTATCAGGTAGCTTCCCACCAGCTTTTTTGGGAACATGTTAACATGTTAACATGTTAATAACATGTTAACACATGTTATTAACAAAAAAAAATTGTGATCACGTGAATATAAAATCATTGCCTTAAAGGGAGGAGGGAGGGTCTCCTTAAGGGGGGGAAGGGGGATGGGAGGCCCTTACGGGCCACCCATTGGAATAATCAATTAATGGAAAACAAAAAACAGACATAAATCTTTAATAGTAACTAGCAAGAAGATTCTAGGGAGAATCAAGATCCAATTTCATGTGACTTCATGGTGGACATGATATGCCAGAATCTCTTCCATTCCTATATGGATATACCGGAATAACAGGAGATTGAACAAAATCAAAGTGGGAACATTGGTTCTAAGAAGAATTCGGACTAAACAAGCTACAGTACTTCTTTGGGTAGGCCAATAATTATTGGTTCCTTTATGAGCTTTCATTGCTTCTATATTAGAAATATCTGTTCATTCACTTTCGCTCGTTTCCCTGTTCTCTTTAGAAAAGAAAGTCTTCAAACTTTTTGATGCAGAGACTATAGCAATAAATGACAATATAGAATTCTCCAATAGGGAGTAGGTTCACATGAAAACAATAGAATGTGCCGGTGGTTTGGCCATCCCAAAATCTTTCCTCTAGGTTCCTTGACTTCAAAATACGAATGATATTAAAAAGGCCATCATCAAGGCAAACAAGGCAAAAAAAAAAGGGAGTGGAGGCATTGTACTCCGAAGCCTCGACTATATAGTCAATTCCCCACACTATATAGTCAATTCCCCACTTTTGGTTGGCCTGATCTTCTTGAGTGCAACACGCTCGAGCTAGTATCTCAGCCCTCCCCTCTCTTTTTAATGAATTTTCAAGCACCTCAAGTAGCAAGTGGGTGTACATAGCTTCTATTCTCATGTGGGCTTCTCGTAGTATCATTGGCATGATTTACTAATCTAGATTCTATCTGGCTGAGAATAGGCGTGATGTCTTCTAAACAAACTTGACTCGAAATACGAATGATATTAAGAAGGCCATCATCAAGGCAAATAGGGCAATAGCTTCTATTAAAGCAAATCCTAAAATAACATAACCAAATAAATGTTTAGCTAATGAAGGATTTTGCACCATAGAAGTGATCAAAGGACTGAATGCATTTCCAGTACCTGTTGCAGCTCCCGCTGAGGCCATGGTAGCTACTCCCACTCCAATTAATTTGGCACCTTCTAGCGTAATGAACTATTGGGTGTCTATCAAGGCCACGATACCATGATGTGCCATGGCTGGACTCTAAGTTGGGTTCAAAAGCGCCTAAGAAGGTGACTTAGAAGCAACTCTTCACTTTACACAAGGCATACGATTCGCCATTTGACCCTTGTAGTGGCAATCGGAACACTCTTTCCACCCCTCTCCTTTCTGTGACCCCATGCGGAAGGGTTGGGAAACCATTTCTGCTTTCCTCTCTTCTACCTACCAATACTCAACACGAAGGCTTAGGAATTTTCATGAACCTATAAAAAGGCCAAGAAATTGGCTATATTATCATTCAAATGGTCATTAGCTTCTTCACTTGCAAGGCACAAACAAGCTCAATGAGTATAAATTTTATGTCAGTCGAGTCACTTCTCCCTCGTGTACGGTCGAAATCTTCATGCCCGATCAAGTACTTCTGCTTGTTGAATTTTTGTATATAGATGGATGTTCAAATTGACAGCCAGTGGCATTAACTCAATTAACATCAACATGATAATAATATTTCGTCTATTCAAGGAAATTCTCCAAATACCTGAAAGAAAAGGAATCATGGGAGATGTCAAATATTTGACCAGATCTATAAGACAAAGTCTTTCTTTGTTTGGAGGGCGAAAATGCTAAGCATTAGAGGTACTTGTGTTGGTTGGTGCCAACACGAGTTTTGTTCTTGATATTCATGGTAGTGGGAGAAAAGGCAAAGCCGGCACCAAAGGGTAAGGCTAGGGGGAACCTGGCAAGTGATCTCGGTCTCCAATAGAAGAGAAGGGTTCAATAGAATTTGTTGCTACTACGAGGCCCTACCCAATACCTCCAATCATCCCGCTAACGTGCTTAAAAGTACCTTCGAATTCAAATTTTTGCAAGCAAGTCGAGTCAACAGAAGCTATTTCACTCTGCCTTCTCCAGTAGAACCTATTTCACTCTGTTGTGGAAGGCGTGATAGTGCATCAATAGCTCAATTGGATAGAGTACCGGCCTAGCCACATTTGAATAACAAATACTAGTAACGCTACCACAAAGTCTCCACGGAAATGTGGAGATAAAAGTGTGTATACAGGCGTGTAACCCTTCTGGAGAATTTTATAACAAAAGAACCCTTTTTCTTCAACCCCTATCTCTCCAAATCTTTTCGCTTTCTCCCTAACTCAAGAGGGAGATTCCTTGATAAACTTAGGAGTTTACACGTGCTAAGGCCATCTAGATATCTTCCTAGGAAGTAGCAAAGGTAGGCACCGGTTATACAACCCAACACTACAATTATCGAGGATGACAAATACCAGGGATGGGAGGAAACTACATTTGCTACTTGTTCTAACACATCCACTACTGTTTCTGAAGGCCATGGTAATGAAGATTTAGTTGATTCTGCGGGTATTACTATTATCCAAGGGAACGAACCTAATTTTAATGGTGCCTTTCTTGAAGGGTAGCTGGGTGCCGTTTCTTTTGTACTAACATCAAAAACATGTTCTTTAATTGTAAGTACTTCTGATTTGTTGTCTGAACTAGTTGATATAACGTTATTTTTTACTTGCGATTTTGAATGTTTGTTTGAACTAGTTGTTGATATCACGAACGTTTTTTAAGGCAATTCTTCACTTTTAAATCCTTGTTTTTCTTCACTCATTGAGATCATGTTAGTTTTGATAGGCTTTTCATCACTAGTTGAGAGCACTTTAGTGGTTAAAGGTAATTCAATGTTAACCTCACTTGTTAAGAGTGGTTTAGTGGGATACGCACTTTGGTATTTGTGTGATATGATGCTCCCAAACTTTGCAAAGTTTTTGGAAGAAGTGAATGTTTGAACATATTTCATGGAAATTGAAGAAATATTATTACACATAAATATATCTCAAGTGTCCACCTTTCATGGATAGTGGAGGGATATTATTAGATGGGAAGTTATGCAAAGAGTCCCCCAACTCTACAAATTTACATGGCAATGATCGCAATAACTTCATAGGAAGTAGACATGATGTGACTTCGCAATGTGATTGCTACTCTACATTTACAATAGCATTGCCATTTCTTGCGTCTACATCTTCTCACTTTTGCTGGACCATGGCAAGATGTTCTGGGTGAAGTTTCTAGAGGCCTTGTCGAAAGCAGGGAACATAATCATTGATTGTGAGCCAAAGGTTTGAGATTTGGTGGCACTAGTACATGGATGGGGTGTTGAACCATGTGCCTTTACACAGAAATGGAGGATGGAAACTATCTGAGATGCAAGTTAGGTATTGTTTCTTGAATTGTTCATAGTTGATCAACTTTGATTGCCAACAATATCATAAACCATCTATGTCATATTTCTCTAATCATAATCTATGTTATGTTTCAACAGCTTCCTCCAACTTCCAGAAAGCTAGTGGTATTGGATTTAAACAGTGTGCTATTGTATAGGTGTTTGAAGAGTGCAGAAGACAAGCTTGTCCTAGCTCTTGATCTCGAACCTTATTGGGTGGTGCTGAGACCTATCTTGGAAGAGTTCATGCTACACATGGAAAAAATATTTGATGTGACACTACAACACAATGCCTCCCTACATGTGATTAATGATGGGTGCATGTATTATCACGCACATGTTTAAGTAATATTGGACACATGTAAGTTTGTAGTTATACACGTATATACTGACAAAAACAATGCATGTGAAAGCCAGTGTATACACATGTAAATACTATGTAATAGAAGCATATACGCACTCCTTTACACTTGAAAACATGGAAAAATATTTAAAAGAAAAGCACTATAATTTAAAAGCAAATTCATACTACATTACATTCTCATTACACAATCTCACTACAAGCATACATCATAATGCAATATTGTATAAATTTACAATAATGTGTATTCAAAAACAAATCAATAGATGATGACTTTAAGACAACACATACAATAGAATTGTCATCAATTTAGAATGATGCAATGATGGATTAGTTAGTATTTGATCTCATATTCAATAAGATCCATCCTTGTCAAACGATCAACGTCAATATCCATTGGATCAATTTGTAAGGCTATGAATAAATTTAAGTTACTATCGATCTATTTACTAATAATGGTGCTAATGCCCTCATCCACGTCAACATCACCATTATCACCAATGGTATGGTCATCCCTTGGGGGATTACTAAAAATATGTGACCATACCACATGGGTTCAACGAGAGGGTTTTTTTAATAAGGGTATGAAAGCTTACATACATAAGGGATTAATTTATTCACATTGAGAAAAAAATCACATTTTATATTGTAAATTTTTTTGAAAAAATGTGTAAGTAGGGGTTTTTTAATTACCTCTCGAATGCACGTGTTATGGTTAATTTCTATATAGTGACCCCTCCCGAGGGTCATCCTCATGATCATGAGAAATGGCACGCTCATCCACATTATCATGGTTCTCTCTTATTTCTTCATCAACACCTTTGTTGGCATGCTCGACATCATCTTCATTGCGGCCTACTGCATCCTCCATATGCTACATATCAGTGAATATATTGTACATTACTTTGGAACATGGTGCAACTGGGATGATGCACCACCATTTAGTATCATGCACGATTGGCTGATAGATAACCTATTCAAATACACATACAATTAGCATATCAAAGGTCAAGACATGAGCTTAGATATATATGTATAGGAAACACATTAGTAAAAAAATGCATACCTATTGACATTATTGTGGCAATACTAGTCTATCATTCTTTGTTTGATAAAACTTTATAGAGACAATAGTTGCACAGCCACTTGCATGGCATTTTTTTGCATTAGGCCCCTTTTCCACCACGTTCATTTGCCATTTGACATCCAAAACATACACAAAGAAGCGACGAAGATCAAGCTTAAAAATATCTTGGATTGTGCCACAATAATCATCTACATTTCCATTGGCTTTCTCAAAGCTACTAATGACACTACAATCTTGAGTATTCCTCTTATCATAATTTCTTTGTGTTTGAAAATGCTTGCCTTCACACGATATAGCATTGAACATAGTGTACTAGACCAAAATAAAAGCAATTGTGTAAGCATTGTGAATCATTAAAATCAAATCACATACAACTAATGCAAAACATTATATGTATGTACCTTTAACATGCATTCTCGTGCATACTCTGATTCTTCCATCATGATACGCTTCCCCTCATCTTTCTCTGCTCTCTCAATTTCTTCATGTAGCCAATTAATATGGATATCATTTGGAAATATTGGTAGATGCTCAAGGTATGCCTTCTGAGAGCCATGTTGCCTCTGAAAGAGAGCTCTTTATGCTTGCCTTCTTGTCTTTGCATCCTCATATCTTGTGACCCTTCTGCTCATTAGATCACTAGTAAGGATGTAAGTGAAAGTAAGATCATCGGTCAATGCTCTATCAATTACTTTAGTTTGTCCTTTTCCTTGAGGAACATTAGAGATCATTCTTAAGTCCTCTTCATTGCTCCATAGTTGCAGCAAAGGGTTATTCACTTGCCCAAGAAATTCTAAAATATATACAAGAGACTCTTGTATCAATGAACCCTCGGTCATGCTTCCCTTCGAGCCTTGCACTTTGCCTCACAAAGTCTTTTCTAGGAAGAACATCTAGTGTACATGCACAATGTCGCATAAAGCAATCTCATCCACCAAATGCACAATGAGATATAGCTGGCTCATGAGAATGGTTCGTGGAAAGGTTTCCTCCACCAAACAAACCACCTCCACTACCAAAATGCATGCATCATCAAATGTGGTGCGATACATTGCTTTGGAGCTCACAATAATTGACGCATTCATGTATGCGATCATAATCCAATCCTCCAAGAGATGTTACATTGCGCCTCGATATATCTCTTGAGGTTGATAATCTATTCCCCTTTGGAAGCATGTGTGATAATAGCCTACATCCAATATCATAAATGACTAAAACATGTTGATCTTTAATCACTACAAGTTGAATAGCTACTAATTCTAACTTGCAAAATAGAATGCCTACTTCATTAATGTGTTCATACTTGCATTGCTCCATCCATAAACTGTTTGTAGATTTAGTTCAAGTGAAGCAAAAAATTGAGAATGTGCACCCTTCAAATACCGATGTCAATGAAGCCTTGTCAAGATGCGCTTGTTCCATATCATTGTCATCCATTTTTTTGGGAACATCCCTACAAAGATGCTACACCATATCATCAAACACTTCCTCTTCCACAACTTTCATGGGGTGGAGGACTATTGTCATCTCCTTCCCACTCAGCTTTGATGGCAGTTCTTGAAGCTGCCGCATCATCTCATCGATGCTTTGCATGCTCATGCCGAGCCTAGGGCACCATGTTAGGATGTGGTACTACATCCTGCTCAAGGAGGATGATGACATCATTTTCACATAACAGAGCAAACATATCCATCAATAGTTTTTGGTAGTATATGTCTCATTTTCATTAGCAAACATCCATCCATAAAATGTTTATAGAATGGGTAGAAAATGTATGTGTGTTGCGTGTATAAGCGTATGTACACTGTGTCAAAACGCATGTGTTTACGTAGCTACAATAATCTTACACGCGCCCATCTACTCAAACCTAAATGTGATTGTTGTTTTCTCATTCTAAACTTGCAATTCCATCCCTCACCTCTCACTCTCGAGGTTATGTCACCAAGTATACATCTAAGGGAGCACTATAATGACAGCTACTTAGGTGGAAGAGGACATACATAGGGCTTGAAGAGGACATACACACAACTAGATTTAGAAGCAGGAGGTACCTTTCAAGAGGTGAGTAACCTTGCCCTTTCTTTTGCTTTCCTTTGTTTATTCAAGTGTCAATGGTGATTCCTTTGTCTTCTATCAGTATCTTCTTCTTGCAATTTGTCACGAAAAGGATAGAAGTTCTACCTAGCCCTACCATTTTGTCATTAGTATTTGTTCAGTCAGACATTTTTCTTGAAAAGTGCTTTCGAAGGAGCACATGTAGGAGCATGTGTATGCTTGTGTTTGGCCTGTGTTTACACAATGTACACATGCTCCTATAGTCAATTCTACAAAAGGTTCTACACACAATTCTATATGCATTCTTGATGCAAGATATACAATTGCGTGATGCATAATGCTTTATGCACAAAATTTTCTAATGCATGATGCACACACATGCATTTTTTGCAGTTAATCATGAATCCAAGTTCATGATTGAATCCATTTGTGTACACCACTTGGATGTCGGAGATGTTTACTTAATTTGGTGCGCACCCTGGACCAAACGAGCCAATCGATTATATGCAAGCCAATCCCCCTCCACCCTAGTATGGTCTTTTTGAGTACTCCTTTTGTGAGCACGTAGTTCACCCTACAACATTCTCTGCCCATGAGTTCGAGACCCATGGCATCTCCCACACCATCGCCATCGAGGAGATATACCTCCTCACACACGCACTCAAATACCCCCTCATGCATACAATCATGTATCCCCTCACAACCACAGCGACATCCACAGCCCATGTCCATAGTCATGTACACACTCTCCCAGCCATGAGTCTACCCATATTACGGAGCAGAGTAGATGCCACAGTAGGGAGAGTAGGAGTGAAGGTTGTGGCAGTTGCTTTGGTAAGGGGAGTGCACGGGCACATGATGAGAGAGGAGATAGACGGATCAAAGGGAGGAGAGGGGTTAGAGGGGACATTGAGGGTGAGGAGGATGTGCCATAGGTAGGGGGAGACATATATTACAATAATGCAATGAATAGGGGGGAATAGTGATTGATTTGTAATTGAAAACAATGTACTTATCTCAACATACATAGAACTTTGACAATATTGTCACACGTGTATTGATAATGCAACCACTTAAGTTCATTCAATGTTTTTCTTGAATCATCCATGTCCAATAAATCTTATGTATGGATGGTGCAATGCACCCAAAAAAAAATCCAGAGAGTGTTATTTGTTGCTTGAATGTTAGAATGGGATTCAAGCACCCAATAGCACTCTTTGGATTTCTTTTCTTGCTCTTTGTTTGTGTGTATAAGTGCATGTATACTATTCAAAATCTTGTGTATAAGTGCAGAAAGTTTGTAAAAAATTTGTGTATTATCCCATCAAAGTTGGTAAAACGCGTGTATTAGTGCATCCAATTTTTATATACATGTGCTTTTACACGCATGTCTCTGGCCACAATTATACATGCAAAAATACACGGGCCCATCACTTTTTCTCACAAGTCAACTTTCGGTGCTAGCAATGCATATATGATCCCGATCCCTTATAGTGTGGCTATTTGGAGCTTGATGCAAGATGGAAACTTGCATCATTACATGCAAATAGTGAGAGATGAATGCAAAAAATCCAATGGACATCAACCCTTCTATGTCTTCCACTATAGCTAGATCAAATGCAGCGCACATCCTATGCAAGCAAGAGGAGATAGGCCTATATTCAGGAAATGCAAGCAAGAGGAGATAGGCCTATATTCAGGAAATGCCTTAGTATAATCGAGTGGTGCCACTTTGATTCTCATGCAGCATTCTTTGTGGATGATAATGTGGAGAAGATTGTAGACAATCCCCAAAACACATACATAGTCAAGACCACTTATCAATGAGACTTTGCATATGACTTCCTCCTTTCATAGTTATTGCCTTACATGAGATGATTAGTTGTTTATTTCACAAAACCCCTTCATGAAAGAACATTGAAAAAAATAGTGCTAGTTTTGAGACATTAATGTGAAGCACAAATGGCTTTTTGATTTAAACAAGGTGGAATGGATGCATATGCATTAATTGATAGTTGTGTGTGTGTGTGAGAGAGAGAGAGAGAGAGAGAGAGAGAGAGAGAGAGAGAGAGAGAGAGAGAGAGCTTTCAGCAGAATAGCAAGAAGAAGCGAGAAACATGTTATTGTCCATTCAAATTAGCAAACAAATGGAGGCACAACAGACACACAGAGAAGTAATAATAATGTTGTTGAGAGCATGATTTAATCAAAGAGAGAGAGAGGGGGCGAGGGATTGCACACAAAGAGAGAGAGAGAGAGAGAGAGAGAGAGAGAGAGAGAGAGAGAGAGAGAGAGAGGGAGGAGTAAGTGTACTAAGAGTACTAGCAATTAGATGGTCGACCAAAAAAACTTGCCTAAAATCTTGCTCAAAAAATTCTCTTTGCCCATCCCCATTCCAGCCTCATGTTGCATTCTCTTCAGCAATCTATGTGATTTGTGTGCTCATTATAGTGTGCTCAATAAGAGTAAATTTCATCACCTTTTGTTAGTGTTTTGAACTCAATCAAGGATCCAACCAAATTAAGGAATTCATAATGGTGAGAGTATGGGCCACATAATCATATTCGACTGGCAATATAGTAGAGGATGCGTGTTGGAGAGGATGCCAAAGAAACAATAGAAATAGAAGTATAGGTATTAGTTATTGGATATTGAAGAATGAAAACGATAGAAATATGACTATATGGGTTGAAGACAAAAGTCTACCAATTTTTGCAATGGTGATTACACTTTGAGATTTTCATCGAACAATGATTTGAATCCAAGATTTGAGGTGAAAGTGAAACAATTTTCCACCTAACATGTTCTCCTTTAAGCTCGATGGATAGGTACCCATGTGTCACCAGGCATTCTGTGGTTCAAATGTAGAAGTCATGGAGATATGCAATACAAATACTTCTTCTGGGAGCAATGCCGCATACTCCACGTCCTCTTCTCTCAATCTCTGTCCTCTTCCAACATGGTATTAAAGCTGAGGTATATGCACTTAGAATTGTTCTCCTCTTTTAGTATGCACTAAGTGTACCTCCTCTCTCTATATTCCATTGAGTTCCTTTCTTCTTACACTAAGGTACATAGATTTAGACTTTTTGCTGATGAAAGCTCAACATATGCACCATAGGCATTACATAGGTCTTATTTTGAAAGCACAATTCAAATTAATGGGGTCTTATATCATAAGTTGTTGATAGGATAGTATTCATTGAAATAGGAATTTTGTTTTGTCACGCACCGTACTTTCACAATCGCCAATAAAATTGTAGCAAGACAATAATCATGAATGAACAAGAAGGGAGATTCCAATATGAATCAAACTGATGAGTCTTTACAAGAATTTCGGAGAAGAAGAAGCACTCCGTGAAGGAGCTCGAACCACCCGTCCACCCCCGAGCTATCTCACTCTCACTCTCACTCGCATGAAGATGATCAAATCATATGATCAAATCTCAATCACACTCTCACTCTCACTCTCAAAAATCTAGATCTTATCTTCTTCTTTGCGCTGCCTCAATTTACGTGCCTTCTCTTCACTTTCGCGCAGCCTCGATATGCGGGCCTTCTCTTCTCTTTCACACAACCTCGATATGTGTGCGATGTGTTGTGTTTTCCTTCTCACGATCTCCTCTTCTTTTATAGCCTTTCACGACTCCCAAAAAGCGGCCAAAAGCCCCCAAAATCAGCCAAAAGCAGCTTTTCTTGGAAAGCGTGCACTTTTGCCATCTTTAGTGAACATGTGCTTTTCACCATCTTTTAGCATGCGCGTACGGAATCTCGACGTTTCTCTTTCTTTTTTCTTTTTTCTTTTTTTTTAAAAAAAAGTATAGAAAACGGCCCTGTTCGGAGCATCACCACGCCTGCCTCGTAGATCCGATATACAAGCTCAATAGCTCATCTCGAAGAAAGGACCCTCTTCTTTCCCTTTGCATTTGACCTTTCATGGCTAACTCTTCCATCTCGATCTCAGTCTAATGCCTGCAACTCTTGACACGGAAATCTAGATGCACTTTTAGCTCAAAACCACTATGTTAGCAACTTCTGACCTCCATACAGGCATGAAAACGAATGAACCACAAAATTTGCACAGGGACAAAGTTTTTCTACTCAACAAGATCTAAAACTCTCTCATACAGAGTTTCTTCAAATTATTTCTCTAACCAACTCAAATTCAAGCCGCAAAATCAAGCTGACTCAATAATGGACAAAAACCAAAATTTTTCGACCAACATAAAACTTTCCCAAAACCTTCAAAACATCAAAACTATCCATTTTGAACACTACCTGTGATATATATTGCAAAATATTTCATATACAAAATTGGAGCATCACATGTTTCCAAGGTAGATTGAGAGGCAGAGAGACATGGGAAAAGAATGTGATGAATTGCAATAATATCTACCATAAAATGCATTGTATATTGTGTAGTTAATTTTTTGGGACCTTTAATCTAGCAAATTACATCATTCTTGTGCATCCTATCCTACAATCCCTAGTCATTACACGTTATGCTCTCCCCAAAGATGTTCATCTTCTTTGACAAATTATATTTTTGATCTTGTTGTTAGTTTCGTTTGGTTTTGAAGAAAGATGAGGATCAAGCACCACAGGAGGTTAAAAATAATAATGAATTCGAGGAAGATATTAAATCAAAGATGATTTCAAATGTTTCCAATAGTGCCACTTTTGATTTGATTGCCTTGCAAGCAAGTTCTATTGAATGAGAATGCATCCTAGAGCATCTATATATGTTGTCATTCAAGATATGCAAAGGCTATTTGATACGTCTATATCCAAAATATGTTCAATCACCATGATTAGAAGTGAGCTATATATAATAGCAGAGTGAAGCTAAATTTGAATTTGTTGCCTTTGCTTGAAAATATATCAGATTAATGATGTTTTTAGCTCATCTCATAAAAGTTGCATCGATGCTTTTCATTGACATAGGAAGTTGTACTTTTGCACTTCCAATAGGATAAAAAAGCCACATATTATAGATTTACTTTCATGAGCATGGAGCAATCATTCCCTTTATCTAAGATTTTCTCTGTCACTATAGTTAAGTTCTTACATGATTTAGAATCACCACATGATATAGATTCAGGGTATCATAACTAGTATATTAGAGCACAAATTTGGCATCATTAATTTTAGTTCAAGCATTAATTTTACCAATTGCGGGATTTTCAAATGCAAAATTCGTTCAAGCAATGGTTTTGGCCATTGTAGCACTCCTTGTTTCTACTTCATATCTTTTACCATGTGAACCTCATGCGAAGTGGAAGAAGTAGTGCAAATAGCACTGACATTATTGAAAGAAACATGAGAAATACCTCATGGGTTGTGTGTACTTTGTAAGAAAATAGGCTTTTAGGTCCTCTTCCTAGTAAGACATGGCCTAATGTTAGAACTTCCCAATAGCATATAAATGTGTTTTGCATGAACAATCCTTATGGTGTAGATGAGCTGTGAGGAGACTCACAATCGAGCACAAGCATGGGTAGGAAGGAATGTAGCAACAAATAAATGTGATTTGAAAGAATCAATCTTGGGATATTGTGGAATCATGAGATGTCATGAATCCAATTGGCACTAAGTGTGTGTATGAGAGTAATAGAAGTTATGATGATACCATTGACAAAAACAACACCAAAATTATTTCACCAATTATGCCCACTGAAATGGCCTAAATTACAATGAAACACCTACTTCTATTTTTCTATGATGAGGTGTTTGTTAACTTGGACACCCAACATGGATGGAAAATGCGTTGGATGTGGGATTTTAGGACCATAGTTTCTAATGAGAAATTGTGGGAGGAACTTCAGGCCATTTGCTTTGATATGCCTAGCCAAGAGGGCAAATTTGAAAGGCTATCTATGGTCTCAAAAAAACTCTTTGGAGCATGTTATCAATAGATGCACTCGCACTGAATAAGTCAATCATATGCTAATTTATGACTCAAAAAAATAGTCCCATTGCTTTCATACCATGTTATAAAAGGCATGAGTTTTTGTCCCAATACAACTCTTATATTAATTTTCATCATATGTGAGGCATAGATTATGAGTGAGCGAGCTAAATATAACTGTAAACAGAGCTAGTGCATGGGCAGAGGTGAAAAGCATTAAGAGTTAGGCTAAATGCACAAGGTTGACATAGATTGTGGCCAAGGTAAAGAGTTAGAGGGGAGCACAACTATGGAAGTGTTGGTCATTGGAATTGTTTCCCCAATGTAGAGTTAGAAGCCCATCCAACTTTGAGGGCTAGCCTTTGCTAGATTGGGCTAATAGTTGTCCGTACTATTGTTCCTTGATTGTGATTTTCTTGGTGACACATGGCTTGTTTGTAAGGCAATAACTAGATGATTTTGAAACAAAGCTACATCTCTACTACTAGCAAGTTCAATGATAACAACTAAATTTCTTCAAATGATTGGCCATAATATTTTGGTATACCATAACATTGCCAGCCTAGAAAGAAATCTTATATCTCAAAGAAGTGCACGAGGTAATATTTTAACCTTATTGAAGTATTCTAATGGGTCACAACATCATGATGTGGCCTAAGATGAAGACTTGTTCGAATTCAAGTTTGGACGGAACTCTATTTGAGACTTTTTCATGAGCTCTTTGGGATTTGTGTGATATGAGGCTCAAGGTTTTTGGAAGAAGTGAATGTTTGAACATCTTTCATGGAAAGTGGAGGGATATTATTAGACGTAAAGCTATCACAAGTGTGGACCTTTCATGGAAAGTGGAGGGATAT
Organism: Cibotium barometz; assembly: GCF_041138505.1. Classification (NCBI taxonomy): domain Eukaryota; kingdom Viridiplantae; phylum Streptophyta; class Polypodiopsida; order Cyatheales; family Cibotiaceae; genus Cibotium; species Cibotium barometz. Next base: position 29,718,455 of record NC_141090.1, read on the forward strand.
TATTAGACATAAAGCTATCACAAGTGTGGACCTTTCATGGAAAGTGGAGGGATAAGCGTAGGCACTAAAATCATGGTACACATTTCCAAGTAGGATCCTTTTGATATGGTGAGACGGCTTCAACATCACGTTTGACTCGTCCTCTTAGGAATCATGCAGGAGAAGTGAGGCAACAATTCTCCTCTCGTGACGTAGCTGGTGAGGCAACCGATTTGAGATGTGAGGCGAAAAAGTGGTGGTCAAACGTTTGAAAATGTCATGGTCACCTTGTCTTCCGTGTGAAATATAAGCTTCTAGTGTTGCATGCACAATGCACAATCAGAGTACACTAGTGCAAGGCGCTATGGCTGCTCGGAGTCCTAAAGCTCACGTCCTGGCTGTCCCTTTGCCTGCTCAAGGCCACCTCAATCCCCTCATGCGCTTGTGCAAACACCTTGCTTCCCACGACATCCTGGTCACCTTCGTCACCCTGGATGCCATCCAGGATCGCCTGCAACAGACCCACAATACATCTTCCGCCCCTAAAGAGGTAGATAGTGACCAAGACGCGGCCCACTTGAATATCAGACGAGCTAGCATTCCCTTCCCGGCCCTGGACTTGACAGCGGACTTCAACATCACCTTCGAAACTACGATGCGACCACTTGAAGATATCGGTGGTCCTCTCGAGCAGCTCATTCAGCGCCTGTCGCTGAAAGGCCCCCCCATCACATGCATTATTTCGGACGTCATGGTGTCAAGTGCAACGCAGGCAGTCGCTGACAAGCTGCACATTTCAAGGGTCGCTCTGTTTCCGTCTAGTCAGAGTTTCAATTTGTTCTTCCATTACGTGGTGGAGGGTAGCCTTTCCTTGGAGGCCGGTAAGCACACTGCCGATATTACGTATATGGCTCAGCTTTAGATATGCTAATTTGCGATGATGGCTAACCTTGTCTTCTTTTCTCGTTAGTTATCGATGCCAGCAATGGAAAAAACACGGGAGAGCAGCTCTTTCACGATGCGCTTCCGGGTCTCCCTTCGTTGTGCAACCGAGATATGTTTCATTGCAAGCACATCGTGGACGAGACGGATTTCATGTGTCGCTACGCGAACCGTCAGATCGAGATTGCGCATAGCAAGGCAGATATGATCGTGGTGAATTCTTTCGAGGAGCTGGAACGTCCGGCCTTCGAGGCAATGTCCAAAAGGCTTGCAGTTCCGGTCTACTCGATTGGGCCTCTGATCGAACAGCTGAGGGGGGAAAATATAAACACGAGCCTGTGGACGGAACAATACGAGTGTCTGCAATGGCTGGACGAGCAGCCAGCGGGATCTGTCCTATACATTTCATTCGGCAGCATCACCCTTTTGTCGGAGTCACAGTTTGAAGAGGTGCTGTTCGGCCTGGAGGCGAGCAACCAGAAGTTCCTGTGGGCATTCCGTCCGGACATGGTGAGAGGGGTGACGCGGGCGGAGCTGCCAGACTGGTTTCTGAGGAAGACCAAGGAGCGAGGGTGCGTGGTGTCGTGGGCGCCGCAAGTGCAGGTGCTGGGGCATGCAGCGGTGGGGGGGTTTTGGACGCACTGCGGGTGGAATTCGACGATGGAAGCGGTGACGAGTGGGGTGCCGATGATCTGCTGGCCGTATTTCGCGGATCAGTTTCTGGATTGCAAGTACGTGGTGGAGAAGTGGAAGGTAGGGCTGAGGATGTTGGAGGCAGAAGGGGGGGAGGGGGAAGTTGTGGGGAGGGCGGAAGTGGAGAGGGTTGTGAAGGAGTTGATGGAGGGCGAGGAGGGCAAGCGGCTGAGGAGGCGCTCCGCCAGCCTTGCCGAGGCGGCGCGCCAAAGCCTGGTGCCTCCCGAGGGCTCCTCGCACGTCCACCTGCAGAAACTCGTCCACTTTCTCAATATGCACGCTATTCCATTTTGACGCCTCCCTTCAAGTTTCGGATGTCACGCACACTATTCATTCACATTCCCAAATGTGACGTAGAACCAAAAAATATGTAACACAGTGGCTGTAAAACAAGCGAGGCTAATTAATAATCAAAATGCTTTGTGTATTGATGCACATGGTACGCAATTGTACATTACTTCGTCATCACCAGATGTTTACATAAGCAGTGAGAGATTAAATGTGACGATTGATTGTGCCACAGTATAGTGTAACAAGCTTCAGGGCATGGGTTTATAAGTACTTTAGATTGTGCCACAGTATAGTGTAACAAGCTTCAGGGCATGGGTTTATAAGTACTTCAGGTTACTTGATTGCAAATATCCACAATTGCCAATAGCAATATTCCATAATACCATGCGCATGTAAAATCTATGTCTTCTGTGTGTCCGTTCACGGATCCTGGTAACAAAAGGATTGACGCAATTATACAAGGGATGGAGGCAATACGGGAGAGCTTCACGCATGTAGCAGCCAAAGAATAGATTCGCGAGGGAGAGTTTACCTGTATAGGCAGGGGAGGTCGTTCGGATGGTTCTCGAGAGGTGACTCCCTCTCCCCTTCTAGCAAAGCCTTTGTGAAAAATTGCGTATTCACTTTTTCGTGAACACGTATTCACGTAGATTTGTGAACTTGTTATTTTTATGTTCTTCTCTTGTGAAACCTTTGTGTATTGTTATTTAATAAGATATGAGAAGTTTTGAAAGCATATTGAAAGAATTTATTTTTGTATCATATAAGTTATCAGAGAATGCTTTGAAAGCACGATACATTCTTTGTGAATTATTCTGGACAACTTGGTTGCAAGTGATGCTCATATGTTAAAACAATAATCATAGATGTTATTAAATAAGATCATAAACAAAGCCTTTAATATCACCGGTGCAAGATATGGATGTTTTGAAAATGACAACTTTGTTTCATGGCAATATATGGAGAGCTGGAAAGGACATTGGTTGTGTTTGAAATTTCTTTGTCACAGATGCGTAGAGAAAATAATTTGCAACGATGTATCTCACATAGTAGGAGTTAAAACTTAATGCACATTGCCTGTAGATAGATATGTTCACACCTTCACCTCATTCTAAGCTACACAATATTCTAAGCTACACAATGTTCATAAGAACTGTACTGCAAAAGTAAAAACATTAAGATAGAAAAGGCGGATTGGCATATTGGGCATACGCCAGGGTTCTCGAGGTGCTTTGGATAAGGAGCAAGGGCAAAGGATTGTGCACCCAACATTGCCACCTCCACCTCTTCACCCAGCTCTCCACGTAAGGCTGCACGTGCATCGTTTGACTCTTGGCATAGCCGCGAATTGAGCTCATCAAGCATTCTAAGCCGTGCTTGAAGAGCTGCAATCTCATTCACAAGTTGTTCGTCGGTGTGTGGCCTCTTTGCTTGCAGACGTTGTGCCTCCTCAAAATTTGCCACGTTCTCTTCACGCAACATTGTGACTTGTTGCTCCAATGGCTCTCGTTCACCTTGTCGGGCCTTGGACAACTGCACTTGGGTGATGAGACTACCTCACCACAACCTCTGATGCGCTTGTCCCTGTAAGAAGAGAAGTCTACGGCAATCCCCTTCATAAAGTGCACGCACAAAAATTTAACAAAATACATGGGAACCTCATTGTGATGAGGGGCCTTACTTTAGATCTCCACATATATGTCCCGTGCATTCTAACGAATGCGTTAATCTCTGCAATTATCGAACTTCCAGCGACCATGCACATCAAGGTTTTGGTGAGGGGTTGGAGCATCTTCAAGCGTTCGTCTTCTCCTTCTTCCTTAGCTCCCACTTGCCTCTTGCCCCTCAATCTCTAAGGGCCAGATCTCCAATAACTCTTGTTTTGAAACCATATCTTCCACTTCTTTCCATTGCTTGCCTGAAAGTTAAATGCACATATAATTGATCACACATTTGATATGCGAAAGAAAAATTATCAATAATATGCATGATACATAAAAGAAAGGCCTCACCATCAAGATTTGCCCATGTAGAAATTCGAGCAGATGTCATAGCGATCTGCTCAGGCATAATTTGTGCCAATCTACGCAATCTCTCGTATTGCAAGCGCTCACGCTCTTGCATCCTGAACTCCTGCTCAGCCTCGGCTTGCATCAATGGATGCTCACCCCTACCTTGGCTTCGCTCTTCTCCTCGTGACATTATTGCAATGTGTATGCAAATGGGCAATAGTATGCTTTAGGTCGAGGTGGCAATTTGTATAATCTAGCTGATTGGTAGAGTCTTGCAATCGTGACATGTAAGTATAAGCGATATGCATAGCCATAATTTTATTAGCACGTGTGTTCATGATTACCGAGACAGATATCATGCCACGCAAGCGTAACAACATTGACAATGCATGTACTATGTAAATGCTCAAAGTGCATTGCAAATAGTGGGGCATGCAAATGTTTTAATTAAGCTTCAAATATAGCATGACACGTGTACAATACAAATGCCATCAACAATAATCCATAATCTAATTGATGACACGTGCAACATAGACAATACATATGCAAATGCTCAAAGTGTGTTGCAAATAATGGGGCATGCAAATGTTTTAATTAAGTTTCAAATATAACATGACACATGTACAATACAAATGCAATCAACAATAGTCCATAATCTAATTGATGACACGTGACATTAAAGTAATTTCATATTCCTCATTGCATCAATAATACACAGTGATAGTCTACGTGCTTTTATGTACAATGCATGTACTATGCAAGAATCAAATCAACATCCAACGTAATGCAAACTATGCAATCATGTTGCCAACAGTCCGATATGCAAATGTTTCAATTGTTTTGAAATGAAAACATGTACACTGGAAACACCATTAACATTCAACATTCTACAATGTACATTGATAGTGACACATGATAACAAAGCAGACTCATATTCCAAATGCATGGAGCATCAATAATGTCACAATGATAGTCAATATTCCAAAGGGTGTGTAATGATAAAAACTCATAATCACTCGGTCTTTACAACAATTTTCATCGAATAGTTGAAACAATGTGACATCCTATGACTTTAGTTGTAGTTGGAGACTCATTTCACTCACACGGGCCGCATGGCATATTCTTTCTCAAAGCATGCTCTCCTCAAGAGATCGCTTGTATTTGCAAGCGCTACTCTATGAATTGAAACAAATTCATGCATCATTGACTCGATTGCATGCCTTCGAATCAAATTCAATTTGTAGGAGGCAGGCCAAACGTGGGTGTCTTTTTGGTAACATCTACAGTCTTCACAAAATTTAATCATTTCTTTGATGATCCATCTTATTGCATAGGTGTCGCTATGCTACGTGTAGACGCCATATTGTGAGACCTTCTGGAGTTCGGGTGCAAGCCATTTCTTGCGACTATGCTCTGCTTCCCTCTTGGCAACTCTCTCTGCAAACTGCACGGTTGTTTTGTCTCGTTGTTGCTTCAAATGCTTGAATGCCTTCTGAGTATCTGAAAAATCCATCGCCATGCCCCAGTCTATGATGTCGATGCGACATCTAAAACTACCGACAAAGTCAAGTAGGATATTACTTGGGTGCAAAGCTGTACCCAGTGGCCTTGGTGCAAATCTTCCATGGCTACCACCAATGCATGGATAATGTGAAGAAGCAAATTCTCGCAAAATACATTGACTCGAGAAATTTGCTCACCTTGCAAGTCTTTCGCGGGTCCCCCAGTTGCTGTGTCCCTCAATGACGCTCCATCCCTCAACACTTGATGAAAGTATCTGGAAAATCTGCCCCTGTGAATAGACAACATTTTTATGAAGGACATGAGACTTCCACCATTGAAGTACGGCGTGATGGTCCATAATGGCTCTTCCCAAGGTGTTGCAATCACTCACACAAACGTAGGATGCAACAATTGCATTTGTGTTTCTCTTCTTGCCTCTCTTGTGTGAGTGTTGATATCTCCTTTGAACCTCTTTCCTCCATACACAACATGCGATGGTAGCCTTGTAGATCCTACCAATTTCACCTTATGTACCATGCCATATGTGCTTGACCCTACTTCTTCCCAAGGTGTTGCAATCACTCACACAAACGTAGGATGCAACAATTGCATTTGTGTTTCTCTTCTTGCCTCTCTTGTGTGAGTGTTGATATCTCCTTTGAACCTCTTTCCTCCATACACAACATGCGATGGTAGCCTTGTAGATCCTACCAATTTCACCTTATGTACCATGCCATATGTGCTTGACCCTACTTTTTCCCCCACTTGGATTTGATTCTTAGAAATGTATACCAAAAATGATGTTTGGCTTATGTGGCTTGCTGCGTGTTGTGCCCTCTGCAATTTTGCGCCAGTTGGTTGTTGAGACGGCCCAGCGACATTTTGTTCTTAGTTGCCGCTAATAACATAGTGCACCCATAGATAGTAGCCGACTTCTTCTCCCAACTTATGCTATCCTTAACGCGCTTGTCACAGGCTACCATCCTTTGCTTGTAAGTGGCCCACACCGAAGCCCATTCTGCAAACCTTGATGCATTAAACTATTGGCAAAGGGTGGCATCTACATTGCATGCTTCATGGAAACACATCTCCACATTGCCTATCATGCTATCAACCCACACCAATCCATTAGTTTGCCACTACACAAGTTCTATTAGCTCACTTTGACCAATAGAGCACAAGGATTTTTGAGCATTTTGCAAAATGTCTTCCTTCATATTGTTTATCCCTTCTAGGCTAGATACTATGTCTTGCATCTCCCTTTCCTCCATCTTACAGACCCGTACAAATAATGCATCTCGAATACACTTATTCACCAATTTGTATTGACTGTTAGTCAACCCTGTCCCTGCATTCCACTTAGTCCCAAATAATAGATTCATAGTCACAATGAGAAGCTTGTGTGCTCGAGGTTGTGTGTTGGAAGCTTATATGCAAAGTACTGCATTCAACCACAATCCACACTATTGTCAAAATCCAATCTGTGACATTAATATCCTGAACTCTAAACCCAAGCCCATATGCATTTTACGTGTCCATGCATGCATTCAATAAAACAAGATTGACAAGACCAAATGCAATTTGAGTTTTCATACATGCAATGAAATGTTGCTTCAATATGACATAGTAAAGCCATGCATGCATATATATTGTAAACAAAATCATGAAAAAGAAAAAGCAAAATCCAAGCACATGTCATGTTGTAAGCATTTTACATTTCCATACATGCATTCGATAAAACAAAATTGACAAGACCAAGTACAATTTAAGTTTTCGTACATGTAATGAAATGTTGCTTCACTTCATAGTAAAAGCATGCATGCATACATATTTTAAACAAAATCATGAAAAAAAAAGCAAAAAATCCCTACAGTACGTTTATGCTAGGCCGAGGGGCCTAACTGGAATTCAACTTGCAGTTCCCATTGGTCCCACATCTAGTTTAAGAAGCAGGATCAGGAACCACAACCCGAACTAGGCCCCCCGGCCCAAGAAAGAGAAAGAAGAGAGGGGGATTACCTCTCTAGTCTCATATTATGCTCGCTAATGAGCCTGGCGGTGTTCTTTATAAAAGTGTCGGTAAACTACCGCTGGTATCTGCAGTTATATCACCAGTATGACTCATAGTACCAGTGGTATTTGAAGAAATACCGCCGTTGTAACACTGCCGATACTTATCATATTACCCCAAATTATACATAAAGTACCGCCATAAAATAACTACACCCGACGGTATTTGAGAGTAATAATACCGTCGGTATTTTCATAAATACCGACGATAATATTTTCATAAATACTGGTGATAATATTGTCAGTACCGGCAGTAGCATCTCGGCAACCAGGTCAAGGTGACCTAGTAGCACGAAGTCATCATCACATGAACCTGACTTCGTGATTAACGCATTCATGCGACCTGATCACGAAAAATCTGACGTAATTACGTAAATATGAAAATCGGGATGATGCAATTTGGGACTTCCATGCTCTCATACACTGACAAGCCTACCATGACTTGGGTTGCCACTTGTCAATAGTTGTCACCAAGCCAATCAATCTGCTATGCATCATATTTCCTTTAACATGCTCACGCAGGCCGGAAATTCGACTCCCTATGCTAGGCATCACAAAAATTTTAATGACACCTTGCAACCTATACTAGGCATCAAATGACGCCTTCGGAAACCTAGACGGGCTTCGAGTCACTTTCGATTACGTACACAATTCTCGATTCTAAATTTGAGCTATCAAAAACAGAATATGTAAAGAGAACTACTCGGTAGATTTGTTTATGAGCCCACCAAAATGAGAAGAAAATATTTCAATGCTCGACACACTAACTGTTCTAATTGCTAACAAACCTGAGACATGAAAAATTTGAAGACAGAAAATTATGAGACATACCTGCACACCAGAGACTAGTGCTCCAGCCAAAACTCCTGTCGATGTCTCCACTCCAGACAAAATTCCCACAATGAGAGATGTTAACATCACCAAAGCACTAGGAGGAATCATCTCTTTTAGGGAGGCATCTGTAGAAATTTTCACACATGTTGCATAATCTGGCTTGGTGACACCCTCCATTCAACAGAACACAATGCTGTATACAACAACAAAACCGCCCACCTTTCTAATAGCAGCTGCTGTGTTTCCTGCAGCATCCAGGGCATCAGTTCGCTCACGAATTTCGTGGCTCATTCCTGCTATTTCTGCGATGCCACCGACATTATCACTAATAGGTCCATAGGCCCAAAAAAACCAGTACAACAGCTCCTAAAACACTAGCACAACCGCTCCCAAACCTGCAAAAACAAACCAGTACAACAGCTCCCAAAACAAATAATACTCTTACCAAGAGGCAAAAGCATAAACATGCTGACAATAAAAGAAACAACAACAAATGTGTCGAAATCCAGCAAATTAGTGAAAATCTTACCAAGCTTTTCATTATGAAAATATCGAGTCTGAGCCAAGAAGTATAGAACAGCAGATTGGCTGAAGCAATTACTTTTTCCAAGATGTTTTCAATGCTGTCCACCAACAAATCATCAAACCATCAACAACTAAAATACGAATTGCAAAGAACAGCATACTTATGCGAACTAAAGTCTTTTCCGGCTACTCTATTTGTGTAAGAAGAGTAGTCGTTTCGTTTAGGCATGCTTTACAAACCCAAGGCATAAGCAAGGTCGCATAGTTTCTCATACTTCCTCAAGGCCAGGTCTTCTCTTGCATTGAAGTATGCAAGTTTCATAACTGTTATTACTCTAGAGGTATTTCTACATGTCATCACTTCCATGTGTGCAGGCAATTGTACGCCACTCTCACTACGAAAAGGACAGAGTAAAGTAATTGACAGAACATTGATTGATGATCTCAATTTCACTTGCATCCTTAATAGTGATGTGATGAACAGATGGGTTACAAGATATGAGGATGCAAAGACAAAAAGGCAAGCAGAAAGAGCTCTCTTTCGGAGGCAACATGACTCTCGTAAGGCGTACCCTAAGCATCTAGCAACACTTCCCAATGATATCCATGTTGATTGGTTGCTTTAGGAAATGGAGAGAGCAGAAAGCGACGAGGGACTGCATATCACGGCGGAAGAATGGGAGTATGCACGAGGATGCATGTTAAAGGTACATAGAACTAATGTTTTGCATTAGTTGTAAGTGATTTGCTTTTAATATTTATTCACATTGCTTACACAAATATTGCTTCTATTTTGGTCCACTGCACTATGATCAATGCTATATGGTGTGAAGGCAAGCATTTTCGAACACAAAGAATTGATGAAAAGAGGAATACACAAGATTGCGGTGTCATTAGTAGCTTTGAGGGAGCTAATGAAAAAATGGATGATTATTGTGGCACAATCCAAGACATATTTAGGCTTGACTTTCGTCGCTTCTTTGTGTATGTTTTGGATGTCAAATGGCAAATGAACGTGGTGAAAAAAGGACCTAATGCAACGATAAAACGACATGCAAGTGGCTATGTAACTATTGACTCTACAAAGTTTTGGCAAACAAAGAAAGATAGACTCGTATTGCCACAACAATGTGAGCAGGTATGCATTTTTTTACTAATGTGTTTCATGTACATATATATCTAAGCTCGCGTACCCCTTGACTTTTGATATGCTAATTAATTACTGCAGTATGTGTATTTGAGTAGGTTATCTATCTACCAATGGTGCATGACATTAAATGGTGGTACGTCATCTCTATTGCACCACGTTCCAAAGTGATGTATAATACATTCACTGATATGGAGCATATGGAGGATGTAACAAGCCGCAATGAAGTTGATGTCAAATATGCCAATGAAGATGTTGTGATCGATGATCAAGAAATAAGAGATGATCATGATAATGAGGATGAGCGTGCCATTTCTCATGATCATGAGAATGACCCTACCATTGAGGATGATGGTGATGTTGATGAGGACGATCAGGACATCGATACCATTATCAATGGAGTACAGAATATCGATAATGGAATAAATTTAATTGTATCCTTACAAATTGATCAAATGGATATTGATATTGATCGTTTGGCAAGGATGGATCTTATTGAAGATGAGATCGAACCCTAACCAATCCGTCACTGTATCGTTCTAAATTGATGACATTTCTATTGTATGTGTTGTCTTTTAATTATCATCTCATGATTTATTTTTGAATATATTTCATTGTTGTAAATGCATGTAGTGGGATTGTGTAATGATATATACTGAATGTACTATGAGATGGTTTAAAGAAAATAGTTTTTAATTTTGTAAAAGAATTCAGTTTTTCTTTACCAAAGCGTGTATTGATATGTGTATTAATGCGTGTATTATTGCGTGTATATACACGCGCTTATACACGCACTGATAAATGCCAATATACACGCGAATTTAAATGCCAAAATATACGCGCCTGATTCTATTCAAATACTTGCGCGACCATACACGCGCTCGTAATTTATCGCGTGTATGAAACGCGTGTATGGCAGCATTGTCTTGTAGTGGTTCTTTAGACTTTCTATGCTTTCTGATTGCACTCAACATAATCGTCTTGCAGCCATTACCTCTACCCCAAGGACCTTTTAGTTTGTACTGCTCACACCAAAGGCATTTCATAAACTCCTGTCTACCATGGACTATGTGCTTAAGAAAAGCATACTTACGTGTCCACTCTTGCCGAAACTTACGTATTGAACCTTTCTTCTCTCTTTGTGTTGCTTTGCTCTCTTCCGTGCCTATCGAAGTCGCATTGAGAGCTTCCTCTTGAGTGCTTTCTCCCAAAATCTCCAAATCTATACCAAGCTCATCCTCAAACTCCTCTACTTCTGGATCATCATACTCGTCATCATTCTCAGAGTCTCCACTGGAGCCAAATAGCTCCTCCATGACTTCTTCGGTTACCTTTTTCTTTTTCAGTCTCTCTACATTCATAATGTTATTCACTCTCTTGTTGCCAAAGAATTGCACAAGAGTAGGTTGAAACACCTGCAAATATTTTAACATTGTACATCAATGACCAACATAAAACCCAAATACTAATGATTAGCACAAAAGCATATCAAAATCAATCAACACAACTTGTCAACTAATAGCATGTCAACTTACCTTTTCACATTTGCTGCTATTAGCCATGCCCTTGGATGTTGAGGGTGCACCAAAAGTAGTAGACACAAACATATTGGGCAATGGGAACTGCAAACAAGTAACATGAGCCATCAATTTGCTTCCAATGTCTTTGTCTCTCTATCTCTCCACGCATACACATACACACAAAAAGAACTTAAGGTTATAAGTATAATAGCCTCGGAAAAGCCTTTGTATACACTCACGAAAGCAGAAGTGCAACACATACACACACATCATGCAGTGTGTATGAATGTCTATAACACTCTGTCACTGTGTGTGTGGCCTGCTGGAGTAACTACTACATAGTGCCATGCACTATGTAGTAGTTACTGTTGCAGCAGGCTAAACCAAAGAAAAAAAGGAAGAAAAAAGAGCAGAATGATTGGTGGACCGCGCTTTCTGTGATAGAAAATCTGGGTCAAAAGGGCACGTTAAGAGTTGGAGGCGTGCCGTGTTGAAACATCTTTTATTTTGGGCTTTCTATTTTGTACCGCTTGGAGCAGTTGACGCCCTCTCAATGCCGGGGCCCCAAGCTGGTTCCACACGTTTGACCAACAGGTTCCGTGAGAAACCACTGACGAGACTGCAAGGGCTGCCTCATCTGGTTATATAAATGATTGGACGTACGTTTCACACTGCGCAGCAGAGTTGAAATTTGAAGGCCTATCTAAGGCCATAAACTAGGGAAATCTTCAAAAAATAGTGTCCTTATTTGGCCTTCTCATTCTCTATATATCTTCTGTACCTGGCAGCATAGTAAGATTTGGGCAAGCTTGGGCAACTGGCAGCATGGTAAGATTTGGGGCAAGCTTGGGCACTCGGTCTAGAGTTTTGAAGAGGGAGGGGAGATTTGGGGCAAGCTTGGGCACTCAGTCTAGAGTTTTGAAGAGGGTAGGCTCCCCTATTCACCCTCTGGATATTGTCCAAAATGCACACCTTAAGGTAAACCTTAAGGTAAACCTTCAAGAAATGCTTATGGGGGTGTCTGCATGGACATGCTCATCAGAAGAAAATAGAAGCCACATATTTGCACTCTTTTCACCCTCTTGATAACGCTCAAAACTATTAACACCTTTGGGTATACCTTTAAGAAATGCTTGTCGATATGACTACCTTGATACAGTGTCAACCTGCAGGTTATAAGGTAGTTGGGACTGGCCATCACTATCATCTTCTCTCTCAGACATTACCCATGTTACAGGCTGAGTATCATCTTTTGAACTATGGCTCTCTAAAAGAGCAGAGGGGTGTGTACCCAAGGAGGCCACAGCATTCGATGGGCTATCTACAACATGCAGGTTCAGATTAGTTTCATGCAGTAGATGAGAATGATTCATGGCCTCTTGCTACTGCACTTGATCTTCCTTGCTCCACAACGTCTCTTCGAAAGGCATCTCGAGTGGAACTGGTGAAGCCCCAGTAACAAGGGGATCAATATGATGAGTAGAAACATTATCCACCAAAAGTTCCTTGCTTAAAGCATCACGACTGTGATCATCTTGGGCATTTCCCTGGCTTAGGACATCACAATTTTGATCTTGAACATCCAGACCATCCCATTGCACATGGTCAATTCCCACTGCAGCACATTGGTCAGCAGAATAAGAGAATTCATTTTCCACATATCTTGAGATTTCTGTCCCATTGGCAGCCGCTGTAAGGTGACCACTCTCTACATCAAGCGGCAACTTTGTGTGATCGTCCACATGATACATGGAGGACATCAAGCTATCATCACGCATGCCCATGGTGTCCTGATCGGCGTCAATGACGTCTCGGTCACATCTAGAGTCAGAGTTCTTTTGTTTCTCTTGCCTTGTGCAACATTGTTCCAACTCAGGGTCATGTGCCACAACTTGCAGGCGACCTTCATCTACATTTGGTGTAGTTTGCAACATTTCTGTAGGTAAAGAAACTGCAACCAGACCATCGTCCAGCTCACACTCTCTGTCCCACCCTTGTAATGAGTGTTCTTTTGTTCAGAGTCATGCTTCATGACATCAACTTGGAGACTTTTATCTACTTGAGGAGTAGCTTGCCACTCTTGATCTGCAAGTAAAGGAGATGCAACAAGTTCATTTTCTGATTTTTCCATGTGGGTGCGCTTGGCACTTGAGTACAGACCCTCATTGCCCAATAATTCATCAAAATTTTCCATCATTGATACTCCAAAATTCTCATCATTCGATTCGACTGACACATCTAATGGATGTGAGGGCTTCCTTTTTCTATGCAGATGGTTATCTGGGGCTTCAAGCCGGCAACCATAGTGAACAGTGTCAAGCTGTAAACTACTGTCTTTAGCTATTTCATTCAAATCCTTAATACTTAGCTCACTCTCTGCGGCCATAGTCCTGAAGGCAGATGCGCTTGCAAATCTCACTCTGCCCGGCACCACGTATCCCTTTGCTTTTATGCCGCAGTTAAACGGCCACCTTCATGCATGCATGCGCACATGAACAGAATAAACACAGCAAGGACAAGCAATTCGAACAAAAAACCAAAAACTACCACTTTGATGCCCTTACAAATGTCTCCGCAAATTCTCTCTGAAATGTACCTTCTCTCTCTGCAGACAACTATGATGTATCTGCTCTGCAAACCCTAATTTGCCTGCTAAGCAAAACCCTAATTTTCCCAGAGATGTATTCCTAAAACGATCTGCATACCTTTTGTTATGGTTGTATTGTCTTGTCTTCCAAGGTAAAAAAAATGGCTATGCTCCAATTACTATTTGTGATGTTGGTGATATTGAAGGAGTCCAGCATCTTTATCCCAATTTAGGATCAATGAGAAAGAGCCAAGTCATTGAAGGGGCACCAAAATCTTTTCTTAGGGAATATGTAATGAAAGCTCAAACACACATAGTGGCAATGTAATAAATATAGAAGATAAATATAGGTTGTAGAAAATTCTCCCATTTCTAGTGGATGGCATGTAATTTATCCTATTATCGACGGACAAGAAAGCTGCCACATGGCCGCATACGTTTGCAGCTTGTGGGAAAGCAAGTGATGTGGTTCAACAATCGATTCATCTCCAAATATGCTAGCACCTGTCAGTGAATTGTCAATCGATCAAAATCGGTCCAATCCAACTTAGTATTTATCAAATTTATTGTCAGATAAGATAAGATTATGTTGATAGAAGCCATCTAAAAGAGTGTGGGGATGGAGGCATATCTTTTGCTTACACATCGCTCACTCGCTTGTGCCAAAGCCTTGTGCCTCCTAAGGAGCTCCCACGAGGCTCCTCACACATGCACGTGCAATTGCTCGTCTACTTCCTCATCCACGTTGCTTCTCCTCCATTTTGATGCCTTCCTTAAAGTTTCAAAGTTTGGATGTGAGCTCTCGACCCATGGAGCAAATGTCACACTACCACATAATACTCTATATGTTCTTCTCTCACGTTGCCAAATGTGACATGTAAAAAAGGGATGTAAGAGTAGGAGCAATGCTGATAATCAAAATGGTAATCAAAGTGGTTGGGTATTGGTATGTTATACACTACTTCATTATGAGAAAATGTTTACAAAAGTGATAATTACCAAGCATAAAGTGATTACATGTGACCATTGGAATTATGTGCCACAGTAGTCATGCCATCATATAGGTTTTCAATTGTAGCTTTACTTGATTGCAAATATCCACAATTGCTATTCGAAATAGTGGATGATGAATCCATGTGCACACATTAAGTTACAAGGCTAGCAATTTTATATCATTTACCTCTAGTAAACTACTAATCGTACTTAGTTTATTACCACCAGTATACCGCAGGTACTTCAAAGTATCGGTGATAGACTATTGGCACTTTAAAAAAGGGTATCACTTGGTTCATTTGCAGCATCTGAGATTAGAGGTAATCCCTCTCTTCTCTCCTAATTAGGTCGGGGGGCCTAATCCAAATTGGGGCTCCCAATCTCACTTTCTGAGATGGAGGTGGGGCCAAATAGAACTATAACTTGGATTGGAAATAAGTCCCCTTGGCCTTGCATACATATGTTGTAGCGATTTTCTTGCAATTTTTCTTTTATGTTCATGTATTGCATGCATGGTTTTTGCCACATTCTTTAGTTTGTGTGACATGGATTTGTTAGATTGACATGTAGCTTGCAGCATTCGTTTTGTCTAATACATGCAATAAAACCTAAAATGCATATAGGCTTGGGTTGATGGTGTGTAGGGAATTAGGATGTTATTATTAGTGTGCCTGGATTTTGACAATTATATGGATTGCGGTGTTTGCGGTAGTACTTTGTGTACTAGCTTTTGACATAAGCTACAACACACATGCACGCGATTATGGATTGAGTGTTGGGGACTAAGTACAATGCACATGTAGGGTTGAGTGGTAGTCAATAGAAGTTAGTAACTAAATATAGCCATCACACATTATTTACATAGATATGCTATATGGAGGATTAGGAGATGCATGCCATGGTGTCTAGGCTGGAAGGGCTAAACCATCTTAATGCAAGGATTCTTGATGATGCACACAATGCCCTTTGTGGTATTAAACAAGATGAGGTAACAGATATCATTAAGTGGCAAACGGATGGTTTGGTATGGGTAGATAACATGATAGGCAATGTGGAAACACACTCTAGTAAAGCGTGCAGTGTAGATGCCACCCTTCGCCAAACAATTCGATGCAGTGAAGTTCTCACAGTGGACTTTAGTGTGGGTTGCTCATAAGCAAAGTGTGGCTACCTCTGACAAAACAAGTGTTAGGAGGCACATAAGTCAAACTTCATTTGTATTTCAAAGACCCAAATAAAACATGCGGTGGATTCATACCTTCTCCTCGACCTCTACCTCGACCAAAGATTGGATACATGCCTTCTCTTTCCCTTACTGGATGAGGACACTCAGGAGCATAGTGACCTCTCTCTCCACAATTGAAACAAGTTCCATAAGCAGGCCGAGCTCTTCCACGACCATTCGCACCATTATTAGCACCAATAGCAGCAGCAGGGACATGAGTCCATAAGATTCAATCTCAACTCCTCAAGTTGATGCGATAAATCATGCAAGGCATGAGGCATGTCTCTGCCTGGCTCAACATCTCCAACTGGCGACACAACTGGTGAAATTGGATTCACCATAGGACTCACAAGTTGTCCCATCTTCTGCTTAATCTTTCGGCTTCTCCTTCTAGCTTCCACCACGACATGCTCATACGTGGTTGGCTCCTCACATTGCACTTTCTCACGCACTTTAGGATACAGAACTTCCATAAAGCGAATCAACTTGAAATAATTACCATCTCGAACACGGGTAGTCCGCTCCAATTGGTGCCACAAATCCTCGAATCTCCCAAGAAATATTTGAAAGTCTTCCTCCAAATTCTGCTTCAAAACCTTCAACCTGGCTTCAATATCAACAGACGTTACCTCACGAGCAAAACGCAGTCGCAAAGCTTGCTTGAGCTGGTCCCAATCACCCTTCATTGCCTCTTCCAATGACTCGAACCAAACAAGGGCCTCTCCCTGCAAAACCATCGGGATACCCATCAACTTTGCTCGATCATTATGCCCGATGGTGAACCTGAACCACTCAAAATCAGCAAGCCACTCTGCAAGATCACGATCTCCACGATACAACGGACGAACCATCGCTGCTATAACCCCAAATACTCAAAGCAAATCTTGTCAGAACACCAAAAGCTTCTCCACTATCCAAACTATCTCAGATGCACGTGATGGACTTTGCAGAGAACTACACCTTCACGCCTCAGCATGAGATCTAGTTGAAGGTATTACTTTTCTGAGCAGGAGGTAACACATGCAATTTTCTTTGTGCTTTTGTGCATTGCATATTCCTTTCTATCACCCTCATTCTTTATTTGTTGTATTTTTGTAGGTCGTCGTTTCATGCACATTAGCTATCGTCATGCACAGGCATAGCTGGATGGGATTGAGCGCCCCTGACTCTCGAGTGATTGTGAGAGAGTATCACTTCTACATCAGCGAGACGATCATTCACATGATGCTCATTTTGTGCAGCATTGCTTTTCTCTTCATGACAACTACTGAGAGATCAGGGGGACATCACATGGCAGTACTGTTGGATTTGGTCCGATGGATGTGATGGATAGTTCAAATCTATGAGACAATTCTTTTGGTTATGCAGATGAAACCATGAGACTCGCATCCCGGTGATTTGGAGCTTCTTCGAGACGACAGGGCATGGGAAGGGAGAGCATGACGGTGCATGTGCGTGCGTGAAGCACGCTTTGAGATGATACCAGTTGTGGCATGATGTTGATCGATTTAGGGATGCACATGATGTGGTATAGTGGTGCACAGAGCACTTGAGTACTAGTGCTTCATCTTCTTATCGATCATCACATGGAAATAGGGTGGTGAGGCATCTATTTTGGTGTGTTGATGTTGGGAGCATTGATCGGTCCAGAGCGTATGATTACCGATCTGTGTATGGCACTTTGGACTTTAATATTGTTAGGAGTACATGCATGTCGGACCCCACGATATTCTCGACAGTTTGCATGTTTTTGCTCTGCATGCATTGATGGTGATTGGGGAGCATGTTCCATGACAACATGGGTTGATTCATGGAGATAGCATGTGCTCTCTCCTTGCTAGCCTTGGGAGGTAGCGTGTGATCCAGAGGATGTTGGCTTCACATCTAGCAGGGATTATGATCACTTGATGGATTTGTTGGCCGTTCATTATTTTTTTGCTGTCATTGCTTCGGAGGGCAATGAGGAGGGTGTGGATTACTACTTGTTGAGATGCTCTTTGATTAAGAGTGTGCTCAACGAGGACACGGTGGATGGACATGGGATGTCTTTTGATGCTCACAACATGGTGGTGGGTGGCTACTACTTCCAGCAGTTACGGAGGCGGGGTGGCTTCATCGACTTTCACTAGTACATGGTTGATCGCGAGGCATACATGTATTCCTATCTTGTTATTGTGATCAAGCTTCAACTTCAACGTGTTGTCTCTCACAAGGCGGCATCTACACCACATTAGTGCCTTGCTATAGAGGATCATGAGAGCATACTTGCAACTATTGGCATGAAAGTAGATCCTGAGGGCTAGTTGATTGTGTTGTTATTTCATTGTATTTTCATGTATTGGGGATCTATTGTCCATTAGTGGTTCTTCATTTTAGATTTATTTCCTTGTGCATCATTGTATTGGGGATTTACACTATTGCTGTAGGACTAGCTCATTGTATTATGGATCTTTGTTATCCTGGAGTACCATTGTATTGGACATATATGGTTTCACTTACCTAGCATGGCATTCTATTCACATCATGATTTTTCAGTTCATGTGTGTTGACCAATTTTTTCATTATTAATTATATTGTGTAGATTGTTGTTCTTAAATTCATGTGGTATTTAAGGTTACTGAAAATTCGTGCATGGCACATGAAAACTTTTGGTTGTTGCATTTAAGTTACACGTCTTTCTCCTTCATGTACATAGGATGTAAATACAGATTAGGACAACACGTATTTTTCTTAAGGTGGGCTGCATATCTTTTCCATTCCCTCTATGCAAGGTACATGAATAACAAATATATATATATATATATATATGTAGATATATATATTTACATATATATATAGATTTCAAGAAAAAAGGCACTCTCACGATATATCTATCTATATATGTTATTTATTTGTATATACGTCCATAGATATATATATATATATATATATATATATATATATATATATATATATATATATATATATATGGGAGAGAGAGAGAGAGAGAGAATTGAAAAAAAAATATGAATAACAAAAAATATCTATATATACATACATATATATATATACATATGTACATATACAATATATATATATATATATATATATATATATATATATATATATATATATATATATATATATATATATATAAATCCAAGAAAAAGCAAAAGGCTATATCTCTATCGATATATTTATTCATGTATGTGTGTGTGTGTGTGTGTGTGTGTGTGTGTGTGTATATATATCCATGTATCTCTATATATAAATAAAGAAAAACAAAAAACATATATATATTCAAAAGCTACATATATAGATTTATGGTTTTTATGGGACCACATATATATATATATATATATATATATAAAGAAAAAGTAAAAGGCTATTTATCTATCTATATGTCTGTTTATATAACATGTATCAATATATAAATCCAATAAAAAACAAAAGGCTATATGTCTGTTTATATAACATGTATCGATATATAAATCCAATAAAAAACAAAAGGCTATATATCTATCCATATATATATATGAATAATGAATATACATATATATGGGGGAATGGAAGGGGAGAGAGAGAGAGAGAGAGAGAGAGAGAGAGAGAGAATTGAAAAAAATATAAATAAATAAATAAATAAATAAATACATGTATGTATATAAATGAATTTAAAAAAAAGAAAATTTTTGATTGCAACATAGTGGAAATAGGAGGGCACTAGTACCCTCCTATTTCCACCATCTTGCTTTCTTTTCTTTTCCAGTTTTTGGTTTTTTTGGGACCAATTAATCCCCCCCTTGTAAACTTTCTCTCACACACACCAACACACACACAGACACTCTCTCTCTCTCTCTCTCTCTCTCTCTCTATATATATATATATATATATATATATATATATATATATATATATATTCAAAAGAAAAAGTAAGAGGCTATCTATCTATCTATATATAAAGGTTTTGCTTTGCTTAAATGTGTTTTGCTTTTTTCAATGTGGCATGATTAGATCCTCTAATCTAGCATTAAATACCACTTGTCAAAGGTTTATCTATTTAAGTAACCCCACACACCCCCCCCTCTCCTCCCTTGTACTTGTCAACTGCTTGACTCTTATTTCTTCTGTCTTTCAATCTATTAGCAGCAGCAGTCCCCCCGCCCACTCTCTCTCTCTCTCTCTCTCTCTCTCTCTCTCTCTCTCTCTCTCACACACACACACACACACACACACACACACACGCTCTCTCTCTCTCTCTCTCTCTCTCTCTCTCTCTCTCTCTCTCTCTCTATGTCTGTGTCCATGTCAACATTTCACTCAAGTCTCTCTTTACTAGTTTCACCAATCTTGAGATGGTAGGGAATGGATGTAGCCACATGAATGAAGTGCGGATCTATGTGAACTCCTTACTATTAGAGCCAATTGTACGTCATGCAACCAGTGGAGCCGTGTTGCTGAGCGAGGATGATCTCGAGATAGGTAAGGACGTTTGTGTGATGGCCATCACACATAACAATGGACGCATACAAACTACCCCCGATGAAAGCCATCTGTGCACATGGATCAAGCAAGGTTTACGTGCTCAAGACAAAGGTGTGTGCTAGAGAGAGGAAGGCAATGGGCGAGTGGGACACACCCACTATAGATCTGACATGCAGTCTAAGAGACAGTGGTCACATAACAAGCAATTTCTTTCCATTGGCTCGTGTGAGAGGAAATGTAGCATTGGTTGAAGACACACACATGATAGATCTCACATGTACTCCAGTTAGCCATGCTCCAAGTTCAAGCAATTTCAAAACACAAAAGGACTCTACAAACACTGTATTATTGGAGGATGATGATGAGGTAGTGGCAGCAAAGGATGAGAATTATGCATTGGTTAGCATGGTGACATATATCAGGTCTATTGGGGGGCGACATCGTATGTTGCACAAGCTATTGGAGAAATGCACTCAAGTGGAGAAAGTGCTTGAGGTGCCTCCAGTGTACGATATGTATGTTGCTTTTGAGCTACTACCCTCGCTAAATGGTGCAACACTGATGGATAGTATGGAGCAAAAGTATGACGGCCATTGTTGGACAAAACCATCAACAAGAATGACATTTCCAAGTACAATTCCACGTAGCAAGTGTGTAGGAGCTGGAGTGTCCTAACATGCATTGCTCCGGAAGGACATTCAATGATTTGCCAAACCATGCTTCATGGAAAGATTAATTCAAGTCTTCGCTTAAAACATATTTTTTGGTCCGTAAACATCTCTTGTTCTGCAAACTATAATGTCATTGTGATTGTATGCAGGAAAAATGTGTCTGCCACTAGCATAGGGAGATTGTCATGCTTTTACTGCAAGAGAACTCCCATTCTACGGAAAAAATGTGATTGTGTGGCATACTACATCATGTCCGCCCTTGAAATGACTAGATTGTTTATTCACGTTGGCACACATGATCACACTATTCAAAGAGGCACAATCAGAGCCCATGTGAAAAAGCTATGAAGCACGGTGGAGGAGATGGTGAGGGACTTTAGTGGAGTAGGACCACGGCATTTTCAATTGACAATTGCTGAGAGACTAGTAACAAGTGCACTCATGCACGAAGAAGGTGTGGCCCTTACAGACACGGAGTTTTTGATGATGCTTGAGGAGTTAGAACCTCTTGTGCAAAAGAACAGGTATGAAGTCAGCCTTAATAACCAATTGAGTTGATTTTTCTTTTTGGTATTCAATCTGTACACAAACTTTTTATTTGCTCCATCAGATTCAAGCATATGGTGCGGTCTATGCGTGTTGAAAGTGATCAAGGCATGGAATCGAGAGTGTTGAGTTTGAAACGAAGATGCGGTTAGTGATTTTTCCATGGTAGCCTTTTCCTTGGCCAAGTGGTTGATGATGAGAGTAGGTGTCGTTATTTTCAAGATGTCAACAAACAGGACTAGCATCAGGGGTTGATTTGGTAAACTAGATGCAGCGGACTGGTCATAAAGATCTCCACAATAGTTGAATTTGTTTTGACCATGTGCACGGAGTTTGTGGGCTGGACCACAATGGCGGCACATGTTTACGATCCAAGGTGACAAATTGATGTTATTTACATAAAACCTTTCCAAATGAATGTGTTGTTCTTACACTGTACGTAAGCAAAGTTGTATGTTTGATGCAGCATGCAAGAGCTAATGACAATTGCAATATGTGAGATGAAAGAGGAAGATACAGATGCTCAAGTACTATTCTGGTCAAAGCTTAATGAAGTCATGGCAAGTTGTGGACACCCCCCATGCAGATTTCAAAGGGTTCATGGGGCTGACGACGACGACGACGAAGCAGTCTCGCAAATTGGAGGGCTATATGTACAATGTTCAATGGCGAACCAGAAAATGTCATGCAAGATAGGGAAAGCTCATGCCTCTTTCACTAGGAACAGAGTTTGCAAATACACATATCCCAGTATGTGCAAAAGAGCTTTCAGGATGAGCACAAATGCCTCTGCAGGTTGTGGAGGTGTGCATCAATCGAAGAAGATGCAACAACACATTACAGGTTCATACGAGCGTGGTGGGCCATAGGAAAATTTGCTGACTATAATATCCCTACGATGGATTACTGGCTCAGTTGGTGGTTGGTTTAATATCCATGATGGCGAGCCCACTTTGTTGGGGTGAGTTATCACTTATGCTTTGAAAAATATGTTGCTTTGACAATTTCAAACTTATTGACAACATGGTGCCTAACAGGACATGGAGGACATCTCATTCATGCCTAGGACAAATATGGTCGAGCGAGTACATGCAAGCTGGCTTGTAGCAGAAGGAATCAAGGGAATGCTAAACCTATATGATGCGTGTGTTATTGACTTGGCAAATGCATTGTTGCAGAGTTCCAAGAGGTACACATTTATTGGGGGAAAGTACCATGGTGCAGGCCCTGGTACTGAGAATCTTGCTAAGAGAGCTCATCAAGGAATTAGCCCAACCCCTGCTGCAACATCTAGAGTGGTGGGGGAGGTTGTTAGTGGCAGGCCAATGCATGAAGAGCCAGATTATAGGGGTGACAACATAACATTGGCTCGGAAGAGGAACACCAATCGACAAGCCACAGGTGAGGAGGTGAATGCCACACATAGGCCTGAATTTGTAGCAATTAACCAGCCACGAAGAAAAGGGGCTAGACATCTAGATTTCGAGGGTGTAGCCCAACAATCAAAGATGGAGACATCTCCTACAGGGACATCTGTTGAGATGGCATTTGAAAGTGATGTCCATGACACCGCATGGGCGATTAGAAGGATAAAGGGGAAAAGTAGATATCGTGTTAGGGATGGCTAGGAGGGCGACAAGGGAAATGCAAAAAGGTGATTAAAAACACTGCAACAGTGCTGACACCATCGTTCTAGGGGTGTTTGAGTGGCCCTTCTCAGAAGGGGATGTTGGGAGCAGAAGACAGTTCATGTGGTTTTGTAATGACAGTATGGACCACACATGGACCATATGCTCTTCTATTAAATAAGCTCCAAATGCACATCCAAAAGTATGGCCGGTTGCTCATGGCACACTGATTTGAAAACAAACGAAATAAGATATTTAGAAAGGGGAGGATTTATCCTGCAGGAGGCCACATTCAAGCAAAGTACAAATGAGGCCACACCAAGGTATCGAACAGGTGTCTCCCAAGCGATGGCTACCAGGATTGATGTTGCCCTTGCTCTGGATGCTACAATGAAAAACCATAGTATCCTCAAACCCCTCAAACATGAGGTTTTCAAGATAGACACCGAGAACTCAATTTTGAGGGGCGATATTTACAATGTAGACATAGCAAAGAAGCCATCATGCAGTTGTCGTGATTTCATGGATCAAGTGAGTGAAGGAAAGCCCTTTTTGGCATGCAAGCACATGTAATACGTGTACCTCCATGTCTTTGGAATGGATGCTAATGTAAACATGTACATAAATCAACCACTACTAATAGATGCCAATTTGTTTCAAATGTTTGGTAGTAGAAAAACATTTCCAAACACCCCAACTATGTAGCCATTGATATAGAACATTTTGATTCAAGACTATCCTCCTTGACATGTTTGTTGTATTTCAATACCCTCATGTGGCCAACCTTTCCTTAATGCATCTTGAAATCCATTCTTCTTCACTTTTGTGTGTGAGAGAGAGAGAGAGAGAGAGTCAAAACCAATAATCATTGGAACGTGTAATTCATGCAACCAATTTGTTCTTATAGGTCATGAGAGAGAGAGAGAGAGAGAGAGAGAGAGAGAGAGAGAGAGAGAGAGAGAGAGAGAGACATTGGGACATATACCAGAGAGAGGTGGGATAATATTTGCTCAAAGAGGGGGGGGAGAGAGAGAGAGATTAGGACATATACCAGAGTGAGAAGGGATAATATATTTGCATAAAGAAGAAGAGAAAGAGAGAGAGAGAGAGAGAGAGAGAGAGAGAGAGAGAGAGAGAGAGAGAGAGAGAGAGAGAGAGAGAGAGAGAGAGCCACACACACACACACACACATACAGAGGTGGGAGAAGTATTCACACACACACACACACACACACACACACACAGACTCGTTTTAGGACAAGTGACAGAACCATTGATACTACAAATTTGCATGGGTTTAGAGGAGAGAGAGAGAGAGAGAGAGAGAGAGAGAGAGAGAGAGAGAGAGAGAGAGAGAGAGAGAGAGAGAGAGAGAGAGATTCATTTGGACATGTACTAGAGAGAGGTTGGATAAGAATTCACATAAAAAAGGAGAAAGAGGTATAGAAAGAGAGAGACACACATACACATACACAGAGGGAGAGAGAGGGGGGGAGAGAGAGAGAGAGAGAGAGAGAGAGAGAGAGAGAGAGATTCATTTGGACATGTACTAGAGAGAGGTTGGATAAGAATTCACATAAAAAAGGAGACAGAGGTATAGAAAGAGAGAGACACATATACACATACACAGAGGGAGAGAGACGGGGGGGGCAGGGCAGGGGAGAATAAGGGTACTAAGTGGGCTAGAAATTAGGTGGTTGCCAAAAAAAAATCGCCTAAAACTCGCTTCTAGAACACACTGCATATGCCCTCTATTCTTGTGAGTTCTTGTTTGCTGCATCATCCTCTTTTGGCCTCCCTCCGCCTTGCCTTGTGAGTCCTCCCTCTGCAACTTTTGTCTTCCCATCCCCACCACCCCTCCTTGGATTGATCTCCTCGCCATACCTCGCTCTATGAGACTTACATTTTCTCTGGATTACTATAATTTAAAGAAAATCTTGTTCCATCTCCAACAAGTAAACTCACAAAAAATCAAAATATCAAAGCATCTTCATGTAAGGTATGCTACATCTACCATTTGCATGCAACACATGAACTATTCTATAGCTCTTTTACCAACCAAGAAGTCTTTCAGTACTTTCAAATAATGAAAGATTTACGCTTTGAAAAAATAAAAAATACATATGTTTCAAGTTATCCATTCTCCATATGTATGTCCATGCCCTTGGTCCTCTTTTTGAATCTTTTCCTTCAAAAATCACAAATGAATAGAGAAAAGTATGAAGATGAAAACTAGGCTAAGAGGCTTATGTGTTGGAGGGGTCAACTTTCCATTTGAAAATTTGAAAATGGAAAGGTAAAGAGGTCGAGAAGATAAATATGTTCATATTTTTAAAATTTGAATATCTGACATGATGTATTCAAATTTGAATTTTGAATCTTGCTTTTTTATAAAGTTACACCAAAATTTGAATTTTAAATTATTAAAAAAATCTCTAATAGCTTTTTTGCTTCACAAACCATGGGGCATCAAAGCCTTAATCCCACAAGTCCTTGATGCCCCAGTGGCATCAAGACCTTAGCAAAATAAGCCTTTTTGATGGCTTGGGTGTCTCAAAGGCTTTTACCATTCTACTCAAACTAATGCCCTAGGGGCATCACAAACTTACCACACCTTGAAGTATTGATGGAAAAGATCAACGGATTTTTGCCTTAACCAACATCATGGGTCCTTGATGCCCTAGGAGTGTCAAGGGCTTATCAATTTAATGTTTTAGTCAATGTGGAACATCAAGGACCTACCTCCTTCCATGTCCTAGGGCATCAATTACACCTTGATATCGTATTACCTTAAGATCTTGATGCCCTAATGGCATCAAGGACTTACCACCTTAATGGCCAAGGGTGTCAAACCATATTACTAAGGAATTTATGATTGATATACAAAAAGTATGAACTTTTTAAAAAGGGTCTCCCTATTTCAAAAAGTAAGCTTAAATTCATAACTTCTTCTTTTTTGACAAAGTGGTAAGAGACATTATGGCGTTTTCAAAAAGAAGGGATTATGTGTTAAATTGTATAAAGATGGACTTTGAAAGTTTTTGGAATCCCTTAGGTTCATTTGATAGGGCATTGTAAAGATTTTTGAAAAAACAACTTTGAAGAGCATTAAATTTAGTGATAAAATAAGCTTGTTAAATAACAAAATGTTAGAATTTAATGATATGTATTCCAAATTCAAATCGAATACCAATGAAACTAAAGATTTCACCATACTGAAGAAACATACAACCACTGAATCTTATCCTACTAAACCACTCTCAACAACGAGTGAGGTTTACATTGAATTGCCTTTAACCACTAAAGTGCTCTCAACTAGTGATGAAAAACTAACGTGATCTCAACGAGTGAAGAAAAACAAGGATTTAAAAGTGAAGCATTGCCTTTAAAAACATTCGTGATATCAACAACTAGTTCAGACAACAAATCAGAAGTACTTACAATTAAAGAACATGTTTTTGATGTTAGTGCAAAAGAAATGGCACCCAGGTACCCTTCAAGAAAGTCACCATCAAAATTAGGTTCATTCCCTTGGATAATAGTAATACTCGTAGAATCAGCTAAACCTTCATTACCATGGCCTTCAAAAACAGCAGCGGATGTGTTAGAACAAGTAGCAGATGTAGTTTCCTCCCATCCCTGGTATTTGTCATCCTCAATAATTGTAGTGTTGGGTTGTATAACTCATGCCTGCCTTTGCTACTTCCTAGGGAGATATCTAGATGGCCTTAGTGCGTGTAAACTCCTAAGTTTATCAAGGAACCTCCCTCTCAAGTTAGGAAGAAAGTGAAAAGATTTGGAGAGATAGGAGTTGAAGAAAAAGGGTTCTTTTGTTATCAGAAGGGTTACACGCTTGTATACCCATTACCCACTTTTGTTATCAGAAGGGTTACACGCTTGTATACCCATTACCCACTTTTATCTCCACATTTCCATGGAGACTTTGTGATAGCATTATTAGTATTCATTATTCAAATGTGGCTAGGCTGGTACTCTATCCAATTGAGCTATCGATGCACTATCACGCCTTCCAGAGCAGAGTGAAATAGCTTTTGTTGGAGAAGGCAGAGTGAAATAGCTTCTGTTGAATCGACTTGCTTGCAAAAATTTGAATTCGGAGGTACTTTTAAGCACGTTAGTGGGATGATTGGAGGTGCTAGGTAGGGCCTTGTAGTAGCAACAAACTCTATTGAACCCTTCTCTTCTATTCAAGACTAGGATCACTTGTTAAGTTCCCCCTAGCCTTACCCTTTGGTGCCAGCTTTGCCTTTTCTCCCTCAACAAACTACCATGAATATCAAGAACAAACCTCGTGTTGGCGACAGCCAACACAAGTACCTCTAATGCTTAGCATTTTTGCCCTCCAAAAAAAGAAAGACTTTGTCTTATAGATTTGGTCAAATATTTGACATCTCCCATGATTCCTTTTCTTTCAAGTATTTGGAGAATTTCCTTGAATATAAGAAATATTATTATTATGTTGATGTTAATTGAGTTAATGCCACTAGCTAATCAATTTGAACTTCTTGGTATTTCCCATTTATTTGGATGATATGATGGATTAATCACTCTCTTTACTAGTGTTAACAGTGGCAGTTGTGGAATCCACAATTGGGCTAGCCATTCGCGGGACTATTGCCATGGAATTTATCAATTGCATGAAAGGTTGAGTGCTATTATTATCTAAGTGCTTTGTTTCTCTCTCTTAAATATGGAGTATACAAAGGAGGCATTGAAGGAGGTACGATTTGAATGTCTCTTTCAAAATTGATTAACTAAAATCTAGCCACTCCCTCCTTCGATTTTCTGAGCCAAAAAGCCTCATACTTGTTATGAGTGGTAAAGGGCTTCATCATCAAAAAGTGATGATGTCCTAACCTATAGATGTGCCGAGACTTGTTTCAATGACTTTAGAACTGAATCCATCTATATACAAAAATTCAACAAGGAGAAGTACTTGACCGGGCATGAAGATTTCGATTGCACATGAGGGAGAAGTGACTCGACTAACATAAAATTTATACTCACTAAGCTTGTTCGTGCCTTGCCAGTGAAAAAGCTAGTGACCATTTTAATGATAATATAGCCAGTTTCTTGGCCTTTTTATAGGTTTCCATGAAAATGTCTAAGCCTTCGTGTTGAGTATTGGTAGGTAGAAGAGAGGAAAGTAGAAACCCTCCACATGGGGCCACAGAAATGAGAGAGGCAGAAAGAGTGTTATGATTGCCGCTACAAGGGTCAAATGGCGAATCGTATGCCTTGTGTAAAGTGAAGAGTTGCTTCTCACCCTTTTCTCACTAGTTGAAGAACCGCCACTTTCTTATGCACTTTTGAACCCAACCTAGAGACCAGCGAGGGCGCATCGGCCTTGACAGACACCCAATAGTTCATTACGCTAGAACGTGCCAAATTAATTGGAGCGGGAGTAGCTACCATGGCCTCAGCAGGAGCTACAACAAGTATTGAAAATGCATATAGTCCTTCGATCACTTCTATGGTGCAAAATCCTTCATTAGCTAAACATTTATTTGGTTATGTTATTTTAGGATTTGCTTTAATAGAAGCTATTGCCCTGTTTGCCTTGATGATGGCCTTCTTAATATCATTCATATTTCGAGTCAAGTTTGTTTAGAAGCCATCACGCCTATTCTCGGCTAGATAGAATCCAGATTAGCTATTCATGCCGAGATACTACGAGAAGCCGACATGAGAATAGAAGCTATGTATACCCACTTGCTACTTGAGGTGCTTGAAAATTCATTCAAAAGGGAGGGGAGGGCTGATATACTAAACCAAGCGTGTCACACTCAAGAAGATCTAGCCAGCCAGAAGCGAGGAATTGACTATATAGTCGAGGCCTTGGAGTACAATGTCTCCACTCCCTTTTTTTGGACCCGTTTGCCTTGATGATGGCCTTTTTAATATCATTCGTATTTTGAAATCAAGGAACCTAGAGAAAAGATTTTGGGATGGCCAAACACCAGCACATTCTATTGTTTTCATGTGAACCTACTCCCTACTGAGACAAATTTAGGAATTTTGGGAATTATTCGAGTCCCATTTCTTATAGGATTGGTTGGAAACTCGATATTTTTGTGTAGTTTGAGCTAACATCTATTTGTTGGTGCACTCTTTGTGCCATTAGATTATATCTTGACACAACTATTTGGCGTATTTGTTTGTAGTTGTATAGATACATACGTCAATGCAACAATATTAGAAGGACAAGGGAAACATGACACTAAGCTTAATTGAGATTATACAACACCTTTCATATGAAGAAGATAATGTTAAATACTATCTCCACTTTGAGACATTGAAATAAAAACATGGGCTTTATTTAATTTGCTAAAAGAATTCTAAATATCACTTAAAAAGGAACCTTAGAAATGAGAGATCTAAAGGGGGTGGTGTTAGAAACAACAAAACAAAAAGTAAATCTCAATGACAGTACAATGTGCTAAGTTTACAATTGATCCACAGATAAAAATCCATCTTAGACACTATATCAAGATTATAAATCATGATATATATGCTCAAATTTGAGGGACATTGAAGTAAAAACATGGGATAATAATGCCAAAGAACACTTGGAAAAGGAACCTTAGAATTGAGGGATCTCCAAAGAGTGTGGTGTTTAGAAACACCAGAAGCAATCAAACTTCAATGAGACTGTTACATTCAAGTTTACAATTCATTCGAAGACAAAAACCCTTCGTAGACACTTTGTCAAGATAATAATTGAGTACAAATTGTATCTCAAGATTTTGAAGGTTCCCTTATTCTGCATCATCTAGTGTTTGCTTTTTTGTGCAGCCACTTGCACCACACCACTCTTGCAAGGATGGGTGACCGTCTAAAAGAGCAGAGCACTTTGATTCTAATGCCATCGCTTCCAAATCATCTTTGCATAAAGCAATACATCGTCTCTTCTTTAGCAAGCTCTCCTCTAGCACAACTCCACCACAATATATCTCTACAACATAGCTGTGTTCAGGACAAAACCCTGTGATGAGACCGTCAATAAAGCCTTTGTCGATGAATTCTCTATTTTGGCCACTAGAGCCTGAGATGAATACATTTTTTGTGAGAACCTTATCAATGGCCTCAAACTTGTCAACCTTGCTGATGAAAAGAATAACAGTTGCAATCTCAACTGTTCCAGATGTCCAGGCATTATCTTTTTGTGTGTGGATCACGCCAAATTCATAGAGCACCTTTGTTGACTGGCTAGAAATCCCTTCGATAAGCATTCCAATGGTGATGAAATTAACAAAACACACAAGAATATATTCATATTGTGAGTAACTTGGAGAAAAATTCTGACGAGAGCTGCTCCTTTGTACCATGTAGGTCCATGATTGCCAGTTGAAATGGTACATGCTCTTCACTACAAAAGGCTATAATCTTTGTCATATCAAAACCCACCCCCCTAATTGTCCAAGGAATAGACTCTTGTTGAGATACAATAAAGTTACTACACTTTTTGGAAGTGAAGGATTTTTTTTTGAACGAGTGAGAGCGTCCCTAACAAAGGACTGGCTACTGTAGCTCCTCAATTGATTATACTCATACTCCCCTAGCTTATATGTCTCACACACCTGTTCCCAAGTCATCTTTTCCCTTGTCAGATCAAAATATAGAAGGCGGTTATTGCATCTTTGAGCACTCGATCTGTTTTTAGCTTCCAAGCCATCTCCTCCATATCCATTCTTTGATGGGTTTGCTTTCCCTTCTTAAGCAATATTCTATTATCAAGAAGTGTTGTTTGAATGTCCAAAACTTCACTCTTTTGAAGGCCTAAAATGCACCTAAACAACGTTGGGCCTAGCGTGACTGTTCCTGGTGCCTGCTAAATTTACCCATTCTTCAAAGTTAAAAGTTTGGGATTTCGATCAAGACCTTTAGTTTGAGTTTTGCCCTTTGTATTTGGTAGCAAGCCTTTTGCATATAACCTCATGATCTTAACCCAATTCGGCCATACATCATCATCACATAGAAGCAAGTGTAAATCATTTTTTACAAAATTCTTATGTAGTGTATGCTCCGTGGTCTCCACAAAGGCCTGCAAAGTTGCAAAGTAAGAAGTTAGTCCCCTTACTATAGATATCACAAAATATTAGGAGGAATCATGCATCTATGGGTTTTCAATCATTTGGAGCTTATACTCAAACTTGAGTTTGAGCCTCACTTGCCACCAGTGCTAAACTAGTATATAATGGTGATGCTCGATCTTAGGTTTGAGCGTCACCTCCGTATGCAAATCTAGCACTTGCAAGTGAGGCTCCAACTTAAGTTCGAGCCATAATTAGATATGCAAGTGCTACACAATCACATAGAGGTGAGGCTTGAAGTTCAATTTCTTTGCAAGTGCTTGCTCCTCTTCTTGCACCCGAGAGCCTGCCATGTCTTCAACTGCTATTGTGCTTACATCAAGGACTTTTGTTTTGTCACCCTCCTTTTTATATTTTGAAGAAGTTGCACCAGCGTTTCTAGATGCTTCAAGTGCACTGTTCACTATGGCCCTGCCTTTTTTCTCCACAATTTTCCTAACTTGAGTTGTTGTTGTCTCCTTTTCAGGTATGGACTTTTTTCATGAATCCAAAGCCTTATTTGCATGCCTCACCGCTTTCACCAGGTCCTCCACATTATCCACCCCTGAGTCTTCTTGATTGGAAAAGTCAATGATCTTCAATCCTAGCTTTACAATAGAATTGTCCTTTCCTAGTTTACTGCCAGTCATGTCTACTGGGTGAAAAGTGTCCAATGATAGGTAAAACTTATTTGCTTTTGTAGTTTCTCCTTCTGGCAATACATTGCATGTGAAGCATGGGTTTGCTCTTACATCCACATCATCCATAGCACCTACTACAATCCCCATATCTCCATATGATATATCACCTTGAGACAGAAACAAATGGAGGACTCCTTTAAAGTTTGCACTAGCATCGTAGCTATCCACAAACCATTTTACTCCTTGGTTACTCAATTCGAAGGTTTTATCTACCTTAATTCTAGGAGTGACACTTTTAGCTTGAGTTGTTGTTTCGAGAGCATCCAGAATAAAGATTGGTGCACCATGTGGTTGTTGCGAGGTAGCGGGCGCTCTGCTAGCTTCGATTCCTGTGAAGCACAAAAAAAGTTTCAAAACCTTAGAAAAAAATGGATTTAAATGCTACATATCAAATCAAAACCTATCAAACTTAAGAAACTTAATGCATGCTACAATTATTGATGCTTCACTTAGTTTTCTTGAATAGCGGGGACCTCACTTGCATTTACATAATCCATACAGAAGCTTGACTTAAGCTGGAGCCTAGATCTAAGTTGTGTACTCATATGCTAGGGGTACGCTAGCATAGAGAGACAAGGCTCAAACTCAAGTTTGAGCCTTAAGGCGAAGTTCCACATGTATGGGAGGCTTGAACTTAAGCTGGAGTCTAGATCCAAGTTGTGCACTCATATGCCAGGGATACACTAGTATATTGGAGCCTTAAGGCGAAGTTCCATATAGGGGAAATCTGAACTTAAGCTAAAGCCTAGATCTAAGTTGTGCACTCATATGATAGGGGTACACCAGCATATAGAGACAAGGCTCAAGCTCAAGTTCGAGCCTTTAGGCCAAGTTTTATGTAGGAGAGGCTCGAACTTAAGCTGGAGCCTAGATCCAAGAAGTTGTGCACTCATATGCTAGGGATACGCTAGCATAGATAGGCAAGGCTCCAACTCAAGTTGGAGCCTTAAGGTCAAGTTCCATGTAAAGATAAGCATGGAGAATGAGCCTTAACACATAAGTTCCATGTAGGGGAGGTTCAATCTGAAGTTCAAGCCTTAAGGTTGGTGTACACTAGCATCGAGAGCAAAGGCTCCAACTCAAGTTCGAGCCTTAAGGCCAAGTTTTATGT
The DNA here is from genome assembly GCF_041138505.1 of Cibotium barometz. Taxonomy (NCBI): domain Eukaryota; kingdom Viridiplantae; phylum Streptophyta; class Polypodiopsida; order Cyatheales; family Cibotiaceae; genus Cibotium; species Cibotium barometz. Next base: position 29,751,987 of record NC_141090.1, read on the forward strand.
AGGAGAGGCTCGAACTTAAGCTGGAGCCTAGATCCAAGTTGTGCACTCGATGCTAGGGATACGCTAGCATAGATAGGCAAGGCTCCAACTCAATTTAGAGCCTTAAGGCCAAGTTTCATATAAAGTTAAGCATGGAGAATGAGCCTTAACACATAAGTTCCATGTAGGGGAGGTTCAATCTGAAGTTCGAGCCTTAAGGCTGGTGTACACTAGCATCGAGAGAACAAAGGCTCCAACTCAAGTTCGAGCCTTAAGGTCGAGGTACACTAGCATGGAGAACGAAGGCTCAATCTGCAGTTCTAGCCTTAAGGCCGGGGTGCACTAGCATGGAGAGCAAAGGCTCAAACTCAAGTTCAAGCCTTAAGGTCGGGGTGCACTAGCATGGAGAGCAAAGGCTCAAACTCAAGTTCGAGCCTTAAGGCCGGGTGCACTAGCATAGAGAACGAAGGCTCAATCTGAAGTTTGAGCATTAAGGCCGAGGTGCACTTGCATGGAGAGCAAATGAGTAAAGGCTCAAACTCAAGTTCGAGCCTTAAGGCCGGGGTGCACTAGCATGGAGAGCAAAGGCTCAAACTCAAGTTCGAGCCTTAAGGCCGGGGTGCACTAGCATGGAGCAAAGGCTCAAACTCAAGTTCGAGCCTTAAGGCCGGGGTGCACTAGCATGGAGAGAAAAGGCTCAAACTCAAGTTTGAGCCTTAAGGCCGGGGTACACTAACATGGAGAACAAAGACTAAATCTAGGTCGAGCGTTAACACATAAGTTCTATGTAGGGGGCGAATGGGGGGAGGCTGGAACTTAAGGTGGACTCTATATCCAAGTTGTGCACTCAGATATGTGACACATATACCATGTTTATATAGGAAACCCTTGTCATTTAGATTATATACTATGCACAAAGATCAGTTTTACAGGTTCTCGACATATGTGAAGATACAAAAGAGAGCAGCAACAGAAGTGCAAACAATCTACGACGAGCAACGATTGACAAATGGCACACTTAGCGTGCATTCAAGTAAGCGTTTATATTGATATAGACAATGAATTAAAGAAGGACTTACTTGTTGCGTAAAGTATTCAATTAGATGAGAGAACACACGAAACGCAGATGGACGCACGAAAGTCTCCGATGTCGCACAGACATGACGGATGCTTGAAGTCTCCGATGGCGTGTGGGCATGATGGTTTTGTAGGAAACAAAGGTCGGAACCAACGCAGACGTGTCGATTGCGGGAGGAAAAGAACCTGTTTGAAACGCAGGGCTGAAATGGAAATTCAAAGTCGGGCGCCGAGCAAGTAGTTGGGAGAAAATTCGAAATTGGGGCACGAGCGCCGAGCGGGGAGAAATTTAAAATTCAAATTTGAATTTGGGAGAAATTTGAAATTTAAATTTCAAATGGAGAGAAGGGAAATTTGAAATTCAAATTTCAAATGGAGAGGGAGGGGGGCGGTGAAGAGGGAGAGAGGGGGGAAATTTAAAATTCAAATTTCAGGGTGGCGCCTGGGCGGGCACTGCAGAGGGAGAGAGGGGGGGCGGGGCGCTACGGCGACGGGGCGGCTGGGCTTGCGCCGCGGCGAGAGAGGAGAGGAGAGGGGGGCTGGGGCTGGCGCTGGCGCTACGAGAGCATGGAGAGTGTGTTAACAAATCTCAGGAGCCAAGTCTGGCATAGAGCCGAATCACCGTCCCGCAGCACAAGCAGACGTTCAGGGGCAAAACATACAAAGTGTACAGCGCGCGAAGCTGGCGCTGCGAGAGCATGGAGAGGGGGGGTGGGCTGGCGCTGCGAGAGCCTGGAGAGGGGGGTGGCGCTAGCGAGAGAGAGGAGAGGTGCGAGAGCATGGAGAGGGGGGTGGCACGAGAGAGAGGGGAGAGGGGGGCTGGCGCTGCGAAAGCATGGCGAGGGGGGTGGCGCTAGCGAGAGAGAGGAGAGGGGGGGTGGGCTGGCGCTGTGAGAGCATGGAGAGGGGAGTGCGAGGGGGGCTTTGGCTGCGAGAGAGAGGAGAGGGGGGGTGGCGCTGGCGCTGGCGAGAGAGAGGGGGGTGGCGCTGGGGCGAGAGAGGGGGGGGTGCGAGAGCATGGAGAGGGGGGTGGCGCGAGAGAGAGGAGAGGGGGGCGGGGCTGGCGAGAGAGAGGAGAGGGGGGCTGGGGCTGGGGCTGCGAGAGCATGGAGAGGGGAATGGGGCTGGCGAGAGAGGGGGGGTACGAGAGCATGGAGAGGGGGGTGGCGCGAGAGAGAGGGGAGAGGGGGGGCTAGCGAGAGAGAGGAGAGGGGGGTGGGGCTGGCGAGAGCATGGCGAGGGGGGCTGGGGCTGCGAGAGCATGGAGAGGGGGGTGGCACTAGCGAGAGAGAGGAGAGGGGGGGTGGGGTGGCGCTGGCGAGAGAGAGGGGGGGTGCGAGAGCATGGAGAGGGGGCTGGCACTGGCGAGAGAGGGGGGGTGCGAGAGCATGGAGAGGGGGGTGGCGCGAGAGAGAGGAGAGGGGGGCGGGGCTGGCGAGAGAGAGGAGAGGGGGGCTGGGGCTGGCGCTGCGAGAGCATGGCGAGGGGGGTGGTGCTAGCGAGAGAGAGGAGGGGGGGTGGGCTGGGGCTGCGAGAGCATGGAGAGGGGAATGGGGCTGGCGAGAGAGAGGGGGGGGGTGCGAGAGCATGGAGAGGGGGGTGGCGCTAGCGAGAGAGAGGAGGGGGGTGGGCTGGCGCTGTGAGAGCATGGAGAGGGGGGTGCGAGGGGGGCTGGGGATGGTATCTAAAGTCATCACAGTAGTCCAGTCGGAAGAATATGAAGAAAACAATAGCTCAATCGAAATCCTTCTTCTCAATCGTGGATGAGGTATGCTCCCTAAAGTTTTATTTAATTCAATGTTTTGTGTCTACTTTAGTAAATTTAAAGTCATTCTAATAATTATAATATTACATGTTAGGACAATATGAAACTAACAAAGGATGATCATATGAATGAGGAGAATACCAATGGTATTGGTACATTGCAGGTAATATAATTTATAAATACTTCTTTCATTGGCTGGCGTTGGGAGAGCATGGAGAGGAGGGCTGGCGCTAGCGAGAGAGAGGAGAGGGGAGGTGGGCTGGTTTCACTTTTGTTTATATACCTTTCTTCACCCACACCCCACTTGTTCTCTAGGATTATTCTAGCTTCCCTCTCTATTCCTACTTGCTTGTGTAATAGATAAGGCTCAAACTCAAGTTCGAGCCTTGAGCTTGAGCTTGAGATTTGTTCTCTAGGATTATTCTAGCTTCCCTCTCTATTCCTACTTGCTTGTGTAATAGACAAGGCTCAAACTCAAGTTTGAGCCTTGAGCTTGAGCTTGAGATTTCTTCTTTTCTTCCCTCTTTTCCCATACATCCAAATATACTTTCAGCTTCCTACAACTTTACTTTCAGCCTCCTAGAAGCGAACTAGCATCCGCGGGGTGAGGCTCAAACTTTTGTTGGAGGAGCCTATTATTCTAGCTAACATATGCAAACTAATATATTATGCAAGTGAGGATGATAACTTTAACTGGAGCCTCCTAACAAGCTAACATATGATGGTGAGGCTCATGAAGTCTCCTACTAACAAGCTAACATATGATGGTGAGGCTCATGAAGCCTCCTACTAACAAGCTAACATATGCAGGCAAGGCTCAAGCTTTAGATGGAGCCTAGCCTCCTAGCAAACTAGCATTGATAGGTGAGATTCAAACTTTGGTTGGAGCCTGAACTCATGTTGAGATTAAATTACATTTATAGTTTTGTGTACTACCGTAAAAACATCGCTTCAATCTTTCTTATTGAGATCTTGATTTTCTCAAGGATTGGAGGGTCTAAAACAAGGTACTTCAGTGTTTCTCATTGATGGTTCTGCAAGGAAGGCACACGGGGTTATTCTATCCATTGATGCATCTCAAACATGTGGTTTTCAATTCATTGGTGAGACATGTGCAGCAATACATGTTCAACAAAGCTTTGATGACACATTTCTCATTCCATTTGCCACAATGGATGCAAGAACAATGTCTCAAGCAATTGGAAGCATCATCAAATGGCCATTGGTCAACCTTGTTATGGACAAAGACATTACTAATACCAACAAAGAGAATAATTTTGCGGAACTTCTTGTTGATCAAGAAGATCACTTTGTAGATAGGGAGAGCTGGAAAGAGAAAAGTGTCATCCTCTGGGATGACAACAGATCTACAAAACTTGGCAATGGAGTAGTATTGCTGGTCCACCCATACGAGGCTATAAACTGTAGAGAACTAGGGGAGAGTAGCTTAGGTGTGATTATAGAAGGATCTTTGCATCCAAGTTCAACTTGTGTTTCAGGTCTGAATTTGGTTAGTTGGCTGATCAGGCAACTCACATTTGAGAATGGTGAACCATTAGTGAAGAACACAGAATCTTCTTCTATTGATGAGGGTATTCAAGATCACTTCATGCAAAAAAATATTGACAGCCTAAACAATTCAAGTGATTAAAAAGAGGATGATGTTGTAGAGGGCAATGATGGCGATAGTTCTGATGACAGACACCATGATGCCATGAGCACTGACTAAGATATCATTGAAGGGATAACTAAGAAAAGGAGCTATGTCCATAGGGTAAGGGTAATGAAAAATTACGATAAAACCCATGGAGCTAGCAAAAAATGTGATGTTGCAAACATTCACAAACGTCACAAACAACCATTGATTGTTGTGAGAAGCGATGTTGTCAATTTGGAGATAGATCTAAAATCATGCAAGCTAGGGTACACTTTTGGGGACAGAGCTATAGTACACGATACACATTTGTATTGGATTGCATGGGCATGGCCTATAGACAAGGTCAAGATGACGAGTGCTTTGAGTTCACATTTGATGGGAAGAAGGTTTGTAGTAAAGCATGGTATGTAATGCATGGCATTGGTAAGTCAATGTTCTATAGGCTCAGAAGAAGTTCTTGAATGGTGCATGTAATGTCAGTCATGGCAACAATGGGATAATACATAAGGGCATGACACATGTTGAGATGGCTTCATAGATAATAATGCCGATCAAATGCCACATAGGTCAAGGACAACTATGCATGGAGCCCGCGAGACCCAACGTGTTCTACCAGCAATGTACAAACAGGTGGACATATTGCGTGAAGTGAATGACACACTTGTCTCATTCGAATACCGGCCACTGTCACAACCATCATTCTCAAGATTGTGAAACACTGAGTTCAAGATAGTTAGTTTATCAAAAACCAGCACCTTCTCAAAATGCGACATTTGTATGACAATCAAGGTCAAGTTGGAATCAACAAAAAATCAAGAGGAGCGTGCTAGATACATGGCACAAAGAAGGGCACACATGTTGCAGCAAATGAGTTGTAGAAATCTATACTATGCTTGGAGGAGCTCTTCCGAAATGAACCCAAACAGGTATTTGTGTATTATACGTGATAAGATGGACCAGAGTCAGCAGACTGCCATACCACAAATTAAACCAGTTCCTAAATCTCTCAATGGGGTTGAGAGGCTTCCAGTATCCTTAACAGGACTGCTCACTCATGGACATGGACAAACAGCTTATGGTCACTTTGCCTTGGGGTTATGGCCAAGTGATCCCAACTTCACAATTTCATCTCTCTCAAAATGTTTAAGAAACTTAGAAAGAGGAGAGCAACACATGTATGGTGACTTGAGCTCACAAAACTCAGATGCAGAACCACGAACAGATCTTTTTGATTGTGTTTTGTCTACTATGGCCCTGTATCAGCATATGGAAGTGCTAAAGGAGAGAAACGCATATTGCAAGCAGAGCATTGAGGATGCAGATGCAGAGACACATGTAGAAACAAATGTGGATACAGAGGAAAATTGTTCTTCACATATGCAGTCAGTCTTTCATATGGAAGTGCTAAAGGAGAGAAACGCATATTGCAAGCAGAGCATTGAGGATGCAGATGCAGAGACACATGTAGAAACAAATGTGGATATAGAGGAATTTTGTTCTTCACATATGTAGTCAGTCTTTCATACTAACACACATGTGCAGGATAGGGGGAATGTCAATGCCTCAAGTTTAATGCCATCAAATTCAAGGACATTTTTCAAGAGATTGCCAAGGACGTTGTTGTTGCAACTTGACAACTATGGTTTTGAAAATAAGAATCGTTATGTATTTACCTATCTATCCCTATTGGTTGCATGAGGAGGATTTGACATGGTGCAGCTTGGTTTTCTTATGGTTGGTCATACTCATGAAGATATTGATGCATTGTTTAGTCGCTTCTTTGAGAAGTTGAGAAAACAAACCATTTTCACATTTCCACATTTAATGAAGATCTTTAATGAGTGTGTTAGCATGCATCCAGCACCCTTCCTCCTACAAAAGGTGGCAGACTTCAAAGGCTTTGTTAAGGGATGCTTACATGATGGAGCCGATAGCTTGATTGGACATTCAAAGCCATTGCAATTCAGGTTTTATATGAGTGATGGAATACCTTTGATGCAATACAAAGTACACCCCAAAAATGTTGATTGGTTACCAGAAAGCAGTATAGAGTTATGGAAGAGAAATGACCAGGGAGGACCCAAGCTTTCTGAAGGTTTTCCAAAAGTATTGCCACCCTTTGAGTATGTTAAGGAAAATGAGAAGGTTGTGGAAGGCTTAAAAAAACATGTCAATTGGTGGAAAGAGCACTTGCAAGAGAAAGGAGACCAAAGGGATTATGCTAAGTGGATCAATCGGGTCCTTGCCTATTGGAGAATCTTATGCTAAACATGCAAACCCCTAGTGCAAGGGAAGACATTGGATTTCATGACTTTTGGCCAAGGAGTGTATGCAAAAAAGCTGAGCCTCTTAACCTTCAAGTGGAGGATGATGTAGATAAAAGGTTTGATGTAAATGAGGACCATTATTGTGGTCCAATGTGCAACAGACCTGTTGAAGAGTTCAACCCGACTCTTGATGTGTCTAAAGGAGATTTTGTGCTTGTACAACCTTGTGATGCAAATTACCCAATATGGTTGGGAGTGACAATAAGTGATGTTGATCAAAACAACAACTTGATAAACTACCTACAAGTTCAGATACAATATTGGGCACCAATTTCAAAGAAGAAGAATGCAAGTGATGTGGAGGTTTATAAGGATTGCTGGAACAAGTATTGGCAAGAGAACAGAAATGATCCTTAGCACTGGGAAGACACTAGCTGCATCATTTGGGCATGGAAGCCCAAGGGTGGACGACTTCTAGAGAAAATCAAGATTCCAAAGGCTATAATACTCAAGGCCAAATAGAATCAATTGAATCAACATGAAAGTGAGGCACCATCACACGTCAGTGCAGTTGAGCAAGAATGATTTGTTAGCACATGGGCAACTAGCTTCGTAATCTTTTAGCAATGTTGTATGAAGCTACCAAACTCATAGTTCAATCATTATTCAGATTGTAAGGCTCTCTTAAGCTTTTAGATTTATGGTTCACCCATTGTTCAAGAATTTTGATTCAATACAAATGGCGATCTTTTTATTTCTATCACCTAGTCTTTCTTACAACTTAAAGTTACATTGAATATCCTTTCTTTGTTAAAGTTTCTGTGTTTGATGGTCAACTGGAGGCTATGTGACATAAACAAACTTAATTCTTGGTGTGCATGTGTGTGTGTGTGTGTGTGCAGGCAAATTTACATCCCACCAACATCATATATACTTGTTACAAATGTACAATAGTACATAAATCATATCGCATTATTCAAATGCTTGTTGAGAACATCCAATAATCAATCTTGCATATCGCACAATAAACATTGTATTGGATCTAACAAAGAATTGTCCCAAAATTGTGCATATTTCCCAAAATTCCTAAATTTGAGTTTACTGGAGAATTCTATATTGTCATTTATTGCTATAGTATCGGCATCAAAAAGTTTGAAGACTTTATTTTCTAAAGAGAATAGGGAAACGAGCGAAAGTGAATGAACAGATATTTCTAATATAGAAGCAATGAAAGCTCATAAAGGAACCAACAATTATTGGCCTACCCAAAGAAGTATTGTAGCTTGTTTAGTCCCAATTCTTCTTAGAACCAATGTTCCCACTCTGATTTTGTTCAATCTCCTATTATTCTTGTATATCCATGTAGGAATGGAAGAGATTCTCACAGATCATGTCCGCCATGAAGTCACATGAAATTGGATCTTGATTCTCCCTAGAATCTTCTTGCTAGTTCCTATTAAAGATTTATGTCTGTTTTTTGTTTTCCATTAATTGATTATTACAATGTGTGGCCCGCAAGGGCCACCCCTCCCCCTTCCCCCCCACCCCTCCCTTAAGGAGACCCTTCCTTCTTCATTGAATAGCCCCTTTTTGAACCCCACTCCTTTTATTTGCTCTCGGCATGGGATCCCCCATAGCCTATCACTAAGCATGTGCTTGCCCTCCAGGAAATCACATGCCATGCTTTCCTGCCTAGCCAGGCCCTAAAGGGAGAAATGGGGAGATTGCCCAATCATTTCAAGCCTTATCTCCTTGGTTACAAGGGAGGGGAAAAGAATACACAGAATCATTGTATTTGGGTAGAAATGAAAGACATAATAGGGAGGTAAACTTCTGTTTTGTTTTACCTCGTTGTCGAACTAGAATGACTAAAGATAGTTTAGAGGCCATATGAATCGATCAAAAATGACTTTATTTGAAAGACTTTTCCATGTTGCACTAAGTTACTTATAGAAGTATGCATACACTTTGGGAACACTTTGGGGTAAACACCCATCTGAATAGGTAGAGTCAGGAGTTCAACATTCAGGCCTACACATTGGTTAAGCAAAACAAAAAAAGAGTTTTCCTCCTAAACCCTAAATGCATAGCATAGTAAAGTGCTCCCTGAACCAAGCTGGGTAGTCTCCTCTCACTCGGCTCCTCTCACTCAGCTCACCAACCTGAACATCGGTTGCATTAGGAAGTGAATGGGGTCTTCTTGGGCCCTTTAATTTGCCCAAGCCTAATCAAGGTGATTAAGGAATAGCCAAATGGGGGGTTGCCATGTGGACTGAAATGTTGGGTTTGTAAGAGAGGTGTAAGAGTGGTCAAAGGGTGCACTTTTTTCCCAAAAAGGGGGGGAGGCAATTTTACAATTTTCGGACCTCCATAACTTCTACATACAAGCTCCGATTTGAGCGGAGATTATAGATCCGTGATCTACGCATCAAGAGCTTTCCATAGATATGTTACATGATATGGTTTTGTCCGCTAGATTTTAAATTCCATTTTCCCTCCAAAATTTAAATTCGAATAAAGTAGCCGTTTTGAAGCTTCTAATTAGAAAACGTTTCTTCTTAAGAGAAAAGGTTTGACTCCTTAAACTGCCAAATAAAAGGGCCCAAGAAGCCTTCCATTAAGGTCCTAATGCTATGGTTTTGGATATCCAAACCGTAATTGGATGGTTTTTAGCCATGGGTTTTCATACGGCATAAGTGACAGAGTGGGATTTATTTCCTTCTCTAGCAATCATCTCTCGTTCGACGAAATCTTACGACCTTGAGGTCGAGGCCCAGTACATTGTGCACCTCCAGCCTCCGGCTTCAATACAAGCTAGTATACATCCTGTAAGGCACTATTTGGCCATGATTTGATCTCCATTGTAGTTTTCTTTGTTTCTTGCACTTGCTAGGCCTGTATTGGATCTGGCATCCAATTCCTTGATAGTGGCTTTACTTCTGGTCATGGTATGTTCACAATTCGTACAAATGGAACTAAAGTCATCGATCACTTCTGCAAGATCATCAGGCCTTTGTCACCCAATCTCATATGTGATGGATGGTGGCCCTAATATTCATAGGCTTAGCTTTTTCTAGGGGCTGGTTCTCTTAGCCAGTAGTTGCAAACACTTCGCTAATAATCAATCTCAATTACTTGAGATAACATTATTGCATCACTATAAAAAAAATTTACAAATGTTGCAAAACATCAAAGAACATGCATGGAAGATTAATGCGACATCAGAACATGCATTTGAAGATTAATGCAATGTTTGTGGTAAAAAGTATGCCACAATCACTTGAGTTGCATTTTGCAAAGCTTTTTTAAAATCTTACGAAAACATTGTATGAAATATTTTTGTAGGATAAATATTGTACAAAGAGTGAGGCAAGAGAGATCAATGTATAGTTTGGCAAGGTTTTGTGAGGGTTTTGTAGCTTCTTTAGGTATGAATTGCAGCCTAAAGTTGCATTCTCTTTAGCAATCTATGTGATTTGTGTGCTCAATAAGAGTAAATTTCATGTCCTTATATCTGCATTTTGAACTTAATCAAGGATCCAACCAAATTAAAAAATTCAAAATGGTGTAAGTTGAGGCCACCTAATCATACTCGACTGGAAATATAGTAGAGGATGCCCGTTGGAGAGGATGCCAAGAAAACTACAAAAAAAGGAGTATAGGGATTGTAGTTATTGGATATTGAACAATGAAAATGATAGAAATAGGACTAGATGGGTTGAAGACTAAAGTTTAGCAATTTTTGCAATGATGATTACACTTCTTTTAGATTTTGATCGAATAACGATTTGAATCCAAGATTTGAGGTGAAAGTGAAGCGATTTTCCACCGGGCATGTTCTCCTTTAAACTCGATGGATGGGCACCCATGTGTCATCTAGAAGCTATCTATGGTTCAAATGTAGAAGAGATGGAGATATGCTATACAACTACTTCTTTCCGGAGCAATGGCATGTCCTGCATGTCCTCTTCTCTTGGTCTCTTTGTCCTCTTCCAACATGGTATCAAAGTTGAGGTGTATGCACTTAGGATTGTTCTCTTCTTCTAGTATGCACTAATGGTACCTCCTCTCTGCATATTCCATTGAGTTCCTTTCTTGTTATGCTAAGGTATGTAGATTTGGACTTTTTGCTGATGAAAGCTCAACATATGCACCACAGGTATTACGTAGGTCTTTTTTTGAAAGCACAATTCATATTAATGGGTTTTACAAAAGTCTTATATAATAGGTTGTTGATAGGATAGTATTCAGTGAAATAGGACTTTTGTTTTCGAGGTAAGTCAAGAGGCAAAGACATAGGAAGCTGATAAGAATGTGATGAATTGCATTAATATCTACCATAAAACTCATTGTATATTACATAGTTAATTTTGTGGGACCTTTAATCTAGCAGATTACAGCATTCTTTTGCATCCTATCCTACAGTCCTTAGTCATTACACGTTATTCTCTCCCCAAATTAGATGTTCATCTTTGTTGGCAAATTAGTTTTTCAGTCTTGTTGTTAGTTTTGTTTAGTTTTGAAGAACTTTGAGGATCAAGAGTCACATGATGTCAAAATTAGTATTGAATTGGAGGAACATATTAAATCAAAGATGATTTCAAATGTTTCCAATAGTGCCACTTTTGATTCGATTGCTTTATAAAAAGCAAATTTTATTGAATGAGAATGCATCCTATAGGATCTATAGATGTTGTGATCAGGGATATGCAAAAGCTATTCAATACATTTGTATACAAAATATGTCCAATCACCTTGATTGAAAGTGAGCTACATATAGCAGCAGAGCGAAGGTAAATTTGATTTTGTTGCCTTGGCTTGAAAGTTTATCAGAATAATGATGTTTTTAGCTCATTTCTCATAAAAGCTACACCAATGCTTTTCATTGACATAGGAAGCTGTACTTTTGCACTTCCAATAGGATCAGAAAAGCCACAGACTATAGATCAACTTTCAAGGCATGGAGCGGCCATTCAACTTATTTGTGATTTTCTCTATCACTATGTTAATTCAAGTTCTTACATGCTTTAGAATCAACAATGTTTTCATGTGGGGTTTCATGATATATATTCAAGGTATCATAACTAGTGTATTAGAGCAGATATTTGGCATCATTGCCATAGTTGAAGAATTAAAAAGGTTGCCATGCTTTCTTCAAATAGTTAAGCCATCATCAATTCATCCTCAATTGAGTGATTCCATTAATTTTAGTTCAAGCATTAATTCTACTAATTGCTGGATTTTCAAATGCGAAATCCTTGTTTCAAGGAATGGCTTTGGCCATTGTAGCGCTCCATGTTTTTGCTTCTTAGCTTTTACCATGCGAACCTCATGCGAAGTGGAAGAAGTAGTGCGAACAATGCCAACATCATTGGAAGAATAATGAGAAATACCTCAATGGGTTGTGTGTACTTTGTAGGAAAGTAGGCTTTTAGGTCCTCTTCCTAGTAAGACATGGCCTAATGTTAGAACTTCCCAAGAGCATATAAATGTGTCTTGCATGAACAATCCTTATGGTGTAGATTAGCTATGAGGAGACTTATAATTAAGCACGAGCATGGCTAGGAAGCAATGGAGCAAGAAATTGATGTTACTTGAAAGAATCAATCTTCGGATATTGTGGAGTGTCACGAGATGGCACGAATCCAACTGGCACTAAATGGGTGTATGAAATTAATAGAAGTTATGATGATACCATTGACAAATACAATGGCAAAATTATTTCCATGATTGTGCCCACTAGAATGGTCTAAATTACAATGAAACACCTACTTATATTTTTCCATGAGTAGGTGTGCTGTTAACTTGGATACCCATCATGAATGGGAAATGCATTGGATGTTGGATTTTAGGACCATATCTTTTAATGTGAAATTGTAGGAGCAACTTCAATCCATTGGCTTTGATATGCCTAGCCCAAAGGGAAAAGTGTGTGGAATTTGAAAGGCTATCTATAGTCTCAAAAAAGCTTTTGGAGCTTGTTATGAATAGATGCACTCGCACTTAATTAGGCAGTCATATGCTAATTTACAGCTCAAAAAAAGTCCCATTGCTTTCATACCATGTAACAAAAGGCATGAGTTTTTCTCTCAATACAACTCTTATATTAATTATCATCATAGGTGAGGCCTAGATTGTAAGTGAGCAAGCTAAATACAATTGTAACACAGCTGGTGCATGGGCAGAGGTGAAAAGCATTAAGAGTTAGGCTAAATGCACATGGTTGACATAGATTATGACCAAGGTAAAGAGTAAGAGGGGAAAAAAATTATGGAAGTGTTGGTGATTGGAATTGTTTCCCCAATGTAAAGTTATAAGCCCATCCAACTTGGAGTGCTAGCCTTTGCTAGATTCACCATTGGGCTAATAATTGTCCCTACTATTGTTCCTTGATTGTGTTTTTCCTACTGACTCATGGCTTGTTTGTAAGGAAATAATTCGATGATTTTGAAAATAAGCTACATCTCTACTACTAGCAAGTTGAATGATAATGACTAAATTTCTTAAAGTGATTGGCCATAATATTTTGGTGTACCATAGCATTGCCAACCTAGAAAGAAATATTATTCTCAAAGAAGTGCACAAGGTAATATTTTGACCTTATTGAAGATATTCTAATGGGTCACAACATCATATGAGGCATTATATGAAGACATCTTTGAATTCATGTTTGGACCAAATTCTACCGACACTTTTTCATGCGCACTTTGGGATTTGTGTGATAGGAGGCTCACAAAATTTGCAAATGTTTTGGAAGAAGTGAATGTTTGAACATCTTTCATGGAAATTGGAGGGATATTATTACACATAAATCTATCACAAGTGTCGACCTTTCATGGAAGTGGAGAGATATTATTAAATGGGAAGTTATGCAAAGAGTCCCCCAACTCTACAAATTTACATGGCAATGATCACAATAACTCCCTCCATCATCAGATGAGCTTATATTAGTATACATGTCCGATGAGTGCTTACCCTCTCGTTCACATCTAGGAGCAATGGCAATGGTGAAAGGATCAATAGTAGTAGGAGGCATCCGTAGGTGCAGTAGCAGTTTGTGCCTATCCAAAGTAAGATATCATATATAAGTATATATATGTTTATTGATTTTTTCTTTATATATATATATATATATAAAGCAAAAATCAATAAACCAAAATCATCATTTTAGAGGTTTCAAGTACATGTCGGTCATACAGTCTCATGGCTTTCTCAATCTACACATTAAAATTACGTTCCTTGGTTCTAAAGAGAGCCCACGTGTCATGTTTGCTATGCCGGTGAGCATACATAGTCTCGTGTGATGTGGGCTTCCTCCCTATAACCCATCGCTGCTGTAACATAATATAGTTTGTAAGATTGAAACAATCATAGAATCAAAGCAAGTAATAAATCAAATAAGTTTTGGAGATACTTACGAACTTTGCCTCCAGATCCAAAATGTGAGGATCCAATGTTCTCTATCTGGACCCTCCATGCCTCCACGTATTGACTCTATTCATTTCTTTGCATCCTTCCACTCGTGTTTATGGGCAGTAGCAAGTTTCTCAGTGGAAAAATAACCTACAGCTTGTTTAACCCAATCATCATGCGCAAGTTTCCTCAGGTGAGATCTTTTATTACTTAAGATCTCCCTTAATCTTGTCCTTTCCCATACATCTGAGAATGTTGCTTGTGGGAGATTGGGATACTGACTATGTACAATATCAATGACCTTCCAACTAAACGGCCATTTTAATATTTAAATTTTATAAAACAATCTCTATACAAAGTAGAGACTACCCCACGCATATATTCCATCATTTCTTTCCCCCTGGCATCCCCCCTATTCATCACATTATAATATATGTCTCCCCCTAACTATGGCATGTTCTCCTCATCCTCAATGTCCCTCCTAACCCCTCTCCTCCCTTTGATCCACCTATCTCCTCTCTCATCGTGTGCCCATGCACTCCCCTTACCAAAGCAGCGCCGTAACCTTTACTCCTACTCTCCCTACTGCGGCATCTACTCTGCTCCATACTATGGGTAGAGTCATGGCTGGGAGAGTGTTTACATGACTATGGACATGGCTATGGATGTGACTGTGGTTGTGACTGTGGTTGTCAAGGGAGGGATACATGATTGTATGTGTGAGGGGGTATTCAAGTGCGTCTGTGAGGGGGTATAAATCCTCGATGGCGGTGGTGTGGGAGATGCCATGGGTCTCGAACTCATGGGCATAGAATGTTATTGGGTGAATTGCATGCTCACAAAAGGAGTACTCAGAAAGACCATACTAGGTGTCTGGGAGGGGGATTGGCTTGCATATAATCGACCGGCTTGTTTGGTCCAGGGTGTGTACCCAAACTAACTAGACATCTCTGACATCCAAGCGGTGTACGCAAATGGATTCGATCATGAACTCGGATTCATGATTAACTGTAAAAAATGAATGTGTGTGAATCATGCATTAGAAAATTTTGTGCATAAAGCATCATGCATCAGACAATTGTATATCTTACATCAAGAATGTGTATAGAATTGTGTGTAGAACCACGTGTAGAATCGCCTATAGTAGCGTGTGTACATTGTGTAAACACAAGCCAAACAGAGGCATACACATGCTCCTGCATGTGCTCCTTCGAAAGCACGACACTCACCTCTTGAAAGGTACCTCCTGCTTCTGAATCTGGTTGTGTGCATGTCCTCTTCCACCCCTATGTATGTCCTCTTCCACCTAAGTAGCTATCCTTGTAGTGCTCCCTTAGATGTATGCTTGGCGACGTAACCTCGAGAGTGAGAGGTGAGGGATGGAATTGCAAGTTTAGAATGAGAAAACAACAATCGCATTTAGGTTTGATGTAGATGGTGGCGTGTAAGATTATTGTAGCTACGCAAACACATGGGTTTTGACACAGTGTACATGTGCTTAAACACACAACACAGAGACATTTTCTACCCATTCTATAAACATTTTATGGCTGGATGTCTGCTAATGAAAATGAGACATATACTATCAAAACTTATTGATGGATATGTTTGCTATTACGTGAAAATGATGTCATCAACCTCCTTGAACAGGATGTAGTGCCACATCCTAACATGGTGCCCTACACTCGGCATGAGCATGCAAAGCATCGATGAGATGATGCAGCAGCTTTAAGAATTGCCATCAAAGATGAGTGGAAAGGAGATGACAATATCAAAGTTGGTAAAACGCACATATCAGCGTGTGTATTAGTGCATCCATTTTTTATATACCTGTGCTTTTACACGCATGTGTCTAGCCGCAATTATACGTGCAAACATACATGGGCCCATCACTTTTTCTCACAAGTCAACTTTCGTCACGCTAGCAATGCGTGTATGATCGCGATCCTAGTGTGGCTATTTGGAGTTTGATGTAAGAGGGAAACTTCCATCATTACATGCAAATAGTGAGAGATGAATGCCAAAAAGCCAATGGACATCAACCCTTCTATGCCTTCCACTATAGCTAGATCAAATGCAATGCACATCCTACGCAGGTAAGAGGAGACAAACCTGTATTCAGGAAATGCCTCAGTAAAATCGAGTGGTGCCACTTTGACTCTCATGCAACATTCTTTGTGAATGATAATGTGGAGAAGATGGTAGACAATCCCCCAAACACATACATAGTCCATACCACTTATCAATGAGACTTTGCAGATGACTTCCTCCTTTCACAGTTATTGCCTTACATGAGATGATTAGTTGTTTATTTCACAAATCATGGAAGTACATTGAAAAAAATAGTGCTAGTTTTGAGTCATTAATGTGAAGCACAAATGGCTTTTTGATTTAAACAAGGCGGAATGGATGCATATGCATTAATTGATAGTTGAGAGAGAGAGAGAGAGAGAGAGAGAGAGAGAGAGCTTTCAGAGCAAGCAGAAGCAAGAAACATGTGATTGTTCATTCAAATTAGCAAACAGATGGAGGCACAACACACACTCACAGAAGTAATCATAATGTTGTTGAGAGCATGATTTGATCAAAGAGCAAGAGAGGTCAAGGGATTAAAATTCAAGATCATGAGAAATGTAATAATAATTTCTCTTTGGAGAGCATCATTTGCCAAGTGAGAGAGTGTGCATGGCGTGTGTGTTTAACACTGTATGAAAAATCCGAGAAAAACATAATGATCTATCCAATAGAAGGATTTGAACACACGACATGCACACAAAGAGAGAGAGAGAGAGAGAAGAGAGAGAGAGAGAGAGAGAGAGAGAGAGAGAGAGAGAGAGAGAGAGAGAGAGAGAAAGAGAGTGTGTACTAAGAGTACTAGCAATTAGACGGTTGAAAAAAAAAACTTGCCTAAAAACTTGCTCGAAAAACTCTCTTTGCCCATCCCCATTCCAGCCTCAAGTTGAATTCTCTTCAACAATATATGTGATTTGTGTGCTCATATTCTCTACCCACTATGTTCTGCAAATCATCATTGTCTCGAAATATGACATTATTTAGCATAGGAAAATGAGCTTGCAACCTTTGAACATATGGTTTTTCTTCATGCATATCATACTCATGAATAACCTAACATGCTTTTAATGCTAACACATAGCATACATCTAAGTACGTGTTAATCTCATCTACAACACCATCGATTGGGTCGTGCAATGCTTCATGTCCTTCCGCATGGCTCATCATTTGAAGCTTGATCGTTGCTCTATCATGACCTTTATATACATACTTATACAAATACTTAACTGCAGAGATTGTGGAGCAAATTTCAACATTGATGTGTGCCTTATACTACATGGAGAGGAAAGGATTATATGGAATAATCCAACGATTGTCTACCAAAAGCCCTTTCGCTCATACTTGTCTACCATCATCTCGACGCATGTAAATAGGATAACCATCATTACCCACCACAACACTTTGCATTGACCAATAATCGCATGGAGATCAAGAAACAATGAATTATTAGGAGCTCTACAAATACCAATCGATCATAGTGACTGATCTCTATTGGTTTAAAGGAATCTTCCAAAATCAATAGGATATGTGTGTGAGGCAAAACTCTCTTTTGAAACTTAATGACACAAACATACCCAACAAACAAATTGTCCTTGGTAAGACACTTTATCAAATCCTTATACTTTTGATAAAATACATGCCAGTTGTCAAATCTGGCCGATCTTTAGCACTTTGTCTTGGTAACAATCCTTCAGATTTTTCAAGCCATTTGGGATTGCATGTGAATGTAATGAACAAATTTGGTTTACCCTTTTTCCTAACAATTGCCATTGCATCTTGGTATAACTGACACATGTATCGTGATCCTCCTGTAAAAGAACAAGGCAATACAACTCGATGCCCTACAGCACTACCCTTCACATTCTATCTCCCATTAGCAACATTAATCATGTCTGTCAATCCTTGATAAGCTTCTGACCGTAAAGATTCTTGATTATTGTGTATTCATGTCAGTCTAGATTCTTCCATGCTACTATATGCATCAACAATGCATTGTTGCAGTAATCTTTCGCCACACAAAAGGCAAGCATTTGTGTCAGATCTCACTTGTAAAGTGATATGTATTATATTGTCTATGTGTAACATAGCTTTGCCTATGTATATCATGCATTGAAATGTGATCAATGCTATATTGAATTGCATTGAAACAAAAGCGTGAAGTTATCTTGGTAAAGGAAAAAAACACAAGAAACCTGCAACCATTCTCTACATATGATAAAAAATAAATTACCTAGTTCCAAATAAAAAGACCTAGAAAAAGTTAACACTTGCCCAAGGAAACTTTCATGTGTTTCTACATCTTATTTTCTATATATGGTTTTTTTCCTATCTTAACTTTACCACATAGAGAACATGTGAAAAGAGATAAATAAATCAATCTTGACAAAACCATCTTGTAATATAGTTTAATCCATGAAATGTATGATACAAAGCATATATAATTTGATTAAAATTTACTCAATTAAAGAAATATTTAAGATAAATAGAGCAATTGGTATATCATTATTTACTAAATCAAGGAGTAGCTTGTTGAGTAGCGTAATAGAATCCCAATGATGTAGGCACCTTCTAAGTGCTTGATCATGAGAAATGGCACGCTCATCCTCATTATCATGATCATCTCTTATTTCTTGATCATCGATCACAACATCTTCATTTGGCATGTTCGACATCATCTTCATTGCGGCTTGTTACATCCTCCATATACTCCATATTAGTGAATGTATTATACATCACTTTGGAACGTGGTGCAATAGGGATGACGTACCACCATTTAATGTCATGCACCATTGGCAGATAGATAACCTACTCAAATACACATACTGCAGTAATTAATTAGCATATCAAAAGTGAAGGGGTACGCAAGCTTAGATATATATGTACATGAAACACATTAGTAAAAAAATGCATACCTGCTCACATTGTTGTGGCAATACGAGCCTATCTTTCTTTGTTTGCCAAAACTTTGTAGAGTCAATAGTTACATAGCCACTTGCATGGCGTTTTATCGTTGCATTAGGCCCTTTTTCCACCACGTTCATTTGCTATTTGACATCCAAAACATACACAAAGAAGCGACGAAAGTAAAGCCTAAATATGTCTTGGATTGTGCCACAATAATCATCCATTTTTCCATTAGCTCCTTGAAAGCTACTAATGACACCGCAATCTTGTGTATTCCTCTTTTCATCAATTCTTTGTGTTCGAAAATGCTTGCCTTCACACCATATGGCATTGAACATAATGCATTGGACCAAAATAGAAGCAATATTTGTGTAAGCAATGTGAATAAATATTAAAAGCAAATCACTTAGCAAATCACTTATAAGTAATGCAAAACACTAGTTCTATGTACCTTTAACATGCATCCTCGTGCATACTCCCATTCTTCCGCCGTGATATGCAGCCCCTCGCCGCTCTCTGCTCTCTCCATTTCCTCATGCAACCAATCAACATGGATATCATTCGGAAGTGTTGCTAAATGCTTAGGGTATGCCTTACGAGAGCCATGTTGCCTCCGAAAGAGAGCTCTTTCTGCTTGCCTTTTTGTCTTTGCATCCTCATATCTTGTAACCCATCTGCTCATCACATCACTATTAAGGATGCAAGTGAAATTGAGATCATCAATCAATGTTCTGTCAATTACTTTACTCTGTCCTTTTTCTTGAGGCACAATAGAGGTCATCCTCAAGTCCTCTTCATTGCTCCATAGTTGCGGCAAAGAGTTGTCCACCTGACCAAGAAATTCTGAAATATATACAAGAGACTCTTGTATCAACCAACTCTCGTCCATGCTTCCTTCGGGCCTTGCACTTTGCCTCACAAAGTCTTTTAAGGTCTTTATGAAGTACTCTAGGAAGAACATCCAACGTGCATGCACAGTGCCACATAAAGCAATTTCGTCCACTAAATGCACAATGAGATGTAGTTGACTTGTGAGAATGGTTCGCGGGAAAAGTCTCCTCTACCAAACAAACCACCTCCACTGCCATAACACGCGCATCATCCAACGTGGCTGGATCAATTGCTTTGGAACTAATATATCTGAAAAATAAATAAATAGTACGTTATACCCCATGCACGTTCATTTTGCAAGGTATAATGAAGGGTGATCTGACATGGGTTTTACATACCTCACAAGCTCGCCCACCTTATAAATACATTTTTTCAAACTCTTATTTACACAATGGCTGATGCTAGTAGGTAGTATGAACTGCACACATAAGAGCACATGTATGTATGGTTTATGGCATTACAAAATTTAATTTCAACGTACAAGACTTGGAAAATACTTACTTGGAGTATCTTGTGCCAATCGTGGGACTTCAACCTATATAGTTGCTCAACGCCTCTTTTCTTAGTGGTTGTAAAGGCTCCCTTCAATGATCTCATGCATCCAGTGGGAGTACGCACAGTGGTGATGGCCTGCTTTACCTGCTTCTCCTCTTTCTTTGATATAATCCATGGTGCAGGTGGAAGACAAACGTGCCCACCCTCCTCTCATGGCCAAGCTTGACGCATACGTCCTGCGACCCACAAGTCCTCCCGTACGCTAACATTGTCTCGTTTACCAATAACATGTTCCCAAATACCAGATCCCACATTCTTGAAGATGTGCATGGGATCAAGAAGATGGGTCCAATATGGTAGCCGAAAAAAAATGGAGTACCTACACAAGGGATTGCTCTATGTGATCTTTAATCCAATTAGAGACTACACAAAACAAGATTGAAAAACATTACTATACCTGTTCATGCCATCTAGAGGAAGAATATTTGTAGACTCCCAAATACGCTTCCAATCTTTTGCATCATGAAGTGTTTGTGGAGGAATGTTACTCTTACTAGCAACATATTTAGGATGATCTAACGGGAGAAATCGATGATGATTATCGAATATGGTCTTACACAAACCGTCAGCATACTCCTATACTAACGAAGGGCCACAAACAGGACATGCATGTTTACCCGATGTTTTCAAACCTGTTAAAATAAAAATATAAGTTAGAATAAAATATAGCCAATAGTTATAATTAATATAGCCAATAGTATTAGAGTAGGGAGGTAATTAGAATTCTTACCAGAACAATCGCTGTATCCTGGAAAGTCATGCATTGTCCACATCAACACTGCTTTTAAGTCAAAGGGAGGGAGGCCTACTAATGTCCACCACCGCAACACCTCTCCATAGTTCCTCCAACTCATCAATCAACGGTTCGAGATAAACATCCATATGCTTAACTTTATGTTTCCCTGGAATTAGAAGGGATAACATAAGATGTCCCTTCTTGATCGCCATTGATGGTGGAAGGTTGTAATTCACCAACACAACTGGCCACACGCTGTATGCGGTGCTTTTGAAACCAAATGGATTCACTCCATCCATACCTAGGCCAAGTCTCAAGTTTTTGGTCTCTGTTTTAAAGCTGGGCCACTCATCTTCAAGCAGGAGTGTCTGCGGGAATTCTCCACATGCCATCATCTGATCGATGTGAGAAATGCCATGACATGAGCTCTGCTATGGATTTGCACTTGAACATGTGTTTGATGCAAGGAATTATAAGAAAGTGTCGCAAGACTTTACAAGGTACATCAAAACTCTTCACATATGTTCTATACCTTGCTTCACCACAAGTGGGACAATGTCGAGCCTCCTTATGCCTCCCACGAAAGAGAATGCAATCATTGATGCATGCATGTATGCGATCATAATCCAATCCTCCAAGAGATGTCACATAGCGCCTCGTTATGTCTCTTGAGGTGGGTAGTCTATTCCCCTTTGGAAGCATGTTTGATAATACACTGCATCCAATATCATCAATTAGTCCTAAACCCTAAACCACTAATTCAAATTTGCAAGTTAGAATGCTTACTTCAATAATGCATCAAGACTTGCATTGCTCCATCCATAAACTGTTTGTATATTGAGTAGTTCAAGTGAAGCACATAAAATAGAGAATATGCATCTTCAAAAATCGGTGTCGATGAAGCTCCATATTTTTTGATTATCCCTAAAAAGATACCGCACCATATCATCAAACACTTCCTCTTCCACAACTTCGTGGGATGCAGGGCTATTGTCATCCCTTTCCCACTCATCTTTGACAATAGATCCCGAAGCTCCAGCATCATCTCGTTGACGCTCTGCGTGCTCTCGTCGCGCGTAGGGCACCATGTTAGGGTGTGGCACTGCATCCTGCTTCAATTAGAGTATATATATTACAACTCCATTAATTTAATTTGGATACCATGAGTCATTTGAATACTATCAATTTACATCTACTCACCTCTAAACGTGTTTGATTCCATTCTCCATACATGGATCAAGGTAATTCGACGAGCTCGTACAATGCATCCTTGACATTGAGTACACATACACTTGATCCTTTGTCCCAACCACACATCGCGATTACGATGACGCATTGTCTCATCCTCACCAGAACTGCTTGAGGAGGTTGATGACATCCTATGTACAAAAGAGCAAACACAAAATCATAATCAGTTTTTAATGAAAGTATAAAAATTTCTATAAATCGCGTGTAACAGCGCGTCTATATCCTTAAAATCGCGTGTAACAGCGCGTCTATATCCTTAAAATTGCGTGTATCAGTGCATCTACATCCTGAAAATCACGTGTATAAACGCAGCTACTTCCTGAAAATCGCGTGTATAAACGTGACTGATTTATTATAAATGCGAAAATAAACGCGACTGATTTATTATAAACGTAAAAATACACGCGCTGTTACACAGGTCATCGCTGTTACACGCGACGACCTGTCTATACCTAAAATAACCCGCCTTCTCCAAATAAACATTTTCAAACCAAGATTTGCCCTCCTTCGTCGCCGCCTCTTCCGATAGAGCACTAAACCTAAGTGCAAGGAGCAGACAAGGAGCACACACGGGTGAAGGAAACCAGCCAAAAAGAAGACTCACTTTTTCAGAGGTGAGTCAGTTTGTCTTTTGTCCTGACTCTTTCCTTCCATTTGTTTATGCTATTGTCTCTTTCCTTTATGCGTTTGTCTCCGTCCTTCTCCTTCTCTGGTAGTACTTTTGTGAACAATTGTGACAGTGGGCTTCTTTTATAAGGACGATTTGTTGGAGGTCGGTCGCTTTCAAAAAAAAATTATGCAGGCCGCATGTAGGAACACGTGTATGTCTACTTGTATCATGTTTGCACAGACGCTCACGCATATATACATGCATTTTTGGACGAGTGTATACACGCGACTGTGTTTCACCCATGCTTGCAATCCAGGTTCTTCAGAGAGATGATCCCATCTGCATATGGCTTGCCTTCACAAAATCATATGTGCTAGCTTGCATTTGTGCTTTGATGCAATCATGTATATACTTTTATTTTTGTAGATTCTTTATGGATCCAGGTTCTTCATCCGATCCATTTGCATACGGCACTTGGATGATGGAGATGCTAAATCATTTTGGGCGCCATCCTGGTCTAGTTGAGCTTACAGAGTACATGGAAGAGTAGGCACCATGTGGAGGCACAATGGATCCAGATGGAGACCATTGGATCTTCGCATTTCGGGCGGCGTCGAGTCATGGGGGCAGAGTTCGTAAGTATCTTGCCACTTTATTTGACTATTTACTTAATTCATTGATTCTATGATTGTTTTAATCTTACAAATTGTGTTGATTAATGATACAGCGACGACGGGTTATGGGGAGGAAGCCCACAGCCCACGATACTGGGTATGCTCGCCGGCATAGCAGACGTGACACGTGGGCCCTCTTTAGAGCCGAGGGACGTATTACGGACGCGCAGTTTGAGATGGCCATGAGACCATACGGTTGACAGGTACTTGAAAACTCTAAACGAATGATTTTGGTTTATTGAATTACATATATATATATATACTTATATACTATATATTACTTGAATAGGTACAAGCTGCTGTTGCACCTGCTGATGATCCACCCGTCACCACTGTAGAGGGTGGACGTGAGCACTACTCATCAGACATCCGACTGATGTGAGCTCATCTGATCATGGAGGGAGCAGCGAGTCATCATCTGGGTCTGAGTAGTACTTAGACTTATAGTATCACATTCCATATTGAGGATGTGGTTGTATATATATTTTTGTAACTAAAGCCATGGGCTACTTCGACATATGGAGTCCCTTGTATATATGTGTACAAATAACATTTTGATAGTAATATTGAATCGTGAATTGATAGTATTGCATTCATGTCTGTCTTGAATCGTGTATTGACAATGTATGCATTCATGTCATTCTTGTCTTAAATCTTCCTCGTGGATGGTGCAATGCACCCCAAAAAAAAAATCCAGAGAGTGTTATTGGGTGCTGGAATGGTGGAACAGCATTCAGGTATCAAATAGCACTCTCTGGATTTTTTTTTTGCTCTTTGTTCGCGTGTATAGACGCGTCAACTCTGCAAAAAGTCGCATGTATATACGCGAATACTCTATGAAATGCGCGTGTATAGACGCGTCAACTCTAGAAAAGTCACGTGTATATACGTGGATACTCTGTGAAATGCGCGTGTATAAGCGTAACTAAACTGACAAAACGCGTGTATACACCCTCCTATTAGTGCGTCTAAGCGCAGCTAAACTGACAAAACGCGTGTATACGCCCGTGTATCAGCGCGTCTGACTATTTCTATACACGCGCTTTTACACGCATGTCTCTGGCCGTGATGACACACGCACTGATACACGGGCCCGTTACTTTTTTTCCACAAGTCATTTTTAGTGGCTAGGAGTGCGGGTATGAGCCCGATCCCTTGTAGTGCTACAAGCTGATGGAGCTAGAGTTGATGTTATTATTGGATGATTAGTCTCTAATTTTCTTAAGCACTTTGTCTATTTTCTTGAGCATATCATCTTCAGAGTTGTACTAAATTCTACTGATCATTTTACTAACATAGTCATGCTAACCAAAAAGGACTCAAGTTTGAGCTATAAGCAACCCTTTCCAATTGTTCTTTTTGGATACGAAGTTTCACTTCTTCCTACTTATTACCAGTCAATAGTAAACATGTTTGTTTGCCTAGATACAAGGAAGGAATTGTTTATGTAAGAAAACAATACAACGTCTGCTCTCAACATATAACATGATCTTGTATGCAAGAGAGAAAAGCTGATAGTATGGAGAATAAAAAAAAATTGATTACTGTAGAACTGGTACAATAGATGGCGCTGCCTCCCAGCCATGTGCTCCTGTGTGAGAAGCTTCGATGGCGTGCTGGAAGCAGTAGAAGACGGAGGCTGAATGCTAAGGAATCAGGGTTGCTATAGCTTATGGGCTTCACAAGCTATAGCTTATGGGCTTCACAAGCTTGCTCTTATATAGCCACTAGTCGTAGTCGGTTAGACCCAGTCAAGAGACCGACTCAGTTAGCCCAAAATGGCCGCCTAGAGGTTAGGCCACCGACCACTCGTTAGAATAGTGGCACAGAATAGAGCAACTAACCTACAGTCTCCGTTTGGCCCAGAGCTATTCGGGATCATTTGGGGCCCCAAACAAGCCCCACAACCCTAGAGTGGGCTGCCGTGAGAAATGCTCTGTCTACCCTCAGTGCAGTCAATCATGGGATGCCTTCCCACACTTGCATGTAGTCTAGTTGGCAGTGTGCCAACTCTATCTGAATCCATCTAGCCATCAAGCCACACTTGGCCCTAATCTGGTACCTAAACTAGGACCTACAGGATAACCTAGCTACTCAAATGCCTTCTCCTCATATGGTGGCTCACAAGTAGAGTTAGCTGGTTCTCGCATAGTTACATGCATAGTTACACGAGAGTGGAGCATTGATATCTAAATCCCCCCATCAATGTCCACCTGCAAGTGAACTACTTTTTCGGCCCAATGCCAAGTCGATGAAGATGTCTCTCCAGCAAGTCTCTTCCAAGAGCCTTCGTGAAGATGTTCCCAGCATTCTCTGTAGTTGGTCTGTAGTTGGACAGTACACCAAGTCAACCTCTTCATCCATGTGATATTGAATCTCAATGTGTTTTGTGCGAGCATACAAAGTGATATTGAATCTCAATGTGTTTTGTGCGAGCATGGAACACAAGGTTCTTGGCAATTGCCATGCAACTCTGTTTGTCACATGATAACTCCGTAGGCTTGTTCTACATTGCACCCATGTCCCCTAAAATCCCCCTCAACCACACTGCCTCACAAGAAGCAAAAGATGCTAATTTGTAGTCAGCCTCGGTAGAAGAAAGAGCAACTGTAGGCTGCTTCTTGCTGACCCATGACACAGCGCTAGATCCAAGTGAGAAAGAGTAACCTGACTGATCTCCTACTGTCCACGTCTACTGCCCAATCCGAGTCACGGGATCTGGTCAAGGTGTTTCCCTTGGTATAGGTGATGCCGTAATCAAGTGTGCCTTTGATGTATTTTAGCACCCGCATCCCTGCCCTCCTATGATTCTCCCGAGGCTTATTGGAAAACCTGCTTTTAGTAGACCAGTCATAAAATTGATGTCCGGCCGTGTGTTGCACAAGCAAATCAAATTGCCCAAAAGCCTTCTATACTTCGCTTTGTCCACCAATGGTGATGATGAATCCTCTTTTGAGAGCTTCACATCAACCTCCATAGGGGTGCCACCTGTCTTGCACTTAGCCATGCCAAATGCCTTCAGTATCTCTCTAGCATACTTTAGCTGTGAGATGAAGATCTATCTTGGCTCTTGCCAAACTTCAATCCCTAAACAGAAATGCATCAATCCGAGGTTTGTCATTTCAAACCTCCATAGGGGTGCCACCTGTCTTGCACTTAGCCATGCCAAATGCCTTCAGTATCTCTCTAGCATACTTTATCTATGAGATGAAGATCTATCTTGGCTCTTGCCAAACTTCAATCCGAGGTTTGTCATTTCAAACTCTCTTCCTAGCATCTGCTTTGTTTGTGAGATCCTCTCTTCATGGTTCCTTGTTATGACAAAGTCGTCCACATAAAGGACCACGATCATGCACCTGCCTCCTTCTCTATAGATATACAAATTTGCATCAGATGGGCTCCTCTTGAACCCGTTTCATAGAAAGTAGACATCAATCCACTAGTACCACACTCGTGGGGCCTGTTTCAGCCCATAAAGTGCCTTCTTCAGTTTACAGACTTTACCTTCTGAATTGGGGATCACAAATCCTAGTGGTTGTTCCATGTATACCTCTTCCTTGAGATCTCCATTCAGAAAGGCAGATTTTACATCCATCTGAAACTGTAACGCACTGTACTTTCACAATCGTGAACAAAATTGTAGAGCAAGATAATAATCACAAATTGAACAAGAAGGGAGATTCAAATTTAAATCAAACTGATGAGATTTTACAAGAATTTCGGAACATAATGATGAACATCACGCTTTAGTGCAGGCCAATAAAATGATTTTCGAACCTTGCTGTATGTTTTGTTATATCCAACGTGTCTCGAAAATGGAGCATCATGAAAATCATACAAGATTTTCCATCTCAAAGGTGAATCACATGGTACACAAAGTCTATCGTGACAATACAAATTACCATTCACCAAATGAAACTTCCCTTCAACTTTCTCACAAGGTGCTTGAGCAATCTTTTGAAGAATAGGTGCATAAAAAGCATCATGTTCAAGTTCACTTTTGATGTTTCCTGCAAGATCGGAATGGACAAGGGTGATTGCATTCACAAAAGGTCTTCTACTTAAAGCATCAACCACCTTATTCTCCTTTTCCTCAATGTGTTTAATCTCAGTCATACTCGGAAAGGAGGTTCATCCATCCTCTTTGCCTATTGTTCAATAATGGTTGAGTGAAGAGGTACTTCAAACTTTCATGATCCGTTCGAAGTTTGAACTTTACACCAAGTAGAAAGTGTCTGCAATGTTTCAATGCATGAACAACGGTAGCGAGTTTGAGATCATGTGTGGGATAGTTCTCTTCATGTTTCCTTAATTTTCAAGACTCATATTCCACTACACGATCATCCTGAGAAAGTACACATCCAAGTTGGGTACCACTAGCATCACGTCACTACAAAAGGTTTACCCATCTCGGGTATCTTGAGAATACAATTTTCAGCCACCTTGTCTTTTATAGTATCAAAAGCTTGTTGACACTTCTCCATCCATATAAACTGCTAGTCAAGTTTTGTCAAATTAATAAGTGGAGAGGCTATTTTTGAGAAATCTTTGATATGTTTTCTTTCATATTGTGCTAAGCCAATAAAGCCTCTTACATCCCTTACATTTTTCGGTGTAGGCCACTCCAAAATAAGCCTTGCTTTGTCAGGATCAATATGAATACCGTCTTTTGAAATCACACAACCCAATTAGACAACTTGTCTTTAGCAAAGAAACATTTGCTCTTTTTCCCATAAACTTTATGCTCCCGTAACTTTTCAAGTGTTTTCCTTAGATGTTGTTCATGTTGTTCTCCATTCTTGGAAAATACAAAAATGTCATCCAAGAAAACCAGAATGAAATCATCTAAATACTCACGAAATACATCATTCATTAGGCACGTGAAGGTAGCGGATGCATTGGTCAAGCCAAAAGCAAGCACAGTAAACTCATAATGGCCATAGTGAGTTCTAAACTGAAGGAAAGATTTTCTAGAAGCCCTTGAGTGTAGTGTAGTTTTCCATCAGCAAGTTGGACTGGTCTTCTGACTTGATTCCCAATTTCTATGTTTAGAGCCTTGAGGAATTTCGGGGATATAAAACAATGAGTACTACCGGAGTCAATAAGAAAACTTACATCTTGATTCCCAATTTTTCCCATCACCTTAATCACAGACGCATGCATATGAGTTGTGGAAGACACCATACATCTCATAGGTTCCAAACACTTACCTTTTTCCCCTGCTTCTTCGATTAGATTCATTTGGTTCGTCTTTGCCCCCATCACCGATCCTTTCATAAAGTTAAATTTTGCTTTATTCAGGCACTCAAATGTTCGGTGACCTTGCTCACTGCATCGAAAACATAATTCAAATCTCTTTGCCCATTCAATGAACTTTGGATCACTTTTCCTTGGTGCGCTTTCTTGGGTCTTTTGATTTGCAACTCCTTTATTCTTTTGATGTAGATTTTTATTCGGATTATTAAAGTTTGGTCTTCCCACATGGTTGTACCCAGGTTGGCCACTCCTCCCTTGAAACCTAGTCATATTTGAATAATCAGGGTTTCCTTGAGGCATACCTGAACCTTGTGACCTTTGAGGACGATGACCTATTGGAATGAACTTTGAGGACGATGACCTATTGGAATGAACTTTGATTTGCCATCTTCCTTTGGTTGTATTTCTCCATCTTCTCAAGGTTTTTGGCCTTAGCCCACAGCATCCAAGAAATCTGTTGACCCTATCTCTTTCATCATATATAGAAGATCTTCCTTGAGCCCTTCCACAAATTTGTGAGTAAGAGCTTCACTGCTGGTGACCTCACGTGCATACTTATGCAAGCGCAGGAACTTCTATTTATACTCATCCACAGAGAGATCATGCTTTCCCTCTTGTACTTGCTTGAAATTATAGAACTCCATCTTCTTTTCCATGTAGTAGTGTGGAGAACAATACCTCTTTTCAGTCACGGTTCTGAATTCAGCCCATGTGATGGGTTGATCTTGATGTTGTCGGATTTGCACGTGACTTCCACCATAGCTTTGCAACTCCACATATAGAAAATAGCCTTGTTCGGAGCATCACCATTCCTGCCTCGTAGATCCGATGGACGAGCTCGATAGCTCATCACAATGATCGAACTCTCTTCTTTCCCTTTGCATTTGACCTTTCATGGCTAACTCTTCCATCTGGGCCTCCGTCTAATACCTGCAACTCTTGACATAGAAATCTAGATGCACTTTTTAGCTCAAAACCACTATGTTAGCAACTTCAAACCTCCATACATGCATGAAAACAACTGAACCACAAAATTTTCACTAACTAGGACAAAGTTTTTCTACTCAACAAGATCTAAAACTCTCTCATATAGAGTTTCTTCAAATTATTCCTCTAACCCACCCAAATTCAAGCCACAAAATCAAGCCGACACAATAATGGACAAAATTCAAAATTTTTCGGCCAACACAACTTTCTCAAAACCTTCAAAACATCAAAACCATACATTTTGAACACTAACCTGCGATATATATTCCAAAATATTACATATACAAAATTGGAGTGTCACATCCGCCCCCTCTTCAGGAACTCTATCCTCAGAGTCTGAATGAAGGAAACTCAGTATCAGTAAAGCATCTAAGTCTACCCATGAAGCATCTTCAATAGGATAAGCATCCCACTTAACCAAAACTTCTTCTATTGTTCTATTCCTGCGATGCTTCGTGTTCCTATCTAAAATATATTGAGGTTTGACTTTCAAAGTCCCATCCTCCATGATCCTAGACTTGTCCTACCACACAGAATGGGCACCCAAAAGGTACCCAATGCTGACCATGATCCAAGAGCCAAAAGAAGGGCACAAGTTAGAGAGGAAGCTAAGATCAAGGGCTCTAGATGTCAAGAATAGTAGCAGGCAATTTGGTGTAGGCAAAGAGAAAGAAGAGGAGCAAATCTAGCAAGGGAAGAGAAGAGGAGGCACAATGGCTGATCTGGGGCAAGGAGGCAATAGGGTGCATAGGGAAATTAGAGGCAGCGATGGGCTAGAGCAAGAGAAGGGGATGCAGCAAAGAATGAGGAGGGGGAAGTTGTAACATGAAGTAGAGTAGTGCACCAATGCAGCTGCAATACATGGCATCAAAGGGCCACTATCTAGAGTAGCCAATGAATTGTAACCAAGACAACAATTGATGACACCATGGGCCAGTGCGAGGGTAGAAATGGTACAGTGAAAAACCAAGAAGAGCTTATCTAGGTGCAAAATCTGAGCACCTGATTGCAATCTAAGGTACTAACAAGGGAACGAGAGGGAGAGAAGGTTGCTGACAAGAGAAGTGGTTAGCCCCTTAAGGTACTCATGTAAGTCGCTTTGGGAAAGTTCTTCCTCTCATAGGATCTTCTCTATCAAGATCCTTAAAGCACCTGGGGCTCTGATACCATGTCATATGTAGCAGAAGATTGCATGACTCACAAAGATGAGTGAACAAGAAAATAGACCACAGATTTCCTGAAACATATGATATATGTCAACCCTAAATAGGAGCACAAAGTGAAGTACCACCAACCTAAGCAAGGAAAGAACTCATGTATACAAGTAATTGTTAAACATATTCATCTCTTAGAGAGCCCAGACAGCTACCCAGGAAGCCCCTAAAAAGGGGGGAATCCCATGTCCAAAGGGGGGCTAGAGGGGGCCAACCAGCTAGGCCCTCAACTTATCATCACCATTCTACTACAATGACACACGAGCTCACTAAGTCGTATGTAGAGGAGAGGGGGTGTTAAAGATATTCATCTCTAGGAGAGCTCAAACAGCTACCCAAGAGAAGCCCTAGACAACTGCCCAAGAAGCCCCTAAAAAGGGGGGAAACCATGTCTAGAGGGCCAAAGGGGGGCCAACCAGGTCCCCCCAAACTTCCAGAGAATAACCAACCAATTGGGCCCCCAACTAGGTCCTCTATAAGCCCCCCAACTAGGTCCTCTATAAGCCCCCCCTAAGGCCCCTAACCTCACTCATTGCTGTTGTTCTGCACCCCCAAGTACTGTTGTTCTACTCCCCCTCTTTGGTGCTGTGCTGCCCCTTGATCTGCTACTCCTAGCACGCCTTGATCAATAGCTCTTGTGCCCCCTAGTTTGCTGCTCCTAGTGCCCCTTGATCAATACCTCTTGTGCCCCCTGATTTGATGCTCCCAGTGTCCCTTGATCAATAGCTCTCTTGCCTCCTCGGTTTGTTTGGTGGAGGAAACCTTTCCACAAACCATTCTCACGAGCCAACTACATCTCATTGTGCATTTGGTGGATGAGATTACTTTATGCGACACTATGCATGCACACTAGATGTTCTTCCTAGAGGGCATGAAGACCTTAAAAGACTTTGTGAGGCAAAGTGTAAGGCTCGAAGGAAGCATGGCCGAGGTTTGGTTGATACAAGAGTCTCTTGTACATATTTTAGAATTTCTTGGCCAAGTGGATAGCTCTTTGCTGCAACTATGGAGCAATGAAGAGGACTAAAGGATGACCTCTACTGTTCCTCAAGGAAAAGGATAGATTAAAGTAATTGACAGAGCATTGATTGATGATCTTAATTTCACTTGCATCCTTACTAGTGATCTAATGAACTAATGGGTCACAAGATATGAGGATGCAAAGATAAGAAGGCAAGCTAAAAGAGGTCTCTTTCGGAGGCAACATGGATTTCATAAGGCATACTTTAAGCATCTACCAATATTTCCAAATGGTATCCATATTAATTGGTTGCATGAAGAAATGGAGAGAGCAAAGAGAGGTGAGTGGATGCATATCATGAAGGAAGAATGGAACTAGTATTGCCACAACAATGTGAGCAGCTATGCATTTTTTTATTGATGTGTTTCCTATACATATGTATCTAAGCTCATGTCTTGACTTTTGATATGCTAATTGTATGTGTTAGTAGGTTATCTATCAACCAATGGTGCATGACACTAAATGGTAGTACGTCATCCCTGTTGCACCACGTTCCAAAGTGATGTACAATGCATTCACTGATATGGAGCATATGGAGGATGCAGTAAGCCACAATGAACATGATGTCGAGCATGCCAACAAAGATGTTCATGATCAAGAAATAAGAGAGGATCATGATAATAAGGATGAGCATGCCATTTCTTATGATCATGAGGATGCCCTCGCAAGAGGGGGGGTCACTTTATAGAAACTACCCATAACACGTGCATTTGAGAGGTAGTTAAAAAACCACTACTTAGATATTTTTTCAAAAACATTTACACTATAAAATGTGATTTTTTTCTAAATGTGAATAAATTAATCCCTTATGTATGCAAGCTTTCATACCCTTATAAAAACCCTCTTGTCGAACCAATGTGCTTTGGTTACATATTTTTAGTGACCCCCCCAACAAGGGATGACCCTACCATTGGTGATGATGGTGATGTTGATGTGGATGAGGGCATTGGCAGCATTATTAGTAAATAGATCGACAGTGATGAATAAAATCTATTCATAGCCTTACAAATTGATCAAATGGATATTGACGTTGATCATTTGGCAAGGATTGATCATATTGAAGATGAGATTGAATCCTAACTAATCCATCATTGTATCATTCTAAATTGATTACAATTCTATTGTATGTGTTGCCTTAAAGTCGTCATCTATTGATTTGATTTTGAATACACATTGTTGTAAATCTATACAATATTGCATTATGATATATGCATGTAGTGGAATTGTGTCATTAAATTGTAATGTAGTACGTATTTGCTTTTAAAAGTATGGTGTTTCTCTTTTAAATAACTTTCCATGTTTTTAAGTGTAAAAGAGCATGTATATGCATCTATTACACAGTATTATGTGTGTATGCACGCGTTGTTTTTGTGAGTATACACATGTGTGTAACTGGAGACTTACATGCACCCGATATTACTTACACATGTGCGTAATAGTGTCCATCATTAATCATGGGTAAGGAGGCATTGTGTTGTAGTGTCACATCAAATATTTTTTCCATGTGTAGCATGAACTCTTCTAGAATAGGTCTTAGCACCACCCAATAAGATTCGAGGTCAAGAGCTACGACAAGCTTGTCTCCTACACTCTTCAAACACCTATACAACAGCACACCATTCAAATCCAATACCACCAACTTTCTAGAAGTTGGGGATACCTGTTGAAACATAAAGATAGATTACGATTAGGGAAATATGACATAGATGGTTATTGATATTGTTGGCAATTAAAGTTTATCAACTATGAATAATGCAAGAAACAATACCTAACCTGCATCTCACATAGCTTTTGTCCTCCATTTCAGTGTAAAGGCACATGATTCATCGCCTCGTCCACACTACTAATGCCACCAAATCTCAAACCTTTGGCTCACAATCAATTATTATGTTCCCTGCTTTGGAGAAGGCCTCTAGCAACTTCACCCAGAACATCTCGCCATGCTGAAAGACACTTACAAGAACACCAAATAGCATTTGATATTTGTGTATTTGTTCATATGTTGAAACATACTAGACCAAATATGCAAGCAGCTTTTGTAACCAAGCTCTTCTCTTTTCTATCCTCTTTAGGAAATGGATGCCAATGTTGCCTACCCAAACCATCATACGTTCTCTAAAAACATCTCCCAGATCTATGATTTCTAGTAAGTCTACAACAATCTCACTTTTTTGAAAGTGCAATAAGACTTGGGTGACCAAACCTCTCATGCCACAACTTACTAGTTCTCACATTGGCATGAGCACTGTAAGCTAAGAGTTTGTAAATGTTGTTGTGCTACGTGCCTCTTCCAACAACTGTGCCATTGGAATCCAATTGTTTTGTGCCCTTCTTGAAGTGGACTTTGAGGTATCGATTGTTTATGACCTCAAAAGAGAACAAGTTCCTATTGACTTCTAGCGCCTAGAGGACATCAAACAACATTTTCACCTAGTTTCTTTGCCTTTTCTAGGCATTTTGCATCATTTTCAACTAATACATGGATGTTATTCCGTACTAGCTACAACAAAGTTTACCAATCTCTATGACCGGTCATGTGCCACGATGCTCCACTATCCATGGTCTATGATACATCAACTACAAGTGAATGAATTTCCTTCACATATATCTTCTCAATTGTAGTGTACAAATCCAACTCATCCTACATAATACTACTAGTATCTTTCTTGTATAACTGCACTATGATATTATAACCATATGTAGCTTTCTTGTGGCATTCCTTGGCATGTGTCCTTCCTTGTTGTGGTGTGAGTGCGCAATGTTTTGGTGGTGGTGTTGTGAACAAACACATCTAGGAAGCCATAATGCATCATGATGTATGAGGTGCTGTCAATTTCAAATTATGGTAGATGAGGGAGAGAGGGAAGGAGCATGATACAAATGTCAAAATAAGAAGTAGAAAGTGACGCAAAGGGATACATAGCAAAAGGGTAATGGCATGAAACTATATTCATGGAGAAAGGGGACTTAAATACAATGGAATGGGGTGTATGGAACACAAGTTAAGTGAGGTGAACGAACATTCTATGTGGATTTAGGAAAACTGAGAGGGAGAGCATCAAAGGTGAAGGATGTAAATGAAGGCAGTGAAGAGGAGCATGGCTATAAGAGGTATGTTGGGCGTCTCAAATGAGGAGTGTGTGTACATTACAAAGAAAAGAGCCTTCTTAAATAGGCAAGGTGAGGTGGCAACCCTCCCAATATAATAATGCTACTTTTTCAAGGTTTGTCGCCTTCTTAGCCCATAGTCAGCCGCACCATGAATTGCAATTGACAATAGTTGGGCTTCTGTTTCTCTATGCTCCAAACCATAGCTTAGATTCTTTGATTTGATCCTCCTTATTTTATATTTTGGATGGGTTGGCACAAAGATTCTTTGCTACCTCAATCCCTCTCTCCCAATATTTTATGTACCTTGGCCCATGGATGACTCATGATTCTTGTATTCCCAAATTATTTCTATTATTGGACCATTGACTAGCTTCTCTCTCATAAAATGTGGGTGAGGTGGAAGGATGAACCATTCAAGATGCTCCTCCATCTCATCACATTTATGCATATTATAATGCACACACCTTAACCTATATGCATAATTGTAAAGATGCTTGCCTACATGGAGGGTGGCACGTGGAGCTCCTTGCCACCTCAACCATGGGGCCATGGACATGCATTATTTTATTAAACTAATGCCACACATGCATTCACACCTTTACTTATTACATTTACAAGAGTTCATTTTTTTGGTTAACGGATCCCCCCCCCAAGTCATGGAATGCATACTATGTCCATGACTAGGTCAGAGTCGAGTATGGAACGGTTTCAGAAATCTCTTGTTGAAGACTTCTTGGTGATGTGGATCTGCTAGTTCATGCACCTCCACTGAACCATTGCTTCTCTCTTTAATCACTTTGTATGGACGTGACCATGTTGGGAGAAATTTCTTGTCCATCTGATGGTCAAGTCTACTATCAAAGCACAACACCAAATCACCTTCATTGAACTGTCATTCCCACCCTTTACGGTCTTTGCATCCAGTCGGGCCTTCTGTTTGTTTTGCTTGATCTCTATATGAAGTAGAGATTGTTGGCATGTCTCTTCTAGT
This sequence comes from Cibotium barometz, assembly GCF_041138505.1. Classification (NCBI taxonomy): domain Eukaryota; kingdom Viridiplantae; phylum Streptophyta; class Polypodiopsida; order Cyatheales; family Cibotiaceae; genus Cibotium; species Cibotium barometz. The sequence goes on from NC_141090.1 coordinate 29,788,416, forward strand.
CTTTCCAACTGCATCAATCAAGCTTCCACCTTTTAATTTGCAGACAATTGTTGTTCCGAAGCAATCCTCAAGGCCGGTAGCTCGATCTCCAAAGGTAGCACAGCTTCAATTTTGTATACAAGCTCAAAAGGTGTATGACCAATTGCTGTCTGGGGGGTGATGTTGTATGCCCATACTGGTTGGGTCACTTTCTAATCCCATTGCGTGTTATGACTTGCAACCATCTTTCCAATGGATTTGCATAAGATGCCATTAGTGCATTGTACTTGACCGTTTGAATTCTGGTAGTAGATACTAGAGGTACGATGGTTGATGCCCATACGATCCATCAACAACTTTACTACATCGCTCATGAACTATCCTCCATGGTCGGTGATGTTATGACTTGCGTGTTATGACTTGCGACCATCTTTCCAATGGATTTGCATAAGACGCCATTAGTGCATTGTACTTGACCGTTTGAATTCTAGTAGTAGATACTAGAGGGACGATGGTTGATGCCCATACGATCCATCAACAACTTTACTACATCGCTCATGAACTATCCTCCATGGTCGGTGATGATCTCCATAGGAGTGCCAAACCTTGTGCAAATGCGATCAAAAATGAAATCAATAATTGCCTTTCCAGTTGCTATTGGTAGAGGAGAAGCTTCTACCCACTTAATGTTATACTGAGTTGCCACCAAGATGTACTTCTTCTTTCAAGCCGTAGTAGGTAGACGCCCTACAAATTCAATCCCCCATTTTTGGAAAGGATGAATGGAGATTACAGGGTGGTGTTGTCCAGGATGCAAATCCTTCCTACCAAGGAATTGGCAGAACTCACATGTTTTACGATGCAATGCGACATCCTTGAACAGAGTTGGCCAATAATAGCTGGCATGCAAAATCTTCTTGATTGTGTAATCAGCCACATAATGAGCACCATAAAATCCATCGTGGTACTGCTTCACAACCTTAGATGCTTCTTCAGCATCTACGGCTTGCTGAAGTACTTTATCAAGTCCTTGGCAATACAAAACTCCATCAAAGATGGTGTAGCATCTACTATCCCTTTGAATCTACTTATGCTCATAGCTAGTACATCCAGGAGGAAAAGAAAAGGTACACAAAAAGTTGTAAATACCTCCATACCATGGATCATCGATGGAGATGGCAAATAGAAGGTTTACTTCAAAATTTTCTCCCAGATCAATGAGAGCATTTTTTAGATTGGAGCAACCCCCTTTCACAATCTTGAAAGAAAAATCATACTCTTGGAGTATGGCGAACCATTTAGCAAGTCTACCCAAGCGATGATAAGATTGAAAAAGTTGCTTAGCTAAACCATTGACTGGTATGGTTACAAAATGCCAACCAATGAGATAATTCTTAAACTTTTCAACACAAAAGATCAATGAAAGTGCATGCTTCTCTGACTTTGAATAGCGTTGCTCTATGTCGAGCATCTGACGAGAGGCACATTGTACTGGATACATGAACCGATCTTCTCCTTGTTGAAGAAGAATGCTAGCCAATTATGCATACGAAATCCAAGGTTGATGTAGAATTCCTTTGACCAATCTGGGTTGCAAAGAATGGGTTCTGAAGCTAAAGCATCTTTGACTTGTGTGAACCCACAATCACACTCTTCATTCCAGTAGATTACAGTGTTGTCTTTCAACAACAAGGTAATAGGTCAAGTCATAGCAGCATAATCATCCATAAAGCATCGTTAATACCCAGCTAGGTTGATAAAGGAGCGAACCTGGTGCTTAGTGGAGGGAAGAGGTAGTTTGAAAATGGCATCTACTTTTCGGGATCAGGGCATATACCATCTGCAAATACAATATGCCCAAGAAGTCATCCATGTGTGGCCTCGATCGTACACTTCTCTGGGTTGAGGCTGCCCTTGGCCTCATCAATTCTATGGAAGTCCATGTGAACCTTGGTGAGGTGCTCTTTCTTGCTGTGTAGAGTAGATACAAAAATCATCAAGGAAGACTTCAATAAAAACTCCTAAGTATGGAGCAAATACCATCTACATGAAACATTGAAAACCTTGAAAGCAAATATACCCCATGGTGTAGTGAATGTGGTCTTGATGACATCTTCCTTTGCAATACATATTTGATAGAAGCCTGAGTAACCATCACAAAAGGTATACATCTCATGCCCACCTACTCTTTCCAAAATGATGTCTTGGAAAGGTAATGGGTGATAATTCCTCTTGGTTGCTGCATTTAACTTTTTATAGTCAATGCAAATCCTCCACTTACCATTCTGTTGCCACCTTATAACCATATGTTTCCTCAACATGTGTGTTGGAATAGCTGACGACATTGAAGTACATGTGACTTTTCCTTCATTGCACAGACCCATTTATCCCTTGAGCATTCATCAAGAAAAGTGGTTAAATAACTATAACCACCAAAGTAGGCAATCTTTAAAGGACGATATGCCCTGCCATGAACAAGTTCAAACCTTTTGTATTGAGTCTTTCTCTTTCCCTTATGGGTGTCTAGCTTCATGGCTAAGAACTTCACTTTAGGAGTGTTGGATGAAACCATTTGTGAGTAGTTATTACCTTCTAAAAAGGTAGTGTCTAAACTCTTACAATCAAACCTTTCAAGAAACAAGTGTAGGTTGTTTGACATGAATTCTAAAAATCCTAAGGATTTTGCATAATAGAAACTTTTGGGCTTTTTCACTCCATACTAGCCTACGACACTTTGAGATTGGGATTTCTCACCTTTTTCTTTATCACCTTCTAAAGAATCACTAAAACTGAACTAATTGAAGCAAAACCTGCAAATTTACTTTGACATAGTTAACCCTCAACATTTATAAACTGTCACAAAGCTAAATTATGTAAACATGCATTGGTTGTAAGTTGAAATTGAAGCTATTGGAAAGTGATTTGATAGGGCTTTTGTAGTAGAAACAAAGCCTGAATACTAGAGAGTATCCCCCTAGGAGGAATTGCAAACTTATGTGTTGAATCACCTAGTAGAGATGTGCCAATTCCAAGTGATAATATGTGAATTGCTCCTCGAATAATAATCAAAGAGAGTTCAAAATTGAACAACAAAGTCTACATACCATCATCTAATCCCAACTCGAAGCATTTCTAGAAATTGTTGGTGTGGCTCTCCCAAATTTTGAAGAATGTCACGGAGTAAAAAAGATGTCAACACGAGCAACACAGAAGAAATTTCAAAAATCCCTCTAGTGAGGATGGCTGCTTATCCCAATTGGTTCTCTAGCTTAAAGCATTCTAGAATTGATTGATTAGACAATGTAAATTTTGGCCTACAAGCTCTAGGCAAGGGGGGACATGGTGTAAACAAGGAATCAAGATCACATGATGGAGGTGTTGAGATATCAAGCTCAACCTCACATGTGACGCCTAGGTGATTGTCATTTATGTCATGGGCGTGATTAGTTGTGGCTGTTACATTGCCACCGAATAATAGTTGTATTACAACTACTCTTGTGTGTGGTAGTTGTGGCATGCATGTATGGTTTGGGTTCACACTATGGACCATGTACTCTAGGGTTAGAGATATTGGGTATACCCCTCTTTCATTAGGAAGTGAATGGGGTCTTCTTGGGCCCTTTAATTTGCCCAAGCCTAATCAAGGTGATTAAGGAATAGCCAAATGGGGGGTTGCCATGTGGACTGAAATGTTGGGTTTTTAAGAGAGGTGTAAGAGTGGTCAAAGGGTGCACTTTTTCCCCCAAAAAAGGGGGGGGGGGCAATTTTACAATTTTCGGACCTCAATAACTTCTACATACAAGCTCCGATTTGAGCGGAGATTACAGATCCGTGATCTACGCATCAAGAGCTTTCCATAGATGTGTTACATGATATGGTTTTATCTGCTAGATTTTAAATTCTATTTTCCCTCCAAAATTCAAATTCGAATAAAGTAGCCGTTTTGAAGCTTCTAATTAGAAAACGTTTCTTCTTAAGAGAAAAGGTTTGACTCCCTTAAACTGCCAAATAAAAGGGCCCAAGAAGCCTTCCATTGAGGTCCTAATGCATATATAATTGTTGTGTGGATTTTACCAAAGTAAGAAGATGAAAGCTTTAGCCTCCACCTCTTGTGTCTTCTCCCTTGTGTTGTTGTGAAGATAGCTGCAAGCAAGACTCCTCCCTCTCTCCCACTTTCTTTTCATAGTATCAGAGCCTGGATCATGGTGGCAAGGAGTTCAAGCAATAGCCACAACCAACCATGCCGTGACATAAATGACAATCACCCATGCGTCACATGTGAGGTTGAGCTTGATATCTCAACACTCAAATCCAATTCCAGCACACCAAGTAAGCCTCTAAACCTGTGAAGCTTCTCTTTGCCCAATGCCTTTGTAAAGATATCAACCACTTGCTCTTCAATGCTGACATACACAAGATCAATATCTCCTGCTAGAACCTTCCCTCTCACAAAATGATAGTGCACCTCAATGTGCTTGGTTCTAGCATGATACATCGGGTTATTAGCAAGCATGATCTTTCACTAATTGGCCCATATCATCAAGTAGCTTCCTGATCCAAGCTACTTCACATGCAGCCATTGCTACACCCCTGTACTCAGCTTCTTTGCTTGACAAAGCAATGGTGGGATGCTTCTTACTGCTCTAGCTAACAACACTCCCAAGAGAAAACATGAATCTACTAGTAGAACTCCTATCCCAAATACTACCAACTTAGTCAACATCTATATATCCATAGACCTCAATTGGTCTTCCAGCCTCATAGAAAAGTCTATAATGTAACATGGACTTCACATACTGCAAGATACGTCTAGCTACATCCATATATGACTTCCTTGAAGCTTGCATGAACTAACTCACCAACCCCACATCACAGCTTAAGTTTGGCCTAGTGATAGTCATGTAAATGAGACTGTCCACTATATGCCTATACATAGTAACATCCTCCCATAGCTCACATGTGTCTACATGAGCTTAGTATTCTACTCCAAGGGAACTAAAATGGGCTTGCATCTTGTCAATCCATACTTAGACATCATATCCAATTTATACTGCCTCTGCAACAACTGTATGCCACTTGGTGATCTAATCACCTCAATATCCAAGAAATATCTCAACTCTCCCAAGTCCATTTTGAATTTCTGCTTCAAGAGCATATTGACATCACATGCATCTACATCATTATCTCCTGTGATAATCAAATCATCAACGTAGATGACTATAAGCACAATTTCCCTCTGTCTTTTTCACATATAGTGAAAAATCAACATTGGAAATATGACATACAATGGTGACAAGATACTGGCTAATCTTATCAGACCATGCCTTGGGTGGCTGTTTTAAGCAATATAAGGCTTTGCACAACCTGCATACGAAATCTGAGTGTGTATCATCCTCATATCCTTGTGGTTGTGTTCCCTTGGCAACTGGCCTTGCCTTATACCTACTTATAGATCCATCAACGTTGTGCTTTATCTTGCAAAACCACTTGCATCCAATAGCCTTCTTATCATGAGGCAATGCTACCAACTCCCAAGTGCAGTTTGCATCCAAAGCTGACACTTCCTCATCCATGGCTGCATCCCAATTTCTTTCCTATTGCTTCTTCAAAGCATGTAGGATCAGATTCTTGTATCACCTTCATCATGTATGCATAATGGTGGGATGTATATCCATCATATTTCAACTTAGATGTTTCCAGTGTCTTCGAAAGAAGCATGGGCATCTTGGGCATTTAACATTGTGTTTCAAGATAGCAAGGTTGAGTCTGAATCCAACCAAGTGTGCTTTCTATATTATAAAATATGGAATTTTGTTGGTCACATACTTTCAAAGGATGTTATGGATATTGATCCAAGGAAGGTAGATGTGATTAAAAAAGAACCTAAACCATTGTCATTGAAGTAGTTATCTTGGTTTTTTGGCCAGGTAAAGTGGCATAACCAGTTTTGAGAGACCTTGCTTACATATGTGTTCCTCTCACAAAAGTAACTAAGAAGAGTGAAAATTTTAAATAGGGTAGGGCACAACAATGAGCTTTTCAGCTCCTGAAGAAAATTTTAGTCATAGCCCCAATTTCACAATCTCTAGAATGAAAATTACCTTTCCATCTAGATGTGGCAAGTGGAGCATTCTTGATGCAAGAGAGCACTAAGGGCATTATCTCAAAATGAGAGGAATTATACTCTTAAAGAGAGAGGCTCTAGGTGCACGCTATATGCTCTCCAAAGTTCCATCATTATTGGTTGGGAAGTAAGGTGGATTTTTAAGTGGATCATCAAACTTTATTGAATCTAGTGAATAAAACCCAAGTAAAAGCATATTGGCTATTGCTATAGAAGTTTAATTACTCTATTGTATATATTCCATGAAGGATAGAGCTTGTAGCATGTTACTTAAGCTTGTTGGAAATTAGAGAGCCACTAGAATTCTAGATCAATTGGATGTAGCTATGTTTGCAGTTTAGGAAGACATTGCTAATGATTGGTATGATTGCATGTTCTTTTTCCTATTTGATGGTATTTTTTCAAATACTATACCTAAATATCAAAGGAGGAAGCTGGCATTGCAAAGTCAAAACCACGTTAAGAAATGTTAAATTAGCAAATGTTTGGAGTAATGTATATTAAACCTTGCCACATTACAGTCAAGTGTGTCAGCACCTCCCGGCTCTCGCCCTATGAGATATTGTGGTTGTTTTCTTTGTCTTCTTTCTTTACTTACCTCCCCATGGAAATGACAAGATATTCTTTGTCTGATAATCTCCATGGCAATGGAAAAGATGCAACTCGTCCACTGCCTCTTGCAAACTACAAGTCTATTTGGTTTGGCATTGTCTTCTTTACCTTGGTAAGTTGTATTCTTTGCTTTGCTTACCTCACCAGCTCGATGGTCTCTATTTGATTGCTTTTCTTTGCTGGCCTCACAAAATTAGTCGTATCTATCTTATTTTCTTTTCTCTCCTCATAAGCTAGTTGTTCTCTGTCTACTCGTCTCCATGTCATACAAATATATGCAACGCTTCATGGCTTTAGAAGCAGACAAAGGTGACGAGATAGGAAAGTTGAGAAGCCTAGTCAAGGCACAAAAAGAAGGTCTCAAGAAGAGGAAAGAAATGGTGTAGATGAGGAAACAAGCTGAATGTAGATGGAGAATTAACAAGAAGACAGAAGGATCCTTGTAGAGCAATAACATGAAGCAGTTACAGACGAACACATTCAAAAATTGCATTGGGCAAAGAAAATGACCAATGGTCAATCAATTGGTGGGAGAATCATGCAACATCAGGCCAATAGTCTCGTGCCATTAGAAGCTTTACCTTGCACTCCAATGTTCACAAAGTTGTGATAGCCCTACCAACACTTAAAGTCAGTGGTTGTCCAACCAATGCAGTACTTATCTATGAGTGTTTAAAGATTTAGTTCTAATTGTTTGAGTTCTAAAGTGATTATTATAAACTCACCCAACTAGTCCTTTAGTAGGAACATCATGCAACATAGCACCTAGGTAGTTTAGGTAGTTCATGTATAGCACCACTTATGTAGTTGGAACAAAAATAAATAGTAACATGCCACCTAGGTGGTTCAAGTCAAACACTAGTCATGTGATTGTCCCAAATCAATGTGGTTGAACATAGATAAACAACAATATCATTGAGCTAGCGATGTTCCTAACGTGTAAGTGGGTGATGTTCTTAATGTGTGCAATTGATTTGTTTGATGTTCTCAATGTGTGTAATTGATTCGTTTTGATGTTCTTAATGTGATCATCTAAACCATCTCGGTGGTTGGAACTAGTTCAAGTCATATAACAACATAGTTTGCATGTAACTTTTTGTTACTATGTATTTGTTCATCTTTTAGACCAACACTATGGTTGAAATTGTTTTCTTTTCTTCCTAGGGCACCAAATGAATATGTATTATGTTACTACCCTCGTTCAGAATTTAGGGTATGGGAGGACAAGTCCACACAAAATATGCATGGATTTCTTATAAAAATCATAAATATGCAAGGGTAAAATATGAAAATCACAGGTTCCCCCTTCCATAGATGCAAAGTATAACTTGAAAATTATGCAAGCTTTTAATATTTGTACATATTTTTCATAAAATGTGAGACCCAAGGGGGTGGGGGTAAAACCAAAAATATACTAAAATATGAAAACCAACCTCTTTTTTAAATCTAGGAACCTTTTCATGTGTTATCCAAATTTCAAGGTGGTAAGACATATTTGAAGCTTTTTTAGCATAGAATGCAACCATGCTAATTCTACTAATTTTTATTAATGGCATATTGTTGAATTCATCTCATACTCAAGATTTTTATAGGCATTATACGAAAGGGATTTGGCGCCCTAGCGTTTCTTGTAGTAAGTATTTTTTTCCCCTACTTTTATAATCATGTCCTAGACCAGTGTGGTGGTGATGAAGATGTCAAATTCATTTGCTTGCTTTGGTTGAATCTCTAAAATTTTTTATCCCTTTTTTATACATTTATTTATAATTCACTCCCAAAGTGTAAGAACCACGAACGATGGTTTTGATGAAATACATTTTCCTTGGTTAGGATTTACTCCAACTAGAACTAAAGTAGCTCCAAGAACTATATCATTTTCTCATCTCATATTATGAGACAATATTGTTTCATGTTCATTGGTGCAATATTAGTTTAGGATTAATTGAACTAGCATCAAAATACCTCCAAAAACCAATTTCCTTGGTTTAGGATTGATTGCAACCAAAGTGTGTCGTTTTCGTTGATGCAAAACTAGTGCATTGATTGGTTTATGATTAAATTGCAACCAGATCCAAGAACTAAAATGGCAATCATTCATTAAGATAGTTTGTAAGCTAGCGCAATTGTTGTTCTCTTTGATGAGCTATTAAAACCACCATGGTGATGATTAAAGACAACAAAATGTCTGAAGTTATGCGTGTCAAACTCCAAAAACTAGTGCATGTTATTTTCTCATTTTCCTTGGTACAAGACCAGCGCAATGGTGCAACCATTACTAAAATGTCTCCAAGAATGAGTGGGGTGGTCTTTCTATACAATGAGCTACTAACAGCGCCGCAATGGTGGGTCAAAGAGTTAGATGTGAGAGAACTATAGTGATGTAGGTCAAGCTCTACAGTGTTCAGCACAAGGAGTTTTGACAAAATGTGGTGGTGATAAAAGGACTGTAGATTTCATGTGGAGATAATGCATGCAGTGACACATGGTGAGCACTACAATGTTTTAAGTAGGAAATTTTGATAGATTGTGTGTATTATTACGCCAGTCTAGCAATCAGTATGTTGGAAAAAAGTATGCCAAGATCATGAGCCTACCTCAAATTCAAATTCTCACCCTCCAACATGTCGTGGCCCTAAAAGTTTCCCAAAAATAGTTCAGCGAATGGCTAGACCTGATAAGTCCAGCTCAACAAACACTAAATGCCTATTTAGGGGCATGCACACGAATCCCATACTCACCATTTACTCATGTCAACCCTAGAGTTTTCATCATATAGCCTACATACTCTAATTTTTCTAGCATGTCATCGAAGCTTCCCCCTTACAGCACATGGATGGGAAGTGAGAACCTATTATATCAATTTCAGTAATCAAACTTTTTGAATCAATCTTTCTATGTGTATTTCATAAATTTTTCGTTTCTACTCGCATGTAGATTTGTATAGGTGGCTCAATCCACAAGACTTTGAATCCCAGCTTTTGGAAAAAGTGAGAAGCTAAACAACAATTACATGTTCTAGAAGTTCAAAATGGAAACAATCCTAAACTCATTTGAGCTCTGTGAGATGGCAGCTAGAGTGGACATGATGCTAGTAAAAAAGATGGGTCCAATCAATGCAACAAACATGATAGTACCAATAGATGCTAATATTTTACATGGAAGAGGTGGGACTTAGATACTCTGTGTTTTCTTTTATGTAGAGTCAATGACCATGTTATGATGTTGATTCAACATGTCACCACAATGGTGAATGCATGGGAAGCCTGAAAGAATTACTACAAGTGAATCAAATGTGCATTCAAAAATAAAAGTATCAGCTTGTTGTAGAGGAATCGTCAAAATCTCGCATGAATTTTCATTCAAAGACTTCCACCCAAGTTTGATTTCATTGTTACATTGTTGAATTTTTGTTATATTATGAAAAACTCAATTATTTTAAAGTTAACAAAATAACAACCCAATTTAATTTTGTTATATTATGAAAATATCTTTATATATTTTGTGTGGGAGGAATGCAAGTCACATTTATTCAAGTGAAGGGGTAATAAATCACAAAAGTAATGGCCCATCCATAAGCACTTTTTGGTTGTTGATGGTCAAAGGACTTAGGCATAAGATGAAATTTAGTGCTATTTTAGTATTGCTATTAAAAACAATTACAAGCATGGTTAAGGCTAATGGTATCCCAAGTGGATTATCTCTAAACATTTTGTGTGTGAGGAGCACAATTCTTTTCTTACACATTTATTCACATGAAGGGCTAATAAATAAGAATTGATTTTGTTGTTACCACTATCTTTATAATCATAGCTACTGGATTTGCTTTTATGTTATGTTTTTTCCATTTTCTTCTTTCCCCTATTTTGAAGACAAGAATTCATAGTCTTGATCATGTTTAAGAGAGATAGAGTCACTTTTGAATAGAAAACTGTCGAGTACTCCATTGATCTCTTCTAATGGTGAGGTCTTCACTGCATTGCTCAAAGCAAGTCATCCAATATCGAAACCTTACTACTAGTAATCCTTGTATTGATGAAACTCATTAAATGTTTATTTTAAACAAATCATCATACTAGTGCTAGTGTATACAACTTATCTAGAATGCGGGCTCTAAATAATGACGTTACAATTAATGATCTTAGGTCATAGAAAGTATTTCATAGGTTAAAGAATGTGTTTTAGTTCGTACGTGCTGCATAACAAAGGGACTTTTATAGAATTTGAACACTCATCCCTAAGCAATTAAAAAATTATGTTCTAGACTTTAAGGGGCCTCTTGGGGGCACATTCTAGGTAGAGTTCTTTTTGCAAGATCACATCATGAGATTCTTCCTTTATTAAAAAAAAAACTGTGTTTCTTATCATGGAACAATAGATTGATGATCATGAGATATAAAATTTGACTTATGATAAGTCAATGTAATAATGATCAATATAAAATGCATTTCTTTTAACATATGAAAACACATTAAATAGTGACAATTCCGATGTTCAAATTGTGCTACTTGTTCTCATCCTAGAACTGCATAATGAAATATCACTTCAAATCCACTGTTGGAGTTCCAATGTATAGAGTCTATGGTCTAGCCAATCATTATGTGTCATGCCTCTTACATAACGACACATAAGTGGTGGAAAGAACACCATAAATGATTCAAGCCTACAACATTCTTTGGTGAACTACACTTTTTTTTTACATATTACTTATTTAAAAAGTTGACTATTCCTTAGACAATAGTGGTCCTCCACTCTATCACAAACTCAATGCACTTGTCCTTTTTGATAGGGCTATCACATGAAACTTTCACTTTTGTATACAACAATCATAAGATTCAAAACATTCTTTTAAATTAGATATACATTCTAAGCATTGTTCATGGGAGCCTATCTATGATTATTTTTATAGACAATTAAGCACGGCCATATAAAGTTCAAATTACAATTGTCCCCATGGTCGTTCCATCTTGTTTCGAAGGGATGTATTTTCCTAGAGGCACTAATTAATGCACCTCTTAATCATCTAATTGGCCCATCTTGTGTTTAATAACAAACTTTTAGCCATGGGGTTCGTGCAGTGCTTATCGTTATGCACATTACTACGGACTATAGTTATAATGGAGTTGTTATAGTACCTAGTTGAAATTCGGCAGGTGCAATGCTTTGACATATTTACAAATATTGGATGCATACATGAATAATCTCTATAGCACCAAAACAGGAAAAATGACAATGAACTATGATTGTCATTTCAAAATTTGACTTGAGCTTTATGGAAAAGTTGGGATTTCATTTAATTTTAGGTCATGATGTGTACATAAAAACTCTAATTCTCTAAACTTTTGACAAGATTTTGAGAAGCACATCATTGTTAGATGTTGCAGACTTCTTTTCTCATGGATATGATAAATCAAAAGCTCTTTTAAATTGTCACGTAGGCTGTAATGCCTGTTTGACCGACGGCAAACCGGATGGCCATGTCCGGGGTTCAGTGGGAGAGGACGCCCATGCGGAGTCATGGGCAACCAGGCTAGTGTGGACGGCAGGCCACACACTATATAGCCTGGGGGATGAGGGGCAATCCTCATTCTTCCTTTATGGTGGCTGGGTGGTGAGCCAGAGGCCGTCCCCTCCTGTGGTAACACCCGTAGCAGCGTTACAGGTATCTAACACTGGTATCAGAGCATGGTTCGATGGGGTCGTCAGGGTTCGCGCGTGACCGAGGGACCGGAGCCCACTCAATGGTTTTCAACCATTCATCTCCTCATCCTTATCTCCACAATGGAGTGTGTGGAGAGAGAAGCGCCTAGAATTGAAAGAGATTTTTGAAGGGAAGAACTCTCTCTCTCTCTCTCTCTCTCTCTCTCTCTCTCTCTCTCTCTCTCTCTCTCCCTGTCACACACAACAAGCGAATTGCAGGCATTTTTCTCTTGGATCAGAGCATCCTGGAGAAGCGGTGCTGTCTGGAGGCTCGCAGCGCAACACATATCGACAAGCGACCGTAAAGGGGGGTGACTATTCTCTCTCCACCACTGCTCATTTAATTAGCATTTTTTGTTAGTAATTTCCGAGTTCTCGCATTGTTTTTTGCAAGAATTAAAGATGTCTGCTAGGCGTAGTGTGTCCCCACTGTCTTCTACTTCTCTAGGTTTTTCAGGTCTCTTGTCCTCTGTCGCGGGTTTGACCCCGACCGAATTGTCAGGCCGTACATGCCCGACCGTTGTCAGGTCCGGAGTGCGCTCGTCGATCACGCGTGATTCGCCAGCGCCCTCCACGTCTATTGACCCCGCCTTAGGACCCAACGAGCCCGCAACGGCCGCATTAGCAGATGACCCCTTTCTGGCCGATGAGCCAGAGGACATGAACACCGACATTGTTGAGGGGACCGAGGAGGACCTCTTGGAGTACGATGACGATGATGATTATGACCTATTGGACCCTGCCGATGTCCTGACACAGATGGAGCTCTCTAGTGGACTGTTTAAATATCTTAATACCAAACTGAACAATATGGATAAAGTCCAGGCTGATTTAGTCACGATGCTACAGAGCATCTGCACACGGTTAGATGCACTGACAGCCGCCTCGGCTAGTACTCCAACTCCTCGTGGTAGCCGAGCTCCTGCGGCACGGGTGAGCGTAGCCTCGCCAGTGGTTACAAGAGTATAGGCCGATGCGCCTACGGGACCGTCCGTTAGCGACAGCTTCGTCGTTATTAAAAGACTTCAAACCGCCTAGTTTTGGTGGCGAGGAGAAGGAGAGAAACAAGGACTCGATCAATATGTTTCTAGCAAAGTGGTCAGATTTGCACGCGCTGCGATAGCAGCCTAGCCGGATACAGCCCGTAGAGGCTAGACTCTCATTAACCGACAAAGCATACAAGTGGTGGATGAGTTTGACACTTGGACGGAGTTTGAAACGATGTTTCGAAAAGAATTTTTGCCTGTTAATGAGGCAGAGGCTAGCTGGGAGTTATGGGACAAGTGCTCGATGGAGAACAAATCCCTAACTCAGTACATCTCAGACTATAGGGAGATAGTACTCAAGCTAAAGGGAATCGATAGTACTCAAGCTAAAGGGAATCGATGCATTCCAGACATTGTGAGGCTTTAAGAGAGGCCTCAAAGATGATTACCTTGAGTACATAGAACCCTTACAGCCTAAAGACTTAGCAGAGGCAATTAAATATGCGCAGATATTTGATGATATCGAGCGCTGTAGTGCGTGTGGTGGTTCTAGCAGGGCCGAGGGTAATGAAAAAAGGAGGTCAGGCCTCAAAAGAAAAGGGTTCCGCAGTGATAAACAAGGGGATAGGACGGACCAAGAAGGACAGAGTGGTCATTGGTCTAAAAAACTGCGACCATCCAAGAAGAAAAGAGACAGCGAAATCCAAAAGAAAGAGCAGTATATTGAAGTGCGAAAGGAAAATCACTGCTTTAATTGCAATGAAGTAGGGCACACGAAGGCTGAGTGTCTAAAGCCTAAAGCCAGCACGAGTGGCAACGAGCCCAAAAAAGATGGTAAATCTTCTAGACAGTTGCATACAGTGCAGAGACTCCCTCTCAGTTCCGCAGAGTTCAGAGAGGTGACAGTGTGTCATTGTGATGAGCATCACGCTTGTTCAGTGACACCAGCGATGTGGCAGCCTACTGTAGGTCCGCATGACATGGTGCGCATGTATGGCACCATAGGTGGCCGTAGAGTCATAGTTTTTATTGATGATGGAGCTAGCCACAACTTCTTGAACTACTCGTTATTCAAGAAGTTGGGGTTGACTGAGACCCGGAGTGATCATGAATATACTGTTGGCCTAGCCAACGAATATGACAAAACGATATGGAATACCGTAGTATTGGGCGTCCCATTATCTATGCAGGACTACGAGGCTCCGCTTGACTTTCAGGTCATGCACTTAGCCAGAGCAGACGTATATCTAGGCAGGGAGTGGCTGTATGGCTTGGACCCTAGTCTAGCTCGGAATTACTTACATAAAGCACAAACTATTTGCAAAGAAGAGCAAATGTGAATTTTTTGAAACAGAAATTCACTACCTTGGTCATATTATATCCGCCGATGGTACGCGGATGGAGCCAGAAAAAGTAGAGGCTATTCTTAAATGGCCAGCGCCAAAGAATCTCGAGGAACTGCAGATTTTTCTTGGCATGTCGGGGTTCTACCGACAATATGTGAAGGACTACGCTAAGATCGCAGTCCCATTGACTGACCAGTTACGGTCAAAGACTAAAAACATTAGTTGGGGGGAAGCCCAACAGAAGAGCTTTGATAAGCTCAAGGTGACCGTAGCAGATGCACCTGTTTTGACTATTGTCGATCCAAATGAGCCGTTTGTTTTGGAACCAGACGCTAGTAATGAGGCCATTGGGACCGTACTTATGCAAAGGGGACGCCCAATTGCATTTGAGAGTAAAAAGTTAGATCGTGCGCAGCGTAACTACTCGGCTTATGAGCGAGAGTTACTAGCGATAGTTCATGCACTGAAAAAGTGGGGACACTATTTATATGGTGCTACTTTTGAGGTCTGGATAGACCATGAAAGTCTGAAATGGCTTTCAAGTCAAAATGAACTGAAGGGTAGAAAAGCGCGGTGGACGGAGATTCTACAGGAGTTTGACCTTCAGATACGTTACCAGAAAGGTAAGTATAACGTGGTGGCAGATGCACTTAGTCGCATGCCACAGATTAATGAACTTAGTTTCACAGTCTTCAAGAATGATTTCTTGGAGTCACTACGTGGTTTATGTGAGCACGATCCATCTTTTAGAGAGGTCTGGTGCGCTGTACGCGTATGCACTTCTTCACAGACACGACCACCTCCCTCGTTGGCACGTATTGCTAGTCCGGAGAGACTGGTCGAAGGTGCAACGAGAAGGAAAGCGAGAGTTAGTCCGGAGAGACTAGCCGTGTCTTCTGGGTATAGTTTGGAGCCGGAGAGCTCTGACGTAGCCCCTTCATTACCTTTGACTGCCACGGCTTCAAAGGGAAGTGATAAACTTCGTCGGGGGGAGAAATATGCTAATTACTCCATTGACGACGGGTACTTACTCTACAAGGGTAGAGTATGTGTACCAACTATTGGTGACTTTCGAGCCCAAATTCTTAAAGAAAGTCATGATAGTCCAAGTGCGGGTCATCCTAGGATTCAGAAGACCTATGCACTAGTAAAAAGACAGTTTTATTGGCCTAGTTTGTTTAAGGACATCCAGACTTATGTGCTGAAATGCAGTAAGTGCCAGGTCAATAAACATGAACATCTTAAGGTTGGAGGACTACTCCATCCGCTGGAGATTCCTCAAGGGAAATGGGAAAGCATTTCCATGGATTTCATTACTGGTTTACCTAAGACGAGTCGAGGGAATGACTCGGTGTGGGTGGTAGTGGACAGGTTAACTAAAATGGCAAAGTTTATTGCCACACGAAGAAAACTGTTAAAACGCCAGAGTTGGCAAAACTCTTTATTGAACATCTCTACAAGCTATATGGCCTGCCCGCAGATATAGTGTCGGATAGAGATAGAAAGTTCAACAGTCATTTTTGGAGGGAAGTCTTCAAAAAGTTGGATACTACTCTGAGTATGAGTACGGCAGATCATCTGGAGTCTAATGGTCAAACTGAAAGAGTTAACCAAATTCTAGAGGATATGTTGCGTTCTTATGTTAGTAAGAATCAATCTAATTGGGAAGAGTACTTGCCCTTATTGGAGTTTGCCTATAACAGCTCCAAACACTCAGCGACTGGATTTACACCATTCATGTTAATGTATAAATTCCAACCAAGATCTCCGATGGCTGTAGGCCTAGAAAAGGAGAAGGTTCAATCTGTCAAGGATTTCCTTGAAGATATGAATGATATGCTCAGAGCCACACGTGAGAGCATTCGTAGCGCTCAGGATCGCGCTAAAACTTATGCAGATAAAGGACATAGAAAGGTGAACTTTGCAGAAGGTGACTTTGTATTCCTCAAGGTTCCTGCGCAGTCAGAAACCATGAAAACGGGAAAGTGTGATAAACTTTCTCCGAGATATTGTGGTCCTTTTAAAATCCTTAAGAAGATTGGGGACGTAGCATATAAACTTGAGTTATCGGAGAGTTCTCAAGTCCATCCTGTCTTCCATGTCAGTAAACTGAAGAAATCAGTTCACGGGTTAGAGAACGTAGTTTCTCCAGAGATTTTGGTGGACTTGATAGAGCCACCAAAGATACCACATGAACCTGAAAAGATTCTACAGTATCGTGACAGACAAACCCGACATAAAGTGTACCAAGAGGTACTTGTTAAATGGACAGATAGGGATGAGGAGGTAGCTACCTGGGAATGCCGTAGTGCAATTTCCAAAAGGTTTCCCCAGTTTGTTTTCGAGGACGAAAACTCTTCTTAAGGCGGGGGTAATGTCACGTAGGTTGTAAGGCTTGTGAGACCGACGGCAGACCGGATGGCCATGTCCGGGGTTCAGTGGGAGAGGACGCCCATGCGGAGTCATGGGCGGCCAGGCTAGTGTGGACGACAGGCCACACACTATATAGCCTGGGGGATGAGGGGCAATCCTCATTCTTCCTCTATGGCTGGGTGGTGAGCCAGAGGCCGTCCCCTCCTGTGGGTGGTAACGCCCGTAGAGCGGCGTTACAGGTATCTAACATAAAGTATATTGTTTTTCACTATAGATTGATTTTCAAAATGTTAAGAATCATAGAAAATGATCAAATCATTTTTCTTTCAATGAGAATAGGAGTTGAAATATCCAAGATTGATACCGAAATAGTTGATGATACCTAACATTGAAATTTATAAATTAGCAACAAATTCAAAGTGTCACGGGATGTGCTTATACTTTGTGAAACAATTTAATACACACAATGTGCCACAGTTGCATGAGGAGAGAAGACATGTGAGGAGGGGATAGACTATTAAATATGTGTGGGTATAGACTATTAAAAAATCTCGCATAAAGACAATATACTAACAAGTCATTGACAGTAACAAGACCCTTAGCAACAAACCACTAGTTACACATGATCACCTTGATTGAAACAAATCAATAGAAAGAGCAGCCCATGTTTAGCCCAAAATCATCCAACTTTTTCATACCCTTTGCGGGGCCAAAAAAATCAGTCCATACATATGAACTGCCATAGGAAAACAACTAGAGTTTCATAACCTACCTTATAAAATTGAGTGTCTATCTCTAGTATACTACGAGGTGCTTTTGGGTGAAAAGGAGAAAATGAAAGAATTTTTAAAGTACATTGGGCTATTGAAAGACAATTTTAGACTCAATGATATCCATAAAATAAAGCTTGAAACACTAATTTGATTAATTCTTGTAAAAAATAATTACACATGGAAATACAACACTACCTCTAAGAAGGCATTGCAAATAAAAAGTTAAGAAAATCAACACAAGCAAATCACAACTATAAAAATCAAATCACAACTTAATAATTACACTTGTAAATATAGCACTGCCTCTAAGAAGGCACTGCTAAAAATTCAAGAAAAGAAACACAAGAAAATGACAAAGTTAAAACAAACTATGGATATTGATTAAAGGATCAATGCAATGATATTACTAATGAGGGCTTTTGAAAAGTGGACATAAGTTGCATAGAGGTTCAAAGAATAAATGAGAAAATGGCCAAAGGAATAAGGAGAAGGAAGGCTTGCACATTGCCAACTAGGATGCATGATAGTGTGGTAATGTATTTGATATCTTATAGTAGTGAGGGTAGACAAAGCATTTCTTGGTATAGCCCTATCTTAATAAGCTGCAAGGCTTGTTTGGGACCCTCGATGATCTTATATAGACTTTTGATGCAACCTCTCTATAGTGTGGTCAAAAGCCTCTTTGGGAACAAACTTTTAGATGGCGGATTTGGGACAACCAATTTAGGTTTTGACTGAGGGTCAATGCACGCTTGGGTGTAGCCATTTTTGTTAAGGTTCATAGCATTTCTATATGTAGGTAATTTGCCCGACCCATAACTTATGCATTGCTTAACAAAATCTAACAAAATTGGTTTCAAGCACTAGTACACATTCCAATCTTCAACATGAGACCAAAAAAACACAGATTTAAAATTTTATAATCTCATCATTAATTGTTACAATTTCTGTGGCATGTGAGGCATGTGAGGCATGTGTTTTAAACAACATATGTTAGAACAATTTGTGCAAAAACATCAAAATTTTGCTCTACACATACATGCAAACAAGTAATTATATTAAAGTACACTATGTGCACTTCTTCTCAACAACGAAAGGACACATCCAATTGAGAACATCTCGTATGGTTTAAGGGACCTCCAATGTTGTGCTAAAATTTTTCATACCCATTCAAGGGCACACTCCATAATTTTTTTTGCTTTGTTGAATCAAAATGGATTGAAAAAATGGAATCCACACTAGTGGGGCTAGTACAACATGGTCTTAAAAGGTGATATTTGTATCTTGATTCACCCTAAGATCAAAGAATTTGCAAATGTGCAATTTTCACATGTGCAACGATCTGTTAATAGCTCCATAACTATTTACAAATATCCATTGCTTCTTTTTCCCTGTAATTCCTTGCTATGTCACTCATAAGCATGTCAAAGGTCATTTCATTTCACAATGTACAACATGAAATCTATTAGCATACCCTTTGGCCTATCTACATTTTGAAGCTTTTTAGGCCACATTGCACTTGCTTAGTGGCAAGATTTTGTTGACGTGTATCATGGGAAGGAGGTAACTGCGGCGGCTGTTTTTGAATTTTTATGTCTCTCGTAATGCAGGTAGTGATGATAGTGATGAATCTGATTCAAATAGCTTGGAGGAAGAATCTAATGAGGAGGGGTCTAGTAATTATTCATGATGGAGGGTGCGTCAAGAATATGAAGGTTCACTATCATCATTAAGCTCATCGTCATTGTCTTCTTGGAAAAGGGTGTGCTCAAGGCATCCCTTTTCAGATGCATCATCTTGATCTTCATCCATCTCTACATCTATATCCTATTTAGATGTCATATTCTCAAGATCTCCCTTGTCCTCTCCAAGTGTTATGCATTGCAATGACGGAGGAGCTTCGACTAGGATAGGATCAATGTTGATGTCATAAGTCCATCGTGTTATGTGCTCCTCGTATCCCACATCTCCTAGTGTACCCAACATTTTATGATTAGCATATATGTGCACAAGCTTCTCAGCGCGAATCTTAAAATCTTGTTTCACAATGTACTATGAATGAACTTGTAGTGACACCAACTTGTAGTCACTCCAATTCCTCTCCAAGCTAGAAGTCCGAAATGCTATTGGTGAAAGAGTCTCCAAACTTATATGTCTCTGTGTGTTGCACTCACACATTAGATATCATCCTAAAAGATTGGTATAAACAAGAGCCATGGTTCATGGAAATTGTACAAGAGGCTTGAGATATTGTGAAATTAATGCATTCAAAGCAACATGTGGACCATATATACTTGTCAAGAAATGGTTCTACCATGTTGAAAATGCCACAAACCACTAGGTTTGCCATGAATTTATGCAAATTAGGATCATTGTTGATAAAGAATAATCATTTGAAATACTTTCCTCCTATCATTTTATATGTATCATTTTTTCCTTGACCATTAGTTTGAGAGTAAGAAAATGAGTTAACTCTCCACTCTTTTGTTTGATAAAATACATGTGATCATCCATAAATTTGACATAGTTTCAGCCTTCAAATGATGTTGTTTTAGTAGTCCATCATCAAAGTGAATCACCTCTAGGATTCTTACTAACTTCTACATTGAGTGGAAATTCTTGTCTTACTTGTTTTCCCATTTGACATTATAGACTTCTATGAATATTTTCCATTGTAAACTTTGGCAATCTTGCAAGAATATTTTGAGCTTGCATTCTTTAAATCATTGTATATTAACTACATTTTTGCCAAATATCAATGTTTCAGTGATCGTCATTCTTCAAGTCCTCCACATATGAGGATTCAACCTTACTTACATGTCCTACTCAACCATCTATGCAACAAAAACCATATTCTCCATTATCTTTGAAACATTGAGACATATTGCTAGTACGTTGTTTTAACATCCTCCATACATAGTGGCACTTTCGTTTTGTATGTACGAATGATGATCGGACCCCACCTCCCCCCGGAGTAGAAAATGAACCTAAAGATTCTTTTCGTTGAAGGGACTCGATTACATCCTCCATCCATAGTGGCACTTTCCCAATATCACAATAGATGAACAATAACATCCTCTATTTCTACATCACTTGATCTTGCAAAATTCTTCATTTCTCTAAACCACTCACCACAATTTTTCATGAATTTGGGCACTCTATATTTGACATACTAGACATCACTAGAACTTCCATCTTTTCCTAACATCACTGAACTTAGCATGTGCTTCATTACAAATAGCCACACATTTCTATCAACATTTTGCTTGCTAGATGAATGGTAGTTCAAGTGCTTTTCATTCTACATTGGCCTCTCTAGCTCACCCTCCTCAAGAGTGGCCTCATCCACATCCATAACTTTGATGGTCTTATGATTGTAGTAGCTAGCTTTCCTTTCAGTAGCATCGACTTGATTGGGCACCATCACCTCTTCCTCCATGTGCATCTAAGTAGAAGGCATTATTATTGTTTCATCCATTCCTTGCCTATCGAATAATCAAAAGAGCAATCTATTCTCAAAAGTCTCTGAAAGTCTCATGGACTATAAAATTACACGATGCAGCAAAACAGAGAATAGAGAGTACACAACAAATTGGGGAGAGCAAAATTCCTTTCAATACTCAACGTAGTATAGATGATGGATCTGTCCACCCATGTGCTCCCATAGAAATTCCTTTCAATACTCAAAGTAGTACAAATGATGGCTCTAGCCACCCATGTGCTCTCGCACTGGAGCTTAGATATTGATCTACACAAATACTAGATGAAGGGCTATTCATTGGATGACTTAATACCAATGGCTTGGGGAGGTCGCCTCTTTATAGCTTGAGGTCATCGAAGGCAATGGTCAGTGGGAATGGACTAGCCAGTCGGTGAGGATTGACTAGTCACCCATGGAATATTCAGGGGAAGATTTCCTTTATCTTTGCGAGAGCATGGAGATCTACACATATTGAGCCAATGTGCCTCGTTTAATTGGTAGTATATCAAGCTTATCCACCACCAATAGCGTCGGTGACAGAGATGAGCAATAGTAATCTAGGCTCTCACGAGAATGAACATATGATGAGCTTGAGATCTCAACATATGGCAGGATACAAAGAAACTTTTCCTTTCCATTGCACATTTTTATTTGGTCTTCGCTCCTTGGATCGTTTGTAATTGAAAACTCATCTTCTCGTGATTACTAGTTTCATTTTTCAGCAGAGCATCTTCACTCCCGCACAGCAAGGTGCAAGAAGTAAGTGTGGAGCCACATTTCGACTATGGTTTCACCTCGGATGAGTGTCTCTAGTCGCTAGTCGCGCCCAGAGCAGGATGGGTAGAAATGCCTTGGGGAAGATCGTTTCTCCCGGGCTTTCTTCCTCATCGTTTGGGACCAGATCCCCCAGCCGCTCTTGGCTGCATTTCAGCAAATCTTCAGCGCCGTGCCTAACGGTCTTTCAGTAGGGCTCATTTGTCTCATCCCCAAAGGGGGGAACCGGCAGGAGGTCCACTAGTGGTGGCCCATTACCCTTCTTCCCACCACCTACAAGGTCTTCCACCAAAATGATCAACGCTCGGGTGCAGCCTCTTCTTCCCGACATTATCCACGATATCCAAACATGTTTTGTCCAAGATAGGAGCATCCTGGACAATGCCTTCACCTTCTCAAAGGCGACAAAGTGGGCGCAGCACAGTCGGCAGCACCTTGCAGTCCTTGATTTTGAGAGGGCTTACAACAGAGTGGATTGGTCCTTCTTAGAGGGTACATTATAGCGCTTGGGTTTCCCAGAGCAATGGATCTCTGGGGTTTCAGCTCTCTACAAGGCCCGCCACCAGCAGGGTCATCATAGGTCATCATAGGAGGGAGGCTAGGGGAGCGTTTCAGCCTAGAGTGCTCAATCAAACACGGATGTCCTCTCACCCCCTACCTCTTCATGTTCTACACGGAGGCTATGGCCTATTTTCTCCATACTCGAGCTACATGGCTGTAGGGAGTCTACCTACCAGTTCGTGATGCGGCCAAGCTCTTGGGAGTCACAGTATGCAGACGACACAACGCTTTATGCACAGGAAGATGGCATCATGCTGCGGCTGGCCCTGGATACTTTTTGTTGTGTAGCAAGAGCAAAAATCAACTCGCATAAGTTAATCGGTTTTCACACAAACCCAAACACTACATCGCAGTGGGGGGTCCCCCTAGGCTTTGAGTGAGGATCCCCAGGGTACAGATGTTCTAAGAGTACATTGCAGAAGACATTCACAAACTAAAGTTTCAGTTGATGCAGTTCCCATATTCCATTTTTATCTCCCGTGACGTTTTCACAGAAAAGATGCAGTCTTGAGAATTGAGTTGAAATTTTAAACGATTGTAAATGCAACATTCCCTTTTAAGGACTCAGACTTTATATTATGTACTTTGATTTCTCGAATTGTGGCAATACCTGCTCATGGAGAGAACTTCATTGCTTGCACTGTCTCTGCAAATACTTTCTATCTCAACAACAGCTGCTTTTTCTGCTCACAGATAAGTCCTTGACAGTCTTGTCATATGTACAAACTTTGAAATATAACTTCAGTTATGCAGTAAGTATGAATACATGCCAATACGCTCTCTTAACCTACAAAAGCCTAAGTTTTTCACAGCCTTTCAAAATAGATACCTTTGTCATGAAGTTGTGATACTCGAGAGTGATAAGTCACCTGAAGAGTCAGTGTGTTTAGAAAATAGCTTTGCAAGAATATATTATCTACTAAATGGACGATGATGCAATGTAAGAAAAAAATGAAACTATTGAGCAAGAGTACTACTTTTCTTTCACATGTCAGATGATGAAATTGCTTGACATGATGAGATGGATTTTGAGCACAAAATACAGACATGTTTATAAGACAACAATGTTACTTCAATCATACGCTAGTTTTATATATAATTAGATGAATCTAGGAACATGGTTGTCATCCACAAGACAATAAGCCACAAACCCCATCACATAGTAGGAGATGGCTACTATGACATCCCTACTAATGCCATCAGCGCCCAATAGTGGGTGCACAGCTTTGCATCACACGCACCCCCCTCAAAGACATGCAGCAGCCTCCATTCATTTGGTCTGCATATGGAGTTCCATCAAAGCTCTGGAGAGAGAAAGCAAACTCAACACAATGAAGCATAGCACTTAGATAGAAGGCTAAGCAAAAAATACTCCACAATCTCTCCAAGCTACTATGGCTTGTGAAGGGACAGTAATAAAGTTCCCTCCTTTTGGTCTCTCCCAATAAAAGCATAAGAGATAGACATGATAGTGAAATGTAGTAGAATATATTCTAGACTTTCATGGTGGAGGCACCAAATAGTGCCTATCATAGACTCCTGTCTCTTCTTCCATAAGTCTTGCTTGAAGCACATGTTCAATGCACACGTGGTCTTCAGTCTTTTAAATGTCGTGTATTACAATGATGATTTCAAAGTGTGCTGGTAGAAACACTACCTGTAAGAGGTTCTGTTTAGGAAGGTAAGGTGCTCTAAATATGTGCAGGTCAACCATCGACCTGTGTCCCCCATATCAACCTCTTTGAATTTAGGTTAAGTACCCAGAGTTAAGTGATAGTGACCGCTTACTATAAGTACTTTAAAAAGCCCTTGTTAGTGGAAGTCCACAAATAATGCTTGCATGTGCACCCCTATGTCAGGCGCATGGTGACACACTGGCTAGTTAGATAGTTTGTCCTTCACCATTATTTACAGCCTCCAAAAGGGAGTTTCATATGTTTTTGTAGTGAGCTCACATCGGACTGCCAGAAGAAGTGTCGTGTGTCAGTCTCAACAAGGGAAATAAATGGAAATCGAATAAGCATTGAAGCAGGGCAAATTAAAAATCTTATCTTTGTGGGCAGTCATCAGCCTCCAAAAAGGGCCAACCACCTATGTGAACACGGTGGCCAGATAGGCCAACCATGCCAGCCAAATAGGACCACCTCACCTGTCAACCGGGAAACCACTCTCTTCGGCCTGTAGAACCTGTCCCTCAGATTCTCCATTTGGTATCACATCTTCAGCTGCAATAATCCATTTCACTCCAGCCTGCAGTCGCATTCATTCCAGGCCGATTCTCCTCAGTGTTGCCCAGTAGCAGCAGCAGCTCAACATCATCTCCTCCAAGTGGCCCAATCGCTGCTCAGTTTCCAGCATCAGCTGTACCACAATTATGTACACTTCTGGCCCAGATATTCACATCCAATCTGCAGTCCAGCCACAGTATTCCTTGGTTTTCATGCAATCATCAGTGTGGCATTATATATTGAAAGATTCGGTCAGTTACGCCACAGTCAAAATCACCTTCCTCACTGCATCCACCTATGTCAGTCTCCAGCCGGCTTTTATGCCAGTTTTCCAGCCATGGAGGAGCAGTAATGAAACTCATGGAACAATACACAGTCTGCATCCACATGGAGGATCATTCCTTGAGCCTCCTGCTTCAGTAGTATCCATACTAACCACATCTACTAGCCATGTTGTCTGTATAGTGCATGGAAGATATCGAGTGTTCATGTATATTGTGTCCTTTATGCACACACATGTAAACACATTCAGTATACCCTTCCACACAGCAATGCAGTAGTTAGCCCCGCATTCCTGCATGTTACATATTAGTATGAACGCATGGTTCCTTTGAATCTGAAGAAGGTTTGTGGTAGTCCCGGTAACAATAATGAGCTCAAAGCAACCATGGAACTTGCAGCCTGTTATTAGTGCAGAAGGGGGATGAAAGCAAAAAATGAATGATTTTTTTCTCTTGGTAGTTGCAGCAATGAATGGGTCTATCAATCACCTGTTATAAACCCATCCAGCATGGCAAATCTCATGCACTCACTCAAGAAATAGAACAAATTCCTAGTCAAGCATGCTACAACAATGGACTATTTCTTGCTCATGGAACATTGGTACCTTGTTAGAGTAGACCAGCACCAGCATGAGGAGGACAAGTGCCAAGCCCAACATCATGCGGAGGCAGCTTGGGAGGACTAATGCAGACGACACAGAGGATTTGGGCTTCCCCTGTGCCTCGGCTGACATTCGAGCCCCCGTCACTTATGGACGGGCCCTCTCGGATCTCAGATGTACACTTTTTTTTTTTTGGAAAAAAGTAGTGCTGATTATATTACTTGAAGACGAGAATACAAGAAGGCCTTACGGCCGGCGGGCTGCAATCACAAAGCGGATGCAACCCGAGAAAAACTCAAAAACAGATATACAAACCTCTCAGGGCGTAATCAGCTGTGTGCTGACAAATAGCCACAGCCGGGGCGAGTATCGCCACTGAAGACTCTGAGCAGAGCGCTGGAAGAAGAGCTCCTGATGATCCCAGTCGCAAAGGAAACGACGTCTCTTTTCCTTCTCTGCCCAGGAGTCTCCTTGAATCTGATCCCACTGACCCTTGAGCGTGTGAATGATCATGCTCTAGGTGTCACCTAGGGTTTGAATCGCAGAAGATGCCTAGTCTCCTAGAATCTGTGAGCATCGGGAGGTCCAAATGTGCCAGCCCACAATGCTCCCAATGATCTCCCAAATTGGGTGCCGGTTCATCGTTCCTACATCTGTCTCTGTCAACTGCCACGGGAAGCTCTCCATGTGTGCCCAAGTACCCTAGGAAATGAGGAAGACTAGGTCCTGTGGCGAAAACTCGTAGGCCAGGTGGTGCCCCATCTCTGTGCTGCACCAACAAAAGGCCCCCCAAGTGATCGGTCCTAACTCAGGTGCAGCCCGCGCTAAGATCCCCATGGCTCCCTTCCACACTACCTGGGCATGTGGACAACCCCATAGGCAGTGCTTCAGGGACTCCTCATCCTACTGACAAATCTGACACTGCCCATCCTGACCCATCTGTCTCAGCTAGCTCCCCACCGGTAGCCCCTTATGGGCCACCATCCAGAGGAAGTATGATATCTTCCTCGGCTGCCAGCTTGCCCAGAGGGTCTTCCAAAAAGCGCGAAGGAAAACCAGTGAGACCCCCTGAGCATACCATCTGTGCGCCTGGGTGGGTGGCCTGTGCTGCAGAGCTCCCAATACATGCCTGCCAATGCACGCGCTGTATGAAAAGAAAGGGCTCTCTGATGAGTCGAGTGGAGGCCAACGCCACTCCCCTGGATCCCACTCCACCTCTCCCAGGATGCGGCCCTCCTAGATCCAAAGTCTCCAGTCCTGGGCCTGCTCCATCAGGGGATCTATATGCCATTCTTTCCCGTGCAGCCCTACAACACGAATGCGCTGCCAGGGGAGAAGGGGCTCGATCAAGGCACCATTGCTCTGAAGACGGCTACCATCTATGACTGAGAAGAACTGTATCGAGGAGTCGGAGGCCTGACCAGCGACTACCAGCAGAATGCCTCTCAGTGTAAACTGCCCTAGACACCTCTCGTCGCCCGGGAGGCGCTGTCTGGTGACTGGGGAAATCCTCCATCCTGCAGGGATGGCAGCGTCTATCTCCACTCTCCGAGCCTAGATCCCACGCGTCGTACCTACTGCTGCTACTAACTCAGCTATGTCCAGCTGACTGAAAATGTCCCTCCAAACCCTGAGCGAACGCACTGGTCCACGTGCCCAATCCGCCTATGGGACCGCTCTCCAAGCTGTTGTCCTGTGCAATATGTCACCAGGCTACTCCAGATCAGTGGTTGTCGGTCAATCTCCTCCTTGCAGCTAGGGGGTACCTGAGATTGGCTGTGCCTCAACCTCCTCCAGACTGTAAGGAGACTGCGGAGGAATGGGGAGCGAGGCTGGGTCAGCGGGGCCGAAGTAAAGATCCACTTGGTGGAAGGCTGCCAGTCTCCCCCTCTCTGCGCTGAGACCCTGCTGAAGCAGAAGCTTCCATGTCTGCCCTCCTGGGGTCAGACCACGGATGACCAGCTTGCCTAGCAAGACCTGACTTTGAAGCTCTGGATCGATGATGCTGAGACCTTCCTCTGCCTGGGGGAGAATAACCGTCTGCTACGCGCTACCCTGGCTCTAGTGGCGCTGGAGCCGTCTGAGCCGGACCAAAGAAAGTTCCGCACCAGTCTCCTCAGCTGTGCTACACATGAACGCGAGAAGCACCAGCATGAGGCTACATACCATGCGGTGGCTAGAAGGACTTGATTGACCATGAGGGCCCTGCCTGCCAGAGATAGTTGTGCTGTGCTCCAAAAGGCTAGCTTCCGTCGAATGGAAGCTAGGACAGGTAGGAATTGCTGCGCCGGCGTGGTATCCAACCCTACCTGGAATCCTAGGTAGCGCGTCGTCTGACCTCGAGGGATCCATCGGAACCCAAGGAAAATGCCCCACTGTGAGCTGGGTCCAAGGTCCATGAGAAAACCAACTGACTTCTGCCAGTTGATTTTCGCACCTGCTGCCAGGCAGAACACCTCTAGAGCCAGTCTCACTCACTCCAGAGACTCTACATCATCCTAAACATACAGGGCCGTGTCGTCTGCATACTCAAGGAGTTCTGCATCATCCCTGATAGGTAGGCACATCCCTCGGAATCTGGTGGTACGGGCTCATAGGAAGTGTGCCATGGCCTCCACGAAGAAAAGGAAAAGGTACGGCGCAAGCGGGCAGCCCTGACGTACCGAACGCCCGAGGGTGAACCTCTCCCCCATCCGACCTCTGATGATGACCCAGCTAGAGGCTGATCTGTAAAGGGCTGTAATACCTCTGATCCACGCCTCTGGGAAGCCTAGCCATAGCAACGTGCCCTCTAAGAATGACCAGTCTACCCTATCATACGCCTTCTCAAAGTCAAGGAGTACGGCTAGGTGCTGCCCACTGTGCTGAGCCCACTCTGTCGCCTCTGAAAATGTGAAGATATTATCCAGAATGCTGCGATCCTGGACAAATCCAGTCTGTGTATCGTGGATCAGATCAGGTAAGAGGGGGCGGATGCGGCCACTAATCATCTTGGCGAGGATTTTGTAGGCTGTGGGGAGGAGGGTGATAGGGCGCCACTACCTGATCTCCTGTTGGTCTCTCCCTTTGGGGAGGAGGCTGATCAGTCCTGACGCGAGGCTCTCTGGCATCTGCCCGCTGAAGAAGATCTACTGGAATGCTGCAAGTAGGGACTGGTGGACCTGCTCCCAAAATGTGGTGAAGAATGCTCTGGACAGCCCGTCCTCACCTGGGCATTTCTGCCCATCTCTGTCTCTCACTGCGTCCTGCATCTCTGTGACTGTGAACGGGGCGAGAAGGGCCTCTCTCATGCTGGGCTGCACAAGTGTCGGTATGTGTCTCCACACCTCCTCCCTGCAGTGGCGAGCTCGAGGGTCTGGAGGTTCCTACTGGAAAAGCGTCCTGTAATAGTCTGTTGCCAAGTCCATGACCTCCTCAGAACCTGTCCTGATGTTGCCATCATGCGCCCTGAGAGAGCGGATATGCTCCCCTGCTGACCTCTGGCCATGAGTCCTGAAGAACTCTCTGCACATCCGGTCACCTTTCCTAGCCCAAAAGGACTTGGAAGCGTGGAACGAGAACTCTGATCGTCTCTACGTGATCTCCTCCAGCATGGCACAAGCCCTAACCTCCTGAAGCCTGAGCTCCTCTGAACCTAGAGAGGACTGCTGCATACGCTGAATCGAGGCGAGGTCTGTCCTGAGGCCCCTCTCCTTCGCCCACCACTGCTGCCTGACCCAAACCGCCGCCTCCTAGCAGATGCTGCTAGACTCGGCAAGAGCCTGCGACACCTGCGCCGCCAGATCCCCCATGGGGTCCCACTCCCCATCCACTGTCCTGCTGTGAACCTCCGCCCTGGCGTAGATGGAGTCTGGGATCCTGCAAGAGCGGGGGGGTAGGGAGTGAGTAGCTGTGTCCAATGATAGGATGACAGAGGCATGATCAGAGAGTGTCGTCCTTGGAACTACCCCTGATGCTCCACCTCTGCCTATCGCCCAATTACTGACATAGAAGCGATCCAACCGCTCCAAGAATCTGCCGCCCTCCCTCCTGTACCCCCATGAGAAGTCCAGGCTCCCTGGCCATCTGCCGAAGAAGGGCTCTCTCCAACTGTCCCTCCCTCCTACCGCAAAGAGAAAGCACTCCCACTCCGACTGCTCCGCATGAGCGATGCCGGCAAAATCTGGGCCCCGTCCCTGCTGATCCTCTAGCGCCTCAAGGTTGTTGAAGCCCCCTCCAACTATCCAAGAGTCCATCTCTAGAACCGACCCTGTCAAAGTGCTCCAAAAAGCGGCTCTCCGTCTCAAATCAGTCGGGGCGTAGATATTGAAAATTCCAATCCCGGATCCCTCAATATCTAAGCCCACCCAAAGAGCTCGACTTGGGACTAAAGTGCCATGCCCGCAAACGTGCTGCAGGAGCGGAGAGCCGATGGAGGTGCTGACACCTCCGCTCCTCCCCTGCTCGCCAATCGAGGACTCCCAGTAGGTGTGTGAGCGTCCTGCGAGGACCTTCCCACACCTACTGGTCTGTGAGGCCGAAAGCTTGCGTTCCTGTAGCAGGAGCACGTCCACTTGCCCCACCAGCGCTGGCTGAAGCTCCTGTCTCAGGATCATCTTCCTTGACCACGGGTTCCGAAAGAGTGGAACCCATTGATGTTCCAAGAAATGATGCGTATACTCATGATGAGGAACGATGGTCCACAAACAGTTGTCTACTCGCAGTCGATGTCGAGGTCGTCGGTGGGTGTCCTGTGTGCAGATCAAGGGGCTTCTGTGAAGGTTTAGGGGGAGAGGCCAGCTCATCCATCCCATCCTCTAAAACCTTCAACAGAGGTGAGAGTCCCTTCATCCCATGATGATAGGCTTTCTCTAGCCAACTCGAAGCCTCTACCAGTGAAATGTTGTAGAAGCTCGCTACCTCTGAGGTCCTCCAAGGACGAACCCCTTCCGAGTAGATCCAGTCCAAGGGTGGTCGAATAATGACCATCAAACGGAAACGCTTGGCGCTGCGGTGCCATCTCAAACGGACGTCCCCTTCCTACCACTGCTGCCGAAGAAGGTTGGTTGCTCAACTCTGAACCTGCTCCTGGGACTGAGTGCGAATGGTCTCTCATACACTCTCATCCATCCACTGCTCTGTCCCGTCACTAGTAAGTGTGAAAGAGTGGCTAGGACCGTCATGGGGGGAGAGGGCGGACACCTTACCCTCCGCCCCCTTTTGGAGGAAGAAGATACTGATATCCAGATAGGCAGGAAAGGAACCGATGCCGGCTTAGAACTCTAGGGGTAGAGCTCTAGGAGCTAACCGTGGTGGGGGAGTCTGACCATGAAGAGTCGGATCTAGACGCTTCATAACGGCCGAGCAAAGGATCATGAGGGCCTATGCACTGAGTTTGTTGCCTATGGCATCAAAACCTTGGCCACCCTGTGCAATGAAGCCATCTGCCACAGGTTTCCCAGGACCTATATCCTGAACACCGTTACACCCATTGACAAAGCACGAGATCCCATGGACCCCAAAAACTACAGAGCCATCATGATTGGGCATGTTATGTCCAAGATCTACACATTAGTCTTAGATGGCGAGGTCAGCACCAGTGTCGAGGCACGAGGGCTCAGAGCAACTGGGCAGGCATTCAACATATGACCACATCCTCACCCTCCGGAGTATTATTGAGGAGGCTAGGCACAGGAGACAGAGGGTATATTGTTGCTTTGTAGATTTCCGCAAGGCATTCAACACAGTTCCCCGAGCCTGCCTCATCAGACGACTACAGGAGCTGGGCTACGACTCAGAGGTTATTTGGGCAGTAGTAGCTCTGTATGTGAGTGTGATGGGTCCAGATCGGCTAAATCACCAGCATAATAGCAATCAAACAGGGATGTCCCTTGTCACCGACTCTGTTTGGCCTCTACATCGACGACACCATCAGGACACTAGGAGGTGCAGGTTGCTCTCTAGCAGAGGCTGTCATCGAGGTTCTCTTGTATGCAGACAATGTAGTGCTACTATCATCCTCCGCGGCTGGCCTTCAGCAACGCTTAGATGCACTTCAGATGTTCTGTGATACTCACAACTTGTAGGTCAACCTTAGGAAATCAAGGTAATGATCTTCAACACCTCCTGGCTTGCTATGCACCGAGAGCAGTTCTTTTTCGCCGATGACCCCATTGAGATAGTTGGCTCTACACATATCTGGGAGTTATTTTCTCATGACCGATCTTCACAATGCGCCCAGCTATGCAGGCTCGGATCAGCAGAGGCTATGCAACACTTGCCGTAATGCCCATTGTATCAGCTATCTTTAGTCTCATAGACCTTCACGGTCTCCCAAAGACTTTAATACACTTTCTTTCTTTCTTTCTTTCAGCATGGCTAGTCATGTGGTTAGAGGCTCCTGAATCAACGTATCAGACATTATTTCAACAAGTACTTTCTCCTGTCATAGCTGAACTGAGCATATGATGCATAACAAACAATTGCTCACTTCTATCATCACTTGATGATGCATAGTTGCCTTGCTGCAACTTTCCATTTTTCAAATCATTATGCCTTTTACAATAGTCCTTCATATGGCCTGGTTTTCCACAATAATAGCATTCAATACTGCTACTTGCATCATTGATTATTTGCACTCTACCACGGCCTCTCTAGCTCCCCTTGCCTCTAGTGCTACCACATCCAACTCTGGTCGGCCGGTCTAATTACAACAAGTCAACCCCTCCATCCATGATGAGCTCGCGTAAAAAGTGATATTGAATCTCAATGTGTTTTGTGCGCATGGAACACAAGGTTCTTGGTAATTGCCATGCAACTCTGATTGTCACATGATACCTGCATAGGCTTGTTCTGCATTGCACCCATGTCCCCTAAAATCCTCCTCAACCACACTACCTCACAAGAAGCAAAACATGCTGATTCGTACTCAACCTCGGTAGAAGAGAGAGCAATTATAGGCTGCTTCTTGCTGACCCATGACACAACTCTAGATCCAAGTGAGAAACAGTAACCTATCATTGATCTCCTACTATCCACGTCTCCTGCCCAATCTAACTCACAAAATCCATTCAAGGTATTGCCCTTCATATAGGTGATGCCATAATCAAGTGTGCCTTTGATGTATTTTAGCACCCGCATCCCTACCCTCCAAGGATTCTCCCGGGGCTTATTGGAAAACCTGCTTATTACACCAGTTGCAAAACTGATGTCCGGCCGCGTGTTGCACAAGTAAATCAAATTGCCCACAAGACGTCTGTACTTCACTTCATCCACCAATGGTGATGAATCCTCTTTTGAGAGCTTTATGTCAACCTCCATAGGGGTGCCAACTGTCTTGCACTTAGCCATGCCAAATGCCTTCAATATCTCTAGCATACTTCAAATGTGAGATGAAGATCTATTTTGGCTCCTACCAAACTTCAATCCCCAAACAGAAATGCATCAGTCCGAGGTCTGTCATTTCAAACTCTCTTCCTAGCATCTGCTTTGTCTACGAGATCTTCTCTTCATGGTTCCTTGTTATGACAAGGTCGTCCACATAAAGGACCACGATCATACACCTGCCTCGTTCTCTGTATATATACAAATTTGCATCAGATGCGCTCCTCCTGAACCCGTTTCATAGAAAGTAGGCATCAATCCGCTGGTACCATGCTTGTGGGGCCTGTTTCAGTCCATAAAGTGCCTTCTTCAGTTTACAAGCTTTATCTTCTGAACCAGGGATCACAAATTCTGGTGGTTGTTCCACATATACCTCCTCTTTGAGATCTCCATTCAAAAAGGCGGATTTTACATCCATCTAAAACACGGTCTAACTTTCCTGTGCTGCTAATGCCAAAACACTGCGAATTGTGGTTAGTTGAGCTATGAGAGCAAAGATATCCTGAATCTTGGAAGGAAAAAGCCACCATCGAAATTCATATATACTTACTTGGAGCATCTCGTACTAGTCATGAGATTTCAATCCATATAATTCTCCATATCTGTAGAGTAAGAGGACTACCTCGATATTGCACCCCAAGATACATACATACATACATACATACATACATACATACATATATATATATATATATATATATATATATATATATATATATATGCTTAGGTCTAAGAAAAGAGAAATTAATGATTGTGTGGTTTACATGAGCTTAAGGTATGTATCACTTAGGACACGTACTGAACGTGATGATTTGGTTTTGCAGGGCATTATTGAAGGATTTGCAAGCTAGCCAAGTAGAGGAGGCTTTGTTTTTGACCCATTAACAAGTTTACAACTTGTAAATTTGTCTATCAAGTCAAAAGACATCTTACACTACTTTGAGCAAATTAAAAATACTACTCAATTTGTCATGTTGTTAAGCCTTCGATGGAGACTAACATGTCGTGGGGATCTTCAACCGAGCTGCTTTGGAGAGCTCATCCTCCAAGCAACTTCCTTGTGGGAGCTGATTCGTATGTGATTGTGCGATGTTGTCACAGACACCGTCCTTGGATTCAATCCGAGTTGCTAGACGATCGTAAGGGGGAGGGGAATGAGAAGAAGAGAAGGGAAATGTGGGCATGGTGAAGGGGGAATCGATCATAGTCATAGCAACGATAACAAGAGTAAAAGAAAGAAGCAAATGGACACCAACACAAGAATGAAGAAAACTTACTCTCTATTCCACAACTCAAGCAATAGGAAGAATTAAGACCAAGTCAACATTCTTGGCTTTTATACATAGACCTTTTGAAGGGAGGTTTAACCCTAAATCCTTGCCTAGCTTTCTAGCCCTTATTTGGCACTATTGGCCCACGGCCTATGATGAATCAGAATACAATGGTTTGCATAATGAATCATAATACAATGCTTTGCCAAAATAGAGGATGCTACTTGCGTAACATGCCCCCCTTTCTACTCTAAATTCCATCCTTGGAATTTATCAAAATTGGGATGGCTTGAGAACGTTAGTTGTCATACATGCTTTAATTAAAGCATGTCTGGCAAATAACTTCTTGGAGAGTCCCATGAAGTACCGATGTGGTGGCTAAAAATGAGTATCTACCGTATCTTCAAAGGTTCAGATATGGCAGGCGTGCAAGTTGTGGACTCTAATATACAAGCGGCAGATCTACTTCAAGTCCGGCCCGATGTTGGGGTTGAAGTTGATCTCATGCCGCAGTCCCAGCTCCTATTCCTCTAGGGTAGGTGATTGCTGAGGCATGGTGTCTAGGAGTAGTATGATTAGCCTATTGAAATGGCTTGCCGCAACAAATGCTGGATCTGGTACATTTTGGTTCCTTTGGTTCCAGTCCCGCAATTGCTAGGCTAAGCTTGCTAACGTGGCTATAGGTGTAAGATTGAATTTTGGGAAGTTATAAACCACATTAGGATCTTGCTTGTGCAAGTCCTTGAATGTCATCCAGCTCCACCTTCTTGTCATGGGCATGAATGTGGGATCGATGCGTTTGAACCTGTGAGCATTGCAGTACAAGCTCCATGCAAGAAGGATTTCCTATAGCAAGCGGACTCGCCACTTTGGTTGGACACCCATTTGCTGCTCTGTCAGTGGGAACTAGCTAGTATGGGGCATTTTGTATCCACCGCATGATCATCCTCGCATCGAGGATGATCATCCGCCCAACACCACATCATGGTGTTGATGAATTTGGTGAGGGTCCGGACATCCATTATGTCAATCATCTGCAGCCCTTGCTTTTGCATCTCCCCTATCCATGTACATAGATCAGCTTGAGTTTGTACATCTTGGAAGGTGTTCACCGACTCTGTCCACTCTTTTGGCGGCGGTGGTGGTGGCTGCGGAGTGGCGGTGTCATCTTCGTCTACTTCAGTAGGGAATTCCACTGGTTGCTCTGGAAATAATGTGGCGGGGGCCGGAGCGGCTTCAACATTATCGACGAGGGGTTTCAACATCTATTGTACAAGAGTGTGGATATCCCTTGCATCGTGAGCTTCCTAGCTTGTTGCTGGCTCCTCCCTTTGCTTGCCTTTTGGGTCGGGCTGTTGAGGTGATGGTGGTTTTGGACTTGAGGGACTGGTGAGGGTAGTGAAGAGGTAGGGAGGGATGTATTTTACAAGGTATGTGTGGAGGGCTTCGGGTGCTACCTTGGGTTGATGGGTAGGTAGGGTGCTGAGGTCCTCGGGTCGGGGCTATAGAGCTGCAAAAATTACCCATTCCACTTGCTGCACTTCGAGGGTTTGGCCCTACTTGTATGCTATGTGCAAGGTGTCATATTTATTGGTGTATAATCCGTGTACATCGTGCTAAGGCACTCGTATACACGGTTGTACAATATGATAATGCCGATAGGATTGTACTGCGTTACCCCTTAATTGAGCAAAAACTGGTAACACCTCCTTGCCTCTATCCACCCTTGTGTTTGCATCCAAAGTTGACTTTCAAAAATCTGATCTTGCAGATAAGGGTATTCCGGCAAGTCAGCAGGCTTGGATAGCTCCATAACAGGTTCAAAGGGTGCGAAATCATTGGATTCCTGAAGACAATGGCACCATTGATGAAAGTTGAGGACTATGGGGTGGATAGGCAGCTGATAGATCTTGGTTTGATCCTCGAAGCATAGGTCACCTCGGAAAAAAGACATGGCAAAAATCGGGTGGGTGTAGTAGGTGTGTTTTTCTAGTAGGGTGGTGAATTGGAGAGGGGGAAGGGGCTGAGTGAGATCAATAGAATATTGTACAGATGAGGTGATAATGGTATTGAAGTAGTAAGTGTTGGAATTAGGGTTGCAGGAATGCACACACAACTTCAAGAAGATGAGGAAGCTTGAGCACAACACAGTAGTGTATTATGAGTGCCAAAAATGAAAGATCACAAGCCCTAGAAGATAATGGGCGTATATACAATGCACGGGGGAAAAAACCTCCTAGTGAGGGAAAAAGTGCCCCGGCGGTCCTAAGTGTGTTCACACACATCACTACTATAATATGGTAACAAATCCCCCCTGGAGTGATGCGGTGAACAAGAGCTAGCACTCATGTATAGGGAAGTGTCTAGCTATGTGGACGAATCCACAAAAGGGAGTAAGCCCAAAGCTTTGCGAAAAGCTTCGAACTTCTCACGAGGCAGAGCCTTTGTGAAAAGGTCTGCAAGGTTATCCTGTGTTGGCACATAAGCCAAACTGATCTCTCCTGCAGAGAGTCTCTCCCTGACATAATGGTAGTGCACCTCAATGTGCTTCGTACGAGCATGGAACACTGGGTTCCGCGCAACTGCCAATGCGCTCTGACTGTCAGTGAAGATGGTGGTGGCAGATGGCTGCCCAACACCCAAATCAGCCATAAGGCGTCTGAGCCACACACACTCAACCGTAGCTGTGAAAGCTGCCCTGTACTCAGCTTCACAACTAGAAGTGGCCACAGTAGGCTGCTTCTTGCTCAACCATGATATGCATGAGCTTCCAAGCATGAAGCAAAAACCACTCGTGGACACGCGTGTGTCATAACAACCAGCCCAGTCAGAATCTGAAAAAACATGTAAATCTGGCGGCAATGATCCCCCCTTGGGATAAAACAACCCAAGATGCCGAGTACCACTCAAATAGCGAAAGATACGCTTCACTGCCTGCCAATGCTTAATGCCTGGGCTATGCATAAATCTGCTCACCTGTGAGACTGCAAACTGAATGTCTGGCCTCGTAATGCATACATAAATGAGGCAACCAACAGCTGTCTGATAGAGTGTGACATCAAAGTGATCTCCAGCATCATGAAGACTCAACTTCAAACCTGTCTTTATTGGAGTAGCAATAGGCTTGCAGTCTTCAAGGCCAAATCTCCGCAACAATGTTTCAATATACTTTGTCTGACACAAAGCAATACCTCCATCACACTGCTTAAATTGTATTCCCAAATAATGATGCAAATGCCCCAAATCTGACATCTCAAAAGAGGCATTCAAATCAGCCTTAAAATCAGCAATATGACTCTCATTTGGTCCTGTGAGCAGCATGTCATCGACATAGAGAGCAATGATTAGATGTACACCATCCACACGTTTAACATACAAAGTGCTTTCTGTTGGACTATTCTGAAACCCATGTGCAGTCAAATATGCATGTATTTTTTCATACCAAGCTCGTGGAGCTTGCTTTAAACCATATAAAGCCTTTTTTAACCTGCACACTTTGTTTTCCTGCCCTCTTTGAACAAAACCACGAGGCTGCGATACATACACCTCCTCATGCAAATCTCCATTTAAGAACGCAGTCTTTATGTCCAGCTGATGTACATTCCAACCATTATGAGCTGCTAATGCACAGATGCTATGAACAGTGGTCATACGACATGTGGGAGCAAAAGTCTCATCAAAATCAATGCCCTTCTCTTGAGCATAACCTTTTGCAACAAGCCTAGCCTTATGGCGATCCACTGTGCCATCAGGCTTACGCTTCAATTTGTATACCCACTTAGTGCCAATGGCCTTCTTGCCAGGGGGCAAGTCACATAAAGACCATGTACTATTCTTCATAATAGCATCGTATTCTGCTTGCATAGCAGCCATCCAATTTTCTGAACTTTGTGCCTCATCAAATGAAACAGGCTCACTTTCATCGCACATACTAGAAACAGCCAATGCATAACAATCTGACGCATAAGAGGCACCATGAGAGCCAGAACGAGTGCGACTAGACAAAGGGGCATCCAACTTGCTGTCACGCAAAGTCTGCACCAGCCATCTAGGCATGTTCCTAGAGCCCTCAATCTCTTGTCTCTCATCCTCAACTGCATCATGCACATCTGCATCAGATATAGGCTGATCTGTGCCATCATTTAAAACCTGCATAGGCTGAAAAACTGCCTCATGAGGTATTGCACTTGACTGTGCACCACTGAAAAGAGACAACAATGTATCATAGACATCACGTGAGCTGATATCTGTCTCCTTAGTACATGAAACCAAGGGCTGAACTGCATCTTCCACAAATACAACATCACGGCTAACCAAAATGCGCTTTGTCTGTGGATGATACAAACGATAGCCTTTGCTCTCAGCACTATATCCAACAAAAATACATTTGACAGCTTTGTCATCCAATTTTCTGCGATGTTGCACAGGCACTAATGCATATGCCAGGCAACCAAAAACACGTAAATGGCCAACAGATGGCTTGCGGCTATGCCAAGCCTCATATGGAGTGACAACCTGTAATGCTTTGGTGGGACACCTGTTTAGTACATAAGTGGCACACATGACAGCCTCAAGCCAAAAACCATGTGGTAGACTTTGACTCTTAACCATACATCTTGCCATTTCCATGAGAGACCTGTTTTTTCTCTCAGCCACACCATTTTGCTGTGGTGTATACGGCACTGTACATTGGTGTTTTATCCCACGCTCAGCTAGAAATGCATTAAATTCTGTAGACATATACTCCCCCCCTCGATCTGAACGGAGGGTGCCCATCTTAGTTTCTGACACATTTTCAGCCATAACCAAAAACTGTTTGAAGCACAAAAACACTTCGGACTTTGCCTTCAAAGGATATACCCATGCATGCCTGGTAAAATCATCAATGAAAGTCACGAAGTAAAGGTAGTTTCCAAATGATGGAGTTTGCATGGGACCACAAACATCACTGTGAACAAGCTGCAATCTGCGTTCAGCTCTCACTGATCCATCTTTGGGAAAGGAAGCACGCTGCATTTTACCCAATATGCAGCCCTCACAAACATGCTTGACAGGTGCCTCAAGCTTAGGCAAAGAAGACACCATTTCAGATTTCTGCAGGCGCAGCAAACTTGCAAAATTCAGATGACCAAAACGTGCATGCCACAGTTTTGCATCTGAAATAGCCTGCGTATCCATAATAGCACATGCTGAATCCTCTACACATTTGCCATCCATATTGAGCTTATACAGCCCTCGACATAGTGAACCAGATGCTACAATGATGTCACCACAAGAGAGATCATGAACAGTACATCTGTCATCCACAAATTTTACAACCAAACCTGTTTTGGCAAATGCGGAGACTGACAGCAGATTCTTTTTGATCCCTGGCACATACAATGCATCAAAAAGTGTAAAGGTGTTGCCATTTGCAACATTCAGCACAATCTGTCCAACTCCTTCAACGGGATAAGAGGAGTTATTGGCACAAGTGACAGTATTCCCTGTGGGAGCAGACTCAAGGAAAGTGAATAAACTGCGCTGCGAGGTGATATGCTTAGTGGCACCACTGTCAAAGTACCATACATCTGAATCTACTGCAGACATACATGTGTCATGCAAAGATGGGTCATAACTGCACTGCGCATTGAATGCCCATTCTGTATCTAGCACAACATTAGCAGATTCATTGTTAGAAGGAGAGGCATCTGCAACAGCCATACCAGCCTCTTTCTTCTTAGCCTCTTTCGCAGCCAGCTTAGGACACGCTTTGATGACATGATCATTTCCCTTACAGTACTTGCAAAATGTCTTCTGTTTGTCACCCTTCTTCTCATCTTTGTCTTCCTTCTTTGGTTGCGCAGCATTTGCAGATTTCTGCTTACTAGAAGAAAAGCCAGCTTTACCTTTCCCGCTTCTCTGACTAGCAACGAAAGCTTGATCTGCGACACGCATAATATTCCTGTTTTGCCTTGACTGGTCTTCTTGCAGCAAAACAGAAACTAACTCCTCAAATGATAAGGCATTGGGATTGCCTTTCATCATCAAGCGAAGAGTGGAAGCAAAACCCTGATAAGAATCTGGTAGACCATTCAAAACAGTCTGCACAAGTGAACTGTCTGACAGGATTTCATCTGCAGAAATGAGCTGCTCTTTGAAATCCTTGATCTTTGTCAAAAAGCTATCCATAGAATCACCTTCGTTCATATGCTCACTCTCCAACTGTTTTCGGAGGTAAGCAACACGAGCCTCATTTCTTGCCTGATACAATGTGGCAAGTACATCCCAAGCATCCTTAGAAGTCCTGCAGGAGCGAATATGTGGGATAATGGTACGTTTGACAGACAGCGCAATCAAGGCATGAGCCTGCGCATCTCTACCATCCCAACGAATCTGCTCTGCTGAAAGTGGTGGTTCTCGAACAGCTGCTACAACACTTGTGCCTGCACCATCATCAACAGTACCTGTTTCTGATGTGTTTGCAGCATTCCCAGCCACAATAGGACGTGCATCAATACCCTGCACAATGTTCCATAACCCCTTTGCTACCAATACATGTCGCATCATATATGCCCACAATGGATAGTTGGTGCCATCCAACTTATCCTCAGCAGCCAACATGCGGAATACATCATTGTTGTCAGCCATGGCCAATGACTGTACTACTAGATGTAAATGCTGTCTGCAAGAGGTAAACCTGTATAAAATCGACCTGTGCTATGTAGCACAGCCCAAAACAGACGAATGGGCACCTGTCCTGCAGATTTTAATCTTGACAGAAAATCTGCACAGTAGGACGATTTTGCCTGCGCAGTACTTGGAATGCAAAAACGGAGGGCGAAATGACTTCAGATCAAAATTCTGAAACGAACCAGCCCTACGGGCTATCCCACGGCATATACTAACCTGCAGACGCTCGTGAAACCTCGTCGCAATCGGAGTAGATGAAGCGGCAGGTGCCGGTGATGCTGCCCGGGAGGAGGAAGCCTGCTCTGATACCAATTGTTGGAATTAGGGTTGCAGGAATGCACACACAACTTCAAGAAGATGAGGAAGCTTGAGCACAACACAGTAGTGTATTATGAGTGCCAAAAATGAAAGATCACAAGCCCTAGAAGATAATGGGCGTATATACAATGCACGGGGGAAAAAACCTCCTAGTGAGGGAAAAAGTGCCCCGGCGGTCCTAAGTGTGTTCACACACATCACTACTATAATATGGTAACAGTAAGTCAACATCTGCTCAATCGTCTGGTTTTCCAGAGCTAAACTTACTATGTTTGACGAAGCTGCCATTATCATCCTATGCTTAGTCTCCAGGTGAGACTTGAATTTTTGGTACTTCTTCCAACTCACGGATTTGTTGCTCCTTCTGCTTGAGTAGTTGTTCTTTTTGTTGATATGCACCCTCCAGTTCCTTTGTTCTGCAGTGAAAATATAGATTCATCTGGTATGCTTGCTGGATGTGCTCTTGGGTAATCATCTCCTTGGTTCTTACTAACTCTTCCTTTTCTTCTTGTAGCTTGCATATTGTGGTCGCATCTGCCTCCTTGGCCCTTTTGCTTTCTTCTTGGGATTCTTTAAGCTGTCAGTCGAGTTCCTGTACTTGATGCTGGAGCACCCTTTCCTTGGTTAAGGACACTTCCAAGGCCTTCTCCACTTCCTCTTGGTTTTTGATGCGGGCTTGCAGTTGTTGCAGCTGATTCTGGTTCCTCTCAAAAATCTACAGCCCCACCATTTGGAAGTGGATAAGGATCTTCAAGAAGTTGCTTTCTCGTTCAAGCACATCGGGGTGTCCAGCTTTGTACTGCTCATATGTGGCATCATCCTTGTAGTTATCAGATAAAGTTGTCGCCACAACTTCTAATGCCTTGAAGGCATTGTCCTCTTGGCCCTGCTCTTTAGCCCTTGCCCTCATAATTTGCATTAAAGTTGAGGCCAAACTACCTGGAGAAAGGTGACCACATCACC
This sequence comes from Cibotium barometz, assembly GCF_041138505.1. Classification (NCBI taxonomy): domain Eukaryota; kingdom Viridiplantae; phylum Streptophyta; class Polypodiopsida; order Cyatheales; family Cibotiaceae; genus Cibotium; species Cibotium barometz. The sequence continues at coordinate 29,830,819 of NC_141090.1, forward strand.
CACCCTTTTAAAGGTAGCTACACAAGAACCTGCTCCAAGGGATGAAGGCAAGGGAAAGAAGATAGATGTCACCAATATTCCTTCATCATCAATGTCTATATCTTTATTGCCAGTGGAATACCAATCCACAAAGGTTATTGGGCCTAAGGTAGTCACACAAGAACCTACCATGGGTAAAACCAGTCCTCTCAAAAACAACACATGGCGCACAGGAACGAGAGCAGTCACACAAGAACCTACTTCCATTACGGAGGTAGAACCACAAGAACATGTTCCTCATCCTAAAAATACAAGAATCGAGGAGCATTCTGAAGCTGACATCATCAAGGATACCACGATTCTGTTCAAGAGTTTTGCTACTTCAATGATTGCCACCACATCGCAATTAAAGGTACCATCCAACTTGCAACAATCAGCCGCCGCAAGGTATGCCACTTGGTTCATGAACACCTTACCCTAACCGAGTGTCTAGCCTAGCTCAACATCAATAGGATATAGGTCAGAACTTAAGCTAGGGCACAATTCAATTCAGCCAACACGCTAGGGTCCTTAGTGAAAATACCTCACATAGGGCAGATACATTCGTGCACAAGCACTCACAATTTTGAAGTCAAACCAAAGTCCAAGCTAACGTGAGTACACAAAAATAGGTGCTAAGGGCATGGCACACTCATCAAAGAGCATAAGCACTAACTAGGGTCCACATGCGCCTAGCACTCACATCTGCCCTAATTGAGTCAACAGGGTGGAAGTCCTACAGCTAAAGTCCATAGTCACTTGTGAAGATCACTGTAGGCCAGTTGGCAGAATTTCAAGACATACGTTATTGCAGCGTGCTGCAATAATCCATCTTCTCCGAAGTTAGCTCCAACTTGTTAAAAACCATTCTAAGGAGAATCAAACACTAGCTCCATTGCATAGTTGAATAGAAATGAAGAAGATGAAGTTAAGCTACTAATCAAGAAGTAATTAGCATAATGATGAGCATAATGACAACATAAGTGAGGGGCAATAAAATGTGTTGATTTCAATAGATGAGAGCCTCTTTATATAGGCTGAAGTACATGAGGATTAAGCTCAAGATTAGGTGTTAATCATCATCTAAATCATCTCCACCTTCCCTCCTAGATTCAAGCACCTAAAAGTGACCACCAACCCTAGAATCTTGCTAATCACACCAATGCTACCTAATCAAGGGATCACGACCCCTTTGGCTGATGTTGAGCTCCTAAATGACTCTTTTACAAGATTGCATAATAACCTTTGTATCCATTTGCCCATAATCTATGACTTTAGTGCATAGTGCTAGTTACAAGGTATGTGCCCTACACATCATTTTAGTGAAGGTGTTTGCCATATTTTTTAACACCCCTCCTCAAACACTGAATCCACTCAATGATGCAGTTGGTCATGCTGACTCTCATGAGCCTAATTAACCACCCAATGCTCAGTGATAGCATGCATGAGCGTGGTCTGACTAGCAATGCCATACATAGGTTATGCCAATGTGAACTCAGAGGCTTTAGTCATGCGTACAAAAGAGGTATGGGACGACTTTAGAAGAGTGTGACAAGACGTGGCTACATGTATGAGTGAAGAGGACACCCATGTGTATAGGGCATGCCCTTGCTTTTAGCACTTTAGAATAAATGATTTGATCTAATCATAGATAGGGCCTCATGATGGTGGCCCTTGTCTTCATCTTTTTCTTCTTCTTGGTCTTCTTCCTGCTGCACTTCTTCCATGATGTAGACTCGTTGCATCTTCTTCTTGGCAAAACAATTCTTCTCTACATGGCCAGGTTTGTGACAAAAGTCACAAATGAGATTGTTGTTGTTGTAGCCCTTGTTGTAGTTGCCTTTGTTCTTGCCATACCTACTAGATCCTGCATAATAAGCATTTTCAGTAGACAAGGTTGATGACGATGGAGACTCCATTTGCTTGGTCTTTAGTTTTCTCTCCTCCTCAAGAAGAGATGCTTCAATGTCCACAAGCTTTGATATTGGCATATTGGTCAAGGTTGTGACCACATGGTCATATTCTTCAGGTAAAGATTTAAGTAATACACCAATGGAGACATCTTCATCCATCTTAAGACCTATTCCTGCATGTTGTGTTAATAGGCCTTTCATGTAGTTCAAATGTGAGGCTAGGGATGTGCCAGACTTCATTTCTAGCTTAAAAAATTCAATGAGCAAACCAAACTTTGAACTTTTAGATCGAGCCCCAAATAGAGTTGTGAGTTGGTCCCAAACTTCCTTGGAAGTTTCGCATCCATCCACATGATGAATGTAAGTGTCATCAAGCTCCAATGTGATGATGGCACGAGCTTTGTCATCTCTTACTTCCCAACAAGGAACATCAGCAAGAGTCCTTGGCTTCTTCTCATTCCCATTTACTATGTTGAAGAGCCCCTTCTTCATGAGCATTAACTTGATGCGGGTTTGCCATGTGTGAAAACCATGACCTTTAAAGCGCATTGATGGAGAATCCTTGGTAGCCATTATGATATGGAATGAAGGGGGTCTTACCTCTGATGATTGAGGCAGTGTCTACCCTTTTACAAGAGAGATTAAGACCAAAGAATAGTGCTAAATCAAGTTATTTAGCATATGCTTTCCAAAAGATAAAACCAGAAAATATATTGATTTGTGGGAAGCAAGGGAGACACCTAATCAAGGGGCAAATAATAAGGGGATGTAGCAAGTCCCTAATGACATGTATGAACCACTTATTGCACCAAATGATAAGGATTATGATAGATTAATCATTGATTAGTGGAGTTGAATATTCTGCTCACTATGCAGAGAAATGAGCTCACTTGGAGTCAATATTTGAAGGAGTTGCACAAAGAATAAGCTAAAAATCTTCAAGGGCATTGAATAGCAGTATGTCTAGATGATTTTAGAGCCCACAAACTTGCTTAAGCAACTTAATCAATGAGTAATCTCAAATTTACCAAAGTACCTTTTCTGGCTATGGCAGTTCTGGACAGCACCCTGGTTTTTTGCTTGGTGTGTGAAGCACACTCAATCATTTGCAAAACCCTCTTAGGAGGAGTAAGTTTAGGTTCCAATGAAGCCACACCTAAGAGGAATTAGACCAATTTGATGTGTGTGAGCTGCAACAATACTTTTGGTGGTCGCCTATCAAGAACGTGCCTGTTTTGGGGAAAACGAAGTTGCCGGCGACGTGGAGCTATGAATGGTGCAATTGAGGTGCCATGCCCCTTAGCAATATTGCTGGTGAAGTGCCCACAAAAAGGATTTTGGCAACGGTTACGTGGTTTGTGAGCACCAAGGCCTCCACTCAGCTGCTATTCTAGATCCTATTTTCTAGGAAACCCATAAAAGCTAATGAAACCCTAATTTTCACTAATCTCTTGCTAAGCAAATAAGATGGGGCTTGATTCTAAATGCATGGGCTAGTCCTAGCTCTGATACCATGTTAAAAACCATTCTAAGGAGGATCAAACACTAGCTCCATTGCATAGTTGAATAGAAATGAAGAAGATGAAGTTAAGCTACTAATCAAGAAGCAATTAGCATAATGATGAGCATAATGACAACATAAGTGAGGGGCAATAAAATGTGTTGATTTCAATAGATGAGAGCCTCTTTATATAGGCTGAAGTACATGAGGATTAAGCTCAAGATTAGGTGTTAATCATCATCTAAATCATCTCCACCTTCCCTCCTAGATTCAAGCACCTAAAAGTGACCACCAACCCTAGAATCTTGCTAATCACACCAATGCTACCTAATCAAGGGATCACGACCCCTTTGGCTGATGTTGAGCTCCTAAATGACTCTTTTACATCATGGTAAGATTGCATAATAACCTTTGTATCCATTTGCCCATAATCTATGACTTTAGTGCATAGTGCTAGTTACAAGGTATGTGCCCTACACATCATTTTAGTGAAGGTGTTTGCCATATTTTTTAACACAACTTGCTCTGATGACTAAACACATTGGGGATCAAAGGGCTATAGCATCAGAATGCCAAAATCAGCTCAACAGGAGCCAAAACTCAGGGCGCTGCAATAACACTGCATTGCATTGGGAGTATGAAAATTGCTACCAAATGTCATCCAGTGGGCAGGCAGGTCACATACCAATCTATCAAGCATGCAAGAGGCAACCAATCACTAATATAAGCCAGGTATGCATTGTGAGTTCATCTTGATGCATTACTGGTTAATGCATTGACATGCTAAGTTCCACAAACCGAAGGGCAACTAAGGATCTAGAATGGACATACTGCCTCTTAATATTGCTATGAGACCACTCAAGAAGCAAAGGGTGATTGGTGTAGCCAAAACTCAAGGCGCTGCATTAACCTATTAATGCATCGGGAGATTGAGATAGACAGAAAACTGATCAATGGGAGTGATATGCATGCACAAATATGTTCAAATAAGCATGTATGAGAACAAGTATCCCTGGGTTGCATCACAGTAGGTCAAAAATACATCTATTTCAGCCACGCTGCAATAACAGGATTAATGCATCAGCTTGTGCCAAATTGGTCCAAGGGAGGTCAAGGTATGGATATTGCAGCAGAGATTATGGTCAAAAGGATGTAGAGAAACCACTGAATACTTGTCAGTATCAACAGGGACCATTTTTTCCAGGGTGCTACAATAACCGATTAATGCAGCGCGCTGCATTAATTCTATATAGTCAAGAATTACCGATTCTAACTGTACGCTGCCAAATTTCAATTGAACACCAAACACTCACAATCAACCCCCAACCTTCACCAACCCCTCAAAACATCTCTCCCAATATGTCTTCCGATACCGAAGACTACATCCTCCATCATTTCACCTCTCTTCGTGAGTGAGGACGAGGAGACGGAATTCACTAGTGGCCATTCCGAAACACAATCCCACCTTCCTGGTCAATCAGCAGAAGAAGAGGCAAGGGAAATTGAAGAGGCCCTCAGAGTATCGGCTAAGGAGGCAACCGAAAGATAGAAGAGAAAGAGCAAACCCACACAAGTGGCACCACAGGATGTAGGGGAACCATCAACCGCAAGTGTAGTACCTCACAAAAGAAAGGCGAGCTCGGACACAAGTGCATCTAGCCCCATGTCGAAAAGGGGGATCGCAATCACCACACACTCGCTATTGGGATAGGAATGGGTGGAGCAATTGGGTGGCATGGTAGTGGACATGCTAAACCCAACCACCAGATTCAAGGTGACCTACCACACCTTCGAATGTTACCAGGCCCTTCAAGACCTAGAGGTTGTTCCACACCTAGACGCCTGCAGTCTAGGCAAAATGTGGTATAAACTACCTTGCAAACTGGACATGCATTATGCAGTACAATTTGTAAAGAATTACAATAGAAACACCAAACAAACGAAGATCATCTCCGACCATGGGCAGGAGAAGATACTCACCCTGAATGTGGACGCCCTAAGGAATGCCTACGGCCTGGAAGTGGTTGCGTAACCTTATGTGGACCTACGAAAGCTAGGCAACAAGCTTGAAGGTGCCGCCAACTACGAAAGCCTGGCGTAAAGCTTGTTGATATTTCTCCACATCTACAGAAGGCAGCACGTGTTCTACGCCTACTCACAAGGGTTGAGCCATCGGATCACCACAACATAATTCTGGCCAATCACTTACTAAGATTGCACAAGCTAGCACAACATGTGACGAATTGGGCATATTATTTTTATCAAAAGCTAGACAAGGTTTGTGCTCAACACAACACCCAATGCTGTTGATGCCGCTAATCTGTCATCTAGTAGCCTGGAGGTTGGATAAAAAGAATTTTGGGTTCGCAGATAAAAGCAAGGTGGAACTATAGGAGTTAGCGCCCGAGCCGGAGCCAAAGAAGCTGAGGGTGGACCCCATTGCTAGAATGACCACAAGGAGCAAGGGAAAGGAATAAAGCATGGTAGAAGCGGCCGAAGAATTAAGGAAACAACAGGAAGAAGAGGCAGCTAGGCAGTGGAAAGAAATCGAACAACACCGGTGAGAGAAGGCTGTGGAGGAAGCAAGGAAGGGGAAAGAAAAAGAAAGAGGCAAGGCAAAGGTTCAAGAGGAACCTATCATATAGGAAGAACCACAAGAGGAACCTGAGTTCGAGTACCACCAGCCCATGCTGACACAACATTATATCGACACGGCGAGACTCAATAGCCTCTTGTTGTTATTCTACTCTTTTTCGCAGTACAGCTGTTGTTGGTGATGGGCATGGTTCTTTTGTGGGTTCATTTGTCTTTCGTACACATACCATCTTGGTCTTCTGTGGTGCTTGTGGTTGTGGCGCGACTACATTTGATGTTTCTGTGATAGTCGCCTTTCTTTGCTTGGGCACCTTAAGTTGGTTATTACCATGGTAAAAACCTTGGCCTTTCAATAGCATAACTGGCACCCATTGTTGATGTGTTCTTTTCCTTCATTGAGCTCTCTTGGCCCTGGATTGTCGAGGTTTCGGATAGAGCAAAAGTGTTGGCTTTTGATGTCAAGGTTCACAGGGTATCCATACACTTTTTTCTCCTTGGAAGTATCCTTAGGCATGTAGCAATTTGGTGGGAACCCACCTTGTCATTAGTTTGTGTGGATAAGGTGTTGGTTTTGGGCGAGGTTGTGGAGTCTGGAGTGGTGTAGTCGAGGATGTAGGTGTGAGGTTTGGAGATTGAGAGGCTTTTTAGTAGGATAGTTTTACCTTTACCTTTTTCAATAGTGATATCACTATTGTTTTGTGTGGAAGACGGCATCTGTAACTCTCCCTGTAGCAATGGTACCTGGGTTGCATGCCCTTTATACACCATTCTAGCTTGTCGTGCATGCCAATCGATCTAACAGTTGGTCAAATAGCACCACGTGCATCCAAGGACCACATGTTCCTCCATTGATCTTGCAGGCAGCACATAAAAATGTACCTGCAACACATTTTTAGTAATGGCTATGTCTAGAGTCACATGGCCTATGGGTTTCGTTCGTGTGCCATTTAGCACTCTAACTGTCGCATTGGTTGGGACCATGCTTCCTTTTGGTAGGGTTTGCCAAGCTTCAAATGATTGGCTCGCACCTAGATCTAGCAATGCCTCCAACCCAAAGGTTGTATCATTGGTGATCTTCAGGTTTAAGGTAATTCTTGCTGGTTCAATTTCTGGTTCTTCGTCCCCTAGGCCTTCATCCACGAGGGTGCCCTTGTACAAGATCATCCTTTTGGACTTTTCCTTCACCTCTCTTCTTTTGCTTCTTGTTGAGAGACTATGGTACCCTCCGAAGCACTCATCTTGAACCAAATGAGCTCCTCTTTTTTCAAGTATATTGATGGTTGCAAGTAAATGCATCCAATTGTGTGAATACTCGAGTTTAGGTAGAGGTGCATACCATGTTTCATCAGCATCTCCTCCCATTATTTTCTCAATCTCAGCTTCAAACTGATTAACAATTGTTATTCTAGTTGTCATTTCTGATTCAACAGCAAACAAGTTGCCACCTAGTGGACAAGATTCCCACATCGTCAGGTCCACCTTCGTCACTAAAGTATCCTTTCTGAGAAATATCATATTTGATGACCAATCATGCACTATCCCTGCTGATCTCAGAAATGGTCTCCCTAGGATTATGTCATAAGAGTCAATTGGGTTCTTGAAGTCCATGACTACAAACTAGATGTGGTAGGTGATGCTAAAGGTTGTGATCTTTAAGTCCTTCACCACACCAACTGGTCTTGTAGTGGTTCCATCAGCCAACTTGACTATCAATGAGGTCTTCTCCATGGGCAGTCTTCCCCATTTTTCCTGTATAGTTGATTCATAGGGCTCCATATCAGACCTTTTGGAGAATACTCCAAGATGAATGACCCACTTAAGGTATTCCATGTATCCTTCTTCTTGGGATTAAGCGCTCGATACCACATGCCTACCTTGCCATCCAATTGAATTCCAAAGGCTCCAATTTTATCACCATCGGGAGACATCTTCGAAGGCGGCACAAACTTGCTCGAAGCATTCCACGTAGGTGATTGGGTCACCCTCTCCTTGGAATTTTGCAATTAACTTGGCAATGGCTATGGACCTATTTTTAGACCAATGATTATCTCTAGCTCTGCAGGGAATGCAGCTGGCACTGGCGCCCCCTTCCTATAGCCTGCACTAACACCATAAGCGCTTCATCAAAAAACACCGTCTGATGAGAATAGGAGGTGGTTGTGGATATGGCATTGGTGGTTGTTGGGAGCCATACGATTGTTGTGATGGGACCGGTCTTGGATATTGTCTCATGTTGGGATCCGCTTAATATGATGTACTTGGTGCTTCATGCTGTGGATTCATCGTTGGATGAGTCAGAGTGAATGTTGGTCCCATTGACACTGGGTTGAACCTAGGTGTTGGCCCTTGATAAGCCAATGTCGTGGTTGGGGGTCGTGGGATTTGAGGTCTAACTTGGAATTGGGGTCCCCCGTGGTTCAGATGGTCATGCTTCCACATCAAATTGAAAGACGGGTCCGTCTTCAACATGTAGGTTATGAGAACATAGATCGATTTTAGAGGGTGGTGTCATCACCCTTGTCGTGTGTTTCATAACGATAAGTGGTCCTGAGGTTACTGTGCTGGCACAAGCAAACGGGTTTATGTCTTAGACTGTGTTATTGAAAAGTTGTGCTCGTGGGTCAAACTATCCAAAGAAGTTGGTTATACCTTCATAGATCCTATTGGATGTTAATTGTGTTGGGGACTGAGTCCCTGAAATTGGAGCAATGGATATGTGAATATCATTTTGGTTCTGTGCATTATCCTCCATGCTTAGTGTTTCGTCTGTACTTGACTCATATTTGAAGAGTGGTCCTAGTATAGATGAAGTACTATTCAAAGAAGACCTCTCTCTAGCAGATAAACTCGGGCCTAAGATGGCCTCTAAGTCTACGTTGGATGTGCTGTCTTCTGGAGCAACTTCATATCCTAAGATGCGTCTGGACCTAAGGTGCATGTATAACTTCAAGGTTCAGGGTGAATGGGGCCTGCTATCAATCTGTTTAGCCTTGTAGTGTCACTGACTATGGTGCAAGAAATTATTGCAGCACGTTGCAATAATGTTAATGCAGTGCCCTGACTGGTCTGGGCTAATGCAGCACTGATGCTCAAGTCAACTGGTTCCAGGTGAAAGTGTAGTCCTCCTGATGAAGAGTACAATCCCTGATGCAATAATTTAATGCAGCGCGTTGCATTAACCTAATGCAGTGCCTTGGGTTGTTGGTCTTGGACTTGAACTGGTTATTGATTTTTGGCTTTGTGTAGTGTTGTTGAACAGTATGTGCAAATTCCAGTCTTCTCTAATGCAATAAGTTAATGCAGCGCGCTGCAATAACAAGCGGTGCAATATTCAAAATTTGAAATTTGCTCAAGGGTCAACTAACTGGCTCTCTTTGGATGAGATATTTTTGCTAAGTGTCAGGCCACATGATTAATGCAGTGCGCTGTTAATAATCCTGGATGGCTTTTGCATTAAATTTTCTTGACAGGAGTTGGTGATACCTGTTAGTGACTATTGGAGTTAATGCAGCGGCCTAGAACTGCTAATGCAGTGTGCAAGAACGCTGACTCGTGTTTTGACCTTTTCATTCAATTTTTTGGAGTTTTTCAAATTTGTGATTTATGTACAGTGTTGTGTGAGTGCTCTACTGACTATGTGATGCATAAAAACAACAAAACAACAACTTTTTGAAAATGAAATGAGAGTTCTTGGATTTTGACCCCACAAGTCACTTTACAGGTCAAATCTAGCCCAAAAGCTGACTGTGATAGGTCGTTTTTGATGAGAATGAACTACTTAACAATAATCTAAACTTTTCATAACAAAAACAACAACTAAGGAACACGTTTTCATCAATTTCCAGCCCTCTAGCCACTTTTTCTCTCCTACTCTCCTTACCAACTAACGGTTTTTGAAGGGTAAAGACAAGGAAAACAACAACATAGAAACAAGCAAGGTTGCTTACCTCCTCGACAATGGCGCCAAATTTGTTAAGCCTTCAACAGAGACTAACATGTCTTGGGGATCTTCAACTGAGCCGCTTTGGAGAGCTCGTCCTCCAAGCAACTTCCTTGTGGGAGTTGATTTGTATGCGATTGTGCGATGTTGTCATGGACAGCGTCCTTGGATTCAATCCGAGTTGCTAGGCGATCGTAAGGGGGAGGGGAATGAGAAGAAGAGAAGGGAAATGTGGGTGTGGTGAAGGGGGAATCGATCATAGTCGTAGCAACAATGACAAGAGTAAAAGAAAGAGGCAAATGGACACCAACACAAGGATGAAGGAAACTTGCTCTCTATTCCACAACTCAAGCAATAGGAAGAATGAAGACCAAGTCAACATTCTTGGCTTTTATACACAGACCTTTTGAAGGGAGGTTTAACCCTAAATCCTTGCCTAGCTTTCTAGCCCTTATTTGGCACTATTGGTCCACGGCCTATGATGAATCAGAATACAATGGTTTGCATAATGAATCATAATACAATGCTTTCCCAAAATAGAGGAAGCTAGTTGCGTAACACATGTGGAGAAGCATCATATTCCTTCATGTTTATTTATTCTATTCCATGTTTTAAACTATTGACATTTACAATGTGCTTCTTGAAGATTTTGTAGATCTCATTGGAGTCTTTGTGTTATTGACTTGCCAAAGAGAACTGCAATTCTCATGATAGTTTGCATGGCATTCATGTTCAAGTTAACCTGTTAAGTGTTTTTTCTCTTCCTTTTCTATTAGCATTAGTAATTTATAATATTTAACTCATATTGTATGAATTTATGTATTTTAGGGCAACAAAACGACTTATTTTTGCCTAGGCTCCAAGTATCTTGAGTTGAGAAGTGGTGAGGAATTCAAATTCCTTAATCAACCTACTCCAACTAAACAAAATGCCACATCTTGTGGCTAGCATGTTGTAGGTAATGCATGGAAATATATATTATGCAACTACATGAATTTAGATATTGATGTGAGTTAAATTACCAGAATATTTATAATTAGAGATATTGAAGGTTTGAATGTTTTGTAGTTGCAAGTATTTGGGTATTCTAAACTTACAAATGTATTGTGGTTGCATGCATTTGGATCTATTGAAACAAATGTGTGGAGTGTTTGTGCCAAAGCTATATACATTATTTTGAACAATGCAATTACTCCTAACAATCTAGATAGCCCACTGGCTCAAGTTGACCCTACAACTGAAATATTTGAAACTACCGAGAAGAAGAAAATGCTTAAAATATCACCTGTGAAACATTTTGCATTTAAGCAGAAGGAGAAGGAGAAAGGCACTAACACCATATTAGTGAATTTGGGAATTTCCCAATTCCCATTTTTGAATACTTAAAAAAGGGGACATGGATAACATGTTTGTAAGTTTCTCAAAACCCTATCATATGACCTATCGCTGGAAAGCGCTTGAAAAATGGAATCTAAAGAGCTATAAAGCGCTCATTTTGGATTAGTGGTGTTCAAGTTATGGTTAATCCAAACTTTTGACCACGTGTCCCAAACTTGTATGAAATATGATGAGATGATTTTCAAAACCTCTTTATTCATTGGAACTAAATTTGTTGTAGCTTATTTTAAAAGATTCTATATAAAACCACATCATTGCAATAAAGGTCAAATGAGAACTTTATAAAACCACATCATTGCAATAAAGGTCAAATGAGAACTTTATATTGAAAAACTAGCTAGAAGCTTACAAGATTGTAATGCAAATCCATTGCAAAGCAAATTGTAATGAACCATGCTTAAACCCTCCAATTTCCAATTGGCATTCGCAAATATCATTGGAACCATTCGCAATCAAATTTTCTTTTTCTTCATCTTAGACTTAGCATTGCTGATATCTTCTACTACTACAATGTTGAGATGCTCTCTAACATTTAAGAGACTTCAATGTGTACTTGCACTCATAATCTCCATAGCACCATTGGGTACTGTAATGCATATTTGAAGAGGTAAAACTGTTTGTACTTTAGCTTGCAATGGAACTCAAGAATTATTCTACTTCATCCAATGCTCATAAGAAAAACAAATGTATAGTGTCATACGAGCCTTCACATATCTAAATGAAATTGTAGACTCTATAACATTGCAATTGAATATGTCATTTTTGTGCTCTCCTTCTACAATTTTCCATTGCTCTCCAAATAGAGAGACCATGTGCTCTGCTAGTACCTTCTTACACACAAACATGTAGGTGTTTTCAAAAGTGTAAATCCATAAAAAATGGCAACAAAGATATGAAGTGGGCATACCCAACTAGTGCTCTATTGAGCGAGTTGGCTTTGTATATTTCATAAATCCTTTAATATCAGCAAGCATCTTTGACTTCATAAGCATGATAGTCAACCTATCTGGAGCTGGTCATTCAACAGATGGAAGGGATGGGGGCTATGCTTTCTAAATTTCCAAGATGACCATCATGCTTGGGCACTATATATGAGGGTTGGTAAAAGAATACATTATCTCTAATAAGGTCTGCACCACTTTTACCACAAAACAATGCCTCACCAATATGTGCTTGAAAGGCTGGGAATTTTCTTGTAAGGCTTTGTAGTGGTTGCTCCTCCGTTAAGTTGGAAGGAAATATATCTGAAACAATCAATGTTTGCCAAGAGTTAAGTCTGCAAGATAAACCTCATACTTGTGAGATATAACAAAATGCAAATAATTTAGCTAGATACTCCTTTCTGCTTACAATTACATGGAAAGTGAGTCTGTTGGCAGAGATGGACATCTTGTGGAGTGTAGACATGTTTCACGATGGCAATGAGATCTCCATTGCTCCATTTCTTGAATCATTGTAAGTGACTCTTCCAATGGTGCTCTATCACACCTCGTTGTCATACTCGATGTGGCCCAATTGCAAATAGTTGTAGAAAAATCCAATCACCCTTTTGAAATGTCTCTCCAACCCAATCACTATCAGCATCCCTTCTATTGTGAAGCAATATCTCCTCTATCTCATCTCTCAGTCTTTGTTGCACTGCTATCAAAGTGAGGTTTAGAAAAGCTAAAGAAATGGAGTAAAAGTTATATGCACCTGGGTCAAATGAAGCAAATAGAGAAGAAGAGATGCTAGGCACGAGGGAAACGAGTCAAAATTGTTCAAATTTCGAGAGCCAACATCATGATCGGGTGGAAGGACATGTCCAGTCTACCATTGTAGGTGGAAGGACATGTCCAGTCTACCATTGTAGGTGGTATAGGGCTGACAATTGTAGGTAGAGGACTGACAATTGTAGGTAGAGGATTGACAATTGTGAGTAGAGGGCTGACACCTTTAGGTAACAGACACAACTAACATAGCCTAATAGTACGAGTTTGCCCGTATATTCCAAGGAGACAAGAAGTGCACAGCCCTTCAATCCTATTGGCCTATTACTAATTACCATCATTAGCAAAAGGCCCTTCTTAAGCTCAAATGCCCCCTAATGAATTAGCACCCAAATAGGAGAATGTCATGGCTCTTTTGTTAGCTCAAGTCCAGGGATGAGTCAAGCATGAGCTAAAAAGGAGATCCCAGTCTTAGGGTCGGTGAGTCAGTTCCTTGGTACCCTTTGGAGCACTATACAAAATAGGTATTTTAGTTCAGCCTAGGATAGGGCCTTGTAAAGGGCTTTCGTTAGTCTATTCATGGTCACAAGGAGGCTAGGGGCAAGGGAGCAATGGCCACGAAGGCCTAGCTTGCCAACCAAATTTGGTTGGCCAGACAAGATTGGTTGACAATGTTTAGGGGCTAGTTGGCCCGCAAACCCCCTTCTTGGGTAGATGGGGGCTTATATAAGTCTCTCCCTCCCCTCCCCTCCCCTCCCCTCCCTTGAGAAGTCTTTTTCACCTAGTATCGGCCAATAATTGCTAGACCAAGTTGACCTCTTTCCCACTTTGTTCTAGCTAGCTTATAGCCATATATCCGCTCGATTGTTCCTCTCCAATAAGCGCCTTGATTAGTAGCATATTCAGATTCAATTTCCAATTATCATCTCCATCTAGAGGCACATAGTTTGGGGCAACTTCTAGCTAGATACAGGCAGATCTTGGAGCAGATTTGTGATAGTTTGTCGATAGTAGAATTCAAACTTTGGATCTTCAAGATTTCTCTACTATTTCCAACTCACACTGATGCATGCAAGTGTGGATGATAACACATAGTGATTCTTGGCTTGTCAAAAGGATCGACATCTCGGTGGAGGTCACTTGGAGTCTTGATCAAGGGCCGCAACTTGTTCTCTCCACAAGGGTTTGTTTTCTACATTCAACTTGAGCTTGTGGATCTTGGCATTGGATTCCATAACAGAAAGGCTCCAAGTCTTGAGAATATCAGGCAATTCTTCCACTTAGCCTTAAAGAAAAACATGAAACTCTCGCATGCACCGTGAGAGAAGATGTATATTGGCTGAGTGAGACTCGACTCGGGGAAAACAATGCATGGATGGACATGATGGTATCCTCAGCATCCTAGGTGGATCTCGAGTCCAACGTCATTCCTCATCTTTCACATGGACACATTCAACTTTGTAGTATGCCAACGCGAACTGGACAAACACGAGACATACACATCACATTCACCACTTAATTCTAGTGATCTATTTTTATTTTTCTTTTCCTTGGCATGAATCTCTCTTCTATGGCATTTCACCACAAACCATGTAAACCAAAAGCATGAATAAGGTCTGTCATAGTTTTTGTAGTGAGCATTTGCATTTGGCATCTTTACAAATGATGGAGGTTGTCATTTATATAATTCAAAATTCTCCATGTCCCCCTCCAATTTCACATGCTTATTAAAGGCTCATACAAGTAATCATGGTGCAAATCAGTTATTTGATGATTTTGTTAACCCTTTGGTAGAAGTTCGTGAGATGGTTCACAAGGCTCTTAGCAATTGTTGCACTTTTTGCAAGCATGCACTAAAAACTCATGCCCCTAAATCCTTATCAAGGTTGAAGTTTAACTGAATTGGATGTATTCAACAAAGGATCAACAACACAACAGACTCATTTGACATATAACTAGATCTGAAAAGTAAAAATAAAGTAGCCTTCATCACAATGGTATGTAAGGAATGCAAAACACAACTCTTTTAAGTCCAATACACAAGGGAGCATTAACAAGAAAGAGTGACTTATTTCAAGATGAACACTACAAAGGATGATACGATAGTATCGATTATGTCATGGATCAATTGCCATTATTGTTGTGCCATTTGGATTGCCATGAACACTTATGCATAACTATGCCTTACATACATGTCATAATATGTGAGGGGGGAGGGGCCGATCTTTTGGATGAGGGGGATTGAACAAATATATACAAAGGAACTTCAATACCATACCTCATGTAATATTTAATAAAATTTGAGTTCTTTTAACAAATTCTTCATTTAGGAGGTATATTTGAACCTCTTTACAAGTAGAACCTTCCCATACTGTCAATATCACTTAATACAAGTGGCATTTTTTTTTTCCACACAAAATGCCTATTTTCTTTTAAAATTCAATACGTAAGGAGTTGGCGCCCCCAACTCATAATTGAAGAATCTGGCATTGCGCTGAATTTGAGATTGCATAGTTTCTTTAGGTAGCTAACATTCCAACACTAAGAGGGAAGAGTCATCCAAAGAGCAACCCATTTTGGTTCTCTGTTGTTTCTTCCTTTCAATCCTACATTCCCACAATTCCCTTTTACTCCTCCACAATTATGCAATGGTCGTGAACACAATGTGTTAAGTCAAGTCAGAGACTCTAACTTGACAATTTGTTGCTGCTAGAACATCTAGTGAGTTGTTGCATATGCTCCCTC
Organism: Cibotium barometz; assembly: GCF_041138505.1. Lineage (NCBI taxonomy): Eukaryota > Viridiplantae > Streptophyta > Polypodiopsida > Cyatheales > Cibotiaceae > Cibotium > Cibotium barometz. Next base: position 29,846,638 of record NC_141090.1, read on the forward strand.
AGTTCTAAATCCCGTTAATGTAGGCATACCAGTTGCAAATTATCAAGTTGTGTATAGAAGAAGACTTCTCGACTCCTATTGTAATGAAGAGCTGCATCTGGACGTGTAGCTAAGAAGCGCAAAAATCCTGAATGCTACAATATGGAAAATTGGAGGGGATCCTTGGTGGTCTACGCCCAAGAGCTGGAGAAGTGGTCCATAGTCGCATCATCATCATTGCCGTCAAACCTGACGAATCAATAGCATCCCTAGAATACCAGAAACTCGACCCATGAGACAATTGTGACTCTTGTGAAAAATTATGTGTGGTCATTGATGTTGTGTGGAATATTAAGGTCGCTGTCATGAACAATGAAGGATGCGCTTACCACTTGATCTTGTCCTGTGAGCTGCTTATCAAGTGTGGAGACATTCATGTCCAGCTCGGGAGTATTGGCCGGTGTGCTGGCTGCATCTTTAGCGAGCAAACGTTTTAAGTGTGCCATTGACCATATCCAAAATGCTCAGTGAGAGCAATGAGCTAGAGTTGTGCGGCTACAGGTCGTCATGTACCGGCTCTTGGACCCTTAATTTTTTCCCTTCTCTTCCGTTCCCTTCCCTTTTCCCTTTCCCCTGTTTCTTCCCTTCCCTTTCCTCCCCTCTTTCCTCTTCCCTCTTTCCATTCCCTTCTCTTTCACTTTCTCTCTTTCCCTTCCCTTCACCTCGCTTTTGCTCTCCTTTCCATTTCCCTTCCCTTCCCTCCTGTTCCCTTCCATGTTCCCTTTCCTCTCTTTCCCTATTCCCTCTCCCTTTCACATCCCTTCCCTTCCCTTCCCCTTCTGTATCTTCATATGCATTATGTATAGCATAGCATATGGATAGCCGGACACGATAGATGGGCTTATAGACACGTCCTAAAACTATGAAAAAAAAAAAGAGAATGCACAAAAACCATCCTCTCATAAAAATGAGAGAGGGAATAGGAGGAGAGGGAGGGATACAAGTGCAAGCATATATGTGTAAGCTTTAAGGGCATTACAAGGGCCCATGGGCATAAAACTTAAAAGGCATGCAAGTGGGACATATGCATAGCCTTAAGTGCATAAGGGCCCAAGGGAATAATTCTTAAGGGCACTAGCGCGGCATGCATAAGCCTTGAGGAAATATGGATATGACGTATGCATTCCTTGTATGCATAAAGGTTCATATGGATAAGCCACTTATAAGAGTGTCTATAAGCCCATCTATTTTCCCATCTATAAGCTCGTCTATAAGCACATATACTCCATTTTAGACACGCAAGTCTCTAGTCGCACACAGATAGAAGCAAATATATATGCACTTGGTACTTTTATTCACAAATCACAAAATGTGGCTACATGCACGCCTACGAGCTCTTTCCCTTGGTGGCAGCAAAGCAACTATGCATTATCCAACAGGGAGGTTGATGATAGAATTGAGCACCTTTTTGTGATGCAACACATGGTTAACTCCAATGTGATAAAAGATGATGCAGATTGCAAAAATATTTGGTTTGTTGATTCAAGTGCCTTTAACCACATGACCAGTCATGGTGAGTGGTTTAGTGATGTCAGATATTTAGAAAAGCCAGGCTATGTTGAAATAGGTGATGATACTGCGCATCCAATTGCATAGGTTGGTAAGGTACCACTGACTATACAGGATGGCAAAAGGAAGTACTTGTCAGACGTACATCATGTTTCTAATATCACCAAGAACTTGGTTTCAGTTGGCCAAATGGTTGAGTAGGGTTTGCAAGTCAAATTTAACTCTAATGGCTGCTTTGTTAGGGATCTGAAAAACTAATGCCACTTGGTTGCAAAAGGCAACAGAAATGGTAGAATGTTAACCGTGGATGCTAATTTTCAAGAGGTTGAAGCTGCTATGTTTACGCATGGAGGATGTATCATTGTAGATATTGAAAATATGGCACAAGCGCATTGGGGACGTGAATATATAAAGGTTGAAATCTATGCAAACGCATAGAATTGTTACACGTTTGCCTAAATTCAAAGTGGATGGAATGCAAAAGGTATATGAAACATGCCAAATGGGCAAGTATGCCAGGCATGCATTTCCATGAAATGCTGAAATAAGCAACAGAGTTTTGGAAGTGATTCACTTAGAGGTGTGGACTCCTCTATCAACCATTGTTATTTATAAACCAAAGTAAGTTATTTGTAGACCGAAGCACCCATTGTTAGTGACTCTCTTTATCAACAACCAATGATGAGGACGACGACATCGGAGTGTGATTATAGACAACTTGAGCAAAACTTTTTTTGGTGGGAACACGGAAAACTTTTTGGTGGGATCACGCAAAACTTTTTTCTTTTGGTTGTGAAGTATTAAAAGGGATATCTCGTGGTGAAGTGCGTGCAGGCCGGAAATTTGACTCCCTATGCTAGGCATCATAAAAATTTTAATGACACCTTAGCAACCTATACTAGGCATCAAATGACGCCTTCGGGAACCTAGACGGGCTTCGAGTCACTTTCGATTACGTACACAATTCTCGATTCTAAATTTGAGATATCAGAAAAAGAATATGTAAAGAGAACTACTCGGTAGATTTGTTTATGAGCCCACCAAAATGAGAAGACAATATTTCAATGCTCGACACACTAACTGTTCTAATTGCTAACAAACCCGATAGCCATGCTTGAGACTACGTGCCTTGAATTAATGTGCCAACAATGTAAATAATGGACTGCAGATAACTATATCAATGCACGCATTGAATTTCTTTCATTGCTTAGTAGCATACATTATGTGGCACATCCATTCCTGCTAAAGGGGAATGGAAAGGTGTTGGTATTATGAGCAACGATGCCTAAGCATGAACATAACAACTACAATGGACAGAATTGTATTAGAGCTCAAGAGCAAAAGCATCGAATTTGAAAGTTTTGTGCCTTTAAACCCATGATGAACTTAGCCACCATTTTCCAGTAATACAAATTTCATCTCGCACCTGTTCAGAGATGAAACAAGGAATTTAGCACGAGCGTGTAACAACCTCGAGCAAGGAGAGATGCATCCAGGAAGACGATAAGGTAGTCGGGCAGCTGAGCTGCACCAGCCACCAGCAGAGAAGCAGTTGTAAGGCCATTAGTTGAGAAGGTCAGTTACCACCAAACAAGATAGCCAGTTTCACACCTTTCCAATAGCAGCTGCTGTGTTTCCTGCAGCATCCAGGGCATCAGTTCGCTCACGATTTTCGTGGCTCATTCCTGCCATTTCCGCGATGCCATCGACATTATCACTAATAGGTCCATAGGCCCAAAAAACACCAGCACAACAGCTCTCAAACTTGCAAAAACAAATCAGTACAATAGCTCGCAAAACAATTAATAATCTTGCCAAGAGGCAAAAGCATAAACATGCTGACAATAAAAGAAACAACAACAAATGTGTCGAAATCCAGCAAATTAGTGAAAATCTTGCCAAGCTTTTCATTATGAAAATATCGAGTCTGAGCCAAGAAGTATAGAACAACAGATTGGCTAAAGCAATTACTTTTTCCAAGATGTTTTCAATGCTGTCCAACAAATCATCAAACCATCAACAACTAAAATACGAATTGCAAAGACCAGCATACTTATGCAAAATGATCATAATCCATCACATACTCTCCTTGCTTTCATATCTTTCCACATGTCATGAACACATGCCCAATCCACATCATTGACATCTGGTCCAAGAAGTGAAATTCTCATCAATGCCTCAAGAGTCTTGACATCTAAACATTGGCGTTGATATGTCTTAATGACATTTTGCTTAGAGAATCCTCGCTCACATGAAACTGATGAGGCTGGTATCACCAACATGATTTGCCAGAGCTTCATCATGTTTGGATACGTGTTTTGCCATTCCATATTGGTAGAAAAGACACGCCAAGCATCCATCATATTCATACCCTCACAACCATAATACAACACATCTGTAAATGACAATAACTCATTCTTGCAAGCCTGCTTATCCACAAGAAACCTTCCAAATCTGTTCAACAATTCATCAAGCCATTTGGTTACCTTCTCCTCCCTTTCTGAAGTATCATGCGGCCTTTTTGCATCACGAGGATAATATTGTGGGCTAAACAACTTCACAGCATTGAACAAAAATACATCTGGAAATCTTTCATTTATGCAATCAATGACCTTTTGCACAAAACTCTTCGCAAGATCAACACAAGTCATTACATCACCTGCAAAGGGATCTAAGGGAATCCCTTTTTTATCCTTGCCTGGAATTCTCGCATAAGAAAGCGCATGTGCATATATTTTTCCCTCCTCATTTACATGTTGCAAAATTCCACTTTCGGTGTCAGACATGAACTTCTTGAGGTACAGACTACCTTTTCCAAAATCTTGCAGCAAAAACTTTCTCCTCAATGAAGCTATACATACATCAATGCATGTACTAATGGAAGACATGTCAACAATATCTGCCTGGAATTGCTGGCTCAACATGTTCATGTCATGCAAAACATCGGCAAGCATGTGAATGCAAAAAAGAATCTTATATGTTTTCAGCTTTGCATACCAATCAGGTGCACCTTCTTGCCAAACGCTAAGAATTGCAGGCATCAGCTGTGTCAATCTAATCATGACATTACCTCTTGCTAACCATCTTACATCATGTATTTGAAGCACCTCAAGAGCTTGCTGATTCATCTCCTTAAGCAAATCTTGAAACTCCGAATGTCGTATGCTAGAAGCAGCTATCCAAGAATAAACCTTGTTAGCAACCTTATCAATATATGAAAGACAACAAAAATGTTTTGCTGCATCTGCAACAGCAAGAGCTTCTCTATGTGCAATACAATGAATGCTTGTAAGATGGGGAATATCACACTTCAACTTTGCTACCAAACCTTCATTACAACCAAGCATGGAGCTATCGCCATCAGTAGCAATGCCCACCATGCGATGCTTCTCAAGTCCAAATTCAGTCAACACTTTACTCAATTCATCATACTTGGTTTGTGCACAACCATCAGATACAGGAAGCAGACGTGCAAACTCTATTTTGCTCAATCCCTTTCCACTCAATGGTATAAAGCAAAAATATACAATCAAATGTTTCTCCATACCTCTGTCTGTTGATTCATCTAGTGTAACACCATAAAAAGGACTCTGTAGCAATTCAGCAAGATGACGTTTTTTTATGTATTCAGAAATGCAAAACATGAAATCTTTTCCGACTACTCTATTTGTGTAAGAAGAGTAGTCGTTTCGTTTAGGCATGCTTTCCAAACCCAAGGCATAAGCAAGGTCGCATAGTTTCTCATACTTCCTCAAGGCCAGGTCTTCTCTTGCATTGAAGTATGCAAGTTTCATAACTATTATTACTCTAGAGGTATTTCTACATGTCATCACTTCCATGTGTGCAGGCAATTGTACGCCACTCTCACTACGAAATCGTGATGCAGCACATGCATGTTCTTTAGACTTTCTATGCTTTCTAATTGCACTCAACATAATCGTCTTGCAGCCATTACCTCTACCCCAAGGACCTTTTAGTTTGTACTGCTCACACCAAAGGCATTTCATAAACTCCTGTCTACCACGGACTATGTGCTTAAGAAAAGCATACTTACGTGTCCACTCTTGCCGAAACTTACGTATTGAACCTTTCTTCTTTGTTTGTGTTGCTTTGCTCTCTTGCGTGCCTATCAAAGTTGCATTGAGAGCTTCCTCTTGAGTGCTTTCTCCCAAAATCTCCAAATCTATACCAAGCTCATCCTCAAACTCCTCTACTTCTGGATCATCATACTTGTCATCATCCTGAGAGTCTCCACTAGAACCAAATAGCTCCTCCATGACTTCTTCGGTTTTCATTTTCTTTTTCGGTCTCTCTACATTCATAATGTTATTCACTCTCTTGTTGCCAAAGAATTGCACAAGAGTAGGTTGAAACACCTGCAATTATTTTAACATTGTACATTAATGACCAACCTAAAACCCAAATACTAATGATTAGCACAAAAGCATATCAAAATCAATCAACACAACTCGTCAACTAAAACTAATAGCATGTCAACTTACCTTTTCACATTTGCTGCTATTAGCCATGCCCTTGGATGTTGAGGGTGCACCAAAAGTAGTAGACACAAACATATTGGGAACTGCAAACAAGTAAGATGAGCCATCAATTTGCTTCCAATGTCTTTGTCTCTCTATCTCTCCACGCATACACATACACAGTGTAAAATATAAATAGCAAATGTAAATTTTCACACCTCAAATGCCAAATAGGCCAATGTGAAAACCTGCAGGCTGCAGTCTCTGGAGCCTGGAGGGGAGCCTGAAATGGATAAGAGGAGGATAGCTAACCTGCAATAATACCAGCAGATCTTGGCATCCATATACAGACCTTGGTATTTTTTAAAGGGGTTTAAGCTTTTCATGCATTCACATTTGGCTACCAGTCAGCAGCAGCTTGTAACAGTGCCAGCCATAAATTATATCTTATACAGCTAGACTTTGTGTACGTGTGGTGGTTAGTAGTTTTCGCTCTATTATATCAGTCACCACATGCAACAACAACGAAGACAAGCCCAAATGGCTTGTAAAAACACTCAAGAAACGTAAATGAGCATCCAAATCAACCATGTTTATAATGAGAGAGAAGAAAATATTCTGAGGTTGTGGATCAGTACCCTACACACAAAATACGCTGTGCATATCTCATACACAAGCCCGCAAGCATTGAATTTATTTCAATAACATGTCATCTGTAAAGGAAATAAAGTTTCATGCAACCACACAGCTATATTACCTGTTGTACAAATTCGGGCCAGCGGCACTGGGCGGTCGGACCAGCCAGAGTGGTTACCTGATGTTTGGCGCGAGGAGGGCGGTAGCGTCGCATGAGAGCGAAGAAGCGCCCGCTGAGGTGGATGTATGCTTCACATGAGGCAGCGTCGAGCGGATAAGCAATGGGCTTTAGCCTGTGGCCCTGTGGGCAGCGTCGAGAGTCGAGAGTATATATTTTGGGATTCCAGAATCAGAGGACTCGAGCCGCGAGCGTCGAGCGTTGGAGCGGATAAGCAACGACCGTCTCTGATAGGCGCTCGCAAAGAGGGAAAAAATAAGACTGGAGGAAAATATAAAGAATATCCGATTACAGTAGCTAAACTTTTTATATATTATTTAAGGAAAATCGGAAAAAAACTAATAAATTCGTTATACATATAGGTTTTAAAAAAATTACATCGCGGAAGACTTTTATATTATATTTTTCTGTATGCGGCCGAGAAAATAACAGCAGCGAAGAGTTTTACAGGAAAATCGAAGACATAGGGTAAAACTTTAAAAAAAAAAACTATTTGGGCTGTGCGGCCGCCGTCCAATGGGCATGAAGTTTGAAAATCTTAGGATGTATTATAAACATATTTATGTGATTATTATATATATGTATATGTTATATACGCTTGACCCCTAAGGGTCAAAAATAGGGTGTCATTTGACACCTTGGCTTCTATTTAAAGATTACACTTTGCAGGCGTATTTTGACACCCAAATTGGCTCTTGAAGCCCAAATTGGGAATCGGCCTGAGTGCGTGCTATCATGGACACCACGCTCCCACTTTCTTCTGCTTTCTTTGACGAGGAATGGGCTGTCTCTACGGTTCTCTCCTGCACAGATCCTCGCACTGTCTGCAAATTGGCTCTCTTGAACAAAACTTTCCATGCTTGCTCCACCTCAGATCTCGTCTGGACACATTTCCTGCCTCCCTCCGCTTTCTCTGCTGCCCATGCCGACCACTCTGCCTCCTCCAGGCGTGACCTCTACTTTCGATTGTGTCGTTCCATCACCATCCGTGACGGCAATCAGGCATGTTGCTTGTTTCATTCATCCATGCCTGCATGATCGTTTCATCAACGGGAATAGAATGTTTATCATGGAATGCGACAGAAAGTCACCATTTGCACTACGTTGTTTGATCATTGTCTTATCTTCTCATTCTGTGTTCTGAGATGGAAGTGTGAAATCTATGGTAAATTGGTTGCAGAGATACTGGCTAGATCCAGCCACAGGTAGCGAATGCCACATGCTCTCAGCCAAACTCATGTCTATCGCCTGGGGGACTACTCCCCAATACTGGGACTGGATACCTTGTTCAGGATCCTGGTCAGTTTTCAGCACGCTTCGTGATCTTCGCTTGTGAACTCCCTCGTTGTCTTGGCTTAATACGTCTTCCATTGTAACCATGCGATTACATGTGCGCAGGTTTCCTCAGGTTGCTCTTCTGCGGGAAGTTTGCTGGTTTCACGTGGAGGGCACATTCCGTCAAGTATTACGGCCAGGGAAGTACCTGGTATCATTCAGGATGCAGCTGCGTTCAGCTTTTGGATGGGACGGATGCCCAGTGAAGCTAAGCTTACAGGATCTGTCCAAAGGCGACCAGGTAGAGTCAAACCGCTTGTTCACTCGTCGGTTCCCCCGAAGCGATCGCCCAGCATGCTGGGATCAAAACGACAATATTGATGCGGCATGTGATAATAATCAGTGGGTAGAGTGCGATGTGGGCGAATTCACGGTAGGGAAGGAGGACAAGGAAGATGCTGTGGAAGTGAAATTCTCCATGCGAGAGATTGACAGGCTGGGATGGAAAGGTGGGTTGTTTTTGGACGGTGCTATGGTGAGGCCAACCCATATCATTCCTGAATCACAGTATAGAGCACAAGCTGTGTTAGAAAACCAAATTCAAGAAGAAGAAGAAGAAGATGATGATGATGATGATGAAGCCGAGAATGATAGCCAAGCATCCCAACACAGTCAAGATGACTATGGTAGTCAGACAGATGAGGGTGAGGTGTATCAATCTGATCGAGCCCAAGATAGTGTGGAAGGGCATGATAATGGATCATCACTTTGATTGAAACTCCAGATCATATTCCTATTCTTGTCATGGAATATAAAGGAAACAGTAGTTTTCTATTCTTGGCATGCCATCAAAAGGAGTTAGTGCAGGTTAATAGTTTTTCAGAGTCACGAAGTAAGATGGAACCATTGAAGCAAAAGAAAGGAAATTTGCATTTATTACTAAGTTGCAAGTGGTGGAGGGCACAGTATGTATGTTACTTTTCCAAACTTTGGTTTTATAAAATCTTTAACAACCTTTTTGTCCAATAAGGGACTATGGATTGATGCTTACTTCTTTGCTAATCAATTGCTAATTAGAGCCTGTTGTCTTCAAGTTGACCTTGAGTAACTTACACTACCTTAATTGCAGTTAACATTCCAAGTTGCCTTTAGCATGAGAGATCTACACGTACGATAGAACTAGTCCTTGTACATTTATTGGCTTTCCTTCCTCTTATCACCTCTCTCCTCCTGACATGCTTTTCTTTGAGGTATTTTGCAAGCATTTCCACCAGTACCTCATAATCCTATACACTTACAAATGATTGCACTTAATGGCCAAAGTACTAGCATGGAAGATTTAATTGATATGGCTACTCTGGTGCATTAGCACTTAATACCATGCATGTACTTTGTGAATCCTTGGGTAACATACAAGAGTAAGTGATACTAGAAAGGCCATAGATAATGTCCACCTCTTGCCAAATCCACTAGAGGATTGCCACCATATGCTTTCTTATGGAAACATTTGTCATGAACTTATGTGAGAAGACTAAAAAAGGAAAGGAGGTGCCTATGCCAAAGGAGGGGACAAAAGCCAAAAGAGTTGAGTGCTAGATCATCCGTGTATCACCCTATCCAAGGCATCCCCACCCACAAAACAAAGTTAACACCAATACCATTGTCGAGCACCAACCAACTGTAAGGACTGATTTCCATCACATAAGGGAAAAAGATTTAAGGTTTGAGTCCCCAAGCAACTTACCCATTAAGGGCCCAAACCTAGACAATGAACCACCAAGTTGCAATTCTCTAAACAATGATAATAGTGTATGGGGGTTGCTTGGTTATAGTAAGGGCACTCAAACGCTTTGTGAGGATCAATACATGTGTAGCATATGATTAACTCTTGTTCCTCGTGGTGCTCTGATAGACGGGGATAAGACATTCCTCTTGAATGTTGAAACACATTAGAGGGGATGGTCCATCCATGAGCTGATAAGGGTAATCACTCCCTATCTGATCTGATTGGTACCCCACCCACTCTTGGGGCTCCTCTACCAAAACTTGATTAATTGGGGTCACTCTAAGTGGTGGCAGCTATAAAGGCAAGACAAGGGCTGGCAAAGACATGTCAAAAGATATGTCACGTGTCAAACGGTTGTGGGGCCATTTTCCTATGATCGCCAATCATGACCTTATAGGAAATGGAGGTGGATTTCCCCCCCCCCCCCCCCTTTGAGAAGTAGTGGCATTAGGTGGCCTCATGATTCTTCCACCATTGGCAACCCTTGCAATACACCACAAGTCTCGATTGAAACATTGGGCATTCAGATGTGGTATGGTTCCATCTACATATTTTGCAGTAGACTTACTCTCTTGCAAGGTACAAATGGGGGTTACTTGGGTTCTTGCATCCTCACTCGTCTCTAAATTGTTCCTAGGACAAAGTTACAAATTTCTTAAGTGTCATAGCCATTGATGGCTGAATTTTGGTGATTAAATGAAAGGAAATAGGATGCAAGAACAAGGGTTAATTGGAAGATTATGGATGTGTTTATGCAAGGATAGGTTCAAGGGGGAACAAAGAGGGTACGTAGCATTGAATGAGAGGTTGCTTGGGCCACAAGAAAGCTTTTTTTGCATGATTTTCAGCCAAAAGTGGAGGAGGAAAGCAAAAGCCATGAATTTGCTTCATGAATTCATGATTTTTTTTTAATCAAAAGCAAAAGGCAAGGAACAATTTCAAAAATCTCAGCTCTCCTCTTCATCTCGACGCATATTCTTTATGCAAGAGTGATGGATCAGCCCCAAATCTTGTGTGGATGCATGGGCTTGAAGATCTTGGTCACCTGTCTTCTCCTCCTCCTCTTTTCCTTGATCTTGTGGACCTCTTTGAGCATGCTGAAAGAAGATTTATCTCAGCAATGAAATCTTGGCGCATGCACACATTATCTTCTTCCTCGTTTCCTTTTAAGAGTGGTGGTGAGTTCTTCATTAAAGCTATGGACTTGGTTGTTTGCATGTTTGGAAAAGAAGCGGTTTACCTTGTGCATGATGGAGATCTACACAAATGGGCGGTAGTGTGGAGTTGTGGATCTTGTCTTTCTTTCTTCACCTCGGCCTTGAATCTTCTCTTCAAGCTATATAAGAAGATGTCTACATCGAGAAGAGAGAGATTCCATTGCTCGGAACAAGATTATACCGGTTTGGTTATAGACTTATGGAGAATGTTCTTCACGATGTTTGTGTAGAAGAAGATTATGTTCATCTCTTGATTGGAGATAGTCTCCTCTTTAAATCATATTCTTCTTTGTTTGGTGAATGGAATCCCCCATGAAACTATTGTAAATTCGTTTTCATCTTGATGTGATTGTGTTGCTTCAAGCAAGGGCCTTGATTGGATCCCTATTCTCCTCTTTCCCTTATTCTCTTCAATATTGGGAAATTGCTATTAGATCATTGTATCTTGTTTCCTTGGTCTTTTATGAGAGATATGGTTTAGCCCTCTCGGCGTTTTGTATGAAGATTGCCCTTGATTATGAGTTGAATGTTGTGGACATCCTTTTCATATAAGTTGTTGTGATAACCTCAAGGATAAGGTGTTTGGTGAGTCTTTTGGCAAACACTTTTCTCTTTTTGTAGCAATAAGGATTGTGGTTTGTGAGGTGTGGGTATCTTTTTGGTGCTGGGTATTTATGAGGTAGATTATCCTCCATCATTAGTGGTGCTTTCATTGAGAGCTTAGGCCAGTTATGTGTGCATCGGTCATGCTGGGGAGCAGTATCCGTCCCTTGCACACTCAAGCCATTTTGAAACCATGAGTTCCCAAACTTTCTTGGGCTATGAAGGAGAAGACATTGACAGCTTGATCCAAAGAATCAATTGGATGGCCTATGACAAAGTCCGAGACACCGATGTGAAGACCGCCTATGCATGTTGAACATGTTATTGACAGGATTTGCCCATTTGTGGTGGGAGGGAATTCCTGAAGAGGGACAAGATACATGGCCACAAGCCGTGAATGTTTTTTGACATTGATATGGAAGATAGACCACGATGGAAGAGTTATGGTGTGCATTGGCGCACATTTATATGAACAAGCAAGAGGATGTGTCCCAGTTTGTAGCTGTCTTTGAAGAAAAGTGTATTGCAGTGGAGAGGAGGATGCAAGAACAAGATGGTCAAGTGCCACGCAATTTCTTCAAGAAGGATAAATTTATTTCTTTCCTCACTCCAACCCTCAAGGAGAAAGTGGAGCTGAAAGACCTTGATACATATGCGGCAACCATGCGGATAGCTAAAGAAAAGTATCAAAATATGCATATGGAACATCAACCCCTAACTATTTTTCCAAGAGAGATTCCAGCCAAACCTTTGCCAGCACCTATGGATCCTCATCTCAATCAGCCTCTTCCTATCCCCAATGGCCCTGTGCAACCAGTAGCGCGGCAAAAGGTCTTTTTGAGGAGGATATTTGAACTTTGGCACAAGGTATCACCAATATGTCTTTGGCCATGTTGGAGCAGCATGAGCCTACTCCTTATCCAAGAGGTGGAGGAAGACAAAGAAACCAATGGCAAGCGGTTGCTACTTGTTTCAATTGTTATGAGCGTGGCCACATCGCACCTGATTGTCCGCATCCTAGAAGAAGAGGCGAAATGTATCCAATACTTTGTCCCCAACAACTGGATTGCAAAGTTTAAGGAAGGGAAGCCAAAGTTCGAAGGGAGGTCAAACCAGCAAGGCACAAGCTTGATAGGCAGCCTGCTGAGGCAAGTAATATTACATTGATTAGGGTAAGTACTTTTGAGGATGAGGCTAAAATTCTAGCCAACAAGAGGATGCATGAGTCATAAGAGGAGCAACAAACGCGAGCCAAATGGGGAAAGCAAGATTGATTTGCTCCTGAACCTATGGAGAGTCAACCACAAGAGGAGGCTGAATCAAGTATGCGACAAAAGAGCGTGAGAAGAAAGATCTAGATGGGAGATTGTGCTTTGGGTCAAAATTATCCAGCATACAGTCTCTTGGAAAACCTCAAGCAAAAGAAGGTGGACATGACATATGTCTAGCTACTTCAACTCTATTCCTCTCTTCGACAATAGTGGCATGGAGTGGTGAGTCTAAGGCGGCCAAAGAGGGTAGTCGTAGGTACGGTCCATATCGCTCATGCACATGATATACCCCTTGTTTTAGAAGTATGGTTGCAAGGATGTCCTGTTAAGCAAGCTGGTGCATAGGTATGTGTTCTTATAGAGGACACCATGCGGCAACTTAATTTGAAGATGAATTCGGCATCCTATCTGTGGGTGATGATGGCCAATAGTTCTTAGGTACATAGTCTTGGTTGCATTGAGGATCTTGAAGTGAATGTAGGTGGACAAAAAGCAACAATGGATTTCCATGTGATGGCTACCAAATTTGGAGCCTATCCAAATATATTGGACTGACCTTGACTCATTGGTATGAAGACAAGTCAAGATTGGCATAACGGCCTTCTAGAGCTCTATATATATTGACTGCCCAAGGAGAGGGTGATCTTCAACATGAAGACTGGTGAGGTGATACAAGGTGCAACAGGAGAAGAAGCAATTAGTGAAGAAGAATCATATACCTCTTCATCAAAATCAACCGTAGATGATGGTGATATAGAGTGGGAGGCCAACCTCCTGGAAGAGATGCTGATTTGTTTGGATTGTCCTTTAAGCAATGGAACAAGAAGGGGATCAGCCCTTCACACATGGCGAAGAGGGCAATTAGCACAATGTTGCTCTTTCTGAGCTTCAGAAGACCAACTCTAAGTGAAGAAGAGAAGCAATAGTATCTTCAGGTATTTCAAAAGTATCCTAAATTATTTGATATAAAATACCATTACTTGAGAGGTACAAAGAGCATTGTGCATCATATTGATCTCAATCTTGATGCTAAGCCGATCATTCAAAATTTTAGAAGGATGAGTTCTCTTCAAGAGGATGTCCTTAAGGCAAAATTTATGAAGCTTTTGGAGGCTGGTTTCATTTATCCAATGTATGATTCTGAGTGGGTGTCACCAGTGGTTATCACTCCAGTGGTAAGTGGAGAGTTAAGCAAAGAGATTTTGTATGTCTAATGGTGATTTGTATATGAGGTGTTCAGATGATGTGATGAGGAAGGTGTTGAAGTATGAAAATATTGGTGCTTGTTTGGCAGCATCTCATGAGGAGGGCTGTGGAGGCCACTTTGGGACTGATCGAGTGAAGAGGAAGATCTTACTTGCTGGGCTTATATGGCCTAGTATGCATAGAGATGTGGCACATTAGTATAGAAGTTGTCCCTCAATGTCAAGCATATGGAAAGAGAATCTTGATGTCAGAACTAGCCAAGACTATCATGGCATTTGCTCCCTTTGAGAAGTGGAATTTGGATTTCATTGGGCCTCTTCCTCCCACATGAAGGGGTAAGAAATACATCCTTTTTGGTGTAGATTATAAGATGAGGTGGCTGGAAGCAATAGCCACACAGAGTGCAAAGGGAGTGGAGGTTGCTAGGTTTTTTATGAATGATTTGTGTTGTTGTTTTGGAGTACCATTTGAAATTGTGACAGATCAAGGTCTTGGATTCCAAAAGAACCTCTTAAGAGACTTGGAGACTTTATTGGATGTGAAGCATAAGTACGTTACACCATATTACCCTAGATGTAGCGAGTTGGTGGAATCACTTAATGGTACTTGTCAAAAGATTTTGTTTAAGCTTGTGGATGTGCATCCAAAGGATTGGGATGAGTATCTAGACAAGGCTTTGTGGGCTTGCAAGTTGGCAGAAAAAAGCACAGAATTTTCTCCCTGTCAGTTGGTTTATGGTAAGGAAGCCATGTTACCTCTTGAGGTAATGATGTATTCTTTTCAATTCTTTCAAAAGCATGTGGATGCTCCTAACTTGCAGTAGGAGGCTGCTATGACTTTGCGCTTGCCTTTGCTTGATCTCTCAACAGAGGAAGCAATTCGATGCTATGAGAAGATATCAACTCAAATGGTTCGATGCCCAACTCAAAGACAAGAATATTAAGAGGGAATCGTTGGTCCTAAGATATGATACTAGTTTGGATAACACATTCCAAACTAAGTTCTGAGTTCGATGGGAAGGCCCCTTTCTTGTGAAGGAAAAATATCACAATGGCACATACTTGTTTGCCGATCTTGATGGTACTATTCATTCTTCAAGGATGAATGGGTAAGAATGATGTAACACTTTCCATTTGGGCAAGTCCTTTTTTTGTTGTGTTGGATCTTGGCGGTTGTACATAATATAGTCTCCAATAAGATGGAAAGTAGAGCTCCATTTGAGTAATTTTGTAAAAATGATATTGAACATCATGTATTGTTAGGCTTTAGCATGTAATAGGTACTCTTTTATATGTATTAAAGTTCTATACCAAGTTTGGTAGTCATCCAAACTCAAATGTGTTAGCTTTCAAAATGCATAATTTGGCTTTGAGTTGTTCAAAACTCCTTAATCTTAGAATGTGGGCTAAAAATTTGTTTTTTCAGTTTTTCAATCCGACCTAAGGGTGAAAAGATATAATCAGATTTTTGATGTTGTGTCTTGGTGGACAAATTTCTGCATCCCTTTGGATGACACCAATACAGGTGCTATTTTGGTTTTTTGGCTTTCCCTATATGGTTTGTTCACACTCTATGTTCCAGACTTGAGGGAGGACTATATGATGTTGAATTTTTGTGATTAAATAAGAGGAAATAGGGTGCAAGAATGAGAGTCAATTAGAAGACTATGGACGTGTTTGTGCAAGGATAGGTTCAAGGGGGACCAAAGAGGGTACACTAGCATTAAATGAGAGGTTGCTTGGGCCACAAGCAAGCTTTTTTTGCATGATTTTAAGCCAAAAGTGGAGGAGGAAAGCAAAAGCCACGAATTTGCTTCATGAATTTGTGATTTTTTTAATCAAAAACAAAAGGCAAGGAGAAATGTCAAAAATCTCAGCTCTCCTTTTTATCTCTAAGCATATTCTTCATGCAAGAGTGATGGATCAGCCCCAAATCTTGTGTGGATGCATGGCCTTGAAGATCTTGGACACCTATCTCCTCCTCTCCTCCTCCTCCTTTTCTTGATCTTGTAAACCTCTTCGAGCATGCAGAAAGAAGATTCATCTTAGCCATGAAAGCTTGGAGCATGCACACATGGTCTTCTTCCTCTTCTCTTTTCAAGATCTGGTGGTGAGTTCTTCATGAAAGCTATGGATTTGGTTGTTTGCATATTTGGAAAAGAAGCAGTTTACCTTGTGTATGATTCAGATCTACACAAAGCAGTGGTAGCATGGAGTTGTGGATCTTATCTTTCTTTCTTCACCTTAGTATTCAATCTTCTCTTCAAGCTATATAAGAAGATGTCTACATTTAGAGGAGAGAGACCTCATTGCTTGGAACAAGATTATGTTGGTTTGGTTATAGACTTATTGAGGATGTTCTTGATGACGTTTGTGTAGAAGAAGATTATGTTCATCTCTTGATTGGAGATAAGTCTCCTCTTTCAACCATATTGTTCTTTGTTTGGTGAATGGAATCCCTCGAGAAACTATTGTAAATTGGTTTTCCTCTTGATGTGGTTGTGTTGCTTCAAGCAAGGGCCTTGATTGGATTCCATGTTCACCTCTTTCCCTTATTCTCTTCATTTGGGAAATTGCTATTGGATCATTGTATCTTGTTTCCTTGGTCTTTTATGAGAGAGATGGTTCAGCCCTCTTGGTCTTTTGTATGAAGATTACCCTTGATTATGAGTTCAATGTTGTGGAAAACCTTTTCATATAAGTTGTAATAAGAACAAGGTAGTAAGGTGTTTGGTGAGTCTTTTGGCAAGCGGTTTTCTCTTTTTGTAGCAATAAGGATTGTGGTTTGTGAGGTGTGGCTATCTTTTGGGTGTTGGGTGTTTATGAGGTAGATTATGCTCCATCACTGTGACTGAGTTCTTAGCCCCTCTTGGGTTTTTTGGTTGGGATGTAGTATCATATACGGTATAGAATGCGGGGGTGATTGTGGATGATGTCTCACTTAGATCTTTATACTTTATGTAATCACTTAAATGGATGGCTAGGCTACAACATAGCTCACGTACTCAGGAACAAGTTGTCATGCAGCTTCTTGCTCTTGATACCCCCAATATAAATCACGGCAACAACTGTGTGTTGCTCAACCTCTCGTATGGTTTGCAATGAGAATTCAAGTCCATGGTTTGCAATGAGAATTCAAGTGCATGCTCTCTCCCTTGTTTTGGCCAACATTATACACCCTAGTAATGGGACTCCATGTGTGACCACTAGGGGCAAAATCCTAGTACAAAATCCTTTCACAAGCTAGTAAAGGTGACCATTCCACAAGACCCATTGCTCTAAACCATTGACCTACTTTAGAATGGGGCATAGTATGGCCTAAACCATTGCTCTAAACCATTGACCTACTTTAGAATGGGGCATAGTATGGCCTCGAATCAATGTATCTATGAAGGTCCTTGACCTCTAGTTGGTCTTGAAATAGGTGGGTAATCATGCATGCAATGGTCATGGAGATGACACATTAGGATTCTTGGGTAGTGGTAGTGGGACCATAGGTCCCATTGATGGGTTTATTGGTGTAGCCAAATTGTGCTTATGTTGTAGTGGGCACATGCACCACAGAGGGTGTCTACACCCGTTGAGCATTCGAGATAATGGGTGGTGATTGGACGGGATCTCTCACCCCTAAGATGGATTAGATGAAGGGGGTGATTGAGTTGATATCCCTCCATTGAATAGGCTAGTATATCTTCTGGAGGAGGTCATGGAGGTAAGAGTATGAGTCAGGCACTTCATTCCTAGACCATCTCCAAGGTTGTCATCATTGAAACATTAGGCATTGGGCACCATGTTGTGACATATGAGCTCTCAAATCGATGCATTATTGGAGTCAGGTGCATCATCCATGGATTAGACAAGAGAACCATGAAATTCACTTGAGCCATGGATATCTCAAGGTTTCAACTAAATGGTTTCTCCCATACCATTCCATCATACAAGGGTTGTGGTGGTAGTAGAACCTTGGGGGGCCCACTCTTGAGGCATGATCCTAACGGTTCTAAGGATCGGATCATTGACTTGATGCTCAAATTTGACTTTCCAGGTTCCTTGACCATGGTTTTTGAAATCCCCATGCTCTTTGCACAGGTAGAACCTTGGGGGACCTACTCCTGAGGCATGGCCTTAAAGGTTCTAAGGATCGCATTATTGACCTGATGCTCAAATTTGAGCTTCTAGGAGTCTTTCCTTGACCCACTATTTTTCTAACTCCTCAAGTTGGATGTTTGGGGATTGTGTAATCTCTATGGGGTACAATGCCGTAGCCCTAGAGTTGAACCTATGCCAAATATGTTGGTCACTCGGCCAAGGACACCACTGGCTAACATAGTAGGTGAAAATGGAGCCACTAGAGTCCTCATAGGCTCTTGGGCCTCCATGTCACTTGTTTCAATGCTTGTGGATTCTTCTATATGAGAGTTGTTGATGTTGAAGGGCCAGTGCCCTAAGTGGGACTCATGCTACTATGCAATATGCAATGCCCTAAGTAGGACTCGAGCTCCTATGTGATATAAAGTTGGGTGTGTGGATGGAAGCAATGATGTTGGATACACACTCTTCGGAAGCTATGTTTATTCCTAGTACCAATTCGGATCTCAAGTGCATGTGATATAAAGTTGGGTGTGTGGATGGAAGCAATGATGTTGGATACACACTCTTCGGAAGCTATGTTTATTCCTAGTACCAATTCGGATCTCAAGTGCATGTAAGACATTGTCCAGATGGGGCTTCGAATGCAATGATAGTTTGTAGTTAGCAATAAAAATTCCAGTTGTGCCCAGTTTGTATGTCAGCAATTCTACGAATAGAATTAGATTTTTCTTGAAAATATGTTCTATACTGGATACATGGAATTAAGGAGAGGGACATTAAAAATTTAAACATTTTTTACCATATGGTGTTGTGCAATTCTATGCATAGAATTGGCTAAAACTCTACATGGAAATGTGTAGAATTGTTGTGAGTTGAATTGTTTGGAAAACTAGGTCCAAAATTTGACTATGTTTGACAATTGATTGTTGACAATTGATTGGGAGTAGGTGGGTAGGTGATGACCAGTAATGATAGAATACAATTCTACGCGTGGAATTAACAATTCTCACAAAGAAACGTTAATGTCAACAATTCTACGCATAGACTAGCTCTGCACGTAGAAATGTTAATGTCAACAATTTTACACATAGAATAGTCATCTCTTAGGAAGGAAAGCAAGCAATCATACTTCCAAGATAAGATATTGGAGGGAAATGGAGAGCTTGTACTCCTTGTAGCTGAGACTGAGACCAAAGTCAAAAGACTTTGGCTTTTATGCATAACATTTTTCGGGCTAATGATAAAACATAATTCCACCACGCAATCTAATTATGTTCAAACGACCATTATAGATCCTTTGATGGTTGAAACCTCTTCATAATGGTATCAAGAACAAAATACAAGGCTCTATACTTTCCTTTCTCTTTAATTAAATGGATTCCTCTATTTACAAAGATAATGTGCTATTGCCATATATACAAAGAAAAGGTCAAAAGTGTAGTGAGGCCCACAATACCATTCTTAACCCTATTTTATTGGGTTAACAATGATGTGGTATTTGTCTCCTCTTCAACAGAGGGCTTTCAATGCCACTTGGATGCACTTCAAGCGTTTTATGAAATACATGATTTAAAGGTCAACTTGGGTAAATCCAAGGTTATGATCTACAACACATCTTGAGAAGTTGCACATTGAGAGCAATTTACATTTCTTTTTTCAATCCCGATCTTTACGATGCGACTAGCTATGCAAAAGAGACAGAGACAAAGGGGCACTTTGCATTCACGTCTTATATACTATTGGCATCCAAGGAAGACATGAATGTTTAGTCAATAGTGGTTTGGCAATTTTGCATTTGCACTCTCGTGCATCATTTTCCTTGATGACTATTCCGTCGCACATATGTACCTTTCCTTGAATCATATTCCATTGTACTCGTTCGTTTTCGGCCCGTGTGTTTCAAGGGGAGCATAAATTATTAACATTTTCATGTCTGTGTGTTACATTTTTACATTCTAGGTTGGGGGGGGTATACGCTTGAGGCAGTAAACAAGAGTGAAAGAGGTTGAGGTGCAGGTGCACGAAGTGAGGGTGGTTCAGTTGCATTTCACAATTGCTTTTTCTTGAAGACAAACATGTAGAAACGTTTTTTCTTTAAGTGGGGTTACAAAAATTACAGTTTCTTTATGATCAAATGGATTACAAAAAGTGTTGCCTTCTCTACAAGAAGGCAACATACAAAACTTGTGTATTGCGAGACACCATCAAGGGCTAGGATGAAATGCAAAAAGGCCTTGCAAGCATAGCACCATCTCACTTGCTCAACGTATCTTCTGAATTGACATGAGAGTTGTCTACAGCAAGCCCCTTCATGTCCTAGGTCAACATACATGGCTCCATTAGGGTCAGGTTGCAGAGTCCTCCATCATAGCCACTCTAGCTGTGGTGAAAGTCCCATGCATTGGCCCAGTCTTCCCTACTCTCATAAATGCAAGAGTTCATGTTTAGAGAAGCAAACGATGGGTGGGTGAGTCTTCCACTAGTATCACTAGTATTTGACCTAAACCAATGAAATGGGAAATGATGCACTAAACTATTACAAAACATAGCACGTGAGTGCAAAATATAATGTTGTTCCAGCCAGTTGGTTTAGGACAATCACCTTAACTACTATTTGACCTAAAGTAGCACCATGGGAAGTGCACCAAATTATTACAAAAGATAGCACATGATTCAAAATATAACCACTAGGCTGGCTTAGGAAAAAAACCCATTTGAGTCAAGATAGGACAATGAGGCCTTGACCTTTAAAAGTTTCATGTGTATTAGACAACAATTGTGGTGTGGACAAGTCAAAGTCCCCCATTTCTTTCCATGCATGTTTGTATGTGTAGAAAAAGTATGCAATGATGAATGACTTCCATATATCCATGTGTAGGATTCAAGCAAGGTTTTGCAAGGTCCTTAATTTGGTTAATTGCATGCTATTGAAAAACTTTATGTTTATTAGACACCAATTATGCATGCGAGCAAGAAAATCCCTCCATTTATGCACGGGAATGTGCATATGCATGGCAAAAACATGCAATGATGATGGAATTCCACATGTGTAAGTGCCTAGGGCATGTGGCCAGTTACTAATTAAGGGGACTTGGGTGAATCCCTCTCCCATGTAATGATTGGAATCATTCAACTGATCTGAGCATTGCTTTTTCTTTTCTAAGTCCACTTTCTACTTTAAATCATTGTATTGTGGATTGACATATTTTCATTTAAGTAGATTATTATCACAATGATTAGTTAGCCATCATACTTTCACAAATCTTGACTTGAGTAAATCACCTAGTAACAAAAATTTTCCTCTCATTTATGTGGATGGGCGTGTGTATTTAAGTTTTCTTTCATTTTTATGACATATACATGCAAGAAAATACACATATAGTAGATTGTATTCGGTGATTCAATTCCATGTGTTTGTGTTGGATTAAAATCAAAATTTATATGGGCCTCAAATTGAGCCAATTGCATGTCCTTGCAAAGTTTCATGTCTATATGACATTGATTGTGTGTATGGGCAAAACAATATGCTCGTTTCCCTATGTGCATGTGTGTACACATAGAAAAAAAAATGTGCAAGGGTGGTCAATTTCCACATGTCCAAATGTCACATTGGTATGACATTGGACATTAGTTTAAGTGACTTGCATAGGATTACAAAAGATTTCATTTGTATTTAACACCAATTCTGTGAGTGGCCAAGAAAAGTTGCCTACTTTCTACACACGCATGCATATGGACAGGAAAAACATGCAATGGTTGCTGACTTTCACATGTCCAAGTGCTGCATCGGTACACAACTTTGCATGGGTTTAAATTTTAGTGGAAGTCATAAAATTGGAAATTATCATGTGTATTAGGCACGGATTCTATCAATGGGAAAGCAAATTCCCCATTTTATATGTGCATGTGCTTACATGTAGGGAAATACACAATCATGACTACCTGGGTGGTTGCAAGATGAGGGTACTCACTTTCGTTCACTCTCTCTAAAATTGGGACATCCATGCATCTCGGGCGGAGTACCTCGATCGTGATAGTGCCGCGAATTAAAAGACGACATGTGCCTCCCGAGCCTAAATCGACATATCTCGATCGAGATGCCAACTAATGCCACGCTAGCAGGTCCGGGTTTCCAGGCGTCATCCATGTCACCAATACATGTCACCGCCACCACTTTATCTCAATCGAGATATCTATGCCACTCGGATCCACATCAGGGCCACGCTGTATCCCCCTAGGCATATTTGACTAGCACATCTCCATCGTCCACGTATCTCGAATGAGAAATTAACATCAAATCGCGACCATTCATTGTTCGAGGTAATGGGATACAATCTCCACCGTCCCCATATCTCGATCGAGATACTGAGATCAAATCTCAGCCGTCCAAATATCTCGATCGAGATACAGAGATACAATCTGCACCGTCCAAATATCTCGATCGAGATACGTAGATGCAATATCCACCGTCCAATTATCTCGATCGAGATACGTAAATGCAATCTATACCGTCCATTCACGTACGTTGGAAGATGCGATCTCGGCCGTTTAAATATCTCGATCGAGGTATATAATGAATCTTGACCGTCAAGATACCTTGTCGTGGTAATGCCTTTAAATCGTGGCCGTCCATGTACCTCGAACGAGATAGTAATATCAAATCTCAACCGTCGATCCTTCCCCAACCCTAAAATTAGGTGTGTATCTTGGCCGTATGTTGCACTAACCCTAATATCCAGAGCGTTAATCTTGCAAACCCTAAATTGCATGATGTTACCGAACCTCGATCGAGGTTATAAAATCGGAAAACTTTTTTTTTTGCCTCATTGTCACAAGTCGTTTTCACTCTCCTTGCTCTCTTGATTTGGATTAGCATTAGTGAGCCCATTAGCATTGTTTTATAGCTTCATTAGTGCTACTTAGCACTAAGCATTAGACCCTTCACATTAGACCCTTCACATTGGACCCTTCACATTTGGCTTAGGTTTTAGCATGGAGTCACACGAGGAGGGCCACGAGGAGGGCCGCTCATCTATTGCGGACCTCATCGCGGAGATAGACCGCGAGTTAGCGGCTATCCGTAGGAGTGCTAGAGACACACCGTCTACATTACATATCGTGGCAGACTTGGAGGCGATGCTTGCATCCCTTCGTAGCCTTCACGATATTGTTTATGTAGATGAGTGGATAGCCCACCATCGCACTGCTCCTGTGTCACATGGCCTGACATATCGTCAGGTCTGTGATCTTGCTCCTATTAGAGATGGAGCCTACCTAGATCTTTTCCTCGATAGTCGTGGGATGAGGCCTGGGGCGGGCAAGCCCCTTACTATTTCGCGGTGTTCGCATCCTCGTATGGCGGCACATATCTATAGTCGATATGTTGCCGCATATGGGAGGATGCCGAACAACCGCCAGATTCCCATATACTTTGCAAAGCAGTTATATGCGGAGTTTAGGGGAGGAGGTGGATTACACCAGTCCGGGTGGTGGTGCTGGCCGAGGCCGTCTCCAGGACCAGGGTAGGCGGCCTCCACCAGCCCTTCGTGTAGCACCTACCACAGATCCTTCATTTGTGCCATTGTCGACAGTAGAGGCTCTTGGCACCCAGGTCGGCATTGACATACGGAGTACCACGGAGAGCATCCAGCACGTGGTGCGCCTGTTCTCACGATCTATACCGATGACGACAGATGTCGAGGTATTTACATATATATTACGTCTTAAGTTTTTTTGGTCATTTATCTACATGTTTATATATACTTTTCTATATTTTTACATGAGCAGCATGGTTGATTGTGTCACGTAGGTTCCCACACCTACCACTGAGAGGCTCACTCAGGAGTTGGTAGAGGAGGCGAGAGCGGAGATTGACCGCCTCAGAGCTGCATTACAGATGGCAGAGGCAGCTACTGCAGAGGCACAGCATCTGAGAGAGTCCGACATCCAGCAGGTAGGTTTCTCTTGCACGTAAAAGAGTTATAATTAAGGTCCTAAGTTATAAATTTCTTTAAGTAATACCTAATGAGAGACTAATCAATTATTTTAATGCCTTACTTTTTTGCATAGGCTCGGACCGAGGTAGAGAGCTCCAGAGCTGAGGCACAGCATCATCAGATTATGGAGCATATTGCCCAGGGCAGAGCAGCTGATGCTGCATGTTCGAGAGTTTCGTAGATCCTTAGACGTGACAGTGCCTTACCTACCTTTATAGCCACGGCCTGTCATCACAGAGGTTTTTCGACGACCTCTCCCGCAGGATGCACCACCCTTCCTACGTGATGCGTGCTGCTCTTTATGTATCGAGGACATTGATAGTACATGTGGATATGCCCTGGGATGTGGACATATTTTCCACTTGTCTTGCATCACCCAGGAGCTAGTCCGGTTCTCAGCATGCCCCTCCTGCCGTGCACGCGTCGACCTAGCGACGTACAGGGTATTGGGCATCGATGATCTTCACCCAGGCCTCGTTCGAGTAGATTCTAGGACTGGCAGGCCTGTCGACTTTACATCAGCTATGGACTTGGGACTCGACGCCTTCGACGATAGAGCCCAAGAGCCTGAGGTGCCTCCTGAGATAGAGTGGAGCTCACATGAGTTCGATGCTTACCAGAGAGTCCTACATGAGAGCCAGGTCACAGCATATGAGCGCGTGGGTGGTGCTGGCCCTAGTGGCACCTCGGGTGATGGTGCTAGCAGCAGTGCTGCTTCTCATGAGCAGCGTGTCCTTACAGCAGAGGAGCTTACACGAGCAGAGTGGCAGACACGTACCATTGCAGATTATAGATTTTGGGTTTACAGACAGAGGCGTCTTGCATTAGCATGACATAGAGAGAGAGAGAGGGCCATAGCAGCTTTTGGGACTCGTGAGCTCCCGAGTACACCGGCACCAGCTCACAATCCTGCCTTTGAGGCAGACCTCCCCGCAGACATTCGACGATCCCCACAGCCGGCACAGCCTCCTCGACGTGCACAGCAGCCTCGACGCGCACGTCGACCGGCAGTTAGAGATGACGATTTTGATTGGGTTGCTGTTGATAGTGACTAAACTCAGACTAGCTGGGTTAGCTCACTTACATTGTACTTAGATTTTTGGGCAGTGACTAACCTCAGACTAGCTGGGGTAGCTCATTTTCATTCTGATGTACTTATTTGATGTTTATATCATTATGAGTTTTTTCATTATTATCATTACATTTTAGTTGATGTTCTTGATTTTATTATATTTTTTAACACTTTGGCTATCATATTGTTTGTTGAAAATCTCCATGCCATCGTACCCAAACATGCTCTGATGGGGACCAAACTTTGCAAGCATGGGGGGGGCACCCACCTCCACATGCTTACAAAGTTTGGTCACAATCAGAGCATGTTTGGATTGGTAATTAGCGCCCAATGCGGGTTTTTGAAGTCTCTTGGTGCTTAAGAGGCCATGGAAAATCCGGGCCTTCCCCATACCATCGTACCCAAACATGCTGTGATGGGGACCAAACTTTGCAAGCATGGGGAGGGGCCCACCCCCACATGCTTGCAAAGTTTGGTCACAATCAGAGCATGTTTGGATTGGTAATTAGCGCCCAGTCCGGATTTTTCAAGTCTCTTGGTGCTCAAGAGGCCATGGAAAATCCAGGCCTTCCCCATACCATCGCACCCAAACATGCTCCGATGGGGACCAAACTTTGCAACCATGGGAGGGGGCCACCCCCACATGCTTGCAAAGTTTGGTCACAATCAGAGCACGTTTGGATTGGTAATTAGCGCCCAGTCCGGATTTTTCAAGTCTCTTGGTGCTCAAGAGGCCATGGAAAATCCAGGCCTTCCCCATACCATCGCACCCAAACATGCTCCGATGGGGACCAAACTTTGCAAGCATGGGGGGGGACCCACCCCCACATGCTTGCAAAGTTTGGTCACAATCAGAGCATGTTTGGATTGGTAATTAGCACCCAGTCCGGATTTTTCAAGTCTCTTGGTGCTTAAGAGGCCATGGAAAATCCGGGCCTTCCCCATACCATCGTACCCAAACATGCTCTGATTGTGACCAAACTTTGCAAGCATGTGGGGGGGGACCCACCCCCACATGCTTGCAAAGTTTGGTCACAATCAGAGCATGTTTGGATTGGTGATTAGCGCCCAGTCCGGATTTTTCAAGTCTCTTGGTGCTTAAGAGGCCATGGAAAATCCGGGCCTTCCCCATACCATCGTACCCAAACATGCTCCGATGGGGACCAAACTTTGCAAGCATGTGGGGGTGGGTCCCTCCCACATGCTTGCAAAGTTTGGTCACAATCAGAGCATGTTTGGATTGGTAATTAGCGCCCAGTGCCGGTTTTTCAAGTCTCTTGGTGCTTAAGAGGCCATGGAAAATCCGGGCCTTCCCCATACCATCGTACCCAAACATGCTCCGATGGGGACCAAACTTTGCAAGCATGTGGGGGTGGGTCCCCCCCACATGCTTGCAAAGTTTGGGCACAATCAAAGCATGTTTGGATTGGTAATTAGCGCCCAGTGCGGGTTTTTCAAGTCTCTTGGTGCTTAAGAGGCCATGGAAAATCCGGGCCTTCCCCATACCATCGTACCCAAACATGCTCCGATAGGGACCAAACTTTGCAAGCATGGGGGGGGCACCCACCCCCACATGCTTGCAAAGTTTGGTCACAATCAGAGCATGTTTGGATTGGTAATTAGCGCCCAGTGCGGGTTTTTGAAGTCTCTTGGTGCTTAAGAGGCCATGGAAAATCCGGGCCTTCCCCATACCATTGTACCCAAACATGTTCCGATGGGGACCAAACTTTGCAAGCATGTGGGGGTGGGTCCCCCCCACATGCTTGCAAAGTTTGGTTACAATCAGAGCATGTTTGGATTGGTAATTAGTGCCCAGTCCGGATTTTTCAAGTCTCTTGGTGCTTAAGAGGCCATGGAAAATCCGGGCCTTCCCCATACCATCGTACCCAAACATGCTCCGATAGGGACCAAACTTTGCAAGCATGTGGGGGTGGGTCCCCCCCACATGCTTCCAAAGTTTGGTCACAATCAGAGCATGTTTGGATTGGTAATTAGCGCCCAGTCCGGATTTTTCAAGTCTCTTGGTGCTTAAGAGGCCATGGAAAATCCGGGCCTTCCCCATACCATCGTACCCAAACATGCTCTGATTGTGACCAAACTTTGCAAGCATGTGGGGGGGACCCACCCCCACATCGGAGCATGTTTGGGTGCGATGGTATGGGGAAGGCCTGGATTTTCCATGGCCTCTTTAGCACCAAGAGACTTGAAAAATCCGGACTGGGCACTAATTACCAATCCAAACATGCTCTGATTGTGACCAAACTTTGCAAGCATGTGGGGGTGGGCCCCCCCATGCTTGCAAAGTTTGGTCCCCATCGTAGCATGTTTGGGTGCGATGATATGGGGAAGGCCTGGATTTTCCATGGCCTCTTGAGCACCAAGAGACTTGAAAAATCCGGACTGGGCGCTAATTACCAATCCAAACATGCTCTGATTGTGACCAAACTTTGCAAGCATGTGGAGGTGGGTCCCCTCCCCATGCTTGTAAAGTTTGGTCCCCATCAGAGCATGTTTGGGTACGATGGCATGGAGATTTTCAACAAACAATATGATAGCCAAAGTGTTAAAAAATATAATAAAATCAAGAACATCAACTAAAATGTAATGATACTCAATAATGAGAAAACTCATAATGATATAAACATCAAATAAGTACATCAGAATGAAAATGAGCTACCCCAGCTAGTCTGAGGTTAGTCACTGCCCAAAAATCTAAGTACAATGTAAGTGAGCTAACCCAGCTAGTCTGAGTTTAGTCACTATCAAGATAGAGATCTAGTCAGCAGCACCCTCTCTAGCTCTCAACTGCTCTAGAATGCTCTCATGGTCATCCACTCGAAGCCGAAAACGAGGGTGAGAACTGTGTTTTCGGCTCTGTACTCGAACAAGAGTGAGCCTGGTAGCAACCACTAGATGAGGGAACTGAAATGCCTCTAACTCCCACTTCCACTGCTGGAACTCAAGACTCCCCCGATGAAGTCAAATCTGCTGGTAGAACCGGCCTGCCACAATCATGCTATGGGCGTCATAAGAAAACCCATGATCATCCACTGTATCCTGGTCAAGCATGCACTTTGGCCTAGTGCAACTCATCAGATAGTAGTCTACTCCCTCGCTATTTCCCTCACTGGCAATAACAGCAAATACATCACCCTCCTGTAGCAAATCTGTCAGGTCATCATAACTGACCATGAACGCAGGACCTGTGTGCTCATCAGACACCACTGGTGGATGTGAAGGATGCTCGGGGGAGAGGAATGTCTGTATCCATGCATCTGCCCATCCTCTTGAGGCACAATGTGACCAATCGCCATCCATACATGCTCCACAGAAGCATGCAAACCGTCGTGTGTAAATCGTGGGGGCCGCCATGCACGTGCTCCTGATGGAATGTAAGCCCAAGGTGCCAGGTACTATGTCACAATCATGGGAGGCTTTATGGTCAATCATGCCACCATCCACATGCCAAAAAAATCTCCTGACAATCCGAGCATCACGTTTGGGGTACGATGATGCTGCACTCCCACATAAATGTTGGGAGCACCACTCGACTACGTGGCCCGCATCTCTGAACCGCTGAGCATCCTGTCGAGCTGATGACGCCTCAAGGCACGTTTCACACACGCGCCCGCACCATCATGCTCTCCCTTCGCGTGTGACCAGTCTCAAAGAATGACCAAATCACTGGGATACTAGACTGCACATGCCACCTATAAATCCATAAAAGATAGTCTTAGTTATTGTTTTCTTTAAGATGTTCTAGTGAATTTAGTTTAATTGTAAATGTAAGAAAGCCATAAGTACTACCTGTAGAGCCAATAGAATTGATGTGATGACTTGAACTGTGCGCCACAACCATCCGACCAAACCCATCTCGCTGGACATGTCTGATCCCACAATCTCCTAAAAAATCGTCATGGAGACGAAAACAGTGTTGCACAAAATGTGCATCATGTGAACGATCATCACTGATATAGAAATGATACTCTCGAATAATGACACGGGTCTCGGGGGTACTCGCTATCCCATCTACATGAGCCTCTGCATGTCGATAGCTAATGTGGACCAAAATAGCAACCTGGTGAGGTAAGCAATACATATGTTTAGGACACAAAAAATCAATTAAGTAATGTAGCTCAAACATAAAACAAATATTACAAAATATAACCATTACCTGCTCTGAGAAGTAATACTTAGATTGTATCTCCTGAAAAGGTGTGAAAGTGTAGTTCTCTGCAAAATCAATCACAGAGACGACCACACCAATAGGAAACTCTACTAGGCATGCTCGGAACTAACGATCCTGCCACTTGGCATAATGACTGTGCCGTATGTAGGGGTAGATCTGCTCCCTAAATGTCGCTGTGAAGTGACAACGTGGTGTATGTTTGTCCACGAGCTACAACTTCCTGGACTGTCCACCACTCTGGAGCTGGTGTGTCACATACTCATAACGTTGCCATGCCACTATCTCTTGGTCACTTGCATCAAGATCTACCATCTGTAGATGTGCAAGTGAACCACATGATGCTCTCCACACAAGGCATCCTATGGAACTGGGCATCCTCCGTGCGTGCACACAAAAGAGAGTGGATGAAATCACGTGGACTACGAGGCAACTCTCTATGCCCACTAAGAGAACGGAACACATCATAAAAAAGTTTGAACTCAACATGGTAGCGACAACAACATGTGTCACGCTGACGTGAGTACCTCACAAACCAAGGCTTACACCCCTCAAATGACCTTTGCCCAATTTTAAGCTCTGGATACGAAGCCACAAACTGAGAATACAACTCAGTTTGGGTCATTTCAAGAAAGCAAGCACCGTGCTCAATGAACACTCCTCTTGTCACTCTCTTACACAAAGCTTTCTTGAAAACTGGCGATGCACGACAATTCTCCTCCCAAAAACTTTCTATCAAGGTTCTAGTGGTTTCATCTAGTAGGCGATCATGCCTAGCTACACGACCACTACTCGCCCACATAGCACCAACCTCATTGGCATCTAAACTTTGTCGCCTAATAGACCCAACTCTAAGTGCGTGTGGTGCTATGGAAAGGATGCGAGATGCGGCACTAACCTTACCCTTCATTTGGGAGCTACTTATGGCTGCCACAATAGCCCGTCGAGCAGCCAAAGCGTCCGCAGAGTTCCTCTTCTTGTTAACTATATAGAAATGACGAACACTTTGTAGCACCGCCATGCCAGCTCTCCTCTCTCTTCGACCTCCAATGTCGGAAAGCGCCCTGCAGTTGGCCATGTTGGGCAGATCAATCAAAGCATCAAGCACACATGCCTGTGATGAAGACGTAAGGTCTTTGAAATAGGAATAGAAGATTGCATGGGCATGACGATGTGCCCCTGACTTTGATAGTTCTTTCCTATCCACACGAAGGAGGGGGGGTGGGTTCTTGTAGAAGAGAGGACTCAAGAAGGGCGGGTTCATGTGGATTATCTAAACTAAGGGGTAGTGGGGGGGAAGAGGGCGAAGGGAGAGGAAGTGGAAGAGGAGGAGCAAGGCTTGGATCATCGCCACAACGGAAGGTGTTGCTCGTTGTTGACGTGCTCTCCACTCTCTCTTTCTCTCACGAGCTACCCTTCTCCTCTCCTCCTCTTGAACTTGGTGGATGGGGGGGAGTCTAGTCCTATCACGTTTCCGACTCCTACGACTTTGAGAACCCATTCTCAAGGAAGCTAAGAGAGAAAATATTATAAAGGCTCAATGATGGGATAGTACTAGAGATAAGTGTGGGATAGTACTAGAGATGTGTGATTATATAGGAAAAATAGATTATCCACTTCAAATCTCATTGGATTTCCACTTCAAATCTCATTGGATTTCCTATCTAAGATTGATTGGATAACTAAGATAAACATAAAGATAATTAAAGATTAACTATTATCCACTTAAAAATTAATATTATTTATAATATTTATTAACAAGTCTAAATATTTATCATTACTAGATATATAAATATATCTTTAAAGATATCTTTTATTTTATAATTATATAACTGCTTTTTTTAAATAAAGTATTTTTTTAAAATTTTATTCAAAGGTTTATTCTACATAAAAAAAATTTCAAGAAATATAAAATTAAAAAATTTATTTTTTTTAAATTAATAATATGATCTTTAATAATATTTTTATTGATCTAATCCCAAAATATAATCCTTTAAAATTAGTGATTTTAAATTCTTTTATTTAATAAGTTACATATATTTTATTATTTAAATTTCTATATTCTATTTCTCTAAATTACTAAATTAACTTTTCCAAAAATATGTTTTTGAAAAAAGAGGGGAGGTGGGAAGGAGATGCCACATGTCACAAGCGTGCATGACACGTGGCATTCTCTTGACATGTGGCACTATTATGGTTGATGTGGCAATTCCATGATGTGACATGCCATGTCACCATGTGCGAGGTGGCATGCAAAGGTGGCAAGATGATGTGGCATTAATGATGACTAGGATGATGAGGTGGGGAGTCAACTAGGTTGACCATGTTGACATGGAGGGTGGAGGTGGCAAGCTGAGGTGGCAAGCTGCTTATGTGGATCCTCTCGATGCTCACGTGGACATAAAGTGGCATGCATATATAAGGTTTGTGCCTACCCAAGCCTCACACATGGAATGAAACCTAAGCTGTGAAGTTTACCAAGCCTAGATTTCCAAACCTAACTAGGATTGGTTTTAGACTTGAAAAGGGGAGAGTGGACACAATATGGGAATTTTCACTTGGGAGGATTGAAAATGGACCTTCCCATACTCAAATCAAGCCAAATTTTTTTTAATAAATTCATGGCAACAAGAGTATTGATCCCTTGAGTTTTTAGATTGAAAGATTCAATATTTAATTTTCTAGAATTAAATTACTATTGATTTAATGGGCCTCTAACAGTCATAATAAATTTTCCAAAGTAAATCTACAAAAATCCAACCGTTAGATTTGTAATTTTACCTCATACCCACATTATACTAATCTTTCCCAATCTAATCATCACTAGATCCATACAATTTGAGCATTTTAAATGGTAGATGTGGTGGGAGGATAAAATAGTATGTTTTTTAACAATTCTAATATCTTTTAAATAATATATAAAATAGTAGAACACATCAAAAATTACTCGATAAATCAAGTTAAGCTCTATGTTATTTGTATTTGTGATATGCAAAGTGGGAACATCATATGAGTAATAATGTAAAAGTTATAGGCAATTTACTCACATTCACTATACCTGTCTAAACCTAGGACAGGGCCTGTATACAAACTTGGTTCCCAAAGAAAAGGGGATTTGCAATTATTGGATATTCGATCAGATTATAGTTTTAGGTGCCCAACTTTGCATATGATGTTTCATTAGAAGACCTTGAAGTGAAACTCCTTGGCTAACTATGAGAGATTGGCTATTCTTCTTGAAAAAATGCCTGTTTTCCAGCTAAAGCCAAGGGCGCCCACGACATGAAACTAGATAACCTCATCTTGCAACCACCCACCTTCCACATGTCCAAGTGTTGGATTGGAACCAAAAAATCCATGCATGTTAATTTGAGTGAATTTCATGACCTCACAAAGTTTCATGAATATCAAACATTGGTTGTGTGTGTGGTCAAGTAAAATTCCCATTTTGTACATGCACATCCATATGTGTAGAAATTCTTTTTTTGTTGTAATGATGACCACATTCCACTATCAAAGTGTTGGACTAGAACCAAACTTATAGTGGATCTTAACCTTATAAACTTTGATTCCCTTGACATTTATAGTGTATATTGGACATCAATTGTGTGAGCCCCATTTAAGCATGTGCATATGCATAGGCATAGGAAGAATTCACAATGCTGCCCATCTTTCACATGTTTACATCTCTCATTGGCACCAAAGTCTTTATGGTTAAGTTGTATCACTTTCATGCCCACGAAAATTTTCATGTTTATAATACATATATTATGTGAGTGGGATAGCAACATCTCTTGTTTCTACATGTGCATGTGAATATGTTTAGAAAACACACGTCGTGCTAACCAACTTTAACATGTTGAAGTGACATATTAGAACCCAATTTACATGTGCTGCTTAATTTAGTGACTTGCATACCCTTGCAAATTTTCATGTCTAGGAGGCACTTTTGTGTGGGTGGGCAAGGAAAATTTCCCTAACATGCATGTACATATGCATAAGAAATATTCATGATGGTGACTAACTTGAACATGTCCAAGGGTCAAATTAGCACTAAAAGTTGCATGGGTATTAAATATGATTTTGATACATTTCCATTTGCATGCACTCATGCATATTTCCTAAGGATACATCCCTTCCTTCATGAGCTTCTAAACCATTGAGATGGTTGATTCCATCAAGTCTTAATGCTTGAGATTTTGAGTTGCAATATTGATTGCATACAATGTAAATGTGGCACAAAAGTAGAGCTTAACAAATTGATTACTTTTCCTTTTTGGGTCATATGCAAATTCATCCTATATGAAAATGTATGCCTTTCCAAACTTTTAAGTGTCAAAAAGACAAATGAGTGCGTGATACAAAGTGTGCTTGGATGGCATTGTTCATCCTTATATGGAAGGCGTGCCATGTGTAACTATTGAGGTGCCCCTATGGATGTAGCTATCAATTTGCCACATGTATTTCCACATTGAATTATCTTGGCATGTGTCTTCTTCACCACCATAGCTATGTAAGTGTTCTCCTTGTAGCTTGTCAAATCTTGGGTGTATCTTTATTGAAGGAGATGTGCTGCATGGAGTCTATGTCATGTGGATCTTTTGTTGGAGATGGTGTTGCCCTCACAATATCCTCAAAATTGCATTGCCATTTCCATTATTTTTTTTGTTGTGTGTATGCCTTGACTATGTGTCTTATCAAATGATAAGTTGTTTCCATTCCTTGAAAAGTGGGAAGCTAGTGAGGAGAGGAGGGGCTTTGATACCATGTAAAGAAACATGCGTACCTTGGAGATATAGGCTATGGTGGTCCTTAAGGTCATTGTTCCTAAACAAGAGCTAATAGCACAGAATCAAGCTACAATATTGTGTCTTGTACCCATGAAAAGGACTTTGAGCTTACTTATATTATTTTTTGAAAGTGATCCCTTTTATAAGAGGAGTATATTCTTGGCAATGCTTACATTCTTGGCAATGCTTACACACTATGGGATCATAAAGTCTTCTTGACATGTGACAACACGGTGTTGCTTCAATACCATGGTAACATATCTCTCAACACCTTCTAATGGTGCCAGAATGTGTAGTTTATTGCAAGGTGATGGGATGTGTGTTACCCAAAAAAAATCGACCATCTCTCCTTAGTGCATACATTGCTACTTTAGGTGGTTTAGTGTGGTTTTACAACAACATGCCAATACCTCACGTACTTGAATAGCTACTCTTAGGTGGTTCACTTTGACAAAAGAGAGTAGGTCTACCCATTTGGTGACCATTTACAAACATCGGCCAA
This sequence comes from Cibotium barometz, assembly GCF_041138505.1. Classification (NCBI taxonomy): domain Eukaryota; kingdom Viridiplantae; phylum Streptophyta; class Polypodiopsida; order Cyatheales; family Cibotiaceae; genus Cibotium; species Cibotium barometz. Next base: position 29,881,473 of record NC_141090.1, read on the forward strand.
GGTAGTAAGGTTTATTGATTACTACTTTCCTCTAGAGAAGTGAGTTATTTAGGCCCTATTTTCTTGCAGAAGACTCCTTGGTGCTAATTGCATGCTTATTCCTTCTAATTTGTTGATGTATGTGTCTTAGCTTTTCCTCTCTTTCATCATCTTGTGGGTTGCTACTTTGCACTTGGTCTTTGCTCTTTGGTTTGACTCCTAACTCTCTTTGAAAACTTCTTTGATGTGGATTTGATGCTCGTTGTTGCATGATGCTTCACGATTTCCTTATGTGCCTTTGAAGCATTATGTGTGGATGACATGTTATGTGATATTGTCACCTTATGTACTTGCTCATTATTGCATGATGCTTCACTATATCCTTATGTGCCTTTGAAGCATGATGTGTGGATGACATGTTATGTGATATGGTCATCTTATGCACTTGTTCTTTAGGATGCTATAACATAGTGCTTTGTCCATTTATACTTTTGATGTGTTTTTCCTTTTGCATGTTTTCCCAAGATACTTCTCTTCCTTTATGAACTTCTCAACCTTGAGATGGTTGATGCTATTTATGTTTTTGCAAAGGCCTTGCCACATGAGATTTTGAGATTCAATGTTAATAATCTTCAACTACATACAATGGTGTGGATGTGATGCTCGTTGTTGCATGATGCTTCACTATTTCCTTGTGTGCATTTGAAGCATTATGTGTGGATGACATGTTATGTGATATGGTCATCTTATATACTTGCTCGTTATTGCATGATGCTTCACTAATGTGCCAGTGTCAAAATGATGAAGGGGTGTGCACATACAGAATACAAAGTGTGCTTAGATGGCATTGTATGTGCTTATATGGAAGGTGTGCCATGTGGCACTACTAAGGTGTCTCGATTGATGTAGTTGTTAGTGTGCCATATGTTTTTCCACATGTTCTTATTAAATGGCACATGGCTTCTTCACCACCATAGCTATGGTATCATTCTCATTGTGACTTGTTGATTTTGTGATGTATTTACGGAGAAGAAGTGGTGCTACATGAAGTCCACAGTATGCAAAACTTTTGCTAGAGATTGTCATGTCGTGCTCAAAATTACACCACCATCTTTTTTTTTTTGGGGTGAATGCATTGGTGATGACTGTGTGTCTTCTCAAACATTATGTGGCTACGAGCAAGTAGCTTGAGAGCTAGGACCAAGATCAAAGCAAGAGTGAGGTGAGGTCTTGAGCCATATACTTCTAATTGGAATTAGACTTGCTAGTAGATCAACAATAGCATATAGAAATTTCGTAAAGGGCATAACTTCCGTAGTTGCACCTACAGTAAGCAACATCAACCAATCTTGCCAAGGGCACTAAAGCATCATGGAGTAGAGACTAACCGAGAATTTTCTTGTAATAAAAATAGTGCTAGTATCACATGAACTTCCCTAGTAGGGCTGATATCCAATCTCCAATAGCGTAGCTTTATGGCTTCCCCCAACACACACACACACACACACACACACACACACACACACACACACACAAACAAAAGACAATACTACAACTCACCAAGGCTACTCCTAAATTAGATATGTGTATATGTATAGATTTGTGGCCAAGTGACATTTCAAGATATTTCTCCCTCATGGTTTCAAAGATAGGCACATCAACCAATGGAAATCTTGGCAGTTGCCAGTGGTGGGAGGAAACATAGAGTACATACCACATGGTATAAACCTCACAATTTTTGTGTTTGTACCTAGTGCTTCATTATCATAATTTCATTTTGTAATATTTTCAAGAGATTGATGGATGTTCATGTAAATTGTAGGAAGTTTATTAAAGATGCTGTTGGAAAGAATGCATTCGATAAACTTATTGCCATCAAACATACCATCAAGGAAAGAGACTTTGTTTCAATCTTGAGGGATCCAAAGTGGCATGCATTACATCTTGCTACTTTGCAAGAAGTGATCAACGATTTGCAGTCTATAGGAGATCCTTTCAAGGTGCTATAAGCATGTGACACAAGGGGGATTAGCAAGCAAGGATACATGGCAAATTACAATGTGTTTCTACATGCCTTGCGTGCTCATGGTTTAAAGGATCCATTGTTGCCAAGGCCATATCATGTTAAAAATTCAAGTCAAAGCTCAAATTTTGCTATGCAAGACTTGTTGGGGGTTTTTATTCATATATTGGATACAATGAATATATGCACATGTCCGCTTCCAAAGAGCACATGGCAAAAAAAAAAGTCCAACAAGAAACCAATAAATATATTTCAGTATACAGAGTACAACAATGTTTTCTTAGATATGCAAAAGGTGCAAAATGCCTTGGTCAACTTCTATAGACTGAAAGCAAGAGGTGTGCAACATTTCTCATGATGTGTCTTAGCAACAAATCTTGTTGATTTTAATGTCATACATAGAATTGATGGATTTTTTTTGTATCTTTCTAGATTGCAATGGAAAATTAGTGTTCGTCACATCAAGTTGGATGAGTGTGAGAAAGGACATAAGTTGGAGAGAGTAAGCATCACACTCATGAATAATGCCTTAGAGCATGAAAAAGACAACACTGTTGTTGAGTAGTTTAATGTTCAATTGGAAAAGCACATATGATGGCTTGCATCATTTGAAGTCCCCAAAGAGACACACTCTAAGTTGAAGTGGGGTTTTGAGCGGTCCTTAATCCTTGATATTATAAATGATCAATTGAATGGTGAGTTGCTCCATGTTGAAGGATTTGGATCCTTCAATATTGAGTGGCACATGTTAGGAGCCTTGAAAACATTCAAGTACTTTTTTGGAGTGGAAATAGGTGCAAATGCAACTCATCCATGTATTTATTTCATGCAGACACAACGATTGTGCAACAAGAGACGTGTCGACATTCTTGATGATGATGGAATGTACAAATGGGCCAATGGTGTCATGAGTTGTGGTCAGACCGTTGGTCCAAATCGAGAAAAATTGGATGAGAAATGGGATGCAATTCTCAACATTTTGTTGGCAAGGTTGCACTTTTGTGTGTTGCATGTTGAGATGCGCTTGATTGACAAATTGAAATTTTTGCATATTGTGTATGTTTGGAATATGAAACTCAAAGATAGGGTTTCAAAAGTTGAAGAGCTCTTTTCTAGAATGGGATTGCATGGTAGGAATGTGAAGCTTCAAAAAGATGCTCAACTATTAGGCACTTCAAGAAATTTGCCAAGCAAAGTATCCATGGGTGGTGGTGTAAAGGCATGAAGATTTTTATCCAATCATGGACGAAGTCGAAAAAACATAGGTTGGGGTTTTTGGTAATATTCGTGTGAATTCACAAAAAATTTGGAAAGGGATCCTCTTGTGAGAAATATGAGAGCTCGTGTTTGGAAATCTCTCGAAAAATTGGCAAAAATATTATGATAACATTCCATCACTAGCAATGATGTGCCATTGCATGAGGATGCTCTTGTCGACTTCATTCAAGTTGTGGTTGATGGGTGGGGTGAAACCCACATCACACAGGTCAAACCAATCTCTTTACTTTCACTACAAACTACTTGTTGCAATGAAATATTGACCTTCCATGCCTTCTTTTTATGATGTAGCACATTCTTTTTGCACATGCACCATGGTTTGCAAAGAAATATGGATATTTGAATGTGTGGAGTGCACAGGGTAGGAAAAAGTCACATTGCACCACGAGATGTGCATATTTTAAAAGTATACATCATGGTGGTGGTGTCACTCAAAGCAATTATGCACTGCATGAAATGTTTGAATGGTTTTATTGTGTAATCATTGGCTTGTTAGTTGAGAGGGAGAAAGCCTTGGAGATGCAACTAGTTCAAGCCATTCACGATACAAATAAAGGCAAGAAATAGGTGTCTTGGAAAGCCTCATGTGCTTCAAAGAGACTTAAATAATGGGTAGTAGCAACAAGAGTTTGCTTTGGGAAAAGATGGATTCACCCTCTGAGTTGAAGCTTCGTTGTATGCATTTGAAATGATAATTATGTGAGATTTTTTTGATGATAAATATACTATAATTTTGCAACAAATCCTCTTGATGATGGTATTGCAATGTTTCTACATTTTCCAATTATATGAAATTGTATTTTATTTTAATGCTTATGCCTTTTTAATTCATTGGATTTCAATGAAAAAACAAAAAACCTTAGGTTAAGGACATTATACCATACCTAGGCACTCAAACCTAGGCACGTTTTTAACACAAACCCTAAGGACTTAACCCACCTATACAAGACACTCCCCTCAGACATCAGTGTCACAATTGTGGATGGCAAGATTCAAATAGATAGGTTGACCAATTGATATATGTACTACAAGGACTTCTTGCGATTGCACACATGCTATTCTACAACTTTTAGTAGAGGAATGAAGGCATGCCCAAGTAGTTGAAGAGCAAGCAATGGCAATAGAGAGGCAGGTTGCTGAATATGAATGGGTAGAAAGGATTGACCTAGATAGGCAAAAGGGTTCCCATGTGTGGGAGACTCAGGAATAAAAGAGACAGAAGCATATCAAGGAGGTTCACTAGCTCAAGCACCAAACATGCCTATCCTTGAGGACATGGGGCACCAATCCTCCCAATGTTCCCAATGCAAGTCTCACCACGTGTGGAAAATAATTTCCTTCTAGAGGCGCAAGGCCCTCCATGAAATCGAATAGAATAGTCAAGCAACAGGTACAAAAGAGCATAAAAAGAGGCAAGGTTGGTGGCCACAGGGGTGGCAAGGATGGCGGTGGTGGGGGGGTGGTGGAGGGGGCGGACCACCTCAAAGGAGGCGATGATGCATGAAGCCTCGGTGGAAAGCACTTCTAAAAATCAGGAAATTCCATAAGTGCATTGATTTGCTACTTCTGAAGGCTCCTTTCACTGGGCTCATGAAAGAAATTTTATATTCCTGCAAGGAGGAAGCAAGAGTGTCGAGTGAAGCCCTTGCATACTTGTAAGAAGGCGCTGACTAAGCCTTGGTGTCGCTTTTTGAAGACACACAACTGTGTGCGATACATGCAAAGCATGTCACTATTTTGGATAGGGATATCTGACTTGCAAAAAGAATATGTTTGGATCCAACATTCATGCTATGAAACTTCTTGTTGTATGCAATAGCATGTAGATTTTGGGACATATTTGTCCGGATATGTATATATTCTATGAATTCAATGAAATTTTTGCTACTTTTTCACTCATGAATTCCATTGCAATTATTTGAGCATGGAAGTTTGTTTGGCAACTTACGTGAATAAATTGTTAAAAAAAGGTACCATTACGTGGTTATGTGTCGAACAACACACGTGCAACAATCGATGCACACAACAAACTAGCACAAAATATGTAGATTTTTTCATAGCAAAGCAACCGTAATCAAATGAGATTTTATCATCTTGAAGCAACTTAACAAAATATGTAGATTCATAGTTGGAAATTTTAGCCTGAAAGGCCCAAAAAAAATGACCTGCTCATGTTGGCATGTAGGAGGCCAAGACAACAGAGCCGTTTGGCCCTCTTGTGTGCCAACATAAGCAAGCCATTATTTTTGGCCTTCCGAGCCAAAATTTCTAGGTTGTGGAGTAGGTGGCATCGTAGAGAGACTTCCCTGCAAGACTTTGCGCCCTCTGTCAAAGTTATTAGTGATTTGGACATCCTCTTGTGTGATTGTAAGACATGGAATGCCATCATATGCGATTGCATTATTCCAATCATATGCGATATGTTAAACATTGAATGTGATACTTTAGACATGTTTTGTGATGCTAGTGACATTGTTGATTGTATGTGATGATGTGGACATTGTATCCATGCTATCGTATGTGATGCTTTACACATTTAGACATTTTAGCATAATTATTTGACACCAATGGATATGCAAATAACATAACCCAAAGTTGTATTTTATAGGATTACATGTGGACATCCTCTTATGTAATTGTAAGGCATGGGATGCCATCGTATGCACTTGCATTATTCCAATTGAATACAATATGTTAAAGATTGAATGCAATACTTTAGACATGTTTGGCGATGCTATCGACATTGTTGATCGTATGCAATGATGTGGACATTGTATCCATGCTATCGTATGCGACACTTTACACATTTAGACATTTTAGCATAATCATTTGATAGTAATGTATACCAAAATAACATAACCCAAATTTGTACTATCATGTCCCATCGTATACAAAAACCATATAGAATTACATGTGTTTTTTTGCAGCTTCTATAGCCTTTACTGCATCGGATCTTCTCTTCCTAGACATGATAGTTGGCTTTGTAAAAGTAGATGCAATTAGTTGCGGATCAGTTACATTGATAGATGCACATATTGCCGCAACTGCCAAAATTATTCCAGTCACCTTTTGCCCAAATGGTCCTAAGGCCACATCGTGCCTTACCAAAATGCATTTGTGTGCTTTCATGACTAAAGGTACAATAGACACATCTTTTGACAAAGCCCAACATTTTATCAACTCCTCCTTCCTACAGGGTGAGTACATGGAGTGCATGCACATGATCATGCGTGGCTGGAACAATCCCATGTAATGTGAAAGGCTCGGGGGGTCACTCCTTCATAAATGTGCCTATCACGTGAGTTCAACATAAGGGCATATTTATGAAGATGCAGAGATGCCGAAGGAGGCATGGGATACATTGGTGAAGATGTATAGTAGTAATACCACTGCACAGAAGATGCAGCTCAACAAACAAGAGTTGCATAATGCGCAAAGGAATAAGTTGTACATAAATGAGTATTCCATGAAGGTTAAAATCCTTGAGATTCTCTTGGCTCAATTGGAGCACCTATTGATGATGAGAACTTAGTATCCATGATCTTGAATGGCCTTGAGAGAGAATATGCACAATTTCAGACATTCATTGGAGTTCGTGAGTCCTTTCTTGTTTTTAGGAACTTGTTGCTCTCTTGTTGAGTGAACAGTAAAGGAATGGTGGTTCAACCATAGGAAGTTCTTGCAACCAGTGTGCGATGCTGAGGTAGAATCTCTCATTAACCATGATTTTGATGAGGCTAAAAGTGGTACATGGTGTTAGTGGGTTATGGCAAAGGAACTAGCTGGTAGATAGCAACACAGAGTGCTATTATTGTGGGAAGCCTGGACATAAAGAGAAGACTTGCTATTAAAAGTAAAATGATATCAGAAATGGAAAGTTGCAACAAAGCAACTATGCATCATCTAGTGGGCATGGTGATGACAAAAATGAGTGCCTAACCACATGACCAATCATGTTGAGTGGTTTAGTGATGTCAGAAACCTAGAAAATACAAGTTATGTTGAAATAGGTGATGATATTGCTCATCTAATTGCACAAGTTGGTAAGGTGCCACTGGCTATGCAGGATGGAAGAACTAAGTACTTATGAGATGTACTTCATGTTCCTAACATCACCAAGAACTTGGTCTCAGTTGGCCAAATGGTTGAGCAGGGTTTACAAATCAAATTCAACTCTGAGGGGTGCTTTGTTGAGGATTTGAAAAATTGGTGCCACTTGGTTGCAAAAGGCAACAGAAGTGGCAGAATGTTTACCTTGGATGCTGATATCCTAGAGGCGCGAGCTATTATGTTTGTGCATGGAAGAGTTGTCATTGTAGATATTGAAATATGGCACAAGCACATTGGGCATGTGAATATACAAAGGCTAAAATCTAAGCAAATGCAAAGTATTGTTGCAGGCTTACCAAAATTCAGAGTGGATGGAATGCAAAAGGTACGTGAAGTAGGCCAAACATGCATTTCCACACAATGTTGAAGTAAGCAACAGGGCTTTGGAGGTGATCCACTCAAATGTGTGGACAACCAAAGCTGCCTCTCTTTGTGGATGCCATTATTATGTGAGCTTCATTGATGATCACATAAGGAATGTATGGGTGTACTTTTTGAAGCATAAAAGTGAAGTGTTCAACCACTTCAAAGCCTTTAAGGCCATAATTGAGAAGGAAAAGGGCACACAAATAAAAGTGTTGAAATCTGATGGAGGGGGAGAGTATTTCTTAGATGAATTTAGTGATTATTTAAAAGAGCAAGGAATTCAGAGAAAGTACTCATGCAGATCTACCCCTCAACAGAATGGGGTTGTAGAAAGACAGAATAGGCACATTGCCGAAGTCGCAAGGGCTATGCTAAATAAAAAGAAGATGCCTGATTATTTTTGGACTGAAGTAGTAACAACTGCTGTGTGTATTATGAATAGAATCCCCACTATAGCTATCCATGGCGTGACGCCTGAGGAAAAGTATATAGGCTAAAAACCAGGTATTTCACACTTGAAAGTATTTAGTTGCATAGCTTCTCTTCATGTTCCTAATGAGAGGAGAACTAAGCTGGGTCCAAAGGCAAGAAAAAAATGCATCTTCATTGGGTATTCTCCACAACAAAAGGGGTACTGTTTTTATAACCCTTCCAATTGTAGGATGCAAGTGGGCAAAGATGTAGTTTTTGATGAAATGAGTTGTTGGTATGGTCCAGCAAAAGTGATAGAAGATGCAGATGCAAGAAATGGCAATGCTGCTGCAAATGTAAAGCTGCAATCACAAAGTCTGAGTGGAGCTGGTGAGTCCTCAAACAATGGATCCAATGCATGGATAGGAAGATTGTGATCTAGTAGCTCTTGTCATGGTAGTCCAGGTAGTGGTGCACACATATCATGTAAAGGGAAGGAGAAGGTGGATCCTGCACCTGTCTTTGATGTCTCATGTGGTTACTCTCCTGTTGATGGAGAGTCCAATGACTCAAAAATGAGCCTTGATGAGATGAGCATGGGATTCCTTCAGTTGTTACTCTAGGCACAAGAAAAAGCAAGAATGTGGTGAAGACTGCTAGAGGTGATGTAGGTACATGATGCAAGTACACATGTGTAAGGTATCATGTTGGACAGGCTAAGATATGATGGTTTTTCAGCCCATCATTATGCATATATGGTCGAAATCCTAGAAGAACTAGAGCCAACTTGTTTTAGGGATGCAATTGGAAAAGATTGGGAGGAAGCCATGGATGAGGAGATGGCAACCTTGGATGCAAACCACCCTGGGAATTGATGCCTTTACCTCATGCTAAGAAGGCAATTGGCTGCAAGTGGGTGTATAAGGTGAAGCATAATGCCGATGAGTCTGTAAGCAAGTTTAAGGCAAGGTTAGTTGCCAAAGGATATGTATAGACATATGGCATTGACTATGAAGAAACCTTCAATCCAATTGCAAGGATGGAAACTGTGAGAGCAATAATTTCTATGGCTACTACAAAAGGATGGTCTTTGCATCAAATGGATGTAAAGAATGCCTTCTTGCATGGTGATTTGCAAGAAGAGGTTTATATGATGCAGCTAGGAGTTTAACAAAATGATGCACATCCTCATTTGGTTTGCAGGTTGCGCAAAGCCTTGTATGGCTTAAAATAGGCACCCAAGTCATGGTCAGACAAGATAGGCTAGTATCTTGTCACCATTGAATTTCATATTTTCAATGCAAACTTTTCACTTTATGTGAAAAGAACAAATAGAGGGATTGTGTTGGTAGTCATCTATGTGGATCTTAATTATTACAAGTGATAGTGATTCAGACATTGATGATGTGAGTTTACTTTTGAAGCAAAATTTTGAAATGAAGGATTTAGGAGAGTTGCATTATCTGGCAGGCATTGAAGTTATTAGATCCCCTGGTGGGATATGGTTGTTGCAGAGGCAATATGGATTGGATATATTGTCTCGGTATGGGATGACAGGTTGTAAGCCCATCTTTGTTCCATTGGAGCAGAATGTGAAGCTCAGTGCAAAAAAAGGGGAGCTTCTTGAAGATGTGATTGTGTACAAACGTATAGTTGGGAGTCTGATATACATGACTATCACCAGACCAGATCTGAGCTATGTTGTTGGGCTGGTGAGTCAGTTTATGCAAGCATCGAGGAAGTCACATTTGGATGCGGCTAGGTGCATACTGAGATATGTGAAGTCCACTTTGTAGCAGCATGGAACTTTTTATGAGGCTGAGTGTTTGATACAGGTACATGGCTACACGGATGTTGATTGGTAGTATCTCCAATAGGAGATCTACTAGTGGATTTATGTTTTTCCTTGGGAGTTCTGCCATCAGTTGGAGCAGCAAGAAGCAATCGATAGTTGCCTTGTCGAGCATAGAGGCTGAGTATAAGGGTGCATCAATGGCTGCATGTGAGGTAGCTTGGTTACAGAAACTACTTGGTGATTTGGGCCAATCAATACATGGTGCAATGGTGCAATTGTCATTTATAGAGAAGGTTCTAGCTAGAGAGGTTGATCTAGTATATGTCAGCATCGAGGAGCAAGTGGCTAACGTCTTCACTCACAAAGGCCTTAGGTACAAAGAAGCTTCGCAGATTTAGGAGCTTGCTTGGTGTACTCGAGATGGATTTGAGCTTGAGGGGGAGTGTTGAGATATCAAGCTCCACCCTTGATGTATATCCTGGGTGAATGTCACCATCTTTTATTAGGTATACTTGTGGCATAGTTAGATAGCCATGTATGTTTGAATTGTGTTCACATATGAACCGTGTATTGTAGGGTTACACATATAGTGTATACCCATCTCTCATTGTATTATTGTTGTGTGCTAAAGTGAAGATAGGCTTCAGCCTCCAACCGTGTGTCCTCTCTCTTTTGTGAGTTGTGAAGAAAGCTGCAGTTGAGTCTCCTACCTCTCTCCCTACTTCTTTATAGCATGTAGCCTTTCTTTACGATGAGTTGTTAAAACTAAGTCTAGTGGTAGAGTCATGAGAGCCGCATTGACACATGTCAAGCTCTGTAGCATTCAACATAGGGAGTTTTGACAGGACATGGTGGTGACAAGCATCATAGATTACACATGGAGTAAATGCATGTAGTGATATGTGGTGGGCTATGCAATATGCTCTAAGCAAGGAATTTCCATACGTTGCATGTCATTATTATGCCACTTTGCAAATCACTATGCTAGGAAAAAAAAAGCCTGTGAGAGGCCCACCTCAAATTTAAAATCTCACCCTTTAGTGCGTCACGTTGCAGCCTCAAAAGTGCCCCAAAAACAGTTTTGCAAGAGGGCCCAACCCGATCGTGCATTGACCCTTACACATCCAAGTTTTGAAAAAAGAAACCATGTGCAACTAAATATTGAGAAGCTACTTATGTTTAAAATACACTCACACACTCAATATTTAACAATATAGAACCATATGGCACTTACGAACATTTAAACATTAATACTTGAAGCTTTGATTGGAATAGGAGAATGAACTTCATGATTATAAACTTAGGGCCTTCTATTCCTTTTCACAAAATGATTTAAAAGGTTGGACACAAGATAGATGAACAAATACGAAAAAGGCACCCATGTAATTGTGCCATGTATCATTATGATGCATGTAAAGAACCTAATCAAAATGTTGTGATGGCATCTTGTTTGATGTGCCTACTCTTGATCACAATAAATATTTGCATCATTTAATTTACTTTAAAACAATTTTATTTATTAATTGTTTGTCATGTGTTTACGAAAGACCTTACAATGTTACCTTAAAAGTTTGCATAGTATATGTGCAAGCTCATTCTCTTACTGAGAGTGCTACCTAGTGTTGTATTGTTAAACTACACTAAGATAATAGAATTTAGACAGAGTTGTACTTTTAAGATAATTAATTGGGGATATTTGCATCATGGTTTGATTCCTTGTATGTCATTGTTTACAATAAACATTAATCTTAAACTATTATATCTTTTTGACGTGCTTTTCTTATACCTATAACATAAAATTATGAAATTCTACATCCACATCTCTGATCAAAAGAACACTAGTATGCATTCGTTGAAGAAAATATGACATCACTAGGAACCAAAAAATGATTGAATAGCAAATTCAAACCAGAGTCATCATGCTTGGGATCTATCAAATTAATAAAGAGAGAGGTTGTGTTTAACACAGGTACTTCATACTAGCATTAGATAGTTTCTCCATATGTTTCAATCACCATGCATGTGTGTGGACTTTGGAGGCAAATCCTTTCAACTGCTAATATGATGGAGAATATTATTAGCATGATAGAGGACCATTGAGTATTTATGACAACTCTCATGTGGTCGATAAGTTCATTTTAGTCTAGCCCTAGAAAAGACTAGGCTATTTGGGTAGATCAAGGCTAGTTAGCCATGGAAGTTAAGAATTGGTAGGCCAATATGCATGGCAAGCTTTGAATTTTGCTTTTGCTATCACACCTACTACATTGGTTGGAAATGGATATCATACGAACTCTATTTATTAATAAATTTTGAGTTGAGAAAGTCTTAGAAAATGCTCCCTTAGCGATTCACCCCCATAGTTGAAGAATAAAGACAAAAATCCCTTTTAGTCACACTAGACACAAAATCTCTTAAGAGGAGGAAACTATCAACTACTAGCCAAAAGCCTATAGCCATAGCCCCTCCCCTTTGTATATGAGTCCAATGAAGACTATTTTTCTCGAGGTCAGTACATGAAAACCCTATATGTTCGAATGGTATTTACAATACCCCCTACTTACATATTTTTGAGGTTTAGATATAATACCCCTTATGTACCCCTTTTCATAATTAAATCACCCCTTATGCATGGATTTTTCACTTTACAAGTAAAAAAAACCCTTATGTATGTATATTTTCTATAACTCCACACGAAAACAAAACTCTTTTTTTTGACTCACGTGATATCTTATATATTGCTTTGTGGACTCCTTGGGCTATTTTGTCCCTATGGTGACTCCAACATCCTATACATAGGGCACTTGTACTTGCAACCAACATAATACATGTTGTTTTTTGTTCTTACGAAACCTCATTATTTAAATGTTAAGATCTAGGATGGGAAGAAAACAAGTTGTTCCTATTGTAGACCCTTCCTAGACCAAGTGGTCTAGGATGGGAGTATACATTCCCATCGTAGACCCATTCTAGTGCCAGACCCCAATAAGTGTGCGTTCTTAATATATAGTTTTTGAGGAAGGATTGCATAGGGTCCAAATGAAATAAAGATAGATGGAAGAATTTTTTAAGTGACTCCTTCCCTATGCTCTTTGCTTCATTGAGGACTGTAGTTGAACTTATTTCCTAGTTGGTTCATGGGGGTGAAAGGATATCGCACGCTTTCTATCTCTAGCCAATGAAGATTGGAGAGCGAGCGTAGCGTAGAAAGAGGAGGAGCTCAACCAGGCTTTTGAGAGAGACACAACGTGATTGCATGCTATCGCATCACATAAAGCTGGCCCATGGGTGGATCACCCGAGATAGGAGGATCCATACGAGACCCCTCCGTTGTTCCATCGCTCGACTCATCGCGGTGGTCATGGGGGATGCCTAATTCGTGGCTCTTGCCCGATGGTACGTGGCCCTTGCCCGACCATGATAATTGGCTAATTGTTGGAAGGGGAAATCGGCTCCACCCACTTGAGTGGGCCCCGCGGGTGTGTAGAAAAAAAAAAGCTGGCCCATGGGTCTCTACTTTACCCGAGCAGCCTGTCGATTCAATCCCACTGGGCGCTGAGGCGAATAATACTGTGGACATGCGCCAAGATTGTGAGTTTGAATTTTGACTCCATGGTTACGACTTTAGCAGACAATCCGCGATCTACGTATCTGGATAATGTGAACTCCTTCCTTCCCCATGCATATCCCATTGAAACCCAGCTTGTCAATCCACTCAAAAGTCTAGCGACTAGTGCCAGCCAGAGGGCATATGGCTTCCAATCGCTGTACTCAGACCCGCAGGCCGCTGTTCTCCTATGCTTGACCAAACAGCAAACCCTGTCTTCTTGACCTGTGTAGCTTGAATTCCCCTACGATTATGATGCAACTCCTAACGAGAGTACTCCTGTTGTAATGCGAACTGTGAAAGAAGAACGTCTGCAATTTGTATTAAGCTCGAACTCGGGCCTACGGACTTCCTAGCTCATGTCAACAGAATGCCCGCAGTTACATTATATTTGATTCAATGATCAAACAATATGAGGGAGAAATATCTTGAAATGTCACTTGGCCACAAATCTATACATATACACATATCTAATTTAGGAGTAGCCTTGCTGAGTTGTAGTATTGTCTTTTGTTTGTGTGTGTGTGTGTTGGGGGAAGCCATAAAGCTACGCTATTGGAGATTGGATAGCAGCCCTACTAGGGAAGTTCATGAGTTGTGGTACTAGCACTATTTTTATTACAAGAAAATTCTCGGTTAGTCTCTACTCCATGATGCTTTAGTGCCCTTGGCAAGATTGGTTGATGTTGCTTACTATAGGTGAAACTACGGAAGTTATGCCCTTTACGAAATTTCTATATGCTATTGTTGATCTACTAGCAAGTCTACTTCCAATTAGAAGTATATGGCTCAAGACCTCACCTCACTCTTGCTTTGATCTTGGTCCTAGCTCTCAAGCTACTTGCTCGTAGCCACATAATGTTTGAGAAGACACACAGTCATCACCAGTGCATTCACCCAAAAAAAAAAGATGGTGGTGTAATTTTGAGCACGACATGACAATCTCTAGCAAAAGTTTTGCATACTGTGGACTTCATGTAGCACCACTTCTTCTCCGTAAATACATCACAAAATCAACAAGTCACAATGAGAATGATACCATAGCTATGGTGGTGAAGAAGCCATGTGCCATTTAATAAGAACACGTGGAAAAACATATGGCACACTAACAACTACATCAATTGAGACACCTTAGTAGTGCCACACGGCACACCTTCCATATAAGCACATACAATGCCATCTAATTAGCACACTTTGTATTCTGTATGTGCACACCCCTTCATCACACTTCTAAGCTAACTTTTGATCCACGACACATTAGCATACGTTAGAAACATGAAAACTCTAATCAAAATTTTGGGCTATACATCCCCATCACATTCACACCATTGTATGCAATTAAAGATTATCAACATTGAATCTCAAAATCTCATGCGGGAAGGCCTTTGCAAAAATATAAATAGCATCAACCATCTCAAGGTTGAAAACTTCGTAAAGGAAGGGAAGTACATTGGGAAAACATGCATGACTACATGCAAAAGAAATAACACATCAAAAGTATAAATGGACAAAGCACGTTATACCATCCTAAAGCACAAGTGCATAAGATGACCATATCACGAACATGTCATCCACACATCATGCTTCAAAGGCACATTAGTGAAGCATCATGCAATAACGAGCAAGTATATAAGATGACCATATCACATAACATGTCATCCACACATAATGCTTCAAATGCACATAAGGAAATAGTGAAGCATCATGCAACAACGAGCATCACATCCACACCATTCTATGTAGTTGAAGATTATTAACATTGAATCTCAAAATCTCATGTGGCAAGGCCTTTGCAAAAACATAAATAGCATCAACCATCTCAAGGTTGAGAAGTTCATAAAGGCATGACTACATGCAAGAGGAAAAACACATCAAAAGTATAAATGGACAAAGCCCTATGTTATAGCATCCTAAAGAACAAGTGCATAAGATGACCATATCACATAACATGTCATCCAAACATCATGCTTCAAAGGCACATAAGGATATAGTGAAGCATCATGCAATAATGAGCAAGTACATAAGGTGACAATATCACATAACATGCCATCCACACATAATGCTTCAAAGGCACATAAGGAAATAGTGAAGCATCATGCAACAACGAGCATCAAATCCACATCAAATAAGTTTTCAAAGAGAGTTAAGAGTCAAACCAAAGAGCAAAGACCAAGTGCAAAGTAGCAACCCACAAGATGATGAAAGAGAGGAAAAGCTAAGACACATACATCAACAAATTAGAAGGAATAAGCATGCAATTAGTACCAAGGAGTCTTCTGCAAGAAAATAGGGCCTAAATAACTCACTTCTCTAGAGGAAAGTAGTAATCAATAAACCTTACTACCTTGGCCGATGTTTGTAAATGGTCACCAAATGAGTAGACCTACTCTCTTTTGTCAAAGCGAACCACCTAAGAGTAGCTATTCAAGTAGGTGAGGTATTGGCATGTTGTTGTAAAACCACACTAAACCACCTAAAGTAGCAATGTATGCACTAAGGAGAGATGGTCGATTTTTTTGGGTAACACACATCCCATGGCCTTGCAATAAACTACACATTCTGGCACCATTAGAAGGTGTTGAGAGATATGGTGCCATGAGCGCATAATAGGGCCAAGGTATGAGTAAAGGTATCGAAGCAACACCGTGTTGTCACATGTCAAGAAGACTTTATGATCCCATAGTGTGTAAGCATTGCCAAGAATATACTCCACTCTTAAAAAAGGGATCACTTTCAAAAAATAATATAAGTAAGCTCAAAGTCCTTTTCATGGGTACAAGACCCAATATTGTAGCTTGATTCTATGCTATTAGCTCTTGTTAGGAACAATGACCTTAAGGACCACCATAGCCTATATCTCCAAGGTACGCATGTTTCTTTACATGGTATCAAAGCCCCTCCTCTACTCACTAGCTTCTCACTTTTCAAGGAATGGAAACAACTTATCATTTGATAAGACACATAGTCAAGGCATTCACACAACAAAAAAAATAATGGAAATGGCAATGCAATTTTGAGGATATTGTGAGGGCAATGCCATCTCCAACAAAAGGTCCACATGACATAGACTCCATGCAGCACATCTCCTTCAATAAAGATACACCCAAGATTTGACAAGCTGCAAGGAGAACACTTACATAGCTATGGTGGTGAAGAAGACACATGCCAAGATAATTCAATGTGGAAATACATGTGGCAAATTGATAGCTACATCCATAGGGGCACCTCAATAGTTACACATGGCACACCTTCCATATAAGCATGGACAATGCCATCCAAGCACACTTTGTATCACGCACTCATTTGTCTTTTTGACACTTAAAAGTTTGGAAAGGCATACATTTTCATATAGGATGAATTTGCATATGACCCAAAAAGGAAAAGTAATCAATTTGTTAAGCTCTACTTTTGTGCCACATTTACATGTTTAGAAAACACACGTGTCGTGCTAACCAACTTTAACATGTTGAAGTGACATATTAGAACCCAATTTACATGTGCTGCTTAATTTAGTGACTTGCATACCCTTGCAAATTTTCATGTCTAGGAGGCACTTTTGTGTGGGTGGGCAAGGAAAATTTCCCGAACATGCATGTACATATGCATAAGAAATATTCATGATGGTGACTAACTTGAACATGTCCAAGGGTCAAATTAGCACTAAAAGTTGCATGGGTATTAAATATGATTTTGATACATTTCCATTTGCATGCACTCATGCATATTTCCTAAGGATACATCCCTTCCTTCATGAGCTTCTAAACCATTGAGATGGTTGATTCCATCAAGTCTTAATGCTTGAGATTTTGAGTTGCAATATTGATTGCATACAATGCACATGTAGAAACAAGAGATCTTGCTATCCCGCTCACATAATATATGTATTATAAACATGAAAATTTTCGAGGGCATGAAAGTGATACAACTTAAAAACCATGAAGACTTTGGTGCCAATGAGAGATGTAAACATGTGAAAGATGGGCAGCATTGTGAATTCTTCCTATGCCTATGCATATGCACATGCTTAAATGGGGCTCACACAATTGATGTCTAATATACACTATAAATGTCAACAAGGGAATCAAAGTTTATAAGGTTAAGATCCACTATAAGTTTGGTTCCAATCCAACACTTTGATAGTGGAATGTGGTCATCATTACAACAAAAAAAAATTTTCTACACATATGGATGTGCATGTACAAAATGGGAATTTTACTTGACCACACACACAACCAATGTTTGATATTCATGAAACTTTGTGAGGTCATGAAATTCACTCAAATTAACATGCATGGATTTTTTGGTTCCAATCCAACACTTGGACATGTGGAAGGTAGTCATGATTGTGTATTTCCCTACATGTTAGCACATGCACATATAAAATGGGGAATTTGCTTTCCCATTGATAGAATTCGTGCCTAATACACATGGATTTTTTTGGTTCCAATCCAACACTTGGACATGTGGAAGGTAGCCATGATTGTGTATTTCCCTACATGTAAGCACATGCACATATAAAATGGGGAATTTGCTTTCCCATTGATAGAATCCGTGCCTAATACACATGATAGTTTCCAAGTTTATGACTTCCACTAAAATTTAAACCCATGCAAAGTTATGTAGCGATGCAACACTTGGACATGTGAAAGTTAGCAACCATTGCATGTTTTTCCTGTCCATATGCATGCGTGTGTAGAAAGTAGGCAACTTTTCTTGGCCACTCATAGAATTGGTGTTTAATACAAATGAAATCTTTTGTAATCCTATGCAAGTCACTTAAACTAATGTCCAATGTCATACCAATGTGACATTTGGACGTGGAAATTGACCACCCTTGCACATTTTTTTTTCTATGTGTACACACATGCACATAGGGAAACGAGCATATTGTTTTGCCCATACACACAATCAATGTCATATAGACATGAAACTTTGCAAGGACATGCAATTGGCTCAATTTGAGGCCCATATAAATTTTGATTTTAATCCAACACAAACACATGGAATCAAATCACGAATACAATCTACTATATGTGTATTTTCTTGCATGTATACGCCATAAAAATGAAAGAAAACTTAAATACACATGCCCATCCAAATAAATGAGAGGAAAATTTTTGTTACTAGGTGATTTACTCAAGTCAAGATTTGTGAAAGTATGATGGCTAACTATCATTGTGATAATAATCTACTTAAATGAAAATATGTCAATCCACAATACAATGATTTAAAGTAGAAAGTGGACTTAGAAAAGAAAAAGCAATGCTCAGATCAACTGAATGATTCCAATCATTACATGGGAGAGGGATTCACCCAAGTCCCCTTAATTAGTAACTGGCCACATGCCCTAGGCACTTACACATGTGGAATTCCATCATCATTGCATGTTTTTGCCATGCATATGCACATTCCCGTGCATAAATGGAGGGATTTTCTTGCTCGCATGCATAATTGGTGTCTAATAAACATAAAGTTTTTCAATAGCATGCAATTAACTAAATTAAGGACCTTGCAAAACCTTGCTTGAATCCTACACATGGATATATGGAAGTCATTCATGGAAAGAAATGGGGGACTTTGACTTGTCCACACCACAATTGTTGTCTAATACACATGAAACTTTTAAAGGTCAAGGCCTCATTGTCCTATCTTGACTGAAATGTGATTTTTTCCTAAACCAGCTTAATGGTTATATTTTGAATCATGTGCTATCTTTTGTAATAATTTGGTGCACTTCCCATGGTGCTAGTTTAGGTCAAATAGTAGTTAAGGTGATTGTCCTAATGTGCTATGTTTTGTAATAGTTTAGTGCATCATTTCCCATTTCATTGGTTTAGGTCAAATGCTAGTGGAAGACTCACCCACCCATCATTTGCTTCTCTAAACATGAACTCTTGCATTTATGAGAGAAGGGAAGACTGGGCCAATGCATGGGACTTTCACCACAGCTAGAGTGGCTACGATGGAGGACTCTGCAACAACCTGACCCTAATGGAGCCATGTATGTTGACCCCTAGGACATGAAGGGGCTTGCAGACAACTCTCATGTCAATTCAGAAGATACCTTGAGCAAGTGAGATGGTGCTATGCTTGCAAGGCCTTTTTGCATTTCATCCTAGCCCTTGATGGTGTCTCGCAATACACAAGGTTTGTATGTTGCCTTCTTGTAGAGAAGGCAACACTTTTTGTAATCCATTTGATCATAAAGAAACTGTAATTTTTGTAACCCCACTTAATGAAAAAACGTTTCTACATGTTTGTCTTCAAGAAAAAGCAATTGTGAAATGCAACTGAACCACCCTCACTTCGTGTAACTGCACCTCAACCTCTTTCACTCTTGTTTACTACCTCAAGCGTATACCCCCCCCCCCAAAACCTAGAATGTAAAAATGTAACACACAGACATGAAAACGTTAATAATTTATGCTCCCCTTGAAACACACAGGCTGAAAACGAACGAGTACAATGGAATATGATTCAAGGAAAGGTACATATGTGCGACGGAATAGTCATCAAGGAAAATGATGCACGAGAGTGCAAATGCAAAATTGCCAAACCACTATTGACTAAACATTCATGTCTTCCTTGGATGCCAATAGTATATAAGACGTGAATGCAAAGTGCCCCTTTGTCTCTGTCTCTTTTGCATAGCTAGTCGCATCGTAAAGATCGGGATTGAAAAAAGAAATGTAAATTACTCTCAATGTGCAACTTCTCAAGATGTGATGTGTTGTAGATCATAACCTTGGATTTACCCAAGTTGACCTTTAAATCATGTATTTCATAAAACGTTTGAAGTGCATCCAAGTGGCATTGAAATCCCTCCGTTGAAGAGGAGATAAGTACCACATCATTGTTAACCCAATAAAATAGGGTTAAGAATGGTATTGTGGGCCTCACTACACTTTTGACCTTTTCTTTGTATATATGGCAATAGCACATTATCTTTGTAAATAGAGGAATCCATTTAATTAAAGAGAAAGAAAAGTATCGAGCCTTGTATTTTGTTCCTGATACCATTATGAAGAGGTTTCAGCCATCAAAGGATCTATAATGGCCGTTTGAGCATAATTAGATTGCGTGGTGGAATTATGTTTTATCATTAGCCCGAAAAATGTTATGCATAAAAGCCAAAGTCTTTTGACTTTGGTCTTCAGTCTCAGCTACAAGGAGTACAAGCTCTCCATTTCCCTCCAATATCTTATCTTGGAAGTATGATTGCTTGCTTTCCTTCCTAAGAGAGATGACTATTCTATACATGTAAAATTGTTGACATTAACATTTCTACGTGCAGAGCTAGTCTATGCATAGAATTGTTGACATTAACGTTTCTTTGTGAGAATTGCTAATTCCACGTGTAGAATTGTATTCTATCATTACTGCTCATCACCTACCCACCTACTCCCAATCAATTGTCAAACATAGTCAAATTTTGGACCTAGTTTTTCAAACAATTCAACTCACAGCAATTCTACACATTTTTTACCATATGGTAAAAAATGTTTGAACTTTTAATGTCCCTCTGCTTAGACTATTCCATGTATCCAGTATAGAACATATTTTCAAGAAAAATCTAATTCTATTCGTAGAATTGCTGACATACAAACTGGGCACAACTGGAATTTTTATTGCTAACTACAAACTATCATTGCATTCGAAGCCCCATCTGGGCAATGTCTTACATGCACTTGAGATCCGAATTGGTACTAGGAATAAACATAGCTTCCGAAGAGTGTGTATCCAACATCATTGCTTCCATCCACACACCCAACTTTATATCACATAGGAGCTCGAGTCCTACTTAGGGCATTGCATATTGCATAGTAGCATGAGTCCCACTTAGGGCACTGGCCCTTCAACATCAACAACTCTCATATAGAAGAATCCACAAGAATTGAAACAAGTGACATGGAGGCCCAAGAGCCTATGAGGACTCTCACATAGAAGAATCCACAAGCATTGAAACAAGTGACATGGAGGCCCAAGAGCCTATGAGGACTCTCATATAGAAGAATCCACAAGCATTGAAACAAGTGACATGGAGGCCCAAGAGCCTATGAGCCTATGAGGACTCTAGTGGCTCCAGTTTCACCTACTATGTTAGCCAGTGGTGTCCTTGGCCGAGTGACCAACATATTTGGCATAGGTTCAACTCTAGGGCTACGGCATTGTACCCCATAGAGATTACACAATCCCCAAACATCCAACATACCAGGAGTCACTGCATGAGGAGTTAGAAAAATAGTGGGTCAAGGAAAGACTCCTAGAAGCTCAAATTTGAGCATCAGGTCAATAATGCGATCCTTAGAACCTTTAAGGCCATGCCTCTCAGGAGTAGGTCCCCCAAGGTCCTACCTGTGCAAAGAGCATGGGGATTTCAAAAACCACGGTCAAGGAGCCTGGAAAGTCAAATTTGAGCATCAAGTCAATGATCCGATCCTTAGAACCGTTAGGGTCATGCCTCAAGAGTGGGTCCCCCAAGGTTCTACTACCACCACAACCCTTGTATGATGGAATGGTATGGGAGAAACCATTTAGTTGAAACCTTGAGATATCCATGGCTCAAGTGAATTTCATGGTTCTCTTGTCTAATCCATGGATGATGCACCTGACTCCAATAATGCATCGATTTGAGAGCTCATATGTCACAACATGGTGCCCAAGCCTAATGTTTCAATGACAACCTTGGAGATGGTCTAGGAATGAAGTGCCTGACTCATACTCTTACCTCCATGACCTCCTCCAGAAGATATACTAGCCTATTCAATGGAGGGATATCAACTCAATCACCCCCTTCATCTAATCCATCTTAGGGGTGAGAGATCCCGTCCAATCACCACCCATGGTCTCGAATGCTCAACGGGTGTAGACACCCTCTGTGGTGCATGTGGCCACTACAACATAAGCACAATTTGGCTACACCAATAAACCCATCAATGGGACCTATGGTCCCACTACCACTACCCAAGAATCCTAATGTGTCATCTCCATGACCATTGCATGCATGATTACCCACCTATTTCAAGACCAACTAGAGGTCAAGGACCTTCAATGGGGTATGGGCCACATAGATACATTGATTCGAGGCCATACTATGCCCCATTCTAAAGTGGGTCAATGGTTTAGAGCAATGGGTCTTGTGGAATGGGTCACCTTTACTAGCTTGTGAAAGGATTTTGTACTAGGATTTTGCCCCTAGTGGTCACACATGGAGTCCCATTACTAGGGTGTATAATGTTGGCCAAAACAAGGGAGAGAGTATGCACTTGAATTCTCATTGCAAACCATGCACTTGAATTCTCATTGTCAACCATACGAGAGGTTGAGCAACACACAGTTGTTGCCGTGATTTATATTGGGGGTATCAAGAGCAAGAAGTTGCATGACAACTTGTTCTTGAGTACTTGTTCTTGAGGGGGGGTATCAAGAGCAAGAAGTTGCATGACAACTTGTTCTTGAGTACTTGAGCTACGTTATAGCCTAGACATCCATTTAAGTGATTACATAAAGTATGAAGATCTAAGTGAGACATCATCCACAATCACCCCTACATTCTATACCGTATATGATACTACATCCCAACCAAAAGACCCAAGAGGGGCTAAGACCTCAGTCACAGTGATGGAGCATAATCTACCTCATAAACACCCAACACCCAAAAGATAGCCACACCTCACAAACCACAATCCTTATTGCTACAAAAAGAGAAAACCGCTTGCCAAAAGACTCACCAAACACCTTACTACCTTGTTCTTATTACAACTTATATGAAAAGGTTTTCCACAACATTGAACTCATAATCAAGGGTAATCTTCATACAAAAGACCAAGAGGGCTGAACCATATCTCTCATAGAAGACCAAGGAAACAAGATACAATGATCCAATAGCAATTTCCCAATGAAGAGAATAAGGGAAAGAGGTGAACATGGAATCCAATCAAGGCCCTTGCTTGAAGCAACACAACCACATCAAGATGAAAACCAATTTACAATAGTTTCTTGAGGGATTCCATTCACCAAACAAAGAACAATATGGTTGAAAGAGGAGACTTATCTCCAATCAAGAGATGAACATAACCTTCTTCTACACAAACGTCATCAAGAACATCCTCAACAAGTCTATAACCAAACCAACATAATCTTGTTTCAAGCAATGAAGTCTCTCTCCTCTCAATGTAGACATCTTCTTATATAGCTTGAAGTGAAGATTGAATGCTAAGGTGAAGAAAGAAAGATAAGATCCACAACTCCATGTTACCACTGCTTTGTGTAGATCTCAATCATACACAAGGTACACTGCTTCTTTTCCAAATATGCAAACAACCAAATCCATAGCTTTCATGAAGAACTCACCACCAGATCTTGAAAAGAGAAGAGGAAGAAGAATACCATGTGTGCATGCTCCAAGCTTTCATGGCGGCTAAGATGAATCTTCTTTCTGCATGCTCGAAGAGGTTTACAAGATCAAGAAAAGGAGGAGGAGGAGAAGATAGGTGTCCAAGATCTTCAAGGCCATGCATCCATGCAAGATTTGGGGCTGATCCATCACTCTTGCATGAAGAATATGCTTAGAGATAAAAAGGAGAGCTGAGATTTTTGACATTTCTCCTTGCCTTTTGTTTTTGATTAAAAAAATCACAAATTCATGAAGCAAATTCGTGGCTTTTGCTTTCCTCCTCCACTTTTGGCTGAAAATCATGCAAAAAAAGCTTGCTTGTGGCCCAAGCAACCTCTCATTTAATGCTAGTGTACCCTCTTTGGTCCCCCTTGAACCTATCCTTGCACAAACACGTCCATAGTCTTCCAATTGACCCTCATTCTTGCACCCTATTTCCTCTTATTTAATCACAAAAATTCAACATCATATAGTCCTCCCTCAAGTCTGGAACATAGAGTGTGAACAAACCATATAGGGAAAGCCAAAAAACCAAAATAGCACCTGTATTGGTGTCATCCAAAGGGATGCAAAAATTTGTCCACCAAGACACAACATCAGAAATCTGATTATATCTTTTCACCCTTAGGTCGGATTGAAAAACTGAAAAAACAAAGTTGTAGCCCACATTCTAAGATTAAGGAGTTTTGAACAACTCAAAGCCAAATTATGCATTTTGAAACCTCGAAATAGCTCTATTTTGATAGAAAATTACTGCATGTTGTACACTGAACTAGTGAAGCTTTGAAAGCACATAGCTAACACATTTGAGTTTGGATGACTACCAAACTTGGTATAGAACTTTAATACATATAAAAGAGTACCTATTACATGCTAAAGCCTAACAATACATGATGTTCAATATCATTTTTACAAAATTACTCAAATGGAGCTCTACTTTCCATCTTATTGGAGACTATATTATGTACAACCGCCTAGATCCAACACAACAAAAAAAGGACTTGCCCAAATGGAAAGTGTTACATCATTCTTGAGATATACTTCTTCAATTCATACCCATTCATCCTTGAAGAATGAATAGTACCATCAAGATCAGCAAACAAGTATGTGCCATTGTGATATTTTTCCTTCACAAGAAAGGGGCCTTCCCATCGAACTCGGAACTTAGTTTGGAATGTGTTATCCAAACTAGTATCATATCTTAGGACCAACGATTCCCTCTTAATCTTCTTGTCTTTGAGTTGGGCATCGAACCATTTGAGTTGATATCTTCTCATAGCATCGAACTGCTTCTCCCTTGAGAGATCAAGCAAAGGCAAGCGCAAAGTCATAGCCTCCTACTGCAAGTTAGGAGCATCCACATGCTTTTGAAAGAATTGAAAAGAATACATCATTACCTCAAGAGGTAACATGGCTTCCTTACCATAAACCAACTGACAGGGAGAAAATTTCGTGCTTCTTTTTTCTGCCAACCTGCAAGCCCACAAAGCCTTGTCTAGATACTCATCCCAATCCTTTGGATGCACATCCACAAGCTTAAACAAAATCTTTTGACAAGTACCATTAAGTGATTCCACCAACTCGCTACATCTAGGGTAATATGGTGTAACGTACTTATGCTTCACATCCAATAAAGTCTCCAACTCTCTTAAGAGGTTCAATTTTGGAATCTAAGACCTTGATCTGTCACAATTTCAAATGGTACTCCAAAACGACAACACAAATCATTCATAAAAAACCTAGCAACCTCCACTCCCTTTGCACTCTGTGTGGCTATTGCTTCCAGCCACCTCGTCTTATAATCTACACCAAAAAGGATGTATTTCTTATCCCTTCATGTGGGAGGAAGAGGCCCAATGAAATCCAAATTCCACTTCTCAAAGGGAGCAAATGCCATGATAGTCTTGGCTAGTTCTGACATCAAGATTCTCTTTCCATATGCTTGACATTGAGGACAACTTCTACACTAATGTGCCACATCTCTATGCATACTAGGCCATATAAGCCCAGCAAGAAAGATCTTCCTCTTCACTCGATCAGTCCCAAAGTGGCCTGCACATCCCTCCTCATGAGATGCTGACAAACAAGCACCAATATTTTCATACTTCAACACCTTCCTCATCACATCATCTGAACACCTCATATACAAATCACCATTAGACATACGAAATCTCTTTGCTTTATGAACCAAAGAATACCTCTGATGTCACTCGAAACTAGGATCACACTCCCCTATTACTAGCCATGTGTCAATGTCCTAGACTCTCCCTTCCTTTATATTGTGGCTCCTTAGACCGAACTGCAGAAATAGCCAATGTCTTTCTTTGGGATTCTGCCAACTCATGAGCCCTCTTGTTATTGTCCCTCTTCACATGCCATATTTCAAACTTGGAAAGCCTTTTGATTCATTATTGCTATGTATTTGCCCATCTTGTACATGCTGCACATACCTCTTTCCCTTGCACATCATACACTACAAAACCAACACTTCCTTCTTTACTTCCCCTCCTAGAACTACCAGAAAAAGACAAGGTTACCTCTTTGTTTGGCATCTCTTGTTGGATTCCAGCATGTGGCACAATCTTGCCTTGCAAAGTGGACATTGGCTCTTTTTGGCTCTCTATATGTAAGCAAATCAGTAAGTTGAGCCCTCATAGAATCCTCTCGCAAGAAGGTAAACTTGAAATCTTGTAAAACTTAGCATCCACTTGGTGATCCTTGGTGACTCTGATATCTTCATTACTTGGGGAAAGAGTTGGTTCCTAGTCAATACCACAAAAGGCTTTGCTAACAAAAAGGACTTCCATTTCTTAGTTGCAAACACAAGACACCATACCAAC
Source organism: Cibotium barometz (assembly GCF_041138505.1). Taxonomy (NCBI): domain Eukaryota; kingdom Viridiplantae; phylum Streptophyta; class Polypodiopsida; order Cyatheales; family Cibotiaceae; genus Cibotium; species Cibotium barometz. Next base: position 29,908,278 of record NC_141090.1, read on the forward strand.
TACTCCACTCCATGCCATGTACTCTTTGTAGCTTCCGTTGGTTGACTAATGTAGTAGGGTCATGTGGGAACTCCCCTTCCCCTTCTACATAAGGACAACTCCCACTGCATGTCTGCCAACACTCAAACTAATATAAAAAGGTTGATCCAAAATGGGTGACATCAATACATGCAATGTACTTAACGTCTCTTTTATGTTCTCGAAAGCAGCATCCTCCACTTCTGTCCATCTGAATGGTTTCGCTTGAGTCACCTTTTGAAATGGATGAATGTATTTTGCCAACATCCCAAAGGACTTAGACAAATACCTCAACTTGTAAACAAAGTTGAGAAGGTCCTGCGTACGTGTAGGTGGATCTTGAAGAAGAAGAGCCTCCACCTCCCTTGGATCAGGCATCCATTGGACAACACCTCATAACACAAAAGAATGATTCTTGTCCTTGACACCTTGCACTTAGAGGGATTGAGCTGAACTCCATCCACATCTAGCCTGCCAAACACTCATCCACTTTTTCCACATGTAGCTTACGAGAATTATATATACAAAAGTCATCCATGAAAACCCTTAGAGACTTACCAAGGTAGGGACCAAATACCCATTTCATCCACCTTTGAAAACTTGCATATGCATTCATCAATCCAAAGGGCATGACCCTAAAAGGATCCCCATGGAGTAACAAAGGTAGTCTTCTTTTGGTCCTCTAGAGCTATCTAGATTTGAAAATAGTTGGATTACCCATCGCAAATAGTATAGCACTCATGACTGAAAACTTGATCAAGAATCTCATCCTGAAAAGGAAGAGGGTAGTGATCCTGCTTTGTCCATGTAGTGAGAGGACAAAAGTCCATGCAAACTCTCCACTTACCATTGGGTCTGGGAGTGATAACCACTGGTGACACCGACTCAGAATCATACATTGGATAAATGAAACCAGCCTCCAAAAGCTTCATAAATTTTGCCTTAAGGACATCCTCTTGAAGAGAACTCATCCTTCTAAAATTTTGAACGACCGGCTTAGCATCAAGATTGAGATCAATATGATGCACAATGCTCTTTGTACCTCTCAAGTAATGGTATTTTATATCAAATAATTTAGGATACTTTTGAAATACCTGAAGATACTATTGCTTCTCTTCTTCACTTAGAGTTGGATCTAAGGTCTTCTGAAGTTCAGAAAGAGCAACATTGTGCTAGTTGCCCTCTTCGCCATGTGTGAAGGGCTGATCCCCTCCTCCTTGTTCCATTGCTCTAATAAAGGACAATCCAAACAAATCAGCATCTCTTCCAGGAGGTTGGCCTCCCACTCTATATTACCATCATCTACGGTTGATTTTGATGAAGAGGTATATGATTCTTCTTCACTAACTGCTTCTTCTCCTGTTGCACCTTGTATCACCTCACCAGTCTTCATGTTGAAGATCACCCTCTCCTTGGGCGGTCAATATATATAGAGCTCTAGAAGGCCGTTATGCCAATCTTGACTTGTCTTCATACCAATGAGTCAAGGGTCAGTCCAATATATTTGGATAGGCTCCAAATTTGGTAGCCATCACATGGAAATCCATTGTTGCTTTTTGTCCACCTACATTCACTTCAAGATCCTCAATGCAACCAAGACTATGTACCTAAGAACTATTGGCCATCATCACCCATAGATAGGATGCCGAATTCATCTTCAAATTAAGTTGCCGCATGGTGTCCTCTATAAGAACACATACCTATGCACCTCCATCCAAGTAAGCTTGCTTGACAGGACATCCTTGCAACCATACTTCTAAAACAAGGGGTATATCATGTGCATGAGCGATATGGACAGTACCTACTACGACTACCCTCTTTGGCCGCCTTAGACTCACCGCTCCATGCCACTATTGTCGAAGAGAGGAATCGAGTTGAAGTAGCTAGACATATGTCATGTCCACCTTCTTTTGCTTGAGGTCTTCCAAGAGACTGTATGCTGGCTAATTTTGACCCAAAGCACAATCTCCCATCTAGATCTTTCTTCTCACGCTCTTTTGTCGCATACTTGATTCAGCCTCCTCTTGTGGTTGACTCTCCATAGGTTCAGGAGCAAATCAATCTTGCTTTCCCCATTTGGCTCGTGTTTGTTGCTCCTCTTGTCTCATGCATCCTCTTGTTGGCTAGAATTTTAGCCTCATCCTCAAAAGTACTTACCCTAATCAATGTAATATTACTTGCCTCAGCAGGCCGCCTTTCAAGCTTGTGCCTTGCTGGTTTGACCTCCCTTCGAACTTTGGCTTCCCTTCCTTAAACTTTGCGATCCAGTTGCTGGGGACAAAGGATTGGATACATTTCGCCTCTTCTTCTAGGATGCAGACAATTAGGTGCGATGTGGCCACGCTCATAACAATTGAAACAAGTAGCAACCGCTTGCCATTGGTTTCTTTGTCTTCCTCCACCTCTTGGATAAGGAGTAGGCTCATGCTGCTCCAACATGGCCAAAGACATATTGGTGATACCTTGTGCCAAAGTTCAAATATCCTCCTCAAAAAGACCTTTTGCCGCTACTGGTTGCACAGGGCCATTGGGGATAGGAAGAGGCTGATTGAGATGAGGATCCATAGGTGGTGGCAAAGGTTTGGCTGGAATCTCTCTTGAAAAAATAGGCAGGGGTTGATGTTCCATATGCATATTTTGATACTTTTCTTTAGCTATCCGCATGGTTGCCGCATATGTATCAAGTTCTTTTAGCTCCACTTTCTCCTTGAGGGTTGGAGTGAGGAAAGAAATAAATTTATCCTTCTTGAAGAAATTGCGTGGCACTTGACCATCTTGTTCTTGCATCCTCCTCTCCACTGCAATACACTTTTCTTCAAAGATAGCTACAAACTGGGACACATCCTCTTGCTTGTTCATATAAATGTGCGCCAATGCACACCATAACTCTTCCATCGTGGTCTATCTTCCAAATCAATGTCAGAAAACATTCACGGCTTGTGGCCATGTATCTTGTCCCTCTTCAGGAATTCCCTCCCACCAGAAATGGGCAAATCCTGCCAAATAACATGTTCAACATGCATAGGCGGTCTTCATCAAGGAGAGCAAAAGCGAGGTGAAGGGAAGGGAAAGAGAGAAAGTGAAAGAGAAGGGAATGGAAAGAGGGAAAAGGAAAGAGGGGAGGAATGGGAAGGGAAGAAACAGGGGAAAGGGAAAGGGGAAGAGAATGGGAAGGGAACAGAAGAGAAGGGAAAAAATTAAGGGTCCAAGAGCCGGTACATGACGACCTGTAGCCGCACAACTCTAGCTCATTGCTCTCACTGAGCATTTTGGATATGGTCAATGGCATACTTAAACGTTTGCTCGCTAAAGATGCAGCCAGCACACCGGCCAATACTCCCGAGCTGGACATGAATGTCTCCACACTTGATAAGCAGCTCACAGGACAAGATCAAGTGGTAAGCGCATCCTTCATTGTTCATGACAGCGACCTTAATATTCCACACAACATCAATGACCACACATAATTTTTCACAAGAGTCGCAATTGTCTCATGGGTCGAGTTTCTGGTATTCTAGGGATGCTATTGATTCGTCAGGTTTGACGGCAATGATGATGATGCGACTATGGCCCACTTCCCCAGCTCTTGGGCGTAGACCACCGAGGATCCCCTCCAATTTTCCATATTGTAGCATTCAGGATTTTTGCGCTTCTTAGCTACACGTCCAGATGCAGCTCTTCATTACAATAGGAGTCGAGAAGTCTTCTTCTATACACAACTTGATAATTTGCAACTGGTATGCCTACATTAACGGGATTTAGAACTGAGGGAGCATATGCAACAACTCACTAGATGTTCTAGCAGCAACAAATTGTCAAGTTAGAGTCTCTGACTTGACTTAACACATTGTGTTCACGACCATTGCATAATTGTGGAGGAGTAAAAGGGAATTGTGGGAATGTAGGATTGAAAGGAAGAAACAACAGAGAACCAAAATGGGTTGCTCTTTGGATGACTCTTCCCTCTTAGTGTTGGGAATGTTAGCTACCTAAAGAAACTATGCAATCTCAAATTCAGCGCAATGCCAGATTCTTCAATTATGAGTTGGGTTGTCTCCTGGGGCGCCAACTCCTTACGTATTGAATTTTAAAAGAAAATAGGCATTTTGTGTGGAAAAAAAAATGCCACTTGTATTAAGTGATATTGACGGTATGGGAAGGTTCTACTTGTAAAGAGGTTCAAATATACCTCCTAAATGAAGAATTTGTTAAAAGAACTCAAATTTTATTAAATATTACATGAGGTATGGTATTTAAGTTCCTTTGTATATATTTGTTTAACCCCCCTCATCCAAAAGATCGGCCCCTCCCCCCTCACATATTATGACATGTATGTAAGGCATAGTTATGCATAAGTGTTCATGGCAATCCAAATGGCACAACAATAATGGCAATTGATCCATGACATAATCGATACTATCGTATCATCCTTTGTGGTGTTCATCTTGAAATAAGTCACTCTTTCTTATTAATGCTCCCTTGTGTATTGGACTTAAAAGAGTTGTGTTTTGCATTCCTTACATACCATTGTGATGAAGGCTACTTTATTTTTACTTTTCAGATCTAGTTACATGTCAAATGAGTCTGTTGTGTTGTTGATCCTTTGTTGAATACATCCAATTGAGTTAAACTTCAACCTTGATAAGGATTTAGGGGCATGAGTTTTTAGTGCATGCATGCAAAGTGCAACAATTGCTAAGAGCCTTGTGAACCATCTCACGAACTTGTACCAAAGGGTTAACAAAATCATCAAATAACTGATTTGCACCATGATTACTTGTATGAGCCTTTAATAAGCATGTGAAATTGGAGGGGGACATGGAGAATTTTGAATTATATAAATGACAACCTCCATCATTTGTAAAGATGCCAAATGCATCTGCTCACTACAAAAACTATGACCAACCTTATTCATGCTTTTGGTTTACATGGTTTGTGGTGAAATGCCATAGAAGAGAGATTCATGCCAAGGAAAAGAAAAATAGATCACTAGAATTAAGTGGTGAATGTGATGTGTATGTCTCGTGTTTGTCCAGTTCGCCTTGGCATACTACAAAGTCGAATGTGTCCATGTGAAAGATGAGGAATGACGTTGGACTCGAGATCCACCTAGGATGTTGAGGATACCATCATGTCCATCCATGCATTGTTTTCCCCGAGTCGAGTCTCACTCAGCCAATATACATCTTCTCTCACGGTGCATGTGAGAGTTTCATGTTTTTCTTTAAGGCTAAGTGGAAGAATTGCCTGATATTCTCAAGACTTGGAGCCTTTCCTTTATGGAATCCAATGCCAAGATCCACAAGCTCAAGTTGAATGTAGAAAACAAACCCTTGTGGAGAGAACAAGTTGCAGCCCTTGATCAAGACTCCAAGTGACCTCCACCGAGATGTCGATCCTTTTGACAAGCCAAGAATCACTACGTGTTATCATCCACACTTGCATGCATCAGTGTGAGTTGGAAACAGTGGAGAAATCTTGATGATCCAAAGTTTGAATTCTACTATCAACAAACTATCACAAATCTGCTCCAAGATCTGCCTGTATCTAGCTAGAAGTTGCCCCAAACTATGTGCCTCTAGATGGAGATGATAATTGGAAATTGAATCTGAATATGCTACTAATCAAGGCGCTTATTGGAGAGGAACAGTCGAGCGGACATATGGCTATAAACTAGCTAGAACAAAGTGGGAAAGAGGTCAACTTGGTCTAGCAATTATTGGCCGGTACTAGGTGAAAAAGACTTCTTAGGGGAGGGGAGGGAGAGACTTATATAAGCCCCCATCTACCCAAGAAGGGGGTTTGCGGGCCAACTAGACCCTAAACATTGTCAACCAATCTTGTCTGGCCAACCAAATTTAGTTGGCAAGCTAGGCCTTCATGGCCATTGCTGCCTTTTCCTTTGCCACATTTCAATTGAAATTGGGTGTGTCTAATAGAGTTGGAGTCTTTGGGGTTATTTTTAGATTGGGCATGTATAGTTGCAAGTTTACAATTTGATTCATGCCTCGGGAGATGTAATTGGAATGTAACTCTATGCACATTGGAAATTCATTTATGTGACTACATGAATTCCTTAGCATAGGGAATGCTTTTCCAATTTTGTTGGTTTGTAGTTTTACAAAATGCCGTTTTTTTGAACCTATGCCTCAAAGTGAATACTGGGAAGTCGTGAGTGTCATGGTTATTGCAAATTAATTGCGATTACCAAGACACACTTGACTTCCCACTATTCACTTCCAGCATGGGAAAGGACTTGTAAATTTTTGTTTGTTTGCAGATAGTTGATATTTTTAGTTTGTACAGTGTGGAAAAGAAAGAAAGGAAAAAAGAAAAAAGAAAAATAAAAAACATGAAAAACATATTTTAGAAAATGGATGAAGAAGGAAAAAATTCTAAGATCGTGTTTGGTGGACCTAGATGGGCTTTTATACAGCTTGTGGGTCCACCATTAGCTCTGATAGAATTGGACTTTTAGAAGATGCATTAAAGCAACTAATGAAGCAATAAGTGGAGGCTGATGTAGGACAAGAGAGCTTGCGAAAGTTGGTGCAAGATGTGACGTCCTCGAAGTCCAAACTAGAGAAGGAGAAGGATCCAGTAGATCTTGAACCAAGCGTTCATATGCTAGAGCCAATTAACTTAAAATTCTAGATATTGCTAAGAATAGGCTAGAAAAGTATTTCCGTAGGATGGTCAAGCATAGTAGTGATGTAATTGAGACCTGGTTACACAAATGGGAAGAGGCGTTTGCCATTTGTGAAATCACGAATGATATGAAAAAGATCAATGAGCCACTCGTATTTTTATCGTGGCAACATATAGATGGTGGGTTACATCGTAAAAGGATAAAGTTGCTGCTACCACTTGGGAAGGGTTTAAAGCTGAATTTTAAAAGAATTTCCTTCCTCTTGATGAAGAATCTTGCGCTTGGCATGAATATAGAAATCTTCGTCAGAGAAGCCTATTAGTAGTAGCTGAATACATTGACAAGTTTAGGGAATGTTTCATGAAGATAACGGACCCTCTCCCTCAATCAGTTCAGGTCAAGGATTTTATTTATGGCTTGAATCATAGAATAAAATGAAAGTCAGGGCTAAGTATGTAAGTCATTGGATGAAGTGATAGTAGTACCCTAAATTATGAGGATGCAAGATGGGTTTGTGCACACAAGAGCTAAGCATGAGTTCCAAAAGAAGATGAGGAATGAATTGATCAAAGATGACAATCCAAATCTATTGTATTGTTTTGTTGAAGGTTGGCATTACTACTTCTCAAGCTCCCCTTGTGGTGTGTCTTCATTAAGTATTGAGATTTACTAATGTTTATTTCTTCAAATAACATACGTTTTAATATTGTATCTTGAGACCTTGTGGAGTGGGTCTCTAACTTGTCGTAGATAGGTCAAGCTATTCATCTATCATTGAAGCACAATTTTGCTTCTGGATGGGTGAATCTTCAATCTAAACCAAGGATATATGTGATCCACAACCCAATGGAGCTTTGGATCAAGGCATTTCCTTGACTCTTCCTTTGATGTGCAACAATCCACTATGACAGCAATGAAGGCAGGTTCTAGTTGCTGATGGGTTGGCATTCGTGGGGAGAGGACAATATCTAGACATGGGAATATAAGCTTTTTTGTGCGAGGGAACTGATAGCAACTAAAGTTATTTCTTGGGTGCATGTTTATCCTTGTCTTTGTTGGTGATAGTTCAATTTATTCCCATGAATGCACACATCGTAGGGGAGCTATACAATGATGGGCCACATGGATAAGAGAGCTGAATTGCATAGAAAACTCGCTTCTAATCTATCACTATGAGATTCATGGGCAATGGTTTGCAAATTGATGAGTGGGAATGCATCATTTTTGTACAATCAAAATGATTGGAAACCAAAGCTAGAAGAGTCGTGTGTGTGTGTGGTGGTTGTTGCACAGAGTCATAGCTCAAATTGGAAGAAGAGCAAGGACAGTGGTAGAGGTTAGATGGGCATCCCAAGCAATATGGAAAGGTCTAGTGAGTAAATCATACATTTTTGCAATCTGCAACATTTTCTGTCATGGAGTTAACCATGTTCTGCATCACAAAAAGGTGCTCATTTCTGTCATCACCATGCCCACTAGATGATGCATAGTTGCTTTGCTGCAATTTGATGAAATTATGGACCGAGCTCTCCTATCACCTAGCTAAGACTCTAACTAGGACCTAACTAAACATGAATCTAACTAAGCAAAGCAAGCATGGCTACTCTAAGGTGGGTGAAGTCTAAGTGTGCACATGAGTGTTGCTCAAGTCAATTAGGTTCCAAGATAGATTAGCTTGGACTCATAAAAAGAATCTTGAGACAAGTACAAAAGGCTGATATGATTTGATTGATAGTGACCTCTCCTTTTATAGGAGAAAAAGTACAGACCACTTTGGGCCACACTTCTTTATGGGATGCCTCTTTGCCACATGGCATGCTCCTCATCTATTGCCCAATACTACACCCACTACTAACTAGTGCACTTTGGCACCACATATTTCAACACTCTAGTGCACTTTGGCACCACATATTTCAACACCCCCCCTTGGTGCCAACATGGCTACTGCAAGGTGTGAGGTTTACATTTCATCACTCTACCTACCCATTCCCTTTGTGTCTAGGCACTTTGACCTATTGCTGCTTTGGCATTCACCTTGAGTGCATCATCGGCCTCAAAGGGTGATTTACAACACTTTTTGTAGAATGATAGGGGTGAATATCTTTTTAGAAAAGATTCTCTTCTTTGACTGCATCTTCTTTGACTTCAGTGTAGTTGGCTTGATTCTTTTTGTGGTAACATGCATGTAGGTTTCTGCTTTGCTTTGCATTTTTGCATTCTAGCTTGCTTTTTGGCACTTTGGTCTTCACACTTGGGTCCTTTTCCCTTTGCTCTTTTGTAACTTTTCTTGATGCTTTGATGCTACTTTGGCATATGGATCTTGTTGTGGTATTCTCTTTAGCACTTGGCCACTTTGGATTCTTCTGTTTGTTGATGATGCCATATTCTTTGCTCTTCCATCTTCTTGTTGTTTGTTATTTGGCTCTTGGTTTTGGCTTTTGGACTTCATGTGTTGCTCTTGCAATTTTGATGAATGCATGCTCATTTGGCTGCTTACAAACTTTGCTTTGACAGATCCTTTCCCCATTGCATTTTGACATGTTCCATTTTAAATACGTCATGTGAGGGGTCTTACCAAATATTTTTGGTAAGGCAGTGTTTAGCCTCTTTTATAATGACAAGCAGTTTTGTGTTTGTGCATGACAATGAAAACTACACAAGAAATAAGTGTTTTTGAATGCTTTTAAAGGGATTTTAAGATAATGTTTTTAAGGCCATTCACACATTATCTTTATGGACTAAGGTTTCAAACCTTAGATTGAGATCAAGAAGAAAACAAACGAAGACGATTTTTGCTCTGCGCCACACAATTCCGATGGCCGCGTTTTCGATCTTCTTGTTGCTGGATTCTTTCAGATACTATCTCGTTGCAGCTATGTTGTTCACCACGTTTGGTGTCTCTCTTCGTCCAACCTCCGCCACCGTCAGTTGGTCTTCGTTGCTTCTCTTTACTGATATTCTTTCTGCTGCTTTGTACAGTTAAATCGCTGTTGTTGTTCTCCTTGCCACCGTTTGCATCGCTCAAGCTTTGATCGTTTGTTTCTTTGTTCCTTTCTTTGCTCTTCTCTAACTCTCTTTCTTTGCTCTTCTCTAACTGCTACATGTCGCACTTCTCTAACTCTCTTTCTTCATATCCTTGAGATCGAAAGCTACCTACACAGAGGTTTCTCGCCACTATGTAATCTCTCTCTACAGTGATGTAGTAAGCTCGGAATCATCTCTTTCGTTCCTCGAATCAGGGCCTCCATTGTTCGATCTCTCCCCCAGAATTGTAGCTCGGCTCTGACCTCTATAGGATGATCGACCCAACAGTCTCTCGCATCAAATAATGATCTCCTTCACAGCATGTGTTTCCCCCATGTCGTTGATGCAATCTTTGAGCAAGTTCAACCGCACGAAAAACTGTTCAGTCTAACAAGATGTAGATATGGGAAACTTGAAGCGAAAAGCTTTAGCGATTACTGAACTTGGGCAGTAATCGGGCTGTTACATAAAGTTTTGTTCACTGCATTGATTTCCCTAGATACCGAAGAGTGATAGAAGATTTGGAGCACATATTAATAGCTTGAATTTGGGAGGCCTGGAGATACTCCTTGATGTCTATTTCTCAAACGCGATATCTTTTTTGCTCAATACTCCTCAAATTTTGAATCTACTGCCATAAATTTTGCAGATTCTACTCTTCAGGTCCTCGTTGTCATTTCCTTCTTGATGTTCAATCTTCTCACAATACAGACAGGGTCATGCAGAGCAGCTCATTGGGAGTCAAGGTGGAAGCTATGTTTAATACATAGAAGAATGTTTCATCAGACTCAAGCTAGGATGCTAAGAGGATTAGGCTCAAGAAATCTAATGTGGAAACTAAGAGAGCTAAGCAACAAGCTTTGATACCATGATGAAATTATGGACCGAGCTCTCCTATCACCTAGCTAAGACTCTAACTAGGACCTAACTAAACATGAATTTAACTAAGCAAAGCAAGCATGGCTACTCTAAGGTGGGTGAAGTCTAAGTGTGCACATGAGTGTTGCTCAAGTCAATTAGGTTCCAAGATAGATTAGCTTGGACTCATAAAAAGAATCTTGAGACAAGTGCACAAGGCTAATATGATTTGATTGATAGTGACCTCTCCTTTTATAGGAGAAAAAGTACATACCACTTTGGGCCACACTTCTTTATGGGATGCCTCTTTGCCACATGGCATGCTCCTCATCTATTGCCCAATACTACACCCACTAGTGCACTTTGGCACCACATATTTCAACACAACTTTCATTTTCTGATGTCATTTTGATTTTTATAGCAAGTCCTCTCTTTATGTCCAAGCTTCCCATAATAATAGCACTCTATGTTGCTATCTACTTGCTGGTTCCTTTGCCATGAGCCGTGCCCTCTTTGGCTGCCTTTGCCTCTAGAGTTACCATGTCCTCCTCCATAGGACTAGTTATCATGTTGTTGTTATTGGTTCTGATTTGTGAATGGCCACCACAACGGCCTCTTCCTCTATCTCTGCCTTTATCTTGATTTGAGTAGAATGCAAACTCTTGAGAACTTCCTGTGGGCTGAACCACCATTCCTTTGCTCCTTTCTCAACAAGAGAGCAACAAGTTCTTGAAAATTAGAAAAGGTCTTAGGGGCTTCAATGGATCACCAAGTCCTCCATCAACCAGACCACTAAACTTTCTCATCACAACAACTAGGTGACACCTAATTGATGAGTCACCTGACACACCTACCACATTTGCTACCACATGCTGACACCATGTCCTACACAAGCACTGACTCTAGGCACACATTGACCACATGACCATGTCCTCTAGGCACATTCCTTAGGACATCAATTTATTTCCAACACCCCCTTAAATTGGTGAGCTTCTACCTTGATAGAAGATCATGGGAAACCATGGTTTGCCCACCTTCATGTGGCAACACTTATACTCATGACCCTATACTCACTTCAATTGCATTGGCAATAGGTTATTTGGACACCCTAGCTCCAACATGACCTCACTGCAAATTTGGTTACCTTGGTTTGTAATAAGTGAGTTTCAATGGATTTGTGCCATTGTGAGATAAAATTTTAGGACATAAGGACTAAGCACACATAACTTAACATATCATTTTAGGATGGACTATCCAAGGTAGAGCACCATGACTAAATCAAATGGAAAACATATCATTTTAGGATGGACTATCCATGGTAGAGCACCTTATTGACTCAATCACACAATCTTAATCTAGATGATAGGGCTAGTGCCCCCCTTGATGAAAACTCCCTCATTGGTTGATGTCTTGTTGACCTCATCTCCATATGTCTCCATATGTCTTCATAGTTTAAAACCTTGAGAAGTCCTTTGATTGTTGAGGCCTTTGTATGATTTCCCCCTTCCATGTTGAACACCATTGTCTTTCTCCTTGGTCTCCAAATCTTCAAGTAGTGGTGTACAATATTGATGAGTAACTCCTTCAATATTCATGAAATTCTGGAAGTTGGGAGAGTTCCACTCTTCCACTATAGTCTTTAATGAAGTCACTTTAGAGTTACATGTTTCCTCAATATGTGAGAGGAATGACCAAAAACATTCAAGAACAAGTGACCTTCTCTTCATAAGCTTCATGAGGCATGCTACTAAACAAGTAGCCTTAAATATGTTGGCTTCAAACAAATGATCATTTGCATACTTGACATACATCTCCTATTCATGTAATCGAAAGAGAATAATTATGCAAAAGAGGGTCTTACCATTTGTCATTGCAAGGCAATGTCCACTCTTTCACAATGCAATTCATATATGGCCAACAAATGTAATCATAATGATAATAATGCCACATGCACTACCCACTATAAAGTACCAACCAAGTGTGAAAATTTTAAAATGACAAGTCACCAAACTGAAATTTCAGCAAGCTGAAAATTGAAAACTGTCCACAGTCAACTATTACTCAAACTTTGACCCAAAAGTCAAACTTAGACTAAGCAAATCAACCTCTCCAAGTTGAGGGCTGAGAATGAAACTCAAGGGCATCCAATGGAGTCACCTAGTAGCTTGAGAAGTGCTCTTGCAGAGGAGAATAGGCAACAACAAAAAATGGCAAAGTTGTTTTTGGGGTAAATAGAAAGAAGGCCGATCTTCTTAAGGAGAAAAAGTGCAATTCTAGCTTGAATATGGCACTATAGAAGCTCATGCTTCATGGAAAGCTTTCTCATAACATTGCTAAAGTGGATCTAGAAGGGTAGAAACTCAATGCAACTATGCAGGAAGAACAAGAAGATGAGTCACACCCAGGAAAGAGAGAATAGTTGTGGGTTGTAGCAGTAACAAAATGTGGATTCCTTCCAACTAAGAGGTCACCTAGGGAAGAGGTTCTAGCAACTAGGAGAGAGGAATTGATTGAACATAGAAGAAGAACATGCACTTTGAAACCAGGTCATGAGAAAGAAGAGGAAGAAGCTCATAAAAGAGGAAGAAGTTGAGGGTGGTCACCACATGGCCCAAGCTAGGGTAGACTAATACTCAAAGTGGCTCTAGAAGTGGAATTGTGGCTACTAGGAGAGAGATAGGATCATTCCTGGTCTGTGGAAGGATATACAAGATCAACATTGTTCTGATACCATGTTGGAAGTGAGGGTGCAAGAGAGCTTGGACAATGTAGACACAAGGCAATGGAGCAATGTAGAGCGATTTGTATTTATCATCATCCTGGTTATATATAGAAGAATGCCTCTAGGTAGGTAGCATAATCATCTCCCTGATTATCTCCATCTATATGACCAAGTCCTCCATCAACTAGACAATCAAGCCCCTGAACTTTCTCATCACATCAAACTAGGTGGCACCCAACTGATGAGCCACCTGACACACCTACCACATGTGCTACCACACACTCACACCATGTCCTACATACGCACTGACTCTAGGCACACACTGACCACATGACCATGTCCTCTAGGCACATTCCTTAGGACATCAATTTATTTCCAACACATCTAAACTCTCCTCTCGGTACCTCCTCGGCTAGAGTTCATTTTTGACCTCCTTGCCAATTTTGAGGTTGCTACTGTAGCTGTGTTTTCATCAAAACCACTTTGAACTATCAATTTATCCTTCCCCTTACCTAGCTTAATCGATTGCTTTTTGGGTAGGGTGTTTTGTTGTTTAGGAGTTTGTGATGTTCCTACTTGACCCCCCCTCCCCCCCCCCCCCCTCTCTCTCTCTCTCTCTCTCTCTCTCTCTCTCTCTCTCTCTCTCTCTCTCTCTCTCTCTCACACACACACACACACACACACACACACAAGCAATTCTCATGTGATCGCCTTTGCTTGCATGTGCATGACTGTGCTTAAGGATACTTGAGCAATGCATCTGTGTTCAATTCCTAACAAGCTAAGACTTATCGTTTTTGGATTTGAAGCATCTACATGTGCTCTTCTCATTAAACAATCCTTATGGAGATGATCAATTCCTAACAAGTTAAGACTTGTCATTTTTGGATTTGAAGCATCTATAGGTGCTCTTCTCATTGAACAATCCTTATAGAGATGATCAATTCCATAGCCATTGCACAATGGAACATTAGCAGTGACTATAGTGGTAACTGGCTGTGCATTATTATGCCTGTATGGACAATCCTTAATATAATAATGAGGACTTGCACATCCATAGCATTGGACAAGTTGTTTCACTTGTGCCTTCTATGGACACTTATTTGCCTTGAATAGTCCATTGCATTTGTAGCATTGGATTGGAGGTCTTTGAGCCATATTATTCATATCCCTAGCTTTTGCATTGAATTGGCACTGTCTGATATATTAGGATATGTTGATCTCCCTGAACAATGTAATTGCTGAGGTAGCTCATGTATTCGCTTTCCTTTGGAGTGGATATCAATTGTTCAGCATATGTTTCTGTGATCCTTGGATCAGGTTCCATCCAATCTTGCAACATCTCTTCCACCATCACTTGATTAATTGGGGTGATTCTTGGTGGAAGTGGCTGAGGTCCTAGGATTGGTGGTGGTAATGGCACATTCTATTCTTGATATGGCATTGGATTAGGATTGGTAGCTCCTTGAATCATCTGAGTGGATTGTAATGGTGGAGATGGTAATGCTAGTTGTTGCGGCCTTGGCTGATATGTCTGTGTCTGATGGGGTAAACATTCTAGGGTATTTGCATTGGGATGTTTCATGATATCCCCATTTAGCACAATGTCCACACCACAAGGCTTGTTGCCTCTCGTACATAGCCTTGGAGACTCATTAGATGGATGATTCCCTAAGCACACACTGCACCAAACCATATCACATCTTGGATACAAATGTACATTACTTGGATTATCTCTATGAGCTGCATTCTTGGTTTGAGGATTCAACCTTGCCACCATAAGATTTGCAAGTTCATCTATGTTCATATCCTTGGCTTCTTTGGATGGATCCTTAGAAACTTTGGATGAGCTGGCATCATATGTATAGATGTTGTAATGGTCTCATCACCTTCTCTCATCTTGTCTCCTAACCTGATCGCTTCTTTACTGCATACTTCAAATGATATTATATTCAAAACGGTAAGTTGGTCATGCAATTTTGGGCTTCTTAACTCCAATAAGAATCGAAGTAAGAGTTGCTCATCTCACTGAGCCTTTCATGGGGCTCACACCTTGCATTTAAGTGCTTGATCTTTGCTATGTAATCTCACAAAGGAATCCTTGCCCTGTTTGACTTGGTTCAGTTGGTTTACAGGACTCCACTTAGGATCTTTTGGAGAATATTCCAAAATGAAAGACCCTCATAAGGTATTCCATGTGTCCTTCTCTTCAAGCTTAAGAGCACGATACCACGCTCTTGCCTTGGCATCTAATTGTATTCCAAAGGCTCCTATCTTGTCACCATGGAAGACATCTCCAAAGGCGGCACACCCTTGCTCAAAGCACTCAACATAGGTGATTGGATCACCTTCTCCTTGGAATTTTGTGATTAACTTGGCAATGTTTATGGACCTATTTCTAGACCCATGATTATCTCTAGTTGTAGGCACTGTAGTTGGCACTGGTGCCCCCCTTCCTATAGCCTGCACTAATGCTTTTAGCACTTCATGATTATCTCTAGTTGTAGGCACTGTAGTTGTAGGCACTGGTGCCCCCCTTCCTATAGCCTGCACTAATGCTTTCATTAGAAAATACTATCTGATGAATAGGAGGTGGCTATGGATATGGCATGGATATGATTGTTGTGGACCATACTGTTGTTGTTGTGGTGGACTTATTCTTGGGTATTGTCTTCCATTTGGATCCACAGTCTGATGTACTTGGCACATCATTAAAAATGGGTTTACCATTAGATGAGTTGGAGCAAACGTTGGTCCCATTGTTACCGGGTTAAACCTCGATGTTGGCCCTTGATATGCCATGGTCATGGTTGAGGCTCATGGACTTTGAGGTTCACCTTGGAATTGTGGTCTTGGTCTAAGTGGTGGGGGAATTCTTTGAGCAACTCCCTTCGGTTGCTGCATTTTTGGATATGACCAATAGTCTCCTCGATGCTCGGATGGTTCTGCTTCCGAATCGAATGGAGAGGTAGGTCCTTCCCTGGCATGCAAGTTCTAAGATTGTATATTTGTTTTAGAGGGTGTTGTCATCACCCTTGCAATATTTTTGGTGACAACAGGTGGTCCTAATGTCACTGGGTTTGTACGAGCAAATGGGTTTATGTTTTTTTGTTGGAATTAGGGTTGCAGGAATGCACACACAACTTCAAGAAGATGAGGAAGCTTGAGCACAACACAGTAGTGTATTATGAGTGCCAAAAATGAAAGATGACAAGCCCTAGAAGATAATGGGCGTATATACAATGCACGGGGGAAAAAACCTCCTAGTGAGGGAAAAAGTGCCCCGGCGGTCCTAAGTGTGTTCACACACATCACTACTATAATATGGTAACAAATCCCCCCTGGAGTGATGCGGTGAACAAGAGCTAGCACTCATGTATAGGGAAGTGTCTAGCTATGTGGACGAATCCACAAAAGGAAGTAAGCCCAAAGCTTTGCGAAAAGCTTCGAACTTCTCACGAGGCAGAGCCTTTGTGAAAAGGTCTGCAAGGTTATCCTGTGTTGGCACATAAGCCAAACTGATCTCTCCTGCAGAGAGTCTCTCCCTGACATAATGGTAGTGCACCTCAATGTGCTTCGTACGAGCATGGAACACTGGGTTCCGCGCAACTGCCAATGCGCTCTGACTGTCAGTGAAGATGGTGGTGGCAGATGGCTGCCCAACACCCAAATCAGCCATAAGGCGTCTGAGCCACACACACTCAACCGTAGCTGTGAAAGCTGCCCTGTACTTAGCTTCACAACTAGAAGTGGCCACAGTAGGCTGCTTCTTGCTCAACCATGATATGCATGAGCTTCCAAGCATGAAGCAAAAACCACTCGTGGACACGCGTGTGTCATAACAACCAGCCCAGTCAGAATCTGAAAAAACATGTAAATCTGGCGGCAATGATCCCCCCTTGGGATAAAACAACCCAAGATGCCGAGTACCACTCAAATAGCGAAAGATACGCTTCACTGCCTGCCAATGCTTAATGCCTGGGCTATGCATAAATCTGCTCACCTGTGAGACTGCAAACTGAATGTCTGGCCTCGTAATGCATACATAAATGAGGCAACCAACAGCTGTCTGATAGAGTGTGACATCAAAGTGATCTCCAGCATCATGAAGACTCAACTTCAAACCTGTCTCCATTGGAGTAGCAATAGGCTTGCAGTCTTCAAGGCCAAATCTCCGCAACAATGTTTCAATATACTTTGTCTGACACAAAGCAATACCTCCATCACACTGCTTAAATTGTATCCCCAAATAATGATGCAAATGCCCCAAATCTGACATCTCAAAAGAGGCATTCAAATCAGCCTTAAAATCAGCAATATGACTCTCATTTGGTCCTGTGAGCAGCATGTCATCGACATAGAGAGCAATGATTAGATGTACACCATCCACACGTTTAACATACAAAGTGCTTTCTGTTGGACTATTCTGAAACCCATGTGCAGTCAAATATGCATGTATTTTTTCATACCAAGCTCGTGGAGCTTGCTTTAAACCATATAAAGCCTTTTTTAACCTGCACACTTTGTTTTCCTGCCCTCTTTGAACAAAACCACGAGGCTGCGATACATACACCTCCTCATGCAAATCTCCATTTAAGAACGCAGTCTTTATGTCCAGCTGATGTACATTCCAACCATTATGAGCTGCTAATGCACAGATGCTACGAACAGTGGTCATACGACATGTGGGAGCAAAAGTCTCATCAAAATCAATGCCCTTCTCTTGAGCATAACCTTTTGCAACAAGCCTAGCCTTATGGCGATCCACTGTGCCATCAGGCTTACGCTTCAATTTGTATACCCACTTAGTGCCAATGGCCTTCTTGCCAGGGGGCAAGTCACATAAAGACCATGTACTATTCTTCATAATAGCATCGTATTCTGCTTGCATAGCAGCCATCCAATTTTCTGAACTTTGTGCCTCATCAAATGAAACAGGCTCACTTTCATCGCACATACTAGAAACAGCCAATGCATAACAATCTGACGCATAAGAGGCACCATGAGAGCCAGAACGAGTGCGACTAGACAAAGGGGCATCCAACTTGCTGTCACGCAAAGTCTGCACCAGCCATCTAGGCATATTCCTAGAGCCCTCAATCTCTTGTCTCTCATCCTCAAGTGCATCATGCACATCTGCATCAGATATAGGCTGATCTGTGCCATCATTTAAAACCTGCATAGGCTGAAAAACTGCCTCATGAGGTATTGCACTTGACTGTGCACCACTGAAAAGAGGCAACAATGTATCATAGACATCACGTGAGCTGATATCTGTCTCCTTAGTACATGAAACCAAGGGCTGAACTGCATCTTCCACAAATACAACATCACGGCTAACCAAAATGCGCTTTGTCTGTGGATGATACAAACGATAGCCTTTGCTCTCAGCACTATATCCAGCAAAAATACATTTGACAGCTTTGTCATCCAATTTTCTGCGATGTTGCACAGGCACTAATGCATATGCCAGGCAACCAAAAACACGTAAATGGCCAACAGATGGCTTGCGGCTATGCCAAGCCTCATATGGAGTGACAACCTGTAATGCTTTGGTGGGACACCTGTTTAGTACATAAGTGGCACACATGACAGCCTCAAGCCAAAAACCATGTGGTAGACTTTGACTCTTAACCATACATCTTGCCATTTCCATGAGAGACCTGTTTTTTCTCTCAGCCACACCATTTTGCTGTGGTGTATACGGCACTGTACATTGGTGTTTTATCCCACGCTCAGCCAGAAATGCATTAAATTGTGAAGACATATACTCCCCCCCTCGATCTGAACGGAGGGTGCCCATCTTACTTTCTGACACATTTTCAGCCATAACCAAAAACTGTTTGAAGCACAAAAACACTTCGGACTTTGCCTTCAAAGGATATACCCATGCATGCCTGGTAAAATCATCAATGAAAGTCACGAAGTAAAGGTAGTTTCCAAATGATGGAGTTTGCATGGGACCACAAACATCACTGTGAACAAGCTGCAATCTGCGTTCAGCTCTCACTGATCCATCTTTGGGAAAGGAAGCACGCTGCATTTTACCCAATATGCAGCCCTCACAAACATGCTTGACAGGTGCCTCAAGCTTAGGCAAAGAAGACACCATTTCAGATTTCTGCAGGCGCAGCAAACTTGCAAAATTCAGATGACCAAAACGTGCATGCCACAGTTTTGCATTTGAAATAGCCTGCGTATCCATAATAGCACATGCTGAATCCTCTACACATTTGCCATCCATATTGAGCTTATACAGCCCTCGACATAGTGAACCAGATGCTACAATGATGTCACCACAAGAGAGATCATGAACAGTACATCTGTCATCCACAAATTTTACAACCAAACCTGTTTTGGCAAATGCGGAGACTGACAGCAGATTCTTTTTGATCCCTGACACATACAATGCATCAAAAAGTGTAAAGGTGTTGCCATTTGCAACATTCAGCACAATCTGTCCAACTCCTTCAACGGGATAAGAGGAGTTATTGGCACAAGTGACAGTATTCCCTGTGGGAGCAGACTCAAGGAAAGTGAATAAACTGCGCTGCGAGGTGATATGCTTAGTGGCACCACTGTCAAAGTACCATACATCTGAATCTACTGCAGACATACATGTGTCATGCAAAGATGGGTCATAACTGCACTGCGCATTGAATGCCCATTCTGTATCTAGCACAACATTAGCAGATTCATTGTTAGAAGGAGAGGCATCTGCAAACAGCCATACCAGCCTCTTTCTTCTTAGCCTCTTTCGCAGCCAGCTTAGGACACGCTTTGATGACATGATCATTTCCCTTACAGTACTTGCAAAATGTCTTCTGTTTGTCACCCTTCTTCTCATCTTTGTCTTCCTTCTTTGGTTGCGCAGCATTTGCAGATTTCTGCTTACTAGAAGAAAAGCCAGCTTTACCTTTCCCGCTTCTCTGACTAGCAACGAAAGCTTGATCTGCGACACGCATAATATTCCTGTTTTGCCTTGACTGGTCTTCTTGCAGCAAAACAGAAACTAACTCCTCAAATGATAAGGCATTGGGATTGCCTTTCATCATCAAGCGAAGAGTGGAAGCAAAACCCTGATAAGAATCTGGTAGACCATTCAAAACAGTCTGCACAAGTGAACTGTCTGACAGGATTTCATCTGCAGAAATGAGCTGCTCTTTGAAATCCTTGATCTTTGTCAAAAAGCTATCCATAGAATCACCTTCGTTCATATGCTCACTCTCCAACTGTTTTCGGAGATAAGCAACACGAGCCTCATTTCTTGCCTGATACAATGTGGCAAGTACATCCCAAGCATCCTTAGAAGTCCTGCAGGAGCGAATATGTGGGATAATGGTACGTTTGACAGACAGCGCAATCAAGGCATGAGCCTGCGCATCTCTACCATCCCAACGAATCTGCTCTGCTGAAAGTGGTGGTTCTCGAACAGCTGCTACAGCACTTGTGCCTGTACCATCATCAACAGTACCTGTTTCTGATGTGTTTGCAGCATTCCCAGCCACAATAGGACGTGCATCAATACCCTGCACAATATTCCATAACCCCTTTGCTACCAATACATGTCGCATCATATCCACAATGGATAGTTGGTGCCATCCAACTTATCCTCAGCAGCCAACATGCGGAATACATCATTGTTGTCAGCCATGGCCAATGACTGTACTACTAGATGTAAATGCTGTCTGCAAGAGGTAAACCTGTATAAAATCGACCTGTGCTATATAGCACAGCCCAAAACAGACGAATGGGCACCTGTCCTGCAGATTTTAATCTTGACAGAAAATCTGCACAGTAGGACGATTTTGCCTGCGCAGTACTTGGAATGCAAAAACGGAGGGCGAAATGACTTCAGATCAAAATTCTGAAACGAACAAGCCCTATGGGCTTACCCACGGCATATACTAACCTGCAAACGCTCGTGAAACCTCGTCGCAATCGGAGGAGATGAAGCGGCAGGTGCCGGTGATGCTGCCCGGGAGGAGGAAGCCTGCTCTGATACCAATTGTTGGAATTAGGGTTGCAGGAATGCACACACAACTTCAAGAAGATGAGGAAGCTTGAGCACAACACAGTAGTGTATTATGAGTGCCAAAAATGAAAGATGACAAGCCCTAGAAGATAATGGGCGTATATACAATGCACGGGGGAAAAAACCTCCTATTGAGGGAAAAAGTGCCCCGGCGGTCCTAAGTGTGTTCACACACATCACTACTATAATATGGTAACATTTTTATGTTATTAAATAGTTGTGCTCGTGGGTCGAACCTTCCTAAGAAATTGGTTATGCCTTCGTAAATTCTATTGCAGGTTGACTGCGTTGGTGACTAACTCCTTGAATCTGGAGCACTGGATACTTGGATATCATTTTGGTTTGGTGTGTTACCTTCCATGCTTAGTGTTTCGTCTATACTTGAGTCATATTTAAAAAATGGTCCTAGTACAAATGATGTGCTATTTAGCGAAGACCTCTCCCTTACAAAAATGCTCGGGCCCAAGATGGCCTCTAAGTCAACATTGGATGTGCTGTCTTCAAGGGAAACTTCAGATCGCAAAATTCTTTTGAATCTGAGGTGCATGTATGAATCTGAGATTTTGAATTGTTCCGGTTTACTAACAGATTGTTTGTTCAAGTTGTATCACTCGGGTAGATTTTTGACTCCAAGGTTAATTCAATCGCATTGAATTAAGCTAATTTAGTGTGCCCTCACAATTGGGTCTTCCTTGAATTAGTAGTTGATTTTTCAAAACTATTATCAGTGCTCGGACTTGACAAAGTTATGGACAAGTCACAAAAACAAATTGTTAGTTCAGCATGCTGGATTACTTATTTCAGTGTGGTGAATTTATCTGCATTGGGCACTCAATTAGCTAAGTGTTATCAATTTGTTTGCTCCTAGGAAACTAGCCTTGACTTTTTCACTAAGTTTCAATATGGAAATAATTCAGTGGCATTGGGTTATTAATCCAATGTAACTGCTAGATACATCACAAACATCTGCTAGAAGAGAGCAAACTTCCAAACATGTAATAAGTAAGTGTGTGAATGCATGTGTGGCATTAGTTTCATAGAATAATACATGTCCATGGCCCCATGGTTGAGGTGGCAAGGAGCTCAAAGGGTTTCCTACAAACTTCGGCAAATATCTCTATGGGATTTTGAAATATATGCACAAGGAGTTGAATTAGTATGCATGACATGAGTGCTATCGCCCACGAAAGCAAAGAACTCAATTCACTCAAATCAAAGCCCCTCTTTGCTCCATGGGTGAAAAGATACAAAATGGGGTGCAAAGGGATTCCCTACATATACACAACAAGGACTAGTAGCCATGTAAACAGGCATGTTTTTTACTGTGTGTAAAAATATTACGGGTGCATGTAAAATCACGGCTATTCACGCAACTTGCATCTATAGTCATGTCATAGCTGCAAAATAGCCACAAGTATAGATGAGTAGATATAAGCAATTATAAACGTGTTTCAAAATCTGTAAATTAAAAAAAAGCACAGCACACTATGTGTTTGCAATAGTCTATTCCTACATTGTGGAATGGACTACTGCAAGCACACATCATGTTGTGCTTTTTTTTAAATTCTAGTTGACTAAAGAGCGCAAAAGTTGATAGGTATATGATCACAATCGTTCTCTAAATAAAATATTAAGACATTGAAACATTAAACATCGTTATCAAAGATAAAATGTTAGACAAGAAGTTGAATGCCAAAAGGAGATGAGGAAGTGCTTATTAGTTGGCGTCCAAAAAAGTTCTGTATATACATATATCATATAGCCAGATGTGGCTTCCAAGTACAAAAAAGTGCCACATCCATATATGGATGTGGCTACTACAAGAATCACTAGTAGCACTACTCATCATCCTCATTGGAGCCACCCTCCTCATTGTCACCACTCCCCCTCCTGGAGCCTTGTTCCTTGTCAGGTTGCTCCTCGCTACCTTATGCTTGCACAAAGGAACATGGATGTATCAATGCATGTGTAATGAATACAAATTTACAATAATGAGTTTCTAAAGTAGTTCCACATACCTGTTGCATGGGTGCTAGTCTCATAACTCAATTGAGCTGCTACTCAGTAATCATCCCCTAACAATAAAAGTATTTTCATGTGTCTCGTTGATTATGTCAATGGTGATACTGAGTCTCGAGGGAAGTAGGGTATCTATGCATGATATCAAGATGCAAGATGATACTATTTGCTACAGATTAGAGCAAAGAAAAAAGATTGTTCTAAAACAAATAAGCACTTCATACATTAAGATCAATACTTACAAAGTCAGGCTTCCATGATGCCTCGAGAGATTCACTATGTATAAAACTTATGTATCACATGCGTTAAAGGCCTATTTGTAAAACCCTTTATCTATGAATTTTTCAATAATAAAGTAAACCCTTTTCCTATTCAATCTATATTTTATTTTCCAAAATCTATTTTATCACATCCTATTGTCAATGAACTCGTGAGAAAAAATGGAATTAAATATCTCTTTATGTTGAACTCATGTGATAGTCACATATACTATTAACACTCCGAGCATGATGCATGACCTCTTGATCCAAAGTGGGAGGAGCCATACTACTCCCTTTAGATTTTTTGGGCCTCAATATGCTATTTGCTTTTGTCTTCCCTTGCACCTTTTAGTGCTTTGGTCCACTCTTTTTTATGATGCTTGTGTAGCATGCACTTTCCCCTATCTCCTCGCTCTCTCTCTTTGTGATATCTCATCCCTTGTGTGTCTCCTCAGCAAGGACCTCTTAATAAAGAGGATATCTACGATCTTTCCCCTTGACCATTTTTTGTAAATTGAATGTGTGTAGGATTGGGAAACATATCACGTATCTGCTTAATAGTGGAATCTTATAGGAAGGATCTATTATCCTTAAATTTTTTAAAGCAATCTCTGTAGTTTGAATGAACTACAGAGTGGAAGTGAGACATAAACTCCTTCCCTTGGTTGTTCTCTAGGATACCCCCATATCTATGATGTCATAGGTATGATTCTCATCATTCCCCTTTGTAGGCTCACTCTCAAGCTCATCAACATCAGATGCACCACCCCCTTACCAAAGCAGTGTGCAACATAGCCCCCACTCTCCTTAGTGCAATTCGTACTACCCCCACCATTGTGTCATGATACATCCCATGTACTATCATCACCACTAGTACAACAACTACCACTATGATGATTGGATGATGGGGGATCTAATAGCTAAGGTGAAGGATTTAGTGAGAGCCATGGCTGGAAGGTGAAGGTCTCTTGACGTCTCAACTTCCTAGTTGGTGTAATCATAAACATTTTGCATTTTGCAAGTAAGGGTGTGAAGGGTTGTATTTACAAACTCAGTGAGCTTGTGAGGTATTTCCTAGTACATTACATATTAAGTGTATCCAACATAGTATTAGAAATTTTTGGACCTTCTAGTCAATTTTGGACTTTTTTCTTGACTTGATCAAAGGTGCCCATATTCACATACTTTTCACTAAAACAAGTCATTTTTGCATCCACATTCACGTTTTTTGCACCAAAACAAGAGTTTTTTTTCATTTTGCAATACCTTATTACTTAAGTTGCATACATGAAAGCATCATCATATATTTTTAAAAAACTTATTTCCACTCTCCAACAATTTCATAGTTCATAAAGATTTAGATTGTTAATGGTCACAAACTAATTGAATCAATCAAATAATACAATTTTTTGATGTTATAAAATTGTTTGAAATCAATTGAATAAATAAAGAATATATTTCTTAATTAATATATTAAATAAATACCATTACTTAAGTAATTTTTAATTTATTTTAATTTAAAATTATCCAAATTATTTATACTATAAATATACTATGTTAAATAAAAATTATAAATATGTTCGAATCATTTGCATCCAACTTATGTGTCCTAAAAGTCTCAACCAAAATTCAAGAGTTGTTGCTATCAACAAATGGGTGGTGTAGAGATACACCATTTGTGAGTAAAGAAGATTCTTTCATGCTTTAGAATCCTTTTGAGAATACTCCAAATCAAAAATATCAAAAGAATCGATCATGTGTAATAGATGCTTGATGTGCTTTCGGCTACTCTCAAGGATCGTGATGCATTTCTCCAGACTATATCCATGCCTTTTCTTTTGACTTCGTGTCCTTGACTTCCAACAATGCACAATGCTGTTCACTTCCACTGAATGAGTTACATTGTCATTTTTTGGAACGCATTCACATTTTGTTTGCAAGCAACCCTCATACAATTGTTTTAGCATGAACTTTCTTGGTAGACTTTTCATTAACTTTGGTTCATACCATAATGCTGTAAATGTGCTATGTGATTGTTCATTATGTGTTACCTCAACAACCTTTGCTACCCAAATTGATCCTCCCTGATCATCAGTCGGTGCCAAAACTGCAACAAACAAAAAGTCCCTCTTCAATTACAACAGTAGAATCAAACTCTGGCGCAAGGCTTGTCACCTTTCCATCCATAAAAATTTTCAGGCAAAAGGAGGTGCTCAACTTCTTCAATGTCCACACATGTTGAACCTTTACCAAGACCTTGAGACCCTTTGTTGCCCTCTTGTTCTAGCCAAAACATATCAACATATTCTATGCGCTCCAATTTCTCTTGTGATCTGAAATATTGAACAAGATTTTGAGTGGACCTTATTGTAATCTCATTCTTTTCAAACTGCTCTGGATATTTTTCCATCATCCTTGTGACGTGCAAAATAAATGCATCCAAACCCTTCATTTCATCATAATCGAGTGATTTGTTTGGCACAAGAGTATGCTTGCATTCTTCTAATGATGGTGTCTTATGTAATAAAGCATATGACTTGCTCCAATCAGGGATTTCACTGATGTAAACGAGAACGTGTGAACATGTTAATAACATATGTTAATAACACAAAAAATCTTGTGATCACATGTTATATTCACAAAGCTTTCACAAGGGCCTAAAAAATTTATCTTTGTCAGGCATAAAAAATCTTCTTAGGTGGCCACTGACCTGCTATTATGTGAAGATGGTAACATGAGAACATGTGAATAGCTTATTCCCATGTGTAGCCAAGCTTTTAAGGGGTTCCGAAATGGCAAGTGACCTGTTATTTTGTGAACGGTAACATGAGAACATGTGAATAACTTGTTCACATGTGTTATTATCACAAAAAATCTTGTGATCACGTGAATATTAAAATCCCTAGCTCCAATGATCATCTCCATTTATGGAGTAATATTTCCATTGCATCATTAGTTCCCCATTTTTCAAATTGAACTTGAAGCAGTGTGGGTTTGTATGGCCTACTAAAGAATCTTCTTTGTCTTTGAAATGCGGCTCTATACATTTCTTCCAGTCTACAATTCTCTCTTAGATAGCCACTTCTGAATCTTCTTGTTGGCTTCCACCAGTTTTCTTCCCAACAATACGAGATAGCATGTTCTCCATGGTGAGCACATCCTTTGCCTTCAACACTCCTGATATAACACTAAAAATTTGATTTATGTCTTCATGTGTATGACCAATCTGAGGTGATCTCCTCAAGATATTGTCGATCAAAGTTCGTTTGACCCAATGCTGCCGTACTGGAATGAACTACAACACCTTCTTTACATCTGTATTTTATTGATCAGACTAGATAACAATGTAGTGCATGCAAATTACTTCAACTTCCTTTTTTAGGAAGTGGCACAAAGGGTATTCATAGCAATAGGATAATGGCATGAAACTATATTCATGGAGAAGGGTGGCTCATATACAATGAAAAGGCATGCATGGAATATAAGGGAAGTGAGGCAATGGAGGAGCAAGAAAATCCAAGTGAGAAGGAGGCTCAAAAGGTGAAGGATGTAGACTAAGGGAGTGGAGAGGAGCATTGTTACAAGAGGTATGTTGGGTGTGTCAAATGAGGAGTGTGTGTCCATTACAAAGAAAAGAGCCTTCTTAAATAGGCAAGGTGAGATTGTAACCCCCCAAATATAATAATGCTACTTTTCCAAGTTTGTCCTCTTCCTAGCCCATAGTCGGCTGCACCATGAATTGTAAGCGACAATAGTTGGGCTTCTTTTTCCCTATGCTCCAAACCATATCTTAGATCCTTTGATTTGATCCTCATTATTTTATATTTTGGATGGGTTGGCCCAAAGATGCTCTGCCACCTCAATCCCTCTCCCCTAATATTTTATGTACTTTAGCCCATGGGTGACTCATGATTCTTGTCCTCCCAAATTATTTATATTATTGGACCGTTGACTAGCTTCCCTCTCATTAAATGTAGGTGAGGTGGAGGCATGACCCATTCAAGATGCTCCCCCATCTCATCACATTTATGCATATTATAATGCACACACCTTAACTTATATGCATAATTGAAAAGATGCTTGCCTACATGGAGGGTGGCACATGGAGCTCCTTGCCACCTCAACCATGGGGCCATGGTCATGCATTATTCTATGAAACTAATGCCACACATGCATTCACACCTTTACTTATTACATTTACAAGAGTTCATTTTTTTGGTTAACAACACCACTATGCAATCGCATATGAGGCAGCTCTCACAAGGAAGTGGCTTGGAGGACAAGCTCTCCATAGTAGCTTGGCTAGAAGATCCCCATGACATGTGAGTCTTCGCTCGGAACTTAATAGTGGTTAATAACCTCACTATTAAAAAGAATGTTATCTACATAGCTCTTGAATTCACTAATTACTATTGCATCACTAGACCAAGACATCATGTCCACATTTTTCCCTTACACAAATTTTTGTTTAATATTGTTCAACAAAGTTTTGGAAATGATGCCTTGCTGATCCCAAAGTGTTCCTTGTGCTTGCATATCATATATATGAGATTTTAATAAATCACGCAATGTGTCAAAGTCTCAATGCCAGGACATTTGTCTTTATCACCACACACCTTCTATCACCACAACGTCGGAAGTGGAACAATGCCATGTGATTAATACTAGGAACTTGTCCAAATGCCACGTCGTCAATGGTTTGATAGTACACGATAGCTAAACCCTCTTTTAGATTGGATTCCTTTACCAATAGAAAAATAAGTAATGTGTATAATGAATATACACACACCCAGGTATTATATACTCAAAGGGTACAACGAGATCAGGGCAAGATGAATTAAAAAAACAATGTAATGTTAATCACTTATCACAGTGGTTCTAAGCTTAAAATAAGTTAATTTTCCAAACCCTAAAAATGCATCATATTTTGGGAAAAATCTTAATTCATGATTGTTACTTAAAAACCCCTCAAAAGCTCAAAAAAACCTAGAATAAAACACAAATTTCCATCTAAACTCCAAACATAAATTTTACACTTTAAAAGAATAATTTGAAAACCCTTTCCTATAACCCTCAAAATTTTGTTTCTCATGAAAAAGAAATCAAAGTCCATGCATATTTTGGAATGTCCTAGATTTTATATCATTTTTTGCTTTTTTTCCCATTTTAACGAGCTTTTTCATGGCATTAGTTAGCAAAATGTTTGAGCATGATTTGAGTTTTTTCCAAAAAATTTTGTTTTCTTTATTCATTAAGGTGAGAATTAAGTGTATGCTCAAGTTGGATTGAAAGAAAAAGAGAATGAATGAAAAGCTAGAGTGAGACTTTTAAGTTTTTTCTTTTTCCAAAAGTGATTTTTCAAAGGGTGTGAGTTTTGAACTTGATCGTACACTCAAATTCACTATGAAAGAAGAATATAGTTTGAATTTGAGAGGGAAACTCAAATTTGAACTTGGAGAAACTCAAATTGAACTAAAATGAACTTGAGCGAGAAATTGACTTTTTTAAAACAACGCGGAAAACAAAGGGAATGAGCTTGAATGCACGTTTGAGTTCCCAAACATGGGCATAATTAGGAATTTTGCCAATTCACTCTCGAGTTCCATCTTGAAATTGGGAAAGAGCAACAAGTAGACAAATGACTGCTCCAAGTAGTCTTATATGTAATTCAAGATTTTTAAAGAAAACCCTAAAAACCTAACTACTTATCATCACCAACCCCCACTCTCATTCTCATAAAGAGATTGAGAGGAGGGGGGGAATGGAGGAGAGCAAGAACATCACTCTTTAAACATTATGGATGAATGGTCTTACATTCAATTGGAAATTAAAGGATTCCAAGAAGATTTACTGAATTGCAGTAGGAGTGGCTTTTCATATTCTATTCTTGGAGGGGAGCACTACACCTCCAGAAGAGGCTCACTCTTCCCAAGAAAAGCATCCCACCCCTCCACTAGATCCAACCCAATCACTCTGCTTCCCAATGTCTCAAATATGTAGCAACGCATGGGTTGCATATTAGCTACATATTAACCATAGATCTGCCCTACTTATGTGGCTTAATGTATGCAGGTCTTTTAGAAATCTTTGCAACAAAGAAAAAAGAAGGTTCAGATTCCTTGCAACAAAGATAAAGGCACTTTGAATTCTAGAATTTGGCACATCGCTACCTAGAATTTACCAAGTATTTGCAAAAGGGTTATTGATTGATCTACGTGGAATGACAATATTCACCATCCATTTCCAAAAGGATAACCAATTGTTGTATCTTGGGATGGAGGTGGGCATAAACTGGGAGCAAGGTCTTACAACAAGTATCCCACTACTTCAGAATACACTTTCCATGGATTGCAAAGTTTTCATGTTGCACTAGGTAAGCACAATGCAAGGTGAAAATTGAGAGGTTTAAATGTTAATTACTTGTATAGATCGACGTTGTTGCCAAAGGATGAGCTAATCTAAAAAAGCTAATTGACTTTGAGGCATGCTTAGATGGAATCCGGAGTGGAAGATGGATTAGTGACAACATTTTAGCTAATTCTTAAGTATTTATTCGATTTCTTACTCCATGACTTAGCTAATTGTGAAATGCATATCATGATGATTTTGTAAGTGGGTGCAGTAAGAATCTAGTGCACTTGGTGGAAGAGCTCAAGGTGGAGCTCAAGGCTAGGAAGATGCCTAGAAGACGATTTCAAAAACAAATCTGTATAGTGTATACCGACATAGCCTAGTACATTGGTGAAGAATTTTGGGTCGTGTCAACTTAGTAGGTAATATTATGGATTCTATGCAATTAAGCTTCCTTGGTCTATGTGCATTAAAGAAGCATAGACGACCGAGTGGATAAAGGGACCCACGAGAGTGGGTTATGTAATACTGATTTAAGAAAAGCAATTGGCAAATTCTTATGGAGCTATGATCCAATATGGTTGATTGATGAAAAAACTCACGAGTATAGAAAGAGAAAATCATGAAGCCCAATGTCCTTTAGCAAACATATGCCAAAAACCCAAATTCAAATCTCAAGGAAAATATGTTCCCCTTGCATTTATTGCATTGCATTTCTCCATTGTTTGGATTGCAACTCACTTGAGATTTGTTTCATTCTGTGCCTCCATCGCCATCCAACTGCATCTTGATCAACTTCCATCATTTGGGAAGTTGCATTTTAGACATCAAAGTATCACATATTATGATCAATCATAATCGTAGGACCAATCAAGATGTAATTTTGAAATCATCTATAACATATTAACCACATGGTCAATGAGTGTGTGAGTAGTGCTAGTCTAGGACATGGTGTAAGTGTGTAGGTGAGTCTAGTTTGATTAGGAAGTTAGGTGTCAACTAGATGGATGTGATTGAGATAATCAGGGAGCTTCATGGTGCCTATTGATGGAGATGATCAAGGAGTGATTTGTGGATCTGAAGCTACTACCCAGGGGCATTCTTCTATATGTAACTAGGCTGATGATGAATACATTGCTATTGCCATCACTTCATTTTCTTGTATCTTTGCTCTTGCACCTCATTTCCAATAAGAGGATGTGTGCTCATAGCTATGAGCATTTATCAATATGTCAAGAACACCACCTTCAAGTAATTGGTGGCAACAAGGTGTTATCTTAGATAAGCAAGCTATAGCCATCAAGCTCATAAGACTGAGAAGTGGCTACAAAACATAGAAGGAGTGAAGGTGAATACATTTCACAAAAGGTGTATAAAGTGGCACGATCTCGAGGAGGTCAGTTGGCACGATTCTTCATGTTTACCACTTCTAATTGTAGATCATTGAGAGCTTTAACAATCCCATTAATAGCTGGGTCTCCGGATGCATGATGGGGAGGGATGGAAAGTATTAGAGCTTGGGGATGAGGTTGGGGAAAAGGAGCTTGGGGAAGAGAGGATTGGAGTTGGGGTTGCATTGTAGGTGGAGGAAAACCTTGATGGGGCGGTTGGGAATATGGAGGGGATGGATGGTGGGGAAGTCTAGCTGATGAAGAAGGATAAGGATGAGGAGATGGATGAGGAAAGGGTGGCACGAAGCTCTTCTTGGAAGCGGGGTCAGAAAGTACCTTGTCAACCTTTTGAGCAATATCTTGCGCTTGTGCCATAGTAGTAGGCTCCTCATACTTGAGCTTCAATTGAAACTCATCCGACGCTCCATTGGTCAAGCAACTCAGCAAATAAGTAGTCATTCCTACTTGGAACACTTCGTTATCCGGTTACATGGCAGTTAGACGATCAAGTAGCTCAGTCGCACGGTCCACATACCATCGCACTAACTCTCCCTCTGACTATCCTAGGTTTTCCACCAAATGATGAACATTCTCGCATTCCACCTCTATCCGGAAATGCTCCACCATTGTTGCAGATAGCCTTGGCCAACTTTGCTGTGTAGCCTTGTTACGCAAGTAACATCTTCCATTTTGGCAATTCATTGTATTCTATTCATTATAGGCCGTGGGCCAAGAATGTTGAATAGGGGCTAGAGGGCTAAGGCCAAAAATTAGGGTTAAACCTCCCTTCAAAAGGTCTATGTATAAAAGCCAAGTGGGTTGGCTTGGTCTTCATTCGTTCATTGCTAGAGTTTGGAATAGAGAGCGACCTTTCTTCTACCTTGTGTTGATGTCTCTTGCCTCCTTTCCATTTACTCTTGTCTTGTTGCTACGACTACGATCGATTCCCCATTCACCATGCTCACGCTTCTCTCTTCTCTTCTTCTCATTCCCCTCCGCCTTACGATCGCGGAGTAACTCGGATTGAATCCAAGGACAGTGTCTGTGACAACAGTGCGCAACTGCATGCGAATCAACTCCCACAAGGAAGTTGCTTGGAGGACGAGCTCTCCGAAGCGGCTTGGCTGAAGATCCCCACTACGGCATGCGGACGAAACCAATTGGACATGTGACATTGGATATAATCATTGCTAAACATGTGTTGCAAGTACGTTTCTATGTATTGCCTGCAGGTAAAATGGAAGAGCATGTGGTCCTTGGACGTACGTGGTGCTATTTGACAAATTGTCAAATTGATTGGCACAAGCAACAAGCCAAGATGGTATATAAAGGCCATGCTACTCAAATACCATTGCTACAAGAAGGCAGTCTCCAACGCAAAACAATGGTGATTCCACTATTGCAAAAGGTAAAGGTAAAACTGCCCTACCACAGGATACCCAATCAACAAAAACCTCTTCATCTCCAAACTCTACACCTACATCCTCGTCTACACAACCCCATGTCTCACAACCTCATCCACGACCATTGCCTTGTTCACACAACTCCATGACAACATCATCAGTGACAAGGTGGATTCCCAAAAAGTTGTTACAAGCTCAAGGATATTTCCAAGGCAAAAGAAATGTATGTTTGGCACCAAAGATGCTAAAAATACATTCCTTTCTGATGGGAACAGGTTCTCGTGTGACTATGGCTGTGATGAAGGGGGGAGGGGGGGGAATGGGTACTTTTTGGGGTGGGCTGTATAAAGTGTTAGCCTCCTAATCATACCTCCCTCGTTCCCTGCACCCTAAAATCTCTCTCTCTCTCTCTCTCTCTCTCTCTCTCTCTCTCTCTTTGTGAAATCCTAGTGTTAACGTTGTCTACATTTTTTTATAATTATTATTTTTGAAATCTCATGTTTGCTAATTACATGTGTATGAGTTCTGTGTGATCGGACTTCAGTTATGGACCGGACATCTTGAGTTGTCATGTGCACGTGTTCAATTGGGAGTACTCCTTTTGGGGAAAGAATGGATGATCCCATGTGAGGCTGTTTAGCTTGAGTATGGCTGTTTAGCTAGAGAGAGGTTTTGCCTAAGAGCTGTTGTTTAGCCAAGAGAGGCTGTTTAGCCTAAGTGTGGCTGTTTAGTCAGAGTCATGACTTTTGTGTGGGGTTGCTGTCAATGCAACTAGGGGTGACGATAGAGAGTGGGCTTGCTTTCAAGGGCCACAGTGTAGTGTGGTTACTTTCAGTGTAAACAGGGGCCATAAACTATTGATGGATATCTCGAGATCCATATTAGTCACGACATGTGATAGGATGTTGAAAGCTAGAGCATGGGTGGGCTTCCTTATTGAAGTTATTTGTTTCCAGATCACCCTCACCCAAGCGTTTACCTTGTGTTGAGGAGTCATTGCATTCTGATGAGTGTGAGAGCTTAGTAGGAAAAAGCATCAGCCTCTGAGGAGGCACCTCCAGTTGGAGCAATGACCACCCACCCCACATCCTCAATTCCCGTGGAGCAGTCACAATTTTTGGATGCTCTGTCTTCCATGCTTCATAGTGCTCCCTCAAGAGGGGCATCAACTTGGCCAGTACGTACCAACGCCATGGCTATGCAGGACAGTGCCTTCCTCCAGATGGAACAACAACTCGGTCAACATATTAACATTGCCATGGCTATGCAGGATAAGGGCAAGCATCATGTACCTTGGTATGGGGATGAGGTGGACAAACAAGATGTGTTTTTTGGTCCATGTAGGGGTTTTATGGTAGATCCCCGCCGTGCTTTTATGAGTATCAGTCTTATGGATCTTTGCATGTACCCCAGCATAGGGATTGTCTGGATTTGGATGATGCCTTCTTTGTGCCGCAGAGCACTATCTTATAGGAACAACCTTTGTATCCTCGCTGCTATTAGAGCACTTGGTTGAGTTTTATGTATTATCATAGACCTTTGTATCCTCGCTAATATTAGAGCAGTACTTGGCTGAGTTTTATGTATTATCACTGACTGGAACGATGTAGGAGTATGTACAGCATTTTTGGAGGCTCTCTATGTTTGTACATGGCATATTTGAGAAGGGCAAGTTGCTGCGTTTCATACAAGGATTGCACCCTCCTTTGGCTGCAGATGAGAGGCACATCAGTCTCGGACCATTGAGCGAGCTGCCTGACTTGTAGAGGTGTTTGAGCCCAAGGCCAGCAAGTAGAAGAATGCAGTGGTCAGCACACATGGGGCTGCATACGAGGCCAAGAGAAAGCCTAAGATGCTTGACTGGCATGATAAGAAATCTGCAGCAGCACCCTTCCCAAGGTTTCCCACAATATCGGGTAGCAAGATGCCTCATGTCAAGCCCCACAAACACTTGGATGCAAAGCCAAGAGGCAAGGCAAGTGCTGGAAATGAAAAATCAGACATTAAGCAGTATACAAGGTAGACAAATCTGCGCTTTAAGTGTGGGCACAAATGGACTCCCAAGCATAGGGATGTGTGCAAGATGCGCAATAGTGGCACAGCCAAACTCAGCATGATTATTGAATTATTCAATGATGAGGAGTTGGTGGATGTGTTTGAGCTAGATATTGGAGCCACAAAGGGTGCTGATTTCCTTTTGATCTTGATGGTCTTACTGAGTTTGATGTGCATGCTAGTGATAGACACTCTGACATTCAGCCCACTTGTGGTATGCAAGGCCATATGCCTAGAGCATTCCTTGTGGAGCATCATGTTACTATGCCATTCAATGCACGAGATGATGCGTGTGGCAATGCTCCATTGGGTGAGGTCAAGGGTAGGACTGTTCACATGCTTGTGGACAGCAGTAGCACTCATAGTTTTATCAACACCAAGACCTTTCAGAAGGTGGGACTGATTGCTACAGAGAGTGAAATCTGCCCTGCTCTTTTCCCTGCATCTCCTCACACTCAAAGCATCTCAAATTCACAAATAGAGATCTGAAATACTTCAAACCAGCATGCACAACACTTGAGCTAGGGCCCATGACAAGTAGCTGGGCTGGACCCCCTGTGAAGGTCTTTATTACTTGAATTCCAATGAGTACAAGAGTGCAGTTCAATCTAATATATGGGAGACGGATGATCCAAACTCCCCTAATTTGGCAATGTGCCACATGTCAAAATCGTAGACTACTTGCTAGGCATATGAGACCTAGCTAGCATTCTCTGGGACCTTTGATAGTGCTCGGTCACATGGACCATCTCCAGGCTGCTTGCTAGGCCCCTTAGTTATAGGGCATTAGACCCCTCTCTTGTGAAAAGAGAGTGAGTGCAGCTGGAAGCAAGAGAGAGAGATGCACATAGTTGAGACAGGAGTGAGGCAACAACAATTGTATTTAGTAAGGGAAGAGGCTACAGTCAGTCCCGAAGGTCTAAGGTAGTAGGACAATTGAGGAGGGGGTGCCTCTATATATAGGTCCTAGTCAAATATGGAGTTTCCAGCCCAGAAATGGCCGACCACCTACTTGGCCTACAGTTAGCCTACAGTCGGCCTAATTGTGGTGGTCGACTGGTCCAAGGTGTGGCCCTTCACTGGCCCTCTATACTGACAAAACCCCCTGCTGGAAATAGCCGCAAGAATGGGCCCTAAATCACAAAGAAACGGAGCCAACTGTGGACCTCTCACGAGCTGGGCACAACCACATAAAAGCCCTCTCTCAGATAGGAAACCGTGAGATGCCCTAATTCTTAACACCCTCTTTGTAGCTCAAGGTGAGCAACACATTTGAACACTCTAGTTGATGAAGATGCTGCCACAAACAAGAAAGAAGATGGGTAGAACTCTTTCCCAAGCCAGTGCTGAAGGTCCCCGCTTGGATAACACTACCTAGACCACACTAGTGCCAAGACCCTCTCTTAGAACTCATCCCATAGCGGAAGTTTGGATTGTGAACTCCGGAACTCAGTAGGTCCATAACCTCTGCACAATCAAGCAATGAACTTGAACACCACCAGTCCATATCTCAAAAAGTGTTGGTGCTGATTGCAAGACTTGCCTTTCTCTGGGTGGCACACCCATAACAATGGCCCTCACTTTCTACTTTCACCTGGAGATGATAATGTTAACAACCCCTCTTAGCTCCAGGGTGGGTTGTGAGACCTAACAGCTGGAATGCCGTTGAAGAAGCATGGTGATAACTGCTTTGGTGAATATATCTGCCGCGTTGTTGGGGGTAGTGCAAAAGAGGAGGAAGATGGTGCCATCTACAATCTTCTCACGGGTGTAGTGATATTCTATCTCTATATGCTTCGTCCTGGCATGGAACACTGGGTTGAGGCCGATAGCGATACAACTTTGATTGTTGCAGAAGATGGTGGTCGGTCCGATTTGGCAGAATTCTTGTGTTGAACAACAGGCGTCGGAGCCAGACTGCCTCGCAAGTAGTACTGCGTATGGCGCAGTATCCAACCTTAGCGGAAGAGAGAGCCACCGTGGGTTGGTGTTTGCTGGTCCACGAGATGGTGGCGGACCCAAAGGAGAACACATAACCAGTTGTGGAGTGACGGGTATCAGGGTCGCTGGCCCATTTGAGTCACTCCAGCCACGAAGAGTGAGAGGGGAGGGAGAAGCCACCACTGGCATAACATAGGCCAAGCTGAAGGGTACCTTTGAGGTAGCGGAGAACACGGAGGAGACCTGCAAGCCAATGAGGGCGAAGAGACTTCTGCATAAATGAGCTGAGGGTATCGATGGAGAAGCTAAAAGGGATTCAATGAGCTTCTGGTACAGAGTGGCATCGGTGAGCTCAGCAGGGCTGTGGGCAGAGAGCTTAGAATTAGGATCCAATGGGAGAAGTGAGAGGAGTACAATCCACCATCTGAAGGATTCTAGAAGCTCCTTGATATAACATTGCTAGGAGATGAAGTACCCTTGGGGGGTTTGCCGGATCTCGAGCCTAAGGAAGAAGTGTAAGAGATCCATATCGGTCATCTCAAATTTTCGAGACAGAGTGGCTTTGGTGGCCGAGATGTGGGCACCATGGTTGCCAGTAAGAATAAGATCATCCATGTTCAAAATAAGGAAATTGAGAAGACAATCATCATAAAAGATATAGAGATTATGATCGGCAATAGGGCGGGAGATGCCTTGTCGATGGAAGAAGGTGTCAATGCGTTGGTTCCATGCACGAGGAGCTTGTTTCAAAGCGTAGAGGGCCTTTCGAATGCGGCAGACGATGGTGGGGGGGTGTGGATCAATGAAGCTAGATGGTTGATCGACGTATACTTCCTCTTCAAGATGTGCATTGAGAAATACCGACTTCACGTCCATCTGATAAATGGGCCACTGATAGTGACAGCCAAAGCAATGACAGTTTGAATAGTGGCCATCCGAGTAGTGGGAGCAAATGTCTCACCAAAATCGATGCCGAAATGTTGGGCATATCCTTTGGCGACCAAGTGAGCTTTATATTTCTCAACCAATCCATCGGCAGCATAATTCATCTTGAAGATCCAACGGTGATAATGGACTGATGAGCGAGGGCAAGGTACAAGATCCTAGGTATGGTTGCGGTGAATGGCTTCTAGTTTAGTAGCCATGGTATCCTTCCAGTGAGGCTGGGCAAGGGATTGAGTAGCGGAGGTGGGTTCTCTGGTATCGAGGATACGGGACATGAGAGCGTAATTGACTTGTAGCGTGTTGGGAGGAAGACAAGGAACATGGCGGTAGGAACGGTGAGGGCCATCTTTGGTAGGGAGCTGCTTAGAGTAGTAATCACCAATGCCGGAGGAGTGAAGTGTGTCTAGGAGCCAACGAGGGACTTTGACAATGCATTGCTTGAAATTGGCAGACCCTTGATCCTGGGGGGCAGTTGGTACTAAAGGTGAGGTAGGGGTAGAGGCAATTGGTGAGGAGATAGGGGTTGAAGGGGTCTCGCGAGGTTCTGGGGGATCCCCAAGAATAGAGGGGGAATTTGAGGAGACTTGATCCTAGGGGCCAACTGGTACTAAAGGTGCGGCAAGGGCAGAGGCAACTGGTGAGGAGATAGGGGCCGAAGGGGTCTCGCGAGGTTCTGGGGGATCCCCAAGAACAAAGGGGGAATCGGAGGAGACCTGATCCTGGGGGGCAGCTGGTACTAAAGGTGAGGCAGGGGCAGAGGCAACTGGTGAGGAGACAGGGGCTGAAGAGGTCTCGCGAGGTTCCGGGGGATCTCTAAGAATAGAGGGGAAATCAGAGGAGAAGGAAGGGACCTGCTCATCAAATGTCACGTCACGGCTAGTGCAGGCCACCTTGTGAGGAGGATCATAAAGGTGGTAGCCGGTGGAGGCAGAGTTGTATCCAACAAAGCACATCTGCAGGGAGGTGGGATCCATCTTGCCATGGTCCTTTTTAGGGACATGGACATATGTGTCACAACCGAAGATGCGAAAGTGAGAGATGTTGAGCTTGGTACTGAGATATGCTTCATGGGGAGTCATGTCAGGAAGGAGAGCTGTAGGAGAGCGGTTCAATGTATGAATGATTGTCATCATGGCTTCACCCCATAAGCACTGAGGAAGCTTATTGTGATTCAACATCGTGCAGGCCATCTCTACAGATGTGTGGTTCTTGCGTTCAACAACTTCGTTTTCGGATGGGGTCACTGTATTAGCGAGCTCTCGACGGATGCCATGAGTGGAGAGGTATTAATCAAAATCATGAGAGGTAAATTCATTGCCTTTATTGGAGCGAATCATCTTCAGAGAATGCATGGATTCCTTCTCCACCATAGTGTGCCAAGCTTGAAACCGGCTGAGGGTTTGATCTTTATGAGACAAGAAATAGATCCAAGAGAATTGACTGAAGTCAACAATGAGGAGGAGAAAATAGGCAGAACCTCAAGGGAGACAACCGGCACAGGTCCGTAGAGATCAAGGTGGACAACAGATAATGGAACAGTGACACGGCGGTCGGCATGTTTTGGGAATGGTTCACGGTGCTGCTTTTCGAGGATGCAGATGGGGCAAATATCGTGGCGAGTGCCGACATCGGGAAGTTGAAGAACCATGTGATGGCGGGCAGTGCAACGAAGAGCCTCAACATGAAGGTGGCCATACCTGTTGTGCCATAAGCTGCCAATAGCAGATCCGGTGAGAGATGAGTGATGGGAGAGTTTATAGATCCCTTCTTGGGCCTGGCTAGTCTGGACTACCTGTCATGTGTGTTGATCACGGATGATGATGGAGGTGGAGTCAACTTCCACACGCATGCCACTTTGGTTGATCTGGTGAACTGAAAGGAGATGAAAACCAAGAGAGGGGATGTAGAGTACCTGAGAAGAATTCTGCCCCCCTTTGTGGTCAGGCACGATATCCAAGGTTCCTTTAGAGTGTACGGGGATGGAAGATTTGTCACCAATGCAGACACGTCCAGGATGAGGAGTGAGATTCTGGATCATAGTGGAAGAGGGGGTCATATGACGAGAGTTCCCACTGTCAACAATCCGCTCACGATTAGTGGAGCTGTGGAGGGCACGAGGGTGGAGGAGGAAGAATCGAGAAGCTCGAGGTGGACGAAAGCTTGGGTCACCGTGGTGAAATACTGCAGTAGCATGAGCTTGATCATTGATAGATCTCGAAGGTAGCAGCTAAGTTTCTCTCTTTTGAACGATCCCTCCTTTGCTTCGGCAACCTAGTGCTCTGATACCATGGCAATAAATCTGAATACAATCTTCAGAAAGAGGGAGAAACTGATGTCAGATGAAGACAGCAAATAGTCCAGCAGCGTGGACTTTTGGAGAGCAAATCAGGGGCTCGAAGGAGGCTGAGAACACGGGACTGTATGCTGCAGACAGCAAGCTGAGAACCTCTGTAGGGGATCCCCAAGTCTGCCCAAGAAGCGAAGGCAAGAGAAGATGGAGATCTTGATGAAGAGGCTGATGTCAAGAGCTGGAAACTAACTGAAACAGCAGCAGGCAAAATCAATGTGCTGATGAGCCAATTCAGCAGGAGATGTGGGCACAAGGCTGATCTGGTACAAGGATGCAGTAGGGCAGATCTCAAGGAGGTTGGAGCAGGGCATAAGGCAGTGACATAGGAGCAAGGTATAGTGCACAGGGAACCAGGACAGGGGGGGGGGGGGGGGGGGGGGGGGGCAGTTGGTTATATAGCCCTTAGTTGGGGGCACTTTCCCTAGGGCTGGTCGGCCAGTTATGGCCGTAAGGGCCCCTATTGGGTGCCCTTCCGGGGGGTTCTTGGGTGGGGGCTCTTGGGTGCCCTCTTGGGTCTTGTATGGGGCTGCTTTTGAGGGCTGCTGTGCGAGAGAAGACATGGCAGAAAATGGTGACAGATACCACACCACTCCTCTTGTTCTTGCCACTGCTCCTCTTGTTGCTCTTTCTGTCGTTACTGGTGCTGTTGTTCCTCCTCCTCCTGCTACTGTTGCTACTTTGCCCCCAACTCCTCCTGCTCCTCCTCCTCCTCCTCCTCCTCATGTTGCTACTCTGCCCCCACCTCCTCGTGTTGTTGCCTCCTCTCCCTCTTCTTGAAATTGCTGCTCGTCCTCCACTTGCTGCTCCGCCCTCTCTTGCAACTTCCTCCCATCAAGCCTTATCACTCTTGGTCCCTTTCTTTAGCTTCTTTGTCATTCCAAGTTGCGTTGCATTGTGTTGGAGCACAACATAGTGCAACAAAACTCGGAATGATAGAGAAAATAAAGCAAATGGCCATCCCTTAGAGCACATCTCTCTTCAAACTCGATTGTTGTTTCCTCTTGCACTGCCCTCTCCTAAGCCTACATCAAATGGATGCTTTCAAAGGTGAGCTTTTGCAAGAGTAGAAGAGCCAAATCTTGAAGTTCTAGTTTGGGAAGAAAGGTTGGTTAAACATAGTTACCCAAAATAGGAACGCCATTTTGCAAACGTTTCACGTTTCGGAAACTCCATTTCACATGCCTGCAACAAAACGGTTTTAAAAAAAGGTCTTCCAAAATACAGACGATAGAAATAGCCTTGAGCTTTGTGGAGACGCATGGCCTTGTTAAGGGTCATTGGGCATTTTGACACCGATCAAAATGCGGACAAGGTCATTTAGAACCATTGCGTTTCTCTAGATGCACTTGCGTTGAATAGGGGCCTACAATGAATGGAAAATGAAATTCTATTAATTAGTTGATGGAGTTTTTTAATCTTTGAGTGGAAACCTTAATCGAAATGAGACGATTGCTTTGAGTGGAAACCTTGATTGGTTTAACGGTTACCATGTACCCCTCTCTCTCTCTCTCTCTCTCTCTCTCTCTCTCTCTCTCTGTGGGCCGAAGACGGCAGGGTTTCTGCCGGCTAAACCATACCGCAGTTGCAGCACTTTGCGTCCTGGCTCCTCCAGACTGTGCAGTCCGATGTGGTGTGCAGGTACTGTTCATTCAAAAGCTGTTGAAACCTGCTTCACAGTTCATGCAAAAACCTGCTTTTTTTTTAAACATTACATTAATTGATTTATTTAAATAATACTTGAACGGAAAACCTGTTTTTTAACGCATGATCGAAATCGATTCAATAAAAAATTCTGTACACTCCTGCTTTTTTTTATAAACATTACATTAATTGATTTATTTAAATAATACTTGAACGGAAAACCTGCTTTTTAACGCATGATCGAAATCGATTCAATAAAAAATTCTGGAAACTCTAATCACGAAAATAATAATTAGCACCCTCTCGGAAGTTAATAAAAAAAAAGGTGACCGTTTCAAACGAAAAGGTCCCCAATTTTTTAAATTTATTTTGTCAAGACAAATTATGTGGGACCCAGTTCCAATCATGGCAGGCCGTCATATGTGGGCCTCTCTGATTGACAGTTGCTGCGAAATCAAAATTTATTTAATATATTTTTACATGAAAAAATAATTTCAAAACCAACCACTCATTAAAGCCTTGGTGATCCCAGATTCCAAAGCTCGAAATAATTTCGTTTCTTGATTACTGCTTTTATGAACCGCAAGCATTGAGGCTAATAGGAAGAACTGTCTTTCGATTTCCTAAATTTGGTAATCCCCCATTATTTCATGAATATAATTTTCTTTAAATTGGGCAATCAAATACATTAATGTTTCTTTCATCACTAATTTGACTATAAGTATTCTGAATTATTAACCTATTTTTTCTTTTTTATTATGTAGTGAAATGTCAAAAATAAAAAAAAGAGCAAGAGAATCAACGACTGGAAAATTTATAAATTCAA
Organism: Cibotium barometz; assembly: GCF_041138505.1. Lineage (NCBI taxonomy): Eukaryota > Viridiplantae > Streptophyta > Polypodiopsida > Cyatheales > Cibotiaceae > Cibotium > Cibotium barometz. The sequence continues at coordinate 29,950,766 of NC_141090.1, forward strand.
CTAATGAAAGCCATGAAGTTTCAAGCATAGAACCTAAGAAAAATCGTGGAAGACCAAAGAAGTTATCTAATGAAGATGCAATGTTAGATCAATCCAATGTCAACTTGAAAGTGCTTGAGCTAAGTGTGACAATATCATTAGGTGGTAGTGACATTGACGAAGCATTACTAAATAATCTTCATGATTTTATCACTAAGGAATGCCTTGCTGGTAGTTGCTCATTGGAAAGAGGAGGCACAGTTTTCCATTTACATTATCAAATGGTCATTAGAATTCATGCAAAGTCAATAATTGCAGTGAATAAGCTCATAAAAAAGTATCTTGGTTGGGATAAGAATAATCCCATTGGTGGCATTGTAATGTGTAGAGCATTAAGACAGAAGAACATGCACACATTTCATGGTATGATAGGCTATTGTATGAAAGATATTGATAAGCCTCATTACAAAAATGTGTCGCATAATATTAGTGCTGAAGATATTTCAAAGGGAATAGAAATTTACATGCAATATGGTGCAGATGATTTGAAGAACAAAGTTTGTCTTACTCCAACAAACATTTTTGATAGAGCATTGATGTTTTGGAAGTTCTATTTAAAGCATCCTTTAGGCAATAATTTCTGCACCACCATTCATAAAATGATCAAGACAGGAAAGTACTACCCGTCTTCTAATTGGATAACACCATATCAAGGAAGAGGAATGGAGCTTCAAAAAGTTGATGCTTTATGGAGGACAATGGTATACCCATCCAACACAACAATGAAAGATATCTATGATATTTTTATTAATAAACAAAATTTTGATGCTTCACATCCAAGATTAGATTGGTTTATGAACAGATGGAAAAGAAATGAGAATGAAGTTGACGATTTGAGGTATGCCTTTAATGAAGATGAAATAGTAGAGAATTCTTATAAGACAAATAAGCAAACAATTGAAATAATGGAGGAAGAGCAAACACATAGACCGGGTAAAGAAATTGAAAAAGATAAAGACATTCCAATTGATATCGAAGTTGATGATAGTGACAATGAGGAGAACATCCACAAGCTAGAATATATTTCTTTATTACAGAAAAAAAATATTGGTATTGTAATCACTTGAAATATCAATAAATGACATTTTTATTATGTTTTTCTCAAATGTGAATCCATAGGAATTTTTGTCTTGAAAAATAAAAAATATCTATGGTTTTCTTTTTGTCGTCCTCTTTTTGAATCGATAGTTATATTTTTTCATGAATAGGAGAGTGAATAGGAGAGTGAATAGGAGAGTGATGGAATATGCCCGTATTGTCGATCTATCATAATCAACAAAAAGAAGAGACATGCTATGACGGCTCTTTGTAGCACAACTTCCACTATTGAGAATATTATCGACCATGTATGGATAGTTTTTCATGTATGGATACTTCCACTATTCATGGCATGGCATTGAGGACATGAACCATGTCTTAGGCTCAAATGCTATGTATTGTTGTTTACACGAGGAATTACTTTGGGTATTCGATGCCCGTATTGTCGATCTATCATAATCAGCAAAAAGAAGAGACATGCTATGACGGCTCTTTGTAGCACAACTTCCACTATTGAGAATATTATCGACCATGTATGGACAGTTTTTCATTCATCCATTGCTAAATGGTGATCTTTTGCGCATAAGCCTATTGCTTGGATGTTTCGTGCAATTAATTGTTCTTGATATTGTATCCATTGTTTTAAGTTCAAACAAGTGCATGATGAGTAAATTATAAGTTAAGAAAATCTTCGCCCATATAATGATCATTTTTGACAAATGTATGAGGAATTTGGTGATGCCAGTGAAGACAATGTTGATCAATATGATACGAGGGACCCAAAAACACCAAATGTTGCCACGGCGCGACCAGGGCATGTTTGGTCGCATTGTGGTGGGGTTTGGTGTTTTGAACCCCTTCAAAATCAAGAGTTTTGTCGAAACTCAAGAAATGAATCCAATTCAAAATAGAGAATGAAATTTTTACAAGGTGGTATAGAAGGAGATCAACAATTTTGTAATAATGGGATGATAACTTATAGCTACTAGCTCCTTTTTTTTCTGAAGGCATGGAAATTTGCCCTCCTTGAAAGCCCGTTTCTTTTAAACAGTGAGGATTTTGCCAAATTCCCATAAGGAGACTTTGAAACCTCTTTTGAAGCAATACAAATCGTCTCTTCATGTCCTTTCTCCAAATTCCATTGCTTTGGGCATCAAAACTCGCATGAAAAGTTTAACACCATTCCCAATACATGAAAAACAGCCAAAATTGCCATTTTACTAACTCTTTTGCACTTTTTGACCTGGATGGAGAAGGATCCACAAAAAAATCAACGAGTTTAAGTTGTAGCACACTTAAAGGCCAACAACTCTCTCATACAGTCTTTTTTAAAAATAACATTGTTTTCACATACTTAAGTATTATTCAAAATGGTGGGCTAAAAGAGTTCCATTGCATAAAAACACATTGAACTTGATAAAGTACCAAATCCATTAAAAAAGTGGAATTTTGTGACCTTGAGCTTGAAAATATGTCTCAAATTTTGATATTTTTCTCAATTTAAGGTTTGTAAAGTGTGCTCCCGTGCCTCCCCTCCTCATTCCTTCTTGAAATTCAAAAGAATAAATTGTGGTCTAAACATGAACTTTATTCATCATAGAGCCATATACAATATAATTATAGCTTCAACTTCTTCATGGCCTCCCATTTTACTCCATTTCCATGCCTTTCAAGTTCAATTCATTCTATCCTTTGATACAACATGAGTTGTTTTCCCATTTGACACTTCGGAATACTACATGTTATTGATGTAAACAACCGTTCAAAAATCTTGTGTATTACATTGCTATAATGATATACACCATGTCCATGCCTTGTGTTATTTCAAACTAGGCCTTCGTGTCTTCATAATGTGACTTAATCCATGCCATATCTATACGAATAGAGGTCTCATGATGCTGCATGCACATTGAGAATATGCTATAGACATAAAACCAGACATAAACACCGAATTTTGAAGAAACCAAAACTTTAAAGCAACTACGAAATATTTTTATGGTGATAGGTATATCGTGTATTGTACAATTACTTTGGGGGTGTTGGTTGTCTCACACAAGTGAATCTAGAAAGGTAATGTAACGTCATGGATAGTCTAGAATAAGAAATTACATTCAAACACTCAATCCATTGGCAAGACCCACAACATACAATGTCCATTCCACCAATAGGTCAAGATGATGATTGCTTCTATTGCATCCTCCATCGACATCATAAAAAGATCACAAGATAATCTTTTGTACAATGCAGCAATATATATGTCATAATATATTCCCTATGAGCTACCCTTAGTTTTGTATTAATTCTTTCTACTTTTAAAAAAATTGGGAGAGAGTTAAATGAAATAATTTTGGACTATGGTTTGATTAGCCTTCTCCCTTGAGTGCTAGCCTTCATTATGGCTAAGTTTCCCCAGATACTTCAGAGATCTGACAGAAACTCAATATGAATGTATGCTCTTGTGTGTTAGTGTGTGAGGGAGCATATATTGATACAGAGTTCTACACCCACTACTGGGCATTGATGACGTTAGTGGGGATGTCATGGTAGCTACACTAGTCCCTACTATGCATAATGAAGTTGATGGTTTATAATCGATTGGATGACTATCATGAAGTTATAAACTGCACTTCTTTTAAATTTGATTTTAATGCGATGAGTTTGGGCATGTTTCTGAATTCATCTCCGTACATTATGTATTCCATTCAAATGGCCAAAATGTGATTACAATAGAGATGGGAGAATAGTCTCCATCCAATAAACTTTGCAAAGAATAAGAAAAACTGAGAAAGAATGTGAAGGAAGAGAGGAAGAGGTGGAGGAGCAAGATAAGGGAGAGGATCATAGTTACGTTGAAACGCCGAAATGCAGCCTAAAAAGTTTGAAACGTCGTTTCGAGGGGGGGTTAATGCTCTCCCTTTGTCTATTTGTATTCTCTTTGTCATTTTATTGGATTGAAGTGTTTCTTAAAAAGCTATCAATTTGGGAGATTATATTTTAAAAAGTCTTATGTGGCTATAGGTGTGGTTCTTGGATTTACTATCTATATGTGAGCTGGAATTAATATGTTTTGTTCATTGATGTCATGTTTGGGTAAGTGTTTGCAGTTGATAGGCTAGCTAGTGTAGCATTGCAACTCAAAAATAGTTGTAGTTTTTAAAGATGTATGACCAGTTGCCGTCTTATGGGTGATGTATGCCCATACTGCTTTGGTCACTTTTTGATCCCATTGTGTGCGATGACCTGCAACCATCTTCCCAATGGATTTGCATAAGATGCCATTAGTACGTTCTACTTGACCATTTGAAGCCAGGTAGTAGATATTAGAGGTATAATGGTTGATGCCCATACGATCTATCAATAGCTTCACTACATCACTCATGAATTGTCCTCCATGGTCGGAGATGATCTCCATAGGAGTGCCAAACCTTGTGCAAATGCGATCAAAAATGAAATCAACAACTTCTTTTCCAGTTGCTATTGGAAGAGGAGAAGCTTCTGCCCACTTTTAGTGACATATTGGGTAGCCACCAAGATGTACTTCTTCTTTCAAGCTGTAATAGGTAGAGGCCCTACAAAATCAATCCCCCATTTCTGGAAAGGATGAATGGAGATTACAAGATGGTGTTGTCTAGGACGCAAATCCTTCCTACCAAAGAACTGGCAGAACTCACATGTTTTACAATGCAATGTGACATCCTTGAACAAAGTTGGCCAGTAGTAGCCAGCATGCAGAATCTTCTTAGCTATGTAATCAACCACATAATGACCACCATAGAATCCATCGTGGTACTGCTTCACAACCTTAGATGCTTCTTCAGCATCTATCGCTCACCGAAGTACTCCATCAATTCCTTGGCGATACAAAACTCCATCAAAGATGGTGTAGCGTCTGCTATCCCTTTGGATTTTCTTATGCTCATAGCTAGTACATCCAGGAGGAAAAGAAAAGGTACACAAAAAGTTGTAAATACCTCCATACCATGGATCATCGATGGAGATGGTAGATAGAAGGTTTACTTCAGGATTTTCTCCCAAATCGATGAGAGCATTTTTCAAATTGGAGCAACCTCCTTTCACAATCTTGAAAGAAAAATCATACTCTTGGAGTATGGCCAACCATTTAGCAAGTCTACCCAAGGGATGAGAAGACTACAAAACTTGCTTAGCTAAACCATTGTTTGAAATGATTACAAAATGACCGATGAGATTATGCTTAAACTTTTCAACACAAAAGATCAATGACAGTGCATGTTTTTGTGACTCTGAATAGCGTTGCTCTGTGTCAAGCATCTGACAAGAGGCATAGCATATTGGATACATGAACCGATCTTCTCCTTGTTGAAGAAGAACGCTAGCCTTTGTGTGCGTACCAAATCCAGGGTTGATGTAGAATTCCTTCGACCAATCTGGGTTGCGAAGAATGGGTTCTGAAGCTAAAGCATCTTTGACTTGTGTGAACCCACGATCACACTCTTCATTCCAGCAGAATACAGTGTTGTCTTTCAACAACAAGGTAATAGGTCGAGTCATAGCAGCATACCCATCCATAAAGCGTCAATAATGCCTAGCTAAGTTGACAAAGGAGCGAACCTGGCGCTTAGTGGAGGGAGGAGGTAGCTTGAGAATGGCATCTACTTTTTCAAGATCAAGGCGTATACCATCTACAGATACAATGTGCCCAAGAAGTCGTCCATGTGTAGCCCCGATCATACACTTCTCTGGGTTGAGGCTGCCCTTGGCCTCATCAATTCTGTAGAAGGCCATGCGAACCTTGGTGAGGTGCTCTTGCCTTGTAGAGTAGATACAAAAATCATCAAGGAAGACTTCAATAAAAACTCCTAAGTATAGGGCAAATATCATGTACATGAAACATTGAAAAGTGGCAGGAGCATTAGTGAGCCCAAATGGCATCACCTTGAAAGCAAATGTACCCCACGGTGTAGTGAAAGTGGTTTTGATGACATCTTCCTCTGCAATACGTATTTGATAGAAGCCTGAGTAACCATCAACATAAGCTTGTCCACAGGAACTAACAAGCAAATACGCAAGATTTCACTCCAGTCTTTAGGGTCATTCCAGCCTTGGGAGAAGTTTACCCATTTGATTACTTCGGAGGCTACAAGAAGCTCGATTTCACTCTAGTCTTTAGGGTCATTCCAACCTTGGGAGAAGTTTGCCCATTTGATTACTTCGGAGGCTACAAGAAGCTCGATGACGGTGCAATGTGTAGACGTGAAGTCAAACTTCTTCCAATGTATCACGAGCTCACCACCACGAACCATCCATGGCGAATAATCCCATCCATGATCTCCATGGGAAAAGTGCTCGATTATTACTTGCTGGAGGTCGATGTGGAGATTTAGGAGCAAATCGCACCAATTGGTTCCATTGACATGCTGGGGCCCAAGTACCAAGTCTTTGAATTCGGTGAGAAGTGACATGAAATTTCACCTTCTTCATTTTGCGTGTGTTGAAGCAATGATCTTGAAATTTTTCAAAATATATTTCAACACTTGAAGAAAGCACATAAAATGAAGCACTTTTGCTTTTTACATCAAGAGGAAATTCCTCATGGTTAAAAAGTTATGGTTCCAAGAGCTTCACCATATAAGCAATATCCTCCCAATTAAATCACCAAACCCTAGCTAGCTTAGTGATAATGTAGGCTTTGGCATTTGGGAGGTCATGGGTTCAAATCCCACTCCACTTTAAATCCTACTACTTCAATATATATTTAGTTATATATATATACAAGGAGAGGAGAGGAGAGGAGAAAAGAAGAGAAGGAGAAGAAGAAGATAGTAGGCTGAGAGGAGTGCAGAAGTCGGCCGAATTTTTTTCTACAGCAGATCTGTGTGTGCCTCACCACATAGTCACAGTCACATGGTGCAGAACAGTTTCGAACACACATGTGAAATTGTAGTCGCGCAGTCACCTCATGCGGTTGTGGGAATGCAATCGTTGCTCTGCGCTTCAGCCAGCCGGACCATCGTAGTCACAATCCTGCACTTCATTATCGTAGGAGACGTTTTTTTCTTTTCAATGTTGCTGGCCATGGAGATTACGTATCCCAGCAGCCACACCAAAACTGTGGATGCGCAACGTTATGGTGGCATTGTTGGCGAACATACGCATTTGGGATGTCGTAATGCATCATGGCGTATGAGGTGCCGTAAATTTTGAATTACGGTAGATGAGGAAGAGAGAGAAGGAGCATGATACAAATGTCAAAATAGGATTTTACAAGAAGTAGGAAGTGACACAAAGGGTATTCATAGCAAAAGGGTAATGGCGTGAAACTATATTCATGGAGAAGGGTGACTCATATACAATGGAAAGGGGTGGAGGGAATACAAGTGAAGTGAAGTGATGGAGCATTCTATGTGGACTTAGGAAAACTAAGTGAGAGAGAGAGCATCAAAGGAGATGGGTGTGGACTAGGAGTGGAGAGGAGCATAGCTACAAGTGGTATGTTGGGTGTCAAATGAGGAGTGTGTGTGTCCATTACAAAGAAAAGAGCCTTCTTGAATAGGCAAGGTGAAATTGTAACCCCCGAAACATAATAATGCTACTTTTCCAAGTTTGTCCTCTTCCTAGCCCATAATCGGCCGCACCATGAATTGTAAGTGACAATAGTTGGGCTTCTTTTTCCCTATGCTTCAAACCATACCTTAGATCCTTGGATTTGATCCTCATTATTTTATATTTTGGATGGGTTGGCACAAAGATGCTCTGTCACCTCAATCCCTCTCTCCTAATATTTTATGTACCTTGGCCCATGGGTGACTCATGATTCTTGTCCTCCCAAATTATTTATATTATTGGACCATGGACTAGCTTCCCTCTCATTAAATGTGGGTGAGGTGGAGGCATGACCCATTCAAGATGTGCCTCCATCTCATCACATTTATGCATATGATAATGCACACACCTTTACCTATATGCATAATTGAAAAGATGCTTACCTACATGGAGGGTAGCACATGGAGCTCCTTGCCACCTCAACCATGGGGCCATGGACATGTACTATTCTATGAAACTAATGCCACACATGCATTCACATCTTTACTTATTACATTTACAAGAGCTCATTTTTTGGGTTAACAGTAGTTGGTGGAAGAAGCATGTCTCATATGCTTGCATGTTTCTTGGATCAAGTGGGTTATGAGCTTGTTGAAGCTTCTCTTTCTTATATCTACTTTCATTCCACAAGCACGCGGACCACTATTCTCTTGGTTCTTCAATTTCCTTGTATCTTGGTTTATGGTATTTCATAGTGGTGGTTGATTACTTCTTTGAAATGTGGTGGCTATTGAATTTATGGCATTGGGATTACTGCAATACGTCTTGTTGTTGGGTTCTTTCATATGCATTGTATATCTTTCTGTCACGTAGGCTGTAACGCCTGTGTGACCGACGGTAGACCGGGGGATGGCTATATCCGGGGTTCAGTGGGAGAGGACGCCCATGCGGAGTCATGGGCGGCCAGGCTAGTGTGGACGGCAGGCCACACACTATATAGCCTGGGGGATGAGGGGCAATCCTCATTCTTCCTCTATGGCTGGGTGGTGAGCTAGAGGCCGTCCCCTCCTGTGGTAATGCCCGTAGCGGCGTTACGGGAATGTAACACTGGTATCAGAGCGTGGTTCGAGGGGATCGTGAGAGTCCGCGCGTGAACGGGGGACCGGAGCCCACTCGATGGTTTTCATCCATAATCTTCTCACCCTTATCTGGAATGGAGGGTGTGGAGGGAAGCGGCCAAGGAAGAATGGAGGGGAAGAACTCTCTCTCTCTCTCTCTCTCTCTCTCTCTCTCTCTCTCTCTCTCTCTCTCTCTCTCTCTCTCTCTCTCTCTCTCTCTCCCCGTCGCACACAGCATATTGGAGGTAAGCTTCTCGTTTGTTTTCCTGCGTTGAAGCTTATCTGTGAATAAATTTTCATTTGGAAATCGTTGAAGCTTAAATCGTGAGCTTGTCTGGAACGAAAATTTTGGAAAAAAAATTGTGTGTGGGGGGGGAGCGGACACCAGCCCCATTGTCAGCGAAGAGCAGCCCAGGGCCGCGTTGAAGAGCCTGGGGGGGGGCTTGCCTTGTAAAGGCGAAGAGCAGCCCAGGACGAAAGCCCACGACTGGCGTTGAAGAAGATGCTGTGAATGGCTGCGAAAGACGTTGAATGGCTGCGAAAGGCTTGAATGGCTGCGAAAGACGTTGCAGCCCCAATGCGAAGAGCAGCCCACCAGTGTGCGAAGACCACGTCTGAGTGGGTGGGGGCGAGTGCTGACCCTCGTTTGAAAGGGGGGCTTAGAGCCCAGGCGCTTTGATGGCTGCGAAAGGCTTGAATGGCTGTGAAAGACGTTGCAGCCCCAATGCGAAGAGCAGCCCACCAGTGTGCGAAGACCACGTCTGAGCGGGTGGGGGCGAGTGCTGACCCTCGTTTGAAAGGAGGGGCTTAGAGCCCAGGCGCTTTGACAGCTGCGCTGTGCAAAGGAAGGCCAGCCCAGCGCGGCGGCCAGCTCAGGCGACCAGCCAGCCAGCCATGCGGCGGCGCCGGCCAGCCAGCGCGGCGGCGGCGGCGGCGGCCAGGCAGCCACAACGCCGGCCAGCCACCAGCCCAGCAAACGCCACGAGCAAAAAAAAAAACTTTTTTAATTGTTCATTTTTTTTTAAATTAAAAAATGAAGCGAACGGCCCTAAGGACGCTCCCCACGGGCGGGCGGCCACGCCCGAAGCGGCAAGGGCCGGCCCGGCCCGTTATTTTTTTTTTTTTAAACATTACACACAAAACAATGGTACACCCCACGAAACAAACCCAACACGGCCGTCGCGCCGTGTGGCCGTAGTGCTTGTTTTCCATGAAAGAGACCCACCGCACACGGCCGTAGCGTCGCGTGCTAAGAGAGAGACAAATCCCACGGCCGTAGTGGCGAGTCCTTCGAGAGAGAGCCGTTCTATGGCCGTTGTGAAGAGTGAACACGTCTATGGCCGTAGCGCCTCGAGGATAGCACATGTAGAGATCACACATTTGGTTCAGAGAGACTAAATTTAAGTTGAGCATAGACTTAGTATTGACCATCAAAGTCACGTAGTTTGGCTATAGTGTAAATCTAAAACTGCAATGTGTTTTACTTGGGCTAAGAGGACCGGCAATGGCGTCAGTTATGCCCAAATTAGACGAAGTGCTTATCACGAGAAATCAAATAAGCCTAATTGAGCCGTAGTGCTCATAACCCTTCACAATCTTTTAACAGATGCTAGAAGATTGTGATAAACTTTTGGCAAATGAAAACCATGTACAAGCGTAGTCTTGATGTGGTTATGCCTTGTGTCCAAACAAGTTGCTTACTGTTTGTAGCAACAAGAGAGCTTTGGCCCGTAGAGGCAAGCTGGCCCTTGTTAAAAGTATCAAAATAGTGTCACTACTTGGGCCTAGAGATTACTGACTAGTTTGATTTAGTCACGTGATTGCCTGGTAAAAGTAATCCCTAAGGTGTGTATTACTTGGGATAACGAGGCTAGCAGTGCTGCTAGCAGTACTCAATTGAATGGTTTATCTAGGAGTACTAATCTGAAGGATTAGCATACGCCTAGATAATAATAGCAGATTTAGAATTGATTTGTAGAAATCAAAGGTAAATCTGAAGGGGTATAGTCTTGAGATGTAATGCTCAATGCCCTTATAGAAGTTGATCGAAGAGAACTGTTCTTAAACTTACTAGCATGGTTTTCTCTTCTTTTTATTACCATGCGTCGACATCCCACTGCTCGAGAGTTTGTGGTGATCTTTCGAGGGGAGAAAGAGCCTTTTTATATGTCACATCAATTGGTTTGGTGGTAATTTGATGGTATGGGACATCAAATTCTCACGGAATCGATTGTAGTCTTGGTGGAATGGGACGCCAAGGCTTGTGCATGTAACTTGACTCTTTGGCAGGTCTGTATGTACACTTGTCTGTAGTGATAAAGTGTGCAAGATAAAATTTAAACTTTGAAAATTACCAAATATAGCCATAAGTTGGGATAAAACCCAGTTATTACAGAGTTCGGAGAAGCTCTAGGTAGCAAGACCATGATGGTGTGCTAGTGCTAACAGAGTTATTTAGTTCCGAAGTGATCTAAATCTAGAGGTTAGCAGTAAGACTAGTTGGTTGGACAATTTCATGCATGGGGGACGCCTATAGCATTTTGCAAGAGTGGTCTTGCCTGTGTTCAACATAAGTGTGCGATTGTGAGCACATTTTAGTTGCTACCATATGAATTTGGGAAATATATTACTTTCCTACATAAGCAATTGTAATATTGCATGACAGGCTATTTTGCTTACAAGTTCATGTGCGTGTAAACCCTATAAGTCGTATGACCCCTGGGGAATGAGTGGAGCATTTCTAGGATTTAATAAGGTTTTACATGGCAATAGTGAGAGTATCTCACTCCAGACGAGCCTGGTTGTTGTTAGTATTGGATCCGACATATGAAGTGTACATAAACTTGGGCTGAGTTAGGATAGGAGGCTAAGCCGGAGAGCTTAGCGGTAAATCCTACTGTATCTGGTGAGTTTTGACTTAACCGGAGTGTTAAGAAGTAAACTCAAAGTCTGGGGCTGAACTGGAGTGTTCGGAGGCAGACATATCTTTTGTTAAATCGGAGAATTTAGCAACAGATGAGCTTGGGGTGAACCATGGTACCCAGGAAAAAAGCTCTTCACACTAAAATAGTGCACAATAATTTTAGGGTGATAAAAATCCATCGCAGGAATGTTTTACAACTTTTCATAGATGATAGATAAAAACCATGTACTTTACGGAGTTAAAGTACATAGGTGGTGACTTCGGCGCCACATTTTTTGTAGGAAGTCACCAGTGGTGTGGTTAGGTCGGCCGAGACTCCACAAGACCTATGCACTAATTTTTAAGTTGACCTCTATGATAAGGACGTCCAAAAATTCGTGTTGTAATACCAGAGATTGTACTGCAATGTGCAATGGAGGGGTCAATTTGTGTAGTCACTTCTTAGCAGCAAGTGACTTAAGCATCTTGTTATAGATGGTTGTATATGGTACTCCCACTCGGGGGAGGTACGCCATTGGGTACAGAGTTACTCACAGACTAGTATGGAGCTACTAGTGTGATGATAGTGGGTACGTAGTTACTCACTACTAATACATAGCTGCTAATAAAATTAAGATCCTCGAGTGAAAGATACTCTAGATCAACATTTTAAATTACCGAACCACAATCCATGAGTATCGAGGTACTCATAAATATGTTGACGTTGCTTAAATCGAGGGACCGATTTGTTCGATGGTATGGAAAAGCAAGGAGAGTGGAGTAACTTAAAAGTTACACATCACTAGTCCTAGTGAGTTGTCGAGGTCATCCGTAGATGATCCCCTCTACCTATCAGATAACATTCAATTTTGCGCCCTGGCATTTAATTTGTAGTGATTATGAGTTTGGTGTGAGATATGGTTATGAAGTTCTTACAAGAGTACTCGTTTATTTGCTTGTCATTGGTTATAGCTTGGTAGAGATTGCCACCTGTGATGGGTAGGTAGCTTTGCCGCTATAATGAGGAGGCAGCAAATAATGTTCTCATAGTTATACTTCATACCAACACCAAACAGGGATAGGATGAAATTCCTAAGTTCATCATCACGAAGTACTGTGATGTTTGCATTTATATTGAATGTATGATGTAATGAGACATTGGGCTTGTGTAATTACCATCAATTATCTAGCAACCTATGGCTTCGCAGCAAGCTCAATCATTATCTGTGGATTGATAATGTGGTTATTAGTAGTTTGGAATTTTTTTGATAGATGGTACAACCCACCCAGATAATTCATAAGTGTGTAACCGCTTATGAAGGGTAATAATATGCAACAATGAAGCACTTTGTTACAAGTGTGAAACCACTGATCTATTGCAAAGCAGTTTATCAATAGTACCACCATATGTGCGTAGACACTATACCACATCTTCGTTGCAAGATGTTTAAAAGTTTCTTGGAAGGACTCAAGAATGTAACATATGATATTAAACACGGTCTAGATTTGTTCTTGGACCTATGACACTAGCGCGTAGTCCGCTTGAGAGTAGAGTTTTTGAGGACAAAAACCTTTCTTGAGGGAAAGGAGGGATATCCTCAAATATCACATAAACTCGAATAGTTGTGTGAGTCCAGACAATACTTGAAGGGATGTGTCTGGTAATAGCAACAAAGAGTTGTAAGTGATTGGATGTAACTCCAGACACCCGTAGTGGTGCAAAAATCTTTATCAAACATCTCCACATACTATATGGTCTGCCCGCATATATAGTATGGCATAAGAGATAGGAAGTTTGATTGTTATATTTGAAGGGAAATCTTCAAAAGTTACATTTACTCTGAGTAAGAGTGGAGTTTAACCATCCGTAGATTGATGGTAGTTAGAAACTCAACAAGATTCTAGAGCATATGCTTGTGCAAAGATGTTACTCTAAGAGAGAAAGTATCTCTCAACTTTGGAACTAATCCTTGGTGATGCATGATTAGATTGGCTCTAGTTTATTTCTCCTATGGCCGTGAGCTTTCCAAGGAGAAGTTTTAACAAGTTGGTGATGCAACATGGTAGCGTAGTCTACAAATATCTAGTAGCATAGTCTAAGAACTTGCGCTACTAGAGTGCTCTCCAGTACATTAGCTTCTGTGCTAATGACATGATGCAAAATCAAGGCATGAAATTTGCCTTAAGGTTTTGGTTAAAATACCAAATCATGGCTTGTGTGAGCATGATCCTGGATTTACAGAGGTCTGGCGCGCTGTACGCGTACGCACTTTGTCACAGCCGCGCCCACCTTCCTCGCCGGCACGTAATGCTAGTCCGGAGAGACTGACCGTAGGTGCGGCGGGTAGCGAGGCGAGAGTTAGTCCGGAGAGGCTAGCCGAGTCTTCAGGGTATAGTTTTGAGCCGGAGAGCTCAGACGTAGGCCCTTCATCACCTTTGTTTTATGACACAGTTTCAAAGGATGATGCTAAACTTCGTCGGTGGGAGAAATATGCTAATTACTCCATTGATGACGGGTACTTACTTTACAAGGGTAGAGTATGTATACCAACTATTGGTGACTTTCGGACCCAAATTCTTAAAGAAAGTCATGATAGTCCAAGTGCGGGTCATCCTGGGATTCAGAAGACCTATGCACTAGTTAAAAGACAGTTTTATTGGCCTAGTTTGTTTAAGAACGTCCAGACTTATGTGCTGAAATGCAGTAAGTGCCAGGTCAATAAACATGAAACCTTAAGGTTGGAGAACTACTCCATCCGCTGGAGATTCCTCAAGGGAAATGGGAAATCATTTCCATAGATTTCATTACCGGTTTACCCAAGACGAGTCGAGGGAATGACTCGGTGTGGGTGGTAGTGGACAGGTTAACTAAACTGGCAAAGTTTATTACCACGAGAAAATTGTAAAAACGTCAGAGTTGGCAAAACTCTTTATTGAACATCTCTACAAGATATATGGCCTGCCCGCAGATATAGTGTCAGATAGAGATAGAAAGTTCAACAGCCACTTTTGGAGGGAAGTCTTCAAAAAGCTGGATACTACTCTGAGTATGAGTACGGCGGACCATCCGGAGTCTGATGGTCAAACAGAAAGGGTTAACCAAATACTCGAGGATATGTTGCGTCCTTATGTAAGTAAGAAGCAATCAAATTGGGAAGAATATTTGCCGATATTGGAGTTTGCTTATAACAGCTCCAAGCATTCAGCGACTGGATTTACACCATTCATGTCACTGTATGGATTCCAGCCGAGATCTCCGATGGCTGTAGGCCTGGAAAAGGAGAAGATTCAATTTGTCAAGCAGTTCCTTGATAAATGAATGATATGCTCAAAGCTGCACGCGAGAGCATTCGTAGCGCACACGATCGCGCTAACACATTTGCCGATAAAGGACGCAGACAAGTGACCTTTGCAGAAGGTGACTTTGTATTTTTAAAGGTTCCTGCGCAGTCAGCAACCATGCAAACGGGAAAGTGTGATAAACTTTCTCCTAGATATTGCGGTCCTTTCAAGGTCCTTAAGAAGATTGGGGATGTAGCCTACAAACTTGAGTTACCGGACAAGTTCATCCTGTCTTCCATGTTAGTAAACTAAAGAAATCAGTTCACGGGTTAAAGAACGTAGTTTCTCTAGATATTTTGGTAGAATTGATCACTCCACCAAAGATACCACATGAACCGGAAAGGATTCTTGGGTATCGAGACAGACAAACCCGACATAAAGTGTACCAGGAGGTACTTGTTAAATGGATAGATAGGGATGAGGAGGTAGCTACCTGGGAATGCCGTAGTGCAATTTCCAAAAGGTTTTCCCAGTTTGTTTTCGAGGACGAAAACTCTTCTTAAGGGGGGGTAATGTCACGTAGGCTGTAACGCCTATGACCGACGGCAGACCGGATGGCTATATCCGGGGTTCAGTAGGAGAGGACGCCCATGCGGAGTCATGGGCGGCCAGGCTAGTGTGGACGGCAGGCCACATACTATATAGCCTGGGGGATGAGGGGCAATCCTCATTCTTCCTCTATGGCTGGGTAGTGAGCCAGAGGCCGTCCCCTCCTGTGGTAATGCCCGTAGTGGCGTTACGGGAATGTAACACTTTCCCTATCTATTGCTAGATGTCTTTGGGCCATTGGTGAACTTGTTGGGTTTTGGGTGTTGTTTCTTAAGGAGAAACAATGTGGTGTAGTAGCCTTTGGTGATTGTGTTATTGGTGACTCTCTTGTGAGTCAATTGTATTGGCAGTGTGGTGAGTGTGCACTCCTTTGTCCTTTCCTAGAGTGGTGCTTTCATAAGGAGCTATCTAGAACAACTTTTATAGATGTATTAAGGGAGAAGACCTCGCCCTCAATACATTCAAGACCTATACTAGCAATGAGTTACAAATAATTTCAAGGATATGATGGAGACGATGCCAAATAATTCATCCAACAAATCAATTAGTTGGCTTATGAGACTGGGATTGAGACATGGATGATGATAGATTGTGGATGCTTGGTATGTTGCTTACTAGACTAGCTCGTCTATGGTGGGATGGGATTCCAGTTGTAGAGAAGATTACTTGCCCACAATATGTTTGTGTGTTTTGCAATGGTATAGAAGAAGAAAGATAGTAGAAGAGCTACGGGCAAATGAGGGCATATATGTACCAAAGAGAGCATGAGGATGTTGCTAGCGGTGGAGAGAGGTATGTAAGCACATGCTGGTCAGATTCGAGTAGATTTCTTTAAGAAAGAGAAATTTATTTCTTTGTTGATTCCAATGTTAAAAGAGAAGCTGGAAAAAAATGATCTCGATACCTATGTGATAGTAGGGTGAGAAGCACCAAAAGATGCAATTGGGAGGTCACTTGCCCATGACATCTATGGTGGTGTTGTAGCCCTTGAACTTTCCCATGAGAAAGCCACAACCTACTCTGATTTCTCAACGAGTGGGTTCTTGATCTTCCTATACTTTCTATGCAATTAGTGGCTTCACAAACTCTTTTGGATGAGGATATCTGACTGTTGGCACAAGGGGTTATGAATATGTCATTGGTGTTGTTGCAACAAAGAGAGCTTGCTCTGAATCTAAGAGGTGGTGGGAGACCAAGGCATCGGTGGCAAGCGGTGGCAACTTGCTACAATTTTCATGAGAGGGGATGAATAGCTTCAAATTGGCCTCATCCACGAAGAGAGAAAGGGAGATGTACCCTATCTTTAATCACAGGTAGCCAAAGCGAGAAGTAGGGTGCTAAAGGTTGCAGGAGATGGATCATCAACTAGACATGAGCTAGATTGAAGGCTAGGTGAGGGAAGTAATGTAGGTGTGCTTGGAGTCAACACATCTAATGATGAGGTGGATGTGATGGCCAACAAGAGGGCTCGAGAGCCACACAAAGAACAGAAGACCTATGCGAAGAAGGGGAAACAAGTCCAAGAGGAAGTAGAACCTAGTACCAAGAAGAAAAGGATGAGACAAAAGATCTAGATGGATGCAGGATGTATTTGGCTGGATGCCATGCAGTGCATATATGTGGTTCTCATTGGATCCGCCATTGGCATCATATTTATGGCAGGGGTTATAGCTGTTTCATGGTGGTACTGATATTCTGGGTTGCTATTGGTGGATAGTACTTGAGTCAACTTTGGTGTCGGATGTCGTATGTGCATGGTTTGGTATCAGTGGATCAAGATAGGATGATGGCATATGTCTCAGTGTCATTTTATTTTATCTGACATGCCAAATGGATCTTGGTCATGGGGCTTTTACTATAGGTGTGTGGGTCTTGTCGATGGATCCGCTTTTCCTTTTTACTGTGTTCGGATCCGAGTTGATGGTGCCGAGATTTTTATGGATTTATGTGAGCATTTGATGCGGCTATTTTTTGTCAATTCCATCGTTATGGGCATCGGATCAGTTCCGATGTGGGGATATTCGGTATGATGTTGTCATGGGATGTAGGCTACACTTTCATTTTTTACGGCACTTCGATCCGAGTATGCAACAGTTATTGTCTGATTTGCGATGATACGAGGCATGCCGTTATTGCTCGTTGGGGGGTCGATGGTTCCATAGTGGCTTCCGTAGCATCCGAGGATTGACAATTTTCTATGGGTACTTGCGATGGATCTTGATGGTGTCATCTTGATGCAATTGCTCCATAGGTGTACGTGTTACGACAGGGTCTCGGATGCCAGGGAAGAGATGTTTGTTGGGTGCTTCTTTTTTGGATAAGGTGGATTAGGAAGGGTTATCTTGGGGAATCCTCCCCCCAATCACCTCTAGCCACTCACCACCACCATCTTTGGGGGGGAACTGACATCTTCTTCCTCCCACCCTCCTCGAAGCATGGGACTACACACAGACAAGGGAGCTCTTTGTGCTTGTGTCTGCTCTCTCTCTCTCTGTATAGTAGTCGGCTATCTCTTTTTCCTACTTTGCTTTACAACGTTTTTCTTGCTTCTCCTCCTCCTCCTCCTCTTACGCACCTCCATTTCTGCTCTTGCTTTCCTCAATTTCTTCCCAGATCCCCCCTTATTGCTTCCCATCTCGCTTCCAAACACCCTCCAAACCTCGCTTCTGAGCTTGCTTTTCGACTCTCCCTTCCCATTTCATCCTTTCCTAGCTTGCTTTCATATTTCGTTTGTAGCTGTCCGTCGTCATCAGTCTACATTCCGTCATCCATTGTGCATTAATCTGTCGACAATTCGTTTCTCCGTTAGCCTTTCGATTGTAAACGTTCTATCGGTTTGTGAGCGTTTTCGTCGTTCTCCAGCCTTCGTCCAAGCTTTCGTCGTTTCACCCTGTTTACCTTCTCTTTCTTGACCCCGTCCTTACTTCTTGTGCTTGGCCCATCAGGTGCAAATCCATCACTGTGGTGTCATCCACATCCTCCATGTCGATGACGACGAAACTGTCCTGGATAAGGCCCTCGACGTTGGCCTCGACGTCCCTTACGATTGCCGCCTCGATTTCAGTATGACTTGCCCTACCCGTTTGCTCTTTGGCTCCATCGATCAGTCCGTCACCAATTCATCACCATTTCTCACTGCTTCGTGTGTGATTCTGTCGCATTTTGTCCTGCGTTCGTCGTTTTGATTGTCATCGTTCTGTCCATTTTATTTCGACAGCATTTGCTGCAGGATTCCGTGATTCCGTCCATGGTCTCCGTGCTATGATCGTTTTCATCACCAAACTTCGTCATCGATTCCGTCGGTTCGTGGATTGCATTCTGCTGTTCATTTTCAATTCTGTCGTTGCCATTCCGTCCGTTTTGATTCCGTTGACAATCTTTTTCTTGGGCAAATCAAATTTTTGACAACCTTGGATAGCTTCCCTCCAATCGATATTCGACACGTGGACCGTTCTCTTTGTGACATGTGGACCAACCAAGTTTCAACACATGGCAAGCTGTGCTTTTGACACATGGCAGATGATGTGGTAGTCAACCCGCTTGAACGATCCTCAACTCTAAGGACTGTCCCCTAGTTGACTAGTTGACCACTTTGACCAAAAATCAACTGGCAGTTCAAGTGCAGGTCAGTTCATATAACCAGGTTGGCACATGGAATCTATTTTGAGAAAATTCTAAGCATATTCCAGGGAATCTACTTTTGGAATTTGGTTGAAAATTGGATTGTGTTCACGTGGTTTTCTCTGGTCTTGGTTGCCATGTGTAAAAACTTGATCTTTTTGAGTTGTTTCCACTTAACCAATTTTACACCCATTGCCACTTCAGCAGGCTTGGCCCAGCAATTGTGGGACTGGAACCAAAGGTACCAGAATGTACCGGATCCTACATTTGTTGTTGTTGCGACAAGCCATTTTGACCGACTCATCATATTGCTCTTGGACACTATGCCTTAGCAATCACCTACCTTAGAGGAACAAGAAATGGGCCTACGGCATGAAATCAACTTCAACCCCGACATTGGGCCGGACTTAAAGCAAATCTGTCGCTTCTATATTAGAGTCCGCAACTTGCACGCATGCCATATCCGAACTTTTGAGAATATGGTAGACACTCATTTTTGGCTACCGCATCCGAACCTCATGGGACTCTCCAAGAAATTATTTGCCAAACATGCCTTAATTAAAGCATGTATGACAACTAACGTCTTGAAGCCATCCCAATTTTGATAAATTCCAAGGATGGAATTCAGATCAGGAAGGGGGGCATGTTACGCAAGTGGCATACTCCATTTTGGCAAATCATTGTATTATGATTTATTATGCAAACTATTGTATTTTGATTCATTAAAGGCCGTGGGCCAATATGCCAAATAAGAGCTAGAAAGCTAGGCAAGGAATTAGGGTTAAACCTCCCTTCAAAAGGTCTATGTATAAAAGCCAAGAATGTTGACTTGGTCTTCATTCTCTCCTTTGCTTGAGTATGGAATAGAGAGAAAGTTTCATTCATCCTTGTGTTGATGTCCATTTGCTTCCTTCTTTTACTCTTGTCATTGTTACTACGACTACGATTGATTCCCCCTTCACCACGCTCACGATTCTCTTCTCTTCTTCTCACTCCCCTCCCCCTTATGATCGTCTAGCCACTCGGATTGAATCCAAGAACGATGTCCGTGTGACAACATCGCACAATCGCATATGTGCACCCCCGTCTTATACAATGTATATGTGTATAAGACGGGGGTGCACAATCGCATATGTGCACCCCCTGTCTTATACAATGTATATTGTGTATGCATGTGAATGTGTGTGTGCACATGCTTACGTGTGTACATATTCTATGCATGTCTCTATGTACATCCCTACATGTGTGCATATTCACCTCTGTGTGTTTGTGTGCGTGCGTGCGTGCGCGTGCACGCGTGTGTGTGCAAGTGCATGTGCAATGGTGTGTGTATTGCGCAAGAATTGTGCATATGTGTATATTCATGAGTTTGTGCTTTCTTGCATGTATATGTGTATGTGCATTTGCACATGTGCTTTCAAGTATATGTGTGTTTGCACCCCCTATCTATATGGATCTATTGTATATTCATGTGTGCATAGGTGTATGTGTGAGAATGGGATGTCTCTCTCTTTATGTACATGCGAGTCATTGTAGCCATATGTATATAATGTGTGCATGTGTATGTGTATACATATGTGCCTCTCTTTATGTGCATGTGATGTCATTATATGCATATGTATGTAACGTGTATGCATGTATGTGTGTACATGTGTGCCTACATGAATGAGTCTATGTGCACATGTGTACGTGTGATTGTTTGTGTGTCTAAGTATTTGTCTAT
This sequence comes from Cibotium barometz, assembly GCF_041138505.1. Lineage (NCBI taxonomy): Eukaryota > Viridiplantae > Streptophyta > Polypodiopsida > Cyatheales > Cibotiaceae > Cibotium > Cibotium barometz. Next base: position 29,971,620 of record NC_141090.1, read on the forward strand.
GCATGTGTGTGTATGCATGTGCATGTGCATGTGTGTGTGTATGTATGTTATGCATGTGCATGTGTACGTGTACATGTATATATATGTATGTGTGTATGTGTGTATGTGTGTGCTTGTGTATATGTGTATGCGTGTGCCTACACGTACGTCTTCATACGTGTATTTATATGGTGTGTGCATGAGTATATGTGAGACCCGTGTGTGCGCATGAGTATATGTGAGACCCGTGTGTGTGTCCCTATATCAATATGTTAAAGCATACATGTGTATGCATAATACGATTTGTATGTGCACATACATCTACAATGATGTGGATGTCTACATGCATAAGTATACATGCATGTATACACATGTTTGTATATGTCTGCGTACACATGTGCAATCATGTGTCTATGTGTGCATGTGCATGTGCAATAATGTATTATTTGTGCAATGCTTGCACTCGTGTGTGGGGGGAGGGGGGTTTCTTGTGCATATGTATGTGCTTGTGTATGCATGTGGGTGTGTATGTACATGTGTATTCTTGTGTGCATGTGTGTGTGCATGTGTGCCCTATGTCAAACATGTTCATATGTGTACAGTCTTGTAGTATGTGCATGTGTATGTGTGTGTGTGTGTGTATCTTGTGTATGAGAAATGATGTATGTGACTATGCAACACTTGAACAAATATAAGTCTATGCTTGTGTGTATATGCATGAGTTTTTAAAAATAAAAGTATTATTTAATAAAAAACTAACAAACAAATAATATGGTACTTTTAATGTAAGAAAATAAAAAATGAGATTTTTGTTTTTCTTAAAGCATTCTCTCCCCAAAGTATGTATCACCATAGGAGCCCTGATAGAGTAAGTGCGAGAGAGAGAGAGAGAGAGAGAGGGAGTAGGGGGTGGGGGGAGGAAGAAGGAAGAGTGTAGCTCAAGGCAAGGAAAGTCCACCCACATGAGAAAAAAGGAGGCTACCTTTGCATGGCACGTGGTGCCTTAGTTGCTCAGTATTTGGAGGCTACATTTGCATGCCACGTGGTGCATCAACTATCAACGTGAAGATAACAAAAGATCGAGCACAAGCTGATCGATTGCCTCCTTGTCTGATGAGTGATGACTTGCTTCCTTCATGGCTTGCTGATGAGAGTCCCTCAATGGTCTTTTATAGTTGAGCTCATGCTTTCTTCCTCTTCCAAACTTGCCTTGATTGCCAAAGATTTGAGAACATTGATACCATGCATGGAGAAGAGAGACATGCATGCAAAAGGAGAAAAATACTGATTTTGGTCATGATCCCTTTATATATACGCTCCACAAAAAGCCACAAAAGCTTTTCTCCATATATGCCACACTTGCTTTTTGCTTTTTGCCATTATTGCCATCAACCCATACATAGATTTGTGTTTTTTTTGCCTTCCCTCATCTTTTAGCATGAAAACCACGAGTTTATGAGGTGCCTTGTGTAGCAAGCAACCCCCTCATTAATGCTAGTGACCCCCTTTGGCCCCCCTTGACCCTATCTAAGTCAATCATTTGTTGAAATATGTGGTGCCAAAGTGCACTAGATGGTGTAGTATTGGGCAATAGATGAGGAGCATGCCATGTGGCGAAGAGGCATCCCATAAAGGAGTGTGGCCCAAAGTGGTATGTACCTTTTCTCCTATAAAAGGAGAGGTCACTATCAATCAAATTATATCAAGTTTGTGCACTTGCCTCAAGATTCTTTTTATGAGTCCAAGTTAATCTATCTTGGACTTGAGCAACACAGTATGTGCACACTCAGACTTCACCCACCTTAGGTCAATCATGTTTGCTTTACTTAGTTAGATTCTTGTTGTATTTAGTTAGGTCTTAGTTAGTTTCTTGGTTATGTGTTAGGAGAGCTTGGTCCATAGTTTTAACATGGTATCAGAGCTTAGGTCTAGCTCTCCTACATTAGCATAGTTGTATGTTACTAGCTAGTGATTATGAAAGTTTGGTCCAAGATTCTCCATTAAGGTTTTTTTTTTCACGATCATTATATTCAGTAGACCTTCATCCTCTTATTCTATCCAAATTGTGTGGCTAGTGGTTTTTTTTTCACGATCATTATATTCTCCAAGATTCTCCATTAAGGTTTTTTTTTCACGATCATTATATTCAGTAGACCTTCATCCTCTTATTCTATCCAAATTGTGTGGCTAGTGGTCTAGTTGTTCCAAGATTCTCTATGTCAGCCGAAGGAATGGCAGTGCTTCCTTTCATGTAAAAGTTTTTTCAATCAAGAATGTGAAATCTATATGCATGGCAATCTGAAAAGCAAAGGCATTGAAGCAGTTCATAAACACACAATCAAACAACTTGAAGCCGACTGCGAATCTGTCTGCAAACGACCGCATAGCTTCTCTCATCGCACTACTTGTATAAACAACCGCCTGCTCACTCTGTGCTTGATAACGTCTCCAAAAAAGGCAGCTTTCTATCAATGTAGTGGCTCCCCAAACAAAGCTCTCACATAAGCTGCAACAAGTGTGTGAAGAACCACCGAAACAGGGTCAACGTGCGGCAGATCAACGACATGCAACAGGAAACGGCTGAGCAACATTCAATTTGTTTTTTCTTTTCTCCTTTCTTCAACCTAAGGTTTCATCACCTTAGTCCTACAATACTTGTATGTAAAGAGCCCTAAACTAGTTCCCCATAAAAGGCCTCCAAAATCTTTACTTGAAAACACTTATCTCTTATGTAGTTTTCATTGGTATGCACAAATACACATATGGAAAATGTCAAATGCAATAGGAAAAGAACCTTGCAAACCAAAGCATGTTTTTTCACCAACTTTCGTAAGCAGCCATATGAGCATGCAATGTCTTTGAGAGAAATAGTGTGTTAAAAAAATGCTAGTATCATGGAAGAGGAAGTACATAGCAAGAGCAAGAAATAAAAGCACAGCCACAAAGCATTCTGATTAGACTAAAGCGGAAAGTAACAAGTCAAAGATTTAGAGACAAGAGACAACTCACAAGAAGATGGAAGAGCAAAGAGTATGGCATCGACAACAAAAAGAAGAAAGAAGTGAATTCAAAGAGGCCAACATCATAGTACCACAAGAAGAATCAAGCCAACTACACCGAAGTCAAAGAAGATGCAGTCAAAGAAGAAAAGCTTTTCTAAAAGCTATTGTTTTCACCCCTATCATTCCACAAAAAGTGTTGTAAATCACCCTATGAGGCCGATGATGCACTCAAGGTGAATGCCAAAGCAGCAATAGGTCAAAGTGCCTGGACACAAAGGGAAGGGTAGGTAGAGTGATGAAATGTAAACCTCACACCTTGCAATAGCCGTGTTGGCACCAAGGGGAGGTGTTGAAATATGTGGTGCCAAAGTGCACTAGATGGTGTAGTATTGGGCAATAGATGAGGAGCATGCCATGTGGCAAAGAGGCATCCCATAAAGGAGTGTGGCCCAAAGTGGTCTGTACCTTTTCTCCTATAAAAGGAGAGGTCACTATCAATCAAATCATATCAGCTTTGTTCACATGCCTCAAGATTCTTTTTATGAGTCCAAGTTAATCTATCATGGAACCTAATTGACTTGAGCAACACACTATGTGCACACTTAGACTTCACCCACCTTAGGTCAATCATGTTTGCTTTACTTAGTTAGATTCTTGTTGTATTTAGTTAGGTCTTAGTTAGTTGCTTGGTTATGTGTTAGGAGAGCTTGGTCCATAGTTTTAACATCATTCACCATATTCTCCCAAAACAACATTTGCACTCCTCCAAAAAGAACAAGACTGCACATCCTTTTGCATAAAAAACTTCAAAATACATGGTATATCAACCATGTTCATACATCCAATGACCACCAAACTACTCATAACATATTCCTCATATATTTTGACTTACAAAAAAGGACCATTGTGATCACTAGTCATCTACTAGCTTCCAAAATTACCTCACAAAAAAGAGTTCTAGTTTCACAGTGTGGTGAGGCTTTTTACCACATCAACATGTGCGTGTATGTGTATGTATATGTGTGTGCTAGTGCCTACATGTACGTCTTGATATGTGTATTTGCATGGTGTGTACGTGTATGTATGCATGTGTTTATGTGAGACTCGTGTGAGTGAGTGTATGTGTGTCCCTATATCATTATGTTAGAGCATACATGTGTACATGCATGTATACAATTTGCACATGCACATACATGTGCAATGATGTGGGTATCTACATGCATCAGTGTACATGCATGTACACACCTATTTGTAGGTATCTTTGTACACGTGTGCAATCATGTGTCTATTTGTGCACATGCATTTGCAAAATAGGTATTATCTGTGCAATGCTTGCATGTACATATTCACCCATGTGTGTGTGTGTGTGTGTGTATTTCTGTAAGCCTGTGGATGTTCATGTGCACGTGTATTTTCATGTGCACATGTATGCATGTGTGTCCTATGTCGAACATGTTCATATGTGTACAGTCATGTGGTATATGAGTGCATATGTGCATATGTGACACTCAATGTGCACATGCGCATGTGTGGGATGCCTCTCTCTTTATGTGCATGTGATGTCATTGTAGACATGTGTATGTCATGTGTGTGCATGTGTATGTGTGTACATGTGTGAGTGGCTCTATGTGCACATGTGTATGTGTGATTGTGATTGTGTTTGTGTCTCTGTATTGTGCATGCCTATGTATGTGCATGTATGTGCCTATACACGTGTGTGTATGTGTATGTTATGCATGTGCATGTGTATGTGTACATGTATGTATCTGTGTATGTGTATGTGTGTGTGTGTGCTTATGTCTAAGTGTGTGCTTGTGCCTACACATACGTCTTGATAATGTATGATTTGTACGATGCTTGCATGCACATATTCACCCATGCGTGCGCATCTATGTGTGTGTGCACGTTGTGGTCTTGTGAATATGTATGTGTTTGTGTATGCATGTGGATGTGCATGTGCATGTGTATTTTTGTGTGTCCTATGTCAACCATGTTCATACGTGTATACTCGTGTGTATGTGCATATATGACACTTGTGTTCGTGTGTGTGTGTGTGTGTGTGTGTGTGTGTGTGTGTTCTTGTGCATGAGTAATGATGTGTGTGACTACCCAACACTTGAACAAATATAAGTCTATGCTTGTGTGCATATGCATGATTTTGTAAAATATTATTCAATAAAAGATATTTTAATAAAAAGATTAACAAACAAACAGTATGGTACTTTTAACATTAGAAAGTAAAAAATGAGATATTTGTTCTCCTTGAAGGATATGCATCACCATAGGGGGGAGAGAGAGAGAGGGTCATTTGGCTAGTAGCTCAAACCAAGGGGAGATTCGGGAGAATACTCACGTGAGAAAACAGGAAGTTGCCTTTGCTCCTTAAGTAATAGAAGTAATAGATGCTTCATACGTAAGCATTGAGGGAAGAGGCTTGTTGGGCAAGGAAAGGCCGAGGAAGCGCCATGTGGCAAGCCCCCCTTTGCCTTAAATAAATAAATAAAAATAAAAATAAATAAAGATGTATGGTAAAAGTTTAAAGATCACGAGCATGGTAAGGAAAAGTCTAAAGGTCACGAGCGCTTCTCCAAGTTTTGCTCATCAATTTTGCCAATGGATCCTTCTGTAGTCTTCAGCTTTCCAGGCTTTTCCCTCTTTAGCGACGGCTCCTTCAGTCGCACCTTACTCCCTGACATCCTTGTTCCTGCGCAGCCTACCTTCATCGATGGCGTTGCCTCCAAAGATTTCTCCCCTAATCCTACTTCTGCCAATGTAATTCGCATCTTCCTCCCTGAAATCGCCCTCTCCTCCTCCACCAAACTGCCCACCATTATCTATTTCCATGGCGGTGGATTCCTTCTCGGTAGCCCTGCCAGCCCTTTTGTCCATCCCATCTGCCAAAAACTCGCCACCCATGGACCTTGCGTTGTTATCTCTGTCGGATATAGGCTTGCTCCAGAACATCGCCTTCCTGCTGCCTTTGATGATTGCTTCGATGGAGTCCTGTGGCTGCAGCAACAGGCGGCTAAACTTGGTGAACCCACGGTCGAGCCTTGGTTTGATCTGTACGCGGATCTGTCCGCTTGTTTCTTCATGGGTCACAGTGCAGGAGGAGCCCTTGTGCATCACGTCGCGCTCCGTGCTCTTCAAGGTGATCTCTCTCCTCTAAAGATCCGTGGACTGATTCTGGTGGTGCCCTTGTTTGGAGGAGAGGCGAGGACATCTTCAGAAACCAAACTAGGCGGGGAAGATGCGATGCTAAAACTGGAAATGGCAGATGCATTTTGGCGCTTGTCTTTGCCCGTGGGAGCTAGCCGAGACCATCCTTATTCAAACGTAGTAAGTGCAGAGGCTCAACAGTTGAACGCAGAGAGAACTCCTCCCGTCTTAGTAGTGGTGGGCGAATTAGATCTGCTGCATGATAGGCAGGTCGAATACGCCAAGGTACTGAGGAATGCAGGAATCAAGGTGCAGTTGGAGGAAATCGAGGGTGCAGACCATATGTTGATGCAGGGGGAGAAGCGCGTGGAAGAATCAGAGAGAGTGCTCCGTTTCATCGCGGAGTGTTGCAAACAGTAACAAGGTGCACAGAAAGCCTCTCCGAAGAACACCCAACATATGCATATATTCCTTATCAAATAATGCTATCATGTGGAAACAATGCTTTGATGACTAATCCGATGTTTTATTGCATGCGTAAGTAGAGGTGGCAATAGTGGAGTGAAATTGAAGTCTATATTAGCTTGAAGTAGTCCATTAGGTGAGAAATGTTTTATTTATGGTTATTCAAATCTTGCTCACATGTTCTCCGTGCAAGCTGGTATAAACGAATAATGTCTTTGCAAATTGCACTGGTGTCGATCATGCAAGCATGATGAGCAAATGCTTAAGTACCATTTAAGCTTCACGAGAACCCTCAAAAGTGACTTGATCGCTCCAAGATTTCAATATTTGCTCCAATAGGGAGTGAGTTAAAGTAGTCAAATGTCCTCCTGAAATTTCATGAAATATGAATCAATTGAACATGTAGTTTTATCTCATGTTTACAATCATTTCATTGATAATAAGGTGCCAAATGCATCAAAGCTTGCATGTTCTTGTCGTAGGAATTAACAATACCTCTAGTTCACGATCATCACAACGATTGTATGATACCCAATGGAACCAAGATTGGTCAAAATGGCGTTCTTGGTTAGAGGAAATCACACAACAATGAACGCCAATGGAGGACTTGAAGTACTTACTCCACAACACTTCCAGCCAACGAGCTACATTTGTGAAGGTCTGCTTCCTCGTTATGTCATAGACAACCATCTACATTTTCCTATCATGAGCTATCATCTAGTTCATTCCCATCTTGATTTGCATCGTGTTTTAATCTCTTGCATTGAGCTTGTCATCTTCTAGTTCCTTTGATCATCTTTCCTTCATCCCCATATCTATTCCTTACGCTAAAAACTTCCCTCCCTTATTCCACACTTCCAATCATACCAATCCTCTTGGTGCACAGCTGATTTTCACTGTACCTTAGCCTCAAAACTTCCATGGTCTTTCCTCTTGTTGCTTAAAGCTAGATGCCAAAGCTCACTTTCAAAGGAAAAACTAAATGGTGGTGGGGGCAGTGCTAGCAAAGTTGTAGGTTTTTAAAGCCCTCTTTTGTTGTAGCATTGCCTTTTGAGAGAGAGTGTTATGGCTTTGTAAATCAAATAGAAAATTTCACTCAAATCAACCATAAGCTTTGAAAAATATTACATATGTAAGTTGTGTTCATTTTTCTATATATCACAAGAGAGTGTGTAGCCTTTCCATATTAAGGCAAGGTTGAGATGGGGGCATAGCAATACCCTCTTTCGAGAAGACGGATGCTCTTGTGTGAGGTTCACATATACGATGGTGGGGAAATATGAGCACTTACTACTAATTGATAAGCAGGCAAGTAAGTTTAAATCAACCCACTAGTGTGTACTTGGCCAATGGGTTCAAGACATGCTTCCCTTTCATCAAACACCCTCTTTGTTAAATCACCTTTTTGCACATCAATCCACTTGCCTTTTGTATGCAGGGTGTCCTCCATATCTAAAAGCTACACTTCCTTTTATATTCTACAACATCATGTGGCACAAAAGCAAACCACCTATCGGATTTTAAGATTATGGGATGCCCCCCCTTGTCTTAAACTTGGAAATTGCATCACTTTTGATAGAATTGTTTACCATTTTTTTTTAAAAGAGAATATATGTTTATTCTTTTAGGGAGCTATATTTTTGAAAGAGTTTTGATATATTGCTATCCATGTTTTGTAGTTTGTTTTTTTTCTGATATCCATGTTTTGTAGAAGGGGGGGAGAGGGGGGGGGGGGCAGTCATGGAGCATGTAATCACACACTCAAATAGTTGTATTACTTGAAATAGAGTTGCATATTGTTGCATTCATTTATTGATTGGGTCCGACATCCTATAGTTTCTTTTTGTGGTGGAGCATTTAACTGCTAAGTTGCAATGGAATTTTAGTATTATCATTTAGAACTTTATTTTTGAAAACAACAACAAATTCAAGGACATGGACACAACACAAGCTCCATCAAACCCCCAATGCAGTGAGCACTTTTTGGAGACTAAAGCTCAACAAATGCATTGCTTACATGAGCTCCTACATTCTCTCTTTGATAATAAAGAAGTAATTGGTATTCGGATTGTTGAGATATTGTGACCTAAATATGACCCCATGAATGTTAGTGATCTTTCAATTCCGTTGTGATCCCTTATTATAAAGGACATGCATCGAAAGAGAGATCAAGTTAGCTTCCTACAACATCATTCCACTTAAGTATTAACAAACTTGTTGTTTTTATTTACATTGGTTCCCAATGTGTATGTACTAGCACATATTTATTTGTGTACATTTCCTACAATCACAATGATAAATTTGTGAAGAGTGAGGTACATAGCATGCTTACTCTCCAACAATTATCGCAAATACTTAACACTTGATTCTGGGCTGATTTAAGAGCATTATATAATGATGAGTGAGTGCAAAAGTTATCGAATTTAGCTTAGTCTGTGGTTATTCACGAGGTGAACTAGTGGATCATAGAGCCATATGATGATGGTAGTCAAGTGGGAGGTTGAGAACTTGACTTGTGATCAACCCATTATTATCTAAGGTTGACAGGCTCGTTAGTCCATTTTGGCTATCTTAATCAATCCAAGGGAAACTAAAAAGGCCAACTAGGACCTAATTGATTGCCGTACCTACCCCTTGGCATGTAAAAAGGTGTCGTTCTAGCTAGTGATGTCCTCTCCCTACAATATTTACCCATTCCTCAGCTTCAAACCATTCAATCCATGCAATTGCTTAGCATAACATTAGGCTAAGTTTGGATTGAGAAAGTGTTTCCTTTGACCATTTGGCCAGCTTTTACTCATTCCAAAATTTGGTGTTTAGAAGAGGATGACATTGCATGCTAGTATGGACTATAGAGGTGGTAAAGACCAACCTACATAGTAGGTGCCAACTGCATTGTGGTAGCTAAGGTTAGCTTGGCTAGGTATATTTTCCAATTTTTTCTTCTGATTGATGGTTTTTGGTGTGAAAATTGCTTGTTTTTGTGTTGTGTGCCCGATTTTTTTAAATTTTGGACTAGTGTTAGATGTGGTATGGTCACTTGCTGGTGATTGTCACTTGGGTTTCGCATACAATGCCGTATATTCCGACCTTCAGTGAGATGAGTGGGGATGGTGGTGAGTGATCAATGAGCAAGGCATTCTATCAGTCAGTTGTGAGGACATTGTGAGGATGAGTGGATGGACCACTGGATACTTCGACATCATTCTGACCATGCCGATAGATAGGACTAGTTTGGGTATTTTGGGCTAAATTTCTTTGCTTTTATTTGCGCACTACACTTGCACGTCAATTGTTATGTCATCACCGGATGGGAGAGACATGGTGGGCCTAGGCTTGGATCCATGTTAGAGACCTATCACCTAGCAATCACTTTTGCATGTGCACTTACATTTTTCCACATGCACTTTGTTATTTTTCGACATGTCATCTTGATTCGGGGATATTTGCTATGTAGGTCCCGTCTCACCTGAATGAGACAATAAGCTGTTGGGTGTGAGCTGGGAATTGCCTCATCCTACTAGTTGAGACATGGTAAGGGTCGGGTGAGACCTCGAGACATCCATGTTCATATGCAGCCGAGAGTGGTGAGTGAGCGGAATGACCTCTATCTTTCATTAACATTGGTTGACAGCTTTATGTTTTGCATATGCACTCACTAATCATTGCATTAGGTACTTTTGATTGTGATTGCATTGCATATTCCCTTGTGTTGCATAATCTTTTTGCATCTCGCATAGCATGATCTTGGGATTTTCCAGCATTTGGTTGGGCATTACATAATCATCTATACAGCAGGATATTGCATGGTGTGATTAGGATTGCATTGGGTTTTTATCTTTTTTAACAGGTAGTCTGTGACTCTAGCTTCTGGATAGAGATGGCGCAACCGATGATTATTGCGAAACTATGTGCCTGGCATGTCAATGCCAAGGTGTTGTGGACATGCAGTCTATGGACTTATTGATAATTTTTACGACATCAAGTCCTTGGTGGTGCCTGGTGATGGACGCGATGTCGACAGTGATTCGATGGTGTTTCAGTACTATGTCGAGGTTCTGCAGTGATATTTATTCATTAGTGTCAGTGGTTACGAGACTACTACGGATGGTCATTTTTTATTTTTATTGTATGCAGACATGTCGTATACTAGTGAATTATGTTTTTGATGCCGATGGGTAAGGATGGCATTGTATTTGTGGCACCATGGAACACCATATTGGGGAATATGGAAATTTCCCACAAGTTTGGGACACGTGGTCAAAAGTTTGGATTAACCATAACTTGAACACCACTAATCCAAAATGAGCGCTTTATAGCTCTTTAGATTCCATTTTTCAAGCGCTTTCCAACGATAGGTCATATGATAGGGTTTTGAGAAACTTACAAACATGTTATCCATGTCTCCCTTTTTTAAGTATTCAAAAATGGGAATTGGGAAATCCCTAAATTCACTAATATGGTGTTATGGTAATTACGTGGGACATGACCATCATTTTTATTTTTTTGGTGTGGATTATTTTTTATATTGTATTTGAGACGACATATGGTTGTTGATGCCGTGAATGGGCAACAATGACGGTGATGGGTTGCCAGTGGTGTACTTGTGGTTACCGTTGTTGTATTTGTTGACATTTGGTTTGTAGAGAGGTAAGAAAGGGGAAAAAAGAGGGGACTCTACCCTAATCTACCTCCACTAGTTGTAACCTTAGGGTTTTCCTCCAACCCTAACCCTAACCTAGCCATCTTTTTAGCCTTCCCTAACTCATTTTGAAGACACTCCTCACCCCCTCCACTTCCACTCTTCTTGTGTGTAGCTCACCTCTCCCACCTCTCCTACTCCACCTCCACCCCTTAGTCTCCACCCTCTTCATCACCTTCTACCTTCTTCTCTCACCCTTGTGTATTTGGTCACCTCTACGGGGCCTCTCTTCTCTACATTTGATGTACTTTTGGAGGTATTTCCACTTGGAATAATGCATTATACATGGATTTTTGTGTATGAACAATGTATATGGCTGAATTTATGACATTGGGCAAGTAGATTGAACCTTAGTTTGGAGATTTTTAAGGTAAAAAATCAATTTTTATCAAATCTGTCATCCTGGAAATCACACAGACACCCTATAAAACACTCCTCATGGGTACAATTTTCATGGGGTGAGACTGACCAAAAAATAACAAGAGGCTAGAGGAACTACTCCCTTGAGTATCTCTCTGTGTATGAGTCACCTAAGAAGTGATAGGAGATAAGAAGCTAGCATGTTCCCCTCAGAGAAAGAGGGCCACCAAGCGTAGGAACAATCTGTGACTCAACCAAATCCTCTTGACAAAGCCAAGCATAGGAATCTCTAACTAAAGCAAAGAGAGGAGATAATCTTTAGCCTCTAGTTATGGAGAAGTCAGTCCCTCACTAAGACGCTAATCATCCAAAGAAAGTACCCCACCAGCATTTGGCAACACTGAACCTTTGGGAAATCGTAGAGAGAGAGAGAGAGAGAGAGAGAGAGAGAGAGAGAGAGAGAGAGAGAGAGAGAGATGTAGGCTACTCTATGGGCTATCCATAGGTGCCACTTATTCCTTGGTATGTGCCTTGTAGGTCTAGTTATTATCATAAGAACCTATGGTACAGTTAGTACATGTACCTTTTATGACACCTAGTAGTATTGTGACACCCTACCCTAGGGTTTCATCATATTTGGTGCAGTCCTTGTATTTTCTATGACTTCAACAATCTACTACAGCAGCTCGTTTCCTTCCTTGCTCCTGCCTCCATTGCTTCCGTCGTCCACTCCACCCAACACTAGTATCAGAGTGGGTTTCTCCACCTTGGATTGCCATTGCCCTTGTGCCTGGCCTCTACTATTGCTCGATTTACAACCTTTCTCAAGAGGAAGTCTCAATCCTGAAGTGTTTTCATTTCCGCCGTCGCGCGCACAACTTCTCACATGTAGACTGCACTTTGTGGTCCTTGAGGTTGATCTCAGCACGCCGAGCAGTTTTGAAAAAGTGTTGTGAGGTTTAGACGCCCATTCGGAGCCAATGGTGCAATCCATTTCTCCAATGGAGCAACAGTTTGGAAGCTGCAATTCACTATGACTTACTTTGTGAGGACTATTTGTTTTTTTACTGTTCGGGCAGCAAGTTTTTCACTTTCCGGGTGCTTGGCTAACTTCTTGGAGCTACATGCAAAGTTGAAGATTACTGCTGCAACAACTTTCTTTTGCCGAATTTCAACGATTTTCACTTGATTCTGTGCCTGGGACAACCAAATATTGCACCTACAAGCCCTCTTTTGTTGGACAACCTGATTTTTGGTGCATCTGGAGTGATTTCCAGCCACTTCTTGCTGATTTTCAGTCCCATTTGATTGCTACATATAGGTAGTGTGTTTGTTCTCACATTTTCTTGACATCCGTGCTGATTATTGGTCACTACTTGGTGCCTATTTGCTGTTCCCCTTCTTTTTTAGGTACTCTTGGTAAGCATTTTTCCTTTCTATTGCACAATTGGCAAAGCCCTTGTGCCTCTGGATTTGGCTTTTCAGGTACCTTCTTTCAATGGGCAGCAATACACTATGGCAACAATTGGATTTATGCTTTGAAAAGCCTCGAGGCTTCCGCATACAGTGTTTGATATTTGTAGTTGAGAGCTTGATGCTCATAATCTTGCCTTTGTCACTTTTGATTTGTGCATTTGCCTGCATAATGGCCAGTGGCAAGCATGATATCTTTGAATTGTTTGGTGATGAGGATAAGCTGGACGGGGCTAACTACCCCATGTGGTCATTTATGATGAAACATGTTCTTGTGGAAAAGAATTTGTGGAACATTGTTTCTAGCAGTGAGCCTAGGCCTGTCAGGGCTTCTAATTATTCATCTTGGTGATGCTACTTCTGATTCTTCCGCTAGAGAGGCTTTTATGCCTCCTACGCAAGAGCAGCTACATTGGCATGGCCATGATGCCAAGGCCCAAGCATTGATTGCTTTGTCTATTAAGAAGAACATCGCGCCTCATATCCGTTCATGCAAGACTGCACGGCAATCTTGGGAGCAGCTTGCCTCTTTGTATCAGGTACACAATAAGGCAAGGGTTGCTTTTCCTTTGTAAGCAGTTAAAAGATTTGCGCATGAATAAGTGGTCAAATGGATACTTATTTGACATCTATAAAAGATTTGACAGAGTAGTCGGCTAATATTGATGAGGACATTTCAGATCCACAGCTGGTTTTTGACACTTTGGATGGCCTACCTGATTCTTATCAGCGCTTTGCCACTACTTAGCGGTTGGTTGCCAATGGCAATACCAACTATTATTCTTTTGATCAATCGATTGCTTTACTATTGCAAGAAGAGCAGAACCACATGAAAAGAAATGCAATTATGAATTCTGATCTGGCATGTGCAACCAATGATAGAAATAAAGGGAAATACAAACAATCAGCTCCTAAAAACATAGCGGTTAATTAGCGCTCGTCTTCCTTGTCTCAAAGTGAGCAGAAGAAGAAGAAGAGATGTAGTTACTGTAGAACACTAGGCCATGACATACAGGAAGAGGATTGCTTCTGAAAAGAAGAAGAAAGAAAAGGCACTTGCAGTCTCCAATGCGTCTGGTGGTGATCATACCACAAATGATCATGCTAGTTTTGCTAGAGATCAGTCTTGGGGATTCATAGTTCAATGCCATTATAATCCTTTAGTGCATGATGAAAATGACACTAGTATGTTAATTTCAGCTTCTACTTGGTTCTTTGATAGTGGTGCTTCCAAGCACATTACTTCTCGCAGGAGTTTATTCAATTCTCTTGCTGATGTATTGCATTGCAATATTGTCACCTTCGAGAATGTGTTGTATGTGTCAAGCATATACAAAAATCTTATATCTATGTCAGCTATTGCTACATGTGGATATAAAATTGTATTTGATGGACATAGGTGTGCAATCTATGACTTGAGTCATGGCAATGTCATACTGTTGACCGGTACTCTTCATGGGGGCTTGTATAGTTTTTATGCATATGACAGATGCAGTGACAGTTCAATCCATGATGCTCATGCAGTGGATGCAAATGTCTTTCCTGATACATATTTATGTCATGAGAGGTTTGGTCACCTCAATTTTGGTGCTTTGCTTAGGTTGCCGAATATGGTTGAAGATATGCCATAGATGAATATGCCTAAAAAGCATGTCTGTGAAGCTTGCTGATGCACCGCTTTGCTATACCTAAAGATGGCAAGGTTGGGGCATCACACAAGTTATTTCTTGTTCACATTGATGTTTGTGATCCCATGCGGGCTACATCTCTTTGTGGCTTTAATTATTTTGTCACATTCATTAATGACTTTACCAGGTACACTTGGATCTTTGCTTTGAAGTCCAAGTCAGAGGTGTTCACATGCTTCGAGCACTCTATTGCATTGCTGAAAATGAGACACACTTGAAGATTGCACACATGAAATCTGACAGGGGGAGTGGATACATGTCAAAAGAAGTTAATGATTATATGGCAACCCGTGGTATTCATCATAAGCGTACAGTGCCTTACACTCAACAAAATGGAGTTGCTGAGAGAAAGAATAGAACCATTATGGAACTGGCCAAGTGTATGTTGAAGGGCAAGAACTTGCCCAACAAGTTTTGGTTGGATGAAATGATGTGTGCAAACTATGTCTTGAACAAGAGCCCAACTAAAGCATTGAAAACCATAACATGATATGAGGCTTGGAAAGGTCACAAGCCAACCATATCACATATGAGGACATTTGGGTGTTTTGGCCTATGCACATGTGCCTTCATAGAGGAAAACTAAGCTAGATAACAAGGAAATTAAATGCATATTTTTGGAATACAGTGCAAAGAGCAAAGGCAATAGGCTTTATAAACCCTTATGAAGAAAGGTGGTTGTCAATAGAGATGTTATTTTTTATGAGAGACGTCCTCTATGCCTTTGCGGGACTGCAAGATGCAGTCCACACTTGGTGTCTCTGACATATTTGATCGTCTTGTTCCGTTGCTTGGCTATGATGCCTCCGATGATGCACCACAGGGTTCTTATACCCCATCTACTACTCATTTACAGCCTCCTACACAATCTGGACAGCCACACGTATTGACACAGATGCCTCGTGCTACTGAAGACATTGTGGAAGAGGCAATAGAGCAAGAATTGCCTATTATAAGACAGCCTAAAAGAGCTCCACGTTGGCTCTTTGAAACATTGAAGGACAAAAAATTAGATGCTCCTTTGCAGGCCCGTAAGAGAGCTGCAACAAAATGCGACTTGGCAAATTCAGTTGCTCATGCTTTGATTGCTATGGCATGTGATGAGGAAACTATTTGTCATCAGGATGCTTTCTCAAATGAGTTATGGATGAAGGCTATGCAGGCTAAATTGGACTCCATTCATGCAAATGACACATAGGAGTTATGTGACTTACCTGCAGGCAAACATGTAGTAAGGACTTAGTGGGTGTATATGGTGAAGCGGAAAGCTGATAGCTCTGTTGATAGATATAAGGCTCGCCTTTCTGGAAAAGGGTTATGCTCAGAAAGAAGGAATTGATTTTAAGGAAACCTTTGCCACCACCTCTTGCATTACCACCATTCGGTCTGTCATTGCCCTGGCTGCCTACAATGGTTGGGAAGTCCATAAGTTGGACATAAAGATGACATTTCTCAATGGGATATTAGCAGAGGAAGTCTATGTTTCTCAACCTCCTGGCTTTGAGGTTCAACGGTCTCAAAGAAAAATATGCCAGCTTAAAAAGGCCCTATATGGATTGAAGCAGGCACCTTGGGCTCGGAATGAAAGAATACACAATCAATTGGCTTTCAGAATAGTCTGACAAAGGTTACTTTATATATCGACAAGAGGGGTGCAGATTTGCTGATTTTGATCCTCTATGTGGAAGAAATGAACCTCACTAGGCCACATCCCAAGAAAATTACAGATTTCAAGCGGGGATTACAGCAATCATTTGCTATGACTGATCTTGGCTAGTTGCATTACTATTTGGGTATTCAATTTGCTCAAACTGAGGGGGGATTGTCACGTCACAATCAAAATATATTGGACAACTTTTACAGAGATTTCAGTTTGAGGATTGTAAGCCTGTCTCCACCCCATTAGAGACCGATTTTCATTTCTCTATTGAAGATGGCAGAAGTCCATGTGATGCTACCTCCTATCAGCAGGTAGTTAGTTGGTTGCTCTACTTGTGTCATACTCAGCCAAATTTGCAGTATGTGGTTTCACAGTTGAGCAGATACATGCACAGTCCCATTCATCACCATTGGCATGCAATAAGTAGTCTCCTCTCATAGGAGAGGGGGTCAGGAGGTCTCAATAGCTCCCGACGGTATGTTAAAATCCAAGTAATAAAAGCTCTCATAGTTGTCGGTGAAGCAATAGAGAGGACTAGTAGTAGTTGTGTGTGGTTGGTCAATATAAAATTGAACTCTGCTCTGATGTGTGAATATCAAGGGCATGGCTAGATGCTCCTCTGTCTCTACCACTCGTAACTCATAGAATGGACAAAGTCGGGCCTGTCATGATGTACCAAGCCACCCACCTCGCTCGATCACCAAAGTGTGTGACCCCATACAAAACTGTGCCAGGTTTCTACGATAGACAAGTGGAATGGGTGTACATATGTATGACTGTGTAGATACCTCCGTCTATTTGTATATGGACCAACAAGAGGGGTTGATGTACGCTTGATAATACTCAAGCTTTGTTCTCATTTCCTCTGTCAACCATCGAGATTGGAGTGATTCCACAAAAGAGATCTGTAAAGCTTGCATATCAACCCTTTCTGGTGTCAATAAGTATGCACCTAGGTTCCATCGATTAAACAAATTACGGATGTTTGCTCCCCATCTTGTGCATAAGACTTTGCTTTTATGATTTTTTTTTTTGGCTTTTATCAGAGAGAGAGAGAAGTAGAAGTAGAAGTACTACCGCCTTGGGGGGCCAAGAATGACCCATGGGACCATCACGATGCAATGTAAAAAGTCTCCTCAGGTAGAGGGGTCAAGAAAAAAGGGGGGAAAAGGGAATATTGTGCCAGCAAGAAATTTCCAGATTCAACAGAATGAGTAATTTTCAGTACCAAAAGTATTGCATGCATTGTTGAGCTTTCCCCTTGAATGCCATCCTTGCAAATACTGCAAAAAAGCTGAAGAATGATAAAATCAGAACAATTTTTGCGTGCAATCTGAAGCATCACACTTGGCACAACTGAGAAAACAAATTTCTTAGAATATCATGAGTTCAGAAAGGCATTACATTCCAACAGCCATCACAGTTAACACGCCCGACGCACGTGCTTCATCTTCAGCCTGATAACACATAAAAAGATATAAGAACGTGGTTCGATCATGTATTACTCTCCTGATCATTAGAAGTTATTAACTTTCCAAAGATGCTTAAATTCCAAGCAGATGGTCAGCTCTGATTTAAATGTGGTTTAATTTATTTTATATTTTTTGGTAACATGGATAATGAACACAAATTTTCATTTTCACACCTACAACAACAAAAAATCTGTTTATTTTCACAAAACTCTATGACAATCATAAGAGGCATTTCAGTATTTTCCCAAAAGTATTGGAGGGATCTTGCAAGTCAACATAATACAATTGACTTTTCCAATACATATCAGAGAACATACAATAGGAGGATGCTTTTGAATTTTATTTTTTACAAAACATTAGGACAATCATAAGAGGCATTTCAATATTTTTCTAAAAGTATTAGAGGGATCTTGCAACAAGTCAACACAATATAGTTGAATTTTCCAATACATATCGTAGAACATACAATAGGAGGATGCTTATTCTCACTCTAAAGGCAAATATAAACCACTTACAATTGCTGAATCAACTATAGGTAATCGCAACGATAGATGTTATGAATAGAGGTTAGAAAATTGATCCAATAAAAAGAATAAAAAACGGCAAACTATTTAGATTGTTTATGTCATCTTCTAACAGAAAATGACCAAATACATGAAAATACATCCTGGATACCATGGTGTCATATGCATTCCCAGTTATGAAACAACCATCAATTTGCCTCAGCTCTCCACAATGTGCTTTAGATCATGGAAGGAACCCCTCAAAGATCCCGTTGGTGGAAGAATAAAACCTTGTAACTAGGAGTGAATAAGGTCATAAACTCAGCATCATCTTTGAATCATGGATACAGCCCATCGAGCTATGTGTACATGGACTCTTCTCTATCTATTAATCCCATTTGTGTGGCTCTCTATGATTATCATCCATTATATGTATGTATGTGGAGTCTTCTCTATCTATTCATTGAATATGTGTTGTTCTCCTTTCTTCTTTCACATGAGTATTCTCTCACCTCCTCCTCCACCTCAATTCTTCATTAGGAAAGCGGACAAGCATTGCCTCATGTTATCATTTCACAGCGTTGGTCCTAAGTCAATGAGGTATCAATGAAGATGAAGCTTCCAGCAAGTTGGACAAGACATAACGTCTACCACGTATCCTAGTTACAGCCGTATGTTGGACCGGCCCTCCCAATGTTCATGAGCAACAGCTAGACGGCACCTTGCTGGACAGCTTGTATGCAGCCAGTTGTTTTCAAGGTGGATCATGCTTGAGGCAGGTCTTGACTTGGCTGGTTGGGCTTTCTTTTTCTTTCTCCAGCAAGAGTGAACTCTCACCCTCACGATAGTGAAAGCAAGTGAATGTTCCCAAACCAAAAATGATGGCAATATGCACCATTCAGCTAGAACACCATCCTGATATTATTATTGAGGGACAGCGCATTGAATATGTTAATACTTTCAAATACTTGGGCATTGATATACCAGCTGACCACCGATGGTGGCAATGTGTGCAAAGAAGGTTGGGATACAGGATGGGGGAAATACTACCATTTTGAAAGTGACTATAGGTACAATGACACTCAGAACTGGAAGATCCAAAACATATTGTTTGATGCATATGTGGTGCAAACAGTGCTATATGGAGTAGAAGTCTTGGGGAGCAGCATCTCCCCATCTACATGGAATGAGATTGCAAAGATGCAAAAAGCATTTCTACAGCTGCATCTAGGTGTATAGGCTATTACCCCATACTCAGTGCTCCTATTTGAAATAGGCAGAAGACCCATTGAGTTTCATGCTTTGATCAGAGCAATGCAATATTTGGTGGAGGTACAGCAACTGCGTGAGGATAGACTACCTCACAGAGCATGGGTTGCCAGTATGAAACTCCAAAAGAACCACAAAAGTAAGATTATTTATACAGGATGGGGGACAGACATAAGGAAATGGTTCAGCAAATGGAAGGTAGAATCATACTTAACTATGCCACCTAAAAAGGTCAATGTACAAGAGCTCTAAATGTCTCTATTGAATACTTTATAGGTCCAATGGTTGTCAGCAGAGAAGAGAACTAAGCTGGAATATTACCCCAATCAAATAAAACCTTCTTGCTGGTCAACGTACATGTCCATGGATGCCCCTACTCAGATATACATCAGCACCCCCTCCTCTATCGCACGAATATTGCTAGATTCTGCACGGAATCACACACATTTGTGATCGAGAAAGGATCTTGGCTAAAATTGCCAAGAGATACCACAATATGCAAATTTTGTGATACACATATAGTTGAGACGGAGGCACACGTAGCTCTCCAATGCCTCAGATATGCTCATATCAGGAGGCCTACTAGCACATACTGGAGGAATCCACTCATCTCTTATCGGTTCTCTCCACTGCCTTGCCGGCAACATGAGGATCCTTTGTTACCCGTCTCTTTGTATTCCGTCAAGAACTTGAAAATTCTTGACCCCTTCACACTGGAGAAGATTTCTTTTACATTGTATTGATTTGGGTCCCATGGGTCATTTTTGGCCCCCAAGGATGATAATAAACACACACACGCACTCTCTCTCTCTCTCTCTCTCTCTATCCATAGCACACCCAGCTCACACAGCCCGACACCACCCAGCAGATCCTCACCGATTTCTTCCCGTCACAAGACACCTCTGCACAGTCTAGTAGACGACGTGGACGCGAGCCTGAGCCTCCACAACTACGCCAGCATACTCACATATCCGGATCCACGACCCCCCCTCTATGCT
Source organism: Cibotium barometz (assembly GCF_041138505.1). Lineage (NCBI taxonomy): Eukaryota > Viridiplantae > Streptophyta > Polypodiopsida > Cyatheales > Cibotiaceae > Cibotium > Cibotium barometz. The sequence goes on from NC_141090.1 coordinate 29,992,350, forward strand.
ATCAACTTGTCCTATTGGGGTCACCGTCACACTCATTCGCCATAGGGCCCCTTGCCGCCCCCTATGACCGACCTTGACCAACATGCAGCAAGATGTTAGAGGCCAATCATTCATCGCAGGATTTTTTTTCGGCCTCCCATCCGATGGCCCCTGGATGATTGGCCTCTGGCAACCGCCATAACCCCTCCTTTTTGTATCACTAACTTTTTGTGCCATCGTGTGACATTTTTGTATCATTTGGGGATAGACATTTTTTGTACCAGGACTAAACACACCGTCCTTCAAAGTTCATATATCTTTTGGTAGACACGGTTTGGCAGGTCTGTTTTGAGACCGCCGCCGTAATGCCCACTGTATCAGTTATCTTTAGTCTCATAGACCTTCACGGTCTCCTGAAGACTTTAAGATTCTTTCTTTGTTTCTTTCTCTCATAGAATACCCCTCAAACCCTCAGAAGGAAGAAAGCTCTTAGCCCAGCCCTCAGTCCTTGGAAGGAGGCTCTAATACCATGTTAAGAAATCAAAAGTGGAGATGATGAATGCTCACAAAGAAGCAATCAGATAACAGCAGGAAGCATGGAGAGAAGGAGACAAGATGTCACGAAGAACCACTACAGATTGTATTCACTAAGAAATCACGTATACTGATTGTTACAAAGGTGTCACACAGACTATCTTAAGTAGATGCGTAAGGAAGGATCTTCCACTAATCACTCAATTAAATCCACAATCATCTCCACCTCTCCTATGATCACTCCACCTTTCCTATGATCAAGGTGGTAATCCCCACATAGTAAGGAGTAGGTATCCACCTAGATTGACACATAGGCTAACACATGTCACAAGCCTAGCACCTAGCTAGAACCTTAGAACGACTAATCACAAAGTATGGATGCTACGATCATCCAATATTTCAACATGGTAGCCGTAAGGATGAAACCACCTCCCCCTCGAAGCTAGGTGTCATCATGCTTTGAGCTCTTCTTCAACCTCTTCGTCCTCTGTGAACGCGATTCTGTTCGGCCACCCATCAACTTGCTCATGAGCTTACACCTCATCTCGTCGAACGTGAACAACTTCCATTGGTCTGAAACTCGTGGTCTGAGTAAGATGATACTTCCTCAAGAAGCTTTGGAAGGTCATATTGATAAGCTTCTCTTAGGAGAGCATAAGCTCTTTGTTCATCATGCAGCGCGTTGTGGGAAGGTTTTGCTAGGTCAATCTCACACGTATTGGGAGCCGTCGTTGGGACTCACGGTAGGAGTGGAGGGGTTTGTACTTTGATTGGGGATTCTCTTCTTTCTACTGTATTTGGTCATGGTTCTTTAGTGCCAGGCAGAGCCCTTTGGGTTGGCTTGGACATTGAGGGTTCCAAGTTGGGAATTCTCAATATCTATGTGCCTACTAATCTAAGAGCTAAGGCCGCGTTTTGGTTCTCACTTTGTGGAGTCCTTGCTCAAGATGGACTCCTGGATCATTGGAGGGGACTTCAATAACCTAGAGGCACTAGAGTACCACCAAGGGAGGGGCGATGTTTTTGAGGATATTGCCTAAGGCGAGCAGGCAGCTTTGGAGAACTTTCTTTTCACTACAAGCAGCAAAGGTAGCTGGCGTGAGCAGTTCTTCAGGAGGTGGTCCGAGAGCCTTGATTTCTCCTGGGGATTCAAGATGAAGGGTGGACGACTTCTGGAGCGGTTAGATAGGTTCTATGTTAGAGATTGGGTAGTGTGCAGGGGTGGTCAGTCTAGGATTGTACCAGAGATGACTCTCTCAGATCAAGCCACACATTTGGATGCTACCCAACAAGTTTTCACTGATTTTTTTCAGGCCTGGGACACGACCTCACATACCAGCAAATGATGGGGACATGCCAAAGAGCCTAGGCCTCGACAGATCCGACATCGAGTTGACTCACACGTTCGAGTCCGACATCTCCCCTCTGTGCTCACAAACTCATATACACAGCAAACCGGGGTCACAGTGGCATTGATACAACATAGGGATATACCCAAGCGACCTTGACAACAAGCTTCCAGATAATCTGAATACTCAAAACTTAGGGGCTCCATTTTAGTGCGAATGGGGAGTCTAACACCCTGAAGCTTGGCCTCGTGGGAACAGAGCAAGTGGGTCATCACCTCCACAAAGGAGGAGAACAGGTACGGTGCCCTGGACAGCCCTGGCAAACTGACAACGCTCACCCATGCACCCCCCAACAATGACACAGCCGGTAGCAGAGCGGTACAATGCAGAAACACCTATAATCCATTGCGTCGAAAAGACCATCTGCATCAGAGTGCCCTCAAGAAAGGACCAATCCACCCTGTCATAGGCCTTCTCTAAGTCAAGCACGAGAACTGCAAGATATGGACCACTACGCTACGCCCAATCAATCGCCTCTAAGAAAGTGAAAATGTTATCTTGATGAATAGTCCGATCCTGAACAAATCCTGTCGACATAACATGTATGATATCTGGCAAAAACTGCCGGACTCTGGCACTAATCATCTGTGCCAGGGCCTTATAGGCCATTGGCAAAAGGGTGATGGGTCTCCATTGACGGATCTCCTGGCAATACCCCTCCTTAGGGAGGAGGAAAATCAACCCTGCCAAGAGGCTGCCCGGCATCCTGCCTGTACAAAACATTTGTTGGAATGTCGCGAGGAGTGAAGCTGCTCCCAAAAGGTGAGGAAGAAAGCATGTAAGAGACCATCCTCCCCAGGCCACTTTTGACCGCCATGCTCTGCAAACCAAAGAGCTAGTACAATACTCCCTTTCACTACTTAATTTAGCTTGTGTTTCAAGCCATGCATTTCCATCCATTCAATCAACACTGAGATATCTAATAGCAGGGAAGCACAACAGTATGTAATCAGTCATGATCACACGATCCTGAAGCTGCTCTGGGTTGGGTCGAAGAGCTCTGCAACCCATAATTTCTCGAAGTCATAGGATTAATTCTCAGGGGCAAGTTCAATTTGCATTTAATTAGGGGGGGTCAATGAGGATGAAAGTTCATTGAATGCCCTAAATGCTTGTCAAAGGTCACCATGTGACATGCTATCTACTTGGGGGCAGCCCACATTAACCCCACAATATGAGGGGAGTCAAGGTAGCTCAAGAATACATCTATTCTTCATTTAGGCCATTTTCCAGTTCAACATGTTTGCACGGTTAATGATGTTATGGATACATGATGGAAACAAGAACCCTCTCACCAATATAATCAGGGAATCCATTATTGTAACTTCACATACTCATTTGATATATTCTAGTATACATTTGGATCAATCCAAGGTGTCTAATATTAGTTTATGTATTTTGTGCATGCATGTTGTTTCACATTATCCCAATGTAATTAGTACCACATTCACATAACTTACATATTGATCAAAATATTAATACTTTCTGAGCTGGTATCAAAGCTAAAAGATATGACAAATGCCCAATGCCCCCACTAGGAGGTGTTGAACCCAACTTGGAGTCTGGGATGTGGCAGGAGGAGGTGCTAAGGAGTGGGCATGCGGAAGCACAACAAAGAGGAAGATGGAGAGAACCTCTTGTTGGAAAATCAAGCCTAATCCTGGCTTGTGGTGATGTCCAGTACGATTCATGCTATTCACTGCAACATGGAGAACTTCAAGGTGATAACCAACATGGCCCAGTTTGTCCATTGTTAATGTCGTCCGTGACACATTAACAAGCCTTGTAATCATGCAACATTTCATCATGCAATACTGCTAAATCAAAGAATAGCTTGCGGCCCAATCTGTCCTGAAGCCTACTTGCCACTTTTAGTTTATGCCGTGAACGAGTGTGCTATCTCTTACGCGGTTCTTTGATAGAAGTTATTGTTCCTTGTAGCCTCGTGTACTCTCAAGTACCAAGTTTTCCAACATGGTCTCAAAGCAACTATTGGAACCGAATCCGTGCATCTTGTGACTGGAACAATCTTCTTTTGATCCTAGAAAACTGTTCGTGGAATGTAAAAGCTGTAATTTGCTTATAAAAAGTGTTGGTTTTCTACTCAGCCTCTCAACAAATCCAACAGCAAGTATTAAAAAGGTCTTCACACTAAGACCAGTACAACTATCTCAAAAACCTCAATAAAGCAAGGTAGAACAGTACCATCCCGGCTTAGTCATGGCTGAGTAATGCATCTCAGATCCCATGACGAGCACTGAAGAAAGCACTTTTTGTATCTTTGTATTATGCGTCGTCTTCTCGTGTGGATTCATGATGTTGACTTCAGTATGACGTTGGCTCATAATCCCTCCACGAATCTTTAGAACTTTGTTTGATTGTCTAGAATCTAGAAAACGATTTGCAAACTTGAGTACGGATCTTTGGTAGAATCTATCCCAATTTAAGAGTAGGTGGCATTGTCAGGTAATATTCCATATCACTCACATTCAAATTTGGTTTTCAAATGGAGGATTTTGGAGTTTTAAATATTGGATCTTCGCATTTGTCACATAGATGGGTCTTGCAAAAGGAGATTTCTTTTAGGAGCATGGAGAGAGCAAGGGTGGACTACGTTGAGGCATTGTGCTTAATTGAAAAACACTTTCCCTCGAGCATTATGACAATTTATGTGCATTTGCTTGTTCATGTGGTGAAAGAGTTGCCATTGCCGTGACAATTTATGTGCATTTGCTTGTTCATGCGGTGAAAGAGTTGCCATTGCCGGTACGGTTCATTACCATTGGATGTTTTTCCTCGAGAGGTTTATGAGTACCATTTTGTAGGCTATAATATAAGTCTACTTATTTGACGTTGTAGCTGCTCCACCCACTAAAGTGTAACTTTTGCTTTGTCAGACGACAAGCCTTCACTAATCTCATCTCTCTTATTAGGACAGCGACTTGGGAAGTTGCTAGCTCTTCATTTTTGGATGTCTTCAGTTGAGGCATACTCATTAAAACCTTTGTGAGGTTCCACATGACTAGGCTCTATACTTTGAAGCATGACCATCATTCTCTAATCTATTTATATCGGCACCTTTCTCCTTGATTTGTTAGCATTGCCCAATAAAGGGCAGTGTAACGCATCATCCCGCTTTCCCTTGGAAAGTGGAGGAGGGGTACGTGGCAAGCAGATATGGCTTGTGATTTATTTGGACTTGTTTTAATTGGGATACGACGCTCATAATAAAATAACACAAGCTTCTAAATAGTGTCTCCGTCACTACTTTTTTTTTTCGTACACACCCGGGGCCCACTCAAGTGGGTGGAGCCGATTTCCCCTTTCAACAATTAGCCAATTATCATGGTCGGGCAAGGGCCACGTACCATCGGGCAAGAGCCACGAATTAGGCATCCCCATGACCATCGCGATGAGTCGAGTGCTGGAACAGCGGAGGGGTCTCATATGGATCCTTCTATCTCGGGTGATCCACCACCCGAGGAGGAGGAGTCACTCGAGTGTTCATTTTGGCAAAGAAGAGATCGTCATGAAGAATACGACGATGCTGATTTGATGCACACCTCTGCATCCATGTACGTATCTTGCCAATTTTCGATTCTCTCCATCGTTTTTTGAATCATGGAACAGTTGATTCAGGCAGCGTCTGAGAACATCCCTCGTATAAGTTGTTGAAGATGATGCGCAGTGCGCTCTCTCTGAATCAACCTCAAGGCAGATACGAGAATTAAAAACTTTGCCTGATGATTATGATGCAGGTGATGCAAATTTTGACGCTTAAATGTCTACCTTCCGAGCACGTTGGGAGCTACTTTGAACTTGACTGCACCGCTCTTGCACGCTTTGATTCTTTTGATTCCGGAGCGCCAACCGCCATAGCCAAGGAGCTAGCTACGTGATTTATGAAGTCTTGCATGTGACTTGCTTACATCCTTTCACCATAGCTGCCATAATACGCCCTCACAACAACGACAACACGTTGTTTACTTACCATCACTATCCAAAACCTGGCATGCACGGGCTGATCCTTCGTTGCCTCCATCAAAGAGCAAACAAAAGTTCAACTCAATTATGTTGTAGTTCGTTACAATAATGTTGTAGATTTTGGCTACAATTATTTTGATATAGGTTCGATGGAGATTCGAAAACGTTCATTGGGCTCAAGTTAAGAGTGCATCTTCTTTTATGATGGTTTTAGTTCTCATGGTGCTCTAGCTACCGATTTTCAAAGTTCTGATAATTTTGTATAAGGTAAGCAACTTTATGAATTGTGCATATAAGCTAAGCAAGAAAGACATAACTAGATGCCTCTTCTTTACAACCCTCACGGGCAGTGCTCGCATGCACCATGCACCTTGTTTCCAATCCTTCTTTAAGCTCCTTTGTGAAGGGCCACCTACTTTCAATAAAATTCCCCCATAATTTAGTTTGTTAATTTGTTTTGACTAACCTTAAAGAGATATCATTTTAGTTTCACCAAAATTTCACAAAAGCATTTATTTCATATTCTTAAGAAAATGAACACTCTCAGAAAATGTGGGACCAGATATTATTTCATTATTTGAATGTGTAGCATAGAGCCTTTTACACAATAATGTCAGCAGCCTCTCATAAACAAACAAACACACATACTCCTCCTCAAATATTCCCATCTTGAAAGAGGGAAATGGGGACAAAGTCCACACATGCTAGGTTTCTCTATTACATGGCCGCCACTTGTGATAAATTTCTTATTCACAACACACAACATAACGTTCAACTCCTTTGTAAGGATTTCCTCTTTAAATGGGTAATGAGGACAACGTTCTTACGTGATAGATTTCCCTACCACATGCCTCTTAGTAGCATAGCCACCCATTAGGGTACTCCACTTTTCATTGGAGTGTTGAGATGTAATTGAGGGGAATGCGATCGCCATTTCTTTCATTTCACATCCATGCCAATTTTAGGTGTGAAAAGGGGAGACAAAGCGGGATAGGGATAATGATACTCTTCAATATGGTGCTATCATTCTCACTTTAGATGTGAAAGGGGAGACAAGGTATGTTAGAAAGAATGAGACACATTACTCTTACACTCCAATTTTCACTTAAAATGTGAAGATTCACTTAAAATGTGAAGAGACCAAAAAGTATGTTCACAGCATTGACATCACTTATCCCTTCTAGCCTATTTGGGATAGTCCATGCAAATGGTTGGTACATTATTTACAATATAAAAAGTACACTCCAATACTTATCTTATGACTTAGGTTACAACTATGATGTATGTAACCATAAAGGGTAACATCATCGCATATTGCATCATGACCATTCAAATCATCGCATCAATAACAATGTTGTTCTAAACATGCATTTAGCTTGTGATTGCAATAATGGAAAGAGGTTTGAATTTTCCATTTTAATGTAAAGACATTGCATACATGAAAACAATGTGATAATACAATGCAAGTGACAACAAGTGCAAGAGAGAAGTGGACATATCCAATTGAAGGGTCCACCCCATGAGAAGAATTTTAAGTTGTAGAGCAAATAAATTTTCCTAACATTGGAATCCTTCAATTGAGAATTGAAGCATCATATAGAGAGAAATGTACATCTTTCATACCCTCATAGAGAGAAATGTACATCTTTCATACCCTCATAGAGAGATAAAGACTAAATCTTCAAGCTACTAAGTAATAGGAGCTTCCAATCACAAAACCATATAATCCAAGCTTGTAGAAAGAGAAATTGGGCAACCGCATTTGGAGGGGAGCCACACACTCGAACAAAATGAAATAACACCCAAGATCAAGAGCAAACAAACAAGACTAGAGAGAAAACATGATGGTTTGGCTATGGTCTATAGATAGAGTGTGTCTAGGTGGTGGATATGAGATATTAAAGGGATCCACTTAGATGTGAGTGGAAGGCCATCCTCTTTTTTCAACATATGGCTATGTATAGAATGATCTATTTATATCTACAAATAGAACATTGGTTGGGAACAATTGGTTTCTTCATGGTTGCCTCAAAATAGGCAATTGATTTCATCTTTATTGAGTGGGTTTTCACATCAATTTTGGCGGCCCATAAGTTTTGGCGACAATGGTTCTAGCACACAAATGGGTGAAGCCATGAAATTGGGGAGTAACTAAACTAGGCTTCACTTAACTGGATGCAATCAAACTAGGTTGGCTTAGATCTAAGCATATTGTATGTGCTCAAGTATCATGTAGCCACATTTGATTAAGTTCTAGTTGAACTAGGTGAAACAATGACCAAATTACATGAGTTTGGTTTCCTCATTAGACCTAATGCTTGGAGCTTACTCTTGGGATCAATGCTTCACATTGATCGTAGTTAACTCCTACTTTGACATTCACATGGTTGGCCATAAACTTTTATTTCTGCCTGTATTTTGGGATTTGTTTTGATAGCTATCATGGTAATGACATAGGGCACACTAAGGCCTATTTTAATGGTATGTTTGACAAGCATTATAGTTATCATTGTTCAAGCATTTTTCTTAAGCAACTTAAGCTTTTATCAATTTGTTCTTCGAGCTGTGCTAGCTCCTCGATATAGTCAATGCACCAATAGATGTGTAGAATTGAATGGATGGTTGAGCTTTTACATAACTTCTGGGTCACACACAATCATCCCTTCTACTAGTGAACAACTAAACCAAGTATCATTTGGTCTACATATGAATGGCTAATGAACAACCATGCCAACAACTGAATAGCTCCACATACTTTTATCATGATGATTATTTGACTGGTACTGGCTTCATCACATGAGCATGCTCTATTATATACCATGAAAAAAAACAAACAAAGCATGTGTAGTTGTTAGTGCATTCATACTTTATGCATGCAAGTAATTTTTTGTTTACACCACATCCACAAATCATGCATCTCAACAATATGTAATGACTTTTATAAGAAATAATCACGTTGAATAAAATAACCAAATGAATATCTCATTTCTCTCAATGATGTCTATATACACGTGAATCTCAATGTCTTTGAAATGACATCATCATCAGCATTGAGCCCTTGGCTGAGGTTGATTGACAAAAACAAAATTCCATTCAAAATCTAACTATGTGGGCTAGACATCACATGTTACAAGTTCATTGGTCCAAGTTCAATGCAAAGAGGAATTAAAATACAAGGTTAACATCATGGGTTATATTACCCTTATTGTAGTGGTCAATTAACCATGGCTCTATTACATGTTACATTCAAGCCTTTGACTCAAGCTGATTGACAAAGATGAAATTCCATTGAGAATCTAACTATGTGGGCTAGAAAATCACATGTTACAAGTTCATTGGTCCAAGGTCAATGCGAAGAGGAATTACATACAAGATTAACATCATGGGTTAGATTACCCTTATTGTAGTGTTCAATTTAACCATGGCTCTATTACAAGTCCATCCTTTGTTACTCATGTATGCTTAAGAACTACCTTTCTTGTCAAAGGACAAAACCTAGCTACAAGCACACATACATGCTCTTAATATTTTCTTCATATTTATATTTACAAACATGATGGTTAACGTGGATAAAATGAAAATTATGGTCATTTGAACAAAATACAAAGAAATAGATATGAAACATGAAACATGAAAGTAGAAAGTGGGAAACATCCTTAGAAATATTATTAAATGTAGAAATGGAATACAAAATCACTCCTAATTTTCCTAGTTAGATTTAGTTATATAGTACATAATACCGGAGGTGCGATAGGTGTGGATGTCACACTTGCAAAGGTTGTCTCACACAATAATGGCCTCCTCTTGTCCTACAGAGTCAATGCCAAGACCTACGACCAAGGAATTTGGGTTGATAGGGTAGTCCACGAGATCATGTGTTCAAGATGACAACTTCTACTGAATGTGACACTAGGTTTGGAAGTTAAATTTTAGAGGATTGGTGAGGAAGCATATATAAGTTGGTGGGGAATTCCAAAATGAGGTTAGCATCAAAGAAGGCAATGGCTATGATGGGGTAGGATTGTGTGATCGATATTCTTAAAAAATGTGTTGAGGTGGTGTTACAACAATGGTAATGGATGTGGAGGCTTGTCCCTTAGAATGGTCATGGTGCTAGTAGTCTTCAACTTCTTGGGGGTTCAATTATGGGTTGCTCATCCATGTTGCTTTGCGGTTGAGGGGGTTTTTCAAATGTGAACTCAAAAGAGGGGGAGGACAAAATTCACACAAAAAATCTTCAAAGCTAAATCGGTCAACTCATTACATTGGTGGCTAGATTGATGATTAATTGTAGTGTGCCATTTTGGTTGGCTTGTAATGTGTGCAGGAAGAGTGTTTGTTTGCTTTTCGAATTCTAGAGAAATTTGGTAAGAGTTCTACAACATTCAACATTTATGTAGGTTCAAAATGAGGTGGTGGTCCGACAATGGCCAAGATTGTGTCGGTGTGCTCGACCTAAGAGTCCAAGATTATAATGGCTAGGCCCACCTTAGAATAATTTAAAAGTCAAATATTCTAATAACTGGGTCCACCCTACACATATATAAGGAGAGTGTGTATCATTTGGTGTTACTTTTCCTACACTTTTCATTAAGTGATAATTTCTTATGTGTGCTTCCCATAGGTGTGCTGTTAACCAAAAAAATGAACTCTTGTAAATGTAATAAGTAAGTGTGTGAATGCATGTGTGGCATTAGTTTCATAAAATAATACATGTCCATGCCCCATGGTTGAGGTGGCAAGGAGCTCCATGTGCCACCCCCCCTCCATGTAGGCAAGCAGCTTTTCAATTATGCATATAGGTTAAGGTGTGTGCATTATAATATGCATAAAGGTGATGAGATGGAGGAGAATCTTGAATGGGTCATGCCTCCACCTCACCCACATTTAATGAGAGGGAAGCTAGTCAATGATCCAATAATATAAATAATTTGGGAGGACAAGAATCATGAGTCACCCATGGGCCAAGGTACATAAAATATTAGAAGGAGAGGGATTGAGGTGGCAGAGCATCATTGTGCCAACCCATCCAAAATATAAAATAAAGTGAATCAAATCAAAGGGGCTAAGATATGGTTTGGAGCATAGGGAAAAAGAATCCCAACTATTGTCGCTTACAATTCATGGTGCGGCCGACTATGGGCTTGGAAGAAGACAAACTTGGAAAAGTAGCATTATTTTATTTGGGGAGTTACAACCTCACCTTGCCTATTTAAGAAGGCTCTTTTCTTTGTAATGGACACACACACTCCTCATTTGACACCAACCTTCCACTTGTAGCTATGCTCCTTTCCACCTCCTTAGTTCATACCCATTCCCTTTGATGTCCTCTTCCTCACTTGTTTTCCTTCATCCACCAAGAATGCTACCTCCCTTCACTTCACTTGTATTCCCTCCACCCCTTTCCATTGTACATGAGCCTCCCTTCTCCATGAATGTAGTATCACACCTCTACCCTTTTGTTATGGATATCCTTTGAGTCATTTTCCTATTTTCACATTTTTACCATGTTTCTTCCCTCTTTTCCTCTTCCATTGTAACTCGAAATTGACGGCTCCACGTACGCCATGATGCATTACGACATCCCCAATGTGTATGTATGCAACGCCACCACTTCGTTGCGCATCCACATTTTTGGTGTGGCTGCTGGGATGCGTAATCTCCATGGCCAGCAACATTGAAAAGAGGAAAACGTCTCCTGCGACTCTAGTGCGGGACTGTGACTGCGGAAGTCCGGCTGACTGAAGCGCAGTGCGACAACTACATTCTCATGATTACGTGAGGTGACCGTGCGACTACAACCTCGCCTGCGTATCTGTACCGTGCGACTGCGACTGTGTGCGTGGCTCTGTGCGACTGCGATTGCGTGAAATTTTTTTCTGCGGATTTCTGGAGGGGTACTATGTGCGCAATTCTGTGCGACTGCGTTTGCGCGCGGTTTTGTGCGACTGCGATTGTGTGAAATTTTTTTTTGTCGATTTTTGCAACCCCTCCTCTCGCCTCACTATCTTCTATCTTCTATCTTCTATTTCTTCTTCTCCTTCTCTTTCTCTTCTCCTCTCCTCTCCTTTAATATATATAACTACATATATATTTAAGTAGAAGGATTTGAAGAGGAGTGGGATTTGAACCCATGACCTCCCAAATGTCAAAAGCCTACATTACCACTGGGCTAGCTAGGGGTAAGTGATTTAATTGGGGGGATATTGCTTATATGGTGAAGCCCTTGGAACCATAACTTTCTAACCATGAGGAATTTCCTCTTGATGTAAAAAGCAAAAGTGCTTCATTTTATGTGCTTACTTCACGTGTTGAAAAATATTTTGAAAATTTTCAAGATCGCTACTTCAACGCATGTGACACGTGGAAGAGGAATTTCATGTCACTGAACAATTGATTTCTCCAACATTTTCTTTCTTTTCATTTCCCTTTCCCTCTTTCTTTTGATGGCAGACATTCCGGTGTTCAGTGGATTCATCATTAATGAGGATCCACGTGAGTATCTGGTTGCTTTCAAATGCCGATGTGTGTCATTTGATCTTCCTCTCGTGATATAGAGCAACCTTTACAGCCTCTGCAAAGTTCAGTGGGTCCTTCAGCGCCAGCTTCTCCTTGATCATTAAAATTAGCCCTCCAACAAACTTGTCCTTCTTCAAAAATTCAGGAGGAGCCTGACACCCCTCCAAGTTCTTCAGCATCTTTCTCTAAGAAACTTCAAATCTATCCACAAATTCTGGCACTTCCTCATACTCTCCTTGTCTCAACCTAGTTAGCTTTCTCTAGAGGTCCTCTAGAGTTTCCACCTTCCCATATCTTCTCATCACGACTTCCCTCAAAGTGTCCCAACTTGCCCTCTCTACATCCGGCTACAAGGGTGAAAGAGGATGGGCTATCCACATCATATGATGGCCTGACATAAGTCAAGGAAGTGGATATTGCGGGATGAGGGGAAGAAGCTTGACATGTATACATTGCCAAGGACTTGACTTTGGCTGAAGAAGATGAGCTCATTTCTCTCCTTAAGTAATTTAAGGATTGTTTTGCCTGGTATTACAAAGAGATTAAGGGGGTACCACCTGAGGTAGTACAGCCATTAGGAACTCAATGGAGTCTTCTTGGGCCCTTTAATTTGGACGTTTAGTGAAATGCTTAAAATGCTAATCCATCTTTGACCAAGCCTAGAGGCCTAGTCCTAAAAGCATATATTTGATTTTTCACAAAAACAAAAAAAAATAAAAAAAAGGAGATATTCTTAGATCTGGCCACCTAGGTGACTTTAAAGCTTTGTAATGGGCTGTCAGTCAGTTATCATAGCCTTCTCTACCTTTTCGAACTCCAAACATTCCAAAAATTCGTCACTTTCTTCCCCCCTTTTTTGTGTGTACACCAGATCTCTTTCTCTCTCTAAATCTTCTCTCTAAAATGCCCTGCACTCCTTCTCCATGGAAAAAAGCGTCTTTCTCTACTCCAAAAGCCATAGCTAGCAGATCTGTACTCCTAAATGAGCCTTCTCTCTCCAAACCCACAGTAGTAGCCATGGCTTGCAAACGGAAGAAGCTTACCATGAGCATTCTCTCTACAATACTTGGTCCTCTCTCCATAGCTAGCAGGTCTGTACTCCTAAATGAGCCTTCTCTCTCCAAACCCACAGTAGTAGCCATGGCTTGCAAGGAAGAAGCTTACCAGGAGCATTCTCTCTACAATACTTGGTTCTCTCTCCAAACCCACAGTAGTAGCCATGACTTGCACAGAAGAACCTTTTCATGATGTATTCTCTCTCTATATTGCTTAGCAGCCATAGCTTGCACTAAAGAAGCTTCCCATGATGCATTGTCTCCTTTGCATTTTCGTCTCACCATTGCCAACCCTCTCTATGTTTCTTTGGCTCCCTTGCTGGCTTCTTTTTCTATCCACAATGCAGCTCTAGAGAAGCAACCCTCATCTCCATTCTTCCCATTATTTTTTGATACCATATCCTGCTCCTACCACTCCTATTCAACCCAAGCTTACAAGCCTACTTTCTTGTAGATGGCACTACAAGACATCACCAATAAGCCTTCTAAGATCCGCCTTCAGGTTGATTTAGAGACAGAATACGCAACCCCCTACACAGTAGGCATGTTGCACCCAATATTTCATACGATCAGCTTCGAATGCAAGGAGCAAAGGCCATTGATCTTTGGATTGATGGAAATCTTTATCCACCAGATCCAATATCTGGTGCCCCTCCACCATTCAAAAGCATTACAAGTTTTTTTAAGTTTGTTGGTGATGGTTTCAATGGGCTTCTTGGCTATTGTAGGAGATTACACATATTGTGGCTAGATGAGGCAGCTGAAAAGAGGCAAACACAATTTGCCTTCGACCAGCTTCAAGCGGCATCGACTAAGCAGATCAATAGTTTGATGCAGAGGATTAAAGAGCTCTCAGAGGAGCTTGAGGTGCAGAAGAATAATGGGTGGTTGCAAGATCAGGGTGTCCAATTTTGTCCACTCAGGCATCGTGTAAATAGTAAAAAAACAGGCATTTGTTTACGTTTAGTAGCTAATCTCTCCTAGTAAATGAAGGAATTTTGTTTCAAGTTCTTTTGTTGGAACATCATATTCAAAGTTGGAAATATAGTTACATAATTTGATTAAGCATTAGATAGTCAAAAGTTTTCATTTTCTTAGGTGCAAAGTCAATGTATACACCCTGTCCCAAATTTGAGCTGATTCCATAAAATGCTAATATCTTTTACATATAAACTCATATGAGATTCCCACTTTGTACCTTAGATCTTCACATAATATGGAGCTTAACTTGATTTTTTGAGAAAATTTTAAGATATTGATCTATTTTCTTTAAATATTTCAAGGTCTTTAAAGTGTTATAATATACGCCACTTTTTGTACCCACAATAGCTACCACTTAAAATCCTCAATCTTGTAGATCAAAAGAGTGGGTAGATATTGAGACATTAGTAGAATGTGGTGGTTAGTAAAAATTGTAAATCCAATGGTTGGATTTTTAATGATCTCTTTCTCAAAATTCTTCCAGACTATCAGAAGGCCTGCAAATATTAATAATCTAATTAGTAAAATTACATTTTTGATGTGAATCATCTTTTTCCTATAGGGACGAGTGTACTTGTAATGGTGCATCTATGGAAAAATAAATTGGATCACTCTAAGTATGGAAAGATCATTTGTTTATCATTTCATCATATTTTTAATTAATTTTGATTAATTAGACTAATTTATATTAATTTAAGTTATATTGGGTTAATTTAAGGGCAAACATATTTTCTATTATTTGCTTGATCTCACTTTAAGTACCTTGCCCCCCAAAATTTGCTCTCCAAGCATTGTCCCAGTCCAGCAGAAACTGGATAAAACTGGACACCTTGATCTTGCAACAACCCTAATCTAGCGGATCGTGTGCGCACAATAAATCAATTTACCAATAATTATGTTCGTCTTCAACACTCCACTCGTAATCTTCGGCGTCGTGTTCACCATTTCACTCACCTTCCCATTGGATATCACGCAAGGCAAAGAAAACGTAAAGCTGTTGGGTTACTTTCTAAGACAGCAGGCGCATGCAAGAGGCGTAAACAAATAACCAGGTGAAAATTTTTGTAGGAATTATAGCAACTTTGAGAAGCAATTAATGAATAAAGCATCTCTCATGGGTGACTCTTGCGATTGTAGGGCATGTGCAACAGCTATACTAGGATGTAACAACGCTGAGGACAATGTTAATGTCTCCCTTCTTTAGCATGTCCTTCAGGAGAAGGATATCATGGAAATGATAACAGGTTCTGGTAATGATAAGCTGCGGGAGACCCTTCGTCAACATTTCCTGAAGGAAATCAAAGAAATTGTCACACCCAAAGAGATGCTTGATATATGTGACTCAGCAGGTATTAGCCAGAAAGGTTACAGAGCAATGTACAGGTCAATCACTTTAGGGTTGCGAGCAAAGGGAGTTATGCAATCCTTGCGTCCAACACTTTATAGCTTACAGATGGCAAAGAAGTGTGCTAATGGTGATATTGCATCCATGTTTGAGAGTGGGTACAAGTGGGTGGAGGATATTATGCCAATGCCAACAATCAAACCCTTTGAATACAATGCATATAACAATGTCTACATTGACATGGAAGTGCTACAAAAAGCAATGATTCAGTACTATGGCCTCACACTTGAAGAGACAGGTGGAAATGCCGTGTTTGTCTTGAAGCTGGATGAATGTCAAGTGGTTAAAGGTCAAAGACTGGAGCGTGTTAGTTTAACCTTGATGAGCCGAGCACTTAGAGGAAAGCCTTTAGAGACCCAAGAGTTGGATGCAACTGAAGACAGCAACAATAGGGGTCAAGGGCATAAGCAAGACTACTACGGCATTCAATCAGAGAAGAACATCTGGTGGCAAGCAGCATGGGTCCTCCCAAAAGAGAACCATGATACCTTGAGGTGGTATTTTGAACGGTCTGGCATTCAACATGTCGTCTCTTGTCAGGTCAATGGTCAAAAGCTTGATGTTCTCGGAATAGGCTGCTTTAACGTTGAATGGCACTTGGGTGGCGATCTAAAAACCTTAAAGTGTATGTTGGGTTGTAAAACAGGTGCGAATACTATATTCTCATGTGTTTATTGTTGTCATTCCAAGACAGCAGTAGACTCAAGAGTAAAAGGGAAACAACCTAGCAAAGGCAAAAGTCAAAAACAGGTGGGTGCAAAAAAAGCAATCGTTTTTTATGCTGAACAGAGGAAAGGATCAAAGGTATGGCATAATGGCATATTAAGTTGTGACCAGAGCAAGCCACCTAGTCGTGACCAGGAGGACAATGCTTGGAACCCAATCTTGGACATTCCACTATGTCAAGTGCATGTGTGCACATTACATGCAAGACTGAGGATTTTGGATAAGCTATTGATGCTCCACATAAACTATGTCTGGAACATGGAGCCCGAAGATCGACGAGAAGAGTCAATACGTGCACTAGAGGGTGTACTTTCCTCTATGGGATTACATGCTGGAGCAGTGGTCTTGACAAAGGATAGAAAATCAAACCCTACACAAGACAACCCTAATAAAATTTGCATGGGTGGATCAAAGGCAAGACACTTGCTATCAAACCACTTGGGTTCTCATAGCCACACTGACTTTGAAATTTGGAAGAAGATATGTGATGTCACAACATATCGAGGAAATGATGCCAGGCTTGGCCTAAAACGTGCACATGTATGGGAGGTGTGTAATAAAATGGTCGATCTTCTAGAGCGACCTCACCTGGATGACCATGGTATTGAGGCACTTAAACAAGCCACTTGTAGATTTACAGAAGA
The DNA here is from genome assembly GCF_041138505.1 of Cibotium barometz. Classification (NCBI taxonomy): domain Eukaryota; kingdom Viridiplantae; phylum Streptophyta; class Polypodiopsida; order Cyatheales; family Cibotiaceae; genus Cibotium; species Cibotium barometz. The sequence goes on from NC_141090.1 coordinate 30,009,586, forward strand.
AATGGTCGAGGCATGGGGAGAAACACACATTACTCACTACATGGTAATGTTGTATTTCTTGTGTCCTTGTAGTATGTTCTTCATACTGTTTGTTGACTTTTTGTAATTTTCTATGCAGCATATATTGTATGCACATGGGCCATACTTTCTCGATAGATATGGCTCTTTAGCACTTTGGAGCAATCAAGGCATGGAGAAATCACATTACCAAGCAAAGGCCGTGTATTTTAAGGGCACTCGCCATGGTGGTGGCAAAGTCAAGAGTAATGCACTCCATGAAATGTTCAACTGGTTCTATCGCATTCTGGTTGGCAAAAAAAGGCAGAAAACTCGCGGTAATTTGTCTCTTAGGCGTCAAATAATGAAAACTGTTAATGCAAGAAGAACTGAAGGATACAACAGATCAAATGCTAGGGAGAGACTACGGCAGTGGGTAGCAAGCAAGCGTCGGTGTGGTTCCTCATGGGCTTAAACTCTCTTATTATAATCTTTTTGTGTTTTTAAATTTTTTAAAAGTTTTAAAAGATTATATTTATAGACATATTCAAGTCATTTTTCATTTATAGCCACCACATTTCAATTTCTTCTTTGTGCTCTACTCTCTCTTGCCCTCCCACTATCTCTTGCACTCGTACATACCTAGGCCATGCCAGAAGAACAAGAGCAAGACTTGCGATTTTTCGATCAACTCGGCCCACTACCTGCTACAGCAAAAAGGATAAGTCTACCTATAGTAACAGAGCAAGAGGCAAAGGAGATGAGAGAAGAAGAGTGCAAGAAGGAGGCCGAAGAAGCGCAACGCAGGAAGGAAGCTGAAGAAGCAGAGCCTAGTAGAGAAGCAGAAGAAGAGCGGCATCGAAAAGAAGCCGAGGAAGGTCAAGGGCAACCACCGGAGATTGTTATTGAGGCCGACACCCTAGAACAGCTAGAGGTTATCTTACAGAACAGGGATGTCGAGCTCTTGTCCTATGGCATCACGAAAGATACCATTGACAAAGAGTTTGCTCTTGTGAGGGCAGCTTGGGAGACAGAAATGCAAAAGAGACAGCAGCCCAAAGAGGACGCAAGGAGGGCAAGCCAAGCATAGCCACAAGCAGCCACAACATCCAGACGTCCAGTCAAGAAGTGTGGCAAAAGAATGGAGGGCAAGTTTCGGGACCAACAAGAAGAGGAAGAGCGTGCACAAAAGAAAAAGAAGTTCAGGTCTGAACGACCACCGTGGGAGAATCAAAGACCACCACCGCCTCCACCAGTTACAAAGAAGAAGAGAAAATGGAGGCCAGGGACAGTCGCGCTACGAGAGATTAGGAAATATCAGAAAAGCACAGATCTTCTCATCCCCAAGGCACCATTCTCTCGACTGGTGAGAGAAACAATGGAAAAATATACTGACAGGGTTGACCGCATACAGAGCACAGCTCTTGAAGCTCTTCAAGAAGCTGCTGAAGATATTGTAGTTTCTGTTTTTGTTGAAGACTCAGTGCTGGCTATCGTACATGCCAAGAGAGTTACTTTGAAGCCTGTAGATATGTCCCTAGCCCTACGTCTACGTTTAGAGCGTAGCCTTCTACCTCAATAGGCTAACCCACTTTGTAATTCTCCCTACAAAATTTTGTAATGTTCCCAAATTCCTTTGTAGCATTTTCACACATTAATGAAAGCTTTTTGAGTTGTGTTACATTCTTTGTTGAGTCCATTTTTTTTTGTATGCTCAGTGCCAATGAACATTTTATTAAAAAAATATAAAAGCACTATACACACAGGAAAAAACACACACAAACACACACACACACACACACACACACACACATATATATATATATATACACACACATACATATATACACACATATATATATACATACACACACACACACACACACATATATATATATATATATATATATATATATATATATGTACACACACACACACACACACACATATATATATATATATTTATATATACAAAAAAGGTAGAGCCTATAAAGTCACCTAGAGACCCTTATAGAGGGCCTTATGAGCCTCAAGGCCAAAAAAATAAAAAATAAATAAAAAAAATACCATGTGCGCTACGGCGCGTTAATCGCTAGTTTGACCAGGTCAAAATGTCGATTTTCCCGCCGTAGCGCACATGGAATTTTTTTTTATTTTTTTTTGATATTTTTGGTCTGGTGAGGCTCATAAGGCCCTTTAGGTGCCCTAACAGCCCCAAAATCTTATATATTTATATAAGATATTATATATATTTATATATATCTTATAATAGTCCCAAAATCTTATAATATCTTATGTCTTATATATATATATCCTATATATCTTATATATATATATATATATATTATATATATATATATCTTTCAATAGCCCCAGAATCTTATATATATATATATAGGTACACACACACACACACACACACACATATATATATATGTATATATATACATATATGTGAGTGTGTATACATCTATAAATACAACATTTTTTCATACCGCTCTAACCCAATCTCGATTACTTTTTTTAATCACGATCTCATTTAAAATGAGATCCTAAACAATATTTATGAACACATGAACAAAATCTTAAAATTGCGAGGCTTGAAATGGTATATCATAAGTACGCCAGGAAAAATCACAACTTACAATGCACAACAAAAATTTTTTATTAAACTTGGAAGAGAAGTTTGCATTACATCTTTTTAATAAGCTCTTAGAAGAGCTCAGGAGAGAGAGTTCTAGAGGCTGGTTTCTGGCCTAAGCTTTGGAATATATCACTCGGCTCATTGATTCCTTGAGCCTGAGAAAGGGCACAATGGCCTAAAACTGAGCCGGGATGCTTGCCCGTAAAGCAATACAAGGCAGCTTCCCTAGCTACCAAAATACATTTATTTATGTTCGAGGCTAAGGGGTTCTCCAATAAGACTGCACTAAGTGCTTTACATTTTAGGAGCTCGGCATAGGCGATCTCTGAATAGTCTAAATGAAAAACCCGCACTATGTCGGCTCTGAGGGCAGGTATGTAGTGCCAAAGAGATGCATCTCGACCCTCTGACTTTGGCCGCGTTCCTCCTACGCGCATAGCAAACTTGTCCACTTCAAAAGCAGTCTGTCAACATGTCAATATAGAAGTTAGGAAGCGTGAAATGATACAACTAAAAATAATTTGCTTTACAACTAAGAAGTTAGGACATACCTCAGTTGCATCGTCACTTGCAACTAGTTGCTCATTTGTCAAGTTTATGCTTCCTTAGTCTTGAGCATCGCCAGCAACCAAGGGCATGTGTGGTTCAAAGGCAGCTACGCTCTCATAGAATTGCACATCTTGCTTTATTTCAATGAGCGCTTTGGCCACTACATCTTCCAAGGAACTGCTACCAATATCGTATGCAAGCGCTTTTGTGAGGTTGTCATCTTCAAAAGAGATTTTCACTTTTCCTTTGTCTTGACCCCCAGCATTCATGGCAATAATAGACAGTGCCTCATCCTCGCGAAACCCGAGTGTCTTGGCAATGTCATCCAAAAACAAAAATTCTTTCCCATCAATAATGATTGGATGCAAAGACATGATAACAAGGTCTGGGACCTCCTCAAGTACTTCATCGCCCTCTAGAACTAGGTCCGGAACCTCCTCGGGGACATTCTCTTGTAGAGCCACCAATGCCATTGAGGCCTCCCATTGTTCTGTAACATTCTCTTCCTCAGCATGGGCCTCTTGGACCTGCTCCATTAGCTTTACTTTGCCCTTTTCTTTTTCCTTGCCACTTTCTTTCGCCACACCCTCTTGTAACAGAAGGACAAAAACCATGTCCCAGCTCAGGAAAGAAGTGCCGATGTTGCCCATTTGTAGATCCAAGAGTAAGTCTTCCTCCTCATTCCTGTAGTCCTTTTCTGTGAGGGATTTTAAAAACCTTGATAGGCGAAATCTAAAATTCTTGTCTTCCCTGAATATGTACTTGATGAGGTCAACTGGAACCCATAGGCCCTCATCACCCTCAAACATGATGGAGTACGTGCTGATGTGTTCATCCATATACTGAATGACATCTGTAAAAGCATCCGCGTGTAGATGCATTGTTGCACGCACATCAATTGCTCCCTCAAACATAGGGACGATCTCATCAACCCTATGAAGTAACTCAAGCTTTCCTAGCTGTGCAATAAGTGCGTCAAGTAGAGGTGCCATGACTATGAGTGATTGCAAGAAATAGAGAGTGTGTGATACAGAAAGGTGTGCGAAATTGAGAGCAAGTGTTAGGAGAGAACGATAATTGTCAATTGATGAAAATGAGTAAAGTATCGTTTATAAATGGGCGAGCTTGTTATAAAATTTTTAAAAACGTTTAAAATTTTTAAGTACCAAAAAATTTTAAAAAAATGGTATACGAAAGCAAGAACGTATCCTTCCATCGCAAGGTCATTTCTAATTTACTAGTGGCTCAAGCCACAGATGCTTGTGTGACCAACCTTACACTATCACAAAAAAATAAAACTTGCACAAGACAATTGAAAAACCTTAATAAGACAGTGAGGCAAAAAAATTGAAATTGTATTTACTTCAATTCAAGATTACATATCCAGTGGTTATCTGATAGCTACACAGCCAGGGAAAGTAATTTCTCTACAAAGAAAAGATCGTTCCTGCCTTTTGCGCACTACTCTACCATTGATTATCAAAGCAAAATCACCACTCAGTGAGAATCGAAGAACTAAGTAGTCACGTAAGTTGGCAAGGGACCAGTCATCATTCACAGTAACATCTTCTACATCCCCACCTTGCATGGATATATGTAGCACACCCTGTTCTGTAGAGGTTGTGTCGGAGTCTAACGCCTCCCATTCTCCATTTGTAAGCTTCCATCGCCTGTAAGGAAACACAATGGACAACTGTTGCTTGGCAATATGATAGCGCATCACAACCTTCTCAACTATTACTCCGCATCTGATGGTGTCTCCATTGTGTTGAACAACTTTTTTATCCCATGCAGGTGATAAGAAATAAGTCACAGCTCTCTCCCCCTTTGCAATCCATAAAGTTGGGGTACGATGTGTGTCACTTGTACGGAACAGGTACACAAAGAGGTGTAGAGGTATGAAGCAGGTTATGGTTGCTTTGTGAGATCCATATGTGCACTTCATAGCATTTTGCACCTTGCTTTCGATCTGCAAACAAGCCATGGCCACTGAAGCATTGTCTGGAATTGGCCATTCAATAGATGTGAGAGTTGGCGTAGGTTTTGGAACTAATTTTCCAGTACCATTTGCTGTCGTTGGGAACCACATATGTATCCTCATAGAAGAAGATGTTTCGTGCAAGAAGTTGTGCAGCTGGACACCCTCCAAAGATTAAACTACCAAGCTCCACATGGTATGCTTCAAAGGTTCCTGAAATTGCCTCCATAGGCTCCCACTCACTATAGTTTGAGAAAAAAATATCTACGCAGAGGAACCCAAGAACAATCAAAGCAGTGCTCAGTATACCATTATTAGCACACAATTGATTTAAAAACAAGAATATAAAGTGGTGAAATAACTTACAATTTGCAGGAAATCATTGACGTTGGTCATGGTTTGCTAGTTTCAGCTCTGTTGCCTTGTAAACATGTTGGACCTTGGCTAGCTTTTTTCCATCACGATCTTGTTTGAGCTCCAATATCCGCCCTTTCCAATGGTGACTTTGTATATCAACGTATCGCTTTGACACCTTGTGGGTTCCTCTTGTACTAGGCTGCATCGTAATCCAATTCCACTTCTCGTACTGTTTGATGTTCCAGTGCCTATCCTCATCTTGACCACTGCTACAAGAGAGAGATTGAATAATGATCGGAGGCCTTCGAGCTCTAGAAGAAGACATCAGATGTATATATTAGGGAGATTATAAACCTTGATGGCAAAGGAAAATAGAATGGTGAGAAAAAAACTTAGACTAGGGAGATGTACAAAAGAGAAGAAGTTGTAGAGCAAGTTCCAAGGGCTTGGCTGTGCTATTACTGCACTTTGAAAGAGGATATTAGAGGGGGTGAGAGGAGACAATGAGTAAGATTATGAGAGCCAAAGCATTTGCAACTCAAGCTTCCATAGCTTGGCTCCACTGTTACACTCTGTAAAAGGAGGTTGGACAAGGTAGAAGGATGAAGTAAGGAAATGTAAGTGAGGATCAAACTTCCATAGCTTCTGAGAGGAGGTTGCAGATCAAGCTTCCATAGCTAAGCTCTGCTGTTACACTCTGTAAAAGGAGGTTGGACAAGGAAGAAGGATGAAGTAAGGAAATGTAAGTGAGGATCAAACTTCCATAGCTTCTGAGAGGAGGTTGCAGATCAAGCTTCCATAGCTAAGCTCTGCTGTTACACTCTGTAAAAGGAGGTTGGACAAGGAAGAAGGATGAAGGAAGGAAATGTAAGTGAGGATCAAACTTCCATAGCTTTTGAGAGGAGGTTGCAGATCAAGCTTCCATAGCTATAGATCTAGGTTTCTGAGTGAAGAGAGAGGTAGATCAAGAGGTAGATAGCTAAAAGAAGTAGTCTAGAGAGTGAAAAACGCCCTGCTATGAGAAAGGGGGAAGAGAGAGCGTTTTGGAGGGAACGTGGGAGAGAGGGATAGTGGAAAGTGAAGGGGAATGTGCATTGAATGCGAGCGTTTTGGAGGGAACGTGGGAGAGAGGGATAGTGGAAAGTGAAGGGGAATGTGCATTGAATGCATGGGAACTCGTTTTTGGGCCTCTATCACTTTAGAGACCTTACTTAATGATGGCTGCAGGCTGCAGCTATCCTTTTCTATAAAAAATAGGGGAAAAATTCATATACGTATAAAATTTTTGAGTTTTAGTTGATTTTAAAAATTAAAAAAAGAGCCTATTTAGCCTATTATTCTAAGTTTGACCACTACCTTCTAGGCTCTTACAAACCATTGGTTTCAGTCCACATGTAATCTCACTATTTGTCTATTGAACTTAATCACCTCCATTAGGCAATGGCAAATTAAAGGCCCCAAAAAGACTCCATTGAGTTCCTAATGATATGATTCCAATCATGGAAGGGTCGAGACTAACCAGGCAGAAACCATACCATATGAATCCTAAGTATGCGGCAATTGTAAAGGAGGAAATTGACAAGCTCATTGCTACGGATTTCATCTATGAAATTGAACATACGGATTGGTCATCAATCATGATGGTGCCAAAAAAGAATGGAAAACTTAGGGTATGTGTTGATCTTAAAAAGGTTAACGCAGCCCACTAGGAAAGACCATTATCCACTGCCTTATATAGAACATGTTTTGGAAAGAGCGGCTGCTAGGAGAGATGCTTACAGCTTCTTGGATGGATTCTTCGGTTACAATCAAGTGTCCATAGCACGAGAGGATCAACACAAGACAACTTTCAATACAATGTGGGAGACATTTGCATACAAGGTTATGTCTTTTGGCCTCTCAAACACCCTAGCAACCTTTCAATGGTTCATGTTCATAGCCTTCAACGACTACTTACAAAAGTGGTTGGAGGTATTCATTGAGGATCTGTGTGCACACTCTCAATGGGTAGACCATCTGGCCTGCTTGAGAGGAAAGTGTTTGAGCGATGTTGATTATATTGTATATCCCTGAAACCCTTGAGGTGTCTATTTTGGGTCAAGGATGGTGTGATATTGGGACACCGTTTGTCTCAAAGAATGGTATATCCATGGATGATAGTAAGGTTAAGCTGATATTGGAGTTGCCACCGCCTACCAACTACAAGGGTGTGCAAAGATTTATGAATCATGTGGGTTATTATCGCCGCTTCATAATTTTTTATGTTGAAATAGCCAGGCCCTTGTACAAGCTCCTCATTGTCTTTAAGTGGACTGAGGAGTGTTAGGAAGCATATGATTGACTGAAGCAAGCATTGGAAAGTGCACCAATTCTACGACCCCTCAATTGGGATCTCATATTTCATGTGCATATTGATGCATCAAATTTTGCTATTAGTTGCGTACTAGCCTGGCCTAGTGAGTTCAAATTGGACTATCATGTGTGCTTCGCACTAGTCATCAAGCTGAATGATGCAGAGGTGAACTACACCACCACAAAGAGAGAAGGATTGGCCATGGTTTACGCTGTCAAGAAATATCGACATTACACCTCTTGGCCAACAAATTTGTATTTTTCCTAGACCATCAAGCCTTACTATCCCTGGTGAATAAACCTTGCACCACGGGGATAATCACACGATGGTTGCTATTATTGTTGGAATTTGACTTTACAGTCACGATACGAAAGGGAACACAACATGTGTTAGCCGATCACATGTCAAGAATTTTAAATGGGGAACCAACAACTGATGTTGATGATGATCTCCTTGATGCTTGTTTATTCAAGTTGGACATAGTACCCAAATGGAGTGAAGAAATGTCAGAGTATCTAGCTTATGGTTTTCCGCGGGAAATGCCTTTGAACAAAGATAAAATGCGGTGACTTATCAAGCTCCAATTGATTCGGGAGAGCTATATACGCTAAGAAACGATAATGTGCTCAGAAGATATGTTAGAGAGGATGAGTTTGTCACCATATTGGAAGAAGCTCATTTAGGGATAGCACGTAGGAATTTTGCTTGAGAAATCACAGCTTCAAAAGTGCTTCAAGAAGGACTATGGTGGCCTACATTATTTGAAGACACCATACAATTTGTCAAAAGATGTGAAGAATGTCAACGTTTTGCTATCCCACAACAAAAGGACAAGATGCCGCTAACCCCTATTATTGTAAGACAACCATTCGAGAAATGGGAGATAGATTTTATAGGACCTTTTAGTCTAGCGGCACATCCATCCCAAGCCCCATATGTGATCATGGCCATTGACTATTTCACAAAATGGGCAGAAGCCAGAGCCTCAAAGAGAGCCGATGCATGAACAACATCAAAAATTTTATACGAGCAAATCATCTCAAGGTTCGGATGCCCGTTAGAGTTAGTCAATGATCGCGGCTCACATTTTATTAATTTGATCATTTACTTGTGCAGGATTCTTAGTGATCCATCAAAAATCATCACCTTATTATCCACCACAGGCCAATGGTGGTCAAGCAGAGAGTACAAACAAGATTTTGTGTACTATCTTGACAAAAACCTTGGAAGCAAATCGAACAGACTGGGAACATAAGCTAACAGCAGTCCTCTGGGCCTATCGCACATCATATAAGGTAGCAATGAGATATACTCCCTTCCGTCTAGCTTATGGTGTTCAAGTAGTTCTGCCCATGGAATATCTAGTCCTCCCAAGCTTAAGGATTGCCATACAAGATCGTCTCATGGAGAATGCATTAGTAGCTGAAAGGCTAATTGACTTGGAGAAATTGGATGAGACCAGACTGATAGCATCACATGGACTCATGGGGTAAAAAAACTACGCAAAAAACATTTATTCGACAAAAACCTTAAGCAAAAAGAACTAGAAATAGGGGACCTTGTCCTCATGTATGGTGCGGAAAATGCCAAGAAAAAGAAACTCAAATATCAAGGCCTCGGACCATTCTGAGTATCGAAAATCACACCTCAAGGGTCTATTTGAATTCAGACAAACGGAGGGTTATGTCAATGGAAAAAAATTTAAAAAACATTTTTGGACCACTAATCCAAGAGATGCTCTTGCAAGAACATCTCTTAAAAAACAACAGAAGCAGCTTGAAAAAGAAAAAATCTAGCAAGCACAAGAAGAGGCTAAGGCTAGGGAGGCCAAAGCCCCCAACAATTACAACACAAAAGACTAATACATGTCAACATGGCTTCTGTGACTCTTTTGGACGAAGGGGAACTAAACAACCAGCACGACTCAAGGTGGGACTTTCTACAGCTAAAGGCCATGCAACCTGGGTAGCATTATATAGACCACACCTTGAACCCACTGATGCACAAGTTCGTAGTGTTCACTTGATAACCACAAAAGCGGAAGGATTTTTAAATGTAAACATTTCCATCAGAAATAATTCCTTGGTCGTCGGGAAGGTGTTTGTCATGCCTGCAGGTTCCATGGAAGAAGAGATGATTCTAGGATGATCCTAGATCTGTGCCAGTAAATGCAATATCTAATGGAAAGGAAGAACAACATTGCTAAGCACAGGCAAGAAGGTCGTGTCCATACCCTTATGGAACTTGAAAAATAGAGGGAAGCACATCATAACTAATAAAACAAACACAACGAGTGCAGTGGCAACACCTCACAGAACAGAACTAACATCCGTTCCGCAAAGCTTACCCACACAACACCCAATATTTAAGGGTACATAATAGAAGTGGGTTCCCAAGAATCAACTTAAAGATCAACCAGAGAAGAAGGACACCATGAATGATATAAAGGACCCAAGAAGAACCTGTAAACAATTCAAAAGTCAGACCTTGCTAACTTGAACCGATTGGCAGGACTCTAAGCATCCGAAGAGACCTCAAGGATTCCGTAGCAATGGGTTCAAAGGAATTTCTTGTGAGCACAAGGATACTATATCAAGGCAATACGGCAATATGGGTACCCAAACCCCACTCAGTGACCAATACCACAAACAGTTTAAATCATCAAAAAGAGGGTGGTAAGAGCATGCAACATCAACTCTTAACTCGAGAAAGAACCACGCCAAGCCTTGTGTGGAGGAAAAAGAAAACTCAGCCAAATGGGTTGGGAATTGCCAAGGCAACGAAAGCACCCACTCTAGCTACAAGACTAAACAAGGAACCTAAAGGTAAAAACAAAGCAATTCAGTAAGGAGATGTAGATAGAAGCCCTCCACAACTAGGCACAGTGACAACATTGTTCAATTAGGTGGAAGACATAAAAAAAACTCCCACATGGAACTAAAATGACTACACCAACAAATACCCAAACATGCCCAGGTGATCCCTTGGTTCTCATGTGGCAATAAAACAAAAGGTATCTAATGATTGCACAAATGGGTAAGAGGTAAGCAAAGTATCATTCACTCATCATGTGCATGTTTGATTGCTTGGGCATATAGAAAAAAAATGAGAAGTATTCGATCTTATGCATTCCACATGAAACTGCCTGTAGAAAAATGTTCACACGATGAACAAGGCCAAAACCATTCACGCCGTGAACAAAATTACCAAGGTTCACGTCGTGAAAAAGTTCAAAAGAGTTTATTCGTGAAACGATAATTTTTCATGGTCCAATCACATAGTGCCATGTGGCATTCTTTATTAGGATAGCTGCCCTGTCTGACGACTGCATTATAAATTTGATTTTCTTTACTCTTTTTGTCATTTTACATCGTGTGTGTTGTCTAATCGTGTTCGAATCACTTTATTGCGCATCTCTCGAGCTCGCCTTCTCCTTACAATCTTCTCAACTATTCCCTTCGAGGTGGGAGCTTGATCCTCTTCTTTTATTTTCTTTTTTTGTTTATGTTTATGTTTATGTTTTGTCTTGTGTTCTTTCAAGAATCGTGACATCTTGAGAAAATACACATTAATTGGTAAAACAAATGACTTGTATCCCTTCATGTATGCATCATTCAATAAATTTTTTCAATCATACACCAAAGAATCAGAATCAAACGATTAAAAATACGACCTGCAGTTTCATGAACGTTGTGTTTTCACAAAATTGCGTTTTCATGCCCAACCTTTTCACGGCCACACCTTTCCATCACGGCCATACACTTTCACACCCGACCTTTTCACGGTCACACCTTTTCATGCCCGACATTTTCACGGCCATACACTTTCATGGCCACACCTGTTCACGGCCATACACTTTCACGCGCCTGACCTTTTCATAGCTTGTGTTTTTATGGCCATACACTTTCACACCTAACCTTTTCACGGCCACACCTTTTCATGGCCATACACTTTCACGGCCTATGTTTTCACGGCCATAAACTTTCATGCCTGACCTTTTCACGATCGCACCTTTTCACACCCGACCTTTTCACGGTCATAACTTTTACGGCCATACCTTTTCACGGCCATGCACTTTCATGCCTGACCTTTTCACATTCGCACCTTTTCATAGCCACACCTTTTCACGACCATACACTTTCACACCTGACCTTTTCACGGTCACACCTTTTCACACACGACATTTTCACGGCCATACACTTTCATGCCTAACATTTTCACGATCGCACCTTTTCACAGCCACACCTTTCATGGCCATACACTTCACGCCTGACCTTTTCATGACCTGTACATTCACGTCCTCACTCCTACCTTGCTCCTTTGACTATTAACACACCAGAGGATTGCTCCTACACTAACAAACTCTTCAATTAAAGTAACCTATTCCCAAAAAAAATGATATCAACCCCACCAATCATTAGACTCATGCTATGAGCCTCGGAGTCTGAAGCCCACAAGAAACCAACTCAACTCAAGTCAGCAGTGCTACTGGATCCCCAACTAGTCAGAGAATAAGGACAACACAGTGACCAAAGCTAAACTTGTTGGGTCCTTATGCCCAAACCTTCCATGGGAGCATCATTAGCAAGGAAGGTCACATAGCCCATGGCAAGGTATCCCTCCAGTACCATAGCCCACAATGTCTACAAGTTAAAGCAAAACTAGACAAAGTCAGTCTAGGTAAGATGGCGCAGGTACTTCCATGAAGTATTGACATAAAGCTTTGTGTGGAGTACCTAAAGACCTACGACAAGGGGACCAAAAGAGGACAAATCACTAAAGAAGATGGCACTACTACGGAGCACCTCTTCATTATAGAGGAACTCATTAGAGAGGCTCTACAACTTCCAGCCGCAACCAAGGTCCACCAACACATCATTAACAAGATGCCTTTGGAGGCCATGCTCAAGAAGAATTCATATACAATTCGAATGGTGCCAAGTACGAGAATATCCAAGATGAGGCTACAGAGAAAGCTTGCAGGGCCATGTCTTTGATGATGCAAGTAAAGACAGTGGACAGATACAACAGAGTCGTTCTCAATCGGATTGCAAAAGTACATCAGGAGAAAGAGGACGATTGGGCATAGTATCTACATAAGGAGATGGAAAACTACTTGAAAGCCCACCAATCAAAGATATGTAACCCATACCTGCTCACACAGGTTCTCAATCACGTAGCGAAAAGACCTCTAAAGGAGCCCGAACCAGAGGAAAAAATGCAATTGGCACTATTACTAGACTAGCCCAAATTAACAAAGTTGTACAAGAAGGGCAAGCTATCTTGATGGAGACTAAGGAGATCATAAAGCAAATCCAGAAAGAGTGCAAGAAGAAAACAGATAAGAAGATGAGGGGAGTGCTTATAGATGTTGCTGCTGAGTCACAAAGACTAGAGGAGGAAGTGGCCACATAAATCCACACCTACCAAGAGTCACTTAAAGGGAATATTCTTAGCCATACCACACAGGAACCCTGGCAACAAATCACTTCTCCAACAATCCCAGCATTACTCATATTTATAGACATGTCTCCTCTCAAAGAATCAAGTCTAGTAGACATGCCATTAGAGAGACAGCTCCATAACAAGCAATGCTAATACAAGCTGAGGAAAGACAAGATGTGGATGTGGCCATAGCCCTAGTACAGGAACCAGAGGCCCCCATGGAAGCAAGTAAAAGACAAATAACTCAAAAGCCATCAATTCCAAGCAAGAGGAGAAGATTGGAAGATGAAGAAAGACTGCCCTAGTTGTTGCTGGTCTCCCTGCTGAACATCGACTATCAACAAATCTTGCAGGAGACCATGGAAAGACTTGATGAGATGCTCAACAACCACAAATTGGGATGGAGACAAAATCAAGCACAAATGCAATGTGGGAGCAAGAACAAAAGGTTTGGCGGTGCCACCTCCTGACAACACATATGCTCCACGACTGTAACACCGCCCTCTGGAAGAAAGTAAAAGATGCATCCACACAAGTACAAAGGTTAAAAGCAAACTTGGAAGCAGCTAAGGCTACCCACAAAGATGTCATCACTCATGAAGAGTTAAAAAGCTACAGAGGAGTAGGAGAAAAGGTACAACGCCCTGGAGAATAATAACATGGTCTTAAGCCAAACAATATTACAACGGATCAAGGATAATGTTGACCTCAATGCCAAATTGGAGCAAGCAAAGGAATAGCTCCAGAAATAAGTCACCCACACAAAGAAACTCACGACACTTCATACACAACAAGTACAGGAGCTCCAACCCAATGCAAGGGCCAAGGAAGAAGCATTGTAATACCAAATCACGCAGCTAACAGCACAGCTCAAAGCAGAGGAGGAGACGGCAAACCATCTACAACATGAAAGGGAACAAACCAACAAGGCTCATGCAAAAAAGATTAGAGCTCTTAATGAAACAATAATTGAAAGCTAGGCAGAAGCACACAAAAAAGAGTTGGCATGATGCAGCTTACACAACAACTACAAGACACTCAAAAGCTGGCGGCCCAAAGACTCCAATAAATTACCAAAGCTTACAAAAGGAAGCAACCTCCCAGCGGGCCCAAGAAGATTCAAAGAATTGGATGCTACAAGGATGGTTAGAGAAACGTCAATTTCAAACCTCCTTTGCAACATAAACTCCCGCCTACATGCATTAGAGCATCAACTAGGAATCCAAGAAAGAAGTCAGCGGCGGCCAAAGCCTAGTGAATGATCTTCATCTCCTCCTTGAGCGCGCCTTCGAGCTGGGACAGCTGTGCCAGTAACTCCTTGGGACCCTCCTCAAACTCTTTCTTTGTTTTTATCTACACTAACACTCTTTCTACTTCAATATGACATAAACCTATCTGAAGATATAGGCCTTGGAGAAATAACATTAATTAAACAAAATATTGAAAGAGATGTTGATCCCACCATAATAATGGGAATTTTGAGGGGAGGATTAGCATTAACCAATCCCCAAGACATCTTTTTCTACCCTCTACATCCTATCATGCTAAACCTTTGTAGTTGGTGTAGCGTTCTCTAGAACTCATAAATTCTGGACAACTGTGTCAAAAAATTAGAACTATTTGTCCCATATGAAATTCCAGAGACACCCGCCAACTATGAGGTCGTAGCACATAGTTAACAATGGGTTTTAAGTTATGGGTGGCTAGAGGTATGTAACACTCACCAACATATAAATCTATGTGAGTCCACTCTATATCATCCTTTTGGCATTCTAAAACTCTACACTAATATCCACAAACATTTAGAAGCCATGCTAACCAATGTGCAATACAATTTTGATGCTACCCACATAGAATATCCCACTATCAATTCCAAAGAAATTCTAGACTTACAAGACTTTATTAAGTCTCATAAGCCTTGCCACCCACCCCCTAGAACAGGTCAAGACGAATCTTCTTCTTTATTTTCAAAGTAAACTTACCCTGTCTATTCTAATGTCACTCTAGTAAGGTACTTAACCCATATCCTAACACGCCACCTACTAACACCTCTAAGGCTGACTGCATTTCCTCATCTTTCTATCCTCGCGAGATAGATTTTCCCACTAACACTCTCGCCCCCAAGGAGCTACTCGCACCTCACCCATCTCCAACATGGCACTCTCAAGAGAGCTGCAAAGTACAAGGGATTCATTCGTGCAGGCAATCCTCTTTTGAAGCTAAAGTTAATGTTCAAGGTACTCATAGAGATCATTCCATTTGAGCCCACGTGCCAAATCATGCCAAAAGCATATTCAAACATCACTCCAACAAAACAACATAATGTACCATACCCTCTCCGAGCCCCACGCCTTGACTTAGAAGAACTACTTCCATTGGCCGGAGAGGGTACATTATGGGCGAATGTGGAAAAGCATACGAAGCTGGAAAATCCTCACTTTGCTGATTTTCTCGAGATACAGATTGTTACATTCATGATCAGCTACTATTTTAGAAGATGGAGGAAAGCAAATTCTTTGCACACTAGAGGTGGCTATGTAGCCATAATCACCAATGAAGAGCACCCCCACAACTACAAGATTTTGGAATATAGCCAGACTCAAGGAAGGAGTACATGGCAATTCTAGAATTCAACGAGGTGTATATGAGCACACCTAAAGTTTGACATGAACCAAGGGCCATCAGTTAGGGGAATCATGCTTTACTACCACCCACTCCGATGTCTTCCAGGTTACATGTATATCACTTTTGAAGACATGGTGGATATAGGATTCTGGAGATCACATTCAACATTCCGACACACACTCAAGAAGCTCCAATCCAAGAGGGTTTTCTACCGACATGAGTTCGGTGACCAAGTCTTAAGACCTCGGAAATAGGCTCTATGGACAGAACCTACATTAGGAAGGGGGGATATTAATCCCATTTTGGATTAACAAACATGATCCTCCAATTGAGGACATTAATAAGTGTCATGAAACGGCACTATAAAAGTTGTATATTATGAGATATTGGCCACCCAAGGACTAGTAAGTAAGTTTTAGGTGCCCAAGTGTGAATAAGGGCCAAATGTATATAAGGAATTTTCTCATAATGAAAAGACACAATCCCCTTTGTGCTATAGAGAGCTCTCCCTTGTGTCGAGAGAGATTGAAGGAGAGAGAGAGCATTCTAGCATTGTTCCTCTTTTATGCTTATGTGATTCATGCTTGTGTGAGAGAGTGAGCAAGAGAGTGATTACCTTATGCGAGAGTGTGAGCGACTCTATGGTGACAGCATGGAGGTGGAGGTTGGAGCTTAACAAGCAAGCTCCAACCTCCATGCTGTCACCATAGAGTCGTTCACACTCTATGGTGACAAACCTCCACCTCCATGCTGTCACCATAGAGTCGCTCACACTCTATGGTGACAGCATGGAGCTAGAGTTTGGAGCTTAACAAGTAAGCTTGGAGGCCTCAAGAAGAGGAACTCAAGTTTGAAGCATTGGTAAGTGCCCTATGACATTTGTGATCTATTGCTCTATGACATTGGTAAGTGCCCTATGACATTTGTGATCTATTGCTCATCCTTTAGGTGAATGTTTAGAGTTCCCTCTTGGGGGTGTGGTAGCCCATAATAACTAGGTGCTCTAGAACCAATGAAGTGTCGAAGACCTCAACATTGGCATTCGATTCAAGCACTATAGAATAATCAACTTCTCTCCTAGGTGGTAGACTCAAGAAATTCAAACACATCCTTGAACTCTTCCAAGAGTCTTGTCATGCCTTCATTGTTTTGGAAACAACTTTCTCTTCCACATCGTCCTTCTCTTGACAAAGCTAAACTACATACACACACCCCATTTTCATGAGCTCCTTCTTAAGCTTAGTGACATTGATCAAAGAGATCTTTGAGAAACATGAAGAATGAAATAAAATATCTCAATACCCACACATAAAGCTAATGAATCCATGTTATAAATTCATTGAGAAGGTCCCAAGTGTGGAAAACCAATCACATCTAAGTACAATGTTAATCGAACCCATATCCAATGTACGCAAATCCACATGGCTTGTGTATTCCTTAGAAATCATGACTTTTTCATTCTTGCATGTCATTGTATAATCCATTAATGATCCATTAGCCACTTGCAAAATTTTCAACTTGAACAAGGCTTCAGGATACAATATTGATTTCCCAATGTGCACTCTTGTTCACAAAGCTATGTGGGCTACCGCTATCATCCCATACACATCTTATTGCATCCCATTTACATATTATCACATCCCATACACATCTTATCACATCCATTCACATGGCACATCAGCAACTCTTTCATTGATCATATCCTCAAAGTCTTTACACCCTTACAACTCGCATAAGAATCATAAGAACGAGTGCACAACTTTGCATCATGCCTTGTTACACCTATAAAACACATGGTTGTAGGATATCCATCATTAGATGTCTTCATTTGATCCCTCAGATCAAGAGTAAACTTGCCACCATTGGGCTTATGACCCTCATCATCACCCAAAGCATCAATGCACTTATCAAATATCTCTACTTTGTCCTCCTACTCATCCTCAACAACTTTGGAGAGCACCATGTTGAGTGTTATATTCCTTGATTTTCATGACTTTTGGTGCTCTTTTCTCTCCACACTTGTAGCACAAGCCCTTACTTCTCAAATCATTGATATGATCCTTTTTAACAAATTTTCTTTTGTTCACTCCATTAGAAGATTTCCCATCACCAATGCGTACCTTCAAAGCAACCCCACCAAATTTGAAATTGGTATTTTCACCTCTACCATACACTATAGGATACCTTGGAACAATGGTAGTGGATGGATAAGCTTCCTTAAATTAATTCCATGATGGCGAAGAGGATACATCAGCCTTATAGGTTCCCTTGTGAAAAACTTAGCTAGTATACTTTTCCTCAACACCATTACTTACTTGATATTGATAGGCTTTTGAGCCTTCACATCAGTCCTAATGTTTGGCTTCAACCCTTTGATATACTTGATAATCTTGAAGTGCTCATCAAAGTGCTTCACATGAAACATGAACTTGACAAACTTATAAGTGTATGAGAAGTGTATGCCCAATGAACTGGACATGTACTTTGAGATTGGTCCTCAAAGAAGTGAGAAGCCCAAAGTTTACTTTACCACTTTACATTTGAAAGGTTCTGTCCATACTTGGTGGTGAGAATTGCAAAGTGATGGTTATATGGACTTCTTGGGAGGGTTTCAAGAAAGACATAAGAGAGACCTTCACTTAAAATAAGTTCCCCTGAAACAGCAGTTAAAAAATATTTTCAGAAGGTGCATTAGAAATTAAGTATAATCTGTTCAAGAGGCATTATCCTGGGAGTGGAGATTTTTTTAAAATTTTAAATTAAGGTTCCTATGGACCAATACGATTCATCCAAATGTAGGAAGGAGATAAACAGAAGAATAAAAGAAAAATCCCTGAAAAATGAGTAAATACTCACATAAGATGAAGAGTTGACTAAGAACAAGGTTAATAGTTAAAAAAGAGAGATATTTAAGTGAAATGATGCATTTTTGACACCTCTGCATTGAGGGAATTTCCCTCATGAACGAGGCACCTATTTCACATGCTTGAATGAGTTTTAAACTCTCAAATAATGAGATATTTTTATCTCTCCTCTCTCCTGTTTCAACTAGATCCAAAAAGTGAGCAAAACTGACCTAAAAATGGTCAAAAATTGACCAAACTGATCTGGAAAATTCTAGAATCAGTTGGCTTGGTTAGAAGCTCACTTTTTCCTATAAATAGAAGCCCTCCCCTTTGTTGAAACTCAATAGTGTTTTCCACTGTTACCTTGTCTCTCCTAAGTGCCAAAAACAGTGAATTTAGTTTTTGACCTTCCCTCTTCCAAAAGATTGGTGGCCACTCTTGTTTCAAACAAGAGTTGATGAACCCTTAAACCATCAAGCCAAAGGAAAGCTCTCAAATTATCTATGTACGTTGGAGATTCTTCTCTTTTCTATTCTTTTTATGGTTTTTATGGTTTTTATGGTTTTTTATGATTTTTGTCTTCTCTAAATTAAAAATGATGTTATGCCTCATTACAAAAAGGCATTCCCCTCTCTTCTCTAGTAAATCCAACCATTCTTTATCCTAGATGAATGATTAATGAATAAAATCAAGTTTTTCATAATGTTTCTCTTAAATAAGTAGAAAAATATTTACTTTAGAATAATTTAAATACTCTTGGTCCTCTTTAAATTAATTTTAGAGACTTAAAAATTAAAAAATGATCAGCCATACAAAGGAGGTTATGGCAAAATTTTTCAAAAATTTAGAAATAAGTACTATCCTTTATTATTCTAAAAGAGTAATCCTTATGGTTTCTATATTCTAAAAGTGTCATTTTACTGCATAGAAGATGTATTTTGATTATTTATATAAAAGAAATTTATTTTTAATTTAAAAGTGTTACTTTTATCATATTGATTTTTATGCATAAAATAATGCATAAAAGATTATTTTTTATTTTAAAAGAGTTACTTTCATCATATTGATTTTCATGCATAAAAGTATGCATAAAAGAATATTTATTTTTTATTATAAAAGTGTTACTTTTATCATTATTGATTTTTATGCATAAACATATGCGCAGAAGATATTTTTTTGTATATTAGAAGTGTGATTTTCATCATAAAAGATTTTTATGCATAAACATATGCATAGAAGATATTTTTTTATATTAAAAGTATGATTTTCATCATAAAAGATTTTTATGCATATGTTTGATTTTCATCATAAAAGATTTTTATGCATAAACATATGCATAGAAGATATTTTTTTTATATTAAAAGTGTGATTTTCATCATAAAAGATTTTTATGCATAAACATATGCATAGAAGATTTTTTTTTATATTAAAAGTATGATTTTCATCATAAAAGATTTTTATGCATAAACATATGCATAGAAGATATTTTTTTATATTAAAAGTGTGATTTTCATCATAAAAGATTTTTATGCATAAACATATGTATAGAAGATATTTTTTTAATATTAAAAGTGTGATTTTCATCATAAAAGATTTTTATGCATAAACATATGTATAGAAGATATTTTTTTAATATTAAAAGTATGATTTTCATCATAAAAGATTTTTATGCATAAAACTATGCATAGAAGATATATATTTTATATTAAAAGTGTGATTTTCATCATAAAAGATTTTTATGCATAAACATATGTATAGAAGATATTTTTTAATATTAAAAAAGTGATTTTCATCATAAAAGATTTTTATGCAAAAACATATGCATAGAAGATATATTTTTTATATTAAAAGTGTGATTTTCATCATAGAAGATTTTTATGCATAAACATATGCATAGAAGATATTTTTTTATATTAAAAGTGTGATTTTCATCATAAAATATTTTTATGCATAAACATATGCGTAGAAGATATTGTTTTTATATTAAAAGTGTGATTTTCATCATAAAAGATTTTTATGCATAAACATATGCATAGAAGATATTTTTTTATATTAAAAGTGTGATTTTCATCATAAATGATTTTTTATGCATAAATGGGTGCATAAAAGATATTTTTTTTAAATTAAAAGAGTGATTTTCATCATAAATGATTTGTATGCATAAATATATGCATAAAAGAAATATATATGCATAAATATATGCATAAAAGAAATTCTTTCATGTTAAAAGAGTGATTCCATCATAAATGATTTTTATGATGATAAAAGTGTGACTTTCATCAGAATTGGATTTTATGCATAATTAGATGCATATAGAATCTTTATAATTAAATAAGGGTTCTCTTTAATCTTCTGTTAATTTTCGTAAAAATTGAAAAAATGAATAGGTAGATAATATGTGAGAGGAATTCTACCATTTTATATTCACTAAGATGGTAATGAGAAAATTCAATTAAACTAGCGAAGTCGGAGATCGAGATAAATGATTATTTTATTCCTCTTAAGAAATCCATGTTTTAGAAATTTGTAAGCAAATATTCATCGAACGAAAGTTAGAAAAAGAGAAATTGAAATAGTACCTTTCAAGAAAGATAGTTTAGGAAGAACCTTTCCAGACCCAAACTCTGATTCAGACTATTGACCAAGACCTAATTCCTTCGTCAATGACGATGTGATCAGTTCAGGAAAAATGCACTCAAAACACCCACCGAATCTGAAACTAGTTAAGACTTCTGATTTTGATCTGAGGATCAAGTTAACAGAATTTGAGGAATTCTGTTTGGAATTCAGACCTGGATCTAGAAGTATCAGGATGCGGATTTAAGATTTATTCATGGTATTCAAACAAAATCAAAACTAAAAACTTACATAGAAACCCTCTTTTCTTAAAGGTCTGTCTTACGCCAGAATGCTGGAGGGAGCATTTGGCATATATGTTTATCTAAGGGAAGTTTAGTTGCAACAGCTGGCGGGGAGTTTTTGAGGGACAGCTCACGTGGCAAAAACCTGCCCAGGTCTTGACCAGCCTAGGTATAGTGAAAAATGGTGTGCTTTCGGTACGATGGGCGAGGGCCGACAAAGCGGTCCCTAAGTGAAGTGCCAGGACACCTAAGGAGGATCCTGGAGGGTTCTGACCAGGTGATGCACAGGCTCACGATGCTTAGGACACCCATTCGTATGTCGAGGAAGATATATATATGTATGTTGACAAAATGATTATTGTAATCTGGACTGGATCTCGTTGCTGACCAGCTGGTCCCAACGGAGAGTCCAGATTGGTACTATTTTTGTGAAACAAGGGATTGAATGAAAATTTTGAATTATGAAATCTGTGATCATATCTGTTTTGTCAATGGATTATTTTTATATTAAAGTTTTAAAGAGGAGTGTGTGCGTATCTGTTTTCTAAAGCTAAAGTTAAGAAAGGCATTTCAATTATAGGTGGGTGAGTACTTGTTTGGATCTACTGATTCCAGTGGCAGGGTGGTGGCCAACCCATGGGCTGGATGGGGTTAGGCTGGAATCAGTGGAGTTTTAATAATCAAACTGAAAAATCTTAGGATCACGCTAGGATTCGAGGAGCTAGTTAATTCCCTTATAAATTTCTCAATTGAGTGGATCAACGGCTGTGCCTGATCTTGATCAAGAAAAAAGCGTTGAAATTACTCGGATGATAAAATTATATCAGTGATAGTTTCCTTCTATCTGGTTTATTCAGGTGAAGGATAGTTTAGATTAATCTCGTTAGAAAAAAAAAATTCGTTAAGAAAATTTCAAAAAGGTGGAATCGTCCTCGCTTTTCGGGCATGGAAAATTTTCCCGATTTCGGTTTTCGGAGTGACCACCAGCCTAGTCTCGTGCCCGGACATTCAAGGGCGAGGCCCTGAGTGAGAAACCCTGCCCCGCGCATGAGTGGGCTGCTTCCGCTGTCAGTTACCGGGAGTGCGGTGCGCGGAGGGGACAGAGGGATCTCACAGTTGGTATCAGAGCAAAAATTGCCTTTTTTTTATTTTAGAAATCTGGGAAAGAAATGTTTTTCACTTGTTAATACTATGTGAATGAGCTTCAAAAATTGAAAACTTATAAATTGAATTGGAAATTTATAGACGGACACCCCAAACCTATCTGGAATTCCTGGACTCTCTCAGAGTCAAGATATGATAGCTTTTGCGTTTGATCACCTCATCAACTCTACTATGACCTGAATGAGCAGAGTGAGACTCGCTCGCCATTTTGAGAGTCTTTACTTTCCTGATCCTCTTGAGCGACGTTGGTTTATGTGGTTCAACGGAGGACGGTGCATTAATGTCAGTACCAGCCAGCGTCAGAGGCTTAGGCAAAATATTTCCTTGGCCATGATTCTGATAAGGCTAGGGCTTGTTCAGCACGTTCTACTCTGTGATCATTCACCCAGGAACTTCAGAACTTCATTCCGATTTTTTAGACTTCTTAGCCGCTTTATCCCGAGAAATAGAATTACAACACCTCTTTCTGTAACGAATCGTGTGTACCATGGCATGTCTCCTTTGCAGTTTCGCTTCTTTATACGATTACGTCTGAGGCAGTGATTCTGGAGCCCGAGCTGCTCTATGTACATATTACAACTTTTATACAAATATAGAAATGTTTTCTGAAGAAAAATTTCCTGTTGTATAAGTGATTGTTTACGACGGACGATCTGATAAAGAAAAATTTGTTATCAGACATATGTCATAGATCTCCAATAAGATCATTGTCTTGATTAAGAAATTGTTTCCCGAACCTCTTAAGTCTTAGGATCTCATGGATGATATCAAAATAAAAATTTAATAATATATAAATTTTTGACAAAATCATGAGACAAGGAAACCGTGGCCGTCAGCCAGACCCTCTCTCTGAAGATGACGAGCTTGACCCTGATGTTCGCAAGGCTCTTCATAGGACTCAGCCAAGACCCTTCAAAGGAGAAGGGGAGAACCTAGGCGAGGCCATGGAGAAATGGGTGGAAGCCATGGAAGAATATTTTGATGTCACAGGCTACAATGAGCGGAGCAAAATGGCTCTTGCCTGGCTGAAAATAGTGGAAACAGCCAGGGTAGCATGGAGGAACCATTGTGACACCAACCGTCTGGACAAAAATACTCAGTCCTGGAATGACCTAAAAACCTATTTGAGAAAGAGATTTTATCCCCCTAGATTTTTGGAAGCCAAAATGAACAAATTCTTAGAGCTAAAGCAGGAGAGAAAAACCATCGAGAAATATCACCAGGCCTTTGCTCTTCTACTCAAATATTCACCACCTCTAGATGAAGAGCAACTCATGGCTAGGTTCATTCGGGGAATGAACAAACCCTTGGACACACAGGTCAAAAGTGCCAAGCCAGTGTCCATGGCTGAAGCAGTAAGAATGGCAAAGGATTTTGCCAAAGCCTTTGTAGTAAAGGTCCCGCCAAAGCCTGCACCCTCTAACTTTAAAAGATTCCAAGCCCAGGGAATACAGTGCTTCTTATCACAGAAGTATTGGGATGAGCCCTTTCAAAGCTTTGTATGGACAAGATTGCTTAACTCCATTAACTTGGTCCGACCCATTGATTAGGGTTGAGATGTCAAGACAGATGCTTGACAACATGGAACAGCAGATGTAGGCAATTCGTAAAGATATAAAAGCTGCCCAAGATAGACAGAAGCAATATGTAAATAAGAAGAGGATAGACAAAGAATTCAAAGAAGCAGATATCGTCTTCATTCGAGTACAGCCCAAAAGAAGTTCTTTATCTCTTGGGAAGTACAAGAAGTTATCCCCCAGATATTGTGGGCCATATCTGATTACAAAGAGAGTAGGTGACTTAGCCTACGAGCTTCTTCTGCCTCCTCATCTCAAAGTTCATAATGTATTTCATGTAAGCCTTCTAAAGAAATATGTGCCAAGCCCAAATCATGTACTAGATGATGAAATCCTAACCTCTTCAACCCAAGGGCAGATGGAACTCCAACCTGAAGAAATTCTTGATGTTCGAGAAAAGATTCTCAGGAACAGAATTCTCAGAGAATTATTAGTAAAATGGAAGTTTTATCCTTTTGAAGATGCCACCTGGGAGAATGAAGCCGATCTATTGCGGGATTATCTCCAGTTTGCGAGATGAGGACATCTCGCAGTTTTCAAGTGGGAGAGAATGTAAGATTTCTCCCTAGCCTCTCAAGATGTCCAGCATCTTCCCCTATAATCAAATCCCTCTTCAGAAATATAAAAGATCTTATTTCTACCAGTTTTGGCATAGAGAGAGAAAATCTTCTAGAGAGTGGTAATTCAGTTTTTAAATATTTTTAGATAGAAAAATATCTCATCTTATTAAAATAAGTTCCCATGAAACATAAGTTCAAAAAGATTTTCAGAAGGTACATTAGAAATTAAGTATAATCTGTTCAAGAGGCATTATCGTGGGGGTGAAGATTTTTTTGAAATTTTAAATTAAGGTT
Organism: Cibotium barometz; assembly: GCF_041138505.1. Lineage (NCBI taxonomy): Eukaryota > Viridiplantae > Streptophyta > Polypodiopsida > Cyatheales > Cibotiaceae > Cibotium > Cibotium barometz. Next base: position 30,034,836 of record NC_141090.1, read on the forward strand.
CCTATGGACCAATAAGATTCATCCAAATGTAGAAAGGAGATAAATAGAAGAATAAAAGGAAAATCCCTGAAAAATGAGTAAATACTCACATAAGATGAAGAGTTGACTAAGGACAAGGTTAATAGTTAAAAAAGAGAGATATTTAGGTGAAATGATGCATTTTTGACACCTTTGCATGGGCGAATTCCCCTCATGAAGGAGGCACCTATTTCACATGCTTGAATGAGTTTTAAACTCCCAAATAATGAGATATTTTTATCTCTCCTCTCTCCTGTTTCAACTAGATCCAAAAAGTGAGCAAAACTGACCTAAAAATGGTCAAAAATTGACCAAACTGCTCTGAAAAATTCTAGAATCAGTTGGCTTGGTTAGAAGCTCACTTTTTCCTATAAACAGAAGCCCTCCCCTTTGTTGAAACTCAATAGTGTTTTGCACTGTTACCTTGTCTCTCCCAAGTGCCAAAAACAATGAATTTAGTTTTTGACCTTCCCTCTTCCAAAAGATTAGTGGCCACTCTTGTTTCAAACAAGAGTTGAATCCTTAAATCATCAAGCCAAAGAAAAGCTCTCAAATTATCTATGTAAGTTGGAGATTCTTCTCTTTTCTATTCTTTTTATGGTTTTTATGGTTTTTTATGATTTTTATCTTCTCTAAATTAAAAATAATGTTATGCCTCATTACAAAAAGGCATTTCCCTCTCTTCTCTAGTAAATCCAACCATTCTTTATCCTAGACGAATGATTAATGAATAAAATCAAGTTTTTCATAATGTTTCTCTTAAATAAGTAGAAAAATGTTTACTTTAGAATAATTAAAATACTCTTGGTGCACTTTTAATTAATTTTAGAGTCTTAAAAATTGAAAAATGATCAGCCATACAAAGGAGGTTATGGTAAAATTTTTCAAAAATTTGAAAATAAGTATTATCTTTTATTATTCTAAAAGAGTAATCCTTATGGTTTCTATATTCTAAAAGTGTCATTTTCTTGCATAGAAGATGTATTTTGATTATTTGTATAAAAGAAATTTATTTTTAATTTAAAAGTGTTACTTTTATCATATTGATTTTTATGCATAAAATAATACATAAAAGATTATTTTTTTATTTTAAAAGAGTTACTTTCATCATATTGATTTTCATGCATAAAAGAATATTTGTTTTTTATTATAAAAGTGTTACTTTTATCATTATTGATTTTTATGCATAAACATATGCGTAGAAGATATTTTTTTTATATTAAAAGTGTGATTTTCATCATAAAAGATTTTTATGCATAAACATATGCATAGAAGATATTTTTTTATATTAAAAGTGTGATTTTCATCATAAAAGATTTTTATGCATAAACATATGCATAGAAGATATTTTGTGATTTTCATCATAAATGATTCGTATGCATAAATATATGCATAAAAGAATTCTTTCATGTTAAAAGAGTGATTCCATCATAAATGCCAAGTGTACTTCCTTGACCTCTGCAAGCAAGGCCCTCATAAACTCCTCCACTCTCACTTGTGGGGTTATGTTTTTGATTATCAACAATTAACTTGAGTTACCATATGGTGTATGGCTTCTAATTCCAAGGTGCTGGGTGAAAATTAGGCTCATTTTCCTTTCCTTTGTCAGTTGCTTCAACTGCAACCTTAGCCTCTTGTTCCTTCTATGCGAGTGCATGATTTTGTTTACTCTTGGTTGAATGACTCAATTTTGGCTCGTGAGAGACTTACACCTTAGCTATATCAATTGGGGGGTAACTCCTATACCCAATCATCTATAAACTTTCGATGTAAGTCTACTGCACCCATGTACTTGAGCCATTGCGGCAGTAGTTGTTCTCTATTGTAGCCTTCTATGATGATCCACTATATAGCGTTTATGTCTCCACCATCTTTGGAGATCCTTCTTGGTGTTTTGAAGAAATTCATCCCTTTCTTTAGATTGGGAATCCGTATCAGATTTAAAGCTACTCCCTACATTTTCTTTTGATGTTGTCAGATATCTTTTATGTCTCCACCATCTTTGGAGATTCGCCTTTGTGTTTTGAAGAAATTCATCCCTTTCTTTATATTGGGAATCTGTATCAGATTCAAAGCTACTCCCTACATTTTCTTTTGATGTTGTCAGGTCTCTTTTTCTTTTGTGGGTAACTGAGGGGTTGGTGTCTCTTTTAGTCTCTATTTCAAACTCCTCGTGCTTGAGCTTGGGTCATCCTATGTGGAGTCATTCATAGGGGCACAACCTTAGGGAGCTCCTCACCACCATCAAATGTATCCCATGTAGATCCTCTAGATCCATAGCTATTGATTGTAGCCATTATATGTATCCATTTAAGATCATCTTCAGGCTCAATAGCTTGTTTTTTATTATCTCTGTAGGGTGGGTCCTTCCCTACATCAGTCTCTTCTCTATAAAGATAGAAGTATTGCAAAGGAATTAAATGGATGGTAGTATCAGATCTCTAGTCAAATAGTCCACCACTACCCATTAGATTTACATGACCAGTCATAAGGTCTACTCTAAGGATTAATTCATCAAATTGTAGGTAGATATGGTTTTTGGACCAATCATGGAACATTTTAGCTTCACGAAGAAATGGTCTTCCTAAGATCATTTCATAAGAATCAAGTTGCTTGGAGAATTGAATCACAATGAATGTATGCCTCACCCAATGCTTCAACACCTTGATCTTAAGATTGCATAACATTCGGATTGGTTTGGTAATAGTACCATCGCCATTTTGATCATAATGTTTGAGACTTCAAGCCTAGGTTTGGACATTTTTCCCAGCATTTTTTGGTGATTATACTAACTCATGCACCACAATCAAGGGCTCCCATTATTGTGATGCCCATGGTAGTGTGACTAGTAGTAATGCATTGGATTCATAACCTTCAAAGTATTGGCCCAATTTATTCAATGGAATTTTGACCATTGATTTCGCGTAATCATCCTATAATTGGGTTCTTGGATCTTCTATGACTTGAATTGGAAAAATTCCATAGTAGTAGGGTTGAGTCTTGTGGGTATCTGGTGTAAATGATGATAGTCCTACATTGAGTTCTCCATTTAAAAGAGCTTTCAATGCTCTGAATATTTCAAGATCTCAACACAAGCGCATAGTCATCATGGTCTTTGTTTCAGAGGCCATGAACTCCAACAATTTATGGATGTTCAAGGGATTACCTGTCATCACCTCTCTGGGTGCAATGATATTGGAATTTTCACCTCTTGAATGGGTTCATGGCTGTCATACTCAACCATTCTCTTAAAGATCTTATATTCCGTGCTTGGGAGAAGTGAGTTCTCACTGACCTCGAGGATGATACTAGTTATATCCAAGGGTTTGTAGGTTTAATAGGCTTTAGTTTGTTCAGATGAATAATGTTAGAGATGTTTACTTGTTTTGGTCTTAGTTTCTAACTCCTGCTGAGTATGTGTGACCATATCCTTGAGGTCATGAAGTTGTCACAATTCTCTTATAGGGTCAAGGTATGGACTAAGTTTCTTTTTGTTTGGTTTCTTGAGAACTTGCATCCTTTCCTTTTTCGCCTCCTTAGTTTTTGCTTGAGTGTCTCTAGTGTTTTTAGAACCAATGTGTGTGTCCACCTCCACTGAATCCAAATACTCATCAATATCATTCATGTAGATTGGTTCATCAGATGTTCCTGTAAGATCCCTATCCCCACCGCGCAACAATTTCAGGGGTGCTAGCAGCAGAAGTAGCACTTCTTGCACGGGGCAGGGTCCCACACTCGGGGCCTCGCCCACGGATATCCAAACAAGAGACTAAATAGAACTTGAGTCTCGATTTACGGATCCATCAGTCTAGCCTAACCCTATCCAATCCCATGGGTAAGCCAACCGCCCAACCACTGTAGTGATGGGATCCAATTAGAAATTTGGTTAGGTTTTGTCCTGGGTACCAGGGAAAAGAGTTCCCATGCCCCCTAGCCAGATTTTCGAGCAAATTTAACTCGAGTCACACCACTTACACACCCAATATGAAATTGCCTTTTTCCTAGATTCAAAAGTATTTAATTCAGTCATTTAATGAAATCATAGTGTTACTGATCATAAACTTCCAAGTATCCAGTTGAATCTTAATTTCCAAATCTTAATTTCCAATCATCCCTTCATCGGAGTATCTATGGCATCATTGGCAACCAGAACGCTGACCATTTATTCACTCAGGGGCCTTTTTGATAGTTCCTAGCTAATAGTACCCGGCAGATAATCACTTATAAAAATCAAGATGGAATCCTCGTTGAAGATCAGCAAGATCAACCAATAGATCCATATAAGAGAGCTATGGACTCATTAGTTGAGGACCAGCAAGGTCAATCAACCAGATCCATAGTTTCAGAAAACAACTCTTACTCCTTGTTCCAATATCTTCCACGACGCACGTGTGGGTATCTTTGGCGACCCAGAGCCCGAGTACTGTATGGTTAGCACCCTCTAGGATCCTTCACAGGTCACCTAGCGCTTCACTCATAGGCCGCTTCCTTGGTCCTCATCCACCGTAGCGGAAGCTTACCATTTAAATCGACGAACCGAGGCTGGTCAAGACCTCGACCGACCTTGCTACGTGAGACATCCTCCATTGACTCTCCGTTCAGCAGTTGCAACTTTATCAGTTAGGTCTCCACGACCTTAATCACAAGATGGTCAAAATGCTTCCTCAGCATTCTTGACATAAGACAGTCATTTACAAACAGGTCACAAATATAGTTTTTATATTGAACTCTCGTCTTTCCACATTATTCCTCATCAGTCCACATTCCATTAATATGTGTACTCATTCTCATCCAATCACATCATTTTCCATCTCATCACCTTAGATTCATTCACATCATATATCATATATTCACATCCCAATTCACATGTCATCACATCTCATCCATTCACTCATATCGACGACACATCATTTCACATACACATTCGCATTCATTATTCTACATACACATCCACATTTGTACATCCACATCATACATCCGATTCCACATCCGCATTCATACATACACATCCATACATCCACATCCACATTCATACATCCATATCCACATCCACATCCATACATCCATTTCCACATCCACATCCACATGCATACATCCATTTTCACATCCACATTCATACATCCACATCCACATTCCATATCTATATCTATACATCCAAATCCATACCCACATCCATACATCCACATTCACATTCACATCCATACATCCATATCCACATTCCACATTCATACATCCATACATCCATATCCACATTCCACATTCATACATCCATATCCACATTCCACATTCATACATCCACATCCACATTCACATTCATACATCCATTTTCACATCCTCATTCATACATCCACATCCACATACATACTTCTATACATCCACATCCATACATCCACATCCACATCCATGCATCCATTTTTACATCCACATTCATACATCCACATCCACATACATACATCCACATCCGCATCTACATCCATACATCCACATCCACATCCACATTAACATCCATACATCCATATCCACATTCCACATTCATACATCCATATCTACATCCACATTAGAATCCATACATCCATATCCACATTCCACATCTACATCCATACATCCACATCCATACCCACATCCATTCATCCACATTCACATTCACATCCATTCACATCCATACCCACATCCATTCATCCACATTCACATTCACATCCATACATCCATTTACATCTATCTGATTCCTATCACATCTTACCACATCTATTTATAGAATGTAGGAGAATTCTAATTTTTTGATATAAAGATTCTTTATGCATCTAATTAGGCATAAAGACAACTTTATAAAAATCCTTTTATGCATCTATTTAGGCATAAGTTCAATTTTAAGGAAAATAACACTTCGAATTAAAAATAAACCTTTTATGCATTTTACTATGCATAAATTCTATTTTAATGAGAATAACACTTTCAAAATAAAAATAAATCTTTTATGCATTTACCTATGCATAAATTCCATTTTAATGAGAATAACACTTTCAAAATAAAAATAAATCTTTTATGCATCTAACTATGCATAAATTTAATGTCAATGAAAATAATACTTTCGAAATAAAAATAAATCTTTTATGCATCTTTCTATGCATAAAATCAATATTGATAAGAAAAACTCTTTTGAATTAAAAATAAAATTCTTTATGCATCTTTCTATGCATAAAGAATCAAAATTGATGAAAATAACTCTTTTGAATTAAAAATAAAATTCTTTATGCATCTTTCTATGCATAAAATCAAATTTGATAAGAATAACTCTTTTGGAATAAAATAAAATTCTTTATGCATCTATTTATGCATAAAATCAAAATTGATGAAAATAACACTTTTTTAATAAAATATTTTTAGTATGCATTTTCTTATACCTAGGATGAAAATTATCACTTTAAGAATACATATACGATGGGAATTACTGTTTTTGAATAAAAAAATAAAACTTATTTTTCACAATTTTAGAAAATTTTGCCATAACCTCCTTTGTATAGCTGACCATTTTTCAATTTTTAATTCGCTAAAATTAATTGGAAGTTCACCAAGAGTATTTAAATCATTCTAATGTAAACATTTTCTACTTATCAAAGAGAAACATTATGAAAAACTTGATTTTATCCATTAATCATTCATCTAGGATAAGAATAGATGGATTTACTAAAGAAGAGAGGGGAATGCCTTTTTTTAATGAGGCATAACATCATTTTCAATTTAGAGAAGACAAAAATCATAAAAAACCATATAATGAATAGAAAAGAGAAGAATCTCCAACTTACTAAGGAATTTGAGAGCTTTCCTTTGGCTTGATGATTTGAGGGTTCTACTCTTGTTTGGAAACAAGAATGGCCACCAATCTTTAGAAGAGGGAAGGTCAAAAAACTAATGAATTATGAGTAAATTCACAGTTTTCTGGCTCTTGGGAGAAGCAGGGTAATAGTGCAAAAACACTATTAAGCTTCAACAAAGGGGGAGGCTTCTATTTATAAGAAAAAGTAAGCCTCTAACCAAGCAAACTGATTCTAGAATTTTCCAGATCAGTTTACACCAGACCCAAGAGTATGAACAAAACTTTATTTCAATACAAGTCTTCGTCTTTACAAAGTTGGACATCCATTACATCCTCAGAACCATCTTCATCTACAGCTCTTCAATATCCGGACCAAACTCCAGAACAAGATACATATCTAAGATGGGCTATCCTCAAAACTTTTCTTCAGGTTTACAAGACTGTATTTTCAGGACAGTAACTATTACAAGCATGCATATAAGAGCTCAGTTCCAACTAGACCCTTTTTACAAATCTTCCCAGAACACTCATCCAGTATGCTTTCACACAGGAGATTATATTCATGTATACAATTCAGCTCCAAAACAGCCCACCAACAGTGAGCTACAAATCAGCCTTCAATCCTCTTCAAACCTCAGTCTTCAAATTTTCAAAACGGGCCACAACCGATGCCCCTAAATCCCCCACTAATGCGAGGTTTTCTTCCCAAGAGAGGCCTGCATAGGGTCGGCCTCCTTCAAGCTCTGAAAACAATACCCTGTTCACCTGAAAGTTGCTTGCACTCTACCACACAACTGCCACCAGCTCTCGGCTTTGCAGGCCAATGAATCTCAACAACCCCAATTACCACCCAAGCAACACCACAGAACACCAACAACAAACTAAAACTCAACAATAGAGTACTGTCACCATACACTCATCAATGGCCAAGAGGCCTTTGCTTTCTCTCTCAGTGGTCTGCAGCTTGATTTCTGAAGCGCCCAGGCTGCAGCTCCCCGCAACAGTCCCCATATACCTCCCTCACCTTAAGGTTGTTGGCTCTGCCAACTAAACCCACACCATAAAATTCTATCGACAAGCCAAGCTCACCTTGTGTAGCCTTCCTGTTCACCGAGCACCCGCATCCACCATGGCCTCTTCTTATTCAGGTATTTTTCCCGCTTCCCTCCAGAATCATGCAGTCGCGATCCTCACAGTCTTCATCAACTGCTCTCAGAAACTCCCACACCCGTCACTTCCAGTCCACAGCTCCTAGTCGCTTCTCCTATGAATCTCCCAACTTGCAGTAGTGACCAAGAACTCTCCAAAAGCAACAGTCAACCTTCTCTCTCTCTCTTGTCCTGCAATCGACATCACCTTCTATCCTCCTCTGCTTCTCTGCAGTTGACGCCACCGTCTTCTTCTTCACTGTTTTTTTTGCAGTCGACGCTCTCTATCTCTCCTTCCCTGCAGCAGACGATTCTACCTTTCTTTCCTTCTTTGGTTCTCTGCAGTTGACGCCATCGTCTTCTTTTTTTGGCTTCGTTGTAGTTGACACCCTCTCTCCTTCTCTACTGTCGACGCGCTCTCTCTTGGCGACTCTCTTTCGGCTCCTCTCAGGGATTCCCTCCTCCCTGTATAGCAAGGTCACCTCTCGTTGCCATGTAGCCCCTTCCATCCTTTGGCGCACGCGGTGAGGGCAAACCTGCCGGGATCCTGTTGGCAGCTGCCACCTTCACTTTCTGGAAGCTTGAAGCTTCTATTTTCTTATTAGTTTTTTATTGTTTAAGGCTGTTCATACTGCGCAGCCCCTTAAACCATGTCCCCATACCACTTAAGTCTTCCCATCCTTTGCTCACAAGCCATTAACTCCACCCTTTTTTGCCTCCTCATTGGCCTTAGGTCACACGCCACCTACATCCATGCTATATATTTACAAAAGGCATGCCCAAATGCAAACGGTCAGCACTCATGCAGGCACTGACACACACACACACACACACACCTGAAGGCTCGCCAACAAAAGCAACAAGAGGATCTTTAAACGATTAATTAGAAGGTCCTCAAAACCTTGAATAATGCACATCCAAAGCTTGTGCTTTGGAAGACTATTAATGGTGGGGACAAAGAGAGTAAGGGCCAAAAGGAGGTTTTACAAATAAGTGATCGTATGCAACACTTGTGGCCATGAACCAAAGCTAATGGTAAGCTGATACTACCTAAAGCTCCTTGGGTATTGACAAAAGTGTTAACAATCCAAAAATGGGATTGATCATGGTGAAGGACATAGATTAAGCAACATAATTAAGATGGATTAAACCACACTAAGAACTCAATAAGAGAGAGACAGAGAGAGATATTGCACACTCAACACTTGATCTCTATTACATATCACAAATGAATCATACAATGATATACGATCACTTATTTGTAAATCCTCCTTTTGGCCCTTACTCTCTTTGTCCCCACCATTAATAGTCTTCCAAAGCACCATAGCTATATTTTTAAAAATATGCAAAGGGTCAAGCAAATGGTTAACTAGAATGCTATCCCAATATGGTAGTTGGTAGAAGATAGACAATTGCTTCATTTTGGAGAGTGGAGAACCTTTGTTGTCCTCCCATGATCTCTTCTAGTCTCTTGCCTTTAGTGTAGGAGGAGGGTGACCCAAAAAGACCTCATGTAGCTCATAGTGCTCTACCAAATACTTCTTACGACACAAAAAAAAAATCTTTCTCAATCATCTTCAATGGCAAGCCTCTAGTCTAGGACCACACAAAGGGCATGCATTGTATCGAGAGATTGATAGTCCTATATTAAAATAATTAATATTATATAAACATTATAGATATCAACAGAGATATTAGAAAATATGCTCACTACATTCTCCATACTAGCCAATCATGTAGTCCATGTTATGATACCTCATATAATGAGAAATACATTTTTCCAAACCTCTTTGACATGTCGTGAACATCAATTCCTTCCCACAATCTCTGTAGCTCCTCTATTAATGGGGCTAAGTACACATCCATGTTGGTTACCTTCTTGTACTTCTTAGCACTATCAATGAGAGCAAGAGATGTCCCTTATTTGTTGCTAACCACGGTGGATGATTGTAGTTCACAAAAAAAATGGGCCATGTGATCCATGTTGAGATTTTAAGACCAAACGGGTTTACCCCATCTATATCTAGCCCGAGGTGAACATTGCGAGTCTTCTTGGTAAAGTCTAGCCACTTCTCTTCAATGTGTCTCCATGCAAGCAATCATTGTGGGTACATGCATAACATCATCCTTAGATTTACTGATTTGATGCCAAGACATCATAGACGCTATGGATTTACACTTAAACATTGTTTAAATCCGTGGAATGATAGGAAAGTGCCTAAGTACTTTTGTAGGAACCCTTTCTCTATAAAGGATGAACCATTTTTTGGGGAGGGATGGGATGTAAAGAGGACCTCTATTGAAGATGCTATTGAATACAAAGTAACAATGCCATATATTACATTCATGTGAAATCAAAACATAATGTTTGTAAAAAAATCTAGTGTAAGCATTATGCATTTGATTTCATCACACAAGATGGCGACTGTTGTGGAAAGGCATCTACTAGTAAAGATTGGATCATCAAGACATATGCGATGGAACTCGGTCTTCCCCATAAAAGATGTTGTAATCCAATCACAAAGTCAAGACCCATTAGTGGTCACTCTAGATTAAAGCCATTGGCCATTGGCCTTTGTTAAACAAGTCTAGATCCAATTGATGTGTAGTGATACACCAAGTGATTTCTATTTTAAGTTAGATGGTAGAAAACTCAGAAGTAGGAGTGAATCTTCCAAACCTACTATGTTTGTATCAAACCACATATCCTTGAGGTTGTGAAATTACCTTAAGATTATTACCTTTGCATCTATAATAAAATTTCAAGAGTTATCTCGGGTCTATATGTTGTGTAGTTCTTCCCTTTGGAATTCTAAAATTTTCTCTTTAAGGTTTTGAGCTCATTGAATTAATTGTCTTCTCTTTAAAAATTATGCATGTTTTGGAGGTTATCTCTTCTTCTTTTTACATTTTAGGTAGGCTTTCTGTTTACACCTTTTTTCCCTTTCTATTTGCTTCAATGGAAACAATATGTCCTAGGTATCCCTAGTCCTCTACATTGAAAATGTCTATATTTCAACATTAAGCCATAATCAATATTACATACATACATCATGGATAAATGAAAGGACCATTTCATGTAAAGAAATTACAACAAAGAACGTTTCCTTCGTACTGCTCACTATATCATAAAGACTATGAGAACAAAATCATTACAATGCGATAAGGGTCCAACATTAGGACATGACAACCCCCATCGCATTGTAGTGGTTTGGTAAATTTTTCCAAATCACTACAATATGATAAGGGTCTAACAATTGGACATGATAGCTACCCCTATTGCATTGTAGTGATTCGACAAAGTTTCAAAATCACTACAACATTGGCCGAAGCATTAGGGGAGAATTAGACTCCAAAGTTCCCAAATCACCATAACACTGGGCAGAAGCATTAGGTGCATAATGTTGCCAAAAGATTAGGAAAACAAAATCACTACAACGTGATAAGGGTCCAATAATTAAACATGACAACCCCTATTGTGTTATAGGGACTCAACTTTGGGTATTTTTTCTCGAGAGAGAAATATTTTGGACTAATAGGAAGAGAGCTCTAGAAAAACAAAAACACTACAATGTGATAAGGGTCCAAGAATTGAACATGATTTGGCAAAGTTTCCAAATAACTACAAAGCAATAAGGGTCTAGCAATTGGACATGAGGACCCTTAGCACATTGTAGTGCTTGGTAAAGTTTTCCAAATCACTACAATTTGATAAGGATCCAGCTATTGGACATGACAATCCCTATCATGTTGTACTAATTTAGCAAAATTTTTGAATCACTAGTGCACTGGCGAAAGCATTAGGGTAGAATTAGACTCCAAAGTTTTCAAATCGCTACAAAATTGGCAGAAGCATTAGGTACATAATGTTTCCAAAAGACTAGGAAAATAACATCAATACAATGTCATAAGGGTTCAACAATTGGACATGATGACCCTTATGGATTGTAGTGGACTCAATTTTAGGCTTTTTTTCTCTAAGAGAGAACATTAGGGGAAACTTGGACTCAAATTGGGTTCTTTAAGGATTGCTACACATTCTCTCTCTACAAAATGAGCAATTGGTGAAATGTTTGCAAATCAACTTAAAAGTGATCGGAGTTTGGACATTTGGAATCTACTCCTCGTCGAGACCTTTCCAATGATATATAGCATGATGGAAAATTTTGCATATTCACGAAGTCCCCAAATTTTGTGATCACATGGCACGTAACATGCCACATCACCAAATTTGGGGACTTCTTGAATATGCGAAATTGTACGTCATGCTATATATCATTGGAAAGGTCAAAGAGTAGATTTGAAATGTTCAAACTTTGATCACTTCTAGGTTGATTTGTAAAAATTTCACCATGTGCCCATTTTTTGTAGAGGGAGAATGTGTAGCAATCCTTAAAGTGCCCAATTTGAGTCCAAATTTTTCCTAATGAAGTTTGGACCAACAACAAGAGAGCCCTAAGAAAACAAAATCACTACAACATGATAAGGCTCCAGCAATTGAACATGATGACTCCTATCGCATTATAGTGATTTGGTAAAGTTTCCAAATCGCTACCAAAAATTGGACATGACAATTGTGAAGGAAACTACGATCCTTGGGAAACGTGCAGAACATAAAATATAGGAGCGAGAGAGAAACACCAGATTGGGTACAACTACCCTCCCAAGCAGGTGCCAAAAGCATCCGTGATTGAGTATTTATAGTTTTTATTACTTACAAAATAGGTTACAAGGCTATTTTAGCCCTTGGTGTCTCTATAAGTTTTCTTTTACAAAAATTGGATAGTAAAATATCTAAAAAATCTCACTCCCATGATAGTCCTCTTGGTTGAGAAGATAACCATCCTAGGTTGCTGAAAATATCAATGCACAAGGGCAATTAAACACATTAATGGTTCCCATGTGTAAGAAATGATCGTATATGCATCCCTATTTGAGCTTAGAGGTTATGAATAACATACCCTCCTGTCCAATCTACATACTTCACATATGTTATCACACATAATTAATAGGATCCACTTCTGCATATTGGATTCACTCACAATGTCTTTACATCTATTGCACATGTCTTAGAGTTGATCGGATTCACTCACAATCAAACTCACACTACAACAAAATGAGGGTCTAGCAGAGCGAAAATAGCAACATTCTTATAATTGGAAGGGTAGGTAGGTGCCGGGGTATTTTCGCTGCTAGAAACACTGTTATTTTCACTGCAATGGGTTTGCTGCTTAGCAGCAAAAATGGTAGTGAAATGTTGCTGCTCAACACGACATTTCGCTGTTCTGCAATGACTTCTATTTTCACTCCTGTGAGCAGTGAATGCTCTGCATAGAAAAAAAAGAGCTGGGGCGGTAGACCGGAGAGTGTGCACAAGACTCCCCAATCTATCCCATCTCTTTCTTTTTAATTAAAACAAAGTCACAGTTTCAGATTTATAACACAAACACAAATATAAGAAACACAAACATTGTGGAGAATGCAATTGAGCCCAGAAAGTTATTATGTTTTAGAAATTGTTGGGCGTTTGGCCATATATACATAAAGTTTTTACAATGAAGATGTGTCTAACTACAATCTTCATCAGATTCCGAGTGATCTTCATCATCTAATTCCTCGTCCTCTTCACTTGCTTCAAGCTAATAATCTAGATCCTCCTCTTCTTCTTCCCCTTCATCCTACATATGCCATCAAGCGTAACGTAAGCAAGAGCATTAAAATAAAAATAGACGTAGAAAAGAGAATGGTTTAGGCTCACTTACCTCATCTTCTTGAGTCCCCAAAATGGACTCATCCAAGTGAATACCTCCCGTACGCATCCACACCCACAATTGCGGATGGGGGGCTCTATACCCATAGTCATACTCCTGTTTTGTTGGGTCACACCCACAAACCTCTCTCTACAAAAACAAATTAAGAAAATATACAATTATTTCAAGAAAACAATATAGTACAAAACAAAATGAAACAAGAGAAGAAATGATTACTTACGAAATGAGCAAGAAAGTAGGATTTCCTACCGGAGCCGAAGTGTGAACCCCCTCGCTTCCATAGTTAGGAAGCACTCACTCTAGCTTGTTATTGAAAAGCACCTGGGTTCTTTCTCACGAAGCTACGTACGTGCCTCCACTCCTCGACCGTACACACGCTAGGCTTCTCCAAATTATTCTTTGTTGCTCTCTTGATATTTACTCTCCTCTATTAGACAACAATAGCTTGATCCGCCTCTTCATCCACTCCTCGGAGAAGCAAAGACCCGCATGTGGCATGGGGAACTCTGACTTAAGCACATCGATAACTTATTACTTAGAAAGTTCATCCTGTGCTTTCCAATTTTTGAAGGAGTTCATGAACTTAAGCAGGTACATGCATACGGTTCATGACTTGCTTTCCTCGTGCATCCATCACGAGGGCACCATCTGCATCCACGTTGTACAGTAGGAGTCATGGATTGAACGATGGAATGGGTCTCCTGCTGTAGACTAGCTTATAATGTGTAGATGGAGAGCCCCCCTATTGGGGAGAGACGCATTAGGAGACCTAGTGTTTCTTTTGCCAAAGTAAAAGCAGCCTGCTCCCCCCTGCTAGCACGTCTACTACCCCCACAAACTCCCTACTACGTCATCATCATGGTGAAGACAGATGTGAGAAAGTAGGGGGTGGATCTAGTAGAGGAAGGTGGTGTAGGCTCATCACAACCATATCATGATGGGCGTGCACCACTCGGCCTTGTGCCTATCAAACACTACAATAGAATGAGGGCCTATTAGCAAAAATAGCAGTGTTTTTATAACTAGAAGGGTAGCTAGGTGCCGGGCCATTTTCGCTTTTGGTACAAACACTGTTATTTTTGCTGCAGTGAAATATCGCTATTGAGTAGTGACATTTTGCTATAGAATAACGAAATATCATTTCTCACTAGTGATATTTTGCTGCTATTTTTGCTGCTGCTGAGTAGCAACTTACATTTTCACCTACTCTACAGGTAGTGAATGCTTTTTGCATAGTAAAAAAAGAGAGGGGGCAGACTGGGGGTCACGCCAAGCTTGACAAGGGAAACCATGGCTTGCACTTCTCAACACACCTCTGCGTAGCAGGTAACACAGCTATGATGACCATGGCGTTGGCACAGATGACGAGTAATTCCAATTCATGCTCTTACAATGGCTAGCCAAACTCCCGCGTATGCTACTACAGTGTTGTTTGCTTTATAAATGCTGTTCTAAGCAATGGCCTGTTGCCACCTCATGATTTCTCTCACAAAAGCTTCTCATGGCCATCTCAATACACCTCTAGTTTGCTGCATGTGTAGAGACGCACTATGCAAAGAGCTCCCACGCAGACTGCTTGCCATTCGTTGCTTACATGTGCTTCTCTGCACACCGGATCTTTGATCGACCTTCTCTTTGTCCTCTTCGCCTTGTGCTCTGGGACCGTTCACCCAATTGCTCTGCGACCATTCACCTAGCTGAGCCTCTTTGCCATACCCACAAGCTTGCATTTCTTTGCCTGCATCTTTGATCAACCTTCTCTTTGTCCTCTTCGCCTTGTGCTCTGGGACCGTTCACCCAATTGCTCTGCGACCATTCACCTAGTTGAGCCTCTTTGCCATACCCACAAGCTTGCATTTCTTTGCCTGCATCTTTTCTTACGTAACTGTTTCTTTCTTCGCTGCTACCTTGTTTTTCAAGGTTCCAATAGCCATCATTATGGCCATATCAAGCTCCCACTTGAGCTATGGATCTATGTGGTTAACTGTCAAAGCCTTCAATTTGCCTTCAAGACTGTTGTCGAAGATTTGGCCGAGTTGGTGATTTGCTAATTCTACCCCCAAATTTCCCATGAGCCATCATCCTTGGCTTTCATCATAGTCTTCAAAATGACCATGTTGAGCTCACACTTGAGCTCAAAATTTTATTCTTCACCTTTGACAATCATGTAGCTTCTCTCACAATGCAATTACTCCAAGGGTGCCGTCAACATGGATTTCCCGTAGGAAACCCAAGGTGATTAAGCCATTGTGAAACCCCCAAATGCTTCCACCACTTTGTGCTCACCTTGATGAGCATACCATGAGCCACACCCTTGTTTTGACAAGCTCCAAAATGAGTTGCAAACAGCCCACACACTCTTGCCCCCCATTGGACAAGCTTGCACCTTCACACTCTTTGCCCACAAAGCAAAGAACCATGGGATTCACAAATCCCAACATAGCAACCCTTCTCAACATGAGCAATATCTCATGCTCAACACCAATAAAGAGGAAAATCCTTCACAAAACCAACCTTCTTGAGACACATTTGTCTCCTTGGCAGCTTCCTTGTTGACACCAAACACTCCATAGCCTTCATACTTGCTGAAATCTCCATTTTCAGCTTCCATGATGATGAGCAAGTTTCCCATGTTGCAAAAATCCCATTTGCAATTCCGAGGCAGCTTCTATGCAACCTCCTTGTTGCAAATCTCCTCTCAAACTTGAGAATGGCAACTCCAAATCTCTCTCAAATCCTCACAAATGCAAGTCCAAATGATAATATGAGTGCATAATTTTTTTTCCATATAATTGAAAATAATGCTTAATCAAAGAACTCATAACCAAGAAAAACTATACATAAATAATCACCATGACGAAGAGCCCACCCAAGATCTGATACCATGTTAACAATCCAAAAATGGGATTGATCATGGTGAAAGACATAGATTAAGCAACATAATTAAGGTGGATTAAACCACACTAAGAACTCAATAAGAGAGAGAGAGAGATTGCTTACTCAACACTTGATCTCTATTACATATCACAAATGAACCATAAAATGATATAGGCTTTCTAGCCTTATCCCACTTTACACATCATCCTCCATGTGGCAACTCCTTTTTCACTCTTTTGGTCAGCACTCACACACCATTCAATATTACATGTGGCATTCTTATCTTGCCACAATATCTTGCACCTCTAGGGTGCTTTCCCACATACACCAACACCCCGATTACATCTCTCAACAAAAAGAAGAGGAAGCTCAAGTTAAGAAGTTCATTTCGGAGTTTTGTACTCTAATTGGATGCATACATTTCCTAAAGGGGCCGTTTAAAAAGGATGAAATCACACAATTGGCACAAGTTCTTGAAATTTTTCTTTCCTCTTGCCAAGGATTGCAACATAAGGAATACAATATACAAGATTGGCATAGTGGTCCGCTGGAGTTCATTAAAGGAGATAAGAAAAGACACTTTGGAAGTAGCCCGCTTAAATTCCATCGAAGTTGTTATATTGGTGGAAACATTTCTCCCAAAAACCAGCATATTAACCATACAGATACATCTCCTAGTTCATTTTGTGGAAGGATGGGTGGCAGTGTGGCAGGGGTCATCTGTTCATGTTGGATGTTCTTTTTGGAGAGGTTCATGAAGATCCTAAAAGGGTTTTTCTGTCAAAGAGCTCGCCTAGAGGGAAGTATGGAAATGGGATGGCTTGTGCAGGAATCCCTAGTGTACATCACAGAGTTTC
This sequence comes from Cibotium barometz, assembly GCF_041138505.1. Classification (NCBI taxonomy): domain Eukaryota; kingdom Viridiplantae; phylum Streptophyta; class Polypodiopsida; order Cyatheales; family Cibotiaceae; genus Cibotium; species Cibotium barometz. The sequence goes on from NC_141090.1 coordinate 30,052,321, forward strand.
TTAGTACCACAGACCCTGAAATGCCTAAACTATGGCCAACAAAGGTGGATGATAGGGTAGTTAGAGAAGAGCTACAAGGGATTGAGAGAATGATGGATGTAGCCTTATGAGACAAGATCAATAAATTTTACATCTTAAACTTAGGGAGTATGCAAAAGTGGATCAAACAGTACGGAGAGGCCAAGAATGAAAGGAATCAAGCTCATCAAGCTTTTCAAAGGAGTCAACCAACCATACCCTCCATCACTTTCTATACCTCTAGAACTTTTGTCAAGTAGATTGCTTCAACAATCCTTAGAAAAGAATCAAAACTTGATGGGGTGAAGTTATTATGGATTAGGAAGTGAACCTTACATACATTTGTGACTATCATGTTCACACTTTCTCAAAATATTATTTATAAGTTCTCCATAAACTAATAGACCATGTGTTATTTTCTTCTAGTACCAAACATTTGCAGCAATGTGGTCACATGGATGCCATTTTTGAGTGGAACAGATCGATAAGAAGAGAACAACGTTTGATTGTAGTGTTAAAGAAAGTTTCATACAAGAAAGCAAGGCTAGTACAAGTGATTTAAATACGGATGTGAACATGCTTAATTAATTTAAAACCATCCAAGATATCATTAAGGTTGGCTTTAGAAATTTCATATGTTTATCTTTGATAAACTTGGACTCCAAAAGAGGCCCTCTAAGAAATGCCATGTCAGTGCTCTCTCAAAAAATAGCTCGTGATTTGCAAATGAGATCAAAAGTTGTCAAAGATTGTAGATTGGAAATCTAGTCTTTCCAATGATATATAGCATGATGGGAAATTTTGCGTATTCAAGAAGTCCCCAATTTGGTGATGATGTGGCATGTAACATGCCATGTCATCACCAATTTCGAGACTTCTTGAATACGAAAAATTGGCCATGTTACATACCAGACCATCACCAATTTGGGGACTTCTTGAATACACAAAATATCCCGTCATGCTATATATCATTGGAAATATTTCAAAGAGTAGAATCCTAATCTACAATCTCCGATAGCTTTTGATTTCATTTGCCAAAAAAATAACCATCACCCCATTTTTTGAGAAAATGCTAACATGGAATCTCTTAGAGAGGGTGTGAGATCCCACTGCCCCCTCTGCGCACCGGATTCCTGGTTGGTAGCACCGGAAGTATCTTCCTCTTGCGCGGGGCAGGGTTTCCCACTCGGGGCCTCACCCTCGAATGTCCGGTCACGAGACTAAACTAGTGGTCATTCCAAAACCGAAACCGAGAAAATTTTCCTTGCTCGAAAAACGGGGACGATTCCACCTTTTTGAATTTCTTAACAAATTTTCTTACGGGGTTAAGAGACTAAACTAACCTTCATCTGATTAAACTGGATAGAAGGAAAACTATTAGAGACTTAACTTGAAGAAATCAACGCTTTTTTTCCAATTGAATCAGGCATAGTCGTTGATCTATTCATTTGAGAAGTCTTCAAGCTTTTATTTAACTACTCGAGTTCTAAGCATATTCTTATTAATCAATTTTATTATTAAAACTCTACTGATTCCAGCCTAACCCCATCTGGCCCATGGGTTCCAACCACTGGAATCGGTAGAATCACACAAGTACTCACCCACCCATAATTGAATGCCTTTCTTAACTTTTGCTTTATAATACAGATACACACACACTTCTCTTTAAACTTTAACTTATAAAACAATCCATTGACAAACAATTATTGGTTACAGATATCATAACTCACAATTTTCATCCAATCCTTGTTTCTCAACAAAAACAATCTCACTCTAGACTCTCCGTTGAGACGAGCTGGTCAGCAACAACGAGATCCAGTAGTTGATTACAATAAACATTGGTCCATCATACGATATCTTCCTTGACATACGCATGGGTGTCCTCTGCATCGGGAGCCCGTACATTGCCTCGTCAAAACCCTCTAGGATCCTCCTTAGGTGTCCTAGCACTTCACTCAGGGACCGCTTCGTCGGCCCTCGTCCATCGTACTGGAAGCGTACCAATTTAACCATACTGAGGCTGGTCAAGACCTGGGCAGGCTTTGCTGTAAAGCTGTCCTTTGAACACTCCCCGCCAGGTGTTGCAACCGAACTTCCCTTAGGAAAACATATATACCAAATGCTCCCTCCAGTGTAAGATAATCCTTTAAGAAAACAGGGTTTCTATGCAAGCTTTTAGTTTTGATTTTCTTTTAAATACAATAAGTATATCTTAAATCCGCGTTCCCAAAACTTCTTGATTGTAGGTCTGAATTCCAAAACAAAATTCCTCGAATTTTGTAACCTTGATCCTCAGATCAATTGAAAGGGTCTCAACTTGGTTTCATATTTGGTGGGAGATTTGAGTGAATTTTCTTGAACTGGTCACATCGTCTTTCCTTGAAATTGACAAAAGAGTTTGGTCTTGGTCATATTCTGATTCAGGTTTCGAGTCTGATAAGTTTATTTGTGAGATCCCACTGCCCCCTCCGCGCACAGGATTCCTGATTGCTGGGGCAGCGAAAGAAGCTCCCTCTTGCGTGGGGCAGGGTTTCCCACTCGGGGCCTGGCTCTCGAATGTCCAAGCACGAGACTAAGCTGGTGGTCATTCTGAAAACTGAAATCGAGAAAATTTTCCATGCCCAAAAAACGGGGATGATTCCACCATTTTGAATTTCTTAACGAATTTTCAAACGAGGTCAAGATACTGAACTGACCTTCATCTGAATAAACTAGATAGAAGGGAAACTATTATAGACTTAACTTGAAGGAATCAACGCTTTTTTCCTAATTGAATCAGACACAGACATTGATCTATTCATTTGAAAATTCTACAGGTTATTATTTAACTATTCAAGTATTAAGCGTATTCCTATTGATCAATTTTATTATTAAAACTCTACTGATTCCGGCCCATGTGTTAGCCCCACCGTCCAACCACTGGAATTGGTAGAACCAGACAAGTACTTATCCACCCATAATTAAATGCCTTTCTTAACTTTTGCTTTAGAATACAGATACGCACACAGTCCTCTTTAAACTTTAATTTATAAAGTAATCCATTGATAAAACGATTATTGGTTATAGATGTCATAACTCAAAATTTCCATTTAATCCTTGTTTCTCACAGAACAGTATCACTCTGGACTCTCCGTTGAGACCAGCAGGTCAGCAACGAGATCCAGTGAACAGATTACAATAATTTTCTTGTCATCATACATATATATATCTTCCACAACATACGCATGGGTGTCCTAAGCACCGCGAGCCCGTGCATCGCCTGGTCAAAACCCTCCAGGATCCTCCTTAGGTGTCCAAGCACTTCACTCAGGGACCGCTTCGTCGGCCCTCGCCCATCGTACTACCGGAAGCACACCATTTTACACCATACCCAGGCTGGTGGTTTTTGTCGCATGAGTCGTCCTTTAAACACTCCCCGCGCCAGCTTGCAACCGAACTCCCCTTAGAAAACATATATACCAATTGCTCCCTCCAGCATTCTGGCATAAGACAGTCCTTTAAGAAAACAGTGTTTCTATGCAAGTTTTCAGTTTTGATTTTCTTTTGAGTATATCTTAATTCTGTATGCCAAGACTTCTAGATTACAGGTCTAGATTTCCAAGCAGAATTCCTTAAATTCTCAATTCTTGATCCTTAGATCAAAGGTGTCAACTTAGTTTCACATTCGGTGGGTGATTTGAGTGTAGAGATTACTCAACTGGTCACATCGTCTTTTCTTGAAACTGACGAAAGAGTTACGTCTTGGTCATAGTCTGATTCAGGGTTTGAGTCTGGAAAGGTTCTCCCTGAACTATCTTTCTCGAAGGGTAATATTTCAATTACCACTTTACTGAATTTCATTCATTGAGTAATTTGCTTAACTGAATTCAAAACTAGTCACGAATTCCTATGAGGAATAAATTAATCATTTATCTAAAATTTCGACTTCGATAGTTTTTCTAAATTTTCTCATTACCATTCTAGAGAATATGAAATGGTATAATTTTCACGGAGTATTTATTTATTCATTTTTCAATATTCATGGGATTTAAACATAGGATTAAAGAGAACTCTTATTTTGATATAAAAATTTTATATGCATCTATTAATGCATAAAATCCAACTATGGAAATAACACTTTTATATAAAAGAAAAATCCTTTTATGCATCTATTTATGCATTTAAAAAAACATTTTTGATGAGAGTAACACTTTTATAATAAAAAATTTCTTTTATGCATCATTTTATGCATAAAAATCAATATTGGTGAAAGCAACACTTTTACAATAAAAAAATTCTTTTATGCATCATTTTATGCATAAAAATCAATATTGATGAAAGTAACACTTTTATAATAAAAAAAGTTCTTTTATGCATCATTTTATGCATAAAAATCAACATTGATGAAAGTAACACTTTTATAATAAAAAATTATCCAATATACATCTATCTATGTATAGAATTTTAATCTAATGAAAATAACTCTTTTATAATTTAAAAAAAATCAATACCCATCGTTCTATGCATGGAATTTAAATCTAATGAAAATCACTCTTTTATAATAATAAAAAAATCAATATGCATCTTTATACACAAATCTAATAAAAATCAATCTTTTATAATAATAAAAAATAATCAATATGCATCTTTCTATGCATAGAATTTAAATCAATATGCATCTTTCTATGCATAGAATTTAAATCTAATGAAAATCACTCTTTTATAATTAAAAAAATAATCAATATGCATCTTTCTATGCATAGAACTTAATTTTAATGAAAATAACACTTTTATAATAAAAAATATTTCTACTATGCATTTTTCTAATAACACTTTTAGAATACACAAACGATGGGGATTACTCTTTTTGAATACTAAAAGATAAAACTTATTTCACAAAATTTAAGAAAATTTTGCCATAACCTCCTTTGTATGGCTGACCATTTCTTAATTTTTTCTAACCTTAAATTACTTAAAATTTATCCCCAAATGGTTTAAAGCATTCTAAACTAATAAAATTTCACTTTTAAAAGAGAAACAATATAAAAAGTTTAATTCTAACAATTTGATTACTTATCTAGGATAAAGAAGGATTGAATTTAAGAATGAAGAGAGGGGGAAAGCCTTTCCAACAAGGCATAGCATCAATTTATCATTTTAAAGATAAGAAAAATTAGAAAACCATTAAAAGAATAAAGAAAAAGTAGGATTTCTAACTTACATGAATTTCTGCGATCTTTCCTTTGGCTTGATGGTTTGAGGGATGATCTACTCTTATTTGCAACAATAGTGGCCACCAATTCTTTAGAAGAGGGAATGGTCAAAAAGTAATGAATTATTAATAAATTCACAGTTTTTGGCTCTAGGTAGGAGTAGAGTAACAGTGCATACAACACTATTAAGCTTCAACAAAGGGGGAGGCTTCTATTTATAGGAAAAAGTGAGTTTCTAACCAAGCAAACTGATTCTAGAATTTTCCACATCAGTTTGGTCAATTTTTGACCATTTTTGGGTCAATTTAGCTTACTTTTTGGAACTAGACTTGAATTAGGAGAGAGGAGAGATGAATTAGGAGAGAGGAGAGATGAAATATCTCAATTTTTGGGAATTTAAAACTCTACCACACATGTGAAATAGGCGCCTCCTTCATGAGGGGGCATCCCTACTCTAAGGTGTCAAAAATTCATTTTTTAGTATTTCCTTTGGTCGTAGTCCACTCTTCATCTTATGTGAGTATTTACTTATTTTTGGGCATTTATCTAAAATTTCGACTTTGATAGATTTTTTGAATTTTCTCATTACAACCCGAGTGAATATAAAATGATAGAATTTTCTCTCTTAGAGTATTTACTTATTTATTTATCAAATACTCGTAGAAATTAAACATAGAATTAAAGAGAACTCTAATTTTGATATAAAAATTCATTATGCATCTATTTATGCATAAAATCCAACTTCAATGGAAATAACACTTTTATTTAAAAGAAAATCCTTTTATGTGTCTATTTATGCATAAAATCAATTTAATAGGAATAACACTTTTAATATAAAAAAACTTCTTTTATGCATCTTTCCATGCATAGAATTTAGATCTAATGAAAGTAACACTTTTATAATAAATAACTCTTTTATGCATCTTTCCATGCATAGAATTTAGATCTAATGAAAGTAACACTTTTATAATTAAAAAATTTCTTTTATGCATCTTTCTATGCATAGAATTTAGATCTAATGAAAGTAACACTTTTATAATTAAAAATTTTCTTTTATGCATCTTTCCATGCATAGAATTTAGATCTAATGAAAGTAACACTTTTATAATAAAAAAAATCCTTTTATGCATCTTTCCATGCATAGAATTTAGATCTAATGAAAGTAACACTTTTATAATAAAAAATTCCTTTTATGCATCTTTCCATGCATAGAATTTAGATCTCATGAAAGTAACACTTTTATGATAAACAATTTCTTTTATGCCTCTTTCCATGCATAGAATTTAAATCTAATGAAAGTAACACTTTTGTAATAAAAAATTTTCTTTTATGCATCTTTCCATGCATAGAATTTAAATCTAATGAAAGTAACACTTTTATAATAAAAAGTATCCAATATGCATCTTTCTATACATAGAAATTGAATCTAATGAAAATAACACTTTTATATCAAAGAAAGTCCTTTTATGCATCTATTTATGCATAAAATAGGAATAACACTTTTAAAATAAAAAGAATTTCTTTTGGAATGCACAAACGGTGGGAATTATTCTTTTTGAATAACATAAAGATAAAACTTATTTCCACAAAAATTTAAGAAAATTTTGCCATAACCTCCTTTGTATGGCTGACCATTTCTTATTTTTTACATTCTAAACTTACTTTAAAGTTTATCCTAAGATGAAATAAAGCACTCTAATCTAATCAAAATTATTGTGGTTACAGATGTCATAACTCAAAATTTCCATCCAATCCTTGTTTCTTAACAAAAATAATCTCACTTTGGACTCCTCGTTGAGACCAGCTTGTCAGCAAACAAGATCCAGTAACGAATTACAATAAACATTGGTCCATCATACAATATCTTCCTCGACATACGCATGGGTGTCCTCGGCACCGCGAGCCCGTGCATCACCTCGTCAGAAGCCTCCAGGATCCTCCTTAGGTGTCCTCACACTTCACTCAAAGGGACCGCTTCATCGGCCCTCGCTCATCGTACCGGAAGCGCACCATACCAAGGCTGGTCAAGCTTTACCGAGTCAGCTGTCCTTTTGAACACTCCTTGCCAGCTATTGCAACCAAACGTCCCTTATTAAACACATATACCAAATGCTTCTTTTCCAGCATTCTGGGCATAAGACAGTCCTTTAACAAAATAGGGTTTCTATGCAAGTTTTCAGTTTTGATTTTCTTTTGAATACAATGAGTATATCTTAAATCCGCGTTCCCAAAACTTCTTGATCGTAGGTCTGAATTTCAAAACAGAATTCTTCAAATTCTCTAACCTTGATCCTCATATCAATTTAAAGGGTCTCAACTTGGTTTCAGATTTGGTGGGAGATTTGAGTGAATTTTCGTGAACTGGTCACATCGTCTTTCCTTGAAATTGACAAAAGAGTTTGGTCTTGGTCATAGTTTGATTCAGGTTTCGAGTCCCATAAGGTTCTTCCTGAACTATCTTTCTCAAAAAAGGGGGTGATTTTCAATTACTATCTTACTGAATTTTATTAATTGAATATTCACTTAACTGATTTATAAACTAATCACAAATTTTTATGATGAGAAATAAATTGATCATTTATCTGAAATTTCGACTTCGATAGATTTTTTGAAATTTCTCATTACAATCCAAGTGAATTTTCTCATTATAATCCAAGTGAATATAGAATGATAGAAAATTCTCTCTTAGAGTATTTACTTATTTATTTATCAAATACTCATAGAAATTAAACATAGAATTAAATAGAACTCTAATTTTGATATAAAAATTCATTATGCATCTATTTACGCATAAAATCCAACTTCAATGGAAAAAATACTTTTATATAAAAGAAAATCCTTTTATGCATCTATTTATGCATAAAATCAATTTAATAGGAATAACACTTAATATAAAAAAATTTCTTTTATGCATCTTTCCATGCATAGAGTTTAGATCTAATGAAAGTAACACTTTTATAATAAAAAAATTCTTTTATGCATCTTTCCATGCATAGAATTTAGATCTAATGAAAGTAACACTTTTATAATAAAAAAATTTCTTTTATGCATCTTTCCGGGCATAGAATTTAGATCTAATGAAAGTAACACTTTTATAATAAAAAAAATTCTTTTATGCATCTTTCCATGCATAGAATATAGATCTAATGAAAGTAACACTTTTATAATAAAAAATTTTCTTTTATGCATCTTTTCATGCATAGAATTTAGATCTAATGAAAGTAACACTTTTATAATAAAAAAATTTCTTTTATGCATCTTTCCATACATAGAATTTAGATCTAATGAAAGTAACACTTTTATAATAAAAAAATTTCTTTTATGCCTCTTTATATGCATAGAATTGAAATCTAATGAAAGTAACACTTTTATAATTTAAAAAAAATTCTTTTATGCATCTTTCTATGCATAGAATTTAAATCTAATGAAAGTAACACTTTTATAATAAAAAATATCCAATATGCATCTTTCTATGCATAGAAATTGAATCTAATGAAAATAACACTTTTATAATAAAAAATATCGAATATGCATCTTTCTATGCATAGAAATTAAATCTAATGAAAATAATACTTTTATATCAAAAAAATCCTTTTAGGCATCTATTTATGCATAAAATAGGAATAACATTTTTAAAATAAAAAGAATTTCTTTTAGAATGCACAAACGGTGAATAACATAAAGATAAAACTTATTTCCACAAAAACTTAAGAAAATTTTGCCATAACCTCCTTTGTATGGCTGACCATTTCTCAATTTTTACATTCTAAATTTACTTTAAAGTTTATCCCAAGATGAAATAAAGCACTCTAATCTAATCAATTTTCACTTCTAAAGAGTAATCAATAGGAAAAGTTTAACTTAATTTATTTGTTTCTCATTTTAGAATAAAGAAAGGCTGAAATTCTTAATGAAGAGAAGCGGAAAGCCTTTTTATCAAGGCTTAGCATCCATATTCACATTAAAAAGCAAAGAATTCAAAAAACCATAGGTTAGAATTAAAAAAAAGTAGAATTATTAACTTACATGGAGTTTTGTGAGCTTTCCTTTGGCTTCAGGGATTGAGGGTTCTACTCTTGTTTGGATCAAGAGTGGCCACCAATTCATTGTAGAGGAATTAGTCAAAAATAAGTGAATTCAATGTTTTTAGCTCTGGGTAGGATTAGAGTAACAGTGCATAAACACTATTAAGCTTTTACAAAGGGAGCGGCTTCTATTTATAGGAAAAAGTGACCCTCCAACCAAGCAAACTGATCCTAGAATTTTCCAAATCAGTTTGGTCAATTTTTGACCATTTTTGGGTCAGTTCAACTTACTTTTTGGAACTAGACTTGAATTAGGAGAGAGGAGAGATAAAATATCTCATTACTTGAGAGTTTAAAACTCCTCCACACATGTGAATTAGGCGCCTCCTTGATGAGGGGGAATCCCCACTCTGAGGTGTCAAAAATCAGTTTTTTAACTATTTTCCTTGGTCTTTAGTACACTCTTAATCTTATGTGAGTATTTACTCATTTTTGGGGGGTTTTTCTTTATTTCTTTAATTTATCTCCTCCATACATTTGGATTAATCTGATTGGCTCCTCAGAACCTTAATCTAAAATTTTCAGAAAATCTAGTCCCTTAGGCTAAGGTCTTTTTAGTAGATTATAATTTATTTCTAATGGACCTTAGGAAATTCTCTTTAAACTTCTGTTTTGAAAAAATTTATTCTAATAAGAAAGGATATTTTCCATCCAAAGATATCTAAAGACTGAGTTATCTCTCTCTATAACATTTTCTCTCTCTAAGCCAAAACAAGTAGAAACAATATCTTTTATTATTCTGAAAAGGGAATTGATTACAGGGAAAGCTATTGGACATCTTGAGGGGCTAGGGAGGAATCTTACATTCTCCCTTGAAAAACGTGATATGTCCTCATCTCGCAAAGTGGGGGTAATCCCGCATTACTTCGGCTTCTTTCTCCCAGGTGGCGTCTTTAAAAGGATAGAACTTCCATTTGACTAAGAATTCTCTCAGAATTCTATTCCTGAGAACCTTTCTCTTGAACATCAAGGATTTCTTCAGGTTGGAGTTCCATCAGCCCTTGGGTTGAAGAAGTTAAGAGTTCATCATTAAGCACATGATTCGGGCTGGGTACATACTTCTTAAGCACATGATTCGGGCTAGGTACATACTTCTTAAGTAGTAGGCTGACATGAAATACATTATGTACTTTGAGATGAGGAGGCAGAAGAAGTTCATAGGCTAAGTCACCTACTTTCTTTGTAATCAGATATGGCCCACAGTATCTGGGAGATAACTTCTTGTACTTCCTAAGAGATAGACAACTTCTTTTGGGGCGTACACGAATGAAGACCATATCTGCTTCTTTGAATTTTATGTCTGACCTCTTCTTATTTGCATACTACTTCTATCTATACTGGGAAGCTCTTAAATCTTTGCAAATTGACTGCATCTGCTGCTCCATGTTGTCAAGCATCTGTGTGGACATCTCGCGGACCAAGTTAATGGTGTTAGGCAGTCTTGTCCATACAGAGCTTTGAAAGGGCTCAACCCGATGCTTCGCTGATAAGAGGCATTGTAGGTGAACTTGACTAGGTGCAAATAGCTTAGCCACTTCTTGGGTTCCCTGCCACACAGCATGACCGAAGTATATCTTCAATTACTTGGTTTCACCCTTTTTGTTTCACCATCGGGTCTCGGGGTGGTAAGCTGTGCTGAGATCCAAGAAAGTTCCTATTCCTTCAAAAAATGCAGTCCAAAATCTTGACGTGAACTTTAGATCTCGATCACTTACTATTCTCCTAGGTAGGCCATGCAATCTAAAGATTTCCTTGAGGAACAATCTGGCCACAAACACTACAGTGTAGGTTTCTTTTACTGGAATTAGATGGGAAACTTTGGTTAGTCTATCAACTACCACAAAGATGGAGTTATAACACGATTGCACTGAGAGTAGTCCAATAATAAAATCCATACTGATACATTCCAACTTCATCTAGGGAATGTCTAATGGATGTAACTTCCCAGGCATTTTTACTCTTTCTGCTTTGACTTTCTGACAATTCAAGCATTGACGTACATGATTAAGTACATCCCTTTTTAGTCCAGGCCAAAAGAAGCTTTTCTTCACAGACATGTAGGTCTTGATGAAACCTGGATGTCCTGCAGTAAGGTTATCATGGGCTTCATTTAGAATTTGACCCTTAGTTCCCTCATTATTAGGAATGCATAGCCTGCTATTATAATACATAATTCCATCATCCAGGCTGTACCCTTGAACTCGGTTCATCAACTCTTGAGGAGTTTTACTTTCCTGCAGCACAAGTAGGGTAGCAATAGGGCAAAAGAATCTATCCTACATGATCTTCTCTCTTGCTTCATTAATCAATGGATTTGACACCACTATGATTGCAAGCAAGGAGGCTTTTCTGCTGAGGGCACTTGGTTGGCCAGATTCTCAATACAACTTCATAGTGCCTTTTCATGACACATATTAATATCCTCAATTGGAGGAGAATCTTTGTTAATCCAAAATGGGATTATGTAAGGTTCCCTCCTTCCAAAATAGAGGAAACACTTAAGATAGTCTACTAAGTCTTAGCTTGGAGAAAATTTCCTACTCGTCGTCAACACCTTGACCATGCAAAGATTCAAGGATATGATTCATAGGTAATACCTAGTCTTATCCTGCAGGGGGAGCGCGATCTTCTAAACATCAAATCACCCATAGGGTAATTGATCATAATTTGGGCAACTACTAGAGAAAACGCTTTTTTTCTCATCCATGCAAGGCACAGCTGCTGGCCTAGTCTTCTAGAATAGAATCACCCGAGAAACTTTTTATCTAGCGTAGGGCTTTCACTTAATCTATTGGAAAGCTACCCGACTAAACGGGTCCACTCGTCCGTAGGATGGTGCTGTCGGGGCATTCCGTCCTCTCACTTTCCACCCTACTCATGCGTCAATTTATTTTCTAATTAATTCTACCACACTGCTTGACATAAATAAACATGTTCCTTAATTAAGGCCCTTTTCACGAGGTTTGTTAAAACAGCCCTTTACCATAGTACAATAATGCCAAAGACAAGATTTATAAAAAAAGTTTATACATGAATCAATTCCATACAAGCCAAACCGGCTCTCTTATTCTTTTCTTTTATACTGTCGATGATCTAGAATTTGGCCTTCCAACCTCTACATGCTGGGCAAAACCCTACGGGACCATACACCTCATCGTCGGCGACTACCGCTGGCGAGGACTCAAGCCATCCTGTCGCCCTCTCAGGCTCCATCGCTCAATCCTCCTGCCCCTCAGAGGGATGTCTACGCACTAGGGTGCACTTATTCACCGCACTAGCCTGGGCCCTCTAAACTAGGCAGCATCACAATCACTCGCCTCAATCGGCGAACCTCATTCTCCCAATGGTATGAGGGATACCATGGGTCAACTCTCTAGGCCTTACTAACGTCTCTGCCATCCGGCTATATAAGCACAAGAACCAGGCAGCGTCAACAAGGCAGGGAGAAGTTGTACCTGTACTCTGACACAAAGTTGGGGTTCTAACTTCGGTCACTTCTTAGAATCAAAACACACTTGTATGAAACCTCACAACCTCCTCACCTCCCTTTCTCTCCCTAGGTTAAGATAAAGATATACACATCAAAGGTGAGATCATAATTCATGGAAGGAAAGATGAAAGGAGCAAGAATTTCTGCCAATCTTGCAGCTCCAAACAAGAGGGCAATTCTTTGTTGGAAGAAAATCTTCCGACTCAGAATTATGTGAACGAAAACATACAAGGAATGTTGGTAAGGTTCATCCATTCGAGCTAGGCAATTTGGCGGAACATATTAAAGTAAAAGAATATACCAATCACTTACAAGAAGAGGATAAGACACATGGGATTTGCAATCACTTACAAGAGGATAAGACACATGGGATTTGCCTTTTGATAAGAGATTAGGAGGAATTAGTTATTATTAAGAAAAAATAAGCCAAAAGTCTATAAAAATAGAGATACACAGAGAATTACAGTTTTAAATCCATATAGACTATGCAAAAGAGGATTACATAGCTACGTAGAGCTTGAAGAGAGCAGTACTGCCTATATAAAAACTTTCAAAAATGGGAAATCGAGCGAAAAGTTTTGAGCATTTTACTACAAGACTATAAAACTGCCAAAATTCGCCTAAAAGTTAGAAACTTTGGGAGAAATTTTGATCATCAATGAAGTAAAGGATTAAGAAATTAGTTATATGAGTGGAAAGAGAATATAAGAGATTCCTAGCCATATGATCAATTTTAGAAACCAACACCCGAGTGATGAGTAATTACCGGTTGAAATCTGGGTATTAGACCATAAAAACTACACTTCCCTCTCTTTGCATGAACCCTCCATTTTCACATAGCCTCTTGCCTCTCATCTCCTTCATGATTCAAGCTAAGAGGGTAAGGGTTAACATTGCTCAGCGGACAATCATAATTTAAAAGATTTACCTATAGTCCCCAAAGTCTTTCCACATGCTCATTACCGCTAAAACCATTGGTACCTCCAAGGACTCAGGAGGGCAGCAATAAGGCAAGGGCTACCTTGAGAAGTCACAGGCCCGCCAAGATAATAACTCCTTATCCCACTTATCATGAATCATCAAAGAGGTCCAAAATTGGGCTGAGCATGAGGAGCTAATGCTAAATGAGACATTCACATGTAAAGAGAGTGTTTGAATAAGGGTTTGAAGATAAGAGAATGGCAATGATACAAAATACTCAATTGAGGAGGTTCATTCCTTGATTTGAAAGGGAGAGGAGGGCTCCTTTTATAGGTGGAGAATCACCCTCTCTTCCATTGTTATAAATTACAACATAAAAAATCTTCAACCCTTCAGTGACATAAGGGTAGATGTCACCATCAATTGTCCTCTTAGGCTAAGTCTTCTATTGATTATAAAATTGAAGCCCTTTTTAATTTGAAAGTATGATGAGATAATAGCCAAGTCTAAGTGGCATGTAGGTGGAGATTCCACTTACACACATGGCAGAATTCTCCTCTTCCATGTAGGCGTTCTAGAAGAATCTTTCCCAATTATGCACCTACACACACTCCTCCACATGCCTTTCACACTCCCCAACTTGTAGCCTTATGGTGAATACTATATTAATAATATAATTAAAATCCATGTGAGCATGAAGGCCCACTTTTATTTTCCACATCACTAGTCTATCTACCATACCAAAGTATTTATCAAGCATACTTGTGGCATTTACAATGTGTGCACCCTAAATCAAGTAAAACAATTATATTTGAAGATAGAATACTGTTATTAAGGTAGCTGCCAAGCCGCCGCATCACCATGCCGTTATTCCATTGTGGGCGCCGCAATCTTCTTGGACAAGCTTCCACCTTATTACCATTGTGACCATCAAAATATGCACAAAATTGAAAATGAAAGATATCAAATTTTCATGTCACATCTTTCCCCCCCAGCAGATCCTCCATGCTTGTCTTGGGGATCTGCTGGCCATGGTGCTCGAGGGTAAAATATCTTTAGCCGCCGCCAGTACTACTCATTGGCATGTCCGAGAACCTCCTAGCCACTTGCATCCTATTTTTGAACTTTTTCTTTATCCTGAAGGGGCCTTCCCAGTGTCGAAGAAGCTTCTTATCTAGCCGTTTCTCCACACGACCATCATACCACCTCATGACTAAGCTTCCTTGCTTGAGTTTTGGCTTCTTCTTCTTCTTTGTGAGAGTGTCATGCCTTGCCTTGCGCCGTTGTTGTGCAGCCTCCAAATTTTGAAGTACCTGAAGTCGCCTCTCATCCAAGGTCTCCAGTTGTACTAGGCATTGGGCATGTGTTTCTTCTTCATTATTCAAGCGTGCAAAAGATGTGCGAAGGCTTGTGATTGCCAATTCTATTGGCAAAATAGCCTCCATTCCATAAACTAACTAAAAAGGTGTGAAACAAAGAGACAGTTTGTGAGTTGTCCTCCTATAGGCCCATAGGACCTCTGGCAAATGCACATCCCACTTTCTCTTCATAGTATCCACTAGCTTAGACAAAGATCCACAAAGAAGTCCATTAGTTTTTTCTACTAAACCATTACATTGGGGATAATAGGGAGTTGACATAGCATGCTTTATTTTTAATTTCTACACCAAAGCTTCAATCAAGTCATTCATGAAAGACCTCCCCTGATCCGTTAAGGATTTCTAATGGACACCCAAATCGGGCACATATGTATTCCTTGAAAAAGGATGCCACAGCCACTGCTTTATTATCGACCATTGCCTTTGCTTCTACCCACCTTGTTGCATAATCTATGGCCACCAATATGTAATACTTCCCATGTGAGAAACGAGGAAGTGGGCCCACAAAATCTACCATATGCTGGGATAGGGTTTAAGGGTCTGGGAACCAATTGCCTATGCCCATATGCCTGGCATACTTCACAACTTTTGCACCACTCATAGACATCTTTGCTGAGTCGAGGCCAATAATAACCTGTGTTAAGGATCCTGTGCTGGGCTGAGGCAAAGTGACCTGAACATTCATGGCATAATTCCATAATCCTTTTAGATTCTTCCAGGCTCACTACCCTCCTAAGAATCTTATCCTTACCTTGCTTGTATAAAGAACATCCCCTAGAATTATGTAAGGATGCACTTTCCTTGTAAGCCTTTGCTTTTGTTGAGGATTCAATCCGGGAGGGAAGTATCCTGTATCTAAATAGTGTTGAAAATCTTGGAGCTCAGGCCAACCTGTATCCATTAATGCAAAAGTAGCTAGCTACTTTGAAAGAAGCTAAGGTTTTAGTAGCCAATTCATCAACCTTTTGATTATCCTTCCTATTGACATGCACAAATTTACAAAACTCAAAAGCTTCTTTTAACTCCATTGCCCTTTTATACAATTCTTGGAGATTAGGATTCCTTCTCTTATATTCTCCTGTCATTTATTGGATGACCAATTGTGAATTCCCTTTAACCTCTACCTCTTTAATTCCATCTTTTATGCCCCCCACCTAGAAGGCTGCACAATTGGAGTTTGACTCATGCATTCCTTGAGCAAACAAAAAGATTGAATTTGATCGGGCCCCCATTGGAAAGAAACATTCTTCTTTGTCAACAGATTTATAGGATACATCTTCTCAGAGAACATGTCAACAAAGCATTGGTAATACTTTGTTTTACCCAAAATCCTCCTTACCTCCCTTACATTGGTAGGTGGTGGGAGGACCACAATTTCCTGCACCTTCTCAGGATCCATCTCTATGCCTTCTTCTGAGATAACATGTCCCAAGAGAACCACCTTCCTTCATGCCAAGTGGCATTTTCTAGGATTAAGACACCCTTTTACATCATCAATACTTTGCAAGGCCAATTTGCAAGGCCAACCTCAACTTTTCCAAGTGATCCATGTGGCTTGAATAAATGCAAAACTCATCCAAAAAGACCCTTATAAACTTTCCCAAGTAAGGTGCAAATACCTGACTCATGAAGCGTTGAAAAGTTACTAGTATATTGGTCAAGCCAAATGGCATCACCCTATAGGCATACACTCCCCAAGGGGTGAGAAATGAGGTTTTCCTTTGATCTTCTTCACAAATCTAGATTTGAAAGTATCCAGAGTATCCATCACACACTGAATACAACTCATGACCTGCAACTTGATCAAAATCTCATCCTGAAAGGGTAGAGGATAATAATACCTCTTTGTGCATGCATTCAAAGAGCAAAAGTCCATTTTCCACCGTTTTTGGGAGTCACTACAACTGAGGAAATCCACTCTGGATTCTCTACTGGAAAAATAAATCCAGCTTCAAGCAAATTAGTTACCTCATTCTTAAGCACCTCTGCTTGCACTACTCCCAAATGCCTTAGCTGCTATACCACTGGCTTACTTTGGGGCTTGAGATCAATCTTGTGCTCTACTAGGGTCACTTGGCGTACTTGTGAGTAGCTGTTTGCAAAAAGGTTAGGAAATCCATCCAACATTTTTAAGTAATCCTCCCCTTCAGTACCTGCTATGGACTCATCAAGAAGAAGCTCATTCTGTTGGTGAAGACTAGTAAGGTCCACATCTCCTTTCTTGAACATGGTTCAAGAAGCTTCCCCTTCCAAGGCTCCATTGTCTTCAGCATCCCCTTGATCCCTTTCCATGGAAAGACCAAATGCAACTCCCTCCTCGGAGCTACCACTTGTCTCCTCTTCATCGAATGACTCTGACTCTCTGAACTTTCGGAAGTTGAAGGTTCACCTCTTACCACTTTCTTGCGATGACTCTTAATGTTGTAGTGGACCTTCTTATTCTCACCTTGTAGAATAAGATCACCTGTCTCCCACTTTTGAATTGCCTTCACTTGGCGAAGCCATGGCCTACCCAATATCAATGGGTAAGCCCTAGCATCAGGCTTTCTAGGAATGACCTGGAAAGTTGTAGGCACAGAAATACCACATACATCCACTCCCAAATTCCTGACAATTCCTAAGGTTTTCACTCTAGTATTATCAGCAAGTTTGATGCGATAGGGAGAGTTAGTAGAAGACAACTTTAAATCGGCATCTTTCACTCTAGTATTATCAGCAAGTTTAATGTGATAGGGAGAGTTAGTAGAAGACAACTTTAAATCGGCATCTTTCATTGTTTTTTCACTCATGACATTGATTGACGCCACCTCCATCAATGTATGCATTAGAAATTGTTTGCCCCTCAATGATGACATCAATCACAGGCACATCATCTCCTACATCAATATCCACCTTTTGAGCCATAGGAGTCCCATTATCCCTCTTCTTCTTTTCTTAGATTCCCTTGTGCTGCTAGAGCCAGCTTACCCCATTCCTTTCTGAGCTTGGGAAAGAGTGCCAAAAGCTTCCCAAATGTGATTTGTGCCGTTTTCTAGGGCTACTGGTGGTTGAGCTCCGGGGGTCAATTCTATCACATGATCTACTTCCCGAATCGGAGGCATCTCTACTAATTCTGTTGGGAATAGATCATCATAATCACTTAACCATTCAGGTTCTTTAGCTTTTAACTTTAAGTCTACTGGATTCATTTTGACAACATAAATGAACTGCTTCTTTCTAAGTCCTTTCAGTAACTTAGAAGCCTTTACTAACTGCAGACTTGGGGATCCTGAAATTCCGGTTCCTTGAACTTTATTTCGTGAAGGTCACGGAAGGAAATGGTTCCATTATGACAGTGAATGTCAACTTGATTTTTGTGGAGCCAATCCATTCCAAGGATCCCGTCGAAAACTCCTAAAGGTATAACTCTAAACTGACAGTCAGTTAAATTTCCATCTAGATTGAACTGAATACGATCTAGATTGAACTGAATACGATCTATCTCTCAAGGTGGGTGAAAAGAATCTTCCTACTTGCCAATTCAACTTGCATAGGTTTCCCTGATTTCTGATCTAAGACTAGCTTCTTACGCAAGCATCCAGAGAGGAAATGAAAGAATGATTACTGCCTGAATCAATCAAAAGCTTAAAAGGCTTACCCTGATACTCAGCTAGAGTATGAATGATGGAGAATTGGCAATTTGGTCCTTGGTTTTCAATTGCTGCATAAATATGTCCTCTTTCTTCTTCCACTACCTCTACTATTGTGACTGCTCTGGCTACTGTAGTTTGAGGTGGAACTCTTTCTCTTTGGTTGCCCCAGTTCTGGGAAGGAGTTCTGAGGCTACTCTGGACAGAAGCAGATTGGTGGTGGCTGAGCTGGAGTTCTCCTAAAATTTCCCTGATTTGGGCGAGATGGTGGACCTTGATTTGACTGACAGGAAGGGGTTGGTCTCTGCACTCTCGGTCCTTGACTTGCCTGTCCCCTTGACATAGCAGGAGTCGGGCAGTCTTTCAGCTGGTGACCAAAACCCTGACATCTAAAACACCGGTTCTCACTTCTGAGCTCGTCCCTCGGAATCCTTGAAAGAGGTGGGGCTCTTCAATAAAGTGTTCTGGGGGAAGGGTCTTCCTTCACTTTTTGAATCTTCCCGCATCCTGATTCTGATTTGGGCCTTACTGCCTCTTTGGGGGAGAAAAGTTTGAAGTACTTCCCGAGGTTTAAAATCTTTTAAAGTTAGAGAGTGTAGGCTTTGGCACGGGACCTTAACAACAAAGGCTTTGGCAAATTCCTTTGCCATTCTTACTGCTTTGGCCATTGAAATAGGTTTGGCATTCTTTACTAAGGTGTCCAATGGCTCGTTCATTCCTCGAATATGAACCTGGCCATCAGCTGCTCTTCATCCAAATGCGGGGAATATTTGAGGAGAAAGGCAAAAGCTTGATGGTACTGTTTAATTGTTCGGCTATCCTGCTTTAATTCCAAGAACTCATTCATTTTAGTTTCAAGGAAGCCCGGAGGACAAAACCTCTTTCTGAGGTAAGCTTTAAGATTGGTCCAGGTCTGGGTATTCCGATCGAGACGGTTAGTCTCGCAGTGATTCCTCCAAGCGACCCTGGCCGTTTCCACAATCTTTAACCTGGCGAGAGCCATCTTGCTTCTCTCATTGTAGCCAGTTACATCAAAGTATTCCTCCATTGCCTCAATCCACTTTTCCACTACTTCACCTAATTGCTCCCCTTCACCCTTGAAGGGACCAGGTTGGGATTTGTGCAGGGCTTTTCAAAAATCTGGACTCGGTTGCCTTGCACGGGCCGCGCGCCTCATGACTCTGACAAAATGAGATTTTTGTCAACTTAACTTTGATTTATGATTATTTAATTTTTGTGATTTATTCTTTAAACAGATAATTATTTCATCATACGTCATGAAACAAGATTTACTTTGATAATTTTATTAACCATATTCACAATCATGAAAACAATTTGGATTTTTTTTTTGCAAAACATCGTTTATTATCAAAAGTTTTCGATATATACATAGAGCATCATGGCTCCGAAAATCACTGCCTGAATCGTATTCGCATAAAGAAGCGAAACTGCGAAGGAGACATGCCATGGTATACACGATTCATTACTAAAAGAGGTGCTGTAATTCTACTTCTAGGGATAAAGCGGCTAAGAAGCCTAAAAATTCGACATGAAATTCTGAAGTTCCTGGGTGAATGATCAAAGAGTTGTACATGATGTTGAATAAGACCTAGCCTTATTAGAATCATGGCTAAGGAAATATTTTGCATGAGCCTCTGACGTTGACTGGTACTGACATTAATACATCATCCTCCACAAAACCACATATACCGATGTTGCTCAAGAGGATCAGGAAAGTAAAGACTCTCAAAATGACGTGCGAGTCTCACTTTACTTACTCGGGTCATAGCAGAGTTGATGAGGTGCTCGAATGCAAAGGCTATCATATCCTGACTCTGGGAGAGTTTAGGAATGCCAGATAGATTCGGGGTATTCAGCTATAAATTTCCAATTCAATTTATGAGTTTCAATTTTTGAAATTCATTCAACATAAATTTAACAAGCGAAAACATTATTTCCCAGATTTACTTTAAAATTTTAAGCAATTTCTGATGCTATTACGTAAATTTACAGCGCTTCGATACCAACTGTGAGATCCCACTACCCCCTCCGTGCACCGGATTCCCGATTGGCTGGTGGCAGCAGATGCAGCTCCCTCTTACACGACGGCATGGTTTCCCACTCGAGGCCTCGCCCTCGAATGTCCGGGCACGAGACTAAGCTGGTGGTCATTCCAAAAACCAAAACCGAGAAAATTTTCCATGCCCGACAAATGGGGACGATTCCACCATTTTGAATTTCTTAAACGAATTTTTCTAACGAGGTCAAGATACTGAACTAACCTTCATCTGAATAAACCAGATAGAAGGGAAACTATTACAGACTTAACTTGAAGGAATCAACACTTTTTTCCTAATTGAATCAGGCACAACCGTTGATCTATTCATTTGAGAAGTCTGCAGGTTATTATTTAACTATTCGAGTTCTAAGTGTATTCCTATTGATCAATTTTATTATTAAAACTCTACTGATTCCAACCTAACCCCATTCGGCCCATGGGTTAGCCACCACCGACTGGTTCTACCAACCACTGGAATTGGTAGAACCAGACAAGTACTCACCCACCCATAATTGAATGCCTTTCTTAACTTTTGCTTTAGAATACAGATACGTACACACTCCTCTTTAAACTTTAATTTATAAAACAATCCATTGACAAACAATTATTGGTTACAGATGTCATAACTCAAAATTTCCATTCAATCCTTGTTTCTCACAAAACAGTATCACTCTGGACTCTCCGTTGAGACTAGCAGGTCAACGAGATCCAATAACAGATTACAATAATTTTCTCGCCATCAAACATATATATATCTTCCACGACATACGCATGGGTGTCCTAAGCACCGCGAGCCCGTGCATCGCCTCGTCAGAACCCTCCAGGATCCTCCTTAGGTGTCCTGGCACTTCACTCAGGGATCGCTTCGTCGGCCCTCGCCCATCGTACCGGAAGCACACCATTTTACACCATACCCAGGCTGGTCAAGACCTAGGTAGGTCTTTGCCATGTGAGCCATCCTTTGAACACTCCCCGCCAGCTATTTGCAACCAAACTTCCCTTAGAAAAACACATATACCAAATGCTCCCTCCAGCATTCTGGCGTAAGACAGTCCTTTAAGAAAACAGGGTTTCTATACAAGTTTTCAGTTTTGATTTTCTTTTGAATACAATGAGTATATCTTAATTCCGTATCCCAAGACTTCTAGATCACAGGTCTGGATTTCTAAGGAATTCCTCCAATTCTTCACATCAAAATCAAAGGTCTCAACTTAGTTTCAGATTCGGTGGGTGATTTGAGTGTAGATTACTGATGAACTAGTCACATCGTCTTTTCTTGAAACTGACGAAGGAGTTACGTCTTGGTCATAGTCTGATTTAGGGTTTGAGTCTGGAAAGGTTCTCCGTGAACTATCTTTCTCGAAGGGTAGTATTTCAATTACTACTTGACTGAATTTCACTCATTGAGTATTATGCTTAACTGAATTCAAAACTAGTCACGAATTCCTATGAGGAATAAATTAATCATTTATCTAAAATTTCAACTTCAATAGTTTTTCTGAATTTTCTCATTACCATCCTAGAGAATATGAAATGGTATAATTTTCCTTCACTGAGTATTTACTTATTCATTTTCCAATGTTCATGAGATTTAAACATAGGATTAAAGACAACTCTTATTTTGATATAAAAATTCTGTATGCATCTATTTATGCATGAAATCCAACTTCTATGGAAATAACACTTTTATATAAAAGAAAATCCTTTTATGCAAAAAAAATCAATTTTGATGAAAGTAACACTTTTATAATAAAAAAACATTCTTTTATGCATCTATTTATGCATAAAAATCAATATTAATGAAAGTAACACTTTTATAATTAAAAAAATTCTTTTATGCATAAAAATTAATATTATGAAAGTAACACTTTTATAATAAAAAAATTCTTTTATGCATCTATTTATGCATAAAAATCAATATTGATGAAAGTAACACTTTTATAATAATAAAAAATTCTTTTATGCATAAAAATCAATATGCATATTTCTATGCATAGAATTTAAATCTAATGAAAATCACTCTTTTATAAAAAAATAATCAATATGCATCTTTCTATGCATAGAATTTAAATCTATTGAAAATCACTCTTTCATAATTAAAAAAATAATCAATATGCATCTTTCCATGCATAGAATTTAAATCTAATGAAAATCACTCTTTTATAATAAAAAATAATAATCAATATGCATCTTTCTATGCATAGAATTTAAATCTAATAGAAATAACACTTTTGTGATAAAAATATTTCTACTATGCATTTTTCTAAGCATAGAATGAAAATAACACTTTTAGAATACACAAACGATGGGGATTACTCTTTTTGAATAATAAAAGGTAATACTTATTTCATAAAATTTAAGAAAATTTTACCATAACCTCCTTTGTATGGCTGATCATTTTTCAAATTTTCCTATTCTTAATTTACTTAAAAATTATCCCCAATTTGTTTAAAACATTCTAAACTAATCAAATTCCACTTTTAAAAGAGAAACAATATGAAAAGTTTAATTCAAACAATTTGATTACTTAACTAGAATAAATAAGGGCTGAATTTAAGAATGAGAGAGGGAGAAAGCCTTTCCCCAGCAAGGCATAGCATCATATTATCATTTTAAAGATAACAAAAAATTAGAAAACCATTAAAAGAATAAGAAAAAGTAGGATTTCTAACTTACATGAAATTCTGGGAGCTTTCCTTTGGCTTGATGGTTTGAGGGATCTACTCTTGTTTGCAACAAGAGTGGCCACCAGTTCTTTAGGAGAGGGAAAGGTCAAAAACTAATGAATTATTAAGAAATTCATAGTTTTTAGCTTTGGGGAGGAGTAAAGTAACAATGCATAAAACACTATTAAGCTTCAACAAAGGGGGATGCTTCTATTTATAGGAAAAAGTGAGCTTCTAACCAAGCAAACTGATTCTAGAATTTTCCAGATCAGTTTGGTCAATTTTTGACCATTTTTGGATCAGTTTAGCTTACTTTTTGGAGCTAGAGTTGAATTAGGAGAGAGGAGAGATGAAATATCTCAATTTTTGGGAATTTAAAACTCCACCACACATGTGAAATAGGCGCCTCCTTCATGAGGGGGAATCTCCACCATGAGGTGTCAAAAATGAAAGCTAGTACATCACATGGCGGCCATGTGGTCATTTGTCAAGTAATTTTGATAATATATCTTCTATTACGAAAAGAGAGAGAGGGAGGGGGGAGTGGTGCAAGCCTAGGGAAGGAGGGAGAGAATAAATAAATAGAACTTTAGACCTACCTTAGGTAGAACCTCAAGAAGAGCCATTAGTTAATTAATCATATGAAGTTTGATTAATTAGTTAATGGCTTTAGAGTGAATATGTCTAATGAATATGGCCATAATCAAAATGCTAGCCTACAATAAGATTAGTTAATTAATTAATTAATGGATCTAGAGTGAATATGGCCATAATCAAAATGCTAAGCCTACATAAGATTTTGAGAGTAGCTATTAGCAAGTAGAACCATTACCTCTTCTCTGTTTTAAGAACTTATAAGTGTTTAGAAACAAGAAATATACCTCCTCATACTCCTCAGTATCATGTCAGGTAAGAATCTTGCAATTGTAAATATAAAGCCTGTCAAAGCAACTCAAACCCCACCTTTTGTGATACCTTTATAATCACACTAATGTGTTTTCTAATGCTTGTAGTCACACAAATTACCCTTCACTACGCATGTACTCATTGGCCACTACATATGTTTCATCCACAAATTCTTTACTCCAAGTATTCCTTGATGGAATGAAAAGAATATCCGAGTCAATGAAGTGTGAGGTGGAAAAATCAACCCACACTAGTGAGCAACCTCCCTAGGGTGGGACAATATTCCCACCCCTTCTAAACCCACCACAAACTTGGTCATGTACTCTGTTAAGTGTTGAAGAAATATTAGATAAGGGTTAGGATATGATAGTGTTTTAAAATCTTTCAGTGTGTATGGTAGAGATTTGAGATAATGGAACTAACTTGCTTTGCCACTTGCCTTGTATACGTAGTGCTATTTCCATAATGTTAGCATGGATGGGTAGATATCAAGGAGTAACTTTTGAAAATATAGTATCTAGATTTGTCATGAAATATATCATAACTAATGAGAACTCAATGCCTAACATGTTGATATGTCAAGCTCAATATGAGCTGACACTCATGAGGCACCTGCATGACTGTTTGACATTTATATCACTAGTGGGTTTCGTAGCTGGCACCGACATATCTTCACCAAAGATTCTACAGCTGGACTACCCCAACTAGTCCACATCTACCTCTTTTGTTGTTGTTGTTTTGTGAAGAAGAATTTTCATCCTCTCACCTTGTGTGCTCTCTTATAGGGTTTGTGTGTGTGTGTGTGCTTGCAAGAGCTCAAGCTCTCTTCTCCCCTATATCTTTTCATGGTATCAGAGCAAGGTTCATGCTATGGGCTGAGTAGTAGCAAGCAAGAGAAGCACAAGAAGCAGTATAAGGGTAAGAGCTTCATCTACTCTTCCCCCTTTGGTGTTGGCTACTACACCCTTATCAGGAGCTCTTTGAGAGGCACCAGAAAACGAACTCTGATTGAGGAGCCTTCTTCGCGGGAGAGGAAAGCTATAAGGAAACTATATTGTCCTATGTTTTATTAGATAACTTTTTTGGGCAGAAAATGTATTTCGGGCATGTCTGGACCTCTATTTTTCAGTTTGCAGGCGTTCACAAGCACTGTAGGTAAGTTTCAATTCTCTGCAGAACTCTGTTTTTGGAACTGCAAGAAGGGCGATTGGTTGTGCAGACACTGTGTGTGCTTTAAAGAGGTCTCAAAGTTGCCATTGGGGGTGTATGTATGAAAAGTAAGGTCACTGGTTGTGACAATTTGGGTGCAGTATAGTACCGCCTGTAGGAGAGAATACATCAGTTTGTGCAAGTTAAGCAGCATGCAAGTTAAGCAAGAGTGCTGTTGTTGGTAAATTTGTGTCGCAGAAAAGATGTCGAATGATGGCATAAACCAGATTGTTGCAGAGAATCTTAACAAGAATAACTTCCATGCTTGGAGGTTTAGATTGACCAATTTCCTGATGGGAAAAGTTTACAGGGACTACATTGAAGGTGAACATGAGGACGCACTGGAGAATAATCCAATTGCTGTAGATATGAAAGAGTTCAAGGATTTGAATCAAGGAGCAAGGAAAATTGAGATGTGATGATATGTGAAAGGAAGTGATGTGATGTAAATGGATGAGAATGAGATGTGGACGTGATGTAAATGGATGAGAATGAGATGTGGACGTGATGTAATGTGGATGGGATGTATGTGATGTGGATGTAATGAATGAGATGGATGTAAATGGATGCGATGAGATGTGATGTGAATGGATGACATGTGATGTGATGTAAATAGATGTGAATGTGATGTGATGTAAATAGATGTGAATGGATGAGATGCGATGCGAATGGATGTGATGTGATGTGATGTGAATCGGGATAGATGTGAATGAATGAGATGTGATGGAGATAGCCGTTCATTTAGGGTGTTTGAAGTCCATGCATGAAATCAATCTCGACTGGCTAATTTCTAATTCGCTTCTATTAGCATACAAGACATTATGATTGGGCTTATATCGGATGCTAAGTCACCTAAGGAGGCTTGGGACACCTTGGTGAAGCTATATGAAACCAACACCAAGGCACAAAAAATTCAATTGAAGAATGAGCTTCATACTATGGAGAAGAAGAATATGTCCATGAATGATTATGCTTTGCAGATCAAGGGCATTGTGGAATCCCTTGCGTCAATTGGTGTTTCTATTTGATGATGATGATAAGGTGGTGGAAGTGTGTCTGCGTGGTCTCGGGCCACAGTACAAGGCGTTCAAAATGTCTATTCAAACTCGGGAGAACATTCCCAACTTCATAGATTTGGTGTCAATGTTGATCATTGAAGAGACGAACTTGGGTGAAGATCAACATTCTTCAAAAAACAGAAATAGTTCAAAGCAGTAGGCCTTCTACACAAGTGCAGTTAGAGGACGAGGTAGAGGTCATGGACGTGGCCAAAGTGGTGAGACCAAACAGGTAATCAAAATTATGGTCAGCAGACAGCAGCAACAGTCTCAGGATTCACAACAACAACATACAGGTGGAAGAGGCAGTTTAGGGATAGGGGGAGCCACATGACAGAAATGTGAGCAGGAATGTACTAGATGTTGTGCATTCAAATGTATGGGGTCCTGCAAAGACTATGTCTATGGGTGGCTACAAGTACTACGTAACATTCATTGATGACCACACGAGGAAAGTGTGGGTGTACTTCATGAAGGAGAAGAGTGAAGTGTTCACTCATTTTTATCAGAGTTATGGTTGAAAAACAAACATGAAATCATATAAAGTACCTAAGGTCAGATGGAGGGGGAGCATACTTCTCCAATGAGTTCTCTGAATTCTTACAAAAGAATGGAATTCAAAGACTATTTACATGTAGATACACTCCGCAGCGAAATGGAGTTGCTAAGCGGAAAAATATGTACATTGCAGAGATAACACGAGCATTTATGGCTGAGAAGAATATGCCACATAGCTATTGGGATGAGGTTGTGTCTACAGCAGCTTATATCATGAACATGACTCCTACTGTAGCCATACATGATGTAACACGAGAGGAGAAGTTTACTGGCAAGAAACCTAATTTGTCTCACTTGAAAGTTTTTGGATGTATTGCATATGTGCATGTGCCAGATGAGTTATGTACCAAGCTTGATCCAAAAGCAAAAAAATGTGTGTTTATTGGTTATTCCCTTGAGCAAAAGGGATATAGATGTTATAATCTTGCTACACGTGAATTGAGGGTAAGCAGGGATGTTGTATTTGATGAGATGAGTAGCTGGTATACTGCTGAAAAGGATCCTGTTGGGCTGATGTAAGTGGAAATGTGGTTGCACACAGAATGCAAGTCAGCAATCACAGTCATTGAGTGGACTAGGAGAGTCCTCATCTAGTGGTTCTGTTGATAGACCATGGAGTGGCAGGCTGCATCATAATACCAGTCCTGAAAATGTAGTTGGTACATCACATAAAGGCAAAGAGAAAGTGGTTGAGCCCCTTGGTATGCCTGACATTTTTGCAGGGCATTCTCTTGTTGATGGAGATTCTAGTGGCTCAGAGATGAGCCTTGATGAGGAGCTTGAAATTCCAACAATGAGGACACCTGGTGTGAAGAAGACTATGGAAGCCATGAATACAAATTTACAAAGATCTGGAAGAGTCAAAAATCATGTGCAGAGGTTGACTTATGATGGTTATGTGGCACATCACTATG
Source organism: Cibotium barometz (assembly GCF_041138505.1). Classification (NCBI taxonomy): domain Eukaryota; kingdom Viridiplantae; phylum Streptophyta; class Polypodiopsida; order Cyatheales; family Cibotiaceae; genus Cibotium; species Cibotium barometz. Next base: position 30,080,405 of record NC_141090.1, read on the forward strand.
CATATATGGCAAAAGTTGTGCAGGTTGTATAACCCACATGTTTTCATGAGGCTATTGGAAATGTGTGTTGGGAGAAAGCTATGGATGAGGAGATGGATGCATTGTATGAAAATGAGACTTGGGATTTGGTGCCATTGCCTGAAGGCAAGAAAGCTATTTGGTTGGAAGTGGGTGTATAAGGTGAAACATAACAGTGATGGTAGCATAAGCAGGTACAAGGCTAGATTGGTAGCTAAAGGATATGCATAGACACATGGGATTGATTATGAGGAGACATTTGCCCTAGTTGCAAAGATGGCAACTATCAGAGTTGTGATTGCAATAGCTGCTAAAGGCTAGTTTTTACATTAGATGGATGTAAAAAATGTTTTCTTGTATGGTGACTTGCAAGAAGAGGTGTATATGGATCAGCCCACCAGGTTTTGAGGATACAGGTCACCCAGAGTATGTATGTAAGCTTCGTAAGGCCTTGTATGGGCTGAAAAGCAAGCTCCACGAGCATGGCATGACAAGATTACTGAGTATCTTATCACTATTGGTTTTCATATGGCAGATGCAGATCACTCTTTGTATGTGTGCAAGAGTGATAAGGGTATTGTGATCATCACCATATATTTAGATAATCTTATTGTTGGGGGTGACAACTTGGAAGAGATTTAGCATGTGAAAAGTCTTCTCAAAAGGAAGTTTGAGATGAAGGATTTGGGAGATCTGCGCTACTTTTTGGGAATTGAGGTCATTTGCACACTTGAGAGACAGTATGCGTTGGACATGTTGTCCAAGTATGGGATGGCTGATTGTAAGCCACTCTCCATGCCATTAGATCAAAATGGCAAGCTTAGTGCGGATGTAGGCTATGTGTTGGAGGATCCCACTATGTACATGAAGATTGTGGGGAGTTTGATCTATGTCACACGGATCAGCAGAGCAGGACAAATTTGAGCTACACTATTGGCTTAGAGAGCCACTTTATGCAAGTTCCATGCAAACCACATCTTGACAGTGTGAGATGTACACTTTGGTATTTGAGGGCCACTGTTGATTATGCATTGTTTTATGTAGCAGGTGTACCATTGGAGTTATATGGGTACACAGATGCAAATTGGGTAGGTAGCATCTCAGACACAGGAGATCTACTAGTGGATTTATGTTTTCATTGGGGAGTGCTGCTGTGACATGGAGCAGCAAGAAGCAGCCCACAATTGTCTTGTCGAGCACAAAGACAGAGTACAGAGGAGCTGCGGTGGCAACATGTGAGGTAGCTTGGTTACGCAAGCTACTTGCTAATTTGGGATTGCATGTGGAGAGAAAGATTGTCATATATTGTGACAATCTTAGCAGTATACAGTTGAACCCAGTTTTCCATGCGCGGATGAAACACATTGAGGTGCATTACCACTTCTCAGGGAGAGAGTCTTGGTAGGTGACATCGACTTAGCCTATGCTAGCACACAGGATTAGGTTGCTGACATCTTCACAAAGGCCTTGGGAGTTGAGAAGCTCCGCAGATTTTGAGATATGCTTGGAGTTCATGAGCTGGAGTTGAGCTTGAGGGGGAGTGTTGAGATATCAAGCTCAACATGAGCTGATACTCCACGAGGCACCTGCATGACTGTTTGACATTTATATCACTGGCGGGTTTGGTAGCTGGCACCTACATATCTTCACCAAAGATTCTACATCTAGACTAAGTCCACATCTACCCGCTCCTCTTAGCGTGTTCATATTATGGACCGCTTGTATATATTTTATTATGTGTGTTAGTCACTTTATCTTCTTTGTAGACCTCTTTTGTTGTTGTTGTGAAGAAGAAGAATTTTCAGCCTCTCACCTTGTGTGCTCTCTTCTAGGGTTTGTGTGAGTGTGTGTGTACTTGCAAGAGCTCAAGCTCTCTTCTCCCCTGCATCTTTTCATAACACACATTACAAATGAAATAATATATATATATAACTTTCTCGCGCTTTAGAGTAACTGATAGATATTGGGAGGGTAAGGTTGTTGTGTCCCTATTCCCTTTAGCTCTTGCCATGTTTTGATCCTTTGACTTAGGTGGAGGCAACAACAGATCATCCTCTAAGAGGTAACATTGTCTTTAGCATCACCGCAAATTTCCATATCACTATGACCATGCCATTCACATCCTTCCTTCTATTTGTTACCTTTTCTATGTCTTTGTGACATCTTTTTTGCTTTATCATGTTGGGGGGGCTTTCTTTCGTTGACGAATTTCTACAACCAAAAATAATATTTAGGTTATGGAGAATACATACTTTATAGAGATAATAACAAAGATGACTTACTTTTCCACACAAGTCTACCTCTCTTGGTGGATACTTTTCCATGTGGGTAGTCGAGCCACCACAAACATAATCCCCACTCTTTTGGCCCTGCAAGGTCATCTATCCATGATTGTGTGTAGATAGAGTTTTCACCACTCTCACTCCCTCCCCACTCATTCGCTCTATGATCTCCTCGTCCTCCAAGTTGTTGGCACTCTCACTCCTTTCCCACTCATCCGTTATAATCTCCTCGTCCTCCAAGTTGCTGGTACTTCTCCTTCCCCACTCATCCATGATAATCTCCTCATCCTCTAAGTTGTTAGCACTCCTCTTCATTTGTTTATACAATCTATCCATGATTATGGCTAGATAGAGTTTTCATCACTCTCACTCCTTCCCCACTATAATCTTCTCATCCTCCAAGTTGTTGCACTCCTCTTCATGTGTTTCTATAATAACAAAAAAGAATAGATAAGTTTGTTAGTTCTAAATAAAAACAACCCAATCATTTGACTATACATATCAGAAACCTACCTATAAATTAATCAACTTGTTGACACATTATGTGAGGTTGGGCTATTGGTACATTGCTTACTTTCATGGCTTTATGCTACTATACAAATCTAAACTCAAAGTGATCATCCTTGCATGCCATAAAATAATCATTGGGTGTTATGTGTCTAGCATCGGTGATCTCATCAATAACCATTGCAGCATAAGGGTCTTTATCTTGAATCTTCCTAATCATGTTGAAAGGGTCTTCATTGTTACCATATTATAGTAGTGATGTGTGTGAACACACTTAGGACCGCCGGGGCACTTTTTCCCTCACTAGGAGGTTTTTTCCCCCGTGCATTGTATATACGCCCATTATCTTCTAGGGCTTGTTATCTTTCATTTTTGGCACTCATAATACACTACTGTGTTGTGCTCAAGCTTCCTCATCTTCTTGAAGTTGTGTGTGCATTCCTGCAACCCTAATTCCAACAATTGGTATCAGAGCAGGCTTCCTCCTCCCGGGCAGCATCACCGGCACCTGCCGCTTCATCTCCTCCGATTGCGACGAGGTTTCACGAGCGTCTGCAGGTTAGTATATGCCGTGGGAGAGCCCATGGGGCTTGTTCGTTTCAGAATTTTGATCTGAAGTCATTTCGCCCTCCGTTTTTGCATTCCAAGTACTGCGCAGGCAAAATCGTCCTACTGTGCAGATTTTCTGTCAAGATTAAAATCTGCAGGACAGGTGCCCATTCGTCTGTTTTGGGCTATGCTACATAGCACAGGTCGATTTTATACAGGTTTACCTCTTACAGACAGCATTTACATCTAGTAGTACAGTCATTGGCCATGGCTGACAACAATGATGTATTCCGCATGTTGGCTGCTGAGGATAAGTTGGATGGCACCAACTATCCATTGTGGGCATATATGATGCGACATGTATTGGTAGCAAAGGGGTTATGGAACATTGTGCAGGGTATTGATGCACGTCCTATTGTGGCTGGGAATGCTGCAAACACATCAGAAACAGGTACTGTTGATGATGGTGCAGGCACAAGTGCTGTAGCAGCTGTTCGAGAACCACCACTTTCAGCAGAGCAGATTCGTTGGGATGGTAGAGATGCGCAGGCTCATGCCTTGATTGCGCTGTCTGTCAAACGTACCATTATCCCACATATTCGCTCCTGCAGGACTTCTAAGGATGCTTGGGATGTACTTGCCACATTGTATCAGGCAAGAAATGAGGCTCGTGTTGCTTACCTCCGAAAACAGTTGGAGAGTGAGCATATGAACGAAGGTGATTCTATGGATAGCTTTTTGACAAAGATCAAGGATTTCAAAGAGCAGCTCATTTCTGCAGATGAAATCCTGTCAGACAGTTCACTTGTGCAGACTGTTTTGAATGGTCTACCAGATTCTTATCAGGGTTTTGCTTCCACTCTTCGCTTGATGATGAAAGGCAATCCCAATGCCTTATCATTTGAGGAGTTAGTTTCTGTTTTGCTGCAAGAAGACCAGTCAAGGCAAAACAGGAATATTATGCGTGTCGCAGATCAAGCTTTCGTTGCTAATCAGAGAAGCGGGAAAGGTAAAGCTGGCTTTTCTTCTAGGAAGCAGAAATCTGCAAATGCTGCGCAACCAAAGAAGGAAGACAAAGATGAGAAGAAGGGTGACAAACAGAAGACATTTTGCAAGTACTGTAAGGGAAATGATCATGTCATCAAAGCGTGTCCTAAGCTGGCTGCGAAAGAGGCTAAGAAGAAAGAGGCTGGTATGGCTGTTGCAGATGCCTCTCCTTCTAACAATGAATCTGCTAATGTTGTTCAAGATACAGAATGGGCATTCAATGCGCAGTGCAGTTATGACCCATCTTTGCATGACACATGTATGTCTGTAGTAGATTCAGATGTATGGTACTTTGACAGTGGTGCCACTAAGCATATCACCTTGCAGCGCAGTTTATTCACTTTCCTTGAGTCTGCTCCCACAGGGAATACTGTCACTTGTGCCAATAACTCCTCTTATCCCGTTAAAGGAGTTGGACAGATTGTGCTGAATGTTGCAAATTGCAACACCTTTACACTTTTTGATGCATTGTATGTGCCAGGGATCAAAAAGAATCTGCTGTCAGTCTCCGCATTTGCCAAAACAGGTTTGGTTGTAAAATTTGTGGATGACAGATGTACTGTTCATGATCTCTCTTGTGGTGACATCATTGTAGTATCTGGTTCACTATGTCGAGGGCTGTATAAGCTCAATATGGATGGCAAATGTGTAGAGGATTCAGCATGTGCTATTATGGATACGCAAGCTATTTCAAATGCAAAACTGTGGCATGCACGTTTTGGTCATCTGAATTTTGCAAGTTTGCTGCGCCTGCAGAAATCTGAAATGGTGTCTTCTTTGCCTAAGCTTGAGGCACCTGTCAAGCATGTTTGTGAGGGCTGCATATTGGGTAAAATGCAGCGTGCTTCCTTTCCCAAAGATGGATCAGTGAGAGCTGAACGCAGATTGCAGCTTGTTCACAGTGATGTTTGTGGTCCCATGCAAACTCCATCATTTGGAAACTACCTTTACTTCGTGACTTTCATTGATGATTTTACCAGGCATGCATGGGTATATCCTTTGAAGGCAAAGTCCGAAGTGTTTTTGTGCTTCAAACAGTTTTTGGTTATGGCTGAAAATGTGTCAGAAAGTAAGATGGGCACCCTCCGTTCAGATCGAGGGGGGGAGTATATGTCTTCAGAATTTAATGCATTTCTGGCTGAGCGTGGGATAAAACACCAATGTACAGTGCCGTATACACCACAGCAAAATGGTGTGGCTGAGAGAAAAAACAGGTCTCTCATGGAAATGGCAAGATGTATGGTTAAGAGTCAAAGTCTACCACATGGTTTTTGGCTTGAGGCTGTCATGTGTGCCACTTATGTACTAAACAGGTGTCCCACCAAAGCATTACAGGTTGTCACTCCATATGAGGCTTGGCATAGCCGCAAGCCATCTGTTGGCCATTTACGTGTTTTTGGTTGCCTGGCATATGCATTAGTGCCTGTGCAACATCGCAGAAAATTGGATGACAAAGCTGTCAAATGTATTTTTGTTGGATATAGTGCTGAGAGCAAAGGCTATCGTTTGTATCATCCACAGACAAAGCGCATTTTGGTTAGCCGTGATGTTGTATTTGTGGAAGATGCAGTTCAGCCCTTGGTTTCATGTACTAAGGAGACAGATATCAGCTCACGTGATGTCTATGATACATTGTTGCCTCTTTTCAGTGGTGCACAGTCAAGTGCAATACCTCATGAGGCAGTTTTTCAGCCTATGCAGGTTTTAAATGATGGCACAGATCAGCCTATATCTGATGCAGATGTGCATGATGCACTTGAGGATGAGAGACAAGAGATTGAGGGCTCTAGGAACATGCCTAGATGGCTGGTGCAGACTTTGCGTGACAGCAAGTTGGATGCCCCTTTGTCTAGTCGCACTCGTTCTGGCTCTCATGGTGCCTCTTATGCGTCAGATTGTTATGCATTGGCTGTTTCTAGTATGTGCGATGAAAGTGAGCCTGTTTCATTTGATGAGGCACAAAGTTCAGAAAATTGGATGGCTGCTATGCAAGCAGAATACGATGCTATTATGAAGAATAGTACATGGTCTTTATGTGACTTGCCCCCTGGCAAGAAGGCCATTGGCACTAAGTGGGTATACAAATTGAAGCGTAAGCCTGATGGCACAGTGGATCGCCATAAGGCTAGGCTTGTTGCAAAAGGTTATGCTCAAGAGAAGGGCATTGATTTTGATGAGACTTTTGCTCCCACATGTCGTATGACCACTGTTCGTAGCATCTGTGCATTAGCAGCTCATAATGGTTGGAATGTACATCAGCTGGACATAAAGACTGCGTTCTTAAATGGAGATTTGCATGAGGAGGTGTATGTATCGCAGCCTCGTGGTTTTGTTCAAAGAGGGCAGGAAAACAAAGTGTGCAGGTTAAAAAAGGCTTTATATGGTTTAAAGCAAGCTCCACGAGCTTGGTATGAAAAAATACATGCATATTTGACTGCACATGGGTTTCAGAATAGTCCAACAGAAAGCACTTTGTATGTTAAACGTGTGGATGGTGTACATCTAATCATTGCTCTCTATGTCGATGACATGCTGCTCACAGGACCAAATGAGAGTCATATTGCTGATTTTAAGGCTGATTTGAATGCCTCTTTTGAGATGTCAGATTTGGGGCATTTGCATCATTATTTGGGGATACAATTTAAGCAGTGTGATGGAGGTATTGCTTTGTGTCAGACAAAGTATATTGAAACATTGTTGCGGAGATTTGGCCTTGAAGACTGCAAGCCTATTGCTACTCCAATGGAGACAGGTTTGAAGTTGAGTCTTCATGATGCTGGAGATCACTTTGATGTCACACTCTATCAGACAGCTGTTGGTTGCCTCATTTATGTATGCATTACGAGGCCAGACATTCAGTTTGCAGTCTCACAGGTGAGCAGATTTATGCATAGCCCAGGCATTAAGCATTGGCAGGCAGTGAAGCGTATCTTTCGCTATTTGAGTGGTACTCGGCATCTTGGGTTGTTTTATCCCAAGGGGGGATCATTGCCGCCAGATTTACATGTTTTTTCAGATTCTGACTGGGCTGGTTGTTATGACACACGCGTGTCCACGAGTGGTTTTTGCTTCATGCTTGGAAGCTCATGCATATCATGGTTGAGCAAGAAGCAGCCTACTGTGGCCACTTCTAGTTGTGAAGCTGAGTACAGGGCAGCTTTCACAGCTACGGTTGAGTGTGTGTGGCTCAGACGCCTTATGGCTGATTTGGGTGTTGGGCAGCCATCTGCCACCACCATCTTCACTGACAGTCAGAGCGCATTGGCAGTTGCGCGGAACCCAGTGTTCCATGCTCGTACGAAGCACATTGAGGTGCACTACCATTATGTCAGGGAGAGACTCTCTGCAAGAGAGATCAGTTTGGCTTATGTGCCAACACAGGATAACCTTGCAGACCTTTTCACAAAGGCTCTGCCTCGTGAGAAGTTCGAAGCTTTTCGCAAAGCTTTGGGCTTACTCCCTTTTGTGGATTCGTCCACATAGCTAGACACTTCCCTATCCATGAGTGCTAGCTCTTGTTCACCGCATCACTCCAGGGGGGATTTGTTACCATATTATAGTAGTGATGTGTGTGAACACACTTAGGACCGCCGGGGCACTTTTTCCCTCACTAGGAGGTTTTTTCCCCCGTGCATTGTATATACGCCCATTATCTTCTAGGGCTTGTTATCTTTCATTTTTGGCACTCATAATACACTACTGTGTTGTGCTCAAGCTTCCTCATCTTCTTGAAGTTGTGTGTGCATTCCTGCAACCCTAATTCCAACATTCATCTTGAATCTTCCTAATCATGTTGAAAGCCATTTCAATCCACTGATCCCAATAAAAAAACTTTAAAAAAGGGCTATCCTTGTCAGGAACATTTGCAGCTTTCACTTTTTCATTTCCTTTCACAAAGTGTGTTTTTCTACATTCGTGAAATCATAATTAATTAGAACATTATGTGCATCATGTACATGCACCCTAAAAAAGGAACATTATGTTGAGATTCAAGCTCGATGTCAGTGTGAGCCAGCTATGCTATGTGCTGGTGGCAGATTAGGTAGGAACATGTGTGAGACATAAATGACCGCGTGTCCAGCTGGTCATAGTGTGTGGACATTAGCTAGGGTTAGTAGAGTGTGGACACAACTCATTGTGTGTTGTGTGGATTATGGATTAGTGCATTATGCTTTGTGTCAGAGTGGACATGGCTTCCCTCTATGGTTAGGGTTTGCAATATACATTAGGGTTTTCTCCTGTGTGTGTGTCTCCTCCTCCTCTACCGTTCTTTCAACATGGTATCAGAGCCTTGTGCTGTTTATTAGGGTTTATGAGTGAGTGAAGAGAAGAGGGAAAAGAAGCTATGAAGAGAAGCTGTGAAGCTTGCCATTGGAGCTGTGAAGCTTGGAGAACACCGAATCTTATCAGATCTGAGAGCTTGGCCTACCGGGTAAGGTCTTCTAAACATCCTTGAGCGGATTGCAGGTGATACAGGCAAAAACAAAGCAAATCAAAGCAAAGCAAAATTCTGGTTTTTGAAGCTTTCCATTAAAGCTTGGGAACATTGATGTATGGTGGAAATACGTGTGATTCTGGCAAAAGACATATGTATTTGACAAAGAGGGATGTATTGGCAACCCATGTGCAAGCCTTGAACAAAATTTGGAGCAATTTACATGCATTTGATTGAGTGAAATTACTGGTTTTTTGAGCTCTCACAAAACAGAGAAGAGGAAGCCCAAAATTGATGAATTTGGAGTGAGATTTTGGCAAAAATTGAACCATTGGTGGATTACACATATGCCTAGGTGTGTTGGGGACTCAAACCCATCTTCAATTAACACTTAAACAACTCCCAAAACCCCTAATTGTAGGCGGCGCAGCCAGAACTGTGAAAACAGAGCAGTTTTTGATCATTTTGCCCACGAGGAGATTGATTTCTCATTTGGTACTTGATATCTTCCAAAAATTCCTTAGCAATTGGATGCTTTACACCTTGGAGAAGAGGGCTATGTGATTTGTTTGGTCAATGATGCTTAATTGAGCTGGGAATGAGCTGATTAAAACAGGCTGTCCACTGGTTGCTGAGAAACAGAGCATTTTAATCGAGCAATTAATCTTTGGTGTTTTACAATTGGACAAATTCCTCTTACATGGAGTTGATGGACACTAATGCTAAGCTAATGAATGCCTGGTTGCTCAATTTGGTGAAATATTGAAGAAATTAGAGCCAAATCATTACTGGTTTTTCTGGTTTTTCTGGTTTTTCCAAAAACAGAAAAAGGGGTTTTCAAAAAACGATATGTACACATGTCAGATGGTGTTGATACTCAACATTGAGGTTGATTAGGTGTCAATACAAGTTTCCCATACTTGATTGCACCATTACATTGTGATTTGGAGCCTTGGAAGGCGTGTCAATTCAGGGTATCCCGCACTGAGTGAGTCAGTTCATCTTGGATGATTACAGGTTGATTTTCTACATCAAATTTGGAGTTTGTTGGCTACCTTGGAGTATCTGGAACATTCATTGGAGTGTGGTTGAGCTGAGGAAGGCTCATTTACAGATTTGAAGTGTGCGGAAGGTGTATGCATTGAGCAACATGTCGGATAATCCAGTTCAGATTGTTGGTGAGAAGCTGGATAGGAAGAACTTCCAGGCATGGAAGTACAGGATAAAGAGTTTCTTGAAAGGAAAAGGATTTTGGAATCTCATTACAGGTGCTGAGCCAGAGCCTGAGCTACCTCGGCAACCTACACAGCAGCAGCTTATTGCTCATAAGCAATGGTCAGAGAGAGCATTCAAAGTGTTGCATTATTTGTCTATATGCATTTCTGATGCTATGCTCATACACATTCAGGATGCTGAGAATCCCAAAGATGCATGGGATACTTTGGTCAAGATGTTTGATACAGATACGAGTGCTCGCAAGTCTCAATTGCGACAGCAGATACATAATGTGAAAAGGAATAAAAGGAGCATACATGATTATGTGCAAGAAATCAAGAAGTTTGCAGATGCATTGGCCACAATAAATGCCCCCATGCCTGATGATGATTTGGTGGATATTACCTTGCGTGGTCTTGGCAAGGAATACAAATCCTTTGATACATCTATCTCAGTGAGGAGTACAGGTCTACCCAACTTCGATGAGTTGGTTTCCCTCTTGTTGGTTGAGGAAATCAAGCTCAGTGATTCATTTCTGGATGCATCTACTAGCCATGATGATGGCAGAAATCAGGCTTTCTACTCGCAGAGAGGCTTTAGAGGCAGGGGGAGATTCGCATCACGTGGACGTGGTGGTAATGGTCGTGGATGGCAGGATAGGCCTCCACAACAGAATTTTCAGCCTTCATATGGTGCTCGAGGTGGTCGTGGATATGCACCTCAGCGAGGCAGAGGTACCCCCCGTGGTCGAGGACGTTGGCAAGGCCAACAAAATTCTATGCAAGATGTGGAATGCCATTATTGTGGCAAATATGGTCATATGGCGAGAGATTGTTTCTGCAAACAGAATGATTTGAGAGGGGGAAGAGCACAACGTGGTGGTCATTATGGTGGAAACTATGCACAACATGGTGGTAACTATGCATCAAGTAGCAATGATGGAACTGTAAATCATTTGTTTGCCATGAAGCATGTTGTGGGTTCTATGACAACAAATGCTGAGAATGATGACACATGGTATATGGACTCAGGAGCATCAAACCATATGACATGTCATGGTGAATGGTTTGAGCATATGAAGCCAATGGATGTCAAAGGCTATGTGGAAACAGGTGATGATACCCAGCATGTCATTACACATGTTGGAAGTGTACCATTGGTCATGCATAATGGTCAGACAAAGTCTATGTCAGATGTGCTGTATGTGCCTTCGATCACTAAAAGCTTGGCCTCAGGCAGTTGGTCAAATGGTGGAACAGGGATTACAGGTTCGCTTCAATGAGCATGGATGCTTCGTTGAAGATTTTAAACATGGATGTAGAGTGATTGCTAAAGGCAAGAAAGAAGGAAGATTGTTTAAGCTGGATACTGGAATTCCTGAGCTAAAATCAGCCATGTTCTCAAAGAGCAGGAATGTGGTACAGGATATTGATATGTGGCATAAGAGGATTGGACATGTCAATATACAGAGATTAAAGAACATGCAAACAAGAGGCATTGTCAATGGATTGCCTAGGTTCAAATATGATGGACATATGCATGTTTGTGAAGCCTGTCAGTTTGGGAAGCAGGCAAGGTTGAGATTTCCAAGAGAAGGAAATATGAGTAACAGGCCACTTGAGATAGTACACAGTGATGTATGGGGTCCTGCACAAAACCCATCTATCAAAGGCAGTTTATACTATGTTACATTCATAGATGATTTCAGCAGGATGATTTATGTGAGCCTATTGGAGGCAAAGTTGTCATTCATTGTGACAACATGAGCAGTATACAGTTGGCAAAGAATGCAGTGTTTCATGCGAGGACCAAACACATAGAGGTCCATTATCACTTTGTCAGAGAAAAGGTGCTGGATGGTACAGTTGATCTTCAGTATGTGAAGACTGATGAGCAGGTGGCTGATATCTTTACGAAGCCACTTAGCAGGGAGAAGTTTGAGTACTTCTGGACTATGTTGGGAGTACATGGGATGAGCTTGAGGGGGAGTGTTGAGAGCCTTGATATCCCAAGCTCATCTACATCTTCATCGGCAGTACATCATGAGCTTGAGAGGGGCTGTTGAGATTCAAGCTCGATGTCAGTGTGAGCCAGCTATGCTATGTGCTGGCAGATTAGGTAGGAACATGTGTGAGACATAAATGACCGCGTGTCCAGCTGGTCATAGTGTGTGGACATTAGCTAGGGTTAGTAGAGTGTGGACACAACTCATTGTGTGTTGTGTGGATTATGGATTAGTGCATTATGCTTTGTGTCAGAGTGGACATGGCTTCCCTCTATGGTTAGGGTTTGCAATATACATTAGGGTTTGCTCCTGTGTGTGTGTCTCCTCCTCCTCTACCGTTCTTTCAACACATTATACCTCTCTACTAGCATGTTATTACCCCTACATTTTGAAGCTTATCTAGCACGAGAGGTTGGTGAAAATTGTGTCAAAAAACTCCTTGCCATTTAGAGGGTTGCAAGCGACCAACATCATGTAACCTCTCTTTCTAAAATAATCCTCTACCTCGGCTACTGTGTCTTTGTAGAGTTACTTCTCATAATAAGTTTGATCTTCTTTAGATGGTACTGTTCTTATCTTAGATACAACATATCTTGAATTCATCTTGCACAAAGAAAGCCTATTAAATGATAAATCCCAACCTCACCTCAAGAATCATAATTATCAATGCCTAAATTATAGTTACCTAGAAAACAAACTACACCAATAGACTCATTAGTAGGTCATACTATGTGTATTTTGACATTGACTTCATGTACTCACCCTACATCTCTCTCTCTCTCTCTCTCTCTCTCTCTCTCTCTCTCTCTCTCTCTCTCTCAGTGTGTCTCTCTCTCACACACACACACACGCACGCACGCACGCACACCTATACATCCTATGATATAGTAAAATTTCATGCAATCACAAGAGTAATTGTACCAAGGTCAAAGGCGATAAACTAGATATGGCAAGTTAGCAAATGTTACATCCCAGGCAACCAAACATGACTGCTCAGCAAGCTCGATCACCTCGGATGCAACGTTCACTAACCTTGCCATATCTAGTTTTTCTCCTTTCACCTTGGTATAATTACCCTTGTGAATGTATGAAGTTTTACTATGAGTATCACTATATCTCTCTCTCACACACACCACTCTCTCTCTCTCTCTCTCTCTCTCTCTCTCTCTCTCTCTCTCACACACACACACACATGCACACACACACACACACACATGTGCGCACATTAATATTTTTATGGTTATAAGAGCATCGATAGATGCGGGCACACATAAGCATGGTGTTTGTTGTAACAAGAGCCATGCTTCACTTATGCAATGAGGATTCCTCGATGGTCGAGGTGGTGACATGGTGATAGTATGAGTATGTCACATGGGAAGTTGAGGAGATTACAACTAGTGGAGCACCATTCAACACGCGAGGAGTTCATGAACACATTTACATCTTTCGTCTATGACTACATACATCATGCTTACAATGCCAAGTTGTAGGATTGGCAATTTTTTACTAGCCTACAACAGCTTCCTATTAGTGTAGTTGTCTTTGCCGTTGACTTCCTAGAGAACTATAAATTTGCACCATAGTAGGAGATTCAGTTAGAGTACTACTTCTCTGAGCACGTAGACATTGCCTCATTTTAAATTTAAGATCTTTTAGATATTTTATAATGTTGTTTCCTATGAATCTAACATTTCCCATTCTTGTGTGCATGACTAGGTGGCCATCATGGTGCATATTAGTTATCATCATGTAGTGGTGGCAGGTTGGTGATCGTATTCATTCGGTACAACCTAGAGCATCTAAGGCTATGATAGAAAATACAAAAGAGCTTGTAGCGAACATTGTAAAAGTGGATAAAAATGCTGGTCCTCACAAAGTGAAAATTATTGTGGCCAAGGAAATGCTCATGTCTTCCATGTACAACTCTACTAATCAATGATAACACTGAACTGGAGATGTATAATTAAATGACTTCTTGGAGAAGCTTGTTCTACTAGTTCAAAACCAAAGGTATGCACATTTGTGATAAATAGACTCTTTCTAAAAAAAAGCAGTGGTATTCATGAATACTAATTGAGCGTAATACTATATGTATGTAGGTTTCAATGAATTGTAACACAAGAAATAAAAGCAAGGATGCTTGTTGGGGAGGGCTATGATATCCTACTAATTCTTAAAAGGAGATCAATGTACTATTTCTTTCATGGTAGTAGATTTCTCGAGCAGGCCCACCTGATGAGAAGTGCTTTGTATTCAAAATGTCAACAAAGGGTCTTGCATTCAGGAGTGGATTTTGTGAATCGCATGAGGCGAGGAGGCACTGGAGATTTGTGTCAGTCATGGCTGCAATTTGATTACACACAACGAGTCCTCGATTGTTGGAACAAAATGGCATGTCACATATATGATCCAAGGTATGACAATGTCCTCTAGGTTAAGACCATTTCAATCCATAAAATCATTAGCCTTCTCTTCAGTGGACAAGAACTCATGATGATCGCAACGTGCAAAATGAAGGAGGAAGAAACTTAAATCCATGTTCTATTTTGGGAGATGATGAATGCAACAATGCAGTAATGTGAGTACCCACCATCAAATTTCCATGGTTTCATCGTAGATGAGGCAGAAGCAAATTGCCTTCTTGCAGTGCAAATAGTGTTCAATGGAGGTCCTTAAGATAATGGTGCATCGTGAATGTACTTGCCTATGTCACTGGGAGAAAATTTTGCATAAGCACACAACAAAGTTTGTGCTAGAGGGTTCACGAAAAGAACATCTTGACATGTTTAAAAAATGGAGATTGTGCAGCACAAAGCAAGAAGCTATAACCCAAAGCAAGGCCATACAAAAATGGTGGCATAATGGCCATGTCCATAAGGGAGGAATTACTTCGATGGACATATGGTTGAGTTGGTGGGAAGTACGCATAGCATATTGGGGCAATCTAATGGTAGCAGTAATCTACTTTTCCCCAATATAAAAATGTGTTAAAGTTTTGACTTGTGAAATATTCACTTCACATGTTTAGGACTTCCATTGTGTTGTTTTTTGACCCAGGTAATGAAGAGTCCTATGGAAGAGGCACATACACCAAGGACACCTTGCGGGAGAGCCTGCATGGTAGCTAGTTGTTTGGAGAGGGGTACAAGACAAAGATTACATTGTATGATTCTTGTATCTCTGACATGGCAAATGCATTGCTACTACAGAGTGCCAAGCAACATGCTTACATGGTAGGTAGGCATGTTGGAGATGGAACTAGCCTAGAAGATTTGTTAGATAGGGCTCAAAGTACACACACACCCACACTACCACAAGTAACACGTGGATGGAGACCAAGGAATGTAAGCAACATGGGAGACCACACAAAATTAGGTTTGAGTTTGAAGCTCCAAGCAAATTATGTGAACACAACTCAAGAACATGGGAGAGAGAAATTTCCACCTTCAACTGAGGATCAACAAATGTCACACATAGACAAATCAGTGATAGTCACGGAGGGGCAACCATTTTATTTAGTTCAAGAACTTGAAATGAATCGTTCTATGTGGTCTATAAGAAGAACTCCAATAAACTCAAAGGTGAAGTGCTTGGGGTGGATAGATAAAAAAATTAAGTGTAGTCACGATATTCCAAATTCTTCAAGGGGGGTGGTGGCTTCTTGTTTCTTCTCTGAGAGGCAAAATACTGGGCCAGGTGGTCCAAAGCCACAAATGACATGGTTTTGACCTGATGAAAATACACATTGTTGGCACCCATATCCAAACATTATATACTAGCCTAATTTTCATGAATCCATTAAGGTGGATGTGGAGGCAAATATCAAATATCACATCTTCTCAGATAAGAAAATTATATACTACCCTAATTTTCCACATCCATTAAGGTGGATGTGGAGGCAAGTATCAAATCTTCTGAGATAAGAAAATTATTGAAAGGTGGTTATAAGCTACACACACTCACAGCTCATGGGCCTTCACTAACTGAGAACATCCTAGCCTGCTACTCCTAGAGATGATGATCATGGTTTCAAAGAAAATACACCACAATCAACATCAACAATGTCCAGAAAATTGACCAAATGGAGAAATGAAATATCAAAGGAGGCCAAGAAGAGAATAGAAAGTGCAGAGACTATGCATACAATTTTGGTTTAGGAAAGTACAATCAAGGCTGGACAACATTGTGTGTTTCAATTGGAAAGTGAGAGAGTCCAAATCTATGATGTGCTCATCAAAACTAAGCCCATGTGCACTTGTCCTGATTTCCAAAAGAGGGCGCTTTCTAGAAAACCTTACCTAGCTTGTAAACACATATATTTCGTCTTCCTCTCTGTTTCATCTTCCTCTCTCCTTTCACCAGCCAACTCTTTCTAAAACACAAGTAGGCCTGATACTTTGCCATCCTATAATGAACACACAAACGTTTATGGATGGAAACATTTTGTAAGGTCTTTGAAGAACTTTTTGTATGGACATGTTTGTCTGGAAACTTTTGGCAAGAATTTAGACTATATCTGTTTTCTTTGATCGACTATACTTGTTCTAAAATAGTGTTAAGTCTCTTGACTTTGGACTCGTCTCACTGCTCAACCACCCTAGGATCAACATAGAGTAAGCCAAATAATATATTAGAAATAATATATTAGAAAGGATATTTTGAGGAAGGCTATGTTATGCTTATAGTTTCTTTGTGAAGATAATTTTTGGAGTAAATTATGTAACTATCAAATAATGCCAAAGGATATTTCATATCGTTCATTCAAATTGTTGATAGTTTATAGTTTTAGATGACTAGTTCGAGTTGGTAGGTATCTACCCACAATGAAAAAGGTATCACTCATTCAATTTTTTTGTTAGTATTACGTGTGGTTCAAAGTGCCTATTTGGAGTAGGTAGGTGCATGTAGTTAGAAAGGGGTGACTTGCATAGAGGATGATTGATAAGGCTCAAGAAAAGCTCACAATTTTAATTTGTTTGCTGAAAAAGCTCGCAACAAGATTTTCCTCACATAAAAATGTGGGGAAAATAACATTAGGAACTCAATGGAGTCTTCTTGGGCCCTTTAATTTGGACGTTTAGTGAAATGCTTAAAATGCTAATCCATCTTTGACCAAGCCTAGAGGCCTAGTCCTAAAAGCATATATTTGATTTTTCACAAAAACAAAAAAAAATGAAAAAAAGGAGATATTCTTAGATTTGGCCACCTAGGTGACTTTAAAGCTTTGTAATGGGCTGTCAGTCAGTTATCATAGCCTGCAGCAACCTTTTCGAACTCCAAACATTCCAAAAATTTGTCACTTTCTTCTCCCCTTTTGTGTGTGTACACCAGATCTCTTTCTCTCTCTAAATCTTCTCTCTAAAACGCCCTGCACTCCTTCTCCATGGAAAAAAGCGTCTTTCTCTACTCCAAAAGCCATAGCTAGCAGATCTGTACTCCTAAATGAGCCTTCTCTCTCCAAACCCACAGTAGTAGCCATGGCTTGCACGGAAGAAGCTTACCATGAGCATTCTCTCTACAATACTTGGTCCTCTCTCCATAGCTAGCAGGTCTATACTCCTAAATGAGCCTTCTCTCTCCAAACCCACAGTAGTAGCCATGGCTTGCAAGGAAGAAGCTTACCAGGAGCATTCTCTCTACAATACTTGGTTCTCTCTCCAAACCCACAACAGTAGCCATGACTTGCACAGAAGAACCTTTTCATGATGTATTCTCTCTCTATATTGCTTAGCAGCCATAGCTTGCACTAAAGAAGCTTCCCATGATGCATTGTCTCCTTTGTATTTTCGTCTCACCATTGCCAACCCTCTCTATGTTTCTTTGGCTCCCTTTCTGGCTTCTTTCTCTATCCACAATGCAGCTCTAGAGAAACAACCCTCATCTCCATTCTTCCCATTATTTTTTGATACCATATCCTGCTCCTTCCACTCCTATTCAACCCATGCTTACAAGCCTACTTTCTTGTAGATGGCACTACAAGACATCACCAATAAGCCTTCTAAGATCCGCCTTCAGGTTGATTTGGAGACAGAATATGCAACCCTACGCAGTAGGCATGTTGCACCCAATATTTCATACGATCAGCTTCGAATGCAAGGAGCAAAGGCCATTGATCTTTGGATTGATGGAAATCTTTATCCACCAGATCCAATATCTGGTGCCCCTCCACCATTCAAAAGCATTACAAGTTTTTTTAAGTTTGTTGGTGATGGTTTCAATGGGCTTCTTGGCTATTGTAGGAGATTACACATGTTGTGGCTAGATGAGGCAGCTGAAAAGAGGCAAACACAATTTGCCTTCGACCAGCTTCAAGCGGCATCGACTAAGCAGATCAATAGTTTGATGCAGAGGATTAAAGAGCTCTCAGAGGAGCTTGAGGTGCAGAAAAATAATCTAGCGGATCGTGTGCGCACAATAAATCAATTTACCGATAATTATGTTCGTCTTCAACACTCCACTCGTAATCTTCGGCGTCGTGTTCACCATTTCACTCACCTTCCCATTGGATATCACGCAAGGCAAAGAAAACGTAAAGCTGTTGGGTTACTTTCTAAGACAGCAGGCGCATGCAAGAGGCGTAAACAAACAACCAGGTAAAAATTTTTGTAGGAATTATAGCAACTTTGAGAAGCAATTAATGAATAAAGCATCTCTCATGGGTGACTCTTGCGATTGTAGGGCATGTGCAACAGCTATACTAGGATGTAACAACGCTGAGGACAATGTTAATGTCTCCCTTCTTCAGCATATCCTTCAGGAGAAGGATATCATGGAAATGATAACAGGTTCTGGTAATGATAAGCTGCTGGAGACCCTTCGTCAACATTTCTTGAAGGAAATCAAAGAAATTGTCACACCCAAAGAGATGCTTGATATATGTGACTCAGCAGGTATTAGCCAGAAAGGTTACAGAGCAATGTACATGTCAATCACTTTAGGGTTGCGAGCAAAGGGAGTTATGCAATCCTTGCTTCCAACACTTTATAGCTTACAGATGGCAAAGAAGTGTGCTAATGGTGATATTGCATCCATGTTCGAGGGTGGGTACAAGTGGGTGGAGGATATTATGCCAATGCCAACAATCAAACCCTTTGAATACAATGCATATAACAATGTCTACATTAACATGGAAGTGCTACAAAAAGCAATGATTCAGTACTATGGCCTCACACTTGAAGAGACAGGTGGAAATGCCGTGTTTGTCTTGAAGCTGGATGAATGTCAAGTGGTTAAAGGTCAAAGATTGGAGCGTGTTAGTTTAACCTTGATGAGCCGAGCACTTAGAGGAAAGCCTTTAGAGACCCAAGAGTTGGATGCAACTGAAGACAGCAACAATAGGGGTCAAGGGCATAAGCAAGACTACTACGGCATTCAATCAAAGAAGAACATCTGGTGGCAAGCAGCATGGGTCCTCCCAAAAGAGAACCATGATACCTTGAGGTGGTATTTTGAACAGTCTAGCATTCAACATGTCGTCTCTTGTCAGGTCAATGGTCAAAAGCTTGATGTTCCCGGAATAGGCTGCTTTAACGTTGAATGGCACTTGGGTGGCGATCTAAAAACCTTAAAGTGTATGTTGGGTTGTAAAACAGGTGCGAATACTATATTCTCATGTGTTTACTATTGTCATTCCAAGACAACAGTAGACTCAAGTGTAAAAGGGAAACAACCTAGCAAAGGCAAAAGTCAAAAACAGGTGGGTGCAAAAAAAGCAATCGTTTTTTATGCTGAACAGAGAAAAGGATCAAAGGTATGGCATAATGGCATATTAAGTTGTGACCAGAGCAAGCCACCTAGTCGTGACCAGGAGGACAATGCTTGGAACCCAATCTTGGACGTTCCACTATGTCAAGTGCATGTGTGCACATTACATGCAAGACTTAGGATTTTGGATAAGCTATTGATGCTCCACATAAACTATGTCTGGAACATGGAGCCCGAAGATCGACGAGAAGAGTCAATACGTGCACTAGAGGGTGTACTTTCCTCTATGGGATTACATGCTGGAGCAGTGGTCTTGACAAAGGACAGAAAATCAAACCCTACACAAGACAACCCTAATAAAATTTGCATGGGTGGATCAAAGGCAAGACACTTGCTATCAAACCACTTGGGTTCTCATAGCCACACTGACTTTGAAATTTGGAAGAAGATATGTGATGTCACAACATATCGAGGAAATGATGCCAGGCTTGGCCTAAAACGTGCACATGTATGGGAGGTGTGTAATAAAATGGTCGATCTTCTAGAGCGACCTCACCTGGATGACCATGGTATTGAGGCACTTAAACAAGCCACTTGTAGATTTACAGAAGAAATGGTCGAGGCATGGGGAGAAACACACATTACTCACTACATGGTAATGTTGTATTTCTTGTGTCCTTGTAGTATGTTCTTCATACTGTTTGTTGACTTTTTGTAATTTTTTATGCAGCATATATTGTATGCACATGGGCCATACTTTCTCGATAGATATGGCTCTTTAGCACTTTGGAGCAATCAAGGCATGGAGAAATCACATTACCAAGCAAAGGCCGTGTATTTTAAGGGCACTCGCCATGGTGGTGGGAGTAATGCACTCCATGAAATGTTCAACTGGTTCTATCGCGTTCTGGTTGGCAAAAAAAGGCAGAAAACTCGCGGTAATTTGTCTCTTAGGCGTCAAATAATGAAAACTGTTAATGCAAGAAGAACTGAAGGATACAACAGATCAAATGCTAGGGAGAGACTACGGTAGTGGGTAGCAAGCAAGCGTCGGTGTGGTTCCTCATGGGCTTAAACTCTCTGATTATAATCTTTTTGTGTTTTTAAATTTTCTAAAAGTTTTAAAAAATTATATTTATAAACATATTTAAGTCATTTTTCATTTATAGCCACCACATTTCAATTTCTTCTTTGTGCTCTACTCTCTCTTGCCCTCCCACTATCTCTTGCACTCGTACATACCTAGGCCATGCCAGAAGAACAGGAGCAAGACTTGCGGTTTTTCGATCAACTCGGCCCACTACCTGCTATAACAAAAAGGACAAGTCTACCTATCGTAACAGAGCAAGAGGCAAAGGAGATGAGAGAAGAAGAGCGCAGGAAGGAGGCCGAAGAAGCGCAACGCAGGAAGGAAGCTGAAGAAGCAGAGCCTAGTAGAGAAGCAGAACAAGAGCGGCGTCGAAAAGAAGCCGAGGAAGGTCAAGGGCAACCACCGGAGATTGTTATTGAGGCCGACACCCTAGAACAGCTAGAGGTTATCTTACAGAACAGGGAGGTCGAGCTCTTGTCCTATGGCATCACGAAAGATACCATTGACAAAGAGTTTGCTCTTGTGAGGGCAGCTTGGGAGACAGAAATGCAAAAGAGACAGCAGCCCAAAGAGGACGCAAGGAGGGCAAGCCAAGCACAGCCACAAGCAGCCACAACATCCAAACGTCCAGTCAAGAAGTGTGGCAAAAGAATGGAGGGCAAGTTTCGGGACCAACAAGAAGAGGAAGAGCGTGCACAAAAGAAAAAGAAGTTCAGGTCTGAACGACCACCGTGGGAGAATCAAAGACCACCACCACCTCCACCAGTTACAAAGAAGAAGAGAAAATGGAGGCCAGGGACAGTCGCGCTACGAGAGATTAGGAAATATCAGAAAAGCACAGATCTTCTCATCCCCAAGGCACCATTCTCTCGACTGGTGAGAGAAACAATGGAAAAATATTCTGACAGGGTTGACCGCATACAGAGCACAGCTCTTGAAGCTCTTCAAGAAGCTGCTGAAGATATTGTAGTTTCTGTTTTTGAAGACTCAGTGCTGGCTATGGTACATGCCAAGAGAGTTACTTTGAAGCCTGTCGATATGTCCCTAGCCCTACGTCTACGTTTAGAGCGTAGCCTTCTACCTCAATAGGCTAACCCACTTTGTAATTCTCCCTACAAAATTTTGTAATGTTCCCAAATTCCTTTGTAGCATTTTCACACATTAATGAAAGCTTTTTTGAGTTGTGTTACATTCTTTGTTGAGTCCATTTTTTTTTGTATGCTCAGTGCCAATGAACATTTCATTAAAAAAATATAAAAGCACTATACACACAGGAAAAAACACACACAAACACACACACACAAACACACACACACACACACACACATATATATATATACACACACAAACATATATACACACATATATATATACATATACAAATATATATACATATACACACACACATATATATATATATATATGTACACACACACACACACACATATATATATATATATATATTTATATATACAAAAAAGGTAGAGCCTATAAAGTCACCTAGAGAGCCTTATGAGCCTCAAGGCCAAAAAAATAAAAAAAATGCCATGTGCGCTACGGCGCGTTAATCGCTAGTTTGACCAGGTCAAAATGTCGATTTCCGCGTCGTAGCGCACATGGCATTTTTTTTATTTTTATTTTATATTTTTGGTCTGGTGAGGCTCATAAGACCCTTTAGGTGCCCTAACAGCCCCAAAATCTTATATATTTATATAAGATATTATATATATTTATATATATCTTATAATAGCCTTAAAATCTTATAATATCTTATGTCTTATATATATATATATATATATATATATATATATATATATATATATATATATATCCTATATATCTTTTATATATATATATATATATATATATTATATATATATATCTTTCAATAGCCCCAGAATCTTATATATATATATAGGTACACACACACACACACACATATATATATATGTATATATATACATATATGTACATATATATACATATATGTGAGTGTGTATACATCTATAAATACAACATTTTTTCATACCGCTCTAACCCAATCTCGATTACTTTTTTTAATCACGATCTCATTTAAAATGAATCCTAAACAATATTTTCTATGAACACATGAACAAAATCTTAAAATTGCGAGGCTTGAAATGGTATATCACAAGTACGCCAGGAAAAATCACAACTTACAATGCACAACAAAATTTTTTTATTAAACTTGGAAGAGAAGTTTGCATTACATCTTTTTAATAAGCTCTTGGAAGAGCTCAGGAGAGAGAGTTCTAGAGGCTGGTTTCTGGCCTAAGCTTTGGCATATATCACTCGGCTCATTGATTCCTTGAGCCTGAGAAAGGGCACAATGGCCTAAAACTGAGTCGGGATGCTTGCCCGTAAAGCAATACAAGGCAGCTTCCCTAGCTACCAAAATACATTTATTTATGTTCGAGGCTTCGATAAGACTGCACTAAGTGCTTTACATTTTAGGAGCTCGGCATAGGTGATCTCTGCATAGTCTAAATGAAAAACCCGCACTATGTCTGCTCTGAGGGTAGGTATGTAGTGCCAAAGAGATGCATCTCGACCCTCTGACTTTGGCCGCGTTCCTCCTACGCGCATAGCAAACTTGTCCACTTCAAAAGCAGTCTGTCAACATGTCAATATAGAAGTTAGGAAGCGTGAAATGATACAACTAAAAATAATTTGCTTTACAACTAAGAAGTTAGGACATACCTCAGTTGCATCGTCACTTGCAACTAGTTGCTCATTTGTCAAGTTTATGCTTCCTTGGTCTTGAGCATCGCCAGCAACCAAGGGCATGTGTGGTTCAAAGGCAGCTACGCTCTCATAGAATTGCACATCTTGCGTTATTTCAACGAGCGCTTTCGCCACTACAACTTCCAAGGTACTGCTACCAATATCGTATGCAAGCGCTTTTGTGAGGTTGTCATCTTCAAAAGAGATTTTCACTTTTCCTTTGTCTTGACCCCCAGCATTCACGGCAATAATAGACAGTGCCTCATCCTCGTGAAACCCGAGTGTCTTGGCAATGTCATCCAAAAATAAAAATTCTTTCCCATCAATAATGATTGGATGCAAAGACATGATAACAAGGTCTGGGACCTCCTCAAGTACTTCATCGCCCTCTAGAACTAGGTCCGGAACCTCCTCGGGGACATTCTCTTGTAGAGCCACCAATGCCATTAAGGCCTCCCATTGTTCTGTAACATTCTCTTCCTCAGCATGGGCCTCTTGGACCTGCTCCATTAGCTTTACTTTGCCCTTTTCTTTTTCCTTGCCACTTTCTTTCGCCACACCCTCTTGTAACAGAAGGACCAAAACCATGTCCTAGCTCAGGAAAGAAGTGCCGATGTTGCCCATTTGTAGATCCAAGAGTAAGTCTTCCTCCTCATTCCTGTAGTCCTTTTCTGTGAGGGATTTTAAAAACCTGGATAGGCGAAATCTAAAATTCTTGTCTTCCCTGATGATGAGGTCAACTGGAACCCATAGGCCCTCATCACCCTCAAACATGATGGAGTACGTGCTGATGTGTTCATCCATATACTGAATGACATCTGTAAAAGCATCCACGTGTAGATGCATTGTTGCACGCACATCAATTGCTCCCTCAAACATAGGGACGATCTCATCAACCCTATGAAGTAACTCAAGCTTTCCTAGCTGTGCAATAAGTGCGTCAAGTAGAGGTGCCATGACTATGAGTGATTGCAAGAAATAGAGAATGTGTGATATAGGAAGGTGTGCGAAATTGAGAGCAAGTGTTAGGAGAGAACGATAATTGGCAATTGATAAAAATGAGTAAAGTATTGTTTATAAATGGGCGACCTTGTTATAAAATTTTTAAAAACTTTTAAAATTTTTAAGTACCAAAAAATTTTAAAAAAATGGTATGCGAAAGCAAGAACGTATCCTTCCATCGCAAGGTCATTTCTAATTTACTAGTGGCTCAAGCCACAGATGCTTGTGTGACCAATCTTACACTATCACAAAAAAATAAAACTTGCACAAGACAATTGAAAAACCTTAATAAGACAGTGAGGCAAAAAATTTGAAATTGTATTTACTTCAATTCAAGATTACATATCCAGTGGTTATCTGATAGCTACACAGCCAGGGAAAGTAATTTCTCTACAAAGAAAAGATCGTTCCTGCCTTTTGCGCACTACTCTACCATTCATTATCAAAGCAAAATCACCACTCAGTGAGAATCGAAGAACTAAGTAGTCACGTAAGTTGGCAAGGGACCAGTCATCATTCACAGTAACATCTTCTACATCCCCACCTTGTATGGATATATGTAGCACACCCTATTCTGTAGAGGTTGTGTCGGAGTCTAACGCCTCCCATTCTCCATTTGTAAGCTTCCATCGCCTGTAAGGAAACGCAATGGACAACTGTTGCTTGGCAATATGATAGCGCATCACAACCTTCTCAACTATTACTCCGCATCTGATGGTGTCTCCATTGTGTTGAACAACTTTTTTATCCCATGCAGGTGATAAGAAACAAGTCAGAGCTCTCTCCCCTTTGCAATCCATAAAGTTGGGGTACGATGTGTGTCACTTGTACGGAACAGGTACACAAAGAGGTGTAGAGGTATGAAGCAGGTTATGGTTGCTTTGTGAGATCCATATGTGCACTTCATAGCATTTTGCACCTTGCTTTCGATCTGCAAACAAGCCATGGCCACTGAAGCATTGTCTGGAATTGGCCATTCAATAGATGTGAGAGTTGGCGTAGGTTTTGGAACTAATTTTCCAGTACCATTTGCTGTCGTGGGAACCACATATGTATCCTCATAGAAGAAGATGTTTCGTGCAAGAAAATGTGCAGCTGGACACCCTCCAAAGATTAAACTACCAAGCTCCACATGGTATGCTTCAAAACCAAAGGTTCCTGAAATTGCCTCCATAGGCTCCCACTCACTATAGTTTGAGGGAAAAATATCTATGCACAGGAACCCAAGAACAATCAAAGCAATGCTCAGTATACCATTATTAGCACACAATTGATTTAAAAACAAGAATATAAAGTGGTGAAATAACTTACAATTTGCAGGAAATCGTTGACGTTGGTCATGGTCTGCTAGTTTCAGCTCTGTTGCCTTGTAAACATGTTGGACCTTGGCTAGCTTTTTTCCATCACGATCTTGTTTGAGCTCCAATATCCGCCCTTTCCAATGGTGACTTTGTATATCAACGTATCGCTTTGACACCTTGTGGGTTCCTCTTGTACTAGGCTGCATCGTAATCCAATTCCACTTCTCGTACTGTTTGATGTTCCAGTGCCCATCCTCATCTTGACCACTGCTACAAGAGAGAGATTGAATACTGATCGGAGGCCTTCGAGCTCTAGAAGAAGACATCAGATGTATATGCTAGAGAGATTATAAACCTTGATGGCAAAGGAAAATAGAATGGTGAGAAAAAAACTTAGACTAGGGAGATGTACAAAAGAGAAGGAGTTGTAGAGCAAGTTCCAAGGGCTTGGCTGTGCTATTACTGCACTTTGAAAGAGGATATTAGAGGGGGTGAGAGGAGACAATGAGTAAGATTATGAGAGCCAAAGCATTTGCAACTCAAGCTTCCATAGCTTGGCTCCACTACTCTTACACTCTGTAAAAGGAGGTTGGACAAGGTAGAAGGATGAAGTAAGGAAATGTAAGTGAGGATCAAACTTCCATAGCTTCTGAGAGGAGGTTGCAGATCAAGCTTCCATAGCTAAGCTGTTACACTCTGTAAAAGGAGGTTGGACAAGGAAGAAGGATGAAGTAAGGAAATGTAAGTGAGGATCAAACTTCCATAGCTTCTGAGAGGAGGTTGCAGATCAAGCTTCCATAGCTAAGCTCTACTGTTACACTCTGTAAAAGGAGGTTGGACAAGGAAGAAGGATGAAGGAAGGAATGTAAGTGAGGATAAAACTTCCATAGCTTCTGAGAGGAGGTTGCAGATCAAGCTTCCATAGCTATAGATCTAGGTTTCTGAGTGAAGAGAGAGGTAGATCAAGAGGTAGATAGCTAAAAGAAGTAGTCTAGAGAGTGAAAAATGCCCTGCTATGAGAAAGGGGGAAGAGAGAGCGTTTTGGAGGGAACGTGGGAGAGAGGGATAGTGGAAAGTGAAGGGGAATGTGCATTGAATGCATGGGAACTCGTTTTTGGGCCTCTATCACTTTCGAGACCTTACTTAATGATGGCTGCAGGCTGCAGCTATCCTTTTCTATAAAAAATAGGGGAAAAATTCATATACTTAATGATGGCTGCAGGCTGCAGCTATCCTTTTCTATAAAAAATAGGGGAAAAATTCATATACGTATAAAATTTTTGAGTTTTAGTTGATTTTAAAAATTAAAAAAGAGCCTATTTAGCCTATTATTCTAAGTTTGACCACTACCTTATAGGCTCTTACAAACCATTGGTTTCAGTCCACATGTAATCTCCCTATTTGTCTATTTCTTAATCACCTCCATTAGGCAATGGCAAATTAAAGGGCCCAAAAAGACTCCATTGAGTTCCTAATGAGGCCCAATACTTCGTTGTCCTAGAATGAACACATAAACGCAACAGCCAACTCTTTCTAGAACACAAGTAGGCCCAATACTTTGTTGTCCTAGAATGAACACATAAACGTTTATGGATGGAAATGTTTTGTAAGGTCTTTAAAGAACTTTTTGTATGGACATGTTTTCTTCGAAACTTTTGGCAAGAATTTAGAGTATGTCTGTTTTCTTTGATCGACTATGCTTGTTCTAAAATACTGTTAAGTCTTTTGACTTTGGACTTGTCTCACTGCTCAACCACTCTAGGATCAACATAGAGTGAGCCAAATAATATATTGGCAAGGATATTTTGAGGAAGGCTATGTTATGTTTATATTTCTTTGTGAAGAGAATTTTTGGAGTAATGTAACTATCAAGCAATGCCAAAGGAAATTTCATATCGTTCATTCAAATTGTTGATAGTTTATAGTTTAAGATGACTAATTGGAGTTATTAGGTATCTACCCACAATGAAAAAGGTATCACTCATTCAAATTTTTGTTAGTATTATGTGTGGCGTAAAGTGCCTATTTAGAGTAGGTAGCTGCGTGCAGTTAGAAAGGGGTGATTTGCATAGAGGATGACAATAGGGCTCAAGAAAAGCTCGCAATTTTAAAAAAGGTTGCAAGAAGATTTTCCCCACATAAAACATTTATGCAGTTAACATAAGGACCCTCCCACAAGGAACACATGTATAAAGCAACATTTTAGAAGCTAATCAATGAAACACCCTGCAGGAAGTAGCGCTTCTGAGACATGGTCACTCACTTCAATGCCAGAGTGTACTATTAGTATATGCTTCATAGTCATCTTTGACAGATGTTTAGGTACAATTCTGGATGGGGGAACCATGGTGGGCAAAAGCTTGTACGACCCAACCTTGCATGGTTTCCCTCATCTGGTGCACACAAAATGGGTTATCCTCAATAATGCTATATCCATTCTTTTTTACAAACCAACCTTACTAGTAATAGTCCCCTTGAACAACAACCTTACTAGTAAGTAGTCCCCTTGAACAACAACCACTACAAGGGATCGGGCTCATACCTGCGCTCTTAGCCGCTAAAATTGACTTGTGAAAAAAAGTAGCGGGCCCGTGTATCAGCGCGTGTATCATCGCGGCCACAGACATGCGTGTAAAAGCGCGTGTATAGGACCTCTCAGACGCGCTTATACACGGCTGTATAGCCGCGTTCTTTTCACAGACGCGTTGATACATGCGGCTATACATGCTTTTCTTTAATTTAGACGCGCTTATACACGGGTGTATAGCCGCGTTCTGTTCAGTTTAGATGCCTCAGACGCGTTGATACCTGCGTCTATACACACGTTTCTTTAATTTAGATGCGCTTATACACGCGTAATTGTCAGTTTTGACGCATTAATACACGCGTATTTTACAGATTATCCGCGTAAATACACGCGAGTTTTAGCAGTTCTGACGCGTTTATACACGCGAACAGAGAGCCCAAAAAAAATCCAGAGAGTGCTATTTGGTGCCTGAATACTGTTCCAGCATTCCAGCACCCAATAACACTCTCTGGATTATTATTTTTTGTGCATTAGACCATCCCATTAGACCATCCACGAAGAACATATGCACGAGGGAGATTAAGACAAGAACGACATGAATGCATACATTGTCAATACATGATTCAAGACAGACATGAATGTAATACTATCGATCAATCAATTCAATATTACTATCAAAATTTCATACATGTATACAAGGGAGTCCATATCTCGAAGTAGCCCATGGCTTCAGTTTACAAAAAAATATATACAACCACATCCTCAATATGGAATGTGATACTATAAGTATGAGTACTACTCAGACCCAGATGATGACTCGGTGCTCCCTCCATGCTCAGATGAGCTCACATCGGTCGAAATGTCCGATGAGTAGTGCTCACGTCCACCCTCTGCAGTGGCGGCGGGTGGATCATCAGCAGCTTGTGCCTGTTCAAGTAATATATAGTATATAAGTATATATATATGTAATTCAATAAACCAAAATCATTCGTTTAGAATTTTCAAGTACCTGTCGACCGTATGGTCTCATGGCCATCTCAAACTGCGCGTCCGTAATACGTCCCTCGGCTCTGAAGATGGCCCACGTGTCACGTCTGCTATGCCGACGAGCATACGCAGTATCGTGGGTTGTGGGCTTCCTCCCCGTAACCCGTCGCTGTATCATAATCAACACAATTTGTAAGATTAAAACAATCATAGAATCAATGAATTAAGTAAACGATCAAATAAAGTGGCAAGATACTTACGAACTCTGCCTCCCATGACTCGACGTCGCCAGATCCGAAATGCAAAGATCCAATGGTCTCCATCTGGATCCGTCGTGCCTCCACATGCTGCCTGCTCTTCACGCCACCCTCTGCTCGTTTCTTTGCCTCCTTCCACTCGCGTTTATGCGCAGTGGCAGGTTTCTCAGCAGGATAGCCACCCGCAGCTACATTTAGCCGGTCATCGTACGCGAGTTTTTTAAGGTGAGATCTTTTATTACTTAAGATCTCCCTTATTCGCGTCCTTCCCCATACATCCGAGAATGTAGCATGTGGGGGATTGGGGTACCGACTATGTACAGCCTCTATCACCTCCCCAACTAATCGGCTATTTTGATCTTTAAATTTAATAAAACAATTTCTATATGAGTTTGATACTACCCCACGCATGTACTCCATTACCTCCCTCCCCCTCGCATCCATCACTATCCCGCCCCTATCCGTCACATCATAGCAGACCACTCTCTCCATCTCTCTCATCTCCTCCTCTTCCGAACTGTCTCCTCTAACTCTTCTCCCTCTATCTCCTCTCTCACCACGTGCCCTACTACCTCCCCCACCTCCCCCACCAAAGCACCCGCCGCATCCTCCACTCCCACTCTTCCTACTGCCTGCGGGTGGAGTCACGACTGGGGGATTGTCTACGTGACGGTGGCTGTGAGCCCTGACGTGATGGTGGCTCTGAGGGAGCACGTGATGGTGGCTGTGAGGGTGTACGTGAGTGTGTCTGGGACGAGGTATGTCTCCTCGGTGGACGTGGAAGAGGAGAAGCTACATGCCGTCTCGTCGGGCTCGGAGGAATAGACGGCACTGGAGTGCCCTGGGATACTCGCGGTAGGGGTATAGACACCAGGCAGGGAAGGAGGGGGATGGGCATACATATACTCTTAAGCTCAACCGGACCAGGAAGGCACCCAAAATGATTCAGCATCTCCATCAGCCAATTGCTGTACGCAAATGGATCGGATGAAGAACCTGGAATATCCATAAAGAACCTGCAACAAACATCTTCATGTACATCATGGGCTGTCTCTTGACTCACACAAATATTATCATTCAAGTCAGTTGTGTTGCCTGCAAATCATGAATTCTGAAACGCAGTCTCGTGTATACACCCGTGCAGAAACGCGTGTATACACCCGTCAGAAAATGCGTGTATACACCCGTCCACAAACGCGTGTATATTCGCGTGAACAGACTCTGCAAACAGAGTACACGCGCTTTTACACGCGACCTGCGAAAAAAAAAATTTCAAAAGGACCGACCTCCGACAAAGACAAAGTGTCCTTATAAAAGGACCATTGTCGCCCCTGTCAAAATCATTCACCCAATCGTGTGCACAGAAGCAAAAGGACGGAGACAAACCCAAAAAGCCTGAGTCTTCTCTGCTCCTTCTCTGCTCCCTCCTTCTCCCGTGTGTGCTCCTTCTCTGCTCCCTCCTTGCACTTAGGTTTCGTTACTGTTGGAAGAGGCGAAAACGAAAGCAGTGTTGATATGTTAGTTCAAAATCTATATTTGGGGAAGGCGGGCTATTTTTAGTTTAAACAGACCGTCGCATTTATAAACGCATGTATGTTCGCGTGTATGATAATTTAGCTGCATTGATACACGCGTTTTGTAGGAATTACCTGCGTTAATACACGCGATTTTTAGGAAATAGTCGCGTTAATACACGCAATTTTTAGGAAATAGCCGCGTCAATACACGCATATTGAAGATGAGTGGCCGAGCTTTAAAACAGAGCCCAGAAACTTGAGACTTGGCCTGGGTATGGATGGAGTGAATCCATTTGGTTTCAAAAGCACCGCATACAGCGTGTGGCCAGTTGTGTTGGTGAATTACAACCTTCCACCATCAATGACGATCAAGAAGGGACATCTTATGTTATCCCTTCTAATTCCAGGGAAACATAAAGTCAAGCATATGGATGTTTATCTTGAACCATTGATTGATGAGTTGGAGGAACTATGGAGAGGTGTTGTGGTGGTGGACATTAGTAGGCCTCCCTCCTCTCGACACTTCGACTTAAAAGCAGTGTTGATGTGGACAATGCATGACTTTCCAGGATACAGCGATTGTTCTGGTAAGAATTCTAATTACCTCCCTACTCTATTACTGTTGGCTATATATATTAATTATACATATTGACTTTATTATTCTAACTTTTATTTATATTTTAACAGGTTTGAAAACATCGGGTAAACATGCATGTCCTGTTTGTGGCCCTTCGTTAGTACATGAGTATGCTGACGGTTTGTGTAAGACTATATTCGATAATCATCATCGATTTCTCCCCTCAGATCATCCTAAATATGTTGCTAGTAAGAGTAGCATTCCTCCACAAACACTTCGTGCAAAAGATTGGAAGCGTATTTGGGAGTCTACAACTATTCTTCCTCCAGATGGCATGAACAGGTATAGTAATGTTTTTTCAATCTTGTTTTGTGTAGTCTCTAATTGGATTAAAGGTCACATAGAGAAATCCCTTGTGTAGGTACTCCATTTTTTTTCGGCTGCCATATTGGACCCATCTTAAGATCAACCATCTTCTTGATCCCATGCACATCTTCAAGAATGTGGGATCTGGTATTTGGGAACATATTATTGGTAAACGAGACAATGTTAGCGTACGTGAGGACTTGCGGGTCGCAGGACGTATGCGTCAAGCTTGGCCACGAGAGGTGGGTGGGCACGTTCGTCTTCCGCCTGCACCATGGATTATATCAAAGAAAGAGGAGAAGCAGGTAAAGCAGGCCATCACCACTTTGCATACTCCCACTGGATGCATGAGATCATTGAAGGGAGCCTTTACAACCACTAAGAAAAGAGGCGTTGAGCAACTATATGGGTTGAAGTCCCACGATTGGCACAAGATGCTTCAAGTAAGTGTTTTCCAAGTCTTGTACGTACGTTGAAATTAAATTTTGTAATGCCATAAACCATACATACATGTGCTCTTATGTGCGCAGTTCATACTACCTACTAGCATCAACCATTGTGCAAATAAGAGTTTGAAAAAATGTATTTATAAGATGGGCGAGCTTGTGAGGTATGTAAAACCCATGCTCAGATTACCCTTCATTATACCTTGCAAAATGAACATGCATGAGGTATAACGTACTATTTATTTATTTTTCAGATATGTTAGTTCCAAAGCAATTGATCCAGCCACGTTGGATGATGCGCGTGTTATGGCAATGGAGGTGGTTTGTTTGGTAGAGGAGACTTTTCCGCGAACCATTCTCACAAGTCAACTACATCTCATTGTGCATTTAGTGGACGAAATCGCTTTATGTGGTACTGTGCATGCACGCTGGATGTTCTTCCTAGAGCGCTTCATGAAGACCTTAAAAGACTTTGTGAGGCAAAGTGCAAGGCTTGAAGGAAGCATGGCCGAGGGTTGGTTAATACAAGAGTCTCTTGTATATATTTCAGAATTTCTTGGTGAGGTGGACAGCTCTTTGCCACGACTATGGAGCAATGAAGAGGACTTGAGGATGACCTCTATTGTGCCTCAAGGAAAAGGACAGAGTAAAGTAATTGACAGAACATTGATTGATGATCTCAATTTCACTTGTATCCTTAATAGTGATGTGATGAGCAGATGGGTTACAAGATATGAGGATGCAAAGACAAAAAGGCAAGCAGAAAGAGCTCTCTTTCGGAGGCAACATGGCTCTCGGAAGGCGTACCCTAAGCATCTAGCAACACTTCCGAATGATATCCATGTTGATTGGTTGCATGAGGAAATGGAGAGAGCAGAGAGCGACGAGGGGCTGCATATCAGGGCGGAAGAATGGGAGTATGCACGAGGATGCATGTCAAAGGTACATAGAACTAATGTTTTGCATTAGTTGTAAGTTGTAACGCCTCCGCTACGGCTGCGTCTTCCTCAAGCCGCCATAGCCTAGGCGTGGAGAAGAAGAGAGGGTGGAAGTCGGTTCACCTCCCAACCACATAATGACGAGTTAGGGTTTCTCGTTGGGTTTTATACCAAAACCCTGGCCTGTGTCCACACCTCCTAGCCCGGCCGCCCATCTTACTTAAGAGCCGTGCTAACTTAGATGTGTACACACATCGACCAAACCCTAACGCCCATTAACCCCTGAACCCCGCTAGCACTAATAATACTCTCGAGACTCCGAAAGCTATTAACTTATGCTAGGGTTCGACTTCCGTAGGACCATAGTCCTGACATTACTCCCCCCTTCGAAAAGAGTTTTCGTCCTCGAAAACAAAAGTGGGGAAACGTTTCCTCATCACACTAATGTTTTCCCAAGTGGAGCCTTCCTCTGGACGGTCCTTCCACTTGATAAGAGCTTGTTTCCGAACTTGGTGGCGAGTACGTAACATGTGATAATCCAATACTCTTTCTGGTTCATGAGGCAGTATTGGGGGTTCCACATATTCTACCAAGAAAGAATCATCCACTGGACTTTCATGACCCATAAGGCGTTTCCTCAAACGGCTTATGTGAAAGATGGGATGAACCTTGGAATGTGCTGGTAACTCAAGTTTATAGGCTACTGGGCCCACCTTCTTGAGTATCTTAAATGGTCCACAAAATCGGGGCGACAATTTTGGTACGGGACCCGTTTTTAAACTGGTGGAGTTTTCTGGTACCTTCAGAAACACCCAATCACCTTCTTGAAAGTGAAGTGGCCTACGTTTCTGGTCCGCAAACTTCTTGTAACGATCTTGTGCTTGACGAACATTTAATCGTGCAAGGCGCAACATATCCATATGGTCTTGGATAAAATCCTTAACCTGACTGATTTTCTCATTCGCCAGTCCCACCGACACTGGTGAACGTGGCTGAAAACCATACATCAACATGAAAGGGCTAAAGCCTGTCGAGACATGCTTTGCACTATTGTAAGCAAACTCAAGAATAGGCAAATAAGACTCCCAATCAGATTGTTTTTTGCTGACATATGCCCGAAGCATATCTTCCAGCACTTGATTAACCCGTTCAGTCTGACCATCTGTCTGCGGATGATCAGCTGTACTAAGGTTCAACATAGTACCCAACTTACTGAATACTGCTCGCCAAAAATGGCTGTTAAACTTGCGATCGCGATCACTGACAATATTGGATGGTAAGCCATAAAGTCGGTAAACATTCTCCACGAAAAGGCGTCCCAATTCTGGAGTTGTAACTGTTTTCTTAGTAGGCACAAACCGACAAAGCTTGGTTAATCGATCCACGATTACCCAAATGGCATCATGTCCACGATTCGTTGTGGGCAAGCCCGTTATAAAATCCATAGATATACTTTCCCACTTGCCGTCAGGAATCTCTAATGGATGCAGTAACCCGCCAGCTTTAAGACGTTCTGCTTTGTTCACTTGACACTTCTGACACTGCAGAACATAGTCAGTAACATCCTTGTGAAGTCCAGGCCAATAGAAATGCTTTCTTACGAGAGCATACGTTTTGCGAATGCCCGCATGACCTGCACTTGGACTATCATGACACTCAAAAAGAATTTGGCGCCTAGTGTCTAAGTCCAATGGAACACAAACTCTCCCCTTGTGGAGTAAGTATCCATCATCGATGGAAAAGTTTTTCCATCGCTGTAGTTCATCTTGTGATAAAGAAGAACCATGTGTGGAAGAACTGGAAACACTACCGTTTGAGTGAGAGGGACCCCTCATTTGAACATGATTCCACACCTTTGAGTATGTTGAATCCTGCTTGCATTTGCCTCGTAAAGATTCTAACAATTCGCTTTTCAACTCTGTGAATAGCAGCGAATTAATCTCCGGCATACGACTCAAAGCATCAGCTACAATATTGTAACGTCCTTTGCGATAGCGTAGCTTGCAATCATACTCCTGAAGGATCTCAGCCCATCTGGCCTTTCGACCCTGCAAATCTGTTTGGTTCATAAACCACTTTATGCTTTCGTGATCAAAAACAAGCTCGAATTGCGCACCATATAAGTAATGTCGCCATTTTCGTAAGGCATATATGATGGCAAAGAGCTCACGCTCATAAGCTGAGTAGTTTTGTTGAGCACGATTGAGCTTCTTGCTCTCATAGGCAACAGGATGACCATCTTAAATGAGAACCGCACCCACTGCCTTAGCACTGGCATCCGTTTCAATCACAAATGGTTTTTGAGGATCCACAATTGCCAAGATGGGAGCTGTAGCCAAAGCAACTTTAAGCTTATCAAAGCTACGTTGTTGCTCCTCACGCCATTGAAAGGTAATTGCCGCACCTTTCAATTGATCAGTCATGGGAGCGGCAATCTTTGCATAACCGTTCACATATTTGCGATAAAATCCTGCCATTCCCAAGAAGATTTGAAGTTCTTCCTTACTTCGAGGTGTTGGCCATCGCATAATAGCATCAACCTTACTAGCATCCATAGCAATTCCGTCTGCAGAAATTACATGACCTAGGTATTGTATGCTATCCTTGAGAAATTCACACTTACTTTCTTTCGCGTAAAGTGCATTCTCGCGTAGTAACTGAAAAACTCTTCGTAAGTGTTCCAAATGCTCTTCTAAAGTCGAACTATAGACCAAAATGTCATCAAGAAAGACAATGACAAATTTGCCTAAGTACGGCCTTAGTACACTATCCATAAGCGTCATAAACGTTGCCGGGGCATTAGTAAGCCCAAACGGCATAACCAAAAACTCATAGTGTCCAAAGCGAGTTCGGAACGCAGTCTTGGTTATATCATCAGCGTTAATACGCACTTGATGATATCCTGAACATAAATCAATTTTAGAAAAATACTTCGCACCGTTGAGTTGATCAAACAACTCATCTATCTTAGGTAGCGGGTATTTGTTCTTAATGGTTACCGCATTCAAGGAGCGATAATCCACACACATACGCATGGATCCATCCTTTTTCTTCACCAAAAGAATGGGCGATGCCCATGGTGAAGCACTATGGCGAATGAAGCCCTTACTAAGGTAGTCAGCAAGCTGACGTTCCACCTCAGCTGCTTCAGTCGCACTAAGCCTGTACGACGGCTTACTAATTGGTTTGGTGCCCGGAACGACATCAATGCGATGAGGCAAAGCTCGTTCGGGTGGCAAACCCTCTGGTAATTCATTAGGAAAAATATCTTTAAATTCTTGTAACAGTTGTTGCAAAGACAAAGCATTAACTGGTTGCTTAAGATTATTTAAAGAGATTTTAGAAGAAGGTAAAGAGAAAGAAGGCATCGCTGAGGAAGATTCATTTGAAGAAGAAACATCATGCACATCAAACCCACTAGTTTGAGACACACAATAACAAAAATAGACTTCTTCTATTTGATTACTATGCTCCAAAAAAGAGAGTTCGGCATTACATATGAGTGGTGTTGGGGGTACATCACGTTCCCCAATAAGTAAAACATGCTTACCATTGGCCTCAAACGTAAACGTATTATGTTCATAACTCCTTTTGAGGGATGACCCTAACCCATACAACCACTCCCGTCCTAAGATGACATCCGCACGAGACATATTCATCACTTGGAAGTCAAGAACCATAGTGTGTTCTTGCACAAACACAGGCACTTGCCGTACTAGAGTATCCCACACATCGTGATCATCCCCCTGAATGGTGGACACCACATAACGATGAGAACTCTTTGTCTCCGGCAACTTTAATTTCTTAACTAATGCATAGTTCAAGAAATTGTGCGTGGCACCATCATCAATGAGAATACGTACTCGATGACCATAAATGGAGCCATGCATACGGACCAAATCATGTGGTCCAACTGTCTCTTGCCACATAGATGCAGTGAGATTACACTCATGCATCTCGGCAGTGTGCGAAACCTCTACCGCAGAATACTTAGGATCAGCATCCAAGGGAAGTGTTTGCACCATGTGTACAGCCTTCTCCTTGACCTTCTCCTTATCCTTATTCTTGCGAGGCAACTGTGGACAATTTTTCTTCTCATGATCACTACCTAAGCAATGATAACATAGTTTCTCCTTCTTGGCCCGTTCAAAATCTTGTGGAGACAACGGACCACTTGACCCTTTAGACTTCTTTGTGTTTTTAGTAGAATTGCTGGCAAGTTTACGCTTATTAGCATTAAATTGCGAGCCATTGAATTTGTCCGGTCTATCCATGCCCTTCTTATCCATAGTGTCATCAAAGATAAGGGCACTTTGGATAGCCGCTTCCAAAGTTTTAGGATATTGGGTTTTAACCTTTGCCTGATATTCTTTATCAAGGCCTCTAACAAACCCACGAACCTTTTGAAAGTCGTCCAAACCATCTAGCACAAGACATCCGCACGAGACATATTCATCACTTGGAAGTCAAGAACCATAGTGTGTTCTTGCACAAACACAGGCACTTGCCGTACTAGAGCTAGCGGCGACCGGCGTGACCTGCACGAGAAAAAGAGCTCGACGCTGCAGCAAAAGAAACGAGCGCCGCCCCGTACGGTGACCTGCACGAGCGCAGCCTACACGCGACCGTCCACGTGAACAGCCCACAGCGAGCACCGCCGCCCACCCGTTGTGCGCTTTTGCCGCACAGGTCGTAGCTGGGGACTTGCCGGACACCGTATGCGAGCCACGAATGGCTGCAAGCATACAACCAGGAAGGCAAGCTCAAAACAGAATGTAAAAGGTGTGTCACTCACCGCTTAACTGCCGCCTTGAAGGATTCTCACGTCGCAGCCGTGAAGGAGGAGCTGCCGTCGCCGCTCTACCGCCTCTCCGCCGCCGCCGCCGTGCCGCTACACAGTGCTCGATCGCTCTCTCACTCACTCTCTCTCTCTCTCACAAACACAGGAGAAGGAAACCAAAGAGATAAGGCAAGAGCACTCTTGTATTCACAACACATGAGAATGAGGAGTTTAGGGTTACATTTGACTCTTATAGGTGACTTGGCCGTTCACACTTGGGCGCCCATACATGGCCGGCCAACCCTAACCCTTATCCTACTGATATCCAAGGTGCGCCTCTCATCGGCGATCACCCAATCCCTTTATCCTTAATATATGGTGCCGACAAGCCCGACCCATGACTCAGAATATTTAAATTAATGACGTAAAATATAGTACGTCCGCCATGGGTTAACATGCCCCCCTTCCTGATGTAGATTCCGTCCTCGGAAGCTATGGTATGGTAAGCTCGAGAGGGTTGTTGTGGTAGACCGTCTGCAAAATAGGGAAGTAGAGTGAAAGTATGCTAGAATTCAAAAGATATAAAGTGTAGAAATTCAAGCATGTTAGACCACAATGGATGTTGCGATGAGAACTTAGTTTAAGGGTCACATGAATGAGCTAGTGTAGTAAATTAACAGGAGTTTAAAATTATTGAAAGTAAATCAAGAGTTAGCAAGGTGTCAAAGGTTAAGCAAGGTTTATAACTGGCCTAAGTCAAGGAAAAGAACCAAGCTTAATAAATAAACAGATGACCACACGGTGTCTACTCTAAGAACAAGTTTATACTCCAAGCCTAGGGACACAAGAAACATTAGAGTTACAGGAGCCTTTTGCCTTTATTTTTTCACGCACGTGACAATTTTTATACACAATGGCAACCTTCCTAAGGCAAAACTAACATCGATCCTGGTACCATGTTTAACACAAGGCATTATCCAGGAATCTATTAGCTCACTTTAGGCAAGGCTACCCCCTACCAACCAAGGCATCGGTCTGGAGTAGAATACTCCTCGCCTACCAAGTATCAATAAGGCGATAGGCCAACATTAAAGCACATCATAGACTTGTATTGCCATTTATTGTAGGCTTCCTTTTTTTTTTTAAAGTTTCTTTTGATCTTCGCTCCTGAACTAAAATGTGTTCTTACATCCTTTCGACAAGGGGTAAAAGCTATGTCCTAGAGGTCAACACACACACAGCCAGGTGTTCAAACATTAAGATGGTTTGACCCTAGACCTAAGACAATTGTATTCCAAGGTTAACTAAAGACGTCATGCTGCCTAGGAATATTTCCAATAAAGTTAAGCTCATTAATGATTTACACTAGCATGCAAGCAACTTCAAAAACTAAGTAGTACATTGACAATTTCCATGTGGTCATGCCTTATAGTTTATGAAATTAATTGAACAGAAAAAACGAAAGAGAGTGGGTATGGAAGAATTACACCTGTAATTGGAGATCTCCTTGATTTGACGAGACAGCTTGCAATTTGATGTAGATATATTTTGATGAATGTTGCGGCAGTCTCAGGACTTGAAAGCGAACCCACCTCAAACTTTTTAACCTGTACAATCAACTAACAAGCACTATACCTCGAGAGGCACATCAGTGTGGAAAATCAAAGACTCGTTTAAAGAATCCAAACTAGAAAAAACTTGAAAACACTAACCTACCTACCAGTCACCACACTACTACTGAGGATACGGTAAGAGGATGTTGTAGAGTCCTGGCTCTAGCCCTAAGGCTAAGCCTCTATCCGCATCATCCAAATAAATAAAATCAACCTCAGTAGTGCCATGAGTTTCATCCGTCCATTCATCATTGTCAGATATTTCCTTTTCATTTTCCCATCCACATAGACTCATCAAGAATGTAACCATGCGAGGATAGTCGTCTTGTGGAAAAGAAAAGCATTGGGCTATCGGGGATATGTCCTCTACAGAGTAGGGGTCAGTCATGGTCAATAGGCGAATTAGCCATTCTAATT
Source organism: Cibotium barometz (assembly GCF_041138505.1). NCBI lineage: Eukaryota > Viridiplantae > Streptophyta > Polypodiopsida > Cyatheales > Cibotiaceae > Cibotium > Cibotium barometz. The sequence goes on from NC_141090.1 coordinate 30,120,730, forward strand.
CCTCAACATTTTCCTCATTGGCTAGTACATCTATATGATCCCATTCAGTTTCAATTATAGGATAGCACATGTGGAATATCTGAGAAAGGTACAGATGATACCTCTCACCAAAGGTAGGAGTGGATGAAGTGTATGATGATCGTGCATCTGCCATATCTGCAAACACAGATATAGCATCAGTAGGTTTGTGACAGGTCAATCTAGTTTTTGATTGTTTACGGATATCTCTGCTCTTAACGTGCTCTTGCTCTTTTTACTATTTTTTTATTTTGTTTTCTTTGTTTTGTTTATGTATGAAGCTATATATATACATCCCCTTGAATTTGGCAATTACATGGTCAGGGGAGAAGGTTAAGGAGGAAGCATTAGAATGTCGAGCGTGAGTACATGCTCCCCCTTTCCTTGGGTAGATCATATTATTTGCAATGATGTTGCAGCCTCTTAGAACCAATTTGTCCAGCGGGTCATAGGTTGTGATGTGGGCAGATAGCTTTTTATGACCCTTGTGGCCACATCCAATTGTAGAGATGGTAGTGTGCTCCCATTGACGAATGGAGGAAATGGTTTCCGACGATACTATTACAAGGGGAGACGTAGACTCATCGGTTTTTTGTTGGGTGTTGACAAGAGTAGGTGTAGAGCATGTAGAAACTTCTATATGATTGTGTGCCTGGCATGAGGAGCTAGAAGCTTCATGTGGCTCCCCCCTTCCTGAGCTAGGTGGTAATGATCGATATCGTTTGGGAATCCAAACTAACTCTGGAAGTGGTGCGGAGCACTCTGTTACCTTTCCCTTACCACGGACTTGAATTGTCATTGGGGTGGCAACAATTGGTTTGCAAGGTTTTATAGGTGATGTAGAGGGATTCACCTTATGTTTAGGGACCCAAATCTGGTCATTCCCCTCGTAGTACCCTTGGGCTACTAATAATTTTTTAGGGATCCATCGCGATGTTACATTGCCCTTTCTCGGGTGGGTAGCTGCTTTCCTTTTATGAGGCTTCTTGGTGGCTGAACGAGATTGAGCAGGGGAAGTAGCTGTTAACGAAGCTTTGGGGACCCATTTGTATGTACTCTTTGGCATAGTAAGCAAAGCTTTAGGGACCACCTTGCCTGTTTCCACTCTTGGCGTTGAAGCGTTAGAGGGGTGGCCAACAATCGAAGATGGTTTTGCCACTGGACTTTGTGATTTTTCATTATCTAATATTTGAGTGGATGACCTAGGTGCGGGATTTTGAGCGGTCAGACCTAGTGTTGGTTCTTGCGTTGTGACTTGTCTGGTTGCCCAATCGATATTGCACTTGGTGGCCATTATCCATTTGCGCCCTAAGATTACAGTCCCTTCCATGGTGCCAGCAGGCATAACCAAAAAGCTTTGAATTATAGTTCCCTTGTCATAAGCAACCAGAGTGTGCAGAATTCCTGAGACAGGGGTTTTCTTCTTGTTGATTCCTTGAACTTGGATAGAACTCTTGGATAAAGGTGGTTTTCCCAGTTGACACCACACGCCATATGATAGCAAATTGTGTTGAGCTCCTGTATCCAATAATGCATTATACAGCACCTCCCCGTAAGGACTCTGTAACTCAATTGGGTATCTTAGAGGTGGGTCAGATTCCAGTGCATCCTCCTCTGCTTCCTCGAAAAATACTTGCGTAATTCCCAAGTTGGCTTCTCGTTGTCTCCTAGCACGCTGTTGACGTTCTTTGGCTTCGACTCTTGCTTGTATCTTTTTAAGCTCAGCCTGTTCTTTAGCTGCCTTCTTTTGATGAATTGCGTGTAACTCCTCCTGGCTCAGGGGGTCATAGTATCTTTTGAATTTACTCCCATTAAGGAATCCAATGGTTTCAACTCCGTCGAGAGTCTCCACTCTGATGGTACCTTGCGGGGTAATTTCACATACTCTATACGGTCCCTTACCAACATATTTGAGCTTCTTCTTTTCGTTTCGCACTCCATACATCAAGACTTTATCCCCAACCTTGATGTCCTTGTCCTTTAGATGGCGATCAAACCATTTTTTCCTTCTATCCTTCTCCACAAGGGCATTGTATACAGCCAATTGTCTTTCTTCGTTTAGCCGCTCAAGGATATACAGACGTTCTGCTAAGGGATTACCATCCCAACCCTCTTGAGTAGCAACACGAAGACTTGGAATGACAAATTCCCACGGCATGACTGCTTCTTGGCCATATACCATTTTGAATGGTGTGCAATTAATAGCCACTTTGTACGCAGTACGATAGGCCCATAAAGCTGTCGTAAGCTTTAGATCCCAATCCGTGCGATGAGCTTCAACTGTCTTTGTCAAAATAGAGATTAAAGTCTTGTTGGTACTCTCGGCTTGGCCATTCGCTTGCGGATAATAAGGAGTAGATTTATGATGGGATATCATGAAATTTGTTGTGAGCTCCTTAATCACTTCATTTATAAAATGCTTACCATTGTCGCTCACAAGTTCAAAAGGACAACCAAAGCGTGTGATTATATTTTCAAAGAGGAACTTGGCTGTTGTCCTCGCATCTGCCTTACGTGTCGCTTTCGCTTCAGCCCATTTGGTCATATAGTCAGTGGCCACAATAATATAGCGAGATTGTGTGTTTCGGGCCGCTGGACTAATTGGACCTACAAAGTCTAAACCCCACTTTTCAAATGGTTGGTTTACTTTGATCGGATGTAGGGGCATCTGATCTTTCCTCTGCGGTTTCTTATATCGTTGGCATTCATCGCAACCCTTCACAAAGAGTGATGCATCTTGGAACATAGTGGGCCACCAATACCCTGATTGTAAGATCTTTCGCGCAGTTAAGTCTCCTGAGAAGTGACCACCGGCTACGCCCATATGTGCCTCTTGTAAAATGTATAGATACTCATCCTCTCGGGCACAACGCCTAAGAACGTCATCCTTTCCTCTTTTATAAAGAGTCCCGGCTATCAGGCAATAGGGTTCGCATTCTTTGATCAGCTTTCGAGCTAGATCTTTACGAAGCTCCTTGGGTGGAAAGCCATTAACCAAAAAGTTAACAATCTTCTCACTCCATTCAGGCATTGTCTCCACCATGAACAGGGAAGTGTCAGGTAAGTCATCATCAACCCCTGTAGGAGCCTCACCATTGGGTATGCGAGACAAATGATCAGCCATAACATGTTTCTTGCCAGGTCTCACAACAACCGTGAAATCAAACTCAAGAAGAATCAATAGCCATCGTGTGATTCTTCCTGTGGAGCATTGTTTGTTTACCAGATACAACAATGCTTGATGATCCACATAGAAAACAAACTTGGTGGCAAGGAGGTAATAACGAAATTTCCTTACTGCATATATCATTGCCAACCCTTCTCGCTCCGTAGTGGTGTAGTTCATCTCAGCATCGTTCAACTGGCGACTGGCAAAGCTAATGGGGTAGTCTACCTTGTGTTCTCCAGGTTGAGTTAACACACACCCAATAGCAAAGTTTGATGCATCAATATGCACATGGAAGAGTAAATCCCAGTTAGGCATTCTCAAGATTGGAGCACTCGCCAAGGCCTTCTTTAATAGCTCATAGGCACGGTCACATTCTTCGGTCCAAATAAACTCGATGAGAAGCTTATACAATGGTCGAGCTATCTCAGCGAAGAATAGAATAAATCTTCGATAATAACCAACGTGGCCCATAAAGCGTTGGACTCCCTTGTAGTTGGTGGGTGGGGGTAATTCCAGAATGACCTTGATCTTACTCTCGTCAGTGGAAATCCCATTTTTGGACACTATATGCCCTAAGATAACTCCGTGTTTAACCCAGAATTGGCATTTGAAAGGATTCAAGGAGATGCGATATAATCTACACCTTTCAAATATTTTTCGTAAACACATCAAGTGCTCATCCCAAGAGGAATGAACACAAAGATCGTCTAAGAAAGCTTCACAGAAGTCCCTTAGATATTCCTTAAAGGCCGTGTTTATCAATCGTTGGAATGTTGCAGGTGCATTGGTCAAGCCAAAAGCCATGACGCGAAAGGCAAACACTCCAAACTCCGTGATAAATGCTGTTTTAGCTTGGTCCTCGACTGCAATTGTGATCTGATTGTAACCCGAGTACCCATCTAAAAAGCTATATGCCTCCTTGCCTGCCACTCTTTCAAGCACATGTTCAGAATACGGCAAGGGGTAATGATCCCTTCTGGTGGCTGCATTAACCTTTTTGAGATCAACGCACACTCTGAGTTTCCCATTCTTCTTTGGTACGATGACTATCGGAGAAACCCATTCTGAGTGCTCAATTGGGTATATGAATCCACATTTTACCAGCTTTTCAATTTCCTCTTGTACAATCTTTGCGTACTTAGGATTCATTGGGTAGGGACGTTGCTGGACTGGTTTAGCAGTGCTAATCATTGGAATCGTGTGTTGCACCACCAAGGGTGGGACACCCTTCATATCATGATATGTCCAAGCAAATATGTCCTTGAATTCTTTAAGAAGCTTCGTAAGTGCAGCTTCTTCCGCCTTGGTGAGGTCTTGAGCAATAAAAACTGGTTTAGACTCCTCACCTGGATCTGCTAAGTCTATCTCCTTGACTACTGCAGGGCCATCGTAGACACCGCTACTCCCATTGGTAGGCGTTCGTTGAGCTTTTGTGTAGACCACTTTACGTTCCCCTGTGGTAAATGATTTGAAATGCTCGGGTGCGGGGTGTAAGTCTACTGGTTCTTGTTGTGCCAGGCTTTTTTCTTTCAATTCCGCTTCCTTTTGTTGTTGAGCCAACTCTTGGTTTTGCCGCCTTCTTGCAGTACGACTTAGTTTCGGCTTCTCTTCGATTTCTAATTGGGCGACGTCATGAGGTTGCGGAATACACCACATGACACTTTGGAGGTATTGTCCCCAATTATCTGCTAACTTCCGATCAGCGTCAATGGCTCCTACATAACTAAGCCATTCTGCAGTGGATCTTTCCTTGTTTATTGCAGTGCGTACATTAGCTCGATAGCGTTGGCGCTTATGTCTCGTTTTCTTCTTACCAAGTTTTTGATTTTTGTTTCTGTCAGATTCGAACTCACTTGGTCGATCTTCACTTGTGTCCCCCTCACTTTCGGATGAACTGCAGGAGGTCACTGTCCTAGGCCTTGAGCACCTTGCTTCCACATTTGGGTGAATATTTGATTCATTTTTCCCTTCAGGCTCAGGGTCAGTTTCTTCTTGAGATTCATACTCAGAGTTGCATTGGTCAGAGTATTCGCTACCTTCAGTGTCGGTGGAGTTTGCCACGTTCTCGCCATCAGGAGTCAAGTGCATAACACCTATCATGTTTATTGGCACTAACGGTGGCATATCTTGCCCCTCAGGTGTTACCCAGCTTGTGCCTCTATTCCCCCATGTGTCTATGGTCGCCGCTAGGTGTACCCAATCCACGTTATCCGACTCAGTCATACCCGGTAGAACATCCATATAAGGAGAATCTTTTCCATCATCAGTCTCTTTTTTGCATGTATAGCAATACCTTAATGGGGCAGAGTGAACAGTGGTATCCGATCGATTATCAATGATAACCTTGCTTCCTAAGGGATGCGCACGACCATTCTCAAGATCAACTCGAATGACAGAGTCCTGGACTTGTAGATAGACATGGTTTTTTGACCAGTCATGCACCATTTGTGCTTCCCTCATGAAAGGACGTCCTAAGATCATTTGATATGACATAGGATGCTTGGAAAAATCCATTACAATGAAGGTATGTCGTACCTTGTATCCCAGAACCTTGATCTTAAGGTCCCTTAACATTCCAATAGGTTTAGCAATAGTTCCATTTGCCATCTTAACCACTATGTTTGTGACTTCGAGGTGAGGTCTCCCCATGGATTCCCAACAGTTTTTAGTCACAATGCTCACTCCAGCACCATCATCAAGGATTCCCTTTAGAGTTAATCCCTTGGTAGTAATGGGGAGGGTGGCATTAGATTCGTCACCTTCAAAGTACTGTCCCAACTTGTTCACAGGTATTTCAACGACCGAATCTTCATCTAGGTTGGGTTGTAGATCCCAATGCTCCCCTTCATCTTGAAGCGTGTCGGGTCTATCAATATTTGCAAATTGTGGTAGCCCCGCCTTTAGTTCTCCATTGAGAAATGCCCGAAGAGCTAAGAATAGCTCAGGATCTCCGTATAATTTGGATATGATCGTGGTTCTGATCTCAGAGGACATGAAATCCATTAGCTTAGACACATTCAACGGTACTTTTCGAGACATCGCCCCTTGACTAGGGACTGGTGAAGATGGAATCACTTCCTCTTCAATGGGGTCAGGCATTCCCTCACTAAACATTCTTTCCAGCAAGAAGGGTGTTTGCCCACTTCCTGATGTCCTATCCTCACTTCCTTCCCGAATGATACTAGGTATCGCTAACGGTTTATGGTTCCTGTGAGGTTGAACTTGCGTAGGAAACACTGTGTCTGGAATTTTGATTTTTCTCGGGTTTGGCTCCAGTTCTCTTTGTGTTTCTTCCACCAAACCCCTTAAGTGTTGCACTTGTTCAATCTCCTCAACTGGGTTTGGGTAAGTTCCAATCTTTTTCTTAAGGGTTTTTGGTCCACGTGGCTTGTCTTGAGGAGGCTCAGTCAGTTTGGGTGGTCGAGAGGGCATTGACTGACTTGGTTGTGGGGCCGAGGAAGTTTCCTTCTGTTTCCCCTTATTTATGTACTCGCTTGATTCTCCTTCATTGAGCTCCCGAGTGGGTTCCTCCCTTAAGGTAGTGGCTTTGGTCCCCATGGTTTCTATTGAATCAGAATCATCTTCAGGATCATTCATATACACGGGGTCGTCTCCTGTCCCTATGTTGGTCTTTGAACTGGGCTTGGAGCTCGTGGCATTAAGCGATCTCTTTCGTCGTGTTTTCTTTTTCTTTGCCTGAGCGATTGATGCAGTATCCCTCTCTTCAAGAATGTAGTTTTGATTTTGAAGCATTGACCGTGTAACTACATTCGCGGGTACAATGGATGTGGTTCCTCGTGCTTGGTTGGTGACCTCAACCAAATTCAATGGCGTAATCTTGGGTGCATTAGGATTATGTGGACATTGAGCGATCAAATGATCTATGCCACAACGATTACATGTAAGTACTGGCATTCCCGATGTGCTCCCTTGATTTGGTTGCATTTGAGTAGCGATCTTCTGTAGCCTATTAGGGCACTCCGCTACACGATGCGGTCCACCACAATCGTAGCATTGAAGAGGTGGTCTCCTCGCCAAGGTATTAAGGTTTTTCCCTCTTGTGGCAAGAGCAGCCGCTTGATATACAGGCTTGACTTGCCCGAAATGATCCTCCATGTAGTACTGGGGAATCATTTCAAACGTATCAATCCCATATGGAGCAGTGGGGTCTATCTCCTCTTCATAATCCCCACACGCACTATGTGACTCACAACCCATCTGGTTTATTGGGGTAATCCTTGGATGTGGAGGTTGTGGTCCTAGCACTGGCGGTGGTAATGGCACAGACTGGACTACATTCGGATTCCTTGGAACTATATGCTGTGACGGTTGCTCGATAGGTTGTGCAGGCATTAGCGCGGGTACTTGAGGTGTGTTTGACCAAGCTAGTGGTGCCTGGTTTGCCAACATTCGCTTAAGTGTTAGGCAATCTTTAGATTGATGGCCATACTTACCACATGCATTGCAATTCCCATTGAATTTGACTCTGAATGTGGGACATTCACTCGTGCTATGTGGTCCTAAGCACACCGAACACCATTGTTGCTCTCTTCTTGGGTACATATGGCTATTCTGAGGAGCTCGATTACCCCTAAAGTATTCTTGGAGAGCCTTAGTAAGGTCGGTCACAGACATTTCAGATATCTTGGGCTCCTTGGCAATAGGTTTCGCCGTCATTGGCTCGTGCCCAGATACTTGCGAACTAACGGATTTTGTTTCTGAAGACACCTTTTTACCTGCAATCATCAAGTTGTCTTCTAACTGGATTGCATTGGCAGTGACTGCTTCCCACGTTGTAAGACCTCTAATGACTAGGCCATTGTAAATGTCCTCGTGGCGCAATCCTCGGATGAATCTATCGAGGAGTTGGTTGTTATCGAAGCGTTCATCGGGAGTGCAGCGAGAATTTAGATGCTTCAGTCGACTTATAAAGTCTCTCACTGACTCCCCTTCCTCGCGTTCAGCTTTTTGGAGTTGAGATGCTACCCCCCAAAGCACACCCTCGCGTATGTATTCTTTCAAGAACAATCTCTTGAGAGTGGGGTAGTGAGTGCGCTCTTCAACCCTTAAGGTTCGATACCAATCTCCGGCCTTCCCACTCAAGGTTAAGCCTAAGGCTTTACGCTTGTGCAGCTCATTGTGCTCTTCCAAGGAATCACACACGTGTTCAAAGACTTCAATGTGCTTCCTAACATCCTCGTTACCACTGAAGTTTTGAGTGAGCTTAGCCACTTGTACTGCCTTGCTTCTAGGTTCTCTCTCAGGCATACCCCGCATGTTTTCTGCAATGGATCGTCCGATCGTCTGAGCAAATGCTGCGAGATCACCTAAGTGAGCAGGCATAGTTGGTGGAGGCACTTCTGGGATAGCCTGGCTGATAGGAGTTGGCGTTGGTCTGAGTAAGTTGGCAAATGACGTAGGATATGATATGTGACTAGGCCTAGCTCCCCTTGGATAATGGTTATGATAAGGCGGTCGTGGAGCATACGCCATTGGCATACTAAGAGGCGTAGGAGCTACCTGAGCATGAGTAGCGATAGGTACATAGGGTCGATAGGTACTGGCACACACTGTTGTAGGTACTGTTCCACTAGGTAGCGGTGTCGTACTAACTACAGCGGTAACAGGTGCACTTTCAGCTATGCTCATCATTGGGGTAGGCATTGCGGATTCCTTAATGGAAAGTTGAGCCAAGGTTGGAAAGCTAAAGTTACTACTCGTGGGCTCAACCTGCATTGAGACTCCAGGCGAAACAACATATGAAGGGTCTATGGGACTCACCGAGGGAGTCTCCAATTGTGATAGGGTTGGTTGTTTGGCCTTGCCCGTATCCAAAAACCTCATAGGGCCAGTGGAAACTAGGTTCACTCCCCTATTTTGCCTCTCAATTTGGATAATTCTATGAATCACCTCACATATCATGTGTTGTTGCTCCTCTAGATTAGTGGCGCTAGATGTAGATCGTAGGACTTCTAACCAACCTACATGGTATGTGTAACCTGTGTATAGGTCAGTTAGAGTCTCTGTGTGTAGATCATATTCCCAATTTTCATTGAGAAATATCCCATCTAGACTTGGTGTGCCAAATGGTTCTCTTGAAGTGGACGCAATGTCACTTCTTATGGATTGGCTTCTAGGGACCTCTACTTTAGGAAGAGCATCGGAATGTGGTAGCTCAGTAGGGCCCTCATTAAACGAAGTGGGTAGAATATCCACATGGACACTCTTTGGGAGGGTAGGGTCTACATAAGATGTGAATGGCGAATCCACTACCCCTCCTTCTTCATTTACTTCGCTTGTCGCATGTTCAGAGCGTGTAGCTCTACTAAAAGTCTCTATTAGACGACTAAACATGCTAGATCCAGGTTGTGGGGCCCACACTGGCATGTTTTGGCTTGTCTCCTCAGGGTTCTTGGTAGGGTGCCCTTCCATGGCTTCTGAGTCGGAGGATGAGTCACTATCCACTATTCGTGGATCTTGGGTTGCACTCCCTTGGGTTCCAGCCGAAGGCCAAGATGCCAACGTGGAGGGATGGTGTGAGCCTGCGTAGACTGAAACGCTTTCTAGTGGCTCAGACTCCAGCACCCGACCAGAGCGTAGATGCATGTGACGTGGGTACCCTACGTGCGTTGGTAACTACCCTTGAAACTCACACAAGTGGTTTCTTAGGTGTTTCGCACCCCGTTTTTACTTGTTTTTGTGTTGTTTTTAACCCATTTTTGACCCCCTTACCTACGGTCGAACTTGGACTAGGACGTGTGATAGCTCGAAACGAGCGTATCGTTTAAAGGGTCCTAGTGTGCTTTACAGCACCGTGTTCGCCTATCTAGAGCTCCTGTAGTCCTCAAAACAGTCCGTTTCCTTTGGGGGAAAAGGGCAAAAGCCTATTTGCTTGTGGAGGAAAGGGTGAGGGCTTTATCCCACATGCTCACTTTACTCCTTGGGGAGTGGGCTACATATAGGGCACAACTTCCCATAAGCTCTCACTTGAGAGAAAGCTATGGAGGCTCACTCTCCTATATATATATATCAAAAGACCGAGACCGGGGCCGGGGCCGGGATCGTGGTCGTGGGTCGTGGGTCAATTGGGGTTCTTTCTTTTCAAAATTTTTTTCTCCAATTAGAAAATCTTTCCTCTCCACATGTTCGGTTCGGTTCTTTCTTTGAAAATAAAATTTAATTTTTTGTTTTTTATTTTATAATTTTTTTTATTTTTTATTTTCTGTTTTTTTTTTGTGAGATAAGTTTTCTAGGGTTTCCTTAGGGTTCAGCCTTGGCCGCGGTGCAGTTCGCACACACAGCACAGATCTGGGGATTCAGAAATCCCTCTCACACGCGAAAACCAGATAACAGAATGCACGCCCACACGCGGAGCGGAAAAATAACAAAAAGAAACAGAAATGCAGAAGACAACTTGCAGAAACAGAGATTGAAAACCACAGAAACACCACAACAGCAACACAGACGCCTTTCCTACAGTAGTGTAAATTAAACTTCACGCAGCAGCAGCCGAGCTGCAAACTGGAGCTTGGTGCAGGGCAACTCCCCGGCAGCGGCGCCAAAAATGTGCGCTTTTGCCGCACAGGTCGTAGCTGGGGACTTGCCGGACACTGTATGCGAGCCACGAATGGCTGCAAGCATACAACCAGGAAGGCAAGCTCAAAACAGAATGCAAAAGGTGTGTCACTCACCGCTTAACTGCCGCCTTGAAGGATTCTCACGTCGCAGCCGTGAAGGAGGAGCTGCCGCCGTCGCCGCTCTACCGCCTCTCCGCCGCCGCCGTGCCGCTACACAGTGCTCGATCGCTCTCTCACTCACTCTCTCTCTCTCTCACAAACACAGGAGAAGGAAACCAAAGAGATAAGGCAAGAGCACTCTTGTATTCACAACACATGAGAATGAGGAGTTTAGGGTTACATTTGACTCTTATAGGTGACTTGGCCGTTCACACTTGGGCGCCCATACATGGCCGGCCAACCCTAACCCTTATCCTACTGATATCCAAGGTGCGCCTCTCATCGGCGATCACCCAATCCCTTTATCCTTAATATATGGTGCCGACAAGCCCGGCCCATGACTCAGAATATTTAAATTAATGACGTAAAATATAGTACGTCCGCCATGGGTTAACACCCGTCGTCCGTACGGCCACCTAAGGCGGCGACCAAGGCAGACCGGCAGTCCTCGAAGGCGATCGGTGAGCGATCGTTGGCGCGCCGTTGGCGAGCGCGCGAGAATTCTCCCTTACTTGAGTGGCACAAGGGGGAGGCTTCACCATCCAAGGAGTGGGGTTTTGAACCCACAACCTCAAGCTCCAAGGCAAGTGTGCTAGCCACTTCACCTTTTCACTTGTGTTGTTCTTCTCTTCAAAAGAGCTCTACTTATTCTTTCAAGGGAGGACACAAACTACAAGGAAAGTGACACAAACTACAAGGAAAGTGACCTTTTCACCTTCAACTTTCCTTCTTTCAATTTGTGAGAGGAGTTTTCTATGCTCCAAGTTTGGAAGTTTTTGGTGGACGGATCTTCAACGACATGCTACATGCAACACACTTTTTTGCATGCATGTATTGATTGAAGACTCAAGTGGTGATTTCTTCTCGATTTCCGTGCATGCAAGAGGAATTCTTCTACGACGCTTCAATTGGAGTTCGCTTTTGAAGGTAATCCGTTCTCTATTTGTAAACACGTGCATACCATGGCCTCAGCGGAACCGTCTCATGTTCACTTCGATTTTGAGAATGATATGCATGATGTTAGTGAGGCACACCCTTTGGGTGGTGGTGTGGGTGATTCGCGACAGGCCGTTGCGCCTGATCGGGATGACAACATGACCGATGCCGAAGGGGGTGCGAGTCCAATAGATGATTATGGTTTGGTAGACACGGTAGAGTTTGGGCGTCTCACTTCAAGGGTAGTTGCACTTAAGCGCACTATAACAAATGTCAATACCAATCTCACAAACATGAGCACGCTTTTTACTGAATTTATGGCACGTTTTGCAAGTGGATCGGCGACAAGTGGAGGGCCTATTCCGATAGTTATGCCTCCTCTTGTTCCAAATCCTATAGTAGAATCTATTGCACCATCTGCAACGCAAGAAGGGGCTATGTTGAAAAACGTGAAGCCGCCTGTGTTTAAGGGAGAGGAGCGCGATCGTAACAAGGATGCGGTCCATACATTTTTACACAAGTGGACGGACTTGCATCGCTTACGCCGCACTCCCGCTGCTGTTATGGTCACTGAGACGAGTCTCACACTTGAAGGTAAAGCCTACAAGTGGTGGATGAGTCTACCTATTGAAACTCGCCCTAAGACTTGGGAGGAGTTTGCGGCAGCATTTAAAAAGGAGTTCTTACCGCAAAACGAGAAAGATCGGAGTTGGACAGCCTGGGACAAGTGCAAGATGGAAGGTCTTACACTTAATCAGTATGTGTCCAAATACCGTGAAGTCATTCTCAAGCTAGATGGTTTGGACGACTTTCAAAAGGTTCGTGGGTTTGTTAGAGGCCTTGATAAAGAATATCAGGCAAAGGTTAAAACCCAATATCCTAAAACTTTGGAAGCGGCTATCCAAAGTGCCCTTATCTTTGATGACACTATGGATAAGAAGGGCATGGATAGACCGGCCAAATTCAATGGCTCGCAATTTAATGCTAATAAGCGTAAACTTGCCAGCAATTCTACTGAAAACACAAAGAAGTCTAAAGGGTCAAGTGGTCCGTTGTCTCCACAAGATTTTGAACGGGCCAAGAAGGAGAAACTATGTTATCATTGCTTAGGTAGTGATCATGAGAAGAAAAATTGTCCACAGTTGCCTCGCAAGAATAAGGATAAGGAGAAGGTCAAGGAGAAGGCTGTACACATGGTGCAAACACTTCCCTTGGATGCTGATCCTAAGTATTCTGCGGTAGAGGTTTCGCACACTGCCGAGATGCATGAGTGTAATCTCACTGCATCTATGTGGCAAGAGACAGTTGGACCACATGATTTGGTCCGTATGCATGGCTCCATTTATGGTCATCGAGTACGTATTCTCATTGATGATGGTGCCACGCACAATTTCTTGAACTATGCATTAGTTAAGAAATTAAAGTTGCCGGAGACAAAGAGTTCTCATCGTTATGTGGTGTCCACCATTCAGGGGGATGATCACGATGTGTGGGATACTCTAGTACGGCAAGTGCCTGTGTTTGTGCAAGAACACACTATGGTTCTTGACTTCCAAGTGATGAATATGTCTCGTGCGGATGTCATCTTAGGACGGGAGTGGTTGTATGGGTTAGGGTCATCCCTCAAAAGGAGTTATGAACATAATACGTTTACGTTTGAGGCCAATGGTAAGCATGTTTTACTTATTGGGGAACGTGATGTACCCCCAACACCACTCATATGTAATGCCGAACTCTCTTTTTTGGAGCATAGTAATCAAATAGAAGAAGTCTATTTTTGTTATTGTGTGTCTCAAACTAGTGGGTTTGATGTGCATGATGTTTCTTCTTCAAATGAATCTTCCTCAGCGATGCCTTCTTTCTCTTTACCTTCTTCTAAAATCTCTTTAAATAATCTTAAGCAACCAGTTAATGCTTTGTCTTTGCAACAACTGTTACAAGAATTTAAAGATATTTTTCCTAATGAATTACCAGAGGGTTTGCCACCCGAACGAGCTTTGCCTCATCGCATTGATGTCGTTCCGGGCACCAAACCAATTAGTAAGCCGTCGTACAGGCTTAGTGCGACTGAAGCAGCTGAGGTGGAACGTCAGCTTGCTGACTACCTTAGTAAGGGCTTCATTCGCCATAGTGCTTCACCATGGGCATCGCCCATTCTTTTGGTGAAGAAAAAGGATGAATCCATGCGTATGTGTGTGGATTATCGCTCCTTGAATGCGGTAACCATTAAGAACAAATACCCGCTACCTAAGATAGATGAGTTGTTTGATCAACTCAACGGTGCGAAGTATTTTTCTAAAATTGATTTACGTTCAGGATATCATCAAGTGCGTATTAACGCTGATGATATAACCAAGACTGCGTTCCGAACTCGCTTTGGACACTATGAGTTTTTGGTTATGCCGTTTGGGCTTACTAATGCCCCGGCAACGTTTATGACGCTTATGGATAGCGTACTAAGGCCGTACTTAGGCAAATTTGTCATTGTCTTTCTTGATGACATTTTGGTCTATAGTTCGACTTTAGAAGAGCATTTGGAACACTTACGAAAAGTTTTTCAGTTACTACGCGAGAATGCACTTTACGCGAAAGAAAGTAAGTGTGAATTTCTCAAGGATAGCATACAATACCTAGGTCATGTAATTTCTGCAGACGGAATTGCTATGGATGCTAGTAAGGTTGATGCTATTATGCGATGGCCAACACCTCGAAGTAAGGAAGAACTTCAAATCTTTTTGGGAATGGCAGGATTTTATCGCAAATATGTGAACGGTTATGCAAAGATTGCCGCTCCCATGACTGATCAATTGAAAGGTGCGGCAATTACCTTTCAATGGCGTGAGGAGCAACAACGTAGCTTTGATAAGCTTAAAGTTGCTTTGGCTACAGCTCCCATCTTGGCAATTGTGGATCCTCAAAAACCATTTGTGATTGAAACGGATGCCAGTGCTAAGGCAGTGGGTGCGGTTCTCATTCAAGATGGTCATCCTGTTGCCTATGAGAGCAAGAAGCTCAATCGTGCTCAACAAAACTACTCAGCTTATGAGCGTGAGCTCTTTGCCATCATATATGCCTTACGAAAATGGCGACATTACTTATATGGTGCGCAATTTGAGCTTGTTTTTGATCACGAAAGCATAAAGTGGTTTATGAACCAAACAGATTTGCAGGGTCGAAAGGCCAGATGGGCTGAGATCCTTCAGGAGTATGATTGCAAGCTACGCTATCGCAAAGGACGTTACAATATTGTAGCTGATGCTTTGAGTCGTATGCCGGAGATTAATTCGCTGCTATTCACAGAGTTGAAAAGCGAATTGTTAGAATCTTTACGAGGCAAATGCAAGCAGGATTCAACATACTCAAAGGTGTGGAATCATGTTCAAATGAGGGGTCCCTCTCACTCAAACGGTAGTGTTTCCAGTTCTTCCACACATGGTTCTTCTTTATCACAAGATGAACTACAGCGATGGAAAAACTTTTCCATCGATGATGGATACTTACTCCACAAGGGGAGAGTTTGTGTTCCATTGGACTTAGACACTAGGCGCCAAATTCTTTTTGAGTGTCATGATAGTCCAAGTGCAGGTCATGCGGGCATTCGCAAAATGTAAGATTCCTCCCCCACCCCCTTTTTGATGTCTAGTATCTTTCCCTGTAATCAATCCCTCTTCAGAAATATAAAGACCTTGTTTCTATCTGTTTTAGCCTAGAGAGAGAAAAATATTCTAGAGAGAGAATATTCAGATTTTGAATATTTTTTGATAGAAAAATATCTCTTCTAATTCAGATGAGTTCCCCTGAAACAGAAATTCAAAAAGAATTTTCCAATGTGCAATTGGAATTAATTGAAAATAGCTATAAAGAACCTTAGCCTAAGGGTCTAGATTTTCAGAAATCTTTAGACTATGGTCCAATTAAGGTTCCTATGGACCAATAGCATCAATCCATGTGTAGGGAGGAGATAAATCCAACTTGTAAAAAGAAAATACCCAAAAATGAGTAAATGCTCACATGAGGTGAAGAGTTGAAAATGTACAAGGTTTATTAGTAAAAAATTATGAGCAATATTAAAAGTATGACATATGTAAGGAAGGGGAGTTCTTTAAAGGAGGTGCATATTTCACATAAGATGAAGAGTTGAAAATGTACAAGGTTTATTAGTAAAAAAATTATGAGCAATATTAAAAGTATGACATATGTAAGGAAGGGGAATTCTTTAAAGGAGGTGCATATTTCACATAAGATGAAGAGTTGAAAATGTACAAGGTTTATTAGTAAAAAATTATGAGCAATATTAAAAGTATGACATATGTAAGGAAGGGGAGTTCTTTAAAGGAGGTGCATATTTCACATAAGATGAAGAGTTGAAAATGTACAAGGTTTATTAGTAAAAAAAATTATGAGCAATATTAAAAGTATGACATATGTAAGGAAGGGGAATTCTTTAAAGGAGGTGCATATTTCACATAAGATGAAGAGTTGAAAATGTACAAGGTTTATTAGTAAAAAACTATGAGCAATATTAAAAATATGACACATGTAAGGAAAGGGAGTTCTTTAAAAGAGGTGCATATTTCACATGCTTGAATGAGTTTTAAACTCATAAAAATTGAGATATTTCATCTCTCCTCTCTCCTCATTTAAGTCTAGTTCCAAAAAGTTAGCTTAACTGACCTAAAAATGGTCAAATATTGACCAAACTGATTTAGAAAATTCTAGAATCAGTTTGTTTGGTTAGGAGCTCAATTTTTCCTATAAATAGAAGCCTCACCCTTGTTGAAAAATATATAGTGTTTATGCATCGTTACTCTACTCCACCTAAGCCAAGAACTGTGAATTCATTTAATAATTCACTAGTTTTTGGAGCTTCCCTCTTTCTTCAATCCCCATTAGTGGCTCCATCAACATACTTAACCAATTGATTGGTTGGGGGCCTCTACCGTGAACAAAGAATCAAGCAAGTTGTAAGGTAATTAGTGAATATTCATCTTTCTATAATTTCTCAATGTTTCTCTCTTCTCAACCCCTCTCAAGCTTGAGAAGTTTAATTGGTATGGTTTTTTTTAAATGCTATTGAAGTTTGAGTAGTAGTGAAGAGTTACATAATTTAATAAATGCTATTGAAGTTAATTTTCATTTATGTTTAAATTCTAATGATTCTTATGTAAATTCTCTCTCTCACTCAAGAAATGGTCATACTCATGACCCATTCTCAATCCAAATCAAGCTTTTCATAAAGCTTTTCCTTAACCCAAGATTAAGCTATGCTTGAGGCCAAATTAATGGCTTTTTCTTATGCTTTTAGTTTATGTATATTGATGATTCAATCCATTATGGATTAAGGATCCAATTAGAGAATCATTTTAATTATTTCCTTAATGATAAGCTTTATCCCTTAGAAAAATTGAGATTTATCAGTCATAGCAGCGGAGCTATGGCAAAATTTTTATAAAAATTATGCATAAAAAAATTTCATTCAAAGCATAAAAAGAGGACTTCCTACCATATTCTAGGAATCATCATCCTAGATTAATTGAAAGAATTTCATTATAATCATGGAGAAATTGAATTTTAATATTATGCATAAAGGATAAATTTTTATATCAAAAGTGTTATTTTTACCATTTTTATTTTCATGCATAGAAGTATGCATAATGGATAAATTTTTATATCAAAAGTGTTACTTTTATCATTTTTATTTCATACATAAAAGTATGCATAAAAGAAAATTTTTATATCAAAAGTGTTACTTTTATCATTTTTAATTTTCATGCATAGAAGTATGCATAAAGGAAAATTTTTATATCAAAAGTGTTACTTTTATCATTTTTAATTTTCATGCATAGAAGTATGCATAAAGGAAAAAATTTTATATCAAAAGTGTTACTTTTATCATATTGGATTTCATGCATATAGGTATGCATAAAAGATATTCTTTTTATACTAAAAGTATGATTTTCCTCATAATTGGATTTTATGCTTAACTTAGATGCATAAGAGAAATTCTTTTATTCTAAAAGTATAATTCCCTACCAAATTGAAATCATGCATAAGAAGATGCATAAAAGATTGATTTTAATTTCGAAAGTGTTAGCCTCCTTAAATGGAATTTATGTATAAATAAATGTTTAGAGCAATCTTATATCAAATAAAAGAATTCTCTTTTTTTTTAAAAAAAGATATGAAATGTGATAAGATGTGATAAGAGGTGTATGAGATGTGATAAGAATTGATAAGATGCGTATGAAAAGTGATAGGATGTGATAAGAGGTGTGATAAGAGGTGATAAGATGCTTATGAAATAAGTTAGGATGTGATAAGATGAATTAAGATGTGTATGGGGGGATGAGGTAAGAAGTGTATGTGATAGGATAAGATGTATATGGGTTGTGATAGGGCGAGAATGGATGTGATGTAAAAGATTAGATGTGAAGGTATATGGGGTTATATAAATGGGAATGTGAAAATGGATGTATGTATGTGGATGTGTGGATATGGAGATGGGAGTGTGGATGTATGAACATGAAAATGGATATATGCATGAAGATGTATATGCATAGAGGTAAATGTGGATGTAGATGTGGATGTATAGATGTGAAAGGATGTGGATGTATGTGAATGTGAATGTAGATGTGGATGTATGTGAATGTGAATGTAGATGTGAATGTGAAATGTGTATGTATAGATGTGGATGTATGGGAATGTGGATGTGGATGTATGTGAATGTGAATGTAGATGTGGATGTATAGATGTGAATGTGGAATGTGGATGTGGATGTATGTATGTATGTGGATGTAGATGTGGATGTATGTGAATGTGAATGTAGATGTGAATGTGAAATGTGGATGTATAGATGTGAATGTGGAATGTGGATGTGGATGTATGTATGTATGTGGATGTAGATGTGGATGCATGTATGTGAATGTGAATGTAGATGTGAATGTGGAATGTGGATGTATAGATGTGGATGTATGGGAATGTGGATGTGGATGTATGTGAATGTGAATGTAGATGTGGATGTATAGATGTGAATGTGGAATGTGGATGTGGATGTATGTATGTATGTGGATGTAGATGTGGATGTATGGATGTGTATGTATGAATGTGGATATGGGATGTGGATGTATAAATGAGGATGTGAAAATGGAGGTAAGCATGTAGATGTGGATGCATGGATGTGAATGTGGATGTGGATGTGGATGTGGATATGGATGTGTATGTATGAATGTGGATATGGGATGTGGATGTATAAATGAGGATGTGAAAATGGAGATAAGCATGTAGATGTGGATGTATGGATGTGAATGTGGATGTGGATGTGGATGTATGGATGTGGATATGGATGTGAATATATGATATGTGATATGAAGGAATCTGAAGTGAAGAGATGGAAAAGGAGGTGATTGGATGAGTACACATATACATGGAATGTGGAATAAGTAATGTGGATTAATGAGGGATAATGTGGAAAAATGAGAGTTAATATAGAAACTGTATTTGTAAACTGTTTGTAAATGCTGTTTGTAAATGGCTGTTTTATGTCAAGAATGCTGGGGAAGCATTTTGACCGTCTTGTGATTAAGGTCGTGGAGACCTAACTGATAAAGTTGCAACTGCTGACGGAGAGTCAATGGAGGACGTCTCGCGTAGCAAGGTCGACCGAGGTCTTGACCAGCCTCGGTTCGATTAAAATGGTGAGCTTCCGGTACGGTGGATGAGGGACCAAGGAAGCGGCCTATGAGTGAAGCGCTAGGTCACCTGCGAAGGATCCTAGAGGGTGCTGACCATACGGTGCTCGGGCTCTGGGTCGCCTAGGATACCCACGCGTGCGTCGAGGAAGATATTGGAACAAGGAGTAAGAGTTGTTTTGTGAAACCGGGCATGGATCTGGTTGACTGACCTTGCTGGTCCTCAACGGATGAGTCCATGGCTCTTTTATATGGATCTGTTGGTTGATCTTGCTGATCTTCAACGAGAGTCCATCTTGATAAGTGATTATATTGCCGAGTATTATGGGCTAGGAACTATGGAAACGGCCTCTGTGTGGACAGGTGGTGAGCGTTCTAGTTGCCAATGATGCCATAGATACTCTGATGAAGGAATGATGGGAAATTATGAATCAACTGGATAAATTGGGAGATTGTGATCAGTGGTACTATGGTTTCATTAAAGGATTGTTTTAAAGTTAGCTGATGCTAAGAAAAAGGCAATTTTCATATTGGGTGTGTAAGTGGTGTGGCTAGTTTTATGTTTGCATGAAATTCCGGCTAGGGGGCCTTGGAACTCTTTTCCTTGGTACCCGGGACAAAACCTAACCAAATTCCAAATTGGATCCCATCACTACAGTGGTTGGGCGGTTGGCTAACCCATGGGATCGGATGGGGTTAGGCTGGACTGATGGATCCGTAAACCGAGACTCAATTTCTGTTATTACGATAGATGAAGTAAGTCCCGGATAGTAATTGTTCTATGGATAGGAATCAACGGCTGTGCCTCTTGATGGGGAAAAAAGCGTTGATCCCAATGATCCAAGTGCAAGTTTCTTCCTTGATCCGACCGAGTATCTTTATAGGTGCAGTTGGATCAGCGTGATCAGTAATGATCTTGACTACGTTATCTAGTAAAAAATTATCCTGGTGGAATCGCCCGTGCTTTCCGGGTAAGGGAAGTTTTCTCCGGGTTCGGTTTTGGAAAAACCGACGGATTAGTCTCTTGTCCGGATATCCGTGGACGAGGCCCCGAATGTGGGACCCCTGTCCCGTGCGAGAAGTGCTACTTCCGCTGCTAGTACCCGAATCCGTTGCTCGGTGAGAACAGGGGGATCTCACAGTTGGTATCAGAGCATTTGGTTAATAAAGATCAATTGAGAAGACAAATAGGTCAGAAATTTATCAAGAAACACAAAAAGGTTGTAATTGTGTGATATAATTCATACAATTTGATATTCAAATTGAAATTCGTAATTTGGAAATTGGGTCTTCAGATGGAAGTACCGCAATTATATAGAATCCTTGGCTTGCTTGAGGCCTAGACATGATGGTATTTACCTTATAATTCCAAGGACCGTGACTATCCGTATATACCGAGAGTATAACTGCAGCTCTTTACTGACAGTATATACGAGTAAATCTAAGACTTGAAATTATAAGCGTTAATGCTATCCAGATGATGAATTTGAATGTGGTTGATATGATTTTTAATTCTGTTTGGGAACTGATGAATTGATTGGGATTCTGATTGAAAAATGATGATTTTTGAAATTTCGTTGAAATATAATAACTTGAGCAAAACCGCAAGGTGGATGATTGGGACGAGTCCCTGTAATGATAAATGATGAAAATGATTCAGCAAATCACTATGAGATTAGTGGATTGTGCTGTCAAATTGCTACTGTTAACACTTGACCGTTAGATCAAGTTAAGGGATGACAAATTGAGAACTTACTTGACTGAAATTCCCGTGGAGGAATGCTTAGAAGGAAATTTTTCGGTCTAATGAACCTTTATCATGTTAAAGATATGAATGATATGATCTGAATGAATTGTTATTTAATGATGAGTTCTAAGGGATATTTATCCCAGTATTCTGTTGGGTTGACCAGAATATAAGGAACCCCAGAATAAAATTGGATCTTAAGAAAAAGAGTTGTCCTCTACTTTATGAGATGAGGACATCTCGCACTTTTCAAGTGGGGTGGAATGTAAGATTCTCCCCCAGCCTTAGAGGTATACAGGAGTAAGAATCTCCCTTTTTGATCTTATAATTATTCCCTCTCTAAAATAAAAGAAAGATTCTGTTTAAAAAAGGAAGAACCTTTTTCCTGAATACTTCTCAAGAGTCCCACCTGTTTTAAGGATTCAGAACAACGAGTTCAGAAGTGAAAATCGATGTTTTGGATATCAAGGTTTTGGTCTCGAGTACGACCCAAAAGAAGTTCTTTATCTATTGGGGAGTTTAAGAAGTTATCCCCCAGATATTGTGAGCCTTATCTGACTTCAAAGAAAGTAAGTGACTTAGCTTACGATCTTCTTTTATCTCCTCATCTCAAAGTTCTTAATGCCTTCTATAGAAAATTGTGCCAAACCCAAATCATGGAAAGACGGTAAAACTTCAGTGGCAAGCTACCGTTGGCTTCTAAGTTACGCTAGCTCCTTCCTTTATATAAGTCGTAACTTTTACTTGTCACTCACAGTAATCTTACTCCCATTGATCTCCTTTCTTCCTAATCTCCTTCATGGCTTGGCAACAAGAATTAGTTTTATCCATAATGATTCCTCACCTTCAAGACGCAAGTGAGTCTGTGAAGAAGGATTTCATAGAACAGTATGAGCGCTCACTTTTCCCTCACTTGGGAACTTCTGTAGCGCAGACCAAATGGCGGACCTATCAAGACATAACTAGGGTAACACCCTGGGGTCAGCAACACTTTCGCAACAATGTCCGCTTGGCCATGGTTATTGAAGCCTTGGGTTTGGGTCCCCGATACTACTGCGTCATGAGATCAAGGCATCCTGGGTTTTCTGAGCGGGTCTTCTTATTGGCGTGTTTTCTTCCTCATGAGAAGATATGCCTTTACCCCGTTTTTGGCTTGCCTCTCAGAGGTCCTTTTGTTAGATCACCTCATACCACTGAGATAGGTGCGGCAATAACCAGCAGAATCATTCCCATAGATGAGTTACCCTATACTTGTGCAGCTTGTGAGTGCTGCTTTTGTGATCATATGATGGACGGGCTTATGGAAGTGTAAAGAGTTCTTCTATCTTTACTGTATAAGTTCCGAGAATGAATAAAGTTTAAATCTTGTTCTTATCTTGAATCTTGCTCGCTTTGAGACTTTTTCTTGGTGGTTAATCCTGATTTAAATTTTTCTCTAAGTCTCATAATTCGTGCATCTTGCGAAATTATCCCAGTTTGCGAGATGAGGACATCTCGCGTTTTTTTAAGTGGGGTAGAATGTAAGATTCCTCCCCCACCCCCTTTTTGATGTCTAGTATCTTTCCCTGTAATCAATCCCTCTTCAGAAATATAAAGACCTTGTTTCTATCTGTTTTAGCCTAGAGAGAGAAAAATATTCTAGAGAGAGAATATTCAGATTTTGAATATTTTTTGATAGAAAAATATCTCTTCTAATTCAGATGAGTTCCCCTGAAACAGAAATTCAAAAAGAATTTTCCAATGTGCAATTGGAATTAATTGAAAATAGCTATAAAGAACCTTAGCCTAAGGGTCTAGATTTTCAGAAATCTTTAGACTATGGTCCAATTAAGGTTCCTATGGACCAATAGCATCAATCCATGTGTAGGGAGGAGATAAATCCAACTTGTAAAAAGAAAATACCCAAAAATGAGTAAATGCTCACATGAGGTGAAGAGTTGAAAATGTACAAGGTTTATTAGTAAAAAATTATGAGCAATATTAAAAGTATGACATATGTAAGGAAGGGGAGTTCTTTAAAGGAGGTGCATATTTCACATAAGATGAAGAGTTGAAAATGTACAAGGTTTATTAGTAAAAAAATTATGAGCAATATTAAAAGTATGACATATGTAAGGAAGGGGAATTCTTTAAAGGAGGTGCATATTTCACATAAGATGAAGAGTTGAAAATGTACAAGGTTTATTAGTAAAAAATTATGAGCAATATTAAAAGTATGACATATGTAAGGAAGGGGAGTTCTTTAAAGGAGGTGCATATTTCACATAAGATGAAGAGTTGAAAATGTACAAGGTTTATTAGTAAAAAAAATTATGAGCAATATTAAAAGTATGACATATGTAAGGAAGGGGAATTCTTTAAAGGAGGTGCATATTTCACATAAGATGAAGAGTTGAAAATGTACAAGGTTTATTAGTAAAAAACTATGAGCAATATTAAAAATATGACACATGTAAGGAAAGGGAGTTCTTTAAAAGAGGTGCATATTTCACATGCTTGAATGAGTTTTAAACTCATAAAAATTGAGATATTTCATCTCTCCTCTCTCCTCATTTAAGTCTAGTTCCAAAAAGTTAGCTTAACTGACCTAAAAATGGTCAAATATTGACCAAACTGATTTAGAAAATTCTAGAATCAGTTTGTTTGGTTAGGAGCTCAATTTTTCCTATAAATAGAAGCCTCACCCTTGTTGAAAAATATATAGTGTTTATGCATCGTTACTCTACTCCACCTAAGCCAAGAACTGTGAATTCATTTAATAATTCACTAGTTTTTGGAGCTTCCCTCTTTCTTCAATCCCCATTAGTGGCTCCATCAACATACTTAACCAATTGATTGGTTGGGGGCCTCTACCGTGAACAAAGAATCAAGCAAGTTGTAAGGTAATTAGTGAATATTCATCTTTCTATAATTTCTCAATGTTTCTCTCTTCTCAACCCCTCTCAAGCTTGAGAAGTTTAATTGGTATGGTTTTTTTTAAATGCTATTGAAGTTTGAGTAGTAGTGAAGAGTTACATAATTTAATAAATGCTATTGAAGTTAATTTTCATTTATGTTTAAATTCTAATGATTCTTATGTAAATTCTCTCTCTCACTCAAGAAATGGTCATACTCATGACCCATTCTCAATCCAAATCAAGCTTTTCATAAAGCTTTTCCTTAACCCAAGATTAAGCTATGCTTGAGGCCAAATTAATGGCTTTTTCTTATGCTTTTAGTTTATGTATATTGATGATTCAATCCATTATGGATTAAGGATCCAATTAGAGAATCATTTTAATTATTTCCTTAATGATAAGCTTTATCCCTTAGAAAAATTGAGATTTATCAGTCATAGCAGCGGAGCTATGGCAAAATTTTTATAAAAATTATGCATAAAAAAATTTCATTCAAAGCATAAAAAGAGGACTTCCTACCATATTCTAGGAATCATCATCCTAGATTAATTGAAAGAATTTCATTATAATCATGGAGAAATTGAATTTTAATATTATGCATAAAGGATAAATTTTTATATCAAAAGTGTTATTTTTACCATTTTTATTTTCATGCATAGAAGTATGCATAATGGATAAATTTTTATATCAAAAGTGTTACTTTTATCATTTTTATTTCATACATAAAAGTATGCATAAAAGAAAATTTTTATATCAAAAGTGTTACTTTTATCATTTTTAATTTTCATGCATAGAAGTATGCATAAAGGAAAATTTTTATATCAAAAGTGTTACTTTTATCATTTTTAATTTTCATGCATAGAAGTATGCATAAAGGAAAAAATTTTATATCAAAAGTGTTACTTTTATCATATTGGATTTCATGCATATAGGTATGCATAAAAGATATTCTTTTTATACTAAAAGTATGATTTTCCTCATAATTGGATTTTATGCTTAACTTAGATGCATAAGAGAAATTCTTTTATTCTAAAAGTATAATTCCCTACCAAATTGAAATCATGCATAAGAAGATGCATAAAAGATTGATTTTAATTTCGAAAGTGTTAGCCTCCTTAAATGGAATTTATGTATAAATAAATGTTTAGAGCAATCTTATATCAAATAAAAGAATTCTCTTTTTTTTTAAAAAAAGATATGAAATGTGATAAGATGTGATAAGAGGTGTATGAGATGTGATAAGAATTGATAAGATGCGTATGAAAAGTGATAGGATGTGATAAGAGGTGTGATAAGAGGTGATAAGATGCTTATGAAATAAGTTAGGATGTGATAAGATGAATTAAGATGTGTATGGGGGGATGAGGTAAGAAGTGTATGTGATAGGATAAGATGTATATGGGTTGTGATAGGGCGAGAATGGATGTGATGTAAAAGATTAGATGTGAAGGTATATGGGGTTATATAAATGGGAATGTGAAAATGGATGTATGTATGTGGATGTGTGGATATGGAGATGGGAGTGTGGATGTATGAACATGAAAATGGATATATGCATGAAGATGTATATGCATAGAGGTAAATGTGGATGTAGATGTGGATGTATAGATGTGAAAGGATGTGGATGTATGTGAATGTGAATGTAGATGTGGATGTATGTGAATGTGAATGTAGATGTGAATGTGAAATGTGTATGTATAGATGTGGATGTATGGGAATGTGGATGTGGATGTATGTGAATGTGAATGTAGATGTGGATGTATAGATGTGAATGTGGAATGTGGATGTGGATGTATGTATGTATGTGGATGTAGATGTGGATGTATGTGAATGTGAATGTAGATGTGAATGTGAAATGTGGATGTATAGATGTGAATGTGGAATGTGGATGTGGATGTATGTATGTATGTGGATGTAGATGTGGATGCATGTATGTGAATGTGAATGTAGATGTGAATGTGGAATGTGGATGTATAGATGTGGATGTATGGGAATGTGGATGTGGATGTATGTGAATGTGAATGTAGATGTGGATGTATAGATGTGAATGTGGAATGTGGATGTGGATGTATGTATGTATGTGGATGTAGATGTGGATGTATGGATGTGTATGTATGAATGTGGATATGGGATGTGGATGTATAAATGAGGATGTGAAAATGGAGGTAAGCATGTAGATGTGGATGCATGGATGTGAATGTGGATGTGGATGTGGATGTGGATATGGATGTGTATGTATGAATGTGGATATGGGATGTGGATGTATAAATGAGGATGTGAAAATGGAGATAAGCATGTAGATGTGGATGTATGGATGTGAATGTGGATGTGGATGTGGATGTATGGATGTGGATATGGATGTGAATATATGATATGTGATATGAAGGAATCTGAAGTGAAGAGATGGAAAAGGAGGTGATTGGATGAGTACACATATACATGGAATGTGGAATAAGTAATGTGGATTAATGAGGGATAATGTGGAAAAATGAGAGTTAATATAGAAACTGTATTTGTAAACTGTTTGTAAATGCTGTTTGTAAATGGCTGTTTTATGTCAAGAATGCTGGGGAAGCATTTTGACCGTCTTGTGATTAAGGTCGTGGAGACCTAACTGATAAAGTTGCAACTGCTGACGGAGAGTCAATGGAGGACGTCTCGCGTAGCAAGGTCGACCGAGGTCTTGACCAGCCTCGGTTCGATTAAAATGGTGAGCTTCCGGTACGGTGGATGAGGGACCAAGGAAGCGGCCTATGAGTGAAGCGCTAGGTCACCTGCGAAGGATCCTAGAGGGTGCTGACCATACGGTGCTCGGGCTCTGGGTCGCCTAGGATACCCACGCGTGCGTCGAGGAAGATATTGGAACAAGGAGTAAGAGTTGTTTTGTGAAACCGGGCATGGATCTGGTTGACTGACCTTGCTGGTCCTCAACGGATGAGTCCATGGCTCTTTTATATGGATCTGTTGGTTGATCTTGCTGATCTTCAACGAGAGTCCATCTTGATAAGTGATTATATTGCCGAGTATTATGGGCTAGGAACTATGGAAACGGCCTCTGTGTGGACAGGGGGTGAGCGTTCTAGTTGCCAATGATGCCATAGATACTCTGATGAAGGAATGATGGGAAATTATGAATCAACTGGATAAATTGGGAGATTGTGATCAGTGGTACTATGGTTTCATTAAAGGATTGTTTTAAAGTTAGCTGATGCTAAGAAAAAGGCAATTTTCATATTGGGTGTGTAAGTGGTGTGGCTAGTTTTATGTTTGCATGAAATTCCGGCTAGGGGGCCTTGGAACTCTTTTCCTTGGTACCCGGGACAAAACCTAACCAAATTCCAAATTGGATCCCATCACTACAGTGGTTGGGCGGTTGGCTAACCCATGGGATCGGATGGGGTTAGGCTGGACTGATGGATCCGTAAACCGAGACTCAATTTCTGTTATTACGATAGATGAAGTAAGTCCCGGATAGTAATTGTTCTATGGATAGGAATCAACGGCTGTGCCTCTTGATGGGGAAAAAAGCGTTGATCCCAATGATCCAAGTGCAAGTTTCTTCCTTGATCCGACCGAGTATCTTTATAGGTGCAGTTGGATCAGCGTGATCAGTAATGATCTTGACTACGTTATCTAGTAAAAAATTATCCTGGTGGAATCGCCCGTGCTTTCCGGGTAAGGGAAGTTTTCTCCGGGTTCGGTTTTGGAAAAACCGACGGATTAGTCTCTTGTCCGGATATCCGTGGACGAGGCCCCGAATGTGGGACCCCTGTCCCGTGCGAGAAGTGCTACTTCCGCTGCTAGTACCCGAATCCGTTGCTCGGTGAGAACAGGGGGATCTCACACAAAACGTATGCTCTCGTAAGAAAGCATTTCTATTGGCCTGGACTTCACAAGGATGTTACTGACTATGTTCTGCAGTGTCAGAAGTGTCAAGTGAACAAAGCAGAACGTCTTAAAGCTGGCGGGTTACTGCATCCATTAGAGATTCCTGACGGCAAGTGGGAAAGTATATCTATGGATTTTATAACGGGCTTGCCCACAACGAATCGTGGACATGATGCCATTTGGGTAATCGTGGATCGATTAACCAAGCTTTGTCGGTTTGTGCCTACTAAGAAAACAGTTACAACTCCAGAATTGGGACGCCTTTTCGTGGAGAATGTTTACCGACTTTATGGCTTACCATCCAATATTGTCAGTGATCGCGATCGCAAGTTTAACAGCCATTTTTGGCGAGCAGTATTCAGTAAGTTGGGTACTATGTTGAACCTTAGTACAGCTGATCATCCGCAGACAGATGGTCAGACTGAACGGGTTAATCAAGTGCTGGAAGATATGCTTCGGGCATATGTCAGCAAAAAACAATCTGATTGGGAGTCTTATTTGCCTATTCTTGAGTTTGCTTACAATAGTGCAAAGCATGTCTTGACAGGCTTTAGCCCTTTCATGTTGATGTATGGTTTTCAGCCACGTTCACCAGTGTCGGTGGGACTGGCGAATGAGAAAATCAGTCAGGTTAAGGATTTTATCCAAGACCATATGGATATGTTGCGCCTTGCACGATTAAATGTTCGTCAAGCACAAGATCGTTACAAGAAGTTTGCGGACCAGAAACGTAGGCCACTTCACTTTCAAGAAGGTGATTGGGTGTTTCTGAAGGTACCAGAAAACTCCACCAGTTTAAAAACGGGTCCCGTACCAAAATTGTCGCCCCGATTTTGTGGACCATTTAAGATACTCAAGAAGGTGGGCCCAGTAGCCTATAAACTTGAGTTACCAGCACATTCCAAGGTTCATCCCATCTTTCACATAAGCCGTTTGAGGAAACGCCTTATGGGTCATGAAAGCCCAGTGGATGATTCTTTCTTGGTAGAATATGTGGAACCCCCAATACTGCCTCATGAACCAGAAAGAGTATTGGATTATCACATGTTACGTACTCGCCACCAAGTTCGGAAACAAGCTCTTATCAAGTGGAAGGACCGTCCAGAGGAAGGCTCCACTTGGGAAAACATTAGTGTGATGAGGAAACGTTTCCCCACTTTTGTTTTCGAGGACGAAAACTCTTTTCGAAGGGGGGAGTAATGTCAGGACTATGGTCCTACGGAAGTCGAACCCTAGCATAAGTTAATAGCTTTCGGAGTCTCGAGAGTATTATTAGTGCTAGCGGGGTTCAGGGGTTAATGGGCATTAGGGTTTGGTCGATGTGTGTACACATCTAAGTTAGCACGGCTCTTAAGTAAGATGGGCGGCCGGGCTAGGAGGTGTGGACACAGGCCAGGGTTTTGGTATAAAACCCAACGAGAAACCCTAACTCGTCATTATGTGGTTGGGAGGTGAACCGAACGGAAGTCGAACCCTAGCATAAGTTAATAGCTTTCGTAGGACCATAGTCCTGACATAAGTGATTTGCTTTTAATATTTATTCACATTGCTTACACAAATATTGCTTCTATTTTGGTCCAGTGCACTATGTTCAATGCTATATGGTGTGAAGGCAAGCATTTTCGAACACAAAGAATTGATGAAAAGAGAAATACACAAGATTACGGTGTCATTAGTAGCTTTGAGGGAGCTAATGGAAAAATGGATGATTATTGTGGCATAATCCAAGACATATTTAGGCTTGACTTTCGTCGCTTCTTTGTGTATGTTTTGGATGTCAAATGGCAAATGAACGTGGTGGAAAAAGGGCCTGATGCAACGATAAAACGCCATGCAAGTGGATATGTAACTATTGACTCTACAAGGTTCTGGCAAACAAAGAAAGATAGGCTCGTATTGCCATAACAATGTGAGCAGGTATGCATTTTTTTACTAATGTGTTTCATGTACATATATATCTAAGCTCGCGTACCCCTTGACTTTTGATATGCTAATTAATTACTATACTATGTGTATTTGAGTAGGTTATCTATCTACCAATGGTGCATGACATCAAATGGTGGTACGTCATCCCTATTGCACCACGTTCCAAAGTGATGTATAATACATTCACTGATATGGAGCATATGGAGGATGTAACAAGCCGCAATGAAGATGATGTCGAACATGCCATTGAAGATGTTGTGATCGATGATCAAGAAATAAGAGATGATCATGATAATGAGGATAAGCATGCCATTTCTCATGATCATGAGAATGACCCTACCATTGAGGATGATGGTGATGTTGATGAGGATGATCAGGACATCGATACCATTATCAATGGAGTACAGAATATCGATAGTGGAATAAATTTAATCGTAGCCTTACAAATTGATCAAATGGATATTGATGTTGATCGTTTGGCAAGGATGGATCTTATTGAAGATGAGATCGAACCCTAACCAATCCGTCACTGTACGTTCTAAATTGATGACATTTCTATCATCTCATATGCATGATTTATTTTTGAATATATTTCATTGTTGTAAATGCATGTAGGGGGATTGTGTAATGATGTATACTGTAATGTACTATGAGATGGTTTAAAGAAAATAGTTTTTAATTTTGTAAATGAATTCAGTTTTTCTTCAGTTTTTCTCTGCCATGCGTGTATTAATCCGTGTATAGTGGCATGTATTAATCCGTGTATAATAGCGTGTATTAATCCGTGAATATTACCATGTATAGATGCGTGTATTACTGCGTGTATATAAACGCGTTTATACACGTGTTGATAAATGCAAATATACACGCGAACTTAAATGCTAAAATACACGCCCCGATTCTATTCAAATACAGGCGCGACCATACACGCGCTCGTAATTTATCGCGTGTATGAAACGCATGTATGGCAGCATTGTCTTGTAGTGAACCTCCTCACTCATGAGTAAAAAATTCAATCTTCTCTCAATCGAAGTGAAAAAATGTCACGAAAGTAGCAATCAAAATTCAAGAAAGTAGAGAATTGGAGTTTTCACATGGAGGAAAACACACATGGGAACACCTTTAGCCCTCATATCCCATGCACATGCATTACTCACAAGGTCTTTGCACTTTACAACCAGTCAAGCACATCTTGCTTACATATGCATTCATAATAGGGTAGCACCTACACCAAACCTCATCTTCAACAACCATCTAAGTATATCTATGGGGATGGGGGGGCATGGTGGGTGAAAGTATGGTCGAGGTATGACCCATCATCTTGATCATCTTCAATTATGTAGGAACCTCCAAAAATCTTTAAATAAAACAACTCCTTACGGTCTCCATTGGACCATTTACCTCTTCTTCAAGGATCTTCACCATCACAACAAAAACCTCACCACACCAAAAGTGCAACATGCCAACCCCATCTCTAGTACCATCATGAGATTTGGGAATCATACCTTGCTATGCCAAACAATTTCAAACCACCATCATTCATTGCCAATCAAATGAAGGTGGTCCTGGTGCATGGATCCTTAAAGCACTAGCCCTTTTTCCTTAAAAGGGCCCCAACCTTTTATAACCTAAGAGTTGAGCCCTCCCATTAAGCATTTCTACGCCAATACTAAACCACATGAACCTCACTAAGCTTCCTACCTCAAGGGCCAACCAACATGTATCTACAATGGGCCCCCACAACTTGTGAATTGGTCTCTCACACGGACTACATTTTCGATCATCCACACCTCTCTAGGAAGAACAACCAGCAACATTGTCACCACCCAAGCTTGGTGATATGAGGACATGGTCCCGTTCAATCATCCACACCTCTCTAGGAAGAACAACTAACACTACCCAAGCTTGGTGATGCGAGGACATGGTCTCATCATTAAGAAGGGGTGTATGTCAATAACCACTTTGCTCGTCCTACTGTAAGGCGCTTCTCCATCATGTTGTTCTTTATCAGAAGACGATGATGGAATCTATGAAGTGGCCTTACCTTGATATTCATGCCAAGTAGGGAAGTCACAAACTTCGTGTACATACTTGCTTAAGGTTAGAACTAGTGGCCATGGAACTTTTTAAAGTTTCATCTAGCCTAGTGTGACAACTATTTATTTGTATATAATTTATTTTTAAAACTAAGCAATACACATTCGTTCCCTTGCATTAAATTCAAGTGAGCTCTCCCTTTTTTCCAGTCTCTCTTGTTTTCTTGTATTCTCATGGATCTTTGCATAGCTTGATGGTTTGCTTGCTTAGGTAGGATTGAGTGTAGGTTTCTCCCTTGCTTGAGATTCTCCTCTACTCCCCTCTTATGAGAGAGATCCAATGCATAAGCTATCCTCTTCTTGCCTCCATCTGGGCAAAGCGAGCCCTTACTTCTCACTCCCATAGTCCCCGTGTGGTGAAAAAGGAGAAGATGAGAAAGACAGGATAGCACAAGCACACCCACACATGAGAAGTTGCTTTGTGTGGCTCTACGGCAAAGTACCAAACAAAACTTATTTCAACATAGGCTAAGGTAAGCTCTTATATGCAAAGGCAATAGGTGGGACAAAGGGAAACACGTTCTCTAAACTTTTGCAAAGATAATGATGGATAGTAAAGGTTTCAAGGCTTTTGGCTAATAGAAAGTGGGACAAAACCACTTTTTTCATGCTCATGCCCTCATTTGCATACCTATAATTAAAAATGTAGTGATTTTTAATATAAGAAGCAAGGAATCAAGATCTTGCCAATGTTCATACTACAGTCTCTTTAATGATAAGTTGAGATTGAACAACAAATAGTGTGGGTTATCCTATGCTTTTAGATTTTTTATGGTTTATACATGCTTTAGTTGAAGCACGAGCTAATTTTGTTAGCATTATTATGTCCCTCAAGGAGCATGTATAATTACCATTATTATGTTAGTATCCAAACATAGATTAAATGATATGGTCCCATTTTTAATCAATCATGCTACAAAGCATGCTCTAGACCATCATAGCTTAGCAATGGAACAATCAAGTATATGGGATAGGGGATGAAGAAGTGACAATAGAGGATAGTTCATTTAAATGGTGTGAATCTACAAGAATAAATATGCACATTGATTTGATTATTGTCAATTTCTATGGTAGTCTAGGACTAATTCTTGTTAGCTTCTATGGTAGTCCACAACTAATCCTTGTCATCTTCTATGGTAGTCAAGAAAATGAAAACGAATGGAAGAAAATCAAGCACGCGTCAATCTTCTATGGTAGGCAAGAAAATCAAGCACGCGTCGATCTTCTATGGTAGGCAAGAAAATCAAAATGCATGTGACAATCAAAATCCATGTCTCGTGAATTCAAGCTAGGATTGATTCTTGTGTACAAGCATGTAAGAAAGGAGGCTCCTTGTTGGGTAGTTCTTGCAATTTTAAGTTTTTCTTCTTATTAAATAATTATTTGGTGTGATATTAATTTAATTAATGGTTTCTAACTTGAGCAGTAACAACGTGTGGAGTTAGTCATGTTTTGTTTTTAATGCGAGCCTAAAATACACGGTACAAGGGTTGATTCGAATAATGTACCTCTCTTTTGACAAGCAAGGGTGCAACCCCATCATGTTAATGAGGGTTCGAGAAGTGGGTTTGCTTCATTGCAAAAATCCACTTCTTTTTTCATTTTTTCCACTCGTCATGCCCCCCTATTCTTAGTTTTCTTTTGGTGGGAATTAAACACACACACACATAATATATATATATGTGTGTGTGTGTGTGTGTGTGTGTGTGTGTGAACATAATACTCCGATAATTATTTGATATGTATATTCAAACTACTATTTAATATGTATTAATTTAATTTCACTAACGTGGCATTTAATTAATACAACCTTAGAAGAGTTCGCCCACCCCCACCCCCTCCCTCTCCTCCTTCTCTCTCTCCCTCCCTCTACTCCTTGAGGGAGCCCTTTGAGACTTTTTATAGAGAATTATGGACCTTAAGTAGAAAGGATATGGGCGAATGCATGCAAATAGAAAGCATATGGATGAATCATTATTGCTTTAAACAGAAAGGATATGGGGAGTCATTATTTCATTGAGTTTTTCAAGCATTAATCATTACATACTAAAATGAAACCTTAGAAAAACACTCTTATTCTTGGAAATCTCTCAAAATATATTTAATGGAAATGCAAAAAACATTTTGGTTCCATATATAGTATGTATATATGTGTGTGTGTTTGTGTAGCCTTGAGGTCTTTTTGTTTTATATATATATAAGCAAAATAGGGGCACACAATGAGTAATAAATAAAAATCAATACATTAGTTTGGGGTGGCCTATGAGACCTTCATACAAATGAAACGAAACGGTTCTATCTCTCTCATGAAAGCGATTTTCCAAAGGTTCCAGCACGCTGCGTTCTCATTACGCTCGTTCTTCACATTCCGTCGATTAGTTTGGAGTGACTACCTCGTGAAAACTCAGGTGTGATTTCTATCTCTACACGGCATCCTTTAGTAGCAAAAACCTCACGATCATGTGGAAATGAAAGCCTACCGTCCCACGCACAATATCAAAGGTGAAGAGCCATGCAACGCCTTCTCCGGCTTTGCATATCCCAGGTCTCGTGCAATTGTTTTATTTGTCTCCGCGATAATCTCCGCCATCTTACGATGATGAGCGCTCGTAGGGTGGAGACGACCATAGAAATTTTTTAAACAATTTTTAAAAACAATTCGACGAAGGATGATGTTATTCTTTTTCCATAGAAATTTTTTAAAAAATAATTATGGATCTGGATTTTCCATTAATGCATTCGATTGTGGGCCATGATTTTCTAAAATACAAAAAAAACTTGTTATATTTCACTAAACCCATCAATTTTGAAAGGCAAAGCTCACAAATTAAGGATGTGTACTAGGTCTCATCTTTTGAATACCGTTTGTGTGAGAAATACATGCCACAAAGCCTTGAAGAGAGAAACAACAATATATATATTGGCTGGATACATTGTTAGTTACTTTTTTCTGGGATATATATATATATATCATATGTATATATGATATATCACATATATATTATATATACATATGTATATCATGTCATACAATATATAAAGGTTGAAATTCTTAGGTTGTTTTTGAAATAGGTATGATTGAGAAAATATGGAAGTGAATGCTTCTTCATTAAAGAAATGGTTGACTTAGCGTGTCCGGATGACGTGGACTGAAGACGCGGCTTTGAGGACAGGTGGCAGCAGGCACAGCGGTGGCAACATTCCACGTGGGAAGTACAGTTCAAAGCCCTGCCTACCTGGCTGTACAAAAGCGCCAACGTTGCATGGTCGTTCGCTTTCCTGGCACGGAACCGCGTAGGCAGTGACAGGGCTGTGTGATGCAATGGCCTGGCGGCGGGGCTCCGTTCAGAACTCCCCCCTTCTTGACCCCATGAAGTATATACCGGACCTCTGCCCGCCATAGCCGACAGAAGCTGCTGTTTCTTCTTCTTCTTATTATCAAGCCGCATTACCTTCACCTTCTCTTTCTCTCTTGCTCAAGAAATTCGTTTTCGGATCGTCAATAGCCATCACAACAACTAGGCGTTCCGCTATTTGACGGACACAGCCTGGTCTGCTCAAAGGAATCTCCTTGTTTCTGTGTGTAATTTTGCTTGAATTCGGAGTCAGGAAAATGATTTGGACGAGTTCGCATGGCCATGAAATCTATTTTGATTCATCTATTGGAAATTGTTCATCTGCAGAGGTACTCGTAGAGACTAGTTTCTGTCTCTGTGTATTTCTATAACTCAGAAGGGATCAAAAGAAGCATCAGTCCCTGCAGGGAAGAAGCAGAGAAACCAGAGAGAAACCTTCTTGATTCTGAGCAGAGAAATTTTCTTGATTCTTCAGAGAGAGATCTTTTTGAGTTTTAGGAGTCAGGAAGATGGCTTGGAGGAACTCTCATGGCAGTGTATGGCTTCATCTAGCGATTGGAAGTTGTTCACCTGCAGAGGTACTTATTTCTGACGGTGTGTATTTTCATAGCTAAGAAGGGATTACGAGAAGCATCAGTCTCTGTGTTCTCCTAAGTATGTTGTGAGACAGGCAGGGAAGAAACAGAGCAATCAGAGTCTAGAGAGACAGAGAGCGAGACTAATTCTAAGTCTTCTTGCCATGCCTCTACTGCGTCGGATAAGAAGGCACCGAGATTTTCTATTGAGAAGGTCGGCCACCATCAATGGCCGTAACAGGGGCGCAGCAGTGATTTCGGGTGAGGAGCTCGAAATCAAAGGGGAAGAAAAAGGAGGAGCAGGAGGAGGAGGTGCAGAATCCATAGCGGAGTCTCCCCAGGAAGCTGAAGTGGAAAACGTTCGCATCCCCATCGCCACCTCCCCCAAGCACAAAACACATCAAATTTCGAATCCTTCTATAGATGACAAGCTTTCTGCACAGGCTGTGATTTTTCTTGCAAGTGCTTCTCTTAAAATGGCAGAAGAAGAGGAGGAGGTAATGCAATCTGCTTTCAAGAAGAAAGCTCGCTTCGATTGGCCACGCCAGCTGGCGAAAAGAGCCGCATTTCTGTTGGCCACAGCGGGATTTTTTTCTGCAGGAAAGCTTGCAGCTGTGGGGATAACATTGACTGTGGCGTTGGCTTGCAAACTGTTTGCGAGAGAGTGCCATAGCCATGGAAGCTTGCCCTCTGCAAAAACAGGGCGCGATCGCCATAACTATGGAAATTTGCCTTCTGCAGAAACAAGCTCTGTGATAATCTTGTCTGATGCACTAGTAAAGGGAAGCAAGGATCCATCACCATTGCCTGTGAATAATCTGGTTACGCAAGTTAGTGGCCATGCTAATATGCCGCTGAGAAAGCCGGCTATGGAAGCTAATGGAAATGCCATTTTGACTCAAAGAAAGCAGCTGAGGAGGCTAAACAGCATTAGACTACCCTCCGCTGTTTTTCCTGTTGTTGAAACCATGGACGACTCTCCTTCATCTTCTGCTGTGTGTGCTCCTAGGACATGGTTTCTGGATGAGGAGAGCTATACTCCAACAGGAGCAAATTTTGCAGGTCCTGAAGAGGTCAACAAGCAGAGCAAGGTCAAATCCAACGCCTTCCTCAGGCATCTGAGAAAGAAGGAGCCACCGTCTGCATCTTCCCCATTGAGGTCAAGCCCAGAAAGTTGTGTGTTCTGGAATGCTTCATCAATCTCTGATGGGAAAGATACAGAGAGTACCCCCCCTCCTCCTCCTACTCTGCAGAGAGAATCTTCGCCCAAGCCTGCTGCTGCTGCTCCTCTTGCCGCAAAAGAAGCTCGTATAGCAGATGCTAACGATCATTTGCCTGAACAACAGTCTCTGCGAGCTTCTGCTCTCAGAAAGCGGGAGAAGAAACAATCTGGACCTGCAACCCCTGTAGCAAGAGAAGCTATGACAACAGACCTCGCTACTATATCAGCTGATCAAGAACCTCTGCATAGGAGAGGGGAGAAGAAGCAGTCTATATTAAAGCCTGTAACCCCTGCAGCAAGAGCAATGGCAGCAGACATCAGTGCTCCATCGGCTGACCATGTTTCTGCGCAGGTTTCTTCTGTCAGGAAAGGAAGGGAGGAGAAGCAGGTGTTGCAGCAGGCTACAGTTGAAACTCCATGGATTGCATCAGGGCTCGTTATCATCATAGCTGGCATTCTCATGGGACGCATGGTGGCCATTGCTGGCGTGGTGTGCTGTTGGTATGCTCTGTCTCTGCGAACACGCAAAAAGGGCAGATAACACAGGAGCAGTGCAAAGCCATATCCAAACCTCTACATTTTGTTCCTTATTCTACCACGCTCCCCCTCCTTCAAAGGCAAGTGGAGCTGGTTGATGGGCAGATGGGCAGACTTGAGTGCTTATGGGCTATAGATATTTTTCATTTCCGTTGTTTTATTGAAAAGACACGATTGCTTGATGGTAGCTAATGGTGGGCAAAGATCTTTGGCAAGTGAACTATATATGCACACTAAGGGCAGTGGACATAGTCAACGGACGGACAAGGTGTCTTGACATGGTTGATGGAAAGACAAGCTAATAAAGGGTCATGGAGATCTATAATGGTAACTTCTTGAGTGCTTCTCTATTATCTCTATCTCTATATGTAATTATCTTCTCTTCTCTTAAGGAAGAGTTTCACAAAGCTTCTCTTCTCTTCTCTCAAGGAAGAGTTTCACAAAGCTGTCATGTGGCAAGAATTTGGAGGTTCGGAAAGGCGAAGAAGAGGTTTGGGTTTTCAAAAGATGTGTGAAGCATGGGTTGCCCACTAGTACTTATAAGAAGAAAAAGTGTCATTTGGGATTTGGATAAACTGTCATCTTGGTGCAATCTATGCTCTCTCCAACTCAAGTTGCTTGAATAGACTTGGATGATTTTATTGCCCCCTCAAAGTATCTAGGATCAGATGATTATGTAATTTTTATGGCAATAAGCACACCTAGTAGGATCTCGACTGTTTTTTTTTCATGGTAATAGACACATCGGTAGCACTTGTGTCTCTCTAATAGGAGGTATTGGGTTTGAATCTATCCTAGTGGCATTACAGCCTCTCAAAGTTCTTTAGAAAAAGAATTTCTTGACTGAGCATACCTTGTTTTGGAAAAGAGCATTGTATAAAGACTAGCCCTAGTAGTTTAATCAATGGATTCTTGAGTTCTTTTGATTTAGGAGATGAGCTCATATTCAATGTAGCTCCTTAATGTCCTTTTCATAGAGAGTGGGGCTTTTATCATACAACTAGTAGTAGATTAAGTTGTCTTTGCAAAACTATGTTGAAAGAACTAATTATGACACATACAAAAAATGCTAGCTTTCACTTGGGCATCCTAAGAGCACCTTAGCTAGTAGTACAAAAGTGGGTTTTGTCACCTTGACATTACAAAAAGAGTATTTAATCCAAAAATGCAATGCCAATATGTTTGTTGTTTTTATAGGTGTAAATGGCTAACCGGGTCCCCTAATGTTGAGATATTAAGCTCAACTAGTGCAGATATGGGTGACACACCACATTGACATCTCCGTACTTATGCCATCAGCATGGTTAGTGAGAATATAGTCGATATGTCACCAATGGTTATAGGCTATATGACAGCCACTTTGGCTTACTAGAGTTATGCAAGCTTATGTAGGCTTGGTGACCACATTAGTGAGTGTTGGAGAGAAAATCAAGAACACATCCCGTTTAAGGATCCAAATAGTCTTAGATGGTTGTGGGAGCTGCGCGATGTCCCTATGGGACTTCCATTCTAGTCTAATATAGTTCCAGTTGGTTGGCTCTTTTGGACCAAGACGTGGTTGGCTGATGTGGGCGATTTATGTGCATGCCAACCTTGGGTACTATATATAGACTAGTTTGGTAATTTTAGTTGATCATTGAGTTTATTATGTTCAAACACTCTTGTAAACAAGACATCCTCTGTCCAGAGTCTGTTTAGATCATCATCAAAGCTCCTTACACTTGAAGCACACATGTGGGCGGTCTGTAATCAAGATTTTGCAACTCTCCACTTCTTTATGTAGTTCAATGCTTGATCCATCTTCCACTCTTATGTATTCTTATAGTTTATTTGCAAGGAGTGCTCAAGCTCACCCTCTCCCTTGTATTCTTCTCATGGTATCAAAGTGCCAATTCATGTAATGAGCTCAAGAGGAAAGCAAGGCACAATAAGCAAAGGAAGAAATACTTGGGTAAGGTTTACTCCATCTTTTTCCCTTTGACTGACTCATAAGCAAATCTCTTAGGTAATTATTAGTCAAGGACATGGCCTAGAGCTAAGAGGCATGTAGCAAGAGGGGACGCTATTATATTTTGGGAAGTCCTCTTCAGTGAAGAAAAAGTGCACTACTGGAAGAATGTGAGGGAGAGAATGATCTTGAGCTCTTTGTTGCAAGCAAACACACATAAGAGTAGGCAAGCAAACACACACAAGAGTGGGAAAGCAAACACGCATAAGAGTGGGAAAACAAACACACATAAGAGTGGGCAAGGGCATAAGAGAGATGGATGGTTGAATTTTCTCTACAACCACAACATAAAGAGAAAAGAGTACATAGCATATGGGAAAGTACTCTCCTACTGTAACTTATAAAGTTCGGTCTATAGTGCAAACCCGACTACTACATGGGATGGTGCTATGACAATACACCAAAGCGGCCACGTGTAAGAGTGGGCAAGCACACAAGAGAGATGGATGCTATTCTTTTCTCTTCTCTACAACCACAACATAAAGAGATAAGAGTACATACTATATGGGAAAGTACTCTCCTACTATAACTTACAAAGGTATGCCAACAATACTCTTTTCAGAGAACAAAGTTGGGTGGTGTCTACATTCGTGGAGGTGTAGAGAGGTCACTCCATTTGTAAAAGTAAGTTACTAGTATCCCATAAGATCCTCTATGTGGCTATCCCTCATCGTAGGTAGTTGCTTAGTAATTTCACTGATGAGAGTGATGTTGTGATTGATGTTTTTGTTGGATGTGGGGAGATGGGGCATCAAGCAATGAGATGTTTCAACACTATATAGGCATCGAGAGTGACACCTCTCTTCTTGACACGGTCCTCTTAGACATTCCACATATTGATATTCCTTCTTAGTGTCATGCAATCCTTGTGCTTTGACATGAACTTTAGCTTTTGACTCTTTTTGACATAAACCTTTGTCATATTTATGTCTTTAGAGCTCATGGTCTAACTTTAGCTTTACCCTATTATCATTTTTTTATCTACATGATAACCATAACATGTTTCATGCAGTATATAACATGTTTCATGGATGTACACGTATTATTTTGATATAGGAAAGTATATAATGGATTTGAACTTTTTGATTATGATATATGAAAGTATGATATGGATATATAGGATACTAATTAGTTGGCCTAAGAAATACCATTTGTGCAAGTATTCAATCTATGTCATTGCGAAATTGGTTTTACAGTTTAGTGGTATGTCGATCCAAAAAACGGTAGTGTCCAGGGTGCTCTCTTTCAGCCCTTTTATTTCTTGGTTTGAAAGTGACATTTCATATATTGTTAGGATATATGACGCACTGGCCGTATGCCAATATTCAGGTTTATTGGAGTTGTATTTGTGTGTTTTTGAACCTAATCAATGGGCCTATTTGTGAATTGTGTGGATTGTGGATTGTTTGAGGTTAGCTTGATCGTAAGTGCTTTTGATGGCCTTATTCTTTTCAATTTGGGATGAGGCGAGGTGTAAATGTTCAAGGGTTGTGAAAGAGAGGTTTGAATGGCTACTTGGGGGTTTGACTGAACAAGGGGCGAGTAGGGTCAGTTCTAGTGTTGAGGACAGGGAATCCTAAATTGGCCACTTGTTACAGACATGTTCAAGGTTGAACTTGATCTAGATTTTATTGAATAGAGTTGTCCATTGGATAAGATTTCCAAGTGTATGTTTGCTAGGGTTTTCTTGGTTTATGTTCATGATCCAAGTGAAGGTGCTCTAGACATTCAAAATGGGCTTCCAATAGTGTGTATACTTATTGGTAGCATGGGCGAGATCCACAAGGGCAAGATTCTTGGTTTTCAAGATGAGCTTGGGGATATGCCAAAGATGAGACTAGAAAAGATGCCATGAGTTTATATGGTTCAATTGAAAAAGCTCACAAAAAATTGTAGAGTGCCAAATAAGCTTGCAACAAAAAGCTCACCAAATAATCACACTCATTTTATGTGAAGTTGAAATTTGCAAGTTAGGAATGATTAGGGTGGATAGTGATGGATTAGGGGTAGAGAGAAATAATAGCACTAATGATAATATAATGACAATGCTAGAGAGTTGATCCAAAATACATGATTTTCATTACATGGGGGGCTTTATGTAGGCTATGGTATAATATGCTCTAATTAGAGAAATAATTAGCACTAATAATAAGATAATGATAGCGCTAGAGAGTTAATCAAGAACACACCATTTTCATTACATGGGGGGCTTTAAGTAGGCTATGGTATAATATCATTAATCCTCACTTAAACTTGCCCTAAATCATCTCCCTTGATTCTAGGTCCACCTCCCCTTGATTTGAGGCTCATTCAATGTTGATTGCAAACTTTTGTGCTCTCCATACATGACCACTTGAAGTAGATGCCCTCTTCCTTGGAATCTACAATGACATTTAATAGTATGATTTCTTATAGCTTTAGAAATATTTCGTCTCTAAGGGTGCGTACTCCCCCTCATTTCCAAGTACCCTTTATCACTTATTTTCTAGCACCCCCCCTTAAGTGATGGATCCCTATAATCATACATGTACTGGTCTATACTCTTAGTCATTTGCTAGAGTGGTCTATCTTAGCTTGCCTCTTGGGTCATTACATTTTTAAAAAAGAGAGTTTCTGGGTCTTGACTTCCTTCTGTTTGCCTTCTTCTGTTTGCCTTGGAGTCCATCCTTTGTTGTATGTCCCATTTACCACAATTGGTGACACTTCATCTTTAGTCACATCATGTTTGCTTTGGAATCAATCCTTTGTTGTATGTACCATCTTACCACAATTGGTAACACTTCATCCTCAGTCAATCATGTTTGCTTCAACCATCAACCCTTTGTTATATGTGCATTTTACCACAATTGTGACATGTCATCTTGGTCTTCTTATTGCTCTTGGTCATGATCTTGGTCCTTTATGTGGAAGAATGCGTGTTTTGATGTGTTGTGGGTGCAATTATAGCTTTGATCCTTAAATGTGGTCTTCATCCATGAGTGCAGCTTCTATGCATTCAAGATTTGGCTTGGGAAGATTCTTGAAGGTGGCCCCACCAATGGCCCAAACTCTTCACTTGGGATAGTTTTCAATGGGATGGCAACAATAGCATCTCGTCTTCTACCAGGAAGGGGGGAATACTTGCTAGTTGTTGCATGATGCTCTTCATTATGTTTACATGTGTGAGAAACACCAATACTTTCTAATTTTTGCATAATTCTCTTCATTTTGTTGACGTGTGGGAAAAGAATCATTTACTTTCATGCCCAAACCAAAAAAATACAATTTAAGGCTAAATTTAGAGCTCTTTCCCTTTGTGCCAAATAGTTTCTCCAAATTAATGCAATCCCATTGTAATGATTCATGAATAGAGCTTTCTGATCATCTCAACTTTGGAATTTTACCATTCCTCTCTCCCATTTGTAATGCCCCATAAACTCTCTGTCATGAGTAGATACTTTACTTTTACGTGCCATGTGTGAAAGCCCTCACCTGTGAACTTCTCT
This sequence comes from Cibotium barometz, assembly GCF_041138505.1. NCBI lineage: Eukaryota > Viridiplantae > Streptophyta > Polypodiopsida > Cyatheales > Cibotiaceae > Cibotium > Cibotium barometz. The sequence goes on from NC_141090.1 coordinate 30,164,014, forward strand.
ACTACCAATCTTGTGGCCATGATTATGCAAATGAAGAGGGTATTAGCACATGATGTCAAGGCCAATGTCTATCCTTGTGCAATCACTATGAGTACAAATATGACCACTGCAAGACCAAATTATACACTAGTCCCATTTTAGGAATAAATGTAAAAAATACCATGCAAGAACAACTCAAAGTTTGAACAACAGAGCATTGTATAGATTATCATCCATCGGTGGGATGTGGAATGTGGCATGCACATGCTATATACCTTTACTTGCATAATCATTGTGAAGGAAAACTTTAGTAGGATCAAAAGCCAATTGGTAGCACATGGATTACAAGGTTGAGATGGGTTTGATGGTCTACAAATAAAATAAGCTTGTTTTCCAAAAGATAATTGTAATACTTCTTTACATCATAAACCATGAAAAGACTATCCTCTTAGTGGTTTTTCTTTTGCTGCATCATTCAGTAGTGGGGTAGGGAAAAGCTAACGTGAATATCCATGCTGTGCTCTCTTAGTTGTGCTAGCACACATTCAATTATAAAGGTGGAGGCATCTACGTGCGTACGTAAGATGACATCCCAATTGGGAGCTCATAAAATCGGTACCAAGGCTTTCTTGAGAGTCTCATATGCTCTTTGGTGCACTTATGTCCACTCAAACACACTATAACCACAAAATCAGTGCCAAGGCTTTCTTGAGAGTCTCATAGAATTGGTGCAAAGGATTTCTTAAGAGTATCATAGAATTGGAAGCTCATAGAATTAGTTCCAATGCTTTCTTCAGTGTCATATGATCTTTGGCACACTATGAATAGTTAAGGGGTCTTGCAACATTGGCATATAATATGATGAATCATTTGTAATAGTTTACGGGGCCCATGAGACATTGAACACCCTTGAAGTTCATAGGTGGTGGTAGTAATAGTAGTCGCATCTTGTTGTCATCTATGGATATCCAGATGAACCCTTTTCAATTCCCTCCTTGAACATTTGGGAGTACTTAGGGTTCATTGAGTAAGCTTCTGCCTCAATGACTTACACAATAGGAATGGTATGCTTGACCACTTCATGGGGTATGCTCCTTCCATGATAGTTGAAGTGATGCAAATGTAGCTCTATAGTTGTTACTTTCCGTGTGTTGAAGGACTTTCACTACAAGTGCTTGTTCCTTTACCGATGGTTTTTTTCTAGGAAAGATAGATTTTCCTAGAAAAAAATCTATCTTTCCTAGAAAAAAATCTATCTTTCCTTTACTTATTTCCTCATTTATCCTCATCAGATCACATCGTTCCCACATCAAATCATATCCAATTGCATCATCCACACATCATCCATACATCCATCCACACCAATCCACATCATCCATACATCCATCCACATCAATCCACATTATCCACACATCCATCCACATCTTCCATACATCCATCCACGTCAATCCACATTACTCACACATCAATCCATATCATCCATACATCCATCCACATCATCCACATCAATCCACATTATCCACTCATCCATCCACATCAATCCACATTATCCACACATCCATCCACATCTCCCATACATCCATCCTCATCAATCCATACATCAATCCACATTACCCACACATCAATCCACATCACCTATACATCCATCCACATCATCTGTGCATTATCCACTCATCCATCCACATCAATCCACATTACCCACACATCAATCCACATTAATCCACATTTATTTCATAAGTATTCCCATTCTCATCTAATCACATCTTTTTCTATCTCATCACTTATTTCCTCATTTATCCTCATCAGATCACATCTACTTTCATCTACCCATACATCTCATCACTTCACATACATTAACATCTATCCAGTTTACATCGCATCTTATCACATCCATTTCACATCACATCCCGATTCACATGCTAACACATTCATTCACGTCCCCTATCGTTCATTCACATCCCGATTCACATGTTATCACATTCATTCACATCCTATATCATTCATTCACATCCCGATTCATATGTTATCACATTCATTCACATCCTATAACATTCATTTACATCCTGATTCACATGACATCACATCTCATCTATTCATTCACATTTATCTGATTTTCATCACATATCATCACATCTATTTACCTTTCATTCTCATCACTTCTATTCTCATCACTTTCATTCTCATCACTTCTATTCTCATCACATCCATCCATCCATTCTTTCCCATCTATCTGATTTGCATTACATCTCATCACATCTATACACCTCACATTCTCATCACTCCTATTCTCATCGCATCCTATTCTCATCACATCTATACACCTCACAGTCTCATCACTCCTATTCTCATCGCATCCATCCATCCATTCATTCCCATCTATCTGATTCGCATCACATATCATCACATCTATTTACCTCTCATTCTCATTACTTCTATTCTCATCACATCCATCCATCCATTCTTTCCCATCTATCTGATTCGCATCCCATCTCATCACATCTATTTACCTCTCATTCTCATCACTTCTATTCTCATCACATCCATCCATCCATTCATCCCCATCTATCTGATTTGCATCCCATCTCATCACATCTATTTACCTCTCATTCTCATCACTTCTATTCTCATCACATCCATCCATCCATCCATTCCCATCTATCTGATTCGCATCACATATCATCACATCTATTTACCTTTCATTCTCATCACATCCATCCTCTATTCATTCTCATCCATCTGATTTATATCACATCTATTTATAGAATGTAAGAGAATTATTATTTTTGATATAAAGATTCTTTACACATCTATTTATGCATAAGAACAACTTCAGTAGGAAATAACACTTTTATAAAAATCTGTCTATGCATCTATTTATGCATAAACTCAATTTTAAGGAGAATAACACTTTCGAAATAAGAATAAATCTTTTATGCATCTTTCTATGCATAAAATCAAAATTGATGAGAATAACTCTTTTGAAATAAAAATAAATTTCTTTATGCATCTTTCTATGCATAAAATTAAAATTGATGAGAATAACTCTTTTGAAATAAAAATAAATTTTTTAATCCATCTTTCTATGCATAAAATCAAAATTGATGAGAATAACTCTTTTGAATTAAAAATAAATTTCTGTATGCATCTTTCTATGCATAAGATCAAAATTTGATGAAAGTAACGCTTTTATAAAAAAAAATCTTTTATGTATCTATTTATGCATAAATTCAATTTGAATGAAAATAAAACTTTTATAATAAAAATTTTCTTTTATGCATCTATTTACGCTTAAAAATCAATTTTGATGAAAGTAACACTTTTATAATCAAAATATTCCCAATATGCATCTTTCTATACATAGAAATTAATTCTAATGAAAATAACACTTTTATTATAAAAATATTTCTAATATGCATTTTTCTATGCATAGAATAAAAATAACACTTTTAGAATACACAAGCGGTGGGGATTACTCCTCTTGAATAATAAAAGATAAAACTTATTTCACAAAATTTAAGAAAATTTTGCCATAACCTCCTTTGTATGGCTGACCATTTTTCAATTTTTTTAATTCTCAAGTTACTTAGAAATTATTCCAAATGGTTTAAAGCATTCTAAACTAATCAAATTCCACTTTTTAAAGAGAAACAATATGAAAAGTTTAATTCTAACAATTTGATTACACATCTAGGATAAAGAAAGGGTGAATTCAAGAATGAAGAGAGGGGGAAAGCCTTTCCAACAAGGCATAGCATCATTTTTCATTTTAAAGAAAACAAAAATTAGAAAACCATTAAATGGAATAAAGAAAAAGTAGGATACATGAATTTTTGTAAGCTTTCCTTTGGCTTGAGGGTTTGAGGGATCTACTCTTGTTTGCAACAAGAGTGGCCACCAATTCTTTTGAAGAGGAAATGGTCAAAAACTAATGAATTATCAATAAATTCACTGTTTTTGGCTCTGGGGGAGGAGTAGAGTAATAGTGCATATAAAACACTATTAACCATTTACAAAGGGGGAGACTTCATTTATAGGAAAAAGTGAGCCTCTAACTAAGCAAACTGATTCAAGAATTTTCCAGATCAGTTTGGTCAATTTTTAACCATTTTTAGGTCAGTTTAGCTTACTTTTTGGATCTAGTTGAAGTAGGAGAGAGGAGAGATGAAAATATCTCATTATTTGTGAGTTTAAAACTCAACCACACGTGAAATAGGTGCCTCCTTCATGAGGGGAATTCCCCCACACCGAGATGTCAAAAATGCATCATTTCTTCTAAATATCTCTTCTTTTCAACCTTGTGCTTAGTCAACTCTTCATCTTATGTGAGTATTTACTCATTTTTGGGGGATTTCCTTTTATTCTTCAATTTATCTCCTCCCTACATTTGGATTAATCTAATTGGTCCATAGGAACCTTAATTCAAAAATTTCAGAAAATCTGGACCCTTAGGCTAAGGTCCTTTTTACTTGATTTCAATTTATTCCAATTGCACATTGGAAATTTATTTTTGAATATCTGTTTCAGGGGAAACCATTTTAGACACTAGGAGGATTTTTATATCCAAAAATATCTCAATTTTGAATTACCTCCCTCTAGACATTTTCTCTGTCTAGGCCAAAACAGGGTAAAACAGGATCTTTCTTTTATTTTAGAGAGGGGAATAATTATAAGATTAGAAGGGGAGGTTTTTACACCTGCACACCTCAAAAGCCGGAGGGAGGAATCTTACAACCTTTTACTCTTCCTTCTGCAATCATGGCACAATGCATTTGTTCCAAGAAATCCCATGCTTGCTTACTGAGCCCTTTATCAACATTTTTGGATATCATAGAATTTTGAGCTCCTTCCGGATTAATAGCGTATCTGCCTAGACATTTCCGTCCTCCTCCCTCTCCATGCGTGAGCATCCGAAAAACTCAGGTTAGCGGAATCACCATGAACTACATCATGAGCATGTGCACCTAGTGCATGCATCTGGGGCATTTTCGAGTGGGCTACCATTGCCATCTGGGTATTGTTGAAAATACAAGTGAATAGGGTGTGTACGGGAACAAGCCCTTGGTTAGAGGCTGTAAACGAGGATGAGTAAATGTGAAAGAACCTGTGAAAAGGTGAGAAGAATCTACTGGGAGAGAATAAAGGGTAGCATGAGAAGATTTAGGAAGTGTGGAGATATTCTGGGAAGTGTGGAGATATTCTGGAAAAAGTGAAGAGGTGGAGAGAATCAGGGAAAAGAGGTGGAGTGAATCATGGAGAAATCAGTATGCTTGATGTATAAATTGAGGCATTGCCCTAATGAGAATTTGCTGGTTTTTGAGTATCCATGCTTACATTAATCTATTTGTTAATTACCCACTAATTACGTTTTATTTGCTAATCACTTTGTTAATGATGTTGATTCTAGTGTTTGATCCACCATAGATCATCACAATGCTCAAATTTCAACATGCTAATTTGTGAGCCCATTATCTTGTTAATTATTTTGCTAATTAGGATTAGTAGAAAATTATAATTTTCCCTCTTTTTTCAACTCACCTCTATACCCCTAGCTAGTGGAGGAGCTCCCTCTCCTTGCACACATAAAATTAGGCCAAACCCTTCTAGCACATGATAGGTATCTCATAGCTCTTCAAGCTCATCCAAACAACGTAGCAAACCGTCGCCGGATGAAGGAGAAATCACTGTTTTAGCAGGCTATGTTTTTCAGCAGATCTCAGATCTACACTCACTCAGGGTGAATCACTCTAATTCCTCTTAGCCCAAGGTGTTTTCAAGCATGCCCTACAAGCTGGTGAAGATAGAATTCAGTTTCATCAAGTCTACAGTGAGATCCAAGCTCTTCATCAAATCTGTAGGTGACTTTGGTAAAACAGAGATTAAGCTTTCAATATTTGGTCAAATATTATGTTTCTTGGCTTAATCCTCTACTAGGCTCATTGCTATTGATGCCTTTGAAAGCATTTGAGCTCATTTGAAGTCTAAGGCACCAGATCTGGACTCCCCGCATACTCTGTTTTTTGTACATAAAATAATGGATTAATTTGCTAATCAGTGATTAATCAATGCTAATCACTATATTTTGGTGCAATTGAGGATTCAAATTAACCATTAGGTATCTGATACAGATCCCTATAACTTCATATTGCAATTCGGAGTTGGTTTGATACTCCAACCATTCCGTACAAATTGGTTACCCTTGATTTAATGTAGTTTCTGGTGATTTTATGCTGATAAATTTGTTGTAATCATCTCTTAAACACCAGATTGAGTTGTAAAAGGGTAGACACTGCCCTTGAATCTTGAAATTGGATCAAGAGGTAAGACCCCCTTCACATCACTATGAGTACAGCACAAGAAATAGCCAAATTTAATGGGGAGCAGTTTTACACATGGCAGACAAAAACCATGTATTTGCTCATGAGGAAAAATCTGTGGGGGTTAGTTGAGGGAAGAGATGAATGCCCAGAGAGAGGAGAAAATGAGTGGAAGAGCAGGAATGAAAAAGCATTGGGACTTATTGCACTCAGTTTAAATGATGAAATCATTCATCACATCACAGGGATACAATGGGCAAAAGATGCATGGCATGAACTCAATAAATTATTTGGCACAAGCAAAAAATTCAAAGATAAATCTGTTAATGCAATTCTACAAATTGGACATGAAGGAAAGTGAACCTTTAATCACACACTTGAACAAATATAAAAGCATTAAGCAACAGCTGGCTGCTATTGGCAAAAAGGTAGAAGATGATGAGGCACTAGCAGTGCTTCTGAAGAGTGTGGACAAAGGTGAGTATGAAAACATTGTAGCAACACTAAAGAATGTACCTAAATTGAAGCTACACAAGATAGAAGCAGCTCTACTAGAGCAAGAGAGCAGAGGCAAAGAGAAGAAATGGCTCGACTCAACAGCAGGAGAAGAAAAAGCATTCTTCACCTGAGGAGGATTCTCTCGAGGACGAGGACGAGGAAGAGGCAAAGTAGGAGGAAGGACCTTCACTTGCCACAAATGTGGAAAGCCAGGACACATGGCGAGAGACTGCTACAGCAAACCCACCAGTGGAGAAGGAACGACATCGGCAAACTTCATGGAGGCTCCAAAGGAAGTGAAGTCGGATCATCTTTTCTGAGAGAGAGAGAGAGAGAGAGAGAGAGAGAGAGAGAGAGAGAGAGAGAGAGAGAGACCCCACAACCCAATGTAACCTGCCCCAACAAAGTAAAACCACCTCTGAGCCACCGATGATGTAGGCCACGTGGTAGATGTATGTGTGAGCACTTTAGTCAAGGTCGCGGGCACTTATAGTATCCTTGGACACATAGAGAGAGAGAGTGTCAAGGACTATGGAGTTTAGGGACTTGAGGCACTGGTCCTCGCAGGCTATCAAGTAAGAGGGAAACTTGGTATAGGGTCCAGGTGTGCTAGAGAGTATTCACTTGAGGGGAGGTGTTGAAAATACAAGTGAATAGAGTGTGTGCAGGAACAAGCTCTTGGTTAGAGGCTATAAAAGAGGATGAGTAAATGTGAAAGAACCTGTGAAAAGGTGAGAAGAATCTACTGGGAGAGAATAAAGGGTAGCATGAGAAGATTTAGGAACTATGGAGATATTCTGGGAAAAGTGAAGAGGTGGAGAGAATCAGGGAAAAGAGATGGAGTGAATCATGGAGAAATCAGTGGGATTTGATGCTTGATGTAAACTCTATAAATTGAGGCATTGCCCTAATGAGAATTTGCTGGTTTTTGAGTATCCATGCCTACATTAATCTATTTGTTAATTACCCACTAATTACATCTTAATTATTTGCTAATCACTTTGTTAATGATGTTGATTCTAGTGTTTGATCCACCATAGCTCATCACAATGCTCAAATTTCAATAGGTATCGTCAACCAAACTAAAATATCCTAGGTCAAGCCTTCTACGGATACATCATGTACATATGCAGTCAAAGCCTCTTCTTTCGGATCATCCAGGAAATCTGTCATCACTATGCATATGCTGGAGATTCCAAAAAAGGTTGCTTCTTTGGATTGTTGGGCATAGGATGGGAATTCTCATGTTCATGTTGTTCATGTGCCATATTGGGACAATGTTCACCGGAAACACCTGGCCAAAACCTAATCCGGTTTGATCATGGGGTAGGAGGTATAAAGTCAGAATCTGGAAACCTTTCAGCCCTGTGTTCATGACCTCTACTGCTCTGCTGTAAAACACGTAGAGGGAGAGGAGACACACACACACGCACAAACCCTAATGTATTATCAAACCCTAACCATAGAGAGAAGCCATCTCCCTTCTCACACAATGCATAAAACCATAATCCATAATCTACAACACACTACAGGTGTTGTGTCCACACACTGCTAACCCTAGCTAATGCCCACACACTATGACCAGTTGGACGCGGTCATTTATGTCTCACACATGTTACTACCTAACATGCCAGCACATAGTGCAACTGGCACAAGCTGACATCGAGCTTGAATCTCAACAGCCCCTCTCAAGCTCATGATGTACTGCCATAGATGAAGATGTGGATGAGCTTGGGCTATCAAAGCTCTCAACACTCCCCCTCAAGCTCATCCCATGTACTCCCAACATAGTATGGAAGTACTCAAACTTCTCCCTGCTAAGTGGATTTGTAAAGATGTCGGCCACCTGCTCTTCAGTCTTCACATACTGCAAATCCACTATACCATCCAACACTTTCTCTCTGACAAAATGATAGTGGACCTCTATGTGTTTGGTCCGCGCATGAAAAACTGGATTCTTGGCCAACTGTATGCTGCTCATGTTGTCACAATGAATGATAACCTTGCCATCAATAGGCTCACCCAAATCAACCAAGAGACTCTTTAACCATACTCCTTCACATGTAGCAATGGTTGCACCCCTGTATTCAGCCTCTGTACTAGATAAAGCAACAATAGGTTGCTTCTTACTGCTCCAACTCACCACTGCACTTCCAAATGTAAAGGCATAACCACTAGTAGACCTCCTGTCATACGAGCTACCTGCTTAATCTGCGTCTGTGTAGCCGTGTACATCCAAGCCCTTACCATGATCATAAAGAAGACCATAATGTGCAGTGGTCTTTACATATCGCATAATGCGTCTCACTACATCCAAATGAGGTTTTTTGGGGCTCTGCATAAATTGGCTTACTAGCCTCACAGCATAACTGAGATCCAGTCGTGTGACAGTCATGTAAATAAGACTGCCAACCATCCTCCTATACATACATGGATCATCCAACTCTTCACCAAAATCAGCCCGTAGCTTCACATTCTACTCCTCCGAAGGTGTACTCATTAGCTTACACCTTGTCATCCCATATTTTGCCAACATATCCAATGCATATTGGCATTGCACTAACCATGTACCTACATAGTCTTTGACCACTTCAATCCCAAGAAAATATCTCAATTCACCCGTCTTTGACCACTTCAATCCCAAGAAAATATCTCAATTCACCCAAGTCTTTCATATCAAACTGCCCACTCAATGCCTTCTTGACATGCATAACATCTGTAGCATGATCTCCTGTGACAATCGTCATTGACATAGATGACAAGTAAGACAATCCCATGATCTATATTCTTCACATAGAGTGAAGAATCTGTTGAAGAAACTTGAAATCCAAGGGAGATAAGATATCAGCTTATCTTATCACTCCAAGCACGAGGTGCTTGCTTCAAACCATATAATGCTTTCTTAAATCTGCATACATGAGTGGGGTACCTTGGGGGGGTACATATCCTTCTGGCTATGCCATATAAACTTCCTCTTCTAAATCACCATTTAGAAATGCATTTTTCACATCCATTTGATGCATTTCCCAACCATTTGGTGCAGCCACAGCAATGACTGCTCTCACTGTTCCCATCTTTGTAGCTGGACTAAATGTTTCATCATAGTCCAAGCCTTGGGTTTGTGCATAACCCTTAGCTACCAACCGCGCTTTATGGTGCTCAATGGAACCATCTGATTTGCATTTCACCTTATAAACCCATTTGCAACCAATGACATTTTTGCCTTGTGGGGTAAGGCAACCAAATCCCAAGTGTCATTTTAAACCAGTGTGTCCATCTCAACATCCATTGCCTTCTCCCATACATGCTTCCCAATAGCATTTGTATAGCATGTAGGTTCCACATGCTTCACCAAAGAGGTCATATATGCGTAATGCATAGCAAAGTCACAATATGTCAACCTATCAACAACAACTAGATACCTGACCCTTTGGGACCTTCGCAATGCATGCGGATCACTCTGTCACTCTACCATGTGGAGGCACATATCTATCCTGCCTTACACCTGGTGTGCGTAAAACTGGTATGCCAAGTTCCTCATCCAAACTTTCTAAACTTGACAACTCATAACCTATAATGCGAATTCCTTCAACCTTCTTTTTCCCTTTATCCACAGCACTACTCCCAGTGCTCACACTCTCATGTCTCAAGCGTCTTGACCATGGAGGTATAGTGCTACTCTCAGACTCTGCTGGCCTAGATTTAGAAATAGAACTTGCTTGTGGCAAGTTCACATGCACATCAGCATCAATGGAATCAATGACACCCTCATCCTTTGCCTTCTACAACAACCAACTAGCAAGTTCATCAAACACCACATCTCGTGAGATAACCACTTGCCTAGTTTGTGGATTGTAACATTTATATGCCTTGCGATCCTATGCATACCCAACAAAAACACACTTTTCTGCCTTAGGATCCAACTTCCTCCTTCTCTCATCAGCAGACACATGCACATAAGCTATGCAACCAAACACTTTGAGGTGTCCAATGTTTGGCCTAAAACCTGTAAGATGCATCTCTGGCGTACTTCCATGTATGGCTGCTGTGGGTGTCTTATTAAGTACATACACCGAAGTGGCACACACTTCTGCCCAATAATAATCTGGCATGCTCTTTTCGTTGAGCATCGCCCTGGCCACATCACAAATGACTCTATTTTTTCTCTCAGCAACACCATTTTGCTGAGGTGTGTACCTGCAAGTTAGCTGCCTTCTTATGCCATGCTTTCTCAAGAAATTATCGAAAGCATGTGAGGTGTATTCACCACCTCCATCTGTCCTCAAACATTTTATCCAAGAGCCATATTGCTTCTCTGCAAAAGCTTTGAAGTCCATAAACTTTCCCAACACTTCACTTTTCTCTCTGAGAAAGTAAATCCAAGTCATTCTGCTGAAATCATCAATGAATGTCACATAATACAAGTTGCCTTTAATAGATGGGTTTTGTGCAGGACCCCATACATCACCATGAACTATCTCAAGTGGCCTGCTACTCATGTTGCCTTTTTTAGGAAATGGCAATCTTGCTTGCTTTTCGAACTGGCAAGCATCACCACAGACATGCATATTCCCATCATACTTGAATCTAGGCAGCCCACTAACAATGCCTCTTGTCTGCATGCTCTTTAACCTTTGTATGTTCACATGTCCAATCCTTTTATGTCACATGTCAATGTCCTGTACCACATTTCTGCTTTAAATTTAGAGAACATGGCTGATTTCAACTCAGGAATCCTAGCATCCAACTTAAATAACTTGCCTTCTTTCTTGCCTTTGGCAATGACTCTACATCCATTTTTGAAATCCTCAACGAAGCAACCATGCTTGTTGAAACAAACCTGTAAACCCTGTTCTACCATTTGACCAACTGAGGCCAAACTTTTTGTAATAGAAGGCACATACAAGACATCTACCATAGACTTTGTTTCACCATTGTGCATAACCAATGGTACACTTCTAACATGTGTGATAGCATGTTGGGTATCGTGGTCGCCAAAGTGTTAGCGGTGTTTTTTGCCCTAACAGAGAAAGAAACAAAGAAAAGAAAAGAGAAAACAAAGAAGGTGTATCCATTGTTGCTCTCAACCAAAATCCATAATCATGAATATCTCTCATACAGCAACACACACACACTCTCTCTCTACCAGCTACTCAACAACTAGCGTGAATGATCTGAATGCCCCCCCGAATATAAGGTAGGTGGGCACACCTAACTCTGGCACATCGGCTCTATAGTAAAGTGCATCGTTCCGCCGTCTTTGACATTATGCCATCTTTGACATCCAGCAGCACTGACCTAGCTCGATGGTAAGGTAGCTAACCACCTCCAACTATCCTACCGCCAACAAACATCTCACCAATTGGAATAGGGAAGATGGGAGTACTACGAAGATCATCCTTTCTCACATATTGTGCAGCACATGTAGGTACCAAGAGGATCATCCTTTCTCACATATCGTGCAGCACATGAATTTAATAGACCTATTTGATTGCTTGGGGCTATAAAATAACCAGTCCAAGTGTCTTTAGAGATATACAAAGACGCTATTCTATAACACCTTGTATCAACTATTGGTGCATTGCATTAAAAAGTCTTAGGGCCATTCTCTATCCCCAACATGCCCATTTGGGAGTATGTCCCTAGGGCTATTCTACAATGGACAATGTTATTGAGAGAATAGTCCTAGGACCATTCTAAAGCACATTGTAGATGATAGAATAGCCCTAGGGCCATTCTCTACCCTCTTGTTCCAACTGATGGTCAATATTAAAATGGTCCTAGGGCAATTCTCTACAAGCTTCGCCATAAAAGATCAAGATTGTGCATGTTAGAATGGCCCTAGTGCCATTCTTGCAAGCACAATGTGCTTGAAAGAATGTACCTAGGGCCGTTCTAAAGTACATTACGCTTGCAAGAATGCCCCTAAGGCCATTCTCTACCCTCTTGTGCCAACTATTAGTGCTTGTGCATAAAATATTAAGATTGTGCACGGTAGAGTGCACCTAGGGCCAGTGTTACAAGCACAATGTGTTTAGCTAGTGTTGTTCTAAATCACATTGTGGATGGTAGAATAGCCATTCTCTAACCTCTTATGCTAACTGTTGGTGAATTTCAGAATGATCATAGGGCCATTCACTACATGTGCACACATACAATATCAAGATTGTGCATGGTAGAATTTCAGAATGGTCCTAACACATCAACAACCATTATTCGCCCTTTATCCTCAAGCGACTCATTGTCCTATGGGGACTTAAGGAAAAGATGCATCTTGTGTGTTTTTTGACCATGTAGATTGTACAAGGCTATGTACCACTTCTTTGGCTCGCCCACCACTAGCCATGTTAACATTTGATGGAAAGTACATTTTGCTCTTTGGAGCCAACCGTGTAGCGAAACGAGTTAAAATAAAAATAAGCCAATCATATTAAAAAAACAAACATAAGTACATCCAAATGAAAACCTTCCATAATGTGCTTAAAAGACCATCCATGATGTGCTTCAGAATTTTATGCATGCACTAAGTAGGGTCATTCTTTCAAGCACATTGTGCATAGTAGAATGTGCCTAGGGCCATTGTAAAGTGCATTGTGCTTGTAAGAATCTCCCTAGGGCCATTTTAAAGTGTATTATGCTTGTAAGAATGTCCCTAGGGCCATTTTAAAGTGCATTGTGCTTGTAAGAATGGCCCTAGGGCCATTTTGAAATTCACGCACTATTGGTACAAGAAGGTAGAGAATGGCCGTAAGGACATTCTACCATCCTCAATATGATTTAGAATGGCACTACGGCCAATCTAAAGCACATCATGGATGGTAGAAAGTCCTTAAGGTAAATTTTTCAAGCATATTGCGCAGGTGGAATGGCCCTAGGGCCATTCCAAAACACATTGTGCCTGCAATAATGGCCTTAGGGCCATTCTACCATGCACAATGTGTTTGAAAGAATGGCCCTATGACCATTCTAAAGCACATCATGGATGGTAGAATGGCCCTAGGACCATTCTTTTAGGCACATTGTGTAATTAGAATGGCCCTAAGGCACATTTGCCAAGCACAATGTGCTCTAGAATGGCCCTATGACTATTCTCCTACACAATGTGCTTAAAAGAATGACCCTATGACTATTCTCCTACACAATGTGCTTAAAAGAATGGCAAATGTTTCAACAAAATTATGCATGGTAGAATGGCTCTAGAGCTATTGTAAAGCACATTGTGCTTTAAGAATGGCCCTAGGACCATTCTACCATACACATTCTTAATATTTTATGCATGCACATGTAGAGTCTAGCCCTAGGACCATTATGAAATTCATCGACATTTGACAATAGAATAAGAACATTCTCTACAAGCATGTTGTGCATGGCATATAGGCTGTAAATGTGCTTTATAATGTCGCTAGGGTCATTCTTTCAAGTACATTGTGTAGGTAGAATGGCTCTATGGACATTCTAAAGCACACCATTGATGGTAGAATGGTCGTAGGGCCAATCTTTTCAGCACATTGTGCATGGTAGAATGGCTCTAAGGCTATTTTAGAGCACATTATAATTACAAGAATGGCCCTATGACCATTCTTAAATTCAGAAGTTGTTAGCACAAGACAGTGGAGAGTGGCCTTAGAGCCATTCTACCATCCACAATGTAATTTGGAATGGTTGTAGGTCCATTCTAAAGCACATCGTGGATGAGGAAATAGCCCTAGGGCCATTATTTCAAGCATATTATATGGGTAGAATGGACCTAGGGCCATTCTAAAACACATTGTGCTTACAAGAATGGCCCTAGAGCCATTCTACCATGCACAATCTTGATGTTTCATGCATGCACATGTAGAGATTGGCCCTAGGACCATCCTAAAACTCAGCAAGTTAGTAAAGAATGGTGGTAGGACTATTCTTTGCAAACACAATGTGCTTTAGAATGACCAAAGGAACATTCTACCATGCACAACGTGCTTTGAGAGAATGGCTATAGGGCCATTCTCTAAAACACATTGTGCTTACAGGAATGGCCCTAGGTCCATTCTGCCATGCAGAGCCTTGATGTTTCATGCATGAACATATAAAGATTAGCCCTAGGACTATCCTAAAACTCACCAAGAGTTGACACAAGGTAGTAGAGAATGGCAGTAGGACTATTCTTGCAAGCACAATGTGCTCTAGAATGACCAAAAGACCATTCTACAATGCACAATGTGCTTTGAGAGAATGGCCCTAAGGCTATTCTAAAGCACACCATGGATGGTAGGATGGCCCTAAGGCCATTCTTCAATGGAAAATCTTGATGTATTTTTCATGCATATGTAGAGATTGGCCCTAGGGAATTGACACAAGGGAGTGAAGAATGGCCCTAAGACCATTCTTGCAAGCACAATATGCTTTGGAATGGCCCATTCCACCATGCACAATGTGCTTGAAAGAATGGCCCTAGGGACATTCTAAAGAACATCATGGATGGTAGAATGCAGCTAGGTCCAATCTTTCAAGCACATTGTGGATGGTAAAATGGCCTTAAAATGGCCCTAGGGCCATTCTAAAGCACATTGTGCTTGCAATAATGGCCCTAGGATCATTCTGAAATTCACCAGGTATTGGCACAAGAGGCTGGAGAATGGCATAGGGCATTCTACCATCCATAATGTGATTTGGAATGGCCATAGGGCCATTCTAAAGCACATCATTTATGGTAGAATGTCCCTAGAGCCATTCTTTTAAGCACATTGTGCAGGTAGAATGGCCCTAGGACCATTCTGAAACATATTGTGCTTGCAAGAATGGACCTAGGGACATTCTATCATGCATAGTCTTGATGTTTCATACATGCACAAGTAAAGATTGGCCCTAGAACCATTTTAACATGCACCAGTAGAATGGCCCTAGGGCCATTCTATGAGCCATGATGTGCTTTAACATGGCCCTAGAACCATCCTTAAATTCACGAGCTATTGGCTCAATAGGGTGGAGAATGGCCCTAAGTCCATTTTTCAAGCACATTGTGTATGCATAAATTATCAAGACTGTGTATGGTAGAATGGCCCTAGGGCCATTCTACCAAGTAAATTGTGTAGGTAGAATGGCTCTAGGGCAACTCTAAAGCACATTATGCTTGCAAGAATGGTCCTATAGCCATTCTACCATGTATAAAAATCTTGGTAGAGGATGGCCCTAGGGCCATTCTACCATCCACAATATGATTTGGAATGGCACTAGGGCCATTTTAAAGCACATAATGGATGGTAGAATGGCCTTAGGGCCATTCTTTCAAGCATATTATGCAAGTAGAATGGACCAAGGGCCATTCCAAAACACATTGTAATTGCAAGAATGGCCCTAGGGCCATTCTACGATGCATATTCTTGATGTTTTATGCATACACTACATGTATAAATTTACCCTTGGATCATTCTAAAATTCACCAGTAGAAAATGGCCCTAGGGATTGGCATGCACATGTAGAGATTGGCCCAAGGACCATTCTAAAATTTATCAGTAGTTGACACAAGAGGGTGGAGAATGGCCCTAGGACCATTCTTGCAAGTCTTAATATTTAATATTTTATGCATGCACATGTAGAGATTGACCCAAGGAACATTCTAAAATTTACGAGTAGTTGGAGAATGGCCCTAGGACCATTCTTGCAAGTACAATGCATTTTATTATGGCCCTAATAAGGCCATTCTACCATGCACAATGTGCTTGAAAGAATGGCCCTAGGGCCATTCTAAAGCACATCATGGATGGTAGAATTTCCCTAAGCCACATCTTGCAAGCATAATGTGTTGTAGAATGGCCCTATAGCCATTCTCCTACACAATGTGCTTGAAATAATTGCCCTAGGGCCATTCTACTTGCACAATGTTCTTGAAAGAATGTCAAATCTTTCAACCACATTGTGCATGGTAGAATGGCCCTACACTCATTCTACAAGAGGGTGGATAATGGCATAGGGCCATTCCACCATCCATAATGTGATTTGGAATGGCCATAGGGCCATTCTAAAGCACATCATAGATGGTAGAATGGCACTACGGCCATGCTTTCAAGCACATTTTTCAGGTTGAATGGTTCCAATGTCATTCTACCATGCACAATCTTGATATTTTATGCATGCGTGGGTAGAGAATTGTAAGATTCCTCCCTCCAGCTTTTGAGGTGTAAAGCTATAAAAACCTCCCCTTCTGTTCTTGTAATTATTCCTCTCTTTGAAATAGAAGAAAGATCTTGTTTTACCCTGTTTTGACCTAGAGAGAGATAATCCTAAATTAAGATATCTTTGGATATAAAAATCCTGCTAGTGTCTAAAATGGATTCCCCTGAAATAGAAATTCAAAAAGAACTTTCCAATGTGCATTTGGAATTAATTGAAAATGTGTATAAAGGACCTTAGCCTAAGGGTCTACATTTTCAAAAAAAATGGATTATGGTCCAATTAAGGTTTCAATGGGCCAATTGGATTAATCCAAGTGTTGGGATGAGATAAATCCAAAGAATAAAAGAAAATACCCAAAAATAAGTAAACACTCACATAAGATGAAGAGTTGACTGAGTACAAGGTTTATTAGTTTAAAACTATGAGATATTACTTAAAAAATGAGATATTTGAAATAATGATACATTTTTGACACCTTGGTAAAAGGAGAGGAAGACTCTTGAGGTAGGCTCCTAATTCACACATGTGGATGAGTTTTTAATTCAAAAAAATTGTGATATTTTTATCTCTTCTCTCTCCTGGATCAAACCAAATCAAAAAGGGAGCCAAACTGATCCAAATCTTGTCAAACTGAACCTGGAATATTCTAGAACCCAGTTAGACTTGGTAAGTGGCCTCCCTCACCTATAAATAGATCCTTAATCTTTTTGGTAAAAAAAAATTATGAATTATACCATGCCAGTATTACATTAAAATAATGATATTTTCTATTATCCCTTAAAAATCCTCTACTTTTGGAGATTTTGGAGCTTCTCTCTCTCTCTTCAACAATCCTTGGAGCTTTGTTCTCAACATACTAAACCAATTGATTAGTTGGGGTCTTCCTTCTAAGATAAAGAAGCAAGCCAAATCTAGAGGTAAGAAGTAATTTCATGGTTTTCATTAATATTCTCAAAAGATTTCATTTCTCAACCCCTCTCAAGCTTGAGAAGTTTCAAATTAATTGTTTTCAATGCAAATCAAGCTTTCTATAAGAATTCTAATGATTAATCACAAAAAAGTTAATCTTTATGCTCTCTCTCCCCAAAAGAATAGTCATTCCTATGACTAATTCGTTAGCAAATGAATGCTTCTCATTGATAAATTATTAATTCAAAATCAATCTCTAAGCTTGTTAAGCTAGAGGTTAACAACATAGCTTTTTTATGATTTTATGATATAAAATTATGGTAAACTTATGATTTAATTCCATAAATTGGATTTAAGTCTAAGGATAGTATTCAATCATAATTGTATTACAAAGTCTTATTCTTTCTAGAAATATTAAAAATTATCAGTAATAACAGCGAAGCTATGGTAAATTTTTATGCATAATGTGAAAAGAGGACTTCCTACCATATTCTAGGATTGGACATCCTATGCTAAAAGAATGATTTTCATCAAATTCATGGGAAACTAATTTTTAGTATTTATGCATAAATAATTAATTAAAGAAAAGAGAAATTTTTATTATTTTTATTTTTATGCAAAACGAGAAATTCCCATGATAATGGAGATCCATGTGTAAATAAATAAAAAAATAGAATTTTTGGTATATTAAAATAATAAATATTTTTATTTAAAGAGAAATTTTGATAAATTTATTTCATGCATGAGAAAGTTTCAATGATAAAAGGGAAATTCCCATGACAATTGGAATTCAATCATTTAAATGGTAAAAGTGGAATTCTTGGCATATTTGAATCAATGGATATTTTTATTCAAATTTAAAGAGGAATTTTAGATAAATTTATTTTATGTATGAGAAAATTTAAATGACAAAAGAGGAATTCCCATGACATTTGGAATTCAATCATTTAAATGGTAAAAGTGGAATTCTTGGCATATTTGAAATAATGGATATTTTTATTAAAGAAAAGAGGAATTTCCATGACATTTGGAATTCAATCATTTAAATGCAAAAAGAAGAATTCCCATGATATTTGAGATCCAAGAAATTAAATGGAAAAAGAGAAATTTTTAGCATAATTCAAATTATGAGTATTTATCAAAAGTAAAATTTTGAGCATTATTGGGAAATATGGGTAGAATTGATTTTTGTAAATCCCATGAATCTTTTACTCAAAAGAAGAATATTAAATATATTTCACTTAAGAAATTTAAGAAAGAATATGAAAATATCCGTCGAGAAAAAGTATCTTTAACTAGGCCAAGCAATTGGCATAAATTTAGAAAAAGTATCTTTAACTAGGCCAAGCAATTGGCAAAAGTAATTATAGCCAAGCTATGGTAAAATTTTTAGAAATTAATACATAACTCATTTTTATGCATAATGTGAAAAGAGGACTTCTTACCATATTCTAGGATTGGACATCCTAAGCTAAAAGAATGATTTTCATCAAATTCATGGGAATCTAATTTTTAGTATTTATGCATAAATAATTAATTAAAGAAAAGAGAAATTTTTGGTATTTTTATTTTTATGCAAAATAGGAATTTCCATGATAATGGAGATCCCTGTAAATAAATATAAAAATAGAATTTTTGGTATATTAAAATAATAAATATTTTTATTTAAAGAAAATTTTAGATAAATTTATTTTAATGCGTGAGAAAGCTTCAATGATAAAAGGGGAATTCCCATGACAATTGAAATTTAATCATTCAAATGGTAAAAGTGGAGTTCTTGGCATATTTGATTTAATGGATATTTTTATTTAAATTTAGAGAGAAATTTTAGATAAATTTATTTTATGTATGAGAAAATTTAAATGACAAAAGAGGAATTCCCATGACATTTGGAATTCAATCATTTAAATGGTAAAAGTGAAATTCTTGGCATATTTGAAATAATGGATATTTTTATTAAAGAAAAGAGGAATTCCCATGACATTTGGAATTCAATCATTTAAATGCAAAAAGAAGAATTTTCATGATATTTGAGATCCAAGAAATTAAATGAAAAAAGAAAAATTTTTAGCATAATTCAAATTATGAATATTTATCAAAAGTGGAATTTTGAGCATTATTGGGAAATATGGGTAGAATTGATTTTAATCCCATGAATCTTTTACTCAAAAGAAGAATATTAAATATATTTCACTTAAGAAATTTAAGAAAGAATATGCAAATATCCGTCGAGAAAAGGTATCTTTAACTAGGCCAAGCAATTGGCATAAATTTAGAAAAAGTATCTTTAACTAGGCCAAGCAATTGGCAAAATTTTAGAAAAAGTCCCATCATCGGTAGTATCGAAGTAGAAAAAGCTAATAATGTGATTGCGATGTGAATAAGATGTGAATGCGATGTGATAAGATGTGAGTGGATGTGATGTGATGTAAATGTATGTGGATGTGATGAGATGTGGATGGGATGTGATGTGATGTAAATGGATGTGGATGTGGATGTAGATGTGAAGAGATGTGGATGGGATGGGATGTGATGTAAATGGATGTGGGTGTGAATGTGATGAGATGAGATTGAGATGTGATGATATATGAAAGAATGTGATGTAATGTAAATGGGTGAGAATGAGATGTGGACGTGATGTAATGTGGATGGGATGTATGTGATGTAAATGGATGTGGGTGTGAATGTGATGAGATGAGATTGAGATGTGATGATATGTGAAAGGATGTGATGTGATGTAAATGGGTGAGCATGAGATGTGGACGTGATGTAATGTGGATGGAATGTGTGTGATGTGATGTGGATGTAATGAATGAGATAGATGTGAATGGATGTGAATGTGATGTGATGTAAATAGATTTGAATGGATGAGATGATGTGAATGGATGTGATGTGATGTGATGCAAAATGGATGTGATGTGATGTGATGTGAATCGGGATAGATGTGAATGAATGAGATGTGATGTGATGTGAATCGCGATAGATGTGAATGGATGAGATGTGATGTAAATGGATGTGATGTGATGTGATGTAAATCGGGATAGATATGAATGGATGAGATGCAATGTGAATGGATGTGATGTGATGTGATGTGGATATGGGTAGATGTGAATGGATGAGATGTGATGAGATGTAATATGATGTGACTAGATGAGAATGGATGAAGGACGATGGGAATACATATGATTGGATGTGGATTAAGCAATGTGAATTGATGTAGAAGAATGTGGAATAACAAGAAATGATGTGGAACAATGTTGAAAGATGAGAGTTCGTTAGAAATTGTATTTATGACCTATTTTTAAATGACTGTTTTATGTCAAGAATGCTGGGGAAGCATTTTGACCATTTGTGAATGAGGTTGGGGAAACCTAAGTGATAAAGTTGCAACAGCTGACGGAGAGTCAACGGAGGAGGTCTCGCGTAGCAAGGTTAGCTAAGGTCTTGAGCAGCCTCGGTTTGATTTAAATGGTGAGCTTCCGGTACGGTGGATGAGGGACCAAGGAAGCGGCCTATGAGTGAAGCGCTAGTAGGTGACCTGCGAAGGTGCTGACCATACGGTGCTCGGGCTCTAGGTCATCGAAGATACCCACACGTGCATCGAGGAAGAAATTGGAACAAGGAGGGTAAGAGTTGTTTTCTGAACTCGGGCATGGATCTGGTTGATTGTCCTTGTTGTTGCTGGTCCTCAACAGATGAGTCCATGGCTCTTTTATATGGATCTGTTGGGTTATCTTGCAGATCTTCAACAACAGAGATTCCATCTGGATTTTTATAAGTGAATATATTTTTGGGTACTATGAGCTAGGAACTATTGAAAAGGCCCCTGAGTGAATAGGTGGTGAGTGTTCTGGTTGCCAATGATGCCATGGGTACACTGATGAAGGAATGATTGGAAATTGGAATTCAACTGGATATTTTGGAGGATTATAATCAGTGATACTATGGTTTCATTAAAAGATTGTTTTGAAGATAGCTGAATCTGTGAAACAGGCAATTTCATATTGGGTGTGTAAGTGGTGTGACTATCTTGAAGCGCCGGCTAGGGGGCCTGGGAACTCTTTTCCCTGGTACGGAGGGCAAAACATAACTGAATTCCTAAATGGATCCTATCACCACAGTGGTTGAGCAGTTGGCTAACCAATGGGACTGGATGGGGTTAGGCTAGACTAATGGATCCCTAAAATGAGACTCAATTCTGTTATGGTATGATAGGTGAAGTAAATCCCGGATAGTCTTTGTTCTATGGAAAAGAATCAACGGCTGTGCCTCTCGATGAGGAAAAAAGCGTTGGTCTCTATGATCTAAGTGCAAGTCTTTTCCTTGATCTGATCATGTGACTTACCGGTTCGGTCGGATCAGTTTGGTTAGTTAAGGCTCTTGACTACGTTAGAATAAAAATATCTTGGAGGAATCGTCCGTGCTTTTTGGGCGAGGGAAGTTTTTCCGGGTTCGGTTTTGGAAGAACCGAGGGATTAGTCTCTTGTCCGGATATCCATTGGGCGAGGCCCCGAGTGAGAGGCTCTGCCTTGTGCAAGAAGTGATACTTCCGCTACTAGCACCCCCGATTTTGTTCCGCGGAGGGGACAGGGATCTTTCAGCTGGTATCAGAACAAATTGGCTAAAGTGGATCAATCGAGTAGTAAGAAATGTCAAAAATTTATGAAGTACCAGTAAAAGATTGTAATTGTGTGATAAAATTCATACAAATTGATATTCAAAATAAAAATTCATAAATTGGTAATTGGGTCTTCAGATAGAAGTATCGCAATTTACCTTATAATTCCAAGGACCGTGACTACCCGTATATACCGTGGATATAATTGCAGCTCTTTACTGCTGACAATATATACGTGCTATCCAGATGATGAATTCGAATGCTGGTATATGATTTTACAATTCTGGTTGAGAATTGATGAGTTGATTTGGATTTTGATTGAAAGATAATGGAGGGGAAAACTAGTAGAAAGAAGATAAGTTGAACAAAGCCACAATGAGGATGAATGGGACAAATCCCAGTGATGATATCGGTAACTGGAATGATGATTATGACTTCAACAAATCACTATGAGATTAGTGGATTGTGCTGATAGATTGCTGCTGTTAACCCTTGACCCAGTGGATCTAATTAAGGGATGACAAATTGAAAACCTGCATAACTAAAATTCCCGTGAAGGAATGATCAAATGGAATTTTCGATCTCATGGACCATTACTTTGTTAAGAATATGAATGAATTATTCTCTGATAATGAATTTTGTATGTTATTTTGTTAGAAGGGATCTTTATCCCATGATTCTGTGGAGGGATGACCAATCTAAAGAACCCCAGAATCAATTGGATCTAAAGTCAGATTTGAATTATAGATAAAGGGACTTAACAAGAATTTTCATATTGATAGGATCATGGATCGAGGTCATCGTGGTAGGAATGTTAACCCCCAACTCGATGAAGAAGTGCTCGACTTGAATGTTTGTAAAACTCTTCATAAATCGCAGGCTTGGACCTTTCAAGGGTGAAGGGGAAAACTTGGGGGCGAGGCTGTTGGAGGAGTGGATCGAAGCAATGGAAGAATACTTCAATGTCACCGGGTATAATGAAGAGTCGATGAAGAAGTGCTCGACTTGGATGTTCGTAAAACTCTTCATAGATCGCAGCTTGGACCTTTCAAGGGTGAAGGGAAAAACTTGGGGGCGAGGCTGTGGAGAAGTGGATCGAAGCAATGGAAGACTACTTCAATGTCACCGGGTACAATGAGAAGAGTAAAATGGCTCTTGCAAGACTGAAGATAGTAGAAACAGCTAGAGTGGCATGGAGAAACCACTGCAAGACAAACCGTCTGGATCGGAACACCCAGACATGGAATGATCTCAAAATTTACCTAAGGAAGAGATACTTTCCTCCCAGCTTTTTGGAAACCAAGATGAACGAATTCTTAGAGTTAACCCAAGGGAGAAAAACTATTGAAGTGTATCACCAATCATTCGCTCTCCTCCTCAAATACTCGCCACCGCTAGGGATAAAGAACAGCTGATGGCCAGGTTCATTCGAAGACTGAAGGAACCTTTAAATATCCTAGTGAAAAATGCCAAGCCAGTTTCCATGGCCGAAGCAGTGTGGATAGCAAAGGATTTCGCCAAGGCCTTTGATATCAAGGTCCTACCGAAGCCAGTACCATCATCTTTCAAAAGATTTCTAGCTCCAGAAGGTGATTCCAACTTTCCACCGCCTAAGAGACAACAAGGTCAAGCTTAGGACATGGAAAGTTCCAGAATGGAAGAAAGGTCCTTTTCTCGAAACTCAATCCCCTAGAATTCAACTTTAGAAGTTCCACCCTTGAACAAGGAAGTGAAATGCTATAACTGTCAATTGGACATCGCACTATGGATTGCCTAACTCCTTTTGGATCAAGTTTTCGAGGCAAGGAAATCAAGGACCAAGATTCCAGACTCCAGCTCCTTCCTTCCAGAGTAATCAGGTTCCTTTCCGTCAAAATCAGGGAAATCCCAGAGGTAGACCCTCTAACCAACCCTCAGTTTCAATCCAAAGTAATGCAAGACCTCCACCTCAGAATAGGGGAAGTCAAAGAGAGATGTTCCCAAATCGACCGTCCACTTCCAAGGCAATAACGCTGGAAGTGATTAAAGAATAAGAAGATGAAAGAGATTATACTCCACCTACGAGATGAGGACATCTCGCAATTTTTAAGTGGGGTAGGATGTAAGATTCCTCCCTCCAGCTTTTGAGGTGTAAAGGTGTAAGAACCTCCCCTTCTATTCTTGTAACTATTTCCCTCTCTGAAATAGAAGAAAGATCTTGTTTTGGCCTAGAGAGAGAAAATATCTAGAGAGAGATAATCCTAAATTAAGATATCTTTGGATATAAAAATCCTCCTAGTGTCTTAAATGGATTCCCCTGAAATAGAAATTCAAAAAGAACTTTCCAATGTGCATTTGGAATTAATTGAAATTGTGTATAAAAGACCTTAGCCTAAGGGTCTACATTTTCAAAAAAAATTGGATTATGGTCCAATTAAGGTTCCAATGGGCCATGTTGACTGAGTACAAGGTTTTTTAGTTAAAAACTATGAGATATTACTAAAAAAAATGAGATATTTTGGAATAATGATGCATTTTTGACACCTTGGTAAGAAGAGGAGGACTCTTGAGGTAGGCCCCTATAATTCACACATGTGGATGAGTTTTTAATTCAAAAAAATTGTGATATTTTTATCTCTTCTCTCTCCTGGATCAAACCAAATCAAAAAGGGAGCCAAACTGATCCAAATCTTTTCCAAATTGAGTCAAACTAAACCTGGAAAATTCTAGAACCCAGTTGGACTTGGTTAGTGGCCTCCCTCACCTATAAATAGATCCTTAGTCTTTTGTAAAACAATTTGTGAATTATACCATGCCAGTATTACATTAAAATAATGATATTTTCTATTATCCCTTAAAAATCATATACTTTTGGAGAGATTGGAGCTTCTCTCTCTCTTCAACAATCCTTGGAGCTTTGTTCTCAACATACTAAACCAATTGATTGGTTGGGGGCTTCCTTCTAAGATAAAGAAGTAAGCCAAATCTAGAGGTAAGAAGTAATTTCATGGTTTTCATTAATATTCTCAAAAGATTTCACTTCTCAACCCCTCTCAAGCTTGAGAAGTTTCAAATTAATTTTTTTCAATGCAAATCAACTTTCTATAAGAATTCTAATGATTAATCACAAAAAAGTTAACCTTTATGCTTAATTAGGATGCTTTTTATGTATATCTCTCTCTCTCCCCAAAAGAATAGTCATTCCTATGACTAATTCTTTAGCAAATGAATGCTTCTCATTGATAATTCAAAATCAATCTCTAAGCTTGTTAAGCTAGAGGTTAAGAAAATAGCTTTTTTATGCTTTTATACTAATAAAATTATGGTAAACTTATGATTTAATTCCATAAATTGGATTTAAGTCTAAGGATAGTATTCTATCATAATTGTATTACAAAGTCTTATTCCTTGTACAAATATTTAAAATTATCACTAATAACAGCAAAGCTATGGTAAATTGGACATCCTATGCTAAAAGAATAATTTTTATCAAATTCATGGAAAACTAATTTTTAGTATTTATGAATAAATAATTAATTAAAGAAAAGAGAAATTTTTGGTATTTTCATTTTTATGCAAAAAGAGAAATTCCCATGATAATGGAGATCCCTATAAATAAATATAAAAATAGAATTTTTGGTATATTAAAGTAATGAATAATTTTATTTAAAGAGAAATTTTAGATAAATTTATTTCATGCATGATAAAGCCTAAATGATAAAAGGGAAATTCCCATGACAATTGGAATTCAATCATTTAAATGGTAAAAGTGGAATTCTTGGCATATTTGATTTAATGGATATTTTTATTTAAATTTAAAGAAAAATTTTAGATAAATTTATTTTATGTATGAGAAAAGTTAAATGACAAAAGAGGAATTCCCATGACATTTGGAATTCAATCATTTAAATGGTAAAAGTGGAATTCTTGGCATATTTGAAATAATGGATATTTTTATTAAAGAAAAGAGGAATTCCCATGGCATTTGGAATTCAATCATTTAAATGCAAAAAGAAGAATTCCCATGATATTTGAGATCCAAGAAATTAAATGAAGAAAGAGGAATTTTTAGCATAATTCAAATTATGAGTATTTATCAAAAGTGGAATTTTGAGCATTCTTGGGAGATATGGGTTGAATTGATTTTTGTAAATCCCATGAATCTTTTACTCAAAAGAAGAATATTAAATATATTTCACTTAAGAAATTTGAGAAAGAATATGAAAATATCCGTCAAGAAAAAGTATCTTTAACTAGGCCAAGTAATTGGCATAAATTTAGAAAAAGTATCTTTAACTAGGCCAAGCAATTGGCAAAAATTTAGAAAAAGTCCCATCATCGGTAGTATCGAAGTAGAAAAAGCTACGAAATGTGATTGCGATGTGAATAAGATGTGAATGCGATGTGATAGGATGTGAGTGGATGTGATGTGATGTAAATGGATGTGGATGTGATGAGATGTGAATGGGATGTGATGTGATGTAAATGGATGTGGATGTGGATGTGGATGTGGATGTGAAGAGATGTGAATGGGATGTGATGTGATGTAAATGGATGTGGGTGTGAATGTGATGAGATGAGATTGAGATGTGATGATATGTGAAAGGATGTGATGTGATGTAAATGGGTGAGAATGAGATGTGGACGTGATGTAATGTGGATGGGATATATGTGATGTGATGTGGATGTAATGAATGAGATAGATGTGAATGGATGTGAATGTGATGTGATGTAAATAGATGTGAATGGATGAGATGTGATGTGAATGGATGTGATGTGATGTGAAATGGATGTGATGTGATGTGATGTGATGTGATGTGAATCGGGATAGATGTGAATGAATGAGATGTGATGTGATATGAATCGCGATAGATGTGAATGGATGAGATGTGATGTAAATGGATGTGATGTGATGTGATGTGAATCGGGATAGATGGAATGGAAGAGATGCAATGTGAATGGATGTGATGTGATGTGATATGGATATGGGTAGATGTGAATGGATGAGATGTGATGAGATGTAATATGATGTGACTAGATGAGAATGGATGAAGGACGATGGGAATACATATGATTGGATGTGGATTATGCAATGTGAATTGATGTAGAAGAATGTGGAATAATGAGAAATGATGTGGAACAATGTCAAAATATGAGAGTTCGTTAGAAACTATATTTATGACCTGTTTTTAAATGACTATTTTTGTTGCCATATATATATAGGCAGTGATGTGTGTGAACACACTTAGGACCGTCGGGGCACTTTTTCCCTCTTTAGGAGGTTTTTTCCCCCGGCTTGTATATACGCCCATCCTTCTAGGGCTAACTTATCTTTTGTACATTGACACAATCTAATACACTTTGTGTTGTGTGCATTCTTGCTTCTTCTTCTCCAAGCTTTGTGTGCTTTCCTGCAACCCTAATTCCAACAATTGGTATCAGAGCAGGCATCAGCTCCAAGGGCTATGCCGCCAGCACCCTCCGACTCACGTTCTCCGATTGAGGTGAGCTTTCACTCGCGCTTCCAGGTCCCTATACTCTGCAAATAAGTCGATAGGGCTTTGCGTTCTCAGAAATCGCATCTGAGGTCGTTTCGGGCTCCGTTTTTGCATTTCAAGTTCTGCACAAGTCGTCATTTTTTGCAAAAATTTCGACAGTGCAGTTTTCTGCAAAACAGGCATACGTGTTCTATTGTGGACCGTGCTACATAGCACAAGTTGTCTTCTGTTCAGTCTTTGCTTCATTACAGGTAGCTTTTACATCAGTTTCAGTCAGTGGCCATGGCTGATAACAGCAATGATGTATTTCGCATGTTGTCTGCTGAAGACAAACTGGATGGAGACAGCAACTACCCACTTTGGACATACATGATGCAGCATGTTTTGGTTGCAAAAGGAGTGTGGAACATTGTGCAGGGTACGGATGTACGTCCAGGTTCTGTGGATGTAGGATCTGTTGAGGATGTTGCAGGTTCTAGCAGCTCTACTGTTGCTGTTGTTTTACCCACTCCTGAACAAGCTCGTTGGGATGGTAAAGATGCGCAGGCTCATGCCTTGATTGCACTTTCTGTCAAACGTAACATCACCCCACATATTCGTTCAGCTAAAACAACAAAACAGGCTTGGGATATTCTAGCTGGTTTGTATGCAGGTCGTAACGAGGCAAAAATCGCTTACCTGCGTAAAGAGCTAGAATTGAAGATTATGCAAGAAGATGATGACATGAATGTTTTTCTTGCTGAGATTAAAGATCTCAAAGAACAGTTGATTTCTGCAGGTGAGATTATTCCTGATCATTCTCTTGTGCAAACTGTTCTTGATGCTTTACCTGAGATATATCAGACTTTTGCTTCCACGTGGAGACTTCTTAATGAGGAGAGACCTGATGCTGTCAAGTATGATACTTTAGTCAATAAACTCTTGCAAGAAGCGCAGTCCAGGCAAAACAGGTCCAGGCAGCGTGCAGTTGATCAAGCATTTATTGCTGCCCAGCAGTAGAGAAGGAGTGGTAAGGCAGCCCCTTCCACTGCTTCTTCTCCTATTAGTAGGTCTACAACTTCTTCTCCTTCCACAGGTAGCAACAATAAGTCTGAGAAGGCTCTTGATAAAGGCAAGAAAAAGACTAGGTGCAACTATTGTAAGGCAAATGATCATGTCATTAAGAATTACCCTAAGCTAAAGGCTAAAGAGGCAAAGAAGAAAGAGTCAAATGTAGCCACAATAGCGGATGCTTCTACAAATGCAGATTCTGCAAATGTTGTGCAGGATACAGAATGGGCATTTAGCGTGTATTGCCAGTATGACCCATCTGTACATGATGCATGTTTGGCAGTTTCTGTTGACTCTCATGTTTGGTATTTTGACAGTGGTGCTACAAAGCACATTACCTCGCATCGTGATATGTTCACTTCTCTTGAGGCTGTCCCTAATGGGAATACTGTCACATGTGCCAATAATGCTTCTTACCCAGTGAAAGGCGTTGGTAAAATTATGCTTACTGCTGCAAATGGCAGCGCTTTCACACTTTCAGATGCTTTGTATGTGCCAGGGATAAAGAAGAATCTATTGTCTGTCTCTGCGCTTGCTAGACTTGGACTTGTAGTCAAATTTGTGGATGACAGATGTACTGTTCATGATTTGACTTCTTCTGGTGATACGATTATTGTATCTGTCACCTTGTTTCATGGGCTGTATAGGTTCAATTCTTATGACAAGTGTGTGGAAGATTCAGCAAATGCAGTTTCTGATGAAAAGGCAGTTTCAGATGCAAAACTATGGCATGCTTGTATTGGTCATCTGAACTTTGCTAGTTTGTTGCGTTTGCAGAAATTTGATATGATTGCTTCATTGCCCCCTCTTGAGGCACCATTGAAACATGTTTGTGAAGGCTGTATTTTGGGGAAAATGCAGCGTTCTGTGTTTCCAAAGGATGGTTCTGTGCGGGCCACTCGCAAATTGCAACTTGTACATAGTGATGTATGTGGGCCTATGCAAACTCCGTCATTTGGTAAACACTTGTACTTCGTGACTTTCATTGATGATTACTCGAGGCATGCATGGGTATATCCACTGAAGGCAAAGTTCGAAGTGTTTTTGTGCTTCAAACAGTTCTTTCTTATGGTTGAAAATGTATCCAATTGTACTGTGGGCACCCTCCGTTCTGATCGAGGGGGGGAGCACTTATCTAAAGAGTTTGATACATTTCTGGCTAGTCGTGGGATAAAACACCAATGTACAGTGCCGTATACCCCTCAGCAAAATGGTGTTGCTGAGAGGAAGAACAAGTCACTTATGGAGATGGCACGATGTATGGTCAAGAGCCAAGCTTTGCCACATGCGTTTTGGCTTGAGGCTGTCATGTGTGCTGCATATGTACTCAACAGGTGTCCCACTAAGGCCTTGCAGTCTATTACTCCATACGAAGCTTGGCATGGCAGGAAGCCTTCTATTGGTCACTTACGTGTCTTTGGTTGCTTGGCCTATGCTTTAGTGCCTATGCAACAACGCAGAAAATTGGATGATAAGGCTGTCAAATGCATTTTTGTTGGCTACAGTGCTGAGAGCAAGGGTTACAGATTGTATCATCCGCAGTCAAAGCGTATCTTGATTAGTCTCGAGATGTTGTTTTTGTGGAAGATGCTGTGCAGCCTTTGTTATCATGTACCAAAGAGACAGGTGTGAGCTCACGGGATGTATTTGATACGTTGTTGCCTCTCTTTACAGGTGGGAATTCAAATGTAAGTCCTAATGAGGCAAATATTCAGCCTACGCAGATTTCAAACGACATCATAGATCAGCCTATTTCTGATGCAGATTTACAGGATGTAATTTCTGAGGATAGGGCTGAAAATGAGCAGGCTAGAAGTATGCCTAAATGGTTGGTGCAAACCTTGCGTGATAGTAAAATTGATGCACCTATATCTAGTCGTACTCGTTCAGGTTTTCAGCATGCCTCTTATGCATCAGATTGTTATGCTTTGGCTGTGTCTAGTATGTGTGAAGAGGAAGAACCTCTTTCATTTGATGAGGCACAAAAATCAGAAAATTGGTTGGCTGCAATGCAAAGTGAATATGATGCTATAATCAAGAATGGTACATGGTCTTTGTGTGATTTGCCTATTGGTAAAAAGGCCATTGGATGTAAGTGGGTTTTTAAGTTGTAACGAAAACCATATGGCAGTGTTGATCGCTATAAGGCTAGGCTTGTTGCAAAGGGTTATGCTCAAGACAAGGGCATTGATTTTGATGAGACCTTTGCTCCCACTTGTCGTATGACTACCATTCGTAGCATTTGTGCATTGGCAGCTCATAATGGTTGGAATGTACATCAGTTGGACATAAAGACTGCATTTTTGAATGGCGATTTGCATGAGGAGGTGTATGTATCGCAGCCTCGTGGTTTTGTTCAAAGAGGGCAGGAAAACAAAGTGTGCAGGTTGAAAAAGGCTTTATATGGTTTAAAGCAAGCTCCACGAGCTTGGTATGAAAAGATACATGCATATTTGACTGCACATGGGTTTCAGAATAGTCCAACAGAAAGCACTTTGTATGTTAAACGTGTGGATGGTGTACATCTAATCATTGCTCTATATGTTGATGACATGCTGCTCACAGGACCAAATGAGAGTCATATTGCTGATTTTAAGGCTGATTTGAATGCCTCTTTTGAGATGTCAGATTTGGGGCATTTGCATCATTATTTGGGAATACAATTTAAGCAATGTGATGGAGGTATTGCTTTGTGTCAGACAAAGTATATTGAGACATTGTTGCGGAGATTTGGCCTTGAAGACTGCAAGCCTATTGCTACTCCAATGGAGACAGGTTTGAAATTGAGTCTTCATGATGCTGGAGATCACTTTGATGTCACACTCTATCAGACAGTTGTTGGTTGCCTCATTTATGTATGCATTACGAGGCCAGACATTCAGTTTGCAGTCTCACAGGTGAGCAGGTTTATGCATAGCCCAGGGTCTCAGCATTGGAAGGTAGTTAAATGCATCTTTCGCTACTTGAGTGGCACCATACATCTTGGGTTGTTTTATCCCAAGGGGGGATCGTTGCCACCAGATTTACATGCTTTTTCGGACTCAAATTGGGCTGGTTGCTATGACACAAGAGTGTCCACAAGTGGTTTTTGTTTCATGCTCGGTAGCTCATGTATATCTTGGTTGAGCAAGAAGCAACCTACTGTGGCCACTTCTAGTTGTGAAGCTGAGTACAGGCAGCTTTCACAGCTACGGTTGAGTGTGTGTGGCTCAGACAGCTTATGGCTGACTTGGGTGTTGGACACGAGTCTGCCACCTCTATCTTCACTGACAGTCAGAGCGCATTGGCAGTTGCGAGAAACCTAGTTTTTCATGCTCGCACAAAGCACATTGAGATGCATTATCACTATGTCAGGGAGAGACTCTCAGCAAGAGAGATCAGCTTGGCCTATGTGCCAACACAGGACAACCTCGCCGATCTTTTCACAAAGGCGCTTCCTCGTGAGAAGTTCGAAGCTTTCCGCAAAGCTTTGGGCTTGCTCCCCTTTGTGGACTGATCTACTTCGGGCATGGCACTCCCCTATACATGAGTGCGAGCTCTCGTTCACACCATCACTCCCAGGGGGGATTTGTTGCCATATATATATAGGCAGTGATGTGTGTGAACACACTTAGGACCGCCGGGGTACTTTTTTCCTCTTTAGGAGGTTTTTTTTCCCGGCTTGTATATACGCCCATCCTTCTAGGGCTAACTTATCTTTTGTACATTGACACAATCTATTACACTTTGTGTTGTATGCATTCTTGCTTCTTCTTCTCCAAGCTTTGTGTGCTTTCCTGCAACCCTAATTCCAACAGTTTTATGTCAAGAATACTGGGGAAGCATTTTGACCATCTTGTGAATGAGGTCGGGGAAACCTAAGTGATAAAGTTGCAACAGCTGACGGAGAGTCAACGGAGGAGGTCTCGCGTAGCAAGGTCAGCTAAGGTCTTGAGCAGCCTCGGTTTGATTTAAATGGTGAGCTTCCGGTACGGTGGATGAGGGACCAAGAAAGCGGCCTATGAGTGAAGCGCTAGTAGGTGACATACGAAGGAGCCTAGAGGGTGCTAACCATACGGTGCTCGGGCTCTAGGTCATCGAAGATACCCACACGTGCATCGAGGAAGAAAATGGAACAAGGAGGGTAAGAGTTGTTTTCTGAACTCGGGCATGGATCTGGTTGATTGTCCTTGTTGCTGGTCCTCAACAGATGAGTCCATGGCTCTTTTATATGGATCTGTTGGGTTATCTTGCTGATCTTCAACAACAGAGATTCCATCTGGATTTTTATAAATGAATATATTTTTGGGTACTATGAGCTAGGAACTATTGAAAAGGCCCCTGAGTGAATAGGTGGTGAGTGTTCTAGTTGCCAATGATGCCATGGGTACACCAATGAAGGAATGATTGGAAATTGGAATTCAACTGGATATTTTGGAGGATTATGATCAGTGATACTATGGTTTCATTAAAAGATTGTTTTAAAGACAGCTGAATCTGTGAAACAAGCAATTTCATATTGGGTGTGTAAGTGGTGTGACTATCTTGAAGCGCCGGCTAGGGGGCCTGGGAACTCTTTTCCCTGGTACTCGGGGCAAAACATAACCGAATTCCTAAATGGATCCTATCACCCCACAGTGGTTGGGCAGTTGGCTAACCAATGGGACTGGATGGGGTTAGGCTAGACTAATGGATCCCTAAAATGAGACTCAATTCTGTTATGGTACGATAGATATAGTAAATCCCGGATAGTCTTTGTTCTGTGGGAAAAGAATCAACGGCTGTGCCTCTTGATGAGGAAAAAAGCGTTGGTCTCTATGATCCAAGTGCAAGTCTTTTCCTTGATCTGATCATCTGACTTACTGGTTTGGTCTGATCAGTTTGGTTAGTTAAGGCTCTTGATGACTACGTTAGAATAAAAATATCCTGGAGGAATCGTCCGTGCTTTTTGGACGAGGGAAGTTTTTTCGGGTTCAGTTTTAGAAGAACCGAGGGATTAGTCTCTTGTCCGGATATCCGTTGGGCGAGGCCCCGAGTGAGAGGCTCTGCCTTGCGCAAGAAGTACTACTTCCGCTACTAGCACCCCCGATTTTGTTGCACAGAGGGGGCAAGGATCTTTCAGCTGGTATCAGAGCGAATTGGCTAAAGTGGATCAATTGAGTAGTAAGAAATGTCAAAAATTTATGAAGTACCAGTAAAAGATTGTAATTGTGTGATAAAATTCATACAAATTGATATTCAAAATAAAAATTCATAAATTGGTAATTGGGTCTTTAGATAGAAGTATCACAATTTACCTTATAATTCCAAGGACCGTGACTACCCGTATATACTGTGGGTATAATTGCAGCTCTTTACTGACAATATATACGTGCTATCCAGATGATGAATTCGAATGCTGGTATATGATTTTACAATTCTGGTTGAGAATTGATGAGTTGATTTGGATTCTGATTGAAAGATAATGAATGGGAAAACTAGTAGAAAGAAGATAAGTTGAACAAAACCACAATGAGGATGAATGGGACAAATCCCAGTGATGATATTGGTAACTGGAATGACGATTATGACTTCAACAAATCACTATGAGATTAGTGGACTGTGTTGACAGCAGATTGCTGCTGTTAACCCTTGACCCAGTGGATCTAATTAAGGGATGACAAATTGAAAACCTGCATAACTAAAATTCCCGTGAAGGAATGATCAAATGGAATTTTTGATCTGATGGACCATTACTCTGTTAAGAATATGCATGAATTATTCTCTGATAATGAATTCTGTATGTTATTTTATTAGAAGGGATCTTTATCCCATGATTCTGTGGAGGGATGACCAATCTAAAGAACCCCAGAATCAATTGGATCTAAAGTCAAATTTGAATTATCAATAAAGGGACTTAACAAGAATTTTCGTCGTATTGATAGGATCATGGATCGAGGTCATCGTGGTAGGAATGTTAACCCCTAACTCGATGAAGAAGTGCTCGACTTGGATGTTCGTAAAACTCTTCATAGATCACAGCTTGGACCTTTCAAGGGTGAAGGGGAAAACTTGGGGGCGAGGCTATGGAGGAGTGGATCAAAGCAATGGAAGAATACTTCAATGTCACCGGGTACAATGAGAAGTCGATGAAGAAGTGCTCGACTTGGATGTTCGTAAAACTCTTCATAGATTGCAGCTTGGACCTTTCAAGGGTGAAGGGGGAAACTTGGGGGCGAGGCTAAAGTCAAATTTGAATTATAAATAAAGGGACTTAACAAGAATTTTCGTATTGATAAGATCATGGATCGAGGTCATCGTGGTAGGAATGTTAACCCCCAACTCGATGAAGAAGTGCTCGACTTGGATGTTCGTAAAACTCTTCATAGATCGCAACTTGGACCTTTCAAGGGTGAAGGGGAAAACTTGGGGGCGAGGCTATGGAGGAGTGGATCAAAGCAATGGAAGAATACTTCAATGTCACCGGGAACAATGAGAAGTCGATGAAGAAGTGCTCGACTTGGATGTTCGTAAAACTCTTCATAGATCGCAGCTTAGACCTTTCAAGGGTGAAGGGGAAAACTTGGGGGTGAGGCTGTGGAGAAGTGGATCGAAGCAATGGAAGAATACTTCAATGTCACCGGGTACAATGAGGAGTAAAATGGCTCTTGCAAGACTGAAGATAGTAGAAACAGCTAGAGTGGCATGGAGAAACCACTGCGAGACAAACCGTTTGGATCGGAACACCCAGACATGGAATGATCTCAAAATTTACCTAAGGAAGAGATTCTTTCCTCCCGGTTTCTTGGAAACCAAGATGAACGAATTCTTAGAGTTAACCCAAGGGAGCAAAACTATTGAAGTGTATCACCAAGCATTCGCTCTCCTCCTGAAATACTCGCCACCGCTGGATGAAGAACAGCTGATGGCGAGGTTCATTCGAAGACTGAAGGAACCTTTGAATATCCTAGTGAAAAATGCCAAGCCAGTTTCCATGGCCGAAGCAGTGTGGATAGCGAAGGATTTCGCCAAGGCCTTTGATATCAAGGTCCTACTGAAGCCAGCACCATCATCTTTCAAAAGATTTCTAGCTCCAGAAGGTGATTCCAACTTTCCACCGCCTAAGAGACAACAAGGTCAAGCTCAGGATATGGAAAGTTCCAGAATGGAAGAAAGGTCCTTTTCTTGGAACTCAATCCCCTAGAATTCAACTTCAGAAGTTCCACCCTTGAACAAGGAAGTGAAATGCTATAACTGTTAAGGATTTGGACATCGCAGTATGGATTGCCTAACTCCTTTTGGATCAAGGTTTTCGGGGGCAGGGAAATCAGTGACCAAGATTCCAGACTCCAGCTCCTTCCTTCCAGAGTAATCAGTTCCTTTCCGTCAAAATCAAGGAAATCCCAAAGGTAGACCCTCTAACCAAACCTCAGTTTCAATCCAAAGTAATGCAAGACCTCCGCCTCAGAATAGGGGAAGTCAAAGAGAGATGTTCCCAAATCGGCCGTCCACTTCCAAGGCAGTAACGCTGGAAGTGATTAAAGAATAAGAAGATGAAAGAGATTATACTCCACCTACGAGATGAGGACATCTCGCAATTTTTAAGTGGGGTAGGATGTAAGATTCCTCCCTCCAGCTTTTGAGGTGTAAAGGTGTAAGAACCTCCCCTTCTATTCTTGTAACTATTTCCCTCTCTGAAATAGAAGATCTGAAATAGAAGAAAGATCTTGTTTTGGCCTAGAGAGAGAAAATATTTAGAGAGAGATAATCCTAAATTAAGATATCTTTGGATATAAAAATCCTCCTAGTGTCTTAAATGGATTCCCCTGAAATAGAAATTCAAAAAGAACTTTCCAATGTGCATTTGGAATTAATTGAAATTGTGTATAAAAAACCTTAGCCTAAGGGTCTACATTTTCAAAAAAAATTGGATTATGGTCCAATTAAAGTTCCAATGGGCCATGTTGACTGAGTACAAGGTTTTTTAGTTAAAAACTATGAGATATTACTAAAAAAAAAGATATTTTAGAATAATGATGCATTTTTGACACCTTGGTAAGGAGAGGAGGACTCTTGAGGTAGGCCCCCAATTCATACATGTGGATGAGTTTTTAATTCAAAAAAATTGTGATATTTTTATCTCTTCTCTCTCCTGGATCAAACCAAATAAAAAAGGGAGCCAAACTGATCCAAATCTTGTCCAAATTGAGTCAAACTGAACCTGGAAAATTCTAGAACCCAATAGGACTTGGTTAGTGGCCTCCCTCACCTATAAATAGATCCTTAGTCTTTTGTAAAACAATTTGTGAATTATACCATGCCAGTATTACATTAAAATAATGATATTTTCTATTATCCCTTTAAAATCCTCTACTTTTGGAGAGATTGGAGTTTCTCTCTCTCTTCAACAATCCTTGGAGCTTTGTTCTCAACATACTAAACCAATTGATTGGTTGGGGGCTTCCTTATAAGATAAAGAAGTAAGCCAAATCTAGAGGTAAGAAGTAATTTCATGGTTTTCATTAATATTCTCAAAAGATTTCACTTCTCAATCCCTCTCAAGCTTGAGAAGTTTTAAATTAATTGTTTTCAATGCAAATAAAGCTTTTTATAAGAATTCTAATGATTAATCACAAAAAAGTTAATCTTTATACTTAATTAGGATGCTTTTTATGTATATCTCTCTCTCCCCAAAAGAATAGTCATTCCTATGACTAATTCTTTAGCAAATGAATGCTTCTCATTGATAAATTCTTAATTCAAAATCAATCTCTAAGCTTGTTAAGCTAGAGGTTAAGAAAATAGCTTTTTTATGCTTTTATACTAATAAAATTATGGTAAAGTTACGATTTAATTCCATAAATTGGATTTAAGTCTAAGGATAGTATTCTATCATAATTGTATTACAAAGTCTTATTCTTTCTACAAATATTAAAAATTATCAGTAATAACAGCGAAGCTATGGTAAAATTTTTAGAAATTTATACATAACTCATTTTTATGCATAATGTGAAAAGAGGACTTCCTACCATATTCTAGGATTGGACATCCTATGCTAAAAGAGTGATTTTAATCAAATTCATGGGAAACTAATTTTTAGTATTTATGCATAAATAATTAATTAAAGAAAAGAGAAATTTTTGGTATTTTTTTTAATGCAAAAAGAGGAATTCCCATGATAATGGAGATCCCTGTAAATAAATAGAAAAAGAGAAATTTTGGTATATTAAAATAATGAATATTTTTATTTGAAGAGAAATTTTAGATAAATTTATTTTATCCATGAGAAAATGTAAATGATAAAAGAGGAATTCCCATGACAATTGGAATTCAATCATTTAAATGATAAAAGTGGAATTCTTGGCATATTTGAATTAATGGATATTTTTATTTAAATTTAAAGAGGAATTTTAGATAAATTTATTTTATACATGAGAAAATTTAAATGACAAAAGAGGAATTTCCATGACATTTGGAATTCAATCATTTAAATGTTAAAAGTGGAATTCTGGGCATATTTGAAATAATGGATATTTTTATTAAAGAAATGAGAAATTTTAGATAAATTTATTTTATGATAAAAGAGAAATTCCCATGACATTTGGAATACAATCATTTAAATGCAAAAAGAAGAATTTCCATGATATTTGAGATCCAAGATATTAAATGAAAAAAGATGAATTTTTAGCATAATTCAAATTATGAGTATTTATCAAAAGTGGAATTTTGAGCATTATTGGAAAATATGGGTAGAATTGATTTTTGTAAATCCCATGAATCTTTTACTCAAAAGAAGAATATTAAATATATTTCACTTAAGAAATTTGAGAAAGAATTTAAAAATATCTGTCGAGAAAAAGTACCTTTAACTAGGCCAAGCAATTGGCAGAAATTTAGAAAAAGTCCCATCATCAGTATCGAAGTAGAAAAAGAAACTAAATGTGATTACAATGTGAATAAGATGTGAATGCAATGTGATAGGATGTGAGTGGATGTGATAAGATGTGATGTGATGTAAATGGATGTGGATGTGATGAGATGTGGATGGGATGTGATGTGATGTACATGGATGTGGATGTGGATGTGAAAAGATGTGGATGGGATGTGATGTGATGTAAATGGATGTGGGTGTGAATGTGATGAGATAAGATTGAGATGTGATGATATGTGAAAGGATGTGATGTGATGTAAATGAATGAGAATGAGATGTGGACATGATGTAATGTGGATGGGATGTATGTGATGTGATGTGGATGTAATGAATGAGATAGATGTGAATCGATGTGAATCTGATGTGATGTAAATAGATGTGAATGGTTGAGATGTGATGTGAATGGATGTGATGTGATGTGAAATGGATGTGATGTGATGTGAATCCGAATAGATGTGAATGGATGTGATGTGATGTGAATCCGAATAGATATGAATGGATGTGATGTGATGTGAATCCGAATAGATGTGAATGAATGAGATGTGATGTGAATGGATGTGAATGGATGTGAAATGGATGTGATGTGAATCAGGATAGATGTGAATGAATGAGATGTGATGTGATGTGATGTGAATCGAGATAGATGTGAATGGTTGAGATGTGATGTAAATGAATGTGATGTGATGTGATGTGAATGGATGAGATGCAATGTGAGTGGATGAGATGCAATGTGAGTGGATGTGATGTAGCAACTTTGGCCCATATGCTACTTTGGCTCTTCCCCCCCTTAATGGTAGATTGGGTACAATTTTTAGGCTTTCACTCTTCCTCTCTTTACCCTTGTGCTAGACTACTTTGGCCTTTATGCTACTTTGGCATTATAGCTACTTTGGCTATGAATTTTAGCTTGAGTGCATCATATGGCCTCAGAGGCTGATTACATCACACTTTTTGTAGAGACAAGAGGGGTGAATTTCTAGCTTGGGTACATCATCGGTCTTAGAGGTTAGTTATAAGCACTTTTGTGTAGGAAGTAGGTTTTTTATAATAA
Organism: Cibotium barometz; assembly: GCF_041138505.1. NCBI lineage: Eukaryota > Viridiplantae > Streptophyta > Polypodiopsida > Cyatheales > Cibotiaceae > Cibotium > Cibotium barometz. The sequence goes on from NC_141090.1 coordinate 30,203,954, forward strand.
TAAAATTGTGTAAGAGATGAGTAGTGAGAGGATTTTCATTGCATGCTCATTTGGCCGCTTACAACATGATAATGTTTGTTTTGTTGATGCCAATGTTGAGAAATGACATGATGCCATAGTCAATATTTTCTTCACTGTTTGGCTTCTTTGGCCTTGAACATTGATTTGATTGGCTGCTTTGTGAAGGTTTTTACAAATTCTTGATTTTGATTTCAATGCCCAAGTTGATGAATACCATGCCAATACAGAAAACCATGCTAATGTTTGCTATTTCCTTGCTTCATGCATTGCATGTGAACTGCCTTTTTTTTAAAAAATAAGTTTCAAAATCTTTTATTTTATTTTATTTGTTTTTTTTTAATTGCTAAGGAATTGCATCCCTGCGTTTTTTTCTCCTTTCTCTCTTCTACGCCCATTTACTATGCTTTGCTTTGCTACAAATGACCACCAAAACACAGTCTTTCTCTCAATCCCACTCTATCGATGATGGCAAATGCACTGCCTCTATGATTGCTGAGATGGCCACTTCTCTTTGCTTTGTGTTGACATGTCAACCACACCAACCAGTTTGTAGTTCGACAGTAGCTCGGTCAGTTCTCTGTTATGCATTATGTCTTCTTCTTTTCTTTTCTTTTTGACCGAGGTGCTACTGTTTGGCTGCGCGGCAATGCCAACAAGGTAGCTCTTTTCTTCTCAATATAGTTGTAGGCTCTTCCCCCTTCTAGTAGTGCTCTTCTTTAGCTAATGCTTCTCATGGCTTTATTTTACAGGCTACACACCCCAAATTGCTTTGCTATGTGAGTGCCTCCACCCTTCTTGCCCTTATGTTTGAATTTTGTTATTGCCTGAATGCACCAACTATGCTAGCTATAGATAGAGGTCTTCTATTGGCTGAGTGAAGAAACTCCTCCTCTCTTCTCCATGCTACTAAGATTGAGAAAACAATTCAACTCAATCAAAAATGAACTAAAAAATACCCTAACCTAAACCTAACACTTAATTACTTTGCTAATAAACTAAACCTACACTAAGAGAACTAGACCTAAGCTCTTATACCATGTTAAAATAATGGATCGAGCTCGCCTAAACAACTTCCTAATAATAACAAGACATTTACCTAGTCATAAACTAATTCTACACTAATCACAACACTAATCTACCTTGATGACACTGCTAATTGGATAAAAATGAAAGAAACTCATTGTGTGAGTGTGTGCTAATTAAGTTTAGACTCAAGTTCAGTTAGATTACATGATGGAAACATGTACTCATAAAAAGACTTGAGATGTTGTGCTTGTATTCCAATGCTTCAAATGTCCTCCTTTTATATGAGGAGAGTACAACATGGCCTTTCTCTTGCATGTGGTTTAATTCTTACTTGGTGATGTGGCTTCTCACACTCACTCCATATTTTTCTTGTGCTCTTTGGTACCACATTTCTCAACACCTTAATGCTGCCAACCTCATCGGCCCCATAAAGCCATCAAACTATGGTTTAGGGAAGCCTTTGTGTACCACAACATCATTAATCATCTCTCGTAGTAGAACTTGTGTCACTGTGTTTTCTTCTGTAGGAGAATCTTTTCTTATGAGATCCATAATAGGTTGCTTTGGTGTGCTTCTTGCAGTGTTGCTTGACTCTCCTATTATTGGAACCATAAGGTATTTTGTTGTTATATCTTTATCAAATATATAACATGGTTCTTCTCTAGTGAGTCTCACAAATTTAATTGGTATAAGAGAATCTACACCATTCTCTTCTAGTTTGATTGCCAAAACCTTTCACCCAGATTTAGTAGATAACATTTTAACATAATCATCAGGTTTAGAAATATAAAAATGCCCTTACATAGTCCTAATAATCGGTACTCTAAAAAAAATATGAAATGTTATGTTCTCCATCTTAATAACAAAAACACAAACCAAAAAAGATAGAAGAGAAAGAGATCTGTGTTTGTAAAGTACTATATGTCTCAGAAAACACAAATCAAGATAACCACAAATGAACAGTGAGAAATAAAAAACGGATTTAGGTTTTAAACAATAGATCCAAACATACCAATTAAAAAATAAAAAATATTTTGATATATAAAATAATATATTATTACTAACAGTCGTAAAAACATTCTTCAATTATTATAAATAATTTCATCAATATAAAATCTAAAATTCATTTTTAATGAGAATATTTAGTATTACATGTATACATAATTAACTCTCATAAATATATTATTTTAATTATAATATAATTTATTTATTTAATAATAATTAAAAAATTTACTTAATTCTCTCTCCCTCTTTTAAACAATTTAAATTAAAAAGTGTTGCTTTAAGATAAGTGAGAAGGGGAGAAAAGAGAGAGGAAAAGGGAGAGGGGAAAGAGAGAGACAGACAGACAGACAGACAAACAGAGTCTTAGCAAGACGCCCTAAGTAAGGGTGAGCTTAATAAGTCACCCCTTTCTAAGGGCGACCTTAATAGATCACCCTTACTAAGGGCGAACGTCGCTTTTAGTAAGAGCGACCTCTCTCTCTCTCTCTCTCTCTCTCTCTCTCTCTCTCTCTCTCTCTCTCTCTTTGGCCACAACAACCACCCCTTCTCTCTCTCCCCTCTCCCCTATTTTTCTCTTTCCCCCGCTTTTTATATAAGCAAACTTTCCTTCCCTCACTCTCCTCCTTTTCCTAAACCCTAAATGCTTTCCTTGTCTCCCCTCTAAATACTCTCTCTCTTTGTCTCTTTCTCCCTTCTCTTTCCTTTCACCCTCTTTTCCAGTTGCCCTTGCTTTCTTCCTTTTTGTTTCTTTCATTCCTCTCTTTCTCCCTTTATAACTTTCCCTTGTCTCTCTCCTTCTCCCTTTATAACTTTCCCTCGCCTCTCTCTTCTTGATCTTCTCCTTATTGCTCACTTTCTCTCCCTCTCCTCTTTCCTTTCTCTTTTACTCTCCTTCCTTCTGCTATTTTCTTTCTCTCTCTCCTTCTCTTGTTCCTCCTCTCCCTCTTATTTCTTATCTCTTTCTTTTTCTCATTTCTTTTCTCCTCTCCCTCGTCCTCAATATGGTGCCTTCTCAACTCGAAACAAGGACACGGGTGTTTCTAACCTTCAACGATACCAAAGTAGCTGCTAGTAATGTGTTACATGTAAACTCCAATGATGTCAATATCGTGCGTGGAGTTCCTTTACCATCTAGATATATTGGCGTATCAATTAAAGGTGTTGATGTAGGAGAAGTGTTGCTTCCTTTTCCTCTCAAAGATGGTGATGTCTCCACATTAAATCAAACTAAAGGGTACATCATTTTATGGCTAGCAAAAGATTGCGTAGGTATTTTTATATATGTTATTTCCTTGTCAACTATGTTTATTTTTATTATTTTACTTAAATTAATTTACCTTGTATATGTCATTGTGTTAGAGTGATTCACACACAATGGATACACAACATGTAATTAAATCTCCAAAGCAGCATGGACAACGATTAAAGTCCACTACTACCTGCTGCTGCTGACAAGGAAGTAACAAGCATGAAGAGGAGGAGGAAAACAATGCAAGAAGATGATGATGATTGGGTGCCTCCACGAAGAAATCCAAATCGATCATCTAAATCTACAAAAAAAGGTGCATCTTCAAAATCCATGAAAGAAACAAAGCAATTACAAGAGATGGAAGAGGGTATTAAAAAACAAGGCAAGAATGAAGACCACTTCATGGTTATACATGCAACTTGTCTTCGGCTTGAACTTCTACAAGACAGTCTAAACAGAGTCAAGATAAGTGGTACCCACTTTATAATTAATCTTGCGCAAAAGGTCTTATTTTGAGTAGAAAGCACAAACTCTGTATGTACATTGTAGGTGAACAGATCCACTTCTTTGCAACCTATTCCATTGTGTAGACTTGTGCCTAACCCCTCTATAAGAAGAGCACAGTTTAGGTACAAGAATCTTGCAAGGGAGTTCTACACAAATGGCTATGTTATGGATAGGTGTAGGTTCATTTACTCCCTCTTCCTATTATAGAAGTATCACAGGATGATGTTAGAAGATGGGATGACATATGGCGAATAAAAAATGAGGCGTTCGAGGATGTGATCAAAGACACAGAGTGGGCATTCTTGCCTTAAGAAGATGTTTTATATGTGGGATGTCAATCATCGTGGTGTGGCATGGATGGAGGAGATAAGCAAATGTGAGTCATCTTAACATGATAACTCTTTGAGTGCGGTGTTAATTTTTTTTAAATATCATTAGACTAATTACGAATGTAATGTAGCATTCAAGGACTTTGTATCAAGACATTCATGTGTTGACACTATCCTAATTGAATTTAATGAGGATGGCAAGGGGGAGATCCTCACCATCATAGCATGCTTAAACAGGTAAGGCAACATATACATTACGAGAACATTTGTTTTAAATCTCTTTGACTTAGGATGGTCCAAGTGCGATATGTTTTTTTATTCACCATAACTTATAATTTTTTTGTTCATAGAATGAATGACGTGGGCTATGTTTCGTCGTCTCTTGTGGACAAAGTGTTCCTCATTAGGGTGCTCCTCTTGAAAAGGAAACTGGTACTCCTCTACTTGTGAGTTTTGGGGAATTATTTTGGTCTTAACAAGATGTAGTCAATGTTAACTAGTGAGCTAGTCAACTCTCTAAGCTACCAGCTCAGTCGGTGAATCGATGTCCATAAAAGAATCAATGTGAATGTGAGTGGTATGCTAGAATCAAGTGTTGGTAGTGCGGGGTAAGCGATGTTTCAGGAATCCATTGTGATTCTTCAATAGAATGATTCTTATACTTCACCAAGTAACGATCATACACAATGCCAGTACAGGTGGTTTTTTGGTCATTCTCAATAATACTTTTAGGTACTAGAACTTCAGAGTCATCCTCGATGAGAGGAGGCTCATCAATAACTAAAAAATAATTTCTCTCATTTTTGAACTTTTGTACTTTAAAAGTTATCCCAAACCCATATATATGTTTTAAAAAATCAATTTTCAATCTCTTTTCCCCCCAAAATTGAACCAACTTTCTCTCTCTCTCTCTCTCTCTCTCTCTCTCTCTCTCTCTCTCTACTCATCTCTCTATTGTGAGCTTGGCCTCACTCTATCCCTTTCTCTACAATCCTCTCAAGACTACTCTCAACTCTCCCTTTCTCTCTCTACTATAAGCTAATGGCCTGCAAACACACTCTCTCTCCTCTCTCTCTCTCTCTCTCTCTCTCTCTCTCTCTCTCTCTCTCGTGTGACTGTATCCTCCCTCTCTCTAATCTTAAGTCCTTGGAAGGTTATGGCATGCACTTACTCCCGCTAATCTCAACTCCTATCTCTCTCTCTCTCTATTGTGATCTTAGGGCCTCCCTCTTCTTTTCCACTATCATCTCCTTCTAAGCATGGCATTGCATGAAATCACTAACACTAATGTGCCATTGAATCAACGCAAGAAAAAGGTGGATTTGCATGTGCGGGTGTTGGAAGAGTATGCATCTTCGGGCAAGGTTCATCTCACAGAATAGGAGAGGAATGTACGTAGACAAGGGGGTCACACTAATGTGGATCTATGGGTTGATGGGAATCTATACCCAACTGACCCAACAACGCATTACCCACCCACTTTTAAAGACTTACCATCATTTATTTAGTATGTGGGAGATGGTGCAAGAATGGGATGCTTGGCTATTGCAAGAGATTAGTAACAACTGACACTGTAGAGTCTTCTACTTATCATCATAGTTGCATATGCTCCAAGTTAACCTTGCTAGTGTACACGAAGGCCTACTTTAGGCTCAAGCAAAAATCAAGGAGCTTGAGGGTGTAAATCAAGAGAGAGAAGCGTGTGTAGAAAAGCTTACGCAGACCATCTCCCACATGAAAAGCACTCCTATTGGAGCTAGGGAGCATAAGAGGCCACTCAACCACATCGAAACACTTGTTGTTGGAGGTGGCGCTTATAAGCGGGGAATTTAAGCAGCGCGGTATGGCTCCTCTTTCTTATTTTCTAGCACTTTCAATTCAAAATGCCAATGTAAATCAAGTGTTCAATTGTGTAATGTCAATGTAATTTTATTAGTTTTTAGAGTATTCCTTCAAGATGCCACAGGTTCTGATCAAACCGGGAATTGTAAATGAGCTCTTGCGCTCTTTCACAACCAGGGAGCATGTGCTTAAAATGATTAGGTATCCTCATTGCAAGAAGATACGTAAGGCTGTTTCCAATGAAATCATACAAAAGGTTCCCAAAGTATCAGTAGTGTTGATGTTGTAAATGCATGTGATAAGGTAGGTATTAGCACGAAGGGCTACAAGGATCTTAAAGGTATCACGCACAACCTTTTCCCGACACCAAAGAGGGTTCTTCTAGAAAAGGAAGTGAGCAATGAAGATGTAAAATGTAGGATTGGGGATTGCTACCACATCAATGATACACTTACCATTGCAGCATGGGGAAAGAAGAAGAATGCGGATGGTAATGTTTCATTCGAATTCATTGAGTTCAACAACATTTTTGTTGAAATGTGAAAGCTACAAAAGGCAATGATATTATTCTATGGGTTGCCTTCTGAATGTAAGTATCATAAGTAACCTTATACGCATTAGGTCCGTGCTCATTTACAGGGAATGACTTAACATTTTGTTTGATTTTTATGTTTTTTAGGTTCCAAAATCTCCTTCGTGCTGAAGTTGGACAAGTGCGAGATTGTGAAGGGAGGAAGGCTAGAGAGAATGAGTGTCACAATCATGAACCACACTATGGCAGCAGCCTTTAGGTCTCCATCTAATACCACTGTTTGCAGAAGGACCTAATGATAAGGTAGAGAGACAATTGAATCTCAAGAGCAAGGGCATGACAATATTTCACACACTAAACCATTGTTCAGTGTTCAATCAGAGAAAGATATATGGTGGTTAGGAGCATTTAAGGTTCCCCACACGAGGTGTTGAGATATCGAGCTCGTCTAGTGAGGCGGTGGACACTGATGACCCGCCTGGGGGATAGGCCCCACACTTACACCACTGGCATGGTTGGTGAGATCTTGGGTGATATGCAGCCAATGGGATGACAGGCTATGTGACAGCCATTCTAGAGATGGCATAGTTATAGCGCCAGCTCATTTAGGTGGGTTCACACTATAGAGAACCCGTGTATGTATTGGTTGAGTACCTTTCATATTATGTGTACTCTTATCTTGTATATGGTGTGTTGAGTGTTGAGTGAAGAAGAAGAAGATTTCCAGCCTCTCACCTTGTGTGTTCTCTATTAGGGTTTTGTGAGTGTGTGTGTGCTTACAAGAGCTCAAGCTCTCTTCCCCCCTGCATCTTTTCATGGTATCAGAGCCTGGTTCGTGCTAAGAGCTGAGCTGCAAGCAAGAGAACCACAGGAAGCGGTACGAGGGTAAGAGCTTCAACTACTCTTCCCTATTTGTGTTGGTGACTACACCCTTGTCGTCGGGAGCTTTACGGGAGGCACCGGCAAACAATCTCTGATTGAGGAGCTTTCTTCGCGGGAGTAAAGCTATAGGGCAACTATATTGTCCTATCGGACGTCGTTTTCTGGGCCGAAAACGCGTTTTGGGCGCGTCTGGACCTCCGTTTTTCAGAAAGTGAGCAATTTCAAGCACTGTGGGCAAGTCATCGATTCTCTGCAGAACTCTGTTTTAAGAATTGCAGGAAGACAGATTGACCGTGCAGACACTGTGGGTGCTGCAAAGAGGTCAACAGTTGCCATTGAGTGTATGTATGCACATTGAAGTCACTGGTTTGTGACATTTGAGAGTACTACAGTACCGCTGCAGAAAATACAGCAGTTTGTGCAGGACAGACCAGAGTGCTATTTCTAGTAAAATTGTGTGTCTGGCAAGATGTCAAATGATGGCATAACCCAGATTGTGGCTGAGAAGCTTGATAAGAATAACTTCCATGCTTGGAGGTTCAGGTTGACAAATTTCCTGATGGAAAAGGGCTATTGGGACTACATAGAAGGTGAGCATGAAAAGGCACCGGCGGAGATACCGGACATAAATTCGACTGCTGCAGATGTGAAGGAGTTTAAAGACTGGAACCAAGGAGCAAGGAAAGTTATGTATTGGCTCTTCATTAGTATACAGGACACCATGATTGGGCACATTCAGGATGCCAAGTCCCCCAAGGAGGCGTGGGACACCTTGGTTAAACTCTATGAAACAAATACCAAGGCACGCAAGATACAGTTGAAGAACGAACTTTATACTGTGGAGAAAAAGAGCATGTCTGTGAATGACTATGCATTGAAGATAAAGGGTATTGTGGAATCCCTTGCATCTATTGGTGTGTCAGTAGATGATGATGATAAGGTGGAAGTCTGTCTACGTGGTCTCGGGCCACAATACAAGGCATTCAAGACGTCTATTCAGACTCGGGAAAACATTCCCAACTTTATAGATTTGGTGTCTATGCTGATTATAGAAGAGAAGAGCTTGGGTGAAGACCAACAGTCTTCACAAAACAAAAACAGTTCAGAGCAACAGGCCTTCTACACAAATTCAGGAAGAGGACGAGGTAGAGGAGGCCATGGATGAGGTCAAGGAGGTGGCCGAACAGGTAATCAGAATTATGGCCAGCAGGCAGCAACAACAACAGTCCCAGAATGCACAACAACAACAACAACAACACGCAGGTGGAAGAGGCAAATTCAGAGGCAGGGGGAGTCAAAGAGGCCGTGGAAATTGGCAAAGGTAATATAATGATGCACGTGAATGCTATTATTGTGGTAAGCCTGGACATGTGCAGGCAGAATGTTATAAGAAGCAGGCTGACATGCAAAATAGGAAAGTGCAGCAGAACAACTATGCATCCTCAAGCAGAAACAATGAGGATAATGAAAGGTTGTTTGTTATGCAGCATGTCGTGAATGCCATGTCTGAAAATGTTGAAGCAGCACAAAAAGATGATGTATGGTATGTGGATTCAGGTGCTTGGAACCACATGACAAGTCATCGGGAGTGGTTCAAGGAGATGAAAAACCTTGAAAGACGAGGTTTTGTGGAAACAGGGGATGACACTGCTCATCCAATTGCCCATGTTGGAGATGTGCCTTTGTCTATGCAGGATGGCAAAGTGAAGTACCTTGTAGATGTACTTCATGTACCGAACATAACAAAGAATCTGGTTTCAGTTGGCCAGATGATTGAGCAGGGTTTGCAAGTTCGATTTAACCCTGATGGTTGTTATGTTGAAGACTTTAAAGACAAGTGCAGGTTGGTTGCAAAAGGCAACAGAGGCAGACAAAGCAAATAGTGAAGAAGATGAGTGAAGAATGACACGCCCCGATTGAGGGATAACACAAACAAGAACTTGGAGTGTTACAACCGCACACTCAAGAAAAAATTGACAGAGCAAGCCAGCTCATCCCGGCCAAGAAAACAGGTAAAGTTGGTGGATTACAGCATGGAAGACAACATCACAACAAAAACTGACACCGATACCGCCTGCGGCGGGGAGCCTACATAGGCACGCATGGAGATTCCCAACCACCCAGCCGTAGGGGGAAAGACCTTGCCATGCATCAACACGCAACATCAAGAGCAGCAAAGGGAGCAAGAGGAGCAGCAAGAGCAGGAGAAAGATCAAGAGCAAGAGCAGCAAGGGGAGCAAGAGGAACAAGCACTGGCCCCAAAAAGAAACAAAAGGAAGTCGACGTATTTTAGGCCTCGCCCCCTACAACCACGTCTCGTCGATCGTCTTCTTTGTGGCCTCGCTCGCAGGAGACGCCCAGGTTACATGGCTTTCCAGTAGATACAGCACTACCAGAAGTCCATGGAGCTTCTCATCTGGAGGGCACCTTTCTCACGAACGTGCAAAGAAATTTTATGGGAATACAAGATGGAATGCCGGATGTAGTCGGTTGCCCTCCCTGGAGGCCTTACAGGAAGCCGCTGAAGCATATCTCGTTAACTTATTTGAGGACACATACTTGTGCACCATCCATGCAAAGCGGGTCACCATAATAGTGAAGGATATGCAGTTGGCCCGTTGTATTTGTAGAGAAAAGTGAAATGAAAAATGATGTATCTCAATTTTCAATGTATCTCAACTTTTCATATTAATAAATTTTTGATGTGTTTTATATCTTCCTCTTGCATATTTGATTATCTATTTCATTGTGTAATTGATTTAATCGTGTAGTACATCTTCCATCACGTTTTAATAAAGGGCAAGAAGGGTGTAAAAAGGCTGCGTGTAATGGCCATTTTTGCACCCTTCTGGCCCACATGGGTTTTACTTGTAAGATGTATCATTGCAAAGGGCATGGGGTGTGAAAGTGCTATGTATGGGGGCCTCGTACATGCCATTTTCGCACCCCTCTGGCCCTCCTAAAAGTTTTTGTAAAATGTTTACTAAAATTTGAAGGTTTTTAGGAATATTAAAATTCAAATCCCTTAAAATTGGCCGTTAAGCACCCAGCAACTATGGTGGTGTATTTTGGAGATTGCACTCTTCACTCATTAGGAGCCCTTACTTATAAGTGCCATTTTTGTAATGCCCTAATTTGGAAATGTGAGGCATCAAGAAAGCTAAGACAATATGTTGCAAACACTGTTGTGGAAGTGGGAATTTCTCTTTGCTACCTTTGGAAAATCCACCTCCTGCATTGTTTGAGTTGCTACTTGGTAATGATAATACAAGTAAGGAATACAAAAAGAATATCCGCTCTTACAATAATGCCTTGGCATTTGTTTCACCTGGTGCTCACTTGGACAATCAGTTCACTAGATGGGGAGGAGTATTTAATTTTCAAATCCATGGTACTACCTATCATCATGTTAGTTCTGTAATACCTGATGAAACATGAGATGCGGCTCCTCAATTTGCCCAACTATATGTGTATGATACAGAGCATGAATTAGAGAATAGACTTCATGGGATGCCTTCTTTAAATCATAATGTACTTGAGAGGTTGCAAACAATGATGTATGGATATAATCCGTATGCCTGTGCTCTTCGTACAATGAGAGAAATGTTGCAGTCAAGTCCACATGCAGATCTGAGAATGGTCATCACTGAATCACGATCAACTTCAAGGAAATACTTAGTTCCTACAGGAAGTAAGGTAGCTGCTATCATGCCCGATCAAGGGAATGATTTACATGTGGGACGTAGAGATATTCAGATAGTGTCTCGCACAGGTGCTATAAAAAAATATCCAACCTCCACTGTTCGTATATGCCTCTATTATATGTTCTTCTATTTCCTAGAGGTGAGGATGGTTTTGGCATGTTGGAATTCCACTCAACGGTAGGAGTAGACAAGACCGTAACTCAACGGCAATATTATGCATATAGACTACAAATAAGGGGAGATACAAATGCCTGCCTTCTGCGCGGTGGTCGGCTATTGCAACAATACATCATTGATGCATATAGTAGCATGGAAGAATCTAGATTAGTATGGATACACAATAATCAAAAAGCATTGTGTGCTGAAGTATACCAAGGTCTTGCAGATATGGTTAATTCAAGTGATGGGGTTAATAGATTCTTTGGAGGCATTGTTGGGCGCGCACGGTAGTTCTACCATCTTCATATGCCGGGGGGGCTAGATATATGCATCAATTGTACTAAGATTCAATGGCAATTGTTAGGAAGATGGGTAAACTTGACCTGTTTACTACCTTCACTTGCAATCCTAAGTGGGATGAAATAGACCCCAAGATCGACTTGACTTGACAGCTCGAGTCTTTTATGAGAAACACAAGGACATGGTGCACTTATTGGTGAAAAAAGCAATATTTGGAAAGGTGTTGGGATTTGTGTCTATTATTGAATTTCAAAAGAGGCTTGCCACATGCACATATATTATTGATATTAGAAAGTGGAAGTAAACCAGTGGAGATTGCACACTATGATATGTTGGTATGTGTTGAACTTCTTGATAAGGTAATGTTTCCTGGGTTGCACACCATAATTAGTCATTATAACATCCATGGACCATGTGGGGAACTAAATATGCCTTCTCCTTGCATGGTCAACGGGAGGTGCAAACATCGGTACCCTCTGAATTTTTGCGAGACTACTAGCATTGATGATAATGGATATCCAACTTACATGCAGAGAGACGATGGTAGTTTCATAATACAGGTAAAGGATCAAAGGGTGGATAGTCGATGGGTTGTTCCATATAACCCTTTTCTGTCTATGAGGTACAAAGCCCATATCAACATTGAAGTATCCTCTACTATTATTGTTGTAAAGTATTTATATAAGTATGTATACAAAGGACATGATAGAGCTCCTATAGGCTCACACGGGGTTATTGATGAGGTTAGTCAATATTTGGATGCGCGGTACGTGTCTGCGTCAAAGGCATGCTGGCGTATATACCAATATGATTTGCATGATGAAAAGCCTGATATACAAAGGTTGCATGTCCATCTCCCAATGCAAAATAATGTGATATTCAATGATCATGTTGACTTACGTGATGTGATTAGTTGTGACAGAAACCAAAGAACATCTTTGACTGAATGGTTCAAAGCTAATCAATTGTATATGTATGCAAGTAGCCTGCTATATGTTGATTTTCCCATACCGTACAGATGTTGGTGTTTGTCATTCTATAGCAAAGAATCAAGCTCTGTTGCAAATGCAAGACCTCTTACAATAATATGGAAAGCGGTTGTATGATTTCGAAGGGTTGCATGTTCCCATTAGATCAAGTGTTGCCAGTGTCAACAATGGTTTGCTGATGGAAGAGATGATGTTTGATTCCGTTCAACAAGCTGATTTGTCCGTTTCCATGGAAAGGAGTCTAAATAGTTGTCAATCAAGAGCATTTGACACTATCCTTGAGGCTGTTTCTTTGAACCAGGTTGGTGTTTTTTTCCTTGATGGACCAGGTGGATCATGCAAAACCTATCTTTATAATGCCTTACTGTCACAATTACGTAGAGAGAATCAAGTTGCATTGGCATGTGCATCATTTGGAATAGTTGCATTGTTGCTTTCAAATGGTCGTACAGCGCACTCAAGTTTTAAAATTCCATTAGTTCCCAATGCTTCTAGCACATGTGGAATTAGAGGTAATAGCCCATTAGCAGAGGTGTTGAAGCTTACAAGGTTAATTATTTGGGATGAGGCTCCAATGATGCATCGGTACGCATATGAAGCACTGGACAGGACATTGAAAGACATTATGTAGAGTGATTCAATGTTTGGTGGGAAAGTTATGCTCTTTGTGGTGGTGACTTCAGGCAAATCTTACCAGTTGTGCCAAAGGGATCACGTGATTGAGGACATTGTTGATGCAACGTTATGCCGGTCATATATTTGGAGATATGTGAAAGTTCTAAAGCTGGTCCAAAACATGTGGGTTAGACACAGTTGTTTTATGATTGTACGGAACAAGAATTTGTCAAATGGACATTACAAATTGGAGATGGCTCTATAGGCCATCCAACTAATGAAGGTAGAGTGGCAATACCACCACGAATGTTGATCCATGGGAACTCCATTTTGAGTTTGTTAGATTGGGTATACAAAGATCTTCAGAGGGTGGAGGAATATGGATGCTTCTTTAAAGACTGTGCTATACTTGCACCACGAAATCTAGAGGTTGATAAGGTTAATGAACTAGCCTTGAGTGCATTGCCCTGTCTTGAAAGAGAATACCTCAGTGCTGATTCAGTTGCTTCTTCTGAGAATGACACAATATTGTACCCAATTGAGTACTTGAACAGTTTGAACTTGGGTGGTGGTTACCCTCCTCATCGCTTGATTCTAAAGATCAATGCTCCTATCATGCTACTCCACAATTTGGATCCTCGGTGAGGACTTTGTAATCGTTCAAGATTGATATCATGTAAGCAAATTCACTCAAAGGTGATAGAAGCAGATACCATTACAGGTACCAACATTGGAGACAGGGTCTTTATTCCTAGGATAACTTTCATACCTACTATGCTGCAATTGCCTTTTGACATGAGAAGGAGACAATTTCCTGTAAGGTTAGCCTTTGGTATGTTAATAAATAAATCCCAAGGACAAACATTGAGTGTATTGGGACTTTACTTGGCCACCCAAGTATTCACACATGGACATTTGTACATTGCTATGTCACGTGTTAGATCATCTGATGTAGTGAAAGTGTGTGTAAATCATCATATGGAACAGGAAAGCAGCATAGAAGGTTCAAGTGAAGTCTTCACAACCAATGTTGTCTACAAGGAGGTTTTCCAAATGGCATAAATCAAGATGTAAGTAATCTATGCCCAAAAGGTAGAGAACAAGCTATTGATATAGCAGCTTACAAACGCTGGAGACTACAATCATATACATATCTGTATCAATGAAAAAAATGTTTTCAATGATGTGACACGTGTAATCTATGTTGTCTTTCTGTGTAATCTTTCACATTGATGCTTCTCTTTGGTATTATTGAATTCATGTGTATAAATATGCTTGCATTTCGCTAAAGATACCATGGAGATCCACAAAAGAGAGTGCCCCATCATTGCTCAAGCGGCGGTGGTTCTAATTGTTGAGATGGCGGATGGGTGTTCGTGAGTTCTTATTTATTATTTTTTGACATTTGGATCAGCAAACGTTTACTTTTGACTTGCTTTTATTTATTTTTCTTGCTTGGCAGAAAATACTAAACATATAATTATAAAGAGAGAGAGGGAGATATTAAAGTGTTATGTAAATTATTAGTGGTGTGAGTGTTATATTTGATATCACGGGTATAATTCGTAGGATGGAGGTGGCAAGGAGATCATTTTTATTTGTTTATGGTGATGGCCAAGATATTGAAGGTAATTATTTATTAGATTGCTATAATTCAGGTATTTTTATATTCCATAATCTATGTAATATTCATGGCTGAATTGTAGACCCTCCATTTTGGGAAAGAGAAGCAACAACATCTCTAATTATCGAACTGTTAGAGAGCACCGATGTTTTACAGTATATATAGAAACCCAACTTTTATGTAGGTTTTGTGTTTTATTTGATGAATTTATATTGCTATTAATACATTCTTTTCGAAAGAGGGAATATCTTTATTTTTTAGAACCCAAATTATTGTTGGGTTTGTATGGTCGAGACCCTTAATGAGAGCTTTGGGCTCCTTGGAATTTACGGTTTGAGATTAAAAAAGATCGCGGATCAACTTCATGTACATGTAATGTTTGTGGACTATGAAAAGCCTGATAGGTTAGATTTTTGAGTCATCGGCACTGGACAATACAGAATTTTTCCGTTTGCTACCTACAAGCCTGTTCAAACCCCATTCACCTCCAATATTGATCCTCCAAATGAGTTCTGTAAGTTTTTGTTGTTTTCCTACTTTTTTTCCTCGAAAAGTTTATCTTGGACTAGCTAATGTTTTTTTGCCAGATGGAGGCGAGGAGTATAGGCTTCCAAGGAGAGATAATCCAGTTGTTCGAAGATGGTTTTAAAGCTTTGTTCAGGTGTGTTAAGATTGTCAACTTTATTTTGGGTTGAAATGACATTGAGTGCTTTAGGAGTATATATATGGCAAGCATGGTGTGTTTATATATAGGTTGGCAAGTTAGGGACCATGGGGCCCATCATGGGCTTCAGATATACGGCTTATCCCTACTTACCCTTTGAAGATGAGCGTTTTTTTTTCAATCGTTTGGAATTAGAAAGTAAGAAAAAAAACACACCCGTGCATGCCATCACTTTCGCATTGAGGGCTTGAATACGTGATCTTAGAACTCTAGAGCAACACCTCTCTCTATGCACTGATTTGTGATCGACAAATAAGAATACTTGATTTGTGATCGTCAACAAATAAGAATACTCTTGCCCGTTAGGGACGGGTCAAGCCACTAGTATTTGAACTTCCAAAGTATGTAGTTGATTCCATGCAACTTCCCATTGCCAACGGCGGAGGTGGGTGGTCAAGCCCTTGCAATTACAGGTTATTTCTCCAAATGTGCTCCCAAAGAACCACTTGCTCCTAAGAAGCTTGTCTAGAGCATGAGCTTTGATAATAAAATGCATTAAGTGGAACTTAATCACAAGGCAAAGGACTTGAAGCAAGAGGTAGTGAATTATGAGTTCGAACCCACAACCTGGCTTTTGACAACGAAACACCTTAGCAACCCCGATTGATGCCTTGCCCTTGATTTGTGGGATAAGGGGGGTCCCATGGGTACTAAGCCCCCTCTTCTCTCTAATACCAAACTTTTTTTTTTTTAAAAGTAGTGAATTATTGCAAACCAAAGTTACAAATTGATGGCGTCTACATCTTAGCTCTTCATTTCAAGCCAAACCAAAATTTCAACTCGTTGCTAGGCTGTGAAAAATACACTCAAGGACGGTTTTTTTCTACCACTGTTTGGAATATGCAAGAGGTAGGTGCGTGCGAATTTGTGAAAGCAACGGCTACAGAGGGGTCAAGTTCGACGGCGTGGATGCCGTAATAGTAAACGTGGACGGTCAAGATGGGCTGCATGGCACATGCCAACCGAAGGCAAGCTGGCAGGGCAGGGCAGGCTGGCCGCCACTTTTTCGAACAGCACCACCGCCTGGGGGGCTGGATCCTCGAGACGGGTCGTCAAGTTGTCAACACACTCGGCGCCCGCCATCAATGATCATTGCTGCGGAAATTTAGCCAATTTTTTAAAATTTTATATTTGATTTTATACTATTTTAGTATTTAAAGTCTCACTCGCTCGTTATAGCTTCATCAGTATTATTCGATATTAATATAAAACTATTCGGAATATTTTTAACGTGTTCATATTTAGCCTATTTGGACTAATTGGCGTACGGCTGAATTAATGATGGAACGGAAATATGAAGAAAATCGGGACGTTGATAGCGACGAGATGACAGCGATGTACGTCGATTGTGGAGGTGACGCGTGGGACCCCGTCCCTTCGGAGGGATCTTGGGATTCCAATTTTTGCATCTGAAGATTCGGTTAACAAGAAAAATCGATTGATTATTGAATAACAATAGGCCGGTGTCCGGACAAGAAAAGCTAGCTGTGGCCCGTGGGCGGGGTTTAGTAGGACTGTCCGGACAAAGCACACGTGCCAAGCGTGCTAAAAGCCGGCAGCGTTCTCATTTTTTCCCTTTCGTTCAAAATTCCTCTCCATTTCGACTTGCACAAGTGTTTTTTCTGCTGCTGTCGCAGCTATTGGAACGGAGCACAGACGTGACCGCGCCGCCCAATTTGCCCACAGAAATGCCCCAGCGCTGCTGCCGTTCCTCCGGCGGCCGTGCTCTCCCGTCCATAACTGCCTCTCCTTCGCCCTATGGGTGCCCTTGGAACGCTCGGCATCGGGCTGAGCGTGCTGTTCGGAGTGTTTTTGGCCGTCCTTGCTGCCGAAATTTACTACATGCTGTGCTGGCGGAAGGGCAGACTCGGCGCCCGAAGCAATAGCAGAAGAGTAAACAGCGTCCAGGTCGTAGAGGCGGAGGCTGCCGCGGCGACGGAGATGGGTGGCTACGCCCACGAGGCGGCACTGGTGGGCTCGTTCGGTGGCTATCCTGGCTCGCCGTTGCAGTCGGAATTCGTGACGAAATTCTTCCCTGCGTCGACGGAGGATTGCCTCATTTCGTCGCTGGATGGGGTGCTTTTCACCATTGCGGAGGAGACTAAGGAGGAAATGGAGCTTCACAATGGGGTAAGGAACGCCGATCCTGGCAGCGGAGCCCGTACCGCTGATATTGTTCTGAAGCTTAGTTCCGACTATAAATCCGGCGTTGAGGCGGTGATTCCGTCGACGGCATGCACGTCCGTCGCCGTATCCGGCACCTCGGTTTCGTCGACTTCGGCGTCTTTTTCCGTCTCTCCTGACGCCACCCCCTTCGCCACGCCGCCATCTTCTCCGACTTCTTCCGACACTCCACTGTCGTCGCCGTCCGCCTCTCCAGTGACAGCTGTTTCCCGTTTCTCTGTCAACTCCGCCTCTCCGGCGTCAGCGTCGAGCTCGCCAGCGACGGCAGTTTCACGTTTCTCCATCTATTCGGCGTCTCCGACGTCGACAGCGGCCTCTCCTGTCACTGCGGCGACTCGGTTTTCCGTCCACTCGCCGATATCCGTTGCCGTATCTCCAGCTACGACAGCGACGGCACGCTTTCCCATCAATTCGCCGGCCTCAACTTCTCCCGCCTCCCACCGCTCCTCCGTCGATTCTTCTTACATTTACGCTGATCACGGCCCCCTGGGCGTCCTTTTCCGGCGGTCTTACAATTCTCCGTCCAGGTACTCGCCCCTGAGACCCGCAGCTTGGTCCGGCCACATCACAGACTTCCGACATGCTCTCCCTTTCAGCCCTCCCAATGCGGAGTTTTTCATGAATCGTTAATTTTTTACAATGTGGGCTGTTGCATAAATGGGGGTGGCTAGATTTGACACTGTTAGTTCCCAAAATTGTGTATATCTTACAGCTACAATTAGGCTGGTTTCTAAATGTAAATCATTTCGAGTAGTTCAAATGGAGAAATCTAATATTTTTAGTTGGCAAATGCATCTCTAAAGTGGCATCTATTGTGGTGATTACATGTTTCTTCTTAAAAAAAACCAAAGAGGTTCTTTTATTTAAGAGGCTTAGCACGTGGTGCGAATAAAAATTTGACTGGATAAAGCTAAACATTAGCATTGCCATGCCTCTCAAAGTGGTTCTATTCGAGTGGCATTCTCTAACATGATTAAAAAATTTGTAGGTGGTGTAGATATTCTCCACACTTGTCTCTACTTTTCAAACTCTAATTTCCATGTGGGGACATTTGAATTATTTGAATTGTGAGAATGGGTCGACGCTTTGCTTTGGAGTTGTGCGTTGGGGGAGTTTGTGTCAATGGATTGGTGCTTTTACCCATGATTTGGAAATTCATTTTCGGTGATCGAGATTGTGAAAACCTTTTTATTTAGACTTCTCTTCTTGGGTTGGGATATGCAATGTGTGTGCATAGTCAAGAAAGAAATTATTGATGAAAGGTTGGTTTCGTTTCCCTTACAGAGCTCTCTCTCTCTCTCTCTCTCTCTCTCTCTCTCGTACACATGCATGCATGCCCCAGTTCATGCATTTGGAGGTATGCTTGTTGACCTTATACACTCTTAAAACCCTCAAAAATGCACTCTAATCTCACATTTCACTTGTTGATGGCCATTGTACAAGTAGTGATTCTATAAGAAATTTGCAAATTTTAGATAGAAACTCAATTACATTCTGTGTTGTCGTCAGTTGTGTAGCCCCTAATGCATGCACAAATGCACCCTCTCGAGAGAGAAAAAAAAAAAAGAAACTCAAGTACATTATCATAGGATGAATTTCCCTTACATTAGCAAGTACAAGGGGGCTTGATGTCTACATGACCTTACACTAGTGAGATATGCCAAGGAAAGTCTCTTGGGAAAATTCTCGTCACTTTGGATCCCTTTCTCATGCACTAATGACATATGGTTGGCCTTATTGCCCTCTGCAATGGGAGTATATCATTGAATACTCACTCGTCGATTTCATTCACGCTTAGCTACTAGGCCGTGGAAACATTGAAGTTTCACTTTTAGCATTGAATACTCACTCGTCAATTTCATTCATGCTTGGCTATTGACATGTTTCGCGAGCTTCAAGATGTAGTCTTGTGGAAGGCACTAATTGTAGGACATCTAAACATAGTCATGATGAAGAAATGAGGAGGTCAGCAAGTGTATTGATGGTGTCTCCTTGAATGCTATCACATTTTAATGCTATCACATTTTTTTGTAGCTTGAAAGCTTGTGGCAACATAGAGGCCACAAACATGGGCCAAGAAATATATGTCAAGAGTTGCTAGAAAGATACATTGTTATTGGCAATGCCTCGGTCAAGATGTATGCTAGATGTGACTCGTGAAAAAAAGCACAATAAACTTCTAGTCTTGTGTATAACAAATATTGCTAGGTATTTATTTGAAACACACAGTGAAAAAGCAATCCAACTCAAAGGTGTCTGCATAAATTTTGTTTCATTTATTTGCAACTTGAAAGCTTGTGGTAGCATACGAGTTAGAACAAGTGGTGACGAAGATTCAAAAATAGGGATTACTAGAAAGAGGCCTTACTATTAGAATTTAGCACCACACTTGATGCTAAATGTGGCTTACTTGTAAAACTTGACATGCTTTCGTGTGTGCGTGCTGAGGTGGAAGATGTGAAAAATAATAATAATAAATTGTGATACCCTTAGATGCAAATTGTAACTTGGCTGATTTCGACCAAGTTAGAAAATGTGAAACCAACTTTCATTTATTGCTCCCACTAGCGTTAGAAAAAAAAAGGGTCCTTTAGTGTATTTTGCACCAGTTAAAATTGAAAATAATCGATTGAATTTACTCATCTTTACAAAATCCGATAAAATTTTCAGGTTCTTAGTTATAAAAACCAGTTAATGATGAGATTTTGAAGAAGGGAAGGCCATTGTACTCTAACTTGTCTCAGTGGTAGTTTTTCTCTAGCATTGGCTCCCATGCCAAAGTGAACTTGGTCATGGTGTGAAAAGGGTTCTAGTAATAAAGGTTGCAATTGAATGTATTTTATTTCTTTCAAGCCCTTGGAGTATGCCACACTATTATCGAGTGTCCTCAACTCCAATTTACCGGGCATGTTTTTTTTTTTAATGGCTGTCCACCTCTGGTTGGTTTTTATTTTTTTTATTACAAGGAATATTTTTATTTTTATTTTTTATTTAGTGAGGAAAGGGACATACCAAACGCCATTTAGGCACGCAGGAGGATGGGGCGGGTACTGAACCCACGCCATGTCGGTGTAGGGCAAGAGCCCTTACCGCAACAGGGCTATCCCCCACCGGTTGGTCTTCTTGGGTGTTGGCGCTCAAAGCTTGTCTTAAAAAAAAAAAAAACCGTAATTTTTGGGGGCTCAAATTTGGATCGCAATTTTGCCTTACCTTAATTTAAAAATCTGAAAATTTTATTTTAGCTATAAAATCGGCTACACGGGGACTCCCATCGACTGTCTTCCTTTACCTCTTTTGTTAAAGGACAAAAAAACGGTGCGGTATCAAGTGTTCTTCTCTTTATAACTAAATGGCAAAAATTGGCAATGCTTCAGGTCATCCTCTCTTAGGTTTTTAAAGTGGTACTTATGCATTTCATTGTATAATGCATTTGATGCAGCTTTATGGGTGATAAGAGATCAATGGTATGCGCCATCTCTTGTGTGCCCTCCAATATCTTAACAGACTTTTTTCCTGCCCGGACATTCTCTTGCAGGACACTTTTATATCCATGCCAATAGTGGTTCCCTTATGGCTTTGAGTGGTCATGTACAAGCTGCTATAATATCCATTAGCTTTTTTTGGGTCAAGAAGGAAAAAGACATGTAAATAAAATGCCTAAGATTAGATGGTGAGGAAAAATATTTCTCCAATGAGTTCAGTGATT
The DNA here is from genome assembly GCF_041138505.1 of Cibotium barometz. NCBI lineage: Eukaryota > Viridiplantae > Streptophyta > Polypodiopsida > Cyatheales > Cibotiaceae > Cibotium > Cibotium barometz. The sequence continues at coordinate 30,225,352 of NC_141090.1, forward strand.
TCTTAAGGAAGTAAGGAATCAAGAGATAATTTACATGTAGGCACACTCCGCAAACAGAATGGTATTGCAGAAAGAAAAAACAAGCACATTGCAAAAGTGGCACGTGTCTTGATGGCTGAAAAGAATATGCCACATTATTTTTGGGTAGAAGCAGTATCAACTTCTGTGTACATTAGGAACACGACACCCACTGCAGCAATTCATAGTATGACACCTGGATAGAAGTTTACAGGCATAAGAACGGATGTGTCTCACTTGAAAGTGTTTGGGTGTATTGTATATGTGCATGTTCCTAATGAAGTGAGAACAAAGTTGGATCCAAAGGCAAAGAAATGCATCTTTATTGGTTATGCTATGGAGAAGAAAAGTTATAGATGTTATAACCCTACCACTCTCATGAGGTGTGAGTAAGCAGAGATGTTGTTTTTGACAAGATGAGTAGCTGGTATGCACCATCAGAGAAGGCAACAGAAGATATAGATGTAAGAAGTGCTGATGTTGTACCCAATTTTAGTTTGGATTGAATAATCTTCACCTCCTTGTCTTCTAGCCCGCACAAGCATCTAAATTGAGAAGGGTTGGGCTTTCTTCCTTGAATTGTTCCTTTTTCAACACCTTCTATAATTTCTAGCCAAGTAGTAAAGATCTCATCCTGAACAAGAAACTATGTGTGACTGCTTCTATGCAAAGTAGGCACCCATCGATGTTTCTACACTCGCATGAATTTTTACAAATATAAATGAACAAACAAAAAGGAAGCAATAAGAATATCCAAATTCTAACCCATCTTAAAAAAATCAAAATAAGCTAGAAAACATAAGAAATAATTACTTACATCCCAATCTGAGCGAGATTTATGTCCCTTTACAAGTCCAGGTACTGGTCTTGAGGGTTTGTGATAATAATCCCATTGGGCCCTGAAGTGCGTGAGTATATCATTGTAGGCTTGTTGTCTAAACATTGCTTGTGCCTCCAAATTTTCCATCCTTGAGATAGCCACACAAACTTTTAGGGATGCATCGACGACAATTCGGGCCTTCCCTAAAAAAAACACATTTTTTGTCAAGCAATTGAGTCCTTAACATGACCTTGGCAGCATAGATGGAATTTTGCCCATCTATGATCCAATAATCATAATCTTGGAGCTTTTCACTTATCACCTCTTCTTTTGTCAATGCATTCCCTACCTTTTTTCCAATCTTCTTTATCGGCATCAAATATGCACAAGACCTAGGGTTATTCGCACGCTCAACATACCACCCCACACATAGTTGGACTTTATCCTTTTCCAATGGGTGACATAAATAATGCTCGGGTGCTTGCACCCATTTCATTACTAAAATTTCAAACTCTGTGTACAAACCAAGTGGAAAGTATTTTGCATACTTGTCCTATACCCCAGAGCTAAATCTTGTACCTTTTTGGCCTTCCTTTTGCCAAATTTTTAGAATTCATAATGTTCAAATATGAAGGTACCTATTGAGAACCTCTAGCTCCCAATGTAGTTTGGCCTTACTTCGTCCACATAAAAAATGTTGCCCTCTATCTATGGAGAAGATATGGCCTTCTTTGAACTAAATGCAGCTTCATGGGCTTTGGCACTTTCTTTCCTAAGACTTGTATAATTATATCTTGTAGCTTGTGAGCAGTGATATCAAAGCTACTATCAACATTCGGCTTCCATCCTCTAGAGAACATAGTGTCCTCTTGGTCTGCTACCATCATGTGATCATTGACATATGCTGGAGGAGCAAGTTGATAAGATAATGCACCCAATACCTTAACATCATTACATTCAATTTCTAGATACAAATCAACAAACTGACACAGCAATAGCCATTATTCTCTCTTTATTCTTGAAAGACTCATTGTCATCTGGGGACTAAAGGAAAAGATGCATCTTGTGTATTTTTTGACAATATGGGTTGTAGAAGTCTATGCCCACTTCTTTGGTTCACCAACATTGACCATGTCAACATTTTATGGAAAACATATTTTCCTCTTTGGAGACATCTGTGTACCTGAAACGAGTTAAAACAATAGGTCAATCATATAAAAAAACAATCATATGTACATCTAGACGAAAACCTTCCATAGCACTAAGTAGGGTCATTCTTTCAAGCACATTGTGCATGTAGAATGGCCCCAGGGCCATTGTAAAGCACATTGTGCTTGTAAGAATGGCCATAGGGCCATTTTGAAATTCACGAGCTATTGGCACAAGAAGGTAGAGAATGGCCCTAGGGCCATTCTACCATCCACAATATGATTTGGAATGGCACTAGGGACATTCTAAAGCACATCATGGATGGTAGAATGGCCTTAGGACCATTTTCTTAAAGAGAATATGGGGGAGAGGGAGAGATTCAAACCCTAGCGAGCAAACACACACACACACACACACACAAGAGAGAGCAAGACACAAGAAAGAGATGGATGGCTGAATTTTCTTCTATCTTCTTCTTCTCTACTCAACCAACATAACATAAAGATAAGAGTACACACTATATGGGTTAGTACTCAACTACTACAACATACAAGGGTCGGTACATAATGTGAACCCGACTAAATGAGCTGGCACTATAACTATGCTAGTCTCTAGTAATTACAAATGGCTGTCACACAGCTTGTCATCCCAGTGGCCGCATATCACTCATAAGCTCACCAACCATGCCAGTGGTGTAGATGTGGAACTATCACCTAGACGGGTCATCAATGTCCATCGTAGCACTAGTTGAGCTCGATAAATCAACACTCCCCCTCGAGCTCAACTCCACACACTGCACTCCAAGTAAGCTCCTAAACCTATGTAGCTTCTCTGTGCCCAATACCTTTGTGAAGATGTCAGCCACCTGGTCCTCTGTGCTGACATATACCAGATCTACATCTCCTACTAGAACCTTCTCCCTCACAAAGTGATAATGCACCTCAATGTGCTTCGTTCTAGCATGATATACTGGGTTACTGGCCAACTGTATGCTGCTCATGTTGTCACAATATATGACAACTGCCCTAGCTACAGGCTCTCCCATGTCACCAAGTAGCTTCTGAAACCAACCTACCTCACAAGCTCCCATAGCAGCACCCCTGTACTCTACCTCTGTTACTCGACAAGGCAACTGTTGGCTGCTTCTTAGAAGAATAGAAATGGCAGGATGTTTACTTTGAATGTGGCTGAGATAAAGGAATCCACGTTTACGCATGGAACATGTGTCATTGCAGTTATTGACATATGATGGCACAAGCACATTGGTCATGTGAATGTACAGCGAGGACTGAAGTCTATGCAGGCCCAAAATATTGTTACGGGTTTGCCAAAGTTTAAGGTTGACGGTATGCATAAGGTATGTGAAGCATGCCAACTTGGTAAGCAGACCAAACATGCTTTCCCACATGAAAAGCATGTCAGTGCAAGCCCATTGGATGTCATACATTCAAATGTATGGGGACCGACCAAGACCGCAACAATTGCAGGCTGTAGGTACTATGTTACATTCATTGATGACCACACTAGGAAAGTGTGGATTTATTTCATGAAGGAGAAAAGTGATGTGTTTGCTCACTTTCAGAGATTTAAAGCCTTGGTTATTAAGAAGGAAAAAGACATGCAAATAAAATGCCTAAGATCAGATGGTGGGGGAGAATATTTCTCCAATGAGTTCAGTGATTTTCTTAGAAAGCAGGGAATCAAGAGGCAGTTTACGTGCAGGTACACTCCACAACAGAATGGTGTTGCAGAAAGAAAAAACAGGCACATTGCAGAAGTGGCATGTGCCTTGATGTGGCTGAAAAGAATATGCCACATTACTTTTGGGTAAAAGCTGTAGCAACTGCTGTGTACATTATAAATAGGACACCCATTGCAGCTGTTCATGGTATGACTCCTGCATAGAAGTTTACAGGAATAAGACTGGATGTGTCTCACTTGAAAGTGTTTGGGTGTATTGCATATGTACATGTTCCTGATGATGAAGTGACAAAAAAGTTGGATCCAAAGGCAGAGAAATGCATCTTCATTGGTTATGCTATGGAGCAAAACGGTTATAGATGCTATAACCCTACCACTCGCGAGATGCGAGTAAGCAGAGATGTTGTCTTCGATGAGATGAGTAGCTGGTATGCACTAGTAGTGAAGGCAACAGAAGATGCAGATGTAAGAAGTGCTAATGTAGCACCACACGTAGTGCAGTAATCACACGTGTTGACTGGACCTGGGGAGTCCTCGAGCAGTGGATCCAATGTTAGCCCATGGTCAGGCAGGTTGAGGAATGATGTAGGTACACATGTATCATGGAAAGGGAAGGAAAAGGTAGATCAACCTTTTGTGCCTAATCTGTCATCACAGGTCACTCATATGTGGAGGGTAACTCTAGCGGCTCTGAGCAGAGCCTTGATGAGGAGGTTGGCATTCTGTCTGTAGTTACTCCTGGTGTAAGGAGAACTAGGACTGTTTTTAGGACACCTGGCAGTGATCCAAGTGCGCAGGTCTACGAGGGTTAGATACCCTCTTGATAGGTTGAGATATGATGAATATACAACCCATCATTGTGCTTACATGGTAAAAGCAATATAGGAGGTTGAGCCCACTTGCTTTGACCAGGCAATTGGAAATAAGAAATGGGAAGATGCCATGGATGAGGAGATGGCAGCATTGGATGCAAATGCAACATGGAAGTTAGTGCATTTGCCTAAGGAAAAGAAGGTAATTGGATGTAAGTGGGTGTATAAAGTCAAGCACAATGCTGATGGTTCAGTGAGCAAGTACAAGCCAAGATTGGTTGCCAAGGGCTATGTACAGACTTATGGCATAGACTATGAGAGGAGACATTCAGCCCGGTTGCAAGAATGGCAACCGTGAGAGCTATCATTGCTATGGCTGCAGTGAAGGGTTGGTCTTTACATCAAATGGATGTAAAGAATGCTTTCTTGCATGGCGATTTGCAACAAGAAGAAGTGTACATGATGTAGCCACCAGGTTATGAGAGTGATGCACATCCAGATTTTGTGTGCAGGTTACGCAAAGCCTTGTATGGCTTGAAGCAGGCACCCAGAGCATGGTCAAACAAGATCAGGGAGTATCTTGTTACCATTGGATTTCAGATATCCAATGTAGATTTTTCACTATATGTGAAAAAGATAGATAGAGGGATCATGCTATTAGTTATCTATGTGAATGACTTGATTATCTATTAGTTATCTATGTGAATGACTTGATTATCTCACTGGTGATAGTGATGCAGACATACATGATGTCAGGATGCTTTTGAAGAAAAAGTTTGAGATGAAGGATTTGGGTGAGCTGCGGTATTTCTTGGGCATAGAGGTGGTGAGATCACCTCATGGTATTTTGCTATTACAGAGGCAGTATGGCTTGGACATGTTGTCCAAGTATGGTATGATAGGCTGTAAGCCTATTTCAGTGCCATTAGAGCATAACACAAAGCTTTCCGTAGATACAGGTGAGCTTTTGGAGGACCCCACTACCTACAGGCGCGTAGTGGGTAGTTTGATCTACATGACTATTTACAAGGCCAGACTTGAGCTATGCTGTTGGACTTGTGAGTCAGTTTATGTAGGCCCCTAAGAATCCACACTTGGATGCGGCTAGATGGATTCTCAGGTACATAAAGTCCACAGTTGATTAATGACTTTTCTATGAGGTTGGTATAGAGATACAGCTGCATGGGTACACAGATGCTGATTGGGCTGGTAGTATTGCAGACAGGAGATCTACCAGTGGTTTTATGTTCTCATTTGGGAGTGCTGCTGTGAGATTTTGCCATCCTGCATAAACAATGGCACTTTACCAACATGCGCAGTATCATCACTTGTTTCTACATAACCTGGTTTTTCCATTTTTTGCATATCTCTAAACCACTCAGCATGACTGGTCATGTGCTTAGAGACGCCAGAATCCACATACGATATATCTTGAGACCCTGACACATCCCCTGTTATGGAACTAAGCATCTGTTGCATCACAAATAGCTGCTCGCTTCTGTCATCATCACCTCCATGTTTGCTAGATGATGCATAGTTGCCTTGCTGCAACTTTCCACTTTTAATGTCATTCTGCTTTTTGTAGCAGTCCTTTGCCATGTGTCCTGGTTTTCCACACAGTAATAGCACTCTATGCTATTTGCATTTTGATTTCTTTGCCAACCACCTCAGCCTCTTTGGCTCCCCCTGTCCCTCTAGATTGGCCTCTTTCACCTGTGTATGATTGCTGCTGTGTGAATCATTGGACTGTTGTTGTCCAGAATTCTGATTTCCTTGTCGACCACCAACTTGGCTTCGACCCACGGCCTCTACCTCTGCCTCTACCTGAATTAGAGTAGAAGGCATGTTCCGAAGTGTTCTTGCTTTATGAAGAAGAATCCTCACCTAAAGCCTTTTCTTCTATAATCAGCATAGATATCAAGTCCCGAAAGTTGGGAATATTCTCACTAACTCCAATGGAGGTCTTGAATGGCTTGTACTCTTTGCCAAGCCCATTCAGACAGACACTCACCAAATCATCATCCTCCACCGATACATTGATAGACCCAAGGGATTCAACAATGCCCTTGATCTTTAAGGCATATTCATTGATGGACATGCTTTTCCTTTCCACAGTATGCAACTCTTGCTTTAATTGCAACTTCCTTGCCTTTGTGTTAGTTTGAAACATCTGAACCAGATTCTGCCATGCAACTGCTGGAGTGTTTGCATCCTATTTGTGTCCTATCATAGTGTCTATGACACTAATTGAAAGCTAGTACATGACTTTTTTGCACCCTGGTTCCAATCCTTGAATGCCTTTATATCTGCAGGAGTGGCATTCTCCTCAGATAACTCTGGAGGCTCCTCATTGTCTCCTTCTACATAATTCAAAAATCCTTTACCCATTAGGAAATTGGTCATTCTGAACTTCCAAGCATGGAAGTTATTCGTATCTAGCTTCTCACTAACAATCTGATTAATTCCATCAAACATGTTTTCTTGCAGTAATCAAATAACCTGCAAACAGACAACTTCTGTATGCAACCCTGTAATATAACACACACCACTGGCATGGTTGGTGAGATCATGGGTGATATGCGGCCAGTGGAATGACAGGCTGTGTGACAGCCATTCTAGAGACTGGCATAGCTATAGCGCCAGCTCATTTAGTTGGGTTCACACTATAGAGAACCCTAGTATGTATTTGGTTGAGTACCTTTTCATATTGTGTGTACTCTTATCTTTGTATATGGTGTGTTGAGTGTTGTGTGAAGAACAAGAAGATTTTCAGCCTCTCACCTTGTGTGTTCTCTTTTAGGGTTTTTTTGTGTTTGTTTGCTTGTTGCAAGAGCTCAAGCTCTCTTCTCCCCTGGTTCATATGCTAAGGGCTGAGCTGCAAGCAAGAGAAGCACAGGAAGCGGTACGAGGGTAAGAGCTTCATCTACTCTTCCCTATTTGTGTTGGCGACTACACCCTTGTCGGGAGCTCTACGAGAGGCATCGGCAAACGATCTCTGATTGAGGAGCGTTCTTCGTGGGAGTAAAGCTATAGGGCCACTATAGGGTCCTATCGAATAAAATTTTTAAGGCCGAAAACGCGTTTCGGGCGCGTTAGGACCTTCGTTTTTCAGAAAGCAGGCGATTTCGAGCACTGCGGGTAAGTCATCGATTCTCTGGCAGAACTTTGTTTTAAGAACTACAGGAAGAAAGATTGGTTGTGCAGACATTGTGTGTGCTGCAAGGAGGTCAACAGTTGCCATTGGGTATATGTATGCACATTGAGGTCACTGGTTGTGACATTTGAGTGTAGTACAGTACCGCTGCAGAAAATACAGTAGTTTGTGCAGGACAAACCAGAGTGCTGTTTCTGGTAAATTTGTGTGTCTGGCAAGATGTCAAATGATGGCATAAACCAAATTGTTGCTGAGAAGCTTGATAAGAACAACTTCCATGCTTGGAGGTTCAGGTTGACGAATTTCGTGATGGGAAAGGGTTACTGGGACTACATAGAAGGTGAGCATGAAGAGGCACCGAAGATACCAGAGATCAATCCGACTGCTGCAGATGTGAAAGAGTTCAAGGATTGGAACCAAGGAGCCAGAAAAGTTATATATTGGCTCTCTATCAGTATACAGAACACCATGATTGGGCACATACAGGATGCCAAGTCCCCCAAAGAGGCGTGGGACACCTTGGTAAAACTCTATGAAATGAATACCAAGGCACGAAAGATACAATTGAAGAATGAACTTCATACTGTGGAGAAAAAAGAGTATGTCTGTGAATGACTGCATTGAAGATCAAGGGTATTGTGGAATCCCTTGCATCTATTGGCGTTTCAGTAGATGATGATGATAAGGTGAAAGTCTGTCTATGTGGTCTTGGGCCACAATACAAGGCATTCAAGATGTCTATTCAGACTCGGGAAAACATTCCCAATTTCATAGATTTGGTGTCTATGTTGATTATAGAAGAGAAAAGTTTGGGTGAAGACCAACAGTCTTCACAAAACAAAAATAGTTCAGAGCAACAGGCCTTCTACACAAGTTCAGGAAGAGGACGAGGTAGAGGAGGCCGTGGACATGGCCAAGGAGGTGGCTGAATAGGTTATCAGAATTATGGCCAGCAGCAACAACAACTGTCCCCAGAATTCACAACAACAACAACACGCAGGTGGAAGAGGCCAATTCAGAGGCAGGGGGAGTCAAAGAGGTCGTGGAAATTGGCAAAGGCAGTATAACGATACACGTGGATGCTTTTATTATGGGTAAGCCTGGACATGTGCAGGCAGATTGTTATAAGAAGCACCCTGACATGCAAAATGGAAAATTACAGCAAAATAACTATGCATCCTCGAGCAGAAACAATGAGGATAATGAAAGGTTGTTTGTTATGTAGTATGTCGTTAATATGCCATGTCTAAAAATGTTGAAGCAGCACATAAAGATGATGTATGGTACGTTGATTCAGATGCTTCGAGAACCACATGACAAGTCATGGGGATTGGTTCAAGGAGATGAAAAACCTTGAAAGACCAGGTTTTGTGGAAACAGGGGGGAGGACAGTGCTCATCCAATTGCCCATGTTTGCTGGAGATGTGCCATTGTCTATGCAGGATGGCAAAGTGAAGTACCTTACAGATGTACTTCATGTTTCGAACATAACAAAGAATCTAGTTTCAGTTGGCCAGATGATTGAGCAAGGTTTGCAGGTTCGGTTTAACCCTGATAGTTTGCAGGTTCGGTTCAACCCTGATAGTTTGCAGGTTGGTTGCAAAAGGCAACAGAGTGGGCAGAATATTTACATTGAATGTAAACATGCCTGAAGTGAGTGCTGCGATGTTTACAAATGGTTCAGGAATTGTTGCAGACACAGACATTTGGCATAAAAGAATTGGACATGTGAATGTGCAGAGAATGAAGTCCCCACAAAATCTAATCCCCACCTTTCAAATGGACCATATGCTGGGATAGGGTTTAAGGGTTTGGGAACCAATTGCTTATGCCCATATGCTTGGCATACTTCACAGCTTCTCCACCACTCATAGACATCTTTGCTGAGTCGAGGCCAATAATACCCTGTGTTAAGGATCCTCCGAGTTGTGCTGGCTGAGGCAAAGTGACCTGAACATTCATGACATAATTCCATAATCCTTTTAGATTCTTCCAGGCTCACTACCCTCCTAAGAATCTTATCCTTACCTTGCTTGTAAAAAGAACATCCCCTAGAATTGTGTAAGGATGAGCTTTCCTTGTAAGCCTTTGCTTCTGTTGAGGATTCAATCCAGGAGAGAAGTATCATGTATCTAAATAGTGTTGAACATCTTGGAGCTCAGGCCAACCTGTATCCATTAATGCAAGAATAGCTACTTTGAAAGAAGCCAAAGTTTTAGTAGCCAATTCATCAGCCTTTTGATTATCCTTCCTGTTAACATGCACAAATTTACAAAACTCAAAAGCTTCTTTTAACTCCATTTCCCTTTTATACAATTCTTGGAGATTAGGACTCCTTGCCTTATATTCTCCTTTCATTTGTCGGATGACCAATTGTGAATCCCCTTTAACCTCTACCTCTTTAATTTCATCTTTTATGCAATCTTCTAATCCCCAAATTAATGCATTGTACTCAGCCACATTATTTGATATAGCCTTTGGGAATTCCCCACCCTTGGCCCATACCTCTTTTCCTTCTGGATCAAATAAAACTATCCCCCCAGCCCCACATTGCCTGGAAGGGCTAAAGGCTCCATCAAAATGCATAGTGAAAGCAGTTGGTGGTGTCTCCAAATCTTCATATACTTCTTCCTTTGTTCCTGTTCCTTCTTCCTCTTCCTTCCTTGTAAGAAAATCTGCAAGAGAGGCCCTAGTGGTGTTTTCTATAATAAAAGTGAAAGAGAATTCTTGAAGCTCACAAATCCACTTTGCAAACTTCCCTCCTGCAGGATTAGGTTTGCGGACCAAGAATTGTAAAGAAGGTTGAGATGTGAGGAAGAAAAAGTGCGAGGTAACAAGTATGACTTGAACTTCTTTACTGCAAAAACAAGAGATAAACCACCTTTCTCCATTTCACCATACCTCTCCTCAGCATCAGTCAGTTAACGGCTTGCATAATACACTGGTTGCATACACCCTTGCTCTCCCTTTTGCAAGAGTATAGCACCCACTGAATGTGATGAGACACTTGGGTTCACATAAAAGTCCTCCCCCCACCTAGGAGGCTGCACAATTGGACTTTGACTCATGCATTCCTTGAGCAAACAAAAAGATTGAATTTGATCGGGCCCCCATTGGAAAGAAACATTCTTCTTTGTTAACAGATTTATAGGATACATCTTCTCAGAGAACATGTCAACAAAGCGTTGGTAATACTTTGTTTTACCCAAAATCCTCCTTACCTCTCGTTGTGGTGGGGTTGGCACACTCGAAGAAGATTGGAATGTGGACTCAATATGAAGAGTGGCCTCCCTCTTCAAAGCAATACGAAGAGCCTCTTTAAAATTGGGGAATCTTTGCTAAGAACTTTTCCATGCAAGCGGGATCCAAAGCCCTGATAAACTTGCTCATCTTAAGGTGCTCCATTACTAAAGAACTCTTTGAATCTTCCATAGAAGGTGAAGAAGAAGAAACAACAACATGTAAAGTAGCTTGTTGATATTTGATGAATAAGGCTTCATACCTCACTGAAAAGGCAGAAACTGACTCTCCTTCCTTTTGGAAAATTTGATCCAATTGCAATAGTAAAGCATTTGGTGACTCCACTGTCCCAAATCTCTCCTTCATTGCTTTGGTCAACCTTTCCCAATCATTCTTGGACTCCTCTGGCAAAGCCTCATGCCAAGTTAAGGCTACACCCTCCAAGAAATCTGGAAGTATTTCTGCCCTCTCCTTCATAGACTAACCCATCAAGCGGCATGCTCGGTTAAACTCTCGGAGATAACTCCCCGGGTCTTCTCCTTTCGATCCTTGGAACACCGGAATGTTGAACATCTTACACCAAAAGATGAGTAGCGACGAGGGAAATTTACTTTTTTCAAAATAATTTTTCTTTAATCATGCGGGACCTTGAGGTTAAAATAGAATAATTCTAAGTAAAACCTGCCCGTCACCTCCACCAAAAGATGTGACACAAAGTTGGGGTTTTGACTTCGGTCACTTCTTAGAATCAAAACACACTTGTATGAAACCTCACAGCCTTCTCACCTCCCTTTCTCTCCCCAGGTTAAGATAAAGATATACACATCAAAGGTGAGATCATAATTCATGGAAGGAAAGATGAAAGGCTCAGAAGAAGCAAGAATTTCTGCCAGTCTTGCAGCTCCAAACAAGAGGGCGATTCTTTGTTGGAAGAAAATCTTCCGACTCAGGATTATGTGAACGAAAACATACGGGGAATGTTGGTAAGGTTCATCCGTTTGAATTGGGCGATTTGGTCGGAACTTATGAAAGCAAATGAATATAGCAATCACTTACAAGAGGATAAGACACATGGGATTGGCCTTTTGATAAGAGATTAAGAGGAATTAATCATTATTAAGAAGAAAGAATGGCCAAAAGTTTATAAAAACAGAGATACATAGAGAATTACAGTTTTAAATCCATATAGACTATGCAAAAGAGGATTATATAAGTGCGTAGAGCTTGAAGAGAGCTTTGCGTCTATATAAAAACTTTCAAAAACGGGCAACCGAGCGAAAAGTTATGAGCATTTTACTACAAGACTAAAACTGCCAAAATTCGCCTAAAAGTTAGCAACTTTGGGAGAAATTCTGATCATCAATGAGGTAAGGGATTAAGAAATTAGTTACATGAGTGGAAAGGGGTATTGGACCACAAAAATTGCTCTTTCCTCTCTTTGCATGAAACCTCAATTTTCACATAGCCTCTTGCCTTTCATCTCCTTCATGATTCAAGCTAGAGAGTAAGGGTTAACATTGCTCAGCGGACAATCATAAAGATTTACCGATGGTCCCCAAAGTCTTTCCGCATGCTCATTACCGCTAAAACCATTAGTACCTCCAAAGGAGGGCGGCAATAAGGTAAGGGCTACCTTGAGAAGTCACAGGCCCACCAAGATAATAACTCCTTATCCCACTTATCATGAATCATCAAAGAGGTCCAAAATTGGGTTAAGCATGAGGAGCTAATGCTAAATGAGATATTCACATGTAAAGAGAGTTTTTGAATAAGGGTTTGAAAGATAAGAGAATGGCAATGACACAAAATGCTCAATTGAGGAGGCTTCATTCATTGATTTGAAAGGGAGAGGAGGGCTCCTTTTATAGGTGGAGAATCACCCTCTCTTCCATTGTTACAAATTACAACATAAAAATCTTCAACCCTTCAGTGACATAAGGGTAGATGTCACCATCAATTGTCCTCTTAGGCTAAGTCTTCTATTGATTATTAAATTGAAGACTTTTTGACTTTTGAGATAATAGCCAAGTCTAAGTGGCATGTAGGTGGAGATCCCACTTACACATGGCGGAATTCTCCTCTTCCATGTAGGCATTCTAGAAGAATCTTTTCCAATTATGCACCTACACACACTCCTCCACATGCCTTCCACACTCCCCAACTTGTAGCCTTATGGTGAATACCATTTTAATAATACAATAAAAATCCATACGAGCATGAAGGCCCACTTTTATTTTCCACATCACTAGCCTATCTACCATACTAAAGTATTTATCAAGTATACTTGTGGCATTTACAATGTGTGCACCCTAAATCAAGTAAAACCATTATATTTGAAGATAGAATGCTGTTATCGGGGTAGCCGCCAAGCCGTCACATCACCATGCCGTTATTCCATTATGGGCACCGCAATCTTCTTGGACAAGCTTCCACCTTATTACCATTGAGAAACCATCAAAATATACACAAAATTGAAAATGAAAGATATCAATTTTTCATGTCACGGTACACAGATGCTGATTGGGCTGGTAGAATCTCATATATAAGATCTACTAGTGGCTTCATGTTTTCTTTGGAGAGTGCTGCTGTGACTTGGACCAGCAAGAATTAGCCTACGGTTGCTCTATTCAATACAGAGGTCGAGTACAGAGGTGCTGCTATGGCAGCATGTGAGGTAGCTTGGTTGAGAAAGCTACTTGCAGGTTTGGGTCTATCAGATAGACAAGTTGTCATTTTCTGTGACAACATTAGCAGTATACAGTTGGCTAGGAACCCAGTTTTTCATGCTCGCACAAAGCATATAGAGGTCCACTAGCATTTTGTCAGAGAGAAGGTTTTGGCAGGAGACATTGACCTTGTTTATGTCAGCACACAGGATCAGGTCGCTGACATCTTCACCAAATCATTGGGTACAGAGAAGCTTCGCAGATTCAGGGCTTTGCTTGGTGTACATGAGATGGAGTTGAGCTCGAGGGGGAGTGTTGAGATATCGAGCTCATCTAGTGAGGCGGTGAACAATGATGACCCGCTTGGGGGATAGGCCCCACTTACACCACTGGCATGGTTGGTGAGATCATGGGTGATATGGGGCCAGTGGGATGACAAGCTGTGTGACAGCCATTCTAGAGACTGGCATAGTTATAGCGCCAGCTCATTTAGTTGGGTTCACACTATAGAGAACACTAGTATGTATTTGGTTGAGTACCTTTTCATATTGTGTGTACTCTGATCCTTGTATATGGTGTGTTGAGTGTTGTGTGAAGAAGAAGAAGATTTTCAGCCTCTCACCTTGTGTTTTCTCTTTTAGGGTTTTGTGAGTGTGTGCGTGCTTGCAAGAGCTCAAGCTCAAGCTCTCTTCTCCCCTGCATCTTTTCAATTATGGCTAGAGAGGGTGAAAATATGGCTACAAAAGGCAAAATATAGCTGGGAAAAGCGTGGAAAATTGCCATGTTGCTACAAGGGCAATTGGGGAGTATTGGGCTTTGAAGAAGAGGGAGGAACAAACACAGAAGAAGGTCATTGAGCAGAGCTTTGGGGCAAAAGTATTGCAAAATACTGTGAATGATGCTCACAATACCTTGAAATTATCCACATGACTTAGCTGAAGTGTATAAAGTTCTTATAAAAACTACGTTATAAGTAATCCAAAGTTTTTAATGTGTGTCTTGAACCTTTTGAAGTAGTCGATAGCACTTTGAAAATTGTCCAAACTTCTATACAAGTACTAGAGAAAAAACTTTCAATAAGCTCAAGTCCGAATTACTTCATAAGCAATCATTGTGTCAACAACACAAGTCCCAAGTACTTCACCCTAGGTGAAAAAAATTCTAAGTTGTTTATGGAATTTTAAAGTAGCCCAAAGTATTTACAAGTAGGAAAAAATACTTTGCCAGTAGTCTACAGCACCGTGAAATTATTAACATGATTTCTGTCGTAGTATAGAGTACTTGCAAAAACTACTTTATAAGTAGGCCAAAGTACAAAAGCGGTATTAGAAAGCTCTAAAACACTCTCTAAAGTAGTTTACATGATTTTAAAATAGTCCAAATTTCCATACAACTAGTCTACAAAGAACTTTCAGGATACTTAAAGTACTTTACAAAAACATTGCCTACACTTTTAAAATAGTCCAAATTTCCATACAACTAGTCTACAAAGAACTTTCAGGATACTTAAAGTACTTTACAAAAACATTGCCTACACTTTCTGAAGCAGTTCAGATTAATTTGCAAATAGACCATAAGTAGTCCAAACTACTTTGCAAGTAGTTTATAGTACTTTCAAAAGTAGTTAGTAGTTAGTAGTTAATTTAAAAGTAACAGATAGTTCAAAACTAGTTTATAATTAATTCAAAAGTAGTTTACAATACTTTCAAAAGTAGTTTATAGTACTTTCAAAAGTAGTTTGCAGTAGTATGAAGCACTTATACTTGATTGTAAACATTTTTGTTTGGCAAGTGGAGTTTTTTAAAAGATTTCAAGACCAGTAATAACCACATTTACAGATCTCTCTAAGAAGTTTTGAGGGACTGAAGCCTTTCTTTGTGCAAAAACTAAAATATCGTTATACTTGCTGTTGTATTGTTCATGTGCAAAAATGATGTTTTTAAGAGATGCATTTAATCACATGCGCCATCAATCATTTGGGCTTCATGGCCGTTCTTGTAAATGTAGGTGTCTGGTATGTAGCCTAGAGGCAGCTCCCACTTTATGTAGAGCTGCTCAGCATACACATACATCATAGTATCATAGATCTTTTGGGAGTCAGTACTTTGTCCAAAGCCAACATCTTCAGAGTTTCATGCAAAGTCTTGTTTGCTACTAGGAGAGTGCAATGATTGTGGCACAAGTAGGCTTACGCTATGTCCAATGAGTGTGCAATGATGATATACTGCTTTCAATCAAGGTCTTTTAAGGCATTGAGTTAGGACACTATGATGAATAAGGAAACCAGAAGAAACGAAAGGATCTAGTAGTCAGATATTTGAAAGGCAAGGATTTCATATCCTTGTTCCAGAAGAATATTGCCTCTTTCACCAAGCACAACTTCATAGTCAGGTGTGGAAGGCTCAACAATTTAAAAATTTCTTGTTAAAGTTTCCCAAGATGTGGTGGTATCTGTAATTGACTTTGCAGAGAACTATTTATTTAAAGAACAAAATGAAATATAGTTAATGTATTGGTATTCTTCTCAGGTCACTATTTTGGTTCACATCACATATGTTCACAAGGTGTCAAATGAAGTGCAGAAGGCTATACACTTCTGTATTTTTGATGACAAGACCCATGATACTTTGTTTATCCAGCATTGCTTGCTCTTACATATAGGGTGTCTCAAGCAACAAAACTTTACGCCAAAGAGACATTGGGTTTGGTCAGATGGAGCTGTTTCCCAATTCAAAGCAAAGCGACCTTTTTACTTGAGTTCAAGGTACTTCCAACTGACAAGAGCAAAGATGATGTGGAATTTTTTTGCCTCAAGCCATGGAAAGGGTGAGCATGATGGAGCTAGAGCAGTCATCAAGAGAGAACACTAACACATGAGCAATTGAAGCCAAATGGGTGGCATCTGAAGTGCACGGCAGATGTGGTTGCCTTCCTAAGAAACAAGTTTTGTGGTGTAGAAAATGCAAGAGTTTGCAAGTTCTTTTGGAAAATCAAGGAAAGTGATGTACAAAGAGAAAAGAAGCCGGATTACAAGCGTGTGATTAGTTCATAGTCAATGCATTGTGTGAATGGATACTCATTCACTGATAAGTGTGCCTTGAGATGTAGACAACTCACTTGCTTCTGTGATTCATGTATGCTCTACAACGTTGGAGAAGATGTAGCTATCCAACATATGTAGATGCCTAGGAGTATCATCAAATTTTCCCCTGGCCATTGATTATTCAGATGAAGACTCAAGTGATAAAGAGGTTGACAATAACCCTATGTATGTAGGTCACCAAGATGCTTTATGTGTAGAAGATAACTTTTCCACCAACCCTGCAGAGAAAAATGCTGATTTCTACATCCTCAAATGCTTCACGGCGCAAAGTACAAAACAACGAGAACATGTGAACATGGGTGGGATAACTATGTATCAGATCACTCATATGTGGTTGAGGGATACTATTATGAGTAGGTTGATGGTCAAAATGACTTGTACTACATCCCAACAAATCAACCTCCTGTACTCTTACCCTCACACCTAGTAAGCCATTAAGTTTGAAATGGAATGTATATAAGGTAAGCATAACCTATTTAGGTTGTCACACTGGAGGTCCAAAAAAACATTTACAATAGCATGCCCCTTGAGCTTTAGAAAGAGTTGTATTTATTTTTGAATGCAATTTGAAGTCATTTTGTCAATTCATTTGATACAAAGTGTAAACTACCTTGGCATGCATGTAAACTACTTTTTCCATATTGTAGCTACTTGAACAAATTTTTAAGTACTTCAAACAATCTTACTAGGACCATAATCTTCTAATCAAATATGTATACCATTTGTGAAGAGAACATAGCCTAATTTTATATTTTTTAAAACTACCTATAAAGTAGTAAACTTATCTTTTCAAGTACTATAATCTGGTTGCTTTGACACCACACAGGGGATGATTCAATCTCTTCATCACCATCGATTGGTGCTAGCTTTGTCTTTGGAGGGTTGGCTCCTACAAACACGATAGCCTTTCAATAATAATAATGATGATATTACAATATGGTTAAAAATTAAAAACAAGGTACCTTCATTTGTATTTTTCTTTCTTCCATTCGTTGGCTAGATGTTTATTTTTATGTTTGTCTTTGAATTAGCTCAGTGTCACATCCGGAGAGGCTTCAGTATCAACATCCTCCTGCTCCCTTTCTTTGTTCCCTTTCTTTGCTCTCATTGTCAAAAAATTTCACAACCTTCATTGCTACATACACCCCCTCCTAGGTTGCTTGCTCCATGACTTCAGCTGGTGACTTTTTATGAAGGTCATCAACCATAGGCTTAGTTGACACATATGCCATGCCATCCAAATCTAGCCCATCCTATGGAATTGTAGAGCTTGTCACTTTCCTCAAGCCCTCATCTATATTTGACCTCTCCAAAATCTCTCCTTTTTCCAACCCTGCACATGTCAACCCCCTCCTAAAATCCCCTGCATCCACAATCCAAGTACATGTGTAAGATTCATACCAAAGGATATCATAACATATAAAACATCATCAAAGATTACATACTCTCTTGTTTAGCGACTATCCAAGGCCCCTCAAAAAGCAACGATCGTGCATTCTCTGGGATGGTCTCATTGCAGCCAAAACCCACACAAAACATACTCAAGGCAATCACACTTGCAAAGCATAAAGGGTGGTATTTGTATTTGTTGCAGACTAGCATATATCTACCAATTACATTTGCAGTAGCCTATGGATCTCCACACGAAGCACAGTTGCCTACCACCTTGATTGTGGCATCTTCATATCTTAGTGCTTCGTAGGGTGTGGGTACCAAACACAGCTTCTCACCTTGCTTAAATTGCAACACCATATTTTCTATAAATGCTAAATTTTGCATAACATTTTCAACTTCTGTCTACAATTGTTCTAGCTCAGCCTATATAGTCTCACAAAAAGACATAGCATAATAAGTTAGAAAGATATAAGGATAATCTAAAAAGATATAAGGACATTCTAAAAAAGACCTTTTTGTGTGCTAATTTACTTTTAGTTAACAATCTAAAATGAACTTTTAAAGAAATAAAAACTAGCTGAAACTATTATGTTGGTACTAAACTACTTCCAGGTTCTGTTCACAATAATCTAAAATCTACTTTTAAAAGAATAAAAACTACCTGAAAAGTAATTTTTAGGTACTAAACTAATTCTAGGTTCTGTTCACAATCTGAAATCTACTTTTAAAGGAATAAAAACTACCTGAAAAGTATTTTTTGGGCACTAAACTAATTCTAGGTTATGTTCACAATATGAAATCTACTTTTAAAGAAATAAAAACTACTTGAAAAGTATTTTTTGTGCACTAAACTAGTTCTAGGTTCTGCTCACAATCTGAAATCTACTTTTAAAGGAATAAAAACTACCTAAAAAGTATTTTTGGGCACTAAACTAATTCTAGGTTCTGTTCACAATCTGAAATCTACGTATAAAGAAATAAAAACTACCTGAAAAGTATTTTTTGGGTACTAAACTACTTCTAGGTTTTGTTCACAATTTGAAATCGACTTCCAAATAAGTTTAAATTACTTTGGGTCTCTGAACATTCTAAAAATTATTTTGTGGGTACTAATTTACTACTTCTCAATGTAAAAAGTAATTTTAAAGGAATAAAACTACCTTAAAGAGCAAGCATAACATTATAGAAGATTTACTTTTATGGATACTAAACTATATCTAGGTACTTGGAGGAGCTAAACATTATGTAAAGTAAGTACGTCTTATTCAACTAGGGACAGGGATTTAATATGCACGTGATCACAAGATTTTTTGTGATAATAACACATGTGAATAAGTTATTCACATGTTCTCATGTTACCGTTCACAAAATAACAGGTCACTTGCCATTTGGGAACCCCTGAAAAGCTTGGCTACACATGGGAATAAGCTATTCACATGTTCTCATGTTACCATCTTCACATAATAGCAGGTCAATGCCACCTAAGAAGATCTTTTATGCCCGACAAAGATAATTTTTTTAGGCCCTTGTGAAAGCTTTGTGAATATAACATGTGATCACAAGATTTTTTATGTTATTAACATATGTTATTAACATGTTGACATGTTTTCGTTTACGTCAGTGAAATCCCTGACTAGGGACTTGTGCACATACCTCTAATAATGCGACATCGCCCTTCATGTTCAACATTGCCTCATTCACTCCTAGAAACTGGAGCATCCTAGAGCAAGCTTCAATTTGAAGATCAAGTTTATGCATTTTCTCCATGTTGGTGTGCCGGTCTACCTTCAACTCTTCTAGCTGCCACTTGTGACCTTCAATGTCTCCTATTAAGACAGCTGCAGCAGTAGAGCAGATGATGTGCCTTCATTGTGCGAAGTAACGTGTCCGTCTTCTTGTTGAAATCTATTTTTCTACAGGCAAGCTCATGTGTCTTTTTGGATAGCCTCGCATTGGGCCTTAGCACCCATGGACTCCACCTTTAGAATGTGCACACAACAAGGATTGTGTTCAAGTATCCACGAAATAGGTTGAACCGTCTTGCTGGCCGCCATGCTCCCATGTTGAATGCTTGGCCTGCTGGTTATTGCCACCTGCATCACATTCCATGTCAGCCACATTGCTTGGCAGCTTCTAAATTTGTGGGCCCATAAGCTTTCCTCTAGTTACTAGTCTTTTTATGTAGGCCTCCTGGCTGAGCTTTACAAGTTTCCAAGACACTCTCCCCAAATGTCACCCACCATGCAATTTGGTGACCTTCGAGATCACTTTTCTCTAATTTACACTTTTCGTATGCGAAACACCTAGCAAACTTGTGACCAATCTCGTTGTTCGAGGGCACAGCTTGGTACACCTTTTGCTAAAGCAAGTGGCACTCATCTGCAAACTCCGACCGCAACATATGCAAGAAGATCTTGGAGTTATTCTCACACCATGTTTTGAAAACACTCAGCCAATCTACCTCTGGCAAGTCTTCTTTTGATAGATGCTTTGGGCGCTTCCCCTCCATGCTCAAACCATATTCCTCATGGAGATTCTCTTTTGTTAGGAAAAACCGCTGAAGCTTTGGGTATATATGTTTAGCTTTACCAGTACCTATATCAAGAATCCAACTCTAGTCATAAATTTGAAACTACATAGATTTAGCAAATCTCTCTCTCTCTCTCTCTCTCTCTCTCTCTCTCTCTCTCTCTCTCTCTCTCTCTCTATCACACACACACACACCACACACACATACAAAAAGCACACATTATTTCTTGCTAAAAAGAAAGAGATCTTTACCAGTACCTATAGCAAGAATCTAACTCTAGTCATCAATTTCAAGCTACATAGATTTTGCAAATCTCTCTCTCTCTCTCTCTCTCTCTCTCTCTCTCTCTCTCTCTCTCTCTCTATCACACACACACACACACACACACACACACATAAAAGCATGCATTGTTTCTTACCAAAAAGAAAGAGAGCTTTACCAGTACCTATAGCAAGAATCTAACTCTAGTCATCAATTTCAAGAAGCTACATAGATTTTGTAAAAATCCGTCTCTCTCTCTCTCTCTCTCTCTCTCTCTCTCTCTCACACACACACACACACACACAAACACACACAAAAGCACACATTCTTTGTTGTTGAAAGAAAGAGAGGAACAATCAAGCCATGAAAGCACAAACATACCTTTAGAAGAGGATTCCATCTTTAATATGAACTCCTCTTTGTGTGCTATTGGGTGTCTGTAATGGCGAGGTTTCTTCAACCGGCTTCTTGCGGGTGGGAGTCCTTCCCATGTTGCCCTCAAAGAATACTAATCCTAAGCTGAAGATGTTGAGGATAGGGATCTGTTTAGACAAAGGTTGTAGAGAGACGGTTGGGCATGACAAGCATGCAAGTTGTAGAGAAAAGATTGGGTGATAGTATAGACTGTTTTTTTTTTAACTGAGAAAGGTTTCTAGATAGAGAAGGGGATTTGTTGCGCGATCAAAATGATGAGGAGGAAAATTCTACTTTTCACACATGTGAGATTATAAACATAAAAAAGTGGCTCCATGCAATGATACTTTGATTCTCATGAAATAATTTACTTTTTATTCTCATGCAAAATTATCTTTCATTTTGATTCCCGTCCCAAAACTACCATTTCTTAAACCACCAAAAAGATGAATTTTTGCACCACCTATGCATGCTTTCACCCCCTTAGGGCCATTCAAAAACACAATGTTCTTGCAAGAATGGACCTAGCGCCATTCTACCATGCACATTCTTGATGTTTTATGCATGCACATGTACAAATTGACCCTTAGACCATTCTAAAATTCACTAGCGCAGTTGACATAAGGGAGTAGAGAATTGCCCTACGGATTTGGATGCACATGTAAAGATTGACCCAAGGACTATTCAAAATTTACCAGTAGTAGTTGACACAAGGGAGTGGAGAATGGCCCTAGGACCATTATTGTAAGTCTTAATATTTTAATATTTTATGCATGCACATGTAGAGATTGGCCTAAGGACCATTTTAAAATTTACCACCAGTAGTTGACATAAGGGAGTGGAGAATGGCCCTAGGACCATTCTCGCAAGTATAATGTGCTTTATAATGGACCTAAGGCCATTCTACCATACACAACAATGTGCTTGAAAAGAGTAGACCTGGATCATTCTAAGGCACATCATGGATGGTAGAATGGCCCTAGGTGCATTCTTTCAAGCACATTATGCAAGTAGAATGGCCCTAAGGCATACCTTACAAGCACAATGTGCTCTAGAATGGCCCTATGACCATTCTCCTACACAATGTGCTTTAAATAATGACCCTAGGATCATTCCACCTACACAATTTGCTTAAAAGAATGACCAATGTTTCAACCACATTGTGCATGGTAGAATGTTGAGATATCGAACTCATCTAGTGAGGCGGTGGACACTGATGACCCGCCTGGGGGATAGGCCCCACACTTACACCACTGGCATGGTTGGTGAGATCATGGGTGATATGCGGCCAGTGGGATGACAGCAGGCTATGTGACAGCCATTCTAGAGACTGGCATAGTTATAGCGCCAGCTCATTTAGTTGGGTTCACACTATAGAGAACACTGGTATGTATTTGGTTGAGTACCTTTTCATATTGTGTGTACTCTGATCCTTGTATATGGTGTGTTGAGTGTTGTGTAAAGAAGAAGAAGATTTTCAGCCTCTCACCTTGCTTGTGTGTTCTCTTTTAGGGTTTTGGGAGTGTGTGTGTGTGTGTGCTTGCAAGAGCTCAAGCTCTCTTCTCCCCTGCATCTTTTCATGGTATCAGAGCCTGGTTCATGCTAAGGGCTGAGCTGCAAGCAAGAGAAGCACAGGAAGCAGTACGAGGGTAAGAGCTTCATCTACTCTTCCCTATTTGTGTTGGCGACTACACCCTTGTCGGGAGCTCTTACGGGAGGCACCAACAAACGATCTCTGATTGAGGAGCTTTCTTCGCGGGAGTAAATCTATAGTGCATCTATATTGTCCTATGGGACGAAGTTTTTTGGGCCGAAAATGCGTTTCGGGCACGTTACGACCTCCATTTTTCAGAAAGCAGGCGATTTCGAGCACTGCGACAGGCAAGTCATCAATTCTCTACAGAACTCTATTTTAAGAACTGTAGGACGACAGATTGGTTGTGCAGACATTTTGTGTACTATTGCAAGGAGGTCAACAGTTGCCATTGGGTGTATGTATGCACATTGAGGTCACTGGTTGTGACATTTGAGTGTAGTACAGTACCACTGTAGAAAATACAGCAGTTTGTGCAGGACAAACCAGAGTGCTGTTTCTGGTAAATTTGTGTGTCTGGCAAGATGTCAAATGATGGCATAAACCAAATTGTTGCTGAGAAGCTTGATAAGAACAACTTCCATGCTTGGAGGTTCAGGCTGACAAATTTCCTGATGGGAAAGGGTTATTGGTACTATATAGAAGATGAGCATGATCGGAGATCACAATCCGACTGCTGCAGATGTGAAAGAGTTCAAGGATTGGAACCAAGGAGCCAGAAAAGTTATGTATTGGCTCCTTATCAGTATATAGGACACCATGATTGGGCACATACAGGATGCCAAGTCCCCCAAGGAGGCGTGGGACACCTTGGTAAAACTCTGTGAAATGAGTACCAAGGCACAAAAGATACAGTTGAAGAATGAACTTCATACTGTGGAGAAAAAGAGTATGTCTGTGAATGACTTTGCATTGAAGATCAAGGGTATTGTGGAATCCCTTGCATTTATTGGTGTTTCAGTAGATGATGATGATAAGGTGGAAGTCTGTCTACATGGTCTCGGGCCACAATACAAGGCGTTCAAAATGTCTATTCAGACTCGGGAAAACATTCCCAATATCACAGATTTGGTGTCTATGTTGATTATAGAAGAGAAGAGCTTGGGTGAAGACCAACAGTCTTCACAAAACAAAAACAGCTCAAAGCAACAGGCCTTCTACACAAGTTCAGGAAGAGGACGAGGTAGAGGAGGCCGTGGACACGGCCAAGGAGGTGGCCAAACAGGTAATCAGAATTATGGCCACCAGCAGCAACAACAACAACAGTCCCAAAATTCACAACAACAACAACAACAACACGCAGGTGGAAGAGGCCAATTTAGAGGCAGGGGGAGTCAAAGAGGTCGTGGAAATTGGCAAAGGTATTGTGGTAAGCCTGGACATGTGCAGGCAGATTATTATTATAAGAAGCAGACTGACATGCAAAATGGAAAATTGTAGCAAAACAACTATGCATCCTCGAGCAGAAACAATGAGGACAATGAAAGGTTGTTTGTTATGCAGCATGTCGTCAATGCCATGTCTGAAAATGTAGAAGCAGCACATAAAGATGATGTGTGGTTCCAATTGCCCATGTTGGAGATGTGCCATTCTCTATGCAGGATGGCAAAGTGAAGTACCTTGCAGATGTACTTCATGTTCCGAACATAACAAAGAATCTGGTTTCAGTTGGCCAGATGATTGAGCAGGGTTTGCAGGTTTGGTTTACCCCCCTGATGGTTGTTATGTTGAAGACTTTAAAGACAAGTGCAGGTTGGTTGCAAAAGGCAATAGAGTGGGCAGAATGTTTACATTGAGTGTAAACATGCCTGAAGTGAGTGCTGCGATGATGTTTGCAAATGGTTCAAGAATTGTTGCAGACACAGACATTTGGCATAAAAGAATTGGACATGTGAATGTGCAGAGAATGAAGTCTATGCAGACTAAAGGAATTATGACAGGGCTGCCAAAGTTTAAAGTTGAAGGTATGCAGAAAATATGTGAAGCATGCCAATTTGGAAAGCAAACAAAGCATATATTTCTAGGTAACAGAAATGTGAGCAAAAATACACTAGATGTTGTGCATTCAGATGTATTGGGTCCTACGAGGACCATGTCTATGGGAGGCTGTAGGTATTATGTGACATTTATTGATGACCACACAAGGAAAGTGTGGGTATACTTCATGAAGGAGAAGAGTGAGGTGTTCACTCATTTTCAGAATTTCAGAGTTGTGGTTGAAAAGCAAACAGGGAAATATGTAAAGTGCCTAAGGTCAGATGGAGGGGGAGAGTACTTATCCACACAAGGAAAGTGTGGGTATACTTCATGAAGGAGAAGAGTGAGGTGTTCACTCATTTTCAGAATTTCAGAGTTGTGGTTGAAAAGCAAACAAGGAAATATGTAAAGTGCCTAAGGTCAAATGGAGGGGGAGAGTACTTATCCAATGAGTTCTCTGAATTTTTGAAGAAGAATGGTATTCGGAGAGACAGTTTACATGCAGATACACTCCGCAGCAAAATGGATTTACTGAGCAGAAAAACAGGCACATTGCTGAGATTGTGCGAGCATTGATGAAAGAGAAGAATATGCCACATAGCTATTGGGACGAGACTGTTTCTACAGCAGTTTACATCATGAACAGAACTCCTACTGCAGCCATACATGATGTAACTCCAGAGGAGAGGTTTACTGGCAGAAAACCTGATCTGTCTCATCTGGAAGTCTTTGGATGCATTGCATATGTGTATGTGCCAGATGAGCTGAGAACTAAGCTGGATCCAAAATCTGAAAAATGTGTGTTTATTGGATATTCCCTTGAGCAAAAGGGATACAAGTGTTATAACCCCGCTACACGTGAGTTGAGGGTAAGCAGGGATGTTGTTTTTGATGAGATGAGCAGCTAGTATGCTGCTGAAAAAGGGGTTGACGTGAGTGGAAATGTGGTTGCACAAAATGCAAGTCAGCAATCACAGTCTTTGAGTGGACCAGGAGAGTCCTCATCTAGTGGTTTAGTTGATAGACCATGGAGTGGCAGGCTGCGTCATAATACCACTCCTGCAAATGTGATTAGTACATCACATAGAGGCAAAGAGAAAGTGATTGAGACCCTTAGTATGCCTGACATTTCTGCAGGGCATTCTCATGTTGATGGAGAGTCTAGTTACTTAGAGATGAGCCTTGATGAGGATCTTGGGATACTAGCTTATGAGAACACCTAGTGTAAAGAAGGCTATGGAAGCCATGAATGCAAAGCTGTGAAGATTTGGGAGAGTGAAGAACCCTGTGCAAAGGTTTACCTATGATGGTTATGTGGCACATCACTATGCATACATGGCAAAAGTTGTGCAGGTTTTGTAGAGCCCACATGCATTGATGAGCTGTTGGAAATGTGTGTTGGGAGAAAGCTATGGATGAGGAGATGGATGCACTATATGGAAATGAGACTTCGGATTTAGTGCAATTTCCTGAAAGCAAGAAAGCCATTGGATGCGAGTGGGTGTACAAAGTAAAACATAACAGTGATGGGAGCATAAGTAGGTACAAGGCTAGATTGGTAGCCAAAGGATATGCGCAGACATATGGCATTGATTATGAGGAAACTTTCAGCCCAGTTGCCAAGATGGCAACAGTGAGAGTTGTGATAGTAGTGGCTGCATCAAAGCAAATGGTCTTTACATCAAATGGATGTAAAGAATGCATTCTTGCATGGGGATTTGCAGGAAGAGGTGTATATGTTGCAGCCACCTAGTTATGTGCTTGAAAGAATGGCCCTAAAGCCATTCTAAAGCACATCATGGATGGTAGAATGGCCCTAGGCCCATTCTTTCAAGCACATTGTGTAAGTAGAATAGCCCCTAAGCCACATCTTGCAAGCAAAATGTGCTCTAGAATGGCCCTATGACTCTTCTCCTACACAATGTGCTTGAAATAATTGCCCTAGGGCCATTCTACTTGCACAATGTGCTTGAAGGAATGGAAAATATTTCAACCACATTGTGCATGGTAGAATGGCCCTTAGGGTCATTCTACAAGAGGGTGGAGAATGGCATAGGGCCATTATACCATCCATAATGTGATTTGGAATGGCCATAGGGAAATTCTAAAGCACATCATGGATGGTGAATGGCCCTAGGGCCATTCTTTCAAGCATATTGTGTAGGTAGAATGCTTCCAGTGTGCCATTCTACCATGCACAATCTTGATATTTTATGCATGCGTAGGCAGAGAATGGCCCTAGGACACCATGGACGATGATAGAATGGTCTTAAGGTCATTCTTTCATGCACATTGTGCATGGTAGAATGGTGGTCCTAGGGACATTCTAAATCACATTGCTCTTGCAAGAATGGCCTAAGGACCATTCTAAAGTTAACCAATTGTTGGCACAAGAGGGTGGATAATGGCCGTAGGGCTATTTAAGGATCCACAATGTGATTTGGAATGGCCCTAGGGCCATTCTATCAAGCACATTGTGCTGGTAAAATGGCCCTAAGGCCATTGTAAATCACATTGTGATTGTAAGAATGACACTAGGGTCATTCTACCATGTCAAATCTTGATGTTTTATGCAGGCACATGTAGAGAATCACCCTAGGACCATTCTAACATGCATCAATAGTTGATAGAAGGGGTATAGAACGGACCTAGGGCCATCCTACAGTCCATGATATCCTTTAGCATGGCCCTAGGACCATTTTAGAGGGTGGAGAATGGCCCTAGGGCCATTCTTTCAAGAACATTGTGCAAGTATAATGTTCCTAGGGCCATTCTACCATGCATAGTCTTGATATTTTATGCATGCACAAGATTGTCCATGGTAGAATGGCCCTAGGGCCATTTTAAAGCACATTGTTCTTACAAGAATATCCCTAGGGCCATTCTACTATGCATAGTCTTGATATTTGATTAACCCTAGGATGATTCTAAAATTCACTATCTACAATGTGGTTTAGAATGGCCCTAGGACCATTCTTAAATTCACCACTTGTTGGCTTAAGAGGGTGGAGAATGGCCCTAGGGCTATTCTTTCAAGCACATTGTCCATGGTAGAATGGATCTAAGACCATTCTAAAGCACACCATGGATGGTAGAATGGCCCTAGGCCATCATTTCAAGCACATTGTGCTTGCAAGAATGGCACTAGGGCCATTCTACCATGGAAAATCTTGTTGTATTTTGTATGCTTATATAGAGATTTGGCCCTATGAACACTCTAAAGTTCACCAGCAGCTGACACAATGGAGTGGAGAATTTCTAAGAGCATTCTAAAATTCACCATTATGGGCACAAGAGGGTGGAGAATGGTCCTAGGGCCATTTTACAATCCACAATGTGATGTGGAATGGCCTTAGGTCCATTCTAAAGCACATCATGGATGGTAGAATGGCCCTAAGGAAACTCTATCAAGCATATTGTGTTCAATAGAAAGATCCTAAGGTAATTGTAAAACATATTGTTATTGTAAGAATAGCCCTATGGCCATTCTATCGTGCTGAACCTTGATGTTATGTGCATGCATGTGTAGATAATAGCCCCATTCTAACATGTACCAATAGTTGGTACTACAAAGGGGTATAGAATGGCTTTAAGGTCATCCTACGATCCATGATATGCTTTAGGATGGCCCTAGGACCATTCTAAAATTCACCATCTGTTGCCTCAAGAGGGTGAATGCCCCTAGGGCCATTATTTCAAGAACTTTATGTAGGTAGTTTGTCCCTAGGGCCATTCTAAAGCATATTGTGCTTGGTATAATGGCCATAGGGCCATTCTTTTAATACCATTGTGCATGGTAGAATGGCCCTAGGGACATTCTAAAGCACATTGTTCTTGTAAGAATGGCCCTAAGACCATTACGAAATTCACCAGTTATGGGCACAAGAGGGTGGAGAATGGCCCTAGGGCCATTTTACGATCCACAATGTTGTTTGAAATGGCCTAGGGCCATTCTAAAGCACGTCATGGATGGTAGAATGGCCCTAATTCTATCAAGCATATTGTGCTTGGTAGAATGGCCCAAGGTTAATTGTAAAACACATTGTGATTGTAAGAATGGTCGTAGGGCCATTCTACCATGCTGAGTCTTGATGTTTTATGCATGCACGTGTATTGAGAATGGCCCTAGGACCATTCTAACATGCACTAATAGTTGGTACAAGAGGTATAGAATGGCCCTAGGGCCATCCTACGATCCATGATATGCTTTAGCATGGCGCTAGGACCATTTTGAAATTTACCAGCTACTACCTTAAGAGGGTGGAGAATGGCCCTAGGGCCATTCTTTCAAGAACATTATGCAGGTAGTGTGTGCCTAGGGCCATTCTACCATGCACAATCTTGATATTTTATGGCCATTCTACCATGCATAGTCTATATTTTGTGCATGGACATGTAGAGATTGGCCCTATGACCATTCTAAAATTCACTCTCTACAATGTGGTTCAGAATGGCCCTAGGACCATTCTTGTAAGCACAATTAGGCAGGTAGAATGGCCCTATGACCATTTTAAATTCACTAGTTTTTGGCTTAAGAGGGTAGAGAATGGCCCTAGGGCCATTCTTTTAGGCACATTATGTAGGTAGAATGGCCCTAGGGCCATTCTGAAGCATATTGTGCTTACAAGAATGACCCTAGGGCCATTCTAAAGCATAGTTTTGATATTTTATACATGCACATGTAGAGTTTGGCCCTATGACCATTCTAAAGTTCACCAACAATTGACCATTCTAAAGCTCACCGATTGACACAAGAGAGTAGAGAATGGCCCTATGACCATTCTTGCCATGCACACGTAGAGATTGGCCATAGGACCATTCTAAAATTCACCCGTTGTTGACACAAGAGAATGACAAATTTAAAATTTAGGGGGAAATTCGAGTTTCAAATTTTGGGAAAAAAAATTTAATTTTAGGAGAAACTCAAATTTCAAAATTTGGCGAGAAATTCAAAATTCAAATCTTGGGGAAATTCAAATTTTGCCGAGCGTTAAAATTTACAAGGCAATTGAAATTATGGGAAAATTTTCAAATTTCAAAATTAGGGGGAAATTAAAATTTTAAATCTTGGGGGAATATGAAATTTTGACATGGAATTGAAATTTATAAGGCAATTGCAATTATGTGGGGAAATTCAAATTTGAAGAGAAATTTTAATTTTTGAGATATTATAATGGTCATATGGCCAATCTAAAGATGGTTTAGAAGCTTTGTACATGGTAGCTTGGTCCTAAGACCAATCTAAAGATGGTTTAGAAGCTTTCTGCATGGTAGCTTGGTCCTAAGACCAATCTACTAGCAAAGATGATGTAGCTTTGTTCATGGTAACTTAGCTCTAGGGATAACCTAGATTCACTTGTGTGTGGTAGCTTGGTGCTAGGGCCATTAGGAAACCTTTGGACATCTTTTGGTGGACCCTTTACTAATGACCTTCATTAGCAATGGACCAATAGGAAGAGAGAAGTGTGCACATTTGGTCTCCTCCAAAAGTAGGGGGCAACTAGGCTTGTCTCCCTCATTACTACATTTATCAAAAAGTAGAGAGTGGGCTTCATAAATTAGGGAGGTGGAGTGCAAAACGTAGAAGGGTGCCATAAAGTAAGGAGGTAACTTCTAAAAAGTAGGGGACTCCACCAATTTCAGCCCCATCAATCTTGTTGGTCAAAAAACCCTTAAAAATAGGTTTTTTTTAATCAAAAAGTACATTTTCCTTGTCAAAACCCAACCCAAACCATATTATATCAAAAACTTCTTTTTTCACGTCAGATTTCTCTCCCTACACATTATTCTTCCCTCCAACATCATCCTCTTCACCCCAAACATCAAATCTTCATAGCTCATTCTCTCTCTATGTTGCAACCTTCTCTCTCTCTCTCTCTCTCTCTCTCTCTCTCTCTCTCTCTCTCTCTCTCTCTCTCTCTCTCTATATATATATATATATATATATATATATATATATATATATATATATATATATATATATATATATATATATATTGTGAGTAGATCTTCAACCTCTCTCTCTCTACTGTGCAACCCTCTCTCTCTCTCTCCCTTCTTTCTCTCTATTGTGCTCAGATTTGCAACCTTCTCTATCTCTGTCACGCGCGCGCACACACACACTCGAATCTCCTCACACCCATATCTACCTCCCTCTCCCCACCAGCTTCTCTCTCTCTCTCTCTCTCTCTCCCCTCCCTAAAACCTTTCTAGAAAAACACACCATGGAGGGTAGTGCATCTTTGTCGAGCGACGAGAAGGCCAAGGGACAAGGTTGAGGTTCTGCTCCTGCAAAATACGAGGGATGAACATGGTTCTTGGGTTGAAAAACAATTTCAAAAGGGAGATTGGGTGTATTTACGGCCCAGTGCCACCACTGTTGAACCGCATCGAGTTTGACGTGTCGAGATGTGGTTGAGCACCATTGGAAGGGGCGTCTACTAGGATTCAAGGAAACAAGGTATGATGGATTGGTGGCCCTAGTGCAACATGTGTACTCGGCATCGAAAATTTCTTTGCGCCCACATCATCATATTCCTCATTTCCCTTGCAACTGTATGCTTTCACTTTAGTACATTAGTATATATGGTCTGTGAACTGTTATTTTTAACTTTATTTGATAGTTTCCTCATTTTCAGATATTTTTCCTTACAACATCATTGAGGATCAGCCCATAAGGAGCCTAATATAGGAACATTCTATTATGCCGTACACGCGCACATTGGGGATGGTGTATTGTCTGACAATGCCCCTTCTAACCTTGCTAGTTGAAATATTTTCTTCTACACCCACAACTATGTAGTCCCGACACAGGTCAACACGTTTGGTAAGCTTGAAGAAGTCCCCTCTCCTTCCATGTCTAGTGCTAAATGGCCAATGCTTGATGTTTGGACTATTTTTGCTCTTAAAGCAAAGATGGCCAATGATATACATTCTTCTTTGAAGTACACAAAGGCCTCAAGATTGGTTGGTCTTAGCTAGGCATGCCATGTGTATGTGTTTGCCCACATATTTTGGGCCTTTACTTGCACACGAACGCCCACAATGTACATGGGCAAGGTGGTAGATGTTGAAGATATTGTCAATTTGCTTGGCCAAGGGTGGGACATTGTGGAGGGGGAGCACAAAGGAGAGAATTTTAGGTGCAATGTAATGCATTCCAGTGTCTCCTTTTGATTCTTTCAAGCTCATACCAATTTGTGTACTCCTTTCTGTTTACGAGTGGTGGATGAGGAAGAAGGGTGCAGGGATACCCTTACAAGCTCAAGAGGAGGTTGTAGAGCTTATATCTCTCTCTCTATAGGCCTACCTAATATGGGGGTAGAGATTGTCCAAGCAAGTAAGCATTGGAGCCTTTTGAACGTCCATGATCACCTACACATTTTGGGATTTGAGGAAATCAATAATGCTTACTTCAATGTGCAGGGTAGGAAGGTAAGGGTTGTTTGATATTTAAACCTCTGTATTTGCTCACCCCTTACTAGAGTCACTTACTATGTTGGGTGTTTGGATAGGTTGGAATGAGGATGGAAGCAAACACTAAGGTGTCCTTGGATTGGGGACTAGATGATGTCACCTTGGTTCAACGAATCTAAGCTATGAGTGCCCTTGCTTGGCACTTCCATTTTGTAATCACACTCCATACTGGAGTAATTTTGTAATCTCATTCCACTGGAGTAATTTTGTAATCTTGCTCCACCAGAGTTTTGTTATAAAAAAAGTTCTGAGATACTTCGGTGTTTAAAATATGTTATCTGGTTTCTTCATATGGTTTCTTGAAGGGGTGGTTTCATATTTTAAAAAATCATTTTTTCATGTTTTTTGGTCCAATGTGAAATGGCCGCTATGTTGTATAAATAGTACTTTCAAGGCTTGATGTGTCATTTTTGCACTCATAGAGCACAAGGCACCTCCACACTCGAGCTTGAGAGCACATGGCTGCCTACAATCGCTTCATGAACTTCCTCCGTGAGAGCAAGTTTCTAAAGTCCACACATTTGCATGTAATGTTCACTCGCGAGATCAATTGGACTTCCACACTCCGCCTCCATGAAGTATTATTTATAGACACATTGTCATACATGAACACCCACATCAAACTGCACTCTATCTCTCCTCCGATCTCCTAAAGTACATCAACCACAACGAAAGGCCCTTCCAAAAGTGGCTTAGAAGATTTGAAGCAATGGCAATTAAATCTAAACACTTCCTAGAGCTTAACAAGAAGCAAGTATGCAAGCTCAATAGAGGTGCCATTGGCCATTGCTTCCTATCATGGTTGGCCTACTTTGTTTTCTTGCTTTCAAAAGGAGAGGAGGAAGAGGAGGTCGAAATGCCACAACTGCACCTTGGAGGACTCATCCATGACAAGGAAGAGCTTCAGAGTGTAGCGCACACAGGTGTAAGTGAAAGCTTGATCGTCGCACAACAATTTCTAGGAGGTGCGCTAGGGCTCCTAGAAAATCCACGCCGCTTTGAGGCTAATGGAAGTGGCATTGCAATTGAAGATGAAGATGACTCTGTCCCCCTTCCTGAGATAGAGATTGACTCTCTATGTCCGGTTGTGGTAGGGGGGAGATTTTCATTTTTTTGCATGATATTGAAAAGTCCTATGGCCTCCGCTCGGATGAGTGCTTGAGCATGCTCAAGGTGAAGGCAGACCTCCCATTGGATGAATCCAAAACATGTTACATGGAGGAGAACCTCCTCCCACTCACAGACTTGGTGGAGGAGATGATGGTCATTGCTCTTGGAGGCAGTCAGGAATGCAAAAAAGCAAGAAAATGTCATTGAGGAGGACTTCCAAGAGGCACAACAAAGTGTCTCCCGTGCAATCGTGCCTTGGACACCAACTCCAACACAAAATATCGACGAGTCCAAGTCCAACATTGACTTAGAGTGAACGGCTAATGCAGACAAGGATGATAAGCAAGAGAACATCCTTGAGATGGACAGTTATGCTATGCAGGGCGGGGGAATGCGTGCTACTATAGAACCATATCCGGCTCTTAGCCACTACATCGGACACCTCCCAACAAATGACTTTGTGATTATTCACAAAGAATTCACACCCAATGTTAGCTTCTCCCATTTTGCATTAAAGTCCTTTTCAAAGAAACTCTGCATGGCCATTATTTGGCCAGTCACTTAGCTTTTTAATCCTAGTTAAAAAGTCCCTAGTTATGACCACTTTTGGGAGCAACTATAGAGGCAAGGTGCTTGCCCAATTAGGAATTGCCAAATCGCTTGGCCATGACTCACCGCCACTGCTATTCTAACCGGCAAGCTCCCCGTAGCTAAGAAGCAACGAACCTCTTTGTAAAGAGTATTCCCAAATCCCACATGTAAATTTTTCTATCAATACAATGCTAAAAGTGGCTTTTAAGTACATGTCATTGATTTCTAAGGCTAGAAGGGTGCAAGAAAGGCCTATCCGGGGGCCCCGCATAGGGCATTTTCTCACCCTTTTGGCCATCGTGAAGAAATATGTGCCATTGCAATTTCGTTGCTTTTGAAGTCAATTGATTGTGTTCTCTATTGACGACATGCCGTAGAATGTGTGTAGTCTTTTTAAGTGACTCGTGAAGAGATTTTGTATTAAAAAAAAGGAGGGCCAGAGGGATGCGACAATGGCCTTTCTAAGGTCCCTGTACATAGCATTTTTGCACCCCTCTGGCCATCACGATTTTCCTACTCTTACGCCCATTTGAGCAACCCCAAGCCCTTCGCAAGATAAGAATTTATCAAGAATTGAAACATCTTACTAGAAAAACCATGTGGGCCAGAAGGGTGCAAAAATGGCCATTGCGTGCATCCCAGAGGGGCCTTTTGCACCCTTATGGCCCTTTATTTTTTTGTTATCTCATGAAATGTGATTGAAAGCACATACACGTTTACACATCGACAATTGCAAGATATATTATACATCAAAAATTCATTATATCAAAAAAGATACATCATTGAACATTTCTCATTTTTCGATCCACTTTTTGAAACGTGATTGAAAGAACATACACACTTGAACCAAATAGACAATTGCAAGATAAAGTACACATCGACAATTTCAAGACATACACATTAACAATTGTAAGATATATTACACATCAAAAATTCATTAATATCAAAAAATTGCAAGATAAAGTACACATCGAAAATTCATTAATATCAAAAAAGTTACATCATTGAACATTCCTCATTTTTCGATCCCCTTTTCTCCGTGACTCTATGGTAGGTCAATTGCATATCCTTTACCATTATTGTGACCCACTTTACATGGATTGTGCACAAGTTGGTGTCCTCAAATAGATTTACAAGGTACACTTCAGCGGCTTCCTGCAAGGCCTCAAGGGCAACCGAATGCATTCGACATTCCATCTTGTACTCCCCTTTTCTCCGTAAATACGGTAGGCCAATTGTATATCCTTTACCATTATTGTGACCCGCTTTGCATGGATGGCACACAAGCTGGAGTCCTCAAATAGATTTACAAGGTATGCTTTAGCGGCTTCCTACAAGGCATCAAGGGCAACCGACTGCATCTGACATTCCATCTTGTACTCCCATAAAATTTCTTTGCACAATCGTGCGAAAGACACCTTCCAGATGAGAAGCTCTATGGACTTTTGGTAATGGCATATCTCCTAGAAAGCTCTATATCTTGAGCATTTCCTATGGGTAGGGCCACGAGCAAGACGTTCGGCGAGACTTGCTTGTCTCGCGCGGGCGAGGCTTGTAATAAGCTGACTTTCTTCTATGTCTTTGTGGGGCCTGTGCTTCTTCCTCTTTCTCCCCTTGCTGCTCTTGCTCTTGTTGCATTCTGTTGCGTGGCAAGGTCTTTGCTCCTATGGTGGCTGGGTGGTTGGGAATCTCCATGCGCGCCCATGAAGGCTCCCCCAAGTCGTAGTCATAGTTGATGTCTGTGTCTATTGTGTTGCTATCTTCCGTGTCGTAATCCACCAACTTTACATGTTTCCTCCATTGGGATGAGCTGGCTTGCTCTCTCAAGTTTTTCTTCAAACTGCGGTTGTATCGCTCCAATTTCTTCTTTGCATTGTCCTTCAATCGCACGTGTTCTTCTTTAGTGATCTTCCTCACTGTTTGCTTTGTATGCACCATGGTGAGGGGAGTTGAAGGCAAGGATGGGAAGGCTCTAGTGTGTTTTTCTCGCTGGCACAAGGAATGGGCAAAATTACAAGTCGACCTCTATTTATACAAGAAATTGCAATAACCCTAAAAAATCCTAATTTTAAGAGGTGACTTATGCGTGCCAACAAATCGTACACATGCTAAATGCATGTCGAGCTGCATAGGGCATCATTTGAAAAAGCATTCACTTGAGACGATATTGAAAAAATTGACCAAATTTTTTATTGGTCCAGAAGGGTGCAAAAATAGCATGTCCGGCCACCCCGCACAGTGTGTTTTGCACCCTTCTAGACACTTATCTCACAAAGCATCAAAATACACGAACATGAGGAATACAAAGCATGTCATTGATTTCAAACATAGATTCTTTGATCACACCGAACTTGAATCAATCATGAGATTTTTTTTAAATAACCAAATTTTTTAAGTCCGGAAGGGTGTGAAAATTTACTGTCTGGCACCTCAAATAGTGCATCATAACACAGCATCAAAAAACTTGAACATCATCATTGGACCCTTTTAGACCGTCATAACATGGGAATATTTCAAAAATCAACATCTTTCGACTTCTTTGAGTATTACAAAGCATCGTAAATCTTGGGGATACAATTAAAGTCATTAAAAAAACTATATTTCAAGGTGGTATCAAAAATGGGTTGGGCTTGTTGTTCACTACCTGATCAAACCTAGAAAGGGAAGTATATCAATCTAACGAAATTGTAATAACGCATGAATTCACGATCAAGGAGACTAAGGGGGACTCCAAAAACCATAACAAATTTTGCACCATAGACTTCCGGTGCTCTGCAATGTTAGCAAACCGCAATGCCCTCGTGCAGTCCGCTTGTGGTATGGAGGGGTCATTACGTGCCCTCCCACTCGCCAGCATGAAAAACTAAGCCCTGCTGATACTACATGCAAAAACAAAATTGTCGATATATGGGCAGCAAGGTTGTGCAAATACCTGACTTGAAGAGCACGCACCAATTGAACCCGATCTAGCTCCTGGGCTGAGAGGGAATCCTCATTAGGTTGGATGGGGACCTCGATAGAGAATAAGTATCGTGCGAGTTCGGAAGCAGTGATCATGCCCATGAAGAGTTGAGTGCTTGTGATCTCGAACTGCTTGTACAAAATGGATAAAAAGAGAGAGGTGGTCATTTATAGTGACCAATGTAATCACTATACCAAACCCTAGTTTTTAGAGGAATTCATGCACCAGAAAAATGGGTTTGTAAAAATGAAAGATAGCATGGATCTATATTTGGCAAAAAATAACATTTCCTCATATTTACATTTGAACCATTTACATTCTCATTTATAACACCTAATTACATTCGATAGATAATATCACTATAAATCAGCTACACATAAACCATAGGCCTCATTCAAGTCTATAGGGACCCATACTTTACCAACTCTTCTACGTGTAAACCTCCATGCCGCATGACATGTAGGTCTAGTCCTTGGCCCTCCACCTTGCTATTTTCTGACCCTTCCTTTTAATTTTGGCAATTCGGGCCAATTTGGACATAATTTTGAGCCCTCTCCCTTAAAAGGTTTCTTCCAAAGGTATAACGGAAGAACCAATCAAACATTTCTTTGAGATAGTTTGATCGAGTCCTGCCACCTCCATGTCTTGTGTTCTTGAAATAAACTCCCCTTGCATGGTAATGACTTTTCTCCATTCCTTGGGTGCTCCACATGTTAAGCGAGTCATAGGCGTTCATGAACCATGCACCATGAGCGTACAAGATGTGCTACAGAGATACAAAAAAAACCACCATTCAGGAAAAGTGCATTAAAAGAAGAAATCTATTAAGATTCCTCCCTCTCGTTTTTGAGGTGTGCAGGTGTAAGAACCTCCCCTTCTGATCTTATAATTATTTCCCTCTCTGAAATAAAAGAAAGATCCTGTTTTACCCTATTTTGGCCTAGAGAGAGAAAATGTCTAGAGAGAGATAATTCAAAATTGAGATATTTTTGGATATAAAAATCCTCCTAGTGTCTAAAATGGTTTCCCTTGAAACAAAAATTCAAAAAGAACTTTCTAATGTGCAATTGGCATTAATTGAAAATAGGTAAAAAAGACCTTAGCCTAAGGGTCCAGATTTTCAAAAAATTTTGAATTATGCTCTAATTAAGGTTCCTATGGACCAATAAGATTAATCCAAATGTAGGGAGGAGATAAATTGAAGAATAAAAGAAAATCCCCCAAAAATGAGTAAATGCTCACATAAGATGAAGAGTTTTGACTAAGGACAAGGTTTATTAGTTTAAAAAGAAGAGATATTTAGAAGAAATGATGCATTTTTGACACCTCAGTGTGGGGATCTCCCCTCATGAAGGAGGTGCCTATTTCACATGTGTGGAGGAGTTTTAAACTCATAAATAATGAGATATTTTCATCTCTCCTCTCTCCTATTTCAACTAGATCCAAAAAGTGAGCTAAACTGACCCAAAAATGGTCAAAAATTGACCAAACTGATCTAGAAAATTCTAGAATCAGTTTGCTTGGTTAGAGGCTCATTTTTTTCTATAAATAGAAGCCTCCCCCTTTGTAAAAAGTTAATAATGTTTATGTATTATTACTCTACTCCTTCCCGGAGCCAAGTACATTGAATTCACTTGATAATTCAATTGTTTTTGACTAAATCCTCTCCAAAAGAATTGGTGGCCACTCTTGATCCAAACAAGAGTAGAACCCTCAATCCCTCAAGCCAAAGGAAAGCTCACAAAACTCCATGTAAGCTAAAAATTCTACTTTTAAATTTCTAATCTATGGTTTTCTAATTTTCTTGCTTTTTTTTAGTTGATTAAAGTGAATCTTGATATTATGTCTTGATGAAAAGGCCACCCCCTTCTTTTCCTTAAGAATTCAGCCCTTCTTTATTCTAAAATGAGTAACAAATAATTTGATTTAAACTTTTCTTATTGTTTACTCTTTAGAAAGTGAAAATTGAATAGATTAGAGTACTTTACTTCAAATTGGGGTGAATTTTAAATTGAAAATAGAATGTTAAAAATTGAGAAATGGTCAGCCATACAAAGGAGTTATGGTAAAATTTTCTTAAATTTTGTGGAAAATAAAGTTTATTTTTATGTTATTCTAAAAGAGTAATCCCCACCGTTTGTGCATTCTATAAGAAATATTTTTATTTACTCCATGTACATATTCACCTATGAATATGCATGGATATCATTGATATTAATTATTAAAATTAATTTCTATGCATAGAAAGATGCATATTGGAAATCTTTTTATTATAAAAGTGTTGTTTTCATTGAATTTAATTTATATGCATAGAAAGATGCATAAAAGATTTATTTTTATTTTAAAAGTGTCATTCTCATTAAAATTGATTTATGCATAGAAAGATGCACAAAAGATTTATTTTTATTTCAAAAGTGTCATTCTCATTAAAATTGATTTATGCATAGAAAGATGCACAAAAGATTTATTTTTATTTCAAAAGTGTCATTCTCATTAAATTGATTTTATGCATAGAAAGATGCATAAAGGATTTATTTTTACTTCAAAAGCGTCATTCTCATTAAAATTGATTTTATGCATAGAAAGATGCATAAAGGATTTAATTTTCTTTCAAAAGTGTCATTCTCAGTAAAATTGATTTTATGCATAGAACGATGCATAAAAGATTTGTTTTTATTTCAAAAGCGTCATTCTCATTAAAATTTATTTATGCATAGAAAGATGCATAAAAGATTTATTTTTATTTCAAAAGTGTCATTCTCATTAAAATTTATGCATAGAAAGATGCATAAAATATTTATTTTTATTTCAAAAGTGTCATTAAAATTGATTTTATGCATAGAAAGATGCATAAAGGATTTCTTTTTTCTTCAAAACTGTTATTTCCCTTAAAATTGAATTTATGCATAAATAGATGCAAAAAAAGGATTTTTATAAAAGTGTTATTCCCAGTGAAGTTGATTTTTATGCATAAATAGATGCGTAAAGAATCTTTATATCAAAAATTAGAATTCTCTTAAATACTATGAATAGATGTAACGAGATGTGATGAGAATCATATAAGTGTGAATGAACAGATGGGTGGTTGTGATGTGAATAGAGGTGATGA
This sequence comes from Cibotium barometz, assembly GCF_041138505.1. Lineage (NCBI taxonomy): Eukaryota > Viridiplantae > Streptophyta > Polypodiopsida > Cyatheales > Cibotiaceae > Cibotium > Cibotium barometz. Next base: position 30,265,434 of record NC_141090.1, read on the forward strand.
GATGTGAGATGAATAGATGTGATGAGATGTGATGTGAATCAGATAGATGTGAATGGATGGATGGATGTGATGTGAATAGAGGTAATGAGATGTGAGGTGAATAGATGTGATGTGAATCAGATAGATGTGAATGGATGGATGGATGTGATGTGAATAGAGGTGATGAGATGTGATGTGAATCAGATAGATGTGAATGGATGGATGGATGTGATGTGAATAGAGGTAATGAGATGTGAGGTGAATAGATGTGATGAGATGTGATGTAAATCAGATAGATGTGGATGGATGGATGGATGTGATGTGAATAGAGGTGATGAGATGTGAGGTGAATAGATGTGATGAGATGTGATGTGAATCACATAGATGTGGATGGATGGATGGATGTGATGTGAATAGAGGTGATGAGATGTGAGGTGAATAGATGTGATGTGAATCAGATAGATGATGTGAATGGATGGATGGATGTGATGTGAATAGAGGTAATGAGATGTGATGAGATGTGATGTGAATCAGATAGATCTGGATGGATGGATGGATGTGATGTGAATAGAGGTGATGAGATGTGAGGTGAATAGATGTGATGTGAATGGATGGGTGGTTGTGATGTGAATAGAGGTGATGAGATGTTAGGTGAGTAGATGTGATGAGATGTGATGTGAATCAGATAGATGTGAATGAATGGATGAGATGTGATGTCATGTGAATCAGGATGTAAATGAATGATATGGGATATGAGTGGATGATATGTGATGAAAATGGATGTAAATGTATAAGGGAAGAATGGATGTGAATGTATGTATGTGAAAGAATTGATGTGAATGAGAATGTAAAAGAATGGATATAGATGTGTATGTGAAAGAATGTGATGTGATGGAAAGAGATGTGATGTGTCAAAAATATATGTGTGGATGTGAATGTGATGGATATGAATGAATGTGAATGTGATGGATATGAATGAATGTGAATATGATGGATATGATGTGAATGTGATGGATATGAATGAATGTGAATATGATGGATATGAATGAATGTGATGTGATGGGATATGTGAATTGGGATAGATGTGAATGAAGGAGATGTGAGGTAAAATGAATGAGATGTGATGATGTGAGTGAATGTGATGTGGTCTGAATGGATGAGATGTGGGTATGGGTAGATGCGAGTGGATGAGATTTGATGCAGATAAATAAGAAAAGATGTGATGAGATGTGGGTATGGGTAGATGCGAGTGGATGAGATTTGATGCGGATAAATAAGAAAAGATGTGATGAGATTGGGAATACACATGAAATAAATGAGAATTGATGTGGAACAATGTGGAACAATGTGGAAGGATGAGAGTTCGTTATATAGAAATTATATTTATGACCTATTTTTAAATGGCTGTTTTATGTCAAGAATACTGGGGAAACATTTTAATCGTCTTGTGAATGAGATTGTGGAGACCTAGTCTGATAAAGTTGCAACAGTTGACAGAGAGTCAATGGAGAACATCTCGGCGTAGCAAGGTCGCCCGAGGTCTTGACCAACCTCGGTTCGATTAAAATGGTGCGCTTCTGGTACGGTGGATGAGGGACCAAGGAAGCGGCCTATAAGTGAAGCGCTAGGTCACCTGCGAAGGATCCTAGAGGAGGGTGCTGACCATATGGTGCTCGGGCTCTAGGTCGTCGACGATACCCACGCGTGCGTCGAGGAAGATATTAGAACAAGGAGTAAGAGTTGTTTTCTGAATTCGGGCATGGATTTGGTTGATTGACCTTGCTGGTCCTCAACGGATACGTTGGTTGATCTTGCTGATCTTCAATGGAGATTCCATTTTGATATGTGAATATATTGCCGGTTACTATGAGCTAGGAGCTATCGAAAAGGCCCGTGAGTGGACAGGTGGTGAGCGTTATGGTTGCCAATGATGCCATAGATACACCGATGAAGGAATGATTGGAAATAAGGATTCAACCGGAGATTTTGAGGATTCTGTGAAAAAGGCAATTTCATATTGGGGGTGTGTAAGTGGTGTGACTAGTTTTAAGTTTGCATGAATATTTGGCTAGGGGGCCTGGGAACTCTTTTCCATGGTACCCGGGACAAAACCTAACCAAATTCTTAATTGGATCCCGTCACTACAGTGGTTGGGTGGTTGGCTAACCCACGAGACTGACTGATGGATCCCTAAATTGAGACTCAATTCTATTATGATACGATAGATGAAGTAAATCGTGGACAAAAATTGCGTGGAAAAGAATCAACGGTGGCTGTGCCTCTCAATGAGGAAAAAAGAGTTGGTCTGTATGAACCAAGTGCAATATTTTCCTTGATCTGACTATGGGACTTACGGGTTTGGTCAGATCAGTTCAGTTAGTTAAGGCTTTTGACTACGCTAGAGTAAAAATTTTATCCTGGAGGAATCGCCCGTGCTTTCCGGGCGAGGGAAGTTTTTCCGGGTTCGATTCCCGAAGAACCGACGGATTAGTCTCTTGTTCGGATATCCATGGGCGAGGCCCGAGTGAGGGACCCTGCCCCACGCAAGAAGTGCTACTTCTGCTGCTAGCACCCCTGAATTCATTGCGCGGTGGGAACAGGGATCTCACAGCTGGTATCAGAGCAATTTGGTTAATGTGGATCAACCGAGAAGCCAAAACTGTCAAAAATTTATGAAGTAGCAGTAAAAGGTTGTAATTGTGTGATGAAATTCATACAAATTGTTGTTCATACTGAAATTCATAAATTGGTAATTGGGTCTTCAGATGGAAGTACCGCAATTGCATGGAATCCCTGACTTGCTTGAGGCCTAGACATTATGGTATTTACCTTATAATTCCAAGGACCGTGACTACCCCGTATATACTGAGGATATAACGGCAACTCTTTATATATGAGTAAATCTAAGACTTGAAATCCTAAGCATAAATGCTATCCAGATGATAATTCGAATGTGGTTGATATGATTTTTAAATTCTGGTTGAGAACTGATGAGTTGATTTGGATTCTGATTGAAAAATGATGATTCCTGAATTTTGGTTGAAATGTAATAAGCTGAGCAAAACCACAATGAGGATGAATGGGACGAGTCCTTGTGATGATGTTCATAACTGGAATGACGTTAATGACTTCAGTAAATCACTATGAGATTAGTGGATTGTGCTGACAGATTACAACTGTTAACACTTGACCTAGTGGATCAAGTTAAGGGATGACAAATTAAAAATCTGTACAATTGAAATTCCCATGGAGGACTATTCAGATAGAAATTTCGGTCTAATGGATCGTTATTGTGATAAGGATTTGAATGTTATGATCTGAGTGAATTGTTATCTGATGATGAGTTCTATATAAGGGATCTTTATCCCAGGATTCTGTTGGGTTCACCAGACTATAAGGAACCCCAGAATCAGTTGGATCTTAAGGGAAAGAGTTCTTCTATAATTTTGTGAGATGAGGACATCTCGCGTCTTTAAAGTGGGGTAGGATGTAAGATTCCTCCCTCTGGCTTTTGAGGTGCAAGTGTAAGAACCTCCCCTTCTGATCTTATAATTATTCCCCTCTCTGAAATAAAAGAAAGATCCTGTTTTGGCCTAGAGAGAGAAAATGTCTAGAGGGAGGTAATTCAAAATTAAGATATTTTCGGATATAAAAATCCTCCTAGTGTCTAAAATGGTTCCCCTGAAACAAAAATTCAAAAATAACTTTCCAATGTGCAATTGGAATTAATTGAAAATAGGTAAAAAGGACCTTAGCATCAACCTTATTTTTTTTCTGCTTGCTTCCTTCAGTTTGGGTTGTGACAACTGTTTCTTCTTGATCCTATAGTGGATGTGTGTTCTCTTCCCCCTCTATCTCTCTCCCAGTATCCTCAGTATTCTCACCTTCGTCCTCATTATCACCACCTTGAGTATTCTCACCCTCATTTTGATCACCTTTATTTTCCTCAATTGCCCCCACTACATTTTGTCCATCCTCCTCATTTCTTTCATCACTATGTAGATGCTGTCTATCCATATCCACCTCCAGGTTAGTGTCATCTATGATATGTACCGCCTGCTCCGTAGTAGGGTTTGAGGAGGTGGCCTGCTCCAAAGTGCTGGAAAAATCAACTTGCCTCCTTGTGTGTCTCGACGATGAGCTCTCACTTGGGCCAACCTGCACACTCTTTTTCCGCTTAGCAAGAGGTAACCCATCCATTTTTGCACAACAAGAACCTTTCAAGCAAGATGCTCTAGTGAAATGACTCGAACTCATTTGAAAACCAGATAGCCATGCAAAAATACAAGAACAAATCTTCAAATAGTATTCTACTCATATTGTATAATTAATTGATTATTTTAACAGCAAATTTAGTACTACGACACAAACTTAAAAAAAAGGTGGCATATTCACTAAAGAGATTAAATTCAGTACTGCAACACAATCATCAAACAAAGGTGGCACATTCACTATCCAACAAAACAGCCAACTCATTAACGAACAAAATATCTTTGAGATTATCATATGGAGTGCTTTGGTCCAAATTCCAAGGCATTCAATGCCGTATTGAATATTATAAAAAAATCTTCATTGGAAAATATTTACAGAGCCCTTTTCAGGTGTTCAATTCAAGGCATTCAAATTTATTGGAAAATATATAAAGATTCGGTAGCCCAAATCTCAAGGCATTCAATATTGAGTACTAATAAACTTTAGAAGTGATATTTCGCAATCCAACACTTTTTTAAGGACAAACTTTTTTCTTTTTGTGCTATTGTTCTTTAGATGCACATGTTTGCTGGTCTCCTCTCTCGACTGTGTGAGCCGTTTCTCAACCAAGAAGACATCAAATGTAAGTTTTTTGAGCTTCTTGTATACACAAAGTCTATGCATAATATAGACAGTAGTAAGAGAGACAGTCTATGCAATGTGTTTGAGACAGCACCATATAGATAGCATGTTCTTACACTACTCTCTCTAAATTTCTGCTGCGGGGGGGATCCAAGGGCCCCCGAAGCTTGAAACAAACTCAAAATCGTGATGATTTTTTCAATGGTCGGCAGCAAAACATCCTATTATTTTGTGCGCTGAGCGCACAAATTCATTCAAGAAAAATAGCAAGAAGTAACGCCGCACATCTCATACTGTGTGTGGACTGTGGCGGCAGCAAAACATCCTATTATTTTGTGCACTGAGCGCACAAATTCATTCAAGAAAAATAGCAAGAAGTAATGCCGCACATCTCATACTGTGTGTGGAGTGTGGCGGCAGCAAAACATCCTATTATTTTGTGCGCACAAATTCATTCAAGAAAAATAGCAAGAAGTAACGCCGCACATCTCATACTGTGTGTGGAGTGTGGCGGCAGCAAAACATCCTATTATTTTGTGCGCTGAGCGCACAAATTCATTCAAGAAAAATAGCAAGAAGTAACGTCGCACATCTCATACTGTGTGTGGAGTGTGGCGGCAGCAAAACATCCTATTATTTTGTGCGCTGAGTGCACAAATTCATTCAGGCAAAATAGCACAAATTCATGGATGATACCTTTCTGTATCTCTTTGTTGGGGAGAAAGATTGGAGTGGGGAGAGGGCCCTGCACATGAGATCAGCGTTTCTTTGCTGGGGAGACGTATGATGCTTCATGATCGCTTCTCTGCGTGTGTGTTCGAGGGAAGATACTTCTGTGCCAATTACTAAAAGCCTTAAGTAATTGCTTCATAAGAAGTAGCCGACTACTAAAAACCCTAAGTTAGGCACTGGACAAATTTTTTTATCCTAACACTAATGAATTTCATCAACACTAAAATTTAAGAGTTTGGTCAATATTTTTTTGATTTTTTTAAATCTAGCTAGCACAGTTATGCTATGGCATCCAACTGGTAGAGTTTTTGAAATCTAACAGGAGATTATAAAAAAGCGTAAGAACTAACACAAAGCAAATATGTGTGTGTGTGTGTGTGTGTGTGTATACATACACACACACACACACACAAACATATATACATATATACAACATGTACTCTTTTTGATACCCTTAAATGTGGAGGCCTTACTTGAAATTGGAGGAGAGTATGAGCCCATTTGTCCTTTACACTTGTATATGCAGGGATTGGAGATGAGGCATATTTTATCCTGGAGCATTCATTGTCCTTTGTATATATTGCCAAATCAGAGAATTATTTTGAGACCCCAGAACAAGGCCCCTCAACTATATTTCCTCCCGGTTCTCGTAAGAGTACTCCAATGCAAGTGGAATTAACTTTGACTTTGACATTTTTTGTTTTGCATTGTGCATTGAATTAGAGAGCATTGTGCTTTGCAGTGACTTGGACACTGAAGAGATAGAAGAAATCAATGTCCAGGCACATGGGTCATTGCAAGAGGAGGTAGAGGTCTCTCCTGTGGAAAAGTGCTTTCAACATTTGGAAGAGGAAGATGTTCAGTTTGATACTGCGGTCTCTTGCTTTCAAATAATCCGCATGTTACCTCCTACTGATGTCTTGCACACTTTAATCCATGATTGTGATTACAAAGGCAAGGTAAAAGAGCTTCCCAAGGTGTACCCAGAGTTCAGTACGTACGAGCTTGAAGGTGGGAAAGGTATGGAAGGGATGGAGCAAAAATACGAGGGCAACATTTGGACAAAGCCACAAACGCAAACTAGGGCCAATAAAACTTTTGTTCTTAGGAAGAGCTTCTGTGGGGGGGAACCTTCCAATGCATGAATGAGCACTGCTCCTTTAGGACACGTATGAATCAACCAAACAAACTCCACTGGAATGGGCAGCTGATAAAATCTCCAAAATATGGGAATTTAGCAATTGGGAGCTTCGAGAACCTTGAGTGTTTTTTCTGCAAGCATGTGCCAATGTGTCTTAAAGAATGTCCTGCTTGTGTCTATTATTTTATGCCAAAAGAATCAATGCACAGCAGACTATTTATTCATTATGGCAAACATACACACATGGTTTCCAAGGGAATGTGCCGAGCATCGATACGAAATATCAAGGCCTTTGTAGCACGTGCAGTGGGCATCGACCACAATGCTGGGCCCAGAAAGGTACAAATGATTGTGGCAAGGGAGGTGGTTCTAAGAGCGTTCACTGATGATGACAAGGCACAGGGAGAATTCATGACAGAGAGGGAGCTGCAGGAGATGTCGCAAGAGTTGCAAAGTTTGATAAATGTCAAAAAGTATGTAGGAAGTGCAATTTAGCAAAGAATAGTATGCAATTATCATCTTTAATACACTAAGTATGCTTTATGAATGCAGGGTGAAGCAGATGGTAATGCAAACACGAAAAACAACACGGCCTCTGGGTGAAGGATATGAAGCCATTCTTAATCTAAAAAGAACATGCCATTTTGAGTTCTTCCATGGTTCTCGATTTCCATTGCAAGCCACCACTACTACTGAGCGTTGCTTTATCTTTAAGATGTCTACTACTGGACCTGGTTCTGGGATTGACATTGTTCGGCGAATGGACAAGGATGGTAATGGGGATCTTCATCAAGCATGGGTCTGCTTTGATCATGTGCATCGAGTGGATGGCATACAATGGGAGCAGATGTTTATGACCACATGTAAGTTACAAGCGGTAGAGAGCATTGCTTGTTTTGTGTCTTTAATATAACTCTATTTCCATTTGCGGCATGCAGGATTGGTGAGCTGTTAACAATAGCAACTTGTGAATTTAGAGAAGAGGATGAGGATGCTCAAGTCATATTTTGGGAAAACATGAATTTGGTAATGGTGGAGCACACAGGGAAGGTAGCAAATTTTTTTGGGTTTATGGTGGATGAGGCTGGCGCTAACTGGAATGCAGTGAGACGTGTCTTCAACGACGGCAAGGAGATGATTGAAAGGGAAAGGTCATGTTTATGGCATTGGGAAGACAACCTTCGTGTCCACACGCAGAGGTACATCTATAGCCCACATCAAGAAAAGCACAGGGAGATGTGTGAGAAGTGGAGGACTGCCCCAAACAAAGAAAGTGCCCTTCAGCAATTTCGCAGGATACGAGCATGGTGGGCAACTGGCAAGGCAGCTGATAGAAACATCCCTAAGCTTGTTAGCTGGTTGAGTTGGTGGCACTATAGGGTTAGTCGATGGGGTCATTTCATTTTAAAGGTAATGTTTGTAAGAGATTATTCATTGTATTATTGTGTGCCTCCTACTTATGTGCACTGCATTGTTTTTAATCAATTTCTACCACTCTCTTGTAGGATGGAGAGCCTATTGTCAATGCTCTTGTCCCAAGGACAAATATGTCGGAGACCAAGCATGCAAGCTGGTTGGCAGGGGAGGGGTATAGGCAAAAGATTAGTCTTTATGATGCTTGTGTGACAGATCTAATCAATGTTCCAGACAACTGGCAGACAACTGGCTTTCTTGGAAGGAAAATACACAGGTTGTGGGCCTACATTGGAGCTTTTGGTTGAGAGAGCTCTTTCTCGACAAAAACCAAGTCCATCCCCAATAGCTACCTCACGAGAGCAGGATGATGCAGTGGCGGGGACCCCTATGTTTACAAATAGGGTAAAATTCAAGGGTAAGAATAAAACTATTCGAGCCAAAAGGCCACTACACGACTCGACAGAAGAAAAATTTGGAAACTCTAGCCATAGGCTTGAGTTTAACTATGTGACAAGAGAGAGGTTAGAGCCTGCAATAGAGGTCGATGAGCAATGCAAAGTTTTAGAGAGCCTTGAAAGTGATGTGCATGATACAAAATGGGCCTTGCGGAGGATACCAACAATGAATCGAGTTGAGTGCAACCACTGGGCATCGGGGAAAAAGTGTAGCTCAAAGTTGCGAGGGGGTGATGTCAGTCCTTGTTTTTGGAGTGATTGTCAACTATCCTCTTGGAAAAAGAAGAAGTATTGCTATTTTTGTAATACAGATGTTAGGCACACTTGGAAAATTACAAAGACAATATTACATCCACCAGAGGATGTCCCTTGTGCTTGGCCCATTGCTAAAGGTACCAAGTTACAAGTGAAAGAAGCCTACAAGCTTATTAGAGTAGGATATGACATTGGTATTCCTCTTGAGTTTTTTCTAGAAAAGGAGCTTGCAAAAGGCACTAGCAAGACAAACAAGGAGGTGAAACAATTTCCATATTGACGAGGAATTTCAAAGGCTGCATTTGGTCAAATCACTGCGACCTTCGATATGCATGCAGAAGTTGTAGGCAGCCATATACATATAGAAGGGGTAAAGGAAACATTTAGTATTAATCCATTGACCAATGGGAGCCAAGATACACCTCTGATAGAGGTCACTATTCAGAAGAATCCAATGTGTTCATGTGTGGAGTTCAGAGATAGAGTGGCCAAGAAAAGACCATATCTTGCATGCAAGCACATATACTTTGTGTTCTTAATGATTCTTGGACAGGATGTGAATAACAATATGCATATCCATCAAGTTTGTATTTCTGAGAGAATTGTAAAAGACATGCTATTAGAAGTCATCCTCAACAGCTTTAGGAACCTGCAACCCACTTTAGTTGACATATGTATGGGGGTCATGTCATACCAGCTGAACCGTAATACGAGTTTATTAGTGATTGTTTTGGAAATGTTTTGGTTATTTTATAAATTTTCCTGTCTATTGTCTTTTGTTTGCTAATGGCTCTCCAACATTGTGAATACTATAGATTCAACATCTTTTTAGCGAGCCAAGCAATATGGGTTTAATAGTGATTTTCTGTATCTGCACCATTGGTTCGAAAAAAAATTTATTGCAATGGTCATTTCAGAACATTTCATGTCTTCTTTGTTTGATTGCTACAGAATTGCACTGTGGTTCCACTCTTCTCTTTAACATTGCATGCTCGCTTAACATCATACCATGCCCCTACCTGCTCACTTTCATAAGAACTTGAGCTCTACTCATTGCTTTGTGCTCGCTGCTCTTGGCTCACTTTTTGACCACCCCCGAGAATCACCCTCTCTTCCATTGTTACAAATTACAACATAAAAATCTTCAACCCTTCAGTGACATAAGGGTAGATGTCACCACCATCAATTATCCTCTTAGGCTAAGTCTTCTATTGATTATTAAATTGAAGACTTTTTTACTTTGAAAGTGTGATGAGATAATAGCCAAGTCTAAGTGGCATGTAGGTGGAGATCCCACTTACACACGGCATAATTCTCCTCTTCCATGTAGGCATTCTAGAAGAATCTTTCCCAATTATGCACCTTCACACACTCCTCCACATGCCTTCCACACTCCCCAACTTGTAGCCTTATGGTGAATACTTTATTTAGTAGTACAATGAAAATCCATGTGAGCATGAAGGCCCACTTTTATTTTCCACATCACTAGCCTATCTACCATACCAAAGTATTTATCAAGCATACTTGTGGCATTTACAATGTGTGCACCCTAAATCAAGTACAACCATTATATTTCAAGATAGAATGCTGTTATGAGGGTAGCTGCTAAGCTGCTGCATCACCATGCCGTTATTCCATTGTGGGCACCGCAATCTTCTTGGACAAGCATCCGCCTTATTACCATTGAGAAACCATCAAAATATGTACAAAATTGAAAATGACAGATATCAATTTTTCATGTCACAGTAGCACAAAAATCTAGGGTCAACTGTAACGATATCAGGGCAATGTATTTGGAGTAGTTGATAGTGTGGATGAAACCATTCTTTGCATCCCTCAAGCCCCAACCATAGCTAAAAACATCAATCAACTCAAAAGCTTCAAAGATTTAACAAAAAAGCTTCAACATGGGTAGTCCCCTCCTATCCGTAGCCTGTGCATCAACAAGAGAAAACAAGCATGCTATGTAACTTCACCCCTGGCCTCCCACCACCCATGTGCCCTTTCATCCCTTTGACTCTATGTCACCTTCGGGCAACCCCCCGTCGTTTTGCTCCCTTGCCTTTGTCTCCCTTGTGCAATCATCATGCGCTGGGCCTTCAAGTCGCCGCCTTCTCTACCCATCCATGAATACGCAACCACCTTTGCCTTCTCTACTCATCCGTGAAACCCTTGACATGCCTTTGCATACCTTGCACAACCTCCTTTGCATACCTTGTGCAACCCTTTGCCTTTACCTCCCTTTTGCTTGCCTTTGCAAACCTACCTTGCGTAGCCGCTCTCCCTTGCGTAGCTACCATCTAAACCATACCCCCACCTTGTGTAGCCACCCTCCCTTGCCTTTTCCTTGGCCTACCTTGTGAAGCCGCAATAGCACACCTTGCACAACCGCAAGAACATGCCTTGCACTTGCCTTTGTCGTGAGCTCCGTTGTGCTCCCTTTACAAACCTTGGCAGAAGCCTTCTCCACCATAACCAATCAAAAGCACTTGCACATGAAAAAGCGCATGGATTTGTAGCCAAAAAGCACAAGCTTGTGTGGCTAGTGCTTGCGCTATAACGAAGGAGAGAAGCCATCTTTTGTGGCTAGCACAAATACATCAAAGCAGAAAATTATTAAGGAAAAGCGTTGTAAAGATTGCAAAGGAAGACGGCTCACCTCCTCTCGTAGCATCCGTGCAACACTGTAGGGAAGATAGTAGATTCTCCAAAATAAAATCTTCAAAGCTTCATAAGGGCAAAAGCTTCAACATGGGCAAGATAGCTTCAAGAGAGTTTTCTCTCCTTCTTCCTCATAAACCCTTGTTTTTTTAGTGCTTTTTGGATTCCAGAATCCACTACTTTTGTCAAGTTGGATTCTAGAATCCACTACTTTTGTCAAGTTGGATTCTAGAATCCAATTCTTGTGTCAAGCTGGATTTTAGAATCCACTTCTTCTATCGAGTTGGATTCTAGAATCCACTCCTTGTGTCAAGTTGGATTCGAGAATCCACTATTGTGTCAAGTTGGATTCCAGAATCCACTTCTTCAGGAGGCTAGATTCTGGAATCCAAATTTTCACAAAGTATGATTATGGAATCCACTTTGTCTCACAAGCAAAGTAGGATTACCAAAATTTACTCAAACTAAAGATTTTAAAAAATAACTTGCACTTCATGTTTTGTTTTTTACCAAATAATTAAGATTTTAACAATAATACATATTTTCTCAAAACTTTGGATTCCATGCAAAAAGGATTCCAGAATCCACATGTTTTTTCCACTTGAGATATGGCCCGTTATTTTTCACTCCAAAATTTAGTTTAAAATTCCAAGCAACCAACATGATTTTTAACAATTTTAAAAAAAGTTAAAAATTTTAGGTGAAAAAATGTTTTATTTTTTTAATTTGTAGTTGTAAAATATTTTATACTTTTTATTTATTTTAGGATTTTGAGGCAATGTAATAAACAAAAATAAATACAATATTATTACTAAAAATTCAAATTTTAAAAAGACACGCTTACCTTGAAGTAAAGTTTGCTCCAAAGCTCCAAACACAACTTGCACATGTGAAAAATGAACATCTCCCTCCCCTTTTAAAGTCTCATGGCTTCTAAATTTATAATTATTTATTTAATTAATATTTTAAAATTTCCATTTAATTAAGAATAACCCTACTAAGGCACCCCTTCAGAAGTCCAAGTTAATTCATTTTGATTGTTACACTCTAGCAAAATGCAGCTTCTAAGTAGTCCTAGCAATTCACAACCCTTTTGCCCCTCTATCTCGCTAACACCTTCTGTAAACACAAATTTGAATGCTAATAAAGAAACTCATTGTTCTAGATGATGCTCAAGAAGAGTTTCTTTTGATGTGGTTAAAAAATAACCACAACAGCTTAATGGGAATGTAGCAGTCAATAGGACAAAGCGCGAGCAACAACGACCTCGAAGGGCAAGAGGTGAGAGAAAGCAACGACTTCTTTCAAGGCTAGCGATTCGAGAGACATGTAGAGATTTTTGTTGTGCATTGTTTGAGGAGCTTAGGATTTCAGAAAATCCAACTAGAGCATAGAAATTTTTTCAGTTTAGGGAGAGGTCCACAAAATGTGTTCTTAAGGTCTTGTGTGTGATACTTCACCTTGTCAACTAAGTATGCGATCTCAGATGTTCCAATTTATAGAGCAAGTTTCTTAAAGGTATTTGGTATAAGCAGTCTGAGAATAATAAAAACCTTCGCAAATGTGGCCCAAGAAAGTTTTTCTTTAACATTGAGCACACATGAAACCCCCCAATACTGTTTCCTAAAGCAATGGTTGGGAAACTTTATCACCTTCAAAACGAAGAAGTACTACCTAACTCAAACTTCACACATCTCCCCGATAATTTTACTAAAAGAGAGGTATACAATTTATATGTGGAGTCACAAAAAGAAACTTTAAACCCCACTCTCTCACTTCCCTCTTTCTTGAGAATGTGGGGACAAGATTTCTCTCAACGTCAAAATTCCCAAGAAGAGCAGGATGGGTATTTGCCAAATATGTGCAGAGTTGAAAGCAAAGTAAGACACAACAAAGACTATAGAAGAAAAATGTAAATTAAGTTTGAAGTTCTAGATCTTTCAAAGTGGCTATGTTGGTTATTTTGAATTAATTTTTTATATTGAAAAAATATTGAATCTCTTTTGCAGTGCCCATTCTACATGCCTTGAATATCCATAGGGAGCAGCAAAGCACAAAGTGCCAAAAATTAGCAAAGCACAGGATAAAGTGTTTAGAGAAGAAGGAGAAATATTTAGGCCTTGTCATTGTTTTGGAATGGATCAAAAGAAAACCATGTTGCCTCATTTTATGCGTCCTTTAGAAGCATCAAAACCATGAAATTTGTTTTTCCTGAGTCTCAAATTTTATTGAGACTGAGTTTTGCTAAGTTTTGGAAACATAGGTGGTGTCTATGTTGTTTTTTTGTTAGAAAAATAGCTTGTCTATCGAGACAAAGAAACCATCAAGTAATGCTATAATATTTTTCTTTTTAAAAATAGCCTTTTTTAAAACAAAATTACAACTCTTTGTTACAAATGGGTTTACATGTTTGAAAAAGTGGCCATTTTCCAAGCTGTTGTGAAACTTTGGATCAGCCCTTGCAAATTATTACTCATGACTCGAGCTAATTTTTCATGACTTTATGTTAATATGGTCTGAGAATGTCTTCAATTATTTGGCTAACTCTCTCAGTTTGGCCATCAATCTCTGGATGGTAAGCTGTACTGAAGCAAAGTTGAGTACCCAAGGCCTAAAATCCACAAAATTGAAAAGGGAGCGAACGTGGGTATGCTGGGGATGCTTTTGTGTTTTTGGTGGTTTTTATTGTTTTTATTTATTTTTATTTTTGGGGTAATGATATTTTTATTTTGTGAAGGTGCGCATGGGTGTGTATGGGGGTGCAGGAGGGAAATATGGCGAAGGGGGTATGCCCGGGTAGTGTGGGAAATGTGGGGGTGCAGGCGTGTAAGATTCCTCCCTCCAGCTTTTGAGGTGTACAGGTGTAAGAACCTCCCCTTTTGATCTTATAATTATTCCCCTCTCTGAAATAAAAGAAAGATCCTATTTTACCCTGTTTTGGCCTAGAGAGAGAAAATATCTAGAGGAGGGAGGTAATTCAAAATTAAGATATTTTTTGATATAAAAATCCTCCTAGTGTCTAAAATGGTTTCCCTTGAAACAAAAATTCAAAAAGAACTTTCCAATGTGCAATTGGAATTAATTGAAAATAGGTCAAAAGGACCTTATCCTGAGGGTCCAGATTTTTTGAAAATTTTGGATTAAGGTTCCTATGGACCAATAAGATTAATCCAAATTTAGGGAGGAGATAAATTGAAGAATAAAAGAAAATCCCCCAAAAATGAGTAAATACTCACATAAGATGAAGAGTTGACTAAGGACAAGGTTTATTAGTTAAAAAAGAAGAGATATTTAGAGGAAATGATGCATTTTTGACACCTCAGTGTGGGGAATTCCCCTCATGAAGGGGGTGCCTATTTCACATGTGTGGATGAGTTTTCTCTCCTCTCTCCTGTTTCAACTAGATCCAAAAAGTAAGCTAAACTGACCTAAAAATGGTCCAAAAAGTGACCAAATTGATCCGAAAAGTTCTAGAATCTGTTTGCTTGGTTAGAGGCTCACTTTTTCCTATAAATAGAAGCCTCCCCCTTTGTAAAAGCTTAATGGTGTTTATGCAGTGTTACTCTGCTTCTGTCCTAAGCCATTTAACATTGAATTTCTTGATAATTCAATTATTTTTTGGCCTAATCGTCTCCAAGTGAATTTGGTGGCCACTCTTGTTGCAAACAAGAGTAGAACCCTCAATCCCTCAAGCCAAAGGAAAGCTTACAAGCTCCATGCAAGCTTAATTTTTACTTATTGTGAATTTTTAAATCTATGGTTTTCTTAAATTTTATGCTTTGTAAATGTTGAATTAAAATCTGATGCTATGCCTTGATGGAAAGGCCACCCCCTTCTCTTCTTTACAATTCAGCCCTTCTCAATCCTAGAAAGTTTAATTAAAAGATTGATTAAACTCTTTTAATTGTTTATTCTCTTGATTTTTAGAAAATGGAGTAGATTAGAGATATTAGAATTCAAATTGGATTAATTCAAGTCATAAATTGAATGATAAAATTGAGAAATGGTCAGCCATACAAAGGAGGTTTTGGTAAAATTTTCTTAAATTTTGTGGAACAAAAGTTTATCATTAGGTTATTCTAAAAGAGTAATTCCCTCCGTTTATGCATAGGAAGACGCATAAAAGATTTATTTTTATTTCAAGTGTCATTCTCATTAAAATTGAATTTATGCATAGGAAGATGCATAAAGGATTTATTTTTATTTCAAAAGTGTCATTCTCATTAAAATTGAATTTATGCATAGGAAGATGCATAAAGGATTTATTTTTATTTCAAAAGTGTCATTCTCATTAAAATTAAATTTATGCATAGGAAGATGCATAAAGGATTTAATTTTATTTCAAAAGTGCTATTTTCCTTAAAATTGAATTACGCATAAATAGATGCATAAAGAATCTTTACATCAAAAATTAGAATCCTCTTAAATTCTATGTTTAAATTTTGTGAATAGAAGTGATGAGAATATGAGGCGAATAGATGTGATGAGATAAGATGTGAATCAGATAGATGATTGGATGGATGGGTGGGTGTGATGTAAATAGAGGTGATGAGATGTGAGGTGAATAGATGTGATGAGATAAGATGTGAATCAGATAGATGATTGGATAGATGTGGTGTGAATAGAAGTGATGAGAATATGAGGTGAATAGATGTGATGAGATAAGATGTGAATTACATAGATGATGATTGGATGGATGGATGTGATGTGAATTAGATAGATGCGAATGGATGGATGGATGTGATGTGAATAGAAGTGATGAGAATATGAGGTGAATAGATGTGATGAGATGTGATGGGAATTAGATAGATGAGAAGAATGGATGGATGGATGTGGTGTGAATAGAGGTGATGAGAATATGAGGTGAATAGATGTGATGAGATAAGATGTGAATCAGATAGATGATGATTGGATGGATGGATGTGATGTGAATTAGATAGATGTGAATGAATGGATGGATGGGTGTGATGTGAATAGAGGTGAAATGAGATGAGAGGTAAACAGATGTAATGAGATGTGATGTGAATTAGATAGATGTGAATGGATGGATGGATGTGATGTGAATAGAGATGATGAGAATGTGAGGTGAATAGATGTGATGAGATGTGATGTGAATCAAATAGATGGGAATGAATGGATGGACGGATGTGAATCAAATAGATGGGAATGAATGGATGGACGGATGTGATGTGAATAGAGGTGATGAGATGTGAGGTGAATAGATGTGATGAGATGTGAGGTGAATAGATGTGATGAGATGTGATGTGAATCAGATAAATGTGAATGAATGGATGAGATGTGATGTCATGTGAATCAGAATGTAAATGAATGATATGAGATGTGAGTGAATGTGTATGTGAAGAATGGATGTGAATGAGTATGTGAAAGAATGGATAAGGATGTGTATGTGAAGAATGGATGTGAATGTGTATGAGAAGAATGGATGTGAATGAGCATGTGAAAGAATGGATGTGGATGTATGTGAAAGAATGTGAATGTGTATGAGAAGAATGGATGTGAATGAGTATGTGAAGGAATGGATGTGGATGTATGTGAAAGAATGGATATAGATGTGTATGTGAAAGAATGTGATGTGATGTAAAGAGATGAGATGTGACATGAATATATGTGGATGTGAAGTGATAGATATGAATGTATGGATAGATGCGAGTAGTCGTACATGTGAATGATTGGATGGATGTGTATGAATGAGATATGATGTGGATAGAAGTGGTGTGATATAATGGTGATGTGTATGAATGAGATGAGATGTGTATGAATGAGATATGATGTGGATAAAAGTGATGTGTATGAATGAGATATGATGTGGATAGAAGTGATGTGATATAATGGTGATGAGAATGAATGTGATAGATATGAATGAAAGTGAATGTGATGGATATAAATGAATGTGATGTGATGGGATGTGAATGAATGAGATGTGAGATAAAATGAATGAGATGTGATGTGAGTGAATGTGATGTGGTCTGATGAATAAGATGTGATGTGAGTGAATGTGATGTGGTCTGAATGAGATGTGATATGAGTGAATGTGATGTGGTCTGAATGGATGAGATGTGAGTGAATGTGATGTGGTCTGAATGGATGAGATGTGGATGAGATGTGAATGAATGTGATGTGATGAGATGTGAATATGGGTAGATGTGAGTGGATGAGATCTGATGAGGTTAAATTGAGGAAAGATGAGATGAGATGAAAATGATGAGATTGGATGAGATCTGATGAGGTTAAATTGAGAAAAGATGAGATGAGATGAAAATGATGAGATTGGATGAGAATAGGAATACTTATGAATTGATTGTGGAATTAAATAATGTGGTTTGATATGGAACAATGTGGAAAGACGGGAGTTCGTTATAGAAACTGTATTTTTGAATGATTGTTTTATGTTAAGAATGCTGGAGAAGCATTTTGACCATCTTGTGAATGAGGTCATGGAGACCTATTCTGATAAAGTTGCAACAACTAACGGAGAGTCATTGGAGGACATCTCGCGTAGCAAGGTCGGTTGAGGTCTTGACCAGCATCGGTTCGATTAAAATGGTGAGCTTCTGGTACGGTGGATTAGGGACCAAGGAAGCGGCCTATGAGTGAAGCGCTAGGTCACCTACGAAGGATCCTAGAGGGTGCTGACCACACGGTGCTCGGGCTCTGGTTCACCCGACAATACCCACATGTGCATCGTGGAAGATATTGGAACAAGGAGTAAGAGTTGTTTTCTGAATTCGGGCATGGATCTGGTTGATTGACCTTGCTGGTCCTCAACAGATGAGTCCATGGCTCTTTTATATGGATCCGTTGGTTGATCTTGCTGATCTTCAACGGAGATTCCATTTTGATATGTGAATATCTTGCCGGTTACTATGAGCTAGGAACTATCAAAAGGCCCTGAGTGGACAGGTGGTGAGCGTTCTGGTTGCCAATGATGTCATAGGTGCACCGATGAAGGAATGATTGGAAATAAGGATTAGATTTTGAGGATTATGATTGGTGACACAATGGTTTCATTAAATGATTGTTTTTAAAGATAACTGATTCTATGAAAAAGGCAATTTCATATTGGGTGTGTAAGTGGTGTGACTAGTTTTAAGTTTGCATGAATATCCGGCTAGGGGGCCTGGGAACTCTTTTCCCTGGGTACTCTTTTCCCTGGGTACCCGGGACAAAACCTAACCAAATTCTTAATTGGATCCCATCACTACAGTGGTTGGGTGGTTGGCTAACCCACGGGACTGGATGGGGTTAGGCTGGACTGATGGATCCCTAAATTGAGACTCAACTCTGTTATGGCACGATAGATGAAGTAAATCCCGGACAAAAATTGTTCTATGGAAAAGAACCAATGGTTGTGCCTCTCAATGAGGAAAAAAGTGTTGGTCTCTATGATCCAAGTACAATCTTTTCCTGATTTGACTATGGGACTTACGGGTTTGGTCAGATCAATTCAGTTAGTTAAGGCTTTTGACTACGTTAGAGAAAAATTATCTTGGAGGAATCGCCCATGCTTTTCGAGCAAGGAAAGTTTTTCCGGGTTCGATTTTGCTGCCCCAAGAAGTGCTACTTCCGCTGCTAGCACCCCTGAATTCGTTGCGCGGTGGGGCGAGGGATCTTACAAGGAGGAAAACATGGTGAAGGGAGATGCGACGAGCAAAGGGGGATAGTCGAGTAGTGTAAGGGTGCGATAGATGGAGAGGGTGCACAAGTGGAAGGGCCGTGGGGAGGGTATGGGGGTGCACAAGATGAAAAAGGGAAGGAGGGTGGGGATGCACAAAAAAGATGGGAGCCTGGGGTGCATAAATGGTCGGGTGTGGGGGGTGCACCAAGCGGGTATATGTGGTTTTTTTTTGGGGGAGGGGGGGTTTGGGCGGTGGGGATGCCCAAGTTGTGGGGGTGCGCTGTGGGTGCGGGGATGGGTGTGCATGAGAGGGGGTCCTGGGGTGTGCGAGATGGGGTGTGAAAGGGTGTGAGGATTGCTGGTGGGGGTGCGCAAGAGGGGGTGAGGATGCGGGTGCACGAAGGGGGGCCTAGGGTGCGCAAGATGGGAGTGTGAGGATGGCTGGGGGTTGCGCAAGAGGGAGTGTGAGGCTGGGGGTGCACGAAGGAGGGAGGGGGGTTGCAAGGTGAGGTGTGAGGATGGGGTGCGTGAGGAGGGTGCTGGGGGTTCGCAAAGGGGTGTGAGGAGGGGGGTGCATACGAGAGGAGGGGGTTGGGGGTTTTCAAGAGAGGTGAGATGCACAAGGCACGGGGAGCAGTGTGATGCAAGGTGGGTATTCGCAAGGTGACAGCAGCAAGGCAGGAGGTGCACAAAGCGAGGTATGGGGTTTCTCAGGTCAAGTGGGGATGTGCAAATAGGGGTGCACAGTGGGGGGTGCACTCGATGGAAAGTTGGAGGTGAGTGGTCCCCAAGGCGGATGGTGAGGTGGCCATGGGTGCGCAAAAGCAGGCGCAAAGGCTGGTGAGGTGGCCACGGGTGGTGGGAACAAAAGCGAAGCGCAAGGTGGACTCCCAAGGTGGTATGCGGGTGGTTGGAGGGTGTCATGGGTGGGAAAAAAATAATAACAAATAATAATAATAAATGTAATGTATCTCGAGGGTGATGAAGGTGAGGTGTTGTCAACACAGGCACCAGGGGTGCCCAACATGGAGGGTGCACCCCAAATGGAAAGGATATGTGTGAAGTGGGAGCCCCAAAAAGGTGGAGAAAAATCGATGTGCACTCAAAAAGGACATGCATTCAAGGTGTTAAATTTGTTTTTGAAATGGACATGTCCTTTGCCTATGAACAAAAGAGCAACCACATCCCCATACCAAGCTGGGGCAGCATCTACCTTGAAATGCACACTATCATGAAGATCATGATGGATATCTACAAGGGTGGCAGGCTCGCCACCAGAGTCAATGCGTGAGAGGTGATCCACCATCACATGGTGCTTGCTAGGCCGCAGAAGGATCTCGAAGTCAAACTCTTGGAATAAGAGGAGCCATCTCCACACGCGGCCCACCACTTGGGGTTTGTTGATGAGGAGGTACTTGAGAGAGTCATGTTTTGTGATGACTATGAAGTGCACGCCTAGGAAGTAGTGGCGAAACTTTTGACAAGCATACACTATGGCCAGAGCCTCCCTTTTGGTGGTGCTATAGTTTCTTTCTGCAGTGTTGTGAGGAGGCGACTAGCATAGTAGATGGGCCGATCAATCTGGTACTTCTCACTAGGTTGGGCTAGCACTACACCCATGGCAGTGATGCTGGCATCTGCATGCACGTGAAATATGATGGACCAATCAGGAGGTATGAGGATGGGTGCTTGTGTGAGAGATGGCAACTATCTTGTCGGAATCTGGGGGCCAAGGCCTTGGGTGGAGACTATGTGGCCCAAAGTGTACCCTGACAACTAAGAAGTGACATTTGAAGGGATTGAGATGAAGATGAGAGGAGCGACACTTACCAAAGACTAAGGCTAATTGGTGGAGATGGTCAGGAAAGGCTTCCAGACACGTTGCAAGATGTGTGCTAGTGAAGTTGGAGAAATCATCCACGAATACTCTGAGAGGAAGCTAGTGAGAATTCCCAAAAGATGTTGGTGACAATGCATTGGAAGGTGGCCAGAGTGTTGCACAACCCAAATGGCATTTTGTTGTAGAGGTAGGTGCCCCATTGGGTGACGAAGGCTGTTTTTGATCGGTCATCCGGATGGATGGCCACCTGGTTGTAGCCACTGAAACCATCCATGAAACTATAGAGAGCGTGACCAGCTACATCTTCCAGCACCCTGTCCATGAAGGGGATTGGGAATCCATCTTTGATTGTGAGCTTGTTGAGAGCACGAAAGTCAACACAAACCCGGATTTTGTTAGTCTTCCTCTTGGGAGAGAGCCACTCTCCGTGTGTTCCACCGAGGCAATGATGTGAGCGGCCTCCATTTTCTCAAGCTCCTCCTTCACTACTTCTGCATACTTGGGGTTGAGTTTGTAGGCGTGGCCCCGGGTACCCTCCTGGAGAGGGATGGTGTGCATGCCTATGTCAGCAGGCACGTCGTCTAGATCCTGGTAGGTCCAAGCAAATACATCCTTGTAGGAGTGGAAAAAAGTGGTGGCTTGGTCGAGTAAAGCAAGGTGATCCCATAACCAGGAAGCCAATAGAATGGGATGTGGATCCTCAGGGGTGCCTAGGTTGAACTCCTTGACTAGGTCATCCTGACATGAAGGAAGTGAGAGGGGATCTCCAGTGGTTGCGGAGTTAGAAAGGATGCCTAGGTCATGTGTTGGTTGTTGGTCTAGGGGAAAGTCACCAAAATGCTCCTTTGTCCAAGATGGGGGTAGTTCCTCTATAGGGATCGAGGGCTCCACAATAGCCGTGACCTTGGGCTAGACCGAGATGGGTTTGGCTATGGGGGGATTTGAGTGGGCGCCTTCGTCGTGGCTCATCCCTTGGTGGTGGCCGATGGTGGAGTGCTTGCCATGCCTCTTATCAGTGATAAGCTCTCCTAAGCTAATCACCTCAAAAGTGCTTGATCGTGGGATCCTGAGGGGTGGAAGCATCATGAACCTCTGTGATGTCTACCATGTAGCAGGAGAGATCCCCTGCAGCTCTGAGTCATCCTCATAAGGCACTATGCCTTCTTCCATTGGTGTGGGTGACCACCGCACCCCGAACGGCCTAGTCTGGACCTTCTTCAAGTTTTAACTCTTTTTGGCCATGGGATTGAGAGATCCACAACTTATCGTACCCCAATCGTGCAGCACGTCGGCACCTTGCAGCCATGGTCGGCCAATCAGTAAAAGGAGTAGACCCCTTTGACTTCGAGAAGACGGATGACCACAAAATCTAGAGAGAAGATAGCATCTTGAATTTGGACTAGCACTCCCTCCACAAGCCCCAGAGGTGTCACCTCATGCTGGTCAGCCATCCGGACATGGAAGTTGGCTGGTCTGGTGATTTGCAGACCAATGGCTTTGAGAGTGAACTCCGGCATTAGGGTGACTCCGAATTCACCATCCACAATGGCTCCACAGAGAGAGAGAGGGCTCTTGAAATCGGTGAGGGCGTTGATGGCGTGAGTGATGCCTAGATATTTTGCCACTTGCAGGCTCACCTGAATCCATGGCTTGCTACCTGGAAGCTTTGACCCCTCCTCCAGTTGGTGCAAAAGCAGATCCAATTGCGTTCAGGCAACCGGACTAAATTGGAGCAATTGGTAGAGTGACATCCCCACCTTGCTCTCCTTGAGGAGGTCAGCCAAGGGAAGCTGTTCAAGGTGCGGGTCTGGGAGTCACATTAGCGTGCCCACTAGGGAACATGGGTGGAGCCTCTTTTGATGGTTTGCAAGAAAGGCATGGTCTACCACATTATGAGAGATGTTTGAGGGGACTTCACCATGCTCGTGTAATGGTTCTGGTTCTCCAAGGGCCCACTGTTAAGCATGAGTGACCACACCTGTGGTGGGGTGCTCCACATGAGTTGAGGGTGTGGGGTTGTTTGGGTTAGGGGACACCCCCAAGGTGAAGGATGGGTGCACTGGCACCAAGGAAGGGGTGTCTTCAACACTTCCCACAGAGACCAAGTGAGTGGTAGCTGGCGCTAGAGAGGTGAAGTCGATGGAAGCACCAGCTCGTTGCTTCAGGCAGTCAGCATGGGGGTGTCTCTTCTAGATGAGGACATCGACCTTGGTAGTGACCATACTCCCCACAATGGTAGCATAAGATGGGAAAGTTACAGGGAGCAAGTGGGCGGGGAGCATGGGTAGTAGCAGCAAGGTGTAGAAGATGGTGGGGTGGGCATGAGGGGTGGAAGGTGAGGGTTAGGGGGGGTGAGGGTGTGTGGGGGTATGTAGGAATGGCGGGTAGGTAGATAGGTCTGGGTGCTGGGGTGAAGGATGTGAAATGACCGACGGGGGTAGGTGGCGGATGAGGTGGCGGATGAAACGATTATTGGTGATGCAGGGTGCCCTACGGCATGGCAGGGCTATGATGAGCTTTATTTTCTTTCTACTCATCAATTTGAAATGATTATAAGGTATATAGTATAGCTTCTGGAATTGGTCATGTTTTCTTTTGTACAGCATATTTTGTATGCACATGGTGCATACTTCATGAATGAATATGGTTCTCTTGACATGTGGAGCAACCAAGGAATGGAAAAATATCACTACCGAGCTAGAGGAGTATATTTCAAAAACACCCGACATGGAGAAGGAAAGACTCCTACAAATTACCTCAAAGAAATGTTCAATTGGTTCTACAGATATACTTTTGGGCAAAAACTATCAATGGAAAAGGCTTGTACGAAGTGATTTAGCAAAGGCAGCACAAAATCAAGCCAATATGAGATCACTGAAGTGGAAAGCTAGAAAAGGACCAACACGTCATGCGGCATGGAGATCATCAAGAAGACGAGAAGAAAGAATTTGGATTTAGTGTAACGAAATTTTGTATGCAAAATTTATAACATTTTGAAGTGTTGTAAACATTTTTGCTTAATACAGACTTGTAATTAAAACTAAATAAAAGATATAGACTTGTATCATTTCATTACATAAAAGAAAAAATATTTACAATGACAAGATAATTAACTGCTCTTGAGTCTCTTCTATACTTGCTCTCTCTCTTCACTACGCATTTTTCCTTTATAACGCAAAAACTTCTTGCGACTATAACCCTTCAGTGCATTTACATCTTCAAGTCCAGTATCTAGAGCATAGTTAGCATAACAGAGGAAGTATCCGGTTCTGGAAGGCCAAAATCCTGTACCATATCCAAAGATACGAATAGCAGCACACTTCTCTATCAACATGACCTTATGTGTATTTTAAGGGATCAAGGAATAGCCCATATATCTAGAAAGTGCCTTGAGTGTGAGAAATCGAATTTCAGCATCACTAGAATATTTAATGTGGTAGACAATAAATATTTCTTTGTCAATAGATGGGATGTAGTGTGCAACAGCAACATCTTGGCCAACTCTTGCATGGGCGGCACCTCCACGTCCAAGGAAACCATCAGCATCATCAAGCTCAATCTGCAATAAACAAAGAATAAGCTTTCACATAAATTCAGTCAATACCAAAACATAAATTCACTCAAGAACAGATAAATTACCTTTTGGTTCTTATCCTCTTCCAACTTCGATGCATCCCGAAGGTTGATGGAGCCTTCTTCATTTCCTTGATCAAGGGTGGGCAAGGGCTCTCTTCCTATTTCAGTAATTCCTAACTCCTCTTGAAGTTTTTGAAATTCTAGCTCTATGGGAAGAGAAGATTTAGTTTCCTTGGCTTTTTCAAAGCACGATGACATGGCTGTAGGGGCTTCAATGAAGTTCTCTGTCACTTCAGTGTCCAATTTCAGAAACTCCTCTTTATGTTCATTCTCCACATCTAGTAAATCCCTGGCAGCTCCACAACCATCTGCTCTATAATTTTGCAAGGCAATAATCCTCCCTTAAATTATAAAGCTTTTGTATGTGGGAGAGAAGAATAAATTTCTTGCCATTAATAACAAAGGGGGGAAGCCCAGGGAGGATGAAGTTTGATTTCAAGTGTTCTCCATGCACAGATGATCCCTCATTAACAGTGGATGCCTTAAAATCTGCCACATCAAAACCTGTGCTTAGAAGCTTCTCCTCATCACAAGAAACTAGGTCCATAACTTCATCATTAGATTCCATCTTTGTGAGACAAATGAAGCTTGTGCATCCTTTTGACCCTTCTAAACTTCCAGTTCATTCTTTGTGTACTCCTCTTTGTCAAATGTCCTAACAAAGAGTCAGAGGCTAACTTTGTATCAATCTCTGACTCCTCCGAGCACCTGTTTTAGTACCAGGGCAACTAATCTGCAATGTTGGGACAATGGAGGAAGACTATCTCTATATTGCACGTGGGGACCTCTACATGCTTGTAGAGAAGGATAGGGAGATCAATGACAGTGTTGTTTTCATGTGTATAAGGTATTACATTTTTTACATATGTATATTTTCTCATATGTTAATATTTTCTCATATTTTGTTCGTTCCTTCCGATAAACTCTTGTAGGGTACTTATAAAGGAATTGCTTCCAAATCAAGTCAACGAAATACTTATTTGTGATCCCTTAGTGTCACTTGCATTGATTGATATGAAGAAGAAGACTTTCGAGCTGGCATCCTATTTCAGTCTAATGAGAAATAAGAACATTTGTTTTGTTGTTTTGCCATATGTAGAGAGGTTCATCTCTAACTGATGATTCCTTTGTGTTTTGCAAATATTTGTCATACGATATTTGCTTTCTTATATCTTTTTCTTTTTTCCAGTGGGCACTCAAGTGCTTGTGTCATTAATCTTCTGAGAAGGACTGTTATTTTCATGAACAGTCTAACTGGCATGCATGGGCAGATTAAATTTTAAGTTCTTAATAACTTGAATATTGAGCTTTATTATCTATTTTTCCTTATATTCCAATTGTAAGTAGTTCACCTTGATAACTTGAATATTGAACTTTATTCTTTATTTTTCCTTATATTCAAATTTGGTTTTTAATAGGGCATGTAAGAGAGCTATTGTAGCTATTGAAGATGAATATCCAAATTATAAAAAGCAGGCAGAGTATAAGTTTTTGAATCATCCAATGGCTTTACAAAAAGATTCTACCTCATGTGGATGGCATGTTATTGCCAATGTCTGGAAATATCTTTTATCTAAATATACCAAGATTGATAGCAGTGTAGGTTAAATTAAAAACCCACTATTTTTGTAGTAAATTTTTACTTAGTTTTTGAACTTATTTTCTATAGTTCTTGGTTCTTAAATCTAAGAAGTTTTTTTTATTTGACAAACTCTTGGATCTCACAAGTTTTGGATGTGTAGTGTTCGTGCAAGAGCTATCAATCTAATTTTGAATAATTCAATTACTCTAAATGATCCAGATTCTCCACCACCCCCAAGGCAAGCCTCTCCCTCAAAGAAGAAGAAGAAAATGCCTATACATTCACCTTTAAAGCATTTTATGTTTAAGCAAGGAACTGTACAAAAATAAACCAAGGGTGCTCCTCAACAAGGCACACATAAAGAAACCAAAGGCACTAAAATAGGAAATACCTCAAAGAAAAGTGGTCCTCAAGTAGGTGCCAAGAAGGGTGTTGGCAAGAAAGCTAAGAAGGAACTCAAGTTCAAGTTTACAAAGGAGGCCACAAAACCAGAGAAGACAAAGGGGGACATGGAGACAAAGGAGGCCACAAAACTAGAGAAAAAGGGGGACATGGAGAGAAAACCAAAGGAGATGGAGACAAAATAGAAAACTTCATTCTCCTCCCTATTTATCATTGTAAATAGTTGTAATTTTTTTTTTCTAATTTTATAATCTTGCATGTAAATTCTCTTCTCATGTTGTGATGTTTTTTACTCAAAACACATTTGTACTAGTTTGTAATGGTTTTGAGATATTGTGCCATAATTGTCATCTCGTGACTCGAGTACATCTCTAAAAGGAAAATATTAGAACTCTTAAAAGGATTCATAAAAAGAGGTATGAATATTGTAATTCTAAAAGACAGCAATTACAAAGACACAGTAATTACAAGACAAAACTTTTCATTGATGAATTACATACGTAAATTTACAAAATCCAAAGAGTAAATAGACTTCATAAAAAACTCCAAAGCTTTCTTATTAAGTCATTCTTATACTATCATATTCTTATTAAGTCATTCTTATACTATCATATTCCCAAACAGCATCTACCAAGGTCTTCGACTCCATTCGTATTCGAATCTTTCTATTCTTCACCTTGAACTATGCCTCACTTATATCTTCACTTCCCATGATATTGAGGTGCTCCCTAATATTTAGTAGGCTCCAATGCCTGCTTGCACTCACAATTTCCACCACACCATTGGGCAACCTAATGCATATGTCAAGAGGCAAAACAACTTGTTCATCTGCTTGCAATGGGACCCAACTACTATTTTTCTTCATCCACCATTCATAATAAAAGAGAATGTATAAGGTAGCATAAGTTTTAAGATACTGAAATGTTACACTGGACTCTACTATTTTGCACTTAAATGTGTCATCCTTATGCTGCCCCTCTACAATGTCCCACTACTCTCCAAGCAAGGCAACCATGTCATCACCTAGTACTTTCTTGCACACAAACATGGTAAGTGTTTGTGAGAAAGTAAATTGATTGAACATTTTAACAAAAAGATGAATTGGACATACCCAACTGAATTGGACATATCCAACTAAGACCAACAGATCGAGATGGCTTTGTAAACTTCAAAGATCCTTGTTGTATGTCACAAAGCATGGCTTTGTAAACTTCAAAGATCCTTGTTGTATGTCACAAAGCATCTTTGATTTCATGGTAAGTGTTTGTGTAAATTGATTGAAAATTTTAACAAAAAGATGAATTGGACATACCCAACTGAGACCAACAGATCGAGATGGCTTTGTAAACTTCAAAGATCCTTGTATGTCACAAAGCATCTTTGATTTCATAACCATAACCGTCCAAGCATCAGGAGTTGGCCATTCAACAGAAGAGAGGAGAGAAGATGTGATGATCTCTAGCTTACCAAACCCACCGTCATGCATTGGCACCACATAGGAGTGCCGGTAAAAGATCTTTTCCTTAAGAAGGTCTGAACTGGTTTTACAAGAAAACAATGCCTCACCAATGTCTGCATGGAGTGCTTGAAACGGTAAAGCTTCGTAATGGGTGCTCCTCTGCCAAGTTGGAAGGAAAAATATCTACAACCCAAAAATAAGATCATTAAACATGAAAGATGTAGCTATCATAATATCACAAGCCTCCTTCCCTGTTAGTTGCATGGGAATCGAGTTTGTTTACGAAGATGTGAATCCTATGATACTTATAGTTGCATGGGAATCGAGTTTGTTTATGAAGATGTGAATTTTTTGAATCCCTCTAAATGACCCTTCCAATGAAGCTCCATCACATCTCGTCGTCGAACTCGGATGGCGGACCAATAGCAGTAGGCTGCAGGAAAACCCAAGCACCCTTGCGAAATGCCTCTCTCACCCAAGCACCATCATCATCCCTCTTATTGTACAGTGAGATCTCCTCAATCTCATCTTTTGGTCTTCTTCATGGTGTAGCCATATCAATTGTGAAGCTATAGTAGTAAGATTAGGGTTGGGCAAATGAGATAGAGAAAGAAAATGCAAAGATGCTATGCAGATTAGGGTTTTGGGCTTGATGGTTTCATTAGGGTTGGGCAAATGAGATAGAGATGGAAGAGGAAGGGAGGAAGAGTTTAATTTGGACATTCAAGAGGGAAAGCGGACTTGAAAATGAAATTTTTGACTATAATGAAATTTGAGATGGGTTTTTGGAAGGAAAAGTGAGTTTTGAGGGGATCTCAAAAATTTTAAAATTTTAAGGATTTTTTGAGCCACGAAAATGGTGGGACCATACCTACCCTAAACCCCCTACGTTTTTAAAGGGACAAGTGTTATTATTAGTACTGAAAGCCTAGTCTCCCTCCCTATATTCAAAGGAGACCAAATATGCACAATCCTCTATTCTTATTGGTTCATTGCTAATTACTTTCATTAGCAAAAGGCCCAAAATATGTTCAAATGTCCCCTAATGACATCATGTGTTCTCCAAAGCTTGAATAAAATCACAAGCATATTCCTCCGAATCATGAAAGAAAAAAATTAGATTTATTGCTGATTAAAAGATCCAATTAAGAGTTAAAAAAACCCTAATAGGGATAAGTAATTCAAGCAAGGCTAAACCTAATCCAAAGATGTATGCTTGATAACAACTTGAAAGGGATTTAAGTGCTTGAAAGAGAGCATGTTAAAAAAGATTATGTAAGATTAATCTAGATTAACACTTAATATAAAATTGTAAAAGAAACGTTTGACACAACTTTCCATAAAGAAGGCTTATTTTACTCAAAAGATGCATACATATTTATTGATTTTTGATAAAGTGTCTCTTCTACATCTTTGACCCTTGTATACTAGCTTAAGCATGCATATGTGCTAGCTAGCCCTTTTCTATGCTTGCCACCACACATGCTATCTTGACACTTGCTAACTTTCCATATTTTTTTTACTTCTAGGGTGTACAATTGTATCATTTGACCTTATAAAATGAAACCAGTTAGGCTCACCCAAATATGAGGCATAGGATCCAAAATCACATTTTTTTCAACAAATGGAGCAGGGCTAGTTTAGTGTTTAGAAGTGACTTTGTATAGGTAAAAAATTT
Source organism: Cibotium barometz (assembly GCF_041138505.1). NCBI lineage: Eukaryota > Viridiplantae > Streptophyta > Polypodiopsida > Cyatheales > Cibotiaceae > Cibotium > Cibotium barometz. The sequence goes on from NC_141090.1 coordinate 30,295,139, forward strand.
ACAAATATCAAGAATGAATAAATTATGCCATTTATTAATTCGAGTCCATAATTTAGTACCAATTTTTGTAAGTGCCTCAAATTTTGGAGATTTTCAAGGGACTCTTCCACTAGGTAGCTTGCACAAGTGCCTGCTGATTTGAAAGCTAAGATCTTGTCATTTGAAAGAGATGTCTTGATCAACCCCTAGCTTGAATTTATTTATGATGCTCCATCTACTCCCTAGATATTGATATGCTTTTAGGCTTTTGTTTTGCTTGAAGGGAGTGCTAAAGTGCCATTGTTTTGCTTGAAGGGAGTGCTAAAGTGCCATTGTTGATTAAAAGAGATGTCTTAATGAACCCCCTAGCTTAAATTTATTTATGATGCTCCATCTACTCCCTATATATTTATATACTTTTAGGCTTTTGTTTTGCTTGAAGCAAGTGCTAAAGGGCCATTATGTAGCCCCTTTTTCCTTATAAGCATCATATTTTGTACTTTCTTACCAATGTAGCATACACTACAAGGTGCTAAGGTGAAAAAGTAGACACACCTTGCTCTACACATTGGTACGGTTGAGTTGCCATGTTACAAAATAAAGATTGTCAAATTGTTTCTAAGTTATTGATGAATAATTGATGGGTGCCAAGGTCGGCTAATGGAGATCTAGTTTTTGATGTGACCCATGATAAGTGCTAAGTTTGTCTAATGGAGATCTTATTGAAGACCCGTTAATTGATAAGTGCCAAGGTTGGCTGATGGAGATCTAGTTGATAGATAAATTACATGCACGAAGGTTGTGATATAGCTTAGTTGAGATGCCACTTATTGAGATTAGCCTTTGATAAGATTAAAAAGTTATGTTATTAAAACCTTATGCACATTCAAAGTCCTCTCTCTCGCTCACTCTAAAATGAATTCCAAGAGAACTTCAAAGCTAAATCCATGATCCATGTCATAGAAAATAATCATGAAGAAGTGTGATACATTAGCACATCCCCAAATGGTGTAGAAGACATAGATAGTCAAGGGCAAGAAGGCAATAGCAAATGCACCTCACACACTAAAAGGTTATCTCACAAGGATTTGAAGAAAGGTGGTTTATGGGTGGAGGAAGTTATGAGTAAAAGTAAGAAGGGAGTTAAAAAAGTTCTTTGAGGCTTTAGGGGACTTTGAAGAGGATGAATTGATGGGTGCATACTTGTCCATAAGGGTTATATAATTGAAGATTTTGAAGGGAGTTGAGAGGGGCACTAAAAAGTCAAGAGCAAATAGTTTTTTTTGGGGGGAGGGGAGTTTCCAACATCACTCAACAAAATGCAACTTATTATCAAAGAGTGTCTCAACAAAATGCAACTTATTATCAAAGAGTGTCTCAAGGTGAGGAAGACATAATGAACTGCAAAAGAAGAAGAGGAATGTGGATGGAATTAACTTATAAATTGCCCTAGGTAAGGATGGAATAGCTATTAGTGACAAGAATGGTAGTCAGGGATTTCAAAAAGAGAGTTTGTCCTTTGGTAAATCTGACTCATGAAAATAAGGGTCTCAATAATAAAAAGCCAAATGTAGTAGCTTGAAGGTTTGCTAATAAGTGGCAAGTTTTCTTTTAGTTGGAAGGCCTTTAACCTCATCTTCTCCACTCTTCTCTCCTACCTACTTTGTGAATGCATATGGGATACTAAAGTATGATCTTGAGACCTCAGAAGGAGATGAAGGAGATGAGGATATATTAATGGTCCTTGAGGCTCAAGAAGGGGAAGACTTCCCTCTGCTGATATGCAACAAAAGGACTCCCTTGGAAAAATACTAGTTGTTCTATAGATTGAAGCTTTGTTTACAATGCAAGATCACCACTAGTATTATACTATCAATTTTGGGCATGTATCAATTATTTTTGGCATACCAATCAACTAGTGGCCTTTTGGTTTCTTGGTAGCATGTACATGGTTGCCTGCCAAGCATACCAATTGTTAAAGACAATTGTTAGTGACATATTGAATTGATGGATCATATGGGTATATCAATTGTTACTAACATATTGAATTGATGGTGTATTACTTTACTGATGGTGTTCCAACTTTAGTGGCATATGAATGCAAAACGACACGTATAAACCCTTAGGTGTACTGATTTAGAGATGTACCAATCGCTGACAATATACCATTAGACTATTTACCAAGCCTTGACATACTGATTGTTAGAGATAAAATAATTCTTGGTACCAATTACTAAAGATACGAGTTTGCATAGTGATCCTTGGCATACTCATCAATTGAGTGCATTTATATCGTTTCAAGAAGCATGCAATTTATAAAGATGGTAAGAACCTTTGTAATTAGTTTTATTTTATAACGTATTACGATGAAGGGATCATGGCTTTGATACTAATGCAAGAAAGGGATCATGGCTCTGATACCAATTCAAGGAAGAAGGCTACTCATAGCATGGTTAGGCCAATGAAAGGAAGGGAGGGAGAGGAGACTCATTTACATGGAATATAGAGACATGTAGACATTGTTATAATTATATGGAGTCTAAGACATGGGAGAAGGTATCCATGGAAGCTTGCTAAGAAAGACATGATTAGTATCAAAAGGTATAAAAAGTGATAAAGGGTCATAAAAGGGTAGAGTAGTCTTAGGGCTAGTGCCTTTTATAATCCCAAGGCCCACATGCCCTAACACCACATGTGTTAGTGCATGATGCCTTTTATAGTCCCCCAAGGCCCACATGCCCTAACACCACATGTGTAAATGCCCCTAAGCTCCATGCACGTAGGCCCATTCCCCATGTGCATGTGCATCCTAAAATTATCTTGTTACAAACCATCCCCTCCTACAATGATTTCGTCCACAAAAGACATATATAGAAGGCTATATACAAAAGATAAATGTCGTGGCTATATACAATCATAGGAAATAAATGTACATAGCTCGTAGTCAAAACATCATGCAAAGTTAGATAAGAATCAATGCCATTGCCCGATGTAGCATAACTCAAAGAGGCATGATCCACTATATCCATGTGTGTATGGACATGATTTGAACTATGCATCAAATCCTCATGTGCAAATCTCTAGATGTGTGTATGTGTGTGATCTTCTAAGGTAAAAATATAATCAATAGGATCATTAAAAGCATCATCATCATCACTAAAGACTAACAACATATCCACATATGAGTGATAAGTGGAATCTCCAAGGTCACTAAAGTAATTCTATAGGTAGTCACTAAAGTAATTCTCATAAGGTAGTCACTAACCCTGGAATCTCCAAGGTCAATAAAGTAATTCCCATAGGTACGGTCTATCTCTCTCAATACTAGATCTAAGAAAATGTCCAAGTTAAATGTAAAATCTCTAGATCCATATGTATAATCATGTGTCTCCTATAAGATCTCACCTCAGTAAAGTCATCACAACCTTCACGCTCAATGCCTGACTACTTAAATATATTCACTATACCCACATAAACGTTGCCACGTAAACTATGAGAACTACAAGTAGTGGTATCATAAATGTCTCCACATGTGAAGCCCTAGAAGAATAGCCTCATATATCTAGCACAAGAAACTCAGGCCTAAGCTCATGTGTATCCCGTGACTCCACATGAGAAGTAACACTAACCTCACATGTGCTAATTGATAAATCACTAATCGAATGTTGACCCACGAGATTATCTAATGCCAAACTATGATCCCTAGGAAGGTAGGTAGGCCTAGATGTATCAACACTCGTAATGCTAGATGCCATCCCTACCCTTGAGATCATGCCCACATGACCTAGCTCAAACACATCACTATCACATACATCATCATCATATGCATTTATCAAAATAATGTAACAAACACGTGAGGTCGAACATCCGACAGTGGCATGCGTATGCCGCCTCATCATAGCATGAAAGTCAGCAAAACAAATGAGGGTATAGGGGTCTAAGCCTCGAAGTACCAAAAGTATGTAAACTTGGCAAAAGATATGTGAACCATGACACAAAATGGGAACTCAAAATATCGATCATAGAGCCATGAAGTCAATGCACGAGGTACCCTCTTAAGATTAGGATCTGAGATGGTAATATAATGATATCGATGACGATGATGGTGTGCAACATGTCGGTCCAATGAAGGATAGTAGTAAATTATGGCGGCATGTGAATATACCACCCAACATACTCAAAGTGTGTGAACACACTAAACCAATCATAGTAGTAGTAAATATCATGGTTGCGTGTAAATATACCACCCAACACACTTAAAGCATATAAACACATTAAACCAACCACCAAGTGTGTGAAAAGAGCTAGCAATGCACTAGTGCGTGTGGACAATGCTCAACAATGTGCCAATGCGTGTGAACTGTCACCAAGAAATGGTCATGTGTGAATAATCTCCACAAAATATAAAGCGCATGAACACTCCTCACAAATTACCCAAGTGTGCTCGTACGTGTACAAACCCAAGAGTGCATGTTGCATGCGAAATACCCCTAAGGCCCAAGTAATTGTGAAGAGGTAAAGGGCTGGACAATTGTTAAAGAGTAGGAGTGTGGACTGGCACTTTAGGTGTGGAAATAGGAAGTGTGAAAGGTTAAAAAGAAACCTAAGGTTTGAGTACACTTCTCTTCTTTTTTCACTTCAATCAAAAAGGTTTTTTTTTTAAGTTCTCTCTTCTTCACATTCCACGCTAAGCCGAAATGTTGCAATATATAATTTTTCATGCTATTTGTTGCGCTGTTGCACTATGCTGCATGTTGCCAAAGCTTGAGTTAATTGGTTGTGGCCATGGCCTCTTCTCCTCACTAGCTATTGCGATGATTCCACAATATATATATATATATATACATATATATATACATACATACATACATATATATATATATATATATATATATATATATATATAACCTTTTTGTTTTTTTGTGTGCTATGTTGCTTTGAGAGCAACTACCACTGAAATAGCTTCCAAGGGTGCTGCTTCCTGAACTGACAGCCACTGTTTGCCACCTTCTTAAAACAACTTCACACTATAAAAATTTGCACCACCAACCCAAGCATACTGCCTCCTTCAGTTGTGATGTTTACCACCTTCTTCTTGCACCTTCTTAAAACAACAGCTTCACACTATAAAAATTTGCACCACCAACCCAAGCATACTGCCTCCTTCAGTTGTGATGAGTGGTGTTGCTCTACTAAGGCAAGAGTGGTAGCCACTGTATCACATTGATCTCATCACATCACATAGCATCCTTAACCGGTCTAGCCATGAGTTTGTTGTTCTAACAGAGGAGCTGAAATCAAACAAGGCTCGTGCCAAACTTCACCTAGAAAGAATGAATGAGATCGCAAGAAGTAGGCTCAAACTTTGCTGGCTTTTGAAGTTTGACCTTCTTCTCGAGCATTGTCATCAAAGTTTCTAAAAACTCTGATGCATCTCATTTGTTTTTCCCTATATTACCAGTATAGATTTTGATGTTCCATGGCCATTGAGCTTTGTATCCATGTTTCTACTTGATCCTTACAAATTTATCAATGCCTACAAAGAGATTTCTTAATTCCCCTACTTTGACATCTAATAGAATCCCTGAGCACTAGTTTGTGCGCACTGGTACTTACACCAAAAGTGTTGGGTTCAACTCCCAACAAGGTGTTGCAAGTTACACAAAACCTTGATGAATCTCGTTAATTGCACCAAAATATTGACCTCTACACACTTCTCTTTACAAACTTCATAAAGTCCATGTCAATATTTCTGTAAACTCAATACCGCACTCTTAATTTGTTATAGCACTTCATGATATGCATGAATTTCTTTGATTTTGTTCAATATCCATTAAGATCAGTCACACTAATTATAAGATCATCACTAATAAACTGTTGTTAATGACTTTCTTGATCAATAGGCTATCCCAAATTGCAAAGTTTGCAACAATTTCTCTTAAAGAAACCACATATTCTTGCAAGAAATAACCAAGATTTATGAAAATTTGATCAAGGATCACTCACTCTCACACCAAGATTTGATTCTGCATAATAATCTTTGTAAATTTTGAAAGTTCTACACCAAGAATCTTGAAATTTTACTTTGCACAATAAACTTTGTCTAAATTTACAACAACTAAGCTGCCAACTGCATATTAATCTGCATAAAATCTTCAACAAAACTATAATCTTCAATCTACACACTTTGTTGATGAAAATTGCACCAAGATCTGCACAACAATACAACACATCAATCTTTGAAAATTGCACCAAGATCTGCACAACAATACAACACATCAATCTTTGAACAATTTCTACCAACAGATCTGAAATCTGCACCACTTTCTTGATGAAATTTTCAACAAAACCTGGCATAAAATCTCAAATCTCTCCTGAAATGCAAAATCCTTAGGACCTAAGCAAGGATAGAGAAGAACCAGTAGATTTAGTTTAATCTTGAGTGAAAGATTTCAAGAATTCAAGAAAATCAAGAAATGTAAAAGTTCAAGAAACATTAATCAAAAAGATTATCAAGAAACTGTGTAGATTGTGGTTTCTAAAAATAAAAATTATTATAAACTAAAAAATGATTAAATATTAATCTAGCTGGCTAATCCCCTCAAAATGAAGAAAATCAAAATTCTATAAAATTGGGTAAAAACTTATTCTTAAAATGATTAAGTCTTAATCACTCTTTAATCAAAATATCAAGATCAAGGCCAAGGGCTATGATACCAATGCAATGAGGGATCATGGGTCTGATACCAATGCAAGAAAGGGATATACCAATGCAAGAAAAGAGGCTACTTAAAGCATGGAGTAGGCCAATAAAAGGAGGGAGAGGAGACTCATTTACATGGAGTAGGCCAATAAAAGGGGGGAGAGGAGACTCATTTACATGGAGTCTAGAGACATGTAGACATTGTTTACATGAAGTCTAAGACATGGGATAAGGTCTCCATGGAATCTTGCTAAGCAAGGCATGATTAATATCAATCAAAAGGTATTCACGGAAGCTTGCTAAGAAAGACATGATTAGTATTAATCAAAAGGTATAAAAAGTGATAAAGGGTCATAAAAGTGTATAATAGTCCTAGGGCTGGTGCCTTTTATAGTCCCAAGGCCCACATGCTCTAACACCACATGTGTAAATGCCCATAAGCCCCATGTGTCTAGGCCCATCCCCCATGTGCATGTGCATGCTAAAATCCCCTTGTTACACATAAATACTTTTTTTTAAAAATGTAACATGTCTATTAATGATAACACAACATGTGAACATTAAGATTTTCAACAAGCACAAATCTTACCAAAAGCAACATAATCAATTTATTGGTCTCTTACAATTATAGGCATAAAGTATAATCTTATGTAGCTAAAGGGCTTGACTAAGACAAATCCAAATTTGAGTGTAAACTCAAAAGAGTTTCTCCGTGAAAAGTCTTAATCCACCACTTAGAAAATCTTCACTACCACCTACCAATTAATATTTGCTCACTTAACCTTATTTTAGCACACACGTGCGTGCACACGCACACGTGCACACACACACACACACACACACGTGCGCGTGCATGCATGCACACATACCACTTAATATTTTCTCACTTAACCTTAGTCTAATACACACATGCACGCATACACAACCATGATTGTTGCTAATTGTATTCTTTCCATTAACATTGCCATGTAAGCAATACACGCACACATACCACTTAATATTTTCTCACTCAACCTAAGTCTAATACACACATGCACGCACACACAACTATGATTGCTATTTGTATTCTTTCCATTAACATTGCCATGTAAGCAATACATAAATATAGTACTAGCTACATAAATTAGTAAAAGGGGGTATAAGTTGTACAATGTTGAATTTTAGAAATTTGGCCATTTTGAATTATGAGAGAGCGCTTTAGTAATAGTCTTTATAATAAAAAATTAAAAAGAAAGATAATGGTTATATATCACAATACAAAAAAGAAGTTGAAGTAGTTGTCTTGTATTTCTCTTGTCAATACTCTCTTATCACTAAAAGATCAACTTTTGCACATATATTTAACAATATTGCATGAAAAAGTATGATTCTTATAAAGAAAAGCGTGTAACGTGTTGATACATGGTCAAGGTGACATCTTTTAGTTAAACTCAATATTCTTCTAGAATATTTCCTCATTAAAAAAGAGAGACAAAAGCTTGACACTCTTTAAACACCAAGAAATTCCAAGTATTAACATTCAATTTTGGTTTACCATTTGTGACACCTAACATATATGCTTTTTATATTAACCCTTGACTTCCACTCATGAGCACACACAGAATTTTTGTGGACTTGTGTGTGTAGGTAATTGCTGGTGTCTATTGATATTATTGGTTGAATTTGTTTTGATGTGAGCGGAAACAATATAGTCATTATATCAAAAAAGTATATTTTGAATACACTGGTTGCATTCCCTTCCTACTCCTTCAAAAAAGACTTGAGAAAGGAATAGCTAACTAAACCTTATAATAGTTAAGATTTTCAAAGTGGGTCAGTATTCTCCAAAAAATCAAGTAATAATTCATTTATGGTTAAGTTTATGTTTTCTATTTGGAAAATTTGGCACTCACAACATACTTTTTACATTTTAAAACGTTTCTTGTTTTTTTGTCATGGTTTGCTTCCAATGTGAGAGGTTTAACTATTGACCTTGAAGATTCACAAAGAACACTTTTTACATGTTAAACTATTTCTTGATATGGCAAGATTGTGTGAGTGGCAAAAAACCCCACCTATATCCCTGTTTTCTTTAAAAAAAATGTTAAGATCACTCTCAAACATTGGTGAGAAGCTAGCCACCCCCATTAGGTATAAATCCATGACCTTAGATTAATACTAATAAATTGAAGTGCACGTATTTTTGGCTAGAAGGATGTTGGTTCATGCATTGTTTATGTCATACATATGTGTGTGTGTGTGTGTGAGAGAGAGAGAAAGAGAGAGAGAGAGAGAGAGAGAGAGAGCTTATGCTCTCAAACAAAGATAGCTTAAGAAATTTATTTTTTGCTTTCATATATATGATATATATGCAATTCTAATCAAACCAGTGGAATAGTACATCATCTAAATTGTGCTTGCATATGTTTCATTCTAGATGTTTGATAAAAACTTGTGCCGTATTTTGTTTTTGACACTTCTAACTCAAATTTGTGATCCAATCAACTTATTTCATCTTTTTGGTTAATGTATATACTCCTACTCAACCCACACCACACCACCCCACCTCACTAATCATATATCTTAATTGGACCCTCTCTCTGTTCTCATTTTGACATTACTTCTCCCCCCCTTCTCTCTCTCTCTCTCTCTCTCTCTCTCTCTCTCTCTCTCTCTCTCTCTCTCTCTCTCTCTACATACACATACATACACACTATGTATATATGTTATATGTGTGTGTGTGTGTGTATATATGTATGTATATATATATATTATACACACATGTACGTATGCATGTATGTATGTGATACACATATATGTATGTATGTTTGTAATATATAAACACGCACACACACACACACACATGTATGTTTGTAATATATAAACACACGCACATACACACAAATGTGTAAGACTATTTGTATACAATGGCTCTATTAGAGGTTCCGTAGGAATATATATGCATGTATGCATGTTTGTAATATATAAACACACACATACACATAAATGTGTAAGACTATTTGTATACAGTGGGCCAACATTTTCATTTCACTTCAACTCTTTTTTTTTTCCATAAAATAGAAGATATATTACCAAAAATTACTTTACAAATGGCCATATGGCCTCCATGTGATGTACTAGTTTTCCCTCACTTCATCTCTCTCTCTCTCTCTACTCAACCCACCCCACACCACCCCACCCCACCCCACTAACCATATTTCATCTTTTTGTTTAATGTATACACTCCTACTCAACCCACATCGTACCACTTCACCCTACTAATCATATATCTTAACCGGACCCTCTCTCTTTTCTCATTTTGGCATTACTGACCACCCTTCTCTCTACACACACATACACATACACATACACATACACATACACATACACATACACATGCACACCATGTATCTATGTGATACACACACATACATATACATGTATGGATATGGTACTCGCACATATACATTTGTATGTATGTATGTATATTTGTAATATATAGACACACACACATACACACAAATATGTAAGAATATTTGACTCTATTGGAGGTTCCATAAGAATACATATGTGTGTATGTATGTTTGTAATATATAAACACACACACATACACACACACACACACACAAATGTGTAAGACTATTTGTATACAATGGCTCTATTAGATGTTTTGTAGGAATACCTATGCATGTATATAATGTTTGTAATATATAAACACACACATACACACAAATTTGTAAGACTATTTGTATACAATGGCTCTATTAGAGGTTCTGTATAGTAGGAATACATATGCGTGTATGTAATGTTTGTAATATATAAGCACACAGACATACACACAAATGTGTTAGACTATTTGTATATAGTGGCTCTATTAGAGGTTTCGTCTTATCATTTTTATTTCACTTCATCTCTCTCTCTCTCTCTCTCTCTCTCTCTCTCTCTCTCTCTCAACACTTTGTTGTTGTTGCTACCTTGGCTATGCCATTAAGAAAGACTCTCTCTCTCTCTCTCTCTCTCTCTCTCTCTCTCTCATATCATCATCATCATCAAGGTTTCCCTCTGAACATTCATATGTAATACTATATTGGATACATATAGATTGTATTTTTGAGCACTTTCTAAAATGAGCACGTTCGTAATGGAAGAGGCTAGCTGGATACTTTTTCTAGCTTGTATACATGATTTGATTCCTTGTACTCATAAGCATAAGTAAATAAATGGTTGGACACGATAATGGTACAAATTTTCTGTGGTTCTGATATGAAAGACCTCTAGTTTCATGTAATGGGACATAGCTTTAACCACCTTTTTATTAATAAATTGCGCACAAATTGCTACAATACATGGTTTAAGAGTTTGGGGGAGCTTTAAAACCAAAATCTGTGAGCCTGCGTGGTTGGTGGGTGGAGATTTGATTTACAAAAGGTAGGCTTTGGTGACAAGTGGAGGGCCAGCGGAGGCCTGATGTGAAAGGGTCCGGCAGTAAGGCCTAAGGTGTGAGGAGGCCCTTCGTTTTTGGGGGGAAGAAAAAGGGCGTCACTTTCAAACTTAATAGGAAAAGGCGGTAATAGATAAATAAGTATTGGCTCGTGTTTGCTACAGGGACGTGAGGGGGCCACGTCGAATGACCGTTAACCTGTGGGGCCCGATTGGGGTGCCATGTGGCAAAAAGTGTGTGGAAGCCATTGTCACATTTCAGACCCGCCGGCAGGCTTTGGCTTGCCATGTGGCGGTCATTATAGGAAGCCACGGGTAGAAATGAACTATCAAGTTCAAAAGTACAGCCAATGATGAAGCACCATGTGGAGGGGTCCAAGGGGCTGGACCACTCGTGGCTCGGAAGGGGCCAGATGAAGCGGCGGTGGGGCGGCTAAGGTTAGCCAAGCAGATGCTTAAACGGTAGCGGAAGCGGAGCCGGCCGTTAACGTTAGGTCTCTGTTTTCCTCGTTAGGTCTCTGTTTTTTACTATAAAGAGGCCCCATCACGCCTGCTTCCATCGCTTTGCCACTGCCTCCTCCTGCTCGGTTTGCTCCATCCCTGCTTTGCTAACCCTCGCAGCCGCTAGACTCCATCTTCTTTGGCTTTTATTTAGGTAAGCCGTTATTTATAGTTTCTTCACATTTCTAATCCTCCTCTAGATCTCGTATTTGAGATCAACTGCCTTTTTGTCTCGTATCATGCCTTAATTGTTCCTTTTATTCGTACAATTACCGCACTAAACACCCCTTAACTTTGCATCTAATCCCTGTTTTTTTTTTGGTTACAATCTCCATCTTCTTCTCTATGTAATGTCTTTTTGACTTGGGTCTGATCCAAATGCTTGCAATCTGAGTAGTTAATGTTTCGCTTAGATCTGTTTGATGCTAAATTTTATAACTCTTGGATGCGTGTCTAATTGCTCTTGTTTTGGGCCTTTGCAGATGGAGGGTCAAGGTCATGCATCGTCCGCATCAGCTTTGGCCCATGAGTCCAACCTATCCAATGATCCCTTATCAGCCCCTAAATCTGCTGTATCCTCATCTAACCATGAAGAAGAAAACCACAAATCGTTACCACGGCAGTGTCTGTGTGCTCCCACTACACACGAGGGCTCGTTTAGATGTAGGTTGCACAGATCCACATTGTCCAAATGGCCCAAAGCGCCCACACCGGGACCCTCTACAAACTGGACCAAAATACCACCAAGGTCAGGGCCCTCTGTCTTCTCTTCCTCGGCTACCAAAACCGTAGCGGCCCAATAGTATGAAATCTTCCTAGGTGACAAGAGGCCTGACCCTTCAAATCACCTTTGCACTCCCAGTTTATTATCCTTTTAATTAAATACACAAGATTGAAATGTGGAGGCAAGACGGAAAAAAAAACTTTTTTTTTTTTTTGCTTTGGGGCTTTTAAAATTTTTTTTGCCAGGATACCCAAAATCAGCCTTTTTTCATGTGGTTTTCTTGGGGTTTATTTTCCAGCACGCCCACTATATCCTTTTATCGCAAAGTTAACGACGGATGCCTGTACGCCTGTACATTTTCCTAAGCTCCTATTTATATTTCAAATTATCTTTTCATTTCAACTTTTAAAATATTTTGGCGTTACTCTTGGGCTTTTGTCAATTTAGTTTTCCCTTTTATTGAATCATTTTCTTAGCTTAAACCATATTGTAACCACGTGTCTGTTAAATATATCACATAAAAAGTGGCGTGTAAATTTTATCGCATATGAAATGGCTCGCATTCATAATGGTAAATCACGTATAAAGATGGTTTAATCCGTAATGCTAAGATGAAATTGTATTTAGTGCCCAAGCCCAACCTGTTTTTGTTTTTGTTTTTTTATTTTCAACCGGTGTAATATACACGTAATGCCTAATTTTAGAAGTACCTCTGAGGGGAAAAGGGACTCATAAACAAGTAAAATTACCATCTTTTTAAGTAACAATGGCTTAAGAAAAGCAATGGGCAAGAAAAGAATGTGTCAGGTGCAAGACATGAATGTCTTGAAAAAGCTTATCGAGGAGATTTCTGGAAACAATTGCATGGCTTAAGCGTCCAAAAACTTAATCGTGAAAAGCTCCTAGTAAAATCTTGGATGAAAGATTAGGAAAAGACATTGTTTATATGCATATGGATACAAAAGTCTACTTCATTATTTGATGAGGACATATCAACAACCAATGAAGTGTGAGAAAAAATGTGAGAAAAAATGCAAAATTTGTGTAACACTTTGAGATGAGGATATATCAACTATCCATATCAACAACCAATGAAGTGTGAGAAAAAATGCAAAATTTGTGTAACACTTTGAGATGAGGATATATCAAAAAGAAGAAAGAAAATGCTTTTGTACTTGATTTTTTGTAGCGGCATTTTTGTAGCTTTGAGTGAGGAGAGAGAAGAGGGGACATAAATGAGGGGGAAGAGAGAGACAAAGGGGTAAGGTCAATGCTCCATTGAAGCTTTGGTAGAAGCGTGCATTTTGCTTGGTTAAATCTCTTGGGAAGAATCATTCTTTGTATTTGTAACTGATCTTAATAGAGGATGACAAATTAGTTGTTGGTTGGTTGTGGTCGGGTCTAAAGAAAAAAGAGTGATAGAGGGTAAGGGTAATGCTCGAAAAATGACATTTTGGTGTATTGTTATTGGTTAGAATTAAGAAAAGTTGGAGATTTAAGTAACCTTTATTTCTAGAAATGTTTTTAATATATTTTAGTTATAAAATTGACATACATTACAAGTACATTAGAAAATATTTTGGAAACAAAAATTGGATAGATTTAAGAGTTATCCTTATTTTGATTGGTTGAAATTTTGTTTTTCTGGAGCATTGGGTAAGTGTAGAAATATTTCTCACAAAAATCTACTTTTTTCTACATTAGAAAATATTTTGGAAACAAAAATTGGATAGATTTAAGAGTTATCCTTATTTTGATTGGTTGAAATTTTGTTTTTTTGGAGCATTGGGTAAGTGTAGAAATGTTTCTGTCACAAAAATCTACTATTTTCTACATTAGAAAATATTTTGGAAACAGAATTTGGATAGATTTAAAAGTTATCCTTATTTTGATTGGTTGAAATTTTGTTTTTTTGGAGCATTGGGTAAGTGTAGAAATGTTTCTCTACAAATCTACTTTTTTCTACATTAGAAAATATTTTGGAAATAGAATTTGGATAGATTTAAAAGTTATCCTTATTTTGATTGGTTGAAATTTGTTTTTTTGGAGCATTGGGTAAGTGTAGAAATGTAGCTCTCAATAGCAAGAAAAAAGTGGATTTTTGTGAGAGAAACAAGGAGCGGTGGGATGAGTAAGGGGTGTTATTATAGCATAGAGAGAGAGAGAGAGAGAGAGAGAGAGAGAGAGAGAGAGAGGGTGGGGGGGAGGATAGACTTCTCTTTCTCTCTCGATTAACTTTTTGTTGTTTTTGAGAGCTATAAGAAAGAGAGGCATAGGTGCGATGGTAGTTTATAGAGTCAAAAGCATTGGGTAAGTGTAGAAATGTAGCTCTCAATAGCAAGAAAAAAGTGGATTTTTGAGAGAGAAACAAGGAGCGGTGGGATGAGGAAGGGGTGTGATTATAGTGTAGAGAGAGAGAGAGAGAGAGAGGGGGGGGGTGGGGGGGGAGAGGATAGACTCTCTCTTTCTCTCTCAAAAACATGAAAAAAGTTAATTGAGAGAGAAAGAGGCATAGGTGCAATGGTACGAAGGGGTGTAGGGAGCTGGCTTTGAGAGAGAGAGAGGGGGGGGGTGGGGGGGGAGAGGATAGACTCTCTCTTTCTCTCTCAAAAACATGAAAAAAGTTAATTGAGAGAGAAAGAGGCATAGGTGCAATGGTGCGAAGGGGTGTAGGGAGCTGGTTTTGAGAGGGAGAGAGTGAGTCGGATTGCGAGAGGTAGTTGAGAGAGAGAGAGAGAGAGAGAGAGAGATGTTATTGTAGCTTTGAGAGAGGGAGAGAAAGAGGTGTCGTTGTAGCTTGGAGAGAGAGAGGTGTCACTGTAGTTTATAGAGTCACAAGAAAGAAAAAAGTGGGTTTTTGAGAGAAAGAGGGAGAGGTGGGACGAGGAAAGGGTCTTATTGTAGTGTAGAGAGAGAGAGAGAGAGAGAGAGAGAGAGAGAGGAGTAGACTGCTAGCTTTGAAAACAAGAAAAAAGTTAGATTAAGAGAGGGAGAGGTGTGATGGTACGAAAGAGGGGTGTAGGGAGATGGTTTTGAGAGGGAGAGAGTTGGGTTGGGTAGAGTTAGATTGCGAGATAGCTTTGAGAGAGAGAGAGAGAGAGAGAGAGAGAGGTGTCATTGTAGCTTGGAGAGAGAGGGAGAGGTGCGATGGTACGAAAGAGAGGGGTGTAGGGAGATGGTTTTGAGAGGGAGAGAGTTGGGTTGTGAGAGAGTAGTCTTGGGTAGAGTTAGATTACGAGATAGCTTTGAGAGAGAGAGAGGTGTTATTGTAGCTTTGAGAGAGAGGGAGAGAAAGAGGTCATTGTAGCTTTGAGAGAGAGAGAGAGATGTATCATTTTAGCCTTGGAGAGAGAGGGGGGGGGGCAAGGGTAGACATATGTAGTTCTCAAAAACAAGAAAAAAGTTAGATTGAGAGAAAAAGAGGGAGAGGTGCGAGAGAGAGGGAGAGAGAGGGGGAGCAGGGGTAGACTTGTAGCTCTCATTGTAGCTTGGAGAGAGAGGAGGGCCAGGGGTAGACTTGTAGCTCTCAAAAACAAGAAAAAAGTTAGATTGAGAGAGAAAAAGAGGGAGAGGTGCGATGGTACGAAAGAGGGGTGTAGGGAGATGGTTTTGAGAGGGAGAGAGTTGGGTTGTAAGAGAGTAGTCTTGGGTAGAGTCAAATTGCGAGAGATAGCTTTGAGAGAGAGAGAGAGATGTTATTGTAGCTTCTTTGATAGAGAGAGGGAGAGAAAGAGGTGTCATTGTAGCTTGGAGAGAGAGAGAGAGAGAGAGAGAGAGAAGGGTAGGGTAGGGTAGAGTTGTAGCTCTCAAAACCAAGAAAAAAGTTGGTTTGAGAGAGAGAGAAAAGGTGGGATGGTACCATTGTTGGAGGGTGAAAAGAACCGACTAAAATAATTACAAAAAATTAATTACAAAACATAGAATATGAATTGTACATAACACAAGATTGTCATCACAATAGCTTTGAGAGAGAGAGATGTTATTGTAGCTTTGACAAAGAGGGAGAGAAAGAGGTGTCATTGTAGCTTGGAGAGAGAGAGAGAGAGAGAGAGAGAGAGAGAGAGAGAGAGGTGGGATGGTACCATTGTTGGAGGGTGAAAAGAACCGACTGAAATAATAACAAAAAATTAATTACAAAACATAGAATATGAATTGTACATAACACAAGATTGTCATCACAATAGCTTTGAGAGAGAGAGATGTTATTGTAGCTTTGACAGAGAGAGGGAGAGAAAGAGGTGTCATTGTAGCTTGGAGAGAGAGAGAGAGAGAAGGGTAGGGTAGGGTAGAGTTGTAGCTCTCAAAACCAAGAAAAAAGTTGGTTTGAGAGAAAGAGAAAAGGTGGGATGGTACCATTGTTGGAGGGTGAAAAGAACCGACTAAAATAATTTCAAAAAATTAATTACAAAACATAGAATATGAATTGTACATAACACAAGATTGTCATCACAATAGCTTTGAGAGAGAGAGATGTTATTGTAGCTTTGACAGAGAGAGGGAGAGAAAGAGGTGTCATTGTAGCTTGGAGAGAGAGAGAGAGAGAGAGAGAGAGAGAGAGAGAGAGAGAGAGACAAGGGTAGGGTAGAGTTGTAGCTCTCAAAACCAAGAAAAAAGTTGGTTTGAGAGAGAGAGAAAAGGTGGGATGGTACCATTGTTGGAGGGTGAAAAGAACCGACTAAAATAATTGCAAAGTATTAATTACAAAACATAGAATATGAATTGTACATAACACAAGATTGTCATCACAATCATGTTGTTTGAAATAATTTGTGAGACTCAAAATAGTGTCCATTTTTATAAATGTATTGACTTCTTCAAAAATAGCTTGCTTTATTAGATGCGTAATTTACTTAAAAATAGGTATAAACCTTGAACTTTATTAATCTCTTCTAAAATCAAATATGCACAAGGAAGCTAAGGAAGCTTTCACATATCCCAATAGATATATATATCGACAATAAATATGGATGATGTCCAAAATGAAATAATGGCGCTTGTCACAAAATCAAATAATATACGTTGACACCCAAGTATCGTGTCTCAAAATCTTCTTGACCACCATCAGCTTAACCTAATCCAAGGGTATGTACGTACTGTTAGACATCATCCCCTTCTTGCTGGCTTCTTATTTGGTGTCCTATTTTAGCCTCTAGGATTGACCATGTTAGTTAGAGGGGCTGGTCACCCCTCACATATGTTTTCCCATATTATTTCCCATTTTATGGAGTCTTGGGTATTATTTCCCAAACGTGCAAGATTTATTCCCTAGTCGGTTGCCTTCATATGGACATATGTATATAGTTGGCTTGCCTCCCTCATTCTTCATTGCTTGTTTAGCATTGTTTGCTGCAGTCCCTCACATATGAGGTTTTCTCCCCTCTTGCTCGAGACATGTATTCCTTTGGATGATGATATAGAGAGCAGGTTCTCACACCTGTATTTCCTCTCCATCTCTCTCTCTCTCTCTCTCTCTCTCTCTCTCTCTCTCTCTCTCTCTCTCTCTCTCTCTCTCTCTCTCTCTCTCTCCCCCCCCCCCCTATGTTTCCACTTTCCCTTCTTCCGCTGCACATTCTATCATGGTGTCAGAGCATCGGTGATCTTCAGTGTTGGATGCTCCCTTTTGCGATTTTGCGTTTTCAACAAGGTGGACAGATATGTGTTTTTGCGTTTTCGGCAAGGTGGACACATCTGCGTTTTTTCTTAGAAGTGCTGCTGGTCGCCTGCCTCTTCTAGGTGTTTCTTCTCAGTGGCCCATGCTCTTTCTTCATCACTTTGACCTCTGAGAACACTTGTTTTTGCACTATTTTTAGGGCAGCAGCACATAGTTTGCTGCGTTTTTCTTCAGGTGGTTGTCTATAGTAGTTTTGTAGTAGTTCTCAGTATTCATACCCCCCTTATAGTGTTGGTCACCTGTTTTGTATAGGCCAGCAGAGCAGCATGTTTGTTGCGTTTTTTTTCTTCTACAGGTTTTTGATGTTGATTTGTTGATCTAAGGCTTGGGTGTACCTATTTCTTCTGTGTTTCCAGATTCAGCCCTTTCTACTGTCCCAAACACCTCTGTGTTTTTAGATTTGCAGCCATGGTTGTTATGTTTTTTTTAATAGATCATGCTGGTAGCGCTACCTTCACTTGGGCTTCAAACACTAGATCCGAAGGTATCTTCTCTTCAACGTTTTTTCCTCATAGGAGGTGTGGACACTGGTTGGCTTGCATTTTCAGGTTTGTAGCCCTTGTTTGGATGCGTTTTCTTCTTTACTGGACACAGATCACTTGTAGAGGGGGTTTCTTGTTTGGATTGTGGCTTTGGAGGCAGTTTGTTACTTGAGGAGAATACAGAATTTCTGATTTCAGTCAGTGTTTTGCTGATTTTGGAGCATCTATACTTGTGTTTTGTCCTTGCCTTCTGTTGGTGGTGGAGTGCTGTTTTTTGTTATACAGCAGTGTTTTGGTTGCATTTTGCTTCCCAGAGGAGTTTTCTACACTCAGAGAGGGGGCCCATCTCCAGCTACTTCACTTAAGGATCAAATTCGGGAGTTGTTTTGTTTCTGTGGAGACTTTCTTCTATGACAGGAGTTTACAGATTTTGGAGGAGAGCAGTGATATTTTCAGAGATCCTGAGCAGAGTTTATTTTGTCTGAGCGTGTTCTTTGCAGTGTTTGCAGAACAAGGAGGGTGTTTTGCCCTTGAGGTGTGATCCTTTCACATGGATCATTTATTTGTTGCTGATTCTTGGGATCTTATTCTACTTATGGAATAGTCTTCTGCTCTCAGTGATGCTCTTGAGGACTTTGTTACCATTGCAGTTTATATTCTTGCTTCCCTTCCTCATTGTGAGGAATCTACCTCTGCCTCTCTTTGTGATGCTTCTGAGGATGCCCCTCCCCCTGCCAGTTCTGTAGGTTTGTTGTTTTGAAGGATTGTTTTTTGGACCCCAGTGGGATGCTTTGGATCTGTGGTTGCTAACCGTGCCTGGGGCACAATGGTACTTTCAGAGTTTTTTGGATTTGGATCAGAATCAGGTTGGGCTTGTACCAATCCGACGACATTTTTTTCCAGAGGGGGATGTGGAGTCCTTTCATCTTGCAATGTCCACCTCAGTAGTGTGGCGTGTACTTATGTACAACATTGGGCAACTCATGGTATGGAGTTTGAGGAATGGACCCCATCTTTTCTACAGAGTCTTTACATCTTGCGATGCCGACCTTTTCAAAGGATGCTTTTGTGCAGCATTTGGCTACTCTTGGTAGTAGAGTTGGAGAAGATTGACTCTATTTCTTTTGAGGGTTCCAGTGAGGAGTAGTTTGCTTCTCCCCGGATTGATTATCTACTACAGGATCTGATCTTGTTTGGTTATGAGGTTTTTCATACCTTCTCCAGGCTGGATATACGATATTCAACTTCGAGGAGTGTTCTTACACTTGGGTTTGGAACCTTTTTGGAGCAGCACGTCGCAACCTACTTGGTTGTTTTCTTCTAGAGGAGCGGTGTACCTGGCAGTTTGTTCTATTGCTTTTGTAGGCTGAGCTGCTGAGGAGATTCCTTGTGGAGCTTTCTTGGTATCTATTTCTATAGTCTTTCATCTTTGATCGAGGACGGCATCTCTGGCTTCTTGGAGTTCGTTCAGCATCCGTGTGCTGAGAGGGGGTGTTAGACATCATCCCCTTTGCTGGCTTCCTATTTAGTGTCCTATTTTAGCCTCTAGGGTTGACCATGTTAGCTACAGGGGCTGGTCACACCTCACATATGTTTTCCCATACTATTTTCCATTTTATGGAGTCTTGGGTATTTTTCCCAGTCGTGGAGGATTTATTCCCTAGTCGACTGCCTTCATATGGACATATATATAGCTGGTTTGCCTCCCTCATTCTTCACTGCTTGTTTAGCATTGTTTGCTGCAGTCCCTCACATATGAGGTTTTCTCCCCTCTTGCTCGAGACATGTATTCCTTTGGATGATGATATTGAGAGCAGGTTCTCACACCTGTATTTCCTCTCCATCTCTCTCTCTCTCTCTCTCTCTCTCTCTCTCTCTCTCTCTCTCTCTCTCTCTCTCTCTCTCTCTCTCTCTCTCTCCCCCCCCATGTTTCCACTTTCCCTTCTTCCGCTGCACATTCTATCATGGTGTCAGAGCATCGGTGATCTTTAGTGTTGGATGCTCCCTTTTGCGTTTTTGCGTTTTCAGCAAGGTGGACAGATCTGTGTTTTTGCGTTTTCGGCAAGGTGGACACATCTGCGTTTTTTTTCTTAGAAGTGCTGCTGGTCGCCTGCCTCTTCTAGGTGTTTCTTCTCAGCGGCCCGTGCTCTTTCTTCATCACTTTGACCTCTGAGAACACTTGTTTTTGCACTATTTTTAGGGCAGCAGCACATAGTTTGCTGCGTTTTTCTTCAGGTGGTTGTCTATAGTAGTTTTGTAGTAGTTCTCAGTATTCATACCCCCCTTATAAAGCTGGGCACCTGTTTTGTACAGGCCAACAGAGCAGCATGTTTGTTGCATTTTTTTCTTCTACAGGTTTTTGATGTTGATTTGTTGATCTAAGGCTTGGGTGTACCTATTTCTTATGTGTTTCCAGATTCAGCCCTTTCTACTGCCCCAAACACCTCCGAGTTTTTAGATTTGCAGCCATGGTTGTTATGTTTTTTTTAATAGATCATGTTGGTAGCTCTACCTTCACTTGGGCTTCAAACACCGGATCCGAAGGTATCTTCTCTTCAACGTTTTTTCCTCATAGGAGGTGTGGACACTGGTTGGCTTGAATTTTCAGGTTTGTAGCCCTTGTTTGGATGCGTTTTCTTCTCCACTGGACACAGATCACTTGTAGAAGGGATTTCTTGTTTGGATTGTGGCTTTGGAGGCAGTTTGGTACTTGAGGAGAATATAGAATTTCTGATTTCAGTCAGTGTTTTGCTGATTTTGGAGCATCTATACTTGTGTTTTGTCCTTGCCTTCTGTTGGTGGTGGAGTGCTGTTTTTTGTTATACAGCAGTGTTTTGGTTGCATTTTGCTTCCCAAAGGAGTTTTCTACACTCAGAGAGGGGGCCCATCTTTAGCTACTTCACTTAAGGATCAAATTCGGGAGTTGTTTTGTTTCTGTGGAGACTTTCTTTTATGATAGGAGTTTACAGGTTTTGGAGGAGAGCAGTGATCTTTTCAGAGATCCTGAGCATAGTTTATTTTGTCTGAGCCTGTGTTCTTTGCAGTGTTTGCAGAACAAGGAGGGTGTTTTGCCCTTGAGGTGTGATCCTTTCACATGGATCATTTATTTTGTTGCTGATTCTTGGGATCTTATTCTACTTATGGAATAGTCTTCTGCTCTCAGTGATGCTCTTGAGGACTTTGTTACCATTGCAGTTTATATTCTTGCTTCCCTTCCTCATTGTGAGGAATCTACCTCTGCCTCTCTTTGTGATGCTTCTGAGGATGCCCCTCCCCCTGCCAGTTCTGTAGGTTTGTTGTTTTGAAGGATTGTTTTTTGGACCCAGTGGGATGCTTTGGATCTGTGGTTGCTAACCGTGCCTGGGGCACAATGGTACTTTCAGAGTTTTTTGGATTTGGATCAGAATCAGGTTGGGCTTGTACCAGTCCGACGACATTTTTTTCCAGAGGGGGATGTGGAGTCCTTTCATCTTGCAATGTCCACCTCAGTGTGGCGTGTACTTATGTACAACATTGGGCAACTCATGGTATGGAGTTTGAGCAATGGACCCCATCTTTTCTGCAGAGTCTTTACATCTTGTGATGCCGACCTTTTCAAAGGATGCTTTTGTGCAGCATTTGGCTACTCTTGGTAGTAGAGTTGGAGAAGATTGACTCTATTTCTTTTGAGGGTTCCAGTGAGGAGCAGTTTGCTTCTCCCCGGATTGATTATCTACTACAGGATCTGATCTTGTTTGGTTATGAGGTTTTTCATACCTTCTCCAGGCTGGATATACGATATTCAACTTCGAGGAGTGTTCTTACACTTGGGTTTGGAACCTTTTTTGGAGCAGCACGTCGCAACCTACTTGGTTGTTTTCTTCTAGAGGAGCGGTGTACCTGGCAGTTTGTTCTATTGCTTTTGTAGGCTGAGTTGCTGAGGAGATTGCTTGTGGAGCTTTCTTGGTATCTATTTTTGTAGTCTTTCATCTTTGATCGAGGACGGCATCTCTGGCTTCTTGGAGTTCGCTTAGCATCCGGTGCTCAGAGGGGGTGTTAGACATCATCCCCTTTGCTGGCTTCCTATTTAGTGTCCTATTTTAGCCTCTAGGGTTGACCATGTTAGCTACAGGGGCTGGTCACACCTCACATATGTTTTCCCATATTATTTCCCATTTTATGGAGTCGGGTATTTTTCCCAGTCGTGGAGGATTTATTCCCTAGTCGACTGCCTTCATATGGACATATATATAGCTGGTTTGCCTCCCTCATTCTTCACTGCTTGTTTAGCATTGTTTGCTGCTGTCCCTCACATATGAGGTTTTCTCCCCTCTTGCTCGAGACATGTATTCCTTTGGATGATGATATTGAGAGCAGGTTCTCACACCTGTATTTCCTCTCCATCTCTCTCTCTCTCTCTCTCTCTCTCTCTCTCTCTCTCTCTCTCTCTCTCTCTCTCTCTCTCTCTCTCCCCCCCCATGTTTCCACTTTCCCTTCTTCCGCTGCACATTCTATCATGGTGTCAGAGCATCGGTGATCTTTAGTGTTGGATGCTCCCTTTTGCGTTTTTGCGTTTTCAGCAAGGTGGACAGATCTGTGTTTTTGCGTTTTCGGCAAGGTGGACACATCTGCGTTTTTTTTCTTAGAAGTGCTGCTGGTCGCCTGCCTCTTCTAGGTGTTTCTTCTCAGCGGCCCGTGCTCTTTCTTCATCACTTTGACCTCTGAGAACACTTGTTTTTGCACTATTTTTAGGGCAGCAGCACATAGTTTGCTGCGTTTTTCTTCAGGTGGTTGTCTATAGTAGTTTTGTAGTAGTTCTCAGTATTCATACCCCCCTTATAAAGCTGGGCACCTGTTTTGTACAGGCCAACAGAGCAGCATGTTTGTTGCATTTTTTTCTTCTACAGGTTTTTGATGTTGATTTGTTGATCTAAGGCTTGGGTGTACCTATTTCTTATGTGTTTCCAGATTCAGCCCTTTCTACTGCCCCAAACACCTCCGAGTTTTTAGATTTGCAGCCATGGTTGTTATGTTTTTTTTAATAGATCATGTTGGTAGCTCTACCTTCACTTGGGCTTCAAACACCGGATCCGAAGGTATCTTCTCTTCAACGTTTTTTCCTCATAGGAGGTGTGGACACTGGTTGGCTTGAATTTTCAGGTTTGTAGCCCTTGTTTGGATGCGTTTTCTTCTCCACTGGACACAGATCACTTGTAGAAGGGATTTCTTGTTTGGATTGTGGCTTTGGAGGCAGTTTGGTACTTGAGGAGAATATAGAATTTCTGATTTCAGTCAGTGTTTTGCTGATTTTGGAGCATCTATACTTGTGTTTTGTCCTTGCCTTCTGTTGGTGGTGGAGTGCTGTTTTTTGTTATACAGCAGTGTTTTGGTTGCATTTTGCTTCCCAAAGGAGTTTTCTACACTCAGAGAGGGGGCCCATCTTTAGCTACTTCACTTAAGGATCAAATTCGGGAGTTGTTTTGTTTCTGTGGAGACTTTCTTTTATGATAGGAGTTTACAGGTTTTGGAGGAGAGCAGTGATCTTTTCAGAGATCCTGAGCATAGTTTATTTTGTCTGAGCCTGTGTTCTTTGCAGTGTTTGCAGAACAAGGAGGGTGTTTTGCCCTTGAGGTGTGATCCTTTCACATGGATCATTTATTTTGTTGCTGATTCTTGGGATCTTATTCTACTTATGGAATAGTCTTCTGCTCTCAGTGATGCTCTTGAGGACTTTGTTACCATTGCAGTTTATATTCTTGCTTCCCTTCCTCATTGTGAGGAATCTACCTCTGCCTCTCTTTGTGATGCTTCTGAGGATGCCCCTCCCCCTGCCAGTTCTGTAGGTTTGTTGTTTTGAAGGATTGTTTTTTGGACCCAGTGGGATGCTTTGGATCTGTGGTTGCTAACTGTGCCTGGGGCACAATGGTACTTTCAGAGTTTTTTGGATTTGGATCAGAATCAGGTTGGGCTTGTACCAGTCCGACGACATTTTTTTCCAGAGGGGGATGTGGAGTCCTTTCATCTTGCAATGTCCACCTCAGTGTGGCGTGTACTTATGTACAACATTGGGCAACTCATGGTATGGAGTTTGAGCAATGGACCCCATCTTTTCTGCAGAGTCTTTACATCTTGTGATGCCGACCTTTTCAAAGGATGCTTTTGTGCAGCATTTGGCTACTCTTGGTAGTAGAGTTGGAGAAGATTGACTCTATTTCTTTTGAGGGTTCCAGTGAGGAGCAGTTTGCTTCTCCCCGGATTGATTATCTACTACAGGATCTGATCTTGTTTGGTTATGAGGTTTTTCATACCTTCTCCAGGCTGGATATACGATATTCAACTTCGAGGAGTGTTCTTACACTTGGGTTTGGAACCTTTTTTGGAGCAGCACGTCGCAACCTACTTGGTTGTTTTCTTCTAGAGGAGCGGTGTACCTGGCAGTTTGTTCTATTGCTTTTGTAGGCTGAGTTGCTGAGGAGATTGCTTGTGGAGCTTTCTTGGTATCTATTTTTGTAGTCTTTCATCTTTGATCGAGGACGGCATCTCTGGCTTCTTGGAGTTCGCTTAGCATCCGGTGCTCAGAGGGGGTGTTAGACATCATCCCCTTTGCTGGCTTCCTATTTAGTGTCCTATTTTAGCCTCTAGGGTTGACCATGTTAGCTACAGGGGCTGGTCACACCTCACATATGTTTTCCCATATTATTTCCCATTTTATGGAGTCTTGGGTATTTTTCCCAGTCGTGGAGGATTTATTCCCTAGTCGACTGCCTTCATATGGACATATATATAGCTGGTTTGCCTCCCTCATTCTTCACTGCTTGTTTAGCATTGTTTGCTGCTGTCCCTCACATATGAGGTTTTCTCCCCTCTTGCTCGAGACATGTATTCCTTTGGATGATGATATTGAGAGCAGGTTCTCACACCTGTATTTCCTCTCCATCTCTCTCTCTCTCTCTCTCTCTCTCTCTCTCTCTCTCTCTCTCTCTCTCTCTCTCTCTCTCTCTCTCTCTCTCTCTCTCCCCCCCCATGTTTCCACTTTCCCTTCTTCCGCTGCACATTCTATCATGGTGTCAGAGCATCGGTGATCTTTAGTGTTGGATGCTCCCTTTTGCGTTTTTGCGTTTTCAGCAAGGTGGACGGATCTGTGTTTTTGCGTTTTCGGCAAGGTGGACACATCTGCGTTTTTTTTCTTAGAAGTGCTGCTGGTCGCCTGCCTCTTCTAGGTGTTTCTTCTCAGCGGCCCGTGCTCTTTCTTCATCACTTTGACCTCTGAGAACACTTGTTTTTGCACTATTTTTAGGGCAGTAGCACATAGTTTGCTGCGTTTTTCTTCAGGTGGTTGTCTATAGTAGTTTTGTAGTAGTTCTCAGTATTCATACCCCCCTTATAGTGTTGGGCACCTGTTTTGTACAGGCCAACAGAGCAGCATGTTTGTTGCATTTTTTTCTTCTACAGGTTTTTGATGTTGATTTGTTGATCTAAGGCTTGGGTGTACCTATTTCTTCTGTGTTTCCAGATTCAGCCCTTTCTACTGCCCCAAACACCTCTGAGTTTTTAGATTTGCAGCCATGGTTGTTATGTTTTTTTTAATAGATCATGCTGGTAGCTCTACCTTCACTTGGGCTTCAAACACTGGATCCGAAGGTATCTTCTCTTCAACGTTTTTTCCTCATAGGAGGTGTGGACACTGGTTGGCTTGAATTTTCAGGTTTGTAGCCCTTGTTTGGATGCGTTTTCTTCTCCACTGGACACAGATCACTTGTAGAGGGGATTTCTTGTTTGGATTGTGGCTTTGGAGGCAGTTTGGTACTTGAGGAGAATATAGAATTTTTGATTTCAGTCAGTGTTTTGCTGATTTTGGAGCATCTATACTTGTGTTTTGTCCTTGCCTTCTGTTGGTGGTGGAGTGCTGTTTTTTGTTATACAGCAGTGTTTTGGTTGCATTTTGCTTCCCAGAGGAGTTTTCTACACTCAGAGAGGGGGCCCATCTCCAGCTACTTCACTTAAGGATCAAATTCGGGAGTTGTTTTGTTTCTGTGGAGACTTTCTATGACAGGAGTTTACAGATTTTGGAGGAGAGCAGTGATCTTTTCAGAGATCCTGAGCATAGTTTATTTTGTCTGAGCCTGTGTTCTTTGCAGTGTTTGCAGAACAAGGAGGGTGTTTTGCCCTTGAGGTGTGATCCTTTCACATGGATCATTTATTTTGTTGCTGATTCTTGGGATCTTATTCTACTTATGGAATAGTCTTCTGCTCTCAGTGATGCTCTTGAGGACTTTGTTACCATTGCAGTTTATATTCTTGCTTCCCTTCCTCATTGTGAGGAATCTACCTCTGCCTCTCTTTGTGATGCTTCTGAGGATGCCCCTCCCCCTGCCAGTTCTGTAGGTTTGTTGTTTTGAAGGATTGTTTTTTGGACCCAGTGGGATGCTTTGGATCTGTGGTTGCTAACCGTGCCTGGGGCACAATGGTACTTTCAGAGTTTTTTGGATTTGGATCAGAATCAGGTTGGGCTTGTACCAGTCCGACGACATTTTTTTCCAGAGGGGGATGTGGAGTCCTTTCATCTTGCAATGTCCACCTCAGTAGTGTGGCGTGTACTTATGTACAACATTGGGCAACTCATGGTATGGAGTTTGAGCAATGGACCCCATCTTTTCTGCAGAGTCTTTACATCTTGTGATGCCGACCTTTTCAAAGGATGCTTTTGTGCAGCATTTGGCTACTCTTGGTAGTAGAGTTGGAGAAGATTGACTCTATTTCTTTTGAGGGTTCCAGTGAGGAGCAGTTTGCTTCTCCCTGGATTGATTATCTACCACAGGATCTGATCTTGTTTGGTTATGAGGTTTTTCATACCTTCTCCAGGCTGGATATACGATATTCAACTTCGAGGAGTGTTCTTACACTTGGGTTTGGAACCTTTTTTGGAGCAACACATCGCAACCTACTTGGTTGTTTTCTTCTAGAGGAGCGGTGTACCTGGCAATTTGTTCTATTGCTTTTGTAGGCTGAGTTGCTGAGGAGATTGCTTGTGGAGCTTTCTTGGTATCTATTTTTGTAGTCTTTCGTCTTTGATCGAGGACGGCATCTCTGGCTTCTTGGAGTTCGCTCAGCATCCGGTGCTGAGAGGGGGTGTTAGACATCATCCCCTTTGCTGGCTTCCTATTTAGTGTCCTATTTTAGCCTCTAGGGTTGACCATGTTAGCTACAGGGGCTGGTCACACCTCACATATGTTTTCCCATATTATTTCCCATTTTATGGAGTCTTGGGTATTTTTCCCAGTCGTGGAGGATTTATTCCCTAGTCGACTGCCTTCATATGGACATATATATAGCTGGTTTGCCTCCCTCATTCTTCACTGCTTGTTTAGCATTGTTTGCTGCAGTCCCTCACATATGAGGTTTTCTCCCCTCTTGCTCGAGACATGTATTCCTTTGGATGATAGCAAAATGGAGTTGCTAAGCGAAAAAACAGACACATTGCTGAGATTGCGCGAGCATTGATGGAAGAGAAGAATATGCCGCATAGCTATTGGGCTGAGGCTGTTTCTAGAGCAGTATACATCATGAACAGGACTTTAACTGCAGCCATACATGATGTAACTCCAGAGGAGAGGTTTACTAGCAGAAAACGTGATTTGTCTCATCTGAAAGTCTTTGGATGCATTGCATATGTGCATGTGCCAGATGAGCTGAGAACTAAGCTGGATCCAAAAGCTGAAAAATGTGTGTTTATTGGATATTCCCTTGGGCAAAAGGGATACAAGTGTTATAACCATGCTACACGTGAGTTGAGGGTAAGCAAGGATGTTGTCTTTTGATGAGATGAGTAGCTGGTATGCTCCTGAAAAAGAAGCTATTGGGGTTGATGTGAGTGGAAGTGTGGTTGCACAGAATGTAGGTCAGCAATCACAGGCTTTGAGTGGACCAGGAGAGTCCTCATCTACTGGGTCTGTTAATAGACCATGGAGTGGCAGGCTGCGTCATAATACCAATCCTGCAAATGTGATTGGTACATCACATAAAGGAAAAGAGAAAGTGGTTGAGCCCCTTGGTATGCCTGACATTTCTGCAGGGCATTCTCATGTTGATGGAGAGTCTAGTGGCTCAGAGATGAGCCTTGATGAGGAGCTTGGGATCCCAGCTATAAGAACACCTAGTGTAAAGAAGGCTATGGAAGCCATGAATGAAAATCTGCTAAGATCTGGGAGAGTGAAAAACCCTGTGCAGAGGTTTACCTATGATGGTTATGTGGCACATCACTATGCATATATGGCAAAGGTTGTGCAGGTTGTAGAGCCCACATGCATTGATGAGGCTGTTGGAAATGTGTGTTGGGAGAAAGCTATGGATGAGGAGATGGATGCACTATATGGAAATGAGACTTGGGATTTAGTGTAATTGCCTAAAGGCAAGAAAGCCATTGGATGCAAGTGGGTGTACAAAGTAAAACATAACAGTGATGGAAGCATAAACAGGTATAAGGCTAGATTGGTAGCCAAAGGGTATGCGCAAACATATGGCATTGATTATGAGGAAACTTTCAGCCCAATTGCCAAGATGGCAACAGTGAGAGTTGTGATAGTAGTGGCTGCGTCAAAGCAATGGTCTTTACATCAGATGGATGTAAAGAATGCATTCTTGCATGGGGATTTGCAGGAAAAGGTGTATATGTTGTAGCCACCTGGTTATGAGGATGTGAGTCACCCCGAGCATGTTTGCAGGTTAAAGAAAGCCTTGTATGGCTTAAAACAAGCACCAAGAGCATGGTCTGACAAGATTTCTGAATATCTTGTCACTATTGGCTTTCATGTAGCCAATGCAGATTTCTCGTTGTATGTGAGACACGGTGATAGAGGGGTTGTGCTTGTTGTCATCTATGTAGATGACTTGATCATTACGGGGGACCATGATGCAGAGATCTTTGATGTAAAGATCTTGCTTAGACAGAAGTTCGAGATGAAGGATCTGGGGGAGCTCAGATATTTCTTGGGCATTGAGGTGATTAGGTCACCACATGGTATTGGATTACTGTAGAGACAGTATGGCTTGGACATGTTGTCCAAGTATGGTATGACAGGCTGTAAGCCTATTTTCGTGCCATTGGATCAGAATGGCAAGTTGAGTGCAGATTCAGGAGAGATTTTGGAGGATCCTACTATGTATAGGCGCATAGTAGGAAGTTTGATCTACATGATGATCACCAGACCAGATTTGAGCTATGCTGTTGGGTTGGTGAGTCAGTTTATGCAGGTTCCACGAAAATCGCATTTGGATGCATTGAGATGCATACTGAGGTATGTGAGGTCTACTTTGCATTGTGGACTGTTTTATGAAACTGGGACAGAGATATATGTACATGGGTACACAGATGCTAATTGGGCTGGTAGTATCTCAGATAGAAGATACTATCAGAGATATATGTACATGGGTACACAGATGCTAATTGGGCTGGTAGTATCTCAGATAGAAGATCTACTAGTGGCTTCATGTTTTCTTTGGGGAGTGCTGCTGTGACTTGGAGCAGCAAGAAGCAGCCTACGGTTGCTCTATCCCAGTACAGAGGCCGAGTACAGAGGAGCTGCTATGGCAGCATGTGAGGTAGCTTGGTTGAAAAAGCTACTTTTGCAGATTTGGGTCTATCAGTGGATAGACAAGTTGTCATTTTTTGTGACAACATTAGCAGTATACAGTTGGCCAGGAACCCAGTTTTTCATGCTCGCACGAAGCATATAGAGGTCCACTACCATTTTGTCAGAGAGAAGGTCTTGGCAGGAGACCTTGACCTTGTTTATGTCAGCACACAGGATTAGGTAGCTGACATCTTCACCAAAGCATTGGGTACAGAGAAGCTCTGCAGATTCAGGGCTTCGCTTGGTGTACATGAGGGTGTACATGAGGGTGTACATGAGATGGAGTTGTGCTCGAGGGGGAGTGTTGAGATATCGAGCTCGTCTATGGACACTGATGACCCGCCTGGGAGATAGGCCCCACACTTACACCACTGGCATGGTTGGTGAGATCATGGGTGATATGCGGCCAGTGGGATGACAGGCTGTGTGACAGCGATTCTAGAGACTGGCATAGTTATAGCGCCAGCTCATTTAGTTGGGTTCACACTATAGAGAACCCTTGTATGTATTTGGTTGAGTACCTTTCATATTGTGTGTACTCTTATCTTGTATATGGTGTGTTGAGTGTTGAGTGAAGAAGAAGAAGATTTTCAGCCTCTCACCTTGTGTGTTCTCTATTAGGGTTTTGTGAGTGTGTGTGTGCTTGCAAGAGCTCAAGCTCTCTTCCCCCCTGCATCTTTTCAACCAGTCCTCCCTGCAAAGCAATCTAGTACTAATTTCCCTTCCATTGTGAAAGTACCAACAAGGAGCCACTTGCCAAAATGAAGAAAAACTTAAGATCAATGTCTTACATTGTATCGAATCATTGCCAATAAAAAACAAGTAGTGTTTATTCTATACCTTGCAGTCTCAATGGGTTGCTCAGATGCGCCCCATAGTGGTTGATTATCTATCCCCCTAATATGAGTGGCACGCCTTCCTTTTAGGTGGAGTGACTCACTCAAGAGGTCAGTGTAGTGTGTAAGCAGATGCATCCTTACCATTCACTCTCATATATGTTGGAGGTCGAACGCTTGGTGGGTGTTGAACAAATACCCCAACAATCAACATTACTACCTACACAGTCATGGCATACACCTCGTTTGTTTGAATAATAATTTAGAGTTTTCTTTTAATTTCCCAATACTAGAAGAAAATAAAGTTGTGGTTCATACCTCTTTAAAATCTATCTCATCAGAGCGACGGTAGCTCTGATGCAACTTAAGATACAAAGTGCATTGTAGAGCAAGATCATGGGCTCTGGCTATGTCCACTACATCACCAAAATGGTCACCGATGCAAGTGCTTACAAAGGTTCCATCCTCTCTTAAGAACTCATTGCCAAGAACACATGCAGCCTCAACAAGCTCTTTATTCCAAATGTTCTAGTGAGCGACTAGCGAAGTGTCCTTGGTTATAGGCAACCCTGTGGGAAAATTGCCCACACCATCCAAAGATGAGGGTTGGGTTCCTATATTTCCAAGTTTGTTCAAGCCTCCAACAAAATTTGCCAGCCCATTGTAATGCTTGGGAGCCAAGTTTATATTAGAACCCTATTGGAACTACAAATACTTTATGTTCAAAATACAAGTTGGGGTTTTCATGCACTTACTATGAGATGTTTCTCCCAATTATATTGTCGGCTAATTCAGTGATGTTTCCCAAAATAGCGCTTTGGTGATATATTTCAGAGCACTTTTATATAAAAAACTAAACATGGTTACATAATTAAACACATGCTTTAAAGGAAACGATTGAACAGTAAGGTTAATGTCCATTACTCGTTGGAGGATTGTCTAAAGTATTTGTGTCATTATCTTCGTCATCCATCATCTCCTCATCTTCTGTGTGATCGTCCTCCTCTGAATCGTCATCATCCTCCTCATCTTCACTTATTACAACCTGTCTTTTCTTTGTGACTTTCTTCCTTTTTTGGGAACCAATTCTTTCCACATTTGACTTGCCATCCTTTTTTTGGGTGCCAAGACTAGTGACACCTTTGCCTCGCCCACTTGCATCTTTTTGGACATTTGTAGACAATGCTTCTCCACTACTTGCCCCTGGTTATGCCTTTCTTGCCACGGCCTGTAGGTAGCTTGGATCCCTTAGCTCTAGACCGCTTAGGCTATTGTAGATCTGCTTCACAAAATTACGTCTTAACATAGAGCAAGGCATGAAATATATCACATGGCACTGGGCATGGATAATACCTTTCCACAAGGCCTCCTCATTAGGGGGGTATGTCCCATTGGGATAATCTAACCCCACCATGGGCACAAACTCCATACCTCTTTTCTGGCAAGTTCTTCTATCTAGATTTCCAGATATATGCCATTTTTCTCAAACTCACTCAACACCCACTCATCTATGGGGGATGACGAAGCTCGAGGAAAGAAACTATGTCCCTCCTCATCAAAACCCACCACCTAGTAATAAATAGGATAATAACAAATTTATCTTATCAGCTTACCTATACCTAGTGTACAAGCAAATTGGAATGCAATATTATATTCTAGGCATACCTGTATATGGTGCGTCTTGCTGTACATATGAGATGTGGCTAAGCCGATGCTATGACCAAAGACCGCATTGCTTTTTTTGCCATGATACAAATGCGGTGTCGAAATGTTTTGCTTTGCAATCGGCCAAATAATCTTTTAGGGACATTATTCCCTTTGATTCTCTTTTTGCATTGAACATCCCGCAAGATTGCTTCTCTTCCTCTATTTTGCACTTCATATCAAGTGATGTGGTTATTAAATGATGCCAATACACATACTTGTTGAAGAACGTGCATAATGCAAGTTCTTCGCATGGTACCTATGCAGACTTCATAGCATTCTCTCCTTTAGCAATGGTTTGAACCAACTTGCCCTTTCTAATAAAATAGAGCAGCCATGCATTACACTCTAAAACTTTACTAAAACCAACTTGCGCTTTTTGCACAACAGCGGATGAAGCTTACTCATTTTTTTGGAGGCAAGGTGGAGCGAGCAATGAGTTTCATCTTCTCGATTGTGAGTTGTTGCTGCTTCTCATGCCAATCCTGGTACTTAAATACCACATCAAAGAAATCCTCTCCATTTGCAGGATTTGCAATGGCTGCGAATGTATACCCCTTTTTCGTGAAAATCATCTCTGTTTCCTTCAAGTAATTCTGGTACACCTCCTCTCCTCATTTTCTATGCATTCCCCTTCCTTAAGCAATCCTCTCATTTTTGTTTGAATGATTTTCTTGAAGTCATCCTATTCTTACAAATCAAGGTGGAAAACTTTAAGAAAACTTGAACTAAAGAAGTTACGTCTTTGAATTAAAATGTTAGAGGCATTCACAAATATTACTTGAAAAACAAATTGGGACAACAGTGCCATTGGGACATTGTACCAACTTGGTTTGCCCACTTTTTTATTCTTGCGAGCAACTATTATGGTTGCCCACTTTCGTTCATCGTCTGTTAGCTTCTCTAGTAGAGTATTCGAGCTTTCAAGAAAGATAGAAAACATTCCAAAGAAAGGAGTGTGAATTTAACTTACTTGTTTCAATGGTATGAAGCCATGAAACAAGTCTATGGTTTCCATCCCAAACAACTAAATTTTTATTGGTAAGGTGAGCCCACTTCTATGTTTCTTTGAGATTTTCATCAAACATATTTGATTGTTGCCACCAAAACCCATTCCTCCATCTCGGGTCCTTAGGGTTATGTTCTATGGGGGGTTCCTTGAGAAAAGACTAAAAAAAATGAACTCTCCCATTGATGGCACATAACCGTGCCTTTTGAAGCTCTCTTCAAGTTCTAATAGGTCATCTGTAGTTTGATGGCTACATCTCAGTTTGCACCAGCCTCCCAAAATTTTCCGGTAGAGAGGGCAAGTTCTCATCCTCCTCTTCCACCAATTTCCTAACAACCCTTTTTCGAGAGCTCTGTGGTGTAGAGGAGCCTGCTACATTTCTTCCTTGGACCACATTTGACACAATTTCACTTGGCCTTGCATTTTCAGTGCTCTTGGACACTGTTGGTTGAGAAATGTTAATGATGTCTGGTTGTGCTGATGAGCTTTTCGAGATCGGGTTGATGAAGCCATTCTGCAACATACAACATTGCAAAGTGAGTGTATATGTATATGACTGTTTCTTTAGTATGTGTGCATATACCAAAGTGTATGGAGAGAGAGAGAGAGAGAGAGAGAGAGAGAGAGAGAGAGAGAGAGAGAGAGAGAGAGAGAGAGAGAGAGATGCATAGAGAGAGAACGTCACCTCCTTGCTCCTTATGGTGGGCAATACAAAAAAAGACATCACGAAGCCCTTTTGTACAAAAACATATACTTACCATGGTTAAAAACATATACTTACCATGGTTAAAACTAACCCAACCTGAAACCTAACCTAACCACTACAGTTATTCATCTATACCATAGTTGGCTAAGATAATTGGCGGGTGTTGCATAGGACTTATGGACCCAAATTACTTTCTATTGAGAGAGGTTATATCTCTAAGTTCAGATCCCTAAAATATCTTAATCAAAGCCAGAATCTCTAAATTACTAATCATGAATCTCTTAACTAGCCCATGTGTCTTCTCACAACAAGGCATAAACTTTGTCCTCTTTACATCCGCTTTGTGTATCAAAAAAATATTAGAGCAAATCAACCATTCATTAGTTCAAGGATTTGGAAAAACCCTTACCTCCCCTCATTGATTAACTAGGAGAACACACACCTCCTCCCACTCAAATAAAAAATTGCTTGATAAGTGATCGTGAGCCACCCATCCAACAATCTTAACATAGAGTACTACTGATACGTGATCTCCTACAACCCATCCAAACAATCTTAATAGAGACCGATAGAGTAGAGTAGTGGGTATCAAGATACATTAGCTAGATGTTATAGTGAAGAGAGCTAATGACCCACTTAAATGAGAAGTTTTCATAATGCTCGAGCCTCCTTACTTGATGTACTCACCACCAAAAGTATCATATGCCCTTAAGTCATAGCTCTTGATGGGTATGCCATGGGCCTCATAGTAATTACTTCTAAGGTTTCCTTGTACCTCCCACTAGTTGGTAGTTATCAAAACTAGGAGGAGTGAGCCTTCTCCTAGGAGTTGAGCTTATGCGGATAGTGCTCACAAGAGGCTAAGGTCCATGAGCCCAAATTAGGGTCATACAAGCATGACATGATTTATTGAGAGAGAGAACTCTCGATAAATCATTTATGGCATGATTTATTGAGAGAGAGAGAGATCTCTCTCATGGGTGAGTTAGGGTGTGGGTGAAAAGTACTTAATAACAAGTGATGCAGGCATGAGATAGCCTAGGCTAATGCTTTCAAGATACCTGATAGAGAAGAGGGAAAAGTACTTAACAACAAGTGATGGAGGCATGAGATAGGCTAGGCTAATACTTTCAAGATATCTAATAGAGAAAAGGGAAAAAATAAAAATACAAATATAGCCTTTGCTCTGGGAGATGAAGGATAGATAGTTGACTGGAAAGTCAACCAGTCAAGCATAGTCTCAGAGTGAAGCTAAGAAACTGAAAGAATCACAAGCAACAAGAAAAAAAAGGGCTCTCATTCCTCGACAGTAAGACTGTGTATGCACATATTAATCAACACAAAGGGCCATACAAGGTGTGTGCCCATAATACAATGATTATTTTGGCACAATTCATACAATTGATTTGCGAACCTTCAATCGAGTGGAAACGAGCACGCTGAACCTAGAAACGAACGTTGGGTTGATTTTCGAACCTTGAATCGAGCGATTTACGAACCTTCAATCGAGCGAAAATGAGCACGCTTATATTGACATAAGTAGCCGTTGTAGAGCTGATGTGGCATGTGAGTGCCATGTCATATTGCCGACCTTCGGCAATATGACATGGTAGATGATGTGGCATTTTTGGTCACATCATCTGTGCCACATCATATTGCCGAAGGTTGGCAATATGATGTGGCACTCACATGCCATATTAGTTCTATAGTTTGGCGCTCCCATATATGTAGAGATGCAATTTGGTGCTCTGCAATTTGGCCTTCGACAATTTGGCACTCCCATATACGTCAGCTCTACAATTTGGCGCTCCCATATATGTCCTCTCTAATCTACTTGAGAACCTCTTATTAATTAAAGGGAATTTATCAAGCATCAATAGATAACCAAGCTTTTAGAGTATTTCTAAACCTAATTTATTTAACCTTTCCTTGACTAGCACAGGTTGATGTGGCCTTGTGTGCCATGTCATATTGTCGAGGCTTGGCAATATGATGTGGCACACAGGGCCACGTCAAATCTAATGTATTTTTCAATAAATCCATGTATTTTTCACAATATCAATTTTTTTAAAAAAAGTTGAGAGGAAAATTAAAATAATCCTTAGAGCCTTTATACATCTAGGATTTATTTCATTGACTTCCAGAATTTATTTCATTACCGGGTTGTCCGGGGCAATGGGGTCTCAAAGAAATGACTTAAATAT
This sequence comes from Cibotium barometz, assembly GCF_041138505.1. Taxonomy (NCBI): domain Eukaryota; kingdom Viridiplantae; phylum Streptophyta; class Polypodiopsida; order Cyatheales; family Cibotiaceae; genus Cibotium; species Cibotium barometz. The sequence continues at coordinate 30,331,686 of NC_141090.1, forward strand.
GTAAATGCCTCTAATGATATATGCGAGGGAGATGCATTACAAAATGAGTTTCAAATGCCCCTAATGATATATGCGAGAGAGATGCATTACAAAATGACACGTAGTATAAGCAAATAGCCTGCTTTCTATTTATGACCTTTATCTTGCTTGAGGGCTCTAGCTACAGTTGTTCTCAAAGATGTGATCTCTTTGAAAATGCTCTCTCTCTCTCTCTCTCTCTCTCTCTCTCTCTCTCTCTCTCTCGGAGTGGCAAGGATGAGAGGAGAGGATATGTAGAGTATGCACCACGAGAATGGTAGAGGATGAGGGCCACGTCACCACACATTGGTGCAAAGCAAATCTTATTATTCACCTTAAATATGTCTTAAAATATTTAACATATATTTGAGAGAATTTGGTAAAATAAAGTCCTTTGACTTTTAATATAAATCTTTGGTAATCAAGGAAACATGTAAAATTTCTTGTAATTCTTACCAAATTTATAAATTTAACTATAAGGTCCTCTAGTTTTACAAGACCTATTGGGTTGCTAGTTTTGTTCTAGCACGACCTATCATTGTTTAGTTTCTTGATATAGCTTTCAATATGAAATAAAATAAAATATTCAAATCACTTGAAATATTTCATCATCGTCCCTACTAAGAAAATTGAAAAACCTAAAAATATGAAAAATCAAACTATATGTGAGAAATGATTATGCCTCTCAAAGCACGCTTGGACTCTTTCAGTAGCAGCGAACATGATGGGAATGAGTTGCACTCTTTATGCTAAGGTGAGTGTATCACAAGTAGGGAAGGAAAGGGGGATGGGGAGGGGAGTGGAGGAGGGTTTAAAAAGTTCAATTTAAATTTTGTAAAATTGCAAGGAGTCGTGTAATAAAAAATGGTAGCAATATTACTTAGTGAAAATTTAAAGTTTTACTTTTTTTCAACACTGAAGTTAAAATGGTTAACATTAACACTAACCCTAACCCTAACCCTAACCCTAATCCTAATCTTCATAAAAATGGTAACGTATATGATATTTGGTAATTATTTATTTAGGACCTCCTAACTAGTGCTTCCCTCTCTCTCTTTCTCTCTCTCACACATGCACACACCCCTCACTATCTCTCTCTCACACACACCTCTCTCTCTATCTCTATTATGGAGGCTCTGCTTTTTTGGTACAATATTTGGTATATGATATTTGGTAATTATTTATTTAGGACCTCCTAACTAGTGCTTCTCTCTCTCTCTCTCTTTCTCTCTCTCACACATGCACACACCCCTCACTATCTCTCTCTCTCACACATCTCTCTCTTTCTCTATTATGGAGGCTTTGCTTATTTTCCCCAACAATGGTACACCTAAGATGAGGGTGCCTTTAAGAAATGGAAAAGGCTTTGTGAACAAAGAATTTCTTATTAAAAAATGTTTACCTTCACAGTTCAAGGGTTTAGAGGCAATCACAATCACAGAAGATAAAGAGACACGTGCTGCCCTTGTTCCACTTCAAGATATAGAAGGCAATGAGCTCTACCTCCTTGATGACCTGATATCTCTTACATATGAGGTATGTGTAAGCTCAAAAGCCAATACATCAATTGGTACCTCTATTATGTGAATATTGAAAGTTCAACAAATTTTGATGATAGTGTGCTACAGAAGACAACTGTGTTAGATGCAGTGCCTCTATACACCTAGTTACCCAACCATGAAGTACTTTCACCCTTGAAATCGAAAAGCATTATAGAGTTCTTATTGAACATGAGGAAAGAGAACACTTTGACAAAGTTGGTGAGGCGTATACCACGGGTGTTTAAGGTGAATGAGCTTCCTAGGTTCTATGATGGGGATGTAATATTTGCGTTTCCTGTCACCATGGATTTTGTAGCAGGAATGGATGGGGGTATGGATCATAAGTATGATGGCCATATGTGGACAAAGGCAGCTACATCAAATGTCAACTTTCCAAGGGTGTGTAGGATAAGCCATTGCATTGGTGAAATGCATTTTTTGCACACCACATGCTCTTGGTATTTGAACAATGGCTTCCCTAATGACATTAGTTTCAAAGGGTGCATAAAGAAGCTTGTGTAGTTGGTGTCCTAGCCATTAATGATGGAAAGCTCAATTGTCACTATTGCAAAAAGCTAGCAACTTGCAAGGAATCTTGTGCATGCTATGTGTATTAGTGATGATAGCCTAACACGGCTTCTAAAACACACCGGAACTCATTCACATGGTGTCAGGAAGGAACATCAAAGGCATTGCTTGATAAGACTAAAGCAATGGTTCAAACAGTAGATGCAGGTGCTGGTCCAAGGAAGGTGCAAATGTGTATTGCCAAGGAGTTGGTGTTAACTTCATTAGTCCGAGAAGGAGATCAAGGACATGAGCTTGGCGATAAGGAATTCAATAATGTGCTAGAAGAACTTGGCCTGCTAGTTTAGAACAAGTGGTGAGTTAAATTAGAGAAGCATTTGTTAAGGACATATATACAAAATGATTAAAATTTACCTTCTTTTAGGTTTCGAAGGTCAATAGCTCATGCACGCCAAGGACCACCTAAGTCATCATTTGGCTATGATGACTTGCTACATTTGAAGAGGGATTGCAATTATGACTTCTTTCATGGGAGCCGATTTCCAAGTTAAGGGAATGAAACTGAATGTTGTTTTGTTTTCAAGATGTCTACTAAGGGGCTAGCCTCAGGTGTCTACTATGATGACTTGCTACGTTTGAAGAGGGATTGCAATTATGACTTCTTTCATGGGAGCCGATTTCCAAGTTAAGGGAATGAAACTGAATGTTGTTTTGTTTTCAAGATGTCTACTAAGGGGCTAGCCTCAGGTGTCGAACTTGTTCAATAGAATGAGGCGTTCAGGGAATGGTGATTTAAGAAGAGCTTGGATCCAATTTGACCACACTAGACGCATCATGGATTGGATAGCAATGGCTTGTCACGTTTATGATCCAAGGTAGTAACAATGGTTTGTCGCTATTTAAAAAAAAATAGTTTTTTTGTTATTACCTCTTTTAGCATATTGACTTTTAGTTGCAGCCTGCTGCAGGAGCTTCTAACTATTGCAACTTGCGAGATGAAAGAGGAGGGCAAGAATTCCCAAGTATTGTTTTGGGAGTGCATAAATAATGTCATGGTGGCACACGGATTTGAAAAGGCAGACTTCTTTGGTTTCATGTGGCAGATGAAGCCCAAGAAAATTGGAATGCCATTAGAGAAGTCTACAATGAAGGACAAGAAATGGAAGGTCGGGAACGCTCATGTTTATTTCATTGGGCACAAAGCGTAAATATACATACCACAAAGTATGTTATAAAGGCCTTCCAAGGCGTGCATAAGAGCATGTGTGAGAAGTGGCGGATCGAGTCAACAAAAAAGGCTGCACTATCTCAAGGGGCTAACTTATCCAACAATGGTGGCATAGTGGAAATGTAAAAGATTCAGATATACCTGCCATGGATCTTTGGTTGAGCTAGTGGGAAGTGCGCATTGCACATTGGGGAAATGTAATGATTTCAGTATGTAGAACCATGCTCTTTGTGTCTTTATCGAAGTTTCTAATATGTCTCTAACTATTAATGTTTCTAACTATTGCATAGGTGGAGAAGAGCGATAAGAACAAACTTGTTAGAGTCTAAACATGGAAGCTGGTTTGCTGGGGAGGGTTTCAAACAAAAAATAACACTCTACATTGCATGTGTATCAGACATGGCTAATGCTTTATTACAGAGTGCAAAACAAAATTCATACATGATGGGAAAGCATATTGGAGCAGGTGTCCAAGTCTTGAAAAGCTCATTGAGAGGGCAAATGCGCATACTCCAAGCCCAGCAAATGTTGTAAGGATAGTAAAGAGTAACACTGTAGGCACACCTATGTATAAGGCCCCAACACCTTTGGGCAGGTGATTGGGAATCAGTCCAACACAAGAGACAACAATGTAATGTAATTGATGTGGATGATGATGCTAGTCACAGACCTGAGTACAACGTGCACGTGAGAGATAGGAAGTCTGTAGGACGTCACAGGAAAATAGCTTTCAAGGATGAAGATGTGGACAAAAGAAATGAATCAAGTGACAAAATCATAAAGGAAGCACCCATACACAAGAGAGAGAGAGAGAGAGAGAGAGAGAGAGAGAGAGAGAGAGACAAAGACAAAGAGAGAAAAAAGGGAGAGAAAGAGAAAGAGAGAGAGATAGACAAAGACAGAGAGAGAGAAAAGGGGGAGAGAGAGAGAGAGAGAGAGAGAGAGAGAGAGAGAGAGAGAGGCACACAACTAGAGTCCTAGTTGAGCATGAACGAGTTAGCAGAGAATCCGTTAAACTGTCTAGGCCAGTAGTGAGATAGGGATAGCCCCATGGGTAACCTTAAGGCAAGCCCTAGCCAGTACCTCAAGCTAGACACCCATATCTATTCTCGCAAAGAAATATGGTTTGGTGCATAATTTGTCTTAAAAATCATACATCTTTCCATGGATCAATCCTTGGTGATGACCAGCCTTGGTGACAATGAGAGAAGGAGACAAGTGTGCAATAGAGAAAGAGAGAGAGAGAGAGACAAAGAAAGAGAGAGAATAGACTGAGAGCCCCCCATTATGCACCCCTTGCTCGCCATATTTGGGTTTATGCTCCTGTAGTTGCTCGCAAAAAAAATCCCCCGTGCATATGCATGTGGGTGGTAGCATGATAAGCTAGCTATTTCAGGGTAGTTTGGAAAAAAGTGGGACATTTTCAAGATTCCCAAATCCGTGTTCGACATATGGCGAGTTATACAAAGAGAATCACACATTGCCACATTGTCATGCCCACATATTTGGCTCGAGATATGTGGCAACCATGTAGGTCAGCGGGTAAGAATTTCCATGACATATCTCGGGCTAGATACATGGCACCACCATGGTTACCATGTCAACTAAATATGAATAATTAAATCTCGGGCGGCGAGATACAAAAAATAAAGAATGTATCTTGGGCGAGATACGAAAAATGAAATAATATATCTCGAGCAAGATACAAAAAATGAGAAAAATGTTTCTCGGGCACATCAAGAAAATGAAATAATTCTATCTTGGGTGAGATACGAAAAATGAAATAATATATATATCTTAGATAGTAAAAGAAAAATAAAATAATTCTATCTCGGGTAAGATACGAAAATGAAATAATGTATCTTGGGCGTGCTATGAAAAATGATATAATGTATAGCAAACTAATATTATCTTAGCCGAGATAACAAAAATAAAGAAAATGTTGTTGGTGGGGCCACGTTTCTCGCTTGAGCTGGGCCTTAAAATTCCCATTTCGTTTCTTCCTCCTCGGCTTTTTTTCTATCTCCACGTATTCGGTTCTTGCCCAAAGCTATCGAGAACCTGTTTGTTTCTTGTCGCTTTCCCTATCTCGTCGAATTCGGATCTCGCCCAAGCTGTTGAGCACCTATTTGTTGCCCCCAAGTTTGACAGCTCTGCTGTTGCCATATTCACCTCGAGCTGTGGAGGGATCCCCCCAAGCTGTTCTATCGAGTGATGCTATTGCCCAGGTGCCCCACCCTCTCTTCCTTTTTCCTTTCATCACTTAAAAGATCACACACATAAATAGAGTGTGAATGAGAGAGAGATCCAGAGGGAGAAATAAATAAATACGAATGAAGTGTGTTCTAAAGAGAGAGATTGAGACTAAAGAGAGATAAAGAAAGTGTGTACTAAAGAGAGATATTGAAATAAAGAAACTAAAGAGAGAGATCGAAATAAATAAATCTTGATTAAGCGTGTACTAAAGAGAGAGATTGAGAGAGAGAGAGAAATGGCATATCTCATCATCAATAAAATAAAATAAAAACAAAACAAAGTCATCTCACTTGGTTGACACAAAACTATCCATGGAATCTCATCATGGAATACCAAGACACATAGAACATGAGAGGAGTGAGGGGGGAGAGAGAGAGAGATAGAGAATGGGAGAGGTTTTTGAGAGAGAGAGAGAGAGAGAGAGAGAGAGAGAGAGAGAGAGAGCATGCATATTGTGCTGAAGTATCGCGCAACATAGAAGATACTGCTATGTTATAAGTTGCATATAGAAATTGTATGTTTGCAAGTTTCTAGTTATTGTAGGCAAACATGTATGACGGACTCAATCAGATTGTCAGTGAGAAGCTAGACAAGAATAACTTCCATGCTTGGAAGTTCGAAATGACCAATTTCCTGTGATTGGTAAAGGATTTTGGGACTATGTTAAAGGAGACAATGAGAAGACTCCAGAGTTGTCTGAAGAGAATGCCACTCCAGCACATATTAAGGCATTCAAAGACTGGAACTAGGGTGCAAGGAAAGTAATGTATTAGAATTCAATCAGTGTCACAGACACAATGATAGGACATATACAAGATGCCAACACTCCAATACTTGTATGGCAAAATTTAGTGCAAATGTTATAGACCAACAAAAAGGCAAGGAAATTGTAGCTAAAACAAGAGTTGCATAGTGTGGAGAAGAAAAACATGTCTATCAATGAGTATGCTTTAAAGATCAAGGGCATTGTTGAATCCCTTGGGTTTATCAATGTATCGGTGGAAGATGATGATTTAGTGAGCGTTTGTGTCTGAATGGGCTTGGAAAAGAGTACAAGCCATTCGAGACCTCCATTGAAGTCAGGGATAATGTTCCCAACTTTTGGGACTTAGTGTCTATGTTGATCATAGAAGAAAAGTCTCTTGGTGAGGACTCTTCTTGACAAAGCAAGAACACATTAGAAAAATCCTTCTACTCCAATCCAGGTAGAGGCAGAGGAAGAGGCCATGGTCAAGGACAAGGTGGTGGGGCCGACATGGAAACTAGAGTTATGGACAACAACAATCCACCAATGATTTACAGTAGCACAACATCAATCATACACAGGTGGAAGAGGCTAGTTTAGAGATATGGGAGCTAAAGGGGCCGAGGTGGTTGGCAAAGAAATCAGAGTGCAAATATCATAGAGTGTTATTATTATAGAAAACTAGGGCACATAGCAAAAAAAGAAGAATGATATTAAAAGTGAAAAGTTGCAACAACAAGGAACCTATGCATCATCTAGTTCTATCCCGCAGGGGGAGCATGGTCTTCTAAAAATCAAATCACCCATAGGGTAATTGATCATAATTTGGGCAATTACTAGTCTTGATTCCTAGAGACAACGCTTTTTTCCTCATCCATGCAAGGCACAGCCCGCTGGCCTAGTCTTCTAGAACAGAATTGCCCGCTAGCCTAGTCTTCTAGAACAGAATTGCCCGAGAACCTATTTATCTAACGTAGGGCTTTCACTTAATATGTTGGAAAGCTACCCGACTAATTGGGTCCACCCATCCGTAGGATGGTGCCGTCGGGGCATTCCATCCTCCCACTTTCCACCCTACTCACGCGTCAATTTGTTTTCTAATTAATCCTACCACACTGTTTGACATAAATAAACATGTTCCTTAATTAAGGCTCTTTTCACAAGGTTTGTTAAAACAGCCTTTTTACACAATACAATAATGCCAAGACAAGATTTATAAAAAAACGTTTATACATGAATCAATTTCATACAAGCCAAACCGGCTCTCTTATTCTTTTCCTTTATACTGCCGATGATCTAGAATTCGGCCTTCCAGCCTCTACATGCTGGGCAAAACCCTACGGGACCATACACCTCATCGTCGGCCGCCGCTGGCAAGGACTCAAGCCGGCCTGTCGCCCTCTCAGGCTCCATCGCTTGATCCTCCCGCCCCTCAGAGGGATGTCTGCGCACTAGGGTGGGCTAATTCACTGCACTAGCCTGGGCCCTCAGAACTAGGCAGCATCACAATCACTCATCTCAATCGACGAACCTCATTCTCCCAATGGTATGAGGGATACCATGGGCCAACTCCGGGCCTTACTAACGTCTCTGCCGTCCGGCTATACAAGCACAAGAACAGGGCAGCGTCAAGGCAGGGAGAGTTGTACCCGTATCTTAATTTAACCAAGATAACAATCCATTTACTCACTAAACCATAGGACTAGAATCCATGTTACCTTCTTAAGAAAACAATCCTTTTCATAAGATTTTAGCATTTTAACTTGAGATTGCGATAAGACATTCTTTCTTAAGGCATATGCTCTTGTTTAAAAGAATACAAACTTTAAATAGTAAATCAATCAAATAGATCACTATTAACAATTTAATAGAGAAGCCGGGGCCATACCTCAACCCCTGAATGATATATAATTAAAAAACAAAATATGTATATATCTTATAGAAATTAATCGTTTATCATTGCCTTTGCTCGTTAATACGAGCTTTAGAACTTGACATATGAGAATAGAGTCTTCTAATACCTTGTCTTACGACTGAAATCATCCAATTATCCCCAAGCTTTATCTTCTCTTACTCGTACTGTGACTCTTCTCTCTTTCTAAGGTCTATGGCAAAATAGCCTTCTCTTACAGGGCTATGGCATACTATTCTTTCTCTAAAAGAAAAGCTATGGAGTTTTGGTCTCTTCCTCCGAAAGACCATAGCAATCTAACCTTCTCTTCTAAGATATTAGATAAGAATGAAGGGATATATACATCTCAAGCTCTAGGATTACTTTGAGGCTACTTGCTGCCTTCTTACAGTTTTCCCTGTGTAGAAACCTCGACAGAATCAGAAAATTTAGTATTGTTGAGAGACTACCTATGTCTCTAGGTTCTCTAGCAAGTGAGGGCTCCTTCCAGGTGTTTGCCTCCTATTCAATCCTAGGGACTGAATGGATCGATAATTCTTGATTTGCCTCCTCAAACATTCTTACGGACCCGTCTCGAATTGGAGTAGGCACATCCAACTTCCTTTATTTAAGAGATCATTTCGTGGGTACATTTTATCCCTGACCTTGCTAGCCCTCAATTTAGCTTCATGGTTGCATTGACACTCCTCAACAAGGGCCTTAACTTCCTCAAGCTTCCTTATTTCCTCTTCAGCATTTGGATATTCTCCAACACCTTGGGAGTTGCTGGTCCCTCTTCTGCTTGCTCATCCGGTTTTGGCACTTGGTCATCTCCTTCCTTTGATTGGGTGGATCTAGTACCAATGGTATCTTCCTCGGATACATCCTGAATTATGACCATGGTATCACCCTTGCCCACCTTTTTCACTCTTCTCCTTCTCCCAGTCTTTGTGAGGTCCCTATCCCCACCGCGCAACGAATTCACGGGTGCTAGCAGCAGAAGTAGCACTTCTTGCGCGGGGCAGGGTCCCACACTCGGGGCCTCGTCCACGGATATCCGGACAAGAGACTAATCCATCGGTTCTTCCAAAACCGAACCCGAAAAAACTTCCCTTGCTCAGAAAGCACGGCCGATTCCTCCAGGATAACTTTTCTCTAACGTAGTCAAAAGCCTTAACTAACTGAACGGATCTGACCGAACCTGTAAGTCCCATAGTCAGATCAAGGAAAAGATTGTACTTAAATCATAGAGACCAACACTTTTTTCCTCATTGAGAGGCACAGCCGTTGATTCTTTTCCATAGAACAATTTTTGTTCGAGATTTACTTCATCTATCGAACCAGAACAGAATTGAGTCTCAATTTAGGGATCCATCAGTCCAGCCTAACCCCATCCAGTCCCATGGGTTAGCCAACCGCCCAACCACTGTAGTGATGGGATCCAATTAAGAATTTGGTTAGGTTGTCCCGAGTACCAGGGAAAAGAATTCCCAGGCCCCCTAGCCGGATATTCATGCAAACTTAAAACTAGTCACACCACTTACACACCCAATATGAAATTGCCTTTTTCACACATTTAACAGTCTTTAAAACAATCATTTAATGAAACCATAGTGTCACTGATCATAATCCTCTAATTATCCAATTGAATCCTTATTTCCAAACATTCCTTCATCGGTGTACCTATGGCATCATTGGCAACCAGAACGCTCACCCCCTGTCCACTCAGGGGCCTTTTCGATAGTTCCTAGGTCATAGTAACCGGCAAGGGGAAACACATACTTTGTTTGCTTTCCAAATTGACATGCTTCACATACTTTCTGCATACCTCAACTTTAAACTTAGGCAACCCTATCACAATTTTTTTAGTCTGCATGGACTTCATTCTTTACATATTTACATGCCCAATTCTCTTATTCCAACAAATGGTTGTATATGCAAACAACTCCTGAACCATTTGCAAACATTGAGCACTCACTTCAAGTATATTTACATTCAGTGTAAGCATTTTGCCCACTCTGTTCCCCTTTACAACCAACCTAAAGTTATCTTCAAAGTCTTCTACATAACAGCCATCAGGGTTAAACTACACTTGCAAACCTTGCTCAATAATCTAGCCAACAGAAACTAGATTCTTTGTAATGTTTGGAACTTGAAGTACATCTACAAGGTACTTCACCTTACCATCCTGCATAGATAATGGAACATCTCCAACATGGGCAATCGGATGAGCAGTCTCATCCCCTGTTTCAACAAAACCTAGTCTTTCAAGACTCTTCATTTCCTTGAACCACTCACCATGACTTGTCATGTGGTTCAAAGCACTTGAATCAACATACCATACATCATCCTTACATGCTACTACATCATTTCTAAACACAGCATTAATGATATGTTGTATAACAAACAACCTCTCATTATGCTCATTATTTTTGCTAGAGGACGCATAGTTATTTTGCTGCAGTTTTTCATTTCACATGTCGTTCTGCTTCTTATATCAATCTGCCTGCACATGTCTAGGCTTACCATAGTAAAAACAGCCTTGTGTATTAGTATGCTGCCTTTGCCAATTACCACGACCTCTTTGACTCCCCCTGCCTCTAAATTGGCCTCTTCCACATGTGTGTTATTTTTGTGATTCGAGGGACTATTGCTGCTACTGCTGACCATAATTGTGATTACATGTTCGGCCACCACCTTGGCCACATCCACGACCTCTACCTCGTCCTCTACCTGAACTTGTGTAGAAGGCCTGCTTCTCTAAACTATTTTTGGTTTGTAAAGACTGTTGATCTTCACCCAAATTCTTCTCTTTAATGATCAACATTGACACCAAATTTGTAAAGTTGGGAATGTTTTTCCGAGTTTGAATAAATGTCTTGAATGCCTTGTATGGAGGTCCGAGACCATGTAGACATACTTTCACCTTATCATCATCATCAATAGAAACACCAATGCCCTTGATCTTCAAGGCATAATCATTCACAGACATGTTTTTCTTCTCCATAGTGTGAAGCTCATTCTTCAACTGAATTTTTTGTGCCTTGGTGTTAGTTTCATACAGCTTCACCAAGGTGTCCCATGCTTCCTTAGGTGACTTAGCATCCCATATATGCCCAATCATAATGTCATGTATACTAATAGAAGCCCAATACATGACTTTCCTTGCTCCTTGATTCCAATCCTTCTATTCTTTAGCATCTACAGCAGTTGGATTAATCTCTGGTATCTCTAGTGCCTCCTCATGTTTACCTTTAATGTAGTCCCAATAGCCTTTTCCCATTAGAAAATTTGTTAATCTAAAACTCCAAGGATGGAAGTTGTTATTGTCAAGCTTTTCTACAACAATCTGGTTAATTCCATCATTCGACATCTTGTCTGCAACACAAGCTCACCAAAAATAGCACTCTTATTTGACCTGCACAAACTATTGTATTCTCTGTAGGCAGTACTATACTGCACTCTATCTCTCACAATTGGTGACCTCAATTTACATACATACACCTAATAGCAATTGTAAGACCTCTTTGCAGTACACACAGTGTCTGCACAACCAATCATCCTTCCTGCAGTACTAAAAATAGAATTTTACAGAGAATCAAAACTTACTTGCCGCAATTCCCGTGAACACCTGCGAACTAAAAAATGGAGGTCTAGACATGCCCGAAACACATTTTTTGGCCCCAAAAGTTTCATCCAAAGGATCGTATACTTGACCTTAAGCTTCGCTCCCACGAAAAAATCTACTCAATCGGAGTTTGTTTGCTAGTGCCTACTGAAGAGCTCCCGATAAGGGTGTAGTAGCCAAACATAAAGGGGGAAGAGTAGATGAAGCTCTTACCCTTCTTAGCATGAACCAAGCCCTGATACCATGAAAAGATGTAGGGAGGAAGAGAGCTTGAGCTCTTGCGAGCACACACACACACTCACACAAACCCTAGAAGAGAACACACAAGGTGAGAGGGTAAAAATTTGTTGTTCTTCTTCTTCAAAACAAAAAGGGTTCTAACAAAAGATAAGTAAAATACAACATAAGTACTAAAGTAATATGTACATGCGGTCCATAATGTGAACACGCTAAGTGGAGTGGGTGTAGGTGTGGACTAGTTGATGTAGTCTAGTTGTAGAATCTCTAGCGAAGATATGTCGGTGCTAGCTACCAAACCCGCCAGATGTAAATGTCAAACAGTAATGCAGGCGCCTCATGAGTGTCAGCTCATGTTAAGCTTGACATCTCAACACTCACCACTAACTCTAGCAAGGAAAATCTCACCAATACCTTTAACTAGATAGGAGGCATCGTTGGCACACATAACAATGAAATTATCTTGCATAGATTCCATATTATTTACCAAACACTAGCAAGGAAAATCTCACCAATACCTTTAACTAGATAGGAGGCATCTTTGGCAAACATAACAATGCGATTATCTTGCATAGATTCCATATTATTTACCAAACTTGTTTAAGAAATAATGTGCTTGGAAGAACTATTGTCAAGATACCAACTGTCTAAAGTTGTACTAAGGCATCAATCTTGGTCAGGATAAAGGCCACAAATAGCCATAAGTGAGAAGTCTTTAAGAATGACATTTGCAAAGTCCTCTTTCTTGGTACTTTGGTTGTTGGGATAGAATTGGTAGAACCTTCGCTAGATTCCTTTTTCTTCTTTTCTTTATTCTGAAGTTTAAAGAAATTTTTAATTACATGGCCGAGCTTTTTGCAATACCAACAAGTTACCTTCTTTGGCTTATTGGAGTCATCCTTGGCCTCAGAAGATTGATTTGAATTTTTCTTCTAATGGAGCTTCTTGTCTTTTTCCTTCTAGTGATAAGAGTAATAGATGTATTCATTATGGACTGCTCCTCCTATAATAATAAGCTAACGAGCTCTTGGTAGGTAAGAGGGTTGCATTGACTCTCAACAAAGAAAGCCAAAGGGAAGTATTAAAATCTATACAAGATTCATCCAAAGAGTTAAGGGTGATGTTAACCATTTCCTTGTTAGGAATGATCTCACCAATGTTGAGAAGTTATTCTCTTACATCCTATAACTTGGTTAAGTGTTCATTCATAGACCCTGTATCTCAGATCTCACCAATGTTGAGAAGTTCTCTTAAGTCCTATAGCTTAGTTAAGTGTTCATTCATGGACCCCGTATCTCGGATTACACATGTTAAATTTGTGTGGTTTTGTGTCATGGTTTTGGCACATGAAATATCATGAAAATCTTGAGTTAATTGGAAAAAGGTAGGCTAAACTTGAGCTAATTGGAAAAAGGTAGGCTAAACTTTTGTAAATTCTTTCCAATTAACTGTGAGTTTTTTGGACATTAAGAAGGGATGAAGATTAACCTTTTAAGAAATACTTGGGTTAAGTTAGATGAAGTAAACACAAACCGATACTAAACAAAGTCAATTATATTTGATAGAGATATGGAGGCTACATCTGGCAATAAGTAGGTCATAGACCCATTACTATGGGATAGGACACAAGTGGTCCTTTCTGTCAAGCTACCTTGGGCTATGGGGGGTGTGCCCTAGCCATAATCATATATGATTCTCATGGATCCTGTAACTTTATTTAGAATTTACAAGCTAGGGTTGCTCTTAGTGGGGACTAACCCGTAGGCAGGGCCACTTAGTTCTTTGGCTACCTATCCTCCATTTTACTCCTAAGTTTTTATGGGGGGAGAAGAAGGAGAGGAACCTAGAATTTATTAAATCTTGGTGGAGTAGGTGGAAGAATCATTTTTCCATTGTGCACTATCCAAAGAAGCACAAGATTATGGTAGCAAAAATGTATGCCTTCACATGGTGGCAAGACCTTAACCCACTTATTTCAAGAACCTGGGAAGCTTTCAAAACTATTGTGACACCAAAATTAATCTTTAGCTTTCAACTTTTGTATATATTCTAGAGGCTTTGTAATAGCAATAAAGGTGGAAACTTGTGGGGCCACAATGTTATGGTAGCATGAAGACCCACCCATGAACCTTGCGGGGCCTACAATTATGTGGGGCATGTGGGGCACAAAGTGGAACATCGATATGGTGAGGTGGCCATGAAGCTTGTGGGAACCATCACCATGGTGAGGTGCTCATGAAGCTTGTGAGAACATCACCATCATGAGGCAATCATAAAGCTTGTGGGGCCCACAGTGAAGTGTCAATATAGTGGCTAGGCCCACCTTGGAAGGATGGCATGATGCCTTTTTCATGAGGCCTACAAATCCCATGGTGGAATGACATAAGCTAAAAGCTTGCATCACCTACAATGTCATGATGGGGTGGAAGCTTTTGGGCAGCTATTACCCCAATAGTGGATTTTAATATTTGATTTCCTAAGGTTTTTTAAATACCATAAGTATGCTCTAGTATGGTTTGTATGGGAGTGATGCAAAAATTAAAGTGGGACTTGATGTCTACATTGCTCACTTATGTGTATTTTTAAATACCATAAGTATGCTCTAGTATGGTTTGTATGGGAGTGATGCAAAAATTAAAGTGGGACTTGATGTCTACATTGCTCACTTATGTGTATTTTTATAATGTCATTTACCATTAGCTAGTGCGTGGAGGGCATGTGAAAGTACATGGAGAAGTGTGGAAGCGCCACATAAGCACCTACATGGCTTGACTCTTATCCAATGCTTGAAGAATCTCCAAATAAATAATTAGAGTAAAGACAGCCAAAGGAGACAATTGATGGTGACATCCACCAATATGTCATGGGAGATGAGCAATTTCTACATTTGGTCATATGTAACAAAGAGAGGGAGGGTGACTTCCACCTATAAAAGGAGCCCTCTTCTCCCCATCACATTATATTAAGATTTTCTCTAGTTTTCCACTAGGTTGTCATTAGCAAGCCAAATTAGCCTCTATATATCCTTATTATTCTTTCCTAATTCCCAATTAGCCATCTAGCAAATGAGCCTATGTTTCTTTATGTGTGAAATAGCTTCTTCAAGTTCTCCCATGGTGTGCTTCCTTCATTTGGTCTTCATAGTGGGCTTCAATTCACTCTAATTGGCCTATGTTTCCTTCCTAATGCCCAATTAACCATCTAGTAAATGTGAATTAGCCTATGTTTCCTTATGTGTGAAATAGCTTCTTCAAGCTTTTCCATGGTGTGCTTTCTTCATTCGGTCTTTATAATGGGCTTCAATTCACTCTAATTACAACTTGGAGACTAATTGGTTGTAAGTACATTTTATTTCATTTGATTTTGATTGATATTAATGCCACCATGGGTTATGGTTAATTCTCTTCATTCTTCTTTATGCTCTTCCTTGTGTGTATCTCTCCAACTAGTCATGAATGAGTATGATGCATTTCTTCATATAGTATTCATCTTCTCAAGTGACATGAATCTCCATTTTCTTAAAAATGATATGAGAACAGCTAGCTCAAATTAATAATTCCCTAGATCCTTTCTTATTCCCTTCCATGGATTATAACCTTAGCTTAACCATGCACCAGTGACATTTTATGTCTCATGATTTAGGTATTTGCACCATACTTCAGCAAGTTCATAAGGGTATCTTTGGATGTTTTTTGCATTTATTCTAGCTACATGGATCATTTGGCAAAATTGAGGTTGATGTTGAAGTGCTTTGATGTAAGGGAATGCTAAAATGTAGATTAACCCCCAAAAAAGTAGTCATCATAGGGCATGTGATCTTAGAAGAAGACATTGAGATAGACCGAGGATAGACCTTGAGAAGGTGGAAGCCATTATGGCCCTACCACCACCCACTAATGTAAGAGGAGTGAGGAGAATCTTGGGAAAAACAAAGTATTATCAATGCTTTTTTTATATGTTCTCTGAAATGGTATATCCCATTAATATCTTGACTACAAAGAATGTATCATTTTAATGAGGTCCAAATCAATGTCACTCTTTTACATTGCTCAAAGAAAATATGAGAGAGTCCCAATTGTGCAGTCAAGGTGGGAGGATGATTTTTATGTAAATCCAAGTGTGTCTAAACATTTAGTGGGTGCAATACTACTGTAAAAAGGAGAACAAGATATGTAAGTAGAAAAATTAGTGATGAAAAGGAGAGGTATAATGAGATAGAGAAGGGAGGTTTGTCTCTTGTATTTGGAGTAAAGAAGTTTAGATCATATTTTTTGTCGTGTCCATTCTGCTTCCTTACCTTGTAACCTTCTTTTTAGTTTTTAGTTTGCAAACCTAATCCTGTAAACCTAGTGTTGTAAGAAGGTTTGTAAAATGGCTTTTTGAACTTTAAGAGTTTTCTTTTAGCTTTGTCATAAAAATTACAAGTAGGGCTACCCTTGTAGATCTACTTATAGGCAAAGAAGAAGAGGAGATGGAAATAAAGTAGGAAGTTTGTGAAGATTTAGACACACCACCAACAACTTTCATCCTTCATTTTAATGGAGCTTTCAGCCCTTCCAAAAGCAGTGTGGAGCTGGGGGGATGGTTTTATTCAAGCTTGAAGACAATGAGGTATGGGTAAGGAGTTTGTAGATGCTAACTCAAATAATGTGGCTAAGTACAATGCTTTAATTTATGGATTAGAGGATTGCTTAAAAGAAGAGGTGGAAGAGATTGAGGTCAAGGGGGATTCCCAGTTGGTCAGCATACAGATGGAAGGGAAATAAAAGACTAGAATTCCTAATTTGTAGGAACTTCATAAAAGGGCAAGGGATTTGAAAGAAGCTTTTACCTTTTGTAAATTTTTCCATGTTACTAGAAAGGATAATCAAAGGGTTGATGAATTGGCTACTTTATCTTTAACTTCTCTCTTAAGATGGCTACTCTTACATTGATAGATTTTGGTTAGCTAGAGCTTCAAGATGCTCAGCACTACTTGGACACAAGTTATTTCCCTCATGGATTAAGCCTTAGCAAAAGTAAAGGCTGGTAAGGAAATCTCAACCATACACCATTTTGGGTGATGTCCTCTACAAGAAAGGGAAAGATAAGATTCTCAGAAGGGTGGTGAGTCTTGAAGAATTAAAAGGACTATGATGTGTCATGAATACTTGGGTCATTTTGCCTCTACCAACACTACACATGGTATTATTGGCCTTGACTTCACAAAGATGTCCATGAATGGTGCAAAAGCTGTGAAATGTGCCAAGTGTATGGGTGCCGCAGTTTGATACAGTTGGTTCCTGAGCCCTTGAAGCCCATTCCAAGCATATGGTCCATTTTAAAGGTGGGGATTGGATTCTGTGGGTCCAATCCCTCATTCTTCACAAGGGAAGTATTATATTCTTATGGCTACATATTATGCAACTAGGTGGACTAAAGCAAAGGCTACAGTCAATAATAAGATAATTATTGTGGCATCATTCCTCATGGAATGTATATGTGCTCATTTTGGGTGTCCATTGGAAATCCTTACAGATGGAGGAAGACCTTTTAAGAATGAATGGATTGAATCTTTGGTACAAAGACACCACATCTCGGCCCCTCTCCTTGCACATATCTTTAAGGCTCGGTGTGAATGTCCCCCCTTGGTACCACTAACACCATTATCTCGATTCGTAAGAAGGCAGGAGAACCCCATGGAACATGGCAACTATCGGACCATCATAACTAACAATATTGTGGCTAAAATTTAGGAAGTAGTACTAAAAGCCAAAATTAGCACCTTGCCAAAAAGATAGTGGCGAAGGGCCATAGATCAAGATGGGTTTAGGAGGAACTACGAAACTCCACCAATTCTTCACTCTCAGGAGGCAAGGGAATGTGGGTCTATTGCTATTATGTGGACTTCCAAAAGGCCCTTGATTCAGTCTCCCAAGGTCGCAACTCCTAGACCGGTTATAGAAACTTCATTTTCCAACAAAGATGATGTGGGGCTGTAATGTCATTATATGAATCATGAAGGGATATGTCCCGGCATCTGAAGCTTTTCACATGAGATTAATAGCATTGTTGAGGTCAAACAAGCATGCCCACACTCTCCAACACTATTTGGATTGCACATTGATGATATCTCAATTTTTATTGATAGATTAGGAGACACAAGCTCACAATAGGCATAAATTGATGGTGAACAAAATGGGGAGAATAACTTCACTTGAATTAGTATGAGGCTTTGTGTTTATTGAGCATAAAATCATTTTTAAAATTAAAATATTCATCAAAAGCATTCATAACACCCAAATGCAAAAGAGGTTTAATCTCCTTTACTAGTCTTCACTATACTCATCAACAAAGACATTTTTTCCATGATATTGATCAATGTTAGCTTTGTCATATTGTCAATCTCTTTTCATGGATATGTCCATCGCTTCAGCATATGCGGAGGGAGCATAGTATAATCACATGTATTCTTACACACTTCTAGTAATCAAAAGACATCAAAATGATTGAATGCATCATGAATATAAAAAATCCAAGCAATATACCCATGTTCTATTAACCAAATAACTAAAATAACAATAGATCAAAAGTACAATACTCAATGTATTGTACTTTTTACTTATTAACCAAATAACTAAAAAGTTCAAGAGATCACAAGTACAATACTCAATGTATTCTTACACACTTCTAGTAATCAGAAAACATCAAAATGAATCAATGCATCATGAATATAAAAAATCAAAGCAATATACCCATGTTCTATTCACCAAATAACTTAAAAATACAAGAGATCACAAGTAGTATTATTACACACTAGAAATTTTGAAAACATTAAAGTTATATGATGCATCATTAGCAAAACCAAGCAATATATTTATGGTCTACTATAAAAAGATTTTTGAGAGTTCCGAAATGTAACTTGTGTTAGAACAAGCATGTGCACAGTAGTAAGATGATGAGTGGAATCAAAGAAAAAAAAAGATGTGTCCAGAGGCTAGAAAAGATGTACATGAAGGTGAGCGGGGTAACTTTGGCACTTCAAAAACATTTTTCTCCATAACCACATATAGCATTCTCCAAAACTACACTTAGGCATTTTTTGAATTCCACATGTATAGAGCAATAGTCAATAGCTCACATATGAAGGGATCATAAATATGTGCTCCCATGGTTGACCAACCTTTAACCCTATGTACATGAGCAAAGTGAAGCCATTTCTTAGCAAGGTTACCACCAAGTCACATACTATTCATTAAATTCGTGAAACAATAGATATTGACATTTACTTAGCAAACTCAAAATTATCAAAATAACTTCTTTTTTTTAGAGAAAGGACTTCATGCAAGTAGAGGCAGCATTTTAAAAAAAACCCAAAGAAGCCTTGTGGGAGATCCCACTACCCAATCTTGCAAAAAAAATTTGGGGGTTTTGTTCATACACAAATGGTAGGGTGCTAGCCCCAATGTATGAGTCCCCTATTGCCCACAAATGTCCAAGGAAGTACAACTAATGCTCCAAAAAGGTGGTTCTCTATTGAGGTAGGCAATGAGGTAGAATTTAGTAATTATCCGTATCTATCTCTCTCAAAGCCGTTATTACCAAATATTTACATAAGAATTTTGATGGACAAGAAAGCATCCATGAGGATTGTTGTGACAGTAGAGGATGGGTTTGATTTGGGATACTTTGTGAGACAATGGTGATTACTTGCTTGATGGATGAATATGTAGTCTTACATATGTTTGGATCTTGAGTTAACCTTCTAAGATTGATAGTTCCATTGATAGGAAGTCTCCAAAAAACACCAAGGTAATTCCCATTGTTATCTTTGTCAAACTTTGTGTTTGAGAAATTAATAAGTAATTCCTTTGGATAAAGTCAATTATTCATCCCAATAACGTCTACATGGCTAAAGGTAAGTACATGGCTAAAGGTAAGTCCATTGAATGAAGTCAATTATTCATCCCAATAACGTCTACATGGCTAAAGGTAAGTCCATTGAAGTACATGGCTAAAGGTAAGTCCATTGAAGTACATGGCTAAAGGTAAGTCCATTGAATAAAGTCAATTATTCATCCCAATAATGTCTACATGGCTAAAGGTAAGTCCATTGAAGTGCATGGCTAAAGGTAAGTCCATTAAAGTACATGGCTAAAGGTTAGTCCATTGAAGTACATGGCTAAAGGTAAGTCCATTGAATAAAGTCCATTGAATAAAGGTTAGTCCATTGAAGTACATGGCTAAAGGTAAGTCCATTGAATAAAGTCCATTATTCATCCCAATAACATCTACATGGCTAAAGGTAAGTCCATTGAAGTACATGGCTAAAGGTAAGTCCATTGAAGTACCTTTGATGATTGCACTAGTCCATTTTACTCATGGAGCACTTTGAGGAAAAGTTTCTAAACCAATGTAAAGGAATTTTTGAGTGTTAAAAGCATCTTTAATAACTTTGGTTAACACACTTTTAAGACCAAATGGACCATTATGTCGTATTTTCTCATAGCTTTTTATAATATCTATCAAGGAAAGAGAGAAGACAAGTTTTAGAAGATTAAGAGCAACATTATATAAAAATTCTACAATTTAAAAGCTTTGAACCTTGAAGCCAGTGGTCAAAAAAATCCTTTGGTTTAGAATCCCAGCTCTTTTTTTCAAAGGTTCCAACAATGTTTTAAATATAAATGCAAGGACAAGAGAAATATGACTTAAAATACATTCATGTCCATTTGTAAAAGGCACCTAAATTCCAATAATGTTTTAAATATAAATGCAAGTACAAGAGAAATATGACTCAAAATATATTCATGTCCATTTGTAAAAGGCACCTAAATTCCAGTCTGTGAGCTTTTAAAATTGCCCATAAGGAAAGATAAAGATGCATTAGCCATGGGGTGAAAATATTGCTTAACTTGTTCCAAGATGCATAACCATTTTTCAAAATCTAAAATCTTGTCTATTAAATCTAGTAGAGACAAGGAAATGTATTACAATGTATTTGATAGATGATGATGTTTAGTCATCATGGGTGGGTTGATATAGATGTTTATTTGCTCTATTGAATTCTAGAAAATTTCTAGAACATTAAAACAATCTCAACCTTCATTCTAGGAATGATGTCAATATTAACAAGTTGTTGAACAAAGAAGTGAGCTTAAGGGTTGCATCATTAACATCATAGCATCAGTGTGAATGTGATTGAGACCTTTCTTGAGTAAATTTTTGAGCATTTCACATTCAATATACTCAAGATCCAGTGACAACATGGCCCCAAAGCAGATTAATGAAGTTTTGATGATTTTGGAAAACACAACAGGTATTCAAATCAACCAAGAAAGCATTGCTAAGATATAAAAAAATAGATCAAAGAAAAAGACCATCTAAATATAACAATATCACATGAGCTAGAGAGCCTTAAATTAAACCCAAAGAAAAATGGTTTATTGTTAAATACAAGCTTACCGTGTGGACATCTTATCAGTTGCTCAAACCTCAAATGAGGTCTTGTTGTCGAATACATGCCTACCACGTGTATGTCAAAACCTCGAATGAGGTAGTCTAAAGCTCCATGTGGCCTCCTACATGTGTGTAGCTCTAGTGCTCAATGTGGCTTGCACATGGCCTACATGTTTACAATGTGGCTCACATTTCTTACACATGGCCACTCTCCATTCGAGCATCTTCATTCAAGCGTTATCTCCATATACCTATGTCTATATGCCATGTTGCAAGACCTCTTAGAGTTATAGCATACACATGGACTTGGCTCAATATATGACATTGTAGTCACTACATGCATCACTATGGATATCTATAACATGAGGGAGATGAGTATGTACCTCAAATGAGGTCCATGGGAATAAATGTAAGTGGCATAGCCCCATGTATACATTGAATGGTGACATGGATTTTAATTGAGGTTCTTGTGCATGTCTAATCACGAGACTTAAAGCATGCATGGCTTGTTCAAGTTCCATGTGAATGTCCATTTGGAGCTTCTGTGTTGTCCATGTGTAGGTGGTGTTTTGGCTATGTTTTCACCAACTCGATCCTAAATACCTCATTCGAGGTATGTGACTTATTAAGATGAACATGCAAGAAGTGTTAGCTGTCAGACCTCAATCAAGGTCCTTTTGTTTTCCAAGCTTCCAGTAGTCGTGCAGTTATGATTGAGAGGATTACCTTATTTGAGGCTAGCTACCTATTTGTTTTCCAAGCTTCCACTAGTCGTGCAGTTATGATTGAGAGGATTACCTTATTTGAGGCTAGCTACCTATTTCCCTAATTATTTGTTTCTTTCTATGTGTGGTGTCCCATTTTGCTCGAAGTGGTTTGAATTGGGGCACTCTTACAAACTAAAATTTCCCCAAAGGTTTGAATTGGGGCACCCTTAGCTTGCAACCACCCTTTCAAGTAATCTAACAGTCCTTCTCACAAGTAATCCAAGTATCCTACTCAACCATCCACATCATCTCGGTTCTATTAATAGGCATCCACCCATGGGGGACTACAATCCTTTGTAGAGGTGCAATCATTCCATAGGTTGCTCTTCTATTTTCCTTCATTCCATTTTACTAGAAATGACCTTCCGAGTGGTTGCAAATAGTATAAAAGGATCTACATAAAAAGTATAATGCATCCTCAAAGGATCTACATAAAAAGTATAAAAGGATCTACATAAAAAGTATAATGCATCCTCAAAGAATCTAATCGTGTTCACACTTCATTGTGATAATATCAAGGAAATGATTATATAAAGAATAGGCAGCCATAACAATCACGGAGGTTAGATAACTTAGTAATATGTCTTTCCACTCTACAGTTGGCAAAAGTCCATTATCTCATCATGCTCTTGCACAAAAGCCTCCATAAACATAGTGTAACATAAAATTGGGGGTTTATTTTGGTCGCTTCTTAAAACCACATATTGAAGAACAAGGAGAAGAATTTGGTGTAAAATGATGGAAAAAAACACTCTCACTCTCTCTCTCTCAAGTAACTCTCACTCTCTATCTCTCTAAAGTAAGACAAAGATGTAGACATCAAAAGTGAGGTTATAATCCATGGAAGGGAATAAGAAAGGCTTTGTGAAATTATTAATTTGAGCTAGCCAGTCAGCCTCAAAGAGAAGGGCAAGCCTCTATTGGAAGAAAATCTTTCGGCACTTGAGAAGATGAACAATATCATTAAAAGATAATAATTATATGAAGAAATGCATCATACTTATGACTAGTTGGAGAGATACACATAAGGAAGAGCATAAAGAAGAATGAAAATAATTAAGCATAATCCATAGTGGCATTAATATCAATCAAAATCACATGTAATAAGATGGACTTACAACCAATTAGTCTCCAAGTTGCAATTGGAGTGCATTGAAGGAGCCCACTATGAAGACTAAATGAAGGAAGCACACCATGGGAAAGCTTGAAGAAGCTATTTCACACATAAGGAAGCATAGGCTAATTCACATTTTCTAGATGTCTAATTGGGCATTAGGAAGAAATAGTAATGCTATATAGAGGCTAATTTGGCTTGCTAATGACAACCTAGTGAAAAACTAGAGCAAATCTTATGATGTGATGGGGAGTTGAAGGCTCCTTTTATAGGTGGAAGCCACCCTCCCTCTCTTTGTTACATATGACCAAATGTAGAAATAATGGTGGATGCCACTTTCAATTCTCTCCTTTGGCTAAGTCTTTGATCTAATTATTTATTTAGAGATTCTTCAAGAATGGGACAAGAGTCAAGCCATGTAGGCACTTATGTGCCACTTCAACTTTACAAATGTCAAAATTCTCCTTATCCATGTATTCATGGTGGAAAAGTCTTCAAAATTAGAGATTCTTCAAGCATAGGACAAGAGTCAAGCCATGTAGGCACTTATGTGGCACTTCCACTTTAGAAATGTCAAAATTCTCCTCATCCATGTATGCATGGTGGAAAAGTCTTCACAATTATGCACTTCTCCACACTTCTCCATGTGCTTCCACATGCCCTCCACATAGCTAATGGTAAATGATATTTTAAAAACACATAAGTGAGCCATGTAGACATCAAGGCCCACTTTAACTTCCATATCACTCCCATATAACCATTCTAGAGAGCATACTTGTGGTATTTACAATAACTGTGCACATTAGAATATTAAATAAAGCCTTAGGAAATAAAATATAAAATCCATTATCGGGGTAGCCACCCAAAAGTCTCCGCACTATCATGACAGTGTAGGTGGTGCTGGCAAGCTTCTTGAGTAAGCTTTTGTCATTCTGACGTGGCCCTTGTAGGCATCATTCCATCCTTTCATGCTGGGCCAGCCATCATATCGACACTTCATTGTGGGCCCCATTAGCTTCATGATCACCTCACCATGGTGATGCTCCGACAAGCTTCGTGAACAGCTCACCATGAAAATGCTCCACCATGGGCCCCAAATAATTATGGGCCTCGCAAGGTTCATGAGTGGGTCTTCATGCTGCCACAACATTGTGGCCCCACAAGTTTCCACCTTTATTGCTATTATAAATCCTCTTAAATATATCCAAAATCTCAAAGATAAAGATATTAGTTTTGGTGTCACATCTTCCACCCAACAGATCCCCATACATCTCAAGGGGGTCTGCTAGCCATAGAACTTGCGGAAAAAAACAACTTCAATCGATACTCATTGGTACATCCTAGAACCTCTTGGATGCCTACATCTTCCAAAAGGTAGGTGTTGTTTTTGAACTTCTTCTTCACCTTGAAAGGACCTTTTGATTCTTTGTGTACTCAAGGAAGACTGTGCAACACATAACAAACCCTCAATCTTGAGCAGATGAATGGAACAAGCAACAGCCAAAAGAAACTCTTATACAAATGCCCACAAAGAAACCCAAACATCTATTCTCACACTTCCACAAGATCATCAACAACTATATAATTTGCAGCAATTGTATGCAGGCTTCACTGGCTAATACAACGGGGAGATGCTTGAGAAATCCTTAAGTCTGGTCCAAGTTCCACCAGTATCGCACTATGAAAGGTTATGGGACATAATCTCCCACACAAAACCCTCTCCCACTCTTGCAATCCCATGCTCAGGAAAGATCTTAGTCTTCACTCACAAACCCCACATTGCCTTTCCCACATAACAAACCCTTAGATAACTAGCTTCATCGCAATCTCACAAAAGTAGAACTAGCTCTCTTAGGAATCACTTCTTCAACACCAATGCTCTCACAAAAAACAAAGAAAGCATCATTATCTAAAAAAATTGGAGAAAGCCAGGAGCAAACTATGTAATTTTTCAGATACCCTAGATGATGCATATGATTATCATGAGAGGGGTAGACATAAGGCTTGTTTGAGTTTGAGGAGGATAGAAATATTGCAATTAGCCGTAGAGGAGATAGAGAAATCTTATGAGAGTGAGTTAGATAGTGATGACAAGAGTGATGTTGACCTTGATAGCCAGGATATTGAGATGGATATGGTGGGAGTTGAGAGTGCATGGGAGAACCAGGAATATGGGGTTGAAAACCAGGTTTTCAAAGGTCGTGGGATTCAAACCCACACAGATTGAGTGCATGGGAGAACCAAGTTTTCAATTCTTCATCGACATATCTTTATGGTGATAGGCTTATTTTGGTCTATGATGCAGATGCTCGAGCTTCATGCAGATTCTTATGTGGTAGTTTTATATGGTCCACTCCATGCTCTTGGAGTGTGGAAATCATTTTTGATTCATAGTTCTTTATATTCATATTGTATGATATAGCATGGTGTTGCATATACCTCATGGGTTTTCATTTCTAGCATACATATATCATATATGTGGGTTCAATCTTCAATTTGGGAATCCAACCCACCAGGTATGCCGTGTTAGTGGGCACTTTTATTATACCATGTGTATGCACTCTTAGAGATGTTCATGTGTGAACCCACTTTAACCATGACTCTTCACGTTTTGCATTCATTCACACCTCTTCGTATCCCCACATACGTGCATGAAGCATAACCACCACTATCTTCTTTGTATGCAAGCATGAACATAATAGCAGTACAATGGCAATTCTCTGATTCATTATCTGTGGTTTTATCTCGTAATTTCCATGTTTAGGCATAGCCTAAACAATTTACTCTCTTTAAATGAAGGTGATCATCCAGATCTGCCAAGTTGGTAAGTTACATTCTCATAAATGTGCACAACTTTGAAAGGACATTCCCACTTGATTTGGAATTTTATTTGGAAAGTGTTATCCAATTTGTTATTGTACCTAAGCACCAGATCCCCCTCTTTAATGCCTTTATCCTTCACTATCTCATTGAACAGCTCAGCCCTCTTATTGCTCAATTGGATGTAGTGGTCCAAAGGCTCTTCCCTAGCCAGTTTGCAGCTCCTGAATATCTAACAACCTCTCTTTATATTCATCTATGTCTTTCTCTTGATGTTTTAACAGAAACTGCAGACTAGGGATTTCCACTTCAATGGCCATTAAGGCTTCCTTTTCCAAAAAGTAGGTGGTATGGTGAAAATTCTATAGCTGTTCTCACAGTTGTCATGTAGGCCCATAGAGCTGGAGATACATGTAAGTTCCATTTCTTGGGATGTTCTTCTAGACATTTGGTTAACATTGTACACAACTCCCCATTGAACCTTTCAACTAGCCCATTACATTGTGGATAATAAGGGGTTGAAAACCTATGTGTAATGTGTAATTTTTGTATAAGCTCTTCTACAATCTGGCCTTTGAAACCAATTCCTTGATATGTCAACATCTCCAAGGGCATATCAAATCTTGCACATATATCCTCAAAGACAAACCTGGCCACTTCCTTAGTAGGAATGCTTTTAATGCATCTAGCCTTGGCCCACCTAGTTAAGTAATCCACTCCAGTTAAGATATAGGTCCTACCCTTGGCACTTGTGGGTAGAGGACCAATTGCATCTAAACCCCATTTCTCCATATGAAATAATCAGTTTCCTCAACTCATGGTGCAACACTCTCCTTCCTTGTCTCTGACATGGCTCATAGCTTCTGCACCAAAGGTAGACATTCTTCCTCAAACTAGGCCACACATAACCTGCAGAATAAGAATCTTTCTTAGAGTTAACTTCAGGGCATCCTTGCCCTTCATGTACAATCGATCATTAACCATATTGTAATATAGAGCTCTCCTTATGAAACATTTCTGTTTTCTCGATAAACTTGAAGGTACCAGACCTGTGTGCAAAAACTCTTCCACTTCATGTAAACTCTCCCTTCTAACATAACTAGGGCGGGTTACAGTCATGGCATATGCATCCAAAGCTTTGCCTAACCCCCCTCTGGCTAATGTGTCTGCAACTTGGTTTTGTTTCCTCTTCACATGTTGAATCTGGACCTCTTAAAAATTTTGCAGCATCCTTCTGATTTGAAAGCACCACTCCTTCAACTTGGGATTCTTGGCCTTCCAGACATTCTGAAGTTGTCTAATGACCAGTAAGTTGTCTCCCTTGATAATTAGCCTGCTAATCTCTCTCTTAAGACGCTGTTGGAGTTCATATTCTAAAGTGGCATACTCAGCTTCATTGCTGGTCTTCACTTGCAACTTAATACCTTCTTGATATACTATTGTATCTTCTAGATTCAACAAAAAAACCTCCACTGGCTACCCCCGAGCTTCTCTTAAAGGCTCAATAGAA
Organism: Cibotium barometz; assembly: GCF_041138505.1. Classification (NCBI taxonomy): domain Eukaryota; kingdom Viridiplantae; phylum Streptophyta; class Polypodiopsida; order Cyatheales; family Cibotiaceae; genus Cibotium; species Cibotium barometz. Next base: position 30,359,407 of record NC_141090.1, read on the forward strand.
AAACAGAGTAAAAGCATTGGATATGTCTGCTTCAGGGTCTTTACACCTTGGTACCTTCTTCTTCATCTCACTGTCTCTTCCCTTAATACCAAAGGATTCTATCTATATGTTAAATATATGCCAATGTGGCCCTTGGTAAAAGCATTGGATATGTCTGCTTCAGGGTCTTTACACCTTGGTACCTTCTTCTTCATCTCACTGTCTCTTCCCTTAATACCAAAGGATTCTATCTATATGTTAAAATATATGCCAATGTGGCCCTTGTACTATCCTCCACTATGCAAGTGAACTGGAACTCTCACAACTCAACCAACCATTTAGACAATTTCTTTGATGGAAGATCAGATTGAATCAAATGAGGAAGTAAAGAGTAATGTGTCAATATAGTGAAAGGCTTAGGAAGTAAGTAAGACCCAAATTTTCTTAAGGAAAACACCACAACTACCATTATAATAAGTCCTTTCTCTAACTTTCTTTGTTCTGCTCACAAAATATACTGGCCTCATATAAGAAAAATGGCATCTTCTCCTACACTAGGATTTACAGAAAACTCTTACTCCAGTCTGGGGACATAACAACTGGCAGAGTACTCAAAATTTCCTTAACCTACAGAAAGGCTTCCTCTTCCTTGGCTTGACACACAAAGGGATCTCTTTAGGTGCAGTGGGTATAAAGCCTCAGACATAAGATAAATGAATCTAGCCACATATCTTACCTTATGTGTGAATGGATGTCATCAGCTGCTTCACATTATGAGGTGCCTCTAATAGAAGCAAAGATTCCACTTTTGCAAGATTTACCTCAATTCCATTCTTAAAAACCACATTTCCAAGTGGGGTTACCTTGGCCTGAGCTAAGTGACACTTTTCAAGGTTCAACTATCCACCCAGTTCATCCAGCCTTTTCAATCCCATCCTCAGCTTCTCATAGTAATTTGCCAATATAGATACATAAATCATATATGAACACTCTAATGAAGGACACCAAATAGGGCTCAAACACCAAGTTCATAAATCTTTGGAAAGTAGCAGGTGCATTTGTAAGCTTAAAGGGAATCACCCCCATGGTGTAATGAAAGTAGTTTTCTTTTGATCCTGTAGGGCAATTGAAATTTGGAAATAACCTGAATATCCATCAAAGAAACTATACCTCTCATGCCCAGATACACTATCTAAGATTTCATCTTGAAAAGGCAATGGGTAATGGTCCCTCTTGGTCACAACATTCAAAGGCTTAAAGTCTACACAGACTCTCCACTTTCCATTTTAGGATTAATCACAACTGGAGAAGCCCACTCAGAGTTGTTAACTAGAAAGATGAAGCTTGCTTTTAATAACTTACTCACCTCTTCTCTCAATACCTGTTGTTGCTGCACTACTCCCAATCTTCTCAGCCTTTGCACCATTGACTTGTTAACTAGAAAGATGAAGCTTGCTTTTAATAACTTACTCACCTCTTCTCTCAATACCTGTTGTTGCTGCACTACTCCCAATCTTCTCAGCCTTTGCACTATTGACTTAGCTTCAACTTCAATAATAACTCATGTTGCACAGCTGACACCCCCTAACTTGAATATAGGAAGAAATAAAAAGATTTGGAAATTGCTCCAACATTGTCAGACACTCTTTCCTTTTTACAAAACTTCTTCCTTTAAAGCTGATTGCTCTTCAACCTTAGCTTCTACCTTCTCCCCTTCTTCAGTACACAGCTGTAAAGACATACATAGAGGTCAGTATTTGGTTCCAGCAATAGAACTTCCCCCTCATCATCCTCTAAGCTATCCTCTTCTGTCTCTCAAAGTCCTCTATTTCAAAATCCTCTAAGGAACTAGTTCTGCAGCCTCATCCTCATCCTCAGAAGTATTCTTTGGGATCAAGTCTCTCCCCTTGACCATGTCATATCTGACTTGCTTCCTAGCAGGCTAATCCAGACCCAAAATCATGTGCCCTCTCCACCAATCTTACCCTGTGCTCATTGCTATCAACCATGGTCTCCCCAAAATCAAAGGGTAAGCTTTTGTCCTTGCTGGCATGACATGAACATCCATCGCAGCTTCCAGCCCAAGAATAGTCACCTGCAGCCTCTTCACAACTCCCAGACATCTAACCTTTGAATTGTTGGCCATTATAACTATGAACTCTGAAGGTGTACTCACCTTAAGTCTTAAGGCTTCCATAGTTGTTGCTAGGTCATTACACAAACCTTGGCACCACCATCAATGTACACTCTAGGAACCTTAAACTTGTTTATCCAAGCATGCATGACAAACAGATAATCCTTGTCTCCTTTAACACGTGCTATATTTAGGTATCCTACTTTATTCTCCTTCTCCTTCTTGGAAATCCTTATAACAAACCAGTTTGCTCCAGGTTCTCCTGAGTTTGGAGCACATCTGTTTCAGCTGGGGCCAAGACAAAGTAGGACCCTTCTGCTGGAGATCCTTCTTCAAATCATATTCTTCCACCTGAACCCCTAGAGGAAAATCTTCCATTCCTATACTCCTCCTGGGTCTGCTCTTTTTCTTACCCTCTTTAAACTAGTCCTCTATTTGCTTCCCCTTCTTCCTTCTGGATGGTCCAACTTCATCTTCACCTTCTGCACCCCTAGTTCTTTTGTTGGCTAACATATCTGCTTCATCTTCACCTTCTGCACCCCTAGTTCTTTTGTTGGCTAACATATCTACTTCCGCATCCCTTCCAATCAGATTAACCTCACCTGGTCTAGGCCCATTTTCTGGTTGTTGTTGAACTTGAGGTCTTGGTGGGTGTGGAATCTCCTCTTCCCTTCTCACATCTGGCCTTTCCTCCCTTCTAGGTGCCAGAGGATATACATCTCCTCCCATTCTCTTAGGGTAAGGACACTGAGGGGAGATATGACCCCTCTCCATATAATTAAAACATTGGAAATTCAAGTTAGGGCCTCCTCTGCCTTTGCCTCTCATATCTTCTCTATCTCTTGCCCTTGGGGAATGTCTTCCTCCTTGCAACAAATTCAAATTTAAAATTTCCATTTGTTAGGTTAACTGATTAATGCCTTGCATATTAATTGGTCAGACAGCCATTGGAACTCGAGCAGTGCTCCCTTCCTCTTTCCTCCTCTCTCCAATTATAGCAGGTCTACTCTTATCTGGAACCTCCTTCTACTTCTGAGCCAGCCTTTGAAGATTCCACTCCTTCTCTCTTGCAATCCTTAAAGCTTCGTCAAAAGTACTTGGTCTTTTTAACTCAACCTTCTCCTTCAAAGCAAGATGATGAGATTGAATGAACATATGCTTTTTAAGAAGTGTAGGTGGGTGCTCTACTCCCAATGAAGCATCCCATCTACCCCACAAATCCTCAACATGGTCTACAAATCGATCAAATACATCCAACAAACTATGCTTCGATTTCTATACATCATCCAGGGATTCAACTTTCTTGAAATGCTGCACCAGAGCTCCTTTAATATCCTCATATGCCTACCCCTGATGTGCTTGACTCCTCCAAGTCTAGAACCACCTTTTTACATCCCCTTTCAATAACATGGAAATAATGTCAATTTGTCCTCATCTTTGTCCTTTCCAAATGTAAAAGCTACCAGCTCCATCTTGGCCAAAAAGTCCTCTAGATCCTCATTAGTATGCTCGTGAAACACAGGATAAGACATCATCGCAGCCATCTCCATAGTAGCTGACACTTCTTAGCTTCCACCAACAGTGTGAAGGGTGCCTTGAAATCCCTCCTTAGTGGGGGCACCAAAATGATAATGGCTTCAGGAGTTATTGCCTCTATAGCTCCATCTGAAGAACACCATTGTGATAGGAGTCTATCACAAGCACCATAACCCAGCAAAAATAATAATAGAAGGCACTAGAACACCCAGCCACTACCCCTTGGTTCTCAGCTGCCCCAATGGGATACTTCAATACTCTCTTAGCCTCCCTAATCAATCCAACAGCTGACTTAGGTTGTCCTCTAAGGTCAGCTCCTACTTCCAATGACTTTGATCTACCACCTAGCAACCTCTCTTGACCATAGCTAACATCCAGCTGACTAATCTCTAGCTGATACAGAAGTGCTCAGATTCTGCCTCCGAAGTCCTCTCTTTGTATCTTGTCAGAAATCTGGTCTCCAGAGTCCCGAAGTGTCCTCCATTGTCAATTAGCTTCAAGTCCTTCTCCTAAAACCTCTCAGAACCAAGCAGCTGCCCTCAAATGACCTATGTCTGACAATATACTCTCTTGGTTGCCCCAGACAAGTCAAATACTGTCTGTCTTCTGCTTCCGAAATCAAATGGCTTACTCCAGTTCAAAATTGGTCCTCTAGTATCCGCTTTGATCCTCTAGCATCTGCGTGGACTCATGGGACACACTCCGTAGACCTTCATGATTGTCCTACTGACCCTCCTCTGACCTTTCCTTGATCTTCCACCAATAGAGTTGTGCCTTCCGAATTCTGCCACAGAGCTGTCTGCCTCCGAAGTCTACAATAAATCTGATACTTCCCAAAAATGTCCTCCAATAGCTACAAACCTTCAGATGTCTCTCAACTTAGTAAGATATCACCTCCCAAGCTCTCTGTTGACTACCACAAGCCCACAACTGCCTCTCTGAAAGGACTGTTCCCACCCAACTAGCCTAACTAACCTGGCTGACACAGAAACTCTCTCCTTTGAGTCAATTAACACCACAAGGACCTCAAAGCACTTAAACACAACCAGAACCAATCCTCAGAAACAATCAGCTGACCTCCAGTGTCAATTTGCTGCTGCCACAGGAACCCTGTAAGATAACCAAGCCTTCTAACAGTTATCCTTAGACAGATCCAAAACTGTTAGCTATGCCTCAGAATCACTTCCTTTCAACTCAAATAGATCAAAATAAGGTCCCTTCACAACTTGCTGACCTTTCTGATGTCTACCTGACTCAGAATCAACCCTTACTCAGGTTAATTGTCCCAACCCAAACTCAACCAGAGTTAGCTCTCCGCCTTCGGCCTTTTCACCAAGAGAACTCCATCCATGCAACATAGAGTTGAACCAAAAGTTAGAAGAAGTCTTTAATTAATACCACACAACTTGATTCTCTATGTACTCAAGGAAGACTGTGTAACATGTAACAAACCCTTAATCTTGAGCAGATGAATGATGAAACAAGCAACAGATCAAAAGAAACTCTTATACAAATGACCACAAAGAAACCCAAACATGTATTCTTACACTTCCACAAGGTCATCAACAACTATATAATCTGTAATAATTATCTACTAGCTTCATTGGCTAATACAACAGGGAGATGCTTGAGCAATACTCAAGTCTGGTCTAAGTTCCAACAGTATTTCACTATGAGAGGTTATGGGACACAATCTCCCACACAAAACCCTCTCCCACTCTTGCACCCCTGCTTTGGACAGATCTTAGTCTTCCCTCACAAATCCCACGTCACCTTTCACACAGAACAAACCCTTAGATAACCAGCTTCATCGCAATCTCACAAAAGCAGAACTAGCTCTCTTAGCAATCAATTCTTCAACATCAATGCTCTCACACAAAAAAAAAAACTCACTTACACATCCCCCCTTCCTTCTTGCGCAACTATGCTCTATCTCCATGCATGCTCTCACCTACTCTACCCCTTATTACAATGAGTTACCAATGTGCACCTACCCATGCACGATCCCACACTTCCCAAGGTTTTTGATCACACCCAATGTGTTATTTTCTTCTCTTGGGATTGGGGTGAGCATCTTCATGGAGCATATCCCCTTGGCTCGAAAAAAACTTATTTTGTTCTCTTGGAGTTGGGGTGAGCATCTTCATGGAGCATATCCCCTTAGCCACAAAAAGACCTATCAACGATATTGCTAGTTATGGTGGCCCAATAGTTACCTTCTCCTGCCTTCTTATGAATCGGGATAATGGTGTTAGAGTGGTCCAAAAGGGGGGGGGGTTCACATAGAGACTTAAATGTAGATTTAATAGATCTAAAACTAATATCAACTTAGTACTACATTATTAGGTTATCCACTTTATAAAATAAAACAAAGGAAAATAAATTCAACTTGGTAAGCTTAGATTAAGGATTTTGTGTGGGTGTGTGTTTAGCTTGATAAGCTTCAGTTAATTGGTCATAACCAATTCTAGAAGTGTAATCATATAAGTATGATCTAATTCACAAATTCTCAAATGAGAAATTCAAGATTGGTGAAATTTGGGAGATGTATATTATGCCTAGCTTCAATTTTTTGAATATCATAGTGGAGGGTCTTTTAGCTATGGTGATAGCTAGCCAGGGTCTATACTCATGCCTCTTTTTAAGTAGCATGATACGATAGCCAGTTGAGTGAGGTTCCTAATATTAAGGGCATGATACGATAGCCAGTTGAGTGAGGTTTCTAATATTAAGGGCATGCTCATCATGCATTAACATATTGCATTTTTCAGCAACCTCCTACGGTTGTTTTTATTGTTCACGTAGTGATTGATAGTGAAATTTGGGACACTAATATTAACTTGCGGTTTCTCATAGTGGAGGGTCTTTTAGCTATGGGGATAGCTAGTTAGAGTTTGGACTCATGCCCCTTTTTGAGTAGCATGATATGATAGCCACTTGAGTGATGTTTCTAATATTAAGGGTGTGTTCATCATCTATCAAAATATTCCATTTTCATCAACCTAGGTTGTTTTTATTCACGTTTTTAAATAATAGATTGAGGCCATCTTGCAATAAATGACCTTAGAAGGTATCACCTTCTTGTAGGTATAAGAGCAGTTTTGGCATGGTTGAGAGCAATTTTTGTAGCTCACGAGGTAGTTTGCCAAGAAGTTGTTTGAGTAGTTTTTCATGGTTTTAAGAGCTCCATGGCTATATGAGTGGTATTAGAGTCAATAGATATTAGTCAAGGGTTGAAGAAGAAAGGCTTATTTATGAACCAAGTCCAATGTAGTCCACAAGTTGGAGCCTAAGGTAAACCGTAATAATGATGGGTAATCCATGAAGATGCTCGCAGTGTCCTTGTCTAACCCCCTTTTTTAAAGCTTTTCTCACTTAGCTTCCCTCATGAGAGACATAAAACCCAAGTTTTGCAAGTAGAGTCATTGAACGACCATCACGAGGAATATAAACTTGGTTTTGTGTTCCTCGTGATGGTCATCCTCTGGCTGCCCATGGCCACAAAGAGATGAGAGCCCACTAGCCACAAAGAGATGACAGGTGTAGCCAACCACCGGTAAAGTTCATCTGCGCTACTACGTTATCGTTCAAGAAACAAAATCCAGAGAGGCCTTGAGGCTTGGAGGGAGCCAAGATTTGGAGAGTGCGTGTGAACAGATCCTAAGAGCCACTAGAGAGGATAGAAGAAGAAGAGGAGGAGGATCGTTTTAGAGAGAAAAAGAGAGAGAGAGAGAGAGGGCACCTTCTCGGACGACTGTTATCTAATCCATAGCTGGTGGTGGTGGTGGTGGTGGGCGGGCGCTATGGCTGCAGTAGCAGCGTTTCAAGCGACCAGTCTCCCGGCGACGACTAGCGCAGTAAGTTCTTATCATACTGCTTTTGATTTCTTTTGTGTACTCTGAAGCCTTGCCAAACAAGAGGAGGTTGGGCCTTTTCTCCTGCTTGGTATGTGCGAAGAGTGTATGTCAATCATAGGGTATTGCCTCCAAGCGATGGTACTGCCTCCTGCTGTACACATAAAGACTCCCCTAGTCCGTCATGGGCAGGGGTTGCTGAGCCGTCTATTCAGGCTACTATTATTTACGTAATCAGGTCTGCAATCAGCAGGATGCTGCCAACTCAGCCTTCAGAATTCAGAATCGGCGCAGCAGACAGTGCACAGTGCACAGTGCACACTGCATAAGCTCAGTCAATGTGGTGATGACAACTCAGCACGCGCGGAATGGAGGAGATGATGACAACTCAGCACACGGAATGGAAGCAGATGATGACAACTCAGCACACGCGGAATGGAGGAGATGATGACAACTCAGCTGCTGTACAGTACTGTTCCTGTGCCTTATTCATAATGTACAAAAAGGTGTCCAGCTCTTGGCCAACCATAGGCTGCCTACAAAAGGTGGTAAATCACCTAATCTAATTCTAGTCTAAGGACCCTACTCCCTACAGAAGTGAGTGATGTCAACAATGAGCAATGATGCCTTAAATAGGCCTTGGAAATCCCCTATGGACTGGCCGACCTGCTGTCGGCCAGGTCCTAGACAAGATAGCTAATGTTGTCACAGAAAATGACAACTTGTCTATCCACTGATAGACCCAAATCTGCAAGTAGCTTTTTCAACCAAGCTACCTCACATGCTGCCATAGTAGCACCTTTGTACTCGGCCTCTGTACTGGAGAGAGCAACCGTAGGCTGCTTCTTGCTGCTCTAAGTCACAGCAGCACTCCCCAAAGAAAACATGAAGCCACTAGTAGATCTTCTATCTGAGATACTACCAGCCCAATCAGCATCTGTGTACCCATGTACACATATCTCTGTCCCAATTTCATAAAATAGTCCACAATGTAGAGTAGACCTCACATACCTCAGTATGCGTCTCAATGCATCCAAATGCGGCTTCCGAGGAACCTGCATAAACTGACTCACCAACCCAACAGGATAGCTCAAATCTGGCCTGGTGATTGTCATGTAGATCAAGCTTCCTACTATGCGCCTATACATAGTAGGATCCTCCAAAATCTCTCCTGAATCTGCACTCAACTTGCCATTCTGATCCAATGGCACTGAGATAGGCTTATAGCCTGTCATACCATACTTGGACAACATGTCCAAGCCATACTGTCTCTGCAGTAATCCAATACCATGTGGTGACCTAATCACCTCAATGCCCAAGAAATATCTGAGCTCCCCCAGATCCTTCATCTCAAACTTCTGTCTAAGCAAGATCTTTAGTGCATCATGGTCCCCCGTAATGATCAAGTCATTTACATAGATGACAAGCACAACCCTTCTATCACCGTGTCTCACATACAGCGAGAAATCTGCATTGGCTACATGAAAGCCAGTAGTGACAAGATATTCAGAAATCTTGTTAGACCATGCTCTTGGTGCTTGTTTCAAGCCATGCAAGGCTTTCTTCAATCTGCAAACATGCTCGGGGTGACTCACATCCTCATAACCAGGTGGCTGCAACATATACACCTCTTCCTGCAAATCCCCATGCAAGAATGTATTCTTTACATCCATCTGATGTAAAGACCATTGCTTTGACGCAGTCACTGCTATCATAACTCTCACTGTTGCCATCTTGGCAACTGGGCTGAAAGTTTCCTCATAATCAATGCCATATGTCTGCGCATATCCTTTGGCTACCAATCTAGCCTTGTACATGCTTATGCTTCCATCACTGTTATGTTTTACTTTGTACACCCACTTGCATCCAATGGCTTTCTTGCCTTCAGGCAATTGCACTAAATCCCAAGTCTCATTTCCATATAGTGCATCCATCTCCTCATCCATAGCTTTCTCCCAACACCTCATTAATGCATGTGGGCTCTACAACCTGTACAACTTTTGCCATGTATGCATAGTGATGTGTCACATAACCATCATAGGTAAACCTCTGCACAGGATTCTTCACTCTCCCAGATCTTCGCAGCTTTGCATTCATGGCTTCCATAGCCTTCTTTACACCAGATGTTCTCATAGCTGGGATCCCAAGCTCCTCATCAAGGCTCATCTCTGAGCCACTAGACTCTCCATCAACATGAGAATGCCCTGCAGAAATGTCAGGCATACTAAGGGGCTCAACCACTTTCTCTTTGCCTTTATGTGATGTACTAATTACATTTGCAGGACTGGTCTTATGACGCAGCCTGCCACTCCATGGTCTATCAACTGAACCACTAGATGAGGACTCTCCTGGTCCACTCAAAGACTGTGATTGTTGACTTGCATTCTGTGCAACCACACTTCCACTCACATCAGCCCCAATAGCTTCTTTTTCAACAGCATACCAGCTGCTCATCTCATCAAAAACAACATCCCTGCTTACCCTTAACTCACGTGTAGCAAGGTTATAACACCTGTATCCCTTTTGCTCAAGGGAATACCCAATGGACACACATTTTTTAGCTTTTGGATCTAGCTTAGTTCTCAGCTCATCTGGCACATGTACATATAAAACTTTTAGATGAGACAAATTAGGTTTTCTGCTAGTAAACCTCTCCTCTGGAGTTACATCATGTATGGCTGCAATTGGAGTCCTGTTCATGATGTAAACTACTGTAGAAACAGCCTTAGCCCAATAGCTATGCGGCATATTCTTCTCTTCCATCAATGCTCGCGCAATCTCAGCAATGTGCCTGTTTTTCCGCTCAGCAACTCCATTTTGCTGCGGAGTGTATCTGCATGTAAACTGTCTCCGAATACCATTTTTCTTCAGAAATTCAGAGAACTCATTGGAGAAGTACTCTCCCCCTCCATCTGACCTTAGGCACTTTACATATTTCCCTGTTTGCTTTTCAACCATAACTCTGAAATTTTGAAAGTGAGTGAACACCTCACCCTTCTCCTTCATGAAGTATACCCACACTTTCCTTGTGTGGTCATCAATAAATGTCACATAATACTTGCAGCCTCCCATAGACATGGTCTTCGTAGGACCCCATACATCTGAATGCACAACATCTAGTGCATTTCTGCTCACATTTCTGTTACGTGGAAATACATGCTTTGTTTGCTTTTTCAACTTTAAATTTTGGCAGCCCTGTCACAATTCCTTTAGTCTGCATAGACTTAATTCTCTGCACATTCACATGTCCAATTCTTTTATGCCAAATGTCTGTGTCTGCAACAATTCCTGAACCATTTGCAAACATCGCAGCACTCACTTCAGACATGTTTACATTCAATGTAAACATTCTGTCCACTTTGTTGCCTTTTGCAACTAACCTGCACTTGTCTTTAAAGTCTTCAACATAACAACCATCAGGGTTAAACCGAACCTGCAAACCCTGCTCAATCATCTGGCCAACTGAAACCAGATTCTTTGTTATGTTCGGAACATGAAGTACATCTGCAAGGTACTTCACTTTGCCATCCTGCATAGACAATGGCACATCTCCAACATGGGCAATTGGATGAGCAGTGTCATCCCCTGTTTCCACAAAACCTGGTCTTTCAAGGTTTTTCATCTCCTTGAACCACTCCCCATGACTTGTCATGTGGTTCGAAGCACCTGAATCAACATACCATACATCATCTTTATGTGCTGCTTCAACATTTTCAGACATGGCATTCACGACATGCTGCATAACAAACAACCTTTCATTATCCTCATTGTTTCTGCTTGAGGATGCATAGTTGTTTTGCTGCAATTTCCCATTTTGCATGTCAGCCTGCTTCTTATAACAATCTGCCTGCACATGTCCAGGCTTACCACAATAAAAGCATCCACGTGTATCATTATACTGCCTTTGCCAATTTCCACGACCTCTTTGACTCCTCTTGCCTCTGAATTGGTCTCTTCCACCTGCGTGTTGTTGTTGTTGTTGTTGTGAATTTTGGGAATGTTGTTGCTGCTGTTGCTGCTGCTGGCCATAATTCTGATTACCTGTTCGGCCACCTCCTTGACCGCGTCCCGGCCTCCTTTACCTTGTCCTCTTCCTGAACTTGTGTAGAAGGCCTGTTGCTCTAAACTGTTTTTGTTTTGTGAAGACTGTTGGTCTTCACCCAAGCTCTTCTCTTCTATAATCAACATAGACACCAAATCTGTGAAATTGGGAATGTTTTCCCGTGTCTGAATAGACGTCTTGAACGCCTTGTATTGTGGCCCGAGACCACGTAGACAGACTTCCACCTTGTCATCATCATCTACTGAAACGCCAAATAGATGCAAGGGATTCCACAATACCCTTGATCTTCAATGCATAGTCATTCACAGATATACTCTTTTTCTCCAAAGTATGAAGTTCATTCTTCAACTGTATCTTTCGTGCCTTGGTATTCGTTTCATAGAGTTTTACCAAGGTGTCCCACGTCTCCTTGGGGGACTTGGCATCCTGTATATGTGCCCAATCATGGTGTCCTGTATACTGATAGAGAGCCAATATATAACTTTTATAGCTCCTTGGTTCTAGTCCTTGAACTCTTTCACATCTGCAGCAGGCGGATTGATCTCCGATATCTCCGGTGCCTCTTCATGCTCACCTTCTATGTAGTCCCAATAACCCTTTCCCATCAGGAAATTCGTCAACGTATATAGAGCAGAGTTACACGCCTCTATCTCTCTCTTGTGCTGTTATTTTCTGCATTGCGTTTTTGCTCGTGTTCCCAGATTTGGTCATCATCTCCGCTGCGTATTTTGACAGTTAGCACATTCATCCCCAGTTTCTGTCCATTTTTGGTGTCCTTTTGGTCCCTTTTGCATGGCTCTTGATTGTGGGCTGGCCACTCGTATTTTATATATTTTTTTGGGATTTTTCCCAACCCGTATGGTTTTTTCCCAGTCGGCCAGTTCAGTCCTCGAGTCGGCCAGCTTCAATGTCTCTAGTCGGCCAGCACTCCCCACCTATAAATAGGTGGGCTGGCCTCTCAATCTTGTATCGTCTTGTATATCTTTTGCTCCCTCACTTATGAGACTGCTTGTGTCTCTTGCTTGGGACTATATTGCTTCAGTATATTCAGCATAGTTGCTCCATATCTCTCTCTCTCTTGCACTCTCTATTCAGCACACTCTAGTGCTCTTTTGCTTCCGCTCTGTGCACTCTTTCACTTGTTGCATGCAACTAGAAGCATGCCACTATGCGATCCAAGCATGGCACATGACACAATCAAACATGCATAATCTCTTTGCATGGCCTCCAATAGGTGGAAAACTTCCACTTGAAGCATCTTGACGAACTAAAGAGCTGAAGATTCTTGCTGTGAATTGTTATCGTCATTGTTTAGGCACTAATTCAGATTTGGTGAACCACATTGATTAGCCCAAAAAGGTCAAAAAGGCATGAAGCCCTAATCAAGTTTTCAACAAATCAATCATCTAAGCATAGATACTCAACATCTCACTAGGAAATCTATTCTGGACATGAGTATTAGGGCCCTAGCTTTGCTTGAATCCCCTTTATGTGACATGACTATTCATCCCCCTAATGCGAATATATATGTCATCGATTGCCCAAGATCTCCACACATGAGTGATCTCAACCTCAAAGCTACAGTGTGGCTCTGATACCAACTGAACAGGCATCCATGGGAGGGGCAACCATTTCCATACCAGGATATAATCCTGGACCAAATCCTTGTAGGTCAAACATGTGAATTAAACCAAGTATTAGTAAGGACCAATAAAGGCAGAGCTGGCAACTCACCTCCTCCAAGTCCATGGATCTCCCTCTTAGGCCACAACTCGTGTCCCGTACCATAGGAGATCTACCATTATAGGTATCAGATTGGACTAATCATAGCCATGCTCTGTCCCCCGGGGAATCCTGCCGTCAGGATATCCCACAATTTAGTCATGAACTATGTTTATAGACCCACTAGTGGTGTCCCCAACTTATGGGCACTCACACTCGTTATAACTACAAAGTCACTTATGACACTTACAATAATGGGTCCCTTGCTTGGACCTAGCCCCATATTAGAGTTAGGTTTTAACAGAAGATCAGCCCATGTTTTGAGCCCTAATCTTTGAAGGAACAAAAGAGACGGTATGTGTGAAGACAAGTAACACAACACAAATGAAGACAATTAATGCAAATCAATGGAAAGCTAGCTGACTAGTCATCCTACTTTTTCTATATATTGTTCCCCTATTCTACACATCCTCTACAAGTCTTTCAAAACAGCCAACTAAGAGAGAGAAGACCAAGCCATCAAGAGTAGTTGTTTAGCTTGAACAAGAGCAATCAAAGCAAATCAGTCCATGGCTGCCTACTAACAGATTTCAGCAGTTGGAAGGGGACTATACGAGGGTTTCTTTCTATTCATTGTCAGCTTATTAATATGCAGTTTAGTTTTCAGCATATTCTTTGTAAATATTTTAGCTTTGTAATATACAGTAGATTAGGTTGAGAGAGTGAAAGGTTTTCTGGGATCATTATCTTTCCTTTCTTCCTCTTCTCTGCATATTTTCACCTTGGGCAGGCTTAGGAAATTGACCCTCGTGGGGAATCCTGTCTCAGCTAGATTGGAGTTGGTGTCAAGTGGGAAGTCATGGAGTTTCACAATGTGAGGGGAACATCTTTGAGAAAACTGTTTGCCATAATTTTGGAGTTGAATTCAACCCTGAATTTTTTGGTTTTGTCAAAGTTTGGGAAATAACCTAAACTTTTCATTGGTATAGCATATATTGGTCAGTTTTTGTGCACACATGGCATACTTGCTCCAAGATTTAGAACAGGTACTCTTAATCAAATTTAGAACAGGCCAATGATCTTTTGGAAGCCAGCTCATGGATTACCCTTGTTTTCTTGCCCCTTGTTTCAGTACAAGACATCAACAAAATCCAATGTGCTTCCAGAATCGGTGTTTTGCCAACATGCTTGTAGCACTTCAAAGTTCTTGAATGGCTTCACTCCATTGTCAAGGTGCAAGCATTAGTGAAGAGTATATATTACTGTCATTCACTGTTTGTGATATTCTCAGAAGGCACATGTATTTGAAAGGATAGTTTTTGTGACCATCACATTGAGCTGGAATGTATTGATATTTCTCCACAGATTTTCAAATCTTGTTTTCAACATGCCAGCAACAAAGCAGAGTAGAAACATGGGGGTTGCGTTTGCTAGATCACCAGGTCAGCACAACTTCAGTCTTTGTCAGAGCTGTAGAATAATAAGAGGAGTCTGCTCACCTAAAAAAGGCCCTTGTTTTTCAGGCCAGATGGAACGATCTGTCAAAGTTCGATTTGATGATGATGCCAGTGTTACCTCAGAGCCTTTTGGAGAGAAGCAGTTGAAAGTGAGAACAAGTGGGCACTTAGAATGTTCACTCTTCAGCGGTCTGTTTTCCTTTGCTTTTGGTCATAACTGCCTAGTACTATGAACTTGACCTTTCTTGACTAGCTGCAGGTCTGTGTTAACTTGACTGCAAATGGCACACGGAAGGCCTTTGATTCTGTGCTAGAGAGCTTGAGAAGGTCAGCACCCCCTGTGGAAGGGTTTCGCAAAGCAAAAGGAGGTGGGTTTATTTAATGAGCACGCTTGTGTGCATCTGGGGATCTGTTTCTTTATGATACCAACTGAAGCTTACACAAAAAGCAGTACAGCTTTGCCTCCTGGGCTTTAGCCCATCAGTAGCATTCTCGCCTATCAAAAGGGTTTGAATCTACCCTTGTGGCATATCCTATAATTGCTGGTATGGCTGCTTATGTGGATCTTCACGTGCGTGTGTGCATGTGAGCATGCATGTGCAAGCTTATGTGCATGTGTGCACCTGAGCATGCATGTGTTATATGAGCAAACGTGTGTAAATGTGAGCATGCATGTGCTTATGTTGATTTCATGGATTCCTTTTGATATTTTTCAACTAACTGTATACTTTTGCATCTTTGAACTGCTGCTGGAGAAACCAGGAAAGTCCATTGTGAGTAGTTTTACTATCCAATTTTGTGTAGATATCTATTAAAGTGTTTGATTCTTTATGTTCTGTGGTCCTGCTGAAAGCTAATTGATTGGATGCTTAGTCCTTCATATGGTGTATTTTAGATACCGAGGGAGGTTCTTTACCAGATGCTTGGCCCAAGCAGAGTTGATAAATTTGTAATTGAAGAAATAGTGTCTTCGTCCATCCTCGAATATGTAGAGAAGGTATTCTTGGTTGGCCTGTTTTGTGTTGTTATCATGTGCTCGTATAAGAATGGCTAGGGGTTGAAAGGCCTTTTTTTGGTGGAAATCCAGGAAGGTATCAAAGCTAAGAAGGATTTTGAGACAGTGCAATCAAATAAGGAGCTGGCTGCATTGTTCAAGGCAGGGAAGGAGTTTGGGTTCGAGGCGATTTTAGAGCTAGAAGATTTGGAGCCAGAAGCTGCTTCTGTGGAGGAAACCCAAAACCAGTAACAGTTTTTATAACTACCCATCAATCTGATTTTTGTATAGGGAAGAGAATGTAGTGTTTCACAGATGTCATCTTAAATCAAACTTTCTTGCATAACAATGGAATGCATGAATTTTCTGTCTGTAAAGGCCTTGAAATTTTTGGGCAAGCTAGAATACTTATGGATAGAAGAAAGGCTTTTTGGCAAGGGTTGGGGAGAGCAGGAGACACCCAATAAGGTAATTGTACACAATTTGATTCGATGCTGCAGATGAAATAAGTCAATCACATACCAGTGAAAACAATACGTGATTGAAAGGGTACGTGATGGTGTCGCAACCACCCGCACCTCTGTTGCCAAAGGTTTGCCATCTTGGCTACTACGAATCGTTCCTATCCAACGGTCCAGAAAGGGTACGTGAATGAGAGGGTAGAATACATGAAGTGAAGGAAATGCTATGTGAGTGAATGCATTAAATAAGACACACCAAAATGGATCGTGTGAATAAGCACCATTCATTTAATAGTGCTATGTTTTATTTCTATAGTTAAAGTCTTCAACTATTGGTGTAACTTGTAATAATCGAAATCTATAATCTTGATTTACTACTAATCTGGCCAACCATGTAGAAATAGTAAGTCATAATCAGGAATCTCACTGAACTAATAATCATAACTCAATTAGGAATATGCAGTCAGGACCTAGTAAATAACCTCAAGACATCTAGATTTTAGGTTCTAAGCAATCACCAAGAATGAAGGCCTTGAGACGGAAGGAAGCAACATGAAAGACATCAACTAAAAGACAATCACTAGAATAGGGAGCAAATTTCACAAAAGGATACCATGACCAACTAGGAAGCTATGACTGCTCAAGTCAATAGAGGAGAAGTATAGGTGACCCCCATAGTTTGAGGATAACCCAACATCATAGTATAAGAGAATTCTACAATACCTGCAACTCACCTATTTTGGGTCTAAAGAATAGCTAGAAGACAAGATAGGATTAAAGCTAGAAGTAGTAATCAAGATGGTCTGGAAAATCACAACAAAGAGATGTCAAGTAAATGTCAAAGAAAGTAGCAAAGAGAGTCAAAGAAAGCAATCGAGTTGGATAAGTCTTCACTATGTCTCAGTTGGGATATATGGTGTTACCCTTGGGTATTGGTGCTTATCGATCTGCTCCGTCTCATCTTATTACACATGCTCTTTCTGTTGGAGAAGTATAGTCACACCCTCACACATTCCGTGTTGCCCATTGCCCATACACATCACTTGCATATTCATTGCAGGCATTCCATTTTTTTTTTCCATTTCACTCTCATGGCACACAAACACATGCTCTTGCCACTAACCTCATCAACACTAATCCTCCAGGTACATCTTTGGATGGGGGACCATGGCGAGGACCCATTGCATAGAAAACCTTCAACCTTGCAAGTACCTCCAAAGCATGTAATCTCTGCTTTGACTCCAATTCATCACCAACACCACCTCACCATGGCTAACGTTTTAGCCATGAACAAGCCTTATCTCTCAACATCATGCTTTGAGGTTGGCACATACTCTCATGTTGTGCCATAAAGATCTAGACTACCATCTCCCCATGCCAATTATTCCACGGTGGTCTTGTTGCTCATTCCAGTAATCACAAGGTGTGAAAAACACCCCAAAGTAAGATTCCACTTACATCAGTGTATGCCTAGGGTTGAAGAAGCCCGAGAGGAAGCCAAGTAGCACTTCAAATCCTAGTAAAAACACCAGCACAAATCTAACATAGGGGACATATAAAGGGGGAGGCTAGCACTCACCCCACAACCATAGACAACCATAGGCAAACTAGTAGTCTAGGAAGCCACCCACCGAGCTAGATACCACAGCTTGCATGGCCACCTTGCACCAGCCACATATACGTGTACCATACCACAATACATCCACATCCCTTTACGAAAAATCATGCGGAGTATGTCCCAGTGGCTAAGCATAGATGGGCCCTTGGGGGATGCCCAATCCTAAGGTAGAGCTCCCACTGGAACTCCCCACAAATGAGCCACAACCCTGAGCCACAACCCAACTATATATAAGCACATAACCAGTTCACACTATAATGAATTGGGTGCTTGGAGCGGAGCATTGGCGGCTACAGGGACTCTCACACGAGTTCCTAGAGGATTTTTGGGCCAGGCTGTGGGCTAGTCGACAGGCACGCAGGATCTCGACTTTTCAGTGTGGCTGGTTGCCCACAGGGGCTCTGCAATTGGCACCTGGCTTGTCTACAGTGGTCTTTCGGCAGCCTGTGTCCGATGCGGCCACCCATTGGAGTTGAGAGCTATATCATACAATAGGAGGGGGGGAAATCCAAACAGGTGGCCTGTAATGCCAGCGAGGGATACCCGCGTGAAGTGTATAGAAGGGGCCGCTGCGCCAAGTGGTGTGGAAGGCCTGGCACCGCAAGATCGCCGCATCCGAGTCCCCTCGGATGTGGTCATACTGTCCGCGCAGGGTGTGGATTAGCTCCTGCCAAATCCCCTGCTGATGGCTCCAGTCTCCCCTCAAAGGCCCTGAAACATCGGGCTCTCCAAGTGAACCAGATGGTGAGGCTGGTGAGGAGCTCCCATCGTAAATCCCTCTCCTGTGTCCAGACGGCGGATGAGAAATCCGGTGAAGAAACAAGGCGAGGCTAGCCCCTAATGAATCTGATGGCCTAGCTGTCCTGCTCCGTCTCGTATCCCAGAGCAGGCCCTGACGAAGTCGACCAAGCAGCGGCACCCCACGTATACATGCCCTCTGGAGAGAGGGGGGCCAAAATGCGCAGCATCCTCAGCCAAATCTGCTGCGCCTGTGGACAGTCCCATAGGCAGTGTCTTTGTGTTAAGCTCAATAGTGCTGGCCAAGAAGTCCATTCGGGTGGGTGGAGCCAATTCAATAAAGCCAATTGGAAGAATTTAGTGAGATAATGCAACTGATGAAACTTAGTACAGTGGGATAATAAGAGAGAGAATAGAGGCTGGTGGAGTGAAGGAGGTATGTAAGAGGAGCTGCAAAGAGTAGAATGGGTGGCTTAGTCACCATGGAAAAAAGGATGGAGAACTAATTAGAATTAAGAGTGTTAGTATATCTAAAAAAAGATCAAAGATATAGAGTTAAACATTTACAAAGGAGGATTAGTGTTTGTGTAGAAGGGAGTCAAGGTCTAAAGCCACAACCATGAGAACGTCGAGTTTACAATGATCTCGGTCCTCAATGATGGACAACTTGGTCTCGATTGACTGAACTATTGATTACATTATGTGGAGATCCTTGTAGGCATTAATGCTACTTCTTTTTAAAAGTTGATTGCATCTACAAGGATCTTGGTGGTTATACTTGCATCTCTAAAGAGTTTGACATTTTGCTTAGAATTTTCTATGGCCACAACATTAGCCTTCTTAGCCAAAACCTTTGCCTTTTAAAGCTAGGCCTTTAGATTCTTTTTTTTATAATAATGTCCTTGTGCATTTTCTTTGGCATTGTTTTTGAGTGCTTGTATTTTTTCTTTTAGATCTTTATTGACCTTTTTGAGCCTTTGCAAGGGACTCTTTTGGCTCGATCTGTGGCTTCTGAAATCTACGCTTGGAGCCTTTCTCTTTTGCTCAACTATGTGTCCTAGCATATAGCATGTAAGCATGCTCTTGGATTTTTTGGCCAAATGATTTAGAGTTCCAGCCACTTGGAACCTTTGGTGACTAGCAAGTTTTGATGGTCAGTTTTGTATCAATCATAGCTCTCCTCCAAGCTAAATTGTCCTTGCAAGGACAATTGTAGAGATTACTGTAGGGCTAGGAGATGGCCACTTGGGATGCTAATCATGTGTTTGTCTCTAATGTAGAAGGGAGTGAAGGTCTAAAGCCACAACCATATGAACATCGAGTTTGCAATGATCTCGGTCCTCAATGATGGACATCTTGGTCTCACAGTTGACTGCACTATTGATTACACTATGTGGAGATCCTTGTAGGTATTAATGCTTGATTTTGCTTAATCAAGGATTTGTAACTTCCTCTTTGTACACTTTACATACTTCTTTTTAAAGGTTGATTGCATCTACAAGGACATTGGTGGTTATATTTGTAGCTCTAAAGAGTTTAACATTTTGTTGAGCCATGTTTATGGCCACAACATTATGTCCTTGTGCATTTTCTTTGACATTGTTTTTTAGTGCTTGTATTTTGTTTTTTAGATCTTTATTGACCTTTTTGAGCCTTTGCACAAGTGACTCTTTTGGCTTGATTTGTGGCTTCTGAAATCTACACTTGGCGCCTTTCTCTTTTGCTCAACTATGTGTCCTAGCATAGCATGGGGCTTGTAGGTGCATGACCACTCAAAAGGATTTGTATTCCTCCCTAAATCCTCTGGGGCTTGTAGGTGCATGACCACTCACAAGGATCGGTATTCCTCTCTAAATCCTATGGGAGGAGATGACATCATGGTGATACTAGTCGCCAATGATGCAAAGTTCCTAATCAAAGGTTTAGACACTATTTCACTTTTTATAAAAAAGGTTGTACAAAAGTCTTTCAAATGTTCTTTAGGTTCTAGATATGAAGAGGAAACTCATTTATATCTTGGCTCTATCACACAATGTGACTTGTAGGTTTAGTTTGACAAGAATGGTGTAGTCATCCTTGATGGAGATGACAAGGTCCTTACAAAGGATGTTTGGAGGAACAAATTGCATGAGCTTTAAATTTTTGTAGTCTAGCATGATTTGGGTAGTAGCAAACTTTGCCATGAGAGATATGAGAATCTCAGTATATACAAACTCTTTCAGAGATGCAAAAATGTAAGCTAATTGAACGTTTTTGGATTTTTGATAGTTTGGATGTATGTGAAGCTTGCATGATGGGGGTAAGCAGCATCAAAAAACCCTTTCCACAAGAGGTCATTTTTAGGGCTAAGGCTCCTCTTTGAATTGTACACAAGCTGATCTCTATGGAAAGATGAATCTATTGACCTTGGAGGTTCTTCCTATTTTTTCACATTGATAGATGACTGCAGTAGGAAAAGTCTCGGGATTTTTAAAAGTTTAAAGAATGGCTTACATTGGTTAAAAATAAGATAGGATAAAAATTGAAGCAGTTCAAAATAGACTGAGGAGAAGAATTCTTGGATTTCTGCAAGGAAAGAGACAAAGTGATAGCTCATAATCGCTGACACTTTAAATCAAAATGATGTTATAGAATCATGATATTGTGGACATGGCAAGGAGTATGCTGCATGGTAAGAATCTACCTAAAATCATTTGGGGGCAGAGGTAGTTAACATGGTTATGTATATTCTTAATAAGAGTGTAATAAAATCCATCAAAAGGATGACTCCGTTGCTATAGAGGCACCTACTTAGGTAAGAAACCTTCAGCTACACACTTGAAGTTTTTAAATATAAATGTTACACACATGTTCTAGATGCTCAGAGAACCAAATTGGATGCCAAATTCCCAAAATGCATCTTTTGGGGTTAAAGGATAACCTAAAATCTTTTAGACAAAGGTAGTTAACATGGTTATATATATTCTGAATAAGAGTGTCATAAAAGCCATCAAAGGGATGAATCCAGTGTTATAGGTGCCTACTTGGGTAAGAAACCTTTAGTTGCACACTTGAAAGTGATGACTCCATTGTTATAGGTGCCTACTTGGGTAAGAAACCTTCAGCTGCACACTTGAAAGTTTTTGTATGTAAACATTACGTACATGTTCTAGATGCTCAGAGAACCAAATTGGATGCCAAAATCCAAAAAAACATCTTCTGGGGTTACATCATGGAGTCAAAGGATATCAGCCCTATGAACCCTCAAGTAAAGAAGACCATAGTGAGCCTTGATGTGGTGTTCTAGGAACAATCATGTTGTATGGAGGAGGAACTTCCTTCTTCGTTAAGGAATAAGAAAATCACTAAAGTAACATAACCTCCACATCATGGACCCTCCACATATAGCATAGACTTCCTGGCATTCTGATGGAGAGCAACACATACCATTTATTATGGACATACATTTTAAAGATGAAAAAGAAGAGCACAATGTGACACAAAAGGGTAAGACATTTCCTAAGTAGTACATACAATTGATCAAAACCTACACTACCCACCACCATGGAGGATGCGCCTTAAGATGTTTGTAGATCGAGAAGGGTAGAGGAGAAAAATAGGCCTCAAGAGAGTCTTGTGAATTTTTCTCTCCTTATGAGACAGAGGTGGTACTCAAGATTCAAGATCCTACCACTTGTGTTCAAGTAAAAGGGGATCTAAAGCAGCATAGCCATGTAAGTAGAACATGACTCCATCTTGAAAACCCACACTTAGAACCTTGTGGATCATCCTCCAAGACGTAAGGTAATTAGCACTAGATGGGTTCACAAGGCAAAATATATATATCTGCTCTGCTGATGGTACTTTGAAAAAGTACAAGACATAGCTTGTTTGCCAAAGGTTTTAAATAGGTTAAAGGTTTTGAGCAATACTCCTACAACTAGGTTAACCACAATCAAATCTTCTTTCCTCAATGGGAACCTTAAGGAGAAGGTATATGTGGAGTAACAACCAAGCTTCATGGTTCCTGATTTTGAAAGAAAAGTTTATAGGTTATGAAAGGTACTACTCTCTACGGGTTGAAATAGGCCTCATGAGTGTGGTATCAAAGAATTTATGCTTATTTTATGAGTATTAGTCTCATGTGCAGCCCTTTAGATGTAGATATATGTCTTTTCTAAGTAGGGAAAGTCTATGGTCATTGGTGGTTTCTATGTAAATGACCTCATCTTGATACATGATCATGAAAAAAAGATCTCACAGACACAACATATGCTTGTACAATGTTTGATTTGATAGATTTTGGGTAGAAGCTTGATAACACTTTCATCTCTCCTCAGAAATTTATAGGTGGTAAGAAACTCTAGGGATTTTGCACGACCGAATACAAGGCAGTTGGTACCCTAAAATGGAGGTTTGATATGAAGTTGTTTGTTGAAGACACTTATGGATGAGATCGTATACAAGAAACTGGCTGGTGTCCTTTATTGATATCTATAAAGAGTCTAAATTGATGCCATTTGTCCATCATTACTACACGAGTTTCCATGCACATGTTAAGGTTGAATTTTTAAACCTTTTAGGAGCCTTTTTAGGCCTTTTTGAAATTATCACATTTTTAAAATTTAAAATTTCTTCTTTAATATTAGCTTGGGAACCCACATTGGAATACCTACATATTTTCAAGCTTCATTTCTCTCAAAGCATCAACATTCTAAGCTTAAAATTAAGCCTTTACACCATATAAAAGGCTTTTTTCTCAATCAAACCAACACAAGTGTACAAATAACCTTAATCTTTAATTTCTACCTTAATTTGATCCATAAAAATTCAAGGTTATCCAAGTTCCCTTGGTGCAACAAGTAAAGCATGGAAACTCTCTTATTCTTTGTGTGTGAAATTGGAGTCTCTTTAATCAATAACCTCATGTCATCCTGATAACCCAAAGATTAGTTTTCAAAACCAACATTTCAATTTTAAAATTTATTCTTTAAAATATCTATTGAAAAAAAGAATCCTTCCTTATTAGCAAGCATATTGGTGATAGGCTAGATGTGCAGAAGCTAAGAAATAGAGACTCAACGTGGAAGCAACATGCATATGCAGAAGAAAATATAATAGAACTCACTAATAATGACGTGCTCAAAAGTGGATCCCTGGCTGACTCATCCTGGACTGCAGCTCACAAGGGGCCAGCTTTACCACTCTAGGTCCTGCAACTATTGTACAAATACGGCCATGTGATATCCAAGTGTGGGATGCATGTGAGACAAGGGTGCATGTATCTTGTGGATGAGGGCTCCTTAAGAGCCATAAAATCATGTAATCCTTGAAAATCATCATGTGATTAGTTTCTTAATTATGATTTGGTTAATCCTTGATTAAATGATTTTCTTATAATTTAATCATGAAGTTTTTTTGCTTACTATGAGCCTCCCTAAAAATGCTAAATTTTAACTTGGAACTAGAGCCTCTTTTAGTAGGTGCTAGGCTCTTTTTAAGCATTAGATTATGATGTATTTAGGGATTTCTTTACATCCTTGTGTGCAAGCTAGATTTTCTTATAATTTAATCGTAAAGTTTGTTGCTTGTGCTATGAGCCTCCCTAGCAATGCTAAATTTTAACTTGGAACTAGAGCCTCTTAGGTGCTAGGCTCTTTAAGCATTAGATTAGGATGTATTTAGGGATTTCTTTTCATCCTTGTGTGCAAGCTAGATTCTAGTCTTTTATTGATTGATTAGATTGATTAAGATAAGATTAGTTTTAATAAAGTGAGATCAAAACCTTTGGAGAATAAAGCAACATTGTCTAACAACTAGAGAGAGAGATTACAACATTAGCTTCATTGCATTGTCAGACATCAAGGCCATCACATAGTTGCACACAACAATAGGTGCTAAATGTTCCTAATAGCATGACAAACTCATTGATCATAATATTCTTTTTATCAAAAGAAAGAGAGGTGCACACTCTTATCTACAGTAGTAGACAATGCTTTAACACCAGGTATCCCTTCTCCAAAATCTCGACTACAAACAACATCAGGTGATCTTCACATAAAGATGCATGGTAAATTGAACAACTCATATAACTGATAGAGGCCAACACAATAAGAATTGTAGGCAGTTTCAATTGTAGGCAGTTTCAAAAGTACCTTTAATTTTACCTAGAGGAACAAACGGAGCATACAATTTTCCTCTCCAACAAGAAGCATGGGAGTATATAAGCAGAGAGAGAGAGAGAGAGAGAGAGAGAGAGAGAGAGAGAGAGAGAGAGAGAGAGAGAGAGAGGGAGAGAGAGAGAGAGAGAGAGAGCTGAAAAGGTGCAAAGCTTAGCAAAAAGCAACATTACATTGACATTTGAGAGCTCGAGTAGCTATAAAATTACCAGCTTTTGCACAATTCAATGACCAAGAGCTAGGGCTGTGAGTGGCTCCTTGGGCATCCATTCACCTATAGGAGGAAGCACACGGAGGAAGCACTGCATTTCTTCCACAAGATCAAGAAAATCAACAAATGACTCCATTAAAGCAATCATTAAATCTCTCTTTTGTAAACGAGAATAGACAGTGGCCTTGAGACATACTTAAGTGCAAAGGCATTTGCACTCACCTCATTTACATACGATGACAAACCTATGTGCTTGAGAAGTTTAGTGGTCAAGGGTTTCATACTTGGCAAGTCAAGGTCAAGTTGTTTTGCTAATGAAGGAATCACTTTTGAAGGTTGTTATAGTAGGAGAGAGAAGTGCCTGGATGATGAAGGTAATGAAAAGAACATTTGTCAAGATGAAAAGTGATTAGCCATCATTACATTAGGATAATGAGAAGGATTTTGCCATCACATTACATCACAAGGTACATCTAAGGGTGATTGGGATGAGCTAGAGAAAATGTTTGGGGCAAAACAAAAAGAATTAAAAAATAAGCTTAAAAATATAAATCTTTGGCTTGGACATCAAAGACAATGAATCTCTTTTAGCACACCCTAACAAAATAAAGAGTATAATGGCAATAATTGGCTGGCATTGGGGCACGTGTAGTAGAAGAAGAGGATACCATAACCATATTATTGAAAAGCATGACACTAGAGGAATATAGCCCCTTGGTGGCTACCTTGATGAACCTCCCAAATCTAACCATTTTGGAGGAGTGCAACCAACGAGGCCACTAACATGCCATCATTTGCATAACTCAATGATCACAGCTTTCAGCATGAATTTATAATTAACCAAGGGGAGGAACATACACTCATGTGGTCCAAAAAATACTCAAACTATGAACAATAGAGGGTTTGAAGTTCTTAATATTTGTTCCTTGTCGTGAAATTGAATGAGCAAAGTACATTTTGCTCTCTACAACGAGCGAGCGAGAGACAAAAAGCTAAGAAAGAAAATCGCTTTGTTGATTTTCTACAATGCTTGAACGAGATCAAGGAGACAATACATGCTACACATGTGTATTTTCCAGTGAGCTCTTTGGCACGGTGGGAGAGTTTTTTCGCAAAGCAGAAGAAGCTGGTTGAAGAGTTCAAGGATGACACATTTCAACTCTACAACATGCATTTGTGTGGCATGAGAGTGGCCTTAGTGAAAGGAGTGACAATGATGTAGTTGCAGAGTTATTATCTCTTGTTCATGGGTGGAGAAACAAGGGGAATGTATGTTGGTCCCCATGGAGAGTAGGAAGCGTTGACAACAAGAGAAAGAAATATGGGAAGGAAATGTAAATGAGTTAAGTGAGGGCACAATGATCACGGTTCTTGCTACCAACGATGAAAATGATAATCCATTTTGGCTTGCAAAAGTCACAAAGGTTTTCAAAGAGTGGGATGTATTGAATGCTGTGGAAGTGCATTGCTATCATACAACTAGAGAAGATCCATTGAAAGTAAGTACGATCCTGAGATGTTGAAACAAAGTAGAAAGGGGAAGAAAGAACAAAGTTGTCGCCGTGTGGACATGCTTAATCTAGAGGATGTAGATATCCTTGTGTATGGGTTTGATTTAAAAAAATCTGGTCACTTGCGCAAGACAACCGTAGAGATATTGAAGCAAAAGGTCAAAGATCTCTCTTAGTTGCAAGGAAAAGAATTTGTGTTATGTAATTATTGTAATGTTTTTTGAACTCAAAGTTTCATGGAATGTGATGGTTTTGGTTTGGTCTAAATCAAGTATTTTTTTGACAGTTCTCTTGATTTAAGTGATCAAATGCATTCTAAGATGTCTGAAAATATAGCAATATTTATTAATATTTTAAAACCCACTTACATAAAAAGTGATTTATTTCAAACAATCTCTAGAAAGTAGTCCTTTTTTAATGTTTTTTTTGGCAAAAACGGCTTGAGTTGTCGTTTGCACGATTTTGTATTCATTTTTCATGACTCGGTGTTACAATTAAAAGGAGCAAGGATATTGATGATTTGAGATGTACCTCCAAGGTCAAGATTTTATTGGTGTGGCAAGATCTGAAGGGTAAATTGCATGCTTTACGAACCTAGACCGTCTTCAAGGAAACATTCATGGAGACATTTATGAGAGGCTATTGAGACTTTGGACTTCCGTTGTCTTTGAATATTATTGAGTTGGGTAAGAGGACCTTTGATACATTTAGGTAGGAACTTAGAGAGCTTATCTCTAAGTTCTCTAATCTTCTTGATCATTATTGTTGCCTCTTCTTCATACAAGAAATTCCTTGGGATTATCAAAATGAAGTGTAATGGAATATGATTAAGTCCTTTAAATGAGGATGCCCTTGCCTTTAGACAAGGTTTTTTTACCAAAAGTTGGCCCGTAAAGAATGTGAACATTCGTAGACAGGGCCCGACATGGGGTGAGACTTACCAACCTACATTGGTACTAAATATGTCACCGATCTCATAGAAAGGTGTAATAAAGGGCTTGCAAGAAAGCCATTAACTGGATTGGCACATGATCTCAAAGGGCTTCCAAAACCCACATTGGTACTAAAGATCTCATAGAAAGGTGTAATAAAGGGCTTGCAAGAAAGCCATTAACCGGATTGGCACAAGATCTCAAAGGGCTTCCAAAATCTAATATCTGGCATCTCTTTGAAAGTTACCACTTTGTGGCCATGGTGGGGAAGTATTTGACCATGCCAAAGGTCTATCTACTAACAGAAGTTGGGACCTTCATTGAGATCAAAGATCAGCCACTCTTTGTTTGTCCCCATTCATTCTTGGGAACCTCCTTAAGGATGAGGATGATGAGCTAGAAGAATTGGAATTTGGCAACAACAATGAGGTTGGGGAGTGTGGTGATGAGGGGTGGGTGGCCTAACAAGGTCCATGTCTATCAAGTTAAAAAACATCGTGCTAGACCAAGGTTGGCCTACTAGATGGTCTTCTTGGGAGAACTCTAGCTCGAGGCGAGTAGGTTCCAATAGGTGTTTCTATTTTGGCTGCATCGTGAGATTGTTTGCATGTATACAGAGAGATGTACACTTGGGGTATGCTTGGGGGTCTTTGACCTCTTTGGGATCCATTATAGTGACTGGGTTGACGGGACCCACAAAGTCTAAACCCCCAAATGGTTGTTTCAAAATTACAGGGGTTAGGGGCATTTGGTTCTTTTCTTGGACTATGGAAAGACTTTGGCATTCATCATAGCATTTAACAAACTAAGCTGCTTCTCTAAAGAGTGTAGGGAGAGAAGGTTGCAGGAAATTGTGTCCCCGATAAAGTGTCATCCACCTATTGCATCTATTTATACAATGGGATTGCTTAAGAATGGGAAAAAGGTCATCTTCATGAATTTATTTCCTCATGATTCCATCTTGACCCTTCTTGGAAAGCATCCCTACTGCTACCAATTGGTAGGGGGCCACCTTCTTAATGAGGTGTCTATCTCTATCCTTTTTTATGGGATGGCCAATGGGAAATCCATTGGCCAAGAAGTGGGCGATGTCGTTGCTCCATTCTAGTACATGGTCAATATGGAATAGTGGAGCATCCAAAAGATCATCTTCGACTCCTAGAGGGGGTTCTCCATTTGGAATTATGGAAAGGTGGTTGACATGGATGACCAATGGGAAACCCATTGGCCAAGAAGTGGGCAATGTTGTCACTCCATTCTAGTACATGGTCATTGTGGAATAGTGGAGCATCCAAAAGATCATCTTCCGCTCCTAGAGGGGGTTCTCCATTTGGAATTATGTAAAGGTGGTCGACATGGATATGCACAAAACCCTTTTGCATGGTAATGGTAAAATAAAACTCCAAAAGAATGAGAAACCATGTGATGATAGTTAGAATTTAGCATTGCTAGGGAGACTCACAGTAAGCAACAAAATTTATGATTAAATAATAAGAAAATCACTTAATCAAGGACTAACAAAAGTATAATCAAGATGCTAATCACATGATGATTGTATTAATCAAGCTCCTAAAATGAGCCAAGGATTACATAAATTTGTAGCTCTCAAGGAGAATCCGTAAGATACATGCACCCTTATGCCATCCATGTGTCAATATATGCTCAAACTCCTTGTGCCTCCTTGTGCCTCCTTGTGCTTTCCATGTGCTGGCTTTTTGACCATTGACTTCACCTTTTATAAGTAACCATACAAATCAACCTTTAAGTTAGGGCCCTTAGTATTTCTTCTTTCTTTCTAATGTGCATGCTCTCTCCCTAGCTCTACTCATGTTGTACCCTCACACATTGTTGTTTAATACTCCTTCTCAATATGTGATGAGGGTCAATCACCTAACATGCTACAATGGACCTACACTCCTAGTCATGTACTACTGAAGTGGTCTAGCTCAGCTTGCCCTGTGGGCTACAATGTTATCTTTGACTTGATAATTTACACACTAGAGAATGGGTTTATAACCAAGGGTGAGAAGCCATGCCTCTCGCATGCTCAAAATAGTTGGTGTGGGTTGTTTTTATCTTTGGAAGCCTCACATTTTTCTTCATCCTAGATCATGATTTTTGTTGCTTCGGCATGTTTCTTGTGCCAATAATCCTTTGCCATTGAAATGGGGCATGTCACCTTTTTCCTTGGTCCTTTGATTCTTGGTCCTAGTAACAATCGCCATTCTGGGCAAATTGTGTCCTCCTAGTAGTCAATGCAATATGTTTGCACATAACCCTTGGCAAACTAGTCTTACCTTATACCTGTCCACATATTCATCTAAGTTATGGTTAACCTTGTACACTCACTTATATACAATTGCCTTCTTATCCTTAGGCAATGGTACTAATTTCCATGGAGCATTTGTATCCAATGTAGCCATCTCCTCATCCATGACATCTTCCCATTTTTTATTTCCAAGTGCCTACTCAAAATAAGTGGGCTCTATCTCCTTTATTGCATTAACCATGTAAGCATAGTGATGGGATGTATATCCATCATATCTCAACTTGTCAACATGGTATTTCCAAGTGTCCTCAAAATAGCCATGGTTCTCTATGCACCAGGACTAACCACTGATAGAATGCCAAGCTCCTCACATCAAGGCTTTGTGCAGAGCCACTAGTGTTACCAACCACATAAGAGTGACCTACTGACAAATCATATATAAAATGTTGATCTATCTTTTCCTTCCCTTTGCATGATACATGTGTACTAGCACTTGTAGTACCACAATATGACGCATCTATATTCCTTGCATATGTCCTGCCTTAACCTACCTAATCATGGACTAACATTAGATCCACTACTAGAGAACTCTCCAGGTCCACTAAACACCTATGAGTGTTGCTTTACATGTGGGACAACATTATTACTTCTTACATCTGCATCTTCAATTGCCTTCACGAGTGCACATACTAGCTACTCATCTCATCAAAGACATCTCTTCTTACTTAGATCTTATGAGTGGTAGGGTTATAGTATCTATAGCCTTTCTCCTTCAAAGCATAACCAATGAAGATTCATTTCTTTGCCTTTGGATCCAACTTAGTTCTCACTTCATCAGGAACATGCACATATGTAATACATACGAAACACTTTCAAGTGAGACACATTTGGTTTTATGCCTGTAAACTTTTGTTCAGGCATCATGCCATGAACAACTGTAGTGGGGCACTATTCATAATGTAAATAATAGTTTTTACTACTACTTTAGCCTAAAAATAATCTAGCATATTCTTTTCAGGCACATCAAGGCACAAGAAACTTTTGTTTTTCCCTTCTGCAATTTCATTCTATTGCAGAGTGTACCTACATGTGAATTGCCTCTTGATTCCCTACTTTCTCAAGAAATCACTAAACTAGTTGGAGAAGTATTCTCCCCCATCATCTAATCTTAGGCATTTGATACCTTTTTCATTTTCAACCAAGGCTTTAAATCCCTAAAAGTGTAACACTTCACTTTTCTCGTGCATGAAGTAAACCCACACTTTCCTAATGTGATCTCATTAATGAATATAACATAATACGTACAACATATAATTGTTACAGTCTTGGTCAATCCCCATATATTAGAATGTACAACATCTAAAAAATCGACCTTGCACTGATGTACTTTTCATATAGGAAAGCATGTTTGGCCTACTTAACCAATATGGCATGCTTCACATACTTTGTGTATACCATCAACCTTAAACTTTGGCAAATCTGTAACAATATTTTGGGCATGTATAGACTTCAGCCATTGTATATTCATATGACAAATATGCTTATGCCATCATATGTCAATATCTGCCAATGACACATGTCATGGTTGCCTTCACCTCAAGCATGTCCAAAGTAACCATCCTGTAATTTTTGTTATCCTTTGTAACCAAGCGCACTAGTTTTTCAAGTTTTTCACAGTGCACCCTTGAGGATTGAACCTAACTTGCAGACCTTGCTCAGCCGTGTGTTCAATAGAAACCATGATTTTTATAATATTAGGAACGTGAAGTACATGTGCTTCATTTTACCAACCTATATAGACAATGACACTTTACCAACATGTGCAATGGGGTGCACAATAGTATCATCACATGTTACCTTAGTTTTTTCATTTTTTGAATATCTGTGAATACTTACCATGACTAGTCATGTGGTTAGAGGTGCCAAAATCCACATACTAATTGACCTTAGAATTGGCTTTGTAATATATTTTGAACCCTAATTTCGACTCCACATAATGAAATTGGGATAAAAAATAAAATTAGAGGAGGATTTGCAACACATAAATTTTTGTATTTTTGCAAGTTTTTACGTTTTTACATTAGTACAATTATGCAAGTTAATTAACCTTGATCCTATTTATAATTTGGGGCATCTTGACTAGCTGGCCACATTTAATGTGTACAACCTTTTAGGTCACTAGTCACAAAAATCCAAATATTGATATTAACCAAATTTAGATAATTCGTGAATGGGTTGGCCACATTCAATGTGTGTCGGCTTTTAGGTAGGCCTACGAGTCAAAGATTCCAAAAATACCCCTTTTCGATGAAACCAAAAATCAAAATCGTGAAAGTAAAAAATAAAACAATAAAAAATACAGTAAAAAATAAAGGTATGGAAATTTTTAGAAAAGCGTGCACAAGTTGACCAAAAATGTATTTTGGGACGTTAATCGTTTTGACGCAATTTGTGTAACACAAAAAAAAAAGCCTTTTCCCATAGTTAAAGAGCTTAACCATAGGAGCGAGTGCCTGTAGCACTTGACTGACCCAAAAATTTACTTTTGTTTTTGTGCCAGATGGGTTAAGTAACACCAAAAACGGTTTTGGAAAACACTTTGGGAAATCTTAAAAAAAATTCCCAAAAAATTACAAAATAATTTTAAAAAATTTTGAAACTTGTCTTGGTTATCCGTAGGACCTTCAAACACCTCATACTCACATGCACCTGCGATCTGGGCAGGTTTTAGAGGCCAATTTAGAAGAAAGTGAGTCCATAGAGCTAGAGAGTTACCAGCCCACACTCGGCTCTGTGCCTCTTCGACTAGAACCCAATTGTAAGGACCTAGGATTGCCGACCCAGGATTGCTGCAAGTGACTCCACATCAGAGCACATTGCAATGGAGGGATATCAGGACTTAGGGAGATAACTTCTCAGTGGAGCTAAGTCTGCCAAACCCACCCCTAGCCTGCTCAATCGCATGGCTAGTTACCTCAAGGGATCGACTTCGACTATACTGCCTTTGAGCCTATTCATGACACAACCCGACCAATGAATGTAGAAGTTGAGGGAACTCTTGGGCAACCCCTGATGAGACCTCATTACCAGAAGGGAGCATCCATGTGGATATTCCTAGCCAGATAGACCTCACTCCACCAATAGCTGCTACAACTACTGATTCCCCACATATGAACAACTTCTGTGGGCTGATGGAAGAACCCTAGAAGAAATACAAGAAGTGGAGACCCACATGCATGCTGCTAGAGCTATAGAGCAAGAGACTTTGTGTAGAGGTCAATAAAGATTAGTGTCCCAAGCTGCTCAAATGGCTCTAGTAGAGACTATCTAGGTGGTGCCAGATAGTCTAGAGACTAGTGGTAATGTTGTGTCGACTTCCAAGAACTTAATTAGCATTTAAATCTTGGATCAACGTCTTCTTTATAGAAGACTATGAGTATAATATCACATAGGAAACTCTTATGGATTTGGGCACTGGCCTAATCTAAGGGGTAAGTTGGGAGGATATCATTTAGTCGGTTCCTCATGCCACTAGTGTGAGGAAGACTGTTTGCAAGTTATTTGTGATTACATTCAGAAGATATTGGAGCATGAGAGATTACGACAAGGGTTCATGTTACCCCCTAAGGCACCTATCCTACAGGTTGGGACATCAAAGGCACAAGAGCGCATGCTATAAGCAACATTGTTACACTAGGCCGACAAATCTTATTGGGACACCATTCGGATATGCATTGCATGATCCAGTACCAGTCCCCCTAGGATTTAGAGCATTGCATCCACATGCAACAACTTACATGCCACATGTTGTACCTGGACACGTTGCTGCACCAATACCGATAATTCTAGCACCAGATCTATCGATAGACCCAAATGCCTTTTCTCAAGCCTTAGGAAGAGTGGTGGCTGAGAGTAAAACACCATTTGTTAGAGATAGTGGTCGAAGCGATTAAGGGAAGGTTGCCCAGATAGAAAAGCTAACCCATAAGTTTAACAGAGAAGGAGATCCTACCTGGAAGTGTTTGATCAAGTTTATGAGGCTCTTGGGGAACATAATGAGATTTCTAGAACCAATGCTTTTAGCCTAACCTAGATGGGAAGGCAGGGGATTAGTTTAGAACTCTTAGGGTTGAGGAACCTTAAACTTTGAATTGCTTAGGAGATTGTTCTTGAAGCAATTTGTGCATAAGGGAGCACTGTGGAGTGTAGCCTCACAAATACATAAGGTAGAGAGAGAAGAGGGAGAGTCGGTTAGGGAGTTCATTAGCCGACTCAAGAATTTGAACTCTCATTGTGCTTTGCACGAACATTTTACTAATAGATTTATCCATGGGCTTAAACATGATGAGATCTATAATGGCTTAGTCGTTAGAGATATCACCACATGAATGGGGATGAAGTCATAGCTAATGCCATCCACCTAGAGGATAATATAATGATTAAGGGAGCTAGAGCATCAGATGTGAAATTGGTTGCTTCACAACAGATCTATAATGGCTTAGTCGTTAGAGATATCACCACATGGGCCACATGGGGATGAAGTCATAGCTAATGCCATCCACCTAGAGGATAATATAATGATTAAGGGAGCTAGAGCATCAGATGTGAAATTGGTTGCTTCACAACAGTGATGGATAATGGCTAAATCCTTGGCTAAAGATAAAACTTTGGCAGAAATGAATTTCACGGACTTCATGAAAGCACTGCAAGAAGAGATGAAGGCCAATCGAGCTCTTGAGAATGTACATATGTGCCCAAGGAGAGATCTGCACTGGTTTTTTATATGCTAACAAGATCATATAATAAGTGAGTGTCCAATCTTGAGAGCACGATACCGAGAAACTACAGTTTGTGTGCTCGCTATGGTCATGACGTCTTAGAGTGTTGAACATGCTTGTAAGACATTGCTAATTCTCCCAAATCATAGCTAGCTTTACCAGTGCCACCACAACAACAAGCTATTATGCCGGCCACAAAATCTCAACACACTACTGACTACCCGACATAGCAACCAATCTCAAAGAGGGCATGTACAATGCTATAAATCTACCTCTACTAGCACCCATACAAGACTTGGATGCTACCTCACATTTTGCAGAAGATTCCATAGAACTCTCTCCTAAGTACTATATGTAGTTGATGCCCAAGGGGGAGCCAAACCAATGTACCAACTTGCTGCTATATAGAAAGAGGTCGAGATATGAACGCCACTTCTAGAAGAATGCCTCTTTAATGTTATCACTGCCAATAACTGCACAAAATCTCTAAATATCCTCTTAAGTATCCACAGCCACAAACCACTCAAGGTGCATCTTTTACACCACCACATGCCACTTGTAGTCATAGCATAGATCATATGATCAAGGATTGCTCCATGAAACTTGTGGTAACTAATCTGCAAAGTGGTCCAACCATCACACCACTCAATATGATTAGTGTAAGTGACAAGTCAAAAGAAAACTTAGCTTCTTGTCAATGCCATAACCAGATTTATGGCTAAAAACAAGCCAATTTTGGAAAGAAAAATAGAGACTCCAACTACTTTAGTGGGAGAACCTAAGAAGAAGAAAGGCCATAGAAGGAAGAAATCTGTGAGATGAAGGGGGATAAGTCTTGCAGGGCAAAAAGAGAAAACTTGGGAACAACTGAAGAACTAATTTACATGAATGAAATAGATGAAGACTCTAATTCAATTGACACGTGAGCTAATTCCAAACAAGGAGTAAAGTGGATAAAGGGTTTTTGAAAATAGTGATTAATACAAATTAAAAAATGATTAACATAAATTTCATTGCTAATGTTCTCAAATCAAGAAATTAGCAAATACGAAAAGTGTGTAAAAATTAGTTTTAAAAATGATTAACACTAATCACGATCAAGAAAATGTAATCTAAAAAAATAGATTAATAGTAATCTAAAAATAATTCACTAATCATGATCAAGAAAATGCATTCTGAAAATTAGATTAAGAATAATTAAAAAATGATTAATCGATAATTTGGAATAACATTACATTTTGATATTTAGACGTTTTGCTATTTTTTGAGTTTTCTCTAGTGAGAGAAATTAGAAATTAGTGAAATTCTTACAAGGCACTCCAAATAACCTATCAAATGTCCTAATGCGTTATGGGAACCTACTGAGGAAAAATTTCTTGAAAAGCTAAGAGATTGTAAGTTGGCTATACCCTAGATGATTGGACCGTTTTCAAAGCTCAAGGACCTCATGGGCATGCCACATGCTGTCCAAGTGCGTAAGGTGTCATCTCAGATGTTGAAGCCATGGACGTTTGAACTGTACACTCACCATAAGGGTTTATTTGGGCCTAATTAAGTGGGCCACCCACCTTGGATAACAACTACGATATAGCCAGGTTTTTTTTTCGGGGAGAGATTCACATAAAATCCACACACGCATGCACCCTTTTGATGTTGCTTCCCGACTACACTTATGAGCATCGAACCTTCGACCAAAATGACTAGACTCTAAAGCTCAATCCATTGAGATATGTAGTGACACAAAGTCATTGATAGATTATATGTCCTCCTTTTGATGTTGCTTTCCCGAACATAGTTACAAACATCGGACCTTTGACCAAAATGACTAAAGTCCAAAGCTCTATCCGTTGAGGTATGTAGTGACATAAAGTCATTGATAGATTATATGAGCTAGCATCAAGAAAGAGATAGTTCAAGGTCTCAATTGGCTTTAAAAAAAGATTACTTTAATGCACTTGAGACTAATTTTCATGGTTGATTCATGTTTGTGTTAGGTTGTTGCCGTTGGTCGTCTCTTTGATTGGCAGCTTGTGAATCAGTGAGAGATGCATATGTATTGAGAAAATAAAGAAACGGTTGAAAACCTATTAATTTCTAAGATTAGTAATACCTTACAAAAATAATACATTATAAAGTTTTATTTACTAATTAATGGATTTTGCATTTTTCATTCGTTATGGGCCTAGTTGGCCGTACCCTAGACGATTGCACTGTTTCAAAGCTCAAGGACCTCATGGGCATGCCACATGTTGTGTACAGTTTTAGAGGAGGGTACAATAGCCGAGTGGTTAAGGCGGCATCTTAAACGTTGAAGCCATCGATGTTTGAACTTGTACACTCACCCCATAAGTGTTAAATCGGGCCTAATGAAGTGGGCCACCCACCTTGGATAATAACTAGGATATAGCCAAGTTTTTTTTTTGAGAGGAGAGGTTTAGACATAAAACCCGCACATCCACAAGCACCCATCGCCTCCTTTTGATGTTGCTTTCCTGACCACACTTACGAGCATTGCACCTTCGACTAAAATGACTAGACTCCAAAGCTCCATCCGTTGAGATATGTAGTGACACAAAGTCATTGATAGATTATATGACCTGAGCATCAAGAAGGAGAGCATTCAAGGTCTTGATTGGTTTTAAAAATTATTATTTTGTTGCACATGAGGCTGATTTTCAACGTTGATCCCCACGTTTGTGTTGGGTCGTCAGCCGTTCCTTTGATTGGCAGCTTGCAAATCGATGAGAGATGCGTGTACGTATTGAGATAATTATAAAATGGTTAAAAACCTATTAATTTGTAAGGTTATTAATACCTTAGAAAAATAATACATTGTAAAGCCACATGGTGTGTGTTTTAGAGCAGGGTACAATAGTCGGGTGGTTGGACGTTGAAGCCATGAACGTTTGCCGCACCTATTTATTGCCTCCTTTTGATATTGCTCTCCTTTGAAAAACTATACATCGTAAAGTTTTATTTACTAAATTAATGGATTTTGCATTTTCCATTCGTCATGGCCCCAATTTAGGGAAAATTTCTTGAAAACCCAAGAGATCCATACCCTAGAGCATCGCTCAAGGACCTCAGAGGCAAGCCACATTCTGTGTGTTTTAGAGAAGGGTACAATAGCGGGGTGGTTAGGCAGCACATTATTTTTTAATTTTTTTTTTGACAACTACTAGAAGGGAGCAAACATACTCCATGAGGACCCCTCATATCCTCTACAAAGTGAGGGCAAGGTAACAATCGGGTGTGTAGCTGGAGATCGAACCTAGTACCTTCAGGTTACAAGCCACCCCCTTTAACCACTAGAACAACCATCCAATGTCAAGGCGGCACATTATTGCTCTACCCCACAAAAGGCTGAAATAGTGTGGTACCTTAGATTCTGGCCCACCCCTCCCCTCACTCCACAAAGGGCTGAGAGTGTGGTACCTTAGATTCTGGCCCACCCCTCCCCTCACTCCACAAAGGGCTGAGAGTGTGGTAGGTTAGATTTTGGCCCCACGCTTCCCCTCACTCCACAAAGGGTAGAAAAGAAACATGCTGTTCTAGTGCAGTGATAAATTAGGTAGAGGCTCTCATTTGGGAGAAGAAGAGGGGCTTTCAAGCAGTTTTTCTCAATATACAGACAACCAAAAATGGCTTTGGGGTGACTTTGAGTTTAAAGGACCTTTTCTCTGATTTCAAGTCCTCCTCAAGAGCAATTTCAATCATTCTATGGCGATGCTTGACCCGGCCAAGTGTGGAGGGGATGAAGTAGGCCTTGGAGTTGGCCTTCCCACAGGGGATGTAGCTGAGGTAGGTCTTGTGTGCAGGCTCATACCCCCTTGCTGTGAGGATGGGCTGCACCACCCCTTGCTGCTTCCACCTCCCACCTTCCCTTGTCAGCCTGTTCCTTGTCATATTGCCTCTCTTTGTATACTTCGTGGTGCAGCAGAAATACAGAGACCCCTCCATTGCATTCACAACATCTGGTCCTGTGACAAAGTTCACATGGAGGCATTGCAAGCACTGTTAGCTCTTTTTGTCTATGGCAACTGTCTCCCCATATACCCCCCCCCCCTCCCCCCCCCCCTCCTTATCTATAAGGTTGCTACACAGGTGCCGGTGATGTTTTCAAACCCTCGCATGATCTACAAGGTTGCTAGATACATGCCTATGATGATAAAAACCCATCTCCTCTTTGGCACCACGCATGCAACACTTTGTATAACCTTCTTCTGTCACATCCATGAGTACATACATTCACTGTGCACATGCTATTGCAACATACATGCGCACATGGCATTCGGCATATATGTGCATGCATGGTCACATTTGTACATTTGCAATCACAAACTTAAGGAGCTCTTCATGGATAAGAAGATTGACAAACATTTGCATCTTACACACACACACACACACACACACAAACACATGCACATGCACATGGACTTCTCACAATTGATTGCATGCCTGCCAACGCACCTCATGTTAGATACAAGTGCAACAACTAATTTCCAGATCAAATAAATGCACCACTTCATGCTCCATCTTAGACCTGAACATAGGGAAGCATTGGCATATGCTCGCTCATGTGCATACAGGTGCAGATGCAAAATTGGGAAGAATTAGCACATGCACACATAGAGATGCAGGCACAGGCATATGCATATGCACATCAACTGCACCACCTTCTATGGTAATTCAGAAACATGCTCAAGCATATACAGCCCTTTTCGACCCCAAAATTTATAGTGTCACCACCTTGAATGCAACCTTCTGACAAGCATACAATTGTACCTTGTCCCTAGTTTCAGACCAGAATATTGAGAAAGATGCTTACCCCCTGTAAAATGCCATGGATGAGTATGATATACATCTTCTTTCAGCACAATTTTATCAAGGAAGTGATATCTTTGTTGTTTCTTTGCACACAGGAACTCAATCAGGCTCTTCTTGGGAACATTGGATGTGTCAATCGGCCTGGGAATCCGAGTACTCAAACCCTGATATCTGAGATGGTCTATATTGATGATAGCCACAGGTCTAGCCTTATCATGATGATGAGCGTCCATGATGGCCAATCCATGCACTTCTGGCACATCCCTTTCCACCTTATGTCCAGCTTGTGAATTCTGTGCAATCTGATGATGAGAGCTTTCTTTCATGTCATCCATGGCATCTGCAAAAGGTGGTTCCATTGTTGGTGTCTGATTGACCGTGTCCAACTTGAGATTTTTGGCCATTTCAGATGGAAAAGCTGCTTGTAGAAGCAACCTAGTGGGGAAGAGCTCATGGCTATGGGCTGAATTGTGCCCTGCCCAATGGGGCAGGGATGATGTACAGCTGAAAACTGAAGCAGAAGTGCTCAGAAACCCCATATCTGAGCCAGCTGGTGCAAGTTGATCATGGCCTTTACTGCTATTAAGCCCCATGTCGTGATTATAAGTGGATCCTACTGTTGATACTGTGGTCGTTAGTCCACTAGTGCCCAAATGGAGTCCTAAAGGAGAGGTTACTGCAGCCAAAGCATGCGTCTCAGTGTGATCATAGTTAATCGCATGACTTAACCTCATTTCTGGCATTGTTCCACCTGCTGCTGAAGTAATTGTTTCTTGGGTTGTCCGAGAACTAGGAGATTCTGAAACTGGACCCTTTCTAACCTCCAACTTCTGCAAGAATAATCAATCAACTTCTAAGTGAATTATTCTGAAATTAGGCTCTAATACAAAGGTTTATCACGTTTAATCCACAGAAAGAATGTCTTCCACCTCAGACCACCATGTACTTCCAGCACTATTCACAGCTTTTGCAGTTTCACCCGTCTTTCTGGCCTCTGGTCTGCACAACGTTAAACAGCTTCTTTATACAGTGGATACTGAAGATGCAACTAGATTAATTAACTAATTAAGTTGGGTTCAACTGTCCGGTCTCTTAAAAGCGTAGTAAACAACAATGACATCTACAAGGAATTGAGATTAAAGTAGCTTGGATAAGCTCGATTAGCAGAATAAATTTGTGTTATCTCTTACAAGCAGAGCTTTCCATGAAGGAAATGCAGAGATAAGTTGAAATAAGATAATTTAAGATAGCTAAGCTATATGAGCGAGAAAAATAGGTACGGTTTTATCAATTAGGGTTTCCCACAGGCACCAAAATGAGGAATAAAAAGAACTAGAATTAAACATTAATCAGAGGGTATTATTAGCTGTGATTTGGGCCTAATCTACTGAGCCGAAGGAGATCGGACCTTTGCCATTTGGAGAACCCACTTCGCTCTTCTGAATGAATGTTGCGCAGAGTCTTCTTGGTATGGCCTGCAGGCCCTATGTTGAGCTCAAGGCAGACTTTATCTGGATTAATTGAAGCTGAATTAATGGATTTTCGATTAATGCTCATAATTTGGCGACGGAATCCAGAAGCTCTAGGGATAATCAGACCTGGACTTCTGCCATACCGTCTGCAACCCAGAAAAAGATCTGTGCTGACCTTTTCTGCAGAGTTTATGGGCTCTCGAATTGCATTATGAGATGCGTAAACACCATGATTATCGTCACTATAAGACGCGATTAAGCCCTCTGTATGCCCAATATTATTGCCATACACTGGCATATTTCCTTCTATAATCGGCGCTGCAATTTCGATCGTTTCAACTAATTCTTCTTCTTTGTTTTCTCTGAATTTCTGTTCTGTGTTTGCACGTTGTGGAGGTGTTATTGGCGAATTATTAAGCTTGCTGCTGTTACTGGTTTTGCAGTAAGACACTGTTAATCTCTCTCTTAACCTCTCTGGGGTTTGGCCCCTTTCATCAGCTTTGTGCAAGTGATGCATGTTTATTTTAAAAACGTAGCCGGCTACTGTGTGTTGGAAAAAGGAAAACGGGGAAGCAAGACGAGCGCTAAGGCCGGCTATTATAATTAGCAACACTAGTTGCCTAGTTAATAGTTAGATTTTTAAGCTCCATAGGTCATTGGTTAACTAACATTAAATTATTTAATTAAATTCTTTAATAGCTGATTATCGACTTTAGTTATATATGAAATTAAGTTGTATGTGAGATTTTGAAGTGTATGACAGGTGAATCATGGCCGGCTATTATAATTAGCAACACTAGTTGCCTAGTTAGTAGTTAGATTTTTAAGCTCCATAGGTCATTGGATTTTGAGAGATTAACTAAGATTAAATGATTTAATTAAAAATTTTAATAGCTGATTATTGACTTTAGTTATATATGAAATTAAGTTGTATGTGAGATTTTGAAGTGTATGACAGGTGAATCATGCATTGGCAAGAGTACGGCAAGTGATCAGGGCAATCACCATTGAACTGACATGGGAAACCTACACTGACTACATGGTGTTTAAAAACTTTCAAGGGTCATAGCCTGGCGGTAAGGTGTTGAAGTCCCATGCATGAGGTGCTGGGTTTAAAACCTACTGGTTGTTGGTGGCAGCATCAAAAAGCACACACGCACACGAGCACAAAGATCCCAAAAAAAAAAAACTTTCAAGGGTCCAAGAAGAGAAATTTCTCTTGGTAG
Source organism: Cibotium barometz (assembly GCF_041138505.1). Lineage (NCBI taxonomy): Eukaryota > Viridiplantae > Streptophyta > Polypodiopsida > Cyatheales > Cibotiaceae > Cibotium > Cibotium barometz. Next base: position 30,401,347 of record NC_141090.1, read on the forward strand.
AGAAGTTGCAAAGAAAGTGACTCAAGCTAATTTTTTGGTTTACAACGTTTGTGTAATTATTCATATATTTTTTATGTCAATTTATGTACAAATATTAATATAATATATCGATTAAAATAGAGAGAGAGAGAGAGAGAGAGAGAGAGAGAGAGAGAGAGAGAGAGAGAGAGAGAGATTAAATTGTTTGACAGTAGCTGGGTATTGTTGCATTTCAATAGGGTTTGGAAAAGTTAATATATTGAGTTGGTTGGGGATAACTCTACATGGGGTTGTGAGTCATGTGCACCAGTGCAAAAAAAAAAACTGATTGAATTTACTGTTTTCGTTACAAAAACTAATAAAATTTATAGGTTTTTGGTTATAAAAATCGATTTTTGAATAGGAGAAACCAATTGTACTCTTTTTTCTCACTGGCTAAGAAAAAAGTTTTTCTCTAGCATTGGTGTTCACCCATGTGTGCACTTTTCTGATGCTGAAGGGGTTGGGACCCAAGATTTTGACTTTATTAAATATTAGCCTTAAGCAACATGTGCTTGGCAAATTGGTAATCTAAGAATCAAGGGAGGTCATGAGTTCGAATCCACATGGGTAGCAGATTGGAAGTAATTAGCCATCGAAAAGAGCTCTGGGTAGGCTGTAGGACCTAGGGTTATAACAAAACATCCCAGGTAGAAATATCATGAGCCTATTTGAGTCTTGGTCAAGTATTGTTAATTAATATGTTTTTGAATGCTCTTTGTAGACATCAACCAAGGTTGCCTTTTAAATTTGACAGGAAAGGGATGAGACTTCCAAGTATTTCACCATTTTTATGTAAATTATGACGGTTGAGAAATATTTTGCAAGTTTTTTACGTCCAAAATAGGGTTACGACAAGATACCCAGCTTAGAAATATTGAGTCTTGGTAATGCTCCATCAGAAAGAGCTCCGGTAAGGATGTGGGACGTACGATTACGACAAAACACCCCACTTAGCAATATCATGAGCCTATTGAGTCTTGTTCACAACTCACAAGTACTCTTGGGTCTTGGGTTGAAGGTTTTAAATTTAAGGTGCCATCTCAGCTGCTACTACAAGTTGTTCCTATCCAACGGTCACACAAAAACCAGGGTTCGGATCGCCCACTGGCCAAAACTGGGATGAGATGTATGCGCAACCTACTGCACCTCTGTTGCCACTGGGCAAGCATGTGCCATCACGGCTATTACGAGTCGTTCCTATCCAACGGTCACACACAAAATCTCTTTGTGTATGCTAGCAATGCTCTGTCGGAATGAGCTCTAAGGCCTAGGGTTAGGACAAAACACCCCACGTTAGAAACATTGTGGGCATATTGAGTCTTGGTTAGGTACTCGATTCAGACAAATTGTATTGAGTCTTGGTCAGGTACTCCTGGATTGAAGGCTTTAAAATTTAAGATATTTTGAAAACCTTCACTTGAGGAAAACGGAGTTTAGTGTTATATGGCGCACTAACTAGGAAGGTTAGTTGAATTATGCTAATTTGAACGTGGAGACTAGAGAGGCTAGAGCTGGTGTGGGGTGGGTGGAATGTTCATGTATGATGGATCCGAGGTCACACGATCAGCAGGTACTTCAGAAAAAGGTAACGAGGAACAGCTACATTTAAAGGAAGGGAGCGGTCCTGCGTGTGACTGCGTGCGAGCGTGTGAGAGTCTAGAGAGGGAGAGAGAGGGGGAGAGTGACGGTGACAGTGAGAGAGAGAGAGAGAGAGAGAAAGATTGTGGAAACCGTATCGTGTTGTGATTTATATTTGCGTCTTGTCTTTGTTTTGATGTTGCTTGCATGCATGCATGCGGACATGGGCCTGCTCTGACTGGTCAGCGGTCACAGTAAGCACGAAGCAAGTGTGAAATCAGATTAATATAAACGTCGACTTTTGTACCGTAAGGTTGCTGGTTGGAGTACGTGCGCACACTGGTGAGGGTAAAAAAGTAAAAACCTAAGCTTAACAGAGGCCGAGAGATTGGAAAATCTGCTGGGTCCAGTAAAAAGATAAATTTGCAAATTACCTCATGTTTATGGCACCTGACATTTGAAGGTTTTTCACATTTCAAGGCTAAAATATTACTCAAGATAGATTTTCTTTTCAAAGGTTAAATTTTATATCCCCTTTTGTGAAGGAAAAAATGCCTTAAGAAGGGTTCCCAAGGTTTCTAATTTGAGGCTTGCTTAGGATTTACCGCCGTGACGAAGCAGAGGTGTGTGTTAACTACCGGTGCTGAGTGTTTTATGAAGAGGAAAACAATGCTAATTATATTTCATCAAAATGACTAGTACAAGACCATACAAGGCTCACAACTAGAATGCTGGAGCAGGTAGCCTACTCACAACTAGAGTGCTAGAGCTACCATCAAATACCAGCGTCTTTGCCTCCCGAACAGTGTCAAAAACAAACTTTTTTTTTAACCAATGAGAAAAAAGATGACCTTCAAGCTCAACAAGTTTTTATTGAAAAAATGCATAGCTTAATCGGTTTTATAACTAAAATATCAAAATTTTATATCTTTAAATTCAGGGTTAGGACTAGATTTCCTCAATTTGACTCGTGAAATTACACGAAAAGACGTTTTTTTACACTGCTCCCAAAAAGGACATATCGGGTTCGTATCTACCCACTTTTATAGTGGAAAGTGACGGCATATATTGGTATAACTTCAAATTAGGGGTTGTTTATACATAGGAAGACTTGTGGGCCATTTTTTAGTGCAAGGTACTGCCAAAAACGGGTATGATGACCTTCAAAAAGTAAGCCTGAATTGGAGTCATCACCAAAATTATGGTGGAGTAACTGCTCATAGCATAGGTACAACAACAAAGGTACACTGAAAGCTAAGAATTGGTTTTCCATATAATCTATTCAAATCTCCACCCTAAGTTGTAGTAAATTGAGATAGTTCCTTCTATTTAGAGTAGCTTCGCTTGCACACATGCACATCCCAAGGTGGGTTTTTAGTCTTGGACACATCGTGATCCTTCGAGCAAGAGGGCCAACAAGTTTCTCAAGAATTCATTGCCCCTCTTGCCTTTGTCAAACTAGCTGACTTGAGCCTTCTCGTCGCGAACATGCCCTTTAAGGGGGTTTATAAACTTTTCCCAGAACCGAAATCCGTTGAATAGGAAAAATCTCGATTTCTTAGAGAAACACCTCCCACCCCAGCACATGGATGGGGAGTGTCTCTCATCGATGTTCCACGCACATGAGTGTCACACAACTTTAGTGAGTTTCCTCGTCAAATCTATAAATCCCATCAAGCACATGGATGATTTATGATGTAAGAAATAAACTCATATATGTAAGTAATGAATGCTAGATTGGATAGTGGGTGGTTCCAAAATTGAATAATTGCTGAAATTTATCATATCTTAAGCTCATAACGCATATAATGAACTCATACAAGAGTTGGGGAGTTATCTTAAGCTCATTAAGCATGTAATGAACTCATACAAGAGTAGGGGAGTTATCTTAAGCTCATGAAGCATGTAATGAACTCAAACAAGAGTAGGGGAGTTATCTTAAGCTCATAAAGCATAGCTCATAAAGCATGTACTAAATTTATACAAGGGCAAGGGAGTTATCTTAGTGGTAGAGAGTTCGTTGCTCTACAAGGCAAGTTAAAAAAATATTTTTTTATAGAAAATACATGAAAAATAGCCACAATCCATCTTCTTTTTATTAAACACAACTTACTTCCTCTCCACATGGCTAAACAAGAGGGAAAAAAGGGCCAAGGGAGAAAGGAGTATTTTTGGATTTTTGAAATTTGAAATGAAGATATAGATTTCAAGCTTGGGTCATGCCTGGGAAGGTATTTTTTGTTGTACTTGCAGTAACGCTGTAGGTCACCTACTTGTCTCTATATTATATTTCTTCTCTATATATTATAGAAAGGAAGAGTTTCGTGAAACTACCACATGGCAAGAATTTGGAGGTGCGGGACGCAGTTTGGAGGTTCATTTTTATTTTTTATTTTTTGGGACCAATAGTAAGTATATATATTACTTCAAATCTGCCTTTACATCGAGATCCATTTTAACAAGAGATTCTCCCTAGTCATAAACCTTTACGTGTCTACATTCAAAAGTTTACATAACAGATTCCATCCATCTTCCTCCATCACAAAATTGGACCGTTCCTAAGAGATTTGGTGACCCAACTGAATGTAGGCTTCCATTGTAGCTTTAGTAGTGCATCCTCTAGGGGTTCGATTCTCCAACACTTCCCCCTTTTTTGACCAAATTCTGACTGTTTAAAAAGGAGTTTGCTTCTCTAACACTTCCCCCCCCCCTTTTTTTTACCAAATTCTGACTGTTTAAAAAGGAGTTTGCTTCTCCAACACTTCCCCCCTTTTTTGACCAAATTTTGATTGTTTAAAAAGGAGTTTGCTTCTCCAACACTTCCCCCAGTGTTTTGTCTCCAACCTTCCCCCTTATTTGACCAAATTCTTACTGCATCCTCTAGGGGTTTGCTTTTCCAACACTTCCCCCTTTTTTTGACCAAATTCTAGGGGACGCAGTTTGGAGGTTTAAAAAGGAGGTTGGGGTCACCTACTTGTTATTATAAAGCAAGGTGCTACCACTCATCTCGTGTCAACCATACATATTCCATCAAAAAAATATAATCTTGGCTATATATTTGAAGTGTATATATATTCACTCTTTTTTGAAGTGTATATTAATTAACTACCCGCTTCCAGCGGCGCGGCGGGCAATTAATTGTTCAGCCTCTGAACTTTAGTAAAAGACGTTTTCCTCCCTGTCTCACACACACACTCAGTCTCTCTCTCTCTCCACCCTCGCCTCACACCTCAGCATCCTCTGTCAAAACCACACAGCACCCTACTTCACACCCTAGCACCCTCCTTCATCTGTCCTCCTCCACCACAGGTCAACCTTGTTTTCGTCCCCGTCTCAAGCGCACATCAGTCTCTCTCTGAATGCATCGAGTGAATGCTTTTTCCATGCAACTACTGCGCGCAAAGGAGGTGATACAGATTCTCAGAAAGACGAGGCTCTTAAATCTTTGAGAGAGAGAGGCCCTAAAACGATACCTGCCATGATCCCTGCAAGGACGACATGAAAGCCCTTTTGTCACGATCACAGAGATACTCGCGTTGCTACCATAAATAGTACGTTATCGACTATCTCATGAAACGTTCGTGCAACTTAGTGAAACTCAACATTCATTAATTAATAAATAAATAAAAAGATTTTGGGTGCATATTCCGTCAAAAGAATATAATCTTGGCTAATTTTTGAGGCATTTTTACCCCACTCTAACACCCACTCACATCGTCATGCGCCCTGTGTATATCACAGTGATGTGCGCATCAGCATGCTGATCATCATGGCATGTATCATCGTCATGAACGAAAGGAGGAGTTTGTATCCTCTACAAGTACAGTAGGAACATGGATGCAAAACATATGATTCGCATAGCGTACGATTCACACGTGTAAAGGGTCCGAGGACGAGGATGGGACGCTGCGGGATGGGATGCGTGGCAGTGGGCACCTGGCGTTATAATGATAGACGTTGATGCTGACCTCCACGCTTCGCTGCAACAACCACCGACAGCACCGTGCATTGCTTGAATTCACACGAGAAAAACCTGAATATATATATAAATTTAACTAGCAGTGTCTATACAATTTACCAAAGAAAAAACTTCTAATATTCCAAGCTCAAAAAAAAAGAAATAAATTACAAATTTCCAAATACAACATTTATACAATTTTCGGTAAAAAAATGAGATTTAAAAAACTTTTTTACGATTTGATGTAACAATTTAAGTCACTTTTAAAATTAAAAACTCATAAGATATCACAAAACTTAAATTTACCAAATATAAAACTTTCACAGATACTAATATAAAAATCCTGAGTAATTTCGATGCTATATATCCAAAACTTGAGTTGCAGAAAAATAAGCCTAGCATACTTCAATACTTCCAATTCTAAATTATCATAATATACAAACATGTCTTAACGTCTTTGCTCGAGCTCTCCACAATCCAATGGCACCTGTAAAATCAAAGACATGAGCGGAGGACTTTCAATAGATATTCACATAAGAACATCCACACTAGTCTCCAAACGATTTCTCAACTTGTTTTTTATGATGTTTTGCACACTTAAACCTCTTAACCATACTGCAGTGCTAGAGCATTGCAACAATGCAACTTGTGCCATTTGAAGCAAGTAAGGTAGGATACTTCAAACGCCACACTTCATTTCTACTAATCAAACTTGATGTGTCTTTGAGAGATTTCCCTTTCCAATCAGAAACAAGATCTTTCATCTATCATTGAATCAATCTCAGTGCCATCTTGTAAAGTGATAGTATTTGTTGAAGTATATGATGTACAAGTAAGTGATAAAGGGTGAGAGAAAGAGGTCATCTAGGTGAGGTGTGAACACACCCTCAATAAAGTGGGCATGTGGGTGGAAAAGGGATCTAGGGTTGGCCCAACCCTAGCCCTTGGTGAACCCTATATAAAGGGCAGGAGGCCTCACTTTTTGTAACGCAAGTAACATAATCAAGACATTCACAAGGAGAAGGTCAAGCCAACTTTGGAGTGACTGAAATAGAAGGTTATATAGAAGCTTTCTATACAACTTGTGTTCTTGCTCTCTCTCATATATGTTGCTCTATCTTGCCATCAACTATTACTTCCGTTGTGCATACTCCCCATAATTTTGACATGGTATCAGAGCCTTGCAAAGGCTAAGTTCCCCTTCAATTCCCTTTTTCACATCCTCATCAAGAAGGACGGTGGTAGAAGAAGGTGAGAAGTAAAAAGCCTTCAAGAAGGAAGGCAACAAAAGAGCTTCATCAAAGAGGAGATACTGTCATCATCAACAAGCTCTTGAAGCTTGGAAGAAGAAGAAGAAGAAGAAGAAGAGGATTCTCACCACCATCAACAAGAAGAAGAAGACGAAAAAGAAGAAGAAACTCAAGAAATTGGTAAACTTATGGTTTTTTCTATCATGAAATTCCATCGATTTTTTATGTCATCGATCTTCTTCGAAGATGTCGAAGATGGATAGGAGCATCATTGTGATCGATTGATGCGCTTCCCCCTATTAAAGGGGAAACTCCATCAAAAGTGCATCCATCGATTTTTTATGTCATCGATCTTCTTCGAAGACGTCGAAGATGGATAGGAGCATCATTGTTGATCAATTGATGCGCTTCCCCCCTATTAAAGGGGAAACTCCATCAAAAGTGCATCATCCAAAAAACATAGTCCGTCGATTTCTTCCGTCATCTCTACAGTTCCATCACCAGCCTCCGTCCATTCTGCCGTTGATAGGATTTTTGTACCCAAAGAAAATACCCAATAAAGATGTCCATTGAACCCCAAGGAAAATGAAATAGATTGCCAATGCATGGTATGAAACCTTAGAAAAGATAACTGCTGCGTGGCCACCTTATCACTAGAAAGCGCACTTGCATATGCAATAGAGGAGAGGAGATGTTGGAGATTGCGAAGAGAGAGTGCAGAGTTACGGGAAGCTGTAGAGAGAAGAATTGCATGGTGCGAGCCTGTTTTGCAGAGAAGAGAGTCGTGAGAGAAGAGAGTCGTGAGAGAGTCTAGGTGTTTCGTGGTGAAGCAGCTCTTAGATAGCTGCCTATTGGATTTTGTTTTGTTTTTTAGAAGAAGAAGACGCAGGTTTTGTTTTAAGGAGATTTGAGTTTGCCTAGAGAAGAGGTTGCATAGAGATAGAGGGTCTTGTAGTAGGAGGTGGGTTCCCCAGGACCTCTGAGGCTGCAACTCTGTTGGAACTTGGGTCAACTTAACACCTTACTCAACCACGTTCTGTGGTACTATGTTGTTGGTAGTCTGTAGGCTATAGGTGCAGCTCTTGTTGTTGTGGTTGGTCTTGGGGAGTTGAAATACAGGAATTGTGTTGGGATAATTGTGTGAAAGTCCCTTGGTCTCTTTGTGTTTTCTCTTATTTGTTAAATCCCAAAATCTTAGGATTGTTGAGATTGGCTCAGTTTTATATATTCACAAAAAAGGTTTGGTTACATGGAATTAATGAATTCTTATGTTTTGGTTTTAGTTGTGTTGTTTTGATAGAGTTTGTTGAAAAGAAACAATTGTGGTGAAGAGCTGACTTGTGTTGAATTAGAACTGTGTCAGTTAGCTTGTGTTGTAGTCAGCAGGTTCTGAGAGGTAGCTTAGTCAGCAGTGTGTCCTTTTAGGTCAGCTGATGTTGTTGAAGTCTTGGGATGTTGTTGAAGTCTTGGGATGTTCTTGTTTAACACTTGTGAGGTTTGGGTTGAAAATCAGAACCAGTCATCAGAACCAGTCAAAAGTCTGTCTGATAGGTTGGGCATTGTTAGTGGTCTAGGTGTCAACTAAGGACTATGTCAGGTCAGAAGGGTCTCAACTAGGAGATGAACTGAGGCTCAGAAGGAATCAGTGGAGGATATTCAAGGGTAGATCTAGTTTTTTTCTTGGGTTGGAGAGAAGAGATTTCGAATCAAGTCTGACAGTCAGCTTCTGTCCAGTAGTCATACATAATTGAAGGAAAAGGTATTCCAAAGTAAGAAGAGTGTCAGTTGTTGTCAATCGTGAGTGTAGGGAGTTGAGTCCTGGTGGGTTTGAGTGTTTTTGAGACTTAAGAGGGTCAATGGACATAGACAAGAGGAATTCTGATCCAGCTAGGTCGACTGGGTCAGTTTGGTCAGAACAGTCAGAATACAATCAGTTGGAGTCAGCAAAAAGTCTTTGGTGTGATATCTCTTTGAGATGGGAGTAGCCTGAGAGTCAGGGGAGGTCAGAGGACATGAAAGTTTCTAGTAGAGCAGATGGCAGCCACGATGACATATCCAATATTCCATGGACATGCTAGAGAGGATCCTGAGGAGTTTTTGGAGGGGATGGAATTGGCAGCCTTTACCTTTGGGAAGGATAGAGATGAGGATAAGTTGACATTATTGTCCATGTTGTTGAAGGGAGATGCCAAAAGGTGACATGGAGAGCTCAGCAGATCAGGCATATGAATACATTAACGTGGCCTTGGTGCATCATTATAAGCAGGGTGAATCCCCAGATGCTCTATTTGGCAGGAAATCCAGAAGTTAAAGCATAATCTGTCTAATGTGTTTGAAAGATTTGTGGACCACTTTGAAGACCTCTGGGGAAGATGGGACACTTCTTTGGGAACTGAGCATCCGCGTGTTCTTCTTAAGAAGGATATGTTTATCCACTCCCTTCATGCTAATTTGAAGAAGAAAGTGGAGCTAAAGAGACCCGAAACCTTTGAAGAGGCCTTAAGGATAGCCAGAGAGAAGGAGTGGAAACTATAGAGGTTGGCTTTGAAGCAGAGGGAAGTTCAGACTGCTGTGCCTAGGGAGAGAAGAGAAGAAGGAGCTGCCCCAATAGTCCCGTTGGTTTCTGATCAGCTGATGTAAGTTATTAATCATCTGATGTAAGTTATTAATCATCTGACTTAGCAGATGGAAAATTTGAATCTAAATATATTTCAGGGAGGCAGAAATTCCCCTAGGGTAGGAGATAGAGAAGTTATGAGAGCAGGGGAAGAGGAGGACAAAACATCAACATTCAGTGTTTTAATTGTATGGAGAGGGGCCATATATCTCCCTAGTGCCCTTATCCCAGGATAATGGGAGGTGATGTTTATCACTTGGCACCTAGGGGGGAGGAAAGGCAAGATGTTAGGAGGGCAAAGGAGATGCCTAATCAGCAGGTGCAGCCAATAAATGGGCCTAGGCAAGGAGAAGTCAATTTGATTGTAGTGGATGAAGGAGAAGACATTTTAGCCAACAAAAGAATTACAGGGGCCAAGGTGGAAGATGAACCAAGGCCCTCCAGGAGGTAGAAAGAAAAGATCAGCCCAAAAGAATTACAGGGGCCAAGGTGGAAGATGAACCAAGGCCCTCCAGGAGGTAGAAAGAAAAGATCAGCCCAAGGAAGGAAGGAAGAAGAGTAGGTCTAGAAGACACATTGGCATGTAGGATATTCCTTTGGGTGTCCATGAGGAAGAGTATGATTTAATGAGAGACCTTCTATACAAAGGAGCTAGTCTGACATGGCCCCAGCTTTTGCAGTTGTGCCCCAAACTTAGGAGGACATGGAGCAAGTTGGTCAGTACGAGACGCCCCAGGAAGGAGAAGAAGGGTGGTCAGATTTATATAGTGCAAGTGACGGGTGACAAAGATTATTTGGTAGTTGTGGATGCTTGGGTGAACAAACAGAGAGTTCCCAAAGTATATATTGATGGTGGTGCACAAGTCTATGTAATGACCCAGTAGACAATGAGGCTTTAAGACTGCCCCATCAAAATTTAGAGTTAGAATGGAAAATAGTGCTAAAGTTAGGTGTGTTAGAGGAAGTGGATAAACTGTTGAAAGAAGGGTTTATATACCCAATTGATAATTTTGAATGGACTTCTCTAGTAGTAATCACCCCAAAGAAGAATGGGAAATGAAGGGTATGTGAGGATTTTAAGCCTTTGAATACAGTAACCAAAAGAGATCATTACCCACTACCTTTCCAAGATGAGATCTTGGATAGTGTGGCTGGATATGAAAAGATATAGTGTATGTGACGGATATTCAAGATACTTCTAGATCTTAATTTCTCCAGAGGACCAGAGGAAAACCACCTTTATTACCCCATGGGGGTGTTTTGCTTACAGGGTTATGTCCTTTGGGCTAGCAAATGTCCCTGAAATCTATCAAAGGTTTATGAATTTGGTGTTTGAACCCTATCTAGGGTCCTTCATTAGAGTGTTTATTGATGATTTTTGTATATCTATCAAAATAACACAGCTAAAACCAAAATATAAGAATTCATCAATCCCATGTAACTAGACCTTCTATGAATATATAAAACTGAGCCCATCTCAACAACCCTAAGATTTTGGGATTTAACAGATAAGAGAAAACACAAAGAGACAAAGGGACTTCCACACAATTATCCCCAACATAATTCCTATATTTCAACTCCCAATTACCAACCACAACAACAAGAGCTACAGCTATACCTTGCAGACTTCCAACAACATATACCACAGAAGATGGTTGAGTAATGCTTTGAGCTGACCCAAGCTCCAATAGAGTTGCAGCCTCAGACGTCATAGGGAACCCACCTCCTACAAGACCCTCTATCTCTATGCAACCTCTACTCTGGGCAGACTCAAATCTCCTCAAAACAAAACTTTTTTCTTCTTCTTCTAAAAAACAAAGCAGAATCCAATAGCCAAGTATCTTAGGGCTGCTTCACCACGAAACACCTTGGTTGTCTCATGACTTTCTTCTCTCTACAACTTCTCGTAACTCTACACTCTCTCTTCGGAATCTCCAGCATCTCCTCTCCTCTATTGCACATGCAAGTGCGCTTTCTGGTTTTGGTCAAAGTGACAACAACTAGTTCCATTTTGGAAGGTGGCCACACAACAGTTATCTTTTCTAAGGTTTCTCACCATGCATTGGCAATCTATTTTATTTTCCTTGGGGTTGAGTGGACATCTTTATTGGGAATTTTATTTAGGCACAAAAAATCCTATCATAGTTTTCCCAAACCCCATGGTTAGAGAATTCATGCTTAACCATATGCTGCTGGCTCACTAAATTAATCCTCAAAGAAAAGTACATCCAAATCCCAACAAGAATCTACTACATCAACTGGAACATCTACATGAGTAGGCAGGCTTGTATTCAACATCTCTGAATCTTTTCTGAATTCTCATGATTCTGCACCAATATGGCTTTAACTTGTAGCCATTGACTCTCTTGGAATGCAGCTTATCATCCAAGTCAGCTAGCTGATAAGTACCATTCTCATAGATATGTACAACCTTGAAAGGACCCTCCCACTTGATCTGGAATTTGGTTTGCAAGGTGTTGTCTAGCCCCTGAGCACCAGATCTCCTTCTTTTGATACCCTTATCCTTAACAGTCTCATTAAAATGCTCAACTCTCTTATTACTTAACTGAATATAGTGGTCCAAGGCTTCTTCTCTATAGCTAACTGCAACTCTTGCATATCCAACAACCTCTCTTTATACACATCCAAAACACTATCTTGATGCTTCAAAAGAAACTATAAACTAGGAATCTCAACTTCAATGGGCATCATACCCTCTTTTCCAAAAACAAGATGGTAAGGTGAAAACTCAGGCTGATTTGACAGATGATGCTCCTCCAAACACTTAGTCAGCATTGTGCACACCTTTCCATTGAATCTTTCTACTAGCCCCCATTACATTGGGGATAGTAAGGAGTAGAGTACCTATGTGTGATATGTAATTTCTGCATAAGCTCATGTACAATCTCTCCTTTGAATCCATGCGCCTGGTTTGTCAAAAGTTCCAATGGCATGCTAAATCTAGCACATATATCTTCAAATACAAATTTGGCCACCTCTTTAGCAGTTACATTCTTCACACATCTGGCTTCAGCCCATCTGGTCATATAGTCTACTCGAGTCAAAATATAGGTCTTGCCCCTAGCAGTAGTGGGAAGAGGACCAATTCATCTAATCCCCACTTTTCAAAAGCCCCATATGATACAATACTCTTCCTCAATTCATAATGTAAAACCTTCCTACATTGTTTTTGACAGGGCTCACAGCTCCTACAGCAGTGATACAGATCTCTTCTCAAACTAGGCCATACAACCCAACTGTCAAAATGTTCCTCAGTGTCAACTTCAAGGAAAATTTCCTCAAAATCAAATCCTTGCCTTTCATATACAATTAATCATTCAAAATAGTGTACTGTAAAGCTTTCCTTATAAAACCATATTTATGCCTTTTGGACAAATCTGTAGGTACAAGACCTGTGTGTAGAAAATCCTCAATGTCCTGTAAATTATCTCTTACAACAAAGGTGGGATGGGCTACAGTGATGGCATGCACTTCCAGATCCTTGCCCAACCCCTCTTTTGCTTATGCATCTTCCTGGAATCTATACAATAGTCTCTTTATTTAAAAATTCCATCCTTTCAATTTAGGATTGTTAGCTTTCCAAACAGCTTGAAGCTATCTAATGATGACCAAAAAGCTATATCCTTTGATGATAAGCCTTCTGATTCCCTTTTTGATACATTGCTGAAGACCATACTCCAAGGTAGCATACTTAGCTTCATTGCTAGTCTTTGCACCAGTAATTAAATCCCTTCTTGAAAAACCTCTTTACCTCTGGATCCAACAAGACTATTCCTCCACTAGCCACTCCTGAGCTTCTCTTAAAAGCCCCATCAAAGAATAGAGTGAAAGCATCTAACAATCCGATTTCAGGGTCTTTCCATCTAGGCACCTTCTTCTTTGCTTTTTTTTCTACTGTCTCTTCCTTCAGTACCATTGGATTCTACCTATATGTCAGAATATCAGCTAGTGTAGCCCTCGTGCTATCCTCCACCATGCAAGTAAATTGAAACTCTTACAGTTTAATTAACCACTTAGACAGTCTCTTAGAATGAATGTCAGACTGGATCAAATGAGGAAGCAAAGAATAATGGGTAAGAATAGTAAAAGGCTTTGGGAGGACCTAATTTTCCTTGGAGAAAACACCACAACCACCATCACCTGCTCTACCTTAGAATATGTCCTCTCCCCTTGTGTATTTGTTCTACTGACAAAATATACAGGTCATATAAAAATGTCCCTTCCCCTGTTGTAACAGCACTGCTCCCACATCATCCTCACCCACACTAGGGTTCACAAAAGAATTCTCTGCTCCAGTTGGGAGGCATGACTACTACTAGCAAAGTGCTCAAAATTTCTTTAACCTGCATAAAGGCCTCTTCTTCTTTGTCTTTCCAATTGAAAGGATCCCTTTGGGATGCCTGTTGTAATGGATATAAAGCTTGAGACAGAAGAAAGATGAACCTAGCAAGATATCTTACCTTGTGGGTAAAAAGTCACCAACTGCTTCACATTTTGAAGAGCTTCCAATAAAAGCAAAGCTTTCACCTTTTCAAGATCATCTTTGATTCCATTCTCTGAAACCATATGACCAAGCAAAGTCGCCTTGGCTTGAGCCAAACGACATTCATCTATATTAAGCTGCCCACCTAGATTATCAAGTCTCTTCAAAGCCAACCTCAACTTCTCACATAGAAGAAACAATTGTGAGTGAAGAGCTGACTTCTTGTGTTGAATCAGAACTATGTCAGTTAGCTTGTGTTGTAGTCAGCAAGTTTTGACAGAGGCAGATTAGTCAGTCGTGTGTCGTTTTAGGTTAGCTGATGTTGTTGAAGTCTTGGGCTGGTCTTGTTTAACACTTGTGAGGTCTGGGCTGAAAATCAGAACCAATCAAAAGTCTGTCTGCTCCTCCCTGCTGAAAGGTTGGGCATTGTTAGTGGTCTAAGTGTCAACTAAGGACTGTGTCAGGTTAGAAGGGTCTCAACCAGGAGGAGAACTAAGGCTCAGAAGGAATCGGTGGAGGATATTCAAGGGTAGATCTAGTTTTTTTCCTAGGTTTGTTGGAGAGAAGAGATTTTAAGTCAGGTCTGACAGTCAACTGTTCAGTAAGTCAGACAAACTAAAGGAAAAGGTATTCCAGAGTCAGAAGGGTGGGTGTCCGTCAGCTATGAGTGTAGGGAGTTGAGTCTTGGTGGGGTTTGAGTGTTTTTGAGAGCTTAAGAGGGTCAGTGGACACAAAGGAGAGGAATTATGATCCAGTTGGGTTGGCTAGGTCAAAACAGTTAGAATATAGTCAGTTCGAGTCAGCAGAAAGTCTTTGGTGTGATATCTCTTTGAGATGGGAGCAGCATGAGAGTTAGGGGAGATCAGAGGACACATAAGTGGAGATCTCTACTTGAGTTAAGATAGTTGAGTCAGCCGGGTCTGGTTCAGTCAGGTTCAGTCAAATAAGTGTCAGCGAAAGGTTGGCAAAGGGTCAGCCTAGTAAAGTGTCCAATAAGCTTCTGGGGTTGTGAGTTTTAGGTTAGCTGATGTTGGAGGAACTATGATGAAGCCTAAAAGACTCATTTCTGATGACTAGGTTCATTAGCCAATGTCTGATTCGGAATACAATCAACACGTGAGCAGTTTATGTCAGTTGAAAGAGTTCTTGATCAGCTGGTGGTTAGCTGAAGGTTTATAAGTGAGGATTAAATCCATTGGAAGTTAGAGCTAACTTGGGAGGACCACTAGGGTAGTTAGCTGGGCTATCTTTGAGGGGTTTGGAGTGTGTCTAAGTATCGCCAGTGTCAGTTGGGCTATCTTTGAGGGGTTTGGAGTGTGTCTAAGTATCTTTCGCATCCATCCACCAAAGATTAGGAGACATTAGCTGAGTGGATTGGTATTGTATTTTTGGTGTTTTTGCTGGGTTGTGGTGCCAGGTGGTCGTTCCCTCACGATGGTGTGTTACGAATGGGCTACTATTATGATCCATGTTATTTGACGGATGATAGTCATGCTCATTTATTATTTGACGGGAACGCCCCAATATTTTTACTAGTCAGTAATGGATGGATTTCCATGTGTGGGTGGATTCCCACGTGTATTTGGTGACATTTTGGTATTTAATTTATATTTTATGATGATGCCTATTTCTTATGAACACGTTAGGATTGATTGATGTGATGTTAATTTATTGTTATTGACATGGTTTATGTTTATGAGTTTAGATGATGAGGTGTGCAAGGGTACTGACGGGTGTTGCATGAGGGTACCGATTTAGGTGTCGCACGGATGGTGGATTAAGCTGTGGGGGACGTGTGGACAGATCTCATTATTATATTCACAATATTTTATGGCCGTATGATGGAGTTTGATATTATTTTGACATCATTGTGATGTGTGTATGCGCATGCGTCAATTTATTGTACAGTGTGCGTGCGAGCACTAGTTGATTTATTTTGTAATGTGCATATGACACAAGTTAGATTATTGTATTAGAAAATTGTGCAAACCTTAGAATGCTTAAGGACAAAGGCTAATTAAATGGCAAAGTCCAAATATGGATGTGTACTCTATTTTTGGCTAATTAAACCTTAGAAGGCTTAAGGACAAAGGCTAATTAAATGGCAAAGTCCAAATATGGATGTGTACTCTATTTTTGGCTCAAAGCCTACTTTTGGAATATATCACAAATACCCACGCGAGAAGAAGCCACTCACGTTGGGAGGGGAGATTGTACCTAGTCTTGTGTTCTTGATCTTTCATGCTTTTGATTCATGTTCTGGATTTATGCTATGATGTTATGGTTTAATTTCTTTTATTATTGAATTTGTGGAATAATTTAATCTCCATGTACCATGGTCCTGTAACAGTGGTATCAGAGCATGACAAATTCAAGAATTGAATTTGGATTATGGAGAGTTGAAGAAAAATCAAGAAATTGATTTTAAGATCAAGATCCCCTTTAGATTTCAATGTTTAGAATTAAGATTCACAAATTTAAGAATTATAAACCTATTCGAAGATTATAATTTTTGAATTTAGTTAGCCGATTACAAGATTAAGATCAAGCACAAATCCCCAGAATTCATCAAGTTATTCACAATAATGTAAGTGATTATTTTTTAATCTTAAGTTGATAAGAATTTCCATTTCAATCTAGTTCATTTTTTGAATAAGACTTGTAGTCTAAATTTGAGGATAGAGAAAAGTTGTGTCAGAATGAAAGTTTCAGAGGGAATTAGCTACTCCGTCTCAAACTTATGTTATTAAGGTAGTGTCGTGTGGAATTAATCTATGGTACGGGACATTAGATTGGTTTCACATGGCTACACTAGACACATCTATGTCTTCTATCTTTAACTAGCCTGTGTTTGTATGTGGAAGGTACCTCTGTGGAATGGGACACTTAGATCCATTTCACATGCGTTCACTTGTTTGGTTTTATTTTTAGAAATTGTATGATGTGATGATCTTGTTCTCCACTTGAGCCATGAAGCCATCCACTCATTGATTGCATAACTGAGGAGAGTTGCTTCCCAACAGGGGAGACTCTTATGATCCATGTTATTTGACAGATGGTAGTCACGCTTATTATTTGACGAGGACGCCCGAGTATTTTTACTAGTTAGTACTGGATGGATTTCCATGTGTGGGTGGACTCCCACGTGTATTTGGTGACATTTTGGTATTTGATTTATATTTTAATGCATATTTCTCATGAACGCATTAGGATTGATTGATACGATGTCAATTGATTGTTATTGACGTGGTTTATGTTTATGAGTTTAAGTGATGAGGTGTGCCAGGGTACCGACTTAGGTGTTACACAGTGCGAGGGTACCAATTAGGTATCACACGGATGGTGGATTGAGCCGTGGCATGTGGATAGATCTCATTATTATATTTATAATATTTTGTGGCCGTATGATGGCGTTTGATATTATTTTGACATCATTGTGATGGGTTAATTTGGAATGAATTAGGTTTATTCCTCCATGGCTATGGGTTAGCCTAGGGATGAGAAACAATCCTCTAAAATATCTTGGCTAATGGATGGAAGAAAGAGCAATGACAAGCATTTGAAATTTGGAGCACAAATGGAAGAAGTGGATAAGATTGAGATTAGTCGATAATTAGATGATTAGTAAGATGATTAGACTAATGTGAGCTAAGGCTAAGCTAATGGAGAGGGGTGGCTCTCATACCAAGTCAAAAAAGGTGAACCCTCACCATGTACGACTGGCCTAACCCTAATTACTACTATGATTAAGAAACACTAATCTTATAGTAGGTGCAACCTAATTAACAACATAATGATGATGAGGAGATTATGCTAACTAAGCTTAAGACTCAAGCACAATCAGGTTACAAGATTGAGACTTGTACTCATAAAGAGACTTGAGAGCTTGCTTCATTTTTCATTGCTTGAAATGATCCCTTTTTATATGAGGAGGTACACTCTTGGGCTTGTATATCAATGTGGGATAAGTATCCACTCTTTCTCTAGCTCACATGACACCTCAAATCTCAACAAACACAACAAAAGTGCATCACTTTTTTCAAAGAGAAGAAAAAAGATTGCATTTTCGAAAGGTTTAAAAACCTTATGGTTTTTTCATCGAAGTTTTTTTAAAAGGAAAAAAAACCCAACTCTCCACTAAGGTGAAACCTTTCAAAACTCTCTTTAAACCTTTCTCCAAAGTTTTCCTTAAATCTTTTGCTCTAAGGTTCTAAACCGTTCTTTTCTCTAAGTCCTCACAGGTTCTACAAAGGTTTTTTTTTCCTCATTTCCTTCAAGATCGAGGCAAGCGGAGGAAGAAATTATTTTTTGATGTTCTCGCTTAGGAAGTGCAAGGTATGCACAAATTTCTGAAACCAAGAAAATTAACGCATCAAGCATGAAATCCGATCCTAATTTTTTTTATGAACTCATGTGCATGGAAGTCGTCTACCATATTGTAATGGAGTTAGACACTACCCTTGTGTTGATAAACAAGTGATAAGACCTCTCCTAAATCAATGTTCCCATTGGTGTATGTATTTTTGCCTCATCATGACGTGGAAGGTGGAAGCAAGAAGCATATTGAGAAGCACATGCATAAGCTATTATAACATGGGTGGCAGCCATGTGTTGGTCTATGTGGCAACTGGACTAAGGACGCTAGCATGATTGGAAGGAAGCATGTACGTATGAAGAATGGATTGGAGAAGCATGAAGATGCAACCAATGAAGCCAATGTAATGAAGAATGGCACATCCAAATACCACTTGAAGATTTTCTTTTGCAACAAGAAGATGGTTTCATCAAAGCAAAGGAGCAATAAGGGTGGTGCACAAAGCCACTATGGAAGAGATGGTACCAAAGATGTTACTAAGGTTGAGGGGAATTTTGTAAGTTTCTTACATGATAAGCAACTCTTCTAGTTGAAGATTGAAGTATGTTTGCTAGAATTGAGAGTGAACCACATTTCCCTATAACTCATCACTTTTGTAAAAGCCTAATTTATAAAGGCTACCTGGAACATCATGCTCATGATCATCACATACAAGAGCATAAGGGAATCTGCATCCTTCATGAATCATCATGAGAGTATCTGCATCTGGAACATCCTGCTCATCATGCACATCATCACCAAGCATGAGAATCATCATATCATCATCACGACGACAATAGAATCCAAGAACTCCATAATCAATGTATCAGCACCATGATGAACACCATTATCATATAAGAGAATATCATGGAGGTCCATGTCCTGTAAACCTAGAATATCATCAATATGATCGTCATACACATGCATCGTAGGCCCAATCAATGGAATCTCCAAATCCGAATCATGAGCATCTGGAACCTGGAAAGTAGACTCAACGAGAGCCTACACATCTGCAACATTGCTAGCCAAAGCTAGCTCCACAGGATCATCATCAAGAATTGAAGTATCCATGTGAGAAACATCATCCTCATGAACCATGAGAGAAATAGCATCATTAAGCACATCATGTACCAAAGGATCATCATGAATCACATCATCGCGAGATGAGCATGTAGAACATCTACACATGTAGATGTGGGAACAACATCCATAACCACACTATCATCATGAACATGAGAACAAACTTGGCTATCATCAACCATATCTGAAATGGAAGCACGTGGCACCATCAACTCCACTGAAAATGAATCACACACTCTCCTCCTCTCCATGAGAACATCAGATAGGGAATGACCACAACATCCATGTGGTGCCATCATAACAAGAGACTCCACTCTATGCACATCATCACAACATTGTTGTCCATCTGTCAAACCTTGGGACCCAACCGATGCGAAGCTAGGGGCATCTGAGAACTCCTCCTGGCATTTCGTGCCTTCCTGGTTCTTGCATGCACCCTCAACCTCCACCTGCATATCCACCCCAACATCATGACAAACAATGCCAACATCCTCATCACTCTCATCTGACTCAAAATCACTCTTATATGCCTCCTCTAACACCTCCACTTCTGATCTTAAAGTCTCTATCCTCCTCAAGCTTGAACAAGACTTCCGTCTATGCCCCTCATAA
This sequence comes from Cibotium barometz, assembly GCF_041138505.1. NCBI lineage: Eukaryota > Viridiplantae > Streptophyta > Polypodiopsida > Cyatheales > Cibotiaceae > Cibotium > Cibotium barometz. Next base: position 30,421,321 of record NC_141090.1, read on the forward strand.
TCACTGAGATGCCACTCATAAGCACTATCTAATGCACATGAATAATGCTCTAATTTTTCCCTAGCTTTCTCCATTCTTCTAGATGATGATGCTCTCCTCAAAGATTTAACGATGCTATATAACTCCTCCACAAGCTCGGCCATGCACCATTTTCTACAATCCTTCCCCTTAGGACAAGGCTCACACAAATATGGGCACGCTTTGATTCTATGATCCTTCCCAAGGTAAATGTCACATTTTTTTTTCTTCCTCTTCTTCCCCATTATGATGATGAGGAGTGTGGGCCCTCATAAACAACGCACCACGTCGACATGCGAGACCCGACCTGCACACTACAAGGAGAGCTCGGTGCTATACCGAGGTCCATGCAATGCACAAAATCGAGTTGCCCATACAACTCAATATCAAATATGGAGGTAAGAAAAGAGACATGCTAGTAAACATTGTTATTCAATTATTTCTCCTCTCCCCAATTTTGGAAATGAGTAATGAATTTTATGCTTAATTATGGATAGTCAAAAGAACCTTTGATTCTCGGACTTCTGGGACTCGTACACTACCAGACTTCAGATTCGAATAGGATCTCTGCTGCACACATGTGAATGAGCACCTCATGGGCTTAATAGATATAGCACCACCTCGTCCTCCTCAATTCAAACTAGCCTCTTCTGACTGCAGTTCCGTGCTTCCGGCCCATCCTGCATATGTCAAGAGTGCTGCAGTTTGACTAAGAAGTCAAACACAACTTTTCAACGAACACTAGGATTGAGAATGGTGGTGGTGGATGCTTGAGGCCACCTGCAAAGGCTTCATGATATGGCTGGTCGATCAGGGTACTCAGACGATCAGTACCCTAGTAGGACCGCGGCTAGCATGGAGACATTCCATCTTCGTCAAGGCTTCACTCATCTTCACCAACCCTTCAGAAATTAACCATCGCCCCACCTTCATCTTTAAAATCAACCGCTTGTCTGAGACTTCGTCACCCTTCCATTGTAATCGTGGTCTCACCAAAGTGTTAAAGGGAAAAGCCTTCAACAGGATTTAAAAGGGCATACACACAGAAATGATATGAATCACACGAGAGAGAGAGAGATTGAACGCCACTTCTACTGTATTATTCATGAGTGCTTTTCTGAATACAAGAATGATGGTAGTTATGCTTCTATGCATGTGAAGGTGAAAAGGTGAAATGCTAAGGGGTATGGGTTGCCACCCTTTGAATGTATTATTAAATGCATAAGGTTATTTGTGGTAGGTTCATAGGCATATCTATGGAGTGCATGCACACGGCTAACAGAGAGAAATGAAAGAAGAGGGAGAGAGAGAGAGAGAGAGAGAGAGAGAGAGAGAGGAGAGATGAGACTGTGAGAGAAAAGAGGAGAGAGAAGAGAGAGAGGAAAGAGAAGAGAGAAGACATAGAAGAGAGGAGAGAGAAGAGAGAAGAGAAGTGAGAGAGGCAAGAGAGAAAAGAGAAGAGAGAAAAAGAGAGAGAAGAGAGAAGAGAGAGAGAGAGAGAAGAGAGAAGAGAGAAGAGAGAGAGAGAGAGAGAGAGAGAGAGTAAATCTTTAATATACTATAGGGAAGTTCGAGGGAGAAGAGAGGAGACATAAGAGAGAAGAGAGAGGGGAGGAGAGGAGAGAGAGAAGAGAGAGAACAAAGAAGAGAGAAGAGAGAAGAGTGAGAAAAGATAAGAGAGAAAAGAGGAGAGAGAGAAGAGAAGCAAAAGAGAAGAGATAAGGCAGAAGGCAAAGAGGAGTAAGATACGAGAGAGAGAGAGAGAGAGAGAGAGAGAGAGAGAGAAGAGAAGAGTGAGAAGAGAGAGAAAGTGAGAGAGAAAAGAGAGAGGGAAGAGAGAAGAGAGAAGTGGAGAGGAGATAGAGGACAAAGAAGAGAGAAGAGAGAGGAGAGAGAGAGAGAGGAGAGAGAAGAGTGAGAGAGAGTAAAGAGAAGAGAGAAGAGTGAGAGATAAGAGAGAGAGAGAGAGAGTAGAGAGTAGAGAGAAGAGAGGAGAGTGAGAGAGAGTAGAGAGAACAAAGAAGAAAGAAGAGAGAGAGAGAGGAGGAAGAGAGAAGAGAGAAGAGAGAAAGGAGATAGAGAGAAGAGAAGAGATGTATACATACATGTACATACACATGCACACACACGAACACACATATGTACAAGAGAGAAGAGAGAAGACAGAAAGAGAAGTGAGAGAGGTAAGAGAGAAGAGTGAAGAGAAGAGAGAGAGAGAGGGAAGAAAGAGGAGAGATACAAAGAGGAGAGAGAAGAGAAGAGAGAGAGAGAGAGAAAAGAGAGAAGGGAGAGATAGAGTAGAGAGAACAAAGAAGAGTGAGAGAGAGTAAAGAGAACATAGAAGAGACAAGAGAGAGAAGAGAAGAGAAAAGAAAGAGAGAAGAGAGAGGAGAGAGAGGAGAGAGAGAGAAGAGAAGAGATTTATACGTACATGTACACACACACACACATGTGTGTGTGTACATAGATAAATATAGATATATATATGTGTGTATATATCGAAACATATGTGTATATATATGTATATATAGATATATATATGTGGTTGTATATAGATACATATATGTGGGTGTATATAGATACATATATGTGTATATATATGTGTGTATATATGTTTATGTATATGTATATACATATACATATATATGTGTGTGTGTGTGTGTGTGTGTGTGTAGATATATATATGTGGGTGTATATAGATATATATATGTGTATATATGTTTATGTATATACATATATGTGTATATATATGTATATATGTTTATGTATATGTATATACATAAACATATATATATGTATATATGTTTATGTATATGTACATATACATATACATATACATATGTGTGTGTGTGTGTGTGTGTGTGTGTGTGTATGTATATATGTATGTGTCTCTTCTTTCTTCTCTGTGATCTCTATGTGTGTGTATCAAGTTTGACAATCGTGAGTATGCACACAAAGATGAGAGAGGTTAGGTCAAAAGAAGGGGGCAATAAACTAAGGAGGAAGTATACTGGAGGTGGGTCTAAGCCACTTCATGCAATTTTTGGAGGTTTGAGTAGGGGTAGGCTCCTACTCGTTCACAACGGGTGAGGTTACTCGTCCACATAAAACCTCAATGGCCATAAACCCCATTGTCAATGTGGCCAACACACATGCATACATAATATATCAATGGCAATAATGATAGAAGTAGAGCGCCAAAAAAAGATTCTTGATGTTGCAAATGGAAGTAAAACCACATAAAGCATGGAAACATACATACCAAGAATACCATGAAAGCTCCAACACATAGAGATGAGACGAGACGAGAGCTGCTTAACGTCAACTTATTGATCTAGAGAGACCAATTGATGGAGAGACTTGAACCCAGGTGGGTACATGTCATCCCAAGGGAAATTACACTAGCCAATCTACCACACTTGGGTGATAGAAAGGTAGTGCGAATTGTCCTCTTTTACCCACACACCCACAGGAGACGAGAGCTACTTAACGTCGACTTATTGATCTAGAGAGACCAATCGACGGAGAGACTTGAACCCAGATGGGTACATGTCATCCCAAGGGCAATTACACTAGCTAATCTATCACACTTGGGTGATAGAAGATAGTGCAAATTGTCCTCTTTTACCCACACACCCATAGGAGAGACGAGAGTTGCTTAACGTTGACTTATTGATCTAGAGAGACCAATTGAGAGAGAGAGAGAGAGAGGCATTGGCTAAATCGGCCCCGCAACACTGAGTGCCATGAATGGTACCCTCACTGGGTATTTATAGTTTTTATTAAGATAAATTTGGCAAAAGCCAGTTACAATGCTTTTTCGCCAAATTTAGGACTTTTGATACAAGAGGGTATTCTCACGCAAAGAGTGTGTGTATACAAATAGTGTGCACATAATAGTGCATGGTAATACGAATATAGGGTGTCCACATAAATCTTCATGGTTGAGAGTGTTCACATACATCCTTCTACCGATTCCAACATCCTTCCCCATTGAAAATGCAACTGTTCTCAGTTGCATAAAGAGTCCGTCAAAAAAATTTCACTTTTGATGTATGACCTATATTGATAGAGACGTAAAACTAGAAAGTAGATTGTTAAATAAAAAGTAAAATCAGAGTACATATTTCTTTAAAGAATTCAATGGCCCATACACACTATGCACACACTAACTTTGCCATCGACTGTTTCCCACAAAACAACTCATAAATGCGTCGAGTTAGAGGTGATTAAGCTCGATCGCGCATGATACTCCAATAATGCTAGAATTTCCATCATTCCCATTGCTTAAAAACCTTGTGCAATACCTCAACTTGGTGACCTTTGCAGGGAATAAATTCAACTGTGAAATATCATACCTCATGCAATACCTCAATTTGGTGACATTTGCATGGAATAAATCCAATTGTATAATATCAAACCTCATTCTTCTTCAAAAGCCTCATGTATACCAACATCACTTTCAACAATGATAGTCAGGTCATCCACATAAATGACTAATAGCATGATTCCTTTTTTACATAAAGTGAAAAATTTGCATTGGATATCTGAAATTTAATGGTAAAAAGATATTCCCAATCTTGTTTGACCATGCTCTGGGTGCCTTCTTCAAGCCATACAAGGTTTTAGGTAGCTTGCACACAACGTTTGGGTGTGAATCACTCTCAAAACCTGGTGGTTATATCGTGTATACTTCTTCTTGGTGAATCACAACACAAGAAAGTATTCTTTACATCCATATGACGTAAAAACCAACCCTTCACTATAGCCATAGCAATGACAACTCTCATGGTTGCCACTCTAGAAAATGGGCTAAATGTCTCCCTATAGTTAATACCATAGGTTTGCACATAACAAATATAAGGCAAGTAATCTTGCCTTATATTGCTCAATGATCCATCTGAGTTATGTTTGACCTTATACACCGACTTACATCATTGTCTTCTTTTCCTTAGGTAGCAAAGACACTAACTCCCATGTTATATTTGTATCCATGCTACTATCTCCTCATCTCATGGCATCTTCTCAATTTTTAATTTCCAATTACTTTCTCAAAACAAGTGGGCTCCAACTCCTATATTACTTTCACTATGTAAGCATAATGATGAGCTATATATTCAACCTGTCAACATGGGATGTAAGCTTTCACTATGTATTATGCTTTCACTATGTAAGCATAATGATGAGCTATATATTCAACTTGTAAAAATGGTATCTAACCCTCATAGACCTGTGTACACATAGATCACTACTAGGTGTCCTCATAACAGTCATGGTTCTTCTTACACTGAGAGTAGCCATTGACAGAATGCCAAGCTTCTCTTCAAGGCTTTGCTTGGAGCCATTAGAATCATCATCCACATATGAGTGACTTAGTGACACATCAGACACAAAAGGTTGATCTACCTTTTCCTTTCCTTCGCATGATACATGTGTACCTACGAATGTCCTCAACCTGCCTGACCATGGAACTAACATTGGATCCACTTCTAGAGGATTCTCGAGGTCTACTAAGCACCCATGATTGTTGCTCTACATATAGGATAACATCATTAATTCTTACATCTACATCTTTTGTTGCCTTCACTAGTGCATACTAGCTACTCATCTCATCAAAGATAACATCTGTGCTTACTTGTATCTCATGAGTGGCAGGGTTATATCATCTATATCCTTTTTTCATTTAAAGCACAACCAACGAAGATGGATTTCTCTTCCTTTGGATCAAGATTTGTTCTCACTTGGTCGGGAACATGCACATATGTACCCAAACGCTTTGAAGTGAGACACATTTAGTTATGCATGTCAACTTATGTTTAGGTGTCATACCATGAATATTTGTAGACTAGTGGGGGTCTTGTTCATAATATAAATAGCAATAATTGTTGATTTTTTCCAAAAATAATATGGCATATTCTTTTTAGACATTAAGGCATGTGCCACTTCTGCAATGTGCATATTTTTCCTTTCTGGTACTTGTATATGTAAACTATCTCTTGATTCCCTGCTTTCTCTAGAAATCACTAAACTTGTTGTGGAGAAATACTCTCCCCCACCATCTACTCTCAGGCATTTTATTTACATGCCTTTTCCCTTCTTGACCAAGGTCTTTAACCTTCACTGAGTAATCATTTATACTCATCTTTTCTATGGTTACATTATGTAGCACACCTACTTTAGTTGCATCCTCCCAGCTTGGTGTTTATGCTATTCACCAAGGTGTCCTAAGCCTCCTTAGACATTTGTGCATCCTATATATACATAATCATAGAGTCAGTCACACTGATAGACAACTAGTACAACACCTTTCTAGCTCTTTCATGTCATGCTTTATATACGTCCACTTACTACGGTTGGTATTTTCTTCACCAATCTTTGGCTCCTTTTCATCACTTATGATGAAAAGGAGTTCATAACTTATGATGAAATCCCAATATCCTTTTCCTATAAGAAAATTGGTCATTCTGAACTTCCATGCTTGTTTGGAAGTTATTCTTGTCCAGCTTTTCACTCACAATATGAGATAGACTATCAGACATGATTACGTGCAACTTACCAAATGGTGCTTTCTAAAGCTTCTGGACTTGATGGCAAAAGATTTTCTACAAGTGCAAGTTCTCTACACTTGCAGAAAACTTGGAATCTCCAACACTACAGTACTGTAAACCTATTATATAGTAACTGTATGAAAACTAGTCACATAAACATACATCCACCAATATTAGATTCTCTGCACATAATATTCTACAACTTAATATTTTCTACAACTTTGCACCAAACTAGAAATTGGGCATACACAATCAAAACCAAAACTTTACAGAGTGGGGTCCTGCACAAAACCCATCTATCAAAGGCAGTTTATACTATGTGACATTCATAGATGACTTCAGCAGGATGACATGGATATACTTTCTCAGGGAGAAGAGTGAAGTGTTGGAAAAGTTCATGGATTTCAAAGCTTTTGCAGAAAAGCAATATGGTTGTTGGATTAAATGTTTGAGAACAAATGGAGGTGGTGAATACACCTCAAAAGCTTTTGAGCATTTCTTGAGGAAGCATGGAATAAGAAGACAGTTGACTTGCAAGTATACACCTCAGCAGAATGGTGTGGCTGAGAGAAAGGATAGAGTCATATGTGAAGTGGCTAGGGCGATGCTCAATGAAAAGAGCATGCCAGATTACTATTGGGCAGAAGCATGTGCTACTACAGTGTATATACTGAACAAAACACCTACAGCAGTCATTCATGGAAGCACGCCAGAGATGCGGCTTATAGGTTACAGGCCAGACATTGGACATCTCAAAGTATTTGGATGCATAGCTTATGTACATGTGCCTGATGAAAGAAGAAGGAAGTTGGATCCTAAGGCAGAGAAATGTGTATTTGTTGGATATGCACAGGATCGAAAGGCATACGAATGTTATAACCCACAAACTAGACAAGTGGTCATCTCACGAGATGTGGTGTTTGATGAGCTTGCTAGTTGGTACAAAGCAAAAGATGAGGGAGTCATTGAGTCACTTGAGGCTGATGTGCATGTGAACTTGCCACAAGCAAGTTCTAGTTCTACTTCTATGTCTAGGCCAGCAGAGGCTGAGAGTAGCAGTGTACGTCCATGGTCACGACGTTTGAGGCATGAGAGTGTGAGCACTGGGAGTAGTGCTATGGATAAAGAAAAGAAGAAGGTCGAAGGAATTGGAATAACAGGTTATGAGTCATCTAGTTCAGAGAGTTTGGATGAGGAGCTTGGCATACCTGTTTTACGCACACCTTAGGCAGGACAGATATGTGCCACCACATGCTAGAGTTACAGGTGTACAGAGTGACCCGCATGCATTGCGGAGATCCCAGAGAGTCAGATATCTAGTTGACAGATTGACATATCGAGATTTTGCTATGCACTATGCATATATGACATCTATGGTGAAGCATGTGGAACCTACATGCTATACAGAGGCTATTGGAGAGCATGTATGGGAGAAAGCAATGGATGTTGAGATGGACGCATTGGTCCATAATGATACATGGGATTTGGTTGCATTACCAAAGGACAAGAATGTTATTGGATGTAAATGGGTTTACAAAGTGAAGTGCAAATCTGATGGTTCTATTGAGAGACATAAAGCAAGATTGGTAGCAAAGGGTTATGCACAAACCCAAGGTTTGGACTATGATGAAACCTTTAGTCCAGTGGCTAAGATGGGCACTGTGAGAGCAGTCATTGCTATGGCTACAGCTAATGGATGGGAAATGCATCAGATGGATGTCAAGAATGCATTTCTAAATGGAGATCTACAAGAGGAAGTGTACATGGCATAGCCAGAAGGGTATGTACACCCTAGATATCCCACTCACGTATGCAATTGAAAAAGGCATTGTATGGTTTGAAGCAAGCACCTCGTGCTTGGAGTGATAAGATGAGCAGATATCTTATCTACTTGGTTTTCAGATTTCTACAGCAGATTCTTCACTCTGTGAAGAAGACAGAGCATGGGATTGTTTTACTAGTCATCTATGTGGATGACTTGATTATCACAGGTGATCATGGTGCAGATGTGATGCATGTCAAGAAAGCTTTGAGTGGGAAATTTGACATGAAAGACCTTGGTGAGTTGAGATACTTTCTTGGAATTGAAGTGGTCAAAGATCATGCAGGTACTTGGTTAGTACAGCGTCTGGATATGTTGGCAAAGTATGGCATGATAGGGTGTAAGCCTATGAGTACACCTTTGGAGCAAAATGTGAAGTTGCGGGCTGATTATGGCGAGGAATTGGATGATCCTTCTATGTATAGGAAGATGGTTGGTAGTCTCATATACATGACTATCACACGCCCGGATTTGAGTTATGCTGTGGGGCTAGTGAGTCAGTTTATGCAGAGCCCCAGAAAGTCTCATTTGGATGCAGTGAGACGCATCATGAGATATGTGAAGACCACTACACATTATGGTCTATTTTATGAGAGTGGTAAAAGCTTGGACATACATGGCTACACAGATGCTGATTGGGCAGGTAGCGCATATGACAGGAGGTCTACTAGTGGATATGATTTTACACTTGGAAGTGCCGTGGTGAGTTGGAGTAGCAAGAAGCAACCTACAATTGCTTTATCCAGTATAGAGGGTGAGTACAGAGGAGCAGCCATTGCTACTTGTGAGGCTATATGGTTAAAGAGTCTCTTGCCAGATTTGTGTGAGCCTATTGATGGCAAAGTTGTCATTCATTGTGACAACATGAGCAGTATACAGTTGGCAAAGAATCCAGTGTTTCATGCGAGGACCAAACACATAGAGGTCTATTATCACTTTGTCAGAGAAAAGGTGCTGGATGGTACAGTTGATCTTCAGTATGTGAAGACTGATGACAGACATCTTTACAAAGCCACTTAGCAGGGAGAAGTTTGAGTACTTCCGGACTATGTTGGGAGTACATGGGATGAGCTTGAGGGGGAGTGTTGAGAGTCTTGATATCCCAAGCTCATCTACATCTTCATCGGCAGTACATTATGAGCTTGAGAGGGGCTGTTGAGATTCAAGCTTGATGTCAGTGTGAGCCAGCTATGCTATGTGTGCTGGCATGTTAGGTAGGAACATGTGTGAGACATAAATGACCGCGTGTCCAGTTGGTCATAGTGTGTGGCCATTAGCTAGGGTTAGATGAGTGTGGACACAACTCATTGTGTGTTGTGTGGATTATGGATTAGTGCATTATGCTTTGTGTGAGAGTGGAGATGGCTTCCCTCTATGGTTAGGGTTTACAATATACATTAGGGTTTGCTCCTGTGTGTGTGTCTCCTCCCCCTCCACCGTTCTTTCAACAAAACCCTGCCTTGCGCATGACGGGACTGCTTCTGCTGTCAGCTCTACCGGGAGTCCGCCGAGGTGCACGAAGGGGGCAAAGGGATCTCACATATCTCGTGCAACTTCAATTCAGGTACATTCTTTAATGTTGCTATAATGTTTTCATATTCACCTTTGTACACACTCTTCAGAAGAAGCACTGCTAGTGTCTCATCATCTTCTACTAGTTGTTGCTTAATGCTTTTATATTTGTTCGTGTGTGATTAAAAGTTCACTTTCTTTCATATCCAGTTTGTAGAATTGCATTAACAGATTTATCTTTGAATTTTTTGCTTGAGTGCCAAATAATTTATTGAGTTCATCCCATGCATCTTTTGCCCATTGTTGTATCCCTGTGATGTGATGAATGATTTCATCATTTAAACTGAGTGCGGTAAGTCCTAATGCTTTTTCATTCCTGCTCTTCCACTCATTTTTCTCACTCACCTCTGGGCATTCATCTCTTCCCTCAACTAGCCCCCACACATTTTTCCTCATGAGCAAATACATGGTTTTTGTTTGTTGCCATGTATAAAAGTGCTCCCCATTGAATTTGGCTCTCTTGTGCCGTGCTCATGATGATGTGAAGGGGGTCTTACCTCTTGATCCAATTTCAAGATTCAAAGAAATTGTCTACCCTTTTACAACTCAATCTGGTGTTTAAGTGATGATGATTACAAACAGATTTATCAGCATAAATTCACCAGAAATTACATTAAACCAAGGGTAACAAATATGTATTGAATGGTTGGAGTATCAAACCATCTCCTAATTGCAATATGAAGTTATACGGATCTGTATCAAATACCCAATGGTTAATTTGAACCCTCAATTGCACTAAAATATAGTGATTAGTATTGATTAATCACTGATTAGCAAAATAATCCTCTATTTTGTTGTGTACAAAAAACAGAGTATGCGGGGAGTCCAGATCTGGGGCCTTAGAGTTCAAATGAGCTCAAATCCTTTCAAGGCAATCAATAGCAATTAGTCTAGTAGAGGATTATGCCAAGAAACACAAGATTTGACCAAACATTGAATGCTTAATCTCTGTTTTACCAAAGTCACCTGCAGATTTGATGGAGAGCTTGGATCTCACTGTAGACTTGATGAAATTAAAAACTATCTTCACCAGCTTGTAGAGCACCCTTGAAAACCCCTGGGGCCAAGAGGAATTAGAGAAATGTCTTCTCATGCAGACAAGATCTCAAATTTCTTTCAAAAACAAGGTGCCTGAAAAAACGTAGAAATCTATAGTGTGTGCCAGCGGTTTGCTAATGTGATTGGATGCACTGAAGCACAAGGAGTATGGCTATATTTGGCTAGAAGGTTTTGGGCCAATTTTATGTGTGAAGGGAGAGAGAGCTCCTCCACCAGCTTGGGGTACAGAAGTTATTTGAAAAAAAGAGGTAAAAACTTGATTATCTACTAATCCTGATTAACTAGGTGATTAGCAAGATAATGGGCTCATAAATTTGATGGATTCTAAGCTAGGCTCTGATACCATGTTAAATTTGTAGCAATGTGATGAGCTATGGTGGATCAAATGTTAGAATCAACATCATTAGAAAAGAGATTAGATGATAATTAAGACATGATTAGTGAGCAATTAATTGATAGCTTAATGTAGGCATGGATAATAAAAAACCAGCAAATTCTCATTAGGCCAATGCCTCAATTTATAGAGTTTACATCCAAGCATCTAATCCCACTGATCTCTCCTTGATTCACTCTACCTCTTTTGCTTGATTCTCTCCACCTCTTCCCAGAATATCCCCACACCTCCTAAATCTTCTCATGCTACCCTTTATTCTCTCCCAATAGATACTTCTCACCTTTTCATAGCTTCTCTCTCATTTACAGATTCTCTTTTACAGCCTCTTGCTAAGGGCTTGTTCCTGCACACACCCTATTCACTTGTATATTTCAACATGCAGGTTACATAGCGCTTCACTCATAGGCCGCTTCCTTGGTCCCTCATCCACTATACATGAAGCTCACCATTTAAATCGAACCAAGGCTGGTCAAGACCTCGGTCGACCTTGCTACGCGAGACATACTCCATGGACTCTTCGCCGTCAGCTGTTGCAACTTTATCACTTAGGTCTCCACGATCTCATTCACAAGATGGCCAAAATGCTTCCCCAGCATTCTTGACATAAAACAGTCATTTAAAAACAGGTTTCATAAATACAGTTTCTAACGAACTCTCATCTTTCCACATTGTTCCACATCATTTCTTGTTATTCCACATTCTTCTACATCAATTCACATTGCTTATTCCACATCCAGTCATATGTATTCCCATCATCCTTCATCCATTCTCATTCAATCACATCATATTACATCTCATCACATCTATCCACATCACATCACATCACATCTCATCCATTTATATCACATCACATCCATCTACATTCATTCAGATCCACATCACATCCACATATCATCACATCACATTCACATCTATTTACATCACTTCACGTTCACATCTATTTACATCACTTCACATCCATTAACATCTACCCAGGTCCACATCACATCACATCTCATCTATTCACATCATATCTCAACAATTCATATCTAACCAAATCCACATCACATCACATCCATTCACATCTCATTACATCACATTCACATCTCGCCACATCCACTCACATCTCATCACATCCATCACACCCATTCACATCCCACATTCATTCACATGCATATCTATCACATCACATCTCATTCTCATCCATTTACATCACATCACATCCTCTCACATATCATCACATCTTATTCACATCTCATCACATTCACATCCACATCCATTTACATCACATTGCATCTCATCCACATTTACATCACATCCACATCCACATCCATTTACATCACATCCCATCTCATCCACATCTCATCACACGTCCACATTCATTTACATCACATCACATCCACATCCACATCCATGTACATCACATCACATCTCATCCACATCTCATCACATCCACATCCATTTACATCACATCCACATCCATTTACATCACATCACATCTCATCCACATCTCATCACCTCCACATCCACATCCACTTACATCACATCACATCTACTCACATCTTATCACATCGCATTCACATCTTATTTACATCGCATTCACATTTAGTACCGTTTTCTACTTTCGATACCGAAATTCGATATCGATAGGACTTTTTCTAAGTTTCTGTGCCAAAATTGTTTGGCCTAGTTAAAGGTACTTTTTCTCGATGGATATTTTCATATTCTTTCTCAAATTTCTCAAGTGAAATATACTCAATATTCTTCTTTTGAGTAAAAGATTCATGGGATTTACAAAAATCAATTCTACCCATATTTTCCAATAAAATTAATAATGCTCAAAATTCCACTTTTGATAAATACTCATAATTTGAATTATGCCAAAAATTCCTCTTTTACCTTTAATTAGTTGGATCTCAAATATCATGGAAATTCCTCTTTTTGCATAAAAATAAATTTACCAAAAATTCCTCTTTTACCATTTAAATACTTGGATCTCAAATATCATGGGAATCTCTCTTTTGCATAAAAATAAATTTACCAAAAATTACTCTTTTCTCTTAATCAATTATTAAGCATAATTTTAAAAAAATTATTTCTCATGAATATGATGAAAATCAATCTTTTTGCATAAGATGTCCAATCCTAGAATATAGTAGGAAGTCCTCTTTTAGCATTATGCATAAAAATAAGATATATATTATTTTCTAAAAGTTTTGCCATAGCTTCGCTCTACTATTACTGATAATTTTGAATTTTTTTTAAAGAATAAAAGCTTGCAATGAAAATATGATAGTAGTTCCTCTTTTATGCTTAAAATCAAACTATGAATTTAAATCATAATTTTAACCATAATCATAAACTTAATTATGATTATCCCACTAGATTAAGGTAATTCCATTATTTCTCTTTTTTCAAATTGATAGGATAATCTAATTCTCATTTAGAATCAATCAAAGTAGTTTTTAACTACTTATAAATAATCTAAAAGAAATAACCATTATTTTGTTAATACAAACTCAAAAAAATACCATTTTCTTAATCTCTAGCTTATCAAGCCTAGAGTTTAGCTTTGAATTAAGAGACTATCATTGAGAAGCATCATTTTTTCAAGGGATTTAGCCATAAAGATGGCTATTCTTTTAGAGAGAGAGATTTATTTGAAGAAAGCATTACAAATAAGCATAAAGATTAACTTTCTCTTAATTAAGCATTAAGACTTTAAGAGAAAACTTGATTTGAATTAAAACATTCATTTAGAAAACTTCTTAAGCTTGACAGGGGTTGAGAAGAAGAAAGTCATTGAGATAAATTGGAAAAAACCATAAAATTTGATTTTACCTCCAAGTTTGGCTTGATTCTCTATTAGCACAGTGAAGCCCCCGACCAATCAATTGGTCCACCAAGAGGAGAAGAGCAACTCCAAGAGTTGTTGTAGAGAGAGAGAGAGCTCCAAGCTCCCAAGAGAGAGGAAAATTTAAGGGATAATAGAAAATATGATTATTTTAATATAGTATATCTCCAATATTTTTTTTACAAAAGACTGAGGGTCTATTTATAGGTGAGGGAGGCCACTAACCAAGTCCAACTGGGTTCTAGAATTTTTTCAGGTTCAGTTCGACTCAATATGGACAAGATTTGGACCAGTGACTCTCTTTTTGATTTGGTTTGATCCAGGAGAGAGAAGAGATAAAAATATCACAATTTTTTTGAATTAAAAACCCTTCCACACATGTGAAATATGCGCCTACCTCAAGAGTCCCCCTCTCCTTACAAAGGTTCTAGAATTTTTCAGGTTCAGTTCGGACAAGATTTGGACTAGTGACTCTCTTTTTGATTTGGTTTAATCCAGGAGAGAGAAGAGATAAAAATACCATAATTTTTTTGAATTAAAAACCCTTCCACACATGTGAAATAGGCGCCTACCTCAAGAGTCCCCCTCTCCTTACAAAGGTGTCAAAAATGCATCATTATTCTAAAATATCTCATAATTTTTAACTAATAAACCTTGTACTCAGTCAACTCTTCATCTTATGTGAGCATTTACTCATTTTTGGGTATTTTCTTTTATTCTTTGGATTTATCTCATCCCAACACTTGGATTAATCCAATTGGCCCATTGGAACCTTAATTAGACCATAATCTAATTTTTTTTGAAAATGTAGACCCTTAGGCTAAGGTCCCTCATACAAATTTCAATTAATTCGTAATGCACATTGGAAAGTTCATATCCACATCCATTTACATCACATCGCATCCATCCACATCTCATCACATTCACATCCACATCCATCACATCGCATTCACATCCACATCCATCACATTCACATCCACATCCACATCCATTTACATCACATCGCATCTCATCCAGATCCACATCCATTTATATCACATCTCATCCACATCCACATCCACATCCACATCTCATCACATCCACATCCATTTATATCACATCACATCTCATCCACATCTTATCACATCCACATCCACATCCACATCCACATCCATTTGGATCACATCACATCTCATTCACATCTCAACACATCCACATCCACATCCATTTACATCACATCACATCTCATCCACATCTCATCTCATCCACATCCACATCCATTTAAATCACATCAAATCTCATCACATCCACATCCACATCCATTTACATCATATCACATCACATCTCATCCACATCTCATCACCTCCACATCCACATCCATTTACATCACATCACATCCACTCATATCTTATCACATCGCATTCACATTTAGTACCGTTTTCTACTTTTGATACCGATATGACTTTTTCTAAGTTTCTATGCCAATTATTTGGCCTAGTTAAAGGTACTTTTTCTTGATGGATATTTTCATATTCTTTCTCAAATTTCTCAAGTGAAATATACTCAATATTCTTCTTTTGGGTAAAAGATTCATGGGATTTACAAAAATCAATTCTACCCATATTTTCCAACAAAATTAATAATGCTCAAAATTTCACTTTTGATAAATACTAATAATTTGAATTATGCCAAAATTCCTCTTTTACCATTTAATTAGTTGGATCTCAAATATCATGGAAATTCCTCTTTTTGCATAAAAATAAATTTACCAAAAATTTTTCTTTTACCATTTAAATACTTGGATCTTAAATATCATGGGAATTCCTCTTTTTGCATAAAAATAAATTCACCAAAAATTCCTCTTTTACCATTTAAATACTTGGATCTCAAATATAATGGGAATCCCTCTTTTTGCATAAAAATAAATTTACCAAAAATTACTCTTTTCTCTTAATCAATTATTAAGCATAATTATAAAAAAATTATTTCTCATGAATATGATGAAAATCATTCTTTTTGCATAGGATCACCAATCCTAGAATATGGTAGGAAGTCCTCTTTTAGCATTATGCATAAAAATAAGATTTATATTATTTTCTAAAAATTTTGCCATAGCTTCGCTCTACTATTCATGATAATTCTCATTTTTTTTTCTAAAGAATAAAAGCTTATAATGAAAATATGATAGTAGTTTCTCTTTTATGCTTAAAATCAAACTATGAATTTAAATCATGATTTTAATCATAATCATAAACATAATTAAGATTATCCTACTAGATTAAGGTAATTCCATTATTTCTCTTTTTCCAAATTGATAGGATAATCTATTTCTCATTTAGAATCAATCAAAGTAGTTTTTAATTACTTATAAATAATCTAAAAGAAATAACCATTATTTAGAGAAGAAGAAAGTCATTGAGATAAATTGGAAAAAACCATAAAATTTGATTTTACCTCCAAGTTTGGCTTGATTCTCTATTAGCAGTGAAGCCCCCGACCAATCAATTGGTCCACCAAGAGGAGAAGAGCAACTCCAAGAGTTTTTGTAGAGAGAGAGAGAGCTCAAAGATCCTAAGAGAGAGAAAAATTTAAGGGATAATAGAAAATATGATTATTTTAATATAATACTGTCATACTAACATCGGTGTGGTGACCACAGTCGGAGGGCACCAACAATGATGACGGTTAGAGGTGATGGAGGGAGGCTCTTGGTGGAGTGTGGTGGATGTGGCTTCCTATCCACAAGCATTCTTAAGTTTTGTTGTGTTAATTGTTTTCTTGTGTCTGATTGATAGGTCATAGATGGTTTAGAACAAAAAAAACATCAAGCATGGTTAGACCAGGTCCACGTTTGGTAGATAAAGTAGAAAATCAAAGTAAAGTATCATGGCAGAAGATGAAGAGGAGCATATGAATACCCTCAAAGAGATAAGGAGGGGCCAAAAACATGTTGAGCTTCTCATACCCAAGCTTACATTCATGAGAATTGGGAGACATATTTGTGAGGATTGGAATCTTGGGATGAGATGGGCCTCCAATGCAGTATGTGCCATTCAAGAGGTTGCAAAAGATTTTATTATAGAAAATTTTTTATTGACAATTATATTTATTTTTACCATGCTCATAGGGTCACTTTTATGGACAAGGACATGCAGACTTGCAGGCTTATAAGATACATATTTGAAAAGCTATCACATCCTATATTATTGAGTGACTTTAGGGCATTTAATATCTTGAATGTGCCACCAGCTAGAATACCCAAGGATGCAGGTATTGAGATTGAAGATGTTACACATGACAAGGATACTAGGACTATAGATCAAGAAAAAGGTTGAGAAGGGAAAAGAAAAAATATCTTTTGAGGAAGAAAGAATAACGGAAGATAAGCTGCTGGATCTTGAGAAGAATAACCTTCAAGATTTTAAAGAATGTACGTGGAAAACTTGTTGTCCAAATGAAATATTTTGTTGATGGTTCAGAGTATCTTAATATAGCACCATTAGATACATATATGTTGGTAGAGAGAAATTGAGAAATAAGTGATGTAGTGATCCTGATATCTCTCAAGTATGCATGCTATCTTTTTTGTAAATTTTATTATTGTCGTCTTTTTTGAAGATAATAAACTAATTTATTTAGTGATTTGCTTTCTGTAGGCTTCTTTTGGCCACCCTACCTTTAGAGGCCTATTATCTTCTTTTTTTGTTAGACCCTATAGTCTCTATTCATGTAAGAGAGACACAAACCCTAATTTTAATAGGCTCAAAGATTTGAAAAGCTATCACATCCTATACTATTGAGTGATTCTAGGGCATTTAATATCTTGAATGTGCCACCAGCTAGAAAACCCAAGGATGCAGGTATTGAGATTGAAGATGTTACACATGATAGGGATACTAGGACTATAGATCAAGCAAAAGTTGAGAAGGGAAAAGAAAAAATATCTTTTGAGGAAGAAAGGAGAATTGAGGAAGAAAGAATAATGGAAGATGAGTTGTTGGATCTTGAGAAGAAGAACCTTCAAGATTTAAAGAATGTACTTGGACAACTTGTTGTTCAAGTGAAATATTTTATTGATAGTTCAAAGTATCTTGATATAGCACCATTAGATACATATATGTTGGTAGAGAGAAATCGAGAAATAAGTGATGTAGTGATCCTGATATCTCTCAAGTATGCAAGCTATCTTTTTTGTAAATTTTATTATTATAGTCTTTTTTGAAGATAATAAACTAATTTATTTAGTGATTTTCTTTTTGTAGGCTTCTTTTGGCCACCCTACCCTTAGAGACATATTATATTCTTTTTTTGTTAGACCCTATAGTCTCTATTTATGTAAGAGACACAAACCCTAATTTTAACAGGCTTGACGATTTGTTGAGGAGATGTAACTTTGAAAAGGCGCAATATGTAATTATACCTTATAATGAGAGGTAACTATTGTGTTTTTTTGGGACCAATATATATATACCAAAAATCAATTACATCTCAAATCCTAACTTGGCAACCATTAAACCCCACTCAACAAGTTACATATCAGAGTCCACCTCTCATCTTCAAATACAAAAGAGGAATTTTCCCATGATATCTAAAATCCAAGCTGGATACAAGCTTCAATTCAAAACCTCAGATGTGAATCCTTTAGGTGACTTCTTCTCCAATACATCCCCCCTTTTTTAACCACACTTTAACCACTGGTCTAGTGCCAACTGGGTTTTCAATAAATGCCACAAAAGTATGGTCCACTTGTTTAACTTTTTTATACCGTCTTTTGGTCCTTGGACCAAACGTCGCAGGTGTGATCCTTGGTTTAAGCTCCAAAGCTTCCTGAATACACAACAAAAAAATGGTTAAGCTCAACCTAGTATGCCTGAAAGTATCCCCTTCCGAAGAGAAAGTCAAGCGATGGCTGCCTGCAATGCCTAAATAATCTGCATCATCCCATCTTATTCAATTTATTAACCAAATGTATAGACCAAACACATATGCACACATTTATACATCAATCTTGTAGCATCTAGCCTTGTACCAACTCCTTTTTGAAATAAAATATAGTTTCTAATGGTCCATATTTCCCAAAGATAACAGAATCTAATTATGTTAAAAATAGAATCAGCATTCTTCTCACTGGATGTCCATTTCCCTAGCAACCAGTCCTCCCAATGTCCTTGCACACCAGTACAACTATGTACCCATCTGCTAGTTTTGGTCCAAGTGCTTTTGATAGTTGGGAAATCCCAAAAAGCATGTTTCCCATCTTCCAGAGCTGTTTTGATCTGGGGCAGCACCCATTAGTAAAATTCCTCTGCACCAATTTTCTCCCTAAGGGAAGAGCACCCATACATATTCTCCAAAGAAATATTTGAGACTTGGTAGGAATTTCTAGTTTCTAGATGGTTTTCCATCTCTTCCTCCAAGTATTTGTCCCCCAACTTTTCATCCAAATCCTGTTGCAGTAGATCACATTCTCCTCAGTCCTTTTTAATTCCCTGTACAACTCCTTAGTAGTCCCACTATCCAATTTGGCCCCATTGTACCAAACCCAATCTTTTACCCAACACGATTCATCATATATAGTGGAATAACAACCTTTTTGCACCTCTTCCAACACAACCCTTGCCAATTTTCCCTCTTGAAAATTTAGATTGAACTCCTCATCAAGTTGTTCAGGATCCTTCCACCCCAACAAAGCTCTGTCCCAACAGTCAACTAGTTTCTTAAAACCCTTATTATTCAGATTTTTAGGAGTTTTGGGGTCCTAAAGTGCCAAGGGCATTGTAAGATTCCTCCCCCAGCCCCTCAAGATGTCCAGTATCTTCCCCTGTAATCGATCCCCTCTTCAGAAATATAAAAGATCTTGTTTCTACCTGTTTTAGCCTAGAGAGAGAAAATATTCTAGAGAGAGATTATTTAGATTTTAAATATTTTTGGATAGAAAAATACCTCATCTTATTAAAATAAGTTTCCCTGAAACAAAATTTCAAAAAGATTTTCAGAAGGTGCATCAGAAATTAAGTATAATCTATTCAAGAGGCATTATCCTGGGGGTGAAGAGTTTTTCGAAATTTTAAATTAAGGTTCCTATGGACCAATAAGATTCATCCAAATGTAGGGAGGAGATAAATAAAGAAATAAAAGGAAAATCCCCCAAAAATGAGTAAATACTCACATAAGATGAAGAGTTGACTAAGGACAAGGTTAATAGTTGAAAAAGAGAGATATTTAGGTGAAATGATGCATTTTTGACACCTCAGTATGGGGGAATTTCCCTCATGAAGGAGGCTCCTATTTCACATGCTTGAATGAGTTTTAAACTCCCAAATAATGAGATATTTTTATCTTTCCTCTCTCCTGTTTCAACTAGATCCAAAAAGTGAGCAAAACTGACCCAAAAATGGTCAAAAATTGATCAAACTGATCTGGAAAATTCTAGAATCAGTTGGCTTGGTTAGAAGCTCACTTTTTCCTATAAATAGAAGCCTTCCCCTTTGTTGAAACTCAATAGTATTTTGCACTGTTACCCTGTCTGTCCCAAGTGCCAAAAACAGTGAATTTTACTCATAATTCATTAGTTTTTGACCTTCCCTCTTCTAGAAGATTGGTGGCCACTCTTGTCTCAAACAAGAGTAGAACCCTCAAACCATCAAGCGAAAGGAAAGCTCTCAAATTATCAATGTAAGTTGGAGATTCTTCTCTTTTATATTCTTTTTATGGTTTTTTATGATTTTTGTCTTCTCTACATTGCAAATGATGTTATGCCTCATTGCAAAAGGCATTCCCCTCTCTTCTCTAGTAAATCCAACCATTCTTTATCCTAGATGAATGATTAATGAATAAAATCAAGTTTTTCATAATGTTTCTCTTAAATAAGTAGAAAAATGTTTACTTTTGAATGATTTAAATACTCTTAGTGCATTTCTAATTAATTTTAGAGACTTAAAAATTTAAAAATGGTCAGCCATACAAAGGAGGTTATGGCAAAATTTTTCAAAAATTTGGAAATAAGTATTATCTTTTATTATTCTAAAAGAGTAATCCTTATGTTTTCTATATTCTAAAAGTGTCATTTTCTTACATAGAAGATGTATTTTGATTATTTGTATAAAAGAAATTTATTTTTATTTTAAAAGTATTACTTTTATCATATTGATTTTTATGCATAAAATAATGCATAAAAGGTTATTTTTTTAAAAGAGTTACTTTCATCATATTGATTTTCATGCATAAAAGAATATTTTTATTATAAAAGTGTTACTTTTATCATTATTGAATTCTATGCATAAACATATGCATAAAAGAATATATTTTTTATATTAAAAGTGTGATTTCCATCATAAATGATTTTTATGCATAAACACATGCATAAAAGATAATTTTTTAATTAAAAGTGTGATTTTCATCATAAATGATTTTTATGCATAAATGGTTGCATAAAAGAATTTTTTTATATTAAAAGAGTGATTTTCATCATAAATGATTTTTATGCATAAATTAGATGCATAAAAGAAATTCTTTTATATTAAAAGAGTGATTTTCATCATAAATATTTGGATGCATAAACATATGCATAAAAGATATTTTTTTATATTAAAAGAGTGATTTTCATCATAAATGATTTTTATGCATAAATTAGATGCATAAAAGAAATTCTTTTATATTAAAAGAGTGATTTTCATCATAAATGTTTGTATGCATAAACATATGCATAAAAGATATTTTTTTATATTAAAAGTGTGATTTTCATCATAAATGATTTTATGCATAAATTAGATGCATAAAAGAAATTTTTTAATATTAAAAGAGTGATTTTCATCATAAATGATTGTATGCATAAATAGGATGCATAAGAGAAATTCTTTTATTCTAAAAGTGTAATTCCTACTAAATTGGATTTATGCATGGAAAGATGCATAAAGAATTTATTTTAACCCAAAAGATTTATTCTTATCAATTTTGATTTTATGCATAGAAAGATGCATAAAGAAATCTATTTTTAGTTCAAAGTTATTTTCATCAATTTCGATTTTATGCATGATAAGATACATAAAAGATTGAATTATAATTCAAAAGTGTCATTCTCATTTAAAATGAATTTATGCATTAGGAAGATTGATTTTCGAAAGTGTTATTCTCCTTAAAATGAAATTTATGCATAAATAGATGCGTAAAGAAATCTTATATCAAAAATAAGAATTCTCTTGCATTCTATAAATAGATATGAGGATGTGAAACGAATCAGATAGATGAAAATGCACGAGGAATAGATGTAGTTATATGTATGTGAAAGAGTGGATGTATGTGAAGGATGTATGTGAAGGATGTATGTGAAAGGAAAAATGTATGTGGAAATGGATGTATGGATGTGGATGTGAAAATGGATGTATGGATGTGGATGTAGATGTATGAATGTGAATGGGGATGTGAATGTATGAATGTGGATATAGATGTGGATGTATGAATGTGAATGTGGATGTGAATGTATGGATGTGGATGTGGAAATGGATGTATGGATGTGGATGTGGAAATGGATGTATGGATGTGAATGGGGATGTGAATGTATGAATGTGGATGTGAAAATGGATGTATGGATGTGGATGTATGAATGTGGATGTGGATGTATGAATGTGGATGTGGATGTGGATGTATGAATGTGGATGTGAAAATGGATGTATGGATGTAGATGTGAATGTCGATGTGTATGCGGAATAATGAATGCGAATACGTATGTGAATGGATATGAAGTCGATATGAATGAATGGATGAGATGAGATGTCATGTGAATCAGAATGTGAAATGAATAATATAATATGTGAACTAATGAGATGTAATGAGAAATGGATGTGATGAGACGTAATGTAAATTAAGAAAGATAGGAATGGATGTTATGTGAAGTGAATGAATCTGATGAGATGGAATGGAAAATGATGTATCTGGTCAAGAATGGATACACTTATGAATTGGATTTGGGTTAAGTAATATGGATTGATGTGGAATAAACTGGAAAGATGTGAATTCATTATAGAAACTGTATTTGTGATCTGTTTGTAAATGACTGTTTTATGTCAAGAATGTTGGGGAAGCATTTTGACTGTCTTGAGAATGTGGTCGTGGAGACCTACGTGATAAAGTTGCAACAGCTGACGGAGAGTCAACAGAGGATGTCTCGCGTAGCAAGGTCGACCGAGGTCTTGACCAGCCTCGGTACGATTTAAATGGTGAGCTTTCGGTATGGTGGATGAGGGACCAAGGAAGTGGCCTATGAGTGAAGCGCTAGGTGACCTGTGAAGGATCCTAGAGGGTGCTGACCATACGGTGCTCGGGCTCTGGGTCGCCGAAGATACCCACACGTGCATCGTGGAAGATATTAGAACAAGGAGTAAGAGTTGTTTTCTGAAACCGGGCATGGATCTGGTTGATTGACCTTGCTGGTCCTCAAACGGATGAGTCCATGGCTCTTTTATATGGATCTGTTTGGTTGATCTTGCTGATCTTCAACGGAGATTCCATCTTGATTTTTATAAGTGATTATATTGCCGAGTACTATGAGTTAGGAACTATTGAAAAGGCCCCTGAGTGAACAGGTGAGCGTTTTGGTTGCTAATGATGCCATAGATACTCTGATGAAGGAATGATTGGAAATTAAGATTCAACTGGATATTTTGGAGGATTGTGATCAGTGATACTATGGTTTCATTAAATGATTGTTTTAAAGATGACTGAATCTGTGAAAAAGGCAATTTCATATTGGGTGTGTAAGTGGTGTGACTAGTTTTATGTTTACATGAACATTCGGCTAGGGGGCCTAGGAACTCTTTTCCTTGGTACCTGGGACAAAACCTAACCAAATTCCTAATTGGATCCCATCACTATAGTGGTTGGGTGGTTGGCTAACCCATGGGTCTGGATGGGGTTAGGCTGGACTGATGGATCCGTAAATCGAGACTCAATTTCTGTTTAGTTCGATAGATGAAGTAAATCCCAGACAAAAATTATTCTATGGAAAAAGAATCAACGGCTGTGCCTCTCGATGAGGAAAAAAGCATTGGTCTCTATGATCCAAGTGCAATCTGTCCCTTGATCTGACTATGGAGCTTACGAGTTTGGTCAGATCAGTTTAGTTAAGGCTTTTGACTACGTTAGGGAAAAGTTATCCTGGTGGAATTCCGCATGCTTTCCGAGCAAAGGAAGTTTTTTCTGGGTTCGATTTTGGAAAAACTGATGGATTAGTCTCTTGTTTGGATATCCAAGGGCGAGGCCCCGAGTGTAGGACCCTGCCCCGCGCAAGAAGTGCTACTTCTGCTGCTAGCACCCCAGAATTCGTTGCGCGGTGGGGACAGGGATCATACAGGCGTATTAAATTTATGTGACCACTAGATTCCTAAGCAAAGTAAAGAATTCCTTGAGACTCTAGAGCATCCCTCCCAAAACATCAACCCCAAAGCCTCTTTCCAATTGCTACACAACATTCTTGCAAGAGATGACCCCTGTAACCTTCACTGGTGGAGTGGGGCATAAGAAAGTATCCTATCTTTCCATCCCATGTCATGTCATCTGCCTTCAAAGCATACACAAGCACCTTCAATTAATTCTCTCAACATCTTTGTCCATACCTCCTCCTGAGATGAAGACATTTAGGAAGTAACAATGCCATCTTGGGCTTCGTGTGAGAGGGAAGATGCAAGATACTAATACCCCCCTCTTCCTTGGGAAGAGACAATCTATCCCAAGACAACCAAGCTAAGGTCTCCTTATTAGAAGTGCTATTCCTGCATAATAATGAGAATTACCAGAATTTGAATGACTACGTTCGAGCGAGGTGCCGGTTCGAGCGATGTTGTTTGTTGATTTTCACAAACAAAGTGCAAGTTATTTATGTTCCAAATAGAGGTATCTCTCATTCACTTTTGGAGAAGAGCTTATATACATGAATTTTTTCGAATATGAAAAATCCACAAAAATATGGGAGCAACTGTCTTAAGAACATATATCCAATATTAAAAGTATAATTTGTGGTTAGTTAGCTCTGATTGCATCTATATGTTATAAATAATTACATTGTGGTTATAGCCCTAGTTAAAATTTATTTATTGAAAACATCTCTAAATATAGCCTTCTCTGCTTTATTTATGGTTGATGTTTTGCCCACGTTATTTTTAATGTCAAGAACTTCAAGGATTAAGATTTTAGCAATTACTTTTCCTTCGTGCAAACAACAATAGTCTCTTAAAGATTGAAAAACCAAAACCACATCTATATCATTGTCGATATGTACAAATCAATTCATTATCCTCAAGTCATTTATGTTCCAAATATAGGTATTTCCCATTTATTAATGTAAAGTCCAAAAGTCCACATGATTTTATTGAATACAAAGAAAGCCATACACATTTAGAAGCAAGGGTTCTTAGACCGTTACCCAACATCAAAATAGCAAAATTACATCAAGGGTATGCTTCTATACATTCCCAAAATTACATTGTAGATGTATCATAACATATATAAGCGTTTCTCAAATTCTTATCCCAAAATAAGTTAATGCATCCTCATACCTATTCCAAAGACATAAGGCTGGTCCAAAATGATCCTATGCAGTCTCAAAATTCAACCAAGTGGCCGGCTAATACTTGGGGTAGTTTCTACGAGAAGCTAGTGCTTGGAATAATTCTACCTTTGTAAGAGCTGATTGGTGCATAAACTCGTGAACTTTATCACTCAACCCCAAAACACCGATGAAGATAAAATAGATGTGTTTGCATGGAACATGCATCCCTTTCTTTGCATGTCATTGCATGAAGTCCTTATAGGAGCAACGTGGATACTCTGATATTGTCATTATGTATGTCAGACCCTTTATAATAGAACTTTCTATTCGCACATAGAAAAGATTCATTTCATTTGGAATTATTATCTTCTCTTGCACTACTTTAGCATTCAAACATTGAGCCTTTTGAATCTTCTTTTGAAATTCTTTACTTAGCTTGGATCTCCACTTCACGATCCTATTATCCCTTCGACCATCCCAAACATGACTCAATGCTGCTGCACTCCTCTGCATGTTTGATCCTTGCACATGAAAACTCTCATCCTCCTCAAGCACAAAACCTACATGCTGCAATTTCTCCTTTTCATGTTTTTTTATGGAAGTCCCGATAGAAACCTTCCACACCCCAGGGGAATGGCCAAGCACACCAAGGATAGACTCATCTCAACACCCCATGTATGGGCTATAGAGGTGTTGCAAAACCACACAAACTACTCTTTAATACCATTGGGATGTTGTCTTCTCCCCTTGAAGCAAGGTGCAGGGACACCCTCAGTTGCACTTCGACCTAATGTATTTATGAGTGCTCCACATCTAACCTTTGTGGCAGCAATGAACCCAAATCATGTCACCACACTACATGGCTCTGTTCTTTTGATGGCCCAATTAGTGTCATAAACAACACTCTCCTTGCATAGAATCTCCTCTTCACGTACATTTGAAGAGGTAGGTCTCCTCCCACCAACTGGTCGCCTACCTGTAACATAAATGTACTCCGGCCTATGACTGTCATGCATCACTGTAGCAGGAGTGGCAAAGCCTCTTCTCCTTATAATTTGCGTTTGCTCCATTGATGGCCTTTGCATTTCAGGTGTCTGAAGCCCACCAACCTCTTCTACAACACTATGGTCAACATCAACTAATCTCTTTATCGACACATTTCTTGAATCTCCTATCATAATCCTCTCCCTTAGTTTGTCCAAAGTAGGTCCTATTCCCAAATGTTTGCCAAACATGTAGGCATTGTAGTGTGCACTTTGAAGCATAGACATTGCCAAGTCTGAAGTAGTGGCCTCATATAACCTTATGTGTTTAGCATATCCATGAGCAGCCCTCATACTTGAATGCTTTGTCTCTGATAAATTCACAAAAGGAAAAAATCATGTGTCCTTATGTTGTTGCATGAATGAATGAATATCCATGAGAAACCCTCATACTTGAATGCTTTGTCTCTGATAAATTCACAAAAGGAAAAAGTCATGTGTCCTTATGTTGTTGCATGAATGATCCCCCCCATTGGGAAACCCGTATATCCCACCATGCCAACCATGTCTCAAGGGCAGACAACTCACCATCTTTTACATGCATAGGTGTCCACCACTTTTTTAAATCATCTTTACAAATCTCTGCACTAGCATCCGATGTCGCATTCTTCCAGTTTCTAAACAACTGCTTACGCTCTTCTTGAAAAGGAGACCTAATGCATTTCCTTGTATGCTCTATCATGATCATTTCCCAATGAAAACCACATGTTCTCTTTACCCTCCATCACATTATTAGGTCCACCATTATACATTGTTCTAACTGTAAGCCAATTTGCACCTTCTCCATCTGCCAATAAAGCCTTTAAATTTTGGCAAAGGGAATCCATTTTTTAATATTTGATCATTAATGTGCTGCCCAAAACTTTATTTGTGCACGAGTGTCTTCAAGCTTAAATTCACATGTAGCAATTGTGAGAATTTGTGTGATGAAAGGGTGATACACATGGGCACCCATGGTAGAACATCCCTTAACCCAACGGACATGGTCAAAGTGCAACCATTATTGCCCTAAGCTACCACTTGGCCTTATTCTATTCACCAAGTCAAGCCCTGAACCTAGACGAACAATAGACATCTTGAAGACATGAGGTTGTTGATCATCTGAGAGCTTTCTAGGAAAAAGGATACTCTGTAGAAATGGATATATGCACCGCCGTTTCAAATCCAGCAATGAATCAAGCCCATAGTCCACTCCTTCTAATCCATATCTAGCTGACTCCAACTCCTCAGTTTCTTCCTCTTTACCAATAATCAACATGTCCATGACAATATCATTTGGCAAAACCAACTTCAATATTTTCGCAGGACATGAAAGGGTTCTTTCTTGCATGGTCTGATACCATTTCATCTACTTTGTTTTTTTTACCTTGACTGCTCCCATCATCAACAAGATGCTCATGAAAGGGTTCTTTCTTGCATGGTCTGATACCATTTCATCTACTTTGTTTTTTTTACCTTGACTGCTCCCATCATCAAGAAGATGCTCATGAACTCCCCCATATGCACTGCACATCTTGAAGTATGTTCACAATCATGTGGAATGTAGTAGTAAATGAAAGCTTTACATTTTTGAACACAGATTGGTATCTAACCACAATGAATGCATACCAGGGAACCACACTCTATCATTTGGACCCACTAGACATGTTTTTCTCAATTTTCCTTTCCATTGCATAGTTTTGTCTGGTCGATATAAGGACAATCTAAATTGCAACATCTCAAGTAGCCCGCACATCTACTTATTCAAACCATTCCATTGAAAGAGTCTTGCGAGCTTGTAGAGTATAACATCCAGACATGACCATCAAACTTTTGATCCATCCCAAACATTGCAAACCCTAGAGGAAATGGCACAAGCTCAAACATAATGTAGCCATTATAGTGTCGTGGAAATTTTGAAACTTGCTCTATAGTGGTGGCAGTGAAGAAAGTAACATGCAATGAACTATTAAATGGGAGCTTTGCAAGCAAGATGATCACACTCATAGTGTCCCTTGATTTGGTAGAAGGTGTAGCCTCCTGTGTTGTTATTACTATAGAGAACACACAACCATACTTTGTCTCCACCTTGAATCCGAATTCTCTAGCTTCCAGCTCAAGTGGTCAATGAATGATCCCTACATCTTGAAGTCCTATCTCCTCTTGGAGGACAATTTCACTACTTTGTAAACCAAAGAAATCAATGAGTTGTAGTAGTGAAACCTCACAAATAGCAGTGTTGTATCTAATTTCCAAAGTCTGAGCACCATGGTTAATAACAAGGAAGGACGACATTGTGAGCTGAGCAATGAGAAATCCAAAAAGACGAGGCAGGGAGACAGAGCAGAGAAATGCTAAGGCAAGGATGGCTAGGAGAAAGAAACATAATGAAGAGCAACCAAGAAAGAGAGATGGTATCTAGAAGTGCTAATATGGCATAGTCCAACTTGAACGTTGCAAACGGATATGGGCCAAATAATGACAAAAAATGCCATATTCTGAATTGAATGCTCAATCAAGAAGTGGAGGTTATCTAGTTCACATATAGTTTGTAGGCACAAATAATTATGTTTTAGTATGCGCCATCTAATGCACTGAGGGTTGTGAGGAGATTGTGCTCCATAACGTTTTTTGATTTTGTAAGTCATGGAATATTTTAATGGACGAGAAAGGGTTTTCTCAACCCCTAAAAAAGGGATAAAATGGCTTTGACATTTATGGTGGCTAAAATGGATTATTGTGGACCATAGAATGGCTTTGCCATTTATGGCCCCTTAATTAACACTGACCCAATATAGATCACATCGGATCTTTGTGAATAATGTTGTACCATACGTCATAGAAGTTAACCACTTGTTAGACTCTAGCCGATTCTAGTTTTAGTACTTGTAAGTCAGTCTTTAGTCGTAGTCTAGGTTAGTACTTAGTAGTTAGTAGTTCTAGTTTGTCTTTAGTCATAGTCTAGGTTAGTAGTTAGTAGTTCTAGTTTAGTAGTTAGTCTTTAGTCTAGTTTAATAGTAGTCTAGTTCTAGTTTAGTAGTTAGTCTTTAGTCTAGTTTAATAGTAGTCTTTAGTCTAGTTTAGTACTCTGGTTTAGTAGTTTAGTTTTAGTTCTAGTTTAGTTAGTCTTTAGTCTTTAGTTAGTAGTTTAGTTAGTCTTTACTCCTCCCTCCCCTTAGTCTTTAGCCTCGCATCTTTTTGTTTACTCCCCTCCCCTTAGTCTTTAGCCTCGCATCTTTTTGTTTACTCCACTCCCCTTACTCCTCCATACCCTCCCTTACTCCTCCACTCCCCTTACTCCTCCCCATCTCCTCCCTTACTCCTCCATTCTCCTTACTCCTCTAGCAGAGCGAGTCGTGGGGGTCGCAGCAGTAAGGGTCGCATGAAATCCTCCAAGTTAGTCTACTCCAACCTCTTTTTTACATTCCAATGTGCCAAAAAAAGGGTAGAGAGGGCTCCCTGAAGACCGCGATATCATGGCCTCCTGGGATCCCTCTCTGCCCATGTTTTTTGCCCATGAAAGGGCAAGGTGATAGAGAGAAATTCAATATGTTCCTTGAGACACTGGCTGACATGGCACCATGCGGCCACTATATCATGCAGCACTATAACATGCTACAGTGGGGGGGCTTGAGCTTCTTTGAATCATGTAAAAAATGAGCAAAGGGGGCTCCCAAGAGGCTTCGATATTGTGGCCTCTCGAGAGCCCCCTTTTCTCATTTTTTATGGCCCTTCAAAAAGAGGCTTAACACTCTTAACAAAAAAGAGGAGGTAGGATGTCGTAACAATGCAGTAAGGTAGGGGAGGTATGCCCATCTTGTGAAGTAGTGCCAAAAGGCAAGAGAAGGTAAGGGGTGGTGTGCCCATCATGTTATAGTAAAGAAGTGATGGCCATCGTTGGCTAAGCAAAGTGGAGGTGGGCCATCATGGCTAACTGAGTCAGGGCCAGCTATGTCAAGGCATGGCTTTGCTATGCCAATAAGAGAGAAGAAGGTGACTCATGCCAAGATAAAAAATGAGAAAAGGGGGCTCCCGACAGGCCACGATATCACGGCCTCCTGGGAGCCCCCTTTGCTCATTTTTTATGGACCTTGAAAGAGACTTAAAATTTTAACAAAGAAGAGGAGGTAGGATGCCATAACAGTGCAGCAAGGTAGGGGTGGTGTGCACATCTTGTGAAGTCAAGTCATAAGAAAATGAAGAGTAGGCAATCAAGTCATGAGGCACAACCAAGAGGAGGTGAAGGTGGTGCTAGCTATCTCTCAACAACGATAATAAGAACCCACTCTCTCACCCACTTTACCTTCAAATCCTTGGCAACCTTGGCTTCTCTTAGCCCCTTAAAGGTGAAAACAAATGGTAGAGGGGGATCCCTCCGGGAGGCCATGATATGCCCATTTATTTCACCTTCATGGGGATTAACATAAGCATTAGCCTCTTTCATCCTCTGTGCCCTACAAGCAGCGCAATTTCACTTAGCTTCCGTGGGTCTATCAAAGTGCACATGACCCAAATATGCTGTGCTCGAGTCTCTCTGTACGACTTTCCAATCACGAACATCCAAGACATGGCTCTATGGTTGCCCTCCCACACATAGAACATCTTCCCGAAAAGGTACTGGAATTCTAGCTTAACTTCTAAGTCCTTCTCGAATAGTTCATCCACCTCCCTCCACATGGGTGACCAAGACTCCCTCAATGATGGCGTTGTCTCCTCCCCATTGCCTGTGCGTAGATAGAAAAAATAATTGAGGAGGCCATGATATCGCGGCCTCCTGGGAGCCCCCTTTGCTCATTTTTTAGGGCCATTTTTTTAGGGCCATTCAAAGAGGCTTACATAGGATTGATGATAAATATAAGGGCATAATTGAGGCATTGTACGGGCCCTTTGAAGGGCAAAAAAATGAAGCCTTTTTTTTATATGTAATTCTTTTCTACAGATAGATATGGGCAAAAGTACAACTCTTCCTTTAAAGAATAGAGGGAGGGGAAAAGACAAAACCTCAACACCTCCAAAGAATGGGAGAAAGAGAAAGCCTCCAATTCGTGCAGACACTGAGGAGGGTGATCATGGTGGGGATAGATCCAAGATGGAGGCTCCTACACGCACATCTACAAATGTCCATGATTTAGATGGAGGGGGAGATGAGATAGACTCTTTAATTGAGGACATTAGCTTGGATCTTTTGGGAGGGGTGACATCATTTCTAGATGTAGGCTACTTAGTGTTCAGATGAGTGCCCTACAATCCCCTTGTGTAGACTCATTACCTATGCTAGAGTAAGGGGATTGAGAAGTGATGTCGCTGAACTTAAGAGTGTGTTCCAGTATGCGGGATACCTCCTAGAAAAGGGTGCATTTATTATTTCTATCTATGCACAGGCAGTGGGGAGGAAACCAAGGTTACGCCATCATTGAGGGAGTCTTGGTCACCCATGTGGAGGGAGGTGGATGAACTATTCGAGAAGGAGTTAGAAGTTAAGCTGGAATTCCAGTACCTTTTCGGTAAGATGTTCTACGTGTGGGAGGGCAACCATAGAACCATGTCTTGGATGTTCGTGATTGCAAAGTCGTATATAGAGAGACTCGAGCACGGC
This sequence comes from Cibotium barometz, assembly GCF_041138505.1. Classification (NCBI taxonomy): domain Eukaryota; kingdom Viridiplantae; phylum Streptophyta; class Polypodiopsida; order Cyatheales; family Cibotiaceae; genus Cibotium; species Cibotium barometz. Next base: position 30,453,706 of record NC_141090.1, read on the forward strand.
ATATTCGGGTCATGTGCACTTTGATAGACCCACGGAAGACAAGTGAAATTGCACTGCTTGTAGGACACAGAGGATGAACTCATAAGCATTTTTCTCTTTTTCGTTTCTTATTTATTTCTACTTTCATCTTATTGATTCATTTAATTTTAAAAATTCATGTTTGTAGATTAAATGAGCATGTGGTTATCAAACCAAGCTTGAGGGATGTACTCACACGAATGCTAATAACATTTGTGAGTGTGACGCTCAAGTTTTCATGACCTCCTTGACTCCCCAAGAGCATTAGGTCATAAACAATGCAAGAACCAGGGAGGTGAAAGGAATTGTAGGCTGGTACCCTTTAAGTAGAGGGTACTTAGCAAGGCTTGTATTTCAGGTGAGAGAAACGTCCCTTTTCTTGCATCTTGTTTGTTTGGGTATTGACTCGTATTTTTTCAAGGTATATTATATTTTCTTTGTCAATGTGTTGTGCAGGTTGAGTTTAATGCAAACATCAATAAAGTATTGGAGAGGATAAAGGCTACAGTTCTCGTGGAGGAAAGAGCAGCTGAGAAGAAGGAGATTGATGCAATGCAGTAGAAAATATCTGATCGGCATGGGCATGGTATAGTATCTACACTCTATGTTTGACATTCATATTAAGCAGTGTTAAGTGTGAGAAGTTTGAGTCTTCTTACTCTTGAGCTAATGTTGTGTAGGTCTTAAATTGCCTTAACCCACAGCTTGGAGATGTCTAGAAATCGAAATTATTTTCCTTGAATTTTGAGACTACAGATAAGGTCATCACTCTAGAGAAAATTAAGTGCATTGCACTTTCTCCCCTTAAGGTGGAGAAAAAAATTAAGTATCTCTCTTTGTTGGAGGCTAATGCTATCATGAGGAATATGTATTACATGCCCTCAGCAGATATTCCTTATAGGGTGAGCTTTGTATTTGGTGCCTTTGTTTTGCATTGAAAATATTGTTTGTGTTTAATTCAATCTTCTAATATATTTCTTTATTGGCACAAATAAAGGTGGTTGGCTAGAGAGAGTTTTTTGGAAAAGATATAAAATCATGCCCTTGCAGTGCTTGAGGAGCTCAAGATTGTAGCAAATATAGGGTGGTTGTTTACTCTACCTCCAGACTACACTCTCACTCAGTATTATGAAGACATCAAGTAGGAGGGGAGAAAGTATATGTTCACCTCTCTGAAGATAAGAGAGAGTAGTGAACTGAGAGGTGTTGGGAAGGCTGAGAATTTAGGTGCCAAGAAGACAGAGCTTGATTAGGCAACGCATAGGGTTGTCTTTAGGTAAGAACTTCATTCATTCTTCTTTCTAATGTCCATTTATGTTTCATTATCATTGTGCCGCCATGCATGAATTTAATATTTTCTTTTAGTTGGAATGACCTAGATATCTCACGTACTTGAAGAGTGAAGGCAAGATTGATGACCTTCCTTGACATTGCAAGGGATGGATAGAGATTGCAACCCCTGCAACATCCATGTATCCAGTCTCCATGCATGGCTGTTGCTAGTGGGAGTTGGCCAATTGCCCTTGGTGGTTGGATTTTTCTGGTGGAAATGTGCTAACAGGAGAGCTTGACTCTATAAACGGTATTCTACCACCAAGAAGACTGATGAACCACCCAAGGGTCAAGATACTCCCAGAAGATCGAGATCACGGAACAAGGATAAGAAGGACTACAAAGAAGGTTGGTTTTTGTTCAGTGTTTGCAACATGCTACATGGAGTGAAGCATACCAAAAGAAGTATGATTATATGGTGTTTAACCTTTCTTTTTTGTTCTTGCTGATAGTGGTGGATGTGGAGCGGACACCATCTCCGCCACCTGGAGATTCCACTCTTGATATTCATGATGGCGGTGATGGTAATTTAACTACTCATTTTATGTCATGAGATTTGAATTAGATGTGATATGAATAGGTAGTTTGGTAGATGTATATGTTTACTGATGGATTGTTGTGAATATTTCATTGAATTCCATCATTGTGTTTTTAATCAGCTAAAAGGGTAGTGAAAGTTGTCACTCCCTTTATCTATTATTTGCCACCCTCACCGGATAGGACACTGGGCCATGGAGGATTGGCCACATTTGGATGCTCAGTAGGTGACTATATCTCCATGGGCCAGGACTTTTCTCGTGGCAAAAAACATGACATGTATGCCAGGTCACATGACTTTTTTTTGCTAGCATGTGACCCTACCAGGGAGCACAAGAAGAAGAGGAGAGTAGTTCGATGGGAAGCATATTTCATTTTCTTGTATTTTCTTGCTGCTGCTGGGGAGAAGTTGGGTGTCGGCTCTCCATTGCCTCCTTGGAACTTGCTTTCAGAGGACCATGTCAAATACGGTCTATAGTCACAACCGCTTCTAGTTTGGGAGATAGTGGATGGCTTGCCATGCTTTGCCCCATTGCAGGTAATGTAGGATATTCATATGCTAATTGATAAGTGTATGCCTCTTTTCTTGATTTATATGATGATTTTAAATATTGTGCTACATTGCCAGATCATTGCTTGACATGGATTGAGAGGTACGTCAAAGTCCAGGGTCTCCACGTGGTGATGAGAAGAGTGGTGGTGTTGGACAAGAATGAATATGGCTTTGTTAAACATTATGGGGAGGACATGCTGATACGTACATCCGCTTTATCTCTATTATTGAAAATGGTTTCTATTGGAATAGATTTCAGTGTTACATGAGGTGTCTACTCTTGTGCAGCTTCGTACTTCTATGTTGGTGTTTGCATGTCATAGTGGAGCCACACTGCCCATATTCATGGCCGAGAGCCTTTCCCTATTAGAGATGCATTGGCGAGAGATGACATGTGGACCCACTACATGTCGGAGGCGTAGCGGAATCATGGGCTCTCATGTATGAGTGCACCACTTCAAGGTGCTAGGGGCGCACTAGAGCACTCACGTGGTTTTGACCTTTTCTAACCGACCTGTTCACATCAAACCCCCCAACCACTCTACCATTCAAAAGCAATTTAGAGTGGCCTCCAAATGTAAGGGGATAAATGCTAGTAGCCATCCTCATGCCAAAAGCCAGCTTTTCCATTACCCTAGCCACAAAAGACCAATGTATTCTATCATAGGATTTCTTCAAATTCAATTGCATAAGGATACATTTCTGGTTAGTCCTCAAAGCCAGATCTCTGCTCAACATTGTAGCATAGATATTACCATATATAGATCTATCCATATTATCTCTTAGAGATGACCTCCTATAAAACAGAAGTAATCTTGATAGCAATGACTTTGGCTAGGACCTTCTAGATGTCAGTCTCAGCAAAGTAATGGGCCTCCAGTATTGAACCTTTCACAAGCATCTTGCTTAGGGATAAGCTTAACCAACCCCTCCTTTAGGTCTTTGTTGTCCAAGTTGCCTGTCTTGAAAGCTTCTTTACATATTTTCCTAACTACATTCTTTAGAGAAGGCCAAAAGACTATAAAAAATTCTACTGATAACTTATCCCACCGTGGTCATTTTTCCTTTCCTAATTTATTAAGGGCATCCCAACATTTATCCACCTCTATGTCCCTTTCTAGTCATTTAGCCTTGTCAAGATCTATTCTATTACTAACTAATTCAAGTAGCTTATTCTCAGCTTGATACCTTTTGCCTGACTAATCCTCTTTTAAACTAAGAGTAGCTCCCAAGAATTTCACTACCTTGAAAGACCAGGTTTTGTGGAAACACGGAATGACACTGCTCATCCAATTGCCCATGTTGGAGATGTGCCATTGTCTATGCAGGATGGCAAAGTGAAGTACCTTGCAGATGTACTTCATGTTCCGAACATAACAAAGAATCTGGTTTCAGTTGCCAGATGATTGAGCAGGGTTTGCAGGTTCGGTTTAATCCTAATGGTTGTTATAATGAAGACTTTAAAGACAAGTGCAGGTTGGTTGCAAAAGGCAACAGAGTGGGCAGAATGTTTACGTTGAATGTAAACATGCCTGAAGTGAGTGCTGCAATATTTGCAAATGGTTTAGGAATTGTTGCAGACACAGACATTTGGCATAAAAGAATCGGACATGTGAATGTGCAGAGAATGAAGTCTATGCAGACTAAAGGAATTGTGACAGGGCTGCCAAAGTTTAAAGTTGAAGGTATGTAGAGAATATGTGAAGCATACCAATTTGGAAAGCAAACAAAGCATGTATTTCCACGTAACAGAAATGTGAGCAAAAATGCACTAGATGTTGTGCATTCAGATGTATGGGGTCCTACGAAGACCATGTCTATGTTGAAAGAAGGTAGAGGGAGAGGAGACACACACACAGGAGCAAACCCTAATGTATATTACAAACCCTAATGTATATTGCAAACCCTAACCATAGAGGGAAGCCATCTCCCTTCTCACACAATGCATAAAGCCATAATCCATAATACACACAACACTCTATGAGTTGTGTCCACACACATCTAACCCTAGCTAATGTCCACACACTATGACCAGCTGGACACGCGGTCATTTATGTCTCACACATGTTCCTACCTAACATGCCAGCACATAGCGTAGCTGGCTCACACTGACATCGAGCTTGAATCTCAACAGCCCCTCTCAAGCTCATGATGTACTGCCGATGAAGATGTAGATGAGCTTGGGATATCAAGACTCTCAACACTCCCCCTCAAGCTCATCCCATGTACTCCCAACATAGTACGGAAGTACTCAAACTTCTCCCTGCTAAGTGGCTTTGTAAAGATGTCTGCCACCTGCTCATCAGTCTTCACAGACTGTAGATCAACTATTCCATCCAGCACCTTCTCTCTGACAAAGTGATAATGGACCTCTATGTGTTTGGTCCTCGCATGAAATACTGGATTCTTGGCTAACTGTATACTGCTCATGTTGTCACAATGAATGACAACTTTGCCATCAATAGGCTCACCCAAATCTGCCAAGAGATTCTTTAACCATACTGCCTCATAAGTAGCAATGGCTGCACCCCTGTATTCAGCCTCTGTACTAGATAAAGCAACTGTAGGTTGCTTCTTGCTACTCCAACTCACCACGGCACTTCCAAGTGTAAAAGCATAACCACTAGTAGACCTCCTGTCATATGAGCTACCTACCCAATCAGCATTTGTGTAGCCATGTATATCCAAGCTTTTACCACTCTCATAAAGTAAACCATAATGTGCAGTGGTCTTCACATATCTCATAATGCGTCTCACTGCATCCAAATGAGGTTTCCTGGGGCTCTGCATAAACTGGCTTACTAGCCCCACAGCATAACTCAAATCCGGGCGTGTGATAGTCATGTAAATGAGACTACCAACCATCTTTCTGTACATAGATGGATCATCCAACTCATCACCATAATCAGCCCGCAACTTCACATTCTGCTCCAAAGGTGTACGAGCATAGGCTTACACCCTGTCATGCCATATTTTGCCAACATATCCAATGCATATTGGCATTGCACTAGCCATGTACCTGCATGATCTTTGATCACTTCAATTCCAAGAAAGTATCTCAACTCACCAAGGTCCTTCATGTCAAATTGCCCACTCAAAGCTTTCTTGACATGCATCACATCTGTACCATGATCACCTGTGATAATCAAGTCATCCACATAGATGACAAGTAAAACAATCCCATGTTCTGTCTTCTTCACATAGAGTGAAGAATCTGCTATAAAAATCTGAAAACCAAGAGAGATAAGATATCTGCTCATCTTATCACTCCAAGCACGAGGTGCTTGCTTCAAACCATATAATGCTTTTTTCAATTTGCATACATGAGTGGGATATCTTGGGTGTACATACCCTTTTGGTTGTGCCATATACACTTCCTCTTGAAGATCTCCATTTAGAAATGCATTTTTGACATCCATTTGATGCATTTCCCAACCATTAGCTGCAGCCATAGCAACAATGACTGCTCTCACTGTTCCCATCTTTGCCACTGGACTAAATGTTTCATCATAGTCCAGACCTTGGGTTTGTGCATAACCCTTTGCTACCAATCTTGCTTTATGTCTCTCAATGGAACCATCAGATTTGCACTTCACTTTGTAAACCCATTTACATCCAATAACATTCTTGTCCTTGGTAATGCAACCAAACCCCATGTATCATTATGGACCAATGCGTCCATCTCAACATCCATTGCTTTCTCCCATACATGCTTTCCAACAACTTCTGTATAGCATGTAGGTTCCACATGCTTCACCATAGATGTCATATATGCATAGTGCATAGCAAAATCACGGTATGTCAACCTGTCAAAATGGGATATCTGACCCTTTAAGATCTCCGCAATGCATGCGGATCACTCTGAACACCTGTAACTCTAGCATGTGGTGGCACATATCTATCCTGCCTAGCACCAGGTGTGCGTAAAACAGGTATACCAAGCTCCTCATCCAAACTCTTTGAACTAGATGACTCATAACCTGTAACTCCAATGCCTTCAACCTTCTTCTTTCCTTTGTCCATAGCACTACTCCCAGTGCTCACACTGTCATGCCTCAAACGTCCTGACCATGGACGTACACTGCTACTCTCAGCCTCTGCTGTGTTGGCCCAGACATAGTAGTAGAACTAGAATTTGCTTGTGGCAAGTTCACATGCACATCAACATCAAGTGACTCAATGACACCCTCATCCTTTGCTTTGTACCAACTCGCAAGCTCATCAAACACCACATCTCGTGAGATGACCACTTGTCTAGTTTGTGGATTGTAACATTTGTATGCCTTTCGATCCTGTGCATATCCAACAAATACACACTTTTCTACCTTAGGATCCAACTTCCTTCTTCTTTCATCAGGCACATGTACATAAGCTATGCATCCAAAAACTTTGAGGTGTCTAATGTCTGGCCTATAACCTGTAAGCCGCATCTCTTGCGTACTTCCATGAATGGCTACTGTAGGTGTTTTGTTCAATATATACACTGCAGTAGCACATGCTTCTGCCCAATAATAATCTGGCATGCTCTTTTCATTGAGCATCGCCCTAGCTACTTCACATATAACTCTATTCTTTCTCTAGCCACACTATTCTGCTGAGGTGTATACCTGCAAGTCAATTGTCTTCTTATTCCATGCTTCCTCAAGAAATACTCAAAAGCCTTTGAGGTGTATTCACCACCTCTATCTGTCCTCAAACATTTAATCCAACAGCTATATTGCTTTTCTGCAAAAGCTTTGAAATCTATGAACTTTTCCAACACTTCACTTTTCTCTCTGAGAAAGTATATCCATGTCATTCTACTGAAATCATCTATGAATGTCACATAGTATAAACTGCCTTTGATAGATGGGTTTTGTGCAGGACCCCATACATCACTGTGTACTATCTCAAGTGGCCTGCTACTCATATTTCCTTCTCTAGGAAACCGCAACCTTGCCTGCTTTCCAAACTGACAGGCTTCACAAACATGCATATGCCCATCATACTTGAATCTAGGCAGCCCACTGACAATGCCTCTTGTTTGCATGTTCTTCAATCTTTGTATATTGACATGTCCAATTCTCTTATGCCACATATCAATGTCCTGTACCACATTTCTGCTTTTAGAGAACATGGCTGATTTTAACTCAGGAATTCTAGCATCCAGCTTAAACAACCTGCCTTCTTTCTTGCCTTTAGCAATGACTCTACATCTATGTTTGAAATCCTCAACGAAGCAACCATGCTCGTTGAAACAAACCTGTAATCCCTGTTCTACCATTTGACCAACTGAGTGTAAGGTTCCCCCCATCCACAAATGGGGAAAACACTTAAGATAGTCCGCTAAGTCTTATCTTAGAGAAAATTTCCTACTCATCGACACCTTGACCATACAGAGATTCAAGGATACGATTCATAGGTAAGACCTAGTTCTATCCCGCAGGGGGAGCGTGGTCTTCTAAAATAAAATCACCCATAAGGTAATTGATCACATAAATTGGGCAACTACAAGACTTGATTTCTAGAGGCAACGCTTTTTTCCTCATCCATGCAAGGCACGGCCGCTGACCTAGTCTTCTAGAATAGAGTTGCCCGAGAACCTATTTATCTAACGTAGGGCTTTCACTTAATATGTTGGAAAGCTACCCGACTAATCGGGTCCACCCGTCCGTAGGATGGTGCCGTCGGGGCATTCCATCCTCCCACTTTCCACCCTACTCACGCGTCAATTTGTTTTCTAATTAATCCTACCACACTGTTTGACATAAACAAACATGTTCCTTAATTAAGGCCCTTTCACAAGGTTTATTAAAACAGCCTTTGCCTTTTTCCACAATACAATAATGCTAAAGATAAGATTTATAAAAACAAAGTTTAAACATGAATCAATTTCATACAAGCCAAACTGGCTCTCTTATTCTTTTCTTTTATACCGCCGATGATCTAGAATTCGGCCTTCCAGCCTCCACATGCTGGGCAAAACCCTACGGGACCATACACCTCATCGTCGGCCACTGGCGAGGACTCAAGCCGGCCTGTCGCCCTCTCAGGCTCCATCGCTCGATCCTCCCGTCCCTCAGAGGGATGTCTGCGCACTAGGGTGGGCTAATTCACCGCACTAGCCTGGGCCCTCAGAACTAGGCAGCATCATCACAATCACTTGCCTCAATCGGCAAACCTCATTCTCCCGATGGTATGAGGGATACCATGGGCCAACTCCGGGCCTTACTAACGTCTCCGCCGTCCGACTACACAAGCACAAGAACGGGGCAGCTTCAAGGCAGGGAGAAGTTGTACCTGTATCTTAATTTAACCAAGATAACAATCCATTTACTCACTAAACCATATGACTAGGATCCATGTTACCTTCTTTAAGAAAACAATCTTTTTCACAAAGATTTTAGCATTTCAACTTGAGATTGCGATAAGACATTCTTTATTAAGGCATATGCTATTGCTTAAAAGAATACAAACTTTAAATGGTAAATCAATCAAATAGATCACTGTAACAATAAATAGAGAAGCCGGGGTCATACCTCAACCCCTAAGAATGATATGTAAATAAAAAACAAAATATGTATATACCTTATAGAAATTTGTCGTTTATCTCGTTGTCCTTGCTTGTCAACAAGAACTTTAGAACTTGACATATGAGAATAGAGTCTTCTAATACCTTGTCTTACGATTGAAATCATCCAATCATCTCCAAGCTTTATCTCCTCTTACTCATACTGTGACTCTTCTCTCTTTCTTAGATCTATGGTGGCAAAATAGCCTTCTCTTTTACAGGGCTATGGCATACTATTCTTTCTCTAAAAGAAAAGCTATGGAGTTTTGGTCTCTTCCTCCGAAAGACTATAGCAATCTAAGCTTCTTTTCTGAGATATTAGATAAGAATGAAGGGATATATGCATCTCAAACTCTAGGATTACCTTGAGGCTACTTGCTGTCTTCTCACAGTTTTCTCTATGTAAAGACCTTGACACAAACAGCAAATTGTTTCGGCCATAACTCTCTGATAAAAACTCAGAATATGGTTATATAACCAGTCAAAAGAATGGGAAGGCATCTGGTCTACAAGCCAACGCGGGCAGAATAGGCAAAAACGTCTGTATATAGCCACAAACGTACCATCTTTAGAAACGCGTTGTTTTTTCACATTTTTAGTATGCATGGACTCTAAATGTGTAAAAGTACTCTAAATATGACCTCTTATCACCTAAAATCGAAATTCTATTTTTGGGGATACTTATCTCTTAATAGAACTATTCTTATGTTCTTATTTCTTTTAGGATTTTTGGGGCTAATATTTTTATTCTAACACTTTTCTAATGTTTCTAGCCTTATTGTCTCACTCTTTCTAATTACACTCTCTTTTCTTATTGAAATCTATATTAAAAGAGACACATACATACGTGGCTTGGGAGGGACGTTACAATCTCCCCCACTTAAAAGATTCGAGATGTCCTCATCTCGCGAGCTGGGGTAGTATCTAAGTAAATCCTGCTATCTCTTTCAAAGTGGTGTCCCAACACTAGGTAAAAATCTTCTTTTATCTAAACATTGTTCTTAAAGAGTCTTTTATTTCATGTGCTTGGCTCATTTTGTTGCGCCTCCCAAAAATGTCTATTATTCTAAAGTTAATTGGCCTTATTATCCTAATTTCATGCATCCATATACCTCTCATATGATATGAACCTTCGAATTCCTTATTCTATACGCCCATGTAATATGGTACTTAACAAATTGTCATGGAGAAACGTAAGGGAATCAATCCTTTACGCAATCTAACCCATGATAGTAATTTCATAATCTTAGTACCGTCTTGTAGAATACCTCTATTCATCATGCACATTACTTCACATGAATCTTGCACCAATCCTCTTCTATTTACTCATAGAAATACTTGTTTAATTCGGTTATCTTTAATCCTGCTATCCCTATTTCTTGACCTAATTTTTGCTCTAGCTCATGATTCCTGGTAGCCAGGGGTGGGTTTGACGTTCCTCGTGAATTAGGGGACCTCTTCTTGATTAACATGGAAGGACTCATGTTCTTCTCGACACTTTCTATATATATAAAAAAAAAACTTTATCACAGTCTCTGGCTATATCTATGGCTTCTGAAATAGAGGATGGTTTTACATTCTTGATGAGGTTATTCAAAGATAGATTAAGCTTCCAAATGAATCGATGGAGAGAAGAGTTACCTCATCCATCTAGAGCAAATCGGAGAAGTTTATTGGTGGTATTCTTTTAGGGTCTTTCCTTCTTGGGTTAGCTCCAAAAATTCATTCATTTTATCCTCTCGAAATCCTGGAGGACAAAACCTTTCACGAAGGTGTACTTTCATGGCATCTCATAAGTGATTCTAGCTTCAGTAGTGGTTAGATTGACAACAATGCTTCTAACTTTCTAGCTCCAATGGTTAGATTGACAACAATGCTTCTAACTAATTTAGCATTTCTTACGATTTTTAGACGCGAGCAAGGGTGAGCTTGCTTCTTTCATTGTATCCATTAAAAGTTTAAAACTATCAAATACTTATCATAGCACCACATTTGAAGGCAGTCAGGATTAATACATCTGAGATCTTCATTTTTTTGAGAATTACACATCTGGTATCTTGGGACTAACACATCTAAGAGCATGATCCTCTGGGAATTACACATCCAAGACCCATGTTTGTCTTTCTGAGATGGATTAAAGATCTTGGATGATCGTCCTAGAGTACAGTATCGAATGGATGGCATTCACGTCAACTATTCAAATCTTAATGGAGTTACAATCTTAATAATTTATAATATGCAAGTTAATGAGATATATCCTGAAAATTTCTCTAAACAAGTTTCGGTCTATCCTTCTAGTCATTCAGTCTCTCACTAGTTTCTTAATTTGATCACCCTATGTTTTTTTCTTACAAAACGTTTTCTCCCCAATCTTATTTCTCAAATTTATTGTACAAATATCTTGCGTGTGCACCCCCAAGATACAAGCACAATTTCATAAGATGATTGTCTCAACACGTGAGGATATTCAAATCACTTCTATGGCCAGTAGAGATGATTGATTCGTCCTCATATGATAAACTATCACTTGTTTTAATCCCTTGACAGTTAACCTTTGAAAAACAAATCCTAGGAACTAAGATCGGCTCTGATACCACTTGTAAGGTTCCCCCCATCCACAAATGGGGAAAACACTTAAGATAGTCCGCTAAGTCTTATCTTAGAGAAAATTTCCTACTCATCGACACCTTGACCATACAGAGATTCAAGGATACGATTCATAGGTAAGACCTAGTTCTATCCCGCAGGGGGAGCGTGGTCTTCTAAAATCAAATCATCCATAAAGTAATTGATCACATAAATTGGGCAACTACAAGACTTGATTTCTAGAGGCAACGCTTTTTTCCTCATCCATGCAAGGCACAGCCGCTGACCTAGTCTTCTAGAATAGAGTTGCCCGAGAACCTATTTATCTAACGTAGGGCTTTCACTTAATATGTTGGAAAGCTACCCGACTAATCGGCTCCACCCGTCCGTAGGATGGTGCCGTCGGGGCATTCCATCCTCCCACTTTCCACCCTACTCACGCGTCAATTTGTTTTCTAATTAATCCTACCACACTGTTTGACATAAACAAACATGTTCCTTAATTAAGACCCTTTCACAACGTTTATTAAAACAGCCTTTGCCTTTTTCCACAATACAATAATGCTAAAGATAAGATTTATAAAAACAAAGTTTAAACATGAATCAATTTCATACAAGCCAAACTGGCTCTCTTATTCTTTTCCTTTATACCGCCGATGATCTAGAATTCGGCCTTCCAGCCTCCACATGTTGGGCAAAACCCTACGGGACCATACACCTCATCGTCGGCCGCTGGCGAGGACTCAAGCCGTCCTGTCGCCCTCTCAGGCTCCATCGCTCGATCCTCCCGCCCCTTAGAGAGATGTCTGCGCACTAGGGTGGGCTAATTCACCGCACTAGCCTGGGCCCTCAGAACTAGGCAGCATCATCACAATCACTTGCCTCAATCGGCAAACCTCATTCTCCCGATGGTATGAGGGATACCATGGGCCAACTCCAGGCCTTACTAACGTCTCCGCCGTCCGGCTACACAAGCACAAGAACGGGGCAGCTTCAAGGCAGGGAGAAGTTGTACCTGTACCTTAATTTAACCAAGATAACAATCCATTTACTCACTAAATCATATGACTAGGATCCATGTTACCTTCTTTAAGAAAACAATCTTTATCACAAAGATTTTAGCATTTCAACTTGAGATTGCGATAAGACATTCTTTATTAAGGCATATGCTATTGCTTAAAAGAATACAAACTTTAAATGGTAGATCAATCAAATAGATCACTTTAACAATCAATAGAGAAGCCGGGGCCATACCTCAACTCCTAAGAATGATATGTAAATAAAAAACAAAATATGTATATACCTTATAGAAATTTGTCGTTTATCTCGTTGTCCTTGCTTGTCAACAAGAACTTTAGAACTTGACATATGAGAATAGAGTCTTCTAATACCTTGTCTTACGATTGAAATCATCCAATCATCTCCAAGCTTTATCTCCTCTTACTCATACTGTGACTCTTCTCTCTTTCTTAGATCTATGGTGGCAAAATAGCCTTCTCTTTTACAGGGCTATGGCATACTATTCTTTCTCTAAAAGAAAAGCTATGGAGTTTTGGTCTCTTCCTCCGAAAGACTATAGCAATCTAAGCTTCTTTTCTGAGATATTAGATAAGAATGAAGGGATATATGCATCTCAAACTCTAGGATTACCTTGAGGCTACTTGCTGTCTTCTCACAGTTTTCTCTATGTAAAGACCCTGACACAAACAGCAAATTGTTCCGGCCATAACTCTCTGATAAAAACTCAGAATATGGTCATATAACCAGTCAAAAGAATGGGAAGGCATCTGGTCTACAAGCCAACGCGGGCAGAATAGGCAAAAACGTCTGTATATAGCCACAAACGCACCATCTTTAGAAACGCGTTGTTTTTTCACATTTTTAGTATGCATGGACTCTAAATGTGTAAAAGTACTCTAAATATGACCTCTTATCACCTAAAATCGAAATTTTATTTTTGGGGATACTTATCTCTTAATAGAACTATTCTTATGTTCTTATTTCTTTTAGGATTTTTGGGGCTAATATTTTTATTCTAACACTTTTCTAATGTTTCTAGCCTTATTGTCTCACTCTTTCTAATTACACTCTCTTTTCTTATTGAAATCTATATTAAAAGAGACACATACATACGTGGCTTGGGAGGGACGTTACACTGAGGCCAAGCTTTTTGTGATAGAAGGCACATACAATACATCTGACATAGATTTTGTTTGACCATTGTGCATAACCAATGGTACACTTCCAACATGTGTAATGGCATGCTGAGTATCATCTCCTGTTTCCACATAGTCTTTCCCATCCATAGGCTTCATATGCTCAAACCATTCACCATGACATGTCATATGGTTTGATGCTCCAGAGTCCATATACCATGTATCATCATTCTCAGCATTTGTCATCATAGATCCCACAACATGTTTCATGGTGGCAAACAAGTGATTTGCAGTGCCATCATTGTTGCTTGATGCATAATTTCCACCATCATGTTGTGCATAATTTCCACCATAATGACCACCACGTTGTGCTCTACCCCCTCTCAAATCATTCTGTTTGCGGAAACAATCTCGTGCCATATGACTAAATTTTCCACAATAATGGCATTCCACATCTTGCATAGATGTTTGTTGGCCTTGCCAACGTCCTCTACCACGGGGGTTACCTCTGCCTCTCTGAGGTGTATATCCACGACCACCTCGAGCACCATATGAAGGCTGAAAATTCTATTGTGGTGACTTGTCCTGCCATCCATGACCATTACCACCACGGCCACGTGATGCGAATCTCCCCCTGCCTCTAAAACCTCTTTGCGAGTAGAAAGCCTGATTCCTGCCATTATCATCATGGCTAGTAGATGCATCCATAAATGAATCACTGAGTTTGATTTCCTCAACAAGCAAGAGTGAAACCAACTCATCAAAGTCTGGTAAACCTATACTTCGAACCGAGATGGATGTATCAAAAGGTTTATATTCCTTGCCAAGACCACGCAAGGTAATATCCACCAAATCATCATCAGGCATGGGAGCATTTATTGTTGCCAATGCATCTGCAAACTTCTTTATTTCTTGCACATAATCATGGATGCTCCTTTTATTCCGCTTCACATTATGTATCTGCTGTCGTAACTGAGACTTGCGAGCACTCGTGTCTGTATCAAACATCTTTACCAAAGTATCCCATGCATCTTTGGGATTCTCAGCATCCTGTGTGTATGAGCATAGCATCAAAAATACATATAGACAGATAATGCAACACTTTGAATGCTCTTTCTGACCATTGCTTATGAGCAATAACCTACTGTGTAGGTTGTCGGGGTAGCTCAAGCTCTGGCTCAGCACCTGTAATGAGATTCCAAAAACCTTTTTCTTTCAAGAAACTTTTGATCCTGTACTTCCATGCCTGGAAGTTCTTCCTATCCAGCTTTTCACCAACAATCTGTACTGGATTATCCGACATATTTGCTCAATGCAAAACACCTTGCGTACACTTCAAATCTGTAAATGAGCCTTCCTCAGCTCAACCACACTCCAATGAATGTTCCAGATACTCCAAAGTAGCCAACAATCTTCAAATTTGATGTAGAAAATCAACCTGTATGCATCCAAAATGAACTGGCTTACGCAGTCCGAGATACCGTGTTTTGATGCGCCTTCCACACGGCTCCAAATCACAATGTAGTGGTTCAATCAAGTATGGGCAACTTGCATTGACACCTAAACAACCTCAATGTTGAATATCAACACCATCTGACATGTGTACATATCAATTTTTGAAAACCCCTTTCTCTATTTTGGGAAAAACCAGTAGTAATTTGGCTCTAATTTTTTCAATCCTTGTCCAAATTGAGAAACTAGGCATTCATTAGCTTAGAAATAGTGTCCACTAACTCCATGTAAGAGGAATTTGTCCAATTGTTTAAGACCAAAGATTAATTGCTCAATTAAAATCACTCTGTTTCTCTACAACCAGTAGATAGGCTTTTTAAATCAGCTCATTCCCAGCTCAATTAAGCATAATTGATCAAACCAACCATGTAGCCCTCTTCTCACCTATGTGTAGCAACCAATTACTAAAGCAATTGTGGAAGTAATCAAGCAACCAAGTAATAATCCACCTCCTCGCTTCAAATATATCAAAAAACTGCTCTGTTTTCCTCTCCAGAATGCGCCGCTTGCATTTGAGGGATTTGGGAGTGATTGAATTGTTAATTGATGAGGTATTCAAGTCCCCAACACACCTAAGTATGTGTGCAACCAGTCAATGGTTGGATTTTTGCCAAAAACACGCTCCAAATGCATCAATTTTTGACTCCCTTTTCTCTGTTTTGTGAGAGCTCAAAAACCAGAATTTTCCACTCATTCAAATGCATGTAAATTGCTCCAAAATCACAGTAGGGCTTGCATAGAAGTTGCAAATACATTCCTCCTTGTCAGATACATGTTTGTTTTGCCAGATTTACATGTATTTCCACCATACATCAATGCTTCCAAGCTTTAATGGAAAGCTTCCAAAAACCAGAAATTTGCTTTGCTTTGAGTTGCTCTAAATTGCTTTGTTTTTGCCTGAATCACCTGCAATCCGCTCAAGGATGTTTAGAAGACCTTACCCGGTAGGCCAAGCTCTCAGATCTGATAGTAGTTGGTGTGCTCCAAGCTTCACAGCTTCAATGGCAAGCTTCACAGCTTCTTCTCCCTCTTCTCTCACTCACTCATAAACCCTAATAGACAGCACAAGGCTCTGATACCATGTTGAAAGAACGGTAGAGGGAGAGGAGACACACACACAGGAGCAAACCCTAATGTATATTGCAAACCCTAACCATAGAGGGAAGCCATCTCCCTTCTCACACAATGCATAAAGCCATAATCCATAATACACACAACACTCTATGAGTTGTGTCCACACACATCTAACCCTAGCTAATGTCCACACACTATGACCAACTAGACACGCGGTCATTTATGTCTCACACATGTTTCTACCTAACATGCCAGCACATAGCATAGCTGGATCACACTGACATCGAGCTTGAATCTCAACAGTCTATGGGAGGCTGTAGGTATTATGTGACATTTATTGATGACCACACAAGGAAAGTGTGGGTATACTTCATGAAGGAGAAGGGTCAGGTGTTCACTCACTTTCAGAATTTCAGAGTTATGGTTGAAAAGAAAACAGGGAAATATGTAAAGTGCCTAAGGTCAGATGGAGGGGGAGAGTACTTCTCCAATGAGTTCTTTGAATTTTTGAAGAAAAATGGTATTCAGAGATAGCTTACATGCAGATACACTCCGCAGCAAAATGGAGTTGCTGAGTAGAAAAACAAGCACATTGCTGAGATTGCACGAGCATTGATGGAAGAGAAGAATATGCCACATAGCTATTGGGTTGAGGCTGTTTCTACAGCAGTTTACATCATGAACAGGACTCCAACTGCAGCCATACATGATGTAACTCTAGAGGAGAGGTATACTGGGGCAGAAAACCTGATTTGCCTCATTTTGAAAGTCTTTGGATACATTGCATATGTGCATGTGCAAATGAGCTGAGAACTAAGTTGGATCCAAAAGCTGAAAAATGTGTGTTTATTGGATATTCCCTTGAGCAAAAGGGATACAGGTGTTATAACCCTGCTACACGTGAGTTGAGGGTAAGCAGGAAAAGTTGATGTTATGCATCGAGTTGATGCAAAACATCAACTTTTCCACACAACTGGATGTTTTGCATCGAGTTGATGCAAAATATCAACTTTTCTAGACAACTCGATATTTTGCATCAAAGTTGATGCAAAACATCAACTTTTCCACACAACTTGATGTTTTGCATCAAAGTTGATGCAAAACATCAACTTTACCACAAAACTTGATGTTTTGCATCAAGTTTCAGATGCTCCGGAGAAGAAAGTTGGAGGATCAGAGATTGATTTTCACAAACAACCTGTTTTAGTGATTCCATCCATGCTAGCATGCTCATACGACCTATTCCATGAATTTTGAGTACCAATACGACTATGTTTCGATGTGATTTGCAGACATCACAAAATGACTTGTTGCATCAGCAAATTGCTTTGTGACGTCTACAAATCGCATTGAAACATAGTCGTGTTCAAACTCAAAATTTGTGGAATAGGTCGTTTGAGTCTGTCTACAAGGACGGAATTGCTAAAAAAGTCTGTTTGTGAAAATCAACCTCTGATCCTCCAACTTGTTTCTCTGGAGTATCTGAAACTTAATACAAAACATC
The DNA here is from genome assembly GCF_041138505.1 of Cibotium barometz. NCBI lineage: Eukaryota > Viridiplantae > Streptophyta > Polypodiopsida > Cyatheales > Cibotiaceae > Cibotium > Cibotium barometz. The sequence goes on from NC_141090.1 coordinate 30,471,528, forward strand.
AAGTTTTGTGGTAGAGTTGATGTTTTGCATAAATTTGATGCAAAACATCGTGTTGTGTGGAAAAGTTGATGTTTTCATCAACTCGATGGGAGTTGTGTGGAAAAGTTGATGTTTTGCATCAACTCGATGGAAAACATCAACTTTTAGGCTAAAAGTTGATGTTTTGCATCGAGTTGATATGTTTTGCATCGAGTTTATGCAAAACATCAACTTTTCCACACAACTCGATGTTTTGCATCAAGTTGATGCAAAACATTAAGTTTTATGAAAAAAGTTGATATTTTACATTGATTTTATGCAAAACATCAACTTTTCCATAAAACTTGATGTTTTGCATAGAATTAAAGAAAAAATATACCTAGGATAAGGTGATATAGGTAGAACATAGGTTTATGGCTAAGGACGTGAAAAACACATATGGTCGCAACCTTTGACTACAAATTTGAGAGGAGGTCATTAAAAAAAATGCTTGTCTATGTAACCATGTAACCTTTGTATCATAAATAATATCGCTACATAGTAGATGCCAAAAAATCATGATAATAGAAGAGCTAGATCAGATAATCCATGATTACCTGTAATCCATTGGTTTTAATCCAACTGTGCAAGGCTCCATTGATTTGGAATACCACAAGTCGATTGATTCACCAATCCTAATTTTTGTTCTATAATTCAATTTTAAAGCTGAAGAACTATAAGCAAATACATGTGGTGCGACCATCTATGTCGAGGAGGGGGGTGAATGTGAGCCTGGACTCTGCCATGCCTATGTGCAGTAGTATGCTCTCCAGCATAGGGGATCTTGAATCTACCGTCATCGGTGAAAGCTCTAAGCTCTTCTCTACCACCATTCCAGAAGCCCTAAGCTCCTCTCTTTTCTCTTTATACACAAAGACAATGTCGCGACGACGAGTGAAGATTGCATCTCTCAGCATCCTTTGCATGTCCTCTAAATAATTATAACCAGAGTTCATTCTACACTACCCTTAGACATACCATCTTTCAACATCCTTCACATGCACTATAAATAATTATAACTAGAGCTCATTCCTACACTACTCTTAGATATACCGCCACCTATGTTCATGATAATGGCTAAATAATTATAACTAGAGCTCATTCCTACACTACTCTTAGATATACCGCCACCTATGTTCATGATAATGGCTATCTGGATCAAACATCAACATATGCATACTATGAATTTTTGCCACCACCACATATGTTCATAATATAGGCTACAGTTTCTTCCCACCACCCTTATCCATATTGCATAACAAAAATTCCCTTCATGAAAACAAATGCCTATGTGGGTCAAAATTTACACGAATAGGCTATATGATGTCTGCCTCTAAGATTGTCCTACTGAAAAAATATCTCTTTTAACATGCTTAGGTTTACTCAGAGCCTCCATAGTTACCATCTTTTACATATATATATATGAATACAAGTCTACCTTTGCACACCTATAAGTTGACCTCTTTAAACTCTTAGCATTGGTTGTATATTATGCCCACTATCTGCTTATAAATAATAGAGCAAATAATTATATCATGCAAACTGTCAAGTTAGGTATATACTAAAGGCTTTACTATTTGGGTCTAGAAATAGACTCAAGGATGTTTGTAGATTTTTTCATAAATTATGGAGCTTATATTGTTATGTATTCTAATATTTTTTGAGTTCTTATCAAATAATGTGCATATTTATGCATAGTGGTAGAATTTGTCCCAAAAAGTCCATTAAAAAAAGTATTTTATATTCATAAAATTTATAAAATAATATTTTATTTGAAAAAGATTGATATTTCTTTAAGTTATGTAGACTCCTGTGTAATTTTGTAAGTCAAGTTTATTTTTATGTCACAAACAACAACAGTTTATAAATCTACGAAGGTCACACGTGTTTTTAATCTTGAAAAAAATAGCAAAATTCATGTATTTTTCAAATTTATACATGGAATTCTAGATGTGTTTTCAAAAAAACTATGTTTTAAAGCCATTTTTGAGATTTCTTACATTTTGGGAGGGAATCTTTTTAGGTAACCCTCGTTAGCTACCTATTTTGCTCACAATAGTGTTATCCATGAAGTACATCACTTAGGACTTCATCCTAACTTGCTACCACATGCTCTTGAAAAGCGAGAATCACTTCAGTTTTGACTCAATTTGGACAAGATTTGGACGAGTTTGTGTCCCCTTTTGATCCAGTTTGATCTAGGAGAGAGGAGAGATAAAAATATCACAATGTTTTTGAATTAAAAACCCTTCCACACATGTAAAGGAGGTGCCTACCTCAAAGTTCCCCCTCTCCTTACCAAGGTGCCTACCTCAAAGGTCCCCCTCTCCTTAATAAGGTGTCAAAAATTCATCTCATTTCTCTAAAATATCTCATTTTTTTTAGTAATATCTCTTAATTTTTAACTAATAAACCTTGTACTCAGTCAACTCTTCATCTTATGTGAACATTTACTCATTTTTGGGTATTTTTTTTATTCATTGGATTTATCTCATCCCAACACTTGGATTAATCCTATTGGCCCATTGGAACCTTAATTGGACCATAATCCAAAATTTTTTGAAAATCTAGACCCTTAGGCTAAGGTCCCTTATATCATTTTGAATTGATTCCTAATGCACCTTGGAGAATTTATTTTGAACTTCTGTTTCAGGAAAATATATTTTAGATATTAGGAGAATTTTTTATATCTAAAAATATCTCAATATTAAATTATCTCTCTCTAGAATTTTTCTTCTCTCTAGGCAAAAACAAGGAAAAATAATATTTTGGACATAAGGTTCCCATAGTCATGTACCCAATGAGGTACCCAGTAGCTTGAATTGACTCTTTAGCCCTAGTAGCCTAGGTTTTTGACTCTTTAGCCCTAGTAGTAGTCGGGGTTGTTGCTGCAACCTCTATGGTCATATTAAACCTGAATCTCCCTACAGTACTTACATATGGGTCTGATGTTGCAAAGCCAGAATGTAAGGTGGGTCTCTAGGCTATTCTGAACACTCCAAGGTTTGTGTTTTGAGAGCTAGCTAAGCCTAAAATCTGCATATGTAACTATTCTCTCTAAAACCATTCTAATTATGGTTTTAGGAAGAATTACTCCTTCCTCTATATGGTTGATCCTTCCCGTTTCTAAACTAGACTCGTGGTTAGGGTTTACACTGGGAGAGCGGATGCCTCCATGCTTGGCCTTTCTAGTGGGTAGTCTCTCACTTTTTGGATATATTGATGAGACTTGACCTCGACTTATGTCACTTGGCTTTCCTATAATAATGTCTTTAATGATGTCTACAACAATCCTTTGAGTATTTATAGGGGAATCGACACTCCAACTTCTTGGCCCATATGCATCTTTGAAGAGATAGGTTCCAAGTAATAGGCCTCACTCAAGCTAGTATCCTTTGCTACTACTACTATCACTCGAATGTTCAGTCCCTAGGGTTGCTTATCTCTTATGAGGTCTCATAGATTATGAAGTGTACAATGATTCCTCTTGAGAAGGTGCTCTTGATTTCCCACTCAATCTAGAATCGCTTGAATGTTCAGGTGCTTCCTAGGGTTTTCTTGGCTCTTATGAAGTCTCAGAGATTATGAAGCAAATAATGATTCCTCTTGAGAAGGTGCTCTTGATTCACCATCATTTAAGACACTCTCCTAAAGTGTGGGATTGAGTCTAAAAATCATTCTTAACCTCGTGTACATGTGAGAGTCATCATCTTAGAGAACACCCCGCCTAATACATGTCAAGTAATGATGAACACCCCTCCTAATACATGTCAAGTAATGAACACCCCTCCTAATACATGTCAAGTAATGGACCTCAAAATTCTAGATTCAAGTCTTGATTTTTTAATGTTTTTTAGTCTCTATTAGACTTGTGAACATGTGTTTACAAGTTAGGAATGTGTGTTCCCACGTACACCTGTACATCGTGGATAAGTAAGTTGGGAATGTACGTGGCCAGGCACTAGTTAGACTTGTGAATGTACATTTACCATCTTCAGGAATGTACGTGGCCAGGCACTAGTTAGACTTGTGAACGTACATTTACCATCTTTAGGAACCTGTATGGGGAACTGAGAATGTGCATGTGGCCATGTACGCACCTATGTTCTATTAAGATGTCAAGCTCAACCATAGCTGATAATCACAGCGTGCTTGGGTGACCGTTCCACATTTATATCACTAGCACCTTTGGTAGCCTTGACATGATGGATCTTCGCCTGTGATTCTACAGTTGTACTACACCTACATAGTCCACCCACCAAGTTATTGTATACTTATCTTGCCAGCTCACCTATTTAGCATGTTCACATTATGGACCGCTTGTACTTATGTTGGATTTTCACTTATCTTTTGTAGCCTTATTTTGAGGCTAAGAAGAAGAAGAATATTTCTCCCTTCCATCTTTTTGGGTGTATTATCCATTCCTATGTGAGTGTATGTGTGCTTGTAAACTCTCTCTCTCCTCCCCCAATATTTTCATGGTATCAAAACTTGGTTCAAGCTAAGGAGTTAAGCAAGAAAAAAAGGAATCTATGAAGGCAAAGGAAGTGGTACACAAGTAAGAGAATAATCATCTCTTCCTCTTCTTGTTTAGGCATGATACACCCTAGGTAGCTCTAGGAGCTACATGTCTCTGATTGAGGAGTTGTCTTCACAATAGTGTAGGTACTTGTAAGGTGTGTAGAACTTTGTAATGATGTTTGGCAAGATTGCATTTTGAGAATGTTTTGGTCTTCTTTCAGTCACTACAAGGTGTTTTCAAGAAGTTCCGAGAAGTTTTGATTGAGAATTATCTTTGCTCGAAACTTAGTTATGGTAGTGCAATAGTGAATTTTGGGAGTTTTCACTACAAGGTGTTTTCAGGCAGCTCCAAGAAGTTTTGATTGATAATTATCACTTCTTGAAACCTATTTATGGTAGTGCAATAGTGAATTTTGGGAGTGCATAAAGTGTTTTGCACATGTATTACCGGGCCTTGTGATAGATGTTTATCCATCAACAAGCATTGAGTGGCAACCTATGGAGTCATTTACCCATGACTTTCAAAGCCATGGATGCTGATCTTGGGAAAGTTTAATTTTAGATCAACCATCTTCTTTTTTCATCAACAAGCATATATTTTTATATAACGCTAAGTATATTGCCCTTGCAAGACCAAAAGCTTATGGAAAACTAGAGAGTTTGCTTATACCAAGCCTAAATTAATTAGATTGGGATTTTTCCAAAAAAAGGTACTTTATTAGCATTTAAATCCAAGATTGTCTTGGATATTTAAAAGTCTATGAAAGTAGGAAGGATTTCTAAGAGGATTTATCTATCATGGTTTATACCTCTCCATGTATTTGCAGCATGTTTTCAAGAAGCAAACATGAAGAGGACAAAAGCAATGTGGTTGTCTACACAAATATTTGAGTTTGTAAGATTCCTCCTTAGTCTGAATAATGAATAAGCTTTTACCTCAATCCCCTGTAATCATTCCCTATTTCAGAATTCAAAGCAAGGAGAAAGGACTAGACTTGACACTGGGAGGAGCATACACACCATAGTATAACCCAACCTTACATTGCTACCCTCCACAGTACCCCAACTTGCCTCAAGAGAAAGGGTAATACCTATAACAACCAACTACCTCAACCTCTTCCTACACCATTACCTAACCACTAAAGATATCTTGAGGATAGAAACCCAAATAGGGAAGGGGTAGCAATGGGACTAGCAGCAACAACACCACCACCAGCTATTTCAATAGTAGGACCAACCCTAAATATCAAATAGGGAAGGGGTAGCAATTGCTACTGCTCTAACCACTAAAGATATCTTGAGGATAGAAACCCAAATAGGGAAGGGGTAGCAATGGGACTAGCAGCAACAACACCACCACCAGCTATTTCAACAGTAGGACCAACCCTAAATATCAAAACATTATCAAGCCTATGCAAATCACGATTGATTCTCGAGTTCAATGGGACTACAGATCCTATTACACACTTTAAAGTGTTTGATTAGATCTATGACACATGTGGTCGACCTAATAACCTTGTAAGCTTGATTGTGCCTTTGACCTTACCATAGAAGGAATGGTGGCTCAGTGGTTTCGATCATTGAAACTAGATGACTAGGCTGACTTTGACACCTTGAACACTACTTTCATAATTAGGTACTCCTACTAGGGAACACGATGGAACCTAGTAGATCAACTTTACCATGTCAAATGATAAGACAAACAATCAATCATAGACTACATCAATAGGGTGAGATAACTCTACTCTCAATGCTTTAACAATGACAAATTATTTGACGAATAGGTAGCTAGGACACTTCTGGAAGGGACTCTAGATTCAACCTTGCATAACACCTTGTACTCTGAAAAGCATTAAAACTTTGAGGCATGTTGTAGAAGTGCCATAGAATTTGACAATATCTTTGTGTGAATTTCTTCAAGGAATCTTCCTGAGGGAACCCATAAAAAGCATCCTTAGACACAATGCCTTCAAAGGTCGGTTAACAAAGGGAAATGGCCATAAGTTGTACCAGCCATACTAAGACCTAGTAGCAACTTATGTAGCAAATGATGAGCTATAAAAGGTTCGGGTATGAAAAGTTAACATAGGTTAACCATTGTACCCTAGTTGGTCTGGTGTGTTCAATATACCCTGCTAACCACACAAGCATAGGGTATGAAAAGTTAACATGGGTCAACTGTTCTACCCTGGTTGGTGTGATGTGTTCAATATACCACCCTGCTAGCCACACAAGCATGAAATTCCCCCACCTAAGACCTACACAAGGAGGAATTTGGTATGTATATTGCATGAGGATGGAAAACCATGAAACTATCCATTTCTACAAGAGTTGACCTTAAAGGTAGCAAAGCCACTAGTCACACCAGCTCCACCTCCCAAACACCTAGCTTGTCTTGCTCCACCAGCAAGACACCCATTCTAGCCCCAATTCACCTCACTTGGGGTAGTATGTGCCTTGAAGAGGAGTTCTAGGAATATAGATTGTCCCCTCTGATAGATGTTGCTAACCTGACTCTCACAAAGAAGTCTCAAGTGAAGAGGAGGAAGAAGAGGTCCTCTAGTACACAATTTAACGAAAGTGATCTTGAAAAAGAGGTTGAGGCTATGGACTTCCAAGATGCCTCTCCCTAATTAATTTGGATGCAGGCCCCTAACAAGCTGAGGAAGAATCCCTACCAAGAGGGAAAAACTCCCCTTCTCTAGTTGTTGTTAAATAGACCATCAGAAACTTAGGATTTCCCAAAACTGAATCCTTTTCCCTTAAAAGGAGACAGTCCTAGGTAGGTGCGATGATCTCTCCCCCTCCCCACAGACTAGAGAACTCAAGACTATGCTAAACCCCCTCCTGAAAATCAAAGAACATGAGAGACATGTCCCTTATATCTTACAATACCAAAGAGCTTATAGACTTAAATAGGGCTAGAACTGTTAAATATTGGTTGTATCAAATGAATACACAACCGGACTTGTAATAAGAAGTCAAATGGCGGGTCAAATTTTGATGAGAAACCTTGAGGGGATCTCTAAGAAGCATTTTTGGTTCAGCTCCAACCATTCCCTACTAGAAGGAGGGGGGGGATGCAATAGGTGTAGGAGAGCAATGGAGACCACTAGTAAAACACCACAAGGTGAACCCCTCAAATAGATGGGTGGTTGTCTATCTTGAAGTGAACAACCCAAACTGGTGATTATATCAGTCTATGGGATTAGAACTTATGCATCAACAAAACTAGAACTGTGTAGCTCAATGATGCACTTCATTGACCTAATATTACGGGTTAGAGACACACAATCATTGACCTAATATTACGGGTTAGAGACTTGAGTATGGTCGAGTCCCCTATGGAGAGGTTAATCGGCATGGGGCACACAATCTAAGGTCTGGAAAGAAAAAAGTGGATGGACCTAAAAGGCATCCATGATCTTCACGACTTGGCCTATTATAATGATTTCACATGGGGCAATGGTCATGTGGGCACCCAGTTAAGAAAAGCAAGGTTTGATAGATGCTACACTTCTAGGAGTATCAGCAACCTTTTTCTACATGCAAAAGTGAAATTGAGACACAATATCACTCTTTCTAATTAGTACCCAATTCTATGTACAATGTTGCAAAGGGCACAAAAGGTCAGATTAGGCTCATCCCCTAAGCTCTTCCAACTCCCCTCAGTTAGAAGGCCACTAAAGAAAATGTAGAACCACCACTTTCTTATCAACAAATCCTTGACAAAAGCCTCATCTCAAGTAGTTAAAGACTCTCAAAAAAAGGTGCTACAGGACATTAAGAAGGAGGTCACCAAAATCAGGACAGACAAGATAGCGCAAAAGTATTAGGAGTTGCAAATTCTAGAGGAACAAATAAAGAAAGGATAGATAGATCTTCAAGAGGAATTAATCAAAGTAAGTGATACACTAAGGAAGGAGGAAGAGATTCAATGTCAACACATTAAACTCTTTTTAAGAGAGTGGTGGGCTGGAAAGATAGATAGACCCTCTAGAGAAATGTCCTCTCTCCTTAAGAAAAAATACTGCAATAAATCTATAAGGTCCTCCCTAGCCTTGTATGTGTCTCTTTTAATATAGATTTCAATAACGAAAGAGAGTGCACTTAGAGAAGAGTGAGACAATAAGGCTAGAAACATTAAGAAAGTGTTAGAATAAAAATATTAGCTCCAAAAATCCTAAAAGAAATAAGAAGACAAGAATAGTTCTATTAATAGATAAGTATCTCCAAAAGTAGAAATTCCAATTTAGGTGATAGGAGGTCGTATTTAGAGTACTTTTACATATTTAGAGTCCATGCATACTAAAAATGTAGAAAAGCAATGCGTTTTTAAATATGGCGCATTTGAGATTATATACAAACGTGTTTGCCTATTCTACTTGCGTGAGCATGTTGACTAGATGCCTTCCGGTTCTTTTGATTGGCTATATGACTATATTCTGAGTTTTTATCAGAGAGTTATGGCCAAAACAATTTGCTGATTCTGTCAGGGTCTCTACACAAGGAAAACTATAAGAAGGCAGCAAGTAGCCTCAAGGTAATCCTAGAGCTTGAGATGTATATATCCCTTCATTCTTATCTAATATCTTAGAAAATAAGGCTAGATTGCTATGGTCTTTCGGAGGAAGAGACCAAAACTCCATAGCTTTTCTTTTAAAGAAAGAATAGTATGTCATAGCCCTGCAAGAGAAGGCTATTTTGCCATAGACCTTCGAAAGAGAGAAAAGTCACAGTACGAGTAAGAGGAGATAAAGCTTGGGGATGATCGGATGATTTCAATCATAAGAGAAGGTATTAGAAGACTCTATTCTCATATGTCAAGTTCTAAAAAGCTCTTGTTTTAACGACCAAAGGCAACGATAAACGACAAATTTCTATAAGGTATATACATATTTTGTTTTTCAATCGTATATCATTTTTAGGGGTTGAGGTATGGCCCTGGATTCTCTATTAACTGTTAATAGTGATCTATTTGATTGACTTACTACTTAAAGTTTTTGATTCTTTTAAACAACATCATATGCCTTAATAAAGAATGTCTTATCGTAATCTCAAGTTGAAATGCTAAAATCTTTGTGAAAGAGTTGTTTTCTTAAGAAGGTAACGTGGATTCTAGTCCTATGGTTTAATTGAGTAAATGGATTATTATCTTGGTTAAATTAAGGTACATGTACAACTCTCCCTACCTTGACGCTGCCCCGTCCTTGTGCTTGTGTAGCAAGACGGCGAAGATGTTAGTAAGGCCTGGAGTTGGCCCATGGTATCCCTCATACCATTGGGAGAATGAGGCTCGCTGATTTTGAGGCGAGTGATTGTGATGGTGCCTAGTTCTCAGGGCCTTGGCTAGTGCGATGAATTAGCCCACCCTAGTGCGTAGACATCCCTCTGAGGTGCTGGAGGTGGAGGATTGAGCGATGGAGCCTAAGGGGGCGACAGGCTGACTTGAGTCCTCGCTAGAGCGGACGGACGATGAGGTGTATGGTCCTGTAGGATTTTGCCCAACATGTAGAGGCTGGAAGGCCGAATTCTAGATCATCGGCAGTATAAAGGAAAAGAATAAGAGAGCCAGTTTGGCATGTATGGAATCCTAAGCACCAACTCTTTGCAAAAAAGAGTAAGTTTTCTTTCTCTGTTGACCAGGTGGAATACTTGGGATTCATAGTGTCTAAAGATGGGATTTCTCCTGACCCCGCGAAGATCCAAGCAGTTGTAGATTAGCCAGAACCCAAGATGGTAAAGGAAGTCAGAGGATTCCTAGGATTAACCGGATGGTATAGGATCTTTATACCCATGTATGCTCAGATAGCATCCCCTTTAACTAACCTTCTCAAGAAGATTACCCTATTTTAGTGGTCTTCTATGTGTCAGAGTGTATTTGATAAACTGAAGATAGCCTTAGTAACCAACCTTGTCCTTAAATTGCCAGATTTTACCAAACCTTTTGAAGTAGTTACTGATGCTAATGGGTTTACCTTAGGCAGTGCTCTTATGCAGGAAGGTCATGCAGTGGCCTATGAATCTAGAAACCTTAGAACACATACGTAAATTATAGCCATCAAAAGAAATTAAGGAACATGTCCAAAAAGAATGGCTAAACAATGGTAAAAAATCATGAATACATCATTTAGAATTAATCCAAACATAAATATCCATTAATACAAGGTATAATCATATTAATAATCTGTGAATAAATGTCAAACAATGTGGTAAGATTCATTAGAAAATAAATTGACACGTGAGTAGGGTGGAAAGTGGGAGGATGGAATCCCCTGATGGCACCATCCTATACGGACGGGTAGACCCGATTAGTCGGGTAGCTTTCCAACATATTAAGTGAAAGCCCTGCCCGATTATTCGGGTAGCTTTCCAACATATTAAGTGAAAGCCCTACACTAGATAAATACGTTCTCGGGCAATTCTATTCTAGAAGACTAGGCCAGGCGGTTGTGCCTTGCATGGATGAGGAAAAAAGCGTTGTCGCTCTCGGAATCAAGACTAGTAGTTGCCCAAATTATGATCAATTACCCTATGGGTGATTTGATGTTTAGAAGATTACGCTCCCCCTACAGGATAGGACTAGGTCTTACCTATGAATCGTATCCTTGAATCTTTGCATGGTCAAGGTGTCGATGAGTAGGAAATTTTCTCCAAGTTAAGACTTAGTGGACTATCTTAAGTGTTTCCCCTATTTTGGAAGGGGGGAACCTTACAAGTGGTATCAGAGCCAATCTTAGTTCCTAGGATTTATTTTTCAACTGTCAAGGATTAAAACAAGTGATTGTTTATCATATGAGGACGAATCAATCGTCTCTAGTGGCCATAGAAGTGATTTGAATATCCTCACATGTTGAGACAATCATCCTATGAAATTGTGCTTGTATCTTGGAGGTGCACACGCAAGATATTTGTACAATAAATTTAGAAATAAGATTGGGGAGGAAACCTTTTAAGGAAAAACATAGGGCGATCAAATTAAGAAACTAGTGAGAGACTGAATGACTAGAAGAATAGACCAAAACTTTGTTTAGAGAAATTTTCAAGATATATCTCATTAATTTGCATATTATAAATTATTAAGATTAAAACTCCATTAAGGTTTGAATAGTTGACGTGTGAATGCCATCCATTAGATGCTTTACACTAGGACAATCATCCAAGATCTTAAACCCATCTCAGACAAACACCGGTCTAACTTCGGATGTGTAATTCCAAGAGGACCATGATATTAGATGTGTTAATCCCAAGATACTAGATGTGTAATTTTTAGAAAACTAATCATCTCAGACATGTTAATCCTGATAATATTTGGATGTGTCAATCCCAAGGCACCAGATGTGTAATTCTCAAAAAATGAAGATCTCAGATATATTAATCCATAGTGCCTTTAGATGTGGTGCTATGATAAGTATTTGATAGTTTTGAACTTTTAATGGATACAATGAAAGAAGCAAGTTCACCCTTGCTCATCTAAAAATCGTAAGGAATGCCAAATTAGTTGGAAGCATTATTGTCAATCTAACCATTGGAACTAGAATCAGTTATGATGGGATGCCATGAAAGTACACCTTTGTGAAAGGTTTTGTCCTCTAGGATTTTGAGAGGATAAAATGAATGAATTTTTGGAGCTAACCCAAGAAGGGAAGGCCCTAGAAGAATACCACCAAAATCTTGCTAAAACTTCTCCGATTAGCTCCAGAGATGGATGAGGTAACTCTTCTACATCAATTCATTTGGAAGCTTAATCTGCCATTGAATAACCTCGTCAAGAATGCAAAACCATCCTCTATTTCAGAAGCCATAATTATAGCCAAAGACTATGATAAAGTTTTTTTAAAAAAATATGAAAAGTGTCGAGAAGGACATGAGTTCTTCCATGTTAATCAAGAAGAGGTCCCCTAATTCAAGAGAAACGTCAAGCCCACCCTTGGCTACAAGGAATTATGAGCTAGAGCAAAAATTAGGTCAAGAAATAGAGATAGTAGGGTTAAAGATAATCGAATTCAACAAGTATTTCTATGAGTAAATAGAAGAGGATTGGTGCAAGATTCATGTGAAGTAATGTGCATGATGAATAGAGCTATTCTACAAGACGATACTACTCTCATAGGTTAGATTGCATAAAGGAGTGATTCCCTTATGTTTTTCCATGAGTACCATATTACATGGGGGTATAGAATAAGGAATTCGAAGGTTCATAGAATATGAGAGGTATATGGATGCATGAACTTAGGATAATAAGGCCAATTAACTTTAGAATAATAGACCTTTTGAAGGCAGAACAAAACAAGCCAAACACATGAAATAAGGGACTCGGAACAATGTTTAGATAAAAGAAGATTTCTACCTAGTGGGGACACCACTTTGAAAGAGACAGGAGGATTTACTTAGATACTACCCCAGCTCACGAGATGAGGACATCTCGAATCTTTTAAGTGGGGGAGATTGTAAGGTTCCTCCCAAGCCTTGTATGTGTCTCTTTTAATATAGATTTCAATAATGAAAGAGAGTGCACTTAGAGAAGAGTGAGACAATAAGGCTAGAAACATTAGAAAAGTGTTAGAATAAAAATATTAGCTCCAAAAATCCTAAAAAAAATAAAAAGACAAGAATAGTTCTATTAAAAGAGACAAGTATCTCCAAAAGTAGAAATTCAAATTTAGGTGATAGGAGGTCATATTTAGAGTACTTTTACATATTTAGAGTCCATGCATACTAAAAATGTGGAGAAGCAATGCGTTTCTAAAGATGGCACGTTTGCGGTTATGTACAAACATTTTTGCCTATTCTACTCGCATTAGCTTGTAAGCTAGATGCCTTTCGGTTATTTTGACTACTTATACGACCATATTCGGAGTTTTTATCAGAGATTTATGGCCGAAACAATTTGTTGATTCTATCAGGGTCTCTACACAGGGAAAATTATAAGAAGGTAGTAAGTAGCCTCAAGGTAATCCTAGAGCTTGAGATGTATATATCCCTTCATTCTTATCTAATATCTTAGAAAAGAAGGTTAGATTGCTATGGTCTTTTGGAGGAAGAGACCAAAACTCCATAGCTTTTCTTTTAAAGAAAGAATAGTATACCGTAGCCCTACAAGAGAAGGCTATTTTGCCATAGACCTTCGAAAGAGAGAAAAGTCATAGTACAAGTAAGAGGAGATAAAGCTTGGGGATGATCGGATGATTTCAATCGTAAGAGAAGGTATTATAAGACTCTCTATTCTCATATGTCAAGTTCTAAAGCTCTTGTTAAAACGAGCAAAGGCAATAATAAATGACAAATTTCTATAAGATATATACATATTTTATTTTTCAATTATATATCATTCTTAGGGGTTGAGGTATGGCCCCGGATTCTTTATTGATTGTTAATAGTGATATATTTGATTGACTTACTACTTAGTTTTTGATTCTTTTAAACAACATTATATGCCTTAATAAAGAATGTCTTATCGTAATCTCAAGTTGAAATGCTAAAATCTTTGTGAAAGAGTTGTTTTCTTAAGAAGGCAACGTGGATTCTAGTCCTATGGTTTAGTTGAGTAAATGGATTGTTATCTTGGTTAAACTAAGGTACAGGTACAACTCTCCCTGCCTTGACGTTGCCCCGTTCTTGTGCTTGTGTAGCTGGACGGTGGAGACATTAGTAAGGCCCGGAGTTGGCCCATGGTATCCCTCATACCATTGGGAGAATGAGGTTCGTAGATTGAGACGAGTGATTATGATACTGCCTAGTTCTGAGGGCCCAGGCTAGTGCAGTGAATTAGCCCACCCTAGTGCGTAGACATCCCTAGAAGCAGAGGGATAATAGAATTACACTAAAATGAAGATAATACTGGCATGTAATTACTCAAAGATGAAAATACAAAGGAATGAGGGTCTATTTATAGGTGAGGGAGGCCACTAGCCAAGTCAAAGTGAGTTCTAGAGGCTTCCTGCTTCAACTTGATCTAGTTTGGATAAGATTTGGACCAGTTTGGCTCCCTTTTTGATCTAGTTTGCATGAGGAGAGAGGAGAGATAAAAATATCTCATTTTTTTAAATTAAAAATGCCAAGGAATGATGAGAAAAAGGCTCCTACTTCATGGGGCCTCTCCCTCCTTACTTTGGTGGCAAAATTTGATTTTTTTACTAATAAACCTTAATCTTTAACTAATAAATCCAGTACTCAGGCAACTCTTCATCTTATGTGAAAATTTACTCATTTTTGGGATATTTTCTTTTATTCTTTGCATTTTTGTCAACCCAACACTTGGATTAATCCTATTGGCCCTTTAGAACCTTATTTGGACCTTAATAATTTTAAAAAAATGTGGATCCTTAGGCTAAGGTCTCTAATACACATATTCAATTAATTTCTAATGCACATTGGAAAATTCTTTTTGAACTTCTGTTTCAGGGAAATTCATCTTAGATATTAGGAAAAACTTTGTATCCAAAAATATCTCAATTTTAAATTATCTCTCTCTAGAATATTTTCTCTCTCTAGGCCAAAACAAGAGAAAACAATATTTTCTTGCATTTTGAAATAGGGGATGATTACAGGGGATTGAGGTGAGAGCTTATACATCTTTTAGGGCTAAGGAGGAATCTTACATTGTCTTGGATATATTAGTTATCCCCTTTACTAGTTTCTTCTTTAATGGTTGCTTAGATGTTGTTGCCTCAGCTTGAGTTTGAGGTTTTGGCTTTGAATCTTGTTGTTTTGGAAGAGAGGGATCGGGGTAAACCATCCTCATAGTTTGAGCCATACTTGCCGTTGTCAGAAATTTCAAATACGGAATCACCTGCCTCTATAGCTGTCCACTCCAATAGCCTTGGAAACACCAACATGAACGGGGGCACCACCAGCCACCCCGGCTGGAACACTTCTCACAAAACTCACCACACCACCCACACCAGAAAGACAACACAAAATAGGGGCACCACAATCAAAGTAAACACCCAGCAATTAAATTCCCAATCAACACTTCATACAAGCTTCTCCCGACACATCCCGACACAAAAGCCTTACTCACACAACCTTACAAACATGATGGCTTGGATTTACTGCCAAGGGAATTCAACCACGACCTCACTGCCTCAGGAATTACAACCTTGCGTCTGACAACCAAGCCTCTTCAGCCAGTCGGCCCACACGTCTCTGCACTACACTCTCTCTGTCCCTTCTTCTGCAGTTGGCGGAGTCTTCTCTCACTACATCCAGCGCGGCCGCCCCACTCTCTCTTGCGCTTGGTGAAGCTCCTCTGACCACCAAAAACAAAACAAGAATCCAACTACCCTCTGGTCTTCGCCTGTAGCCATAGCTCCCTCCACGTCGCTAGCCACCACTGCTAGCCCATCAAAGACCAGGGCAACCTTCCCTTCACTCCTTTCCTCCATGTTCACCTTTGTGCCCCCTTGCGCCAACTCCAAAGGCGCTAACCACACCAGCCCATCCACCAGTGCGCCTGCGCTCTTCACCCAAGCGGCTCCCCAGCCCGTCTCTCTAACCAGAGGTGGCAGTCCTTTGCTTCAGCTGCCAACCGCAGCCACCCACTTCACTTCACTCCTGTGCATCCAGCCACGCATCCAGCCCCTGCTCTTCGGTCGAAGCGGCTCACCTTCCGATCGGCAGCCCTTTCTCTATCATCGCCTCTTACGACAATAGCCACGCGAACCACAACCCTGTTGGCGTCTCCACAGTTGCCGCGAACCTCTCGCCTGCGTGCTGTTAGCCACACCAGCCATCAAAACCAGGGACCCTACTCCCTCTTCCTCTCTGCTCCTTTGCGCCTGCGCCTGCGCCAACCACACCAGAAAGAACCCGGCCACTCTCTCTCTCTCTCTTCAGAGGGCGCCCCACCAGCAACCCTCAACTTCCTCTGCAACCCATCACTTCTGTGTGTGTCGCCAGCAGCAACAGCTATGCCAACACCAGAGCCCTCTTCAGCTCCCTCTTCTCCATTCGCTCTTCACGCTCTTCACGCTCCCTCTTCTCCATTCGCTCTTCACACTCACCAGAGAAGTATCTTCACAAGGCGGCCACCTTCCATGCTTTTCTCTTCGCCAACCTTCTAGGCGACTCCATTGTTGTGCTGGCAAAGGCATTGGCTCAGAACAATGTTGAAATTTGAGCATAATGATAAGCTAGGGTGGATCATACACTAGAATCAACATGATTAACAAAGTGATTAAGAAATGATTAAGACGTAATTAGTGAATAAGATAGATTAATGTAGGCATGGATACTCAAAAACCAGCAAATTCTCATTAGGGCTATGCCTCAATTTATAGTGTTTACATCAAGCATCTAATCCCTTTGATTTCTCCATGATTCACTCCCTGAATATCTCCACCTCTTGCCTGATTCTCTCCACCTCTTCTCTTTTCCCTGAATATCTCCCAGAATATCTCCACACTCCTAAATTCCCTCATGCTACCCATTATTCTCTCCCAGTAGATTCTCCTAACCTTTTCACAGGTTCTTTCACAATTACATCTCCTCTTTTACAGCCTCTATCCAAGAGCTTGTTCCCACACACACCCTATTCACTTGTATATTTCAACACCTCCCCTCAAGTGAATACTCCTAGTACACCTAGACCCTATACCAAGTTTGCCACCCTTTACTTGGCAGTCCGTGACCAGTGTCTACTCCTCCCCTCAAGTTATCTCAGCACAACTGGACCCTATATCAAGTTTCTCTCTTACTTGATAGCCCGCGACCAGTGCCTCAAGTCCCTAAACTCCATAGTCCTTGACACTCTCTCTCTCTATGTGTCCAAGGCTACTATAAGTGCCCGCGACCTTGACTAAAGTGCTCACACATACATCTACCACGTGGCCTACATCATCGGTGGCTCAGAGGTGGTTTTACTTTATTGGGGCAGGTTACATTGGGTTGTGGGCTCTCTCTCTCTCTCTCTCTCTCAGAGATTTTCACATGGCTCCTCACTCTTTGGAGCCTCACATCTTCTCTTTTCTTCAGTCTTCTTCTCGTGGCAGCATCTCTCCACGCGTCGGTCTCTTCTTCCAGTCTTCTCGGGGCAGCTTCTCTTCTTGTGGCAGCTTCTCTTCTCATGTCCATGTCTTCCTTCAGGTCTTCTTCTCGGTGTGGATCCTCTTCTTGGGAAGAGATATTCTTCTTCTTTCATGGCTGGGGCCATGAGCTCGTCCGTCAGGTCTTTTTGTTCCATGTGAGCAACATGTTTCAATGTTTTGCTGACAGTTCCTTTGGGCTTTTTATGTTTATTTTGTATCATTATGCAATGCAAACCCAAATTTATGCGGGAGGTCTTACCTCTTGCCTTAATCTGGACAAGGGCAGTGTCTGTTCCCATTTTTACATTGATAAAATGTGCCCAATACATAATGCGTATAGCATTCATTCTCATGCACATTCCAAATGCAACTCTGGCTGTGAATAATCTTGAATTTGAGTGAGATTTACAGGCATTAACCAAGGGTTAAATGCAAAATGATGATTTTCACAATTTTATCAGCACAATTTTACCAGAAATTACACTGAATCAAGGGTAACCAATTTGTACGGGATGGTTGGAGTATCAAACCAACTCCGATTTGAAATCTGAAGTTATAGGGATCTGTATCAGATACCTAATGGTTAATTTGAACCCTCAATTGCACCAAAATACAGTGATTAGCATTGATTAATCACTGATTAGTAAATTAATGCTCTGGTTTGTGTGCAGAAAACAGAGTATGCGGGGAGCTCAGATCTGGTGCCTTCCACTTCAAATGAGCTCAAATGCTTTCAAAGGCATCAATAGCAATGAGTCAAGTAGAGGATTAAGCCAAGAAACACAAGATTTGACCAAATAATGAAAGCTTAATCTCTGTTTTACCAAAGTCACCTGCAGATTTGATGAAGAGCTTTGATCTCTCTACAGACTTGATGAAATTGATTTCTGTCTTCACCAGCTTGTAGAGCATGCTTGATTACCCCTTGGGCTAGGAGGAATTGAAGCAATTTGGCTTGATGAGTACAAGATCTGCAAAACTGTCAAGAAAAACTGCGCTGAGGAAAACGTCGATTTCTCCTAAATCCGCTGGCGGTTTGCTGCGTTTTCTTGATGGGCTTGAAGCCAAGGAGCTTAGCTAGCTATGGTTAGAAGCTTTTGCCCTAATTTGATGTGTGCTAGATGCTAGAGACCCTCCACTGGCTGGGGGTGAAGGGGAAGAGTGAAAACTCACTAAAAACTGATTTTTTTGCTAATTACTTACTAATCCTGATTAATTCACTAATGGACTCATAAATCTGGTTGATTCTAGGCATGGCTCTGATACCATGTTGAAATTTGAGCATAATGATGAGCTAGGGTGGATCATACACTAGAATCAACATGATTAACAAAGTGATTAAGAAATGATTAAGACGTAATTAGTGAATAATTAGCAGATAGATTAATGTAGGCATGGATACTCAAAAACCAGCAAATTCTCATTAGGGCTATGCCTCAATTTATAGTGTTTACATCAAGCATCTAATCCCTTTGATTTCTCCATGATTCACTCCCTGAATATCTCCACCTCTTGCCTGATTCTCTCCACCTCTTCTCTTTTCCCTGAATATCTCCCAGAATATCTCCACACTCCTAAATTCCCTCATGCTACCCATTATTCTCTCCCAGTAGATTCTCCTAACCTTTTCACAGGTTCTTTCACAATTACATCTCCTCTTTTACAGCCTCTATCCAAGAGCTTGTTCCCACACACACCCTATTCACTTGTATATTTCAACAAACAAGAGACCATGTGGCTTTTTGTTCTGCTGGCCACGTGAATGTATATTTTTAAAAAAAACCTAAAAGATGGCCACCGTCCAATCAGCATATTCCCTCCATCCAATGCTTTTGCGCCATCTCCTTCCTGCCATAAATACACGTAGCCATAAATACACGTAGCCACCCTCACCTTCCTTTTCTGCACCTTAAAGATTTAACTCAAGCATACATTTTAATTGGCATCCCAAGCATTAATTGCCCACGCTTCCATGCACGCCTTCGAATACTACCAAGTGCCCATTTTATTTGGGATGCGTACACAAACAAAGCGGCCGAATAGCTGATACCACCTCTAGCGGACCACGTTCCGGACAAACCTGTACAAGCCTACTATTAAACCATTCACCTTGTACATCTACCAAGGCATTCAGGGTAAAAACTTTATACATGCCATGCATTCCATATGTACACAAGCCCAAAACACCTTTCAGATTTTTGCCTGACATACTTTGCCAACCCCCCCATCTGCTAGAGCATTTATGCTCAGCAGCAAAAAGATAAAGTCCAATAGCTATCCACCAGGATCAAAAGGAAACAGCTGTAACTCACCATCCCATTTCCCAACATCTATGAAACACAATGGCTGCATCAGTACATACCAAACGTCAACCATATGTGCCACAAAATCATTTTCGTCCATCATCTGATAAGCATTCACACTCTGACCATGCAGCATCACCCTCAAGCCTTCGCTCTTCGAATAAACCATGAAAGAACACTTCACCCACAACAGACCTCCTTGTCTTCAAAACCTGTGGCATTACAGCATCTAGCATCCAATTCATCAATACCAATGAAGGCCAGGTTCCAACATCTTGACCTTTATGCACACAAAAATCCACGTCCTTTCCAACAACAATGTCCACAAGCACTTCCAACTCTTATGAAATAGGCATCTCTTCACAACCATACAACTCAACTGGTTTATCATCCATGGACTTTGCCTTTAGCATTTCAGCAACACACAAAGAAGCCTTTGTTACACTCTCAACCATATCAGCATCCATGTCCATCTCTGGCTCTTGTTCATCAAGGCTAGCAACTGCCCACATATCATCCTCAAGCACAATACTCACATCACAACACTCTTCACCAGCCCAATCTACATGCATACCTTCTTGAATGTTGCCAACCCCCCTAGTATCATCGTCCAAAGACTCCCCAGCACATAATGCATCAAATGGAAAAACATCCACATCATTCATTGCAGGTACCATATCACCATCAAGCTGTCCAAGAAAATCCATAACAATAGGATCTTCCTCCATGCTCTCCACATCCGCATTACAAACCATCTTCACTTCATCACAAGTCTCTACCCCATCCTCCTCCCTTGTAGAATCTGGCAAAGAATCATCCTCAAAGCATTCTGTATCCAACTCCTGTTCCTTCTTATCATCAACCAATTCCAAGGCATCATCCTCTTTGCTTCCCTATGCATGCATGTCATCCAGATCCGAATGCAAATGATCTTCAATAGAGCATTCCAAATCACTGTCATGTACAGCCATGATGTCCAAATCCAAAGAAGAATCCACTGGCAACTCCTCATCTGCAAAAGTCTCAAACTTTGACCCAAATTCCTCACCCTGCTTTTCATCTACCTTCACATGCTTTAAAGACTTTGGAAAAAAATCAGAAGGCACATAGAACATCCCCCTTTGCACCTGTATAGGCCTTTGAGGTTCCTGTCTAATCAAACTTTGCATAGGACTCTTATCCACCTCAACCAAATTTACATGCATATCCCTTGCAGACACAACACCTTCATACGGATAAATACCCATCTCCATCTACTTCAAAATCTTCCCTTCCTTTTCCCTAGCAATCCTAACTGCATCATCAAATGACTTGGGATTCTTCAACTCAACCCTGACCTTCAAATGGGGAAGCAAACCATCAATAAACAAGCTCTTCTTCAGAAACATAGGAGGAACTTCTTGCTTCAATGTCTTACACCACTTACCCCATAGACATGTAAATACCTTCACAAAATCATCCAGTGATTGCCCATGGACCTGCTTTAAGATGCTCAACTCCTGCCAAAGCACACTAGGCTCCTCCGCTTGCTGAAAATGCTCCAAAATGCCTTCTTTCAACCTGTCTAAGGTCAAAACACCATGTAGCTCATATGCCGCATCCTGTGCTTCAAAATCCTTAAGCCAGCTTCGGGCATCTTCCTTCAAGAAAATCTTTACTAGCCTCAAAACCTGCTCTTCATCTGTAACATGATTGCTAATGCATGCCAACTCCATTTGCTCCAAAAAGTCAAACACATCTTCACCCTTTCTGCCATGAAATTCTGGATAAGACCACATCATGAAAACCTGTAACAATCCCTGAGCTCTCCTCAGTGGGGGCACCAGAAAGCTGTCGGAAATTCCGGACATGGAATCACCTGCCTCTATAGCTGTCCACTCCAACAGCCTTGGAAACACCAACACGAACGGGGGCACCACCAGCCACCGGCTGGAACACTTCTCACAAAACTCACCACACCACCCACACTAGAAAGACAGCACAAAATAGGGGCACCACAATCAAAGTAAACACCTAGCAATTAAATTCCCAATCAACACTTCATACAAGCTTCTCCCGACACAGAAGCCTTACTCACACAACCTTACAAACACGATGGCTTGGATTTACTGCCAAGGGAATTCAACCACGGCCTCACTGCCTCAGGATATACAACCTTGCGTCTGACAACCGCCTCTTTAGCCAGTCGGCCCACACGTCTCTGCACTGCACTCTCTCTGTCCCTTCTTCTGCAGTTGGCGGAGTCTTCTCTCACTGCATCCAGCGGCTGCCCCACTCTCTCTTGCGCTTGGTAAAGCTCCTCTGACTGCCAAAAACAAAACGAGAACCCAACTACCCTCTGGTCTTCGCCTGCAGCCACAGCTCCCTCCACGTCGCTAGCCACCGCTAGCCTATCAAAAACCAGGGCAACCTTCCCTTCACTCCTTTCCTCCACGTTCACCTTTGCGCCCCCTTGCGCCAGCTCCAAAGGCGCCAACCACACCAGCCCATCCACCAGTGTGCCTGCGCTCTTCACCCAAGCGGCTCCCTAGCCCGTCTCTCCAACCAGAGGTGGCAGTCCTTTGCTTCAGCTGCCAACTGCAGCCACCCACTTCACTTCACTCCTGCGCATCCAGCCCCTGCTCTTCGCCGAAGCGGCTCACCTTCCAGTCGGCAGCCCTTTCTCTATCATCGCCTCTTACGATAGTAGCCACGCGAACCACAACCCTGTCGGCGTCTCCAGTTACATGCTGCTAGCCATGCCAGCCATCAAAACCAGGGACCCTACTCCCTCTTTCTCTCTGCTCCTTTGCGCCTGCGCCTGCGCCAACCACACCAGAAAGAACCCGGCCACTCTCTCTCTCTCTCTCTTCAGAGGGTGCCCCACCAGCAGCCCTCCAGCAACCCTCAACTTCCTCTGTAGCCCATCACTTCTGTGTGTGTCGCCACAGCAGCAGCTACGCCAACACCAGAGCCCTCTTCAGCTCCCTCTTCTCCGTTCGCTCTTCACGCTCACCAGAGAAGTATCTTCACAAGGTGGCCACCTTCCATACTTTTCTCTTCTCCAACCTTCTAGGCGACTCCATTGTTGTGCTGGCAAAGGCGTTGGCTGCAGAACAAGCGACCATGTGGCTTTTTTTTCTACTGGCCACGTGAATGTATATTTTTTAAAAAAGCCTAAAAGATGGCCATCATCCAATTCAGCATATTCCCTCCATCCACCAATGCTTTTGGGCCATCTCCTTCCTGCCATAAATACACGTAGCCACCCTCACCTTCCTTTTCTGCACCTTAAAGATTTAACTCAAGCATACATTTTAATTCACATCCCAAGCATTAATTGCCCATGCTTCCATGCACGCCTTTGAATACTACCAAGTGCCCATTTTATTTGGGATGCGTACACAAACAAAGCGGCCGAACAGCTGATACCACCTCCAGCGGACCACGTTCCGGACAAACCTGTACAAGCCTACTATCAAACCATTCACCCTGTACATCTACCAAGGCATTCAGGGTAAAACCTTTATACATGCCATGCATTCCATATGTACAAAAGCCCAAAACACCTTTCAAATTTTTGCCTGACACCGTCCACACGGACCACGTTCCGGACAAACCTGTACAAGCCTACTATCAAACCATTCACCCTGTACATCTACCAAGGCATTCAGGGCAAAACCTTTATACATGCCATGCATTCCATATGTACACAAGCCCAAAACACCTTTCAGATTTTTGCCTGACACCGTCCACCACCACGGAGCAATAGTGCAAAACCAACTCAAGATGATGATCTATATCGTGCCGTCTCACAGAATGGTGCCTGCCATCCACGGAGCAATAGTGCAAATCCAATTTAACTCAATGATCAATATCGTGTCATCGACGTAATCGTGTTTGGCGCAAACTGAGCGAGGAAAAACTTGTCATCCATGGAGCAATAGAAGAAATCTAGTTCAAGTGGATGGTCAGTATCGCGCCATCTCGAAGGAATGGGGCCTATCGCCCACCGATGCGAGAAGGTGCTTGCAGTCCACAGAGCAAAAAGATAAATTCAAAAATAGAGAAAATAGCTCTCGTGCATCTCGAAGGAATGGGGCCTATCGCCCACCGATGCGAGAAGGTGCCTACAGTCCACAGAGCGAAAAGATAAGTTCGAAAATAGAGAAAATAGCTCTCGCGCCATCAATGGAACCCAACAAAAAAATGAATATTTTCTCCTTTTTATTGAGTGTGATGTCATCATTATCAAGATGACATAAGCCCTACACATGGCGATGATGATATCATCCCTATACATGGCATTTAGACGTACACTTTGATGATGTAAGCCCTACACATGGCAATTCGACACACTTTGGTGACTCATCCTTACACGTCAATCATACACAGATGACGTCAGCCCCCCTAATGATGTCTATATATATAGTCATGCCTTGTTTAAATTTTAATTTTTTTCTACTCATAGCATGATAACATCTTTTGGTTTCTTTCGATCCCCCTTCCTCACGCCGTGGAAATTGCTTTTGGTCCCCCTTCACTCGCGCCATGGAAATTCAGTTCACTGCGCGATAATAAGCAGTTTCAGTTTCGTTTGGTCCTTCATCCCTCGTGCCGTGGAAGGCAATTCGAGCATGGAGCAGCAAGTGGTTCACTATTATGATCTCGTGGAAGATTTAGATACACTTGAAAGGTAATAGAGACGAGCCTAGTGCCAATGAAAACCTATTCGATTTGTTAAGGAGAGCTGGGCACGCTGAACGTCTTTCAAATGTTGAGCCAATATTCAATGTGCCCTTGAGTAGTTTGGAACATATTATTAAGGACATGGAAAGCTCTATTTTAGGGGAAGACTGGGAGGTATATAGTAAATTGGTAAGTATAGAAATTATAAATGAGGGATCACCACATTATGTTCACATGTCCAGCTTTGCCCTCTCCTCATCTGAAAAGAAAAGCATGTCAGGAAGTTGGGATGCCTATTCAAAAGATAAGAGGATAAATACTTGTCTTGACAACTGCCCTCTGCACAAGAAAAAGTGCAAGGTTCTTGAGTACCATTTTGGGTTTGTTGCTTGTCTATTTCTTCATGCAAACAAAGAGTACTACACAAACAATGAACTGGAAGTTCAAAAGGGTTCACAAGCATCATTTTTCACAGAGATTGAATCTGAAGATGAGGTTATGGACCTAGTTTCTGGTGATGAGGAGTGCCTTCTAAGCACACGGTTTGATGTGGCAAAGTTTAAGGCATCCACTGTTATTGATGTGGGATCATCTGTGCATGGAGAGCACTTAAAATTAAACTTCATCATCCTTGGTCTGCCCTCCTTTCTTGGAAGAATAGAAAGGTTTACATGATGCCTCCTTTAATCCTCTTCTAATCAATGTGAACAACGCTAAAGAAGGCTGAGAAATTATGTGAAACTTACAAGGTATTCTTACTTGAGAATAAGCAAGATAGGGTGTGGATAGCCTGATATGAATGTGAGATAATGATTTCCCTTGAATCAATACATTACCACCTATAGAGAGATGATCCTTAAATTGAAAGAGACTTTGATGACTTTCAATGGGTAAGGAGATTCATAAGGGTTATGACTCCCATTACAAGTTGGAGGTTATTAAGTAGGCTCTCCAAAATCTTTGGAAGAAGCCATTAAACTTCCCCATGTCTATGATAATACATCTATGAAAGAAGCCAATAAAGTTGCCCCCACATCTATGATGATACAAAGAGAGGAAGGGCAAAGCTAATACTAGGCAAGGCTTAGCTAAGCCCAGAGGATTCTTTAAAAATAAATCTGCCTTTAAAGAACATGAGGAACTTCACATAATAACCTAAGAGGTTCAAACCTATGGGTATTTTGGAGCTTCATGTGTGTAACCATATTATGTGTACTCCTGCATATGTGTCCACTTGTGTAACCACATGTGGTCGTATGTGTTGTCCACCTGTGTACCCACATGTGTGTTGTCCACATGTGTACCCA
Source organism: Cibotium barometz (assembly GCF_041138505.1). Taxonomy (NCBI): domain Eukaryota; kingdom Viridiplantae; phylum Streptophyta; class Polypodiopsida; order Cyatheales; family Cibotiaceae; genus Cibotium; species Cibotium barometz. The sequence continues at coordinate 30,497,373 of NC_141090.1, forward strand.
CGTGGCCGTGTGTGAACCGCCCCCAAAACTCTCAACATATGTGTGTGTCCACCTTGTGTGTATGTGTGTAAACTTTTTCATGTATATGTGTGTGTGTGTGAACACCTGCCTAGGTGTGAACACCCCTTATACCTGGATAACCTTATTCATGTATATGTGTGTGTGAACACCCCTTATTCATGTATGTGTGTGTGTGAAAACCTACGTAGGTGTGAAATGCCCCCAAAAGGGCTAAGTATATGTATGTGTCCACCTTATGTGTATGTGTGTAGCATTATTCATGTGAGTGCGAACACCTACCTAGGTGTGAACAACCCTTATATATGGATAAGATAAGTATGCCATGTGTTGATACATGTGTCATGTACTCATTAGTGTGTGTAATATGTGAGAGTAAAAAGATAAGGTCTTGGTCCTACAAAAGCAGTGTACATGAATCTAATGCAACAATCTCTCTCTCTCTCTCTCTCTCTCTCTCTCTTTGAATGTCAACTTTTAACCAAAACCACCTCTATCAAGCCAAAACTACCCTTCTTCTTCCAAAACGACCTTCAAGAATCTTAATCCTCTCCCTAACTCATCTGTATAGATTAAATCAGCAAGTCAAGAGAAGTAATACCTTAATTTCAGAACAAAAACATGTGTTGGTGGTTTCTTTTCCATGAAGAACAAAGAAATTCCCTTTTTTAATCAGATTTTTCTTTTTCTTTTTCTTTTTCTCTACCCCCGAGCGGCGATTGGCTGGCGGCTTTTCTTCTCCTCCTTCCTCCCCACACCTCCAGGCGATGGGTAATGGCTTCCTTTCTCTCCTCTCTCAACTCTGCGCAGTGCTTTATGTCGTTCGTGGAGAGGCTTGATTTAAGCCTTGTTATAAGGCTTTTTTTTAAAAAAAGCTTTAGTTATCCTTTTTTTTTACTTACAAAAAAAAATGAAAAGGGCTGTGGAGAGTTAATTTCAAATTTTTTAATAAAGTTTGCTATAAGCTTTAATTTTTGGAGTTTTAAAGAGAGGAAAAAGGGGATAAGACTTTGAAAAAAAAAACTTATTGTTTTGTTGGCTGCCGTGGAGTACCCAACGCTTAAAGCTTTGCTATGTGTTTTTTTTAAAGAAGCTTACTAATATAAGCTTTAGAAGTTTATGTTTTACTTATTTCATAAGCTTTAAAAAAACTTATATTTACACAAGCTTCAAAGTCTTCTTTATCTGACAAAAAGAAAGAGGTTAAGTTTCTTATTTAGTCAAAGTTTCATACTCAATCTTTTTAAAGATTTCTCGTTTATGTGATTGAAACTCTTATGAGATTTTCAACAAAAACACACTTGTTTTACAAGCTAGTTTGATAGAACTTTGAGACGAAGCTTCTATTTCATATACTTTGGCTTGGATTCTATATCAACAATGGCCAATCAATCTTTGATCCAGCCACTCCTTTTGGCTCTTAAAAACAGTTTGAGACCACACATTTATCTTTTGGTGGAAAATCTCATCGACTACTACGAGCCTCCTCCTTGGTCTGTCCTTGCTGGATGGGGACTTCTCAGTTTATGGACATGTGAAATTGTTTGGGATCGAGCAACAAAACTAGTGGATTTTAACATCACATCCTTGACCCATAACACTTACCTAGATGCTTTATCTAAATTACATATTTTATTCTTGTTTAATATGGTGTCGAAAATACGCATCCACATCCCTAAAACAAAAGAAGAACCGCCATTACCTATCTTATGAATAGTTTTCCCCGTCATCTCTTCAAACTGTATGAACGAGGCTCTTGGCACTCTTAGCCCTAGGCAAAATTTCTTAGTAACATTCTGTTTATCAAATCTTTACTTCAATTATTTTTGTAACCTTCTTTCGGATATTTATAGTTTAGAAAAATTATATGAATCAATGTGAGGTGAGACCTTCTTACTCTTGACTCAATCTTACTCCTAGCTATTAAATCTATACTCTAGAGTTATTAATTTTAAAAGACTATTTTATTTAAACTATTTTAAAAGCTTTTAGTTTTGTTTGAATTTAAAGCTTGTAGAGTAACTTTTAAGTGGCCCAAAACCTTAAGCATAATTTTTATGGGAGGGTGTTATATATCTTATGTATACATAAACCTTTATCTTCTTTATGAAAGCATGAGTCATGACCTTCTAAAATCAAGAGATAGTGGAACCATTAGCAAAATTTTCCATCATGAGACATTAAGGGCACAACTTATTAGAGACGTTCATGATAACCTTAAGAGATCAAATAATACCTTTCCCCAGTAATGTCTTTTGACATTAACTTGTTTATTACTTGAACCTTGTTATTTTGATTCATACGAGAGAGTTTTCATGAAATAGTTAAATTTATGTTCCCATTTTTATCAATCAAGGTTGTTATAATTGTTGCTGCTAGTCATTGATTATATTCATGTTTATATTGTGCTTAAATTTTGGATGTATTGGAAAGTCAATTTAGCCTATTTTATATTTACATCTCACACCCATTCAATCAGCTTGTTAACTCAAGGTAAGTTTCTCCTATCTTTATATCCATAATCAATTTATATTTTAGTCTTATGCTACCAAGTTTCTCATCAATTTATATTTTAGTCTTATGCTACCAAGTTTCTCATGAATTATGTTCAAGAACTTTATATTTTCTATCCATAGAAAGCATAACGATTCACATATCTTTGGAGTCTTAAAAATATTTTTAACAAATAATTTCAAGTACATTACAACAATAAGATAAGCATTCTCTATCACAACGCCCCACACTTCAGGAACAGATTCACTTTATTTATGAGTTCTTAGATACATGCTTGAGTGGTTTTTTCGTGCCTATCCCAATCTCATCAAATCTTAATTTCAAACACGGGCCAGTTGACATGACACAATTGAGAACAGTTGCTATCCTAGGTAGGAGGTATGTTACGGTTTTTCCGTCGTCTGTCCCTCCGGTTAATTTGGGACGCCTAATTACCATTATGTTCGTAGCATGGCACTTGGGTGATTTTGAATATTCCATGTGTAAGATATATGAAATTAGGGATGGCTAGAACTAAGTGTTGGATTTAATGCTTATGTGATGTCATGTAACTTTAGCATGTGTTACTAATGTGTAATGTGTTTAAATGGATAACCTGTGTAGGTTGGTGTGATTGATGAGCTTTGTGCTTGTAAGCCAATATGGCTGGGACATGATGGTGGCGGCGGTGATTTGGTGTGAGCAATTATCTGGAAGGTTCTCATTTTTTGTATTTTGGCGAAGTATTTCTACGAGGTATTTTTTATTATTGTTTTCTGTCCACTTTTGTTATACATGGGCATGGACCTATTAGTTTTGTTGCACGTGAATTAGCCCTTAGGGTTCTTTATGTATTTTTCCTTTAGTGGTTTAGATAAGAAAAACTTATCTAAGTTTTTGGTAAAAGCAACTCCTATTTTTGCAAAGAGCAAGCCCATGCATAAGCGTGCAACTATTTTTGGAATGTGGGCTATTTATATGAATAAAGACATAAATACCCAAGAAGTGGGAGGATTCTGACACTTCTTGGGGGGGAAGGGGGGAGATTTCACCCAATATTGTGTGTCTACTCTATCTCTTGTTTTTATTTTAATTTATGCTCATCTTGTCAATTTAAATTCAATTCTTTATGAGTTGTGTATTATTCTTCAAAAATTATTTGAGATCCCGTGTCACTATGTAAAGGAATTAAATTTGCAAAAGAAGTGAAGTATTGGGAAATATTATATCCTAGGAGGATCCTAATGGCCATGTTCCAATATTGTAGAAGAAGTACAAACATTTTTTGGTTTGCCAAGATTCTACTAGAGATTGATCAATAACTGTGTGAGGATAGTTGTCCTTGTTATGGACCAGCTTCAAGGGGAAGGAAAAACCTTCCAGTGGGAAGAACCATATAAGAAAATATTTAAGAAATTACTAGCTGGCCCTATTATGGACCAGCTTCAATGGGAAAGTCCATACAAGAAACTCTTTGAGAAATTAAAGGTTTTCATAGTTATAGTTCCTATATTGATGAAGGTAAACCTAAACAAAATGTTTATGGATGCTACTAGTAACTATTTTATAGGAGTGGTGCTTATTCAAAAAGGAAAACAGTTATACTTGTACCACAAAACTCTTCATGATATGAAAATGAAATTTTTTCTATCATTCATGATTTGAAGAAATGGAGGAAATATTTGCATAATACTAAATTTTAAATCCTAAGTGATCACAAGAGTATAAAGTGGATTCATAACCACCTAAATTTTGTGGCATGAAGGTTAGATGGGTTGAGATATTACAAGAGTTTGATTTTATACTAAGGTATCAAAAAGGAAGATATAATGTGGTAGACAACTCCCTTAGCCAACTGGTAAGGTAAATAACTTAAGTTTTACTCAATTTCATAGTGAATTGTTAGAGTTCACTATTAAGGGTAGATGTGAACATGATGCCCTCTACTATGAGGTTTGGAATATAAGCAATCATGACAAGGGGCTCCATAGGAGAAGCATTGAGGATGGATGTTAATCGTACTGACCTTGCATCATTAACATTGATAGATGCAATTGACAATGCACTATCCAAAGAGGAAGTGAAGTTGCATCAATAATGGATGCAAATGATGATGGACTCAAATGCAAGAAGTAGGATGGGTATCGTCTCTACAAAGGTAGAGCATGTATATTAGAGAGTATCATGAATAGGCACCAAATTCTTTATAATTGTTGGACATAAAGACTTATACTCTTTTGAAGAGACTTTTTTTGGCCATGTATGAATAAGGAAATCCAAGAGAGACAATTTTTTCTAGCCAAGTATGAATAAGAATGGCCAAGATTATGTATTAAAATGCCACAAATGTCAAGTAACCAAGGTAAAACGTCTAAAGATATGCGGCATACTCCATCCATTGGAGATCCTAGGTGGCACATGAGAGTATTTCCATAGATTTTATTGTGGGACTACCAAGGATAGATATGTCATATTAACCAAGGCAACACTAGGTAATGTGCTCCATACATTAGAGATCGTGGATAATATTTCCATGGATTTTATTATGGGACTACCAAGGATAGAAATGTCGAATAACCAAGAATTAGGAGAATTTTGGAGTCAACTTTGGGCCCTCTAAGAAGTGCCAACTAAGCTTAGAGGAGAGAGATAATCCAAAAAGCCTAAAAAATAAGGTGAAATTGATTTTGGCGTATTTTCTCTTGGCATTTTCTTGAGATATAGAAGATATATTTCTATTCTTAAATGTACATAAAAATGATAGAATATTGTCAGATCTCAAAGTCTTCAATCTGTTCATGTAGTACTATATGTACTACGTGAACAATGAATTGGTCAATTCTCCAAGTTTAATGGCTCATATCTCAAAATCTCTACGTACAAGCCGAAATAGAATATTTCTTGAAATTTGAACCAAGGATCATCCAAAAATAGTTCAAGTTCCCTCCCTACAAGAAATTTCACCTCAAATTTCGAAGGTTTTTGACTTCCCTCCCTTACAAGAAACTTTACCTCAAATTTCAAAGTTATTACATATCAAAGTTTGCAGATATTGGTACCTTTAAAATCAAGGTTTTTCTTGCAAATTAGTTGGACTCTTTACTTCTTTTTACTATTTTGGCACCTTTCTCTTTCCATTCAAATTTTTCTACTAATCAAGAGCAAGGAGGAACACAGAGAGAATCAAGAGGATGGCAGAGGGATCAAGAGCAAGGAGGAATACAGAGAAAAGAGACATTTACAACCTGCACATCGAGCTTGAACATGAATATGAACCTCTAAGTAACAGAAATAAACCTAATACTTTGTGTAATGCTTCTAAAGAAACGTTGAGGATGCAAGGGAAGAAAAACATAGATTTATGGATTGATGGGAGGTTATATCCAAAAGACCCTTTTAGAAACTCCACCCCCATTTAGGAATACAACATCTCTGCTTAACTTTGTTGGAGATGGCTATAATGGGCTCCTAGGATATACACATCATTTGGAAGCAACAAGCAATGTTCTTAAATTAGAAAGAGATTTGTTTGCGAAGGAGAACATTCATTTGAAGAAAACCATGGAGCATTGTGTGCAGAAGTTATTAAGCAATAAGGAAACCATTTCAGGGATTGAAAAACAAATGTATGAATTAAGACATAAGCAGACCTTATTAGGTCTCCACCCCATAAACGACAAAAAAAACTAAGGGATATTGAGCAAATGAAGCTAGGATGTGGTGGCATCAAGAAGAGAATACATGCAATCAAGTAAGCTCCTTTCTATTAACTGGTTTATTATTTCTATTGTGATATTTTATGAATAGCAATCATTATTGCATATGTTCATGTATATCAATTTCTGCATTTCAATAATGATATCATATCATTATTGCACCCTGATAAAGAATCAACGGCAGAACCTTCTAGCGCACATTTAAGTCTTCTTTTAGATCACCAGTATGCAAAAGCATTGATGAATGAGAAGAAATATAAGAAGGTCTCAGAAAAGAAAATAGATGACTTTTTCAAAGATAATAAACTCAATCCACATGACATCCAAGCAATAAACTCAATCCACATGACATCCAAGCAATACTTGATGAGGCTGGTATATCACACAGAGGGTACTCAGCCATTTATAAGACTTTGCAGGAAAAGATGAAAGATTCTAGTATGAAAGGATCATTATTGTCAAATCCTTCTTTGGTTAAAAAAAATGCGTAAACAAGTAAACGAAGAGGTACTGCAAGCACTAGGAACCCCATTTCATATTGAAGACACCTATGCTGCACCAACAGGAGATGTGGTCTACAATAGATACAATAATATTTTCTACAACTTGGACCTTACAATCATATGTTATTTAGCTGTTTGAAGTTACTCCTGAAGAATGTGATGGTGTCCTCAAATTTGTGTTACCATATTATAGTAGTGATGTGTGTGAACACACTTAGGACCGCCGGGGCACTTTTTCCCTCACTAGGAGGTTTTTTCCCCCGTGCATAGTATATACGCCCATTATCTTCTAGGGCTTGTTATCTTTCATTTTTGGCACTCATAATACACTACTGTGTTGTGCTCAAGCTTCCTCATCTTCTTGAAGTTGTGTGTGCATTCCTGCAACCCTAATTCCAACAATTGGTATCAGAGCAGGCTTCCTCCTCCCGGGCAGCATCACCGGCACCTGCCGCTTCATCTCCTCCGATTGCGACGAGGTTTCACGAGCGTCTGCAGGTTAGTATATGCCGTGGTAAAGCCCATAGGGCTTGTTCGTTTCAGAATTTTGATCTGAAGTCATTTCGCCCTCCGTTTTTGCATTCCAAGTACTGCGCAGGCAAAATCGTCCTACTGTGCAGATTTTCTGTCAAGATTAAAATCTGCAGGACAGGTGCCCATTCGTCTGTTTTGGGCTGTGCTACATAGCACAGGTCGATTTTATACAGGTTTACCTCTTACAGACAGCATTTACATCTAGTAGTACAGTCATTGGCCATGGCTGACAACAATGATGTATTCCGCATGTTGGCTGCTGAGGATAAGTTGGATGGCACCAACTATCCATTGTGGGCATATATGATGCGACATGTATTGGTAGCAAAGGGGTTATGGAACATTGTGCAGGGTATTGATGCACGTCCTATTGTGGCTGGGAATGCTGCAAACACATCAGAAACAGGTACTGTTGATGATGGTGCAGGCACAAGTGCTGTAGCAGCTGTTCGAGAACCACCACTTTCAGCAGAGCAGATTCGTTGGGATGGTAGAGATGCGCAGGCTCATGCCTTGATTGCGCTGTCTGTCAAACGTACCATTATCCCACATATTTGCTCCTGCAGGACTTCTAAGGATGCTTGGGATGTACTTGCCACATTGTATCAGGCAAGAAATGAGGCTCGTGTTGCTTACCTCCGAAAACAGTTGGAGAGTGAGCATATGAACGAAGGTGATTCTATGGATAGCTTTTTGACAAAGATCAAGGATTTCAAAGAGCAGCTCATTTCTGCAGATGAAATCCTGTCAGACAGTTCACTTGTGCAGACTGTTTTGAATGGTCTACCAGATTCTTATCAGGGTTTTGCTTCCACTCTTCGCTTGATGATGAAAGGCAATCCCAATGCCTTATCATTTGAGGAGTTAGTTTCTGTTTTGCTGCAAGAAGACCAGTCAAGGCAAAACAGGAATATTATGCGTGTCGCAGATCAAGCTTTCGTTGCTAGTCAGAGAAGCGGGAAAGGTAAAGCTGGCTTTTCTTCTAGTAAGCAGAAATCTGCAAATGCTGCGCAACCAAAGAAGGAAGACAAAGATGAGAAGAAGGGTGACAAACAGAAGACATTTTGCAAGTACTGTAAGGGAAATGATCATGTCATCAAAGCGTGTCCTAAGCTGGCTGCGAAAGAGGCTAAGAAGAAAGAGGCTGGTATGGCTGTTGCAGATGCCTCTCCTTCTAACAATGAATCTGCTAATGTTGTTCAAGATACAGAATGGGCATTCAATGCGCAGTGCAGTTATGACCCATCTGTGCATGACACATGTATGTCTGCAGTAGATTCAGATGTATGGTACTTTGACAGTGGTGCCACTAAGCATATCACCTCGCAGCGCAGTTTATTCACTTTCCTTGAGTCTGCTCCCACAGGGAATACTGTCACTTGTGCCAATAACTCCTCTTATCCCGTTAAAGGAGTTGGAGAGATTGTGCTGAATGTTGCAAATTGCAACACCTTTACACTTTTTGATGCATTGTATGTGCCAGGGATCAAAAAGAATCTGCTGTCAGTCTCCGCATTTGCCAAAACAGGTTTGGTTGTAAAATTTGTGGATGACAGATGTACTGTTCATGATCTCTCTTGTGGTGACATCATTGTAGCATCTGGTTCACTATGTCGAGGGCTGTATAAGCTCAATATGGATGGCAAATGTGTAGAGGATTCAGCATGTGCTATTATGGATACGCAGGCTATTTCAAATGCAAAACTATGGCATGCACGTTTTGGTCATCTGAATTTTGCAAGTTTGCTGCGCCTGCAGAAATCTGAAATGGTGTCTTCTTTGCCTAAGCTTGAGGCACCTGTCAAGCATGTTTGTGAGGGCTGCATATTGGGTAAAATGCAGCGTGCTTCCTTTCCCAAAGATGGATCAGTGAGAGCTGAACGCAGATTGCAGCTTGTTCACAGTGATGTTTGTGGTCCCATGCAAACTCCATCATTTGGAAACTACCTTTACTTCGTGACTTTCATTGATGATTTTACCAGGCATGCATGGGTATATCCTTTGAAGGCAAAGTCCGAAGTGTTTTTGTGCTTCAAACAGTTTTTGGTTATGGCTGAAAATGTGTCAGAAAGTAAGATGGGCACCCTCCGTTCAGATCGAGGGGGGGAGTATATGTCTTCAGAATTTAATGCATTTCTGGCTGAGCGTGGGATAAAACACCAATGTACAGTGCCGTATACACCACAGCAAAATGGTGTGGCTGAGAGAAAAAACAGGTCTCTCATGGAAATGGCAAGATGTATGGTTAAGAGTCAAAGTCTACCACATGGTTTTTGGCTTGAGGCTGTCATGTGTGCCACTTATGTACTAAACAGGTGTCCCACCAAAGCATTACAGGTTGTCACTCCATATGAGGCTTGGCATAGCCGCAAGCCATCTGTTGGCCATTTACGTGTTTTTGGTTGCCTGGCATATGCATTAGTGCCTGTGCAACATCGCAGAAAATTGGATGACAAAGCTGTCAAATGTATTTTTGTTGGATATAGTGCTGAGAGCAAAGGCTATCGTTTGTATCATCCACAGACAAAGCGCATTTTGGTTAGCCGTGATGTTGTATTTGTGGAAGATGCAGTTCAGCCCTTGGTTTCATGTACTAAGGAGACAGATATCAGCTCACGTGATGTCTATGATACATTGTTGCCTCTTTTCAGTGGTGCACAGTCAAGTGCAATACCTCATGAGGCAGTTTTTCAGCCTATGCAGGTTTTAAATGCTGGCACAGATCAGCCTATATCTGATGCAGATGTGCATGATGCACTTGAGGATGAGAGACAAGAGATTGAGGGCTCTAGGAACATGCCTAGATGGCTGGTGCAGACTTTGCGTGACAGCAAGTTGGATGCCCCTTTGTCTAGTCGCACTCGTTCTGGCTCTCATGGTGCCTCTTATGCGTCAGATTGTTATGCATTGGCTGTTTCTAGTATGTGCGATGAAAGTGAGCCTGTTTCATTTGATGAGGCACAAAGTTCAGAAAATTGGATGGCTGCTATGCAAGCAGAATACGATGCTATTATGAAGAATAGTACATGGTCTTTATGTAACTTGCCCCCTGGCAAGAAGGCCATTGGCACTAAGTGGGTATACAAATTGAAGCGTAAGCCTGATGGCACAGTGGATCGCCATAAGGCTAGGCTTGTTGCAAAAGGTTATGCTCAAGAGAAGGGCATTGATTTTGATGAGACTTTTGCTCCCACATGTCGTATGACCACTGTTCGTAGCATCTGTGCATTAGCAGCTCATAATGGTTGGAATGTACATCAGCTGGACATAAAGACTGCGTTCTTAAATGGAGATTTGCATGAGGAGGTGTATGTATCGCAGCCTCGTGGTTTTGTTCAAAGAGGGCAGGAAAACAAAGTGTGCAGGTTAAAAAAGGCTTTATATGGTTTAAAGCAAGCTCCACGAGCTTGGTATGAAAAAATACATGCATATTTGACTGCACATGGGTTTCAGAATAGTCCAACAGAAAGCACTTTGTATGTTAAACGTGTGGATGGTGTACATCTAATCATTGCTCTCTATGTCGATGACATGCTGCTCACAGGACCAAATGAGAGTCATATTGCTGATTTTAAGGCTGATTTGAATGCCTCTTTTGAGATGTCAGATTTGGGGCATTTGCATCATTATTTGGGGATACAATTTAAGCAGTGTGATGGAGGTATTGCTTTGTGTCAGACAAAGTATATTGAAACATTGTTGCGAAGATTTGGCCTTGAAGACTGCAAGCCTATTGCTACTCCAATGGAGACAGGTTTGAAGTTGAGTCTTCATGATGCTGGAGATCACTTTGATGTCACACTCTATCAGACAGCTGTTGGTTGCCTCATTTATGTATGCATTACGAGGCCAGACATTCAGTTTGCAGTCTCACAGGTGAGCAGATTTATGCATAGCCCAGGCATTAAGCATTGGCAGGCAGTGAAGCGTATCTTTCGCTATTTGAGTGGTACTCGGCATCTTGGATTGTTTTATCCCAAGGGGGGATCATTGCCGCCAGATTTACATGTTTTTTCAGATTCTGACTGGGCTGGTTGTTATGACACACGCGTGTCCACGAGTGGTTTTTGCTTCATGCTTGGAAGCTCATGCATATCATGGTTGAGCAAGAAGCAGCCTACTGTGGCCACTTCTAGTTGTGAAGCTGAGTACAGGGCAGCTTTCACAGCTACGGTTGAGTGTGTGTGGCTCAGACGCCTTATGGCTGATTTGGGTGTTGGGCAGCCATCTGCCACCACCATCTTCACTGACAGTCAGAGCGCATTGGCAGTTGCGCGGAACCCAGTGTTCCATGCTCATACGAAGCACATTGAGGTGCACTACCATTATGTCAGGGAGAGACTCTCTGCAGGAGAGATCAGTTTGGCTTATGTGCCAACACAGGATAACCTTGCAGACCTTTTCACAAAGGCTCTGCCTCGTGAGAAGTTCGAAGCTTTTCGCAAAGCTTTGGGCTTACTCCCTTTTGTGGATTCGTCCACATAGCTAGACACTTCCCTATACATGAGTGCTAGCTCTTGTTCACCGCATCACTCCAGGGGGGATTTGTTACCATATTATAGTAGTGATGTGTGTGAACACACTTAGGACCGCCGGGGCACTTTTTCCCTCACTAGGAGGTTTTTTCCCCCGTGCATAGTATATACGCCCATTATCTTCTAGGGCTTGTTATCTTTCATTTTTGGCACTCATAATACACTACTGTGTTGTGCTCAAGCTTCCTCATCTTCTTGAAGTTGTGTGTGCATTCCTGCAACCCTAATTCCAACAATTTGTGCTAAAGCTTGATGAGTGAAATTGTGAAGAAGAGAAAGTTAGAACGGGTTACCATCACACTAATGAACAGGGCACTTGATACATCTATTCTAAAAGATGATCCTAGATGGTTTAGTGTTCAATTTGAAAACAGTATATTGTCGTTGGGATCGTTTAAGGTAAAATTTATTAGGCTCGGATATGTTTGTGAAAAAAGAATTACATATAAAAAACACTAATGGGTGTTGTATTTCTATGTTTCTTATGTATTGCAGGTAGAATCAGAGAATTTTTATATTCTACATTGGGGTCTTTCATAAGACATCGATTCAGCAACGAGCAGAGAAATGGTAAAATCTTAGATGTGGAAGGCACGGGACAATATAAGGTGGAGTGGCATAAGGGGGGTGCTCTTAAAACTCTGAAATGTATGCACAATGTGTCAAAGGGTGCCAATTCAAAAAGTCCCTGCTTATATTGCATGTGCAGTACAAAGGTGTTTGATAAGAGGTATTGGAAGAAGGCACCGGATAGGCACTTGAAAGACCCAAACTTCAAGCCAATTCTCGATATTCCATTGTCAAGTGTCCACATTTATACAATGCATGCTCTTTGTAGAATCATTGAAAAACTCTTGTTTTTATACATATGTTTTGCATGGACTCTACAGCCCAATACAGCAAAGGTTACATCCATCACAGCAAAGGTTACATCCATCAGAGCACTAGAGAAAGTTCTATCAGACATTGGTTTGCATGGTGGACATGCAAAAATTGAACAAGATGAAAAAAGGTCTAAGGATGGGAAGAATGTACCTAAGAAACCTTCCATTGGGGGTGTTAAAGCAAGAAGGTTTTTATTTGAACCAACACCAGAAGGTCGTAGAAGAAGACGATCAGTGCAAATCGTAAAATACAACAGATGGAAGTGCGTTCACAATGCAGTAGTAGACATTGCAAACAATGGTCAAGCAAGAACACGGAAAGCCAAGGTGTGGAAATCTCTAGACACTATGTTTAAGTTTTGTGACAAGAAAGTGTGGACAAAGGAGAACCATGAAATATTTCAAACAGTGCTAGATGAGTTCAAGAGATCAATGATTGATGTGCATGGACGGATCAACACATCACCCACTATATGGTATTAGATTGATTATACATTAAGCTAGTTTTTATACTGTATATTAAAAAATATACTAATTAATGTATTCTTTTATTCTCTTAAAGCATATTATATACCATCATACCCCTTGGTTTGCAAAGAAGTATGGTAGTTTATCTGTCTGAAATATTAAGTCGTTGCTGATGAATAGCCTAAAATTCCCCTTCAGTGGGAAGGTTGGATTCATAGCTTTTTGCATCCTTGTACATCATGGATAATGTGTCGAGGCAGCAAAATGGAACTCACTGTCCTTGACATTTGAACCCAATAAGAGATATCCAAATCTGGATCCACAAAATCTTCATCTTCCTCAAGATTCTGTGCAATGATGGCCAGACAGTAGTCTTCCCTTATGTCAAAGAGAGCTTGAATATCTGTATTAACAAATATTCTTTGTTACCAATAGGAAATGTGGGGAGTAGTGGGGTTGGAATGTCCCCTGCTTCCTCTATCATAGAGGGCTGCTCGTCACCTGTAACCACTGAGGTGTCTTCTCTTCTGAGGTGTCTTCTCTTCTGAGCGCATCAATATCCAATTTCTCACTTAAGTCCCTCTCTGCAGCCAAGTTTATCTCCTCTGCAATCTCTTGAACTTCATCTTCTGCTCTTGGAGGTTCCTCTGGCTTCTCCTCAATTTTTTCATTTGAAACTTCTTCATCCTCAAGCACCACATGTAGGTAGCAGTCCATAGTGGTAAGCAATGAGACGGCACTTTACGATTGTGAATGGGGCACTTAATGTGTGTCTTCTTATCATCTGGCACCTTTAAAACAACCCTATTCAACTTTTGTCTCAGGGTTGTTAAAGGCACGATATCATTCACGTGTACGAAATGGACGTCGTCAAACATGACTGTAGCAATCAAAGTGGTCTGCTGAAATTGCTGCCCTTTCTCCTTAGGATATGAATGAGCAGAAACGACATGTCTTCGATGGAGAAATTTAAATTAAACATGCATGAGATTTCAGGATGGCGATGATGCTATCAAACTTTATACAGGAAGTCGAACAACTTTTCATCTGGGGTTTCTTGAAGGCCAGCATCAGACTCGACCTCAATCCCGAAAGGTTCCATCTACAAGCCATGAAATATGTCAGGACGACGAAAGTTCTGTGTAAGATAATAAAGGATTAGCCAAGATCAGTATAACGCGATAAGCGTTGGAGAAATCTCACCGACATCTCTAGTCGCGTTGTAGTAATTTGATGAAATATTAGTGAAAAAATAAAATTGCAAGGAAAAATATGCCAAAATCACTACAACACGATACGTGTGGGAGAATTCACAAGGAGCCCTTTCTTCATGTTATAGTGATTTGATGCAATATTTCAAAGGCAATGACGATTGTAAGAAAAATCACTACAAGAACGACAGTAGGACAAATCACTATAACGCGATATGGGTGGGAGAGTTCTCACCGACTCCCCTCTTCGCGCTGTAGTAATTTGATCAATTATTTGTAAGGAAAAAATTAATTTCTTAAAAATCTAAACGATGAAATCTTTGAAAAAGAAAAAAAAGAATGACAGTAGGACAAATCACTATAACGCGATATGCTTGAGAGAGTTCGCACCAAGACCTCTTCTCACGTTGTAGTGCTTTCAAGAAATTTATGCAAGAAAATTACCATTGTGGGCAAAATCACTACAACATGATATGGGTACGTTAGTTCTCACACCGAGATCCCTCTTCGCGTTGTAGTGATTTGATGACATATTTGGGAGAAATGAATTAAATTCTTAAAATTCTAAAAGCAGCAATCTTTGATGGAATATTTATAAAATAATTATACAACTTCCGCCAAATTGAAACACAGAAATATTCAAAAACATACCGCAAAATTCACTAGGAGAGCAAGAAGCAACCAACGAAGTTGACTGTAGGAGAGTAAGAAGCAGGGTGAAGGTGATGACTGCGAGAAAAATTGCACGAGATGACTGCGAGAAAAATTGCACGAGAGCAAGAAGCAACGAATAATGAATGTTGGTCACCTTTATCCACGGAAACTAACGGTCTGTACACGGAAACTAACGGTCTGTACACGTGGCAGACATGCATGATGGCACACCACGTGCTCTGTGCACATATGATGACACATGTCAAAATTTGATTGATTGTAATCATCATGAGTACAGCCCCACATCCTCCTTAGCACGTGTGGACATGCTCTTTCGCATGTGTGTCGTACTTGTCCTCGGTAAATGTGATACTTGTCCTCGGTAAATGTCAAGTGTCCTTGTCTTTTGCCGCCGTTTCGTTCTGCCTCCTTCATCTACATGTATTCCTCTGTCATGCCTCATCTATGCCATCTCTGCGATTTATCAAGCAAGCGTCCATCACTTCAACATTTTCCCTGCATAATTCTTTGGTAAGTTATCAAGCAATCACTCTTGGTCTTAAATGTTATATTCAATCATATATATCATGTTTTACCTACGTTCATTAGATATTGGGTCAAACAAAAGACAATGTCTGACAAGTCACCACGATGCAAAGAATGAATTATGATTTTTTCTGATGTAGTTGCGTTATAGTGTTTTGGATATACTTTCTTGTCCTATACATTGTTCTGTGTCATGTATGTTATCTATTAACTATTTCCATGACATACTTTGTGAAATGAAACGCTCTGTGCAAGAAATCACTACAGCGCATCGAGGGTATGATGATTAGGTCTGATATGCCTCTATCGCGATATAGTGATTTGGACCTATTTTATCGTCATAGGTGTTATTAGGTTATATTGGGCCAAAGGAAAGGCAATGTCTTAAATGTTATATTCAATCATATATATCATGTTTTACCTACGTTCTGATTAGATATTGGGTCAAACGAAAGGCAATGTCTGACAAGTCACCACGACGCGAAGAATGAATTACAATTTTTTTTATGTAGCCATATCGCGTTATAGTGTTTTGGACATACTTTCTTGTCCTATACATTGTTTTGTGTCGTGTATATTATCTATGACTTATTTCCATGACCTACTTTGTGAAATGAAATGCTCTGTGCAAGAAATCACTACAGCGCGTTGAGGGTATGACGATTATGTCTGATATGCCTCTATCGCGATGTAGTGATTTGGACCTATTTTATCGTCATAGGTGTTGTTAGGTTATATTGGGTCAAACGAAAGGTAATGTCTTAAATGTTATATTTAATCATATATATCATGTTTTACCTACGTTCATTAGATATTGGGTCAAACGAAAGGCAATGTCTGACAAGTCACCACGACGCGAAGAATGAATTACACTTTTTTCTGATGTAGCCATATCGCGTTATAGTGTTTTGGACATACTTTCTTGTCCTATACATTGTTCTGTGTCATGTATGTTATCTATTACCTATTTCCATGACCTACTTTGTGAAATGAAACGCTCTATGCAAGAAATCACTACAGCGTCGTGTTTAGGGTATGACGATTAGGTCTGATATGCCTCTATCGCGATGTAGTGATTTGGACCTATTTAATCGTCATAGGTGTTGTTAGGTGTATTGTTCTTGTGTTATTTTGTGTCAAATGAAAGGGTCTCTTTAAGAAATCAATACAACGCGAGGAGTTGATGTAGATTTTGTCTGAAGTAACCATATCGCGTTGTAATGATTTAAAGCTAATTCGTTATCCAAGTTAACTTTTTCAGTAGTTTTCATATTATTGTCCTATGTATTTATTGAGAAGCTTATCATGTAACATTATGACTATTTTCAGATGGTGCGTACTAAGAAGATTGCAAGGCTCTCATCTATAGATGATCCTTAATTAGGTAGAGAAGCTAGTTCGGGAAAGGAAATTTCTGCACTGCGCTCAATGAGGAGACGCAGATACGACCAGCATAGATCCTTCTTGAACTAAGGAAGGTGGAGAAACATATGCATTGCGCGGTTCTGAAGTTGCCATTCCAGCGTGTAGTCCGGTCTATATGCGAGAATTTTGGCATTAATATGCGTTGGCAGGCCTCTGCCGCCCTAGGATGTTTGCAGCAAGAGGTTGCGGAAGACTGGCTTGTCGAGTTTTTTCAGGATAGCTATGTCCTTGCCGCGCATGCACACAAAGTCACTGTGATGCCGAAAGACATGAACTCGCTTCATTTGCTGAGGTTCAGATATGACTGTACGCTGGAGCCCGCCACCCTACTTAGTGACAAGAGAATGAAGGGAATTTTGGAAATCCCACCTTTGACAAAGAAAGTTAAGATCACAGAAGTGACAGAGACTAGTCATTCACGTGACACAAGGCTCAACGCAAGGCTCAACGCACAAAGGATTGGCAACCAAGCCAGGATGCAGGAGCTCCAAGAATTGCGGTTAAAGAAATCGGCTATTCGAGAAATGCATAAGTCGAATGTCAGAGCTTTGAGTTATTTTGTCCCCTCGTTTCACGTTAGACTTCCGGTGCGAGGCATCGTGCAATTTTTCCCTTTCGATGAGGAGGAAATTGATGTTTTGTCCAATATTTTGAGGGAGGTCAACGATAGAATTATCATAACAGTTCTAAGGTTTGCTACGTCCTTTTCATCATTCGTGATTGTAAAGTGGGTTACTTGTCTAAAGTAACTAATATAATGTAATCTTGTGCAGCTTGGTTGTATCAAATCTCCCATTCGATGTTCAAAATCGTGTATATATTGTAGATTCCCTTCTTTCGTCGGTTCTTACTGCACAACATACTTCATTGGTTGATGTGTGTCCGTGGTTTAGTTCGATAAATTTTGATGTAGCTCAAATAATCCTAATGGCATACAATGAAGAGTAAGTGACATGCAATCTCATTTATAGTCTTAGTATTGTGACCTTTACTATATATTTTTGATGTTACTTCTGATACTCCTAATTGCATGTTGTAGTTCACACTGGAGTCTGATCCTTTACGATATGGAATCCAAGACTTGTTACTTGGCCAATTCAAGTGAAGAATTCCATGGCACCATGAGACAGTAAGTCCATACATTCAATATTTATATATCGTAATGAGTTGGAGAGAGAGAGAGAGAGAGAGAGAGAGAGAGAGAGAGAGAGAAGGAGAAGTAGTTAGAGAACTTTCAGTATTGACAACAATATTGTTTCATGCAGATCGATTAGAAAGCTAATAACTACTCTCAAGGCCATAATCCATGACACACTACTAGAGCACACAAGGACTATGAGATGTAGAGTCCCGCAGCAATGGGATGGCAATAGTTGCGATTGGAGGTTGTGCTACAACGCAAAGTTACTGCTACATTTAGTTCTCTCGTTACTCGCAGAAAATGTAGGCATGCTCCTTTTTTTTAATGATATATTACTTTCCTTCCTCATTCTTTGACGGCACGTCTATTTTCTTGGCTTTTGTAAAATCCATGATTATCAGAATACTCCGATGTGGATTTAGGGCTGTTCAGGGAAGAGGCCATTGAGCATAATATTGTCAACATTCGTAGCATGCCGCCTAATATCCCTGTTGCGTTTGTGCCCCCTCCACCACAGCCGCGACCAGGACCACCGCCACGGCAGTACCCCCAAACACAAGTTGACAAGTTTGTTGTCGAGCTTCCAGAATCTGATGAATCTGAACACGTCAATTTGGAAGCTTCAACCTTGCAACGACAGCAAGCTTTAGTTCCAGAAGAGCAACCACCCCAAGAGCATCCGGAAGAGTAACTACCCCAAGAGCATCCCGAAGAGCAACCAATCCAAGAGCGTCTCGAAGAGCAAGCACCCTGTTATATGTACATTATGTGTGCTATGTTATATACACATTATGTGTGCATATACTAGGAGGCTAACCCACATTAGGCTTGTGAGCATGGGAGCATGGGAACAAGCTCTAGTGGAGCATGGGTTAGGACTAACCTTAAGGTTTAAGGTTAGGGTCAGGCATCCAAGGGTCACACATGAGGAATGGAAAGTCAAGAGTCACTTGAGGGCCCTCCTATATAATAGGGGCATGGGGCACACTCAAGGGGGCTTGGAGGCTAGGAAGCTTGAGGCTTATGCTATGGTCTCTTGTAGAGATCCATATCTACTCATCTACCATTTCACACTATAGCTACATGCTATTGGATTGGAGTTATACCTCTTGATGGTATGGGACATCAAGGTAGAGGTATGATGTATTTCATTTATTATTCATGTGTGCATCCCTTGGGCTCGGGGATGGTTGGGTGGTTGAGTTTATGCCTGATTTATGCATGTTTATGCATAACAATTATCTAGAGAGATCTTAGGGTTTTAACAGTGGTATCAGAGAAATCTCTATTTAATTGTTGAATTTTTTTAGTAAATTTTAATATTTACTAATAAAATGTTATTTTTTGTTGATTTGTGTTGATGAATTACACGTGGATCATCGATATGGTGATTGGAACGTGTGTAACTACAATTCAATGGACAAATCGACGTTGCGGGGAAATTCCGTGAGTTAATGCTATTTTTCTCTATTTTTTATGGTTAAAATCGAGCATTAATGCAATTTTTTTTCAAAAATACCATGAAGTTTATGGTGGATATTTTTGAGAGAATGGATTCCCTGAATTTCTATAATTTTTAGAAATTTTTTCCTAATTTTTAAGGAGTTTTTTGAGCATTTTTATGATTAAAAATGTATTTTTATACATTTTTGCGAGTTTTTTCCGCGAGAATGCGATCAAATTTCTGTCAATTTCTACTGAAATTCAGTAGGGGATAGCGTGTTGATGCATGAGATGCTCTCCCGTGTGCGTGGGACTCGCTTTGCCTCTCAAATTTGATTTTTCTTTCTCTTTTTCGGGTGAAAAATCTCTTTAAATTGATTTTTTTAACATTAATTATAATTAATTATGATTAAGATATGTTAATTAAAAAAATTTTAATTAAAAACTTAATCATGGATTAAGTTAATCCTGATTAGCAGAGAGAGAGAAGAGATGGGAGGAGAATGAGAAAGTTTTTGGAGAGGGTGGAGAGAGTGGAGAGGAGAGAAGAGATTCTCTCTCTCTCATTATCCATGCGCAGGCGACGGGGAGGGGGGGGCTGCGCACAGCAGCCGGCGGAAAAAAACGCCCCCCCCCTAAAAAAATCAAATATGTGATAAGCTAAAGCTTATTTTTCATATATTTTTTTATTTTTTTTAAATGAGTTTTTTATTTCAAAAAAAAGGCTTTTGAATATATTTCAGAAAAAAGCTTGAAAATAGCCTGGAAAATACTGAAAAATAGGGGATTTGAGAAAAAAATTCTCTGAAAATTTCTTCTTAAAATTTCTTGGCTTTTCAACTTCCGGAAAACCTTTGGCTTTCCGTTTTCCCGAAACCTTTTGGCTCTCCGAATTCCGGAAAAACTTTTGACCTTCCGTATTCCGGAAACCTTTCACCTTTCACATTCCGAATTTTTTTTGTCTTTTCATTTTCCCAAAACTTTTGGCTTTCCGTATTCTGGGAAAACCGTTGGAATTCTAAAATTTTTTGACCGTTCGTATTCTAAATGCGTTCGGGGTAATTTAAAAATTTCAAAAAATTCCTGAAAATTAGTGTAAAATTAGACAAAGGTTATTTTAAATTTCGGGAAAATGTGGGGTTGGTGTTTGGCATGTGGTGTGTCCATTCAGGCACCCATGACCATTCAAATTCCTTTAAAAATATATTTTTTGATCCAAAAAATTAGAAAAATCCATTAAAATTGAAAATTTTCATTGGATTTGAGAATTGTCGGGCGGAATTGAAAATTTCGTGAACGATGGGATTCTCGGGTAAAATTAGGAATATTCTAGATATTATTTTTAGAAATCCTAAAAATTGGTATTTTTTAAAATATCAATGATATTTTGGCAATATTAATTGCTAAAAAATTTCTGAAAAAATATAGGTTTGGAATGCCATAAGATAGGTTTGGTGGAATTCAAAATTATTATATTTTGAGGCCCTGTAAAATTTGGAAAAATTAGAAAAAAATCATGATAATTATTTTTCTCGAGAATTTAATATTTTTGAGGGTTATTTAATGTTGAAGTTCATTTCCTCGTGCTGACAGTAGATAGATGTGGGTTATTCGCATATTATTAATATGATTATACCTCGTATTAATGGATATTTATGTTTGGATTAATTCTAAACGATGTATTCATGATTTTTTACCATTTTTTAGCCATTCTTTTTGGACATGTTCCTTATTTTCTTTTGATGGCTATAATTTACGTTCAAAGTGTGTTTCACCTTTGACACTTTTCCATGATAATTTATTTTGCACTTATTTAAGTGTGGTTTGGCTAATTGTTGGAAGGGAAAATCGGCTCCACCCACTTGGCCCCGGGTGTGTACGAAAAAAAAAAGTGTGGTTTGTGCTTAATTTCTTAAGCCTCTATCATGGGTTAGTTGATCGGTTTGTTTTGGTGGATTTTTATTGGATGTTTTCCAAGTTTTATATGGACTCATCAGGTTCTACCTAGATCACTTATGTCTAGGGTTTTCTTATTGAGTGCTACACACATGTGTTTCACTTTCTTACTTTGGAGTTTTATTTGAACAACACAACGTTCATATACTCCGGATTGATGAGTTGGCCACCAATTTTAATGCTTCTGTTGGCATGATTAATGTCCATTAGATGGTATGCATTGATTCTTATGATCAACTATGTTATTTATGGATTGAAGGAGCTTCTATGCTTTTATCCATGGTTTTATAAGGATCTTTTGATCTTTTGAATAATTTCATGTGCCTTGAAGGTAGCATTTGCCTTCGTTTTTTGCACATAATTTTGGAGTATATTTCTTATACTCTTGTATATATTCCAACTCGGATACCTAGTTACTTATATATGTAGGTGAGTTATTTTTCTACCCTACCTTTATTGTGTTTTGGGTAGTTATCATTAGAAAGGCGCCAATAATTCAATTTCTTTTCTAATGACTTACTCAGAAGGGTTTATTCCTTGATGTAGTCTCAAGTATATAGAGACAGGATTAGTATGTGAAAGTCTGGATGAGGCCATCTTATTCCTTTTATACAGGATTTTATTCATATTTTCCTAGACGGCATACTAGGGAGTTTCAAATTGTTAAGATATGTATGGGTGGTATCATGGTGGAATGGGACGCTAGGGATCCCTCAGATATATTATCTTATGGGATAATTTGGGCTCAAGATTGTTGCTTTGCTTACATCACTTAGCATGACCTCAACATTCAAAGACAATCTTATTTTCTAAATTCACTAGAAGTTATATTGTGGGCATTCTCTAGATAAATTTCTTTTATCTATAGCCTGCATGTTTTGATGAGGGAGATCTCGTCGACATTTTCACTTGTTGAAATCTCTTTCTTTAGAGTTCAAACAAGTTTATCTTGTTGTGTTCGGATAAGGAAATTTTGGATTCTTCGTTGGCATTTCTTTCTCTAGTTCTATACTTTAGGTGATTTACACAATCAACCTAATAGGTTTACGGATGGACATATGTGACTTATCGAGACGTTGATGACTCTATGTTGATATGGGTAACTCGAGACGTCGATTATTCCATATGCAGATGTGGGTATGTCGGGGCGCCGATAAATCCCTGGTTTCTGCTGTTATAATGCCATGTTTTCCTACTTTATTCCGAATGGTTTACAACGAGAAAGTTACTTTGAATGTAAATTACTCTGATCATCCACAGTTTGATGGGCAAACAGAGTGTATGAATTAGATTGTAGAGGATATGCTTCGTGTATATGTCTCTAGAAAATCATCATATTGGAAAAAATATCTTCCAATGATGGAATTTGCCTATAACAGTTTTAAATTTACGGCTATTATTTTTTAGTCCGTGCATACTTATGTATGGGTATCAACTCAGGGCACCTATTGATGTCAGTCTTAAGGACATCGAGCTTGATGCATCGAGGGATTTCTTGCGAGATATGCAGGAAATTCTGACCGAAGCTCGGGATGCTATCAGGAGTGCTCATGATAGGGCACGGTTTTATGCTGATAGGGGACGCTCATTGTGGTCCATTTCGAGTTATATATCGGATTGGCACGGTTGCGTATGAACTAAAACTACCTCCAATTGTTAGAGTTCATCCAGTCTTTCATATCGATAGATTGAAAGGGAAACTCGGAGGTGAGGATGACACAGTTACTCCTCAAGAACTCGTTGAAGTCGATGAATTATTCTATGTTCCACATGAACCTGATAAGGTACTTGAATTCAGGGAAAGAAAACTTTGTAGTTGACTAATCCCTGAGGTTAAAATAAGATGGAAAGATAAGCAAATTGAGAATTCGACTTGGGAGTCGGTTGAGATTGTTTAGCGCAGTTCTCCTTCTTTTCATTACAAGAGTGCAATGTTTTGAGAGAGGGGAAGTATGTTATATGTACATTATGTGTGCTATGTTATATACACATTATGTGTGCATATACTAGGAGGCTAACCCACATTAGGCTTGTGAGCATGGGAGCATGGGAACAAGCTCTAGTGGAGCATGGGTTAGGACTAACCTTAAGGTTTAAGGTTAGGGTCAGGCATCCAAGGGTCACACATGAGGAATGGAAAGTCAAGAGTCACTTGAGGGCCCTCCTATATAATAGGGGCATGGGGCACACTCAAGGGGGCTTGGAGGCTAGGAAGCTTGAGGCTTATGCTATGGTCTCTTGTAGAGATCCATATCTACTCATCTACCATTTCACACTATAGCTACATGCTATTGGATTGGAGTTATACCTCTTGATGGTATGGGACATCAAGGTAGAGGTATGATGTATTTCATTTATTATTCATGTGTGCATCCCTTGGGCTCGGGGGTGGTTGGGTGGTTGAGTTTATGCCTGATTTATGCATCTTTATGCATAACAATTATCTAGAGAGATCTTAGGGTTTTAACACACCCCCTCACCACCCCACACACAATAGCACGCTTCGTAGGAAAAAATGAGAACATGCTATCAATGTTTTAAACATCCAATAAGAAAATGTAGAATATTTGTCTTAGTTTCTATTGCTCTAAGAAATACAAAATGTTGTCATGATGATTGATGTAACTATATGCTGTCAAAAATACATTTATCTCCATTTATCTCTATGTGATGGTCGTTTGCACCACGAAAACTTGCTTCCTTGTAATGTCTTTACATTGAATGGTCCTTTCTTTTCTCCTTGGTACCTATTTCCAAAAATCAAAGTAATGTATATAAGTAATAATAATTATGGCGTAGTTTTGGAATGAATACTTTTTCGAGGTTAGATTGAATAACATACTTTATGGCCATTGCACTTGAACACATAATCATCAGGCACTTGTAGGTCATCCTCATTTGCTAAGTCTGTTCTCACTTAACGCAGTGAGATTTTTGACCTTATATTGAGTACTATCAAGAGCTCATGTTCAAACCATACCTCTAATAACATCAATGGATTTTCAATGTCATCCTCCAAGTCCTGATTAATTGCTACAAGTTTTCCATTGACATAATGCCATCTCATATAATGAAAGGCCAAAATAAAATTCTGGGAGCCAATCATATATTTACAGACAATAGATTTTCTATGGATTTTGCAGGTAACCCCATTTAATTCTTTCACATCCCAATTTTGACCTAAGAAATCCAAACATTTCTCTGATTTACAGATAAACATTGATAATGTTTTTTTGACCTCCTCGTAAAAGAAGTCGACAAGAACATGCAATGGCATAAACACAATGATTTTCACTTGACGATTTGCTACATTTGGTCTTATACATCTTTCCACGTCTTGGTATATCTTTAATCTAAAGCACTCACCTATTTCTGCTGTTGGTATGGGCCATTCTAAACTATCGAATGAAGGCAGTGGTAATGCTTTCAAAGATCCATAACCTATAACACTATGAGATGCCGTGTAAAATTCATTATAAAAGAAAACTCCTCTCTCTGCCAAAGACCTGCTGGATGTTTCTTTGTATAGTTGCTCACCAATAGATGCATGAAAAACATCGAAGATTCCCACAATACTATGTATAGGCTGCCAGTCAACCAAGTTTGAAGGATATATATCTATATAGATGAATAGAAGAGAAGCATAAGTATAGAAATGAAACACATTACATAAACATAATGTAAAAACAATTACTTACAGTTTGGTCTATGGAGTGGGATTCCATCAGGCAAACATTACAGACACAGTTCTAAGTGCATGTAGGCATGTTGTATAAGGACTTCCTTAATGCTCTTACCTGTGTCAGAGAGTTTGAAGTCTTGAACTCTGCCTTTGTAAGTGTCGATGAACTCATTCTTTGTTTTTTTTCACTTCCTAGTCTGCAACATAATCCAACTACCAATAGAGATTGCGGTAGGAATCCACCTTTGATTATCCATATCAAAACTATTGTATATTATAATAGCTCTAGTAGAGGAGCAGGGATGCCTAGGACATCTGGTTTCCATGGAAGCAAATAGAAAATAAAAGCGGATGTAAGAAGATGGAAGAAGATGAGATGGCAGAAGAGATAACCTCCAAAACATGAGAAATTTTTAGAGGGAAATCCATTCATTAAATGACGTAGGAACTTCAAAGAGAACATTTCAAATTATTAGAGAAAAAAAGCACTTTTATTAAATGAGCTGAACAAGGGAAATTTTTAGATTGAAAACCATTCATTAAATGAGCTGAGATTTATTAAATGAGCTGACAACACTCTATTTTTCATATATATTAAAGAAATGACATTATAAAGTGTGGTCAAATGCATTTCGTATTTCTTTAATTACAATATATTCATATAAAGAATATATAAAAAACATCTAATTATCAAAAGTTCTATTACGATGGCTCTCTTCCTATTGGTCGAAAGTCTTTGTCTCTCTAGAGAAAAAAGGCCCAAAGTTGAGTCCAAAATTCGCCTAATGGTGGCACATGAGAGAATATTTTTGTTTGTGTGGCCCAAGGGTGAAATCCTTCCCGAGAGAATTTCTCAACATTTGTGATAGTGCCTGATGCCATTGCAAAGGTCTTACCGGTGTTTGACTTCTTGGCAGTGTCTAATTGCTTACAAACTAGCAATACAGTGAACTTTTCAGTGCAAACACACGTAATGATATGATTTGAATGCATGTGAGAGTTTGCAAGTGACAAATACAATCCCCTCTTATGAATTACAACATCAATTTCTACTCAAAAAAATAGCTAATTGATTGTGAATTACCCAAATTATGCCTTAATTATAGTGATTAGTAGGGTTGATTTTTTTAGGATTAAATTAAGCTTAGAGAAATCAATATTGATGGGGCTTTTTGCATAGCACTCTTACCCTTGACGAGAGGAAGTGGCCTGAGCTAAAGATCTAGCTCAAAACCCAAATTTGCTCTGAAATCAATGGGTGGTTCTTAGCTCACTACAGGTGATACAGTGAAAGCTCAAGATTTGATGTGTAGGGTCCTTGGACAATGGGAAAAACTCTCCTAATAGGAATTTGATCAATTGCACAAGTAGATTAGGAGAAAGGAGTAGAAAACCAATTACTATGTTTTGTGTTATTGTAGGATGTAGCAGCTGAATCCCACCGAATGGTGCAGTGTAGAGGGGCATCTTGGTGTGCTAAGGGTGCCTCCAAAAGTTCTTGGGCAATGGGTAAGAGAATGAAGAGAACCAAGCACTGCAATCTCAGCCACAAGAGAGAGATGAAGATAAGCTTGTGGATAACTTTGCTAATCAAGTGATTAGTGATAATGAATGTGAGATTAAGGCTGAGAAGGGATTCATGAGTGTTATGGTTAAGCTAATGGAGAAGATGGAGCCTTACAAGATTGGCTACAAGCAAGAAGAAGAAGAAAAGATTGGGATTAGGTACACTAATAGTGTGATTAGTGCAAATGATGCTAATGAGAAGCTCAAAGAGAAAGGGGAGGCTCTAATACCATGTTAAGAATCATGGTGCCCTAGATGATGGCTATGGAAGTTTCCCAATAAAGTTATTAATTACGATAATTAAAAACCCTAATCCTATGGTGGGTGTAACCTAATTACAAACATAATGATAAACTAATTAAACTAATCAAACTTGACTTAAGTTCAGTTAGGTTACAAGATGAGACTTGAGAGTAGCTTGTCTTCATTGCTTGAAAATGACCCCTTTTATATGAGGGAAGTACACCTCTTACAAATGTGAGGGAAGTACACCTTTTATATGAGGGAAGTACACCTCTTACAAATGTGCTCATGTGGGATAATGTCCAAGTGTGATGTGGTTGCATGCTCCTGATCTTAGTCCCCTCAATGGCACCACAAATCTCAACAGTTGCGATGTGCGGACTTACAAAGATTTCGGACTTCATCATGGTATCAGAGCTCGGTAGTGCTCGCTTGAATGGAGGGGGTAGTTGGGTGTGTAGTTCTCGTAAGGTTGGAAGGGGGTGTGGATGCATGGCTAGAGGTGCATGGTAAGAAGTCTCTCCAAGTAGCGTAAGTCTAGCCAAAAATAAAATGACTATGGAAATTAACTCATAACTAACCAATCAAGTAGGTTTACCCTATGATGAGGTTACACTTTAAATGCAAAAGGCAAGTAAATTAAGTGTACTGAGTAACAAGTGGGGTTGCACTCTTAGGCAACATTTATTACGAGCTTGTAATATTATGTTAATATTGAGGCATATATAGTTTTTGGCCAGGAACTTAGCACAAACTCAGGCACCCCAATAATAACACGTGGGGCTGCACTCTTGGGCAACATTTATTAGGAGCTTGTAATATTATGTTAATGAACCCCAATAGCGGGCTGCACTCTTAGGCAACATTTATTAGGAGCTTGTAATATTATATTAATACAGAGGTATATATAGTTTTTTTGGCCAGGAACTTAGTACAAACCAAGGTACCCCAAAAGTGCCCCGCACACTAAGCAAGGCTAGATAAAAGATTTTTTTTTAACGGTCAAAATAAAGACATACTTATAAACTAACCGGTTTTTTAAGCTAAATTTGCATATTTTGTCAGTATTTGAACTAAAAACTAGTAAATTTGAATCGTTTTTTTTAAGGCTTCACATATTTCTAACCGGTTTTTCCAAATTTCAGCCGATAAAAATACATTGAAATGGCGTTTTTGTCGAGCCCTGCGTGACTGCAGTGAAATGTCAAGCTTGGAGCCACCTCTGCACGCATGCGCGCGCGCGCGTGCATGTTTCGGCTGAAAATAGGGGGGCCAGGACTCGCAGGAGAAGCTGCAACGGCGGCGGCGGCGGAGAAGTCAAGCGCTTAAAATATATTTGCAATCAATAATTATTTGCGCCCTTCTTGCAGCTTGTGTGTGCGGTAGGCGAGAGCCCCATATGCGCATGACAGTCTTTGACATACCAGCCGGATCATAAAATATATACAAGAAAAGAAAATGTTTATAATTTTTTGAAGATAATTTCTCTCTCGTTTGGAGATTTAGAAAAATCCCTCAATTGCAAAAATCAGACTTCATAACATGTGCATTTAAAAATTCAAGAGAAATTTAAACATCCAAATATAGTGGAATGAAGTGTACATATTAAATATTAAACAGAAATTTAAACATCGAGCTATACATTTCTCTTTTATTTTAATCAATCTACACTCATCCCGTCTATGTCATTTGCAAAGATATTATACAGAGGAATGTATGGAAATATACTTGGAGAAGGCTAAGGTAAGACAAATGGGGTGTAAGACAGTTCCAAGATGAGGTTATCTAGTTTTGTTTAGCGGATAACCGGTAGTTTAAGTGAAAAGTTACAACAAGGCAACTATGCATCAAGCATATAGGGTGATGACAAAAGTGAGTAGCTATTTGTGATGCAACATGTGCTCAGTTCTACCACAAGAGATATGTCAGGATTGGAGATGTTTGGTATGTGGATTCCAGCGCATGACCAATCATAGTGAGTGGTTTAGAGATATACAGAAAATGAAAAAACTAGGTTATGTAGAGATAGGTGATGATATTGCACATCCCATTGTGCATGTTAGTAAAGTACACAAATACTTCATGTTCTAAACATTACGAAGAACTTGATTTCTGTTAGATAAATGGTTGAACATGGTATGCAAGAAGTGAGGTTCAATCCTCAAGGGTATTTTATGGAAGACTTCAAAAATCAGTGCTTCTTAGCTAGAAAGGGTAACATAATTGGTAGGATTTTTACATTGGATGTGGACATGCCTAACGTGAAGCCAACCTCGTTTGTGCATGGGATTTGTCATTACAAATATTGATATATGGTATAAGTAAATTGGTCATGTGAATATACAGAGGGGCTGAAGTCTATATAGGCCTAAAATATTATTATAGGTTTGCCGAAGTTTAAAGTTGACAATATGCACAAAGTATATGAAGCATGCTAGCTGGTAATAAGTAAACCAAACATGCTTTCCCACATGAAAAACATGTCAATTATACATTCAAATGTATAGGGACCGACCAAGACTGCAACAAGGTTGCAGGTATTATGTTATATTCATTAATGATCACACTAGGAAAGTGTGGGTTTATTTCATAAAGGAGAAAAGTAAGGTGTTTGCTCACTTTCAAAGATTTAAAGCCTTGGTTGAGAAGGAAAAAGGCATGCAGATCAAATGCCTAAGATTGGATGGTGAGGAGGAGTATTTCTCCAATGAGTTCTCATTGATTGCTTGAGAAAACAACTTATATGCACGTATACTTCGCAACAAAATGGTGTTGCGAAAAGGAAAAATAGGTACATTGTAGAAGTGGCATGTTTCTTTAATGTCTAAAAAGAATATGCCAGATTATTGTTGGATAGAAGCAATAGCAGATGATGTTTACATTATGAATAGAACCCCCACTATAGTTGTTCATGGTATGATGCTTAAATAGAAGTTTATATGCATAAAACTAGATGTCTCACTTGAAAGTGTTTGGATGTATTACATATATGCACGTTCTCGACAAAGTGAGGACAAAGTTAGATCCAAAGGAGGAGAAATGTATCTTCATTGGTTATGCTTTGGAGCATAAAGGTTATAGATGTTATAACCCTACCACTCGTGAGATGTAAGAGATGCTATCTTTGAGGACATGAGTAGCTGGTATGCACTAGTGAATGCAACAAAAGATATAGATATAAGAAGTAATGATGTTGACCCACATGTAGATCAGTAATCAAAGGTGCTTAGTGGACCTAAAGAGTCCTTTGGCGCAGTGGATCCAATGTTAGTTCTTGGTCAGGCATGTTGAGGACAGATATCAGTACACATGTATCATGCAAAGGGAAGGAAAAGATAGGTCAACCTTTTGTGCCTGATCTGTCAGTAGTCACGAGTGACTCTAGTGGCTTTTAGCAAAGCCTTGATGAGGAGCTTGGAATTCCGTCAGTGGTTACTCTTAGTGTAAGGAGAACCAAGGTTGTTGTGAGGACACCTAGCGGTGTTCCAGATGTACACACGTCTACAATGCTTAGATACCCTGTTGAGACAGATTGAGATATGGTAGATATATAACCCATCATCATACTTACATGGTGAAAGCAATATAGGAGTTGGAGCCCACATATTTTGAGCAGGCACTTGAAAATTAAAAATAAGAAGATGCCATGGAGGAGGAGATTGCAGCACTGGATGCAAATGCAACATGGGAGTTGGTGTCTTTTCTTAAAGAAAATAAGGCAATTGGATAGAGATTGGATATAAATGGGTGTATAAGGTCAAGCATAACTCGGATGGATCAGTGAGCACGATTGGTTTTGCCAAGGGTTATGGGCAAACCTATGGCATTGACTATGAGGAGACATTCAACCCAGTTGTTGCAAGAATGGAAATTGTAAGACTCGCGGCTGTCATTGCTATGGCTTCAAGAGCAAAGGGTTGGTCTTTATGATAGCTATAAAGAATGCTTTTTTACATGGTGATTTGTAAGGAGAAGTATACATGATACGACCGGGTTATGAGAGTGATGCACACCTAGATTTTGTGTGTAAGTTACGTAAAGCCTTGTATGGCTTAAAGCAAGCACCACCCACAGAGCATGGTCAAACAAGATCAGAGAGTATTTTGTCACCTTTGGATTTCAAATATCTATTGTAGTTTGTTCACCGTATGTGAAAATAGTTTGAGATGAAGGATTTGGGTGAGCTACGGTATTTCTTAGGCATAGAGGTGGTGATATCACCTCATTACAAAGGCAATATGGCTTGGACATATTGTCCAAGCGCCATGATGTTGTGATATCACCTCATGGCATTTTCTTGTTACACACGTAGTATGGCTTGGACATATTGTCCAAGCCATGAGGTTGTGATATTATCTCATGGCATTTTGTTGTTATTACAGAGGTAGTATGGCTTAGACATATTATCAAAGTATGGTATAACATGCTATAAGCCTATTTCGGTTCCATTGGAGCATAATACAAAGCTTTCCATAGATACATGTGAGCTTTTGTGGAGGACCCCACTATGTACGTACAGTGGTAGCTTGATCTGCATGACCATTACTAGACCATACTTGAGCTATGCTATTGGACTTGTGAGTCATTTTATATAGTCCCCAGGTTGCCACACTTGGATGTGGCTAGATGGATTCTTAGGTATATAAATTCCATAGTTGATTATGGACTTTTTTATGAGACCAGCACAGAGATACAACTACATGGGTACATAAATGCTTATTAGGACGATAGTGTTGTAGATAGTATTAAAAGACTAAGGTCATGTAAAAGGGTAGGAGAAGGGTGTGTGTGTGAATGGACTTATGGTCCACTAGCTCACCTATTTAAAGGTGAAGCTAGAAGGCATTATGTAGTGTGCAAAGGCCAAGTTGTATGCATAAGCAACTTAATAAACAAGATTTGTTCTTGTATTTTTGGGTCTCTCTCCTCCACTCATCTTGATCTAGCATAAGCACCACATTTTCTCAACATGGTATCTAGAGCTTGGGTATATTAGGCCACACTTTTTGTGGTGTAGACTAGGTTATCCTACATCTCATTTTTTGTGGAGCTGAACCCCCAGCCAGTGGAGGCCTTCCAGCTACTTTTGGAGGTCGTATCTTGGCGTGCTTTCAACTAGGAAGTTGAAGAGGACCTCCGAGCGCTCAGGTTCGTACAGGCAATTGCTGGCTTTCATCTCTCTGAGCCGCGGCGTTGTGCTCTGAGCAGGCCGGCGCACGTTGGTATTGAGGAAGGGTATTAAAACACTAAGGTCATGTAAAAGGGTAGGAGAAGGGTGTGCGTGTGAATGGACTTATGGTCCACTAGCTCACCTATTTAAAGGTGAAGCTAGAAGGCATAATGTAGTGTGCAAAGGCCATAAGCAACATAATAAACAAGATTTGTTCTTGTATTTTTGGGTCTCTCTCCTCCACTCATCTTGTTCTAGCATAAGCACCACATTTTCTCAACAGATAGGAGATCTACCATTGGTTTTATATTTTCTTTTGAGAGTGTTGCCTATGAGTTGGAGTGGCTATAAACACTCGATAATAGAGTTAGAGTACAAGAGCGCTGCTATGGGAGCTTGTCAGGTAGCTTGGTATCAGAAGCTACTTCATGATGTGGGTGAACCTGTGGATAGAGCCCTTGTCATTTATTGTGACAACATGAGTAGCATGTACTTGGCTAATAATCCAATATATACCATGCTAGAATGAGTCACATTGAGGTGCATTATCACTTGTGAGGGAGAAGGTTCTAGTAGGTGGTGATGTAATTCTGGTATATGTGAGAACAGGGAACGGGTGGCTATCTTCACAAAGGCATTGGGCACAAAGAAGCTCCATAGGTTTAGTAGATTACTTAGAGTACACTGTGTGGAGTTGATCTCAAGGGGAGGTGTTGAGATATCGAGCTCAACTAGTGTTGTGGACATTAATGAATTGCTTGGGTGATAGCTTCTACACTTATGCCACTGGCATGGTTGGTGAGATTATGATTGGTATGTTGCGAGTGGATGATAGGCTATGTGAAAAACATATTTGGATTAGTAGAGTATGGCAGGATTAACCATTGTAAGTTGTATTAGGAGAGTCTTATCTCTTTATATTAATAGTTGTAGAGAAGAGAAGAAGATAGAACAAAATTCAGCCATCCATCTCTTTCTTGTGTCTTGCTCTCTCTTGTGTATGTGTTTGCTTGCAAGGAACTTAAGCTCTTTCTTTCCCCTCTACGTTCCCTTTAATATGGAACACTCATTGTGCCACATGATTGTCAATTCTAAGCTTGCTTGATGGAGTTTCCCATTAGTGTGGTTGTTTTTGTGGTCAAGTTTGCAAAGAACTACACATTCACACCTTATTAGGAGATACAATCCGAGTATTACTTCTTGGAGTATTTAATAGCTATATTTCATATTTGAGCTATGTTACATAATTAATTTTGTGACCTAATCACATCTCCCCCAACCTCACCAGGTTGCTATTATGGTCCACATTAGGCATGCACATGCACATTTAGATGGGGTAGCAAGCACCCTTGAGGCCCATGCCATTGCTTAGAATTAGCATTTTATATCAGTGATGATCTCTCACATGATGCACATTTTGTGCAACATTGTTTCCATCTCCATGATGATTTTTTACAAGATCACGGGGTCACATGGCAACAAAGAGATGGGTTTGGTCAGTGGTGCTACATAGTTCAAGACAACACAACAATTCTATCGGCTCTATAAGTGGCTCTATAAGTGGTACTTATAGAGCCATAAATAACCTAAATTCACTAGAATATCTTAAAGAGAACAATAACCAAGAATTTTCTTTATGGGTTTATATAGTACTTTTGTTCATTTCATGGTTGTACTTTTAGAGGCATTTCTATGTTGACATCTTCTTCTATCTTGATTTTATCTTTGTACTATATCAGTGTCATTGATATTGATGATTGTTTATGTTTTATTGATCATGGCTTCAACTAAGTGAAAAAGCTAGACAAGAATAACTTCCATGCAGGATGACCAATCTCCTTATGGGAAAAGGATTTTGGAGTTTACACAGGTGACCATTCTCCTTATGGGAAAAGGATTTTGGAGTTTATCACACAGGTGATAAAAAGGAGCCACAGATTGTTAAATAAAATCCAATCCCTCAGTAAGTGCATGCATATGCATATAAATCATGGTATGAAAGAGTTAGAAAGGTGCTATATTGGTTTTCTGTTAGTGTGACATATTCTATGATTTTGCATGCCCCCCCAAAAAGGTACATCTTAACCCTTTGTTAGCCTTTTGATTTTTCACTAGAAGCCTTGCGTCTTCTCTTAGTTGTAGCTATCTACTAGTTATTGTGGGTCATGTTCTTTTTTAGCCTCTTTTATGCCTAAGGTAGCAATTAATATGCCTTGTTAGCTTCCTCCAAAGGCATGTATTATAGGGTATTTATTAATAATAATAATCTTTGGTACATTAGGGTGTACACTTGCTATGTGTATCCATCCATAGTAATTCAAACATGAAAAATGATGAGGTTGCCCAATGGAATCCAATGATGAAGTCTTGCTAATGAAGTGGGAAATGGACGAAATTTCTTTGATCCTCATGCCTCCTGGCAAACGCATGGCATGTGGTTGCCCAATGTAATCTACTGATGCAGTCTTGCTAATGAAGTGGGAAATGGATCAAATTCCTCTACTCCGCATGCCTCCTTGCAAACACGTCCATGTCCAACATAGCCTATAAAAAATTTTAAATAATCAAATAGTTAACATAAAATATTATTCTCATGTAATACACCTTGAGCATTGTCCGCCTCAACTTTGGACCTATTTGTGAGGTCAATACATGAGTGACCCTCAACCCCCTTGTATTAGAAGGAGGGTATCTTGGTTTAGGGTCTACTACTCACTCCTCTATAAGCTTTACGGTCTATACTCATCCTCCAACACCCTTTCTCGAGCATAGTCTCAACAATCATCCATCTAAGTCAACTCCACTACCTCTTTCATAGTTGTCACTAAAGAGGTGGAGAGATTTGTGATGTGGTCCTCATTTTTAGGCTAGGTAAGATGAGCCGCGTGGCAAGAGTCCCAACCCTATCTGTCTACTCACAAAAAATCAAGGGCACCCCAAAAGTCATGCACATGGTCTATGCTCCTCGAGCCCTTTATGCCCCTTCAATGGAGCTCTAGCTGCCTATATGAGATATTACCATGACCTAACGTGTGTGTCAACCAAGAGAAGGGGAGTTGTTAATATACCCCCTAACAAAACCACCCCAATGAGGACCACTATAGCATAGAATGGAAACAACTAACACCACCATACATGCCTCCCCTCATCAATAGGAGGAGCAAGGGCACCACAATTTCTTCTCCCATCAACAAGAGGAACTAATGCTAGTAGTACCCTTAAATATCTAGACCAGCCTGCACTAACATCTAGCCTCTTGTTGAGAGTGACTGCACCAACAAGGTGCATGAGTAGATCTTAGTGTAACACCATGATACCATACTGGGCAAGAGGACATGAGCCACATTGTCCCAACCCTATTTACCTAGCCACTCATGGAGCAAGGGCACCCCCAAAAGTCATGCATGGGTATGTCCACAACCTATGCTCATCTAGCCCTTTATACCCCTTCAATGGCTCTAGGAGGGATATTTCCATGATCTACCACACATGTCAAACCAAGAAGAGGGGGGTCATTAATCCAACACCACTCCTCAATGTCAAGGGGAAATGCACTAGAAATTTCTAGGACTAGAATCTTGCCCCTTTAAGATCAAATACGTCATGAATGTAGATATATTTAAAACCATTGACAAAAAACTAGACCAGCCTGCACTAACAACTAGTAGTACCCTTAAATATCTAGACCAGCCTGCACTAACATCTAGCCTCTTGAGAGTGACTGCACCAACAAGGTGCATGAGTAGATCTTAGTGTAACACCATGATACCATACTGGGCAAGAGGACATGAGCCACATTGTCCCAACCCTATTTACCTAGCCACTCATGGAGCAAGGGCACCCCCAAAAGTCATGCATGGGTATGTCCACAACCTATGCTCATCTAGCCCTTTATACCCCTTCAATGGCTCTAGGAGGGATATTTCCATGATCTACCACACACGTCAAACCAAGAAGAGGGGGGTCATTAATCCAACACTCCTCCTCAATGTCAAGGGGAAATGCACTAGAAATTTCTAGGACTAGAATCTTGCCTCCTTTAAGATCAAATACATCATGAATGTAGATATATTTAAAACCATTGACAAAAAACTAAGTTAGAATATATGGATTTAGACATCAAGATTTTCCTTTCATCCCTCTTATTCTTATTGTTATCTCGTTATTGCTGTACTGCTAGTTCCACTAAAACAATATCCTCTCTAATTTTGAATTTCTTATTTTGCTTTAGCCTACTTCTATGGTTTGTTGATTGCTTGAGAAGTGGATTCTAGTATGTCCTCTAGTGCAACACCAATTTTTAGTGCTACACATCAATGGGTGTATCTATTTCTTCATTGGACTCTAAGGTTATTCAAGTAACACCTTGCTTTATCCAACATAATAATAGAAATGCATGTACACACAACCAAGTAATATTTAAATGTTACACTTGAAAGAAAGGTGCCCCCTATAAGATTATACACCCATGTACAGAGTGGATGCATGGTAAGGGTGATCACTTTCATTCACTCTCAAGGTAAATAGGACATCGACCAGGGTGGGGTATCTCGATTCAGATATAAACATCACTCAAAGCTTGAAACGTGCCCTCCAAGCCAATTTCCCAATATCTCAATCGAGATCCCAATCATCACCATGCTAGTAGCCTCGAAAGGGCTCATGGATCTCGATCAAGGTGGTCCATGTCACTAAACCCATCACTCCCACTTGGATATCTCGATTGATATACTTAGTCGATTAGGATCCATATTAATGCCATAGGGGATCTGAATCGACATACACATAACTGCCCACCACTAGGATGTACATTCAGCATGTACTATGATGCCGTGCAATGTAGCCATGCCCCTCAGGATCCTAATCTTGATGAGATACTTTATCGTGGGATCTCGACCATCCACGTATCTTGAACGAGATATGGTGTGATCTCGACCGTTAAGATATCTCGATTGAGCTATTGTCCCTTATATATATCTCAATCAAGATACGTGGGAACGATCTCAACCGTTCATGTATCTCAATCGAGATACATGGATGTAATTAGAGCCCTTCATGTATGTCGATCAAGATATTTTGAACAAATCTAAGCCGTGCATTTTGTTGACCCTAAAACACACGTAAATCTGGGCCATTTATTTTGTGAACACTAAAAGTTGTGCCACATAATCTCAAACGAGATTATAAAAGGCATAAAAAAGTTTTCCCTCATT